>NC_090926.1:247397822-250311572 GCF_040938575.1 Ambystoma mexicanum | reverse complement strand
TCCAGGTGCCACACGACTAAGGGGGAAGGGGACATAGGATAAAACAACAATAAACGGTCCTACCAGGCCTTGTGACGTTCGGATCGTGCAAGTGTCGCAGCGCTTTTTTTAACTATTATTTGAACGTTTCCTTTGAGCAGAGCTCAACTGCTAGCTCCGTCGCCTCGAAACTCTGCCCCCACCCTGGCCCTTGTGGGATCCCCCTTTCCATTTTTTCCATTTTCACCATTGAAAGGGTTGAGAGAAAAAAGAAATGATGGAAAGAAAGAAAATGCAAGTAGGCAGAGTGGATAACGTTAGCTAGAGTATTGGAAAACGGGAAGCACGAGAAAGGAAAACGAAGGAAAAGAAGAAATTAAGGAGCGAGAGTGGCAGACATGACGAATGGAGAGCAGGGAAGGAGGCTGGTTGGGGAACAAGGAACTGACTCGTCCAGGGAGAAGAAAAGGGAGAGAGTCCCAGTGGTGGCACTCTCAGCTTAAAGTTGTACCCATGCTCCTCTCCAGTTTCTTTAAAAAAAAACCTTTCCTTGTTTTCAACATTCATTTTAAACACCGCTTCTTCTCGATATCAAGGAGTCTGCCAACATTTACAACACCCTGATGCTTGAAAATGTCTTACCTGCACAAGACAACTAGACATCTCTTTGTATTGCCCGACTTGTCTTCACATCACAAGCAGCTTCTGAATAAAATGTTGACGTGTGCATGCATTACACTGTTTCCGGCTTCTGTGTGGCAGCCATTTCCTGTGGGGAAATAGGCAGAATGTGGGGCTTTGGGATGCTCATGTCCCCTTCCCAGTGAGCTGTGGCTTGTCAGGGAAAGGGAGGGGCAAGCAGAACTCTGCAATTCACAGGTGTCTGCCCCAGCCCAATAAAAAAAGATAAGCCATCAAAGAAACAAACTTTGGGGATGACCTGGGGGGGCATGTGAAGCCCAGCTAGGGCTTGCACCAGAGCTTGGCTTTGTTACTTCAAAGCCCTCCTTGGTGCCAACCTGCATTAAGCAACAAAAATAACCCTTTGGTAAGATTTCAAGGAGGCAGATCTCTGTGGTTTACACATCAAAAAAGCACCCTTTTCCTCGTTTTTGGGGACGAGAATGTGTACCGCCCAGCAAGAGTACAGGCTGAGGAAAGACAGACGAAAATGAAGGGGTGAAAAGGAACAGGAAAGAGAAGTGGGCGGAAAGAAGAGCAGGAGCCATTTCTACGTAGAGAGATACAAGAGGGGCGACATTTGGGTAAGACGAGCTACAAAAGAGCCGGGAGCCTGCATCCCCAGTGAAGGGATTAGGAAGCAAAGCGGTTCTGTGATTGAAAGGACCCAAGCAGTTATAAATGTCAGTGCTCGCAGACTTGACAGCCTCGCTATCTCCTGCTGCCATCAGGCGCTGCCATCAAAAGCTCAGGTGCCCTTCCAAAGCGCAGAGAGATTGCATCACAACTTCAGCACTCTGTGATTGGGCACGCACCCTGGACTAAGCTCCTCTGAGACAGGCGGAGAGAGAGATGGGCGCGCTGTGTGCGGTGCGATGTGATAGGCCAGCGATGTGCAGAGGTGATATTGGGCCTGCTGTGTGCTGCAATGTGATAGGCCAATGATGTGCAGAGGTCAGATTGGTCCATCATGTGCTGCGATGTGATAGGCCAGGGATGTGCAGAGGTGAGATGGGCCCTAGGCCGCAGATGTGCATAGGTGCAGTAGGCCCACCACTTGCAGAGGAGAGATAGGCCCACTGCCAGGATGCATTTAGGTTTCCAGGACTGAAGCCTTAGTTTATGAGCGGCGCATTGGCTTCTGGAGGGCTTGTGTGGGATGGGAAGGATCCACTCAGTACACCAGCAGCCCTAATGGGGAACACGCCAACAGGAGGCCCCACTAAACTGTTTAGTAAAGTGAATCATCACATTATCATCTGGCTTTTGGGGCAATATTGGAACGTCTCTGAATGGATTAATCGTTAACCTGATACAACAAAAAACATTGCTCCGAAGGGGTCACCGGTGTACACTTGCCTCATAGATTTCACATCTACCTTTGATACCTAATATCTTGAGATCTTATGGGGTAAATTGGCATGTTGAGGTCTTCTTTCAGGGCTCCTGAACATAGTGATCGATCTGCTTTCGGACACCTGTATGAGGGTAAGATTAACCCTTTCGGAAAGGCCTCCCTGGGAGCATTGCAACCCATCGTGGTTTGAGGCAGGGTTGCTTATTGGCTTCCTGCCCCTTCAATTTTCATATCTCTGAGCCTCGTTGGTCACTCCGTGTCTGGGTACTTTTCGTCCTCAGTGCCGAGCTTGCGCAGATGATTTGGTTATGCTGGATCAGACAACGATAGGCCTGCAGAGGCTCTAAACATCCCTATCCTGCTGCGCTAACGTAAATAACTTGAAAAGCAACAAAACAAAGACGAACAATGCGAGGCTTACCCACTCTAAAACAGGCTTTGCATGGTTTGCTGATGATGCACTCTTGGAGGTGGTAAATTAATTCACCTATTTAGGCATCTCGCTGATTGCAAATGCATGTAAAACCACGTTACGGCTCGATATTCAGATTAAAGCTTATAAACGTTTTCCTAGAATAAAAGGGCTTAATTCTGAATACGGGAGGTTCTCAATTATACCTGCTTTAACATTCTACAAAGGAAAATGTATTCCCTAAAAACGGTTTACGGTTTGGAAACTATCCTTGCCTTCGATCCGGAGGAATAAAGTAAGGTAGAGGGTAAGATCTGGTGAAGAGTATTGGACCTCCCTAATTGCACACCAGGCTCTGCCATTTGGTTTGATTTGGGACTTTTATCTGTTAAAGCTGGAGTGCGCTGGAATATGCTGTGTCTATATATAAAGACGCTCGTCCCCCCACCCAATTCATTCTCCGAAGAGCTTGGACCTAGTCCAGGAGGTTATGTGAGTAATGTTGTTGGTAAATGGGCCAGAAAATGTCATACAATCTTGTTGGCTTGTGTAGGACGATCAAACTATCGATAACGCATCCTCAAAGCATCAAGAGGAAATAATGGGATTTTGATAGGACCAACAGAATACATAATTTATCCAGGAGTAAATTGTATGATGATTTGAAGCAGGTGCACAAGAAGTGGGGTGCGCTTCCTTCGTATCTGAAATAATGTTGGATCCTCAGGCTTATAAGTAGGTTCCATTACAGTTCCTTTATTACAGCATCAGCCAATTTCATTAACATATTAAAGAGATAACCACTGGCTCCCATCACCCACGCAGGGGCTCTCAAACTGGCTGTCCCTAGAACCTTATCAGCGCACATTCTCTCAGTCACACCCAGCATTCTCTCTTACATCACCAGCTTCTACATCCATCCAGATCTCACCACAACACAATGAAGCACATCGCAACAGTATCTCATTAAGTTCCCCAACGCCAATTAAAGGCATCCGTTTGTAAGAGTGCATATCAATCTTCGGCCTACTAAAACTATTTTGCCCATCCGTGTTGCCAAGACCCATCCAACATCGAATTACTGTCCCTGTAATTCGGTTAAGCCTGAGACACTGAAACACTTACTCGCCTTGTGTCCTGCCCATATAGACCCACGCATTGTTCATTTTGGAAGGTTGGTCTTTAATCATTCACACGTGGACTGTGACTACTTATGGCGATGTATGGTACTGTGCCCAAACTCCCCCCTTATTGATACTAGCTGCTTTAACATTTTTAAGTTCATTGAAACTTGTTTATTGGCTTTTTAATGTGTTTTAAAGATGCTATTCCCTTTTGTTCTTCTCCTTTTTACTCTTTCCTACTTATTTCTCTGCTGTGATGTTTACATAAATTATGCTTGTATATTGCTAGGGGTGAATTGTTATGTGTATTTATATAAATGTGTTTGAAAGGCTTAACTAAACCAAAACAAACAATACATTAAAAAAAAGAATATTCACATTATAATGAATGTCTTTGCCAGGACCAAAGCCTGCCCACCAGCAAGCCTCGATAAAGTAAGAATATTCTGATAAAAATATGATTCTGATTGTCTGATTGTCATGTCCAAAGTTTAGCGGGGTCAGACTGGCACATAAAATGGGCTTTGGCACTTATGAAAAAGTGGCCCGCCTTTGCAAATGTCAATTTGTTCTTTTTTGACTGGTTGTGCATTTCAATGAATATTTGTTTAGTAACATTGGACAAAGCTACTAGCTGCAGAGTGACGTAGCTCAAACTGCACACTTTGACCCAAATAATGGGCCCATTTTCAGGAAAAACTGCCCCACACTTGCATTTTGGACCTCCACTTCGACCTTTGCATTATTGCTGTATAGGCCAGTCCAAACCTAAATTACGGTAATTTTAAGAGTTTGGAAAGTTGTGTGGTGGGTCAAAAGAAGGACACAGAGTCTGATGTACCATTGTAGTGTAGTTTTATTTAACAAAAAGGTGAAAAGGCCTAACTCTCCCTAATCTATGGGTGTTCCCTGCCTAACAAAACGTACTAAGGTGCTTGACAGTCGTCGGTGCAAGTCTTAAATCAGAATCCGTTTACTGTCCACAAATAGTCTACTCTGACCCTACCGCTATTATAAGAACTAAGGCACAGGAGAATGACTCCTTTCTCCTGTTATATAGGTTTTCCCCAAGTTCAGTTCAATATGAAATTCTCAAATATTTGATAGCCACCACTCTCATTAGGCTATGCTGTCAGATACTGGATCCTTCCATCTCTTAGTCTGTTCCTTTCATTGTCTTCTTTTCTTTCTCTGTTGTTCTTCTTTCTGTGGTATGATCTCTTTTATGTCCTAGACTATCTCAACACTTTTCTCTTTACTTTCACAAAAGTTCTTCAAATCTTTTATTATGTATCTTTCATCCTGATCACCACAGGTTGTAAAGTCCCAATATTCTTTCTCACTTCCTTTTATTAACTTGTCTATATTGGGATGAGTATGTTCCGGCAATCGTTATTAATCTCACCTGATTGTTTTAATGCGCCCCTCTCACTGGTACGAGTATTGACATTCCATTAGTGATTATTACTCTCTCTCTCTCTCTCTCTCTCTCTCTCTGTATTTCCAATCCTTCCTTGTGATTGGGACGAGTGTGAGCATTCCATTAATGATAATGATCATTACGCTCTCTGTGTTTCCAATGCTTTCTTGTGACTGAGACGAGTATGATTGGTCCAGTAATGATTATTACTCTCTCTCTGTACTTCCAATCTTTCCTTGTGACTCGGACGAGTATGTGCATTTCAGAAATTATCATTATTCTCTCTCGATATTTCCAATACTTTATTGTAACTGAGACAAGTATGAGCATTCCAGTAATGATTATTACTCTCTCGTAGTATTTCCAATCTTTACTTTTGATTGGGACGAGTATGAGCATTCCAATAATGATCATAACTCTCTCTCGATATGCCGAATACTGTATTGTAACTGGGATAAGTATGAGCATTCCAGTAATGATTATTACTCTCTCGCAGTATATCCAATACTTTCTTGTGTCTAGAATGAGAATGAGCGTATCGGTAATGATTATCTTTATCTTCTGTTCCCCTACCAGGTCTCCCGTTTTCCCTGTTACCTGTGTTTTGTGGGGGTAACAGTTCCTGGGTCCTATTTGGACAGGGACTTGCTTCTCTTTGTGTCAGAACAGCTCCAGGCCTTTTCAGCAATTTATGGGAAGGCTGCCTCATCGCTGTTCCATTCACTTCCTTCTCGGTCAACTCTTCCAGCATAGGGTCAGTGTTGTTTAAGAACCCATTGGTCTACCACTTCTCACCTGCGGTCGCACCACCACTCTTCTTCCCTTCAGGGCCAGGATGCCTCACAGCATGTCCTCTGTCAGCTTTCGCGGTCGCTGTCTCTTTATTTATTTATTTATTTTTTGCATTCGTATAGCGCGCGCAAGCCCTCAGGCATCACGGCTCTATGGAGAATAGGTTACACAGAGGCCACTGGAGCCAGAAGGTGGTTACAAGTTACAGTGATGCCTTGAAATACATAATTGCATAAAGACAGGTTGTATAGACGGTGCATAAATATTGCAGTCGGTACAGGTTGCAGGTTGCATGGATGCAATGATTCCGTTGTAGCATATAATTGAGAGAAGGTATAAACAATTCAAAGATAATGCTGGAAGGGTCCGTAAGTGGAGGGCAGGCAGGGACATACAAAGTTAATTGAATAGTCAGGATTTGAGGCTTTTGCGGAAAGCCCAGTAAGAGTCTTCTGACCTGATATTGAGTGGGAGGGAGTTCCATTGCTTGGCTGCAATGACAGGGAAGCTAGAGCCACCTGCTTTGGCGCATTTGAAAGAGGGTTGCACTCGCCCGTGTGCATAGGGGCTTCTGATGGGACTGGTTGTTAGTGGTTTGGAGAATCTTTGGGAGAGGTGTGGTGGCGCTGATTTGGAAATGCATCTTTGTCTTGCCAACGCTGTCCATTAGTGACTTGTCTCGATACCTTCTCCCAGTCAGTACGCTCTCTCCTGTTTTCAGCTTTTCGAGCATTCTCCCTTTGCAAAGTATCGCCTTGAGGTTTTCGCCCAACTCTCCTCCTTGCATCAGACGCTGCACATCCAGGGTTTCCTCAGCTGGGCAGCACCAGCTGACTTGAAACTCACGTTCACTCTCCTTCCAGGGTTCTGCCTTCATTATTTATGACATGGTCAGGAGGCTTCCCTGGTCTTTCGCAGCAGTCCTTCTTCCCCTTCGGACCCGCATTCAATATGGCTCGCCTACTCTTCATCGCCCCAGTTTTTCTTATGTTTTCTCTTATTGAGAATAATGGTACACTTGGTTGACAATGACAAACTTTAACTTGTTCTCCAGGTCTTCCTTCATGGATTCTTCTTAAAGAGGGTGTAGTGATCTTAGGTTTAGGGAGTTCCTCATAGGAACGGGAGACCTTGTCCAAAAAGGGGGAGTCTCTCCTGGTGAGGTCTTGCTTGCCTCTAACCCTAGGGAGGGTGTTCCCTAGCCGCACAAGGAAAGGCTCCCCCTTGGGGAGTAGTGACAGAATCCCGCGATTCATCACAGTTAGAAACAGAAAAACTTTTGAGAATTTTAGCGTTGGGTTGCTGTAGCTAACTGCAGGGGCGGCTCATCCATAATGGGAGACAGAGAGTTGAACCACGCCCATTTTGGGCGAGCCAGGTTAGTGAAAACACTGCGTGCTCCCTCAGCTGCAGCAGCAGAAAAGTGAGTGTTCCTGAGCTGGCTTTTACTGATCCTTTTGACAGTTAAGTAGTACCTCAGGGCATGCCCAATGTGCCATGCAAAGCCAGGTCGTGTTGCTTCCCCAGCCTTTCATGACCCATTGGGGATGCAGGTTGGGGTGCTGCAGGCCTAAATGTGGGAGGGGGCACTCTCTCATCTTCCCACACATCCCGCTTGACTGCGTCATGTTGGAGACACTCCTGCTCCTCTGTGCATATGCAGGGACCAGAAAGCACTCTCTGCTTCCTGGTTCCTCTTGTATGCTGTGTGTGAGCCAGAGTGCCTTCATTGCAGTGCAAGGCCGAGAAGACTGGAATCTAAAGCAGAGCTGCAGGTAAGAAAAAAAAAAAGATATTTGTGTTTATGTGTGTGCAAGGTTTTATGTTTGTAAGTGGCTGTGTGAATCAGAGAGTGTATGCTTATGTGAGAGCATACGAATGGTGTATGGGTGCAATGGTGAATGGGAGAATGAATGAAGAAGAAATACTACACGAATGCTGATGCATGTGTGAGAGTGGGAGAGTGAAAGGAGAATGAATAATGCCCTATGGGTGCTGATTCCTGTGTGAATAAGAGAGTGAATGAAGAATGAATAATGCCATATGAATGCAGGTGCGTGTGTGCGATCACGCAAGAGTATGAATGATGGTGGATGAATCCGAATTTGGGCGAGTGAATGGCAGGGTAAATGTGGGGATAAGTTATGGGTAATCTTCTTTACTCCTAGTCTAACTCTTCTTCGACACACATGGATGTAATGAAGAATCAATAATGCCATATGGATGCTGATGTGTGCGCGTGTGAGACTGTTGGAGTGAATGAAGAATACATATTGTAAGCTGAATGCTGATGTGCGTGTATGAATGGGAGAGGGAATGAAAAATGAATTTTGCAGAATGAATGGCGATGCGTGGGTGTGAATGTGAGAGTGA
This sequence comes from Ambystoma mexicanum, assembly GCF_040938575.1. Taxonomy (NCBI): domain Eukaryota; kingdom Metazoa; phylum Chordata; class Amphibia; order Caudata; family Ambystomatidae; genus Ambystoma; species Ambystoma mexicanum. Next base: position 250,303,434 of record NC_090926.1, on the reverse strand, counting down.
ATGATGAATGCATTTTGTATAAGTTATCATTGATGACTGCAGATGCGTGTGGGTCAGCTGGGCAGGAGGGCTCTTATTTGGAGGAGGAGGGTGGGACGGCAGCCAGGAGCACTTATTTCTAATTGGTGTGTCCAGTTTGGAAACATTTTCTGAGTTGCATGGCATTATTTTTACTGGACAGCAAAAGGGAAGGCAGCAAAATGACACTTCCTATGGGGACTAGCCCACATTAGTGGGGCCAGCCTGGACATATTTCTTTATTGAGTTATAGAATGTTTTTCTCAGAATCGGGGTTAAGTCTTTGTGATGAGTGTTCCTATGTGGTACTGGCTCACATTGGTGGGTCCACTCTGCACCTATTTGTTTAGTGTAGTAAGGCATTTTTTACTGGACTTCGAGGGTGAAAGCAGAATGATGAGTGTTCCTATGTGGTACTGGCTCACATTGGTGGGTCCACTCTGCACCTATTTGTTTAGTGTAGTAAGGCATTTTTTACTGGACTTCGAGGGTGAAAGCAGAATGATGAATGTTCCTACGGGGTACTGTCCCACATTGGTGGGTCCCGTCTGCATATGTTACACATATTTGTTTACTGTGGCATGGCATTTATCACTGGGCATCAAGGTTGAAGGCAGCATGATGAGTGTTTGCATTGTCTGGACATGTGCCCTTACTGTGGCATGACATTTTCTACTGGGCATCAAGGGTGCACGCAGCTTGAGTGTTCCTACATTGTGCTGTCCCACACTGGTGGGTCGGGTCTGGACAATTTGTCTTACTGTGCCATTGCATTTGGTACTGGTAAAGCCAACAGACCTATGTTTTTATATAGTAACTGGCAAATATTGGTACAGCCTCCATGGACATGTAGAGGCACAGACCACAATAAAATATTTGCATACTTGCTTATATTGTGTGCAAAGGCATCAGGAAAATTAGCTGAAAAATGCTCTGTGCAATGATGACTTGCCTCTACGGGATGTTTTCATGTATCACCCCACAAAACCATTGCAAACTGACTTTTGAACCAATTTTCCACAGGATGAATGCTGAAAATGCATGATTTTAACTCAATATTTTCAAACATATCTTGGGGAGATCTCCCCTGACCCCCCCTTGCGTGGGTCAGGAGACCCAAATTGCATGTTGGGTGGGAAACATGTATGTCGCTCCAGTTAAATAATTCCCCCGCCGCCACTGGCCTACGGTCCTGCAAGGTATACTTTATATTCTACCACTTGAGTTAAAAAGGGTCATTTGCATACAAAAATAAAGATACTCTGCCTACTTGAAAAACGAACTAATTCATTCCATTTGAAAGAGTGGCCAATCGAAGTCAACGTCCAACGTTAACCTTTGGGAAAAGTTCCAACTTGCAAAAATAAGAGTGGTCTCTAGAAGTCCCCGGTGAGGCAGGATCCAGTTGGGCTGAGGGGGGGCGGAGGGGGGTGCGTGGGTGGGCATCAGCCAGCAACAATTGTCGAGTTCTGTATAACAGAGGAATTTCTGTGTGTGTAGCGGGGAGGGAAGGTGTACCCCCTTATGAATCTCGCACTTCATTGAAGTCCCTGTAGTCTCCAGTCGGGTGATGAAGAGAAAGATGAGGTCTCTGGGACTCCGGCCTTACTTATCTTGGGGTTCATCCATTGGGCAGACTGGGTGCCCACCAGCAGCCCGGGCAGTAAGGACTCCTGCCCAGCTTGACAACTTAAAAAAATATTCCCCTTTGTACACAACATTGTGAAACTGTGAAACCCCTGCTCTTATAAACACTGCCCCCCAAAAAAGACTTGGACACCCATTTCTATTATGGCTGTGTCACCATGAAATGGATTAATGTTCTCTCTAAAACACTTTGCTCTGAATCAGACAGCAGCGTGCATGGGCCAGGTTAAAAAATAAACACAGTTGGGAATAGACTGTTTGCAAAGGATCTCATTTTGAGATGGGGGGACCAGAAAGAAAATGCATAAGTCTTGCACAAGGCTTGGGCGCATGGTAAGCCTCATTTTCATGCATTTGATGGAAGAGAGCAGAGGCGGAAGTAACTTAAGTTTCTGCCACTCCCGTCCTATCCACCAAACAAATACTACAGCATTTGTGTGGATTCCTATGGAGTCCGTCAGCTTTTTGCATCAGCAAAAAGCAGGCGGACGCTGCAGGAATCCATTGTATGTGCCACATGACATGCGTACATGGTAGGTGCTGTTTACTTCATTTGCATGACGGAGTACAAAGGGGTAGTGTACAAGGGTGTATACTGGCTTTTTACATTCCCTAGTTGCACTCACCGTGAATAAGTGCACAATTTGACAGCTGGGACCTGTCTAGGCTTAAGCGTAAACGTAACAGGTCCCAGTCACAAAAATAGGGAACTCGAACATGAGCCCATCGTTTTTCTTAACCTGCTATACAGAAAACATATTAATATCAGCCATTTTAATGGTACACATTTTCCCAACCACAGAAAGAAAAACGAATTGGTGGGCCTTAGCGGGACTTGAACATGTTATCCGCTGTGTCTGCAGAGATCTCCACAATGCATTCCTAATGCGTTCCTGTGCTGCATGTGGACATGAACCCCGTAGATGCAGATCATGAGTGTTCACACTGATGTCTTTAGGAAGGAGGTACTGCAGAAAGTCCCACAGGCCTTTAATTGTGCTAATAGGTGATTCTAATTGTTTTGTGTCTGCTGAGGCAGCCCTTGGCTTGACAGGAAAGAGGACAAGGTGCTGCTCACATGCAGGGAGGCAACCCTTCACCATCAAGAGGCAAGCCTTGGAGTCCTTCATGCTCCTGTTTAATGGCCAGTCTGCCCCTAGTTCATCCCAGGCCATCAGGGATCCTAGGACGACTGGAGGTAGCATCTTGAAGCTTGCATGTGGAAGAGATGGGAACACCAATTTCAGGGACTAGAAACCCATTAAACACAACTAATGACCTAGGTGGGGGCACAGGGAGACTTGTTCCCTAAGGGTGAGCTGGTACTCTTAAAGACTTGTTCTCTCCTAGGCCTTCCAGAGAAATACGTAGGTCTCCTTGTGCTAATTGAGTCAATGTGGCTGTAGTCCACAAGAAAACTGCAGCATAGAATCTAAAAGTCAGCTACAGGGTCAAGAATGCAATGCCACCCTTTCAAGAAAGGAAGTGCAGGGCAGGCACCCAGTCTTGCCCTAGGTTTCTAGCAGTTGCCTACAAAGCAAGGGTGGGTGGAGCGAGCCTATGCAAGGGCCCAGGGACATTCCTGTCCAGGTGAATTAGACATGATATCCAGGAGCATAGGAACATAGTTCTCCTTTACACTTCCGTTACCCGGCATGCATACCCAATAGGCCATGCAAGGCAGGGAAGTTTTGCTTCCTCATCCCCAATAGGCCATGCAAGGCAGGGATGTTTTGCTTCCTCAGCCCTGGATGATCCAGTAAGGATGGGGAACTACAGTCCCAAATGGGCGTTGGGAGCATTCTTACACCTCCTCAAGCATTTAGGTCTCAGTATGTGGTGAGATGGAGTTGCTCCGGCTCCAATGCTCATGTTAGGAACCAGTAAACGCTCCCTGCTTCCTTTCTGCATGAAGCACTGGGTTTAGAGGTCTAGACTGAGGAGCCTCATCGAGTCTTGAGCTGGAGGGAACCAGGAAATCACTGCTAATCTGTTGGTGCCTTCTTGTTTTTCTGCTCTGTTTCCCTACTTGAGTAGCCCTCTCTTTTCCTTTGCAGTTGGGGAGCAGGTGCAAGTGGATCTAGGTCACCTGACCTAAGCCCCAGCCACCTTCTTAGCCCTACCTCTTCCTTTCTGTTCTTAACTCTCAGATCAAGGTGTCTCTCACCTTGGCATCCGAAGAAAGGGCAGGCAAAGAAAAGGGCAATTCCTGTTCAGACCAGAAAGACCAGGGACCAGAACCCCGGCACCTCTTAACATCAGGTAGGTTCCCTGAATATGTGTTTCTCCCCTCTCCTCCAACAACACATTCTTACCATCACCACTCCTCTCCAACCACGCTGCACACCAGCAACATCATGGACCTCGCATAGCAGCAACCTCACCCATGCCACCATACAGCCCGTCACCACTCCATCATCCACCATTACATGAAAATTGATTCTTGGACATGTCCTCTCAGAAATCCAGCATACAGCCTACATCGCCAACCTCATCACCACACAAGGCTTGCATGCCATCTTCATTACTGAGACGTGGATGACATTCACATTCTTGATGTCCTCAGCCCCAACGGCTACAGAATTCTACAACAAGACCATCCAAACAAGACCGGCAGAGGCCTCTGCATTATTCATAAGGCATCATAATGGCCATGTCCCCAACCGGACATCACTACTATTGACTCTTTGAAAAACCTATCCTGCCACTTCCCACTTTCCCCACAGACCACTTAAGCCCAAAACCTCCTTCATCGAAGACTTTACAGATTTGGTCACCACCATGTCTCTTACTCATGCCAACAACATCTTCCTCTGCAACTTCAACATCCCTTGAAACCCAACAACCAAGTCAAAGACGGAAAGTTCTAAACTGCCTATTCGACAGACTGAACCTCACAGCACACAAAAGAACCAACCTCACAGGAAAGGTAATATCCTTGACCTCATCATCACTGCACCGCCCACCCTCCATCACAGCTTTCCTATTCCACTCGACTGATCGGATCATCTGATAATCCCCTTTGAGATCAGTCATACCACACCTCTCAAGCAAACCATTTGCAAAACAAGCAATCAAGCCTTCAGAATTTGCAAGAACTTCCCAGTGGAGGCTCTCAGAGAAGGCCTTACCAAACTCCACCTCACATGGGCTGACGTACCTCTGAGGAACCAGGACTGCAGCTTGCTTCTCCAAGAACTCAACACTGCCCCCTCAAACATCAACCACCATGCCCCAGTGAAACAGCACACCCGCAAGCCTAAACCTTTAGCACCCTGATACACTCAAGAACTTAAGCTCAACAAATGCAGCATTTGACACAGTATACTAGAAGACACTTGCTGACAATCTACATCACTGAATGGGGATCAGCGAGATCATCCTCAGCTGGTTCAAATCCTACCTTGCGAATCGCCAACAGTTCGTACTAATGGATTCTTCTAGATCAGAAGCTGTACTCATCCCCTGTGGAGTCCTCGCTCTACATAACATCCACATTCACCAATGCGCAGATGACACGGATATCTACCTCAAGATATCCTCATTAAACATATTCACAGGCTCATGGTCTGCCTCACATTGATCCAGTCTAGGATGTCCAGTGCTTACCTGAAGCTCAACCCCGCCAAGAATGAATTCCTACTGATGACCAACAACACCGAACACCCTGACATACAGACCTGGCTCTTTGCTATGACCCTTGAGAGATTCACACCCCAGCTGGCCACCTAAGCCAAGTCCCTTGGATTCAACATGAACAGACAACTCATGTTCAAACAGCACAAAGCAAGGAAGACACAAACGACCTGGTACCAACTTTTTCTCTTTTGGAAAATCAAGCACTTCACCCCAGAAAACAACTTCAGACCTGTAGTCCAAGCCTTGGTGCTCTCCCACCTGGATGGTGGCAATGCCCGTTTGGAAGGCCTTCTGGTGAGTACCTTGGCATCCCTGAAATGTGCCCTGCATGCTGCAGCAAGACTCATTAAAGGGCTCTGCAAATTCAACTACACCACCCGACCCTTATCGAACTGCACTGGCTCCCACTGCAAGCCTGTATCATCTTTAAATACTGTTGCATCATCTACAAGGCTGTCATTCTGAAGTCCGTAAGCTATCTCAATGAGAAACTGAGCATCGTTGGAGGCCTGTGATCCACCAGAAGTAATGAAATGTGCAGACTTGAATTGCAACAATGCACGAAGGGAAGAACCAGAAGACATGCCTTCTCTGTCTACGCTCCAAGAACCTCCTCGCCGTCATCATCAGACTTGCCCCATCACTTCTATATAATATGGGGTGTCCTAATAGTCCAATTTCTTGTGCACAAGAGTGCACATTCATTTACCGACCAACATTGACAATGGATGTCTAGTGGTTTACAACATTTCCAGCAGCAACAAATTGCAAAGAACAGCTTATATGAATCCTTAGACGGTTTTGATTTTTTGCAGTGGGTCTATAATTTCCCTGCCTCTTTTATTTTCTTTATTTTCTATTTTTCAAGGTTGAGAGAAATTAATTTAAAAAAGATATTTCAATATACAGTGATGAAAGACAACAATAAACATCAAAACAATCATGCACAGTTCATAAGGCAATATACTGAGCTACACAATGCATGTAGAACACATGGTGAGACACGTAGATATATTCAACAAAAAGTGTTACTGCTCAGAATCTATTTCCAGATGTCCTCCTTTTCGCCTCATTTCCAGTGTTATGCAGATGACACAAAGCTTTCCTTCAAACTTCCCTCTACTACCCCACCCCCCTCCACTCTGATCCCTGGCTGTCTCCTGCCATTCCGACATGGTGTGCAGCTCAAGATCTCTGTCTTAATGCCAGTAAGGCAGAGATCCTTCTCATCGGGACAGCTATGCCCTCTTTTCCTCCCACCCTCTGGCCCCCTCTTTGGGCCCTCTACCCACACCGTCCTGAGCGGCCAAAATCTTCAGGGACATCTTCGATTCTGCTCTCTCCTTCACCCTTCACATCATTGACCTTACTAAGAAGTTCCACTTCAAGCTCCACCTCCTCTGAGGCATTCCTCCTTGCCTCACATTCCCCCAGAAGCTCATTGTCTCCAGAGCTCTTGTCCTCTCCAGGCTGGATTACTGCAACAACCTCTTTCCCAATCTCCCCCTTTCCTCCCTACGTTCTCTCCAGCTAATGCAGAAAAGGGATGCAAGACTTATCCTTGGCCTCAAACCCAGGGACCATATCTCTCTAGCCTTAAAGTCTTTCCACTGGCTCCTGATGACTGCAAGGATCACATTCAAGACCTTCTGCATCATCCACAAGGCCTTCTGGGGCCTGGGCCCACGCTATATCCAACTTTCCCTCCCTAAATACTCTCCTGCTAGAGCCTGACACTCCTCTAACTCCAACACTTTGACTGTCAACCACGTCTCCAAGCAGAGAGTGGGGGGGCAGGTCTCTCTCCTCGGCTGGCGCCTCCTTTTGGAAAAGCCGCCCTGCCCCTCTCACATTTGAGCTGGACCTCATTAAGTTCTGGAAACTGCTCAAAATTCTGATGTACTCTACCTCTTTCCCTCCCTCTCTTCCCTGCTAATCACCCCACTGCTGCTGTGACCCGCGGCCTGATCTTCATTAATCTCACAGGATTCCAAGGCCTTCTTCCCAGTCAATACCAGCAATGTCCCCCACTGCACTGCCCTTGCAGACCCTTGCGTGGCAGCTCTGCATCCCACCTTGGGATTCGCCTGCACTAGCACTTTGCCTGAGTTTCCCGTCCTTGGCTCCCCTTAGCACTTGTCCACTCCTCTGCTCCCCCCATCCCTCCCTATCTCCTGCACGTCTCCTCACTGCCCTTGCACGTCTGACTTCCACAAGGCCTAGTAGGACCATTACTCTATTTTACTGTTTTGTGATTTATATTTCCCCTGTTCCCTTCCCATTTAGCCTTGTGGCGCTTGAAACACAATTCTGTTGTATAGGGACCTAACAAATGCTCAATTAAATAAATAAATAAAATATACAAAAGGACATAAACAAACGATAAATACATAGCACATACATTTTTGCAACCACTGGCATGTGTTTGGTCCTTATGTCTATAGTTTTACCTCTACAAATCAAATCTAATTGTGACCCATATATTCATGTGGATCTATACTCCTGATATGTTTCTTTTGGGAGTTTTTATGTAGGTCAGTGTCCAATTTCTAGTTTGTGACTGATGAGCGAGTCACCTAACCTGTTATTGGTCGATGTCACTAATTATTAGCAGAAAACGTAAGCAGGACTCAATAATTATGATCCTGTCCTTTCTTTAGACTTTTCAGCAAATGGTCATAAGAAGTTCGCCTTCTTGTAGACCTTAGCTGTGGAACACATTGGAATCCAAAGAACCCTTCAGTAATGGTCTATTGAGAGTGCAAGAGGATTAATCTGTTGCTCCCATTGTCAACATTCTTCAAACTGGGTGTCTGAGACACGTGCATCATCGGAGCGAAGATGATTCTGGCACAGGAGCCTCTGAATATCGTTCCCTGGTGTACTGCCCCCGGTCTAGTGAAAGCAGGGAGACCTGTTATGGCTGCCTTCTAAGCTCTCCATTAAACTGTTCGCGTGCGCGAACCTCCGTCCGCTGTTCTCGGATGGTCTGCCATTGCTGCAAAAGTGTCCCATCACTTCTACAGTTTAGGAAAGTGCTCAAGACCTTTCTCTTCAAGGAATGGCGCTTCCTCAACACCTAGGTCCACCCACCCTGCACTCCCCGCCCTATCTGAGTGATCTTCACTGTCCCCACTACCCCCCAGTTGCTTGTAGGTGCCTTGCTGCCAATTGCCCACCCTCGCCCTCCCTTGTTAGCTCCCTGCTCCTTTTTTCTCTGCTTCCCTCACTGTGTTCTTCCCCCTATGATTGTAAACCGCTCCGTTGCTTCTCAAAGCTAGGTCCGTGCTCAATAAATATCCCAATAATAATAATAAAAGGTAAGGAAAAAAGAAGCATTTTTGTATGTGTAGGTATGTGTGAATGTGACATTTGTGTGTATGTATGTGCACATGCCAGCAGTGTCTGTGTAAGTGCGGGTATGGGAGTGTAGAGTGAATGGTGTGTATAGTTATGAACGTTTTGGGTGCTCCTGTGAATGAATGATGGAGAGAAGCTGTATAGGTGTGTGATTACTTGTGTGAATATATATTTGTGTATGTGCAAACAACTCTGAGGTGCCGGGGGCATTGGTTCTTGCAACCTCCAAGTTCCAGTTTTCTAACTATTGCATGACGTTTTACAAAGGTGTTAAGGACAAAGTCTGCATGATGTTTATACTTACATGGTGGAAGCATTTCAGCAGCAAACAAAGACACATTTCTTACTCTGACATGTCATTGTTTACTGGCATTAAGGACAAAGCCAAAAGCAGTATGTTTTTACATGGGATACTAGCATATATTGGCAGAGCCAACATGGACATGCTTTCTTATAGTATCATTAAAAAAAAGCAAACAGGAGTATGTTCCACATGTGGGAATACAAGCATATATTGGTTCAGCCAGCATGGACATGTTGGGCACACTCAGGATGAAAATATTCTTTACACTAACAGAACACTGGCAAGTGGGCAAAGGAATGAAGAAAATGTGTTGGAAAGGCTACTGTGCACTGCTGGTGACTTTGCATCTAATGGATGTTTTCATGTCTTAGCCTACAAAACTGGTAGTAAACTTTGCTGCTTTTTACCCATAAAAAGTGGGCTGTAAAATACACCATTTTAACCCATTATTTAAAAAAAATTATTGGGATGAGAAGTCTCCCTGATTTCCCGTTGGTTGGTTCGGGCTCCCTCAGTATGCTGGGTTGCTTCCATTATTTCATGGTAAATCGATACTCATCCCCAATTAAAAAATTCACCAGCCGCCACTGGATAAAGGAATTCTATATTCATCTTAAAGAGGCTACCAATGCCTCATGGCAGCAAGAACATAGATGACTTGCTATATGAGCTGGAGGCATTTTCCATAACGAGAGAACGGGTGCGTGGCATCAAGCTTAATTGCCAGTACACAGCCCGTACTGCAACCCATTCCATAAATTCAATAGGGAGGATATGAGAGAAAAGGAAACATTGGAATTCCTTCAGTTTGGTGTATGGGGCAAGAGGGTGGCTGATGTAAAATCTATCACGTCTTCTAGTGTAAAGCCAGCACTCCGGAGAAGCGACAGTGTAGCTGTTCTCTCAAATAGTCTTAGCCAGTTAGAGAAAAGAATCCTAATTAGGAATAGCTAATGAGAATAGTTTTAAAGGAGGCCACACAGCAGCAATAGAGGCTGGTCGTCACTGCAGATCCATGGAAAAACAGCAAAGTACTTTTGACGGTGGATAAACTGAACTCACAAGAGGCCTAAGTCCGATTCAACACCTTTATTATAGCAAGTGATCAGGATGAGTGTGGCCACAGATTCTAGTGACAGCAAACTAAAAATAATAAATAATATACTCCTGCAAGTGTCAAGATGGAGGAACTCAGTGTGTCTCTGAGGCTTACCTGGTCTCCCTGCATGCTTCCCTAACTAGAGGTATTCGCAATCCCCCGTTCTGTGCATAGTACCTGGTCGCTCCTTAAACCCAGTCTCAGCGTTAAAGCACCCAGCTGGCTGCTTGACTGTCTCCCAGCAAGTACACCTTTGCCTTGGGATACACAGCAGGCTTTAATATTCACACCTTCAAGGCATGGGTCACCCTCCTGGGCCAGCGGAAATATCTTGAAACACACTCCTACTAGCAAGTATTTTTTCACATTTGCCTAGGGTTTTTGTTAGGCTGTGATATTGTTACTATCGAGCCATGGACCCGCCCATGGCCTAAATCTCTTGTTCTGGTGAGTAATGCCACTGCAAAAGGGACACAGGGCAGCATCTACAGTCTCAAAATCACAGCAGGGAGACTGTGTAGGGCCAAAACAGAAGGTTTATTGGGAACTCTTACACATCTCCTAGCTCATTCAACCTGGATAAGACAGTATGAAGAATAATGATCCACCTCTGCACCAATTCTTCATTGAACTTTCATGTAGTCCGATCAGGGCATTGCTCCTACATGAGTCCCAATTCAAAGCCTATCCTTGTAGCTCTACCAAGTGTATCTGCGTGTTAACCCTGTTTGGGGCATCATTGGTGAGTAGGAGGGTATTTACTGTATTATTTCCTGGGCATTATCGGATCCCAGTGCCGACCTTAATGTTTTCACGTATTAGCTATCATGGGACCTGGTCCATTTAGGTAAAGTCATGCATTGTCTCTGTCTGCATGGACCTGCATGAGAGCTCTGAGTTCTGTAGGCAGAAGAAATGAAGCACAGCGTTCAAGCTACCCTCACCAATCATAGAATACTGGAGAACCGAAGCACAACTTTCAAGCTACCCTCAACAATCATACAATACTGGAGAACCGAAGCACAACTTTCAAGCTACCCTCACCAATCATTGAATACTGGAGAACCAAAGCACAGCTTTCAAGCTACCCTCACCAATCATAGAATACTGGAGAACCAAAGCACAGCTTTCAAGCTACCCTCACCAATCATAGAATACTGGAGAACCGAAGGACAACTTTCAAGCTTCCCTAATACTGGAGAACCGAAGCAGAGCTTTCAAGCTACCCTCACCAATCATTGAATACTGAAACACCGAAGCACAACTTTCAAGCTTCCCTAATACTGGACAACCGAAGTACAGCTTTCAAGATACCCTCTCCAGATATAGAATATTGGGGAATCGAAGCACAGCTTTCAAGCTACCCTCACTAGATATAGAATACTGGAGAACGGAAGCACAGCTTTCAAGCTACCCTCACTAGATATTGAATACTACTGGAGAACTGAAGCACAGCTTTCAAGATACCCTCGCCAGACATAGAATATTGGAGCTCTGTGAACCGCGTGAGATTATCAGTCAATGTCAGGAAGCAGCAAGGAGCTGGTACATGAGCTCAGCTCACAAACGCAGCCTGCATCAAACCACATGAGCTTGCGACTGTTGCACAAAAACAAGGAATTACACTGTAAACAGCAGTCAGCGGTCGGAGTTAGGTTACTTCAAAATGGCAGTCACTGTTTACATGCCGTCGATGTGTGGAACTGCGGGATGGTCCACTACAACATTCTACTCACATGGGAAATTGTAGTTTCCACAGCTCCTGGCCAATCACGGGACCAGCTTGGACACACGCAGCTAGTATGCATGTCACACATTTAGGGCCAATTGCCAGACTATAAAAAGAGGGCCTGCCCGAGCGAGGAATCGGGGTGTGATTGTGATTACCGAGAGAGAGAGGTGAGCAGAGTGGTAGGCAGAGGAGAGGAGGGAGAGGCTGGAGCAGAGGAAGGGAAAAAATGGCGGGGAAGTGGGGAGCGGAGAGAGAAAGGGAAAGAAGGTGGAAGAACACAGAGGAGAAGAGTGAGAAGAGAGAGGTGGAACATCAAAAGAGAGAGGACGGGGTGGAGGCAGGGGCAGAGCCAGCCTAAATATTTGGGGTGGGGACTGGTTGGCAGTGTTGATAGCTTGTAGTGAGAGGGGCCATTAAACCTATTGTGCTAGTGACCCCCAACCTCTGAGCCTAGGACGCTGAGTAGATACTGTGCCTTTCTTTGGGCCAATTGAGGCATCTTTCACCCCAAATCACCAGCGGCACAGCCAGGATTGTGCAACAAGTGGGGCCTGGAGCTTATGTAGTACAACTCATCTTAAGGTGAGCCCACAGATGGAAGGGGCCTTGTTCTGCCCCCGGTCAACTGTGCAGGAGTGACCGAGCGTTGTGAGCGATGGTGCATTTTACAGTACACTTTCTGTGATAAATTAGGTTAAAAAGCCACACAGTTTGCAATCGGTTTTGTAGGGTGAGCCATGAAAAAAGTCCATTAGATGGCATGCCACCAACAATGCACAGGAGCATTTTGAGGGTGTTTTCATACCGCCTTTGCCCATTATATTCCAGTACTCTGCAAATGGCATAAACATTTTGATATTGATTTTGCCCACACATGTCCAATCTGGTGCACCTACATGTGCCAGTATTCCAAATACTCTTTGCTATGCCCATACTCCCAGTAATGATTCTATAACAAAATATGTCCATGCTTGTTCTGCCAATATATGCCAGCATCACCTCATAAGATCATACACCTGTTGGCTTTCACTTAATGCTTGTAAAAAAAAAGCCACGCCACCCTAAAAAAAATGTCTTTGCTGGGTAACCAGGAAAATAGCTCAGGGGGTTGAGGGCTCGCTGTTGCGATCCAAGTGTGAGCTGAAGATCACAGGTTCAAATCCCGGCAATGCCAATTCTGACGTTTACCCGGCCAATGCTGCTAAATTAGGGTATCCCGTTGCTTTATCGACAACAATTACTTCATGGTAATTACTTCGGAATTACATCAAAAATATGGGTATTTATGGGTTAAGAGGTCAAAAGGGGGTGAGGAGTGTTTTGGATGGGGTAGTAATGAAAAAGAAGGGTGGGCACGGAGGAACCCCCAAAATATATAATCCCCCTCCCCGGCCCCACGCTCACACATACATACACATTCACCCATACAGCTTGTCCGTTATTCATATGATATGATGTGGCATTTATAACGCGCCTGTACAAATGTTTTCTAGGCATGACCACCCAGAACATTCACACGCACACTTGCACCCATGTACACCATTCACATTGCATTCATTCATGTGGGTGCACTTACAGACACCCCTCACATACAAACATATACACACTTACTCCCTCGCATGCAATGCTCAAATACATTGAAATGCATACAAACCTTGCATACACACAAACAAAAACCTTTTTTCTCCTTACCTTTTATCTCTGAACCGCCCACGCCTTACCATGTCTACTCCTCTGCACCTCACCGGCTATTTTGTTAATGCTAATTATTGGATGGGTGAGCCATCCAAAATCTGCGTCCAGAAGTTAAGCCTGTGGCTTCGACATCAGAGGGGTTTATAGATACCGCCTGTGTAGGCTTTTGTCCTTTGTCTCTGTCTGTTTCCTGCTGCAGCAGCCACGTTAATGACTCTTTTCACGCCTCGAAGAGCAGTGTATAGGTTTACTTTTAAAGTTTAAAAGTAAGTAAATAAACTACCCTCCGAGGTGATACATTTCACAGATTCTTGCTGTCTGAGCTCCTGGCTGGGTGTCACAGAAGAGTGATGCCTGTTGCCTCAAAGTGGAAGGACTTTAGCCCTCCCAAGGCCTAGCCTAGCACCGCCCATGGGACGTGATGTGTTTATCCTCCAAAACTACCACTTTTGCAAAATTTGTAAAAACAATGTGCCCTTTTTAAATCTTGGGCTGGCCACCACATAGGTGTGATAAGCTCACATTGTATGCAGAGGAGATCACCCACCATGTTCACAGGTGGGAATATGCAAAGGTGAAACAAATCCACCATGTGCTTGAGGGGCCATGTCCAAAGGGCACCCATAGGGAGCAGCTTCCTCTGTTGCACCCCCCTCCTTTCCTCTGAGCTTGTCGTTCGGACCTGCCCCACCCAAACAAAAAACATTAAAGGGGCCTAAGGCCGACCTCCTTTGTGATACATAGTTCCTCCCCCACTGATCCTTGGCTGGGCCTGGCCCGCCCGCGGGGAAAGGCTCGCCTAACTACAGGAGCCTATCATTTCCCATTCTGCGCATGGATTGGATTTCCTTTCCCTCAGATGACATCACCCATCCTGGCTGAGGACCCGACCCATCCTGGCTGAGGACCCATCCTGGCTGAGTCAGGCGGAGAGTCTGTCTTATAGCGAGCAAGTGAGCCTGCCCATGGCCCATCACCTGATTAATGAACGAAAACACTGACGGGAATTGTGTGCATGGTCATGAAAGACAGGACCTGCTAGCTGGCCCTATCGAACAGGCAGGGCATGCTATTACAGAGGTCACGAACAGGAAGTGCATGCTATCACAGAGGTCATGAACAGGAAGTGCATGCTATCACAGAGGTCATGAACAGGCAGAGCATGCTATCACAGAGGTCAAGAACAGGAAGTGCATGGTATCACAGAGGTCATGAACAGGCAGGGCATGCTATCACATAGGTCATGAACAGGAAGGGCATGTTATCACAGGAGTCATGAACAGGCAGGGCATGTTATCCTGGGTGTCACGAGCAGGCAGGGCATGTATGTATGTATGAATGGGGTTTGTTATACACCCTTCCATAATGCACTTATGAAGCGGGTTAGTGCCAGGGTTAGACTGGGGCATACAATTGTCTCAGGCACCAATTAAAAAGTGGCCCACAGTTGCAAAAGGGGATTCCATTTTTTGTGTCAAGACTACTTGGGGTCTGTTTTGATCAAATGTATTGCAAATTGTGCAGTTTAAAGAATGTTTATTCAGCAACAATAGTCAAAACTACGAGGTGGTCCACTTTGACCAAAAAACAGGCTCACACTAGCAATTTGCGTTTTTCGTTCGGGCATTGTCCTATTGCCCTATAGGCCAGTTCGAGCCTGGTTACTGCACGCTCTCCCTGTAATGTACTTGTGAAGAGGGTTAGGGTCACACCCTTCCTATAATGTATTGGCCAGTATGATTGGTGTACAACTCTTCTGTTATGTTGTAACAAACACGTTTTCGTACACACCATGCACGTAATGAAGCAGAGGGACAGTGACGGCTGGGATATGGCATACACATTTCCCATGAATATGCAGCAGTGGTAGCCAGCACCAATCAAAAGTAGGTCGGGTGGTGGTTGGTTCCAAGTGAACATATTTTAAATAATGGCTTCAAATGGTGCATTTTACAGCACACCTTTCCATGACAAATTGGGTTAAAGGCCACACAGTTTGCCATCGGGTTTGTAGGGTAGGACATGAAAAATCAATTAGATGCCAAGTCTCTATCAGAGCACAGGAGAATTTTCCATCACATTTGCATTATGCTTTTGACCAAAATGGCAGTATTCTTCCAGTGTAAAACATATTTTCCTGCTGACTGTGCCATAGATGTCCAAACTGGCTGCACCAATGTAGAGCAGCGCGGCCACGTAGAACACTCATTATGGTCAGTGTACACACAAGGTCAGTATAAAAAGCCATGCCTCTGCAAGAAAACATATCCCTGCTGGCTGCACAAATGCCGTCCTCCCCCATATATAAGAATACCCATCATGTTGGATTTGCCCTTAACAACAGTATAAGATACCATGCCACAGTAAGAAAACATGTCATTGTTGGCTGCACAAATTCCCACTCCCGATATGTATGCACACACATCCCTTTGGCTTTGCACTTAATTCCATTTGAAAATGTCATGCCATAGTAATAAAACATGGCTCTGCTGGCTTCACGAACGCCCCTCCCCTTGTAGAACACTCATCATGTCGGCTTTATCCTTAACATCAGTATAAAACCCCATGCCATAGTAAAAAAAAAACATGCCTTGGTTCACTGCACTAACGTCCTTCCATATTTAAGAACACTCAGCATGTTGGCTTTGCCCTTAACGCCAGTATAAAATACAATGCTGCAGTAATAAAACATGCAGATAAATGCCCTCCCCTAATATGTAAGAACACTTGGACTGTTGATTTGTCCTTAATACCAGTAACAAATGACATGCTGCAGTAAGAAAACACGTCTTTGATGGCTCAACAAAAATCCCAACCCCCCCCCCATGTAAGAACACTATGTTGGCCTAACCCATAACGCCTTTTCTTACAATTACATGCCATGTCCTTGCAGACTCCCTGCACTAATTCCCCTTAGGAAGTACTCACACGTCTTCCAGGCGAGGAAGGAGGAGGCACCGTTTAACCCGTTTGAAATGGAGACCCAGAGGGAGACAAGGGAAAGGTGGATCATGGTGGAGATGACCAACCCTCACGCCTCAGATGCTGACATCTGTACCCTGCTGAAAAGGTACGGCACACCAACGATGGGCCAACGAACAACAGGGACAGCAATGGGGTTTGAAACACCTCATTGAGAGCGATCCATGAGCTGCACCCCAGAGCCGAGGGCCAGGACGGCATGCAAAACACCTGCCATCTGTCTTCTACCTAGGAGCAGACGAAGGGAAGATCAGGTACCCAGGCCAACCCTTCACCTGCAGGAAGTGTAATGGCAAGGGACACAGAGGGAAGGCATGCCCCAAGTCGTTCTGCCGGATATGCAGGGAGTCAGGGCATGAGGCCATGAGAGTAGTGGCAGGAAGACATGCAACTTCTGAGGGGCATTTGGCCACACCTACTACAGCTGCCCTTCCTCCACGAAGTCCTTTGCTGGAGTAGTGGCTGGGGGAGTTAAGGGACCACAGTCCATCTGTAAGGTCATCAGTCAGGAGGCGCAAGAGAAGATCAGTGCCCTGTTGAGGGAGAGCAGGGAGGAGGCAAGCAAAGAGAAGAAGGCCAAGAAGAAGGCCACGCCAGGTCAAGCAAACCCAGGTCCAGTGAACTCCTCACTGACCCAAGAGCCGCAGAGCCAGACGGAGCCCGGGCCAATCCAGGAGCACCCAGGGATTGCTGAACCAGAGGCAACCACAGCCACAACACCAGAGGAACCCACCCCGGACAGGGAGGCACCTGCAGCAGACGGAAGCAAGGCCCAACAGATGGTGGGTGGCATGGAGGGGACGGAGAGCGCACTCGATCCAGAGGCAGAGGAGTCTACGGATGATGCCTCTGAGCCCCGAAGCAGCAGAGGGCAAGAGAAGAAGAAGCCCAAAAGGAAAAAGGGCAAGAAAAAGAAGGCAGAAGGTGAGAGGAGCACGAGCAGGGGCAGATCAGGGCACAGCACCCCAGCTGAACCACCATAGGAAGAAAGCGGGATGGAAGATGTGGGTCGGCCCATACAGGCAGCCAGGAAAAGACCCATGCAGGCCAAAGAGGAGTTCTATATGAACAGGAAGGTGGCATGTGAAGAGCAGGAGACCACCGAAGGGGTGGCCATCGAGGACGAGGATGATGATGAGGACATAGCGGCCAAGGAGTTGTTGGTGAGACTTCAGCAGCTGGGTGCCCTTGACCAGAAACAGGCACCCAAAGGCGGACCCAACGCTGAGTAGCAGACGGTAGAGATTAGACACACCACAGGAGAGCGAGCAGGAGCCAGCGACGAAGAAGAGATGGAGTACCTGGAGGGTGAAAGCCTGTGTAACGTTTAAACAGGGACCCAGACTAACCCCCCAATGACCCACAGATCATAGCTGAAACATTGCAAGGATGGCAATATCACTGCCCACCTTGAATGTCAGAAGCTTGAACAACAGGAATAGATGGGCCAGCACGATGAGCTTTCTTGCAGCCCAGAACTGCGATGTGTGCTTTGCTCAGGAGTGCGGAATAATGTATGAATGGTCGTACAAACAACTCGATGCAGAGTGGAGTCACAGGACATAATTTTGGTCTGGGGAACGACTGCAAGTCCTAGAGTGCTAGCCATTTTTGTAAAGGTGAGGCAGCTCACAGTTGAATCAGTAACTGAGCAGATGAACGGCAGAGTACTGACCATTGATGGCTCATGGACAGGCAAACCAATCAGACTGATCAACCTGTATGCCCCCCGGCCAAGAATGAACGGTTGGAAGTGTTTGAGAACTTGAGGCTGCTGCTTGCAACCTCCATGGACCGTCCTGATGGGGGGTGACTTTAACTGCACCTTAGAGGAGGATGGACACACAGGCCCTGACTCTGCAGGAATGGATGCGATGTACAAGCTGCTCTGGGAGGTTGTGGCGGAGTCTTCCCTGAGAGGTGTCATTGGAGGGATGGAGGTAAATGCCAGGAACTTCTCCTGGAGTCACCCTGATGACTCTGTGTGCTCCAGGATCAACTTCATATTCACCTCCCAGACGGTAAAGCCGGTTCAGAGCTCTATGGTTGCTGTCCACTTCAGGGACCACAGAGCAATGAGCTACAGGGGGAGCTTTCAGGAAAGTTCCCAGCTGGTCCAGGTCCCTGGAAATTGAATTGCATGCTGTTGGAAAGTAAGGAGACGAAGGCAAACCTCGGAGAGGCATAAGCAGATTTGAGGAGCATGAAGGACTGCTTTCAATCCACGTAGCAGTGGTGGGAGTGGGTCAAGGCCTAGGTTCAGAGCTTCTTCCAGGATGCAAGCAGAGCTGCTGTACGGAAGAGAATAGGACATTCAGGGAACTGAAAAGCAAACTGCAGGGACTGTCCGAACTTGAGCTCCAAGGCTGGGGTGAAGGACGACAAGAAGGAAACCAGGAAGGGGTTGGCAGACCACTTGCAGGCAGAATCCAGGAAAGTCATGTTCTGCTCCAGCATCAAGCAACTTGAAAAGGATGAGAAGTGCAACTTGTTCTTCTCCAAGAAGCTACACTCCACTGCCACACCCTTAGTGGAACTCTGTGACCCAGAGGGAAACCTCCAAGGTGGGAAAGAGGAAGTCATGAATGTCGTCACTGACTTTTACGGCAGCCTATACTTGCCTACGGTGTCTAAGCAAGACCAGGCAGACATGTTCTTGGAGGGGATCTCAAAGATGCTGGGCCTTAACGCTCCCTTCACCGGGGGGAGCTGCACCAGGCAGCCATGTCCTTCAAGCGTGGCAAGACCGTGGGCTGTGATGGGCTCCCAGTTGAACTGTATGCCGAACGGTGTAAACTGTTTGGACTGGACTTGTTCGCGCTGTACGAAGAGATGGCTGAAAGGGGCAGCATTCCACAGTCCCTGAGAGAGGGCACAATCACGCTCTTGTACAAAAAGAAAGGAGTCCGGGAGGACCTAAAGAACCGGAGACGCATCTCCCTCCTGAAAGTGGACTAAAAGATCCTGGTTAAGGTGATGGCCAACCTGCTGAAGAAGTTCACTGGGAAGATAGTCCACCTGGACCCCTCCTGTAGAATACTCGGTCACCATATCGCAGACAGCCTGGCCCTGATCAGTTGCACGATCAAGTACATCAAGGACCAGAGGGTCCGAGCGGCTCTGGTCAGCCTGGATCAGGAAAAGGCATTTGACAGAGTCTCCCACAAGTTCATGGACTGGGCTCTGTGGGCACTGGGACTGGGGGACTTCTTCTGTGACATGGTGAAGGTAATGTATAAAGACATCTTTAACAATGCCATGGTCAATGGTTGGAAGACCACCTCCTTCCCAGTGGAGGCAGGGGTCCGACAAGGTTGTCCACTCTCACCTCTTCTCTTTGTTTGTGTTATAGAACTCCTGGCGGAACACATCAGATGGAACAAGGACATCAGAGGGGTCAAGGTGCCAGGAAGTGATGGCAAGGGTGAGGTGAAGTGCTCCCTGTACATGGACGATGTCTCAGTCTTCTGCACAGGTGGAAGCTCTGTGAAAGCCCTGGTGAGGATTTAGCAGGGCTTCAGGGGCCAAGATCAACTGCACGACGTCAGAGGCCATGCTCTTCGGAGACTGGAACCCCGCGCAAGAGCCGCTGCCCTTTACATATGAAGATCCTGGGAGTGTGGTTCGGATATGAAGGTGCCGCAACAGGGATGTGGGATGAGTGAGTGGCAAAGACCAAGCAGAAGCTGGGACTCTGGAGCCTGTGGAAGCTGACCATTGAGGGGAAGACGCTGGCCCTGAGCAACAACATGCTACCAGTGTTGCAGTATGTGGCGCAAGTCTGGCCCGAGCAGAAGAGGAGGGCAAGGACCATCACCCGGTGGTGTTCTACTTCATCTGGAACTCCAAGGTGGACTGAGTGAAGAGGGACACAATGTACAAGGAGCACGAGAAAGGAGGGAGGGGAGGGCCGGACATCCCCACCATCCTGAGAGGCTTCTTCACCTGCAACTGCGTGAGGATCACGCTGAAGAGCACAACGAGAGTCACATGGGATTCCTCATGGCTCACTTCTTCCTCCTCCCAGTCTGGCAAAGTCTAGGGTGGGCAGGGTGGAACACCAGGATCCCATACAACTGGATGGCACCCATGTACTACGCAGAGTAGAGCAGTTTGTGAAGGACTTCCAGGTGGAGGCGGCAGCGCCAGACCAGTGGAAGATAGGGGCCATCCACGCACGTATTCATGAGAGGGACGCCTGCGAGCAGATCAACGCCCTGCCCTCAGCGACCACAGAGCATGTGTGGGAGAGCATTGCATCAGAGAGGCTGAAGAACAAGCACAAAAAAAGGCCTGATCCCTACAACAAACATCATTTTTTTTCTTTTTTTATTGTGTTGTTTAGTTTTACATTTACAGAAAACTTTTAACACATTCTACATCAACCCAAAGTTTTTCTCCCAAAGCAACTCCATAATTACTTCCTTCTAATCCCATTAAAGCTGACTTCTAAAACCATCTAAGTCCATACATTTATGAATTTTCTTCTTCCTTTCCTCTCAACAAATTATCTAAAACAATTATGGCAGCTGCTGTGAAGCGTGGGTTTCTTCCTTGAATAAAATATTGCCACCAGTCATCCTTATCAAACGTTTTGAAGTCTGTCACAAGGGATGCCAGGTTCTTTACACGTAAGGTTGTGACCCCTGTACACTCTAACAACACATGACATGGTGTTTCTTGTTCTGTGCTCACTTTGCAGAATCGTCAGGCTCCATTGTCAACCCCTCACTGACTGTTTTATGCTTAAAGGCATTTGTCGGATACACGTTTAGCCTTATTTGCATCAGTCCTTCCCTGATGTGTTTCGTGTAGAACTTTTCTAGATATGCCGGTATAGTATTTATCTGTCGATGTTCAGTTGCAGCATTCTTTTGAGATGTGTGCGATAGTCGTCTTTCTCGTGTGTTCATCCAATCTAATGTTTTTTCTTTTTTTTTGGTTTTCTCTGGGTTGGCTATTAGTTCATCCTCCAAGGAACCTATTTTCATTCATTCATCCTTCCATTTCTTTTTCCTGAGTGTCATCAGTGTCATCTGAGTGCCAATTTCACTTTTTGCAAGAATTAGATAGCCTGTTGTTACTTGCAGCAGTATTAGTTTTCTTAGTAGAGACATCGATTTCCATTTTATGATGGAATATAGGGATTGCAAGCCTAGTTCAGCTCTTATCGCTGCCATCAGTGTACATCTCGGCAGATTTAGTAATCACTTCCAAAATGTACTTTCAAGCTTTGTCCCAATTCGCCAAGACAAATTTAGTGCTGCCTCTCCGCCATAGGTTAATGCTGGTATTACCTTTTGTACATAGAATGATCTTACTGGTAGTAATGTGAACTTTCCATATCTTCCATTCAAGATTGCCCTTGCATACTTAGCCTTTTTGTTTTCATATACAGTTCTGATTCCCAGTTCTTCTCAGCTATGGATTGATTAAATCTGATTCCAAGATAGGTTATATCTTTTACTTTTCCCAGTTTTTTGTCACCAATATACCAATTGAATTGTTTATCTTTCATCTTTTTTGTACCACCAATCAAAAGTATTTTCGTTTTACTGATGTTGATTTCTAGATCAATTTATTTCACCCAGGTCACAGCACCGCGACAGCATTGCTGGATCTCGAAAATCAGATGGACGCAGTCAGGGATTCAGGAAAACTAAGCATCTTTTTATTACTCGACCTGTCTGCGGCATTTGATTTAGTAGATCACAATAAACTCTGCCTAACCTTGGCTAATAACTTCCGATTTTCCAAGGATGCCACCGCCTGGATTAAATCATTACTTTCAGATCGTACTTCCAGAGTAGCCATAGGTGACGTAGCAGCAGACACCATTTCAGTCTCACTCAGAGTTCCTCAAGGATCCTGCCTCTCCCCAACGCTATACAGCACGTACACTAAATTACTATTTGCAGCGCTAGACGTAATGGGAGCAATTTATACCAACTTCGCTGATGATACACAAATGCTTATTCCCATATCAGGAAACCTTGAACAGGACACCATCACCATAAACAAAATCTACTCTATCATCCAGAACTGGATGGCAGCAAACAGTCCCTGCCTAAACGGAGAAAAAACAGAGATTCTCATATTAGGCGCCCCCGTCCAATTATCAAAGTTACACCCACAATACACAGCAATAAACATTGATGGTACACCCACCTCCATCTCCAACCAAGTAAAAACTCTAGGAGTCTACCTGAACTCTAGCCTCACAATTTGCAAACACATCAGCACACTTGCCTCATCCACAGCCTACACGGCTAAACTCATCACACTAAGTAGACCGTTCCTTACACAACAAAACTGCATCACCCTCGCTAGAGCCCTCATACTAGCCAAGATAGACTACTGTAACATACTTCTACTAGGTACCTAAAAAAATAAAAATAAAATGCAACTACTCCAAAATAAAGCTCTAAGAGCAGCGGTAGGCATAAAAAAAGGTAGCACATATCCCAACATAGAAGAGAAGCACACTGGTTACCCATTGAAGCCAGGATACTCCATACAACACTCACCTTGATGCATAAATGTGTTTCGGGTAATGCACCCAGCTACCTCACCCAAAGTCTGAGCCAAAAAAACAAAACTAGAACAGATCAAATGCACACATGCACCTACTCATCTCCCGCTTTAAGAATACAAGGACAGGTAGATCCAGTTTTCCCATAGCGGCCTCCAGAATCTGGAACACACTCCCAACTAACATCACCAATGAGTCCTCTCTCAACAAATTTAAGAAACTCCTTAAAACCTGGCTCTTTAATAAATACTAACCTCACAACAGATTCAAAGCTAGTCTATGGCTGGCCCTGCCTAGTTTGGACCTTCCGCATCCTCCCACTATGCCATGTATACAAGTACCACATGCAGTGTCACTGTATGCAAAACTGTTAATCTACCTAACATGTAACCAGAATGATTGTATGCCTGTTTGAAATGTATTTGCTTTAATCTTCGTAAACATGTAACAACCAAGACCAAGTATATTTGTAAACTATGCCGTGATACCCCTGGGCTTGGGTGTAAAACAAATGCAATAAATAAATAAATAAATAAATAGCGTATGCTGGAGACCAATCTGGGTACGATCTATTAAAACAATATCGTCCGCATAGCATATGATTGGAATCTCTTCGTTATTCAATCTTGGTGGGAGTTTTCTCTTAGTTTTGAGGCAGTCTGGCAAATCGGCTATATAAAGCTTGAAATGCGTTGTCGCCAGAGGGCACCCCTGCTTCACCCCTCTTTTGGTCTTCAGATCTGTCGATAAATGGCCCTCGTTGTTAATTTGAATTTTTTTAGCTGCCTGGTCATATAAGGCCCTTATTGGCTGTAAGGTTTCACTTGGGCAATTCCAGGTCATTAACTTGGTCCATAGTTTTTCTCTGCTAACGCCATCAAAAGCTTGCCTCAGATCTATGAAAGCCAGATGTAAATTCTCTTTTGATTTGTTGCAATCCAGCCTCAAGAGTGAAAGAAATAACAGATTCAACTCAGTCCCAGTTTTTTTGGTTAACCCCGTCTGTCGAGGATCAATGATATGTTGCTGCTCGGCCCATTTACTTAGTTTTGTTTGCAAATCATTTGCAAAAAGTTTACTAATAGTGTCCAAGAGGGCTATTGGCCTATAGTTGCCGGGATCACTTCTCACACCCTTTTTGAAAATTGGAACTGTGATGCTCTTTGTCCAGGATTCGGGTATTTTCTTACAGTTTTTGATGTTCATAATTATTGAGCTAATCAGCCTACTGCAAGTTTCTGGGTCTTTTTTTAGTAATATGTTTGTGATCTCATCCGGACCTGGTGCAGAAGAGAAGGATAATTTTGTTATTCTCGATTGCATTACCGCTTCATCAACCAAAACATCCCATGTTGAGTTGACTTGGTGCATCACATTGTTCTTTTACCTCTCGCTACTGCCAAAGACTTTAGCGTAGTGCTCAATCCAAACTAGCTTGGATGCTCCACACTGCAATTGACTTTGTTGATTGAAGGTTTGACTGTTTATGATAGACCATAGATCCCGGGTATTTGACTTAGAGATCACCCGTAGCATCAGCTCTTCTTGTTCTTGAGTTCTAATTTTTCCGAACACTTTCAACCAGTTCTTGTATGATTGTTTCCGAGATGCTATCATCTTATTCTGACAATCGGGAGGCTCACACTTGGCTCACACTTGTTAATTCTTCTTATGTTGCGCCTCAACCCTTTCCTTTGCTCCTCCATTATTTCACTATAACAATGTTTAGGTGCGAATAGTGGATGTTTCAACACTGTCTTTTTGCAAGTATAAGCTGCTGAGTCATTGTTGTACAGTTTGTTTCCAGGGACTGATGCACAGCAAGATATCCAGGCCTGGTGAAGAATCCTGTGCTGCATTAAAGATGTGCTCCTCTTTTCCAGGAACCGCTTGGTGGTGGGGAAGAAGGAAACTTCAACTGAATCCTACCGACTCATGAACCACAGCCTCCTGAGGGACTACACGATCATTGATGGGCCGGACGATGACAGCAACGATGAGGAGTGAGTAATGTACACTTGCACTACCTGTCTTTGTGCTTTTTCTACCAGAAACCACCCAGGCGCGGTGAAGGAAGGAAAAATGACCATAGCCTGCCGGCGGAAGTTCAACAGCCTACCAAGGGAACCAGCGGTGGAGCAGAAGACGACAGAACTAAGGAGGGGTGAGTAATGTGCACTTTCATCACTGTTTTTTGTGCTTTTTTGCCCAGGCACCACGACGAGCTCATCGAAAGAACAGACGATAATGAGGACAATTAGGGATCCAATGCGTGAGTAATGTCCGGGACAGGCCCGATACATGTAATGTTGACCAAAATTAATTTCTTTTTCACAGAATTGCAGGTAGACTAACTTGCCTTTGTGTCTAAAAACAGCACAATGGCAGAATAAGACTAACTAGAACCACTTATTAGTGTAATGCACCACGCCTGTTTTTTCCACCTTTTACCAGAATAAGTTCAAACAGAAAATAGTCATAATAGTTTTTTTGAATTGGACTGACCCTTGAATTCTAATTGGATGTTTTCAAAATTCCATTGGAGGAATCGGACGGTTGAAAGGGCAGATGAGACTGTAAAAAAAAATTAGGTTACTCACATGAACAAATGTACTACTCATAATCAGTGTGCACCTTACGGTGCAGGATACGGTTCTCCCTCTCTTTGCTGGATCTTTGAACCTGTTCTTTAACTGGAGGATTTTAATTGCGTGTGTTTTTTTCTGACTACATGACGTAATCAAACGTTGACCTGAGCTGCCTTTGATTGACAGCACACCTAGCTTTAGCGGAATCAGATGCGCATGCGCCTAGAGCAGGACAAACGATTTCCTGAATAAAGCCTGCTCCTTTTTCAGACGCAATACTGAAATCAAGAAATTAGAAATCTATAAAGCTCATTTTGTTTTTATAACAACTCTAATCTGGATTTACATTGTTTTTTTTAGGATGAAGCAATAAAAATGCAGCCGGCATCCAGTGAGGGACTGACTGCTGGCTCTGCAGTCTGCAGGGGAGGGAAAGAGGTTACAGAGGTGAAGCGAGCAGACAAGGGCTCTTTACCTCGAGGAGGCACCTATAATATTGGCTCGACTGACAGAAAAGGCCCCTTACACCGAGGGGTTAAAGGCTGGGGACAGGCAGTCTACACACAGGGAATCTGGACAGACCCGTTCACGTTTTCGGGTTCTTTGCCTCTAGTTTCCAGGGACACCTCTTTAAGTCGCGTGTGTTGGCAGGTGGCAATGTGCATAATGTTGGAATAGAATAAGCCGTAAGGTGTGTATCAAAAGTATAATTTCATCATAATCATGCACGTGTATGTAGAGAAATACAATCGTCTTTAATAAGGAACGGAACAACCCTCACACAGCTGGGGCAGATACAGGGAGAAACAATAAAAAAAGAACTGTGGTAAAGCTGGCGACCACGCAGGCACTGTGTGTACAGAAAGCTAGGGAATGGGCACACCGGATAGTGCTCGCGGCCCCTTTGTCACCGCAATTAGACTGAATTTAATTGTATTATAAATTATTTATATTTTAAATTATGACATGATGCATTGTACGGGTGATATGATATGGTGTGTTTATTCTACAATCAAACGATGGGCTTTTTCTCAATGTATGAATTGGGATTTGGATTTTTTTTTAACTTGCATCACTGTTTTGTCTTCTTATTGTGTCGGAAACTGGATTTATGTTACTGTTTGTGCGAGGTTTCGTTTTGTAAACTAAATGCACAATAATACTATGAAAATGATCTCCACATTCTATAGACCAGTGATTGGAGGACAAGGCCGGCCTGTACTGCCGATGTCGCCCGGATTGCCGTTCCCTGCCAATGCTTTGCTTTGTCTGGCCATCCTCGGCGCCAGGACCCCGGGAGCGACGAGCCCCCGAGCCGCTTTAGAGCAGCCAGTTTCCGGCCCTTCCCGAGCTCTGCAGACATCCACGGTCTTGGCTGAACAGCCACATGGTAGGTATCACAGAGCGCCGCAGGAAGGCTGCGGCGGGCGGCCTGTCAGGAGCCGCCATGCTGTGGGCAGACATGGCTGACCCCACGCATGCGCCCCTGCACGGCGCAAGCAACGGCTCACTGACTTTTCTCATTTTAGGCCTGTTTCATATCTTGGCATCTCGGCTCCTAAAACCCCATGGCTTGGGAACCATGGCGGAGAGGACGATTCCGGAAGGCGCTTCTTGGGGAAAGCGAGGTGATGGTGCCGCTCTAGGGCGTGTGGTGGAGCCTGGTGTCTTGGAAAAGGGTATGAGGGTCTTACCTGCCAGGGCTTTGTCAGGGGGCTAT
This sequence comes from Ambystoma mexicanum, assembly GCF_040938575.1. Classification (NCBI taxonomy): domain Eukaryota; kingdom Metazoa; phylum Chordata; class Amphibia; order Caudata; family Ambystomatidae; genus Ambystoma; species Ambystoma mexicanum. Next base: position 250,276,118 of record NC_090926.1, on the reverse strand, counting down.
AAGGAAAGGTACAGTAGAGGCTTCAGGACCTTTCTAGAATGCACGGGTGATAGTAGCAACGAGGGTCCAATGCTTCATTTTATGGGTTAGGAATAACGGCAAGTCAAAATCTTGGCTCACAGTGCCCCTAAGCACAATTGCATTCCACTGCCAGCTAGCAGGCAATGGGGAGCTGACCAAGAGCTTCCTCGTCCAGGTGGCTGTGATGGGTTGGGACAGGGAGGAGCCTCCCAGCAGGGATGATAGGTGCCCCATACATTTTGAACTGTTAAAAAAGATGGTCATACGCCTACGGCTGGTATGCTATTCCCCCTATGAGTGCCTCCTCTTTAAAGCCTGTTTCATATTGGCTTTCTTCGGAGGCCTCCGCCCCAGTGAACTGATCGGCCGCTCCAAACATGATAAAGAATTCAAGGCCCTACGGAATAAGGACATAAGCATTTCTGAGGGCTCCCTGGGTTTGACGATAAGAATCTCCAAGACAGATCAAAGGGGAAAAGGGACAGCACCGGTCCTTGGGGGTTTGGAGGAAGATAATTTTGTCCTGTCAAGGCCATGAGTGCTTTCCTGGAGGCCAGGCTATGCGGCCCTGGTTACTTGTTTATACACGAGGAGGGCTCCCCCTTACGCTATTCCAACTAAGAAAGGTAATGGCAAAAACGCTGGCAGGCATCAAGGGTACCAAGGGGCACTACACGTCCCACTCATTCCGCATGGGGGCTGCCACAACAGCATACCCGTAGGGAATGGGAGATGAGGCCAAAAAGAGAATTGGGAGGTGGGAGTCGGAAAAGTACAAGCTATACATAAGGCCAGTGGGGGGAAAAAGAGGGGAACGCAAATTAATTTAATGGGTGGGGGTTGAGAGGCAAGGGGAGTGGCACCAGGCACCGGACATTTCATCAAACAACAACATTAATCTCTCCATAGATCACAAATCGGTGTGGGTCATCGGCGACTCATTCATGGCCCGGGCAGCTGAGGGAACAGAGAAGGAGTATCAGGACAATCAAATCGGTTTTTTAAGGACCCCGATCTCATGGATAGCCAAAGAAGGAATGGGATGGGATGAGTTGTGGGTTGTGTTGGCTTATGGCAGACGGCACAACGCTCCACCGGACATAATAGTGATCCACTTAGGGGGAAACGATCTGGTGGCAATGGGGAGGAAGGGGTTACTAGCAAGGATGAATGCATCACTGACTCAGGTAGGGAACGGGTTCCGGGGCGCAGAGTTAATGTGGTCGGAAATCATACCAAGGCAAGCATGGCGGGGGGCGTATTCTCACAGAGGAGTGGAGGAGTCAAGAAGGAAGTTGAACGTTAAGAGGGGAAAATGTTTGGTTAGTAGGGGCATGGGCTGGATCAAACACGCCTTGATCACGTTGAAAACACAGTGTTGCTTTGGAGCAGACAAAGTGCACTTGTCAGAGGTGGGGTGAGGGTGATGGTGGCAGATTTGAAGGACGCGCTGGAGGAAAGGGGTTGTACATAGATGGGATTGAGGGGTGGAACAGAGAAAATATAGGGGGAGGAAAAAGGGGTTTAGCAAGAGGCCTAGACCCACATGCAAATGGCCAAGCTGGGCTCAACACGCTCCCTCCCCCCGGGGGGGGGTCTCCATACGGAACCACAAGGTCAAGGAAATACCTTTTTTCCAGCACGCCACTGGCAGGACAGTGGCCCTCCTGCAACGGAGTACGGAACAAGAGACAGGGATTTCAAGGGACGCCGCCACGCAAAGGGGAAGGGAGGGGGGAACGGGACCCCCAGCAATAAACCATCATGTCACTAGGGGAGTACAGAGGGCCGGAATGTATGTTGTAATGGAATGAATGGGAAAGTGGAACAGATCAGGGATGGAGCGGTTTTATGCAGCATGGGTGACCATGTGGCTGAGGGGGAACTCACTACTGACGGTTGCCAGCAGTAAGTCGTGGCAGAGGCACCGGTCGCAGTGATTAGGTTCAGGCAGACAAGCCCAGCGGATGTTACATGGTGTTCCCGTTAGAAAGTACTGATGGATACCACAAGGGAACTGCACAGCCATCAGTTTATTATGAACGGTGCCCAGGAGTATTAGACTGAGGGGAGGCCCATGTTAAAGAGAAGGGTTAGGGGGCTTGGAAGACCTTCCAGCTTCAACGGGGGTGGAGCAAAATGGGAAGTGCATCAAAGGAAAAGGAAAATTGAGAGGAACAATGAAGACAACAATGGGGGGGAGGAAGGAAAGGAATTTTGAGTAAACAGGGCTCTGGCGAGTAGGTTGGGAAAGTTGGGGTGGGGAGGGGAACTGCCTGGGCCTATGGGTCGGAGAGGGGGGTAGTAAGGGTAATGGGGCATTCTCAAGTGACAGCTTAATGAGAACAGAAAATTCAAGGCATGCCTGGGAGGGGGGTCCTTGGCATGCGGTGGGAAGTGGCCGAAGAGGAGCATGGGGGAGTGTTGGGGAGGATCCCTGTTTCAGCGATGGGTCAGGGGAGGGATGGGGAAGGAAGGCCATTGGGCGAGGTGAAAGTAGCTTTGGATGGGGCTCATATGAACATGAGGGTGTTAAGGGGAAGGAGGGGCCTGACGCAGATGGGACAGCTAAGGTGGTGAGAGCTACGGCAGCCTGGGGTTGCGATAGAGGGGGGCAAATTCATGGCATGCCAGGCTAAGGGAAGATCATTGGGGGGGGGGATTTTGGTAAGGAAAAGAGAGACCACCAAGGGAAGAAAGAGGAAATGGGGAACAAGTGGGAATTCAGGGGCAAAGGGAAGCATGACGGGGGGAAATAAGTGGACGCATCCTAGGAAAGGAGCCAATGCGAACAAGTGACAATGAAACAGAAATGGAAGAAAAAATCGAGACGCATCCTAAAAAAGGAGCTAAAGCAAAAAGTCACAAGGAAACGGAAATAGAAAGAAAATGCACTTAAATAGAAACGGAAAAAGCAAATGAAAGAAAAATGAAAAGTGAAAAAAGGAAAAAATCAAATAAAATGGCCAAAGGGTAGAAAACGGGACAGATAAGGAGGGACGGGGCCCTCGACGTGTCCGCAAGGACCGGAAGGGGCACGGGGGGGTTTAGGATGCTATCACTCAGCGCAGAATCCTGAGGGTAGAGGTGAAACAGAACACCTGTAAGTTAACTCCTGACTTTATGTTTGTAATAAAGTTTGCTCTGGTAATTTTCTACCACTCAGTCAACTGGGCATGCCTCTCATTTGGGCTCTGGGGGGATGGGCTCCAAGGGAGGAGGGTAGCGGTTAAGGAATAGGGGCAAGCCGGAGTGTGTGTGAGCAACGGATGAAGACGTGCCCCCTCTGAGAGTGTCGGCGCTATGACGGGCTCCCGCGCCATTCAAAGTTTGGCTTCTTGGTGGGGCCCCTCCCTTAGTGCTGATGCCCTTTTTGGGCACGGCAGGGAGTGGAGTCGGTGGGGGGTGGGTCCCCAGGTTACCGCCCAGAGGAGGGGGTGGGGTGACCCCATCAGCGAGCGACGCACCGGAAGTCGCCATAGCCAGAGACCCCTATAAAAGGGCCCGGCAGAGGATATGGGCCTTTTTTCTCCGGCGCTCCTGTTATTGTTGCCCTCCCACCCGCCCTTTGTATTGTCTTATTTATGGTCATGTTTTCTCTTGCAGACAAGCCCAGCGGATGTTACATGGTGTTCCCGTTAGAAAGTACTGGCGGATACCACAAGGGAACTGCACAGTCATCGGTTTATTATGAACGGTGCCCAGGATTATTAGACTCAGGGGAGGCCCATGTTAAAGGGGAGGGTTAGGGGGCTTGGAAGACCTTCCAACTCCAACGGGGGTGGGGGAAAATGGGAAGTGCATCGATGGAAAAAAAAATTGAGAGGAACAATGAAGACAACAGTGGGGAGGAGGAAGGAGAGGAATTTTGAGTAAACAGGGCTCTGGCAAATAGGTTGGGAAAGTTGGGGGGGAGGGGAACTGCCTGGGACTATGGGTCAGCGAGGGGGGGTAGTAAGGGTAATGGGGTATTCTCAAGTGACAGCTTGAGGAGAACAGAAAATTCAAGGTATGCCTGGGAGGGGGGTCCTGGCATGCGGTGGGAAGTGCCCGAAGAGGAGCATGGGGGAGTGTTGGGGAGGATCCCTGTTTAAGCGATGGGTCAGGGGAGGGATGGGGAAGGAAGGTCGTTGGGCGGGGTGAAGGTAGCTTTGGATGGGGCTCATAAGAACATGAGGGCGTGAAGGGGAAGGAGGGGCCTGAGGGGGATGGGTCAGCTAAGGCGATGGGATCTAGGGCAGCCCGGGGTTGTGATGGTAGGGCAGGGGGAAGTCATGGCATGCCAGGCTAAGGGAAGATCGTTGGGGGGAGGGAAATTTGGCAAGGAACAGAGAGACCACCACAGGAAGAAATGGGGAACAAGAGGGAATTCAGGGGCAAAGGGAAGCATGACGGGGGGGGAATAAGTGGACGCATCCTAAGAAAGGAGCCAATGCGAACAAGTGACAATGAAACGGAAATGGAAGAAAAAAAATCGAGCCGCATCCTAAAAAAGGAGCCAAAGCAAAAAGTCACAAGGAGACGGAAATAGAAAGAAAATGCACTTAAATAGAAACGGAAAAAGCAAATGAAAGGAAGGATAAGGAGGGACAGGGCCCTCGATGGGTCCGCAAGGACCGGAAGGGGCAGGGGGGATTTAGGATGCTATCACTCAGCGCAGAATCCTGAGGGTAGCGGTGAAACGGAACACCTGTAAGTTAACTCCTGACTTTATGTGTGTAATAAAGTTTGCTGTGGCAATTTTTTCCCACTCAGTCAACTGGGCATGCCTCTCATTTGGCTGTGGGGGGGATGGGCTCCAAGGGAGGAGGGTAGCCGTTAAGGAATAGGGGCAAGCCGGAGTGTGTGTGAGCAACGGATGAAGGCGTGCCCCCTCTGAGAGTGTCGGTGCTATGACGGGCTCCCGCACCATTCAAAGAATGGCTTCTTGGCAGGGGTCCCCCTTAGTGCCGATGCCCTTTTTGGGCACGGCAGGGAGTGGAGTCGGTGGGGGGTGGGTCCCCAGGTTACCACCCAGAGGAAGGGGTGGGGTGACCCCATCACCGAGCGACGGACCGGAAGTCGCCATAGCCAGAGACCCCTATAAAAGGGCCAGGGCACGAGGATATGGGCCTTTTTTCTCCGGCGCCCCTGTTATTGTTGCCTTCCCACCCGCCCTTTGTATTGTGTTATTTATGGTCATGTTTTCTCTTGCAGACAAGCCCAGCGGATGTTACATGGTATTCCCGTTAGAAAGTACTGGCGGATACCACAAGGGAACTGCACAGCCATCAGTTTATTATGAACGGTGCCCAGGAGTATTAGACTCATGGGAGGCCCATGTTAAAGGGGAGGATTAGGGTGCTTGGAAGACCTTCCAACTCCAACGGGGGTGGGGGAAAATGGGAAGTGCATAGATGGAAAAGAAAAAGTAGAAGGAACAATGAAGACAACAAGGGGGGGAAGGAAAGGAATTTTGAGTAAATGGGGCTCTGGCAAGTAGGTTGGGAAAGTTGGGGGGGGCACCTGGGACTATGGGTCGGCGAGGGGGGGTAGTAAGGGTAATGGGTATTCTCAAGTGACAGCTTAAGGAGAACAGAAAATTCAAGGTATGCCTGGGAGGGGGTCCTTGGCATGCGGTGGGAAGTGGCGGAAGAGGAGCATGGGGGAGTGTTGGGGAGGATCCCTGTTTAAGCGATGGGTCAGGGGAGGGATGGGGAAGGAAGGTTGTTGGGCGCGGTGAAGGTAGCTTTGGATGGGGCTCGTAAGAACATGAGGGCGTGAAGGGGAAGTAGGGGCCTGAGGGGGATGGGTCAGCTAAGGCGGTGGGAGCTAGGGCAGCCCGGGGTTGCGATGGAAGGGCGAGGGGAATTCATGGCATGCCAGGCTAAGGGAAGATCGTTGGGGGGAGCGAAATTTGACAAGGAACAAAGAGACCACCAAGGGAAGCAAGGGGAAGTGGAGAAGAAGAGGGAATTCAGGAGCAAAGGGAAGCATGACGGGGGGAAATAAGTGGACGCATCCTAGGAAAGGAGCCAATGCGAACAAGTGACAATGAAACGGAAATGGAAGAAAAAATCGAGACGCATCCTAAAAAAGGATCCAAAGAGGAAAGTCACAAGGAAACGGACATAGAAAGAAAATGCACTTAAATAGAAACGGAAAAAGCAAATGAAAGAAAAATGAAAAGTGAAAAAAGGAAAAAATCAAATAAAATGGCCAAAGGGTAGAAAGGGACGGATAAGGAGGGACGGGGCCCTCAACGGGTCCGCAAGGACCGGAAGGGGCACGGGGGGGTTTAGGATGCTATCACTCAGCGCAGAATCCTGAGGGTAGCGGTGAAACGGAACACCTGTAAGTTAACTCCTGACTTTATGTTTGTAATAAAGTTTGCTGTGGCAATTTTCTCCCACTCAGTCAACTGGTCATGCCTCTCATTTGGGCTGTGGGGGGGATGGGCTCCAAGGAAGGAGGGTAGAGGTTAAGGAATGGGGGCAAGCCGGAGTGTGTGTGAGCAATGGATGAAGACGTGCCCTTGCTGAGAGTGTCAGTGCTACGGCTTCCGTTAAGCAACTCAAGAGCCAAAGGCGATGCAGGAACAACCGGGAACATGAATGCTGCATGAGGAAAATGCTGCTGAGCCGCACCACGTCCTGCCACAGACCACATCCCACACTGACTGAAACCTGCAAACTGTAGCTTTATGGGCCTTACATATCGGCCAGTGGCAGTGCTATTATGGACCCCATTCTCACTGGCACCACAGCAAACTCTCCCTAGATCTGTAACTTCTTGGGCGACAACTCACTAACTCCAGCTGAGCTGTCCTAGGTAATGAGGCCTTGACAGGCCGCCTGAAGACATGTCTAGGCTCTTGGGGGCCCATTGCAACATGATTCTTGGGGCATACCTGTCTACATTAGAGAAACAAAAACTCTGAGAATTACGTCAAACAAGCCCGCTCACTGGCCACGCCCACATATTTAAACAAAACAGGACTACAAAGAAACATAAAAAAGTGCTACAAAACGGCAGTTTTCCCCAAGGTGAGAATTGCAATAGAAACAGGAAAACCTGGTAAATTAGTCCACTTTTGTTTTCTTCCTCACTAGGCTTCACAATGCCTTGCTTTCCCTTTAAAAAGGGAATGTAAATGTATACTCACATATCAGCATTCTGCCATGTTTATATAAAATGACAACAAGACCACTATTTTCAGGGATAGTCGAGTAACGTTCAGAACCATGAGCCAGATTGCAGAAACGTGCATTTTTGCATGGTGTTCACGCTCAGGAAGGAAAATGCCTAATGCAGGAACAATATATATTGCTCATTTACGGCTCGTTTGTAAAGTGGTGTCCTGAACGACCAGAAATCCGGAGATCCGGAGAAGAGCATAAAAACCCTGTCTCTCCGGGCTAAACCTGGAAGTTAGGCAGGTATGGTTTGGGGCTCCCACTTGCTTAGAGTTGAGAAAACCAGGCTGAGGCGGTCGTGGAGTGCATACATGATAATGGAGACAAAGAAATAAAGCCAGGGGTTATCACAGGTTGGCTAGGCAGGGGGTAGCTGAAACATAAAACATCCAATGAAAAGCTATTGATCCTTCTTCTTGCTGATGTAGAGAAACCGGGGTAAAAGGCAGTGAGGTGATAAGAACACTTCCGTATACACTGAGGGGGGAGACGGCCTGAAATGCTCCAGCAAATGCACCTTGCAAAACGCATGCTCCAAAGTGCACATCTAAAGCCCCGAACGAAAGGAATATATTGCTGCAACGTAAGACTGTAAGACTGCAAACTGCCAACATGGGAGCAGTTGATTGGCCCCCCTGATGCCCAGGGACCCTATCAATTGAAGGGATTGAAAGGCTCCGACACCGTCGTTGAGCAATGGAGAGCCCATCAAGGTCAGTGGTGTGCCCTGTTTAGGCGCAAACCTTTGGTGTGGTCCATTTTGGCGCACCACTGTGGCTGCAGAGCCCCTTTTGGTGCGGCCAGAGTGGCGCAACAGCCAACTTGGCACTCTCATTTGGCACAAGGGCGATTTAGACTTAACTGCTAAATATCAGCTGAAACAGGCCAGACCTGATAGGTCCCTGTGCCCTGCTGGCCGGTGCAAACGAATCGTGCCGCAAAGATCTGCTTCACAAGGCCAGCTGAAGATGAGATGGGGGCCCATTCAAAAAAGATGTGTGGAGGGGCCTTACCTTTAGTAGGAAACCCCCTCCTCCATGTGCCATCAACTAAAATGCATTTATATGGAGTAGTGGCAGCTTTCGAACGCATAGAGGCAGTGGAAACAATGGTTATATGTTTTTGGGGCACAAGCAGTTTACTTTGGCACAATTATGTATCACTGGTGCACTTGTCTGTCACACAATTAATATATAATAAGGAACGGGAAGAGTTCTTGGAAGATTGTCTGTTTTGTCTCATTCGTGACACCAAGTTCTTCCATTTCTGGGTACCAATATGATGTTAGGGATACGGCTCCCTTCGTGACCATGTGCATTGCCACAGCCTTAGCTTGTCTCAGCTTGATCCTGTGGCACAATCCTAAATAAAGCAGTGCAGGGGTGTGTGGCCTACAGACTACCAGCGGACATGTGCATTGTCCTCTTCATAGAAAAACAAAGAAAGGCACCTAGCAAGGGTGCCGAAACCCTAAATCACCACTTAAAACCATTACGCTTTCCTTATTTGATCACAGGGTGCACCAAAGGATGGGCGGGCACATTTCATTTGAACAGGTTTTAAGGCTTTCATGATGGCCTTGGGATCCACCAGACCAAGTTCTCCATAGAGCTGTAGAAGAGCACATAGATGCTTTCTCACTAGCTCCGACCCCCTCACCACCCTCATATTGCAGCAGCAGACGAAGAGAAGTAAATTGGATGCCCTGTATTGTTCCATTACCGCATTGGGTTTATGAGAGACGCTATGCACTCAGACAGCCATACAAAATGTACCCTTGCATTGAAAGTGTGGAAGGATGCCGCATGGAAGGAGAGAGCAGGAAAGGGTGTCAGAATGCACCTATGGACATCATGGACGTACGATAAAGTGAAATCTGATGAGGACGGAGGGCCTCATCACGAGTTGGGCGATAACGCTGGTGCTAATAGCGCTGGCGTTATTAGGGGCGGATCACGGGTTTGGCGGAATGGGAAATCCCCATTCCCCATTGAGCCCATTCGGGAAAGCCCCATTCCCCATTGGGCTCAATGGGGACATTTTGCGCTTTTACCGTCAGCGGATTTCACGCCGGCGGTAAACGCACCGAAAATCGGCAAAATCTCGGCGGATTTCCTCCCAGCTCAGAGCTGGGGGGAAATCAGCCAAAGCTGTGATTTGGCAGACCTTTAAATCCGGCGGTAACAGCCCTACCGCCTGATTTAAGGGCTACCGCCAAACTCGTGATGAGGCCCAGAGTGATGTAATGAAGCAGATATATGAACCTAAATTGAAACAATATGAAAATACTTCAGCGTAACGTTGTAACTAAAGCACCAAGCGAAACATGCACCTAAAGCTAAAGAAATCATGGATATAAAGAAGATGAAGTAATTTACGGACCAACAACTGTAAATATGCAGTAACACAAGCTAGAAAGAAAACATATAGAAGCTTGCTATAAAGGTATATATAACGTGACAAGGACGGCCAAATAGGAAAATGGACGTTGGCTCATGTTGAACTTAACCAAGCTACCTCAGTGATAGACCGAGCTGTAGAATCAGGAGACGCAGAAAAACAGCTCTGTGTGCAGAGCTGACGATTAGTCAAGATTGGCCCAGAATTAAGGATGATATTTTAAGGGATAAGCACAGAGCAGAAAGGGAGTACATGGATAAGCTCTGAATGTGGGACATTTTTCATAGATGGAAGAAGAAGAAAACATCTGTGAGAGCCAAACTGCTAGTCAATTAAAAGTATACAAAGTTCATATGAGATAGAGTGAGCAAGTCAAAGGACAAATTTGTGGTCTCTTCACATGTGACTCAGAAGTCGAAAACAAGGACTATTCATTAGAGCCTCACGTTAAGATAGTGGTGTGCTCTCACTCCCTTGACTCTGATGGGATTCAAACACCTATGTTTCCTTTCACGTACATGCTGCTAAGGAGCTAAACGTCCAAGGCTGGGATAGTATGCCAACCAATCAGTGGGGTTGAGGGACAACCTAATGTACAATGTTACAGAGACCAATCCACTGTGGTTTAGTCCGCTATAATCATTACTATACGTATTTAGAGGTAGTTCCAGGTGTGCCCTACAGATAACAGGTAGCCAATGATGCACTAATCTTTATATGTTCTACAAGTAGATATGTTCCCTTAACCAATCCCTTCCCTCAATAGGTTTTGTATTTTGCCATGTAGAATGACGTCATAGATGACACATATTGTGGTATAAGACCTTCATGTAATCAAGTTTAGTTGTGAGTGTGCAAGCATCATACTGATGCCTGTGAGTTCTTCCTGCTTTAATAAATAATAAGAAAGTAGTAATTTGCCACATTACTTGAGTCTGTCCGATTATTTGGTCTGAGATCATTATTTGTAATTCCATCTACTACAAAAGACGCTTCAAGGTGCTAGAGCACAGAGCGGCAGCTTCACAGGCCCCACACTCACTGACATTAAGCTGAGTTCTAGTAATGACACTTCATGGGTCTAACACTCACCAACACCTAGCTGAACTCACCCTAGTATGGCAGCCTCATAGGCCTCCCGCTCGGGGGTCAATTTGCACTGTGTTGAAAGGTGATGGGAGCTTCCCGCGCCATACCCGCTTGCTAAGTGCATGCTTCAGAACGCTGCTTTGTTACGAGAAGTTCCACCTCTATCGCCACCCAGCTTCAATGTGGGAGGAGAGAGATGTGGGTGATAGAAGACATGCTACCGTGAGCTTATGGTGGTTGCCCAGCTCCCCACTAATGGCTAGAGCGGCCGTGCTGGGAGAATTTCCAAAGCTTCCACATGGAAGAGCGTGAGTGGCACTTCCTCACCACAAGTGCCAGGTTCTTGGATAAGGCATGTGCCCAACTGGCACCAACAAAGCAGAAAGATTTACTTCAGCAAAAAACAAAACAAAACCACGCCTGACTTCGTTCATATAACAACTCAGCATATTATTGACCTCGGATCACCTGATAAAGTCCCAATGAAGTGAAATGCACATTTTGGTAGAAAGACTGCATGCGGATACACAAGTGTTACAAAGTACACAGAGAAAGAACCTACACCCTGCCTTCGTTCTTCAAACTGCAACATTATTAAAGCTGACGCCATACATCATCCACTAGGTAGAAAGGACTTTTACCCGAGACATTCTGGACCATGTGGCAGAATGAATGTGATACATGGCATAAGGTGCCATTGTGGTATAATGCACGTTGGGAAAACAAACCAAAAAGTTAAACCTAGAAAATGAAGTCTTTGGTGACATGTCAGTTTATCAGACATGTACTAAGCATTTGGGATTTCCTCCTTGCTTACATTAACCAATAGACTAATAGAGCTTTATTTGATGATGATGGCGATGAGGACATGGCATTGCCCGCTTTATTAGAAGGTTGAAAGAGGCGAGGGCAATGAGAGACATTTATTACAACCTGAGCCTTTTGGACAGATTGTTTGCGAGCCTCTTTCCTTACAGGCTTGAATGAACAGTGGGAACAGCGGGTGACCACAAGCTTAGCATTAGGTGTTTCCATGGCATCATCTGCAACATCATCTTCATCCTTATTTATATTGTTAGAATGTCTTTGATTTCTTTTTCTTTTAAAGCGTCCATTGTCCCTGATGATGAGCTTTTGTGGCTTGAAACACGTTGGGCTATTTCTTCACATCCAAGTATAAGATGATGTTAAAAGGATTGTCCATATCTCGGACATTCTGAACTTGAAACGTGCATGGAGAATACATGAATTCTTGTTGAAATAAAGGAACCCAAGGCCACTGGCTGCTCTGCACAGCCCTGTGTGGGCAATGTGCATGCTAGCTAAGGATTTAGCCAGCACGTTCATAAGTCCGCAGAATGAAGACATTTGGAGAAAAAAAATGAAGTTGTTCCTTGCTTGCCTCCAATTGCAAAGGGAGGTATTTGAGGGAAGGCGTTCTCTGCCAGGGGTTACCACTTTAGAGACTGGCCCTGGAGGGCGGCCCAAATGAAAAAGACGTTTGCCCAGGCTTGGACTGGCCTTTCGGAAAATAGGACAATGCCCGACCCCAAAACATAAAATGCTAGTGTGGGCCAAAATTTTTGGTCAAAGTGTGATACCTTTTTGGCCAATGTGGTCCAGTTTGATAAGTCATTTCACCAAGCGGCTAGTTGTTTTGGCCAGTGTTACTGAATAAATATACTTTCAAATGCACAATTTGCATCAATAAACTGTCCCCTAGGTTCTACTCAAATGGTCTGTCAGAAAAGGAATGAATTGCCATTCGCAACTGTGGGCCACTTTTTCATTGGTGCCCGAGACAATGTTATGTCCCAGTCTGACCCTGGGTTTGCCCAGTATGAGGATGACTGTAGCACAAAAGGACAATTGAGCACCTACCAAGTCACAAATTCAGTGTGTGGGAATAGCCATGGTGATATCGGGTGAGACAGGAAACAGAATGAGGCTCATTAAGAACAAGTGCCGTGGCCATATCCTTGTGGGGGGGGGGGGGGTGATCCGCCTAGACCTGAGATTCCCAAGTCAACTAGGAATCCGGAGTGATGGCTAGAATGAATAATGAGAACCAGCAAAGATTATCTGCCTTGATGATGAGATCTGCAGCTACATAGAGGGCGTTTGGGTGGATCCTGACACATCTACACCCAACCAAAGAGGAGTCAAAACAGGGTCCGGTTTCAGATGACCAATCCCAATCTTCCCAGTCTCTAATAAAGAATATTTGCCTCTAAGCTGAAGTTTGTAAAGCATAAGTCTGCAAAAGAAAGACCTACATCATTGACAAGGTAAGCACTTCCCGATACTAAGGCTCATGTTGTCAGGGTTGCTCGCAGAAAGTCCTGCGTGATCAATACAAATGCAAAGGTTACGGCAGTTGAAGATGCGTCAATTAAGCCATAGCTAGTTCTGGGACAAAAGGTGTTGTTTGTTATATTCTTCCCTTCTTTATTGCAAAATTGGGGCACAATCCCCTTACCTTGCCCCTTTTTGGCCCATGTTATCTCTCATTCCACTTTAACACACTCTTCTTTATTTATTATTCATTATTGGCTTGTTATTTTTTTGTGCACTATTACACATTAGGATTTGTTATTTAAATACTTAAATGTTTCTGGTATTTGTAAGAGACTGCTCTTTTACTTACTTTTTTGTTCAAATTTCAGAGAATTTTATATTTCACTCATTGTGTGCGTTTCATTGAGATTGCCTTGCATTGCATTAGAAATTGTTTCTTGGATATTTTGTAGGATTGCCATCTGGTGAGGTTGTACATGCCCTGGATTTTCAGTATTTTTATTAAGTAATAAAAGTATGCCAGTAATCCATCTCAGAAAGGGTGGCCTGCTAATCAGACCCTGCCCTTTAATAAAGCTCCATGCCAAAAGCAAAGTACACATGTGCCCTGCTGCATCCATATCCTGATCTGCTGCACCTGCCATTCACTGGTACAGAGAAGGTTCAGATGTCACATGTTCCCTGGTTGATAGCTGCTGTGACACAAGGTCACTGCAGACAGAGGTTGCATTTAACCCCTGCACCTCTGATCCAAAACATGATAATTTAGCACATATCCATCTGATGGCAGGCTAATCTCTAAGAAGAAGTCATAACTGGTGATGGTATGGTGGCTGATACTGCACACAGTTATTAAAGCCACGTTAAATTGGTATTATACTCATGTGAACCATGTGAACTCAGGCTAGCTATGGAAAGGCTATGCGGATTCATGGCCAGACCGCCTGTTTTGGCTTCAGCAAGCAAGACAAATGGGTAGAAGGCTGTACCTTTTGATTCCCAAGGAAGTTCGGTAACACCTCTCTTCCAGCTCAGGAAACTTTCAGCAGGAGAGCTCCTGGAACCATGCTTCAAAGAGACACACCCATAACAAAGGCCGGCCTCACACCAGAGTGTTGCATCTCGCGAAGGGGTGGGGTTAGAGTAGCCATACAGAGCCCTACAGCGCTCTGGGTATGATGCACGAAGGCAAGGATTACTTGTCACAGCGACAGGGAGTGGACCCGTCACAGGCTTGCTTTTGTTCAGTCCCCTGTGGCCTTTTACCTTTACAAGGAAGGGGTCTCCGGCTTCTTCTGAGATTCCATTTGGACTTTCAAGACAAGGAGAATTCATTAGACCTTTATTGGGAGTGCATTCCATTCACAAGACCTCCCACATAGAGATAAAGGTAGAGTGATTCCAAGGTAGAGGTAAGCTGTCTCTCTAAACACGCACAGCGAACACTGAGGGTGAACTGCTGTTAAACCAATGCTTGCATTATGACAGCCATACCAATAGCTAGGCTTCCTAATGGAGACCCAGATCCCTTGGCCCCTTTTAAGGCCCTGTATGACTGATAGTCCACCCTTTTGCACCTTTTGTTCAAAGACATGTCCTTTTAAAGTGACATTGTTGCAATGTCTTGCTCTTCACCCCTGATACAGTACCCAGAGTTACTCCATAGTTATGTTCTGAATTGTTTGTGTTCTTTCCACACGGGATGGGCTTTGTTATTGTTTATACAGTCAGCCTATTTTGCATATCAGTGTGTTCAATTAAAGTATGTATATTTTTTATAAAAGCTTGATTCGACATTCCTTTATTTTGGAGTCTTGTACTTTTGCTATTTGGTTTTCTAATGTCACCACAAGTACACCCCTCTTAAGAGTACAGCCTGTCCTTGGCCAAAAGGTGAAGGAGGTGTATCTCTTGACTATGCCTTTTTCACCTTTATGATTGGGATCACTCTTGGTTTGTAGTAGTGCGAGGGATGGCTAGCTGGTTCAGCCACTAGCCGTTTAGTCACTATCAATCCTTGTACTCCTGCAAAGCAGTAGTCCTTTCGTCACTCTGGTGGGCAGTGGTTGGGATGTGATAAAGACTGTCTACACTTAGGGCCTCATTATGAATGTGGCGGAAAGGCAACAACTGCGCCGGTAGTGCTACCGGTGCTGTTGTTACCTCTCCGCCACATTACGAGTTCTGCTTGCCGGACTGCACACGTGGTTTGACCGGTAGCGAGTAATGAGGCCATTAGTCTTCCAAAATAAAATTGTGTGCAGGTAATGTTAGAAACACTGTCCAGCATTTACATTTTTTTTTAAATCATCGATATTTAATATTTTCAAGTGAAATGTACGGAAGAATACAACAATGAATTCTTTGAACAATATAATTGATACACTATACATCCTTACATCGGTAACCATTAAGCTATCCTTCACCCTGCTAAATCAGTTATACGTTTTTTACATTAGGAAAAGATTCTTCCTTCCTAGGTAATGCTAATACAATAAAACCTACCTGTACACTAGACAAGAACACAAAACAAACATTTAGACAAGACATTAAAAAAATAAATAAGGGACTACTATATCTCGCCATTTCTAGACAGGCTTTTTTAAATTGCTGCAAGAGTGGAACATCGACATGAGCAGCGTTATGTGGGTCCTGAAAGCAAGCATCCATCACAAGCTATTTCAAGAGAGGGGACTCCCCCATCGCAGTAAAGTTAGTGCTGCTGAACCGCTGTAAAGATTCCAGTTTTTTGATGAAGCTAGGATGTTGGAAGAATCCCAAGGACCAGTACTGCTCTGGGGCCCCCAGCTCAGGTCCCCACTCCACTAGTGGCATCTGATAATGGCACACACAAGGAAAGTAAGGAGAGAGGTTCTGACCCTTCTTCCCAGAAAGGCCCCCCAAAACATGAAGGGAGATCCCAGACCAATGGTTGGCCTACCCCCACAGAAAAGAAGAGTGAGGGCATCTCTAGCACTGAAGCACCCGAACCCTGAACACTCAGAGGTTATTTTTGGTGTGGAGATTTGACACATAGAAAGGGAGATTTGGCCTCCAAGGGGAAACCCAAACAGGCCATTGTTGTTGCTAGTCTCATGGCAGAGGCCACAGTCAGTGTGGGTATCTTAGCAGATGAGGTCTCATTAGCCAGGGAGTGGTCAAAGGTACCATGATCAGTGAGTGGGTATGGTACCGGGCACCTTGAGGGGCCCCGATTTTCCGCCAATACTAGATGTTTTTGGAGCATGTCTCTATAAATGGGGGGAAATCTCCCAATTTGTGTCACACTGCTGCTAGCCGGTAAATGTATTTAATGGTCTTAGCTACAGTCCCCTGGCAGTGGTAGAGCTCAGTTGGAGGGGTAAAACCTCCCTGAACCATGTTGCAGTCACAGACTACACTGCAGAGGGGTGTCTCACCCCAGCACCCACTACCTACCCACCCTTGCTCACCACAGGACAAGCTCAAACAAAGCCCCCAACCACCCACACTAGATCCAGCACCTTATACATATTCACCCATTCTAACTAATCACAGCAAACCCACTGACCCACCCTACCAAGATTACACGCGCACCCTCGCCCACCCTAGCTCACTCTAGCAACCCGTCTACTCACAGCAACTCACCCCTGGACCTCCACCAACACATCTGAGTTCAGAACAACACCACAACCACTGTTACACAAATTCACCCCAGCACTCATCTACCCTCATCTACCCTAACACAAACCTACCCATCCTAGCTCACATCAGGAGCCATCACATAAGTACCCCACACCACCCACTCTAATGCACAAACCTTGGCCGCTAAAAGATGAAAACAGCCGGAAAATTGATTAAATATCTGAGCACATGACGGCAGTGGATTCCAAATGTCTGGCAAATCTATCAAATGAGTTTACAAGAGCGAAGATTCTTGGCTTCGCCAGAGGTTGTCTTTTAAGGTGAGTACGTTGTATGACTAATACAGTTCAGTGAGTGCCCGTTGCCTGCATTGCTTTGTTAGACTGCTGCTAAAATGTCCTATTTTTAAATACGTGCAGCCTTTGTAGTGTGTTTGTGGAATTGTGAGTGTTAAGTATCTTCAAATGCTCCCAGAAACAAATGCTAGTTTGGTATCTGGTATTGTCATGCTCTCTCTGGCATAGGATGTGTTTCTGTCTGAGCTAGGACGGCCTTTACAGTGTTCCACTAATGGTGTCTTAGCTCCAGAAAACACACAACTTTGGAGGTGGTTTGCGAGAAACTCGAACACTTCTAGTTGGCAAGTCTATAACAGTGAAGGCCAATGACACCAGAACCCCTCACCCCCCTCCCGAAGACTTGAGACTCAAAGTGATTGATTGAGAGAATGATTTATAGCATGTGTGTAGCACATTATTGCCTTGAAGGGCTACTTTTAGCTATGCATCTAGCTGCTTAGACAAACAACAAGGTTTTGAGCAAGAACCTAAAGTACGAGAGAGAGTTGGCTGAACGGTCAGTGAGTTGGTGCATGGGTCATATGTTTCTTCCGGTTACTTAGGGGAAACCCATCCATAATGGGCGAGAGGGGTGCCAAACTGTCTGTAACCTTCGCCCACTATGGAAGAACTATGGCTTAAACTGTCAAAAGGAAAAATGGTTTGACAGTTTATGTTTCGCAGCACGCATGTCCAATGGACCATGCAAGTCTGGGGGCATTTTGCTTCTCCATCCTTGAATGGCCCATTGTGGTTGAAGGCTGGGGAAATCTATGTCTGAATGTGCAAGGAAGTGCTCCTGCACCCCCCTACACATTCAACTGGACCAGGGCACTGACAATGTGGTGCTCCAGCTCCAGCGTACATGTACAGGAACCAGGGAGCGCGCCCTGTGCTTCCTGGTTCCTGTTCTTGTGTGCGGTAGCTGGAGGGCGCTTGTCAAGGGAGGTGGCGTCTCAGAAAGAGCAGCGTCTAGACCGGGGCTGAAGGTAGGTGTATACATTTGTATTCATGATGTGTGTGTTTGCGTGTGTGAATGAGCAAGTGTATGATGCATGAGTGGTTGGGTGTGCATGTGAATGAGTGAGTGAATGGTGTGTGAATACTGTTTGAATACTGTGTGAATGAGTGAGTGAATGCTCCATGAATATGCGTTTGAATAAGCAAGTGAATGAGCGACTATATGGTGAATGGGTGTATGTCTGAATGAGAAAGTAATTGCTGTGTGAATGCTGTTTGAATAGTGTGTGAATGAGAAAGTGAATGCGGTGTGAATGTGTGTTTGAATGAGCAAAGTGACTGAGGGAGTGCATGGTGTATGGGAGCATGTGTGAATGAGCAAGTGAATCCTGTTTGAATGGTGTATGAATGAGCGAATGAATGCTGCATGAATATGTGTCTGAATGAGCAAGTGAATATGCGTGTGCTTGTGAAGGGTTTGTGCCAATCTATGTTGGTGAATGGTGGGGGAGAGGAGAGTGAAGATACTTTTTACTGAGCATCTATGGTAAAGCAAGCGTGATATGTGTTATGGTGTGCCTAGACTGGCATTTTGTACTGCCAGTCTAGCCATTCCTCATTATGGCATGCCACTTTTTACTGAGCGTATATGATAAAGCAAGGATGATAGGTTTGGTGCAGCCGATCTAGTCATTTCTTACTGTGGCATGACCATTTTTACTTGGTTACTTGGTATCTATCTATGATAAATCAGCATGATAAGTGTTATTACGTGGGTAGACTGGCATTTTGGTGTTTAGCCATTTCATATTGTGGCATGACATTTTTAACTGTGCATCTATGATAAAGCAAGCATGATACGTGTTATTACATGCCTAGACTGGCATTTTGGGGCAGCCAGTACACCTGTTTCTTACTCTGGCATGGCATTTTTTTAATTGAACTCAAGAACAGGGGCCCAGAACCCTACCCCCCACTGGGATTTACCGAAGTGCACTAAAAATCTCCTAATGGGAGCAGTGCTGACCTTGTTGGTTCTGCTCATGCTCTCTCTTAAACAACATTTTCATTTTTCATGCACAAGAAATCGTTTAACTAAAACACATGCATCAAAAACACGAAAAATGAAAACAGGTTGTTAAATTTCAAATGTGACAGCAGTTAGTATCATTGTGAATTTTTCATTTTTTTGGTGCATGCGTTTTTGTTAAAAGGTTTTTTGTGCATGAAAAATAAAGATGTATATTTTTGACATTAAATAGTTGTGCAATAGATTTTTTACTGGACGTCTCTGATAAAGCAAGCATGCTAAGTGTTATTACATACCTTGACTGGTCAACATTGGAGCAGCCAGTTTGGTCATTTTTATTATTTTGGTATGGCATTTTCATAGGCAAAGCCAGCAGTACTATGCCTTTATGTGCGGGTACTGGCATATATTGCCAGAGCCACGTGGACATGTTTTCTCATAATATCATTACTGGCAGTATGCTAGGAAAGCAGAAATGAGTATGGTCTTATATG
The DNA here is from genome assembly GCF_040938575.1 of Ambystoma mexicanum. Classification (NCBI taxonomy): domain Eukaryota; kingdom Metazoa; phylum Chordata; class Amphibia; order Caudata; family Ambystomatidae; genus Ambystoma; species Ambystoma mexicanum. The sequence continues at coordinate 250,256,689 of NC_090926.1, read as the reverse complement.
GGAATACTGGCATATATAGGTGCAGCCAGCATGCAAATGTATGGGCACAGCCAGTGTGAACATATTTTTTATACTGGCATATATTCTTGTTTCGAGCTGCCTCGCTACGCTCTGTCGCTCTTGCATATTTGTGGAAATATTTACTCCCCGCCAATGAAAACATTCACCAGCCGCCACTGCAGTTACCATTAAACAAACGGCTGGTTTCTGGGTCCTCTGGAGATCAGCCAAGAGGGACAGGGCAATCCCCCATGGGTGGCAGTACAGTCAGGGGTAATGGCAGATCCTACTGCCAGGGGCACAATCCTTCTCAGCGCTCTAAGTTGAAAAAAAAAAAAACTAATAACTGGATCGATCTCTGGCGATAGTCTTGCGTCTTCATCAAAAATAAAAGCAAGATTTTGAACATTGTTAAGCAAAGGGAGAGGGAGCTCTAGAAGTGGAAGCACTATGAGGAATTGCCTTGATCTAGAGGAGGATAAGCTACATTTTTGCCACGATTTCACCCACTCTCTACTGCCAATGATGCCACACTCTGCTCTGCCATCTTCTGTATAAACTGTGGTGCTGTCTTGAAAGAGTTGCATGGCGACCGCCCAGGTTTTAAGGAGATGCAGGAGAGGAAGCAACCCTCTGAGTGAGCAAGGGAGAAGGGAGAACCCTGCGGGCCACACAGGGAAGAGGAACTGAAACCGAGGCAAAGGGCCCAAGCTGTGCTTTCTGTGCTCTCCCCTCTAGGAAGGGGCCAAACCAGCTGTGAGGCCACAGAGGCCACCTTCTTACCTCTCACCCTTTTGCGTCTCTCAGGCGGGTGAAAACAGACAGTTTTGTTTTTAGTGGATCAGAGTGCATTAAAGTGTCTGGGTGAGTGAACTGATTCCATGGCTGGTGAGTTGACAGGCACACACTGTGTCGATTGAAATGGTGTGATCAACAGTATCGCCGGATGTGGATAACCAACATGGCCAGCAGCACTTCATTACCCAAGAAATCTCCCCAAACGGTGTGATTTATGTTGTATCACACCTCAGTCATTGGTCATCTTCCCTTACTATTTTGGGCGTGCAGTGATAAAGTCCCCAGGCATATGGCGGCCAGGGAGTGACATTTCCCAAAAAATGCACCCTCGGTAAAATCAAAAATGTTCCCCAAATATTCTAGAATTGGAATATATAACATAAAATATTTGGGGATAGTATTTTAGGGGTTAGGAAAAAAAAGTGCCCCATCTGGTGACTTTTTCCAGGCGACATTATCACATGGCTGTTGGCACCTAGCACCAAAGGTTTTTCAGTATGAGTTCTGCCAAAAACACGGTTGCGCTAATTTTGTGCACGCGCACACATACACACACACACCCCTCTGTTTTGATTTGTCCTCATTTACATACGGTTTAATGTAGTAACTCCTACACGAGCAATATGTAAAAGATCCACAGCAACAAAACAGAGATACTACGGACATGAAGTCCCGAATGTACAGATTTTAGAGACTGGAATGAAAGAATGTAAACTTGTAAAAATTGCATGAATTGCATTAAATCAAGAAATAAAAAAAATAATAAAAAAAGACGCAGCAACTGGACTTGCTTCCGCCATGAACACTATATACAATGATTCTTTGCAACACACTTTCTATTTTCAATACATATACACAAAAATATAAACAAACGCCTGTACACCCACCACTTGCTCCCCCCATGTAATCACAACCGAGACATATATGCTCATAAACACATACACAATCACACCTAGACGGCACACATGCAGAATGGAGGTTTATAACAGAGGACTCCTCTCCAGCCAAGACTGCGGCCTGGCCAGAGGTTGTCGCAGTTTATGAAGCTTTAATTTACTGGCCCCGCTCGGCAGCAGGCTCGGGCCTGCATGCGGCCCTGGCTCTCTGATTATCTGCTAGCATTTCCCCCGAGAGAGGCTGAGGGCAGAGCCCGGCTGCAGGAGATGAGGCTCACTGCTTCACCCCTCCGCGTCCCCTGGGCGCGAGGGGGCGGGTCAGCGAGAGGAGGGCGGGATGGACGCGAGACGGGGGCGCGGAGGAGTGGATACGAGGGAGAGATACAAGAAAGAGCAGACCGTAACAGAAGAAGCGCGCGAAAGACCAAACAAGGAAGGAAAAAGACAGAAAGGGAGAGCGGGCCAAACAAGGAAGGACAAAGACAGAAAGGGAGAGCGGACCAAACAAGGAAGGAAAAAGAAAGAAAGGCAGAGCGGACCGAAAAACAAGGGAAAGGGGGAAGGGCCGCGCGAGGAAAAGACACAAACAGGCTGAGGGAATGGAGTCGAATCAAAGAGCGAAAGGGAGGGAAAGAGAGCCGATTCTGAGTCCGTCCGTGTTCAAAAGAGAGAGGACCAACGGGCGACAAGCACACACAAAAAAAGGACACATGCACGCAAAAAAAGAGGGAATAAGGGAGCTGGGGAAATACATATGAAAGGAATGGAGGGGAAAACGAAACAGCAAGAGAAAATGAGACAATACAACAACGGAGAGAGCAGCAGATTAAGAAAGACAGGTGAGAGAAAGAGGGACATGCAGTGGCAAAAGGAGGGGAGGAAATGAGTGACAGTGAGATGGGGCAACAATGGAGAGATGTAGAGTGGTAGAGACAGATTTAGAAAAAGAGTGAGAGTGATAGAAAAAGGAGCGAGAGAGAGCACGAGTAAGAGAGAGAGAAAGAAGACAAGAGGGAGAGCAGAAATATTAAGAGATACAGGGCCTCATTACGACCCAGGCGGTAAGTTACCGCCTGGGCCGTGACTTTACCACCATGGCGTAAACGTGGTTGGCGGACTTACCGCCCCATTCCGAGGTCGGCGGGGCGGTAAGTCCCCAATCCCCATTTACCCTTCCCCATTCCCATTTTTGCCCCATAGGGCATAATGGGAGTGGGGAAGGCGTTAATTACGCCACCGTAAATTACGGTGGCGTAATTAACTCCATGGTCCCTTAGCGCCATGGATTTTAACACCCGCTAAAAGCAGGTGTTAAAAGCGCCATGGCGCTAAGGGACCCCGTAATTGGCGGTAAGGGGTCGGCGCAGCTAACGCTGGCGCTAACCCCTTACCGCCAGGGTCGTAATGAGGCCCACAGAGTAAGAAGCGAGCCAGGAGAATAGGCCGGGGCACTGGAGCGGGCACATAATTAGCTAGTGTGTGTGCGACGGTCAATGCGTGCCACCCCCACGCTCCAACTCTTACCTGTGTCCTTCTCATGTGCCTGAGTCAGGGTTGCCAGAAAAGTAAACCTTATGAGACAAATAGTAGCCAAAAAATAGCTCGTGGCAATATTGACAAATCAGCTTAAACGTTGGCCACTGTTTTTGGAATGGCGCGCATTTCTACGGGCAGAAGAGAAATTAACATGTGCCCTCAAACATCAATTAATAGATAAAACAGGACACACACAGGGGTCTTCCTGCCAGCAAGCCACCTGTAGGCCAAATTACAGAGGCACATGTTCAGAGGCTGCCCCCGGCCCCGTAGGGGGCGATAGAGATGCAGCCGCCATTGTGGCTACGGGTTAGTGGAGGCAATAAAAAAGTTGGGTCAAAGGGTGAAGGGGTGGGGCTTGAGCACCTGTATAGTTGGCTTCCGGTCAGGTACCACTTACCCCAGGAACAGAGGTCACTTTTGCAATGAGGCAGCATTCACCCACACCATTGATAGGGGCAGGGATGTATGGATCGGAGAATGACAGTGCTTGGAGTAGGAAGTACCTTGTTTCTTTTCTCATGCCACAGAGGCAGAGTTACTGGGCGATCCTAGGTGAGGAGAATGATGCCGCAGCGGGGAGAAACGCAGAGAGGATTACCTGCTGGCCGGCGTGATTGTGACAGGCGCTCTAACACTTAAGCACAGTTGGACCCTCAACAACTAAAGGGTGTCCTAGGCTACGCTCGATAACGGGTACGGCAGTGAACAGATGGTTTCTGGTAGGAGAGGCTACCAGAGGTGGATTTTAACCCGGAAGTATTTATGCTCGGACTGAAGTTATCCGAAAGTAATTGACACTGGGATCACATTCGTCCCGGATTTAATGCCCAAGTATGGCAGAAGGCAACCCGGAAGGAATTTGTAGGAGCCTAGTTCCCTTAGAGCTACGCAATTTCTGCAAGCGCCTGTAAGTTGACTCGGAAATGAATGTTGCTTATTTTTACTCCAACTGAATAGTAACATCAGTTATTGATAGCCTAATTTCTCCCCACCACAAGGTGGCCCACGTAGGAGCTAGAGTCGCTATGAACTATGAAACCTTCAACAATCCACGTCTTTACAGTGCATCCACTCTAAAACGAGTGCAATGGAGCACAAACCACGCTACCCAGCCACCCATTTACCCTCAAGGATGCTAAGAAGTTTCTCAGGTCCGCACCTTCTACCATCAAAGAGCACTCAGCCATCAAACACAGTGACACACTTCCCCCACAGTGCCCTAATGCACGAACAAGCGCACTGCCTAAACAAACCCAGAATTCCACTGCTTACAAAAAACCGATGGTCCCACTGCCACCACAGATCTCCACTGCATAAACAAGCCAATAATCCCACTGCGTAAACACACCCTGAATCCTACTGCCTCCACAAAGCCCCACTGCTTAAACAAACCCATGGCCCACTGCCTAAACCAGCCCGGAATCCCACTGTGTAAACACACCCTGAATCCTACTGCCTCCATAGAGTCCCACTGCCTAAACAAGTCAAGAGTCCCACCGCCTCCACACAGCTCCAATGCTTAAATAAACCCAGAGTTCCACTGCCACCACAGAGCCCCACTGCATAAACAAGCCAATAATCCCACTGCGTAAACACACACTGAATCCTACTGCCTCCACAAAGCCCCACTGCTTAAACAAACCCATGGCCCCACTGCCTAAACCAGCCCGGAATCCCACTGTGTAAACACACCCTGAATCCTACTGCCTCCATAGAGTCCCACTGCCTAAACAAGTCAAGAGTCCCACCGCCTCCACAAAGCTCCAATGCTTAAATAAACCCAGAGTTCCACTGCCACCACAGAGCCCCACTGCCTAAACAAACCCACAACCCCACTGCCTCACAAACCCATTCGCACTGTCTACAAAAACATAATCCCACTGCCTCTGCAGAGTCTCATTGTTTACACAAAGACACCATTCCACTGTGCACACTGTGTCCCACTGTGAAACCCACAGCAAGCAAAGGGCATTCTGCCACCACACCTGAGAGGGAGGGCTGCTGGAAGAGGAGGTGCAAACGGCAGACGCTGCGCTTTGTAAGCACTGCTTGATAATGTTTAACTATTATGATGCAAGCTGTTGAAAAACGTCCCCTTTTGGAGGCACAAAGGACCACACCTAAAAACGCTCAGAGGCCCACTGTTCAGTTCCCGGGAGTGTAAATAAGATTCTAAGTGATCCGGCCGCGGCTGATTTTGCTGCGGCCGGAATGTTCGCAGGAGAAAGGTGTGGACTACCAAATGTTTGCACCTTTCTCATGCGACCACACTTACATACTACGGGGGCTGCAGGGGTGTCCCCCGCAACCCCTGCTCACTATACTGTAAAGTATGCCACACAGTATAGTGGGCGGGGTGTTGCGGGGGACACCCCCGCAGCCCCCGCAGTCTTTTTTTATTTTTTTTACTTACCTGCAATGCTACCACCAAAGGTTCAAACTTTTGGTGTACGAACCTTTGGTGGTAGCATTATTCAGTCGTTGTGTACGGTCGGACCTTTTTTTTCAGTTCGATCGTACAAAACTGTAAATAGCGGGTTAAAGTCCTATGCTGGTGGTGGGTAGATCTCTCTCCTCTGCAGGTGCCTCCTTCTGGAATGGCCTCCCTGCCCCTCTCAAACTTGAGCCGGACCACCTGAAGTTAGGGAAGCAGCTCAACAACTTTCCTCTTCTCCTCTGCTCTCTCTCTCTCCCTCCCCTGCTGACCTACCTGTCTGCTGTACTAACTGGTTGCTTGGTTACCATCAGAGCCTGAAAGGGTACGAGGCTCTTTCTTGATCAGTCACACTAGCATTGCCTCTGGGCCTACCATGCACTTAGGGGCTGTAACTGTAACCTCTACAGTCCTCTGCCTCCTGCTCTTACCCAGATCTGCGCTGCCCTGGCTGCACTTACTCAGAGAAATGCTGCCCTGTTTTCCCTTGTCTCTTGCACTCCCCCTACCCCCTTACACTTCTTATTCTCACACTTGCACAATCTAAATGACATAAGGTCTAGTAAAATCATTTGTCTTGTCCTCCCTCTATCTTGTCACGCCTAGAAACACTTGTGTACAGGCGTGTTATAAATAACTTATATCATATCATATCATGGTAAAAGGGTTAGGCCAGGCCGAACACGGTTATTTATGCTCCCGGGATTTTTAACATCTTTGCAGGCAGAGCAGGGCAAGGAACAGGACTGTATCTGCTGTTTCTGCCTTGCATTCTCGCTCTGCCTGCAGTAAACTATTGGTTTTACGTCAGCCTTCCATTTTCAGACTCATGGGGCCTCATTACAAGTTTCGCGGAACGGGTTAATAGGCTCCGCTAATGGAGGCGGACCTGCCAAACCCGCTCTGCGAAATTACGAGGTCCCCTCGCGGCACCCGGTAATCCTGCAAGGGGAAGAGGGAGCTAACAATGGGCTGGTCGTAATCGGCCTGTTGTTAGCTCCCTCTCCCATTCCCATTGAGCCCTATGGGGGCTAACCTGGGATCCGTCTTGGTAAGACTTACGAGACGCATTGCTCGAGCCTTGTGTTTTGAAACGTTTGCTAATTCAGTTTTATTCACTGGCTCTGCTGAATCCATCTTTACTTGTCTATCCCAAGAACTCACCAGGACTCCTTTGCTCCAATTATTTTAAAGTGAATCAAGTCTCCATCCAAATCAAACATCTTGTTTGACTTAGAAGTAGGTTCTTTTAAAAGTAAAAAAGAGCACGTGGAGGGTGTTGGAAAAGGATCTAAATGACACAAGGCAAGCCTATAATTTCAGAGGGGCACCATGCTGTCATTTTGCAAAGGAAGACATCTCTTCCACATAACCAGATGCTGTGATGGGCCCTAGGTGTAGAACCTTCCTTTCTTAGCTCTGTTATTCGTTCCGATATCTTTTTCTTAGTGTAAGGTCACAGGATTGGGTTGTTGAGGTGAAGCCCACACCTCCTTGTGGTATGATCTGGAAATATCCTGGATACCTCGCTATTGTTTGTTTTTACACAATGGATTTTCCACACAGTTTCTTGTTTTGTGATAATACCAATCGATTTTATTCATCAATCTGTTTAGTGCGTGGGCTCGTAGTCCCTGCTAAATTGCAATACGCATGCACGCAGCATGTCTCCTTCTCGCGCGTGCGTATCACAGATGTTACTCCCCATATATTATTCTCCTTTGCACTCGCCAACACACGGATCAACCGTGAGGACGCATTGACGCCGCCATTCACCTACACATAAGGTAAGCAGCGTGAACCGGCCCCCCTGCATACTCCAGAGCCTAGCTCTCTAGCCTGACACTTCCCGGACCGAGACCTCACGAGGACCCACTGCCTACCCTGGCATTTATAGATACTCCTCACTTTTGAGCACACTCTCTGTACTCTCCTCGGGGGCTTTCTCGGCACCTCACCGCACCCCCTGCCTCACTCAATGTTCTTGCCCCAACCCCTCTTTAGGGGCCGCTGAGAGCACTCACCACCATAATCACAAGCACCACCCCCTTTTTCAGTTCGCCCGCATGCAACAGTTCCAACCCGCACTGCCACTTAACCTCGACACTCCAACCACGGGACTCCCCACACAGCTGCATCAGCACCATGGAGCACCCCCAACATGGCCCATACGTTCACACACCACCCACCACCTCCACACACAGTGCTTACCACTCCCCTCATGAATCTCTATACACTCATGTAACTCAGTTATCCCACTTCAGTCCCCACCACTTGGACACACGTGCTTCCTCGCATCACTTCACTAGACAGCTCAATATGACTGTGGCCAGTCCATCCACCCACCGCAGCCCGTCGCCCCACACAGCACCTCACCTACTAGGCCGGGCCACCCTGCACACCAGGCCCCTGGCCTCACGCCGTCCAGAGGCTGCCGGCAATCTGAATTTCACACAAAGTCAGGGTGCACAACGGCGCACCCCCTTTCAACCTCCCACCCCACACCTCTCTGCAGCAATTCAACTTAACCAAGATGATCATCCTCCTTATCATCCTACAATTCACAGAACCCTATGCAGAGCCCAGCTGTCAAGGACAACACGTCAAATACCTTCCTCCAGGACCCCACCAGGGACCCCCATCTTCCACCAATAGGTATGGAACATCTCTCACACCTTTCTCAGTGCCTATACCTATGCTCCACTCTTGAGCAGCACCTAACTTCGATCCTTTTCCTTCTCTCCTTCTTCCTCCGCCCATTACTCGATTCATGTATTATCTGTAGATAAATATATGTAAACCCTGTTATCCTGATGTATACTCGTCGACTGCTCCCAATCGCTTTTCAAACCATATGCTACTTCACCACAAACTCACTGGGCTCTGACACTATTGCATCATGTCACAAATGTCACATCAACCTCCAACTTGGGTCATATGTATACAATTTTAGCTCGTAGCAGCCTTGATAAAGACCCACGTGTCGAAACACTTGTCGGCTGACCACCAATGGGACTACGAGCCCACGCACTAAACAGATTGATGAATAAAATCGATTGGAATTATCAAGAAACTGTGTGGAAAATCCATTGTGTAAAAACAAACAATAGCGAGGTATCCAGGATATTTCCAGATCCTTCCACATAACCGCATTGCTAATTTCTCCATAACAGCTGCCAACTTTTTCAAATGGTTAGAGAACTCAGATCCCCAATACAATGCTTCCCCTCTCCTATTTATTCCCACACCCTTGTGAACACCCTTTCTTGCTTTTTGTTGAGAAAATCAAAGGCGTTAACCGAAAAATCTCCAAGAAGACCATATCCACTGCTCCTTGAACCCTTGAGCCTAAGGGTGATGTCTCTTTCTCGGCTTTCAAGCCAATTTCTGAGTTAGAGCTCGGGTCACGTATTAATAACATGACAGATTCATCTGATCTGGTTGCACTCTTCCAAAACCATTTGTGACAACTTCACCACCCTGGCTTTTGCTCTAACGGCATTGCTAAACAGTTCCCTGGAAGCAGGGACTTTCTCAATTCTCTAAAGGAGACTGGTATCTTTCTCTTCTTCTCACAGAAGTCACTGATCATCCTAAAATCTCTATGCACTATCACCCTACTGGCAACACACCTTTTGTTTATGAATGATCACTGGAAACGTGGCCACTCAGTAACTATTGGAGTATAGTGAAACATCCAACCTGCTCCAGGATTTCCGTTCTACATCATAAATGAAATTGTTTGGCTATTGGATGCCAACAATCCATCCATCCTCATCCTTCTCTATCTCTCGGCGACCTTTGACAATGTAAATCATTCCACACTCCTTAGTATCCTTGAGACCTCCTTTGGATTATCTGACCATGCCCTTAATTTTATTTGATCCTTCGCTGAGAAATTCATGTTAGATCTGATGCATTCTGTTTTACCACACCGGACTGTTCTGTGGAGTCCCACAGGGTCCCATCCCCTCTTGCGACAGTGATTTATCTAATGCCATGTGCCAATATCATCACTCTGCATTCCACCATCTTTCAGCCCTATGCCGATGATACGCAAATGATATCCAAACTCTACGGTCCCCATGATGACCATCATCAGATCGCTGCCTGCCTGCTACAGATCAAGGAATCGATGATGGATACCCAACTCTTCCTCAAGGCCTGGAAGACAGAGGTCATTTACTTTGGCAACACCATCCCTTCTTCTCTTCCCTTAGCTTGGCCTCCATCCCTTGAAACTCCTCCAACCCTCCAACATCGGCAAAGAACCTTTGTGCTCTCCTTTCTTCAGTCCACATACCGTTGACCTCATGAAGAAGTTGTATTTCCAGCTTTGCATCCTCAGGCACACCCTCCCCCTCCTGAACACAGCTCAAAATCTCCAACTGTCATCTGCAATGGTCTTGTTGCATGTTGACTACTGTACTAGCCCTTTGCTTTGTCTCCTAAACAAACACACAAAAGTTCATGTTTTGAGACCTTTTATTGGACAAACTCAAAATATTATGCTCAGTTGGAATAAAGCATGTGCTTCCGAAGTAGAAAAAGACCTTTCTCATCATCCGCAGTTACAGATAATGCAGAATAACGCTTCCAGATTGACCCTTGGCCTTAAATCCTGTGAGCATATTATAGGAGTGCTTGTCTCCCTCCCTCGGCTTCCAGTTGAAGCACGTATCACTTTCAAGATTCTCTGCCACATGCACAGAGCCTATTGCAGTAAAAGCCAAGTAACCCCAGATCCTCTTCCACCCTGATGACAGTGACTGCATCACACAGACAAAAATGGCAGAATTCTTGAAGTAACAGGCTCTTCCCTCCGGATGATCTCTCTGCTTCCACTAAGTCTATGGATAATCATCTTTCATTCTGGGATATACCCCAAACCTTTCTTTTTAGGAATGAATAGTCACTTGGTTCTTGACCCCAAAGAATGGCCTAACAACTTGGCCACAGCTTAATGATCCTGCTTTTAATGGCCTTATTGAACTGCCTAACCTGATGGTCCCCTAGGCCATTTCATTTCTGTGGGGCGCCTGGTTTCAGGATGCATATTACCGATGCACTTCTTGGTTCCTTGCTTGTTTGCTCTTATTTTAGTCCTTTTGAGTGCATATTGGTTTTTGCTCAGGTTGCATGCCTTGTCGCCATGCACTTAACTGATATGGAAGCCAGTGAATTATTGGACTTCCCATTTGCCTCCCCTTCCTGGGGTCGAAATTAAGATTGGGTAAGCAGGAGCTAAAAGCAGCTCCTGGGTATCCTGTACTAATCACTCAGCAGGAGCTACCACTGGGGAACGAGGAGCTAGTACAAAGCATTCTGCAAATCTAACTTCCACATAACATGTGCACTTAACCATCTGTTCATTATGTATGACCCATTATGCTTTATATGTCATATATATATATATATATATATATATATATATATAAATATATATACATATATGTATATATATATATGTATATATATATATATATATATATTATATATATATGTGTCTTAAGGCTTATTTTTGGATTGTCCCAAACACACAGAGTTAATGTCACATAGGTATGTTTGCTCAGCATCAGTTGGCCTGGGGACCCAAAAGTAGCTCCTGGTAGCTGTTGGTGTCAAGCTAACCAGGCTCTTTTGGGCCACTAAATAGCTCCCGGCTCCGCTCCATTTTAAACCGTTTTGCGTTGCAGGTGCTACGGAGAAACTGTGCCTGTGGCTGGCGCCTTATGCATCTCCAATTAAGGGCTGAAGTCCCTTCTTAAATAAAGGACAGTTGAGCTGGAACAGAGCGCATTGCAGGATAAAATCACCAAGATGCCTTCTCCAAAATGTTTCTCCCCTGTCCCTATCCAGCTCAATCTGGCACCCTCGACAGTAAAGTTTAAATCACTCGTGTCCGGCAGATATCTGTTAATGGCTTGATTAAACATTTTACCGCTTAGTGCTAGGGCTCCAGGGTTGGGTCTGGGGAAGACCTGTCTTTGTGGTGTGAAATGTGATGAAGGTTTAACACATTTTTTTTTACAATTTGCACGTTTTTAACAAACTTAAGGAGCATTTCATCAGAAATAACATAAGGACATGCACAGGTGCTATTGTGCTTTCTATATATAATAATGAAGTACATTTTTTATCTGATGCATCCAATTTCATCAAGGACACATTTAAAGAAATAATTAGAAGGAATGCTGTACTAGAGTCCTCATGTATTTATTTTAGTCTTGCGTGCCTTATGTTTGTTGATCTGATATATTCTGTCATTGGCATGCACTGTTTTAATATGTTTTGTACAGTTGTGGTTTTATTGTTTGTTAATGGATTATGTTTTCCGAATAAAATTACTTTCCTTTCAATAAATAAATAATAATGTCCTCATGGATTTTTACAGTTTTCTTCTTGAAAAAACTCGCTGTTCCATTGCAGAGTTCTCAAGATGGAATTACTTTATTTTTAAAGACTTTCGTAAACCAGAATTTGCAGATGATCTTATATGATTCCCTTAAAGACTTTTGAGCTGCAAATAAGCACTCAAGTTAATACGTTTTCTTGGCGCAAAAAATAATATTTTTATAGTATCTGTTTAGAACAAGCAGTCTTTTCCTGCATTCTAGCTCAAAGTTTTCCCTCCAGTTATATTCTGCCTTCTTTTCCTCTTTCTTCACCAAACGAAGTTCTTCTGTAAGTCATCGATTGTTTTATCGTTCCTGATCTGAGCGAAAGCCTTTTCTGGGATTTGACCATCTAAGTTTAGTTTGAGATATTTGTCAACAAGGAGGTAGTATTTCTGGTAAAGATCAACTGCGCTGGTATTGACTTCACAATTGATGGAGTAAATATTTTCTGAGAACACAGCATACTCGAGATTTTTCTATAACCTGCCAGATCTCTTGGAGTTGAGGACTGGGGTTCATAAGGATATTGAAGAATACCATGATGAAGTATGAAGGGTGAATGGTGCGCCCAAATTAAGGGTCTTCTCTCATTTTGGCAGAGGTCTAAAACTATTGTGTGGCCTTGTATGTGTGTAGGGGTGGTGACCATTTCTAATTGTTTTAAAGGCAGTGATTCATCTTCAACTGTGTGTATGCTAAAGTCACCTAAAGTACAAGATTCTCCAAGGCATTATAGAGATTGACATCATAGCCAGGTTATCTATAGACCAATACAAAATATTTTATCCAAGTGGGAGAGAGGTGGAAGGAGTAAAAAATGTACCTCCGAGCCCAGAGGGGTTATGTAACCTAATAATGAGATATTGGTTTGAAGGCTTGCTAAAGCCACGCGCCCTACGTCGTGGCCGGAGTGTCTAGACATTGAATGAATGTTTTAACTCACTGTAATTAAATCCATCAGGATAGTGTTGTAGCCTTCACGTAACTGTTTCACTTAAAAAGGTAACATCAGTATTCCAGTAAAGTAGACATAAAATTTAACATCGTGGTGCAATGTTTTACTTTTGAGCGAATGTTCATGTGGGAAACTGACAGTGTATAGAAGACAGTCCGGTCCAGAGGCCTCTTATCAATACCTTTAAAAGGGGAGAATATGGGGGCTTCCTGAAGGAGTGGCAGGGCGGTGCATGTGTAGATCTAAACACTGCTGGAGTGTGCAACAGTCACATTACATGATTCCACCTAGAGCAGATGACATCTCGTCAAAGTGCAATGACCAGGGGGTGTGGCCCCTTCACTGGGGACTGCAGGTGGTTGCAGATGGGCTTGACTTGAAACATCTGCTCTGCGCATTCACGGCACAGTTGGCAGCACTGCCTCAATTAAGCTCCAATATGCCTGCCCATCCTGAAAAGCAAAGAAAGTCAATTCGGCTAATACCACCTCCGGTGTGTTTCACCAATTAAGCACATGCTTCGAATAAAAGATAATGCTGAGTTGGAGTCAGTGCAGCAGATGAAATTCAAAAGTAGTTTAGCAGCAACAACTTTAAAACCAGTTTAGCAACAGTTTTGGCTTTTTTTGTAGGCACTACCATAATGGTGCTACCTGGCCATAAGAAGGTAGCAGCTGGAAAATGGTGTATGCTAATAGTGCCTTGCAAATGCCTATCTAATACCTATACACAGGCCAACCACGTTGGCGTTGCCTGCAATTTGCTATTAACAGACTCTCAGTGCAAGGAAGCGATACTACTTGTAATCAAGTGACAGAAGGCTGGTTAACACATTTTCATTACACCAGGGAACATTTGCTGCTGCAATTAAACCACCAAACCTCAGATGACTGCTTTGAAATAACACTGCCAGGCCGTTTACTGCACAATAACTGATGTTACTGATCAATCGAGATAACTGAAAGACAATCCAGGAGAATGTGTTCTGGCATGGAAGGGGCAGGTGGGAATGGCTATATGGATATGCATGGCCAGAGGCAGCCAATGGGTTGGTAAATAACCAAACAACACCCAGAAGCTGTATGTCACTCCTCACATTTCAATCCTACCTTATCTGTGTTCCAATGCAAAGGTTTGGGTTTATAGGTGGTGCTTAAGTGCCACCTATTACCCAAAACTAAAAATAATGTAAATCTGAATTTATCAGTTTGGCATTCTGCTTTAAACGGAAGGCCCAAAAGGAATTTCATGAAGGGGATGATGTGTGTCTCCATGCCGCAGTATTGCAAGTAGGCACCCGGGCAAGACCATAGCAGATTGTGGGATTCTGTGTGATTGAGTATTGGTCACCCTTTTTCCAATATTTTGGGAGAATGGTTGGTGGTAGATCATGTGGTGGTGATGGGTTTAAATCATCAAGGGTGGGTTTCGGGATTACTCTTCCAGACTCCTCAAACTGTGCATGCGTATGAGTAGGTGTTTTGGAGCAGGTAGGCTTTGTGGATGAGGGCTGACATGCCGATGAGAAAGAAAAAGGGACACTTCCAAACTTCGTCAGATGATCGTAGGTTCAGGCAACAGTGTGCCCCTATTAGAAATAGTACTACACCGGTCAAGGGTGGCACGCCTAGCCCATTGGAGAGTGGTAAACCCCGCATGGTTCTGGGAGTTTAATGGAGCTAGGGGGTGAGTGCAGCACCCTGCACTATGGAGTTGCAAGAGATAACTAGTTGGCCAATGGATAGGTCTAGGTATGACTGTCCGTCTATGAAAGAAACCATGGGATGAAGGGTTGATGGCAATATATCAGATGCTTCATTGGGGCTAAGTGAGCTCCAGGGTTGAAGACATCATGCAACCTTGACCAATGAGCATTTGTGGAAGTTATAATGTTTTCTTTGTTGAGGCTTTGCTAGCAGTGGAGAGACGTAGTCTTTGGCGATTAGCTTATGGGGAATCATTTCCACTCGAGCTTGCATCTTAAGTGTTTGGTGGCTGCACACAGGGTGGCATCAGATTGTATGTGCCAGCTGTGGTTTGTAGATAATGACAAACATAAAGGCACTGTAGGCTGAGAGTTGATGTGCATCTAGGATGTTGAGGGTGTGTATGGTAGGTGTAATCCTCCTGCACCAATGAGTAGTCAGTTCCAGAGGTCAGATTTTCCATAGGTGGTTTGGAATTGCCCAACCGAGACAGATTAAAAAGAAGAAAGATGTCAAGGAATGTTGAGTCCAGTAAACCATGATTGCCTTTTTGCATTTAACTGTAATCACTAGATCCAGTGAGTGCCTAACTTGATGGGATAGGGGGGTTCTGTGTTAAGGGATAGGCACTGGTGACAGTGTCAGAAAAGGAACACACTTTGGTGGAATTGGTGTTTTCCTGGTTGAAGAAGAAATCACCAGTGGTGATGCAGAAGTGGCAGAATACAAAAGGGCATGCAACTATGCACTTGTATTCCAATCGGGGAGGAAAGAGGACCGTGAGCCACCAGAAGATCGGAATGGTACAGCTAGTTAAATATTGTGGTAGTGTTGGCTGTCCATGCATAGGCTACTGGTGGCAAGGATAGGGAGAAGGCTTTACTTTCGGCTTGGTTTCCGATAGCAGAATTTGTAGGATATAGTAGGATTTGTAGGATATAGTAGGATTTGTAGGATATAGTAGCCTATGCTTCCCAAGTGGAGTCAGCTGTCGTTGAGCCAATATGCTAGGTCTTTGTTGAATTGGGTAGTAGTGTAGAGCAGGGTTTAGGTTAGGAATGTAAAGTCAGGGAAAATTGCATTAAGGTAAGGTAAGTGCTCTTATATAGTGCCATTCTGCCAATAATGTTGGCCCCATTGCATGTGGCTCTGGAAAAAAGTGGGTGGATGTGGTGTTAGTGGGGTTCAGAAAACCTGTGGTGTTGATGAGTGCAGGTTGGAAACACTTGTTGCAGATGAAAAGACATTAAGAGTCAAACAAGAGACAAATTATCTGGTGGAGCTGGGACCTCACTTTTGTATGCTAGAGATACTGAATTGTTCAGCAATACCCGGACTCACAAGTCCTTGGTGGTTTTTTTTGGATTCTGTAGTGTACATGGAGTGGAGAGGTTGGCAGGTGTTTGTGGGGAGAGTTTGTGGAGAGGTGGGGTTGTGCACTGACGTGGAGAAGAGTATTGGACTCTCTGTTGGACCGTGGAGCGCTATCGTCTCCAGCTCCCCGGCAGAATCAGTAATCAAGTCTCAATTATAAGCATTTGGTCCACATGTTGACGGCCCTGTCAGAAACAGTCAGTAATCTGGACAATTTAAATACAAATAATGAATTGGCAGCCTCAGAACATGTGTGTATTGTGAAGTACCAGCAGTAAGGCTCAGACACAATGGTGGCATTTATATGGGGGCGTAGACTTTTATTGAAAGTAAAGGGGGTTTCGGAAACTCTACCATTCCCTCAAGCTAAGAGGGGTTTCTCTACCTCAAAAGAACTAATGCAAACAATCAGGAGGGCTAAAACAATATAAAGTTTGTCCCAGTCATTTCCGGCCCTCACCTTATAAACTAACAAACAGCACAAACAGTGATGTTTTTCTAAAGAAAAGGGTGTTCATCAAAGCAATGTAAATGTTCTCAGCGGTTAGGTTTTCAAAGGATTCAAGAAATATAATGTTCCAATACTAGGGTGCTGCTCCTTTCCTCTAGACTTCAAAAGGACAAGTGTCTTTCTAGTTGCTTCTTATACAAAACAAAAAAGGATTTTCCAAAAGAACAACACGCTCATTAGATCCAGGGTTCTAAATCTCTTCGGTTCCAAGCTTTTATTTGGGTGTGGATCCCAGCCTTGCAATACTTGAGCGGTCTTGCTATACTGTCCTGCTAAGACCCAGCTATCTCATATATTGGACTTCATTACGAGTGCGGCGGTAAGGGGTTAATGGCACAGGTAAGCATACTGGTGCCGTTAACCCCCTACCGCCGCATTCCGAGGTCCCTTAGCGGGTCCCACTAAGGCCAGCTGGTTTTACCAGCCGCCCTTAGCGGCAGCCGCTAAGGGACCAGGGAGCTAATAACGGGCCCGCAGATAGCGGGCCCGTTATTAGCTCCTTTCCCATTCCCATTGAGCCCTCTGGGGGCTCGAATGGGAATGGGGAATGGTTTTCAGAATGGGGATTTACCGGGTCCTCCAAGGTCGGAATGACCTGGTAAGTCCCCATTCCGACTACACGGACTCGGACACGGGTTTGGAGGCAGCCATGGCGCCAATAGCACCATGGCTACCTCCAAACTCGTAATGAGGCCCATTGTCTTTGTATCATGTATCAGGCAACATACCCAGTTATTTCTGACTAGGGCCCCAGACCTTTTTACCCCTGCTCTCTCCTTTGGGTGCGGGTCTCGGGCTTGAAATTGAACCTGTGGTTTGTTTGGTTTACTCTCCTGTCAAATGTAGTGCTCCTTGTTTTCAATCTTGCTTCCACGCAGAGTCTCTGACTCCCTTTTACTTTCTGCTTTATAGGGGCGTGGGACCCAGACCCATATTCGTTATTTGTGCTAGCATGGTTCACTCTCCTGCCAGGCTAGGTTTTCACTTGGCATGCACTAATTAATGACTGGGGTATCTACCCTGTTGCTTCTCTGTATTTCACTCAGTGTATTACTCCATAATACTTTCTGACCCTTATTCAGTCCGTTTTGTGCTTCACCCGGCCTCTCCGGACCTCCTGTTAATGCCCACAAACCTCTGGTTTTGGTTTACATCTTCTGGGTGGCAAGATTCTGTGTCGAATCTCCGGTAGCCCTTGGACTTGCTCTTGGCTCGGTTGTTCATCTGCAGCATCCCGTGTCCTTCTCCCGGTCCTCATTGGTCTCGGCATTGCTGTGGACACGGTAAGACGCTCCTGCATCTATTCGATAAGTGAGCTTGAGAGTAGCCTTCTCTTTGGCAAGATTTGTTCTCTCTCCTTCCCCGGTAAACAGCGTCTTGGCTCTGTGTCGGTCTTACATTTTTGTACACTGCCTTCCAGCTGACAGCGTTGCTTCCCTGGTCACCGCTACCCGGAAGTATCTCCTTTTGGCTCTCAGCTGTGCCACAATTAAACTCCTGCATTGGGAAGGGGAGCTGTTCTTTACCAAACAGATGTGTTAAAGAACTAGGCAGCTCATTTTGGTTTACCCGAGTGATCTTCATCTTTGTAGTCCTCTTTCTCATTTCAGTACATGGTTTCAGATGTAATAAGTCAATATCAGTATTGGTTGTTAACTCTTTACTTTGCCTGAATGAAATAGTTGGATTGGTTTCACAATAAAACATGTCAGTTCTATCAGGGCAGGTGGGAGGGGAATATATTTCCTGAAAAGGGGTTAAAGGACTTTCAGCAGAGTTATACTGCATATCCTAAAGATGATCGACCCTAGTCCCATATGGGTCTTCCCTCCCAGGTGATCCTCCTACAGCACACCACCCCCAGGGGGATTATTTTACTGTGGCTGCCTGCCTAGAGTGGCTCCCCCTGCTCAGAGGAAGATGTGACCAACCCTGTCTACATTCCTTCCTCTGCAGACCACATGCCGGAATGCTGGTGGACCTTGCCCCAGCCCTTCTCTGCTACCTTTTCAGACGAGAGAGCCTTTCACGTGCTGGCTTGAGGTGTCTGCCAGGTCTCTCTCAAGCAGATCCTCTGTTGTGTCCCTGCTCATCATGCCCTGCTGAAGTGACTCTGACCTCGCTTTGACCTGCTCTGCCAACTGGATGTGTTCAGTTAACTACTTCCTTCCCAGACCTGCATAATTTTGAAAAACAAAAACCCATAGATTTACGCTACCCAATACCCTGCCCATATTCGTCAAGACTCACCCCATCCACATTTCTAAAAAGAAAAAGAAAACACTACGTTGTGAGGTCCAATATGGGTGGGATTTGCACTCAATACTGTGTCTGCACCCACACCTCCATGTGATTGGCTACAAATGGACTGCTAGTGTCCAATCGAGTGCAGAGTTGCTGGGATTGCTAGAAATCCCGGAGAAGAGACTTAAAACTCAGAGGGCCTCATTCCGGGTTTGGAGCTAACCATGGAGTAATTAGCTCCATGGTTGCCTCCGAAACCGCCCAAATCCGGCATGGTGAATGGAGTAATTACCGGTCCATTCCAGGGCTGGAGGGACCGGTAATTCCCCATTCACCTTTTGCCCTTCCCCATTCCCATTTCTGCCCCATAGGGCTCAATGGGAATGGGGAAGAAGGTAATTACGGCACCGTAAATTACGGTACCGTAATTACCACCGAAGTACCTTTGTCGGTCCCATACTTTACTTCTGCTAAAAGCAGGAGGTAAGGAAGGACCCGCAAAGGGACCTCGGAATATGGAGGTAAGGGATTAGCGGCATCGGCACCCTTACCGGTGCCGGTAATTCCTTATCTCCAACCTCGAAATGACCCCCAGAATCTTTGGGATAAACCCGGGGATTTGGCAGGTCTGTTCCTTCCCCTCCAAGGAGCTACCAGCTGCTAAGTGTATTTTCCTCTCCTATAATCTTGCATGTCACTTTCTTCTTAAACTTTAAAACACTTTTGTGCTGCAAAGCTTTTTTTAAGCACATGAAATGCTCTAATCAGGGTATTAGGTAATATTATCCACACCAAAAATATTGCCATATATATGGTCGTCGGGAACGGCCATAGGTGATATTTTTAGTGGGGATAATGTTAGGGTTTTTTTGGGAGCAGGGGTTGCGGGGGTGTCCCCCGCTTCCTTTAAAATAATATGTGGGTTGCCAATAACGTTAATCAGACGAGAATTGTCATTAACATCTTTGGAGGCAATTGTAACTAGAGCCACCATAATGCTGTATCGGAAAATTAAGGATCCATCCAGTCCTTAGTACAAGAAGAGCTGAGCCTAGGCAAGTGTAAAATGCTGTCCATTTGGGAGAACAGATGCAAACTAAATCTAGTGGACTGTGGCAGCTCAATTGAAGAACTAGTTTTAAATCCAACTAAAACGATCGCCACTCTGGAGAAAGCGTCCACCTACAAACTGACCCAGCACTTGCCCCCAACGGTCAGAAAACTTAACGAGGTTCAACCATTTCTAAAGAAGCACCCAAATTGGAAATTGAGATAAATCCTTCTCCATGCTAGTCTGAGCCTATTGCCTTCAAATGAGATCTTAAATATAAGAGGAGTCTCTGTGACCAATAGTTGTCGCTTTTGCAATTCACAGTAAACTACAGAAATGCTTTGGCACCTCTTACTATCTTGCCCGGGTACTAATCACTACAGAAGCCCATACTTGTCCCACCACTTGGAGAAAGCTTACTTGGTAGAAGAAGAGCTGTGGTGGGCGCGGTTAATAGGGGCCTCAGACCATCATGGGCGATAGCCGCGGCAAACATTTTGGACTTAATTTTCAATGACAAACTAATGGTGCTCTTGCCCGAGAGCTCAGTAAAACCCATGAGACCATCGATCTAGGGGGTGCCAGACTTTGTAAAACATGAGTATTTGTGTTTCAAACCTGTGTCTACGTTTACTCCCTTCCTTTGTCCTTTCTCTGCTGTTTCATCTACATTTTTCCATCTTTATTTCTTTTACTGTTCAAGATTGCTTGTCTCTTGTAAAAACGACTTCGGTGATTAAACCTTGTATATGAAAAAAAAAAAAATATGGGGGTTGCAGGGGTGTCCCCCGCAGGTTCCATGCCTTAATATCGCAGCAAAAATATGGCAATATTTTTGCAAGGATATTTACACATGGAACCCTAATCAGTACTGCAAATCCCAGTTCTTTGTTTCTAGCAATTCCCTGTGTAAGGGTGCAGAAGGAGAGAGATGAGACACAGGTGGCATTTTTATTTGGTTTAAAGACTTTTGTTGATTCAAAAAGAAAGGAAAGGGGGTTGGGGAAAGGCATAACTGTCCTTAACCACTAAGAGGGATTGCCCTGCCTCAAAAAAGGAATACTGTGGACCCAGTCAAGATGTCCGACAAACAAAAACACCCACCGGCCTGTGTCTAAGCCTATTTCTGTCCCTTAGTCTCTCAATCTAACTAAAGGAAAAGTGAGTGTCTTCTTAATTCTAGAAGGAGACCTCTCCCAATCTGGATGTTGACACCAAGCACAGTTCTTCTGTATAAGAATGTATATAGTTCAATGTTAACTGTTCACAACTTCAACCCACTTAAAGATAACCCAGTTCCCCATTCTCTTAGGGGGAACCTCTTCCTGGGTTCCTGGTTCCTGTCATTCACAAAATAAAATTCCTCAAAAATCCTCTCGGGAATTCCTCTTCCACAGTCCGTAGCACAAACATTGATCCTTCCCAGTCTCATGTCAGGTCTGGTTCACTAACCTGCCAGACCTCATCGTAGACATTTACAATAGTGTATCAAGTCTGGTTTACCCGCCTGCCAGACTTGATTTCCACAACTCTGACTTTCAAAGATATTCATGCTTTGCACTCCAGCCTACTGGTTATGCTTCTTCTTGTATTTAGGTGGATCCTCTACCCTTATGAATTTTACTGGTGGGCTTTGCCCGCTTTTATCTGGGTCCCAGCCCCTGAATACTGAAGAATGTTAATTAGCAGGCCTCAGGGAAGGCCTGAGTGCAGTGCAGGAAGTGACAATGGAGACCAAACGCTAACAAATCTTTGTAATGCAATGTGTCAACTTGGTGCTAACACCCTCCTTGGTATGAAAGGGCAGTGAATGTCCTGTCTGGAGCCACTCCTTTCAGAGCAGGGAAGTATGTGAATTATAGGAGACAAACGTCTGCCTGCAAACCCCTACTTCAAAAGTGGCCCATGTTCTGATCAAGCGCTATATAGTGCTCAGTTGATTAGGGAGACACTTTGACATACAGCAGACAGGAAGATGGGTGGGACTTAGAAGTATATGTTGTCATCCTTCGCCTGTCTGTTGCCAAGTGCCATGGTTCTGTAATGAATCATCACTGAAGATTGTTGGTGGAGTCCCAGGATTGGCTCATAAGGCTTGGCCTATCCCTGGGCCCAATCCCTGGGCCCCGTTTGGCTTTAAAAGAGGGCTGAGCCCCTCACTGATCAGATCATCGGAAGACTTTGCAAGGAGTAAGAAGAAGGACGCATTTGGACCTGAGCTGAAGGTACAGTCCAGCTTACATCTTGCGCTAGTGAAGGAAGGCCAGGGGTTCCAAGAGGGAAGCAAGATCCCTCCCCTAAACATCTCCCAGGCAACAGAGGGAGAAACTGGACTCAGATGACCCATCTAGCAGCTCCAGAACCAGTACCCAGACAGCACACAGCATGCCCTGCTAGGTTCTGACAGCAAGCTTCCTATGTGGGAAGTGTCCTGGAGAGTCTCTGGACAAAGGACAAGGCCGTTGCCTGCTAACACCCTCCTGAGCTTTGGGCTGTCCGCCTTGAAAGGATACAAGCCCTGCGAACAAGCTACGAGGGGTGCCTCATATAGCGTCCATCTTTTTAAGGACATTTTTGAGATAGTTGAGTCCTCCAACCGCATCCGGCTGCATCGCTGACTGTTATGACGCCGCAGTCACCTGAGCTGTCTGAGATGCCTCAAGCAGCATTCCAGATCCGCCAACCAGCACAGAGATGATTCTTGGCCCAGAACCGCTGCGCCAGATAGCCTGCAGATGTTGGTCCAGCCTCGCTTGCCGAACTGCCTCCCGCCTGGTACATTCAGCTGTCTCCCGCCACTAACTCTGTCTCACGGGCTGCCAAGCACCCTAGAACCGCCTCAACACTGTCGAGCACCAAGAACTTCTTCAGCCCCAGGTACATTGTGGTTCTGCCCCTCTGGTCCTTCTCTGAAGGCCCCTAGAGACAGTTACGACTGTTTCCCCTTTGGTGTTGAAACCAAATAACCTTGAAGAGTAGGACTGATTGCTTTACCAACTACCCTCCTGTCAGTATCCAGAGTGCATCCCTTTCCTTTGTGAAACTGTCCTCTGTGTTCCTTTACAGTATGGGTAGGAATTGTAGTGTGCTAGAACTGTCTGCTGCAGTAATAATAAAGTAGATATTTTTATACTATTTTTACTGGACAGTCCCTTTTATCATTGGGTAATAATTGTATTTTCGCTGTGTTGCAACTAACCAACGATCCACAACCTTGCGGAGATAAGACTGCTGTTCCATCCACGTTACCAAAAATTGGACAAGGAGGTCTTATAATTTAATTGTATTCCAATTTGTTTGGATCCAGTCTGGTGTACTAGTGGTGTGGGGTTGATTGATGGTTTAGAAACCAGTATTCATCCCTGGACCACTGGTGCCCCGGATGTTGATTCATCACACTGTCTCCATCCCATCATGCACCAGCCACCCTCTGAGAATGTACTGTCTCCATCCGATCATGCACCATGCACCTTTATGCCAACCTCCATCCAATAGTGGAATGGCCATTTCACCATCATGCTTCTATCGTCTTCGAACTATTCCAACGCTACCATTTCATAAGACATGAGTGTACCAACCCTAGTCCTATCATGCACTGATTTCCTGCACATTACTCATCAGTAAGTACCTCATCATTCATTATTCTTCGTGCCATGATGCACCATTCATATTCCCATTATGCACCAGTTTCATCCCATCATGCACCAACCACCTTCTCAACATGCACTAGCTCCTTCACATTAAGTGCCAGCAACCTTGTCCTCATGCATCAGTCTTCTGCCAGTCACCTTTTGGTCTCTTTCCCATCCTACTGCGTCCCCACCATGTACCAGCCACCTTTTCATCAGGAAGCATTCTCCTTGCCATTACTCACCAGCTACCATCTTATCATTCACTCTGCTCATGATCAGGGCCAGCCTTAGGACAGGGCGGGCTGGTCGATTGCCTAGGCCGCCATTAGCCTCCTGCCATGCCAGCTCAAGGGAGTCTTTCAAGGGCTCCCCCGAGCTGGTGTAGTGAGAAAAGGCACCGCAAGCGCACTATCGTTAGTAAATGCGCCCGCAGCAGATTTAATAGCATGAGCGCCTTGTTCCAGTGTTTAACTCCCTGATAATGAGCTGGAGCAGGGAGTTGGCGCTCATGGTGTTCCACACAACCCGTGGCACTGACCAGGGACGCGGGGGGCAGGGGGCATTTTTTCTTAAATCCCCTGGGGCGCTGGCAGTGCCCATGATGCAGCAACAATATTCCCATCATGCATGCATCCCATCACGCACCAGCCACATTGACATGCGCCAGTGCCATTTTCCCGTCATGGACGAGTGTCATTTTCATCATCCATTTTGTCACCTTTTTATTATCCACCAACTGATTCCAATCATGAACCTGCACCTGGCCATCTTGCTCTGGTTTCACACCCTTCATGCGCGTGGTTCACTTTCCCGTGATTCACCAGCCTCTTTCCCATCATGCACTGGTCGTCTTCCCATCATTCATCATCAGACTACTACTTCCCACCATGACGTTGCCGCTCTTCGTACGCAGGCAGAAAGACGCCAGTCACTTGTGTGAGTCCAGATAAAGAGCACTTCATTCAGTGAAGCTGTCTGATATCAGACACGGGGCTGCGCGCAATACCACCGCCCTCTTTCCGCTCCTTTCCTCGCACCGCTTCGGTAACTCGCGGCACGCGTTGCCGTTTCGAAAATTTCCCTTTATTAAGTCTCCTCACCAGGGATGTGATGTCCGGGAATGAGGCATGGCTGCGCGGGAACGAGACTCGCTCCCTGAAATCTAATCTGCCTCATACACAGAACCTGGACTTTTTAATACGTTCTAATTTTATTACCTGCTGATAGTCGCAGTCGGATGAAGGAATCCTATTTATAAATGGGTCCGCTGGGGACTACGGCAGACTGTAAACAACGCCAGCGTCTGCATCACGTGCAAGGCCTCTGAGAAGGCGGGGGAAACGCATCCCAGTGTATGACCAGTGTATGGCATGCACAGCTCCAGATCAGAAAGTAAAGGCCTGAGATGATGTCACTCAGAGACTGAAAGAGTTTCTACAACGCCATAACCATGGTGGAGATCCTAGCTGGGGAAGCTGGCCTTGCGCTGGAGGCTCCGAGTACAATATAGAGATACAGCACCCCCCCGCACACCCCCCCCCGAGGAAACCTCAATTTCAAAATACACGCAAGTGTTTATGTGGTGCAGTCAATAAAACAATGCAATGGAAAATAATGTCCTTATAGAGTGCCGAGCTGGGCAGAGCACTTGAAAGTGAATGTATTGAGCAGCCCACATTGCTCCACCTGAAAGTACCTTTGGATACCATCGCCAATTATTTCTCTATATATTGATCTGAAGTTTACTATTGAGTACTGAATTGCTTGCACTGTGGCTGGTTACAACCATCCCTTCCCACCCTCCGAAGCAGCCGGTAGTGCAATTTGGCGAGTAAAAAAACTTGAAATAATTAAATTATGTGGTGCGATTATGCATTTCAACGCCGCCGGTGAAGCAAGTAAAGAACCTGAAGACAGAGACAGGTCTTCTATGTCTACGCCCCCAAACTCTGGAACCTCCTCCCTGTCAACACTGACTCGCCCCCCACTTCTGCAGTTCAGGAAGGAGCACAAGACCCTACTCTTCAAGGAATAGCTCCTCTCTAACACTGAGGTTCACATACCTTCCACTCCCTACCCTACACAAGACTTGGTCACCAGCTCTCTGACATTTTCTCCCTTGGTTGCTTGCGTATAGCTTGCTGCCAAATGGCCTGCCTTCTCGTGCCCCGTTGTTATCTCCACGCCCCCTTGTATTCATCCCTTGCAATCTGCTTCTACCACCTTGTATTTTTCCTATGACTTATAAAGCGCTCTGTCGCTTTCCAAAGCTAGGTCCATGCTCACTAAATACCCTAATAATAATAATATTAATAATAATAATGATGATGTGGCTTTTTCCTCCCCATCCATCTCTCCCTGCGCTCTGAAGTAGCCGGCACTGCAATTTGGTGCATTACAAAGCTTCAATAAAAAAAAATACACATCTTAAAAGGTACCTATAAGGCCCGTTGAGAAGCTCAGCAGAGCTATATTTCGAGCTCGCTTTAAGAAAACGGTCCCTTATTAGAATTACCTAAAGCAATATTTTAAGTGTCACTGCTGAGAAGTGCACACAACTCCCATTTAAAATAAAAGCGGGGAGATATCTGCCCTACTATAAAGATTCTTTCAGTCCATACAGGTGCTCTCCCCAAATGCTTCCTGCAGAGGACAACGTATACTACGTTAGATTCGAGAGGAGGGAATAACTCGCTCTCTCCCTTGCTTTGTTTTGCGACCTGTGCCCTGTTCAAGTGCCCGAGTAGCTTATAAGGAAATTGGGGTTCTCATGTTTTAGGGCTGGGGAAGATATGGTCTTGTGACCTATAGATTTTGGCACATGTCTAGCTTCCCAAGTCGTTTTTTTGGGTTCACTCTTGATTTGCAGATTTTCCTTAAGGACAGACCGCCTCTGGCAGCATCCTCGCTCATCAATTCTCATTTAAAAGCGTCAAAGGCATGAAGTCCACTTTTCTAACTTCCGTTTCTCCCCCTTGAGTGCAAGGCACCAGAGACCAGGGGCCTCATTCCGAGGTTGGTGGTAGTCATGGCGCTATCTGCGCCATGACTGCCACCAATAACGGGCCCGGCACCGGTCTAGTTCAATGGGGCTTACCGGTGTAGTCCGACCTTTGCGGGACCGGTAAATCCCCATTGAAAATGCCATTCCCCATTCACATTTGAGCCCTTACAGGGCTCAATGGGGAGGGCGCAAATAACGGGCTCGCGTATGTCAAGCCCGTTATTTGCGCCCTGGTCCCATAACGGGTCCCGTCCATAATGCCAGGTCAGACCAGGTGTTAAAGGAGGGACCCGCTAAGGGACCTTGTAGTAGGGCGGTAAGGGATTACCGGCACCGGTCTCCTTACCGGTGCCTGGTATCCCTTACCGCCCAGCTTGGAATGAGGGCCCAGGAGTCTTGTAATATTAAAAAGGTTCTAGCATCTGCAAAGGGAGAGCTCATGTCCTTGCCATCTTTGCTCAGCACGTTGACACCGGAGTGACAGAGGGGCTTCTCACACATTCTAGTCACAGCGTTTATATGAAGGAGCAGATTCCCATACACTGTAATCATTGTGCTTATATTGAGGGTCAGGGTCTCACACACTGTAGCTATTGTGTTTATATGGAAGGTCAGATTCTCATCCACTAGTCATAATAGTGTTTATATGGAGGGTCAGCTTCTCACACACTATAGTCACCGTGTGTATATGGAGGGTCATATTCTCATGCATTGAAGTCACAGTGTTTATTTGCAGGGTAATATTATCATGCACTGTATTCATAGAGTTTATATGGAGGGTCAGATTCTCAAATACTGTAGTAATAGTTTTCATATGGAGTGTCAGATTCTCACACACTAGTCATAGTGTTTATATGGAGGGTCAGATTCTCACACACTGTAGTCACTTTGTTTCTGTGGAGGGTCAGGTTCTCACACACTGTAGTCATAGTATTTATATGGAGGGTCCGATTCTCAGACACTAGTCATAGTGTTTATATGGAGTGTCAGATTCTCACACACTATAGCCACTTTGTTTATATGGAGGGTCAGATTCTCAAATACTATAGTCATAGTGCTTATGTGGAGAGTCAGATTTTCACACACTGCAGTCATAGTATTTATATGGAGCATCAAATTATCACAAACTGTAGTCACAGCATTTATATGGAGGGTCAAATTCTACCACACTGTAGTCACAGTATTTATATGAAGGGTCAGATTCCCATACACTGTAGTCATTCTTTATATACAGAGGGTCGGGTTCTCACACACTGTAGTCACAGTGTTTATATGGAAGGCCAAATTCTCACAAACTGTAGTCATAGTGTTTACATGGAGGGTCAAATTCTCACACACTGTAGTCACAGTGTTTATACGGAAGGCCACGTTCTCACAAACTGTAGTCATAGTGTTTACATGGAGGGTCAAATTCTCACACACTGTAGTCACAGTGTTTATATGGAGGGTCATATTCTCATGCATTGCAGTAACAGTGTTTATTTGGAGGGTCAAATTATCATGCACTGTATTCATTGAGTTTATATGGCAGGTCAGATTCTCATAAACTGTAGTAATAGTGTTTATATGGAGGGTCAGATTCTCACACACTAGTCATAATGTTTTTATGGAGAGTCAGATTCTCACAAACTGTAGTCAGAGTATGTATATGGAGCATCACATTATCACAAACTGTAGTCACAGCATTTATATGGAGGGTCAGATTCTCGCACACTGTAGTCACAGTGTTTATATGAAGGGTCAGATTCCCATACACTGTAGTCATTCTTTATATACAGAGGGTCAGGTTCTCACACACTGTAGTCACAGTATGGAAGGCCAAATTTTCACAAACTGTAGTCATAGTGTTTACATGGAGGGTCAAATTCTCACACACTGTAGTCACACTGTTTATATGGAAGGCCACGTTCTCACAAACTGTAGTCATAGTGTTTACACGGAGGGTCAAATTCTCACACACTGTAGTCACAGTGTTTATATGGAGGGTCATATTCTCATGCATTGCAGTAACAGTGTTTATTTGGAGGGTCAAATTATCATGCACGGTATTCATTGAGTTTATATGGCGGGTCGGATTTTCATAAACTGTAGTAATAGTGTTTATATGGAGGGTCAGATTCTCACACACTTCAGTGTTTATACGGAGGGTTAGATTCTCACACACTGTAGACAGTGTGTATATGGAGGGTTAAATTATTATACACTGTAGCCATAGTGTTTATTTGGAGCGTCAGATTCTCATACACTATAGTCATAGTGTTTATATTGAGGGTCAGATTCTCACACACTGTAGTCATAGTATTTATATGGAGCGTCAGATTCCCAGACACTAGTCATAGCATTTATATGGAGGGCCAGATTCCCAGACACTAGTCATAGCATTTATATGGAGGGCCAGATTCTCAGACACTAGTCATAGTGTTTATATTGAGGGTCAGATTCTCACACACTGTAGTCATAGTATATATATGGTGCGTCAGATTCTCAGACACTAGTCATAATGTTTTTATGGAGAGTCAGATTCTCACACACTGTAGTCAGAGTATGTATATGGAGCATCACATTATCACAAACTGTAGTCACAGCATTTATATGGAGGGTCAGATTCTCGCACACTGTAGTCACAGTGTTTAAATGAAGGGTCAGATTCCCATACACTGTAGTCATTCTTTATATACAGAGGGTCAGGTTCTCACACACTGTAGACATAGTATTTATATGGAGCGTCAGATTCTCAGACACTAGTCATAGCATTTATATGGAGCGTCAGATTCTCAGACACTTGTCACAGCATTTATATGGAGGGTCAGATTCTCATACACTATAGTCATAGTGTTTATATTGAGGGTCAGATTCTCACACACTGTAGTCATAGTATATATATGGAGCGTCAGATTCTCAGACACTAGTCATAGCATTTATATGGAGGGTTTGATTCTCGCACACTATAGTCACAGTGTTTCTATGGATGTCCACATTCTTGGACGCTATCGACAGTGTTTATATGGAGGGTCATATTCTCATACACTATATTCATAGTGTTTATATGGAGGGTCAGATTCTCATACATTGTAGTAATAGTCTTTATTTTAATGGTTAGATTCTCACACACTGTAGCCATAGTATTTATATGGAGGGTCAGATTCTCAATATGCAAACTAGAGACAGAGCTATAAGTACAGGTTGTGCTCAACGAAGTCTAAAAGAGGAACAACCACATTTAAAAAAATCTACACATTTTTTTAATGACAATTCAATGTAGTTAAAAGATCAATTAAATCATAAGGTCCACAACACATAAATCACAGTGCTTGCCAGAAAACATAGGAATCCGTATTCAGGCAACCAATGCTAAATAATACAAACTCAGAAAACTATGTACACTTTGGACAACCTATTGTGTACATTGCTCTATTTGCATCAATGTCACATAGTGTTATGTCTCTGTTTTGAATCCAGAGAGATGTCTCGACATGTTTCTGTTCACAAACCACAAATAACCAACATTCATCAGGAGAAAATAATTATCACGAACATCGTAGTTCATACAAAATCATAGGCTCAATCTAGGCCAGTTTCGTACCACCTTAGCTGGTGCTCGTAGGGGCTCACGACTTCTATAATTCAGTCAGTGTAGGATGGTGAATAAGTCCTACCTTCCCGTGTAGAAAATATGCATCTAAGTCCTTGATATGGGGTCACGGCTGCCTAAAGTTAGAGAAATAGGTCACCCCTTTTATGGTCAGCAAGTAGCGAGTGTCAAACAAAGGGGAGTCAAGCTGCCTCGAAAAGACGTCCTTAATACATGACACTTTTATTATAGACCGCCGTTCTAGTGCGTCCGTCGGTATGTAACCATCAATGTGACGTCGGGGGCTGGAGCCGGTGTTTGGAAAAAATAGTCTGGCTAGGCAGAGCTCTGCACCCGCTTTGCCTGCATTAGAGCCTAGTGCAGTGAAGTGCCAGTTGACGTGCTTGGTGTCAGTGTCGGAAACAGGAATGTAACTCGAACCGCAGAGCGCCCTGTACATAGTTTTCTGAGTTTGTATTATTTAGCATTGGTTGCCTAAATATGAATTCCTATGTTTTCTGGCAAGCACTGTGATTTATGTGTTGTGGATCTTATGATTTAATTGAGCTTTTAACTACATTGAATTGTCATTAAAAATGTTTTGTAGATTTTTTTAAATGTGTTGGTCCCCTTTTAGACTTTGTTGAGCACTACCTGTACTTATAGCTCTGTCTCTAGTTTACATATTGGTATTCTGCACCTGGATCTAGACAGAGTAGACACTCTCAACCTTGGTTGGACGGTGCCTACCGGGCTTCCTCCTAAGTATCAAGTGTCAGATACTCACACACTGTAGTCATTGTGTTTATATGGAGGGTCAGGTTCTCACACAGTGGACTCAAAGTGTTTATATGAAGGGTCTGATTGTCACTTAAGGTAGATAGTCTTTAGATGGAGGGTCATATTATCATACACTGTAGTCAGAGTATCTATATGGAGTGTCAGATTCTCACACACTGTAATCATAGTGTGTATATTGAGGGCCACATTTTCACACAATGTAGTCATACAGTTTATATGCTGGGTCAGCTTCTAACACACTTTAGTCATAACATTTACATAGAGGGATGGATTTCCACACTCTGTAGTAATAGTTTTTATATGGAGCGTCAGATCCTCAGACACTGTAGTCATAGTGTTTTTATAAAGGGTCAGATTCCCACACACTGTAGACATTGTTTATTTGGAGGGTCAGATTCTCATACACGGTATTCATAGGGCCTCATTATAAGTCAGGCGGTAAGGGGTTAACGGCACCGGTAAAGGTTTTACCAGACGTACAGAGCGGGTCCCGCGAGGGGAAGAGGGAGCAAACAATGGGCCACTCGTAATCGGCCCGTTGTTTGCTCCCTCTCCCATTCCCATTTAGCCCTATTGGGGCTAAATGGGAATGGGGAAGGTCTGGGCCCGGGTTCCTGAAGGGAGGAATTACCGGGCTCTCCGAACTCAGAATGGCCCAGTAGTTCCCCATTTTGGGAACCCGGACCTGATTTTGGCGGCAGCCATGCCGCCAATATCGGCATGGCTACCGCCAAAGTAGTAATGACGCCCATAGTGTTTATATGGAGGATCATATTCTTCTACACTGTAGCAATAATCTTTATATGGATGGTCAGATTCTCAAAAACGGTAGTTATGGTATTTATATGAAGGGTCATATTCTCACACCCTGTAGTCATGTTTATATAGAGGGTCAGATTCTCATACGCCATAGTCATAGTGTTTATATGGATGGTCAGATTCTCACATACCGTAGTCATATTCTTTATATGGAGGGTCAGATTCTCACACACTGTGGTCAGAGTATGTATATGGAGCATCGGATTATCACACACTGTAGTCATAGGGCCTCATTACACGGTAGGCGGTAAGGG
Source organism: Ambystoma mexicanum (assembly GCF_040938575.1). Lineage (NCBI taxonomy): Eukaryota > Metazoa > Chordata > Amphibia > Caudata > Ambystomatidae > Ambystoma > Ambystoma mexicanum. The sequence continues at coordinate 250,224,702 of NC_090926.1, read as the reverse complement.
TTTACTGGTACCGGTAAGGGCACTGGTACCAGTAAACCCTTACTGCCTTACTACGAGTTCCCTTTGCGGGACCCGACCTTAACGGCTGGTTTTACCAGCCGTTAAAGTAGGGTGCCGCAAAGGGACCTTGGAGCTAATTACGGTACCGCAGTTTGCTCACCTTGGAGTAGGGCGGTAATTCCGCCATCCACCAAGGCGGACACGGTAAAATACCGGCAGCAACCATAGCGCTAATAGCACCATGGTTACCGCCTACCGTGTAATGAGGCCCATAGTCTTTATATGGAGGGCAAGAGTCTCACACACTGTAGTCACAGTGTTTATATGGATGTCCAGATTCTCGCACACTATAGACAGTGTTTATATGGAGGGTCCGAGTCTCATAAGTTGCAGCCGCAGTGTTTATTTGGAGGGTCAGATTCTCATACACTGTATTCATAGTGTATATATGGAGGGTCAGATTCTCCTACACTGTACTAATAGTCTTCATATGGATGGTCAGATTCTCACAAACTGTAGTCATTATGTTTATTTGGAGGGTCAGGTTCTTACACACTGTAGACATGGGGGTCATTCCGACCCTGGCGGTAAGGGGTTAACGGGACCAGTAAAGGTGCTGGTGCCGTCAACCCCTTACCGCCTCATTACGAGAACAGCTCGCGGGACCCGCTAAGGATGCCTGGTTTTACCAGGCGGCCTTAGCGGGTCCCGCTAGCAGCCCAGCATGCCAACAACGGGCTCATTATTAACGGCCCGTTGTTAGCATGCTCCCCATTCCCATTAAGCCCCATGGGGGCTCGAATGGGAATGGGGATGTTCAGGGTCTGGATTCCTTGAATGAGGAATTACCAGGCCCTCCAAGGTCGGAATGGCCAGGTAATTCCTCATTCAAGGAACCCTGACCCGGTACCCGGTAAGGGGGTAGCCATGCCGCTCATAGCGGCATGGTTACCTCCTACCTCGTAATGACCCCCATAGTGTTTATATGAAAAGTCAGATTCTCACACACGTTAATCAGTGTTTCTTTGGAGGGTCGGATTCCCATATGCCATCTCCATAGTCTTTATATGGAGGGTAATACAGTGTAGTCATAGGGTTTATATGGAGCATCAGATTATCACACACTGTAGTCACAGCGTTTATATGGATGTCCAGATTCTCACACAATGTAGAGAGTGTTTATATGGAGGGCCAGATTCTCATAAACTGCAGTCACAGTGTTTATTTGGAGGGTCAGATTCTTATACACTGTAGTCAGAGTATGCATATGGAGTATCATATTCTAACACACTGTAGTCATAGTCTTTATATGGAGGGCAAGAGTCTCACACACTGTAGTCATAGTGTGTATGTTGAGGGTCAGATTATCACATACTGTAGTCATAAAGTTTATATGGTGGGTCATATTCTAACACACTGTAGTCATAACATTTATATAGAGGGTCGGATTTCCACACACTATAGTCATAGTTTTTATATGAAGGGTCATATTCTTCTACACTGTACTAATAGTCTTTATATGGATGGTCAGATTCTCACAAACTGCAGTCATCATATTTATATTAAGGGTCATGTAGTTTATATGGAGGGGCAGGTTCTCACACATGTAGACAGTGTTTATATGGAGGGTCAGATTCTCATACGCTATAGTCATAGTGTTTATATGGAGGGTCAGATTCTCACATACTGTAGTCATAGTGTTTATGTGGAGCATCGGATTATCACACACTGTAGTCATATTCTTTATATGGAGGGTCAGGTTCTCACACACTGTAGTCACAGTGTTCATATGGACGGTCAGATTCTCACATACAGTAGTTAAAGTGTTTATGTGGAGCATCAGATTATCACACACTGTGGTCATTCTTTATATGGAGGGTCAGATTCTCACACCCTAGTCGTAGTATTTATATGGAGGGTCAGAGTCTCACACATTGTATTTTTATGGAATGTCAGGTTCTCACACACCTGTTATAGCATTTATATGGAGGGACACATTCTCACTCACTGTAGTCATAGGGCCTCATCACGAGTTGCACCGTTACCCTTAAATCCGGCGGAAACGGTATCAGTGCTGCCAATACCGCTCTGCCGGATCACGACTGCAAATCCTGGAGGCGCAATCACAGTCGGCGCTAGCACAGCCAGCTGTAATACCGCCTGCTGTAATAGAGCCGGCAACCAAACACGTTATCACAGAGCAATCACAATGACAGCGTTGGCGCACCTAGCGCCAGAAAACGAGCAGTAAAACTGCCAAAAATACCTGGAGGTAAAAGAACACATGACACAGCAATAAGGTCCCTGGTGAAAACAATGCTCACCAGAGGCCTACACAAGACCCACCCATGCTCAACACACCCTCCCCAACACCATTTCACCATCAGGAGCAGGGAGGAGACAGCAATAAGGCCCAGGTGAAATGAGTGCACATCAGAGACCTATCAAAGACCCACCATGCACAACACACCCTCCCCAACACCATTTCACCACCATGAGCAGGGAGGAGACAGCAATAAGGCCCCGGTGAAAACAATGCACACCAGAGGCCTACAAAAGATCCACCAATGCACAACACACCCTCCCCAACACCATGTTGCCATTTGGAGCCGAGAGCCTTGATGTGGACATGTACCGGCTGTGCCTGGAGCTACAGAGGCCTGCCAACCAGCCCAGGGCCGTGAGATTAAGGGGGATAGGGGGCATGAGGGGAAGTAGGAGGAGTTGGAGACCAACACCAGCAAGGCGGCCAGCCATCCCCAGGGTCAGGCCAATACCCTGGGCCCTGACTGATGGGCAGTTGATGACCGAGTACAGGCTGGACAGGGCAACCATCACCCAGTTGCTGGACACAATCCAGGCTGATATAGGCAGCCGTATAGCCATCAGCACCGCTGTGCCCCCACTTGTGAAGCTTGTGTCTGTCTTACAGTACCTCGGGACTGGCAGCTTCCAGAACACTGTTGCCATGATGCATGGTATGCCCAGTCCACCTTCAGTGCCGTGCTGGGACAGGTGCTGGATGCACTGCTTCTCTATTTCAATGAGCACATTGCATTGCCAGCCACACAGGCACAGGTGAACCAGCTCAAGGCACAGTTCCATGCTATTGCCCAAGTCCCGAACGTCATAGCAGCGCTAGACTGCAGACATGTTGCACTAGTAGCACCCCAGGAACATGAGGCAGCCTACAGGAACTGTAAGAGTTGCCATTCCATGAACGTGCAGATGACCTGTAGCCCCGACCTAACTTTCACCCACTGCTGCGCCTGCTACCCAGGATCCACCCACGAATCCATGGTCCTGCGCAACAGTACCCTGCCAACCTACATAGAGAGGCACTGAGGCCAAAACACATGGATGTTAGGTGAGTACAAATCATGTCTGAAATGCATGCAAATTCACACCTGTAGGGGGGGGCATACACACAGGAATCCCTGCATGCCACCAGGAGACACAGCCAGCACTAGCACTGCACCATTTCCATGCATGTGTGTCACACGAGAACCCTTGCACACATTCCACACGTCAGAACACAAATCTGAATGCCACACACTTGTGAAAGCACAGTCACATATGTTTGTTTGTTTGTTTGTTTATTTATTTGTATAGCGCTCCTGACCCAGAGGTATATGGGCGCTTAAGCATCAGGTTACAGGCATAGGTAGGAACATTTGTACAATTGTGCAGCATAAGTATAGTTACAAAATCAGTTATGAGAGCAGTTATAGTAGAATTAGTGACATGCATACATACAGTGCTAGTTAATTGTTAAGTAACCAGGTGATGATCTTAGTTCTGAAAGGTTGAAATGTAGGGGTAGATTTGATGTCCAATGGAATAGTGTTCCATAATTGTGAGGCTAGAACTGGGAAACTGGAGCCACCGGCTCTTTTGAGGGAGTATTTGGGCACTGTCAGTTGTAGTGTATTAGAGGATCTGGTGGTTCTAATATTCTGTCTTAAGATGAATTTATCGGTTAGATAAGGTGGGGCCAGGTGGTTAAGAGCTTTGTAGGTGAGGCAGATAGTTTTTAGGTCTATTTTTTGTTGGATGGAAAGCCATTTGCATGTGATTCTTGTGGCTGAGATATGTTCTCTTCTGGGAATATTAAGGGCGGCACGGAGTGCGTTGTTTTGTAGGACTTGCAGTTTGTTGACAACCGTTTTATTGGCACCTACATATAGGCTGTTGCAATAATCCAGTTTGGATTGTATAAGTGCTCTGGCTAGAGTAAGGCAATTGTTGGGGGATATCAGAGGTCTGCAGGCTCTAATTAGTTTCCCAGTGTAAGCAGTGGCTGAGGCAGTCATATTCATTTGTTTGGCGAGGTTGGTGTTAGTGTCGAGATAGAAACCAAGAGTTTTTAAACTTTTGGCAGTGGGAATAGTGTTGCCGTCGATGATGAAGCTAGAGTAGCTCGGGCTGAGATTCCGGATAGTGTTGGGTGAGCCGACAAGGAGCAGTTCAGTCTTGTCATCGTTCAGGCAGAGGCCATGTGTGGCCATCCATGCCTGAACGATGGAGAAGACTTCGCCGATCCTGTTGGCGTCCGCGTTGTAGTTGCCTGATAAAGTGAGGAGTATCTGGGTGTCATCTGCGTAGTTGGTGTAGGTGACACCCAGATGGTCCAGTTTATCGAATAGGGGCTTTGTAAATATATTATACAAAGTGGGTGAAACACACGATCCTTGCGGGACACCGCAGGTAATGGGAATAGGGTCGGCTGCTGCTATGGGTGAGAAGACTCGCATGGTCCTATTGTCCAGGAAGGATTGGATCCATGTGACCGCTGAGTGGGAGAAGTGTGCTGCCGATGATAAGTGGTTGCACAGAATTTTGTGGTCAACCAGGTCAAAGGCAGCGGAGAGGTCGAGGAGAAGCAGGATGGCAGCCCTCCCTTTATCTTTAATTTCGTCTATCTGGCTCTTGAGATCAACAAGGGCTGTTTCCGTCCCATGTTGGGGACGAAAGCCAGATTGGCGAGTACCTAGTAATAGGTTAGTTTCAAGGTAATCCTGAATTTGTAGATAGGCCACTCTGTCAAGAATCTTTAGTAAAAATGGGACAGTGGTAATGGGTCTATAATTTGTGGGTATGTCTGGGTCGAGGGTCTGTTTTTTTTAGCAAGGGTAGGACCCAGGATTGTTTCAGATTACTTGGGACCATGTTGTTGGAAAACGACAAATTTATTAATTTGGTGATGAAGGGGGAGAGATCCCTGGCAGCATCCTTGATAATCTGTGCGGGGCAACTGTCCCCCTTGCAGTTCGAGGGTTTCAAGGATGCTATAATTTTTTGTACTTCAGGTGTGGTGACCTTTTTGAAGGTGAAGCCTGAGCTAGTGGCGGTGGGTGGGGGATGGGTGGGTCTGGAGGTGGGGTCATGAGTGAGCTGTTGCCGTTTGTTTCCAATTTTAGTTTGGAGCCCTGAGATTTTGTTGGCCAGGGCGTTCTGGATCCCTGTGCACCACGGTTTATCCTTTGTGCAGGTATCTTCGGGAGGAGTGGGGTTTTCTAATTCCTTTAAGATGTTAAAGAGCTCTTTTGTGCTTGAGCCTGCATGTGAAATCCTGGAATTAAGAGATTCTTTCTTGGCACGTGTGATCTCATTTTTGTAGTGGGTGGAGATGTTGGTGAGGTTAGTTCTATTGTCTACTGAAGCCACCGAATTCCATAGTAATTCGAGTTTGCTTTTTTGTAGTCGGAGAAGTTTGAGCTCTGGGGTGTACCATGTATTCAGGTGCGCTTTGGGTTTCCCTTTACGCATTTTCAGTGGGGCAATGGTGTCGATAGCTTTAGCCATGGAGTCATTATAGGCGTTGACCATCGAGTTTAAGTCAGTTGTGGTTGGTAGGGCGTTCAGAATGGGGGTCACCAGAGGCATTAAGGCTTCGGCTGTGATGTTGCTCTTTTTCCTGGTTAGGCAGGCCGGAGCGATGATAGGCTTTTTGTGCACTAGGTTGTTGATATTAATGTCAAGGGGGAGGAAGTGGTGATCCGTCCAGATGAGCTGTACAGGGTCCTTTAGGGTGATGTTGCAATTGAGGGCGGTAACCCAGTCAAGGATTCTGCCTTTCGAGTGGGTGGGTTTGGAGCAGAGTTGAAGGAGGCCATGCTCCTCTAATGCCGTGGCCAGGGCAATGGCAGGGGTGTCAAGAGGGTCATTAAACCCGAGATTGAAGTCTCCCAGTATAATCATTTGTGCTGTAGGTTTGGAGCTTTCGGCTACTAGGGAGGTGATATCTTCCTCAAAGGAGCCAGGTGGACCGGGGGGTCTGTAGATTAGGTGCATAGTGATAGTACTCTTCGGGGAGGTTTGTAGTTTAACTGTGAGGTGTTCACATGATTTGAGTAGAGGAGAGGAGCCTGATAGTCTGATATCGAGTGAGGACTTAAAGATGAGGGCTACACCACCTCCTCGAGCGTTAGGTCTGTCTTCTCTGAGGATAGTATAGTTGTCAGGGAAGGCTAGGGTAAGGGATGGTCCCGCAGCCTCATGTAACCAAGTTTCTGTCATAGCAAGGAAGTCTAGGTTGTTGGTCAGAATGATGTCGGCGACTTCTGTGGAATGGGCGACTAGTGATCTAACATTTAGAAGAGCTCCTTTTAGTGTATGGAGGGTAGAGTTAATGGGGGTTATAGTGTACTTGTTAGTTTTGTTGGGTAGTTTAGCTGGGCGTTTGCTAGTTATGTGGTGGATTCTTGCACCAATTCTATTGTTGCGATCGGTAGGGATAAGGGTGGTTGTTTTAGAGATAGTAAGGTCGGTCAACGTGGAGGGGCTGTGATGATGGGTAGGGCAGGGTGCTCTAGTGTCGGTAGGGTTCTGCTTGGATCTATCTGCACTCTTATTGTCTAGGACATCGTAATGCTGTGCGTGGTCATGGGTAGGATGGGCAGGTTGTGAGACCGGGAGGAAGGCTGGAGTAGTGGGCAGGAATGGTGTAGGGCAGACGATAGGGTAATGTCTTGGGCAGGCGGGTCTAGCTAGTCCATTTTTATAGGTTTTGTAGCTGTTACCGTTGCAAAGTATATTGCTTTGCATGACACAGAAGGGGAACATGATCGCGATAAGGCAAAGTAGCATAATGTGTGTGCTAGGGGCGATGCGCCGTGCAGAGGATTGGCGGATGAATGATATTGGTGCGACCATAAGGCACGACACAATAGTGTGGTCTGAATACGACCATAAGGCACAATATAATAGCGTGGTCACTATGCGACCATAAGGCACAGCACAATAGCGTGGTCACTGTGCGACCATAAGGCACAACACAGTAGTGTGGTCTAACTGCGACCATAGGGCACAACACAGTAGTGTGGTCACTAAACGACCATAAGGCACAACATAATGGCGTGGTCACTATGCGACCATAAGGCACAACACAGTAGTGTGGTCTAAATGCGACCATAGGGCACAGCGCAATGGCGTGGTCACTATGCGACCATAAGGCACAACACAGTAGTGTGGTCTAGATGCGACCATAGGGCACAACACAGTAATGTGGTCTAGATGCGACCATAGGGCACAACACAGTAATGTGGTCTAATACGACCATAGGCACAACACAATAGCGTGGTCTAAATGCGACCATGAGGCACAACACAGTAGTGTGGTCTAGATGCGACCATAAGGCACAACACAGTAATGTGGTCTAGATGCGACCATAGGGCACAACACAGTAATGTGGTCTAATACGACCATAGGCACAACACAATAGCGTGGTCTAAATGCGACCATAAGGCACAACACAGTAGTGTGGTCTAACTGCGACCATAAGGCACAACACAGTAGTGTGGTCTGAATACGACCATAAGGCACAACATGATAGCGTGGTCCCTATGCGACCATAGGGCACAGCACAATAGCATGGTCACTATGCGACCATAGGGCACAGCACAATAGCGTGGTCCCTATGCGACCATAGGGCACAGCACAATAGCGTGGTCACTATGCGACCATAGGGCACAACACAATAGCGTGGTCACTATGCGACCATAAGGCACAACACAATAGCGTGGTCACTATGCGACCATAAGGCACAACACAGTAGTGTGATCTAGATGCGACCATAAGGCACAACACAGTAGTGTGGTCTAAATGCGGTCATAGGGTATGTGACCAGTACTAGAGACCATAGACCCATCTAAGGCTACGAGTCCATGCATGCAGTAATGTCCCGGTACTTGCATGTACTTACAGTGCGTTCTCCTTATGCGAGAGGGTTCTGGTAGTGGGTAAGTTGCATGTTGAGCAGAGGTGGTGGCCACTCCGCACTCCCATGCGCCTAACAGGCGCAGAACAGGCCTTTGTAGGCCTTAGTACTGGCCGGCGATTCCGCCTGCCAGCGGTTCCTTCGATTCAAATCGAGGTGCAGCCTCGATATCGTGCCGCGATGCGCCCGGCATGGGCGAGTCAGGCACCTCGTGTGGACAGGGTCAGGCAGGCCCTGCTCTGTAGCACACTCCGTGCCTGGGTCCTGATGTGGATCCTCTGCTGGGCTGGGGGGGCTCCTGCCCTCACCCCTCTAGGTGGATGCAAGAAGTGGGGGACCTGGGGCGCAGAACAGGCCTTTTTAGGCCTTAGTACTGGCCGGCGATTCCGCCTGCCGGCGGTTCCTTCGATTCAAATCGAGGTGCAGCCTCGATATCGTGCCGCGATGCGCCCGGCATGGGCGAGTCAGGCACCTCGTGTGGACAGGGTCAGGCAGGCCCTGCTCTGTAGCACGCTCCGTGCCTGGGTCCTGATGTGGATCCTCTGCTGGGCTGGGGGGCTGGGGGGGCTCCTGCCCTCACCCCTCTAGGTGGATGCAAGAAGTGGGGGACCTGGGGCGCAGAACAGGCCTTTGTAGGCCTTAGTACTGGCCGGCGATTCCGCCTGCCGGCGGTTCCTTCGATTCAAATCGAGGTGCAGCCTCGATATCGTGCCGCGATGCGCCCGGCATGGGCGAGTCAGGCACCTCGTGTGGACAGGGTCAGGCAGGCCCTGCTCTGTAGCACGCTCCGTGCCTGGGTCCTGATGTGGATCCTCTGCTGGGCTGGGGGGCTGGGGGGGCTCCTGCCCTCACCCCTCTAGGTGGATGCAAGAAGTGGGGGACCTGGGGCGCAGAACAGGCCTTTGTAGGCCTTAGTACTGGCCGGCGATTCCGCCTGCCGGCGGTTCCTTCGATTCAAATCGAGGTGCAGCCTCGATATCGTGCCGCGATGCGCCCGGCATGGGCGAGTCAGGCACCTCGTGTGGACAGGGTCAGGCAGGCCCTGCTCTGTAGCACGCTCCGTGCCTGGGTCCTGATGTGGATCCTCTGCTGGGCTGGGGGGCTGGGGGGGCTCCTGCCCTCACCCCTCTAGGTGGATGCAAGAAGTTATTAGTGACATGCATACATACAGTGCTAGTTAATTGTTAAGTAACCAGGTGATGATCTTAGTTCTGAAAGGTTGAAATGTAGGGGTAGATTTGATGTCCAATGGAATAGTGTTCCATAATTGTGAGGCTAGAACTGGGAAACTGGAGCCACCGGCTCTTTTGAGGGAGTATTTGGGCACTGTCAGTTGTAGTGTATTAGAGGATCTGGTGGTTCTAATATTCTGTCTTAAGATGAATTTATCGGTTAGATAAGGTGGGGCCAGGTGGTTAAGAGCTTTGTAGGTGAGGCAGATAGTTTTTAGGTCTATTTTTTGTTGGATGGAAAGCCATTTGCATGTGATTCTTGTGGCTGAGATATGTTCTCTTCTGGGAATATTAAGGGCGGCACGGAGTGCGTTGTTTTGTAGGACTTGCAGTTTGTTGACAACCGTTTTATTGGCACCTACATATAGGCTGTTGCAGTAATCCAGTTTGGATTGTATAAGTGCTCTGGCTAGAGTAAGGCAATTGTTGGGGGATATCAGAGGTCTGCAATATGGAAACCCAACTACCACAATGCATCTCGTGTGTGTCGCACTGCTGCTCCTCACACTGACACACAACAGATATCCCACTCAGACCACCAGGCAGTCATGCCAATAGAGTCCTAATGTAGGCACATCCAGAAAACAACTTCACACGAGCAGTTGGAGGCACAACAATGACCATCCCTGAGATAGTGATCCCTGAATGGACATTCACATGACTGGCCAAATGTACATGATTGTGCCAAGTATCAAACGCAACACCAGCCATAGGTACTGCCACAACACATCACCTAACAACATGTCACGTGAACAGGCAGATATAAGGGTACCCTGATCCTGAATTGAGGGACAGACCACTGTGGCATTTAGAGACAGGGGTGGTGCATACAGTAAGTAGTTCATAAATGGAATACTGTACCTTACACAGCACATACCATGATGAAAGTAGCAATCTGAAAATGACCGTACTTGTACAGCATGAGTGTGACATGCATAACATTAACATATTAATTTATACACTGCTGCATGAATACCTCACCCCATGCATGTCCCCGAAGGTGAAGGATGTATGAAAACATTGCAGGGAGATAGCATGTACTTTTTCTACACATAAATTAGTTTGATGTTCATGTCATTGATGTCTGAGTCTTGTACATCCACTGAACCGACCTATGCCTAATGTACACGTTCTATCCCCTGCAGGTGATTCTGGATACCCGCAGTACACATGGCTCATGATCCACACACTCCAGCTGAGCTGCCATAAAACATTGCCCATAGGCGTACACGCAGCTGTGTGGAAATGGCATTTGGATTGCTGAAGGCACACTTCCAGTGCCTAGAACGTACGGGAGGGGCATTGCTGTATGCACCAGAGAAAGTATGCAAAATCGTGCTCGCCTGTGCCATGCTGCACAACATTTGCTGCCGCTGGCAGGTGCCACTGCCCCCCGATGCTGATGGCCAACCACCTGGGGATGGGAGTGACGATGAGCATGTGCCCGTAGCCGGGACAAATGCACACAGGGATGGTGTGAGGGAGGGGAGGTTGGCCAGACATGCCTTGATTGACAATTATTTTTGATATGATGGATGGGTACATGTAACACATATCACTTGTAAAATAAAGAGCACTTTTACACAATTATGAATGTCCATGCTTTGTATGCATTATCACCCAGCACACAATCCCCCCTCCCCCTGTGAACACCCCAGCACACAATCCCCCTTCCCCCCTATGAACATCCCAGCACACAATCCCCCCTCCCCACTGTGAACACCCCAGCACACAACCCTCCCTCCCCCTGTGAGCACCCCAGCACACAATCCTCCCTCCCCCATGAGAACACCCCAAGACGGTGCTAGTGGTTCCATGTGCCCATGCTTCGGCACAACTGTGCCATGGCCATCTATGATGGCCGTGGACGCTTCCCACATCTGGGTCCCTCTGGTGAGCGGCGTGGGAGATATGTCTAATAAGACTGGCAACACATGGGGCAAACATTGCTCCCATACTGGTTCCTTTAATCTGAGCAAATAATCTGTTTAATACAATTAAATAATGTTCACACATGACCGGTTTGGTGAGCTTAATCAAGTACTTTGTAGGAATTATATGATGACTTGTTCCCCTATTAAGAGTGTGCTGAGTTGCAACTATGGTCTCTTCTTGCTGAATAATCGTCTACATACTTTCATGGTCTTTTGTTACTAATAGATGTGTCCCTTGTCCTGCTGTACACTCTCAACCATACTGATAACATGTACGGTATCTCTAATATAGGTATCTGAGCTTGTCACAAATGCTTTAAGTAAGAGGTCCATGAAAGTGAATAAAGGTTTTAGTGTAGATCCTATACCCAAAAATGTATACCTCCCAGGTGGTCATCATTGCTACTCCAAATTACCTTCATGATGCTATGCCAACAATATAGGCCAGCACTCGCACTGTAAATCAATGTGTTGCTGTTGTGACCACGATACATGCCATAATCTACACTGTAAATCACTTTCATGATGCTGTTCCCACAATATATGCTAGTATTTATTTAATTGATTGAGCATTTATTATGTGCCTATACAACCGAATTGTGTTTCAAGGCACCACAAGACAAAGTGGGGAGGGAGCAAGAGGAATAAAATAACAGTGGCAGAAACAGTAAGTATACCATCGCCACAAGACAACATGGGACGGGAGCAATGGGAATAAGACAATAGCAAAAACAGTAACTATACAATTGTGGTTCTGCTAGGCCTTGTGACATTTGGACGTGTAATCGCAGTGAAGAGAAGGGAAAGAGATGGGGAAGGGAGGGGGAGTGGGAGAGAGCATGGTATGGACAAGTGCAGGAGATGCGGGAGTGATGGGAAGTGGGAGGGAGCAAGGTATGGACAAGTGCTGGTCGGAGCACAGGAGGGAAGTGCAAGGGGAGCCATTGACACTTTAAATCATTTTATGGTGCTGCATCCACAATAAATGCCAGCTTTCACAGTGTAAATCACTGTGATGATGTTGTGCTCACAATAAATCCCAACTTTGACACTTTAAGTCACTTTCATTATGCAGCTCCAATCAAAATATTCTAGCATTAACACTTTAAATCACTTTCATGAAGCTGCACCTCTAATTATTGCCAGCATTCTCTCTGTAAATCACTTTCGGGATCTCATGTTCACACTATATGCCAGCATAGACAAGATAAATCATATTCATGATGCTGTGTCCACAATATGTGCCAGCCTACCCACTGTAAATTAATATGATGATGTTGTAGCAACAACATATCCCAACTGTGTCACTACACATCACTTTAATGACCCTGCAGCAACCAAAATATTCCTTCACTAACACTGTAAATTACTTTGAGGATGTTGTGCCCACAATATATACTAGCACTGAAACTGTAAATAACTTTCATGATGCTGCTCCCCTAATATAAACCAAACAAAATAGGTGATGGCTGGAAGGGCTAGAATCAATTGTAACCTCTGGCATTACTCTGGGCATCCGTCCAGACCATCGTTCTTTACCAGTCAAGCCATTACAAAATGGGGAAGTCCATATGCAAATCAGGGTTGGTCCCACCCCAAAGGGGGCAGTCAAGACTGAACTGCCTGGTCCCATCGCTTGTGCATGAGACCACAAGCATTCCCAAACATGTTTCAGCCTTGTTGGGCCTCATAAGTGAGGAGTAGCTTGAGTCTATAGGCCCAGCAGGACCCACATCTGGGCATACCCATCCCACTTGGGGTGACTACAGCATCTAAGCCAGCATTCCCACTATCAATCACTTTGATGATGCTGTGCCCACAGTACAGGCACATCTATTACAGGAGTCTTCACCCAATATATACCAGCATTTCCACTGCAAATCCCTTAGATGAGGCTGCCTCCTCAATAGATACCATCCTTCCCATTGTAAATCCCTTTCATGATGGAATGCTCCCAACATATGCCAACACTGACACTATAAATCATTTGCAAGATGATTTGCCAACAACATTTTGCAGCATTCCCATAGTAATGTATTTTCGTGTTGTCATGCCCACAGTATATGTCAATATTGCCACTTTAAATCACTTTCATGATGCTGCGTCCAAAATATATGGCAGCATTTGTGCTGAAAATCATTGTGTTGTTGTTCCCACAACAAAACCCACCATTTCCATTGTAAAGTGTGTTCATGATGTTGTGCACATAATATATGCCAGCACTGTCACTAATAATCTCTTCGATGATGCTGCTGTATGTCCCTCACCAGCCAAGCACTCTCTCACTAACTCACTCACTCGCCCAGTCAGTCATCCTCACACATAGCACATGCTCAAACGCATGCACAGATTCACTCAATCACATGTGTGCACACATATTCCAACTCTTACACATACAAATACACACACACACCTTTTTCTTAATTGAAACATACCTTTACATGCTCCTCACTCTTATCTCCAGTCCAGGCCGGGTGGGGTAGCAGAAAGCATTGAGTAGTGGCAGTAAGTGGAAGGGACACGTGGCAGGGGCCTGGTGGGGTTCTCAAATTGGTCTCCAAGCAATTTTTGGCCTGGGCGGCAGCGAACAGTGCTGGTATGTCACAACTACTCTTAACCTTCTCCTGCACACAATTTGTTTAGTGAAACCAAAGGTCACAGTCATTCCTCCATTTCCCAATGCAGTCCTATGGGACTTCAGAAAGTGGACTATTAACATCTCATTATCAGATGGAAATTCTACAGTTACCAGTGTCAGTAGCTGTAATTCCATTTGGAGGAATTAGCAGTGGGAATACCGCCAAACGTATATGAAGGACCATTACGTGGACTTTATTGTATACTCTTTTAGTTTGGCTTTGGAAATGTTATCCATTTCTTTTTAGGCCCATTTTTACTATCCCTTTGTAATTTACACAGCTCTAGAGCCAAGAAGTCCCATTATATATTAATCATAATTGTGCTCCTCCCACTTCCATGCATTGAAAATAACATTTTCTTTTAATTCCATTTAATAGTACTTAATGATCTACTTCAGAAGGATGAAAGTTAAGCCGTCCCTGCATGGTATTCTAACTTGCAAAGTGAATGCTGTATTTGTCTTAGAGATGAGCATGTTTACTTGTGAGCTAGCTGCTCTGATCAGATATACAAGTTATGCTATGTTATGGGGACTTATACTGTGAACGGCTGCCATTTTGCATGGTCTCCAGCTGCTTTACTTAAGTAAAGGAGTTGGGTTTTGATAGGTTCAAATATCAGTGGAGTTGACGCATCCCTTCATCCTGTCATTTATTTGACTAAGAACCTCCTTACCTGATTGCTTGGAAGCAAGAGAAATCATACACCACTTTAGCACCATGGAGGTATGGGGCAGCCACTCAGGTGGCTTAGAACATGAGCATTATCCGCCGGTGTGCCGCCAGGGTTTCCGGGCCAGCTGCTGCTCACCGCACCTCTGACCTCCATCTTGGCCCGCACCTGCCCTTCCTCCACTTTTCCACTATAGCCCCTGTTCCGTCTCCTTCTTTCTAGAGACCACTTCTCTCAACTCAACTCCTGGCTTTCCTCCTTTGTCAGCCCCCTCAACTACCGCCCCTTATGTCTCCGCGCGTGGCTTCTTGGTTTGGCTCGGTTTGACATTTTAGAAAAATGAAAGTTTGTAAACGTCGCTGAAACTAAGAACTGATGTCCCCCTAAAATTGTTACCCCACTGTGATTTGTGCCATATTGCGATGAGCTCCGTGGTGTCGGATGCATTTAGTTTCCTGCTGTGAAATGCTCCTGAGGTCCAGTGTAAATTGCACGACTGGCCCCCAGACATCACAGCTGACCTCTCAGGATGCAAAGTGGTTCCTATGGAACCCATCAGGACTTTGCCCTCCCTGGAATCCCTAAGCCTCGCCCACCGCTGCATGCCAGAGCAACTAAGCCCGTCACTCAAGGCAATGAAATACGCCTCCCAACAGATATCAAGCAAAAAACATGTAGACCACCACATCCAACTTCTATGCCGTAGCCCCGGCCAAAGACTCTTAACACCATGGGCACACGAGGCTCTGCTCTGGACACGAAGGGTATCCAGTCATTTTATTGCAAACAAAACAGAGTGGTACCTAACAGAGCGGACAAAAACACTGAAAAGCAGCAAAAAGATTAAATAAATATATAAAAGGGTAGGAGGTGAGGGGTTAAAATGGGTTGGAATGGGGTTGAGGTGGCTTGAAAAGGGTGGAAAAAAGGGACTTGGAGGGGACCCCCTCAATAAAATGTGTTTTACAAAATTGGTGTTTTTCTGTGGTTTGTGCGCAATGAAATGTACCACTCTGTAATTGTGATCGGTATATAACCGACACGTAGGCCTCCATACTGCCGGCATAGAACACCTAGAATGAGATCTGCACCCAGAGCTCGTCGTACTTCCGGCCTGAACGCATCAACAGCCAAGCTACCTTGCATGAGTGCCTGGAGACCATGAAAAGGCAAAGGAACGCTCTAGAACGCTCTAGAATCCCCATGTAACATAACACATCACAATCTCACCCATGAACGATGTGGGAACAATGTCATTTCTCGCAGTCTGTCTGGCTTTGAATTCACTGCCATCTTGCTCAGCTGTCATGGCGCCCTCAAAGCTCTCCTCCAGAGCTTCACCCATGTAGGTTTCACGCTGGCACAAACCTGGGATGTTCTGTATTCGTGCTGCCCAAGCTGAGATCTCCTCAGTGCTAGAGTCTTGGCCCACAATGAAGGACAGAAACAGTGATCTGTCAAGAAGTCAGCCAACGGTACCCAACACTCACTGACACATGCTGTGCTAGGGCTGGCCCCACAATGAAAGACTCAAAGCTGACCTCTCCTCCGTTACTGGATGCTCGCTGGCCCCCACATTTTCGGGCACTTAGTGACCTCTCCTGCATTGCCAGGTGTACTGCACTCGAACCAGAGCTCTCCCAACACAACCACGTCATGGTCATCACACTTGCCAGCACGGCAGGTGTTCTGCCACTAATACAACCTCACGAGTTGAGCACCGACAATCTGAGCTCACTTCAGGACTAGTGACTCACATTACCCACACTTGCTGACATGAGTACCCCAGCACCATGAGTCCAACATTTCCTGAGCTGGGGCCCCCGGTGCAGAGAGTAAACTGAGCTTTCCCAGGGGCGGGTGCGGCAGCACAGGGTGCAGTGCTGCTGGTCCCAGAAAGAGAGCCATAGGTCTCTTTCACATTCACAGGGCTTCTAAGAAGCAGAGACACAACAGCGGAGATGAGCTGGTATATAAGCACACAAGTTTCCTGATTGGTCTGTGGTGTCAGTCACATGACAAGCAGAGGGACTGATTCGTCCACAGCCCTACCGGCCGTTCAGATGCAGCAGCCTATCCGGAATATCTCCTGAGTTAGGGCAGCCCCCCTCTACCCAGTATCATCGGCCCGCTGGGTGCGTGCACAGAGGCCGGTGCAAGGACAGACATTAACCCCTTGAGTGCTGAGCTATTATGCATTCCTGTGCAAAGATGACGCGCATGCTCGCCCTTAGCACTAGGACTATGGATGGAGAAGTAATAGTGGAGTGGCTGTCTGTCTGCCCTCATCCGTCCCTCTCCACTTCCGCGCCCCCGTCTCGCCCCCTCCCTCCCTCCTCTCTCTTGGTCTCTCTCCATCACGTTCCCTTCTCGGCAGGTGTTTAGTTACTTGTGATAAGTAAAAGCTATCGTTCAGACTATAAATAATAAAGGAGGCGCGTGGCTCCACTCATCCCCGGGCCTATGAATTATCCAGTTATGGATCCTGAGCTGCGGAGGCAAGGGAGTGGCACGGGGGCGGTAAGCACCGCATGGGGAAGACAGCATGCAGCATGCAGGTGGAGGCATGAGAACTGTGCATTGCCACAGATGGCAGGCACCGCGCATGCTGAGTTCACAGGTGGTGTGCACCGCGTATGGCATGTACTATACAGGCAGGGGCCTCAGCAGGACTGGATTGCATAGGAACGACCACGGGTGCCGTGTACCATGCAGTTTAGGCATGGGGGCTGCAGGTGGCATGCACCATGCAGTCGGAGGCCACGAGGCGCGTTCACCACATGGGGCGGGCCAAGCGTAGCATTCACCATGCAAGCAGAAGCCCCAGTCAGTGTGAATCGTATAGGGATGGGCGGCATGCACCATGCAGTCAGAGACATGGGTGGGCTGCAGGTTGCATGCACCATGCAGTCAGAGATATGGGTAGGGCAGCAGGTTGCATGCACTGTGCACTCAGAGACATGGGTAGGGCCGCAGGCGGCATGCACCATGCAGTCATAGATATGGGTGGGGCCGTAGGTTGCATGCACCATGCTATCAGAGACATGGGTAGGGCCGCAGGTGGCATGCAGTTAGAGACATGGGTAGGGCTGCAGGTTGCATGCACCTTGCAGTCGGTGGCCACAGCAGTGTGGACCCAACAGTCTGGGCATGAGCAGCATGCTCCACCTATGCCACCTGCAGGATGCATCACATTCTCTGTGTTTGCACCATGCAAACCTGGAATGAGGCAGTGTATGCCATGAATTGAGGGGCACAGGCAATGAGTACCACCAGGGAGAGGTATCCTGGCTCTGCCCCTCCTCCTGTGGCACACATTGCATGTTTCCTGCTTTGTGTGGCTCATGCGATGTACTGTTTGTACGTCCTATGTGGAGCCGCTGTGCGTGGCCAGTGTGTGTGCTGCACACTTACTGTGGCTAGCGCAGCGCATGATACCCGTGACCATCCCCAGGCCACTCCCTTGAGCGGTACGAGGGCTCCTACATTTCCTGGAGTAGTTTTACTGTCCTGCACCTGCGCCATTTTTTTCTATTCTCCTGCATTCCCTGCAAAACCAAAAATACATTTGAGTACCTTGTCAGAAAGTGCTATGTAGGCCACACACTTTCCCCAATGCCCAATGCATCAGTGTGCTGCTGCCACGAGCTGCAAGTGAGCTTTAGGTCCTTGCATTTAATGCATCACTTTGCCCAAACATTTGTAATGTCGGATCTGCCATGAAACGTCCGTGGGTGTGGCAGCCAAGGCACCATTGGGGGAAATAAACAGTGTGAGTGTACGGCTGCGCCCAAAGACACTGGGCCAAGTCACTTGCCAGAACTGAGAGATGCCCTCAACATGCCCACAGAAGACTGTGGGGGTCTGATAGCTGGTGGACAAGCTGCACCATGCTAGGAACCCAAACTCGTGACTTCCCCAAACCACACTGTTGCTTTTCTTCAGGTAGACTTTTCCTGGAGGCTCTGGTTTGGCATGTGTTCACTGACTGCTGGAGCCGTACCGTGCCTGGTAATGTTAGTCAGGACTCGAGCGGGTGGTCCTCTGTTTGTTGTGTTAGGATGAAACGTAGGTGGTCTATTTTGTGCTTAACTGTCACTCTCGTTTGAGTCCATGGGTTTATTTTACCCCCACCCTCGGCCCTGGCTAACTGTTTATCGTGACTAAGAGATGCATAGAAAACCCATCAGCCCCGCCTGTTCCATCCTCCTGACTCCCAAGTCACCCCTCAACACGCGGCCCGCCGTCTGCCTCCACCCTCTCGTTGGGTTAATGTGTGTCCAATCTTCG
This sequence comes from Ambystoma mexicanum, assembly GCF_040938575.1. Lineage (NCBI taxonomy): Eukaryota > Metazoa > Chordata > Amphibia > Caudata > Ambystomatidae > Ambystoma > Ambystoma mexicanum. Next base: position 250,205,716 of record NC_090926.1, on the reverse strand, counting down.
CTGGTGTGTCACAGACCTGGTCACAAGACCATTGTGAGCAGGGCCACATATGACATGTCCTGCATTGGGTGAGTTTGGGGTCTATGGGGCTACAGCCAGGTGTGTTGTGGGTGCTGTTTGGATTGTGTGATGTGCTGATACGTTGCCCGTATTAAAGTCCAGGCGCTTCCACATTTCCCGGCACATATACGCCATCTTGCCTCCGTTCCAATTGCAAGTATAAGGCTCAGAAACGATGTTCCTCCCTTGCGGGGGCCTTGAACCTGGTGCAAAACTGGGCAGCGTTCTGCACAGTGCTCCTTCCATCATCACTCATAGCCCCACACACTACTGTCTACAGCTCTCATGGGGCCATGGGGCACAGTCCCCTAAAGGGCCAATTCTAAAGTAGCCTCCCCAACGCACTCAGTGTCCACCATCCACCCAGCGGGGCAGCCTAGCGCCTGGCATCCCTGGCTGAAGAGAATGCCACAGCCTGTCCTTTAGCGAGCTTGACCCCTGAAGCCCAGAACCCAAGCCCCGCCTACTCAGGCAACAGGGTCGCCCATTCTCGTGCGCGGGGACAGGAAGCCAACTGAGTCACGGCCAATTCTCAGAACCTTCTCGCTGCCTCCATGGCCCTGATTTACCGTTCAACCTCTTCCCCCTTCTTCCCTCACTTCTATTACAACCCCCGGTTCTCACCTGACTCCCGTACTTGTTCTAGGCGGCCTCAGGGTGTTATTAAGTGCTTTGCATAGAAGCAGGATACAGGGTTGGACGTTGGGGACGCTACGCCACTTTCATTGGATGCAGAATGATGTAACCCACGGAAGGGCGCTGCATTTCATCAAGGTGGTTAAAAAGCGTCTTCCCTGGCAGCTCACCAAAGGGAAAAACCCAGGTACTGCGTCATGCGAGATCAATTGGCTCTCAGCGAGAAGCGCTGAATTAGAATTTTTCTCTATTGCCGCTCGCGTGCAGGCTCCTCCTCCGCCAAGGAATTTACATAGAACCAGGCCCCACTGCCATATGCCCTTTGTGGGGCTTACCTGTGTCCATGTTATGTTGTGTTATGTGTGCTTATATCGCGCTGGTAGCCCACGGGCATGTGTGGTAGCAGTGTTTTGTCAGTGTGTTATTAGCTGAAATCGCCTAATCTATTCCCACAGTACTGGAAGGTTTTGTCTTGCCTTTATTAAGCCAATCATGATATTGATGTGTCTGCTGAGCAAGGCCCAATGCTCCAATACCAACCTGCACCGCAGGCAGGGTGCACCAATCAGGGTGAGAGGCACATGTGTTTGATTGTTGTGTCCTTGATTGCTGTCAGACTTGGGTTGATAAAGCTATGCAATAAATAACATTGCCCTATAAAACAATGACAGTTTTCTGCTCATTTGCATATCCATGATGCATTGCCCTGGGACTCTGATCTGGAGGTGCACTTCCACTGATTGCTTCTATGTGGTGCTGGGTTGTGTGTGTCCTATTAGCTGAAATGGCCTATTCTACTTCCATGCCTTTTTTGCGTGGGCTGGCACTCGTGGTTTGGTGTTCTTTATTTTGGGTCTACCATTGATGAGAAAAGATTTCATGAAGAGTTGTGCAGATGTGCTTTCTCTGTGTTGTCTCATGCAGTAACTACTGCTACTGCATGTGGGCCTCGGTGTTTTTTCAGCCACTTGCAGTTTTTTTTTCCAGAAGTGAAGTTTCCAGGAAAACAATTTGGAAACTTTTAGGGGACGCATGGGTGATTTGCAATATTTAAAGGTGCAGTGTTCCCCATGGCTCTATCCTCTCACCCTGGCTTTTCAATGTCTACTTGGCCCCTTTGGCCCACCTGATCTCTACCTTCTCCTCTAACTTTCAGTGTTATGCGGATGGCACGCAGCTCCCTTTCAGGCTACCCTCAGCCTCCTCTCCTCTCTCGCTCATTCCTGACTGTCTATCTGCGATTCAGGATTGGTGCGCCACCAACAATCTCTGCCTTAATGCCAGTAAGACGGAGATCCTTCTTATTAGGACCCCTGTTCCCTCTTTCCTGCTCTCTCTCTGGCCTCCCTCGTTGGGCCCTCTTCCTTTGCCTTCTGTTGAGGCAAAAAACCTTGGTGTCATCTTCAACTCTACTCTCTCCTTCTCTCCTCACATTACGGACCTTGCCAAGAAGGCCCACTACCAGCTGCACCTCCTCAGAGGTATTCTTCCTTTTCTCACTTTCCCCCAGAAGCTCACTGTCTCCAGATCCCTGGTTCTCTCTAGGCTGGACTACTGCAACAGCCTCTTTCTCAATCTGCCTCCCTCTACTCTCCACTCTCTGCAACTAATCAAGAACAGGACTGCAAGCCTTATCCTTGGCCTCAAGCCCACAGACTGCATCTCTCCAGCACTGAAATCTCTCCACTGGATCAAGTTCAAGACCCTCTGCATCGTACACAAGGCTTTCTGGGGCCAGCGCTCGCACTACATCCAACTCTCTCTCCCAAAATACCTTCCTTCTGGAGCCCTTTGCTCAATTTCCTCAGGCAGAGAGTGGGGGTAGATCTCTCTCCTCTGCAGGTGCCTCCTTCTAGAACGGCCTCCCTGCCCCTCTCAAACTGGAGCCGGACCACCTGAAGTTCCGGAAGCAGCTCAAGACCTTCCCTTTCTCCTCTGCTTTCTCTCTCTCCCTCCCCTGCTGACCTGCCTGTCTGCTTGGCTACCCTCAGAGTCTCACAGGATACCAGGCTCCTCTATGATCAGTCTCCCCTGCGCTGCTTCTGGGCCTACCGCACACTTAGGAACTGTAACTGAAACCTCTACAGGCCCCTGCCTCCTTGCACTTACCCAGAGCCGCGCTGCCCTGGCTGCACTTACTCAGAGCAATGCTGCACTGATTGCAATTCCCCCTTCCCTCTCCCTGGCACTTCCCCCTCTCCCTTCCCCCTGCACTAGTGCATTGTCACACTTGCACGATCTGAATGACACAAGGCCTAGTAAGATCATTTGTCTTGTCCTCCCTCTGTCTTCCCTCCCTTGCCGCTCCTAGAAACACTTGTGTACAGGCGCCTAATAAATCAAATATCATATCCTTATCATATCAGGTGGAGGTAAAAATGAATGGTCTACAAACACCCAGCCTTATGACTTGGCAGGTGGTAGAGGCTGGCAATATTTACCTATTGATACTCATAACGAGGCCCTAATCGATGACCTTGGCATTTCTTATTTGCTGTTGCCATGTCTGGGAACCTCCCTTGTGCCTTATTCTCGAAGCAGCCAGCATGACACCTGATGCCAGGTGATTTCTTTGGCTGTTGAAAAACCTGGAATGCGCTTCTTTGTTTGCATAGGCCCCTAAGTGGCCGCAAAGGCTTCTTGACCTTTCTTAGACCAAATAGCGGTCTTCCTGCAGCAGGCTGCCCTTCCTGAAGCCATTGCAGCTGCTCCTCGGGCAGTCATACATGTGGTCACTTGGCGTAAACCAGGTGTCTGTGGAGCAGAGCTTCCATCACCACGGCCCGGTTAGCACCAGCGGTGTGGGAGGCTATTCTTCTCAAGGGCCAGGATTTCACAGCGCTGTGACCTGGTTGTTCAGGCTTTGATCTGCACCCAACCACCACCTCTCTCACATTCTCTTTGACAGATGTGTTGACTCTGTTCACAAGGTGTTTGGGGCCACGTACCAGAATGTGTGTCTTAGAACAGTTCAACTTTACGTCATTAAGGCTAGAGCTGGGCAACCCGGGACAAAACGTGCCCGACTGACTTCCTTTCCTGCCCCAGCCACTCATTGATTGGCTGGGACGGGACAGCAGGAAGTCTGGCGGCTGGATCAGGAAGTCAGGCGAGAGTGCAGCAGGGAATTTAAAGGTAAATTAAGTCTTTTTTTATCCCCCATCTCCCTTGCACCCCTTTTCTCAGCCCCAGCTCGACGCATCTCTTTTCTTGGCCCCTAGCTGCCCTCTTCTCAGACCATAGACTTCTTTTCGTGGACCCTAGCCCCTTTGCACCCCTTTCCTCAGACTACTTGCCTTGCACCCATTTTCTCAGCCCCTAGTCCCCTGGCACCCCTTTTCACAGCCCTATGCACACCTTTTCTGAGCCCCAGCCCGACGCATCTCTTTTCTTGGCCCCCAGCTGCCCTCTTCTCAGGCCATAGACCTATGTTCGTAGACCCTAGCCCCTTTGCTCCCCTTTTCCTCAGCCCCCAGTCCCCTGGCACCCCTTTTCACAGCCCCTAGTCCCCTCACACACCTTTTCTAAGACCCCAGCTCCCCACACCCCTTTTCAGCACCCCAGTTTCTTTTCTACGCCCTCAAGCCCCTGACACAGAGCTCTCTTGTTTCACGCATCCCTTTCCCTGGCTCGGTTCGCGTTTGGCCTTAGGAGCCAGCGCAGAGGCGTTGCTAAGGGGGGGGGGGTGAGGGGGCTATATCCCCGGGTCTTTTGGTTGTAGCACCGGATGGAAGCTCAGGGGCCACAACCAAAAGGCTATAGCTAGCCCTGAATCCCGCTGGTCCTGACACCCGACATTAGCTCAGCCCCTGATATTTTCCAGACCTAGCAACACCCCAGGTCAGCCAGGCCAAAGCCCCTGGCTCGGCCCTAGCCAACAGATCCCTGGCTCTCCCAGCTCTAATTACGGCTCATCAATGATTCCTCAGTTATCAGTCCCTCGGGCAGGGTGGCAAAGTGGTTGGCGTTTCATGCCACTTTATGCCACTTCATGCCACCAGTGTATGATGAGCTGTGGGCGATTGGGGCTCTAGATCATGTCCATGTGTGGCTTTGTGCAGTAAGGGAAGGAGTGCAGAAGGGTACCTACCTGCTGCGAATGGTTATTTCCCTGGTTGGGGACATGAACCCCCCCAACCTCTCGCACTCGTCCATCCTTGCACAGGAAAGAACCGCCGCTAGAGGGCAGTCTTGGACACCCCTCTGGTAGTGACGCCACGTGGCAGGAGAATGGGCGCTTATCCACAAAGGGAGTGTGGCACGTTTCTAAAGGTCAGATGGGCAATTGGCGTCCATGCTTTTGAGCTCACTGCTCCAGAGAAGGAATTGGGACGGAACAAGACGGAGCTGTGCTCCAGCAAACATTGTCTTGCCGGATGGTCATTCGTGTAGACCCGATCAAAATGAGATTTAGGTTGAGGGTGTTTGTCTCCGAATGGGAAAGCCTGCCTGCACATGCCAACAACACAAATGCACTGACCTGGTGTAGTCTGAGGTTTTGAGGTGCAAGCAGTTTCACATGTTTGTGTGCCTGGAGCACACATGTGGTCACGCAATCAATGTCATAATGATAAGGAATGGGAATAGGGCATGCATCGCAACATGTTGAAGGACTTCTGCTGGGGGAGGCTGCTGTGGGCTGCATAGATTGTAAGAGGCTGTTTCCTAATTCAGATCCCAAAGGGCCATTCCCCTGGTTTTATCATTGGGGCTGCCTGCCATGAGCCCCACCTTGAACGCCATTCACCTCACTGCCCGGCGTCAAAGAGTTGAAATCAGGTAAACGCATGCATAGGATGGATGAGCAACTTTTGGAGGTGTCCAGCTTTGGCCAAAAAATAAACATTTAAAGTCTTTAGTTTGTGAAAACTGATGGTGGGTTGCAGAATACGTGCATACCATCAGCCCCACCGTGTTGCGGCATTCTGCGGCAACATTCTAGAAAAGACAACTGAGGGAGGGGGGATGTGGCTGTAGATTATTAAAGGACGGGTTTATTTGCCTCCACACAGCAGAACAAAGAAAGGCCGTCGGAGGAGGAGTCAGAACCCGAAATGGCCACTTAAGAAAAGCTATTAAGCTGTCTTTGCCCAAATCACAGGGGCACAAGGGGTATGGGGGCCCATTTGAAGAGAAAAAGAGGAAAGGCGTTGACGCTGGGAATGCTCGCATGTCAGGACAGTATACGGCCATTCCCTGCCTGAGGAAAAGCGATTACATATTCAGGGCGCTCGCTGACCATGACAGGCCCTTTTCTGGGACGCCCAATCAATCCTTCACAACAAGTAGGTCAAGAACTAAGCCAAAAAGTAGGCCACTGCATCGCGCTTCATTCAAAAATTCTTCTTTGAATTGTGTACAAACCTCCAGTGAACGTAGCGATATCTGACAAGGTGCGTTTCAAAGCGTGTAACGGCGCCATCTAGGACCCCCCCAACGGGCAGTGATCCATAAGACATTCTTTCTCGCAGTCTCAAGTGCCAGCATGTGTGGCAACGGGCACTCCCGGGGAGTCTGCAGACTGCCCGCCCTCCTATGGGGAAGTCACATTCGATCATATTCGGCACCACTTGGCAACTCCACTTCACAAATTTTGTGGGTAACTCCGTGTCAACTTATTGCCCTCCTCTTGGCAACCTCTTCTTTAGAGTTGTAGAGTAGTAAACGCAGGTCTGTGGAGAGGCTTTGCAGGTGCTTTTAATTATTCTAAACAAATGCCGTGCAACGAGGACTTTTGGTGGAATAGTTCAGTAACAGAGCAGGTCTCACCCGGTCCCTCTCCTGGGCTTGTGATAGGGAATGGGCGGCAGGATGTGGGGAGAGGTCTAGTGGTGAAGGGGTCTCCCAGTAACAGTGGCCACTGTACCGTAAATGAACTATCCTCAATGTATCACCACTGCAGCCGGTAAAGTGAGTATGGCAAGTGGACCCCCGGTCCCAGCTGCCCTTCACCCGGGCGGCTTTCAACATTATATCCTTTTCCTCACAGAATCTAGCAATGGGCGATAGGGGTTAACTCTGCTACATCTATTACCACAAGGGCACAAATGTGGTATTCATGTCTTATTTTGGAAAATGCTAGAAGTGACACAAAGTTACACACAAATTCCACCTGGGGGAGGGTTGGGGAAGGATAGCTGGAGTGTTGGGGGTGAGGCTAGGGGTGAAGTCAGGGTAGGCAAGAGATGGTTTGTAGAAAGTGCAAAAACATATGTTTAAAATAACACTTTGTTTTATAGATATTGCTTCAATTGTGCTCAAATCACATAATAAACCGACTATACAATGTATACATGTTAAAGTAACGTTTTCAGAAAAAAAGGAGTATACATTTAGCTTTATTTTTCCTCTCCTGATTGGGGGCTGCAATCAAACCACATAATTGTACCTTCTGAATGGGGTCTGCTTGGGGGGATGACTACTGTAGACACGCAGTCCCAGACATGACATTTCACTGTCCTTCGACACTGAGGGAGGGAGCTGGCTTCAGGTTTACACAGTGTACATGAAAGAATGCTGGGGTTCCTGTCTCCTTTGTTAGCCTCTGCAGCCAGGCCCCACGTGGGCCTGTTTGAATTACACTCTGATTAGAATGGAAATTGCTGCCACCAACTACAATTTTCAACAGGAGGACATGGTGGCTCCATGGTGCCTTTGATAGTTAATTATGCTGACCATGGCATTAGGAAGGTTTGGCCCTCCCCCTTATGGAGATGCATTGTGCACTCCTCCTGTGTCAGCAGTCGCCCCACCTGGAGACTGTGACATTTATGGAAGGATGCAGCACCATTAGTTTTCCCTAAAGTTCTCCGGAACGTGCATTGCCGGTCTTGTTTATTCCTAGATGGGCGCCACTTGTTCCCTTCGCAAGCACTCCTCAGTCCCTGCTTGGTGCATTGCAACTGCAATCTTTCTCTTTTGGGGTAAGACGCGGGTTCCCCCGTGTTTTCTTTGCTCTTTTCTGCCTACATGCTTGCTTACCTTGCTTACCTTTGCTTGCAATTTCTTGTGCTCCTCCGCTCCCTTTCTTGCTAATCCTGCTCGCAGTGCCTCACTTTCTCCCGGAAGCTTTCTTTCTTTCTGCTCCGCTCTGTGTTTACACTTACCTTACCTTTGGTGTGTGTTCTGCTCGTCAGCCTTTTGAGTTCTTGAGGTTGTCTTGGCTTCATCATTCCTCCTCTAGTTCTGATCGTTGGACACTTTCCTTCTGGACCTCTAGTACTTCATCTTGCCAGCGTATTCATCTGGAATAAAGTTTTTTTTGCCATCTTTGCTTTTTCCCTTTTTGCCTGGTTGTTTTTGGGCGGGGGCCTCTTTCCTGAGCTGTCAACAACAGCAGGCATAGTGGCTTCCCCCCGAGGTAGACCATACCTCTACATGGACAGACGTTCATCCTGGAAAAAGGGATCATCCCCACCGCCAGGCGAATCATCAGCCTTCTCCAGTGACGAAGAATCAGGCGAGGAAGACCTAGCCACCAGTCACATCCTGTCATATCCCAACTAAATATGACAGGGGGACTGCGCCTGTAGGCTGTGTCCACCCAGAGTACACAGGTCTATGCATATATCTTTCGGTGAGCATAGGAAAATGTGTGCAGATTAGCCCCACACATTTTCCGGGGGTTGATCTACTGTCATTCAATTTCATTTAATATTTTAAAAAAGAGCCCAAACGACTGCACACCCACCGTGCGGATAGTCGAATGCCTCACATGCACCCCAACATGTGAACCACCCTACTGAGCGTCTGGTTCGTAATCAAGGCAAAAGAACCAGCTGAGGCCATCTGCATTTTCATGCTGGGAGTCTGGCCTGTGCTGGATGTCCATATCTAATTCTTGTAGGGATATGTCCCAATGCAAAAGCTTAGGATTCTCCCCTTGCTTGGCCACTAACCATCGAAGAGGCCGGTGGTCTGTCTGGATCGTAAATTACAACCCAACGATGTAGGGTATCAGCTTCTTTATGACCCACACAACCGCGTAAGCCTCTTTTTCAACTAACGCCCACTTCCTTTCCCTTTTTATCATCCACCTGCTAATGTAAGTGACATGTTGCTCTACCCCTTGAGAGTTCAGCTGCACTAACACTGCTCCATTCCCCAAATCACAGGTGTCTGTCTGGATAGTGAACACCTGACCATAGTCTGGTACTTTCAGAACTTGGGCCTTGCACAATCCACCTTTCAAATTCTGAAAGAAGGTTGACAGGCGGGGGTCCAGGTTAACTTCTTTGGAAATGTTCATAGAAGTTACATCATTCAAGGGAATGGCAATGGCTCCATACCCCTTGATGAAAGACCGGCAGTACCTGGTGGGACCTAGAAAGGCTCTCGCCTGTGTATGTGTGGTGGGGATGTCCCAATCCTTCACAGCCTGCAACTTCACTTTAAGAGGTTATTTCTTGCCTCCACCAAACAGGTGGCCAAGATAAATCAAAGTGCCCTGCACTATCCAGCACTGTGTAACCTTGATAGTAAGACCTGCATTCTGCAGCACCTGAAACACTTGTTTCAGGTGGGATAAGTGATCTTCCCAGGTGTGACTAAACACTGCAATGTTGTCTAAATAGGTAAAAATGAACTTTTCCATTCCAGATAAAACCTGGATAACCCTCCGCTGAAAAGTGGTAAGGGCATTTTTCAATCCAAAGGGCATCTCACAGTGAACTGATAATGTCCTTCTGGGCTTGGGAATGCTGACATGTAGCTCGCTCCATCTGTCAAGCCAACCTGCCAGTACCCTGTTGTGAGGTCAAAGGTATTCATGTACCTGGAAGCGTTGAGCTTGTCAGTGAGTTCATCTACCCAAGGAATGGAGTGAACATTTGTCTTTGTGACAGAATTGAGCCCCCTGTAGTCCACACAAAAATGAACTTCAGTCTTCCCACCACTGGTATTTTTAGTGATCAGTACCACTGGGCTAGCCCAGGGGCTGTGGGATGTCTCTATTACTCCTAGGGACAGCATCTCGGAAACGTCCTCCTTGATGGCGTCCCTCACCTTATCATACAACCAGTTAATCCTACTCTTCACCGGCTTACTGTCTCCAGTGTCCACATCATGGGTGCACCAATCTGCGTGACCTGGAGTCAGCGGGAACAGACCGGCCAAGTGTCCCAGTAAACAGTGACAGCCTGTCAGTTGTTGTCCTGACCGTTCCATTGTAAGGTTGACAACTTCAACTGATCCATCTGTGTCTTCAGTGTGCAGGAGGTCTGAGAGGGGACCGGTCTCCTTCTCAGTCTCTCCATCAGCGACTAATGCAATGACCAAGTCATCCCGGCTGTAATGTGGTTTTAGCCGGTTGACGTGAAAGAATCTGTGTAGGTCCTTTGACGTCAATGAGAAAATTTACCTCACTGACTTTTTCCAGCGCACAGTAAGGCCCAGTTCACTTGTCCTGAATGGCACTGGGGTTGACAGGCTCCATAATCCACACCCACTGGCCTGGAGAATAGACTGTGAATGTGGCCTTCTGGTCATGCCAGTGCTTCATCAGCTCCTGACTAGCCTTTAGGTTTTTCGTTGACTGTTCCATGTACTTTTCCATTCTAGACCGAAGGCGAAGTGCATAGCCCACCACATCTTGCAGAGGGGATGAGGCTTTCCCTAGACTGAGGGGACCTCATATGGGGGGGCAAAACTGAAGCTCAAAGGGGCTAAACCCTACTCCTTTCTGTGGCACCCCTGTGTAGGCGAACAGTAGGCATGGCAGGAGAATATCCCATTTTCTCCTGCAGTGCTCTTCCAAGCCACCTATCCTGCCTTTTAGGTTCTTGTTTAACTGCTCACCAAGTCCATTTGTTTGTGGATTGAAGGATGTAGAGAACCGGTAAGAGACTCCACACTCTTCCCACATAGCATAGCCTTCATATATGCTGGTATGAAGTTCGATCCCCTGTCAGAAATGACTTCTTTGGGGAATCCAACATGAGAGACTATCCCAATCAGAAACTTCGCAACCACAGGGGATTTGATGCTCCTCAGAGGGACAGCCTCGGGGTACCTTGTGATGTGGTCTACCATCACTAAGATGTATCAGTTCCCTGAGCTGGTTTTGGGATCCAAAGGACCAACAATATCCATGCGTATTCTGTCCCAAACGCCGCCCAACCATTGGTAGTGGAATTAAGAGGGCCTTTGTGACACCGCCTGAGTTGCCAGAAGCCTGACAGGTCGTGCAGGACCAGACAAATTCCTTAACATTTACGCCGAACTGGTGCCAGTAAAAGTGTGTAGACAGCCGGTGTGATGTTTTAGTCACTCCCAAATGACACGCTAAAGGAATTTGGGGAGCCAAATCTAAACAGAACTGTCTTTGGCATTGGGGAATCACCAACCTTCTGGTGCCTTCACCCTCAGAATCTTTTGGCTCACTCTACAGGAGTCCATTGTCCTAGTACATTTTTTTAACAGTCCAGGGGCCTCAACCTTAGCCTGCTCCTCTGACTGCTTTTGCAGGCCCGCCAGAGTGACACACTCTCTCTGGCCTTCAAAGAAGTCTGTCTCATCGGTATCAGGTAATATTATCCCCATATATATGGTCACCGTAATTAATATCGCCGGGAAAAGGTCGTGGCAATATTATATGGGTGACCATATATATGGGGACAGGGGCAAAAAAACAACAAAAAAATGAAAAAAAATGTTGGGGGGTTGCGGGGGTGTCCCCCGCATGACCCATGCAATAATGTCGCCACAAAAAACGACAATTTTTCGCCGATATTTTTGCATGGCGAGATTTTTGTGGCGACATTATTACATGTAACCGTCTCATCTGGGCCCCCAGATTATGCAAACTCATCCAGCTTGGGCAGGCCCTTCAGATCTGCTCTCACCTGGTCCTCCACCTCAAGTTCCTGCGCTGTGCTAGACAACTTTGAAGTCAGTGAGTCCCCTGCTACCAAAGTAGGGTGCTCAGTGGCTACTGGCTCCTCCCCCGCAGGAGTAGGTGACTCAGCTGTCTTTGGAACTGGAATAGGGGTGACCGGCTACCTGGTCCCTCCAACAGGCCCTCTGCAAGCACTCCAGGTCCTAAGGCTCTGAGAGTCTTCAATCTGGTGTCCTCTTGGGCCCTCAATCTCATAGCCACCATGACTATCTCATGGTCAGGAAGATCATTACCGAACAGACATGGGACATGGATGGAGTCTGTCACTGCTAGATGGTGCAGGGTCTTTTCACCTCACCAGCTGAACACTACTCTCACCAAGGGGCACTTACTCTTTCCGTCAAACTGATGCACAAAGATAGAGCTGAGTATTATTGGGAACTGGGATCTCTTCTGGAGACCCGGTACCGTTCCCACTCAGTGTAACCAATCCACATTTGGCCACTCCCTTGCATAGTGGGAAGTCCTCCACTAAGAGGCCCACATTGACGATGGCCAGTTCCATGAGTCCAACAATCACTATGGCATGCTTGGGTAAGCCCTTGCAAGCAGGATCTTCTTCCTATGGCCCAGCTCCTTACACACAAAACAACCTTTGGGTGGTGAGAACACAGGTGTCCCAGTGTTAGGGGTGCCTGCGCTCTTCTTCTCGGTGTGTACGGCTGAACTAGAGTTTTGGAATTTCCCTTCATTCTTTTGGAAACCTGACTTTGAAGAGGAGTAGGTTGGACCTTTGTCCTCCCATCTTTGTTAACTTTTTTGTCCGAAGATTTCTCTTATGGTTTAGGTGTGCTCGCCTGAGCCTTTTTCTGGACTTCAGTACTTACAAACCTGTCTGCAGACTTTGCAAGCTTCCTAGGGTCTGGAATAGTCTTCTCCACAAGAGGCTGGTGTAGGTCAACCTCACAATATATCCTCACACGCAATCAAATTGTATATCCCTTTAAATCTGTCAACTTTGTTACTAGACACTCACCCACTCAGATATTTCAACGACAAGTGTCTGAACGCTTCTAATGTCTGCCCACTTTTCTTTCCGAGCTCTCTGAAGCACTTGAGATACTGTTTTGGTGTTTTATCGAACTTCCTCAGCAGGGCCGCCTCCATGCTCTCATAAACCAGCCTTTTCTCAGCAGTTAACTGAGGAATTGCATCAGTCCCTGATGTCGGTAGGCAACTCATCAGTGCTGCACCCCACAGTACCTCGTCCACCCCCTGTAGCTGAAAAGCAAGCTTGAGCGCTTCAAACCAGTCAAAAATATCCTTCCCCACCTCATTAGCCTGCACTAAGTCTTTTGGGATGTCCCTCTGGGGCCTTTTCTGGGCACCCTGGTTTGAGCCAATACCGCTGCTTTCACTGGTGGTGGCTCTGTTGGCCTCTTTCTTCTCTTTGAGCGACAGCTTGCGCAGCCCTATGGTGATCTTGTCCTGCTGTTTCTGTTCCTCTAATGCTAGTCTCCTCGCCTCTCCTCCAGCGGGAGATTTATATCCACTACCTCATTAACAGCTGGAACAATTACAGGGCCACTTAGACGCGCCTAATACCGTACCCGAGTTCGGTTTCTAAGTGTGGATGTTAAGATTGTGTTTGTTTTAGTATTTGTTTTATTTTTTACATAAAGAGTAGAATGTTTATTTGTTATAACTAAATAACTCTGTACAATATAAATACAAATAAAATATGGGTCACTTTATGCAGTCTTTGTTTTTTATTACACTTCCAAGTGTGTTACTCCCCGGTCTCATAGTGTCAATATGCAGCACATGTCAAAAAGACACCCCCCCAAACCCCCCACCCACCCCATTCGCCTCGAGGCAGTGAGGGTGAGATCACACTGAAAAACAACTGAAATTGTTTTTTAATTGCTGTTCTATTTCCAATTATAACCCATCATGCCCCCCCTCCCCCGATCCAAAGAATTCTTCCTAAAGGCAGATCCCAAAGTTGCATATCTGTGGCTAGATGGATTGAACAGTCGCTGTCTCCATAGCAACCAAACCTAGTTTGCAGCATATGGACATCACAACCAACACCTGCCAGATGACTGGAGGGACGGAGGGGGGGGGGCAAGATGAGAGAGGGATAAAATGAGAGGAGAGAGGGACAAGATGAGGGGAGAGGGAGATAAGATAGGAGGAGAGTAGGGCATGAGAAGAGGAAAGAGAGGCAACATGAGAGAAGAGTAGGGTCGAGAGGAGAGTAGGGCAAGATAGGAAGAAAGAGAGTCAGGATGAGAGGAGCGGGACAAGGTGAGAGGAGAGAGGGACAAGATAGGAGTAGAGTAGGGAGAGATGAGAGGAAAGAGCGTCAAGATGAGAGGAGAGAGGGACAAAGTGAGAGGAGAGAAAGACAAGATGAGTGGGGAGAGGGACACGATTAGAGGAGAATAGGGCAAGATGAGAGGAGAGTACTGCAAGATAGGAAGAACGAGAGTCATGATGAGAGGAAAGAGGGACAAGATGAGAGGAAAGAGGGATAAGATGGGAGGAGAGCAGGGCGAGATGAGAGGAAAGAGAGGCAACATGAGAGGAGAGCAGGGCAAGATGAGAGGAGAGGAGGGCAAGCTAGGAAGAAAGAGAGTCAAGATGAGAAGAGAGGGACATTGTGAGAGGAGAGAGCAACAAGATAGGAGGGGAGTAGGGGGAGATGAGAGGAAAGAGCGTCACATTAGAGGAGAGAGGGACAAAGTGAGAGGAGAGAAGGACAAGCTGAGAGGAGAGAGTGACACAATTAGAGGAGAGTAGGGCAAGATGAGAGGAGAGTACGGCAAGATAGGAAGAAAGAGAGTCAGTTTAAGAGGGAAGAGGAACAAGATGAGAGGAGAGAAGGGCAAGCAAAGAGTAATGAGAGGCAACATCAGAGGAGGGAGGGACAAGGTGAGAAGAGATTAGGGCACGATAGGAAGAAAGAGTCAAGATAAGAGGTGACGGACAAGGTGAGAGGAAAGAGGGACAAGACGAGAAGAAAGTAGGGCCAAGATGAGAGTAGGGCAAGAGGAGAGGAAAGAGAGGCAACATGAGAGGAGAGAGGGACAAGGTGAGAGGATAGTAGGGCAAGATAGGAAGAAAGAGAGTCAAGATGAGAGGAGAGGGACAAGGTAATAGGGGAGATGGGCAATATGAAAGGGGAGATAGATATGTTGAGAGAAGGGGCAGAATGAAAGTCGAGGAGAAAAGGAGGAGACAAGAGAGGGACATGATGCGAGGAGTGAGGCACACAATGAGGGAAAAGAGGGGCAAGATGATCATGAAAGGATAGGGGCAAGAACTGAGAGGATAGAGGAGCAAGATGAGAGGAGTGAGGGGCAAGATGAGAGAAGTGAGGGGCAAGGTGACAGTAATATTGCATTACGTAATTGAACATAATATAGGAAAGAGGGACCTGCTTAGAGGAGAGAGGGCCACGATGATAGGAGACTAAGACAAGATAATAGGAGATAGGGAAAATATGAGAGAAGAGAGTGACATTTTGAGAGGAACAAGATGGGAGGGAGAAACAAATTGAGAGGAGAAGTGGGCAAGATGAAAGGAAAGATGAACAAGTTCAGTAGAGAAGGTGAGTGGAGAGAGGGACACAGTGAAAGGAGAGGGAACCATGATCAAAGAAGAAACTGTACATAATGAGAAGAATTGGGGACAAGATGAGAGAGGAACACGATGAGAGGAAAGGGACACGATGCAAAAACAGAGGGACACGATCAGAGGTGGGAGGAGAGAGGGACACGATCAAATCAGAGGAGAGGGGTTCAAAGAAAAGAAAGGCGCAAGGGTGGTGGGAGAAAGAATATATATATATATATATTATTTTTATTGAGTATTTAAACAGACCTTTGCACTATACTCATCAAACAATTACACATATTAAAATTTTCAAATTTATAAAATTACGCTTAAAACCAATTCATTTATAACAGTTACATTTACGCTTAAAACAGTCAATTTCGTCAATGTGCAGCAGCCTTTTATGAGTGCTAGCGCAACAATTTAATGACCAGACATCAGATAACCGACTGGTCCAATTTCCTTCCACATACGCAATCCACTATGTGCAGAAGGTTCACAATGCAGCCGGGCGTTTTTTCACCTTCTGCCATATGTGAAGTTCGGCCACGGTTATAACCAGGGATTTTGCTCCATAGATGGAGCTCAAAACTTGGTCTGATGTAATCCACAAATTTATCGTAGCACCTCTCAAAGAGAGGTGCTAGCACACTGCATTGGGTAAGTGTGTAGGTGATTCCACTGTTGTCTCGCACATACGACAAAGTCGATCACCACTTTCCAGACCAATCCACGCCCCTATGTTTTTGTAAACCGGTGGGGTTCCGACATGCAGGGAGACAATGAAATGTAGCAATTTTGGAGAATAGCTTTTTACCAGGTAGTGACGTCGGTTATTTACATTCATGCCCTGTGTAGGATATGTATTATATCTACGTGTATTAGCTAGATAGTCAATGGACTCCCTGCGGTCATGGTCCTTCGGCTTTCTTTCAAAGTCTGATGCATATACCTCACCGAGCGTATCTGGTAAGGCCTTCATGCCAATTGCCATGCAGTGGTTTGAAGCATGTTTTTGCAAGTTAACAAATTAAACACTACGCCCGCAGTGTAGATCGTGGCTCTTGATTATATTTGGGGGTCTCCCCTTTTCGCTGAAGCATATAGTTCCCCACAACTTACTAGCAGCCAGCTGCCAAAGGACATGTCGGGATGGCAGTCTTAATTCTAGGTGCATGACTTCCACAGGTACTGATTTTGGAAGGCCCATCATCGATCACAATATTTTTTCCTCCAGTTTGGTCAGACAAACAACTGATCCCAAGGGCAACGTTTCCAATGAGTATAGTATCCCTGGTATTTACTTGTATGCAGTAAGTTTAGCCTCCATGGAACAGCCCCCCTGCCTATCAATCACGTTTTTTAAAGAGAGGCATTTAATCCATGCTCACGAGGAAACCACCCTTGCTTGATAAGTACCATTCAGGTCGTGTGCTATGTGCATACCTAGATATTTGTAGGTTTCAACCTGTTCTAACCATTGTCTACCCGGTTGCCATATAAACCTCTTACTCCATTAAGCTCCCTTACCTATAGGCTTGATCTTTGTCTTCCCTGTGTTTACTCGGAGACCATTTAGCTGTGCATACTTTGATAAGGCGTCAAGCGAACACTGAACACCCATGGGTGTGTGGTCGAGTATAACAGTGCTGTCTGTGTAAGTGACACTGCTTATCTTTTTGCCCCCATAGGTCGGTGGATGAATTGTGTACTGCTTCAAGGGTCTGGGCAAAATCTGCCACAGGTTGTAGTATAATGGGGCGAGAACACAACCATGTTTAAGGCCAACGTTAGTCTAGGATGGTCTCGTAAGGGAACCATCCTGTGCTAACCTAACCCTTACTACAGTGTCCTCATGCCGCTGTCTGATGAAATAAAGTAGTGAGTCCCCAACCTGACAGTTTATCCCAAAGTCTACCCCTATCTACAGTATCAAAAGCTGAGGAGTAATCCACGAAGCACAAGTAAAGGCTAGTGCCAGGATTAGCATATCTGATATCAGTGCGAGGAGCGTCCAGATGGCGTAGTTAGTGCTGTACCGTGTCCTGAAGTCTATCTGCATGGGGTTCACTATTTGATTGTGGAGAGTAATTCCAGCAGCAATCAGAAAAAGATCTTGGAACTAGAGTCCAACATAGCTAGTAGGCGGTAGTTGTTCGGGTCCGTTTGTGGGCCCTTCTTGTATACTGGAATCAAAATAGACTCCAGTCATGTAGAAGGATAGTCACCAGTCTCACAAATACAAAGGAATAGATACCGCAATAATTCGACCCAATACTCAGGGTCGGTCTTCAAGACCATGTTGCAAAGTTCGCCCGGACCTACAGCTCTTGATGATTTGGACCTCACCATTAATGAGGCAATGTCTGCCTCCTTCACGTGATGCCAGACCATTGAGCCTGTCTTGGGACCTTTTAATGTGGATGTCTTGGGCTCAATTGCCATCCAGTAGTTTTTATTTTTATTGATGTGCATGGCCGAGGTGTTTTCGGAAATGCCACATACCATTCGTTCAGTTTTTTCAAGGCTGAGGTTTTGCAGCAAGAACCAGAATTTCTTGGTATCGTTAGCTTTAATAATCTGTCGATTAGATGCCAATTACGCGCATTGATGCTCTATTTCTATGCACGCAGCCAGCACTTCTACTTTGACCTTGCTGCCACTTTGAGTCTGCATTTTTCACTGATCGATATTTGTTTGTTTTTTGTTATTTCGTGAATGGTAACTTAATGAGATCTCTTCCTTTTTACTATTTCGGAATCATACAAATACCCTGGGCTGGTTGAGTGTTTTGGTCGCGTGACTAGCTGCTTCGTGTCTAGGTTATACCTACCCAGCAGACATTTCCAGTCCCAATCATGTCTGCTAAGTAATCTTCCATAGTAGTTCTCAAGTTTGAGTTGAACTGACTGATGTTAAAAGCTGTCCAGAATAGCCCGTTCCTCTGTGAATTTAAAGACAGATTTATGCCCATTCGCGTCCTGTGCTGTTTGCTTATTGTTTGGAATTTTATGCTCAATACATCGTGATCGCTTATGTCTATGGGACTACCTTGCAATTGTGCAAATAGCTGAATCTACGAAAATGAAATGAATACAACTATTATACGTTCTGTTTGACCAAGTCACCATAGGGTCCCTGGAGTTGTCAATGAGCATCTCCAGGTCGTATTCTAGGAGAGCTGCATGCCAAGTCTGGGCTATGCATCCTCGCTTGCCCGTTTTACTTCCATTCACAGGATCTGTGCAGTCTACGTTGAAATCTCCACTTAAAATGATACCCGCTCTGGGGTGTCTACCACACCAGTTCTGTAGTGTCTCCGTGACTGCAGTCATAAGGCATTTGGTTAAGTCCCCACCTGGTGCATCATAGAGTGTCAGCACTAAAAAGGGTTCAGGGTCCCATGAAGGGTTAGTGAGGATTACTGCCCAAAGGTTTTTCTGCATTGGTCTGTCAACAAACTCCACTAAGTCGTAGCCTGCTTTTGCGCCTATGCAAAGCCCACCTTTGGGGCGACCCATTGTAACCGGAGCTGCAAGGTTATGGACCATGCTGTAGCATCAAGTTGAAAAGGGGAGGTCATCCAGATTTCCTGCAGGGTGAAGACCTCTGCCCCAGTCAAAGAACTAGTCTTTGTGAATTTCCAAGAAAAGAATTATCTCGGAAGGATAGCCCAGGGGCAACGTGATCACCTTGGAAGCAAGACAACATGGAGCAACATAGGTTCGATCCCCGGGTCCGCGCTTAGAAACCTCTCAGTATTAAGTGTGTTATAAATAACCTATCATATCATATCATACCCTCTTGTGTTCCAGGACACAACCTTTGCTGAGGGTGTGTCCTGTATAGATGGAGTTCAGCAAGTAGCATACACTCTAGACCAACAGCTCTCTAGTCTCCTTGGCAATCCCCCAGCTGCCTTGTTCTCAGGTGCTGCAACACAGCCACCAAGTGTGCCCAAGGACCCCTGACCCCATAATTGATTATTGGGATCCCAGGGTCGAAAAGCAGTAAGTTCAAGGCCCAAGGCCCGGAATACTTGTACGTGCTGGCATATGCATTCAACAACAATAGCGAGTGGAAAGATGCAATGACCCAATTCGTCACACTTGAGTATCTAGGCATTTCTAGTAGAGCTATGTCATTACTCAATATTGTGCAGAGGGAAGGTATGGTATGTAGGAGTTTCAGAAACCAGTTCCTGTTTAGGAAAGGACTGCCGGATGTTGGGGAAAGTTCAACCAATTTTATGTGTCGTACATCTGCATACCGGGTAAGGTCGGGGTAGGTGGAAACATTTGGGCTATGTAAATTCACAGGGCAATTGTCCAGGGGACTGTTGGAATGACCATGGCAGGTGGGTCAGACAATGATTTCTGTGCAACCTCAGAGGATGTTGCATATTGTACGCTGCTGGTGTCCCGCTGTTTTGGGGGAGGACCCGATTGAAATATAGGGGTCATGCCACTAGAAGATTGCCTCCGCCAAGTTGTTGCCGAGGTGTGTCCCGGCTGGCGTGCTTGATACCACCCAATTATCCAGTGGGCCTTGGAGCATGACCCGTCTGACTTCTCCGTTAGTTACTTCGTTAATGACCAAGTGCGGCCCCAATGATGTAGATGCATGGGGAGTAGTGTTAGCATTTACGTTGGTCGAACACGGGTCCTCCTCCAGTTGTGTTTTTTGCGTCACCAAAGGCTGATTGCCCCTGGGATCAACCTTAGATTTCAATTGTTGTGCAGGCTCTGAAGTTGATGATAAATTCAGCATGGACTGTTCAGCCTGCAGAGCCAATAGGGCATGTTCCTCTGGGCCAGCAGTAACTCTTACAGAATCTATCGCTGCCGCAGCTTGGGCCTTAGGCTTGGTGAGCCAGAATTCATCACAGATTTAGTGACGATTGAGCAGGGTTGATCCCCCACCCCTGAAGAGATGGTAGTAACTTCGTGTGGTAGCTGGGTAATGTGGTGTGATGTCACAAATTTAACGGGTTGTTGATTTTTATTGCCCCTTCCATTGTCTGTTGCGACCTGCATTGTGCATATGGCAATCCTTCAAGCTGGCCTCATGAATTTTGCCCAGTAGTGTTTTTAGGAACCGTTGTTCTTCTGCTATGCCAGAGTAAAGACGGAATAGGGCCTTTATCATGGATTAGAGGTTGTCCAATTTGCTGAGTTTTTCCAGCTCACCTTGCTTTACTGGCGTGGATTTCCCCCTGTTCACTGTTTTGTAGTTTTCCTCCCCATCCTCCATTTCACTGTCGCTTGATGAAAAGTCTGAGGTCGAGAGAAAGTCTTCCAGATCTGGAATATTGGACAAGGTGGAGCCAATCATGTTGTTATAATCCGGTTTTGAAGGACCTAAGGAGTTTTGGCGTAGGTTTAGACAATTGTTTAGTAATGATCCGTTATTGTTGATATTAGAGCACCCAGGAGAAAGGTCTATTGCGGTGTTCATTGGTTCCAGCACACTGTGCTTGCGATTGGTGGACATAACAGTGTTTGCCACGTGGTTTTCCGCTTACACGGTCTGTGCTGCTCCCATAAAAAGGTAATTTTGGGCTGTGTTGAGCACTGTGCGTCTGTTCAGTCCTTCTTGTCCTTTTTTCGGGTGGGAGAGGCCCCCCAGGTCTCGCTTCCCTGCAGTTTTTGTTCTTGGGCGTTTGCCTTTGCGTTGCGCACTGCTGCGTAAGACGTACGTATGCAGGTTGGGTTTTGGCATTGCAGCAAATTTGAGGTCAAAATTGCACTCTGTGGCCTGAATAAGGGGCAGTGGCGCTAAGATTTATGCTCGCTGAATTGGACCACGGGATCCTCAAGGCGTTGGCACTGACAGGCTATGGCCACCAGCACTTGCCACCTTCAGTTCCTGCTTTCGCATTTATGATCACGTCTATATTATAGGTGGTCGCAGTCAGCCAAACCTCCCTGCATATTGTGTTGCCAGATGCAAGCAAGAGTTCAAAGTTCCAAGATGACAAAAAGAAACACTTGCTTACCAGCTGAGCCCAGCAGCTGCTGCCACAGTCTGCGATAATCCACTTGAGCCTCTCTCTTGTCAAATTGTGCATAATCCGGGCCTGGCAGCAGGGCAGCAAAGCTTCAACCGCCTCAACTGCCACAACTGCCCTTGGATGCTCTTTGCTGCGCTTCGTGCCTTTAGAGGGGTTTTAAGAGTAATCCCAATGATGCTTCCTTCCCCTCAGTCACTGAGCAATGTGGAAATGATAGAAGGACTGCCAGTAGTTCTTTGCTGATTGCTGCTAACGCGCAGAGCTGGCACATCAAATCTTCGTTTCCTCGAGTAGCACAACGAGGGTATCACAGGCAGTTTTTCCGTGCCACAACTGCCCTTGGATGCCCTTCGTAATGCTTTGCACCTTTAGAGGGATTTTATTGTTAATCCCAACGCTGCTTCCTCCCCCTCAGTCACGGAGTGGTGTGGAAATGGTAGAAGGACTACCAGTAGTTTTTTGCTGATTGCTGCTAACGTGCAGCGCTGGGACATCAAATCTTCTTTTTCTCGAGTAGCATAATGAGGGTATCACAGGCAGTCTTTCCCTGCCACACCTGCCCTTGCATGTCCTTTGGAAAGGAAGAATATTAGAGGTGAGAGGGACAAGATGAGGGATAAGGACAAGATGAAGTTGAGGGGTAAAATGGAAGAAAGGACCACATATGAGAGATTGTCAAAAATAGCAAGAGAACGTGGCCAAAGGAGAAAGAGAAAAGATGAGGTAGACCGACACTTTGGGAAATAGCAACAAGATGTGAAGAAAGGGAAGATGTGCAAAGGGGATTTGATGGGGGAAGTATGAAGCTGTGAGAGGGTCAAAATGGTCAAGATGGAAGAGGGGACAAGACTGAAGAGTTTGGCAAGATAGAAGGAGAAAGGCACACAATGAGGGTAAAAGAATATGATGGCATGATGCCCAAGAGGAGAGAGATGGTCATGATGCAGGAGAGATGTATAAGATAAGGGGGACAAACATGAACTAAGAGAGTGAAACAAATGAGTGAGGGGGCAATATGGGGAGTTAGAAGCATAATGGCTGGAGAAACATTGGTGAGGTAACAGAGGGAAGATATATTGGGTATTAGGTGGCAGAAAGAGGGACAATATGGGATAAACAAGACAGGAGGATAGGGAGAGACACAAGACAGAGAGGGATCTGATGGGGAGGAATGTGAGAATGGCGAGCGATAGACACACAGGGAAATTGGGGATGGTCACAGAAACACTAAGCAGAACTGAACAAGAAGGGATATGGGGACAAAATAGAGTAGGGGAAAGACAAACAGACAGATGTACAAGATGGGTACTCTAAACAAGATGGCAGAGGCAGGGATAGAGCAAGAGACGAAACCGGATGGCTAGAGGCATGATGGGGAAATGGGAAAGATGATGAGGAAGAGGAGGAACCTGGGGTTAGGCCGTAATAGCAAACTAAAGGAAGAGGCTCTGGCGGCTTGGCTACAAAAAGAAGAGTCGATCTGGCCTGTGACGGAAGTAAGACACTAATTACATCTATATGAACTGGTCAAATTAAAACATATCCCTCCCAAGATGCACACCTAAGAGGGAGAGGAAAAGGCTGTCCAGACATTGGAGGAATACCTGCTCGCCTTCCTCTGTGATCCTGCCAGTCGCCTGCCCTCTCGACGCCAGGCCTCTGGAAAATGTTCCCCAACCACCCACCATGTTTTCAGTTTTTAGCGGTGGTTAGACAGGAAAGAGGACAATTGAGGATGGACTGTCGGGACAGAAAATCGCTCTTGCAAGGGGACCTGGAGTCGGGGGTTGTGCCGATGGGGTAATCAGACCTGCACACATCAGACGGTTTTGTGCCGGTAGGTGCAGTGGGGAGTCGGGGAGAGGGATTGGGAGAAACTAGGAACAGGTGCTGTGTCCCGGTCCCCCAACCACCCATGAAGACGCAAAGGGATAAGGGATTGAGGCCATGGTTTGTTTTGAAGTCAGGGGTGGGATCTAGTCGTACTCTGGCTGCATCTAAAAAGGAGGGAGTGGGATGGTCGGGCGGATGGTTGGGTGGGCGGGGGTCACAGGGGTTGGAGGATGGGTCCGTGGGGGTATTGACCAGGATCACAAATTGTGGCTCAAATAGTTGGATTTCCAGGTCTACAGTAATAATGTCTTATAGCGTGTACTAAAACACATTGCATAATAAAGCCACATAAAAGCATGTAAAAAGAATATCATTTTTGGCTTTAATTTTCACATTCTGAATGGTAAACTATAAGTCCCTGAGTGAAAGATAATGTCAACCTGAAAAATCGAGTTAACCCCACTGTACTTTCAGTGATTTAAGAAATGTAATCAACGAAGTTGTGTAATGAACTCAGATAGATATTGAGATTCTTTGTCATTCTTTGTCGTTGTTATTGATGATGTTGAAAACATTTGATTATAGACTTAAAGCACCTTTATTGTTTTGCATGTCAAGCTAGTAGACAGCATGGATATAAGGAAGTCTTTAAGAGTTGCAAGGTAGCTATTGGTGCTTTGCAAGCTCCTTGAGTTGGAAATGGTCCATCATGCATATGAAAGACTCTGCCACTGATAAAAGGAATGCATTGCAACCCGATCACCTTGACGACCTGCAGAGCCATGGACACTGGTCATGTGTTTGCCTCGCTGTGACTTGGGAAACCAGCAGTGTTTGAATGTCCGGCCTGAGCCCATTCTATATTTGGCTCAGCAGAAAGCAAAAGTGTCAAGGACGTGTTTCTTGAGCCTTTAAAGGAAAGCGCTGTAAACATTAAAAGAACTAGTGGTACGATGTACCAATTATTTATATTACATTTCCATGTCTGGTTGAAGGGCGATTTTTGGTGTCTACTGTAAATGTTATTTGCTGTTGCATTTGTTGATGTGTGTAATAAATTGCCATTGCCCACAAATGCCTCTCCAATACAGAGCCCCCTTACCTCACATAAAGAATCACCAAAGCCCCATTCATCACGGCCCACCAGGAGCCCATACATGGATAGACTTCTTGTGCCCAAAGTGAGATGTAAAGCTGGAGGCTCCAGCTTCCCCTATTGCGCTGCCAAGCTCTGGAATGACCACCCCAAACCCTCCCTGAGGGCTGAGAAATCCTACTGGATCTTTCGTAAAGCTCTCAAAATTCAGCTCTTTTCCTAACCCGCCCCCTCCACAAACCCTGCCTATCATGTCAGCTATTTTACCAGACTATGCCACCTTACAGTACGTGCACTAGGACCAATATGTATGAGAACACACTATCTCTTTGCAACTTCAATATTACCTTTTCTGATTTGTGTCTATGCAACAAACACTCTACTGTATGACTAAGCTTGCCTCCATTACTTGTACCTGCAATAGCGCCACAATGCCTCCGGGTTGTGTGTGCGCTTTACAAATGAAATGAATAAATAAATAAATACATGCAGCCTAAACTCTACAGTGTGTGTTGTACTTCCTGTGGGCTTTGGCCCTTCCGGTCCCGTGAAGCTGAAGCGCTTGGAAGAGCTATGGGTCAAGAGCAGTGCCGGGAAGTGCCAGCCAGCCAATATCTGCCACTTCTATATTATATTTCTTTAATGTTTCTAGGCTGGGCGATGTTGATGGCAGGCTGTGGAGGGGCCAACGCTTTGCACTTGGAGATGGCGTCAATATTGCTGCATCTGCTGCTCTGAGCCTACCCTGCTCTGGACGCGGTGTGCAGAGGGAGCCGTAAACACGGAGGCTTCATTTTAAAAACCGAGATCTATGAAATCACTGTTGCCATAACGCTGCTGATTTAACATGTGCGGCCCCGGTGAACCGGGCCATTAGAAAAGCACTTGCGCAGGACCAGTTACTTCCACGCAGCAGGGAAAAAAATATGACCAGAATTAACCAGTCTGGACCGGGGTGCTGGAGCGAAATGAAATAGAGGAACAAATGTGAGACATCAGCGTCTCGCGCTGAACCGGCTTTTGCTTGGCTGCCTCGATCTGATGAGCGCGCGGCAATAACCGGCGCAGTCCTCAGAAATTGGGACAGTGAGGATGGGGGCAAGGAGGTGAGAGCGAGGATTGGGAGTCAGGGGAGTTGGGTGCATTGGGAGAGAGCACAATGCTCGCCTTGGAAGCAAGACGACGCAGGTTCGATCCCCGGTCCGTGCTTAGAAACCTCTGGGTATTAAGCGCGTTATAAGTAACCAATTACAATGTTTACACAGCGAGGGTGGTGGGATGGGGAAATGGTAGAGAGGCGCTGAGGACATTGGAAGAAAATGTGGAGTGAGGGTTGTAGAGTGACGTAGGAGAGGGTCTGGAGGAATGTAAAGAGTTAGGGAAAGCATAGTGAGGATGGTGGTGTAGGGAGACCAGAAAGGATATGGGTAGAGCGCATTGGGAGAGAGCATAGGTAAAGTAGGGGGTCATATACAGCGTCCGCCTGCCAATAACATTAGCCTGACTAACAGAGTGGGGGTTGTTAGCGGGATAGTAGGGTAGACAGGTGTGGGAACCAGAGATGCCAATCAGTGCAGGTCATAAGCGTCTGTGGTTGGGATACACTAGCAGAGGTTATCCTTATGGGTTGTCAGAGGGTTGGGACAGCAGCAATGGGTGCTTGGGATGTTGATAGTAACGGGGCAGGTTGGGCAGGTTAGGGGTCTTTGTGAAGTATGCTAGGCCGCCATCTGATGGGGAATGAATGTGGCGTAATGTTGAACGATTTGAGTAGTTGAGTAGGGAGGGAGGAGAAAAATGGGAAGGAGGACTGGGGTCAGTGCTCAGCGATTTGTTTGGGTGTGATGGTAGAGTCCTTCTTATGTTTCATAGACGGTGGTATGGTGGTCTGATGTTGAGTGTCATAGGAGAGTAGATGGGCATCCAGAGAGGGTGCCTCTTGATTGGTTTTGTGTTTCCTCGAGCATGCAGTGGAGAAGATCAGTCTCCATTGTAGAGTGTTGACTGGCAGTCTTCACGCCTGATCCCTGTAGGAGCAAAGCCATACGGAAACAGTGTTTACTGTTGTCTTCCTCTTGATTCTTTCTGATTTATCCGACACAGTTAGTTTAAGAGCTATGGGTTCAGCTGCTTTCTGAAGGTCCGGTGTCTCTCTTCCATGTAGAGATGTTTAGGTAAGGAGTTCCATAGTTTGGCAGCCAGTAGGGAGACTCAAGATCCTCCTTGCCTTTCCCCGGGAAGTTAGGAACTAGGATTAGAGCAGCATTACTGGATTTTAGTGTCATGGAAGTTGTGTAATCTGGACCCCCACCATGGTAAGCCTAGTGGACGATGAAGGGGGTTTTGAACTGGACGCTTTTCTTGACAGGGACAGGCAGAGCATGCAGAGTGCAGGGGGGATATTGTTCAAACTTTTTATTCCTGCGGAGTAGTCTTGAGGGGCTCCTGGGGTTCCTGGAGTCAGGGATAAAGAGACTGTTTACATAGTCCAGCCTTGTTAAGACTAGTGATATCATGACCATCGACATGTGGGTAAGAAATAAGTGAAGAGTTAGACGATGCAACTTTGGGCAATGGCTCTCACTTGCCGGGTGAACATGAGGCTACCGTCTCCGTTGATTCCAAGGTTCCTCGTCGTGCCGTGTGGTACTGGGCATGAGACCATTTTGACGGCCCAAGAGATTGATGTGGTGTTAGAAGGAGCTGCATTGCAAGGCATGAGTTCTGTTTTGGTAGGGTTGAGCTTTAGTCTGTTTTCCATCATCCATGCATCCATGTTTGCAAGGCAGGTTTTTAAGTTTGCTGAGCTCGTTGATAGGTTGTTCATCAGTTTGTAGAGGATTTATGTGTTATCTGCGTAATTGCATCAGGTAAGGCCAGACAAAGTGATGAGGTCCAGTAGGGGTGTCATGCTAATGTTAAAAAAAAAGAGGATAGAGGGTGTAGAGCATAATGGCAAAGCGCATATCGAGGAAGGGATAGAGCACAATGGCAGAGAGCATAAAGACTATGAGGCTAGAGCACATTGAGAGAGGGCATAGAGACGGCGGAGGGCTGATGAGGACAATGGCAGAGAGCATAAAGAGGATGGCGCTAGAGCGCATTGAGAGAGGGCATAGAGACGGCGGAGGGCTGATGAGGACAATGGCAGAGAGCATAGAGAGGATGGGGCTAGAGCACATTGAGAGAGGGCATAGAGACGGCGGAGGGCTGATGAGGACAATGGCAGAGAGCATAGAGAGGATGGGGCTAGAGCGCATTGAGAGAGGGCATAGAGACGGTGGAGGGCTGATGAGGACAATGGCAGAGAGCATAGAGAGGATGGCGCTAGAGCGCATTGAGAGAGGGCATAGAGATGGCAAAGGGCTGATGAGGACAATGGCAGAGAGCATAGAGAGGATGGGGGTAGAGCGCATTGAGAGAGGGCATAGAGACGGCGGAGGACTGAGGAGGACAATGGCAGAGAGCATAAAGAGGATGGCGCTAGAGCGCATTGAGAGAGGGCATAGAGATGGCGGAGGGCTGATGAGGACAATGGCAGATAGCATAGAGAGGATGGCGCTAGAGCGCATTGTGTGAGGGCATCGAGACAGTGGAGGGCTGATGAGGACAATGGCATAGAGCATAGAGAGGATGGCGCTAGAGCGCATTGAGTGAGGGCATAGAGACGGCGGAGGGCAGATGAGGACAATGGCGGAGAGCATAGAGAGGATGGCGCTAGAGCGCATTGAGTGAGGGCATAGAGACGGTGGAGGGCTGATGAGGACAATGGCAGAGAGCATAGAGAGGATGGGGCTAGAGCACATTGAGAGAGGGATAGAGACGGCGGAGGGCTGATGAGGACAATGGCAGAGAGCATAAAAAGGATGGCGCTAGAGCGCATTGAGAGAGGGCATAGAGATGGCAAAGGGCTGATGAGGACAATGGCAGAGAGCATAGAGAGGATGGGGATAGAGCGCATTGAGAGAGGGCATAGAGACGGCGGAGGACTGATGAGGACAATGGCAGAGAGCATAAAGAGGATGGCGCTAGAGCGCATTGAGAGAGGGCATAGAGACGGCGGAGGGCTGATGAGGACAATGGCAGATAGCATAGAGAGGATGGCGCTAGAGAGCATTGTGTGAGGGCATAGAGACAGTGGAGGGCTGATGAGGACATTGGCGGAGAGCATAGAGAGGATGGCGCTAGAGCGCATTGAGTGAGGGCATAGAGACGGTGGAGGGCTGATGAGGACAATGGCAGAGAGCATAGAGAGGATGGGGCTAGAGCACATTGAGAGAGGGATAGAGACGGCGGAGGGCTGATGAGGACAATGGCAGAGAGCATGAAGAGGATGAGGCTAGAGCGCATTGAGAGAGGGCATAGAGACGGTGTAGGGCCGTTGAGGACAATGGCAGAGAGGATGAGGCTAGTGCGCATTAAGAGAGGACTTAGAGAGCATGGAGGGCTGATGTGGACAATGGCAGAGAGCATAAAGAGGATGCAGGTTTTTTTTTAGCACAATACAAGAACGCATAGATTGGTTGCATAAGGGTGCTTTGTGAGAGGATCTACAGAGGATGGCGCTAGAGAGCATTGAGAGAGGGCATAGAGATGGTGGAAGGCTGATGACGACAATGGCAGAGAGCATAGAGAGGATGCGGAAGAGTGCTTTGTGAGAGGTTCTACAGAGGATGGGGTGTAGAGCGGTAGAGAAGATAGAAGGCTTAGATCAGGCTGGGCGAGAGCATAGAGAGGGTGCAAGGGTATCAAGCACAATGGCAGAGAGCATAGAGGCGATGGAGGGAGAGTGCATTGGGAGAGAGCGTAGAGATGGCGGACGGGTGGAAAGGACAATGACAAAGAACATGGGTAGGGTGCGGTTGATGGAATTGGGAGAGAACATAAAGCGGGTGGAGGTATGATAAGATATGATATTTTAGTTCTATCGCGCTCGTACACAGGTGTGTAGAATATGATGGGAGAGAGGATAGAGGGCTTTAAAGTGGGATGGGTGGGGGTAGGGGGCTCACCAGTCACCTAGGCAAGAGCGTGATAGATTATATGATCACAGAATTTCTGAAAAAATAGTATCAAAGCATTCACTCTCAGTCCATAGACCCACCTGTCTGCCCTCAAGCAGACCACCCAGTACCTGGATAAATAACACAAAAGGTAAAGTACAAAGTAACAATGAAACTGTGCAATCGCCCACCACAGCTCAGATGGACAAACCTCAGCATCTGCCAATGGGAGCAGACCCTCAGCTGTGGGGACATAGAAAGAGAAGAGGGACACTTCAGGGCGCAGGGATGAGCTAGAATTTAGTAGGGATGCAATAGCATCTGTAGGCATCACGGGATCCCCAAAAGAAAAAAGCCTGTGAGCTCGGCTCTCAAAGGCGCATTGGAAACCATTGATCGCCTCACCTCAGAGCACCTGCACTCTGACTGTCAAGTTCTGCACACCAGGTGGAGGAAGCAGGCCAATCAAAGCCACAGAGACTCTACGAACGGTATAGCAGGACACCCTGAAAGGTTTCAAGACATGGGCGAGAAAGAAAAAGACCAGTGGGGAACACGAGTAGACACCCCGATATTGAAGAATTCCCCTCGTCCTATCTCTTCTGGAACAAATGGAGGAAGATAAACACAAAGGAAGGGCCACCAGATACAGGCCCCGGAGCAGCGATGTATGGTAACAAATACTGAACCTTTGCAAAGAGAAGCACCTCACCCCAAAGTGGACAGTCTCAGAAGGCTGCACAGACTAGAAGATCTGAGAGACAACTCTCAAACAACCCCCCGCCCCCGGACAGGGAGTCAAGACCACCTGAAAATCCAAAAAATAGGCAAAGCACCCCTCAGACACTATAATCTGTGCACTGATCAAATACAGCACTGCCAGGCTGCAGCCAGCAATACAGACCCTACTCAACCTGGGACTCATCTGGCTATGGGCAATTGAGCAGTGTTTGTCACAACGGTCAGCACAACTGACCATATACAGGCCTTACACACACTAACACAGACATATGTCCATGGGGCCAAGTTGAGAAGATACATGCATGCTTCATTCACTTTAGAAAAGCTTGTGACTGGACGTGGCGTGCAGACTTCTTCATGAAACTCCAAGAAAGAGGGATTCTGGTGTAAACAGACATCATAAGAGCAATGTATTCCCAGACAGAATGCAACATGAAACTGAATTAGATGGCATCAGGCCCCTGCCAACAAGAACAGGGAAGGGACAAGGATGCCAATTTTATGTAATGGTTATATTTATTTTATGTATTGTTTTATTCAATGTCAACTCCGAACGCAGTCATATGAACGACTGGGCATTCAACCCAAAACAGGGGTCTGCACATTTTGGCTTGCTGGTTTTTTGGACTACAATTCCCATCAGCCCTAGCCACACGAGTCAATGATGAGGAATCATGGAAGATGTGGTTAAAAAAACCTGGAGAGCCACATGTTGCAGACGCCTGCCCTAGACAAATTGCCAGCTATCGGACTTGTGCGCAGGATACATAGGTTAGAAGCCTACTGCATGCAGATGACCTGCGCTTCATGCCCAAAGAAGAGCCAGGCCCAGAACCAAGCATGGGTATACTTGGAAGCCACTGTAACCTAGGGTGCCCGATATAAACAAATCAAAACCAAAATGATGGGGCACCCAAAAAAAGAAAAAAAAATCCAACAAGATCCAACCAATACCAGCTTCAAGGTAAGAGGAGCAGTCATTGGACACTGACCCAAATACACCTTCATGGGCTTAATTTTCATTACCTTTGGAAACTTTACCCACGTCAGCAAGTACCAACAAGAAAAGGTAATACGAGGGTTCTATGCCATAGAGCATGGGTGCACAACATACGGCCCGTGGGCCGGTTGCAGCCCGCCATGCCTTTTTGTCCGGCCCGCGAGGCACAAAGACTTTCCTAATGGAGGGCGGCCCGCAAGCAGCATCGGCCGCCCTCTATTAGGAAAGTCTTTGTTGTCTTCCGGGCCGGACAAAACACTGGCCCTCATTGGTTCAGTGCACACGCACCACGTCGCTCCTACGAGCCACGTAGTGCGTATGTGCTGCACCAATGGAGTGCCAGCACTACGGCTGGCGTGGTCCATAAGTATTGATGCCAGAAGGCATTTCAGCCTTGGACCACACCAGCCATAGTACGATTCCAGTTACCTCACCAGCGTTCCAGTTTAACTGCCTTCCAGCACGTCTCCGATAAGTGGTCTGTTTGTGTTTGTGTGTCGGGTCTGTTTTGATGTATGTTTGTGTTGTGTATGTTGAAATGCGGGGGTGGGGGGGTGTCGGGTGTGCATGAATGTTTGTTTTTGAATGTTTGTATTGTGTATGTTGAGATGTGGGGGTGTCGGGTGTGCATGAATGTTTGTTTTGGAGTGTAAGTGCGGTGTATGTTGAGATGCAGGGTCTGTATGTGTGCATGCTTGCTAGTTTGTATGCTGATTCTGTATGGGTGCATGCTTTAGAGTGTGTGTGCTGAGTTGTGGGGTGGGGGGTTTGGGTCTGTATGGGAGCATGCTTGAGAGTTTGTGTGCTGAGTTGGGGGGTGAGGGGTTCGGGTCTGTATGGGTGCATGTTTGAGTGTGTGTGCTGAGTTGGAGGGTGGGGGGTTCGGGTCTATATGGGTGCATGTTTGAGTGTGTGTGCTGAGTTGGGGGGTGGGGGGTTCGAGTTCGTGCCTGATTGGGGATGGGCGCCCCTGATGGGAGATGGGCACATCTCTTCATACAAAGCAAACAAAACCAATTGAAGAGGAACTGTATTCACAAGAGAGACTACTTTATTTGCAATAGATTACTATCAAAAGTGGAGCAGGCCAAATTCCTGTTCTACCAAACTCTCTCGTGGGCACAAAGCAAGTTCCGGTGCCATGCTCATTTGATCCTTAGAATTCCGAGATTTGGGCTTAGAGGCCAACACAAGTCAGAAGCTAACCAATGCAGCTAGAAACGTCTGCATTATTAGGGATGGCACTTATCATAACGGTATACAACATAGTAAAACATTCATTCAATAACCACCCATTGTTGCATGTGCATGTTGATGGAATTTGATGCCATTGGGATGTTCCGGATTCAGGGTCTTGAAGGCTGAAGATTTCTGCATCAGTACATGAATCCCAATGCTGTCCCACTTGGTTGTGTGATGGGTGCTGGCAAAGTCAAATGGAAGGCAAACATTTCTACCCTGCCACTCCACATTGCCCAGGTTCCATTGGAATGTTAGCTGGGGAGAAATAATTGGTGGGTGTCTGTCTACAGGTTGGGGGTGAGGGGGCCATGGGGCATAGTGTTTGGTTGGGGTTGAGGGGGCCATGGGGCATAGTGTTTGGTTGGGGGTGTGAGCCATGGGGCATAGTGTTTGGTTGGGGGTGAGGGAGCCATGGGGCATAGTGTTTGGTTGGGGGTGAGGGGGCCATGGGGCATAGTGTTTGGTTGGGGGTGGGAGCCATGGGGTATAGTGTTTGGTTGGGGGTGAGGGGGCCATGGGGCATAGTGTTTGGTTGGGGGTTGATGGACCCATGGGGCATAGTGTTTGCTTGCGGGGTGGGGGCCATGGGGCATAGTGTTTGGTTGGGAGTGAGGGGGCCATGGGGCATAGTGTTTGGTTGGGGGTGAGGGGGGCATGGGGCATAGTGTTTGGTTGGGGGTGGGAGCCATGGGGCATAGTGTTTGGTTGGGGGTGATGGGGCCATGGGGCATAGTGTTTGGTTGGGGTTTGAGGGAGCCATGGGGCATAGTGTTTGGTTGGGGGTGGTGAGGGGGCCATGGGGCATAGTGTTTGGTTGGGGGTGGGAGCCATGGGGCATAGTGTTGCACTCCAAGAGTGAACTCAATAATAAAGCTAAAACAGGCACAGTTAGGAGATGTACATCCTTTGCTTTTTGAGGAAACCTGACTCAACGAAGGCCATACTCCTCTTGGGCAACCCAAACAGC
The DNA here is from genome assembly GCF_040938575.1 of Ambystoma mexicanum. NCBI lineage: Eukaryota > Metazoa > Chordata > Amphibia > Caudata > Ambystomatidae > Ambystoma > Ambystoma mexicanum. The sequence goes on along the minus strand of NC_090926.1, from coordinate 250,172,670 downwards.
AAAGTATAGCAGTCCAAAATAACGGAATGTCCAATCAAGGGTCAATAAAATATATATCATTTAATTAAACAGACGATATACAATAACTAAATAGAAATAAATTATAACAATGGAAAATGTGCAGTGCAAAATGTAAGTTTGAAATGCAAATAAAAATCGTTACCCCTCAAAAACATTCTTTTTCTATGTGTTTAATACAAATTGGAGGTTGAAAAAGCCTCCTGCCACGCCCCGCCTACCGCCCCACCTACATTTACTTTTCGGCCCACTATAGCCCTCATGTAAGGTACTTTCGGCCCTCTGTCAAAATCAGTTGTGCACCCCTGCCATAGAGGGACACACCCAGGCATGCCACCCACCCCACAGTGTATACTCTGGATGACGCAACTCGACTGGCATGACACTGACACTGCTATGGGCCTAAACTATACCAACAACATCATCGAACGTAGGATAGCACAAGGGCAAACGGCTGCTCTAGGAAGCAAGACCACGCAGAGAAACGGAGGTTTGAATCCCGGATCCTGGCTTAGAAACCGAACTCAGGTATGGTATTATGCGCGTTATAGAAAACATAAATAAATAAAATCAAACAGCCACCTTGTTCCCACAGAAGATATGCACCCGATGTTCTCCCAGGAATCCGAGCAGAATTAGCTCTTTGGGGAAATTGGGAGATCCCAGACAGGCCCGTCCCTCTAGAAAGTTGACAGTCCTGCCCATCTGGCATGCGTTTGGGTCTGCGGATTTCTCGGGTGCATTTACCTCTTGTGGTATCTCCTGATTGGGTGGCTACATAAGAAGCACTTTGCCTCCTTCCCACTGGCTCTAGCTCACTATTGAAAAAAATGCCACCCTCAGCATGCCGCTCGCTAGTACATTCTGTGCATGCAGCCCTTTCCCTTTTAAACTTCAACCACTTGGATTGGGAGAAGCTTCTAAGTAACTGGCAATTCATTTGATAAAATGCAGAGCGTCCCAGTGACCCAGTGCCTAGCTTGACGATGCAGGGCCACTGGGCACACTCATTCCCGTCCACCTATTGGCTGCGTTGGACATAGGGTTTGATGGCATCCTGGTCCAAGCATGGTGAGGGCTGCAGTAGCCAACAAGGGCTCTTCCAAGTGCAGCTGTGCTGTCGTGCGTAAAGGGGCGTGAAGACCACGTGTAACATGGAACGAGTTGGGGTTGTGTGCCTTCAAACCCAGAGATTTAAAGGTGCACATTCCAAAAAGCCCCTGGCAGGGCAAGGGCCAGACCCACGGCAGACACATATACTTTCTGGCCTGGACCTTAAACATCTTCAGAAAGAACACTTGTCCTGTTTTCGTTGGGGCAATGGTGTGAGGCTGAACCAAGCCTCTGACGTGTCCATCCGTTTTTTTTATTTTTTTATTTATTTGTGTGGTTTCGATGAAATGCTGGAAATTCTTTCCCAATGCCTGCGCTGTTTTCCCAATTCAGCTAGACACGAAGGGGCCCTCTCCACAATGTGGGCATTGCATGCCCTGTCCCCTCACTTCTTGTGTGTCTTTTTGGTCGCACTGACTAAGGTTCTGGAGCATTACCAGAAAGTTCTGCAAAGGCCAAGAGACCCCGTGCGGTCTTGCCATTGCCTGTTGCCGTCCGGCCACGTATCCTCGGAACTGACAGCTTGGCTTGCCTTTCCACCTTGCTATAAACCTGGACACCATAACGAGTCACTGGGCCACATGAACAGTTCTGAAGTGAGATGAAAAAGAGGGGCGGCAATGGGATTCCTGCCACTTTTACTGCACCCCCAAATTTAGAGTTTCAGATTGAGACTAAAAAAAAGCCCGTCGGTTTTTGCGTGGATCAAATTGCCTCCACACAAAACCAATACCGTATGCAGTAATTACCACATGTGGTATTATGTGATGCTCACGGAGCTCTATGGCACTCCAAAATGGGAATACCTAAAGGGTCCACCTGATTCTGAATCATGCAAACACTTCCCATTGCCGCATACTTACTATATGCAGAATTGGCAAAAAACGTTTGGCGGTATTACTGGAGGTTATAGCGCCAAACCCCCTAATGAGGTTCTCAGTCTACAGTAGGGTTAGAGAATAGCTCGAGGGTTATCAGAAGCCGAAATACTCAACCACTACTACCAGAGCACAATGCAGGAGGTACATACTTCTGTACTTTGTATAATAAAGCTTGTGTTACTGTTGTTTCAAGGAGGATGCAGGGTTTATACTCGGATAGATTTTATTATGTCTTCTTATCCATAGTTTGCTGAAGTATAATTGTGTGATTCTTTTCTGTTCATCAATGGTTACATTTTCCTGCTAATACACTGCTAAAATCCCAGCTAAAAAGCCGATTTATTGCCATTGCATCTGAAGGTGATGCTATAATCTGTAATATACAGAGTTCAGCCTGAACGCTGAGTCTCGCTACCAAAGGATTGAGCAGGTACTCGTGTAAACTCCCTTGTTTAACTTTAAAGTTTAACTTTAAATTCAAGATTGTGTATATTTACTCACTGGCGGGATTAAGAAGGACTACACCTGGACCGCCACAAATCTTACTGCAACTCAAAGATACAACAGCCAGCATCACACACGGTCCCCTTTAAAAATACAAGACTGTTACACACCTTGGCATTTTACTGGATGGCAACGAATACAAACCACTATTTGCCTTTATGAACACAAGAACAGTGAAGCCCCACTCTGAAGATGGATCTATAGGATCCGAAACGCATTGGTTATTTTAGCAATATCTACAAAAAGGGCTTCCCTGGAGGGAGCTGTTAGCCTATAAGAACTCCCACAAACTTTCCCAGACGGGAACCGGTGCACACATGAAAAGTTGTTTCTAACTTATACACTTGATTTTGCTTGTATTGTTTGTTTGTTACGACATACAGTAATGATGGCATGACTTGATGTTGGTTCATGTCATGCGGAACAAATGTATATAACACATTGTTTGTCAATATCCTTGTTGGGAAATTTCCATTTTTTTTTAAAAAAAAAGGATGATGGGTGAATTAAAACGAACCTTATCACTGATGAGTGCGATAAATGTTTTTCTTTGACATTTCTGGTCTATTGTATCCAAAATTTCATTTGAAATAATTGCTATTACATTGACTGAAGAAGTACCATTGAATTGAATGATTTTTATGAAGCCAAACACATCAATATAAGCCTGATGTTACACAGTGAATCCAAATTATCATCATTATTAGTATTATTACTATTGTGGTGTTAAATTAATTATTGAACTTAGGTTCTCCAAGAGTGCATCTGGGCTTACTGCTTAGTAATACGCAGTTCTGGATTTGGTCTTAATTTGTGTCCCAAGTGGTCTTGTGACAATAGCCCGCCTGCACCTGAAACAACACTAAAATACCCCCATTAAATCCAAATCTGGATTTCTAAAAATGTATCTCTCTCCGAACTTCAAACCACACGGCAGTGCACTCCCGCTCCCATATTTTGATTTTGTCTCTTTTCTGGCCACACAAAGGGAGTTGCACGCATCAATTTAATCATTGGAGTTATAATTTACTTAACCTTCTGAGCTACCTTATTTGCTCGATTTAATATGTCCTTTTCCAAAATAGACCAGACCACAAATAACAGAGCTGAAACTCTGGCCTTCAGCAAAGAGGAGGCTACAAGGATACTAGGGCTGATCAAAACAGCCGGCACTGAACTCACAGCATCGGATAAACCTGAGGCACTAATTCGACAATTAGAGTGGAAAATTCGTAGAGAGATCAACCTCAAGTTACATGCATCCATGCTGGCACAATACTATACTACAAAAAGGATACCAAGAGGATTACGTGTGAACCTTGAACCCATGTTATGTAAGGAAAATCCAGCCTTCGTCAAAAGTTGGCACTTAATTCTTAACAAATGCTCCGTCGACCTAATAATCTTAACGATTGAAGAATTAGCACGCTCGCTTACAACACTGAATGAGGATATAGAAGGATTAAAAACCTCACTGAGTAAGGCCTATACAGCTGACCAATTGAAACAAATTCTTGAGGAAGCCAACCAGAAACTGGCAAGTTATGAACAAGAACTTGAGATCAAAAAGATTAGGAAATTCAGACGGGATACACAAGATTACAAACTTGATATAGTTTACAGTTGGCAAGCCTACTACGCTCATTACCCAAATAAATCTAATCCAAATAATCCACGTAAAACAGGATCACCGTCGACTGGCAATACTTCCTCTGAAGCCTCCAGTACAGAATTAGAAGTTACACCAGACCGAACGGCAGAAGCCACATCAGGGCCCTCGGGCACTCCAGCTAGCGATCAAGTAAATAGTGACGCTGCAGCTTTTTTAGACAAAAGTCAGTTAGAAGAGGACAAAAGAAGAAATACTCAGAGGAAGAACGGGTCGAAGAAACCCTGAGAGTTAATATCTCATTGTACCACCTTTCAAAGATGGAGATACAAGTCCTTAAGAAGGGCTTGTCCTTTGTCCCTAAGAACAACAGTACCCTGATATGTGAAAAAATCGATTTCTTCAAACTGATGCGCAAATTGAAGCTCAAAGTTTTCTTCAATTCATTGGAGTAGGACAGTATAGATAAGGAACCACATACATTTCTGGAAGTCAGTCCAAAAAGCACTTTCAATCCACCAATACAAAACCATATTCTGTCAACCTTTGAAAAAACAGTTCTGGATGAGTTTAAGAAGATTCCATTCAAAACCGATGCTCAAGGAAATTTCTCCAAAATAGAACGTCAGACACTGGGAAACCTCCTAGACAATCAGACCATCATCTTCAAACCAGCAGACAAAGTGGGAGCCCTTGTTCTAATGGACAAACAAGATTACCTCGACGAAATTGAACACCAGTTGAGGGATGAAGACACTTACTTGGAAGTACCTATGAATCCTACAGAAACAGTGCGAGCAATAATCAAAAGAGTGTTAGATGAGGCTGAAGAGAATGATGTAATCTCTGAAAAAACGCGACGCTTCCTCGAAAATCAACATCCAATCATGCCAGTGATGTACATTTTACCGAAAATACATAAGAGACTGATAAAACCTCCAGGACGCCCAATCATAGCAGCAACCAACAGTATCCTTGAACCACTTGCACAATATCTGGACAAAATTCTCCAACCTTTGATTCAAGAAACACCAACATACGTGAAGGAAACAATGCACTTTTTACAACTCTTGAAAGACACACAATTCGTGAATGGAAGAGACATATTATTCACCATGGACGTCACGTCTCTTTACACCAACATAGCCCACGAAGCCGGATTAGAGGCCATTGAATGGCTCATACTTAAAACCGATAAATGCCAAGGTGACAGACTGTTTGTTCTTACCCTCTTGAAATTGGTCCTCAGTAACAACTTCTTTAAATTTCAAGATAGATACTTCATTCAGACATCAGGCACCAGCATGGGAGCAGCCATGGCACTATGCTATGCAAATGCTTTTATGTACTATTTAGAAAATGAACACGTCCTCACATCACCAAGGTGGATGAGGCACGTTTCAATATATTGGAGGTACATAGATGATATCTTCGGTATCTGGACAGGCCCCCAAGAGGAGTTAGAAGAATTCTTTACAATGATGAACGGGATGAATCCACGTATCAGGTTTACAACGGAAACAAGCACGACAACCATCCATTTCCTTGATGTAGAGGTATATGTATCTGAAGCGAAATTGGAGACTAGGATCTACACCAAACAAACTGATAGGAACAGTTTATTACTCGCTACAAGTTTTCACCCAAAACGACGATTGACAGCGTACCCTTCAGCCAGTTTTTGCGCTACAGGAGGAACATCTCTGCAAATACGGAATATGTCCGTCAGGCAACTACATTGGAAACTAAATTTACAGCAAGAGGTTACAGCCCCACTTTGATAGCCGGAGTGGCAGAAAAAGTTAGAAACATCAACTGAGAAACATTACTGGTACCCAAACCTACAAAACCTGGAGAACCACTGGTATATGTCACCACCTATTCGGTTCAGAGCACGAGAATAAAGAGGGCGATCAAGAATAATTGGCCAATGCTACAACTGGATCCACAATTGCAACATCTTTTTCAAGACCAACCAACATTCGCATATAGAAATAGCAAGTCTCTGCGTAAGAGTCTGGTGAAAGCAGAGATTTCCTCCTCCATTACCCCAACTCAACACAAAGGAACAATTCCGTGCTACAATTGCCAGCACTGTGGCAATATCATAAAGGGCAGCTACATCACACATCCCCATTCAGGCAAGCATATACAGCTACGTCATTCATGGACCTGCGATGCTCAAAATGTAGTATACGCATTGAAATGCCCATGCGGCCTCTACTATGTAGGTATGACCACCAGAAAAGCCAAAACTAGATGGACTGAGCACAATTCCAACATTCGTACAAAAAGCTTAAAATCCTCTGTGGCGGTCCATTTTTTAGAGGCACGACATACAGTAGCACAACTACAATGTGTCATCCTTGAACAAGTAACAGCTGGCAGGAGAGGGGGTGATGTGCAAAGAAAATTAGCACAACGTGAGATACTGTGGATTGAACTTCTGGACTCTCTAAACCCTCGATGCATGAATTCAGAGTTTGACCTTATGTGTTTCTTGTGAATCCCGCCCAACCTAGCGGGTGACAAATGGTCATATTACATATATGATGTTCTCTGTCTGAAGGTGTATGATATCAACTTGTAAGTCCTTCTGTACCTTGTAATGATGAACAATTCCTAGAATGTTGTTGTGATGTATCATTCTTGTAGATCACTAGATGTAACTGTTGTTGTTGACTAATCTACGCCCAAATAACAGGTCCATTATCACCCTGAAGTGCATCGGACTAAGGTTACTTTGAAACCACCAGTTAACGACTTATACACAGATGTGAGATGGGGGCACCCGCGGTTACAGTTTTGTGCCGCAGTGGTGCCCCCACTCACATCCATTACGTCCTATGTAAACAATCAGAATGCCCGAGAATCATGGGAATCGTGTGTTCCCTCCATATATAGGCACTTTTTAGTATCTCTAATTTCCTACATCTATTGCAACAGAGTAAGGTCACTTAGAAGCCCTCAGTGAACGACCTATATACAGATGAGAGATGGGGCACCCCGCGGTTACAGCTTGTACCGTGGTAGTTCCCCCACTCTCATCCATTACGCCCTATGTAAACATTTACAATGGCTGTGTATATTGGAATCATGTGTTCCCTTCATATATAGACACTCTCTAGTATCTTTAATTACGTACATCTTTGTTTTCCAATCCTTTGGAATATACCTGGGTCCTTAGGACCATTGAATCTTCCATAGTAAGTATAAGCCTACATACACAAAAACCAACTTTGCTGGAAAAATGGCATGGTGCGTCGCCATGATTACTCAATAGCGAACCTTCACCCATACCAACATGGCCAACTCCGAATGAGCCTCACACGCATGCGCAGGGTTGCCGTGACTACAGTGAACGCTACCGGCATTCGGTCAGCGGACACTGCAGCAACCCGGCACAGAGCGAAGAGCCTCTGTAAACAGGTGAGCTTCAGTAAATTTCCGTACAGCTTCCGAGAGCGGTCTTCCCCCTGAAGTCGCCTTGGGAGCCATGAAACATCGGAGTGCACTATGCGCGCCTTTCGTTTTAACGTTGAATCTGGCCACAGAGGGCCATTACACCTTCCCTGGAGCGGCTTCTATTAAACACACTGTATTACTAGGACGCATATAAGCCCATGTATAATCGACACCAACTCTGTTTTTAGGGTTTCTCGTGCTGCTACCTGCCGCTTCCCAGTCTCCTGAGATTTTCATTCTGAAGACTGGGTGAGTGATCCAATTTAGTTAACTATGTACCCTCTAACCCTGTGAGACTAGCATGTTAGAAATGAGATTTTTGCCTTTAATTACCGTTGTACTTTCCTTTGAATAGGTCTTGATCCCAGACCAAAGCAACTTCCCGGGAGAGGTCAGTGATATTTTAACCCTTTATTTTGATAGTTTAGCTTTGGAAGTCAACCTTCATGTATAAATAGAATAAAATACTTGTTATTTTCTAAATTCCCCACAGAGGAAGATTTAAAGAATATACAAACCACTATTTGCCTTTATGAACACAAGAACAGTGAAGCCCCACCCTGAAGATGGAGCTATAGGATCCGAAACGCGTTGGTTATTTTAGCAATATCTATAAAAAGGGCTTCCCTGGAGGGAGCTGTTAGCCTATAAGAATTCCCACAAACTTTCCCAGACGGGAACCGATGCACACATGAAAAGTTGTTTCTAACTTATACACTTGATTTTGCTTGTATTGGTCGTTTGTTACAACATACAGTAATGATGGCATGACTTGATGTTGGTTCATGTCATGCGGAACAAATGTATATAACACATTGTTTGTCAATATCCTTGTTGGGAAATTTCATTTTTTTTTTAAAAAAAGGATGATGGGTGAATTAAAACGAACCTTATCACTGATGAGTGCGATAAATGTTTTTCTTTGGCATTTCTGGTCTATTGTATCTAAAATTTCATTTGAAATAATTGCTATTACATTGATTGAAGAAGTACCATTGAATTGAATGATTTGTATGAAGCCTAACACATCAATATAAGCCTGATGTTACACAGTGAATCCAAATTATCATCATTATTAGTATTATTACTATTGTGGTGTTAAATTAATTATTGAACTTAGGTTCTCCAAGAGTGCATCTGGTCTTACTGCTTAGTAATACGCAGCTCTGGTTTTGAACATCACGTCCGTCACAGATTGTTATTTTAGTCAGTTTGTAGTGCCTTATATTCCAGTTGTGGACCATGCTGCTTGGTTGGAGCATTGAATTCCAAACGGGTCATTGCTAACCTGGTTATCGTCCCCCTCTTCACCCCCCCCTGTTATGGTATGAAAGAGACATGTTCTGTGAGTGGTAGGGTGATATTTGGATTATTGGAGACATGTCACCCGCTATGAAGTCCTATTGAAATCCATCAATTGACTCCTGTACAGACCATATAACGGTCCGGGACTGGTTGATGAGCAGCACAGAAGCTGAACCCAGTCACAACATTTGTCCCTCAATTTAGACCGGTGAGAGAAGTGGGCGAGCCAGGTGAGTCTCCTGTCGGTCTGGGCCAAATGTTTGGCATGTGTTTGACATCTGAGGCAGTACTTGGCCAAAACAAAGCCCTCACCTCCATGCAAAAAGTACATTTTGGGCAAAGTGAAAAATACTTGCCTGGCTGGGGCGGGGAGCATCTGCTTGCCTGAATTCCTATCCCAACCCCGGCCCTCACACAATTCGGGATTGACTGGGCAGTGAGACGAGGAGGCGAGTCAATGATGGGGCAGAACCACTGGGTACAGCACTGGAGAACAACTTGAGGTTCAGGCAGGTGAGTGTACCCACAGCCCCACCTCCTCCAACTCCAACCCTCCACTCTGCAAATCAAGGCTGGGATCGGATGGGCTCCTCCATCGCGGACAGTTCTCTCCTTATGCCCACCTAAGAAGAATGGTGCTGTGAGATGCTGCTGTGGGCAACACTTCTCCGCACCCACTGTTGACTCCAAGTTCTGGGGCAGGAGAATACCCCCCTCCACCTGCCCCTCCCCAAACATAACCGGTCTGGCCCCGTTGGCTCTCCCCTCTGCTCTCCCGAACAATACTACAGCAGCAACTCCTCCTCCCACCCACATTCGCCACCAGCACCCTCCATTGCGGCTTTTTGTATATTACATACTGTCGCTATACCCGCCAAATTAATAATAAAATAATAGCATAGATGGGGTATTGGAGGCTGTGATGACTAATATGATATGTACATATGAACACTCTACCATGCATAGTAATTAATTAATATTTAATATCACACTTAATACCTGAGACAAGTCTGTAAGCGCTGGGCCAGGATTCGAACCTGTGTTGTTTTTCTTTAAAGATCGACACGTTGACCCTGAACTATCCTCGAAGCATCATTACTTGACATTTGAGGGCAGTACTGGGGCCTTTGAGGCTCAGATGATGTCCACGTGGGTGCAGCACCCCCTTGTGCAGCTGTGTCTTGTATATGGTCACTATATCTTGCTTATGAAGCACTAACTGGCATTGGATACCATTACTGGAGCATTTGATGTGGAGAAGATTTGCACGTGGGCACAGCCCGTGCATGTGAACCTGTGCTCACCATTCCCTGGATATCATTAACCAGCATTTGTTGACACTGCGGAGGTGATGTGACTATGGGACAGCAACACACCTGAAGCTCTGTCTTACATATGTTCACTATAACATGCATAATATGTACTGCCCTGTGATGCCATTAATGAGGCACTGCCACAGGATAACAGCAACTGGACGTGGGAGGCATACAACTACACGCCTGATGGTCACTGTGCCCGAGGCTGGCCTGAAGCCCCCAGCTCAGCTCTGATTGGGCCCTGGGAGCCCTGCCACCTCTCGTTGGTGGTGAAGGGTGGCAGATGCTTCTCTGGTCGAGCTCTGGAGCTGTGTGTGGTATAGAATATCTGGGCAGGCCTTGTGCCCACCTCTACTGACACTGAGGAAGCCACCTTTTCCGGTAATGGCGCACCTACCTACCTACATACCCCCTACTATCTGATTGGTTGCTTGTAAATTCAGCCGTGTCATCGGCTGGCAGCGCCAAGAGGCCATCACATTTTCAGAACGTGCTGTAGCAACAGGGCTCAAGGCGAGGGTACACGCGGGAGGACGGAGTCCCCCCACTTTTTTCAGAGGGTGGACTCAGTCCCCCCCCCCCAGCTAAAATCAGAAACATTGTATGTTCTCTTTGAATTTATGCATTAAAGCCAACCACGGGGATCGAACCACAGTAGTTGTAGTCCGGGCACTTCACCACCTGATGAAAAGTAAGCAACTAAAGGTGAAATGTCCCATTTCAGTACTGCAAGTCCCAAGGAAAACATTTGTATCGGTTCTTGGAGTTTAAAACATACTCAACTTTTTAACGTTTTCAAAAACACTATTTAAAGAAAATATCCTCGCTTAGTTTTTTTGTGTGTGTTCATTTTATGAAAGACAAATGCCATTCGTCCTGTGCAATTTGGGTGATTATGCAAAGCCAATTTAATGAAATGTGCATATTTCACCATGGTAGGCTAATTTCTGGCGACGTCACATCCCATTGCTTTTGCTAATGAGTCCCCCCACTTTAATGTTTAGGACTTGACCACTGTGTAGCAAATATGCATACCAACCGCCCGTGCAGCCTGCTGTCATTGTGCCACTGCGTATCCCCTGCGCGCGCCTCCACTGCGCGCCCACGTGTCACCGGCTTTGGCCTTCATCCCCCGGGGACTGCTCGGCAAATTAGGCTCTCGCTTTGATCAGCGCGTCGCGGCTCACCCGATCACACTGTTTGTTTCATGTATTGTTTTTTTTCTTCATATACTCCAGTCTGCAGCGCCGCCTACACTTTCCCATCAAGCCGCCTGGTTTCTCCGCTATCCTTCCGAGCACACCGAGAGCTTGCTGCAGAAACCCTTTACACACACACAGGCCCTGCTGCTCCTGGGGGCTGTTCGTGTCACTCCTCTCGAGCCGGCACTTCACTAATGGAAAAGAAAAATAATGTTTATTCCACCGTATAACGGGCAGGCAGCCATTGTTGCTAAATGTTGGCATCTCCAGCCGGCTGCATTTAAGATTTCATGGAAGTGGGGCCCTGTAGTGAATTAGAGCTGGGGGAGCCGGGGATTTAATGGGTAGGGTGGAGCCTGGGAGGACAGGCCTGGCTCTAGGAGCCCACCACGGGCCGAGCCCATGAATTCCATGGCTCCCCCAGAAAAAGGAAAAACATTAAGCACGGCCCTGGCGAGCCACCATCAGTGCCGCGTTTATTTATTTTCATATATGGGCATTTTAAGGAAAGAAATGGTCAAATTTGAAGAAAAAAAAAGGGACATTTCTTTTAAAATGGAAAGAAATGCCCCTTTTTGTTGGTGGCGCTTTGCACTGGGCAGCCGTGGCAGGCCCGTGGCATCCGGGGCTACCGGCCCAAAAGGAGAGCCGGGCTGGAGCCCCATTTGGAGCCCGGCCCGGGCCTCGCATGGCTTGCACCCTTCTATAGTAAATCTGGGAAAGGGGCAGAGTTAGACAGCGAGAGCCCCCAAGGGGTCTGCAGGCCTCACTGGAGAGCTCCTGCTCTGGGTCTCTTTAGGAGACCTTACCCTGGCAGGGGGTTTGACTGTTTTGTACCAGCCAGGGGTTCGAAACTCTGCAGATACTTCGAGGCTTCCTCCCTCCTTCCAGCACCTTCAGATGTTGGGGGTTTCTTCTGTCACCCCAGTGCCCAACTCTCTATAAATGAGATCCTGTGTGCCACAGGAAGGCTAAACAAATGAATTTGCCCCAACAAGGGACCAGGGGTGGACTGGACCAGTGCTTTAAATGGGCCGGTGTTACCCGGCCCTCATACCTGTACTTCTTATTTGTTAGCACTGGAGAACCTGCACTTCTCAACGTCTGAAGGAGAGTACCGGTACTCAACTATGTTGCGAGGTGAAGCAAAACCTTCTTATTTCACTCTATCGCAACTTAAAGGACTCACCTTCTGCAGCCTGTGTGTCATCCTCGCTGCACAATATAACCCGACTGAGCATTGCCTGCAAACAACAGGGTGTACCTAAAAGGGACCTGTGCCCAAGGTGACGCGCCGAAACAGCCGGCGCGGAAAGTGCTGCACGGAATGTCCAGCTTTGGAGCTTGGTGAGTACCTTCACTTTTTTCCCATTTAAAGCACTGGACTGGCCTATAGGGAAGTCTGGAGATTTCCCGATAGGCCTCTGCACCCTGGGCCTCTTTTGTCTGGTTATCTATTTTATTTCAAAATGTCCTCATAGGAAAAGATTCGGGTTTGTTAACATGTGGCCACTTTGAACATGATTTCCAGGGCCTCTTTTGGTTCCCAGTCCACCCCTTCAAGGGACCTGCAACCGCGTCTTCTGTCTGGGTGGAGGTGACTACTATCTGCATCACAGAGAAGAGCTCCCGACATCACATCATCACTGTGCGCCAAAAAGGCCAGCGAATCAGGGAGCACCACATCATCACTGCGCGACAATGAGGCCAGAGAATCTGGGAGCGCGCACACGGGAAGGGTAGTCGGTTACAGGAACTGTTGCACAAGACATATTCCCTTCTTTGCTCTGGGCTACCCGCTAAGGAGCTTTGCCAATATGTTGACTAAGCTGCCTGACCCTTTTTTGTTTAAACAACAACACATGCTACGTCTGCTAGCGTCTCGTCAGAAAGAGTTTATTTTTAATTTATTTTTGCATTTTTTTAAAGCGCTCACACAGCCCACGGGCATCGAGGCGCTGTTACAGGAATTGTTTGTTTTTTCAGTTGCATAATTGTTTTAATTTTTTTGTTTTTATTTTTTCGTCTTAGTTGCGTATTTATAACGCGCTTAAACACCCAGACGTTTCTAAGCGCAGACCCGGGGATCGAACCGGTGTTGCTTCGTGTCAGGGACCTTAGGCTGCAAGGGCCGTTAAACATTACTACTGCAGCCAGGGCCAGCTGAAGATGTGTCAGACCTCATGGGGACCCATTTCAACATAATGTTTGGGGACCCTCTGCCCACAGCTGGGATAAACAGTCCGAGGCACCCTGCAGTGCTAAAACTATATTGCAGACTGAGGAAATAGGTGAGGATTAAAACACTGCTGTTTGCCACTGGACAAGTAGGAGCGTGGGAGCTGAAACACAAAATGTGCACTGAAAAGGTGTGTAGCAAAGAGCGATTACTGAGACGAAACCGTAGTAAAAAGGCAACAAGGTGATAACCTGGCTGGGTACTGGGAGAGGGCGAGGCGACTGCTGGAAGGCACCAGCAAGCAATGACAGCAGGTAACTTGCGCACTGCAAAGTGCACATTTAATGTTTCAATTTAAAGATGTTGCTATGCCATAACAGTGCCAACCGAAAAAGTTGAAATGCCTGACGTCGTCCCTGACTGTTACTAAACCGAACAGAGCGCAAAATGGGTATTACAGCGGTTACCACCAGAGGCTAACCCAGGTGCGTAGCATTCCTTTTGGTGAACTCGCTCGCCGTTACCAAAAAGGAAGCAAAAAGATGGCCAGCATGAAAAAGTGAAACGTAGCTCTTTCAGTAAAGCAAAATTCCCCTTTCGATTTCCATGGGTGAAGGAGTGGCCTATAAGAAGCCATCAGAACTCCACCCCTCCCCCCCCGTTCAGAAGACTCACTGCCACCACTGCAAACCCTTTCGACCGCCACCCGCGGCCCATCAGGGCGAAGACCCTGTGAAACCAGCCCTACTGTGACAAGTCCACACAGACCATGAAGAAATCCAACCCACGACTACACACACAACCTGAGAAGATGGAGTAATGAGGCTCGGTGGTCGGTCATTTTTTTGAAAAAATAATGTCGAATGACAATTTTTTCGAAAAAATAATGTCGAAAAAAAAAATGTTGAATTCCGTTTTTTTTAATGATATATTTATTTTGGGGTTCGGGATAAAAAAAATGGGTAAAACAAAAAAAAAATTGAAAAAAGGAGGGTTAGGGGGGAACCCCCCATTTTAAAAAAAAACTGCATTAAAAAAAAATTCGACATTTTTTTTTAGACATTTTTTTTTCGAAAAAATGACTTTCGACATTATTGGTTTCTACATTATGACTATAAACCATGAGGCTCAAGTCTCGGTATCCAATAATCACCACTGATGGAAAAACTTGCCAGCAAGAAGAAGTCAGACCCGAGGAGCGGAGGGGCTGAAATGAGTGTGAGTGGCAGGGCAGGCCAGAATAGGGAAGGGGTGAGAGGTGCAGGGTGGAGTGTGGGACCAAGAGAACGTGTGTGTGTGTATCGGGGGATGCAGCCTACGGCCTGAGCTTTCTGACTGGCTGATTTAGAGTATTATTAATAAATGGGTTTGTTGTTCACATTCCTTGGCAGCGGTTGCTTGTTTTACTGAGCTGCATATGTGGCGAAGGGTGAGAGGATCAGGGGAGTCTTTTAGTTTTGTACAGGTGTCCAGAGCAGTCCTCCAACCATGTCTCTGACTTCAGTTGTCCAGTCGTTCTGGTGGTACTGGTGGGGCACATCTGCTAATTCTGGTGTACTTACACCGTTCACCCACCATGCACTACTTCAGAAATCAGGTCGCCGACCCCTCATGGGGATCACTTTGCGCAGAGATGGTGACTTGCGAGAGTCCTGTTCGAGGGTGGGGCACTGTCTGCAAGGGTCATGCAGTCGCCCACTCTGTGCATTTTGTGTCCCTGCTTTTGCATGTCATGCAATGTCAGGAGTTGCTTCTACATGAAATGACTTCTTTTTGATTGCTTTCAACTCAGTCCCAGCTTAGAATATGCATAGCATTCCCACTGCTACCCCACGGTACCCTGTGTTACCCACCTAGGTTGCAAACATGGTGCTGGGCTTTTAAAGTAAGGGAACACTCAGAAATAAATGAGTGTCATGAGTGACTGCTGCCCCAGGCTCAGGCATCCTTCTGCGGACTTCAGTGTTATGCTGAAGGTGCGATGCCCTCCAGGACTGAACACAGTTCTCTCAGTGGCAAGCACCTGTTAACACACCATTCCCCCCTACTCTACTGGCTCTAGCGCCAATTCCCCCCACTACCATTCCCACCCTATGGTGTTACGTGGAACAGCGTCCACAGGCGAAATCCACACAGGGCTATCATACCCAGTGAGCAACATTCCCTCACAAAACTCTGCTACCCAGCATGCACTGCATACTGACGAGAGACATTGAGAAGCACAATGAGTAGAATGCATAAGGATCTCAATAGGTGCACATTTATAACGTGTGCTGAAACACGTGTTGGGGATCCTAACAGTGACAAGCCAATGGAGAGCCAGGCCAGAGACTATTACTATTCACCTGACCAGTACGATGGGGATACTGTCCAATCAGTTATAACTAAAGAAATATGCGATAACACACTAAGTTCACAAAACCTGGAACCTAAGAATGTTAAATGTCATCCGGGACTTTAGACAGATGTGGAAACATATGAAGTCCACAGAACCTGGAATCACTGAGTGACTCAATACATAACAATGACATTCATTGAATCATTGTTGAGCATTCCTTTGACTACACACCATTCTCAAAAGAAGAAATGGCGCAGAAGTAAGACCCCACACTAAGTTATCCACCCGGCAAAGTGGACTGCATTACAATCATAAGGCAATGTTGCGATTGATAGATGCCTGGGGATTTCATGGCCAGTGGTGGAAAGGAAATGTTATAAATGAAAGCATGAGCTGAGATGGAACAGCACTCCACAAATATTCTGTTTGATGTGTGGATTGTGATCTTGTCCAAATTACAAATTAGTGTTGCAATTAACATAAATCCTCCATCAAGGACAAATTCTTCTCTATGCAGTGCTGCTATTTGCTTCTCCCTTGTAGCTGCCACCACTTCTGCCTTTTGGCTGCCATGACTTCTCTCTTGGGTTTACCATCATGTTTCTCATCTGTCCACTGTCACTTCCCTCTTGTGTCCATTGTCACTTCCCTCTTTTGTCTATCATCCCTTCTTTCTTAGGTCTACCATCACTTCTATCTTGGGTCTACCATGACTTCTCTCTTGTATCTACCATGAATTCTCTTTTGGGTCTACCATCACTTCTTTCTTTGGTCTACCATCACTTCTCTGGTGTGTCTACTATAACTTCTATCTTGGGTCTATATGACTTCTCTCTTGTATCTACCATAACTTTTCCCTTGGGTCTACCATCACCTCCCTAGTGTCTCCAACAATCACTTGCCTCTTGTGTGTATACTTCACTTCACTCTTGTGTCCACCACCACTTCTCTCTTGAGTGTACCATTGCTTCTCTCTTATGTCTACCATTACTTATTTCTTATAACTACAATCGCTTCTCTCTTATATTTGCAATCACTTCCCTCTTGTGTATGCTATCACTTCCCTCTTATGTCTACCACCACGTCTCTCTTGTGCCTGCAATCGCTTCTCACTTGTGTCTATCATTGCTATGTTCTTGTTTATATCATCACTTTTTACTTGTGTCTACCACCAATGTCCTCTTTTGTCTACCATCTCTTCTATCTTGGGTCTACCATGACTTCTTTCTTGTATCTACCATGAATTCTCTTTTGGGTCTACCATCACTTCTTTCTTTGGTCTACCATCACTTCTCTGGTGTGTCTACTATAACTTCTATCTTGGGTCTATATGACTTCTCTCTTGTATCTACCATAACTTTTCCCTTGGGTCTACCATCACCTCCCTAGTGTCTCCAACAATCACTTGCCTCTTGTGTGTACACTTCACTTCACTCTTGTGTCCACCACCACTTCTCTCTTGAGTCTACCATTACTTCTCTCTTATGTCTACCATTACTTATTTCTTATAACTACAATCGCTTCTCTCTTATATTTACAATCACTTCCCTCTTGTGTATGCTATCACTTCCCTCTTATGTCTACCACCATGTCTCTCTTGTGCCTGCACTCGCTTCCTACTTGTGTCTATCATTGCTATGTTCTTGTTTCTATCATCACTTTTTACTTGTGTCTACCACCAATGTCCTCTTTTGTCTACCATCACTTCTATCTTGGGTCTACCATCACTTCTATCTTGCGTCTACCATCACTTCTGTAATGTGTCTACCATTACTTTTGTCTTTTGCCTACCATCACTTCTCTCTTTTGTGTACTATCACTTCTCTCTTGGGTCTACCATAACTTCCTCTTGGGACTACCATCACTTCCCGCTTGTGTGCAGTCTTTACTTCTCTATTGTGTCTACCATGATTTCTCTTGTGGTCTTGGGTCTACCATCATTTCTCTCTTGTGTCTAATATCACATCTCTCTTGCATCTACCATCACTTCCCTAATGTGTCTATTATCACTTCCCTCTTGTGTGTACCATAATTTCTTGTTTGTGTCAACCATCACATCTTTCTTGTGTCTATCATCAGATATCTCTTGTATCTACCAAAACCTCTATCTTGGGTCTACCATCAATTATCTCTTATGTCTACCATTACTTATTTCTTATAACGACAATTCCTTCTCTCTTGTATTTACAATCACTTCTCTCTTGTGTATGCTATCCCTTGTCTCTTATGTCTACCATCACGTCTCTCTTGTGCCTGCAATCGCATCTCACTTGTGTCTATCATTGCTATGCTCTTGTGTCTATCATCACTTTTTACTTGTGTCAACCACCAATGTCCTCTTTTATCTACCATTACTTCTATCTTGGGTCTGCCATCACTTCTATCTTGCGTCTACCATCACTTCTGTAATGTGTCTACCATCACTTCTGTCTTTTGCCTACCATCAGTTCTCTCTTTTGTGTACTATCACTTCTCTCTTGGGTCTACCACAACTTCCCTCTTGGGACTACCATCACTTCCTGCTTGTGTGCAGACTTTACATCTCTCTTTTGTCCACGATTTCTGTTGTGGTCTTGGGTCTACCATAATTTCTCTCTTGTGTCTAATATCACCTCTCTCTTGCATCTACTATCAATTCCCTAGTGTGTCTATGATCACTTTGCTCTTGTATCTACCATAATTTCTTGTTTGTGTCAACCATCACATCTTTCTTGTGTCTACCATCACTTCTCCCTTGTGTCTCCCATCACATCTCTCTTTTGTCTATCATCACTTTTTTCTTGTGTACCATCACTTACCTCTTGTGTTTACCATCACTTTTCTCTTTTATCTACCATCACTTGTGTCTTTTGTCTACCACCCCTTCTCTCTTTTGTGTAGCATCACTTCTGCCTTGGGTCTACCATCAATTCCCCCTTCATTCTACCATAATTTCTGTCTTAGGTCTACCATCACCACTCTCTTTTGTCTACCATCACCTCTATCTTGGGTCTATCATCAATTCTCTCTTATGTCTACCATTACTTATTTCTAATAACTACAATTGCTTCTCTCTTGTATTTACAATCACATCTCTCTTGTGTATGCTATCACTTCCCTCTTATGTCTACCATCACGTCTCTCTTGTGCCTGCAATCGCTTCTCGCTTGTGTCGATCATTGCTATGCTCTTGTGTCTATCATCACTTTTTACTTGTGTCTACCACCAATGTCCTCTTTTGTCTACCATCACTTCTATCTTGGGTCTACCATCACTTCTATCTTGCGTCTACCACCACTTCTGTAATGTGTCTACCATCACTTCTGTCATTTGCCTACCATCACTTCTCTCTTGGGTCTACCACAACTTCCCTCTTGGGACTACCATCACTTCCTGCTTGTGTGCAGACTTTACTTCTCTCTTGTGTCTACCATGATTTCTGTTGTGGTCTTGGGTCTACCATCATTTTTCTCTTGTGTGTAATATCACTTCTCTCTTGCATCTAAAATCAATTACCTAGTGTGTCTATGATCACTTCCCTCTTCTTCTTGAGTCTACCATAATTTATTGTTTGTGTCAACCATCACCTCGTTCTTGTGTCTACCATCACATCTCTCTTGTGTCTACCATCACATCTCTCATTTGTCTATTATGACTTTTTTCTGTTGTCTACTATCCTTTCTCTCTTTTGTGTAGCACACTTCTGCCTTGGGCCTACCATCAATTGCCCCTTGGGTGTACCATAATTTCTGTCTTAGGTCTACCATCACCTCTCTCTTGTGTCTACTATCGCTTCTCTCTTTTGTCTACAGTCACCTCTCTCTTTGGCCTACTATCACTTCTCTCTTGTTTACCATCACTTGAGTCTCGGTTCTACCATCACGTCTGCCTTGTGTCTGCCATGGTTTCTGTCTTGCGTTTAGTATGGCTTCTCTCTTGGGTCTCCCATCACTTCTTTCTTGTGTCTCCCATCTGTTCTCTCTTGTGTTTACCATACCTTTTGAGTTTAGGGCCCTTTAGGAACGTGCATATGTAATGGATGGGATCAAACAGAATAATTTTGCGTCCAAATAATGGAACCAACTCATGAAGATCGCAAAGTACTGTTTTAGTAACAATTAGCTAAAACATGGAGTTTACAACGAACATCAACAGACGTACGCTCAGTCTCTCAGTGATCTTTACGCAAACAATATATTTTATACCAAAAATATGTCAGAGGTGACGTCGTACTATGTGGTAATAATGAAAAACACATCAAGGGTCCAGATTGGGTAAGGGGAACATCTTAGTATACTTTCTATAGAAGCTTGGATTATGATTGGCTGTCCACTGTCAGGTGGACAACATATGCTTACCTCTAAAACATGTCATCTTCGGAAACATTAGAGCCACAGTTTCTCATTGGTCTTCAAACTATAAGGGCCTTCATTATATGGACTAATATAATTGGTTGGCATGCTTGTGCCATGTTTGGAACATTCTGTTCACTTAGCAGCATGTAAGCCCAGACCCCGGTGCAAGGAGATGGGGCATGACACTACCTCCCCACCCAATTAGCCCAGCATCTCTCATCACCCATGCCTTCTGCCATGAAGATTGTCTTTGTACTTGTCCTTGTAAAGTATCCTTATCTTTGACAATGCACTTACTATCGTGTCTAGGATTCCAATTTCGGACTCTATTTTCATCCTTGGCTCACGTGACGGGAGACCACAATTTGGTAAATTTTCCAGGTTTTAAATGCTCTAAATGAATTAAACTTGACACGCTTGGTGTTCTTTCTTTGCACCTTAACAAGGGATGATTCATCTTCGCACGTTCCCTCATTTCCAGAATAGATGATGACCTTGGCCGCTTCAGTCTTGACTCCAGGCTAGACAGCCTTGCTGTGAAACAGGGTGTGTACCTTTACTCTTTTGTAGTAACCACAAAGTTTCAAAAGAAACAGGCCAACCGGAGTGTTTGGCCTGTTCTCTTGGGTTGTTTAAAGAAGACGAGACGTGTGTTGCCTAATTTTAGCAATCACAGAATGAGTCAACCATTAGGTATATATTACCATAATCTCAAAACAAAACTTTTATACAATTTGTAAAGAAATAAGATGTACGAGCAATACATAAAATATATTTTACTGCTTTGTGAAGTGAGTGGCTAGAATATGTAGGTACAGAAAATACAATAACATAAATCTGTTCTGAATGACTGTTTACATTCGAGAAAGGGACATTCAACACATTACGACCCAGGCGGTAAGTTACCGCCTGGGCCGTGACTTTACCACCATGGCGTAAACTATGTTTACGCCATGGTGGTTGGCGGATTTACCGCCCCATTCCAACCTTGGCGGGGCGGTAATTCCCCATTTTCCCATTTACCCTTCCCCATTCCCATTTTGCCCCATAGGGCATAATGGGAGTGGGGAAGGTGTTAATTACGCCACCGTAAATTACTAAAAGCAGGTGTTAAAACCTCCATGGCGCTAAGGGACCTCGTACTCAGGCGGTAAGGGTCGGCGCTGTTTACGGCGCCGTAAACCCCTTACCGCCTGAGTTGTAATGAGGCCCATTGGCCCTCATTACAACCTTGGCGGAGGACCATGGTGCTATTAGCACCATGGTCCATGCCGCTAAGGTTACGATTCCGCCATGGTGGATGGCGGAATTACCGCCCCATTCCAAGGTGAGTGGGGCGGTAATTCCCCATTCACCATTTGCCCTACCCCATTCCCATTTTTACCCCCATAGGGCATAATGGGAACGGGGAAGGCGCTAATTACGGCACCGTAAATTACGGTGCCGTAATTAGCTCCAAAATCCCTTTGCGGGTTGGATTTTTAACGCCTGCTAAAAGCAGGCATTAAACACCAATCCGCAAAGGGACACTTGTAATCAGGTGTTAAGGGTTAACGGCGCCGACGGCGCCGTTAAACCCTTAACGCCTGAGTTGTGATGAGGGCCATTGTGAGGGAAAATTGAGAACAATTAACATGTGAAAACAAATTAAGAACAGTTAGCATGTGCAAACAACATAATATGAGATAATTAAGTCCAATATTTCTAGAGGAGTAGTGCTTCAAAGTTTGTCCGCAAGTAGGAAAAAGGTTATAGATGCATGTGTAGTTTTACTAGTGATTTGAATGCATCATAAGTTCCCATATTTAGTGTTCGAAAGTTGTTTAATTAAGAGTTATTTCCTTATTAAAAAGTCAATGAATGATGCAGGGTCTTTTGACACAAGATATCCGATCATTAGCCAACGTGATCAGAAGTTGGTTTGTAGCAGAGGTTTCAACTTGGCTATTGTACAGGTATATCACTGTTCCCTGTAGTTGTCACGTTTCGGCGGTAGTGGGTTGAGGTAGAGTCCGCCTTCATCAGGGCTAAAAATCAGGGACCCTTTAAGGGGTGACATAAGTGTTGTTGAGAGTGGCTATAATGCTAGAGGAGTCCCAATCAATGGGGCTAAGGTTACAGCTAAGTTTGTTCTCATGGCGACCAGTTTATAAACTTACTTGCCGGTGCGTGCTCGGAGGAGCCTGAGAAACTTGGAAAGAAAAACCGCAGCGTTTTCCAACACAACCGCGTTGTTTCTGCCTGAATCTGCTTTACCATTTGGGGCTCTCGGGCTCCCGGGGAGCTCGAGAGCCCCAAATGGTAAAGCAGATTCAGGCAGAAACAACGCGGCATTGCGGAAAACAACCGCGTTGTTTCTGCCTGAATCTGCTTTTCCATTTGGGGCGCTCGGGCTCCCCACGGGGAGCCCGAGAGCCCCAAATGGAAAAGCAGATTCAGGCAGAAACAACGCGGCATTGCGGAAAACAACCGCGTTGTTTCTGCCTGAATCTGCTTTTCCATTTGGGGCTCTCGGGCTCCGAGCCCGAGACCCCCAAATGGAAAAGCAGATTGAGGCAGAAACAACGCGGCATTTCGGAAAACAACCGCGTTGTTTCTACCTGAATCTGCTTTCCCAGATGGAAAAGCAGATTTAGGCAGGCAACGCAGCATTTAGCATTTCCCATTTGTGTCTCTCGGGCTCCCCACGGGTAGCCCGAGAGCCCCAAATAGGAAATCAGCTGCAGGTAGAAACACTATGCGGCATGTAAACATAACCGCGTGTGTTTCTGCCTGCTGTGGCTTTCACTTTGGGTCTCCGGTGCTCCCCTGGGAGCACCGGAGACCCAAAGTGATAGTCACAGCAGGCAGAAACACACGCGGTTGTGTTGGAAAACGCTGCGGTTTTCTTTCCAATTTTCTCAGGATCCTCCGAGCCGGAGGAACATGAGAAACTTGGAAAGAAAAACCGCAGCGTTTTCCAACACAATAACGTTGTATTTATGTTTGTGGTCGTTTCAAAAGCGACCACAAACATAAATACAACGTTTTTAAAGCTGCGTTTTTATTTCTAAGTTTTCCGGGCTCCTCCAGCCCGGAAAACTTAGAATAAAAAACGCAGCTAGTGCTTATTTTTTGTAAAATAAATAAATAGCACTTACCGAGATTCAGCTGCAGCTTTCCTGCTCTGGTCTCCGGTCCCCGTCCTCCGCCTACAGCACTAATGAAGGGAAAGCCACCCAGCGGTAACCTTTGTTTACTACAGCTGGCTGGCTTTTCCTTCATTAGTGCCGCAAAAGCAAAAGCCAGCACAGGAGGGCCTCCATTTCACAAAATGGCTGCGCCCCTGTGCTTGCTTTTGCAAATTTTGAGCTTGAATAGCTCAAAATTTTACATAGGAAGTTTTAAAACGGAGATTGCTAGTATTTATTTTTTATGTGACCTATCTATTTTTTAAATAAAAATGTTTACTAGACCATCCTTTTAAGTAGAAGCTACTTAAGGGGTTAGGGTTCTTAGTTTTGTTGCATTATCCATCAGCGGTAGCGCTAGAGGGTGTCAGATGTCATAGGCATTCCTCTTTGTGTATTAATCAGGAGTATTAAGAAATAATACACAGTGCGCAACCTTTTGTCCCGCAGTAAACTTTTATTACTAAAAGGCAAGTAAGCTTCCTATACATACGGTTGGGGTGAGATGGAGGGTCATACATTCGCGCATGAAATGAGTCGGGAGAACAGACAAAATATGATAGGCCAATATAATATCGCTTAATGATAATCAAAATTGTAGGGTACCCACGTGACAACATGAAGTTAAATAAATAGAGCAAGAGGTATCCCAGGAAACAACCACCTATTGATTGGGAAATATAGACCTGCTTACATAGGCTAGCGAGTGAAGCAGTTAGGATGCAGGTGCTGTAGAGGAAGAATGACGCATATTTGCACTTATTGCAATTGTATGCAAGTAGGATGTGAATGGCCGGCTTCTGTGGGTCACTCAACTACTATCTAGTGGATGTAACTGGATGGAAATCTGTCAAAAGCTATTAGTAGGTGAAAAGCCATGATTCGATGGCTCTTTTAAGTTGTAGGTAGTGGTCTATGGTTCTAATCTTTTGAGGAAGAGTGTTGAAGAGTTATCTCTTGTGTCTCCCATCTCTTCTCTCTTGTATCTACCAACACTTTTCTCTTGTGTTTCATCACTTCGATCTCTTGCATCTACCATCATGTTTCCCTTGTGTCTGCCATGGCTTCTGTCTTGTGACTAATATTGCTTCTGTCTTCGGTCTATCATCACTTCTCTCTTGTGTCTACCATTGCGTGTCTCTTGTTTATGCCACTACTTCCCACTTATATCTACCACCACTTCTCCCTTGTGTCTCCCATCTCTTCTCCCTTGTGTCTCCCATATATTGTCTCTTGTGTCTCCCATCACTTCTCTCTTGTGTCTCCCATCTCTTCCCCCTTGTGTCTCCCATCTCTTCCCCCTTGTGTCTCCCATCTCTTCCCTCTTGTGTTCACTCACAATTTCTTCCCACTTGTGTCTACCATCACTTTCCCCCTTGTGCCTTTCATCTATTTCCCCTTGTCCCTCATCTCTTCCCCCTTGTTTCTCTCATTTCTTCCCCATGTGTCTCTCATATCTTCCCCCTTGTGTCTCTCATGCTTTCTCTCGTTTGTCTCCCACTGTCTCTCCCATCTCTTCCCCCTTGTGTCTCCCACCTTTTTTTCCTTGTGTCTCCCATCTCTTCCCCATCTCCCCATCTCTTCCCCCTTGTGACTCTCATATCTTCTCCCCTGTGTCTACATCAACTCTCCCTTGTGTCTCTCAACTCTCCCCCCTCGTGTTTCTCATCTCTTCCCCCTTATGTCTCTCATGACTTCTCTCTTGTGTCTCCCTTGTGTCTCCCATCTCTTCCCCCTTGTGTCTCTCATCTCTTCCCCCTGTGTCTCTCATATCTTCCCCCTTGTGTATCCCATCTCTTCCCCCTTGTGTTTCTCATCTCTTCCCCCTTATGTCTCTCATGACTTCTCTCTTGTGTCTCCCTTGTGTCTCCCATCTCTTCCCCCTTGTGTATCCCATCTCTTCCCCCTTGTGTTTCTCATCTCTTCCCCCTTGTGTCTCTCATCACTTCTTTCTTGTGTCTCCGATTGTGTCTCCCACCTCTTCCCCATTTTGTCTCTCATATCTTCTTCCTCGTGTCTACCATCAATTCTCCCTTGTGTCTCTCATATCTTCCCCCTTGTTTCTCCCATCTCTTCCCCTTGTGTCTCCCGTATCTTCCCCGTTGTGTCTCTCATCACTTCTCTTTTGTGTCTGATATGATATGATAGTTTATTTATATAGCGCCTATACACAATGTGTTTCAAAGCGCTTCAAGGCAAGGGAGGGAACAAGGGAAAATACAATGGCATTCTTACAGGCCATGAACAGCAAGGATGTGAAATTAACTATCATACTCGGCCTGACGACATTTTAGATAGTGCAAGAGCTAAGACATAGATAAGGAAGTGGGGGTGTGGGAAGGAAATGGAAACAGACAGGCGACTACCGTACTAGGCCTGACGACATTTCTGGTAGAGCCGGAGAAAAACAAGATGTGAGGGAGAGGGGTGCAGAAAGGTAGGGGAGCAACAAAACAAGCGACTATCATACTAGACCTGATGACATTTCAGATAGTGCAGCAGAAAAAAAACATTAAGGGGAGGGACAAGGAGACAGATGAGGTTGCTATCATACTAGGTACAGGGACAATTCTGATAGAGTAAGTGCATAGAAGAAAGTAAGGGGAGGAGATAGGAAAAGAGAGAAGGGAAAGGAGGAGAGAACAGATAGTTAGCAGTCAAAAGAGTGGAGAAGCAAGAGGGGAGAGTGAATGCAATTGCAGAAGTCAGTAGTAACACATAATGTTGAAAGCCAGGATACAAGATGAAGATGGGAACAGCATGATTCAGGGCCACCAGGAGTACAAGATGCAAAGGAAGTCCAGCATGAGAGTTGAGAAAGGGTGACGCACCGTGAATGAATTGAGTCCATAAAAGTCAAATCCAGCATTGGCCACAAGACAGTAATGGTGAAGCCAGAATTTATCAGGACAGACTCCTGCAGAAGTAGGCTTGAGGGGGGGAGAGGGGAGCAAGGTAGGAGAATCAAGCAAAACAGTCTGCCAGTTTGTCTCCCACCTGTTCTCCCTTGTGTCTCCCATCTCTCCCCCCTTGTGTCTCTCATATCTTCTCCCTTATTTCTCTCATCTCTTCCCCCTTGTGTCTCCCATCTCTTCTCCCTTGTGTCTCCCATATATTGTCTCTTGTGTCTCCCATCGCTTCTCTCTTGTGTCTCCCATCTCTCCCCCCTTGTGTCTCTCATATCTTCCCCCTTGTGTCTCTCATCTCTTCCCCCTTATTTCTCTCATCTCTTCCCCCTTGTGTCTCCCATCTCTTCTCCCGTGTGTCTCCCATATATTGTCTCTTGTGTCTCCCATCACTTCTCTCTTGTGTCTCCCATCTCTTCCCCCTTGTGTCTCCCATCTCTTCCCCTTGTGTCTCCCTTCTCTCCCCCCTTGTGTCTCTCATATCTTCTCCCTTGTGTCTACCATCACATTTCTCTTGTGGCTATCCTTGTTGCAGGTGTAGCTATCATTTTAGCACCCGTCTGAATAGGACCAATCTTCGCATGGCACTCCCATCCCTTCAGCCTCGAACTTTCTGTTGCTACTGTCCTGTTTCTATTTCTTCTTTGTGAAATGCTTGTGCTGTAGCTGCATCGCGATCCGACATTTGCCGAAACGCAGAGCGGAGAAGGAAAGACCCCCCATTCGCATCTTTTCCTCTCTGTGGGGTATAGGGGTCCTTCGAGGCCTGCCGTGGCGGGTGGAAGGCAGAGTGGCTTGAGCGCAGGTGATGCTGGCAACACGGCTCTAATTAATGCTACATTTCAAAATATATAATGAGCTCCAAACAGCGAGCACAGTCAAGGGTTACACGCACTAAAGGAGCGATAAAAAAAAACAAGAGAATTTTGCAGGAGACGGACCCTCTTCTGACCCCATGTCATCGACTTCTAACAGAAAAATCACACAATAAACTGAAAGCAGTGTGTAAAGTGCGTGGGAAGTAGCCTCGTGGTCCCCAGGGATACACCCGAGCACGCACGCACGCAGAGCGGATATCAGATCTGGCCCTGCCGGCGCACGCTCCGCGCGCTGATGGACAGGGAAGGCACATAAAGGGGCACCAGGGGATAGGCGAGCGCGTCCTCAAGGTAGTGGGGGGTTTACGCACCAGCCGTATAGCGCTGCAGACAAGCTGGGACACATAGGGTAAAATACTGGGGAGCACTCAGCATTTCATCCTACTGAGGTCGATGAAAGGCCGAGTTCTGCTGCCCTCACTGCTGGGAATCCTGGACACACGCAGGGCGCCTCTTCCCACAGATGCCAGGTCGGGTTCTGCTGCTACATTTCCGTGAATCCTGGATACGTGCGGGGCACCTCTGCCCCCCACATGCCAGGCCCTGATCTGCTGTCCACGCTGCTGGGAATCCCGGGCACTTGCATGGCGCCTGTGCCCACCTATGCCAGGCCCTGATCCGCTGTCCACGCTGCTGGGAATCCCGGGCACTTGCATGGCGCCTGTGCCCACCTATGCCAGGCCCTGATCCGCTGTCCACGCTGCTGGGAATCCCGGGCACTTGCATGGCGCCTGTGCCCAGCTATGCCAGGCCCTGATCCGCTGTCCACGCTGCTGGGAATCCCGGGCACTTGCATGGCGCCTGTGCCCACCTATGCCAGGCCCTGATCTGCTGTCCACGCTGCTGGGAATCCGGGGCACTTGCCGGGGCACTTGCATGGCGCCTGTACCCACACTGCTGCGGCGTTTGCCCGCGGGCGGGAAGCCTTCGCTCTTGGATTTGCTGTAATTTCCATTCTGATTGGTTTGAATTGGAGCGGGGCTGCACGCCTTGTAGGCGATAATGGAGCAACCTTTGCAGAGGCAATGAGCGCACCCGCTTCAGCGAGGCCCGCCGTACACGCTCACCATTGCCTGCACTTAACGCTCTACAAATGTCAGGGGGAGCCCCCTCTCCGCTCCAGCTTCAGCTCAGCCACAGCCACGCTCCACTCCCGGCCCTAGGTACGCATCCCCCCCACCCCGCCCTTTATTTTCCCGCTTGCCTCCCCCGGAAAGACTCTCCACAAATTAAACACAGATGCTTTAAATGTTCGTTTGACATATACCATTGTCTTAAAAACCATTCAACGAATACACGTTTGCAGTTAATAATCAGACCCACATTAAACGTCTGAAATGCTTCCTGTGAAAAGTGATGACGCAGAATCCAGACAGCACTGAACAATATCGCCTGTTAGCGACCCGCCCTTATTCTGCTCACATATAAACTCCCTTACACATGCTGTCAATGGAGGCGGAAGCGCTGGCTCTTGAAAAGATGGCGTGGGCCCTGTCCGTGTATATATGCTACTCACTTTCCTGCTCCCTGGGTTCAGAACTCGGCGTCCAGTGCTCAATATCGAGAGACGGCGTGTTTTTCTTCCATTAAGGACTGTACCCCGAAGCAGGAGACTGGCGACTTGTATGCCTCCAAGATGTGGCATAATTGAATTATGGCCCGCAGAGATTAAGAGAAAGAAATATTGGCCTGATTTAGCAGCTTCCCAATAAGAAATATGTCTCCGTTTTGGTCTACTGAACAAGATTGTACTAAATGTGAGGGGTTAGACGATTAAGGATCACTTTAAGAAGCAACCATTCTTTGTCCTGACGAAGGCCTTTTGAAACCATCAGGAAAACCTGCCAGGGATGGGGTTTACCTTGGAATAATAGGCCGAAACTTATTGTGTCGCCACAACACTTTGAAACATCCAGTTAAAATCAAAATAAATTCTTGGGGGTAACAGACATTCAGTACCCCTCAGAGACGTGAAAAAGCAGTGAAGAGAAAGGGTGGCAAGATAGACCAAGGGCGAGGTCGCTTAACATTTGCAAGAGCATAAAGAAATGTGATGAACTAGAATATACTATCCATGTGAAAAAGATTCTGGCGGAAATAATACTGTGAATGTGCCCTGTTCTGCGAGCTTTTTGTTTGCTCTGTTGCAAGACGTTCAGGAAATAAGTGAACCTCTAAATAGAGTCTAGAATATCGATGATTCTATGGCATAAGAAATACGCCCCTGTTTGTACACTAACTAACCCGTGTAGAATGAGAGTAATTGTTGGATGTGATTATGAAAATCATGATTTGTTATATTTTTTAAAACGATACACGTTGAACAAAGGAAACTTTTTGTGAAATGAATACAATTATGGTTTCCTTGTGAAAACATGAAGTTTTGAGTCTGGTCTATGCACGTTGATAAAAGTGTCAACAGTTTGGTAGTTTAGTTGGGTCTATACAATTGGTTAAAAAACAGGAGAAGGGGGTAGTCTGAGATACATATGTATAACGCTGCTCCTTGCCTCTACAAATATGGCGCGGGCCCTGTCCGTGTATGTATGCTACTTACTTTCCTGCTCTTTGCCTTTACAAATATGGCGCGGGCCCCATCTATGTATGTATGTTATTCACTTTTCTGTTCTGCTCCTCGCCTCTACAAATATGGCGCGGGTCCTCACGGGCCCTGTCCGTGTATATATGTTACTCACTTTCCTGCTTTTGCCTTTACAAATATGGGGTGGCCCCATTCGTATGCATGTATACTAGGCCCCATCAACTAAAGTGCACCAGCAGTGCTTAAAGATCCGGCTCAAGTCGTGGGTTAGAGTATAACAGTGAAAGTTACTTGAATCCTCCGCAAGGTCACTCAACCACCTTCTCCCTTACCGTTGGGTCAAATACTTCGGCCAAGGAGTGGATGATGCAGCAAAAAGCTAATTTCCTCCGTAACATAAGTAGGGGCACAGAGGTCCCTTAAGAAGTGAGACCTTGGGTATGACCCCTGTGGCTCATCAATGATGTTTATTATGGTTAGGGTTGATGGGAGTTGTAGTCCAAAGCATCTGGAGAGCCAAAGGTTTGACACGCATATATAAAATTCCTGCCCTTTCGACAAAAGTACCATACATTTTTATTTGACCCAAAGGCATCTGCGTTATATTTGAGCTCTGCTTTCTCTCAGTTATGTTAGGTTTCTTGACGAGCATGTGAATTTACGGGGCACTGTGAACATCTGGAGCAAAGGATATGCAGATCCAGTGACCCTGTCCTAATGCCAGATACCTTTAGCAAGAAGCCCAGATGTCGGAGCTCTCCACCACCAGGCCTTTTCGGCACGCCACCAAACCACCCCTCACTCGCCCCAACCTCAACCCCTTACCATCGACAAGAAGTGTTCCCCCCCCTCACAGTGGTGGGGGCTTGCATGTAGCAACGACCTTCATGGAGTGAGAATGGGAAAGCAGGAAAAGACTGGGAACCAAAAGAGGCTCTACATTTATTTTTTTAAAGTGCCCCCATATTACACAGTGTGAGCAAGCCCAACCCCTTTCCCATAAGAACATTTGGAAATAAAATAGGTAAACACACAAAAGAGGCCCAGGGTGCAGAGGCCCCCTGGGAAATCTCCAGAGTTCCCTGTAGGCCAGTCCACCACCATGTGAAGGGTGCAAGCTTGGCTACCCCAGATGGGGTCATTTACAGCATAACCCCGCAAATGAAGGTGTTAGTTCTGCAGAGACGGTCATGAAACACTGCAATACTTGAGCGCGCACTGAGCGATTCCAACCACCCCCAGAGGGGTTCAGATGGGGGTTCTTCCTCCCCGCAACAATAATTATAGGATGGTGCCATTTGCAAAGAAAGTTGCTAAAATGTCACCTGGTTCACTGTTCAAATAACCCAGTTATACCACTTTACATCGGAGCCACTCATTTCTCAAGGTGATACCCACATCTCCCGCCACCCATAGGGCCCACGCCCCTCACATTGTCCCATCCTGCCTCTCCCAGGAGATTTGCGGCCCAGAATTATTGTTCCTTTATTACATTTTTATAAACAACAACATATAATTAGCCTAGCCTAATGTTCGCAAACACATAGCATGGCCCAATCTTTATATAAACCGTGCCCCTTAGCACCATGTAACCATGATAAAAAAGTAACTAGCACAGCAAAAGAAGGCCAGAAAGAACATGCTGTCCAATCACATGCTCGCAGTCATTTCCCAGTTCCCTTATATGGCTCACCGCGCCCAAGCTTCATCAGTTACACTCGGCAGTAGTGTGCAAGTAGTACACAAAGGCTAACCAAATATCTTCAAGTGAACTTGGGTGGGATAGATGGCTATAGGTTTCTTCGCAGTTATTCATCCAAACCAATTCCTTAAACCAGGCGGGTTGCGATGGAGAGGGGAGGGCGCGTCTGGGTGGAAAGTACTCGTTAATGTACTATTAAGAGCGCCAGGTTAACCAGTCTGCCCCCGGTATTACCAATCGGAAGATGGATCCCTAAAAGGCAAGGCAGCGGCCAAGCAGAATAGTTCTTTTAGAATCGGGGACAATGTGCTAGTGATCACAGACCAAACACTGCTCCCTGTGGGGCTTGACCAAGCTGGGTGCAAACAAAGCTGTCTCATCTCTCTGGCATCTCGGACAAACCCCAGAGGCAGTCGGGTCAAATTGATGAATTTTAACAGCCACGTGTTATAGCTGGTGCAAATATGTAACGTGCAACAGTCACTACTTATTGTTCGTTGAGATACCTTTGGCCCTCCTTCCAGCCTCTGTCCTGCAAAGACAGCCCAACTGCAGCCACCCACCATCTGCATGTAATAGAACTCCCCTCCCCCCTCCAGTGCTTAATTTGTGGGGGTGCTTGCCAGGGCTCAGCCCAGGCACTTATTTTTGAGCCCCAGCACTTATTGTCTCAGACTCAGTTTCATTATGATGTGATGTTTTAGCAACGTTGTTATTATAACTGTCAGTCAGTAGTAGTCGTCACACAACAAGCAACAGTGTGAATTGGGCACGCGTCTTCCCCCTGGGCAAGCGCATTGTCGTACCTGAATCAGATCCCCCACAGTGGTGTGGCAGTGCTATTTTCCATTTTCATGAAGAACAATTATTTGCAAGTTGACAATGCTGGGCATTCGTGCTGACCATGGCCACACACTGCGAATATGTTAAAGTACATTTAATAACACTGTATTTGTTACCGACTATAGAGTTCACAAAGCTTTATATTGTAAGACAAAGGCATTCACTTGTCCCTTTGTTATTAATATGTTTTTCTTTGTTAAATAAAATGTGTTTTATCTGTATTCTCCCACTGTGTAAGTGTGATCCCATATGGCTAGTTAAACCAGCCACTAGCCTCCTGTAGGTTCTTTAGCCCCACCTGTGAGTTGAAGGGAGGATGTGGCCTGAACTCTGTTTTCTTTGTTCTATTTGTACTCCCCCTCTGGGGTCAAGGCCCCCGTCAACAAAAAAAGAGGGTCCTTGCCCTATTTTCTTTATCCACACACTGCTCCAGTCAGCCATCGGGGCATGGCACATCTGCCTACTGTAATAACCAGCAGCAGTGCCACGGAAGGGCGCGTTGACAACAAGAGGGCATCCAGCAGCCCCAGCACTGGGGCAATGCCATGAAAAAGGCCACTGCCGAACAGGGGCACCGGCCCTGAGCATCCAGGATCTTGCTGCAGTGTTGACAGTCCTGAGCATCCAGAATCTCGCTGCAGAGTTTTCAGTTCAGTAATGATTTTCCCTGCATTTGCCCATCAATCTACCAAAGGTCGAAAGGACATTGGCTCTATTTCCAAGGGCTCGACAGTCACAGGTCCACGTGCCACCTATGCTATCAGAGCAGTGTTAACAGCGCTTGCATGTTTAAAAAAGCCCCTACATGTGATATGATAGGTTATTTATAACGCGCTTGATACCCAGAGGTTTCTAAGCGCAGACCCGGGGATCGAACCTGTGTTGCTCCGTGTCGTCTTGCTTCCAAGGCGAGCACATTGCCCCTGAGCTATCCTCCCGAGAATTGTCCTTTCAAGATACAACATGTATGTTATTTTATGTCGATTGGTATTTGTAAATAGCTCACCGGCTATAATCGGTGCACCCATCAACCCCAGAGAGCAGATGTGAGTTGCAGCTTTAACCCAAATAGTTTGACACTGATGGGAGCAACTGTGTGAGGTAGCAACTGGGGCAGTGTAAGAGGTGCTAGAAAATATTTGGGCCCTGGTACTCGTTCTTTTACAAATTAAGCACTGTCACCCACCCCACCCCCCAACCACCCCTCCCCCCGCCCCCACAGTGGCCGCGCAGGGCGGCGGGTGACTGAACCTAGCGTGGGACGCATGGCAGGTGCACTGCAGCGCTATGGCGGTATTCATCCGAGTCCTATAGAGCCTGTGGGAAGGGGCAGCAATGGAGTGGATAACTCACACACATCTCACCACCTGGGACCACAGAGAGCAGAGCTGAGACAGATCTGCCCGGCACCGGCCAGCTAACCTTTCATCTGTACACGTATCTATACCTTCCTATCCCCCAAATACTGCAGGCTGAGGCCTCAGACTGCACCTAGGCATAGGGCGGTCACAAGAGGCACGACTCAGCCTCATGGCATAACCAGCGCCCCGTAGCACCAAGGGCATGAGACGCCCCCTCATCCGGAGTGTGGGCACTCAAATCAGAACACATTATCGCTCACATAGCAATACCACAATCTCGCCTTGAAATAGCGTCCGTCTGATTATAAGTAAACACACACACTTTCTTATCCATAAACACTAGGTTTTATGTGTTAGTAGAGAAATGAATGGTTCCCGGAAACATTAGGCCGTCACATTCTGAAAACACTGCAGTATTCTTCCACCAGGTTCCAGGATTTCATTTCAGTAAATGAGCTGCCTTGCTTTGCCCATACATCTGCTTGTCATGTTGTAAAAAGACACTATTTTTGTTGCCAAATGCCGCTTTTCACTTTCAGTAAATTTTCAGCCTTGCACAGCATGGCTATGTTTCATTATCAAATGCTGGGGGCACCTATATAGGCCCCAATTAGACATCATGCGCCCAGGATCCGCCTCACATGCCGCGGCAAAGCTATACGTGTTCCTGCACTGTCATATGGCAGAAACCACTTGAATTGCCCATGTATTTCCCCACATAATCAGGTTCAATTCCACTCCCCCCCACCCCCCGTGCAGTCCCACACGCTGACATAAGTCACACACACTCAAATGAACGCTCACCCAACCAGGTGCCACCAAATGCCCCTGCACTGCCCGCAGATAGATGCCCGGGAAAAGCTTCATATTCCATGTTTTCAGATGCTCCATTTCCACCTGGCACACTCAAGTTCCGCTTCACGTGTTTTTGTAGTCATATATACCTATTGATTGCACTTCACTTATGCAGATTTCATCATATAAACCCATTTAGTGCAGTCATCAGGAATAGTTTCATATGCCTAGGTTTTACTTAGCATGCCCAGGTTTAGCCACAAATGCCCAGGATCAGCTCCATATAACTATTACTACCATCAGTTGCCGGAGCGTTCTCTACTTCAAGGTTGACCCTCACATGCTTAGGTTTAGCCGTACATGGACAAGCTCAGCCAGACATACCTACATATTTTCATCATATGCTAGTGGTGGCTTCACATGCTTAGCTTTACCATCACATGCCCAGGTTCATCCTCACACGACCAAGCATAGATTTGTATTTATGCAGCCATGTACCACAGTAATAGACCAGGAACATCTTCACATTCTAAGGTTCTGTCTTCAAAAACCAGGCTCCATCTGACATATGGTGAGCAATTCGACTATCCACACAGGGAGTTTGCGCTCGCCTGGTCTTTTTGGAAGTTTGGTAATGAAAACGAAAGATGGGAGATCAACCACAGGAAATGTGTGGGGCTAATCTGCACACATTTTCCTTTGTTCACCGTACAACAAACACATAGTCATATGTACTCCGGGGGGACACAGCCTACAGGCGCAGTCCTCCATGTCACATTTAGCTGGAATGTGACAGACACGGGTACATGAAAGCATCTCAGGAAGGTGGAAGGCAACAACTTCCTCTGTCCATGGCCAGCCTAATTAAAATATAAAAGGCTCCATGCATCTGCCCTCTCTATTGTCTAAGTTCTAAGTTGTCTAAGCTGATGGCAGTGCATACTGATGAGAGTTAATTGAGGCAAGCCCGCAGAGGGGCTTGCTCACAGAACTGACAAAAGCGGGCAGGAAACACTAACACATCTTTGATATGCAATGGGTCAACTTGAAGCTAGCTCCCACTCCTCTGTATGAGGGGCAGTGAATGACATTTCTAGGACAACTGTTTTCTGCAAGGAACCCCCTTACAGAGGGAAGAAGTATGTGATTTGATGGAGACAGAAGTCTGTTTTCGCCACAGACTTCAAGGGAGACCTGAGCTTTGATCAAGAGTCACAGAGAGCTCAATTAACCAGAGAGACACTCTCATCCACAACAGACAAGAAGATGGGTGGGACTTAGTAGTACATGTTGTCACCTCTTACCTTTCCTGCAAAGCACTCTGGTTATGACCTCAGCGCATAACAGAATATTGCTGGTGTGGACCCAGGATTGGTTCAATAATGTAGGCTTAGCCTGCACCAATCACTGGGGCCCTTCTGGCTTTAAAAGAGGGTTAAGCCCTTCTTTTGGAAGATCACCCGATGACTTTGAAAGGAGTAAGAAGAAGGACTCATTTGGACCCTGGCTGAAGGTACAGTCTACCTTTCATCTTCCGACAGTGAATGAAGGCCAAGATTTCCAAGAGGGAAGCAAGATCCCTCCCCTAAACATCTCCCAGGGACAGAGGGAGATAGCAGACTCAGAGGACCCATCCAGCAGCTCCAGAACCTGTACCCAGCCAGCACACAGCATGTCCTGCTAGGTTCTGCCAGCAAGCTTCCTAGCTGGGAAGGGCCAGAAATTCTCTGAACAAAGGAAAAGGCCATTGCCTGCAAACACCCTCCTCAGCATTGGGCTGTCCCCCTTAAAGGATGACATACGCCCTGCCAAGAAACTAAAAGGAGTGCGATGCCAAGCATCAACGAGCATCCATTTTTTAAAGACATTTTCGAGGAAGTTGAACCCTTGCACCGCGACCGGCTGCACCACTGACTGTTGTCATGCTGAGTTCACTAAAGCCATCCGAGATGCCTCGACCAGTGCTCCAGTTCCGCCAACCAGCACAGAGAAAGCAATTCTTGACCCCGAGCCGCCGTGCAGGCCAGCCTGCAGCCGTCTGTCCAGCCCCGATTACTGAACTACCTGCGGCCTGATACCTGCAGCTGTCTCCCGTCTTGAACTCTATCGCAGGGTCTGCAAAGCATCCTGGAACCGACTTGATGCTGTCGAGCATTAAGATCATCTCAAGCACCAGGTACATTGTGGTTCTGTCCCGATGGTCCTTCTCCGGAGGCCGCTAGAGTTTCATTTACGACCCCTTGCTCCCTTGGTGCTGACACCAAATAACCTTGAACAGTGGAGACAGATTGCTTATCCAAAGTGCTTCCCTTTCCTTCATGAACCTGTCTGTCCTCTATGTTCCTTTACAGGGTGGGCTGTATTTTGTAGTGTGTAATAATAATAAAGTAGATATTTTTATACAACCTTGACTGGACAGTCCCTTTTATTATTGGGTAATGATTGTATTTTCTCTGTGTTACAACTAACCAACGATCCACAAACTTGCAGAGATAAGCCTGCCATTCCGTCCACATTACCAAAATTGGACAAGGAGGTTTATAATTTACTTGTGTTCCAGTCTGTTCGGATCTTTTCTGGTGTAATAGAAGTGTAGGGCTGATTGATGGTTTAGAAACCGATATTCATCCCTGGACCACTGGTGCCCCGAAAGTTGATTTGTCACACATGTTCACATACAGGCTCAGATGAACAGCTTCAACCATATATGTCCATGTGCTGCTGTCAGTGACAGAGCTGGGGTTGAAAGGCAGGGAGAGGCAGTAGGGAAACGTGGGGGGGAGAGTGGCAGGGCAAGGTTGTGTAGCGGCTGAACAGTGGGAAGAGGTGTGCAAGGGAACTGCCCGAAAATAACCAGGGAGATTGGGTAAAGAGACAGAGTGGCCTTGCGGGGGCATCATTTACTGGGGCCCCTCCACGACACTGCTCTTTCATAAGAAACAAAAGATATTCCTATTAGGAAA
Source organism: Ambystoma mexicanum (assembly GCF_040938575.1). Lineage (NCBI taxonomy): Eukaryota > Metazoa > Chordata > Amphibia > Caudata > Ambystomatidae > Ambystoma > Ambystoma mexicanum. The sequence continues at coordinate 250,135,246 of NC_090926.1, read as the reverse complement.
TCCCTAATGCCTAAGGTTCCTGATGAAAACCTGAGGGAGCTTCTTATGGACCCACGAAACATCATAATTACCCATGTGGAGAATTTGCGGGGTCCTCAGCCAAGGGAGTCACTTAGGAACACAGTTCTGGCATGGTTGTGTCTAAGAATGGGGTGAACCTATATAGGAACCCAGGACCTGAGGTTCCTGCGCAGGGGGCACGTTAACACCTGTTGTACTCAGAGTAACACAGATTGTATCATGATAGGGTGTGTCCAAAGCAATCTTCCATTATTCCTTAGCCTAGGCAAGAACCTGTATAATATGTTATCTTACACCAATATGAGGAGTATCCCGAATTGATGCACCTAATGCACCCGTGGGATTTGCTAATTGTTGCCTTGGACTTTATTTCTGTCATTTTGCATCTATATTGGATGTTCTGTTTGCAACTGTTTTATATTTCTTATTTCTTTTTTGTTGTTTTTTTGTGTTGTACGTTTTATGTCGTGCACTGAGGCCTAGGGGCGTAATGCGCTTGATAAGAGATAAATCAAATTGGTCATAGAGCCGATCATTTGTTTGTCCCCATGTACCACTGTTGCATGCTAAGAACAGACTCAAGTCATGCTCTCCATCCGCCCATCGCCACATTTGACTTGTTTATTTATGGTACATTTGTATAGTTACAGTTGTATACTTAGTTGCTGGCGGTGGCTCAGCTGTTTCTCTCTTATTCATTTCCCTGGGGACTGTGAGAGGCAGTCTGCCAAGCAATGCTCAGAGAGTCCGAGTGTATCAGAGGGCTACTTGCCCTCCTCGGACCCGGTCCTGCACAGGCAGCAACTGGGCTTTTGAAGGACCCCAGGACAAGGACTGCATGGTGGCGTGACTCACTTGCACCCAGGGTGCTGCAATCCCGCAAGACCAGTGACCTGTGCAGCCAAGAGGTTAGAGACTGTCCCCTCACTTTGTATTTCCTCAGGGACCATCCCCCACTTGCCTTTTCCCCCCAAGGGCCCCTGACACATTGTGTACGTGTTTGGCAATAAAAGGCCGTGGTTTTTATTGCACATCACGTAGTAATACACAACCATCATAATCATCATAATAATACATAATGTGCACTTTTGGGAACGAGGCCCAGTGTTGTGCCCCCTGGCCGGTGCCACCTTTCTCTTCCCACGACGACGTGGGCCCTGTTTGTTGCCAGTGGCTCCTTCTTCTCTCTTTCCCCCTTTTTCTTGGGTGGGTGGGTTTCTGGGAAGCAAGAAAAAGTATTCTGCATGTGCAGTCTACTTGTTTGGTGCTCCGTGCGGGGTACCAAATGAAATGTGGTTCTCTGTTACATGAGCAGCTCCTTATATTGTTGTAAAATAGCCCTGGGCTGTGACTGTTTGTGGGACCTTTGCCGCGCCCACGGCCGGCTGGAGCCGACGGCAGTTAGCACCTTGTAGTGCTCTTTTTTTCCTCACCTGGACCCTTCCTGCCTCCCTGATCTTTGGCGCTTGGCACCTGCTATTGTGCTGTGGCACCCTGTTGTTCCCCTCATCCTGCCTGGCTCCTCGTGTCTGTGGGATGAAAAGGGGTGGAGGTGTTGGGCTTCCCATGTGCCCCGGCTGCTGAGCTTGCAGCAAGCCTTTTGCCCGTCTCCCCTCCTGTCCTCCTTGCCCCCCAGGTTACTGGCCCACGCTTTTGAGCCGCGGGGTGCCCCATCTGCAGCGTTGGCTACACTTTCCGGCACCGGCTGCGTGTCACGTCACGCAGACTCCCTGAGGGTCAGGCGCCTGGCGGCTGCTGAGCCGGCTCCATGGCCGCTAAGGCAAGCGCTCGCCGAGCTTCATGCAAGTGCGCAGCTGCTTCTCCCTCCCTGGTGCTCTCCATCCTCACGCTCACTGCAGCTGCTTATGCAGAAGTGCCGCCCGCACTGGCACGCGCCCCAAGGACACGTGAGCAGTATATGCACTTGTGTTGCTCTCAGAATGAATATCCGGAAAGGTTGCCCTTTGCTGGAGTCAAAAGCCGGGCTCGCGGTTGGAAGTGCCAAGCTCCGTAGCCACTATTAAGTAAGCTGCCGCTGCACCACCATAGCTTCTCTATTTTTATTTTATTTTCGGCTTTACCCATTTGAAAACAGGGCTGCCACTTTTTGGAGCACCAATGCGCACCAGCAAATGCACAGGCCCCAATTCATGGAATTTTTTGCACTGCAGACACAAACCCTGATTGATGGAACTGTGCAAAGTGTATTTTTGCAGTGCAAAGTCCGGGCAAAGTCATTTTGTACTGCAAAAACGACCATGCACTGACTTTGCACAGACATTGCACTGCAAAAATACACTTTGCACAGTTTCATCAATCAGGGTTTGTGTCGGCAGTACAAAGTCACTTTTCAGCTGTGCAAAGTCACTTTTAACCGTGCAAAACATTCCATGAATCGGGCCCACAGTATTACACACCTGTCCAATGTTCTGCGTAATTCCGCCTCCTCAAAATAATACCAACAACCTATTGATTTGCCTCCTCAAGCGCGTTCATTTGAGCCGTGGGCAGGCAATATGTACATCCCTTTTGAATTAAGGCTGGAGTTCTTACTCATTGCCCGTCTTTATGGTGAAAACATAACCTTCTTCCAAGCAACACTGCTCTCCCATGAACATTTCGGGGTGCCAGCAGCTTTCACCGTTTTTGTTCCTGCCAGATGGGCACCGGCATTCAGAGAAAACGCGGCATTATCGCTTGTGTCTTGCCCTCTAGAGGAAAGTCTTTTAGGTCTGACCTCACCACAATCACACCAGACGAAGGCCTAAAAAGACAAGATGGCGTCCCACGGGCTCTCCTGAGAGTTTCCAGAAAGACAGGCTTATGTCCATGGTCATGTCTGCCCTGCACGTTCTCTCTGAGCACTGTGCATGGTGCGCTTGCTATGCATCAGATTCAGCAAGAGCACCTCAAAGCAGGGTTGTGTGTAAGGCACACCTGGAGGGACCTCACAGAGCACAATGTGCACCATGCGTCAGTTTCTGAAGAACCCTGGAGAAGTACGGAAGTGCAACTGATGAGGAGTCAGAGATGAAACACACACAACCAGTCTAAAGGCATGAGCAACTAGACCTGAAAAAAAAAAGAAAATCCAGAACAAAGTACCATTTATCAACCAGAATTGGGGCTACAATGACCCAGATCGACAAGAACATATGATATGTTATTTATAACGCGCTTAATACCCAGAGGTTTCTAAACGCGGACCCGGGTGTTGCTCAGTGGCATCTTGGTTCCATGTCATTTTATCGCGGGATGTTTTTTCATGGGCTTTATTACTGTGGATTTTTTAATGAAAAAACTCATCACATTTTTTTGGGGGGGGTTCCCCCTCCAAACCGGCCAGCCTCTTGAATTTTTTATATATCCCCGAAACCCCACACCAAATATATATATTTTTCCAACCGCCACAAAAAAATTTTAGGAGTTTTTTCGGCAAAATAATCTCGGTAAAAAACCACACGAAAAAACATCCTACCATGAAAAGACTTTGTACCGTCATCTTGCTTCCAAGGCGAGCACTTTGCCTCTGAGCTATCCTCTCGACATATCCTCCCGAGACATAATTTAACAATGAGACGTACATGCCTCTCAACCCTTTGGGTCGTTTTATAGCGCAAAGCAAGCCTGATGTAGGACCAGGCCTTTGACCATGAGGAAGCAGGAACAACATAAGATATCCTGCCAACATCCCTTCAGTCTAAAACTGGCTTGGAGCAGAAACTACTCCACGTACTAGGCCAACGTAGAACTACTATAGGCATGATAAGGAGCCGTGCCAACACTTACACAGAACCAGAAACCTGCAATGACACAGAAACCAGACTGGCACCGAAGCACAGCCAGGCAACACTGAACACGGAACCAGAAACCTGCACTGATGCAGAAACAAGATTATTACTGAAGTACAACCCAACCAGCACCGACATAGAACCAGAGACCAGTACTGGCACAGCAGACCATCAGTGATGCAGAACAGACAACAGAAACCAGACCAGGCCTGACTCAGAATCAGACTATCATGAGCACACTACCGAAAAAAGACCACAACTGCACACCATCACTAACGCAGAACTCAAAATCCGGCCAGTATTGCCACAGTACTTGAACAGAAGTGAAGAGGGCTCAGTGATTAGACCAGCACTGACGCAGAATTTCACTAGCACAGCCGGAGATCGAGTCAAAAATGATTCAATGGCAGACGAGGGACACAGAACCAGAAAAACAGTGACACCAGATCAGCAGTCACACAGAAGCAGACCATTCAGGACCAGAACCAGGCCAACACATAAGCAGAACTAGGAACCAGGCCAGCAGTAACATAAAACGAGACCAACACTGAAGTAATAATGAATTAGTTCACATTTGCATATGGTGCTTCTTGTCGGATTCTTCCTACTTCTAAGCACAGTAACAATGGGAGGTATTAATACACAATTTGATGGTACTCCATTTTTGTATTTACATCAGAAGGAGGAAAAGGTGAGTCAGCCTTTCCAGCATTCAAACCCGTGCCCTGCGTGCTCTGACTGGCATAGAACCAGATCAACCTCTAAACCAGAGCCAGTAACCAGGCAAGAACTGATACAGATCCAAACCAGCAAAAACACAGAACCAGGTGAACACTGAAGCAGAATTAGAATTTAGGCAAGCCCTGAAACAGAAATAAGCACCAGACCAGCTCCAGTACAAAGCCCGAGCTACACCGAGCCAGAACTAGAGGCCTGCCGGAGGTAAAGACAGACAGAAAATGGGTAGAGCCAACTTGATAGGCATACCACATAGTATTGGCCATAGCCAGGACTGACTTATTGGGCGTGAACACATATGCTGCAAAATTCCTCTGACCAGTTGCATAATGAGATCACAGGATCAAAAAGGCCTCAGAGACAAAGCATGCACTTGAACTGCAACCAGCACTGACCTAGATCTGAGACCAACAAGACAGAATGGTGTATGTGGCCAGCTAGGTATCAGACTGGTGCCGTCCCATGATCAAGCACCGCATAGGTGAGTAATCACAAAGTTAAGCTGGCCTATTGGGCGATCAGGAGATTTACAGTCAAGCTCGTACCTCGGATAGGGCTGAGGCACAGCCTGTGGAATCTCTTTCCAAAGCACTGTCTTATTGCCATGAAGACCAATGGGCTACAACCATGACCACACCCTAGATGGGCATTGAACAAAAATCTGCCTTGTAGTACTCACAACTTTGAAGTCTTCGGCTGTGCACTGCATTCCCTGATAGCGGCATGCCAATAGCATATCCCTGATGTCATGGCCTGCTCGACTGTAGAACTCAAACATGCTGAAAGGCTTTGGCTTGAAATTCCGGAAGTTTGCCTTCTCCTGCAGGGTTTCAAGGAGCTTATCGTCAGCCATCTGAATGTCTGGAATTTCATACCTGCAGAGGGAAAGGTTAGAAAGGCACTGGTCAGTGGAAGGAACTCATGGTAGCAATAATAAAGACAGACACAAGTGATCACAGTTCAAGGGTGTTCATTAAACTACAAAGGTAGGTTGTAAAAACGCCTAATCTAAACCTAAATCTAAAATGGGAGCAAGCTTCGACCATCAAATATTAATAAGGCAGTCCTAGTGGCATTGTGTCAAATAAAAGGGCCTATACTAAGAAAAAGCTATTGCCAATCCTTATGCTAAATACAAAAAGAAGTGTGGGAAGGAAGTGTTCACAAATGATAAGTCAGGATGTGGTACTTGAGGTCTCCCTGCCACTACAAGGCTATGTATCACATGTTACAGTAAAACATGCAATAAATAAAAAGTACACCTGAAAACCCATGTTGTTTACACTCAAATTCTCGCACCAATGCACCTAGCATTTGCTCATTCCCATTGATAGCTCTGACCACTATATGGGAGCACTCCGCTCTGGTGAATGGAGCTATTACCGCCCCATTCCAAGGTTGGTGGGGGCGGTAATTCCCCATTCACCAGGGCCCTTCCCCATTCCCATTTGAGCCCCCATAGGGCTCAATGGGAATGGGGAAGGCGCTAATAACGGTACCGCAAATTGTGGTACCGTTATTAGCTCCAAAGTCCCTTTGCAGGTCCCGTCCTTAATGCCTGGAAAAACCAGGCGTTAAGGGAGGACCCGCAAAGGGAACTCGTAGTAGGGTGGTAAGGGATTACCGGCACCGGTGCCCTTACCGGTGCCGGTAATCCCTTACCGCCCACCTCGTAATGAGGCCCACAGTCTATTTAGAAACCCGTGTCTGTTTGTTTCTAAGGGGCACCATCTTGGAAGGGCCCTCTACATGATACGCCTCTTACCACTAGCTTGGTGTATTTTGTAACAGCACAATCAGGCGATCACCACGGCACAGAATTGTCATTTAAATGTGTATAACTGTGTTGGTTTTGGACAAATTGTAATACATCAGCGACTATTTTATAAATATTTTGGTGAATGTTTCTATGTTTTTTTGCTCGTATTTATGCGGTACCGTCTAGTTGGTAAGTAGAGGGGAAGCGAGAGAGAATTCTGAGTCAGAATATGTATCTCTCATAGTGACTTGGCTCCCAAGTGTGATATGTGGCCGTATATCTGTGGCCATCTATTCAACTGCATTGTTATATCTGATTAGGCATACTACCACTATGACCCAGGTGTGTGTATGCTATAAGCAGCAGTTCTGCAAATACTGCATATGAGTGTGCTGGGCAGTTTAGTATGCTGTAGAGGACTGTTAAGGTTAGTGCGCAACTCTCAACCACTTCAGTCCAAGTGTGTACATTCTCTAAGTAGTTCTGCAAGCTGAGTATAGATGGTAAGTTCTTATATTCCAGAGCAGTTCAAATTCAGTCCGGACTGGTGGTGTTCAAGGTTTTCAAAATTTCAAAATATCCTGGATTTCTAATCCAAAAGTATGGTTCCTCATGTCTGTATGTTACAGTGTAGCAAGGTTTTGCCAGCTTTCTGTTTCATTCAAACCCAGAGTGTCTGTTCTCAGCCTGAAGATCCAGAGTTATTCTCTTCTGTAGAGTAGATTGTGGAGGTTCCCACCTCTTTTTGGGATGGTGATCTTCTCAATAATTGTCCAGATAAAGTCAGTTGGCCAATGTTGTTTTGCTATAAAGTGCTCCACCATAGGTGCAGTGACCTTCTTAGTTCGAATGCAGGATCTATGTTTTGCCATTCTGGTTTTGATAGGGCGTGTAGTCATGCCCATATATCATTTCTGGCACGGACAAGTGATCAGATAGATGATGTTATTGCTATTGCAGTTGCTGAAGCTTTTTTGGTTTCAGGAACCGCGATCTTTAAGCATTGACATAGGATGACACTACTGGTTGACACAATGGTTAAAGATCTTTTTGTAGTGGCACATGCGCTGCATACACCACATGGCGTATGTTCAGTAGGTGGTGTCTGGTTCCAGAGGGTGTTTGGTCTCAAATCTGGTTCTTTGTTTGTATGGATCAAGGCGTCACGTAGGTTGCGCCTTCTTTTCGTGGCGAACCTCAGTGTCTCCAAAGTGACGTCCCCTACATTGAGGATCAGCCAGAGTTTTAAAATGTCTTTCTTAATTTGATTTGCCAATGGTGAGAAACTCAACTCTGCTGTGATATTCCCATCAAGTTCATCTCGTTTACCATGATTTTCCAGCGTGACAGCTCCTGGGATGTTCTTTGCTCTTTTTCGTGCTTGTTTGACTAGACGTTTGGGGTAGCCACAGTTCAGTATTTTAGTGGCTAGGTGATTCGATTGTCTCTCATAATCCACTAAATTGGAGCAATTTCTCCTGTATTGCAGGAACTTCCTAAAGGGCAAGTTGCTCCTGAGGCTGGCAGGGTGGTAGCTGTTGAAGGTCAATAGAGAGTTCCTGTATGTAGGTTTATTGAATACTGAACTCGTCATGAGCTAATTCCTTATTTCCAAGTTTAAATCCAGGAAGTGGATTAAGGGAAGGCTGTGTGTTTCCGTAAAAATTTTAAAAACTGTTTTGTTCATTGAGCCATAACATGAAGATAGCCAGTTCCTCTTCACTGCCCTTGAATATCATGAGAACGTCATCTATGTATCTTGACCATAATTCGATCTTCTCGGTCCAGGGATTAGTCTTGCTATAGATTTTCTTCTCTTCAAAATCAGCAACGTACAGGTTGGCCAGACTAGGTGCGAAGGTGGCACCCATCGCGGTTCCAGATGTTTGTTCGTAGAAAGAGTCTTTATACAGAAAGTAATTTTTAGTTAGAGCTACTTCTACCAATTGCATGATCAAAGTGATAGGTGTTCGTACGGGTTGATCGGTGTGTCTTAAGACCTTCTCTACCACTTTTAGTGTCACTATTTGTGGTATCCTAGTGTATAGTGACTCTACGTCTAGAGGTATCAATAAGTTCAGTGTGGAGTCAAAAGGTCGATTTTTCAGTAGCTTGAGAACTGCAGTGGTGTCTTTAAGGTATGACCTCATTCTGCCCACTTCAGGTTTGAGGAAAAAGTCGACCAAACTGTGACAGGGGTTCTAAAATAGAACATATCCCTTAGACAATTGGTCTACCTGGAAGTGGTGTCTTGCCCTGGTGCACCTTTGGTAGGGTGATCCTATTTTTATTATATTGGTTGAATTGTTGGCCAGGTATCTGTGTGTTCTTACTCTGGTCTTCGTAATAGGCGTCTGTGATATAAGGATTGATTCTTTCCTGGGTGAAGGTCGCCAGGTCTTTTTTTAGTTTTTTGTTCAGATTAAATTCTCTGAATTCCTTCATGGATGCATCTAGATCTTCTAAACTTTTCTTGTATTTTGCCAGGACGTTAGATGATTTCAGAGCTTCTTGTTTTTCTTCAACCTCTTTCATAATTTTTTCAGATACCACTTTTGCCGTACTGATAATTTATTATCTGTAAAATGCATGTTTTTTCCATGATCACTATGACTATTTCAGTGGAACCTGTGTATTACAGGTAGACGTTTAACCCATTTTCTGCCAGGCCGCCAATAGTTACCTATGGAAAGGTATACGTACATATACATCCTAAGGTTGGTGAAAGGATTCAAATTTGTTTCAAACATCTCTGCTCACCTTTCCAATGCATTTAAAATCCATACATTGTGTTTCTGAACTATAGAAACTCTGACTACAAATTCTCTATAACATTTACCATGCATTGTAGTTTTGTGGCTAAGATTGATATCTGCATCTTGGAAACAAATAAGATATTTCTTTGACTTTTTCCCTGTAAGTAGCAGGCCAGCGTGTTTCCTGTGCTGCAACACCTCGGGAGGATAGCTCAGGGGCAACGTGCTAACCTTGGAACCAAGACATCACGGAGCAACAGAGCTTCGATTCCCGGGTCCACGCTTAGAAACCTCTGGTTATTAAGCACATTATAAATAACCAATCACATCATATCACCATCATAATAAGTTTTGCCCTTTCTGAACTTGTATTTCCTTTCTGTCTCCATGCTGATTGCATGGCTGCGACCCCCAGTGTCTGTACCTGCTTACACTGTGGTCCCGTCTAAACAGTAGGAAGTCAAGGGGTAGTTGAAGAGTCAATATAACTATTTTAAATATCTGGCCACCTTTGAAATGCCTATGAAATAGTCCACCAGTTTGGTTTCAAAATAATAGAAACTCTGAACACAGATTCTTAAAATATTCATCTATGGCTATGATTGCCATCTGCGGCTTGAGCACTAATGATTCTATTTAGCTATTGGGTAGGAGGCCAACTTGTTTCCCGGGCTGTTAGCCTCATTATGACATTTGGCGGTAGCTTTCATCAGTGCAAGTTGTATCATTTCGGAAATTGTGTTTGTATGCTGAACATATCGGAATCCTTTTTGATTCAGTGCTAATTGCACAGGGGGAGCGCCCGCATTTACTTACTTACAGTCCCCTCCGTGCAATATTCAGAGCCTGCACTTGAAATTGCAGCGAGTGCATGTAAAAATGCAGGTAGACCTGGGGTTACACGTATTGTCTTCACTTTGTAGAGCAAACAAGTGCACATGCCATAACAGGAGGCATGTAACAGAAAATCCCATGAAATACAATGCATTTGTTTGAGCTGGCAAATCACATGTTAATGCATTTCTTTTTTTAATGTGCAGAGTGAATTTAGGTGGTGGGAACATACATATTACTCAATGTTTCTGCTCAACCTGCTAAATAATGTGAAAATCACCTTGCACAGTTCCATGAATCAGGGTGTGTGTCGGCAGTGAAAAGTCACTTTTCGGCAGTGCTAAGTCACTTTAAACCGTGCAAGTGATTCCATGAATCGGGCTCTTTGTATTTTCTCAAGAATGTCTTCACGTTTGTTGCCCTCCTTTGTTCCCATGTTTACAATTTGCTCCTTTCCTGTTTCAACTTGACGCACCCCCTTGCATGGGGAAAGAGAAGGTAGTTTGATAGGTCGCATGCGGGTTGCATGGATTAACCCACATTTGTTAAAGGTGGACTCACCAAATCTAACCCAGCTGAACCCCATTCGCCGAATCGATGGCCCACCGATGCGTCGGTACAGTCAACACAGAGTCATGGAAAGCATGGTCTGGGTGAGTGGGGTTATGGGGCATGGACTAGGCTGGTTGATGGGGGGACATGAGGTTGAGAGGACATAGAGGTGAGTAGATAGGGGGTGGGAGCCATGTCAGTACAGGGGGGTTGGTGGAGGGTATGGGGCAAATCCCTCCACCATGAAGATGGGAGGTGGCAGAGACAAGGATTAATTGAGAGGAGAAAGGGGGCCAAATCTCTTAATCCGATTGAGGGGAAAAGGCAGCTGACAGAGAGTTGTTTGGCCTATTTGGTGAGCGAGGGCCAGTGGTGAGTCAAGATGGCTTATAGCACTTAAGCACAAATACATAGATGCGATTGCAAAACAGATTTTTGATTAATGCTGTTCCATGCCAAAAATCCATGCATCTCTTTTTATAAGGAAATGGCTGCTATTGCCAGACATGATTTCGAGGGACCCTCCATCATGTCAGAACTAACCTTCCTTGACTGTAATAATGATACTATTAGTCACCACATCAACACACTTTACATGTGACCATTTTCAGGAATAAGGAGCCGTTATGATAGCGTGCTTGAGGGGAAAAGCTGCAAGTGGGCACGTTACATCAATTGCTAGTGTTCCCATTAACTGGAAAGAAGCTGTGTGTTGGAATTCAAGATAAATTGTGGGATGGGAGGCACAACAAAAGTAAACAGCTATTATGTGAGGTACATGAGGGGTAATGACCTCCTTCTTATCTATTTCAATCGTAGGTTAGTTCAGCTTCAGGTGCAGCGGGGTAAACCTCAAGGCCACTCGAGATCCAAACAGAGAGAACAAAAAACATACACTCGCTGTTGCCAGCCGGTAACCCTGTGCTGCACTCTAAATGGGATAGAATCCCTGGCACCTTTATGAGCAGTTGAGAGCAGGGGCCTTCTCCCTGGAGACCACAGTCTCAAATGGTCAATGTAACAGAAATATTTGGGTATGTAAATTTCAAAATTAGATCCCTTATGTTTATCAAATGATGCGCATTCGTGCATAGATAAGCCTATCCTCCTGATTTAACACAGTCAGGAACCAATAAGACTGCAAAAAACAGGGCAAACAGATAAACACAATATTCATTTATAGCAAAATTCATAGACAACACACTGACTGAGCGTCACTGTGTAGAACACAAAGTAATACAAAATAAACATTCATCAATACAGTTGAATACAGTGTCATATCCAAGCTGCTAGTCTGCTCTAATAAACCAAAAAAATCAATCAAATTCATGCATTCAGGAAAATAACAGAAAAGTACTTCATCAAATTGATATATGTGCATCTTATACATATGAGCAGTAAAATTCCTTCTGCTCAATCATTAGCTCCAAGGTCCCTTAACAGGTCCCGCAAAAAACGGCTTGTCAGAGCAGCCGTTCCTGCTGGGACCCGCTAAGGGACTTCGGAATAGGGTGGTAAGGATTTACCGCCATTCATACCGGTGCCGGTAAACCCTTAATGCCCAACTCATAATGACCCCCACTGAGTTGAAAGCGAGTGTACCTTAGAAGTGTATTATTTTAACAGTGTCCAATGGAGGCAGAAAAAAAACATGTGGTGTGGTAGATGCTGACTTTGTGTAAACTGGGAAAAGGAACCTTTGACAGATTTAAAACAGCAGCAGTGCACATGGAAAGAAAGGTACATTTGAAACACGGTACATTTTGAAAATAAAAAGGAGGAATGATGCCTTACATGTAAGAAATAAAATCAAGTGACAGATTGCGTTTATCCGGAATAAAGAGATAATAATTTTCATCATATAAAATCACAGCATGTAAAGAGAGAGGCCTATTTGGTTTTTCTAAAAGTGAACACTGGTTTCCTATGTTAACTGTGGCCTATCTGTGTTCATAAGATTAATAATTAATCTACCTTTGTTCCAATATAGTAGAAAAGAAAGATTGTATTTATGAACAGCAGGTCTAAATGTAATGCAAAATGTTACATGTTAAACACATTGGGCCTCATTACGAGTTTGGAGGTAGCCATTGTGCTATTAGCGCCATGGCTGCCTCCAGAATCGTGTCTGGGTCCATGGTCTGCGAATGAGTAATTACCGGGTCATTCCAACCTTGGAGGACCCGGTAATTCCTCATTCACAAAACCATTCCCCATTCCCATTCGAGCTCCCATAGGATTCAATGGGAATGGGGATGGAGCTAACACCAGACGTCTCATCTGGGTCCCGCAAGGGAACTTCGTAATAGGGCGGAATGGGTTTATCGGCACCATTACCGGTGCCGGTAAACCCATTCCGCCAGGGTCGTAATGAAGCCCATTGTCAATGTAAAATAGTACTCTTTTAGAATTATGTATGTAGCTTGTTTTTCCCCATTGAACTGGAAGGGATGGGCCTCTGAAACCTTGACCTCAAGACATTTGGCTGAGGAACTCTAGGGGAAGAAGGTCTGGCTTTCAGTTTAAATGCTAAAAAATAAAGAGGAGTAGATCGGAATGGTGGAGGTGGCAGATAAGCCAGCCAGCAGAAGTCACCTTGAGGTCAGGTCTCCCCATTAAGTGTGCATTAGCTTCGAACAAAAACCTTTGAAACCCAGGAGGGGAGGGCATTACCAAATGGGCCAGCCAGATGTCCTAATCAGTTCACAGAAGAGAAATGAAGCCTAAGAAATGGTGAGGCCTGGTGTGAATCTTAGGGACACTTGTGGTGCCTTGCCACTGACTAACATTGAAGAAATTTTCTTGAATAAAAAGCACATTGTGTGTTCCAGTAAGCTCCTCCCGGACTCACATTTAAGGGGACAAGAAGCCAGTCGGTGTCATGTAAATATGAATCCTGTGTGATGTATATCATTTGAGTTATAAAGACAATTATGATTGCGGCCTTCTCATAATTCCGAGGGAATGGAAAGTTGGTGTGGTGATAGGTTATTTTTTGTATTTGTATTTATTTTATTTATAACGCGCAACCCGCAGGCCCGGAGGCATCAGGGCGCAAATTTATACAAGGTTACAAAAATGCATATATACAGGAATAGCAATGCAAGAATTTACAAAAGGAATAACATTACATGATATGAACAGGACATTAGGTACAAATAATACAGTGGTACCGGAGCCGATAGGTAATAGCTAGGTAATAACCGGGGTCGGCAGGTCAGAGTAAGTAAGACAGAGGCGCTGTGCGAGACTTAAAGCTGGTCGAAAAGCCATGCTCTAGTATTGGCTTTGAAAGTGTAAAAAGACTCTTCAGCTCTGATTGTAGCAGGGAGGGAGTTCCAGAGCTTGGACGCTAGGACCGGGAAGCTTGAACCCCCTGCTTTTTGCAGTTTAAATCTAGGGATGGCTAGACAGTGGGACTGGGCAGTTCTTAGTGGACGGGAGGTCGAATGTCGCGACTGTCGACTGCCGAGGTAGATGGGGGCCTTATTAGCCAGGCATTTGTGCGTAATGGCGAGTGCTTTGAGTGAGATTCTTTGCTTGACAGGTAACCACTTTAATTTTGTTCTAGTTTCTGTGATATGGTGGTTACGAGGGATGTTTAAGGCGGCACGAATGGCATTGTTTTGGGTAGTTTGGAGTTTATTTAGGTTCTCTTGGCTGGTGCCTAGGTAGAGGGCACTGCAGTAATCGATTTTAGCCATGATGAGGGTTCTCGCTAGTGTGACACTGTTGGAGGTAGTAAGGAAAGGTCTGCAGGCTGCAATGAGTTTGCATGTGTAGGCAGACGCAGATCTGACAGCATCCGTTTGTTGGGTTAATGATAAAGTAGCGTCTAGGTAGAACCCTAATGTTTTAGTGTCTTTTGAGACTCGAATGTTATTGCCGTCTATGGAGAATGACTGATATGCCGGTTCTAGTCTGCTCAGGCGTTGTGCAGTGCCCAAGATCAGAAGCTCCGTTTTGTCGTCGTTTAGGCAAAGCTGGTGTTGGGCCATCCAAGCTTGGAAGACCAAGTAGACATCATTGAGGGCCTTGGTGTCAGCTAGATAATCACCAGTGATGGGAATGAGTATCTGGGTGTCATCCGCATAATTAGTGTAGGAGACACCCAGATAGTCAAGCACAACAAAGAATGGTTTTGTGAAGATGTTATAGAGTGTAGGTGACACACAAGAACCCTGAGGTACGCCACAGTGAATTGGGGAGGGGTCGGCGGCTGCGGATGGGGCAAAGACTCTCATGGATCTGTTGCTCAAAAAGGATTTGATCCAGGCTGCAGCCGAGGATGAGAAGTTAGCAGCGGAGTGGAGGTGCTTGCAAAGGATTTGGTGATTGACCAAATCAAAAGCGTCCGAAAGGTCGAGAAGTAATAGCATAGCTAGCTTGCCCTGATCCTTTAGGACCTCGATTTGGGTTTTGAGGTCTATTAACGCAGTCTCCGTCCCGTGTCTGGGGCGGAATCCAGATTGTCGTAGACCTAGCATGTTATTGGATTCCAGATAATTTTGAATCTGAAGGTATGCAGCACAGTCTAAAATCTTAAGCAGAAATGGTACTGTTGTGATAGGTCGGAAATTGGTAGGAATACTTGGGTCGAGGGATGGTTTTTTAAGCAGAGGGATCACCCAAGCATCCTTCAGGTTATCCGGGACAATACCGGTTTTGAAGGACGAGTTAATGAAGGCTGTGATAAATGGGGCCAGCTCATGCGCCGAGTCCTTAATAATAGGGGCTGGGCAAGGATCACCTTGGCAGTTGGAGGGTTTAATTCTGAGAATTATGTTTTCTACCTCAACGACGGTGAGCGGTGAGAATGTAAATGGTGTGGTGTTAGCAGCGTCTGGAGTGGAGGCCTTGGCAGGGGAAAGAGCGCGGTTGTCGCGCTTCAGGCTGTCCTGCTTATCTTTAATTTTCGCTTGTAGTGTGGAGATTTTATTTAGTAAGGCTGCTTGGATGTTAGCACACCATTTACTATCTTTCAAGCAGTTGTCAGGGGGGGCGACTGGAGTTTCAAGCTCTTTTAGGATTTTGAAGAGTTCCTTAGTGTTCGAGTCAGCTTGCATAATGCGGTTGTTAAAAGATTCCTTTTTTGCAGTGATGATGGCATCTTTATAAGAGAGTGAGGCAAGAAGGAAACCATCTTTGTGCTCGTCAGAAGGATGGCTTTTCCATCGATTTTCGGCATAACGTTTCACTTTGCGGAGAGTTCTTAACTGTGGGGTGAACCATGAGTTAAGATGAGCTTGTAATTTGGCCTTCCTAAGTTTGATGGGTGCTATAGAGTCAACAGCCGTTAGCATTGTTTGGTTGTACGTGTCTGCTAAGGACATAGGGTCAGAGCAGGTGTTGATGGCTGCATCAAGGGTTGGGAGTAACAGTGGGAGGAGTTTCTCCTTCTTTATGTCTTTTTTGCTTCTAGTCGGGAGTGCTGGGGCTATTGGAGTCGGGATGCGTGGGGTAGCTTCAATGTTAAAGGTTATGACGTGATGGTCATACCATAAACAGGGGTTGTTGCTGAGAACCTTGATGTTGCAATTGGAGCCAGCTAACCAATCAAGTGTTCTACCTTTGATATGGGTAGGTTCTTGAATGTAGAAGGTGAGGCCAAAATCAGTTAGTATGTTCTCCAAGTTGGTTGCCACACCAAGACCTAAGTTCAGGTCGCCTAGGATGATTGTTTGTGATTTACTTTTAGTATTGTCCAGGAGGAGGGTGGAGATTTCACTGGCAAAAGACGGTGCCGGTCCCGGAGGCCTGTAGATAAGGTGCAAGGTGGCTGTTTGATTGGGGGTGAGTGCTAATTTGACTGACAGCAGCTCAGCTGAAGCGATTTTGGCATCAGGTATCACTCTTAGGTCAAGCTCATTTTTGTGGATGAAGGCTACACCCCCACCTCTAGAGTGGGCAGTGGGGCGGTCACATCGTGTGATGCCGTAGTCAGGCGGTAGAGCCAACGCTAGTAAGGGGCCTGAAGCAGCATGAAGCCAGGTTTCGGATATAGCTAGGAAGTCAAGGTCAGACGTGGTGATGAGGTCAGCTATGTCTAGTGCATGTGCAGTGAGGGATCTGGCATTAATAAGGGCGCCCTTAAACATGGGCAGTTTAACCTCTGTGGTTGTAGATTTGCGAGTGGTAGTGATCGGCGGTGAACCAAGTGGAGGTAGTAGTGTTTGCTTCAAGGCGTTGTTACGGGAGTGACGTAGGCGGAATCTGGTGCCTAGTTTCTTATTTCTGAGAAGGAAGGGGCAAGGTCGGTTAGGTGTGGGTTTCCTAGTGAAGTGTTCCAGCCATAGTGCAGGGTCATTAAGGTATTGGTTGAACTGTCCTCCAGCAAAGGCTGCCGGGCTCATTCTGGGAGACACCATAAGTCGTGGGGAAGCAAGACTGAGAGGAGTCTGATCAGGTTTAGGGCAGAGTGGTTGGGTGGTTACCGTATGTAGCTGGGTAACTTGGGCAAGTCGTAGGGCTAGAGTGTAATAAAGTGAAAGGAGAGCACTGATGTACATGATGGTAGTCCTAGTTGCCGGCATAGGAGGGAGAAAGCCAGGAGGGCACTGCAATCACATGCATAAATAGGGGTCACCTGGATTCGATTTAGCAAAAGGCAGAAAGGCACAGCAATTAAATGCATAAATAGGGTCACCTAGATTCGATTTAGCAATGAAAGGCAGAAAGGCACAGCAATCAAATGCATAGATAGGGTCACCTAGATTCGATTTAGCAATGAAAGGCAGAAAGGCACATCAATCAAATGCATAGATAGGGTCACCTAGATTCGATTTAGCAATGAAAGGCAGAAAGGCACATCAATCAAATGCATAGATAGGGTCACCTAGATCCGATTTAGCAATTAAAGGCAGAAAG
Organism: Ambystoma mexicanum; assembly: GCF_040938575.1. NCBI lineage: Eukaryota > Metazoa > Chordata > Amphibia > Caudata > Ambystomatidae > Ambystoma > Ambystoma mexicanum. Next base: position 250,117,928 of record NC_090926.1, on the reverse strand, counting down.
GCACAGCAATCAAATGCATAGATAGGGTCACCTAGATCCGATTTAGCAATGAAAGGCAGAAAGGCACAGCAATCAAATGCATAGATAGGGTCACCTAGATCCGATTTAACAATGAAAGGCAGAAAGGCACAGCAATCAAATGCATAGATAGGGTCACCTAGATCCGATTTAGCAATGAAAGGCAGAAAGGCACAGCAATCAAATGCATAGATAGGGTCACCTAGATTCGATTTAGCAATGAAAGGCAGAAAGGCACAGCAATCAAATGCATAGATAGAGTCACCTAGATTCGATTTAGCAATGAAAGGCAGAAAGGCACAGCAATCAAATGCATAGATAGGGTCACCTAGATTCGATTTAGCAATGAAAGGCAGAAAGGCACAGGCAGAAAGGCACAGCAATCAAATGCATAAATAGGGTCACCTAGATTCGATTTAGCAATGAAAGGCAGAGAGGTACAGCAATCAAATGCATAAATAAGGTCACCTAAATTCAGAGCAATCAAATGCATAAATAAGGTCACCTAAATTCGATTAGCAGTGAGATGCAAAAGGCACTACAATCAGGTGCAAGATCAAAGACGTTTGTTAGCGGAATCACCAAGTGGGTGCCAGTGAGAGAGGGACAGTCATAATGGTACAACAAATGACACGTATAGAAGATGCTGGTAGTTTACGCTATACTGGTTTAAGAGTCGCTTAGAATAGTTACCACGCCTAGCGTGCTGACGATAACTCAGGTAGCTCAGGTTTGTACTCTAGAGGTGGCCTACCTAGTGCAGACCTAAGGCTAGAAGCTCCTCCTCCTGCCTCAGGCAATCCGTGAAGTTCGAGGGTGAAGTAGCCAAGTCGGCAGAATCTTAGTGTTAGCAGCCTTGCGGCTGCGACGCGGCAAGACAGGCAAAGACAGGATCTGATCCTTAGTGGAGATCCTTGGTGAGGAAGATCCGACTCACGCCTGCCGGTGGATGCAGCACCCGGAAGTGAGGTTTGAATCTTGAAGGGTCAGAGTTGTGACTATTTCGGCTCTAGAGCAAATCGCAAATAAATGTAGCTCTGCCCAGGAAGGGCGTGCCGATTTATTTTTTATATTTTCCGACTCACCATAAAATGTTGAATATATAGGTTCATGTAGTTATCTGACAGATTAAGGCAGTTGCCGCGTTAGCAGATTTTCATAACCCAAAAGTGTAAAACTACCTGTCATTTTGAAATGATGTATCTTTCCTCCTCCCTCAGCTTCCATAACTCATACCTCCCAACTTCTGGTTCTATCAAAAGCCAGTGGGCATCTTGGTGGGATGTGAAGGGAGAGGCTAGCCAATCTGTATCGTGGGAATTATGATGATATGTAGGTGTCATCAGCACAATATCTTGGCAATTTCCAATTTAAGAAGGGACTTGCAACAACTAGGGAGAGAGACCAGAAGAGCTGCCTAATGGACACCACCTTGCCAGTGGATCAAAGCTAAACCAAGGCCTACCTAGCAGGAGGGAGAAAAGGAGACCCGGGGACTTTTCCTGGAAACCTGGGAGCCCTATCTGAGAGAGGCCTGTGGCTGGAGAGACCTGGCTAGTGGGTAAAGGCTTGAGGTGTGAGCTGCCTGCCTGAAAGAGGGTCCTAGGATCTGGCTGGCCTCCTGAGCTAAGAACATAGATCTCCTTTGTAAGTAGGTATATCCCAAAGATATCAATTGTGTGGGGAGCTACCGGCCTTAATAACTTTGGTGGGAGGGGGGGCAGAACTGGGAAGATCCTGTTCATATTTAACTAAAAAGTTAACTCAATGCATTCTCTATAGAAGAACACCCTATCCAGTTACATTGAATTGTGTTGGAATTTGTCTGTTTAACCCTTATCTTTGCATTGGTGGGTGGTCTCCATTAGTGTGAGGGGCGTGAAAGCCTTTTACCCTTAGTAAATTAACTAAATAAATAATTTAATTAATTCCCATAGGGTCATTTATCACGGGGTGATGTGTTTGGCAGTAATTCGAAATTGACAAATCATTCTCCCAGTGCACTGTAAACGACTCTAGTCTGTAATGTAGTTGGGTAACCCTGCTCTTCAATTGAATGTGCTAGCGTCCCCAAAATGAAAGTCCCAACACCTTGCATTCCTTTTGAAAGCAAATTGTGCTAAAGGAATTTTCCCTTTCAGTCCAAACCAGAATCACAAAGCCTTGCATTTTCACATGAGGTGTGGCTATGCCAGTCTGTGCACCCCTACCAATCTGACCTGTATGTTGCCTGATGCAGACCCCCGTAACATAAGGAACATAAGGAAAGGCTTTGCCAGTCAGCGTAATCCTACCAATCTGACCTGTATGCGGCCTGATGTAGCCCCTCGTTATATGAGGTGAGGCTATGCCAGCCTGTGTAATCTTACCTATTTTGGCCTGTATGCTGCCTGATGTAGCCCCTTGCAACATGATGTGTGGCTTTGCCAGTATGTGTAATCTTACATATCTGACCTGCATGATGCTGGCTGTTGCCTCCTGTAACTTGAGTTGAAGCTTGCTTTCTTGTGTACACTCTATAAACACAACTATACTATGTAGCTCTCATAAGCAATGTATGTAACATGTGCAAGAAACCAATGTAACCAACCTTTTCTTAAGCTAAAGCGCCCAGATGCCTTCGGTTTAGGTGCGCTATATAAATCTCAAAATAAATAAATAAATAAATAAATACAATTGTAGGAGTGGTGCAAAACGAAATTCCCAATGTGTTCCCTTGTATCCCAAAGCAGAATCCCAAAATGTTGCGTTTGACCTAAATAAAAAGCCAAAATTATTTTTCCATTGTATTTCCACTCCCTGTACCGTTCCTTCAAATCAGAGAGGTCATATCTAATTGATGCCTGGGTTGCTGGGAGAAAGGAGTATTATGCCAAACTAAACAATCACTGGGCCTCTTTACAAGTATGGAGGTAGCCATGCCCTTAAAAAGGGCATGGTTGCCTCCATACCGGTTCCCAGTACCGGGTTCCAGTACCGGGTTCCTTCAATGAGGAATAACCGGGTCATTCCGACTTTGGAGGACCAGGTAATTCCTCCTTGAAGGAACCCATCCCCATTTGAGCCCCTATAGGGCTCAATGGGAATGGGGAGGGAGCTAATAACGGGCCCGTTAATAACGGCCCGTTATTAGCTACATGTTCCCCTCGCGGGACCCGGTAAGAACGCCTTACCGGGTCCCGCAAAAGGAACCTCGTAATAGGGCGTCCCGTAATGAAGGGTGCCGGTCCCGTACCAGCCCCCTTCATTACGGGACTGCCAGGGTCGTAATATTGTGTGTTTTGTATTTTTCCTACTGGTTAATTTGCAAGAAATCTGATGTAAATTGTGACTGCAAACTTCAACATTTTACCTGTGTCTTATAGCAACTAAAAGTCCTTTAAATCTATGTAAGTCAACTGGTGACAGAAATTTGAATTGTTGATATTGTTTAGTGCCACAGGGTTGGTGTTTGATGTTTTTGTGATTGCCTATTATTCTTTACAAAAACTTAAATAATTATGTATTCTTAGTATACACTGGCCTGTCTCCTAGCTTATTGGTGGTAAAGGGGGTATTTTGACATAGGGTACGATAGAAGTGGAGGCCTCACTAAAGTTGAAACTGTAAAAGCGTTTTGTTGTGCGCCACCTTGCTTGGTGGGGAGGAACTCCCTGAGTTGAGAGTGACCATCTAATAAACCGTTACAAGGTGCCCAGTTACTTTACAATGCGATTGCAATCCACCCCCTCAATAATGTCTTTCTATCCAATCCTCGTCACCGCTCTGAACATTCGCTACAGTTCAGGAGGTATAGCTGCATTTTATTTTTACAAAACACTTCCTCCTGCCATGAAATCGAATTTCATGTTTTGGTCCCCTGTTGTGAATTGCATTAAATGCTCAAAGGCCTGCGTTTTAGTGGCAGAAGAATGCCACTCTTGCTGTTAACTCCATGCCCCTGCCTATTGAGATTACATTGAGTGAGAAGCGGCGTGTTGTCTGTCCTAATGTGGCACCTGGTTCCACACAAGAAGGTCTGGAAGTTGTTTTGCAACTCAAGTGCACAATACGTCCCTCTTCTTCTGACAATCCTCGGCGCTGCTGGACCACTGCTGCAGTGATTGGCGGAGTATAGAAGTTGATTAACAGAACACACGTGCACGCCAAATGGTCGCCTCTCCGTGAAGAAGTCCTGTGGTCTAATGAGCTGGACATGCAGTAAGTAAACGCCAGCAAACATTCATTGCTGCTACTCCTTGGCCAGTTTTCTAGAGGACTCTCTGTTGGTGCACTCACAATATCCTTCCGCATTCCATTGAGACACTTCAGCCCACTAAAAAATTGCCCATTCCTTCAGAAGTTCCATTCCACCAACTAAACAATTTCCACGGCTGTATTAAAAGCACTCAAGGACCCATAGGGAAATCTTTGGGCATCATCACAAGTTTGGCAGTGCAGTCAAAATAGCGCCAGTACTTACTTTAATGGCACTTTTTTTGTGGCGGTATCAGCCTCACAGCCGCACTGTCTTGTTTTGGTGGTATCGGTATTACAGCCACTTCCACTGCACCACCGAATTCTAAGTTTTTACCTTAAAGTGTCTACCTCCAGCAAGGGTTCGGGAGCCAAACCCTGCAAACAAAATACCGACTTTGTGGAAGGCAGCCGCAAACACCGCCCCCACCTGCGCGGTCTGCCTTTTCCCTCATTTGCACTGTCAATTTGTGGGGTGCAAGGGGTCCACGCCCCACAATTCTCTACTTTAAGGCCAAAAATCAGTGGTTTAGCATGGCAGAATTATCAACAACAGTAAATTTGAAATAATCCCATTGGAGCCATAGCATCTCAAAAGATGAGTATTTACACCAACTTATCAACACTCGTAATCCAGCAGTAATTGTACCAAACCGGGTGTCTGGTAAACGATTCTGGCAATAATTTCCCAGAATTACTGCAAAATTACCACTCTTCTCGGAATGAGGCCTTTTATTTTAAGGCTTGCAGGAACTTAACACTTGTGGAGATGCCGTCAACAAATTGGAGTTTTTGGGAGTAACATTTCCTGATGTCATGTGTTTTAGATATGTTACTTTAGTGAATTTACAGTTGTCCGCCTTGAGGGTTAGGCCACTCTTTTCTAGCTTTTCCAGCATTGCTTCCAAGACTAGATATTTATCGTGTTAAAATATCTTGCATAAACTAGGACGTTGGGATTAAAGCTGATGATTGTTACAGGCCCTTGAACAAGTGAAACCTAGTTCACTGGTTCTCCGAAGGTCCACTGGCTAGCTCGAGTGACAGGGGTCTGAACCAAAACTCGCCACAGTGGTTCTGGGTATGGTGGGGATGGTCAAGGGATTCTCCACAATTCACACCTGGATCCAGCATGTGAGAATGGCATCGCCTGGTCTGCTTGGCCACCCCACCAATCACCTGAAGGCTTGGTCATAGCACTCAAATGCATCCATTACTGCATTCCTAATTCTACACAGAGCCATTGCTTGTATTCATCACGAGTCTTGGGTAAAGGCACAAGAAGAAAATGGAGTGACTCCATTTCCCGGCTTCTGTACTTTCTGTATGGCATCTTGCACAGTTACACTCTTTTTGTAATGGGGGCCGTATTTGCTGTATAATGCCTGGGAGGGAACATAAAGATCTCCTATGCCAGAGCCCTACTGATTCACCGAGCTCGCCCCTGAATGCATCCTTCTAATTCCTTTTCGTTTGCCCACTGCTGCTTCAGCAACTGGCAGCTACGTGGATTCTGAATCATATGCATATACCTATGACGTACTCACTTGATGATGGATAACATTTATTTTACCATACACAACTTGTCTCTTTCCTTACCCGACTCAATTTTATCCCAAAAACATTCAATCCTATTCTGTGGCCGCCACATCTTCCTTGTCCTGTGTCAGGCTTCTGCAAGCCAATTATTCTGCAAAGGTTTTTATAAACCTCATTGAAGGGTGATTTGTGAAGTATGGGAGCCCCCTACTTACAATGAACAAGGCCCAATAACCTGTCCTATGAGATGGTGCACACTTAGGAAGTGGTATTTTTTTCAAACGTATTTTATTGGTATTTGGTGAGAAAATACGTGCGGTACAAACATGAAAATTAAACAGTGAGGTGAACAAAGGAGAAAATAATGAGGAGGGGAAAACAGAAAAAGAGGGGAAGAACAACAAAAACAACAACAGACTTCATGTGGTAGCGAACGTTTCGGTGGATGGTTGGGTCGAGGCCAATGTTTTAGTGCTTCAGGAAGCAGGGGGGGTCGCATACAGGGTCCGTCGGTTCAGGCCAGGTGCAGGGAGTTAGTTTCGGTGTGATGCTATGGGCTATCAGGGAGGTTTGTAGTCAGCGCTGAAGCGTATGTCTCTCAGGAGAGCCTTCCAAGAGTCCAAGGTGCCGCTCTCTGTATCGCCGCATGATGTGATTCCTTCTTGCCAGGTTCTAGTTTCAGCTGCCGTCCATATCTCCATCTCTTTTAGCCAGCGTTCGTGCCTGGGGCCCGATGGCGTCTTCCAAGCCATCGCGATGGTTCTCTTAGCCAGGATGCATGAGATGTCCATTAACCTAACAGCATGTTTGAATTTGCTGGGTCTGGGGTAATTTCCCAGTAGGCACTCGCCGGGAGTCCATTCGTATGTCCACATTCCGGCGTCCATGCAATTCTGTTTAGCTTTGGACTATAGTGTCATCGCCCTAGTACAAGTCCAGAACATGTGGATCATATCCGCATTATCGTTCCCACACCATGGGCATGCTGGAGAGGATGTCTTGTTGAAGGAGGCAACCCTGTGTGGGGTCATGTATGTCCTGTACAGGATGTTCAACTGAATCCGGCCGAATCTAGCGTTCCTTGACACTTTTTTGGGGAATATTAACACTCTTTCCCATTCTTTGTCCGTGATTGGGGTCTCGAGGTCTGCTTCCCATCTTGCCCTCAGAGCTTCGCCTTTAGGGTTGGGTTTGTCACATAGTCTGTTGTAGAGCCTGGAGACTGGTCTCCAACCATCCGTAAGGTCGTGCATCTCTTGTAGTAGAGGGTCTGGGGTGGGCTCCTCTGGCCAGCTGTTCCATTGTTTCTTGGCGGTCTGCTTGAGGCGGTGGTACCAGAGAAACTGGCCTGGGGGTATTCCTTCAATGGCCTTTAATGATTCAAAGTCCCTGAATTCCCCCTCCTCAAACATGTCACCCCATGTGTATATGCCGGCTTCTTCCCACCTCCTTGCTGTGGATAGGTCTGCCTCCGTTCTACAAGTGTCTGCCAAGATAGGGTTATCCGGAGAGTACGGGTGTTTCACTCGCTTGATGTAACAGGACCTGGCCCATATCTTCCTTCCTAGCTCAATTACCTGTGGGGTAACAGGGGATTGCCGTATGGGGTGCCATAGGGTTTCCTTGGGGATTACGTTGTTCGAGGATTGCCTCAGTAGTTCCGATTCAGCCGAAGGTTCGTCCGAGAGCCATTTCGTTATGTGGCTTAACTGGGCAGCCAGGTAGTATAACTGGAGATCTGGTAGCTTTATTCCTCCCTCTTTATGTGGCAGGGATAGGATGGATAGCGACAGTTTGTGTCTGTGAGGTCCCCAAGGAAGTCCTTGATGATTGCCTCCAGTTTCTTGAAGAAGGGCGGTCGGACATAGTGACAAATGTTCACGAAAAAGTATAGGAATCTGGGGAGTATGATCATCTTGACAATCGCTGCTCTGCCTACCATCGCCAGCGGGAGCTTGGACCAGAATTTTATAGAGCGTCGAAGACTCGTGGTTGAGACTTCTGTGTTGTGTTCATGCGTGAGTAACGGGGTGTGGCTCACGTTGATCCCTAGGTACCGAAACTTGACCAGTTGCCACCCTATTCCTACAGCCGGGAGATCGTTTTCTGGTGTGCCGCGTAAGCCCGCCAGGGGGAACGCGGAGGACTTACTTCTGCTGAATCTGATCCCGGAGTATTTCGCATGATTGTCGAGTACCTCTAACACTTAGGAAGTGGTATAGTCACATCTTAGCTCTGCGTACAGTACCGCAGGAGCGGAACAATAGCCATTTGTATACCAGCCTCGTCCTGTCATTTTAGAACGATGCTGTGGGCCAATCCAGAGTTAGCCAGTACTCCTTACACACCCAGCACTATCAGCTGGCATCGCGAAACATGCAACACACCTGAATCCTGCACACAGCACATGCTATACATTGAACATGACTGGTTAGCGGGCTCTGCTGCTGAGGCAATATCATGCATACTTGTAATGCACTGCTTTCTGGTGATGTAATGTCAGTCTGTGGACTACTGGAAACCTCGAGCTATGCATGAGTGCACTATCAGATGGGCCAGTACTATGAGGCAAAACTAATAAGGGATGTAAAAGTAGCAAATAACCTAGTGTCACGTCTAGACCATCATCATAACTCAAAAATGAGGACCTATTTATGCTCGCAATCTTCGTGAGTTGCCAACGGCAGGGCCGTAATACAGAAACTTGGCCCACACACAACACAATTTGTACCCAGAGTGAAAATTGCACAAGTGCAAAAATGTGTTGCAGATATACATTTGTGCTCTTATGCAATCATTGCACTGACACAACAAACCTGCAGCGGGTCGGCTCCATGTTTCTGAGATATGGGCCCAGATTTCCCATATCATTGTCATATTGATACATGCCTCCCCTAAAACACCCAGCTCTTTCACAGCAATTGCCAGTACTCTCGTTCCTTCTGGTGTCCTGGTGCATTCTCTTGCCCACTTCCCTCGGTTTGAAATGTCGCCTTTTCTCCACAGAGCTCAGCCTTGTTCTTGGAGTTGAAGAGGGAAAATCAAGACCAAACCCATGCCCCCTCACCCCAAGCGCATATATAGAAGAACAGCAGGAAGAACAAGGAGCGCACTTATCATTTGAACCAGGCCCCAGCGCACCCATGGGTGACAAATATGCTGAAACACACCCACTTCACCAACAGTGCAACTTCCATGCTACATTAGAATCAATGCTGCAATATCAGAATCTACAAACACAAAAATCCCTGTTTAAAGGCTTGCAAATGCCTATATGAATTAACATGGTCTAAATGCACAGTGTAAAGCCATGTTTCAGGAAAATTACAGCCAAGTTCATTTCACTCACTGAACACTGGCTGCGGGAGCCTCATCAATGTTCCTCGCAAAACATCCGACCTGCCAAGGCCGTAAATTCAAGATAAAATTACTTTCTGCAGACAAACATTCCTCGCAAAACCCCCAACTGCCAAAGCCGCACATTCAAGATAAGACTGCCACAAATGCGAATAAATCACGGCAACCCAGTGTGCTTTTTTTTTCTTTCCGGGAAAGGAAGACATTTTCTCAAGGACTCGCACAACATGTGAAACATAAAATTGTAACAAGAATGGCGCAGCCCAGCCAATCTGCGCCCAGAGCCCAGGTGCGAACTGCTTGTTCAGCTAAAAAGTTATGGGAACAAAGTCACATTGCAACAAGTTAGAATTAGGTAATGGGGGCTGGCACAGCTAAATCAACCCACTGACGCAAGAGGTTAATATCCAATTATCAGGCTCTCTATAAGGGCTACATAGGTAACCTACCACTTTGCAGCCAATAGCAGGAGGAGATAGGTTTCTGGGAGCTGATCCAATTCTGTGAGGTCAGCCTGCAGTGTGATTATAAAGCTGGCTTGCAAGCCAGCCCCGGGGAAGACGGCGCCTGAACTCGCACTGTGCACGATGCTCTGTGTTTTTTTTTTCTTTTTTCTTTGCCTAGAAATAAATGCAGTTTGAAACATGCTGCTGCCTGCTTGGGACTCTGTTGCATTTCTGGGGGCCATATGAGAGGTGTTGGGGCCTCCCATAGCTGGTGAGGGTATGGCTGCTGGCCCCCCACTGCCCTGGGGGGGGGTCCAGCTTCTCCCCAACAAGTTGGTGCCCTCTGTGAGGCTCATTGCTCATTGTAACATGGGTAAATGAGCACTGCCTGCGCAAGCCCTGCGTTGACCTGAGCTCCCTGCCGCCGACTCAAGGAAGCTGTGGGACCCTCGCCTGCACCTGAAGACCACCGGAAAACGCGTAACCGGCTAAAGGCTTCGGGGGCCACTTGGAAATACCCCGCTTGAGGGCAGGTGAGAGCCCTGCAGGAGAAGGCATCTGGTGAAGCGCATTGAGGGGGTGTCCAGCAGCGGTGCAACTGCCAGTGCAGCATAGGAAAATGTAAGTCAACCAGCAACATGGGCTTTGAGGGGGGGAAATGTTTAAAGTATTATGATGCATTGATGATCAGTATGTTGCAGAAATGTTAAGTTCTTTTGTTTGGGTAGAAACTGAGGGAGGGATTGTAAATTGGGTGGTGGGTGATTGTACATTGTCGCAAAATTCAGCGCATTGGTGGTGATCGGCAGGTGAACTGTAGTTGGGACTGGGGCGGTGGCAGTGGTCCCTTCTTGTGTTTTTGAGCCTATTGGGTGGGGTAGTGACTCCCTACACATAGAACAGGAGTGCCGCGCTGATTGGTCTGGATGGTGATTTCATGTACGGGGTCTGGATTTCCTATGAATTGACGTTATAGATCAATGATTAGATGAGGTTCCCTGCTAATTGAGCGTTTAGTTCAGTGAGTGGAAGATAGTTGGCTGGTTAAGGTCCCCTGGTGAGGAGCGTATCACACGCTAGGCGACGCAGCGTGTGCAGTCCAATTATAAGAGTTTTATTGTGGTTTACCTTGTTCCAGTTGAGACAGGAAGACAGCTGTGGGGATTGTGGGGTTTTATTTTGGGATTTTTGTGGGGTTGGGAGAAATGGGTTATTGTTCTGTGTATGCACATTTGTCTGTTCATTTGCACTGTGTTTTTAGTTTGGTGACGTCACCTTCAGATTGATGCATAAGGACACAAAGTTTTGATGGTGAGGAGATAGTGGTGTGGTTTTGGATTTGGAGAATAGGTGACCCAGAGGCAGTGTGTGGAAGGCACATGCGCAAGATTGTGGGGGTGTGCCGGAGAAGGCAATGGTTTGGTGAAGATGGGCTGCACGTGGAGTGCACTGGCTAAGGTGCGGAGCCAAGAAGGCTCACAGAAGTTGAAAAATGTTCAATTATCTTCTAACTTTTGCTCCCTGAACAGCGGACTATCGAAATTTTCGAATTGAATAGAGGTAAAATGTATCACACAATACAGAAATGACTCCCCTTCACCTGTTGTGTAGCACACAGCTTCCATGCCGAAGTAAGTCAGTAAAACATAGTGTGCAAAGATTGAAAAGTACTGAAGGTAAATTAAAAAAGACCATGGCTGCTCATAGGCGGCTTCTCCAGAAGCGTGCAGCAATCGCTAAGGACACACATACACAGCACTTACACGGGAATAGCTTTAAAAGCACATGGCTACAGTTGAACTGTGTGCACGAAGGAAAGGGAAGATGCGAGGGGTCAGCTGATGCTGAACCAGCGCGAGCAGAGGGAAGAGGAGACTCACCCTTCTGAACCTCCGGGAGTGTAATATTTGATGACACAGGGGCAGAGAAAGGCAGATGAGGATAAGTAGGCACAAAATAAATTATTAAAGTATGCAATGGGAGGGGCAGTTAAAACCAGCCTCAACACACACGCACAAGAATAACAATAGTAGTGTCAACAATCACCACAATATGCACCGCCCATGTGGGGAGGATACATGGGGCAGGATGGGATCATTTCAGCAGACACCACAAGCACCAACGCAGGTACTGTTACCACTACATGTACAGACACAACAAATGACAGCACCACTACCCCAGGACTGACTAGAATCACAACACAGGGGCACTGCACAGCAGCCAGCACCCATACAGAACACTGACACAATAGCAATGGTACCGGTTACATGACTGGGTGGGGTCTTCCTGATGGGGAACAAATCTTTCAAAGGACATAGATTGATATTATACCGCTAATAGGACAGCCCAAGACAAACTTGATTTGACTCACTCTGCCACAAACACTCATGCTCCACCTCCCCGACAGAGCGGGCGAGACGCGCGCCCACACACACACTCACGCACACTTAATAATGCAGAGGACAATTGCATAGGGGTGGTGATAGGTATCAAAACATTTTCTTTTCTGGGTGACAGTGGGGCGACTAGGCCATGCATTAGGGAAGAGAGATTTGTGACATCATGAGCAATGTGGATATGACCACCTTATTAACAGAGAAATCCATAACTTGTTAAACACCAGACATACACATGTTGAAAGTAAGGAAGATTGTTTAAGCATAATGGGGGTGCACGGTACAGAGGGGGGTGCATAATGATAGCCCATCACAAGAGAGTACATTTAGCTACATTTTGAGCACACATCTTTCAGTGAGGAGACTGGGCTCATGAATACACGATTAACACAGAACAATTAAATGAGACACACAAGGTGGAAGAAGGTGCACTTGAGGGGGGAGGCCTACATTTCATTGACAGTTCACCACAGGAGGAGAGAAATAGGGGTAAAGGGTGGATGATCCATGTTCCCAACAGAATTAATTTGGCGACAAAATAACAGTGCAAGTGGTGATGCCACTAGCGCTTTTGAAAATAGCACTGGCACAAATGCATTAGCCAACACACATAGGGAAAGAGGTAATTGCTGCACGAACTGGAGAATGATGGTTGTATTAAAATTTGAGAGCAGATATTGGGGGGAGAAATATATTGTTTAAATGTAACAGTAATTACAGTAGTGGAGTAATAAAATACTAGACTAAATGAGTAATTAACAGAGTAGGTAGGGTTTAAAAAGTGGACATGGGGTGGGATAGAGAGAGTGGGAGTAAATTGTGAGGGTTGGGTTTGGAAGAAAAGAGGAAATAAATAAATAAATACAAAGAGGGGGGGGAGACAGGTAGCGAATAATTGGTAGCGGATTTCATTAGTACCAGCTTAAAGTGCCTGCAGTTCACTGCGAGGCACGCCCTGAGAAGTGAGAGAGGAGCCATAGAAAAAAAAAAAAAGATTTAAAAACCCTGCGATTATCTTAACTAAGTAACATGGTGCACTTAATTTAGAAACACAGCCACCCTATATGACAAATTTACCACCCTGATGTTTCCCTATTTAGCTTGTCAGTGCCTGATGCCCCACGGGACAAAGGCACACACTATAAATAGCTTACAACAAAAGCACAGTAAATATAAAGATCCAAAGGCCCATTTGTACACTAGCACCCAAATTGCATATATATGATTGAAGTGTGTAATGAGTATCTTCACATAAATTAAGCGCCTACCCATTTTCTGAGTACATTTCGAATTGTGTAACAATTTACAGTCAGACCGCCATTGAACGCCACCAGGTGGTGACAGGATGGTGCATAGGTGTACCATTGGCTCCTCCCACTAGGACACTGAATAGTGTGAGAGTAGTGCAGAGAGGTTAGGTCAAGAAATTGAAGAATATGTAAATTCTCAGGTCTCAAGCGCTTCCATTTCATTTCTCGCCAGATATAAAGGACCCAGGGCAGGCCTGAAGACAACGGACAACCAACACCCAATGGCTATGGACTACAGTGGGACATTTTCCCCTCCTGACAGAATTTGTTAGAAGTGTAAGGCGTCAAGCCCTACAAAGCGGTGGCCACCCTGGCAACGAGGGAGCAACGATCAACAGGGCCAACGCAAGAGATTTTCATGAACTGCAAAATAGCACGAACACTCCCGAGTTAGGGAAACATGGCCATCCTATGGTCCAACGCACACTAGCAACTAGAATAGGGACTGACACACGCATTTCCAAAGTTTAATTGAGTTTCATATTACATTTTTTGCACCTACAGCTGTAACACTGTTTTGTTTCTTCTCTTTTCCCCGCACATGCAGGTTGTTGCGTATGTATGCTGTTAGAAATGTGTAGGAAATTTCCTTAATGTTATCTTCCATTAGAAACTGTGAGGCCTACTGATTAAAACATTGTGTAGCATTCCCCACTCAATTGCCCACCCTATCAAGAACCTCAGACCCCTTAGAGCATGTTTCCCTGAAGTATATTTCCTTGCTTCCATTGAATAAACAGCCCAAGATTTTCCCTACCCATATTGAGAAATTTTGAAAAGGCGAAATGTCCAGGGGGAGGTTTGATTTTTGCCCTTAGTGATTGTTTAGTTCGCGGAGCTTGAGGTTACTAACAAGTACTAACGTATTAACGCCTTTCTTGCGATTTTCAGGCGGGCAACTTTATCATCTCATCAGCTGCAAGGACCCAGCAGCGTAAGTGGTTATGGGCACGCAAATAAGGACTTTTACCTTCACGATGGGACTATGAATAATGAACGAAATAATGGGGGTGGTACTTTGAAAATTATATGTAATAGTGAGCATTACTGCTGTATCCCCTGCTAACATTCCCTAACCTAAGCAGGAAGAGTTACGGCGTCAGTGGGTGAGGAAAAGCTGCTGCTAAAGTAAGGAGAGTTAAAGGCAGACACAAAGGGAGTAAAACATACACATAACACACATATCAGAAGTGACCAACAACATGCACACATGTACAAAATTGGTAGGGACACCACTGGAGAAAGCTATCCTGACTGTTCTTTAACATATGCCGGAAGAGAATTGATTACAACAGAAATTACTACAGCAGAGCACGACGCCCATGTATGACAAGGTGCGAAGAAGATTGCAAGGGAAGACAGCAACATTGAGATTGAAAAAAAAATAATAATAATAAATAAATAAATAAATAAATAAATAAATAATAAAAGAAGAAAGAAAAACAAAAAGAAAGAAGAAAAAATAAAATAAAAAAGACAAAAATATGATAAGTGCCTAACGGAGTGAGAGAAAGGAGCAAAGATGGTCACTGAAGAAGGACGTATAATGTTAAGGTACCAACGTTATGTTACCAGCACAACAGTGACAAGAAGTGGACAATCATGCTGGATGCAAGAAGGTTGAGAGAAGTTGCGAGATGAGAGCAGGAACATCACTGCTTATGGACTACTATTGAGCACATGCATCCAAAGATCAAGAGAAACTACCACTGAATTGGGGAGGAGAGTGTTCATTGGTGCGCATCAGCATGCCCTTGTTGGTGATGACCAAGGAAGATGTGAAGAGTGACACATTAACAAAGATGGAAAACAACGGAAGAAGAGAAACAGACAGAGGAGTAAAAAGAGGGGAATTACTTCTCGAGCGAGACAGAAGAATGATTGGGTGAAGTACCAGCATACCAATGAATGATCAGCAAAAAATGCATCTGAAAAGAGAAAGTAAAGAACTAGCTAGTGCTTGCATGGTAATGGATGACATCATGACTGCCTGGTTGATTGAAGGTGATAACCGAAGGACGAGTACCGAGCACAGCACCATTGTGCAAGATAGAGATACATTGCAAGAGAACAACAGAAGAAGTTATCGGAATGCAAATAAGAGACATGGTGAAAGGAAGAGCCGGACTAAGGGAGAAGATAGCGGTGTGCAACATGGTTCCAGCAGTAATAAAGGTGGCCACTCCCTGTGATCAGAGGAAGTACGAAGGGAAGTGAGTGTGGTGGAACACAGAAGGAGAACACTCCTATATGTACTGTTCATCAACAACAATGCAGAAAATTATGGACACTTCAAGGAATTGACAAAGATATGAAGAGCGGAAGGAGGTGAATGTTGCTTGGTGGTGTGGTCGACAAAGTCGACCAGAGGGGGGACTGAAGAGGGAAAATCGAGACCAAACCCATGCCCCCTCACCCCAAGCGCATATATAGAAGAACAGCAGGAAGAACAAGGAGCGCACTTATCATTTGAACCAGGCCCCAGCGCACCCATGGGTGACAAATATGCTGAAACACACCCACTTCACCAACAGTGCAACTTCCATGCTACATTAGAATCAATGCTGCAATATCAGAATCTACAAACACAAAAATCCCTGTTTAAAGGCTTGCAAATGCCTATATGAATTAACATGGTCTAAATGCACAGTGTAAAGCCATGTTTCAGGAAAATTACAGCCAAGTTCATTTCACTCACTGAACACTGGCTGCGGGAGCCTCATCAATGTTCCTCGCAAAACATCCGACCTGCCAAGGCCGTAAATTCAAGATAAAATTGCTTTCTGCAGACAAACATTCCTCGCAAAACCCCCAACTGCCAAAGCCGCACATTCAAGATAAGACTGCCACAAATGCGAATAAATCACGGCAACCCAGTGTGCTTTTTTTTTCTTTCCGGGAAAGAAAGACATTTTCTCAAGGACTCGCACAACATGTGAAACATAAAATTGTAACAAGAATGGCGCAGCCCAGCCAATCTGCGCCCAGAGCCCAGGTGTGAACTGCTTGTTCAGCTAAAAAGTTATGGGAACAAAGTCACATTGCAACAAGTTAGAATTAGGTAATGGGGGCTGGCACAGCTAAATCAACCCACTGACGCAAGAGGTTAATATCCAATTATCAGGCTCTCTATAAGGGCTACTTAGGTAACCTACCACTTTGCAGCCAATAGCAGGAGGAGATAGGTTTCTGGGAGCTGATCCAATTCTGTGAGGTCAGCCTGCAGTGTGATTATAAAGCTGGCTTGCAAGCCAGCCCCGGGGAAGACGGCGCCTGAACTCGCACTGTGCACGATGCTCTGTGCTTTTTTTTTTCTTTTTTCTTTGCCAAGAAATAAATGCAGTTTGAAACATGCTGCTGCCTGCTTGGGACTCTGTTGCATTTCTGGGGGCCATATGGGAGGTGTTGGGGCCTCCCATAGCTGGGGTGAGGGTATGGCTGCTGGCCCCCCACTGCCCTGGGGGGGGGGTCCAGCTTCTCCCCAACAGAGTGTAAGACCTTAAGCAATCGTGCATCTTTTTTACATCGCCAGCAATGGATATGGTAACCGGCAGACTGGGATTTTTTCCAATAAAACAGCGTTTTCAATCTTATTTGTTGTCTCTGTGTTTTCAAACTACGATCCGGCTATCGCGCTTATTGCTCAGAGTCCCACTTTGTGGTTTTGCTGGAAGGATTCTCAGCACTGCCTCTTATTTGTTGATTGATTCGTTAGATGTTGCCTGCTGTGGTGTCTGTTCCTTATTTCGTTTTCCCCCGATTCTCATCTTATTGCCCTAGAAGGCCCACAAACCCAAAAGACAGGTTGCCCTCTTGCCTAATCATAGAGAGAAAAGCACGAGGGCTGGAAATGGAACCAGTAGGCTGATTCAGAAGCCTGTCCACAGATTCAAGGCTTTGTTTGTGGATGTGGCCAGGAAAACGCATGGCCTTCTTTCTCTCCACCCCCACAGAGCTTACCATCGACTGCTGAATCAATGCATCTAGCACGTGTGCAATACCCGGAAGTGTCACCATGATGAATTGGGAAGAGGAAAGGTGAGGCAAAGATGGCTTCTGTGTCACAGAAGGCCCACCTCCTCGCCTCTCCTTCAGCACTTAGAGGTCCGTTCATCTTCATGACCTTGGGGAAAGGAAGGCACGCCCCTCGCCCTTGCAAATGCCAGAGGTATTGATAGACTCCCAGGTTAGTAGGATTTGTATTCGTTGTAATTTGTGATTAACCTCTTAAGAGCGGGATTTCCTATGTAATTTAGGATTTATACACATACACACCCAGCACTCATAGGGTTAATGCCCCTAATGTGCACATACTTTGCTGCTGACTCCTGCGTTGCCGAGCATCCTTGGTGCTAAAGAAGATGGCCATTTTCCCTGTTGCCTTATGGGTACAGCTGTGCCACTCTTGGTTTCATGTAAAGTATCACGCAGGTTACTGCCACACTGCAAGTGCATTCTGCCGGTTGCGGATACCACCTGCATGTTAATATCCTGCATTTTGCTCTTTCCCTCCTTTGTTGCTGTTCTGGGGAGACGCAGAAAAAGAAGGCCAGCGCTCCCAGTTTAGGAGGTTATGCCACCTGTGGGAGTACATTTCGACCAATACCTGTGACTTACTTGACAAGCTACCTCTCAGTGCCCAAAGCATGTGTTCATGGGAGTGGCGGTGGTGGTGGTGACCATCTATGTCTAAGTGAACATGTGGACGATAACCAAAGAATAACACTTATGGGAGAAAACCTTAGCTCCTCTGTACGGAAACGCAGATAGATGGAGAATAAGCTGGCACACTGAAAAGCTGCTTTTTAGGAAGGATACCAAACGTTTCCCTATTTTTGGGCAATTAGTTGGCATCTATATGGTAAGTGCTACCCACCCATCTATTCACCCACCCAGACATATAATATGAAGTAATCTGCCTTTCTGGCCCCCACAGATGAAAGGAATCCTTATGAAGTAGCCAATGCGTAACTGAGCTGTTCACAGGAAATTTGTGACAGCCGAAGAAGACACAAGTGGGTAGAATCCTCACCCGGCGGTCAGCCCACTTTTCATGCCATCAGCACCTTCAGTGAGTGGGAGCAAGTTTGCACAAAGCTCCTACACTGGGTGTCTACTTTCTGGAGAAGGCGAATGATATCATGGTCATCAGACACCTGTCTGCAGTAGGGGCACTGATTCACAGCCTCCCACCTTTGACACTTTCTGGTGGCAGCCGCCTATGAGAAACGAAAAAGGTGTCTCACCCGCTAGTCCTCTGGGACTTGTCATCCAGGTGGCCAGGACACGGCCATCGCTTTTGGATGCAGTTCCTGGGGGTGTACCAGTGCGGGAGGATCACCTGGGTGAGGGGTCTTCCGGCAGTGGGGGTCAGGTAACCGATGGTGATACGCGGTATTCCCCTTCCCCCTTTCCCATACCCATGCCCCATTCTACCAGGTAGGATATCTAGAGGCTTCAACCCCAACCCTTGCCCGTTCCCTACACAAACACTTTCACACGACTTTGCGCTCTGGGGAAAGACAGACTCGCACCCGAGCATTACATTGGACATGTCCTGCTAATCAGGTCAGGCAAATTCAGGCACTTGACTTTAATCACATACATCTGATACCCATTTGCTCTCCCCACACGGATAAAAGGTGGAAAATAGAAACACACTCTGAGCAAGGTGGAAAACGAGAATGAGCAGAACTTCCGGGGCAAAGGCCAACCTACTGGAGCACAGCGACTGATCAAGGGACTAGAACAAAGGGTAAAGAAATTACGAAGTTCCAAGCAGGAGGTCATTGACTCTGGGAAGCCATGAAGGAGACACGGAGAAAGCTAAATCGCAGACAACAAGAAACCTGTGTTGTGTTTCAAGGGTGCCAGCGACCCTCCTAGGTGAATGACAGATTTGGGGAGGCGAGGCCAAGCCTGTGGTATTAACTTTGACTCATGTATCAAAGTTGCAAAAACAAGAAAGGAACATGCACAACCAGTGAGTTAGTGAAAGACATGAAAGGCCAGTTTGTGTCTAGAAAAGATTGAAGCCGCAACAGTGTATCTCACAAGTGAAGGTTGCACACATGCTGATGAGATGCAAAAGAAAGATCGCCAGTGATGAAATTTTAAGTGGCTGATAACTTTGAAGCCAGTAATACAGAGTAGCGGAGTGGTCCGGCGAAAGGAAGTTGCCCAATCGGAAGTCTCCATGTCATGTGAAATGTTTTGTTATAAAGCCGCAAAGTGAACAAACTCTGAAATGCGTAATGGTCAAGATTAACCTTGGCAAAAGGGAAAGTGAAAAGGTGAATGCCTGAAGAGAAAAATGTATTTTGAACTTTTGTGCTTATGGTAATGAACTACCAAGACCAAGAGACACTGGTGCAAATAACATACGAGTGTGAGCTGAAGAGAAACTCGAAGTGGTCCTGTGGAGGTCTATAGCAAAAGCCTTTCACATTTGAAAGTCTTCGACAGCAGGAAAAGGTCCAAGCCTGACTGAAGTAGACCAGAAGTGTGATAAGTTGGGGAAGGGAACTCCTAAAGAATGTGAATTACGCGTGGAGAAGGAAACCCCTGCAAGTGCTGCGATTGCCAGGTCCGAGCCCGGCTGAGGGAGATCTACATTGAATCATGTACTTTTTGGTTGAAAGGTCTGAGCCCGACCGAGGGAGACCTATGTGAACTTTTGTTGAACCGTGAAAGAACTTTTGAAAGCTGGAATTAGTGACTTTAACATGGAAGGCCAGGCAGGCCTCGATCCACGTTTTGAACTGCCTTTGTTTTAAGAATCTGAGCCAGAGTGTGTCATCCTTTCTACAGGGGCCGCCTTACTCCGTGCTATCCAACGTGGGGAGGATAGCTGACTCAGCCATCTTGATCCTTTATAACACTGATTTTCCTTTGCATACATATTCCCCATTACACACTTTTGTATAAGAGATAGGGCAGGCATTAGGTTTTGTTAGTATAGACAATTTTGATTTGACAGAGACTGGCTGGGACTGTGTTTTCTTTAATATTTGATGGTACAGACTACTCCCATCATAACAATAAGTCAAAGTAGGAGTTTTTCCAAACCCCAAAAACGTAATAAAGGTTTTGAACTTGTGCCTCTTGTGTCAGTGTCATACTTGTGATACCATGCCTCCCTTCCACGCCCCCACATAAGGACTCCTAGAGAGATGGGTAGCAGACTGTTCCACCATTCACAAGGTGGAGTCATGCACCTGTGTGGCGGACACCAATACTGTTCCTACTACTGTGGTGCTGACTATCTTATGCTCACTGTTGGAGCTTGAAACTCGGAACCATGTTGAAGCCTATCTGGTGTTCGACTGCCCCTGAGAAGACAACCTGTCATACAGTCTCCAACAATGGACCTGACCTGATGTTCTAGCCAGCATGCATATTTCACCTGGCTTGCCCACCTTTAAGGTGCACCTGTGCTTTTCCACTTGTCGTCATTACCAACCTGTGTTGATAGTAGAATCCAGGAGGAACATAACTGTCATTGTCCACATTTTCCACCATGCCAGTTTGACCTGCACACAAGACCCACAGAGATAGGGGGTGTTTAAATGTCACCCAGGCTTGGCTGGTCCTTTCCATCCAGGCCACAGGTTTGATTGAAATTCAGCCCTTCCTCAGGCTCCCAAAAGACGCATGGCTCTATGCCCATTTGTAGACATTAAAAATTGCAAGCATTGATGCTTTGAAGGTGGTAGCGTCTCCTTCTTAAAGGTGGTCATCCAGCCTACTGTGACTGCAGAGCGATCCAACGTCTACACTGATTCTTACTCCAGGCTTTCTTCCAAGACTGAACATAAAAGTCATTCCTGGGACAAACGAAATTCCAACAAACCCGACCATCCAACGGGTGCTGGTCTGAAAAAGTCCTATTGAAAACCCTTCTCAGTCCACATTTGAGGGATGATCTGTAAACCCGAGGGGATTTAATGATGTCTAAAGGTGCTGCTCTTTATGTTCTCTGGTGCCCCGGGCTCCACAACTCTTAATCTAATGTGAAACAAGAGGTTTGCGAGAACACCTGGTTCATGTTTCGGTAGCACAGCTGAATAGTCAGGTTGCACTCTCTAAAATGACATTATGTGTGGGTTCAGATTTTAGTAAAGCACACAGGTTCCATCTTAATTTGGAACAAGGGAACCAGACGTTTATTATAAGATACAACTATTTGTTCACAGAAAATGTTACTCAACTATACTTTGGCAAAACTACAGATGATAAAAAGGTATCAGAATTGAAAAGCTGTAAACAGTTTTCAAACAAAAGTAAAACACAGATGCCCCCAGCCAACAGCGGCTGGTGTGTTTCTTTCTGGTGATTTAGGACCATGATGTTTCGAAAAATTGGCAAAGACGAAGATTCCTTACGGCAGTCCAGATTCATTTGTCGGTAGTTCCACAGCAAACTGGCTTGCAGTCATACCACAAAGGGGTACTCACAGTTCATATGCTAAGGGTCTACACAGCAACCTTCCATAGAAAAGCTATTCATTGGCCCTCATTACGACCCAGGCGGTAAGTTACCGCCTGGGTCGTACCCTTACCACCATGGTGTAAACTAGGTTTACACCATGGTGGATGGCGGATTTACCGCCCCATTCCAAGGTGAGTGGGGCGGTAAATCCCCATTTCCCATTTTACCCTTCCCCATTCTCATTTTTGCCCCATAGGGCATAATGGGAATGGGGAAAGGCGCTAATTACGCCACCGTAAATTACGGTGGCGTAATTAGCACCAAGGTCCCTTTGCGGCATGGGTTTTAACGCCTGCAAAAAGCAGGCGTTAAAATCACCATCCCGCAAAGGGACCTTGGAATCAGGCGTTAAGGGTCGGCGCCGTTTACGGGGCCGTAAACCCCTTAACGCCTGGGTCCTAATGAGGGCCATTATCTTGCATTGTGTTGAGACCTTTGTGGGACTTCAAAGTGATTTTGCAAAACACCTCTATCAATGGGCACATGAAAAGAGGAACAGCACATTAGCTGTCCAAAAAGCCATTGGGCCTCATTACAACCTTGGCGGAGGACCATCGTCCATGCCGCTAAGGTTGCAATTCCGCCATGGTGGTTGGCGGAATTACCGCCCCATTCCAAGGTGAGTGGGGCGGTAATTCCCCATTCACCAATGGCCCCTTCCCCATTCCCATAGGGCATAATGGGAATGGGGAAAGGCGATAATTACGGCACCGTAAATTACGTTGCCGTAATTATCGCCAAGGTCCCTTTGCGGCATGGCTTTTAACGCCTGAAAAAAGCAGGCGTTAAACAGCCATCCCGCAAAGGGAACCTTGTAATCAGGCCTTAAGGGTCGGCGCCGTTTACGGTGCCGTAAACCCCTTAACGCCTGAGTCGGAATGAGGCCCATAGATGTCTTCTCAGAAGATGAACGTTTTAAAGAAAATGAGACTAGTATACACAGTCATTGGGAGGGCTTTGATGCACTGGTGTGGGTATAAGGCATGCCTAGACAGCAACAAACACTTTGTGGCACCAACATCTTCATATATTGGATACTGTCCAGACAGCAGAGCTCTCTGCACTACAAGAACAATGTGCAATGGAGGTGATCCCTCGGGATGATGCTTTTAGGCCACAGCCAAGGAATGAGTAGCTCCTCTCCATGCAGTGCAAAATGGCACCCAGTATCAATCTACGTGTTATGGTGGGGAATTCACTGTCTACACAGGGGATCTGCAGAATTGGCCAATGAACAGAAGAGAGATTTTCAGGCTCACTGTTCTTAATGGGGATCTCTTAGGAAACCTTTGAAAGAGGTGTCTTGAGGCAGAACATCTTTTCCAATAATGCCCATGGAGTCATCAGGGGCAGGAAGGCTTCTCAAGTCAAGGTAGCTACCAGAAAGGGAATTCTCCTTCGGAAATAATAGCTTCTAGGGGAGGAATAACCAGTCTTTTCAATCATAATATTAACAGCCCAGAACTAGATCATTCATAAACCATCTCAGCTTCGCAAAGTCAAATTGTAGAGGAGCAGGTGAATGCTTTCTCACTAGTTCCCGCCCCCTCACCACCAACATATTGGAACAGCAGATGAAGGGCTATGGTTGGGACCCCTTATGCAATCCCACTACTGCATTGAGTGTATGAGAGATGTTATGCACTCAGAAAGCCATATAGAATGTACCCCTGCAGTGAATGTGTGGAAGGATGCTGCATACAAGGATGTCAGCAATCACCTATGGCCATCATGGAATGTTAAGTGAAGTCTGACGAGGGCAGAGTGGTGTCATGAAGAAGATATATGACTTTATGCTGAAACGATATGAAAATACTTAAGAGTGACGATGTAACTGAAGCACCAAGAGAAATATGTACCTAAAGCTAAAGTAATCATAGATATAAAGAGGAATGAAGTAACCTCTTGGTCAATAACTGTAAACACACAGTAACGCAAGATAAATGAGACATATAGAAGCTTGCTATAGAGGAATACATAATGTGTCAAGGATGGCCATGATAGGAAAATGGACAGTCGCTCATCTCAAATTCCACCAAGCTACTTCAGAGACAGACCAAGGCTGAAGAATCAGGAGACGCTGGAAATACCGTTTGTGTGCAAAACAGCGATGAGCTGAGGTTGGCCTAGGATCATGGATACTATTTTAAGGACTAATTGCAAGGTACAAGGGGATTTACACAGACAATCCCTGAATGTGAGACATTCTTCATAAATTAAGGAAGAAGAAAACATCTGCAACAGCCAAAGTATTGCACAATTAAAAGTGTATGGATTCAATGCAAGGTAGAATGAGCAAGTCTCTAGAGGCCAAGAGGAACATCAGCACCCAGCATAATTGAATCAAATACAAGTAAATAGAAGGCTGAAATGGGCAAATGTTGTGGTCTCTTCAAATGTGACTCAGAAGTCGAAGACAAGCGCTATTCATTAGAGTCTCAGACGATGGTAGTGGTGTGCTCACACTCCCTCAAATGTTCCAGGACAGTGAGCAGGCTACAAGGTCATCTACAGATGGAAGACTTTGGCTTATGGCCAACCGATGAGGGATGATGGATTCATTGGGAGGGCAAGGTGTAATCTGATGCAATTCAAAGCATGTAGGTTTCGTTTCACATAAGTTCTGCTACAGAGCCGTAAGTCCAAGGTTCGGATAGTGTGCCAATCAATCAGTGGGTCTAAGGGGCAACCTAACACACAATGTTGCATACACCAATCCTCTGCTATTTTGTCTGCTATAATCAGTATGATAGGTATTTAGAGGTTGTGCAAGGCTTGTCCTACAGATAAGGGGCAGCCAGTGATGTATTAATATTTATGTTTTATAAGTAGATATGTTCCCCTAACCAATCTCTCCCTTCGATAGATTTTATGATTTGCCATGTAGGATGATGTCATTGATGATGCATATTGGGCTATAAGACCTCTATGTAATCAAGATTGTGTGTGAGTGTGCATGCATCAGTCTGATGCATGTTCATTCTCCCTGCTTTATCAAATGAGAATAAAGTAGTACCATATTCATTGAGTCTGTCTAGTTATTTGGTCTGAGATCTTTAATTGTAAATTCCATCTAGCACAAGATACGCTCCACATTTCAGGACGCATGTTGGTAGCGGTGTGGATGGTTGCGGTCTAGTTGACCTAGGCCAGCTCTAGACCCCCGGACACTTGGCTGCGGCAGCCACTAGCCAGAAGACCGCAGAGCTTCATGTGGAGATCGACGCACAGAGTCATATGCAAGAAGACACAGTTTGCAGGCCCCCTTTTGACAAAATTCCTGTCCAGTCCCCGCGGGTGCCCTGTGAACAGAAAGCGAACTGGTCAGTTGAGGGAGAGTCGATGGAGAGGGACTCGAGCTGAGTCACAGATGTAAGTAGAACAACAAAGGTGGCAAAATAGCAGGAGGGATTGTGTTTTAAAAATATAAATACAAAAGTAACAGGATTTTTTGGGAGATTATAAAGAGAAGAAGTAGATACCTCGATTCCCGGTTCCAAGGGGATGGAAGGGTATGCATTAGAATAAAGATTCCAAATAGGGGTGTTAATGATTCCTGAGTCAAAGCCTGCAGAAGAGTGTATATCAAACTCCAAAATTGAGTAAAATTGAGTAGAGGCACATTTACTAAAGACAGTAAAATAAAAAAGGGCATTTGTGTGGGTTTTTAAATATGTTAACATAAAACTTTTGTTTTGTCTAAAAAATGAAGGAGATTGGTGAACGTTTGGACCAAGAGATTGACATCAATCAGGAGGGTAAAAATCAAAGGAAGTCAATATTTAAACAAAGAAGAGACTCTTAAAATACCAATAATAGAGGAACAAGATAACAAAAATGGATAGAAAGTGTAAATGAAGGAGGAAATGGAGCATCGTTTTATAGATTTTTAAAAGTGGCTAAAATATTTTTGGGGGGGATTATAAACCGTGATTGATGGTGCCTGCACCAATTGATCAGTGTGGTATATTTGAGAAAATGAAGAATCGAATAAAAGGACATGTAAGTATTGAGAGTCAAAACCGACTCATCATCATGGGGGACCCTCCTCTTTTACATCTGTGCAGGACATTGCCGAGATATAGAGCGAAGATAAGAAAATATCATTCAGAATGGGTCTGAGGCACAACTAATACAATGTGAATGCTGTGAACTCAGGAGGGTTCGTTGTCAAAAAGAATATTGCTGTATATGACAACATATTTGCACGCCACATATAAGGGCAAAAGGTTACAGAAAAGGCTGGCCATTTTAGAACTATGGAAGATGTACCAGAGTGAGAAAGAAGAGCTAGCCGAGAGGGAGTGGATGCTTAATCAGCACAAAGGGGAGAATAAAACACCTTTAGCTGCCCTTTCCCCTCTTAAAGATAAGAGCATAGACACAGTGGAGAAGGGAGTTTATCCTTTAAAGGACTTAAAAGCAGCAGCGGGGTATGTTAATTCAACATATGCACCCCTCGCTTATAGCAGCGAGGATAATGTGGAAGAGAGCAAAAGTAGAGAGCGCATAGATACATCAACACGTGATGAAATCAAACATCAGGATGAGAGAAAGGATAGACAGGATAGACAGGTGGAGATAGAGGAAGAAGCAAGGAAACAGAAAGAAATAAAAGAAAAAGCTAAGGGAATAACAATGGTACCAAACAAATGGATTGGAGGACAAATATTACTTAATCTAGATGATAAGGGCATTGATGAGGTTTGAGAAAGAGAGGAAAGGGAAGAGCAGGAAAAGAAAGAGAAGGAAGAGGAAAGAGCATATAAAGAAGAGAGGGATAAAAAAGCAAGCAGAGGGAAGAACGAAGAAGATACGAGGCGAGGAAAGAAAAAGAGAAATTAGAAGAGAAGAAACTAGAGGAAATAGAAGCCCAAAGAATGAAAGGACATAGGTTGCAAAGAAGACGTAAGGAAGAAGAATTGTGGGAGATGAGGAGAAGAGAAGAAGAAAGTAACAAGAATAGGGGATTAAGTGATGATGAGATAGAATATCTATGTCATAAGAGTGTAGTGCCGATTGATGCACAAGAATGATATGAGGAAGAGAAAGGGTCACAACAGCCCCGCAGGGAGCTGCAAGGAATGCTGAGATCAGCACGGGCTGTTGAGCAGGATACAGAAGATATAGTGCAAAGACTTGGGAATTTATGTAGGCAAATAAGGGATAAAGATGGGTATAAAACCCAAGAGAATGTAGAAGGATCTCTATCAAGGAGAACTGAAGGCAGGTTAGATGACAACATAAAAGACGAGTATGGAACGCTGTCTTTAAACAGATAAGATCTTGATCACGCGTAGAAGGACAACAGCGATACAAGTTGGGGCATAATGATGTCAGACAAAGAAAGGGAGGAGAACGAAAGGGCACACAGAGATTTTCAAAAGATTCAAGTGTGGAAGGAGGAGTAAAATGGTCACACCTAGAGGACCCTATAGAAAAAACATCAGAACCGACACCATACACTGAGCGACCACATGCATGATTGCACAGTACAGGGGATGTATCCCTGCCTTATGTAAGCAGATTAAGGTCACTACCAGGGAGCAGACATATGGGTGGGACTTGCCCCGCCTGGAAGACGAGGATTGTAGGCAAGTATGATTATGGACTGGGATTTTCACAATTCCCATTATTGGATTTACTTGGCGGATATGGAAAACACCCTTAGTACCTTCTAAAAATGTCCCAATTCACGCATGCACTTCTCCAACCAGGTGAGTATATGAATATAGAACCAAAGACGATTCTTTAACGTTGCCTCCCAGACTGCACTGACACACAGCGGCACACTTCTCCTTTAGTGAATTGCAGTGTGCTTACAGGACTCAAACTTCATAACATGACTA
The DNA here is from genome assembly GCF_040938575.1 of Ambystoma mexicanum. NCBI lineage: Eukaryota > Metazoa > Chordata > Amphibia > Caudata > Ambystomatidae > Ambystoma > Ambystoma mexicanum. The sequence goes on along the minus strand of NC_090926.1, from coordinate 250,090,287 downwards.
ACAGTAAAAACTCAGAATACATTTAAAGAACAACTTCAATATAACAGTTATTCCAAGATGAGGGTTTTGGATGTAAATCTGTGTTTGAAATGGCACCCATTTTAAACACAAACTGAAGGCTGATAATATGTTCCACGGGTAAGAAGGTGGTCAGTGGGGACCATGCAGATTCACATGAGTTCAAGTTAAGTCATTGCTTTTTTTTTAAAGACTGATGACAAGAGAAATCTGCATAGGGAGACGTGTTCATAACAAAAACAATAAGGAATGATGGATAAGCCAATAGGTGAGCATTAGAATTCTAAAGCCAAATTTTATCATTCTAATTAATTAGGCATTCGATTAGAAAAACAATTCAATGTTTTTATATGATTCCATTACTAATGAAATTGTATTCTATTTGCTTGGATAACATGACTTTGGGACAGGGGAATATTGTACCATATATGAAACACACATTAAATAATCAATAAAATAACTAATAAATTAATAAATGTAAAAAATAAAAATTAATTTCTCACACAATTGAAAAAGTCACTTTGTTATTCTCCTTATTTACAGCAGCTGTTGGTCCATTGATGAATATAGAACTCTTAGAAAGCGAATATCCTAAGGAAGGCATTGCCACCAACAGAAACGCCGAAACAAGAAGATTCGTGAAGATTAAAAAATCCACAATTCTAGAATAATGGATGACTTGGCAAGAAAGATCACGCTGCATGCTGTCATGAACTGATTTGTTTAACTGTTGTAAATAATGAAATGTGATTGAATATTTGTCCATAGTATTGATGATGAGAATGTAGTGTTTTTATCTTAAAGAGATTTTCTCTGTAAATAGGGCAGGTGTTTAAATGGGTGAAACAGGGGTGTTTAACCATGTAACTCTATATATTTTTTTTAATTATGTATGCTGGACATCTCAAATTTTTAAATTTCACACTAATAAATATGAGCATAATTCCAAATGGATTAACAGTGAGAGAGATTGATGAATCAATTGATACTGGTAATTAGAAACATTGTGAAGCGCAATGCTTAAAAGCATTTCTCCATCGGAACATCAAATATATGTTTTGTCTTTCTACTCTGGTTCTAGGATGGGTTACGGAAGTCACTCTTTTCCAACTAGAGAAATTATGAGCTATGTAGTAGTGAGAAATCAAGGGGTGTAGTGGGGAAATTCGTTGGTTACAAGGCAATTAATGAGCCAATGACAAGGACTATTAATGAGCTGATGACAATAGAAATCAAAAATCGAATGACATTTAAAACGAATTATATGTTGGCAAATGCAACTATTTAGCTGATGTGAGGATTAATTTTGTATCTAATGCAGGGGGAATTATAGGATGAGAAGGACAACTGGAGAACTGGTAACATGGCAAACAATAAATATGGTGACCAAGTGCATTAATGAGCTAACAGCCAGGACAACTATGAAGGTGATAACACGGGCAGTTATTGGGGGTAATAACAGCTGCAATTACACATTTGAATTAAAACACACTTTCAATGCTTTAAATTCGACTTATTGGGGCATGAACACCATACAAACATGGGGCATGAACACCATTCAAACAACCACCGTGATATAATGGACTGATGAGAGGGTACATCAATTAGCAGATGAGAGAGGACATGGAACAGTGATATTGGGGAAAATGATTGGACTAATGAAAGAGTCAATTGATTACTTATGATGATGGTTCAAATAATGAGCCAGAGACAGGAGAAATTAATGAGCTCACAAATGCAGAAATTCATGGTATGATGACAAGTGAAAATAAGTAGACAATATCTTAAGCAATGAATGGATGGAAGACATTGAGCATGAATGATCTGATGGCATTGGCAATCAATAACTGGATGAAGAAGTCAATCAATAAAAAGGTAGCCAAGAAATTCCATTGAATGAGCTGACACTAAAGATGGTTAATTAACTGATGACGAAGCCCTTGATGAGCTAATGGCAATGGCAGTGAAAGGCATGATCACAGTGCAATTGAGGGCTTGATGACAAGGGGACTATGCAGATGATAGGGAAATAATACAGTGATTATTGGAGAAATTAATATGCAGATGACACGGGTTGAATACACTGTGGTCAGGGGAATTTCATTATCTCATAATTGTTAACTTAATGAGCTGATGATGGGGCAATTAATGAGAGGCTAACAGGTAATAAAGGAAGGGAGGAGACAACAATTTGTGAGTTGATAACATGCAATTAATAATTTGAAGCTGATACCGGTAATTAATGATGCTACTATGATTATTTAATGACACAGACAATTGATAAGCAGATAATGGGTATATTAATTAGCTTGTCCCAGGGGCAATTAATATATGAATGGCAAGGACAGTTGGTGAAACGGGCAGTTAATAAACTGGCAATGACAACTAATGTGCTGAGAACAAAGAGACCAGGTAAAGTGAAGACAAGGACTCCATGTTCCGGGCAGTGGCACTGAGCTAATGCCAAGGGACAATTCCGAGCCGGGAACAAGGTGCAACTGTAAAGATGATGATCAGGGCAAACTAATTAGCTGAATACATGAGCATTGATTGATTGATAATGAATAATCAGATTAAAGGAGCAGCTCATGACAGAGGTGATTTCTTATATGATAACATATACAATTAATGAGCTGAAGGCATGGAAAATACATGGCATCATGGCAGGGGTACATGATGACATGATTGCAATGCAACTACATATCTAATGACAGGTAATTTGTTATAGTGTTTAAGGATCTAATGATGAGGACACACAATGAACTAATGACAGAGATATGAATGGTCTTGTGATGGGTTGGTTACAAGAAAAATAGGAAGGCTCTTATGATAAGGACGGTTTATGGTCATATCATCTAAAAGCATTGCATCCAATGCCATTCCATCGAAATTTTCCAATCTAAAAAAAGGGGGGTCCCCCCAAACACCCGTTTTTTACCCTTTAAAATGTACCTGAACATAAATGAACCCTTTACCCCCCAAAAACATGCATTATATGGACATTTCTTAGATGGAAAAATTTTGATGGAATGGTATTAGATGGAATGGGTTTAGATGAATTGACTAGATACCAATAAGGACACGTAATGAGCTAATGGCAGGAATATTAATGGTCATGGAGTGATTTCAAGATAACGAATGAGCTGGTGCAATACACAGTTTGATAACAGTGCAGCTTCCTGAAATGATGATAGTAGCCAAAAAAGGGTTGATTACGGCAGTTCGTGATCCAATGACACTGGAAAAAAATAAAATGATGAGCAACAAATTGATAATAGGTCAAATAATAAACTGATGGCATGAACTGTTCATAAACTGAGGACAGGAGTGCTCTGTAAGCAGAAGATGGGACAAGTAATGAGCCGATGGTGCGATGATGAGCTGATGAGCGATTAATACATTGACAACAATTTAAGAAGTGTCAGGAAGCGTTCCAGCACCTGGTCACTCTGGCAGCATTGGAGAAAATAGCATCCACATGGAGCATTTGCCCCATCAAGATGGCGGCATCTGGTACCCTCCAAGTGGTCTCCATGTTACTTTGGTCCCTTTAAAGTCCTACAAGTCATCTGACCAGTCGCTTTCAAACTTCAGTTGCCTCCCTCTTGGACTCAGATTCATTCTGTTTTTCATGTTTCACAATTGAAACGGCATGTACCAGATTGCTTACAGAGACGGGATCGAAGGCCTCCAGCCCCTTGGGACACTATCTCAGAGCCCAAGTATGAAGTTCAGGCGATACTTGCTCGATTGGAAAGGATACAGACAATTCAGATCGCACCTGGGAGCCAGCCACTGCAGTACAGGTTCCTGATCTTTTGAAAAGACTCCACAGGAACCATCCTTGGAAACCTGGTCCATTGCCCCCACGGAAGGGGCAGACTGCACCTGGTTGCTCAGGCAGCATTGGAGGAAACTGCATCCACACTGAGTATTTGCCCCTTCAAGATGGCTTCTTGTCCATACTCTGCTTAGAAGACAACGCAGCACTCCACTCATCCTTGAAACTGTACCCGGAAGTTACGCAACATTCAGGATTCCGTGTACCAGGCAAAGAGCATTAATGGAACACCCACGGTAAGCCCTGTGCATCGCTTCATTCTTATGAGCACTGGAGCCTATGTTCTAGGCCCCCTTACCTATTCCTTGCTTCCTGTTTCTCCTTGCTGTAGTGTTCCTTTGGCTCCGACTACTCTGAGCCTGCTTTGCCTTCATTCTCTTGTGCCTCGTTCCTCCTGGCTCATCCTTGTTAGCTTGGAACGGCTCTCTTGATACTATCTCTATGTTGCCTTCCCTCAGCATTCTGTTTCTCTGCTGTCATGCTCAAGCGCTTCAGGCAAACAACACATCAGCCTGAAGGACATCCGATACCACCTGCAGTACGTTTCGGAATTTTCACGCAACAGTCCTGGGCTTATCATCCGCTGCACCTTGATGGTTTTTCCCCTTGGAGGGTTTTTCCCCTCAGTCTGGGGATACCTATTTTTAACAAGAAGCTTCGTATGGCCATTTGGTTAACTGATGATGGGTCAATTTATGGTTCGAAATGAAATGAAGGAGCTGATGCCCACACATCTTAGTGGGTTGATGGGTGGGAGGCTGTTAGCTAGTGCCAAGGTATATAGATTAGTTTATGACATAGACAAATAAGCTGCTGGTAAGGGCAGCTATTGAGTTTATGACAAGAAACATTAATGGCTGATGATAGATGCAATGAAAAAACTGCTGAATGAGATGACAAAATAGCTAATGGTAAAGGTATTGTAAGATGAACATAGACCAATTCAAAGGATGATGGCAGGGGTTATCAATGAGCTGATGATGAGCTTAATAGTGTCTCGGCGATCAGTGCAACTAAAGGTAGATGACATTGGGCCTCATTGCGCGTTTGGAGGTAGCCATGATGTTTTTAGCGGCATGGCTACCCCCAAACTCGGGTCCGGGTCCCGCAAAAGGGGATTTACCGAGCCATTCCGACCTTGGAGGGCCTGGTAATTCCCTTTCGCAGGACCCGGACCCTGTACGTCCCCATTCCCATTGAGCCCTATGGGGGCTCCCATAGGGCTCAATGGTCCTATGGCCAGGCGTACCGTGGGGGCTCCCATAGGGCTCAATGGTCCTGTGGCCAGGCGTACCGTGGGGGCTCCCATAGGGCTCAATGGTCCTATGGCCAGGCGTACCGTGGGGGCTCCCATAGGGCTCAATGGTCCTGTGGCCAGGCGTACCGTGGGGGCTCCCATAGGGCTCAATGGTCCTGTGGCCAGGCGTACCGTGGGGGCTCCCATAGGGCTCAATGGTCCTGGTCTGGCCAGTCGTGCAGAGCGGGGCCCGCTGCAGACCTCGTAATGTGGCACCCTGGAATGAACGGTGCCGGTCCCTTACCGGCACCATTCATTCCGTGGCCGCTACTCTCCTAATGAGGCCCATTGTCTATTAATTATTTGATATTAGATATGTATAATTTAATGTATGAAGTGTGTATCCAAGTCCACTTTAAAAATGAACGTAAAACGATGCATAATCGGAGTAATCAGCATGATATACCTTGAGTGTGAGTATGTCCAACCAGGTCTTGATTCCAGTGGCGACCAAGCAGCACCTGGCACACACGCATGCCCAGACAACCTGCAGACGTGCAGCTGCACAGGTCTTGCAGATGGCAGCCGCTTCCTTCCCAGCAGTTCAGTGGCATGCAGCTAGCATCCTCCCATGCCCAGAGTAGAGAGCCCGCCGCTCTGCCAGAGGATTCCTCTCCCCGTGGGCAGTGGATTCTCCCAGGTGCTGTCTCCCAGCAGCAGGAGGGAGGTAGACCAGAGTGACTTTAAGGAATGGCCTGAGGTGATAGCCCAGCCAGAACAGTGAGTCAGCCGCCTGCCATCCTTAAAGCAGGCATAGATGAGCAGCTGCGAATGCGCCGTATCATGCTTCAAAATGCCCATGTGCTTTTGTGCGCGCGCGTGGTATGTTATGCTTACATCATGCACAGATGTGCATGATGTGTGTGAGACATAGAGAGCTGTGTTCCATGCGTACAGCATGCATAGATGAGCCCCTTTCTGCACCCTTGGGGCCTGATTCATGGACTGTTTTCCACGCTGCACAGTGACTTTTCACTGGTGAAAATTGACTTTGCACTGCCAACACACACCCTGATTCATGGAACAGTGAATAGTGTCTTTTTGCCGTGCAGAGTCACTTTGTACTGCAAAACGACACTTTGCACGGTTCCATAAATCAGGGTGTTTGTTGGCAGTGCAAAGTCAATTTGCACCAGTGAAAAGAGGCTTTGCACAGTGCAAAAAATTACATGAATCTTGCCCATGGGCGTGTCGTCTGTTATGCTTACACTATTGTGAGATTTTCATGTGCAGAGCCATGCACTGCGTGTTTGTGCGTGGGTACGCATGTGTGTGAGGCAGCGCGAGAGACAGCTGTGTCATGCACAGCATGTATAGATGTGCACCTTTGCACACCTTTGTCTGCTACGTTTGCACCATGACGAGGTTTGCATGTGTATTTTGCTGTTTGCCAGAGCAATGCAGTGTGTGTGTGTATGACGGACAGTGTATCATGCTTCAATAAAGTTTCACAGGTGTGCAGGTGAGTTATGTTTCTACCTGTGACAGCATCTACGCCTCACACATAACAATCAGCAGCTCACACGCCGCTAGTGCCTCAAGTTTGATAAGTACCTCAGACATCCCCAAGACCACGCACGTCTTCAGTGCTTCGCCTTCTAGATACACCACCAAAGCCTCACACATAACCAGTGCCTCACACATCAGGACCTGCCTCACTTAGCAGCAGTGCCTCACACACAGGGCTGGGCTGGCCTATAGGGAACTCTGGGGATTTCCTGGAGGGCCTCTGCACCCTGGGCCTCTTTTGTCTGGTAACCTATTTTATTTCCACATTTTCTTCTAGGAAAAGTTCTGGGTTTGCTGTAAATTATATGGGGCCACTTTTCAAGATTATTTCCAGCACCTCTTTTTGTCTCCCCGTCCACCCCTGCTCTCACACCATTAGTACCTCGCCCCCAAGAGTCCAGAACTGTGGCTGTTGACGGGCAAAGGTAGTTAGGTTTGATGGGCCAGGGATGGAAAGTCAGTAACTGTCTGCAGCTTCTGTTATCTGGCACACACAGGATACAATATATTCCTTTGAACTATCGCTCTGAAAATGTTCGGCTGTTCTGATGCCTCTGTGCTGGGAACTATGCTGCCTGAGCTGGCTCAAAATGAATAAAGCTAGGTTTGAATGATGTCTGATAGCTTGTCTGAGCGTTTCTGGTGCAGTTAAGTTGAAAGTGTTCCAGATAGAAACTACACTTCCCAAGATTCTTAGAGCTATTACATGCCACCATCCAGTCACGCGAAAGGCTGGAAATTGACTTTTCTCTTTCTAGGCCGGGAACTCGGGCGATTGCACCTATCTAATTAAGGGTGGGTCTACCAGGGCCAGGCTTTCAATGTAGTGTGGCGTGCACAATAAAGTCCTAGTAATACACACACCCTACACTCACTAAATACTCAAGTGTCACTATCGCTCATGTAGGAATACCTTGGGGTTCCTATGTTGACCCTGTGGTTTCCTAGTGTATGCATCGCTTATCTACTAACCCTGCCTATGCTGTCTCTTTGTTTGTTTTGTTTGTTTGTTTATTTATTTGTATAGCCCTCTTGACCCAGGGGTATATGTGCGCTTTAACATCATGTTACAAGTAACGGACAATAGTACAGTAGTAATAGGGCATAGGAAAGTTGAACAGGAAGGCAGTTAATGCATAGATAATAATTGTATTCACTCAACACTAATATTGACCCAGTAGGAACATCAATCTGTCACAAGCTTTCAAAAGTTCACCATGGAAATGTCTCGATCAGAACACCACTGCCAATATGTTATTCCTAAAAGAGTGGTGATATGCGAGCGATCAATAAAACATTAACAACATAAAACACGTACAAGCATGTTTTTAAAATATCGCTCAAATATGTGTGCATCCATTACACAACGTCTGCCATTGAAACCTCTGTTTGCTTAGTCTACATGTTGCATGTTTCAGGACCCTGGGGTTTCCTCTGGACTTTTTCTGGATTACCTTCCATTTGCTTGTGCAAGATTCCCAGCCTCTAACAAATAATATTACCAAGCTACTTTTTATTTACTATCTATCAATCGACCATCACTGTTTTTAGGTTTTGTGGAATTCACTAAGCAATTTTAATGAATTGAAGTTTTAAAAATGTGTTCCCGAAAATCCAACTTGTACAACAAAATCAAAAAGAAATTTGAGGAGAGGCCGTCTTGTAGGGCAGTATAGGGCAGGCAAGGTAAACAAGACAGAGAGACAAAAAGAAACAAGTAGGATTCGTGAAGCTCAGCTCAGGAACTCAACTTTGAGAAACCCGGATAGATCCAATTTTCCCCACAGTCTATCCCCTTTTGGTGGGGTCAAGGGCGGCTATATTTGTATTCGTTTTTATCCACCTTTCCTTTATTTGTTTTAGTTGTTAATTACAACTTTTTCAAATCTAAGCACATATAAAATTGCATTCGAGAAAATGATTACAAGTGCATACAATATTTGATTACTTCATCAATTACAATTCCAAGTCACAGGATGAATTTAAAACAATGTATATCATATTTGGTTGTACTTCCACTTAAAATACTACAGCACAAAAAAATTATGATACGTGTCTAAAATATTTAACCAGTTAATCGCATAAATTCTACATGACACAATGTGGTGAATTCATTGATTATTATCCATGTATGCATTAGAAAAAAGAGCATCTGCTTTGGGTCCCTATGCGACATTTAACAGTGAGGGACTAGGGGTAAACACCCTTGGCTAATATGTACCTAAACATATTAAGCTATCGCCTTGGTAACACTAACCATGTCATATTTGTTTTTATTGTTTTTTTATAAAGCTCTTTCGCCAAAACACAGAACAATTGCTTAAGGGTAATACGGTCCAAAATTCAGCATATAGGCACACAATTCTTGTAAACGGAGAGCTTAAGAGTTGGTGAGAGAAGAAAGAAGGTGAGACTTAAGGTGACTATGAAAGAGATGGTCAGAGGGAGAAGAACCAACCGGTAAGAGAAGTTAATTCCAAAGCTTAGTAGCGAGGAGAGAGAAAGAGAGGAAACGGGAGGAGCCAGAGGGAGGTTTAGGGACAGAAACTTGAACGAGGAATAGGGAGCGGAGGTTAGGGAGACTGGAATGAGATCGAAGAAGAGAGGTAAGGAGGGGCAAGGCCATTGAGGCATTCCTAGACAATGGAGAGAATGTGGAACGGAAGGCGGGAATCAAAGTGGCAGAGTGAGATAGTTAGGAGGACATCAGCTACCATGAGAGATAGGGTGGGGCCATCAGACGCTCACTGCATATCACCACTCACAGGCCTTTAGTTCAATAATATGGAAGTCATCAAAGGCAATAAGGGGTACAGAAAATGGATGCAATTATATCATTAGAAGAATGTAATGTTATGGGTACAGATGAAAGGACATTGACAAAGGAGATAAAGAGGGCTATAGGCAGGGGTGGCAAGGAAGTCAACCAGACGCAGCGAGGAAAAGTGATCTCTCGACTTTTGAATGAAGAAAATCAATATGACCTTAGGGTCTGGTGTGCCTAGAAGTCTACAGTGAATGTCGAAAACAGGTGTGTTGCAAGTAATCCCCCCCTTTGCGGGGCGAGGGTTCTTGATGGACCAAATCAGAAGACCCAGAGGTATCCCTCGCCATCTCTTTGCTAATGTGGGCAAAGGGCAGGGCACACTCGTGAATGGTGCGAGAGGTGCGCCAAGTGCGGACGCTCCAGAAGAAAACTCTCTACAAGATATCGCTGTCCAAACCATGTGATCGACATAGCCAATGCTGCTATGTAGCTGCTACAAAAAGATGAAAAGGAAAAACAAATTTCACAACAAAACAGGAACCCGTGTGCCTTAGCCCCCAGGGTCCTGCTGCAGTCAGTGGGGTTCCAGTTAACATGGGCTCCTGTGGGGGGAGCCATCGATGAAAAGAAAGCAACACAAATATGAAAAAGACGAGCATCCAATAGGAAGGAGCAAACACCTCACCAGCTGGGCACGTCCAAGGTGGCGTTCACTCCAGGCTGCCCAGGGGTGACAGCCCTGCAGATGCTCCAGGCAACACTGCCCTGTACGGTGCCCAGTGAACCAGAGCAGTGCCAGGGTTCAACGACTGCTCTCTTTCACTGGGCACTTGCCTTGCAAGTGTTCATTTCCCCTTCATTTCCTGGCACTGAGTCTTGTAGGTGCTAAAGACTGGCCATGGATCCCCCTTCATCTGGGGCACTGATCTCCCACAGCAAAGGACACAGGTTCCTAGTCAGTCCTTTATTATAGAGATAAGTCAGAGGTCAGCTGGCCCTGCCCCCTTTGATAAGCAGACTCGTGTACGGTTAGAGGCTGTCCTTTCCAGAGCCGGCGGTCTTCGTGGGTTCCTGCAAACGTAGGCCAATCACCCATGAGAACCCAGTTGATAAGGAAAAGCCATCCTTGCAGCTTCCAGGAGCACATGGAAGGGCTGTCAACTTTTGGTCATAATTCTCTCGCGCGCTTTTGGGAAGTGCATTTGTTAAGTGCTGTACGCTGTGGTCGCTGTGTGCCATATCACGTGAGACCTGGACTCGGATTGGATTTGGTGAAAGCGGTACGACAAATCATCACGCTTGGACACATTGGGCCTCATTCTAAGTTTGCCGGTCGGGAAACAAGGGGTCCGCTAAGTTCACTGGCACCCTTGTTTCCGGATCGGCAAACTCTGAGTCTGCCTGCCGTGGCCGCCGTGCCCGACAGGTCTGACCCTGATGGGTGCAGCAGCCACGGTAGGCAGAATGGTCACGGAAGCACCACCACCATTGCTAACGGTGCCAGTGTTTCTGTGTCCCCACTTCCATAGAGTTGCTGGCACCTGACTTCCCGACCGCCAGACTCGTAATGAGCTGGTGGCACCAGGAAGTCAGGCGCCAGTAAATTATTTCGGGTCCAGAGGGAACCGCCTGCAGCACTGGCAGGGTTACCGCTGGACCCGTAATGAGGCACATTGACCCTTTTTTAACTTGCCAACATAATTAGATGATTTTATAACTGAATTTTTGTGTTTACTATTTTAGGCAAACGCTTTATAGAAAAATTCAGTTGTCTCCACCCCCCCTTAACAGAAGCATCTTCAAAAGGAACTGGCCGTGCAGATTTGTGCGTGTCCATTTAGGAAGTGCTTTTGTTAAGTGCTGCACTGTGTTCCCCGGGTCTCTGGGTCTAGGGTGGAAGTGAAAGGATAAGACACCAGCAACTGGAAGTAATGGAAAACAAACACGCTCGTGACTTATGAGCGTGAGATAAGAGGTACGAAGGTTTGAAGTTATTGCGGGGTGAGTTGACGCAAGTAGCGGTAAGCCAGTAGACAACATATTCGTTAGCTTTGCTCTGCCAGCGTATTAACTTGATTGCTAAATTGTGTATGTGAAAAAACCATAACGCAAACAATAATCTCCCCCACAAATATAGGGCCTCATTACACGGATTGCGGTAAGGGAATAACGATACCGGTAAGGGAATACCGGTATCGTTAAAAACCCTTGCCAATTACGACCCGGCCAACCGCTATTAGCAGCACCGCTAAGAATGGTGCCACTAATAGCGGCTAGTCCACGTGCACGCGACCCCTCATCCCGTAAATAGCGGCATGGTGCTATTAGCACACCATCACAAGCCATGCAGACATGCTAATAGCAGCATGGAATAGCCCCAAAAAGCCCATACTGGCATGGCATAAATACCAGCATCGCGAATCACCCGTTAAGAGAAATGAGCAGTGTTCCCACCTGCCACAGGTGGACACAATCAGCACAGGTGGAGGCAATGGAGACTGTGGCAGCACAAAAGGAGCACACCACACCCCTTCCCACACCAAGATGGTTCCAATACTAGCAGCATTACATGGGCTGGAGGACATGATTGCATTGCAGCACCAACAACAACAGGCAGCACAGAGGAGACGCAGAAGGAGGAGGAGGAGGGCGAGACAGGCACAGCAAGGCCCACCAGGGCACCTAGTAATACAACAGAGGCAGCCACCAATCCCCAGGATCCGAGCCAGTCCATTCAACCTAACCCCTGTGCAGATACACACCCTGTACCGTCTGGACGGGGATACCATCACCAGTATCGTGGACATGTTACATGATGACATTGTGAGCCTCATAGACATCCAAACTGCCATCCTCCCTCTACTGAAGGTGGTAACTGTGCTCCTGGCCACAGGCACCTACCAGCATACAGTAGGGCAGATGCATGGCATCTCATAACCAGTATTCTCACGCAGGCTGACCCTGGTGCTCGATGCCCTCCTGAAGCACACAAGTGAACACATATCCCTGCCACGGACTGCCCAGGAGATCTCCCACACCAAAGTTGGCTTATATTCACTGGCAGGCATCCCAAGTTGCATCAGAGCCATCAACTGTACCCATGTGGAATTGGTGGTCCCACACAACAATGAAGCAGTCTACCAAAGCAGAAAGCAATTCCACTCCATCAATGTCCAAATGGTATGTGACTCAAACAAGATAATCACACATTGTTGTGCCCGATTTCCCGGATCTACCCATGATTCAATGGTCCTGCGGAACTCAACGATACCACGCTACATGGAGCGACAAGGTGGGCAACGTTCATGGCTACTTGGTGAGTAGCAGGGCAAGCACATGGCAGTGTGATGTGGGGTGTAACTGGGGGGGAGAGATGCATACTCCAACTGGGTGTGATTGGTTGGGAGAGATGCATACTCCAACTGGGTGTGATTGGGGGGGTGCATACTCCAACTGGGTGTGATTGGGGGGGAAAGATGCATACTCCAACTGGGTGTGATTGGGGGGGATGCATACTCCAACTGGGTGTGATTGGGGGGGAGAGATGCATACTCCAACTGGGTGTGATTGGGGGGGGAGAGATGCATACTCCAACTGGGTGTGATTGGGGGGGAGATGCATACTCCAACTGGGTGTGATGGGGGGGAGAGATGCATACTCTAAATGGGTGTTATTGGGGGGGAGATGCATACTCCAACTGGGTGTGATTGGGGGGGGAGATGCATACTCCAACTGGGTGTGATTGGGGGGGGATGGATACTCCAACTGGGTGTGATTGGGGGGAGAGATGCATACTCCTACTGAGTGTGATTGGGGGGGGAGAGATGCATACTCCAACTGGGTGTGATTGGGGAGGAGAGATGCATACTCCAACTGGGTTTGATTGTGGGGGAGAGATGTATACTCCAACTGGGTGTGATTGGGGGGGAGAGATGCATACTCCAACTGGGTGTGATTGGGGGGGGGAGAGATGCATACTCCAACTGGGTGTGATGGGGGTGGGCGAGGCATACTCCAACTGGGTGTGATTGGGGGGGGAGATGCATACTCCAACTCGGTGTGATTGGGGGGGGGAGATGCATACTCCAACTGGGTGTGATGGGGGGAGAGATGCATACTCCAACTTGGTGTGATTGGGGGGGAGAGATGCATACTCCAACTGGGTGTGATTGGGGGGGAGAGATGCATACTCCAACTGGGTGTGGACTGTCGTCCATAGAACAAATGGACATACAGATGTACGCAAATGTCTACCAAGGCAGGCCACAACTGACCGGAAACAAAACCACATGCAATTTGAAGTTGCACAACATTGAAAACAATCCAAGATGCCAAACATGACACATCCATCCACATGCACATTGCACATCATACCACACCCCCTATGACACAAATCAGCAACATGGCGCAAATATGCAAACAGAAAATTTGCTTTGCGCAACATTACTACAGCTATGCGCCCTTGAGTGCATGCAAAGGGATCACCTCTAGCCATTGTACTTAACCACACCACTACACCACTACTGAAGTGATGCTTCACAGCATGGCGACATCGTTTTCAGAATGGCAGTACACTAGCAGTGTGGTACCAAATTTGCCTGGGCCCAGGAACACCGAAGACCTGTCCTCACCTAGGACATGGCAATAACTGCAGGAGGCATGCATGGTGCATGTCCACTTGCAGGGACTAACTCACCTTCTCACATTGCAGTTACACAGATCATCTCCATGCATGCTGGGATTCGTGGATGCCAATCACAATGCAAAGTTGATTAGTGTGATATGTACAGCTTGAACTTGAGGTGAACAGTAACAAGTCCCCATTGTTCCACCCATGCAGGTGATGATGGCTATCCCCTGAAGAGGTGGCTCCTTACCCCTGTACGGAACCCACAGAACAGGCACGAAGAGGAATACAATCGGGCACATACCCGTACCCGCGTTGTGATTAAGCAGACATTTGGCCTTTTGAAGACACGGTTCCGGTGCCTAAGCAGGTCGGGTGGGTCTCTCCTGTACAGCCATGAGAAGGTGGCCAAGATCACCATGGCATGTGACATGCTGCACAATATGTATATCAGACGGAATGTGCCACTGCCCCCTGACGTTGAAATGCAACCACCTGATGAGGATGATGATGGGGATGAGGAGGGAGGGGACGGGACTGCAGGTCATGCAAGAGGCGATGCCCAGGAGGGACGCGATGTGCGTCAGCATCTGATCAACCAAATATTCTGAATGACATGGTTCAATTCTGTTGGATGGATGTGGGTATTAGTGCACTGGTGTTTGTGGTGAAGCACACAATTGGCCCTGTCCCCCAATAAAGTTCACATACACAATGATGAAGTCCAAGCCTGTGTTTTAACTTGTCACCAGTGTATTAAACATATTTTGAGAAGAAAAAGCGCATGTCCCCAACTATGCAACCACCCTTTCCCCCCTCCCCCCACAACACTCCCAAAACACCCTTTCCCTCCTCCCCCACAACACTCCCAAAGCACCCTTTTCCCCCTCCCCCAAAACACCCCCAAAACACCCTTTCTCCCCTCCCCCCACAACACCCCCAAAACACCCTTTCCCTCCTCCCCCCACAACACTCCCCAAAACACCCTTTCCCCCCTCCCCCCACAACACCCCCATGTTTGGCTGGTACAACGTTGCTGTCCTGCTGTACATGTGCCAGCTACATCTTGCTGGCCCTACTTCCCATCCCCACCACCACCATTAGGAGGTTGGGAGGGTGTGCGCCTCGTGGTGCGCAAGGAGCGGCGGCGGGGCCTCGTCTGCCTCGAGCTTGCAGAGGAGGAGGTGCCTGGTTGTTCCTGTGGTGGTGGGGGTTACTGTCGGTCCATAGCGTCCGCTATGCGGGTGAGGACCTGCATCAGTTGTGCCATCTCCTCACAGAGCCTGTTGGTGCAGGCTTCCATGCCCTGTCTCGTCTGCCTTGCATTCTCCATTAACTCCTCCCTCAGACGGGCTGCCTCATCTACATGCTGGCCAACCAGTGCTGTGATCTCCTCCTGCCGCTGTCTGATGTTGGGCAGGTCATGGCCACTGTGTCCTGCTCGTGGGGTGGGTGCCGCACCTTGATCTATGGCTCGGCCATCAGGTGAGGGCAGCTGTGGGCTCCAGCACCCTGCCATGGTCTCATCGTCAGACTGGCCATTGCTGCTGGATTGTGACGTTGGCCGTGAGCTTGCTTCTCTGGATTGGGTGGGATTGGTGGGTGTGCATTGCATGGGCAAGTCACAGGTCTCCTCCACGTCGGACATCGGCGCAGTGGCTGCTGCCTCACCGGTCGACCTGTTGGCAACAGACAGTGGGCCCTCCATGGGTGTTTCCTGTGTTGGGGGATCACTGCAGTGGGTGCAGCAATTGTTGCAGCCGTAGCTTCACGTCTTGGTGACGTGGGTGGCTTGCTTTGATTGCCCCTCTGCAGGAGCGCACTCCTCCCTGTGCCCCTTGATGTGCCGGCGGTGTTCCCTGGCTCCTGTGCCCTGGCTTGTTTTTTGGCAGGGGGAGCCTGTGTTGCAGTGTACGGCTCATCGCTGTCGGTCTGTGAGCCTGTGGGGGACAAGGAGGGGGGTGGCATTGGTGATGGATCAACGTGCTTCATGCAGATGTTGTTCATCATGCTGTTCTATGCATTGGGACTTTATTAGTGGGCATTCAGGTCATGGGACTGTCGGGTGGGTCATTCATGCATGGGTCTGGGTGGCACGTGTCTGTGGTGATGTGTGCATGTGTGTGTTGGAGTGTGACACTCACATGGGCAGGGTTGTGTGCATGTATGTTTGTGGTCGCATCCATGAGCTCATTCTCAGCTCACATTTGGGGGGTGCCTCACCTTTCACAGTGCATTGTTTTATGTGGACACTCACCTCCATCTAATGTTGTGGGCGCACCACGCTCCATGTTGCCAACTCCCTCTATGCATTCAACACCAATTGTGCTCGCGCAGGTCTCTTCCCACTCCCTGAGTTTGATGGTTGAATCTCTGCCACCTCCTGTGGCCATGGCCAGGTTCCGATTTGCAGCTAGTATGCTGCGGACCCGGAGGCGGAGATCCTCCCACCGCTTCCTGCAGTCTTTCACAGTGTGGGTGGTGGTGCCCACCGCACTGACTTTCTGGGCCACCTCTGCCCAGATGGCCTTTTTTTTATCAGGGTCTCACGCCACATGTCATTCACAAAGACTACATTAGCATTTGCAGCAAGCATCTCCGTTAGCATGATAAGCTCCTCATTTGTAAATTTCTCTTTCCGCTGCCGATCCGCACCTTTCTTAATCGCCTTGGGCATTGTCAGGGGATCCTTGATGGTTTGGTATGGCACTGGTGTGGAGACATGTCCTGGGGGCAATATGGCAATGGATTGTGTTTTTAAAGATGGCCGCCATGCTCTTTCCCGTTCCTGTGCGATGACGCTATTTCCGTTCCGCAATTTTACGGTGACCGCTAATAGCGGTGACTGCTATTTGCGTGTTGCTGGAGGTCGGAAGTGCTATCGGCACTTTCGTCGGTGCTGCTAAGGGTCTTTACGGGGTCTTTAGCGGCATGGCGGTAGGATCATTACCGGCATGGCGCTATGCTCGTGTCCGCGTACTCGTAATGGCATGCAATTAGCTGCCTCTTGCCAAGGCGGACACGTTAATAGCGCCATGCTGGTAAGGGCAGTATCTTACTGCAATCCGTGTAATGAGGCCATAGTGTTTTGTGATGATGCTCGTAGACCTGGCTCGACTGTGGCAATTGTACATGTGCCAGTAAAACAATTGGGGGGAGGGGTCGAATGTAGATAGTTTAGCAGAGGTGAGTTCCTCTGCCCCTTCTGTTCCCGCAACGTAGTCCCAGGAACCTAGAGAACATTGCTGTTGTCACAAAACGTGTGTACCCAAAATCATTGTAAAACCTACCATTGCCGCAAAATCAAAGAAAATGACAATAACTATCCAAAATTTGCAATTTAAGCTCCATTGATGAAGAATGTGCTGTTCAAGAGATGGTGGCTGATTTAAATAGATCACTATGTTGTTTTGGCACAAAGCTAATTGACAGTGTTATTAGCCCACTGAACATTAACACCAAAGAAGTGTGTGTATCTGACTAGACGTGCATGATGGAACACTCGAATCAATTAGAGTGGATGTCAGATTTGCGCTCTCCTCGGAGAGAAGTAATTTAGCTACAAGAAACATACGAGGAAGGGTGTGAAGCTAATAAAAAAGATGTGAATGTAAATGTGAAGCAAACATACGCTAATATGGGAACACATAAGGGTTGCCGACAGTTGTATGTAATGGAGAATACTTTTTTAGAGAATACTGAGAATATTGAGAACAGAGATGATGGCACTATAGCGTGTGAAGTAGCAGGTGATTATCCTACGCACGCTCTAGAGAATATCGAGAATGTTGACAATATTGAGAGTAATATTGAGGAGATAAATGCACCCATTGAAGATTCATTAGCTGATGGTTGGAATAACTCATACATCCACACCTTACAATAAATGTTCTGACACACAAACCTTGTTTGAGGACGAGCTGGGCAAGCTGTGTGGGAGCACACGGCAGCTGACCTTAATAACACCTACTAACAGTGAGAGCACTGTGCCCGTAGTTGTAGTGAACAATCCCAAATTACAAATGTCACACATGAGCCTAATGATAGTGACATGAGTAATGTGAGAATGACTTTGACTGGCGTGTTTAGAGTCTTGGAAAATCTACTCTCCACACTGGTAGAGAAATGTGAAAGGTTAGAAAACAATCTAGATGTACAGACCCTTCTCCTACACAGAAGTATACATCGTGGTAGAAAAACTGCAAGGGAACAAGGCACCAATACTGCGACAATAATTAGACAAGAACTTGAAGATGACAATATGGCGGTGGTAATAGCAATTAATAAAACCAATGCTTGTTCTGTAAGTGAAGTTGTGCCTAGAAGGGAATTAAAAGAACCAAGCAAATGAAAAAAGAAGACTACATCACAAGCCTTTATGTACATCACAAAACCTAGATTGCGCACAATGAGTGCATTGTTAATGAAGTTAATGTTAATCTTAATATTGTGACCCTTGATAATCAAAATGCAGAAGTTGCTCACTCTAACTTTCAAGTAACACATGTGGCTAAATCAGAAAGTAATGGTGCGAGGTGGTACAAGTACTCAGTAGTAAATCACTGACCCCAGCACTCCCTGTGAAAAACCGCTCGCAGGGGTGTGATATACAAAGCTTTCTGGTTGAGTCTGAGCAAGTATTGACCAACAATCCCAGACACATGATAGATGATGCGGTCAGGAAAAAATACAAGGAAGGATTAAGGCGGACGATGTAGAACCTGATGTAGGAGATGAATGTAGTGCACTACAAATACAATGGGCCTCATTATAAGTGTTGCGGTAAGGCAACAATGGTGCCGGTAGTGCTATCGGCGCGGTTGTTACCTCGCCGCAACATTACGAGTTTGCTCGCGGGTGCCGCTCTGGACGCCCGGTCAGACCAGATGTGCAGAGCGGCACCCGCTAGCAGAACAGGATGCTAACAACGGTCCTGTTATTAACGGGACCGTTGTTAGCATCCTCCTCATTCCCATTTAGCCCTATGGGGGCTAAAATGGGAATGAGGATGTACCGGGTCCGGGTACCGCGAATGGGAATTACCGAGCCCGCAAAGGTCGGAATGGCCCGGTAATTCCCATTTTTCCAGACCCGGACCTGAGTTTGTGGGTAGCTATGCCGGTAAAAATGTCATGGCTACCTCCAAACTCGTAATGAGGCCCAATCTGTATCATCTTTTGAATATCTATCACACTTAAATAGGGCGGCCATCTTGTGTATTTTACACACAATAGTAGCTTTGAGGACAATTAACTCAAGGATATTAACATTGTAGACCAAGTGGAAGACACAGCTATGTCAGTATCTAACAATTGGTTCACATCGGAATCCACATTGGATTACTTTATGCAATACGAAAATGAACTGTATAGACTTGGTTATATCTGTAGGGTAGTAAAAATGACACCACAGAAAAATAGGAATAGTACAGCAGCTAATACACTGGTTAGTATTACCAACCAAATAATTGACAAACAAAATAAAAAACACAACAAGATAGAGTAGAAGACAGAGGTGTCAATCAAAGAATCCTCGGTATGAAGAATAACAACAGAGAGGAGGTTGATCCCAGAAATACAGCCAAGAAACAGACAATCCCTGACCAAATGAGTATAAAGGTCATTAACAGAGAGTAAGTTAACACTGGGGATGGCTGTTGGCAATGGATACCTACGGTCTTTAAGGTCCACTTTAAATCACTATCTCGATGACCAAAGTATAATGTGTTCTTGGAATACTAGAGGGTGCGTTCATCTTTCCGCTGACGATGGTCTACTAACACACACCAAATTATTCAGCATAATCGTTTTACAAGGACATGGATGACTGAATCATGTGAATTCGATGGTAGGAGTACCATGCAGATATTGTCTACCAAGGGACCAGTTGACCGGCCGAAGGGAGGCCTCTACATCTCCATTCGCCACCCTTGGGTCTTGAGCTCCAGGACTGGTTCAACTACTATGGTACAAGTGATGAAAATTGGGTACATGCAGACTGAGATGATTCTGATTAACATCTATGATCCCCCTAACACTGTGACAACTAAACAAAACATTGCAACTGTGTAAGAGATTCTCGATGACATTGATGCTAATATTCTATTGTGGATCATGGGTGATTTTAATGTACAGATAGGGGTGGACAACACAGACATGATGAACGTAGGTGAGTCTGCTCCCGTTAAGTCAGCTAAACAAGCAGGGAAAGGCATGGGCCATTCTGTTACACTCCTACCAACTTACCAGGCTAAATGGATACTACCCGGTAGATGCACAAAAAGCCTTCATATGTGTGAGTGGCATAGTGCCTCAACTATTGACTATGTGTTTGTCAACAAGGGGGCACTGGCCATGGTGGAGGACATGGCCATTCTGACACCTGAGAGTGACCATATGCCGTTGTGTGTCCTATTAAAATCAGAACCAAATGGTGATGTGCCAGAAACTTATGATCAAAATGGCGAAATGTATGTGATTAACGGACAAAAATATATTCACTGGAATGCATTAAATTTGGACAAAGCAAGGCAGGTTACTGAAATAATACTCCCAACATATATCCAGCAATATATTGATGGATGTGGTAGCCACGGATCTGATATAATTAAAGATTTCATAACAATTACTAAAGATATTAGAGAGGCTACACAACAAAGAAGGAAGTATAAACATGCACAAGAGCGTTGGAATAGGGTGTATATGAAAGGGCAGAGCCACGACAATAGGATCACAATTGCCAAAAAGCCATTGAGGACAAAGATTGCTACTGTGCTATACCCTGATTTGGGTGTGTACACAGAGACAGAAATCACTGAGAATATTAAAAAAGCTAAAATTGAATATTGTAGGTGGCTAAGAGCACATCGACAGAAATGTGAGATGAATGTATGGCTCCAAATGACCAACTATGCTACAACTGGTCACTCAATAGGTATATGGACGATGATAAGAGGGACGAACAAAAGGGGTTTGCAATCAATAGTGTTCCTGAGTGTGTATGGCATAAACACATTGAGTCATAATTGGATTCTAAGACACCAGTAGACACAGAGATATTGATATCATTCATAAAATGGGTATGTAAATCCTCGATAGTGGGCATAACTAAGGTAATAGACAGGCTACATAATTCTCGTGCAGCTGGCTCAGATGGAACTTGTAATAGTTCGATAAAGCTTTTTCCTGGGATATGGACACAAGCTCTGCATATCTTCTTTGGCCACTTTGGGAAATGTGGAATACCTCCTACAACTTGGAGTGAGAGACACATTCTCCTTGTTCACAAAAAGGGTTGTTGGACTAACCCATCCAACTACAGGATGCTTGCTATGGTAGATATCCCAGGAAAGATTTTACCAAAAATATTGCTGTGTGAGTTGAATGAGTGGATTTGAGGTAATGGAATTCTACCGTCAAATCAGATTGGGTTTCGGATGAACTCCAGCACCACACACAACCAATTGATTCTGGTATCAGCCGCAGAAAATGCACAGACTAGACAACAACCATCATTCTATGGTGCATATATTGACTTCAGCGCAGCATTTGATAAAGTAATGAGAAATAGGCTGTGGAGTAAACTAATGGCATGGAATATCTCTCGTGGGTTGCTAAATATGATCATGTTGTTACATAAAGGCACAAGTATCAGGGTACATTTAGATGGCCGAGGAAGATTGAATCAATCCCTACATGTAGGGGTGTTAAACAAGGGTGGATAGTGGACTCAATGCTGTTTAATTCTTACCTCGATGACCTGGCAGTTATATGTGACAACTTTAATCTCTATACAGTCAAAGTAAGTTCGCAAAATATTAATTGGTTAGGTTATGCTGATGACCTACCTTTGCTGGACCGTACACCAAAGGGTCTGCAAAGCATGCTTGATTCCCGTGGGGCAGTGCTTAATTTTAAAAAAAATAAGTGCCAGTGCCCGAAAAATATTGGCCCCATAATGCTGGGCGTGGCGCCGCCCTCAGCGTGGGTGTGCCGGCCATGCCAGTTCAGTGCTAGACCTACCTAGATCAGCCCATCACCAGCCCATCACACTGCTGCTGCTCCATGTCACATGTTTGGCGCTGCAGCAACTGCTGGCACAGGCTAGTAGTAAATAAGCAACAAAGGCATGCTCCTCCTGTAATTGCGCATCGATGCCCCAGGCTGTGTGAGCGCTTTAAAAATGCAAATAAATAATAAAGCATTCTGTTTCAGTCACTGTTGCTCTGTATTTGTCTCTGCCCCTTCTGCCCCATCTGGCAGTCTGTAAAGTACACCAAGTATTGTTAATCGGTTACCTCCAGGAAGAGCACCCTCCCCTCAGCCCGTTCTTCAGTCATCTCATCCAGGTGTTTTGTGTGATCAATTTACTCTCAAACCCTAATCAGTCATCACATCTCATAAATGCATCCCCCTTCACCCTTCCTTCAAGCATGAGCATGGTGTTGTATTACTTGGAAAAAGTCATTTCTGCAAGACACTGTTGTGAAATCAACGGCCTGTGCTACTTCTGCTTTAGGGCCTCTTTCCACCTTAACACATATTAAAAAACTAAATATGTTTTGTCACCCAATATTCAGGAGCCAGAGGAGAATGCATATTCGGATATCTCCCTACCACTGACATGTTCTTGACATACTTCACTAAACTGCGGGGTGTAACAGACACCCACCTCCCTATCTGAGGATTCCTATCTGAGGATTGCATGTGCTCTTATTCGGAGCACATGCTCGGAGCGTATTGTACCCAAGTTAAGGGGCCACATCTGGTGTATAAACCACACATCAGGCTAGAAATCATGCGCTGGAATTATGTAAAAAAATTACAGCAAAAGATGGTTGAGAATTATACACAAATACTCAACTAGTGCTTTTATTTATGGTGACAGATTAGTGGGCATGTGCACCATGTTTGTATCTTTAAGCCTGAAATGACATTTCAGACGTTCGTCTTTGCATGGGCTTTTCTCGCGAAGTGCAGCCGGTTCGGTTTCGGCCCAATACGCGCACCGTTCCGGGTCCACTCGCTGAAGCTCGTTTGTGAACTAATGAGGCTGATAACATTAAAAGGAAAAACAGCAACACGCAGGCAAAAATTCACAGTTCATGTTTTCCTTAGATGAATGCTATCCATGGTCGGACTGGGGCATACAATTGTCTCGAGTCGGGCTCTGCGCCAATGTAAAAGTGGGCAAAGTTGCAAACAACAATTCATTCCTTTTGTTACAGACACTTGTGGGACCACGCTGCCGCATGTGCCCCGCCCGGTCCTGGGCTTTGCCCTGCCTTGCCTCAATCACTTACGCTACCTTCCTTGGGGCCACCACAACGGCCATGCTGAGCCTGATGATGACAAAAATAGGTGTGCAGTGCAGCGGCCCCACGGAAGGTAAGATTTTAAAAGAAAAGAAGTATATTTGGGTGGCTGGGGCCTATCAATTTCCAAGTGATGGGCCACAGCCGCCACTCAAAATAAGTTATTTCTTTTAAAACCTACCTTCCGTCGGGCGGGCCCCTGGCCACCGGCTCCACGGAAGGTCAGGTTTTCAAAGAAAAAAGTAAAAAACATACTTTTAGGCACAATTCACGGGCCCGGCCGCCCGCAGCAGAGTCATCCGATTCAGTCTATGGCAGCGGCAGCCCCTGGTCACAGAAATTGGCCTGAGCCTGGCACTGACTGCAGTCAGCAGCACACTGCACACAGGTCACACAGACAGAAGTCGGGTGCGGATGCACACAGGTCACACAGACAGAAGTCGGTTGCGGACGGGCCCCTAGTGGGGTCCTGACTCGTGGGCAGTCAAGACACTTCATGGGACTGTGCCGCCGCCCGGCCTTCCTTGCCTGATCACTTGACTGTGACAGACTTAGGCTGCACCGCACGCAACAGGTGACTTACCTGCTTTGCCGGCTGGAACTTGGTCTCCTGTTGGGGCCTCGGGGTTGGGGGGGGCCGTGTGCGCACACTGGCACCCGCATAAATGAAAAATCAGGCAGAGGGGGCCCCAGGAGGCAACTAGGTCGCACCACGCAGTGCAGGCTATCTCTCTCACAAGTCAAGACCGACTACACCACGCCTCGACACCTTCACTTCACAGTAACTCGTGCAATGAAGGTGGCGCCGCGCTGCCTCCTGTGGCCACAACAACCCGTCACCTTGTAATTTCACTGGCTCAGAAGAACAGCCAATGAAAACTGCACATTCTGTGTTACTATACAGAAAGTAGCAAATACTGCATAGTAACAACAGAATGGTAGTTTTCATTGGATGTTGTTTGTAAGTTTTTTGTTCATTGATGTTGCTGGCCCCTCCCAGGCCCAGCCAGCCAAGCACGGGAAGGATCGAGATCAGAATGACAAATCCCAATGATTTATAATCGAATCAAAGCGAAGTAGAAGAACAAATAAAGCAATTGCACGTGCGCTGGCCCCACATGGGTTCCGGTGCCCAAAAAAGAGTGCCAGTGTTGGGCACCAGCAACCACCCCCACAAATTAAGCACTGCCATGGGGTGTATGCGAAATTGAATGGATTTCCTGTCAACATTGACAAAATTGAGATAACGGCCTTCACAGGCAAAACTAAGCCATTTTGGTCAAAATGTGTGTGGCAGTATGGTGATGCACCTGTTGAACGTGTTAGGTGTTATAAATATTTGGGGGTCACTAACGATGATAATCTAAAATGGAATCTACATTGGGATGAAACCAAAAACAAGTGCATGGAGATTGTTTATGCAATAAGCTCTTTTATTTGGGAGAAATTGCAGTTGTTCGATACAGACAATAATGTTTCTATATACATCAAAAATAGTTCCACTGCTGATGTATGGCGTTGAAGGATGGGGTTGTAGTCTACAAACTGAATTAAGCAAATTTGAAGCCAAAATATTGCGCCTCCTCTTTAGAATGCTGAAAGGCATTATCTGTCGAATTTATTAGAGATTGATCTTAAAGGAATTTTGACAGAATTCATTGCCAAGGTTATTTGTTATAAAGGATGGTTGCACCTTGACAATGGAACCATCATGATCAGCTATGTCTAAGCTTTTGTCTTTTTGGACAGATCTGACCGTATGGGAATATTGGGCAAGATTTTGATGCTACATCATACATGGCTTGGAGGGTTTGAGAGAAGGACAAATGGGATACACCCGAGGGCCTGTAAATGCTGGCTAAAATATTAATTAGTTGCATGTAGCCTAGAGGATGCCCTAGTACAACAGTCAATGAAAATAAATAGTGGATCATATATTCAATATTGAATGATGCGTGCATCTATATCGAAATATGTGTTCTCCTATCCCAATAGTGGTGTTGCAAGACAGTATTTACTGCTAAAATTCAATGTTAGCCAAGTTTTAGAAATCAAGGGGGTGAAAATCGGGATTGCAAGACCCGATCGAATGTGTCGACTATTTGGTAATGATATACATTTTATGTATCAAATGGTCAAGTTATACTGGAAATGTAATGACATTTTAAGTGAGTTATCACAAAGGATATTTTAAGGTAATGAATGTATTGTGATCTTAATTATATTTTAAAAGTCTTTTAACTGATTTTTTGTGTTACGGGTGACATTTTTCTAAATATGATTTGTGTATGATATGGCACAGGAGAAGAAATTGTTGTTTTATGTGGTTAATGTTATGTCATGTTATGTGATCTTAATGTATATACAAAGCCGATTTGGCTGTGAGTATATTAAGAAATAAAAATAAAATAATGTTCTCGTGCCTCCAATGATATGTTGTGTCAGACCGGCCTATCAAAAGCTATGTGAGCTTCCCACTGCCCAAGTCAATTCTACTTATATTATGCACAAATCTATTTTAGCAAATTGTTACTTTTCAAACTACATATCCGAATCAAATTGGAGTAATTCAATTCTGGATTGGTTGCTATTATCCTGAATTTCATAATCCACCTGGAAAAGGACTATTTTGCCAATTATAGATGTGGGTACTGGGGCTTTGATGCCCTTCAGGAACTCTTGCATCTGACTCAGAGGACATAAAGACCAATGGCTGCTAGGAAGAGAAGAAAGGGTCCGGCCTGTCCATGTCTTTTCTCACACTCCAGGACAGTCCCTGCAGAGGCCTGTTGGCCTATCCAGAGACCTAAGGCAGCCCACGTTTATAAATGCAGCCTTCAGGTGCCCATTATACTGGCTCTAAAGTCAGGAATTGTGATTTTATATAAAACAGAAGACGCTAGGAACAGCATTGTGAAGCCCAACCTTCCTAGTGCAGTGCCAATAATTACCCCAAAAATGCCCAAAACATCCTGGGGAACATGTATTATGTATGTATATATGTATGTGTAAGCAATGGAGAGCTGTGCATATTATGATAATAATTACCCCATTGGGGGGTATGACCTGGCAATCTGAGTAAAAGGAATGACTGAAGCAATGGTCTTTAACTAGGCTGGTCAGTGCCATTATTGCCCTGTACAGCCCTCTTGTGTGATCATTATCTCCATACGCAGCCATGTGTACTAGGTACAAACGAGGGTGCTAAGTCGAGAAAATAAAGGCATTTACCTTTGTGACGGGACAGCACAGAAGACTGGACAGAGCATAGGTTTCACTAGGTTAGTTGATGAAGACAATAAAGCACATTTAAAAAAGAAAACAATCAGAGATACTGTCCCTGATTAGCTCTGGCAGTTGAATGAAGATACATCTGGCTTGTACCAAGAGATCTAGCCCTTGTTCCCTGCATTCTGATTGGCTAGGCCGTGGGCTCATTTGTAAGAGGAATCTGTTTTATCGCCAACTAATAGGATAACTCGTGCTAAAAAACAATGCTGAGTTGGTTCTGAAAAAAAAGATGTAGCTCTGTAATATTATTGGTTAGTGAGGGAAAACCTGGTCTTTGCAAATGAGAGGTAACTCAGAAGTACTTCTGAGGAAACTCCTTGAGACATGTTGCACGGAGGCTGAAACATGTAGGCCAGAAGACAGCAACCTGTGGATCTCCAGATATTTTCGACTACAGCTTCCACTATCCATCATCATTGATTCTGCTGGATCAGGTGGATGGGAGATGTAGTCCAAATCATTTAGAGACTCAATGGTTGCACACTCCTGATGCAGGCTAACCATACCGAGATGTTAAAGGTAGACATTATGTGAATCACAGAGACCGGGCTACAAGAAGGAATCTAGCCTAGCAACTCCCTAGGGATACGATTTGTTCTGCAAAAATTGCCTGGAGGGCCAGGGGCTGGGGTAACAATTTTATGCAAGAAGGAGCTGGACCTCTTTGTGTGAAACATAAAATGTGCGGGATGTGAAATCATCCACGTGAAACTGACCCCTAATAACAATAACTCTATTAACGTTATGTTAATCTACCGCTGACCATCCGGCATGCCCTCTTTTAATGAGGACTTAAAACACCTCCTAGTTCCCCGGAATTGACAAAACAGCTCTACAGTTATGCTGGGAGACCTGAACTGGTAGAAGGGGGATACAAAGGATAAACAAGCCATTGGGCTGGAACAACACCTTAACAACATGGGTATCCTAACACAAAACCACAACCACATCACATAAAAGGCAACACTCTGGACTGGGTGACGACACGTAACATCAGCACAGGAAGGATCAAAACTAAACCATGCATTTGGTCCGACCATTTTATCATAGACTGCTCTTTAAATCTGCTTGAAAAGCCAGGCCCCCAAAAAGAGCCTCAAGCAGAAATTGTAATAAAATATTATGGTTGATATAAACAACTGTCTCCAATCCATCATGGTTGCCTCCTCCAACCAGGATTCACCATGCAAACTGGTAGAAGTTTATAAATCTCACGTTTCCACATTCCTAGACAAAACCGCCTCTTTTATATCAAAGATCGTGCGTGACCGTCCTGACCAGCAGAATTGGTTTACCCCAGACCTAGTCGCTTCCAAAAAATCCAAGAGACAGGCCGAACGAGCCTTGTCGAAAAATAAAACCACGGAAAACAGAAAAACAGGAAATGTCTGGAAAAAATCTACAAACTCAAAATATATAAAACAAAAAATGACTTTTACTATGGACAAAATGAAAACACAAACAATAACACAAGTACATTGTTTGAAATTTGCAAAAAATGGGAAGAACCAAATACCCTATCTCACCCATTTGTCCCTGAGAAAGACAACTGCGCCAGGGTACAACAAGCCTTTTTGGATAAGGTACTGTCAGCACGCATAAAAAATAAAAACTGTCAGACCACCCTAGAGGACCCCCTCGAACGGAATCTCGAAAACAATCAAAAGTCTCCAACCATGCCTTCGCAGTTTTTCTTGAATCTGATCTTGATCGAAGAGATGGAGAAAATACTAACTGATTTACACCTCACTTCATGCCCAGGTAATCTTATACCAGTCAAAATTATATTGAATAATGTCAAAACCGTCTCCCCTTTCCTCAGGAGATTTGTCAATGCTTCTTTTGCACACAAAGTAGTCCCAACCACCATCAAGGAAGTGGCTGTGCCCCCACTAATTAAGAAACCAGGGCTGAACCCCAAGGTCGCTGCCTCACAGCTGCAGGTCCACCTAGAGTCATTACTTGCTTTTCACGCAAAACAATCTGGTTTCCGGAGCATTCACTGGACAGAGAGGGCCCTTCTTGATTTGCAAACCCAAATGTTGGAAAGGCTGGATGACAGTAAAACTGGGTTACTGATGCCTTTGGATGTCTCAGCTGCTTTTGATTTACTCGACCACATGCGACTTATAAGAACTCTAGCGGCCACTGGAAATTGCTCAGACTATGCCATTGAATGGATAAACTCCTTCATGAGTGACAGGATATCCAACATCTGTTGGGGAAACAGAACCAACTCTAATTAACTAAAGGGTTCCTCAAGGGGCATGCCTCTCACCGGCACTTTTTAACATACACATTAAACCACTATGTGGACAACTAGAAAATAGGGGATTTCACAAATGATGACGACTTCCAGCTAGTGATGTATCTTAGCGGAAACTACATTACTGACTCAGCTAATCTAAATTCCATCTACACATTCAACAAGTGTAAGATCAACAAATGGATATGCCTAAACTGCTCACAAACTGAGCTCATGATTTTTGACACTAAACAAGTGAGGGCTAAAGTGAGTCAGGAATATGCAGGTTTCAAGGTGGAAGAATGTTTCATCCCAGTTGCTGACAAAGTGAAGACCCTTGGATTTGTTTTGGAAGCATCCATAAATACAGATGCTCATGTAAACAATGTCGTAAAAACTACCACTAACATCTAAAAGTCCTGCATCAGATTAACCCGCTGGTCTCACGCAAGAACTGCAAAACTTTGGTTAGAGCCATGATAATGCCACGACTGGACTACTGCAATGCCCTGCTTAGTGGAGCAAGCAGGGAGAGCTTACAAAAACATCAGGTAATCCAGAATGATGCTGCCAGGACCGTGTGCAATCTTCCAAGAAGGGAACACATATCCAAGTTTCTGAAGGAACTCCTATGGCGACCAGTGGAAGAAAGGATTACTTTCAAAAACACTCCACTGACTCATTAATGTCTTTATGGTAACGCACCACAGTACCTAAAACAAACGTTCACTCGACACAAACCCAGCAGAACCTTATGCTCTAGCACTGCGCAATTGCTCCCTGTCCCTCGCATTAAAAAAAACAAGAGGCAAGGGCAGAGCTTTCCCCTTTCAAGCCACCCAAATATGGAATGCCCTTCCAGTAAACCTAGGCATGGAAGAAAAACCCCTGGTATTCAGGAAGCACCTGGAAACCGTATTATTTGAATAAAGGCCCTCCTCCCTGCTGATCCTATTATGCTCTATGTCTCGTCACTACTAAAATGTCCTTGTGTCAATGTGCGCCCTGATGCTCGCGGGCTATGGCGTGATACAAATAAATAAATAATAAAGAAATAAATAAATGCTGCAATGAATATATGCACAGGGGTAAAGATATTTAAATAATTTCAGTAATTTCATGTATTTGTTGTTCATGGGTCCCTGGCACAGCAGCATCTAGGAAGGGCATAGTGGAGTGTATCTGGGATCTGCAAGTGTGCCTACTGAACTATTGGAAGGTTTGTTAGACATTGTTGTGTCCTGTGTGTGTCAATGTTAGTGTTCAATGAATTAAAATAGCAAGGCACTTAGGAGAAGTAGATGTGGGAACACACACCCAAACCCCTACCGGAAGCTGCAGGCGTAGCATAGAGACACCAGTGTTGATAATTGAATCAGCGGAGATGTGTGGCATGCGAAGTTGTATTGCGTTCTGTAGGAGTTATTGTGATATACACAGACACGCAAGAGGGGGTGTGTAGTTTTGCCTACTGCCTTTCCTCTTTTCTGCAATAATGTTGAAACGTTGCATACAATTGCACCCCATATATATAATAGCTTATTTGGTTGAGGACCTGCTGAAGCCCTCCACTGGAACTTGGGGGCCACCTTTCACCCCTCGCAAGCCGCCCATTCTTACAAGCAGTTTTCTATTTTTGAATTTTGAATTTTGAATCATTTCTTAAGCACACCGGCAGAAAACTGCATTCGGGCGCAGATGTTAACTAGGAGATTGAACATATCACTGTGGAAGCCTGAAGTGACCCTAATGGAGTAGGTTCATTTAAATAGGAAAGTTTAAGTTTTCAATTCCTTTCTAAATCTAGCCAACGTGGTGCATGAGCGGATGCTAGCGGGCAGCTGGTTCCAAAGCTTAGGCCCAAACACAGAGAACCTTCTGTCACCCTTTGAGATACGTTTTGTCCTCGGGACACATAACAGAAGTTTATCTTCTGAACGGAGGACTCTGGTTGGGTAATAGTGTTGAATTCTGGTATTCAAATATCGGGGTGCGCGTTTATGGTAGCACTTGTCCACCAAGCATTCCACCTTAAATTTGATACGGTCTTCCACCATCAGCCAGTGCAGCGTTTTCCTGGCTGTAGACACATGATCTCTTTTACCCAAATGGGCCGTTAACCTAACTGCTGCATTCTGGGCTCTCTGCAATCTTAGCCTTGCCAGTCGTGCCCATGGGCTCCGGGTCTGCCATATGAAAAAGCGTGAGTGTACCTGTTCTTTTTGCAGCCCTGTGGCCTGCTGTGTACACCAGCTTTGTGTACAGGCTGTCAGCTGTTTCCAAGTGTACCCCAGGGCTGCGGAAAGCAGCAGTGACACATTTGGTGTTCTTCTTGGCATACTGCATCATCGGGCAGTGCTGACTAGTTTCCATTTTCTATCTGAAAGTACGCTTTGTTTTCATGCAGCCCTTTGCAGTTGAGGGTGCTGGGGAGACTACACAATGTTTCAATCCATAGACTAGACCAGTTGCATGGTTGCTTGAGCCGAGCAACCCCTGGTGTGCCCCCTTGTGTTTTCTGTTAGTACTTCTCACTTACTGCTGGATATGGAAAAAAAGTACTCTGGGAACTCCCACACCCTGCCCTTTGTGCGGAGGGAACAGGGGGCTGTGACAAATCACATTCTGGGGCACCAGTGGTCCATGGATGAATATCTGGTTCTAAACCATCAATCAGCCCCACACCCCTAGTACAACAGAAAGGATCCGGACAAATTGGGAACACAAGCAAATTATAAACCTCCTTGTCCAATTTTGGTAACGTGATGGAACGGCAGGCTTATCACAGCGAAAATACAATTATTACCCATTGATAAAAGGGACTATCCAATCATGGCTGTACACAAATATCTACTGTACTATTATCACAGCAGACAGTTCTAGCACACTACAAAATACAACCCACCCTGTGAAGGAATGCAGAGGACAATTTCAAAGAACGGAAAAGGTATGCACCCTGGATACTGACAGGAGGGTAGTCGGTAAATTAATAAATCTCAATAGTTTGATGATACATGGTTTCAACAGAAAGGGCGCAATGGGTCATACAATGTCATTAGGGGCTTTCGGGGATGGACCAGGGGGCCAGAACCATAACATACCTTTTGCTGTAGATATTCTGAGTGCTCTACATGGTCGTGCCGGTTTCAGGGCACCTTGCAGCTTCTGCAACAGAGTTCAAGACGGGAGACAGCAGCGGGTATCAGGGGGCAGGCAATTTGGTGTGCGAGGTTGGATGGACAACTGCAGGCTGGCCTACACGACAGCTTGGGGTCAGGAATTGTCTTAATGCTGGTCGGTGGGCCTGAAGCACTGGTCGATGGGTATTGGACGGCATTGGTGACTACAGTGTGACAACAGTGAGTGGTGCAGTCGGTTGCAGCTCGAGGGGCTCAACTGGCTCGAAAATGTCCTTTAAGGCGGACGTCTGTAAATGCTTGTCGATGCACTCCTTCCAGCTTCTTCATTGGGATCATGTTGTCCTTTAAGGCAGACGACCCAAAGCCAAAGCAGCTGCCTTGTCCTTGTTTTGGTTCACAGACTCTCTGGCATTTGCCACCTAGGAAGCTTGCTGCAGAGCCTAACAGGGCACACTGTGTGCTGGCTGGTACCGGTTCTAGAACTGCTGGTGGGTCCTCTGGATTCAGTATCTCCCTCTGTTCCCTGGGAGATGTTTAGGGGAGGGATCTTGCTTCCGTCTTGGTGGTCCTGACATTTCTTCACTGGCGGAAGATGTAAGGCAGGCTGTACCTTCAGCTAGGGTCCAATGGTGAGTTCTTATTCCTGCTCCTTGCGAAGTCTTCATATGATCTGCCCAAAAGAGGAGCTCAGCCCTCTTTTAAAGCCAAATGGGCCACAGTGATTGGTGTAGGCTAAGCCTACTGAAATGTATCTATTTATTTTTACATTTGTAACGTGCCTAAGCCAGGAGGCATCAAGGCGCTGTTGCTAACCAGTTACACAGTGCATATGCTTGAAAGAAATACATTTTGACAGGTAGGTGTAGAGCAAAAGTCACATGAGAACAGCTCAGAGGTTCTCTCCTGTATGCATTAGGCCATAGCCAGAGTACTCTTCAACAGAAAAGTTAAAGAGGTAAGAATATGTAATATTACGTACCATCCATCTTCATGTCTGTTGTGGATCAAAGGGTCTTTCTAGTTAATTAAGCTCTCTGTTTTTCCTGATTACAGCAGCAGGTTTCCCTTGAAGCTGTAGCGAGAACAGACTTTCTGTCTCCATCAAACCACATACTCGTACCTTCTGAATGGGGTCCTCCTCCGGGGATGACTACTGTAAAAATGCAGTACAAGACATGACCTTTCATTGTTCATTGATACTAAGGGCCTCATTACATGGAAGGCGGTAATGGTTAACGGCCACCGTTAATGGTAACGGTGACCGTTAACCATTACCGCCTTACTATGAGGTCCCTTAGCGGGTTGGTGCTTTAACGCCTGCTTTTTGCAGGCGTTAAAAACCAACCCGCTAAGGGACCTCGGAGCTAATTACGGCACCGCAAAATTGCGGTGCCGTAATTAGCGCCTTCCCCATTCCCATAGAGCCCTATGGGGCAGAAATGGGAATGGGGAAGGGCAATGGCGGAAGGGGGATTTACCGCCCCACCAACCTTGGAATGGGGCGGTAAATCCCCTTTCCGCCAAGGCGGTGCCGGTAATTTACCGGCATGGTCCAGGGTGCTAATAGCACCCTGGATCACCGCCTTCCGTGTAATGAGGCCCTAAGAGCGAGAGCTGGCTTCAGGTTGGCACGGTGCATATCAAAGGTTGTTGGGGTTTCCTGTCTCCTTTGTTATTTTTAACCTCTACAGCCAGGCCCCATGTGGGCCTGTTTGAAATATACTCTATTAGTATGCTAATTATGTTAATCAATGTCACCATTATGCAGGCCTCAACAAAAGGACAGGTTGGATCCATAGAGCCTTTAATAGATAATTAGACTGGCCAAGGCAGGGGGAATTTTTTCCCTTCTTTTTCAGAGAGAACATGGTGCAATCCTGGCTGTCATATCCCAACTAAATATGGCAGGGGGACAGCGCTTGTAGGCTGTGTCCACCCAGAGTACACGGGTCTATGTGTACGTTGTGTGCTGAGCATAGGAAAATGTGTGTGGATTAGCCCCAAACATTTTCTGGAGGTTCATCTAACATCATTCAATTTCTGTTAAAATTAAGAAAAACCCAGGCGAGAGCACACCCACTGTGCAGAAGGTCAAATTCCTCACATGTCCCCCAGCCTCAATAGTTGAACCACCACCCTACTGAGGGTCTGGTTTCATCAGTAAGGCAAAAGTACCAGCTGCAGGAATCTGCATTTCCATGCTGGGAGCCTGGCTTGTGCTGGATGGCCATATCTAATCCCTGTAGAGATATGGCCCAACGCAAAAGCTTAGGGTTCTTCCCATGCATGGCCATTAACCATCGCAGAGGCCGGTGGTCTGTCTGGATCGTAAAGTGAGACCCAAAGATGTAGGGTTTCAGCTTCTTTACGGCCCACATGACCGCGTAAGCCTCTTTTTCAATTGACAGCCCAGTACCTTTCCCTTTTTGTCAATTGCCTTCTAATGTAGTCAACAGGTTGCTCTACCCCTTGAGAGTTTAGCTGAGCTAACACTGCTCCAACCCCAAAATCATAGGTTTCAGTCTGGATAATTTCTTGCCAGAATCTGGCATTTTCAGATCTGGGGCCCTGCACAATCCATTCTTTAAATCCAGAAAGGAGGTTTGACAGGTGGGGTCCAAGTTAACTTATTTGGCACTTTCTTGGAAGTGACATCATTCAGGGGCATGGCAATTGTCCCATACCCTGGATGAAATGCCGGTAGTACCCGGTGAGACCTAGAAAGGCTATCAGCTGCGTCTGTGTGGTAGGGATGTCCCAATCCTTCACAGTCTGTACATTTGCTTCAAGAGGTTGTTTCTTACCTCCACCGACCTGATGGCCTATGTAAGCCACTGTGCCCTGCACTATCTGGCACTTCGTGGCCTTGATAGTCAGACCTGCATTCTGCAGTGCCTGAAGCACTTGTTTCAGGTGGTATAAGTGATTCTCCCAGGTGTAGCTGAACACAGCAATGTCATTCAAATAGGCGACACTGGCGTTTTCCAGACCAGACAAAACCAAGTTGACCATCTGCTGAAAAGTTGCAGGGGCATTCTTCAATCCAAAGGGCATCACTGAGAACTGATAATGTCCTTCTGGGGTTGAGAATTCTGACCCCTCTCTCACTCCACCTGTCAAGCTAGCCTGACAATACCCGGCCATGAGGTCGAAGGTACTTGTGTACTTGGCTATGCCAAGCATGTCAAGGAGCTCATCTGACCAGGGAATGGGGTGAGCATCTGTATTCATGACAGAATTAAGCACCCTGTAGTCCACACAAAACAGATATCAGTCTTCCCACCACTGTCCTTTTAGGCACCAGTACCAGTGGGCTAGCCCAGTGGGCTGTGGGATGGCTCTATCACTCCTAGGAACAGCATCTTGGAAACTTCCACCTTGATGATGTCCCTGGCCTTGTAAGACATCCTGTGAATTCTACTCTTCACCAGCTTACTGTCTCCAGTGTCCAGATCATGGGTGCACCAATCTGCGTGACCTGGAGTCAGTGGAAACAGACCGGCAAACAATCCCAATAACCAGCAACAATCTGTCAGTTGCTGTTCTGACAGGTCAGTTGAAAGGCTGACACTTTCAACTGACCCATCTGTGGCTTCAGTGTGCAGGAGGTCTGGGAGGGGATCGGTCTCCTCTTAAGTCTCTCCATCAGTCACTAATGCCATGACCAAGTCATCCTGGCTATAAGGGGGTTTTAGCCGGTTGACGTGAAAGATCCTGCACCAACCCTGGGTTTAACATGCTCCATAATACACACCCACTGCTTGGGAGAATAGACTATCACTGTGGCCTTCTGGTCGTGCCAGTGCTTCATCAGCTCCTGACTGGCCTTTAGGTTTGTCGTCGACTGTTCCATGTACTTTGCCATTCTAGACTGAAGGATAAGTACATAGTCCACCACATCTTGTGTAGGGGATGAGGGGTTGATCTCCCATCCCTCTTTCACTAGACTGAGGGAACCTCATATAGGGTGTCCAAACAGAAGCTCAAAGGGGCTAAACCCTACTCCGTTCTGTGGCACCTCCCTGTAGGCGAAATAGAAGCCAGGGATGGTAGGAGAATATCCCACTTTCTCCTCAAGTGCTCTTCCAAGCCACCTATCATCCCTTTCAGGGTCTTGTTGAAATGCTCAACAGACCATTTGTTTGTGGATGGAAAGATGTAGAGAACCGGGAGGTGACTCCACACTCTTCCCACGTAGCCTTCATACATGCTGATATGAAGTTTGATCGCCTGTCAGAAATGACTTCCTTGGGGAATCCAACATGCGAGAATATCCCAATCAGAGTCTTTCCAACCACACAGCCTTTGATGCTCCTCAGAGGGACAGCGTCGGGTACCTTGTGGCATGGTATACCACCAACAAGATGTATCTGTCCCCTGAGCTGGTTGAGGATCCAAAGGACCCAAAATGTCCATGCCTATTCTCTCAAAAGGCCGCCCAACCAGGGGTAGTAGAATTGAGGGTGACTTTGTGGCACCACCTGACTTGCCAGAATCTTGACAAGTCAGGGAGGACCGGACAAATTCCTTAACCTTTATGCCGAACTGCAGCCACTGAAAGTGCGCAGACAACTGATCCGATGTCTTAGTCACTCCCAAGTCACCCGCTAAAGAAATTTGGTGAGCCAAGTCCAAAAGGAACTTTCTGTGGCACTGGGGAATCACCAACCTTCTGGTGTCTCAGAGTCCTTTGGCTCACCGTACAGGAGTCCATCCTCCCAGTGCACTGTGAACAGGCCAGGGGCCTTGCCCTTAGTCTGCCTCTCTGGCTGCTTCTGAAGGCCCGCCAGAGTGGGACATTATTTCTGGGATTTAAAGAATTCAGTGTGATCTGGTCCTAAAGCTTATGCAAACTCATCCAGCTTGAGCAGGCCTTTTAGATCTGAGCTCACCTTGTCCTCCACCTCAGGTTCCTACGCTGCGACAGGCAACTCTGAAGTCACTGAATCCCCTGCTACCAAAGTAGGGTCCTCAGTGGCTAATGGCCCCACTCCCGCAGGAGTAGGTGACTCTGCAGTGTCCGGAACTGGACTAGGGGTTACCAGCCACGTCGGTCCCTCCAACAAGCCCTCTGGAAGCACTCCGGGCCCTAAGGCTCTTAGAGTCTTTAATATGACTGACTTCTGGGCCTTCGATCGGGTAGCCTGCGACGCTATCTCAGGATCAGGAAGATCATTACCCAACAGACATTGGACAGGGATGGAGTCTTTCACCGCTGCCCAACGATGGGTCGTTTCACCTTGCCAGCTGAACTCTACTATCGCCCAGGGGCATTTGTATTTGTATTTTATTTATTTGTAGCGCACGCCAGGCCCACAGGCTTCCGGGCGCAAAAACTTAATAGACATAAATTACAGAAATATACAAAAATATACAATGGAGCATAAGGTAAAGATGAAAGCAGTTACAGATACATACCGTAGTGAATGGATTTGGGTAGCAGTGTTACATAGTCAAGCAAACTTAAACAGTTTATCATGAGGAACATGAGTTAAACAAGGCATTTTCAGTAGGGTATAGGGGTCAGAAAACTCTAGGTGGTTGCTTAAACCAGGAGACTGAATCAGATTTGAGCGAAGAGCCATGATTTCGTTTTCTGTTTGAAAGCATTGAATGAGGGCTCTGATCTGATGGTGGTGGGGAGAGAATTTCAAAGCTTAGAAGCCAAGACAGGCAAGCTCATACCTCCAGCTTTTTTAAGTCTAAATCTGGGAAGAGATAGGCCTTGTGTCTGAGCAATTTGATACTGTACTCTGGAGGTATAGCTAAGGACAGTGCGGGTCCAGAGGCAGCATGTAACCATGTCTCAGATATAGCAATAAAGTTAAGCTCTTGGGTCCTGATAAGGTCAGCAAGGTCTAGTGCATGGGCAGGGAGAGATCTGGCGTTGATAAGGTCGCCCTTGATCTGTGAAGCTTTTCTTACTGGGGCTGCAGTTTTGAGGTTAATGTTAGGAATGGGAGTACACATTACATGAGGGCTGTGACTAGGAGAGGGAAGTTTGGGCGTAGTGTGAGTGAGATTGTGGGTAAGCCTGTTCAAGTGGGAGAATCTGGAACCTAATCTCTTGTTTCTAATGCGGATGGAGCAAGGTTGATTTGGTGAGGGTTTCGTTGCAAAGTGTTCCAGCCAAAGAGCGGGGTTATTAAGGTACTGGTTGGTAGGGGCAGAGTTATGACTATGCTCATTAACCACTAGCAGAGGGCATCCCATGGTGAGGCAAAGTGGAGGCAGTAACTGATAGTGTGAAGGTTATACAATAGCACTGTCAGTGGGCTGTGTCAGCAGAAGAGAGCACGAAGTAGGTGTGGGAGAGCAAGTAAGGTGTTCAGGTGATGCATAAATGAGCAACCTGGCAGTGATGGACAAGATAGAGAACAATAGATGGCAGTGTTGTAATAGGGTTCACGAAAGCATGATAGACAAAGGAGGTAGTATAATAGGAGCAAATGGTGAACCAAAAGGTAGTGCATGCCAGTGAGGAATGAGAGCTGCAGGAAAAAGGTTGGCACATATGGAACAACAACTTAGTAATGCTAGCTCTAAAACAGGTGCTAACAGCCAAAGGAGCCCATTAGGCACTGATAGTGTTCACAAACGTGCTAAGGGGTGTAGTGGATCACAGTGACAAAGGTATAGTGCGGCACCGACTAGTAGAAATTGCTGGGTAGGCTAATATGTCTCTAAGCAGGAAGCGAACAGTCAAATCAGGGCAGTTAGGCAACTAGATGCAATCAAGATAATAGCCACGGAAGCCGTAGGCCCCAGAATGGTGCTACAGAATGCAGAGCAAATGCAAATACAAATGAAGGCAGTGGTACTGGCGCAACTAAAAGCATAGGACCAGATCATCAGAAGTGAAATGAGGCAGCCTACCGAACAGGGCACAAAGGATAATAACCTGCATAGAGCTCATACATGCAACTAGGTAAATAGCAAATGAGGTACCCTCAGTGCTTTAAGTGGGGTAAGAAATTGAGGGGGGGGCCCTTGTTTGGGGGCGTGGCTTTCATTGTGGGCGTGGCCTAAAAGTGCACAAATCATAGTAAGGTGCGCAAACAAATATATAAATGTATGTGAGCATTTATATGTTTGTATGCGTACTACTATGGTGTGTGTACTTTTCAAGCCATATTTTATAAACATAGCAATGTTACATATTTCTATGTTTATAAAAGGTGGCTTGAAAAGTGCACAAACCATAGTAAGTTACGCACACTTGTGTGCTTACCTTACTATGGTTTGTGTACTTTTCAAGCCACCTTTTATAAACATAGATATTTGTAACATGTTTCTATGTTTCTAAAAGATGGCTTGACACGTAAACAAGTCAAGGCATCTTTTATAAAGCGTTGATGACGGACAAAACAAACCGCAAGGTGGCTTTGTCCGTCGACAAAGCTTTATAAAAGATGCCTTGAATTGTGCACGTTTCAAGCCGTCTTTTATAAACATAGAAATATTTCTACCTTTATAAAAGATGGCTTGAAACGTACACAGTTCAAGGCATCTTTTATAAAGCTTTGCAGACGGAGAAAGGCACCTCGGGCTCTGTGATTTATCTGCTCAGAGCACATAGATCACTGAGCCCGAGGTGTCTTTCACCCTCTGCGAACCCGCGGGCTCCGTGATTTAATCTGCATATTAGATCACGGAGCCCGCGGGGGTCAGTGACCTGGGGAGGGAAAACAAAGGGACAGTAACTTCCTCTGATGACCCTGATGAGGGGTCATCAGAGGGAGTTACACTAACTGACAGAAGTGCCACCAGCCTCAGCGTTGCTGTGGCTGGCTGGCACTTCTGTCAGCTTGGCCGACATACTGACGGGCGCATCTCCCGTCGCGGCTGCGGCCACGGCGGGATAATGCCTCCCGCCAATGATGTGTGGGACGGGGGGCCCCGGCTGGGCCCCGGCTCAGCCCCACTTTATGGAGACTGCCGGGGCCCGGCCCCGGCAGGCCCCGGCCCACTTAAAGCACTGGGTACCCTCCTACGAGGCGATTAGCTACGTCAGGACCAAGAGGTAGGTGAGACTCAGACGCCGCAAACCTACTACTCGGATGTGGCACAGCTAATGTAGCAGGCTAGGTGATAGGCAACAGGGGCAACATTAACCCTATGGAACAGAGCAATGTTAGCAGAGTAAACACTGTTAAGCAGATCATAGGCATAAATCACATGTTGCGCAAAACCAAAATCACTAATAGCATTGCATGCATATAGGGGATAAAATAGCACATATTCTCTATTGTTTTCAGACAGAGGAGCGCCTGCATCAGTAGCAATGGAAAGGGGATGCACCGTTAGGCAAAAGTCATAGCACGCATCACACGCGATTAAACAGGGTGCGTATACATGATATTACTGTCGGCACAGTATCGTGAGTTATACGAGAATAGCGAGGTACACGTAGTACGCAATATGAGCAAGTCGGCTACAGTAAACTAGTAAACTGTAAAGAGAAGATCTGAGCACAGTAATGCAGGAATAGTACAGTGCGAGGTGGTGAATCAGTTTGGCACATGGCCTGATAAAGAATGTAATGACAAATACTCGAGTCCAAAAACAATAGTTCACTGTGCACTGTACTCACAGCGAGTTTGCCAGGGGCACTTACTCTTTCCATCAAACCCAATAATGCTACAATCAGGCCCATTGATATACTGGCCTGACTGAACCCATTGCCGGGTGACAGCAGTGAGGCTAGCAACGGTGTCTCAGACCGCAGGAGTTCTGTGCCCATTGATATATGCATGTTCTAGATAGAGTTGAGTATTATTGGGAACTTGGATCTCTTCTGGAGACCCGGTTCCGTTCTCACTCAGTATAACCAATCCACATTCAGCCTCTTCTTGACCTTGAAGGAAGTCCTCCTCTAGGAGGCCCACACTAATGATGGCCTCCTCCATGGGTCCACCATTCACTAAGGCTTGCATGGGTAAGCCCTTGCGAGCAGGATCCCCTTTCCTATGGCCCAGCTCCTTACACACAAAACAACCTTTGTGTGGTGATAACGCATGTGTCCCAGTGTTCGGGGTGCATGTGCTCTTCTTTTCAGTGTGCATGGCTGAACTAAAGTTTTGGGATTTCCCTTCAGAAGAGGAGTGGATTGGACCTTTGTCCTTCCCATCCTTGTTACCTTTTCTGTCTGACGATTTCTCTTCTGGCTTGGGTGCGCTCGCCGACCCTTTTTCTGGACTCAAGTACTCACAAACCTGTAGGCAAACTTGGCAAGCTCCCTATGCTCTGTAATAGTCTTGTCCACAAGATGCTGGTGTAGGACAACCTCACAATTCTTCAATACATGATCGCACGCAATCAAATTGTACATCCCTTCAAATGAGTGAACTTTGTTACAAGACACCTAACCACTTAGATATTACAATGACAAGTGTGTGAACGCTTCAAATGTTTGCCCACTTTTCTTTCTGAGCTCTCTGAAGCTCTTGAGATACTGTTCTGGGGTTTTAAAGAACTTCCTGAGCAGGGACGGCATTCATACCCTCGTAAATGCCCCTTACCTCAGGAGTTAACTGAAGAAATGTATCAGTCCCTGGTATTGGTAAGTGACTCATCAGGGCTGCACCTCACAGTACATCATCCACCTCCTGTACCGGAAAAGCAAGCTTGATGGCTTCAAACCAGTCTAAAATACCCTGCCCCACCTCGTAAACCTGCACTAAGTCTTTGGGATGTGGCACAGGTTTTATCTCAGGCACCGCAGTTTGAGCCGCTAGCGCTGCTTTCGTTAGAGGTGGATCTGTGGGCCTCCTTCTTCTCTGCAAGTGCCAGTCTGCGCAGCTCTATGGTGGCCCTGTCCCACTCCACTGTGACCTTGTCCCACTGTTTTTGTTCCTCTAGCACTAGTTTTCTCTCCTCCAACAGGAGATTTCTAGCTGCTACATTGTTAACAGCAGGACAATTACTGGGCCACTTCGAGACTGCACCAAGGCCTGGGACCTGCAAGATGCTGCACTAGCCTGTTGCTCCGGCAGACTCTAGAGTGTTGAGAAACTATGCTTGC
This sequence comes from Ambystoma mexicanum, assembly GCF_040938575.1. Taxonomy (NCBI): domain Eukaryota; kingdom Metazoa; phylum Chordata; class Amphibia; order Caudata; family Ambystomatidae; genus Ambystoma; species Ambystoma mexicanum. The sequence continues at coordinate 250,048,215 of NC_090926.1, read as the reverse complement.
TCCTGGCGGGATGGTTGGCGAGAAACACTGCTCATTCTGTCTTCCTTGTCATCTTCCACTACGCTTCCCGGAAGGTCTGTGAGGAATTCGACCATCCGCACGGGGAGTGTGCCCTCGCCTGGGCTGTTTGATGTTTTTGTACTGAAAATGAATGATGGGAGATCAACCTCAGAAAATATGCAGGGCTAATCTGCACAGATTTTCCTCTGCTCACCACACAACAAAAACATATTCATGTGTACTCTGGCGGGACACAGCCTACATGCGCAGTAATCCCTGTCATATTTAGCTGGAATGTGACAGCGACGGGTCCATCAAAGCATCTCACGAAGGGAGAAGGCAACACCTTCCTCTGGTCACGGCCAGCCTAATTAAAATATCAAATGCTCTGTGGATCCACCCGCTCTATTGTCTAAGTTCTGCTGGTGGCAGCGCCTACTGGTGAGAGTTAATTAAAACAGGACCGCAGTAGGCCTGATCGCAGAACTGACAAAAGGACACAGGAAACCCCAACACCTCTTTGATATGCAAAGTGTTAACTAGAAGTTAGCTCCCACCCCTCTGTATCAAGGGCAGTGAATGTCATGTCTGGGACAACTGTTTAGGTAGACAACCCCTGGCGGGAGACCCCCCTTTCAGAGGGAAGAAGTAAGTAAATTGTTGGAGACAGAAAGTCTGCTCTCGCCACAAACTTCAAGGGAGACCTGCGCTTTGATCAGGAGTCACAGAGAGCTCAATTAATCACAGAGACAATTTGATCTGCAACAGACAGGAAGATGGGTGGGACTTAGTCGTACATTTTGTCACACCTTACCTTTCCTGTTGCAAAGCACTCTGGTTATGACCTCACGTATAACAAAAGATTGTTGTGAGACCCAGGATTGGTTAATTATGGTAAGCTTAGCCTGCACCAATCACTGGGGCCCATGGGCTTTAAAAGAGAGCTGAGCCCCTCATTTAGTGGATCCTCCGACGACTTCGAAAGGAGTAAGAAGAAGGACTCATTTGGACCCTGGCTGAAGGTACAGTCTGCCTTACAGCTTCTGCCAGTGAAGGAAAGTCAGAATTTCCAGGACGGATGCAAGATCCCTCCCCTAAACATCTCCCAATGAACAGAGGGAGATACCGAACTCAGAGGACCCATACAGCAGCTCTAAAACCGGTATCCAGTCAGCACACATCATGCCCTGCAAGGTTATGCCAGCAAGCTTCCTAGGTAGGAAGTGCCAGAGAGTCTCTGAACAAAGGACAAGGCTGTTGCCTGAAAACGCTCTTCTCATCTTTGGGCCATCCACCTTAAAGGACGACGCGAGCCCTGCGAAGAAGTTAGGAGGAGTGCATCGAAATGCATCTTTCAATTTCTTTCCGTGCGGATGGTCGAATTTCTCACAGGGCTTGGGGAGGGAGGTGAACTGGTTATGTGGGCTGAACTGAGAGGCAGAGCCCCAGTTTAGGGCCAGCAGCACCCCACTCTTCAAGGAACCCAATCTTGGAAATTTGCATGAAAGCAAAGAGCATTTAAGGAACCTAAAAAGAACCATATCATTTTATATTTTAAATATGTTTGTAGTAATGATTCAGGAGGAAATCCTTCTGAGCAAGCAAAGGCTGTGCAAGTTGGGCCTTCTGCTCTTTTCATTGTTCACAAAACTCACCCTAACAGAAAAGAAATGTGTAAATTGCAAGCCATATATATTTGGGCATCTTCATGCACAGTGGGGCTCTGCTGTTTCTGTACGCAGCTCTCAAATCTCATTCAGTCTCTCAAATCTTCTGAAGTGCTGCTTGTGGTTGAGAAATCCATGGCCCTGTCTTGAGAGCAGATCTTTGGGACTGAACAGTAAGCCTAACCTGGCGGATTTGGGCCTCGGGACAGAGCAGTTCTACGGCAGTACAAACTCTGCCAGAATGCAGCCCTGTCTTCTTCTGGCCCATGTCCTACCCTGCTTCTGGCTCTCGACTGGTGTCACCATTTCAGACATCTCCTGTGAACTTAAACTTCCTCAGTTGATGGTAGAGAAGGTACTGTTGGAACTCTGTAAGCTCTTCTTGTCTTTCTACTGTTCAATGCCTTGCTTCTAATCCACCAGCCCCCTTCCAGTTTTCAGGAATGTTTGCCAATCCCCTGAACCTTCTGTCAGCTGCTTCGTCTCAGTTGGTCTTATTTCTCTGTCACTTTTTCTTTCCTGTGTGCCCTATGTTGTTATTTTTGTATTCTTTATAAGCACTTGAACTCCTGTCAGAGATGTTGCAACTGTAAGATGAGGTGGGCTCTGTGCTCATCTGTAGCATCAGTGTGTCAGGGTTTTACATGGTGCAAACCGAGCTAGGCACCATGATAAGTCATTTATAAGACGCCTGTACACAAGTATTTCTAGGCACGACAGGACAAGGAAGGGAGGACTTTAACGCTCATCTGGTTCCCACGGGGGCGCTGGTCTAGTCTGGATTGCTGTGGCCTCTTCTAGCGTGATGCGCAGGACCCGGAACACCGATTGGACAGGACCTCCAAATCGTGCTTGCCTGGCCCGTAGGAATATCCTTCTGCAGATGAGAAAGGGGATTAACAGTCTGCAGAATAGTGTGCTAGCTTCCCCCTTTCCCCCCTTCCCCCTTCGTTCCTCTCTAACTTCCTCCAAACCCCGGTTGAAGCTCACCTTATGGTTTGGAAGGATGAACTCTCCATCCTGCTTCTGGTGCAGGGGCGCGTGTTCGTCCAGTTACTTCACTGGTCTTCAGAATGGCGCTGGCAAAATCCACTTGACTTTCCTGAGCGATGCGCCGTAAGTATGAAAGTTCAAAGTTCAAGTGAGGCCCCCTTTATGTTGTCTTTCTAACCTGTGATCTGTCCTTTATTTCAGGTGAAGAATGAAGGCAATTCGTCGAGGGGTTAAACTGCCGAGGTGAGTAGTGATGAGGGCGATCCCTCTAAATGTCCTTATCATTCCCCAGAAATGTCTCTTGTCCTTTCCCCATAGGGGCCGGGGTACGGTACCTGCCAACGGGGCGGCGCCGACCCGAAATGTGGAAGAAAAGGCAGTAAGTATTATGGCTGTTAATCAGGCTTTCCTTCTGTGTTCCTTCTGCTCACCTTTTGTTTCTTCCTCTCTCCTCTAGGTGCAGAGATGCGGCGTCCGATGCTGACAGCCGCGATGGAGCCAGGAGATGTCTCGAGGACAGGTGAGGGAAGCGTGGCGCTGCAGCGAGCAACGCAATGTTTTTAAATGGAAGTCTTTCTTCAGGGATGCTGGCGAGAAGATTCCGGATGCAGGTAAGAAGTTTGAAATAGTCCTTGGTTTTCACTTTTCTCTTCTCTTCCTTCCTTGCAGGTCTTCCAGGTTCGAGGCGGGCGTGGCTGGAGTCCAGGAGCAGGAGCAGACACGGTGAGCGTTAAGCTGCAGGAAGCAGAACAACGCGAAGCATGAGCTGCTGTCTGGGCGTGGCTTAAATAGCCTCCAAAGAAGTCCCAGGTATGTTTCCTTCCCCAACTAGGTATGTATCCTTCCCTGGCCACGCCCGAGTGAAAAAATAGTCCCTATGAAAAAATAGTCCCTTTCAGGTCTCAGGGAGGCCTGAAGCGTGCAGCATGGTCTGCATCAGGTAAGTGCACAAAACACCTCCCTTTATGAGCCTGGCGCCTATGGCGCCAGGACTGATGTCCAACATGAGCCTGGCGCCAAAGGCGCCAGGACTGAGTCCAAAGAGCCCCTATAAGGGGCCGCTGGGCTTTTACCGGAGGGCATGATGCCTGCTTCCGGGGGTGCTGGGCCTGGCCTGGTGCTCCGGGGGTAGGCATCATGACAAGGACAGAAGGAGGACAAAACAACTAGGCCTTGTGTTATTCAGATCGTGCAAGTGCAGTGGGCGGGGGTGGAAAGGTGAGTAGTGCCAGGGGGCAGGGGAGAGTGCAAAGTAACTCGAAAGTCCTGCTGGAGGTGGCTCATAAGTGCAGAGAGTCAGGGGACTGTAGGGTTGCAGATACAGTCCCTTAAGTGGTTGAGGGCCTGGAGACAGTGCAAGGGCAACTGGTCGTGCAGGAGCCTGCTCCTGTAAGTTCAGTGGGTGGCCAGGTAAACAAGTATGCACAGCGGACAGGGACATCAGCAAGGGAGAGGAAGAGAGAAAGCGGAAGCGAAAAGGAAGGTCTTGGGTTGCTTTGCATCCTTAAGTGGTCCTGTTCAAATTTGTGAGAGGCAGTGAGGCTGTTCCAGAGGGACTGCCTGGAGAAGTGTCTGACCCTCAGAGAGTTGGAGGGGGATGAGCGCAGGGCTCAAGAAGGAAGATGCTTAGGAAGAGAACGTTGGTTGTAGTGTGTTCCCCGGCCCAAGAAAGCCGTGTGGACGATGCAGAGGGTCTTGAACTCGATCCTCACAGCCACAGGGAGTCAGTGGAGAGATTTCAGGGGTGGAAAGATATGATCCCTGGGCTCGAGGACAAGGACAATTCTTGCAGTTCTGTTCTGGATAAATTGTAAAAGGCGAAGAGTAGAGGCAGGCAGATTTAGAAGGAGGCTGTTTCAATAGTGCAGCTTAGAGAGGACCAGGGCTCTGGAGACAGTGAGCTTCTGGGGGAAAGTGAGAAAAGGAAGAATACCTCTGAGAAGGTGCATCTGATTTATTTATTTATTTATTTATTTCCATTTGTAAAGCGCACAACTGCCCTCGGGCATCGTGGCGCTGTTAAGAATACTTGCTTGGTTACATAAGTGCATGTGGTGAAATCGGTAGCAAAACATTGAAGGGTGGCAACAACAGGTGATGCATATAGTCAAATTGGTGGCATAAAACAAGAGCGTCAACCCCATCTTAAAGGGTGGCAACAACAAGTAATGCCTGGGTCAACATTGGTGGCATAAAACATGAGCGTCAACCCCCATCTTAAAGGGTGGCATAACAGGTAGTGTATATGGTTAGACTAGGTGGCATAAAAACATGAGCACCAACCCCATCTTAAAGGGTGGCAGCAACAAGGTAATGCATGTGATCGAAATTGGTGGCATAAAACATGAGTGCCAACCCCATCTTAAAGGGTGGCAACAACAAGGTAATGCATGTGATCAAAAATTGAAGGCATAAAACATGAGCGCCAACCCCATCTTAAAGGGTGGCAACAGCAAGGTAATGCATGTGGTCAAAAATGGTGGCATAAAACAGGAGCGCCAACCCGTATAAACGGGTGGTGACAACGGGTAATGCATGGGAGAGGGTAGGTGCGACCAGAGGGGTTGTTGGGGGGTTCATGCACACACAGGCGATCAGCGGGGGCCGGTGGCGTACTGTGGTGGACAGGGGTAGGCAGGGCCTTAGAATTGGGCCTTGTGAGGAGGGCTGGCCAAGCCTGCCAGCCTTCCCATTGGCCCAGATGAGCAGGGCTACAGCCAATCCCAGACCCCCAGCAGCACCATGCCCAGCACTCCAGTGTAGGAAATAGACACGGCCATCTTCGAATGGCGGAATTCAACACAAAGTAGACACACAGCATTGCAATTAGAACAGGGCAATAAACATGCTCACAAATGTGAAGGACTTCAGCATGGTAAGTGTGCCTATGCAGGCAAAGTCATAGCAAAATTAAAGTTCCATTCAAATGCGCCATTGCGCGCCGCTTTGTGGCAGCCCAGAAATGTGGGGCTTACCTTTCTGGTGTCTGTGCTATGTATGCACTAGAAATCAGAAGCACGGGGGAGAAAAGAGCCGCAGCCGCTCAGGCAGCTGCATCCAAGAAAGGAAATCATGAAGGAAAGTGTGAGAAGAAGGGGCCAGGATCGGGCCTTGTGAGGAGGGCCGGTCAAGCCTGCCGGCCTTTCCATTGGCCCAGATGAGTAGGGCTTTAGCCAATCCCTTACCCCCAGCAGCACCATGCCCAGCTCTCCAGTGCAAGCAATAGGCACGGCCATCTTGGAATGTTAGTGTGACTTCTTAGAGACATCAGAGATGTGAGGAGAGAAGGAGAGGGTGGAGTCAAAGATGACACAAGGGTTCTTAGCCTCACAGGAAGGAGCAGGTAGCGGGCCCAGGGTGGGTGGTCAGAGTGAGAGAAGGAAGGCGGGAGCAGGTGTCCCAATGAGGAGGATCTCAGTCTTACTGGAATTAAGGCAGAGATTGTTGGAGGCACACCATTCCTGAATTGCGGACAGTCTGGTATGAGAGAAGTAGCAGAATAGGCTGAGGGGAGCCTGAAAGAGAGCTTGGTGTTATCTGCATAACCCTGAAAGTTAGAGATGAAGGTAGAGATGCGGTGGGCCAGAGGTGCTATGTAGTGGTTAGAGCACCAGTGAAAGAGGTTAGAACCCTGAGGAACACCACAAGTAAAGAGAGAGAGAAGAGAGGAAAGACCCAAGATGGACCTGGGAGGATCGATCAGTGAGAAAGGAGGTCAACCAGGCAAGGGCCCCGACCAGAGATAACCAGGTTGTCACGGATACAGAAATAGGGTACCATTATATTGATGCAGTTAGAAAAATGTAATATTATGGGTTCAGATGAAAGCGTATGGAAAGAGGAGATACACAGGGTTACAGGCAGGGGGTACAGGTTAATGAGTAACCAGCCCAGAAGGTTCCGTAGAATGAACTAATTTGGATCTTTAATACATTTTAGTTGCAGTTTAGTTATTCAACGTAAAAATATCCACCAAAGAAGCATGTCCTCTACTTAAAGACATGTCTGAGGCGAGAAATGCTTAAAAAAGCACTTGCATACATGACAGCATGTTTCCTTGCACTCGTCGTCAAGAAAATAACTTACAAGCCTCAAGACTGCCTGTTCTCCAGGTGAAGCCATATGTCTGTGCGTTTCCAGCACCTTCCTAGCTGCACTGCTAACACCTGGCCTAGCAGCTAAGAGTGCCTCCCATGACTTCCTTTACAGCAATGTTTCCATTGGTTTTCTATGGCACTTCTTGCGGGCCAGACAGGAGGACTAGTTTAGTGCACTCTCACATAATGAGGGCGAAGGAGCTGCACTAGAGCAACGTTTTGGTATTTAAAACTCTGTGTACTTTGTGGGACCAGCTCACCCCACAGTACCAAGCAGTTTAGTGCTGCAGCATGGTATCACTGCCTTAAGATAAGCCATATTAAATCAGCACCCAATTTCCGCTGCTCTGGCCTCAAAGTGCTACGTTGTGTCTGTGCAGGTAGCTGTAGGGCTTGTAGTTTACATTCCTGTAAGAGCAATTTCCCCACAAATCAGGATAGCCAGTGCCTCACATCAAAGTATTGTCTCAGATATCCCTTGTGCCTCACACGTCACTTTTGCTCACACAGGCTAGCGAGTGCCTCACAATGCCAGACCCTCACATTCTCCACACTAGCAACTCATGCATCCGAGGCCCTCACCTGTTGTTGAGCAACGTCAAAAGCTCCCCGGCGTGGTACAGGTCGTTCCTGGTCACTTGGCTGAAGCGGAACTCGTTGAGGTTGCAGAAGGTAATGGCGGGGAAGACCATCTTCTGCGACATGACCTCATCCAGCTTGGTGAGGTGGGGGTACTGGAAGTAGTACTGAATCCTCTCAGTGCAGGCAAAGACCAGCAGGACTAAGGAACCCAAGAAGCACAGCACCCAGATGAACCTCTTGAAGAAGACGCGCTCGTACGAGAAGATGTGGGCCAGGCCATGGAGCGTGGAGCCACTAGCGAAGGCCTGGAGGCTGATCGGTTCCTCGTTGTCCACCTCCGGCTCTTCCACCTTCAGGTCCATCATGGTCCTCTGCAGACCCAAGATCGGCTCACCTGTGGGCACAAAGAAGAGAGGGGTGAGATATCATTACAGGCTTCATTGTACAGATTACCAGGAGGGTACAGTGTAAACCAAGAATAGCCTGGGTGCACCTCACCCTGAAAAGGGAAAGAGGAGAGTCAATGAAGGACTAGCATAGGGCAATCTGTGACATGGCACTTGATGGGAGCCATTTTGGTAAGATTAAGGAGAAACTGCACATACATATTGGACTATGATCACCATGCACGGATCCTTACTACTAAATGCCAACAGCGTGGCTATCCTAATAAACTGGTTACAAATTCATACAAACGGGCAAGATTTACCCCCTGTGACATTCTGCTACAACCCAAGGATTTGGCACCACACGATAAACTAGTGTGTGCCCTTACGTATAGCCCACACACTTTTTTAATCAAAAAACATTGGTCTGTGGCGCAACTTTCTCTACCGGAAGAACCACTGCCGATATTTGCAATGAAAAGACAGAGGAACTTAAAGGACCAATTGGTCCATGCTTCCACCCAAAGCAAATCTTCAAGATCCAATACATCAAGCTGGGATCTACGTCCTCTGACGGGGCACTTTCCAAGTGGTACCTGTTCAATTTGTAAATTTGCTGTCAAAATCAAAATGTTCCCCATACATGGCAAAACTTGGGAAATACGTCATCACTCAAACTGTAAGACACCATGGGTGATCTACTGCATTGAGTGCCCTTGCGGGCTCAAGTACATAGGCAAAACCACATGGCCGGTCGATACACGTATCACGGAGCATCGCTCCCGGATCTGCTGTAAAGCTATCAACTCACCCCTAGTAAGCCATTTTATGGAATATGGCCACACAACTGAAGATCTACGTTGGTGGGTGATTGACGTGGTTAAGATGCTTCTAACCCACTTCAGACATTAGCTAACAAGGAGGCACGCTTGATTTTTGCACTGGACACGATTGAACATGGCCTTAATGACGTATCCCCAGCTTGGTGTTAAGTATTGGTTAGAATGTTTTCCCCTTCTAATCTACTTCCCCCAATAACTTCTATGCCCCATACACTTCAATCTGTGTTTGATCTGGGGCCGCTCTCAATGCATTATAGCATAAGGAGAGATTATTTCCTGCTAAATGCGACTTTACAAGGATGTTCCATGCAGCTTTGCTCTTTTGTTCATCCTTTTTGTATTGTTTTATTTATTATATTTTTATATTCATTCATATTGATTATACAAAAAGGATCTTTTTTCATCCTTTTTGATTTGTCCTATTTCTGTTTTTTCCTAACTCCCTTTCAGGACATTCAAGTATGATGCAACCCACGGTGCCCCATTGTATTTTGGAGCCGCCTGGGGTCCATTGACATGAGCCCTCTCTGTAGACACATGTAACCTATGGAGGCTGTGTTTGCATTGAGCTGCCCGGGGGAGCAATAACCCCAGTCCTCTTTCTATGCACCTTAAATGTAGCAATAGCCACGCCCCCGGAAGTCCAGACGTTTTACTTGGCTCGGAGGCACCACCCAGTACATGCACTCAGCTAGTATGGACTTTACCGTTGCACCCGTCGATCGTAAAAGTTTATTCATCTGTTCCCCTAGCAATTGCGAAGATCGTGCACAGAGACAGCTACATTTGTTTTTGAGACACCCTGTTCTCTCCTTAATCAGTGCCGGACTCCAACAGCACCCCCGCCGCCACAACTCCACTGCCGACGGCAGGTTTGTTCACTTCAGTTAATACACATTATTTGACACTCTCAATTGATTAATAGGAAATGTTTGCCACTCTCTCATGACATACATTTTGTTTTAGATGTGTGTGCATACCTCAGAGACGGTACCCATAAACCTGAGTGAACCGTTCATGGTGATCTGTTTCATGACTTCAGAATGCCTGTCTAGGAGGCATCTATAGAATTACTTTAGGGATGGACTCAATTTACCTGCTAGTGGTGATGGGAGCTATTCTCCTTAATCACTAAATATGGGTGTCTACATTTATATTCACATTTAGTTCTATATTTATTTTCATTATATCTTCTTTATTTACTATTCATCTATCATTCCTTTCCCTCTGGTATTTTTTTCCCACTTTTGCACGGTGCTTACAGGCTTTGCATAATTAGGTGGCTTTCCTTCCACCTCACTTTTGGCTATGGGACATAGGAGGGAGATGGCTGGGGTCCGCCTGCCAACCTAAAGGGATGGTTTCCTGGTGTTTCACACCATTTTCTGGTGCTCCCAAATCACCTTTCGTGCTAATACCTCTAATTGAATTTAAAAATGTTTTTTGAGATAATACAACATAATGGGATGACATTTGATTGTATTTGTAGGGGCTGAATTTAAGATCGAATCTCCTGATGAAGGTGTCTCTGTCTTCACACCACGGAAACGCCAACTTTTAAGATTGAATCTCCTGAACAAGGTGGTCTTTATCGGTCTTCACACCACCGAAACGCCAACTTTGCCACGCCCTTGGCATAGGTGCACATGTACCTTTGACCAGAGGACGCAGCCACTCACGCTTACCAGCGGAAGGCGTACTTAACTGAGTTCGTAACTGTATGGATAGATATAGACTTCTATCAGAACAAGTGCTTTCTGTTAAAACGTATTGCTTCTGCTGTTTTCTTCTTCTCTACTTACCCGTCTCCCCTCTACCTTTCCCTTTCCCATAAAAACGGAATGTATTTTGTACATATTTGAAGATTTGTTTTTTTATATGTTTACCTACTTGTGTACATTTTCCTCATTAATGAAGCCAACAAGTGGCTATATTCATGTTTACTTTCATAAATAAATAAATATATATTTTTCTATATATGTTTTTGAGTTTTTTGTGATATGTGCTATCAACAATAGGCACATCTGAGGTTTAGTATGACAGGTGGTTTAGTGCATATGTCAAACTGAATGATTTATTCTGTTTTAGCTACCAGTTGAACATGCACTGATAGCTTCCTAAACCATCCTATAACTTTTGTCATACGTGAACGTCTTTTGTTATATGTTAGCTTTTTGCTCCATTGTGCCCCCTAGGCATTTGGAGATCCTCTCTGTTTATATTATAAATTTTTATATTATAAAGCCATTTTGGTAAGGGATGGGTCCAGCGTGCTTCTGCGTTTGAGTGTAAACTACAAGCAAAACGCTCACATATCAGCAGGTTAATGGCTTGTTGCCAAGGCCTGGGGTTACGCGTAGCCCGCGGGTGTAGGAGCGGAGATTGGGTGAAGTACTGGAGACACAGAGGGCGCAGGTTTCCTGCCCTAAAACCTGAGCTATACACTTTGGCCCTGTGGATATGATGGTAGGACGAGGAGCCCAGGTAGGTCCCAACTTCCCAGCCATGCAGTGAGCATTGCTCGTCCTGGGCTGCACCGTGGGCACTGCGCAGCCTGTGGCATGAACGACTGCATCACCTCCTCCTGTATTAACCCAAAGCTTGGAGACATTATTCCCTCACAATCTCCTTTCACAAGCTGTGCCCCAATACACAAACATAGGCACACATCCGAAGATAAACTATTGCCTCGTGCACTAACCCAAAGTGTTTGAGTCATGCTACCAACCCAAAGACACTGCCCGGCCAATGGCTCACAGCGTTCCATGTGACACACGAAACACAAAATAACCTACAAAGAACCACAGAGTGGTGCGAACCCGCACTTGATGGGCCAACTCAAAGGGATTGAGTCGACCTCCTTTCTTCAAGCTTTGTGATCTCCTGTGTGTTACAAAAGGTGATGTTTCCACCTGTCCACCGCTCTACTCACCTAACTCCCCCCAGCGAGGCACCAAAGAGTTACTGCACGTGCTGCCTTCTCAACCTGGCAAATACAGACAGCCCTCGTGCCTCACCGCCCTGCATCCGGACACACACACACACACACACATAAAGAGGAACACACAGCAATACACACAACTCATAGGGTGACCCGCGTAGAAACAGTCACACGTGAGTGCGCACGCACACACGCACACACACCTATGTGCACAGTCATACATCTACACAGTGACAACGAGGTACACAAGCATAGACATGCAGAGATGCACAAACATCCCCACACAAAGTCACCAATAGATGCCCGCCCACACACACAGTGACACGCGAAGTATATACACTGCAATATAAATAGTGACACACAGAGATGGAGACACGGACACAGACACAACTTACAGGAGCCAACAACTACACAGATACACACTCATAGATACATGGAGCGATACACAGATTGTCATATACCGATGCACAGCTATTCATCCATCTCCACGCACACGCACACGCACACAGAAGCACGCCCACAGTCACAGAAGAAGATGCAGATCTAGACAAATACCCAGTGACACACAGGCACAAGCACGCCTACCGGCAAACAGATGCACACCTAGACACACTCCCTGGTGCAAAGAGATACACACGCCTCGGGTTGCAAAGTGGTCATATTGCAACCCTGAGTGTGCGCATCTCTTACACACATCCGCACGCACATGGTGACGAAGATGACAAGCACGCAAATAGCAAGCGGAACTACACACCCCGGGACACCACACGCTCAGATACACGAACACACAGTAACGCAGACAGACAACCTGCATGACTCAATGACTTACACGCAGAGGCACTCATAACCATATTACACATAATGTGTGACACAGACATACCCACACATCTACTGGTACAGATATCTGCGCAATGACACACTCAAATGAACAAACATGCAAGCACACGAGTACATACACACAGGCAGGCACAGAGATACAAGCACACGGCGACACACTCGGGCAATGCACACCGAGAAACACAAGGTAACTCTCATATAAAGGGGCACACAGCGCCACCTAAATAAGCCCACATACTCTCATACCGTACCACACACACCTAGCGGCCGATCAGTCCCCTCACCTGTGGGCAGGGCCGCTGCAGCCGGGACTCCCACACTCGCCGACGCGGGCGCACGGGGTACGGGACGGGCTCACCACCAGCGCCCTACTGCTGCCGCCGAGGCTCGCGGGCGGCGAGGAACAGAGCGGACTGGCGGCTCAGGGGGCTCGACGCTGCCGGCAGGATCCTCGGCGCGCCCTCCCGCCAGGGAGACATCGAACCGTGGGTGGGGGGTGGGGCGGGAGCAGCAAAAATAAGTCACGGTGCAGCCCTCTCCCCAGACGGAAAGGCGGCTTCGCCAGGCGATGTGCACTGCTGGCTCAACCCGAGGGTGCGCCCTTCTAACGCCTGGGTGTCACGCAGGGCTTAGCTATCTGCAGGGGTGCATGGTGCAACCTGGCGTGTAGCTCGGCGGGCGCAGAGATCCTCGGAACGGATGGCGGGTGCCTGCTTCAGTCAGGATGCCATACTGCTGGAGGTCGCCCTGCAAGGATACAGGAGGTATCACAATGCTAAGATCTTGGCGATGCCACAGTAAAAATGCTGCGTGCCGTGAAAGGATGCTGAGATGATGGCGGCCCGGAGGAAGGGTGCTCTGCGAGGCCAGGATTAGACAGACACTGGAGGTGCCGCTGCCAAAGGCTGCGATGCGATGCGATGCTTGTGGCACCGTGGAAGGCTGCTCTGGGATGCCAGAGGGAGCGCGGACGGATGCTGGAGGGGACACTGCAAGGATGCCGCGACTCCGGAGGTTCCTTGGAAGGATGCGGCGAGAGGCTGGCGGTACCCCAGGAGGATTCTCTGAGATGCTGGCGGTACCCCGGAAGGATTCTGTCCTGCCCTGTTATGGATTCCCCTTTACGAGCCGCACTCCGCCGAGGCCCCTTCGGAGCGCCACTGCGCGGAGGTCCGGGGAGTCCACCCAGCTTCAGCCAATAGAGGATTTCTTGTATAATTTCTGGAAACTGGTGATGTGAGGCTGCTGGCGCCGCTGTCTGGACGTGGCGGCGCTGGAGGTACTGCTGGTTCCCTGCTGAACAGTGATGCTGGGAGCATGTGGATCGTCCGTCCCTCCGTGCGTGTGTGTGTGTGTGTGTGTGCGCACTCCTCCTCCCGCTCTCTGGCTCAGCGGTCTGTGGTGTCCACGGCGGTCCCCTCTCAGCTGCACCTGCCGCCTCCCAGTACAGACTGCCACAGCGGCTCAGCCTCTATGGTGGGGGCTCGGAACCCCCGGGACAGGCAATCTACTCCACTAGAGGGGAGCGTTAGGAGTTGCCAAAATACTGGAGGTAGCTTGCGCTGGCATGGCGATTAGAGGGCGGAGGTACCCCTGAAAGGATGCAGGAAGGGTGTCACTGATAGGACGCGGGATGCTGGAGGGGGGCTCTGGTAGGATCGGATCCTGCTGGTGCCGCTAAACGGGTCAAGGCACATACCCTGAGAAAGAGTTACTGATGCAAGGGTACCAAGGAGAAGGAGATACCACTGTAAGGGTCCAACGGAGAAGGAGATACCGCTGGAAGGGTACCAAGGAGAAGGAGATACCGCTGGAAGGGTACCAAGGAGAAGGAGATACCGCTGTAAGGATACAGAGGAATAGGAGAGACTGCTGGAAAGATAGCCGGGAGACTGCTGGATTATCCCGAGGAGAATGAGACATGGGTGGAAGGATACCAAGGAGATACCGCTGTAAGGATACAGAGGAATAGGAGAGACTGCTGGAAAGATAGCCGGGAGACTGCTGGATTATCCCGAGGAGAATGAGACATGGGTGGAAGGATACCAAGGAGAAAGAGAGACCGCTGCCAGGATATTGAAGCGGATACGCTGGAAGGATATGGAGGAGAAGGAGATACCGCTGCAAGGAGAAGGAGATACTGAAGGAAGGATACAGAGGAAAAGGAAATACCGCTGGAAGGCTTCTGAGGAGAAGGAGATACCGCTGCAAGGATACTGAGGATAAGGTGATACCGCTGGAAGGATAGCAAGGAGAAAGAGAGACTGCTGGAAAGATAGCGAGGAGAAGGAGAGACTGCTGGAGTATTCCGAGGATAATGAGATACCACTGGAAGGATAGCAAGGAGAAGGAGAGACTGCTGGAAGGGTACCGACGATCAGGAGATACCGCTGGAAGGGTACCAAGGAGAAGGAGATAACACTGTAAGGATACAGAGGGGAAAGAGATACCGCTGTAAGGGTACCAAGGAGAAGGAGGTACCTCTGGAACGATACCAAGGAGAAGGAGATAACGCTGTAAGGATACAGAGGAGAAGGAGCTAGCGCTGGAAGGGTACCAAGGAGAAGGAGATACTGGTGCAAGGCTTCTGAGGAGAAGGAGATACCACTGGAAAGATAGGGAGGAGAAGGAGAGACTGCTGGAAAGATAGCGAGGAGAAGGAGAGACTGCTGGAAAGATAGCGAGGAGAAGGAGAGACTGCTGGATTATCCCGAGGAGAATGAGACATGGGTGGAAGGATACCAAGGAGAAGGAGAGACCGCTGCCAGGATATTGAGGCGATTACACTGGAAGGATATGGAGGAAAAGGAGATACCGCTGCAAGGAGAAGGAGATACTGAAGGGAGGATGCAGAGGAAAAGGAAATACTGCTGGAAGGATACAGAGGAGAAGGAGATACCACTGCAAGGCTACTGAGGAGAAGGAGATACCGCTGCAAGGATACTGAGGAGAAGGTGATACCGCTGGAAGGATAGCAAGGAGAAGGAGAGACTGCTGGAAAGGTAGCAAGGAGAAGGAGAGACTGCTGGAGTATACCGAGGCTAATGTGATACCACTGGAAGGATACAGAGGTGAAGGAGATACCGCTGGATAGATAGCAAGGAGATGGAGATACCACTGCAAGGATACCGAGGGGAATAAGAAACTGCTGGAAGGATAGCAAGGAGAAGGAGAGACCACTGGAAGGATTGTGAGGAGAAAGAGAGACTGCTGGAGTATACCGAGGAGAAGGAGAACGCTGGAAGGATTGCGAGGAGAAAGAGAGACTGCTGAAGTATACCAAGGAG
Organism: Ambystoma mexicanum; assembly: GCF_040938575.1. NCBI lineage: Eukaryota > Metazoa > Chordata > Amphibia > Caudata > Ambystomatidae > Ambystoma > Ambystoma mexicanum. The sequence goes on along the minus strand of NC_090926.1, from coordinate 250,032,583 downwards.
AATGAGATACAGCTGGAAGGATACAGAGGGTAAGTAGATACCGCTGGACGGATAGCGGGGAAAAGGAGATACCGCTGGAAGGATATCGAGGAGAAGGAGATACCGTTGCAAGAATTACTAAGGAGATACGGCTGGAAGGATATGGAGGACATCAAAATACTGCTGCAAATATACTGTGAGGAGTTCAACCATCCGCACTGTGGGTGTGCACTCGCCAGGGCTTTTTTTTTACTTTTTACTTTTAAAAGAAATTGAATGATGGTAGATTAACTTCTGTAAAAAGTGTGTGCCTAGTCCGCACACATTTACCTTTGCTCACTGCACGACATAAACAGACCTGTACACTCTGGGTGGACACAGCTTACAAGCGCGTCCCCTCTGTCATATTTATTTCTGATATGACAGGCAAGAGTACATGAAGGCTTCTCAGAAGGGGGTGGGCAAAATCTCCCCCCTGCAATGTCCAGCCTAATTAACTAACAAAGGCTCCATGGATCCCCCTTTACCTTTGTTTAAGCTCTGCTGCTGTAGGCAGCTTTGCATACTAAACAAAGTATAACTCAAACAGGCCCACACGGGGCCTCGCTGCAGAGGCTGAACAAAGGAGACAGGAAAACCCAACACCCATTTCATTTGCACTGTGTCAACCTGAAGCCAGCTCCCGCCCTAAAGTATCAATGACAGTGAGCTGTCATGCCTGGGAATATGTGTTTACAGTAGGCAACCCCCCAGTGGTACCCCATACAGAAGGTACGAGAATGTGGTTTGCAGGAGACAGAACGTCTGTTCTCACTGCAGCTTCAAGGGAGACCTGCCACTTTAATCAGAAAAAAACACGGAGCTCCATTAACTAGAAAGACCCTTTGATCCACAATAGACAGGAATAAGGGTGGGATTTAGTATTACATGTTTTCACCCCTTTACCTTTTCCGTTGCAAAGCACTCTGGTTATGAGCTCATTCATACAGGAGATTGTTGGGGCGGACCCATAATTTGTTCATTGAGGTAGGCCTAGCCTACAGCAATCACTGTGGCCCATTTGGCTTTAAAAGAGTGCTGAGCCCCTCTTTCAGGCAGATCATTTGAAGACTTTGGAAGGAGTAGCAAGAAGATCTCAGCATTGGACTCTGGCTGAAGATACAGTCTGCCTTAAATCTTCTGCCAGTGAAGGAAGGCCAGGACCTCCAAGAGGGAACCAAAATCTCTCCCTTAAACATCTCCCAGGGAACATAGGGAAATCCAGAGGACCCACCAGCAGCTTTAGAACCGATACCCAGCCAGCACACAGCATGCCTGGCTAGGCTCTGCAGCAAGCTTCCTAGGTGGGAAGTGCCAGAGAGTCTCTGAACCAAACTAAGGACGAGGCAGCTGCCTGCAACACTGTCCTCACCTTTAGGACATCCACCTTAAAGGAGGACACGAGCCCTGTGAAGAAGTTAGGAGTGCATCAACAAGCATCTACCAACATCTGCCTTAAAGGACATTTTTGAGCCAGTCAAGCCCCTCAAGCTGCAACCGACTGCACTGCTGACTGTTGTTACAAGGCAGTCGGTCACACCATCCGAGACTCCTTGACCAGTGCTTCAGACCCGCCATTCAGCAATGAGACGATTCCTGACCCTGAGCCGCCGTGTAGGACAGCCTGCAGCTGTCTGTCCAGCCTCGCTTGCTGAACTGCCTGCTGCCTGACAGGGACGTCATTTAGAGGTCAGCAGGGGTCACTCCTGCGACCCCTGTGGTCCCCCTTACTACTCCTGAGGTCTCCCTTGCTATACCTGTGGTCTCCCCGGCTACCCCAGGAAAAAAATCTTTTTAATTTAACATTTTTTTTTTAAATGCAAGCTCATGTGGCCAGCGGTGTGTGGCTCTTTGCTTATGGAGTGGCTGACATTCTTGTTCAGGCCTCTTAAAAAAAAAAAACGGGGTTTCCACAAGTCGAGAATTTTCTGCAGTGACCCCAAAGAAGAAAGAATAGGAATTACAAATCATTTGTCTTTCTGGAATTCTATACAATAATTGCTAGACCCATTAAAGGTTTATTTCAGTTACACTTCAGGGGGTGAGTCACTAATTTAGTCTGTTCTTAAACGCCTCATCTCAGCCTTTTATCCTTCTGAGGTCGATAAATGAGTACTAACACAGGTTGGGTGATATTGTATGTATATTTCTTCTATATAAAGCACTTAAGCGTAAGTGCTATATAATAAGGCATCATTATCATTTTGCAATGCTTGCATTCACAGTAGTTTAGTAATATGGGCCTATACACACTGATCTTAACGATACATATACCGATCCATTTTTATATAACTGTCTGTCCTCTGCATTCCTTTACAGGGTGGGTTGTATTTTGTAGTGTGCTAGAACTGTCTGTTGTGATAATAATAAAGTAGATATGTGTATACAACCTTGACAGGAGAGTCCCCTTCTTATTGGGTAATCATTGTATTTTCGTTGTGTTGCAACTAACTAACGATGCATGACATTGTGGAGATAAGCCTGCTGTTTCTTCTGTGTTACGAAAAACTGGACAAATAGGTTTATCATTTGCTTGTGTTTCCAATCTGTTCGGATCCCTTCTGGTGTAATAGAGGTGTGGGGCTGATTGATGGTTTAGAAACCGATATTCATCCCTGGACCACTGGTGCCCCGGATGTTGATTCGTCACAGATACCAAGGAGAAGGAGATACTGCGTGAAGGATAAGGAGGAGAAGGAGATACCGCTGGAAGGATACTGAGAAGATGGAGATACCCCTGCAAGACCTCTGAGGCGTAGTATATATCGCTGCAAGGATACCTTGGAAAAGGAGTGACCACTGCCAGGATACTGTGGAGATACTGCTGGAAGAATATCGAGGAGAAGGAGATACCACTGCAAGGATACCAAGGAGAAAGAGCTACAGCGAGAAGGATACTGAGGAGAAGGAGATACTGCTGGAAGGATACAGAGGAGAAGGAGATACCCCTGCAAGGCTTCTGAGGAGAAGGAGATACCACTCCAATGATACGGAGGAGAAGTAGATACCTCTGGAAGGATACAGAGGACCAGAAGATACCACTGCAAGATTAGCGAAGGGAAGGACATACCGCTGGAAAGATACAGAAAGTAGAAGCTACTGATGGAAAGATACAGACGAGAAGGAGATACTGCTGGAAAGATAAAGAGGAGAAGGCGATACTGCTGTAAGGATGCTGAGGAGATACTGAGGAGAAAGAGATTCCAATGGAAGGATACTGAGGAGTAGGAGATACTGCTGCAAGAATACTGAGGTGAAAGAGATCCCACTGAAAGGATTATGAGGAGAAGGAATTACTGCTGGAACCATACACACAGAGAAGGATACACGGCTGAGCTGGAGGTACCACTGGAAGGATACTGAGAAGGAAATACAGCTAGAAGGAGACCGAGGAGAGGGAGATACTGCTGCGAGGATACCAAACAAGAGGAGATACAGATGGAAGGATACATAGGAGAAAGAAATACTACTGGAAGGATACAGAGTAAAGTTAGGTACCACTGTGAGGATACTGAGGAGAAAGAGATACCACTGAAAGGATACAGAGGAGAAGGAGATACAGCTGGAAGGATATAGAGGAAAAGGAAACACCCCTGCAACGATACCTAGGAGAAGCAGATACCACTGGAAGGATACTGAGGAGAAGGACATATCAGTGGAAAGATACAGAAGAGAAGGAGATATGGCTGGAAGGATACTGAGGAGATGGAGATACCGCTGCAAGGATAATTAGGAGAAGTAAGTATCACTGGAAGGATACTGAGAAGGAAATACTGCTGTAAGGGTACAGAGGAGAACAAGATATCACTGCAAGAATGCCATGGAGAAGGGGATACCGTTGGAAAAATGCCAATAAGCTGGAGGTACAGCTGCAAGGATACCAAGGAGAAGGAGATACAGCTGCAAGGGCACCAAAGAGAAGGAGGTACCTTTAGAAGGGTACAGAGGAGGAGGAGATACCACTGGAATAATACAGAGGAGAAAGTGATACTGTTTTAAGAATGCTGATGCGCTGGAGGTAGTAGCAGAGGCAGCTTTTGGTGCCATGGGCAGGGGGGTATCAATAGCTACTGAAGGGGCATAAAGATTGTTAATGATTCATGGATAAGCCCTCAAAGGAGGTGGTGAATGTTTTCAGTGACAGGTACGAAATGTTTCCTCAAATTAGCACAAGTGACCGAACGTAGTGAGTGTGCTCTAAATAATTAATGGGAGTTCGGGGGGGTCCTCCCACCTGAGACATTTTTTTAAATAATGTGCTGTAATTACGTTTCGTGGGGCATAATTATACATAAATAGTGGATGAAAAGTCATACAATTTATTATTGTTTCTCTACAGAAACAACAGAAAAATCCAGTAAATTTAATGATTCATGGGCAGTCATTCCTGGTGTATATTTTGAGTGGAGGGGCCCAAATATTTCCTCAAATTAGCACAAGCGACTGAGCATAGTGAGAGAGTATAGAATAATTAAGTGTGGAAAATGTTTTAAAATTATGTTTTGAAATAATGCGTTTTCGTCACCATTTTTGACAAAAGAGGTAACAAGTCATACATTTTACAGTTCGTTCACATGCAAATTCCAGGAAATGCCATATCAACAAGAGTACATGAACTAAAAGCACTGTCAATTATTTTCATTAGGCTGCAGTCACAACTTATCTATGTCAGTAACAGTCACTTTAAATCACATGCATGATACTGCGGCCACAACTTATCTAAGCCAATAACAGTTACTTTAAATCACATGCATGATACGGTTCATGTATGTGATTTAAAGTGACCATCACTGGCATAGATAGGTTGTGGTGGCAGCAGCTTCATACATGTAATTTAAAGTGACCATTACTGGCAAGTCTATAGCTGTAGCTATACATGTACCAACCAAGAGGGTTCGGGGATGGGGGATATAATATTGGGTTAACATATTATGTTATTGGGGTACGCTAGAGAGCAGCATGAGGATGTAGTCGATTTCCAGTTGGGCTCTGTCTGGAAGTGCAAATGATCCTCATAAAAAGTACTTTTTGTTATCTGATGCACGCTTAAGATTACTGGCTGTTGTGCCCAACTTGCCTGACTCTTTCCCACAGTGTCAGACCTTGCTAATCTGATTGTTCCGATCAGGCTCTGCTCTTCCCGCGGACATCGTGGTTCTGGCTTCAGGAGACCCTACGTCTGTGGACGGTGTCCCGATGGGGCTGCGGCATCCTGTCACAGCAGTGATGAGACCCAGCAGTTGCAGACCCGGTTTGGAGAGCGGAGGGGCTCCTGGCATTGAAGTCATGGTAGGGCAGGCGGCAGTGGAATGCTGCAGAGGCAACCCAAAGGCAAAGTGGGCCTAGGGGGGTGAGGAGCGGTAAGTGCATCTGGAATCCAGCCTTGTAGACCCAGCAGTGAGCGTCTCCGGGGGCGGCTGGACAATCGTGCCTGGGGTCCTGGCTTCCTTCCCCCTCATAGAAGTGCTGACAGACGACTGCAAGGTGCAGGAACTGGTGGCCAGCCCCGAGCTTTGGGGGTGGGAGGCTGTTTGGGTCCCCGACCCTGGACATGACATCCTGGAAATACGCCTGGAGTTTGCTCTCTCCTGCATGAGGCTTTGGACCACCTGGTGAGGGGCATGAGAGGGCATCACCCCTCCCTTCCTGGTGAATAGACTGATTACTGGCCAGCCTCTGTGTGTTTGGTTGGAGCAACGGCACTGGGTCTCCTAGTCTCTGCGCTTTGCCTGCCTTGATATTGCCTTCACCTCTAAAATACCATTGGGGTGCTGCTGTTGGCGGAGTTAGATCCGTGCCGTTGGAAGAGTATTCTGTCGTCGGGTGACCTACTGATGTGGGGCTGATACCATCTCTTACAATGTCGAAGGAGATATCAAGAGGCACTAAAGCAAGATCAACACATTTCCCACTACTGCTAGTACTGCAATCCCATGTTCTACTGATGGAGGTACAATGCTGGGGGAATGCAGGGCCGCTGCCCAACCTGACTCAATACACTTGTCTGATGGGATGGGTGCAATTAACACTTCAAGAGTGGCCTCAAAGACCAAGGTGGATTCCATTGGCATAGATGTGAACTTTCTGCATGAGGACCACCACAAGATCTCTTCCATACTGGGCAAAGTGGATCAAAGAGTCTCAGATACGGAGGATGCAGTTTCCAAGTTGCAACGGCAAATCTTAGACTTCAAGGGAGAAGATAGGCTTACTTGAGTCACATACGGAGGATGAGGAGGGTAGGCCCAGATGGGATAATGTCCGCATTGTGAGTGTCCCTGAGGCCCGAAAGACCACTGTATTGACTTGTGTCCAGAGAAGTGGTTTCAGTGGTTTCAATCCATCATGGGGACCACCGGCCTCTCCAGTTTGTTTTCCAGTGCCAGTGCCAGCTCCTGCTCCTCCACTGGTCGTCCTGCCTCGCATAATTGTCACCAGACTCCGGAACTATACAGATCAAGGTGTTGTCCTGCAGGCGGTGTGGAGGGCCCTTTTGAGTTACACTGTTCTAAAGTAGTAATTTTCACTGACTTCACAAGAGTGGTTCAAAAAGCCAGGCTATCATTTGAGGCTGTAAAGAAAAAACTATGGGTGACGGGCATCAAATATGCTCTCTTCTTCCCAGCCACCCTCAAGATCTACTATTGAGAATAAACCTGTTTCTTCACTGAGCCTCAGCATTCTTGGTATTGGGCAAAATTGCTTACTGATGAACGTTCTGCTGACGGCCATCGCCTGAATCTTAGGCCAGCGAATGGGGAAAAAAAGACCCCTTTGCGTGCACTGCTCCCCGCATGATGGCTTGCAAAACAAAACCGAGAACGAGGCATCTGGGCCAGAGGACGTCACATGAAAATGACTATTCAGGAGACTAACAGACACTGTCTCATGTTTTTCTGTTCCTTTCTTTTGCGTGTGACTGACCGATTATTGCATCACTGTAAGACATTCTAGGAGTCTGAATTATACTTTAGCATTCACACCCGGGGTTTTTACTGATAGTTCTTCTTTAATTAGTTATGTTTGGGTGACAGATACACCGAGTTTGATGGATGTGTAGGTGGGTGGGGGGCTTATTTGGTGGTTATTGGGTTTGGTTTGTAGTGGGATTGCTACATACTGGTTGATTTCTGTATTCCTTGGCTTGTTCTCCTGCCCATGTGATTAGAGTGTTGATGTGTACCCGTACAAAGTTCCATGAGTGTAAGTGACATATCCTACCTCACCTGCCTTTTGTGGAATGTAAATGGCCTCTGTGGCAAGATAAGGAGGGGGACAGTCTTACAGCTCATTAACAGACATATCCATCTGTTGTCTTCCGACAGGAGATGCATCTAGCAGGAACTGAGTGTAAGACCAACTATGAGAGAATGTTTCATGCCGGCTTTGTGAGAGGTTCCAGAGGAATCATGATACTGTTGTGCAAACATGCACCCTTGATATTAAAGACAGTGATCACTGATGTTAGGGGTAAATATGTTCTCCTTATTGACTTGCTCTTGGGGGAAGTGGTAGGTTTACTTAGTGTGTATACTCCCCGCCAGTCAACTCTGCCTTGTGGCGGTTGAACACATACTATTTGGGATTCTCTGATTTTATGTAACACATTTCAGAGAAAATTGATGAGTATTTCGAGCTCAACCGACCGTGAATGGATGATCCTGTGATACTATGGGAGGGATACAAATCAGTGATTCTGGGAGCAGCCATTTCGGCCCTTGCAACTCAGGAAAAAGAAAGGCTATCGAATTTCCATACTTTAGAGTTAGAGGTGTCTCATTTGGAATCTTGCTATATAGTTGACCAATCTCCGGCGACATTGAAATTGCTGGTGCATGCAGGTACTCATGGATTGATAGTGCTTATTTACACTGTGTTTATCCTGGGTAGGGGGGACAGCACAGATACATTGAGGGGTGATTGGGAAACAGATCTGGGTATAGAATTAGAGACGGAATTGAGGAAGAAGTTATGTATACAGTCATAAATAAGACCTCAATTGAGTGCCAATGTAATTCTCCTGGAATAAAACGGTTGCATAGGTGACATTATGACCCTGTAAAACTCTCTCAAATGTTCCCAACAGTGAGTACCCTATGTTGGAGGAGATGTGGTAGTAGGGCCTCTTGCTGGCACATATGATTGTCCTGTGAAAGGTCCCAGTGCTATTGGAAGGCGGTGTTGAGATGAATTAGGAGACTGGAGGGAACACATAGGCAACTGGACCCAATGTTGGTTTTATTTGGCTTGGAAAAGAGGCAGGACAATTGGGTCACTGTACCCCACATGATCGACATTTTGTTATTTGCTGCTAGAGCTTGCCTGGAAAAGAAGTGAAAAAATGAGGTGTTGCTGTGCTGAATGAGGGTGAGTGGGAACTCAAAGTGGGGGAATCATCTGACATGGAGAATATCACTCGAGGGTTGCGTCAGAAGCTCATGGGGGGCAACCTGACACTCAGGATGGCTTAAAGATCTAGAATGGGCTGGAGGTGTTTAAATGAAGGAAGGTGTGGCGTTGATATCAGGTGTAGGTGAAACGTACCACATGCTGGTGCTTGTGTTCATGAATGACTTGTCCCTTTGGTTCTCTGGTGTTGCACAAGGGTTATTCTGCACCCGGAAAGGGGTAGGGAGTGGGCGGAATGGTTTATAATGGTGTTGGTCTTGTTGAGGGTGCAGGAGTGGGAACGCAGGGGATAGGCTTTGACAGCAATCCAGGGAGGTTTCAATAGGAAGCAGAAACTGTCGAGGGGACGGGGCCCCTCTGGCTGATGCTGCTTATAATCAAATATGTCAAACTTTAGAAGGGGCCCCTTTTCTTGGGGTTCATGGCCCTCAATGTGCTATTTGATTCAGTTGATAGGGGCTTTTTATGGGTGACGTTACGAATGGATGGTATGGACCACGCTTTCTTTTTGAGAGGGGTCAAAGTGTAGGAAATACTGGGCCCAGTAAAGAGGTCTCTCATGATTTGGAAAATTGCTTGATGTGTAAAGTATGCGTATGTTCTTTCCTACATCCTTTCCAGTCTATACATCAATGATCTGGGTGGTTGACACAAGAGGAGGGGAGGAGACCCACCAAAGATGGAAAGTGTGGGTCGTGAAATTCCCTTGTCTGCAAATCATCCATCCTTTCGAACAGAAAATGGCCAAAGGCAGCCCCTCCAAGGTTTAATCATTACCGCAAGCCAGATTTAGCTTCTCACCATTGACAGATGAAAATCTACAATCATGATTATGTGGAGGCAGTAATCGCTGATCTCCAATGTCGGGTTTGGCAGAACCGTCCTTGAACAAGTCGGGCATTCTGGCTATTTGCGTATTAAATTCTCCGCCTGGACTTATGGAGAGAGCAGGTAGGCAAAGGTACAGTGACCCTATAACAGACAAAGGGGGATCTTCTGTTACAATCCCTATTATGGGGGCACTCATTCTTTCTCTCTTTGGAGGCCTACAGAGCTTTGGCAGTGTTGGGAGAACTCTGGGGCCACCTAACTTGTTAACCACTTGTGAGGAACTGAGTGTCTAAGCCCCTTGTGTTGAACAGGCCCCGAGGCTGCTGACCTGGTCCTTGAGTATATTAAAACACTTGATGGAGCTCCGAGGTGAGCCAGGTTACGGGGACAGTGACTCATTCAGAACCTGGACGTGGGTCTGCTGTGGGACTTTCCAGGACACATTTCTAAAACAGATATCTGGGAACTAAAGGTGCGATGCTGGGAACTTAAGGACAACGTTATATGTGAGTCCTTTGCACTGCTAGGCTTTTTCAATACTTTGCCCTGAGATTCCTACATTGGCAGGAATCCAACTGTAATAGGATTTTCAGCTCAATCTCTCTACGTCAAGTACTGCGTAGGCTACTCCCACTGCGTGCGGCGGTAGGAAGGGGCTTTACTGCATCTGGCTCCTCGACGGACATAGCTCCGCACTTAATATTCCTGTGTCCAGTCTATCTTCCCTTCAGGGCTAAATGGTAGAAACTCCTATCAAAGGAGGCACGGATTGGGCATTTGCATGGGCCCTTGTGAGGGCTCACGGTACCCCCTTGGTTGCCCAGTAGATATGGAGAGTGTGGGCACCCAGTAGACTAAGGGGAACATGGTTGGGTTATTACTTAGTGAGGAGACCCTTTAACCCTGTATCGTCAGGAAAGGGGAATGATTGGTCATGCTGCGGAATGCTTGGAATTGTGATATGCTTCTTGTTTCCCTACTTTTATCTTAAACCGTGTTCTTTTATTGTCTCGCAGCTGCATTTATTGTTTTAATGTTATTGATTTTGGTTTGTCGAAGCACGTTATGCTGCTCAAATAAACTTTTACTTGACTTGACAAAACTTGAGGTGGTTCTAAAGCGATGCCTATCAGCCACAAATTGGTAGCCTCACTAGGTGTCCCTGGTTTACTAAGTGACACCACCATGGAAATAAACTGTGATGTTGCCCCTCGGTGATCGCACCTAGTATAGCATGTGATATGCACCCGCATCCCTGAAAATGCAGAAAAGGGTGTTACTTTTTAAGTGTAAATCGCGTAAGTCTGCCTCCTGGATTTCCCAGTTAAGGTTTACTGCAGGTTAGTGCTAATTAGAGGCAAGAAAAACTCATCATTGGACCCTGGCTGACGGTACAGTCTACCTTACATCTTCCGTCAGTCAAGGAAGGCCAGGACCTTCAAAGAGGCAAGTAAGATCCCTCCCCTAAACATCGCCCAGGGAACAGAGGGAGATATCGAATCCAGAGGAGCATCCAGCAGCTCCAGCACCGGTACCCAGTCAGCACACAGCGTGTCCTGTTAGGCTCTGCATCAAGCTTCCTAGGTGGGAAGTGCCAGAACATCTCTGAACCTACAACCCAGGACAAAGCAGCTGCCTGCAACACACTCCTCAGCTTTGCGGCGCCGTCTTAAAAGATGACAGAAGCCCATTGAAGAAGCTGGGAGAAGTGCCTCAACAAGCATCTACGACATCCTCCTTAAAGGACATTTTCGAGCCAGTCGAGTTCCTCGAGCTGCAACAGACTGCAACACTGACCATTGTCAAGCCACAGTCGCTTAAAGACTTCCCAGATACCTCAACCAGTGTTTCAGAACCGCCAACCAGCTCTGAGACAATGATTCCTGACCCCTATGCCGCCGTTTAGGCCATCCTGCAGCCGTTTGTTCAGCTTTGCTCACCCAAGTGTCTTGCCACCTGATACCCACAGCTGACTCCCATCTTGAGCTCTGTTACAGAAGTCTGAAAAGCGCACTGAAGCCGACTCGACCCTATCGCCCTATTGCACTTCTTCATTCCATTGGAAAATTGTTTGCTATGGTCCTCCTGAAATACTTAAGGAACTGGGCTGAGAAAATTGGGATCTTGGACCCTCCACAGACAGGATTCATAAGGGGGGTGGGCACAGCCCTGAACCTTTTTTATCATAAACTTATTGAAGGAAAGGGCATTTGAGGAAGGTAAACCTTTATTTCTGGGCTTCATGGACCTCAAACAGGCCTTTGATGGCATCATAAGAAAGAAATTATGGGGCAAATTGCGAGCTTGGGGATGCCCATGGGACCTGGTCGAGGCCATTGAAGCCCTATATACAGACACTTCTGTAAGAATCCGGCTGTCGTCAAATGGGTTGCTCACCCAAAAGATCTATACTTTGAGGACAAAAGCAGGGCTGTGCTTTGGCACCCCTGTTGTTTTGTCACTATATAGCAGATCTGGCGGACTCGCAAAAAGAGGTGAGAGCTTTTCCCCCGAAAATAAACAAAGAGATGATCCTGTGGATACTCTTTGTGGATGATCTGGTCCTCTTAGACCAGACCCCGATAGGGCTACAAAGGAGGTTGGAGGCTTTTGAGCTCTAAAAATGGTATGAAGATCAACATTCCCAAATCAAAAGTTTTTTTTTTTAATTCAATTTTATTGATTTTCAAAGACAACAGAGAGCATTTTATGATCAACAACTTTGGGTGCATGCCCACATGAACACCGAAAGGAAGCCCCAATTCCCTGATGTATTCTCCCACCCTCTCCCTTTCCCCCAAACCCATTGTCTCGGGACACAGGCTCCGCTTGTACGTGATAAAACTCTTTGGGTAGCTCCGACCGGGCTGAGGATAGACAGTGGCAAACTGGCTTTCCTAATTCAAGGGCAATGTGTTCTATACTTAGGCAGGTTTTGGGCCAGGTCGGGAGCCCGTGTGATCTTCAGGTCGCCTACTCAGTGTTGACAAACGCCTCCATGAACTGTAGCCAATCAGTCTCTATCTGTGCACTAGAGCCCTGTATTGCTGCCGTAAGTCTTGCCATGAAATAGATGTCCTTGGCCACTGCCACCCATTTCTCCTTGTAGGGAGGGCAGCCCTCTTCCATGTGCTACTAATAGTAGAGAGTGTGTCAGGTCTGGGAGTTTTTCCCAGCGTTCATCTCTTTGCTGCAGCCCGAATATTAGCAGGATTGGGTCTTGTGGATAACCCCCCTCTCCCGCCTCCTTAAGCCAGCTGACCATTTCTGACCAGTAAGCTTGAACTTTGTTGCATGTCCACTACATGTGCCAAAAATTGGCTTTTTCCCCACAGCCGTGCCAACGCACAGGGACAATGTCTGGAAACATCCTGGAGAGTCTGATCGGGTCATACTGCCACCTGTGGAGGAGTTTGATGGCATGCGTCTTATATTGGCAAGAGATCGATGTCTTAAGTGCCCTGCTACAGAGTCGCCCCAGAGGCTATCCCCGATTCCACGGCCCAGGTCCCTCTCCCATTTTCTTCTAAGGCTTCTTGTTGTTCTGTCCCGGGAGGCTATGAGTGCTCCATAAAGGAGAGAGATGAGCCCCTTCATTTCTACATGGGTGTCTAGGATTTTCTCGACAGGGGTGAGCTTTCTTTGTATGCATGGCTTTAGTTTCGGCTTCATTAAGACTCTCTTAAGCTGTAGGTATAGGAGGGGGGAGAGTGTGCCAATTCCCAGCGCCTCCTCGAGCTCATGGATGCTTATGAAGGTGTCCTCCCTCACCAGTTGGCCGACCCTACAGAGTCCAGCGTTGAACCAGGACTGGTAATGATCATGGCCTGGAATTTCCTCTAACACTGGCGTGGACCAAATATGACTCAGTGGAGAGGGCCATGTGGTCACCTTTTCTCTATTCCCCTTTCCTGCTAGCGCTTTCCACATTGTGCCTAGTATTGGGTGGTCCCTAATTCTTTTTGGAAGCTTTTTCAATGGAACCCATAACCATTTCCCTACTGTGACTGTGAAAGACCCATTGTTTGTTAGGGTCCTCTCTGAGGTGGGGAGCCAGTGCCCTAAATTGGGCCGCTCTGTGGTAGGTCTGCAGGTCTAGGAGGGTGACCCCTCCTCTTTCTTTAGTGAGGGTGAGGGTCTCGTAGCCCATTCTAGGTCTTTGGCCTTGCCACATGAATTTCAATATGCGCTTTTTGGCTTCTATGAGGTAGGTTTCTGGAGCCTCCAATGAGAGCATCTGAAACACATAAAGCACCCTGGGAAGAAGATTCATCTTTATGGCGTTTATACTGCCCATCCAGGATATTTGCCCCTTTCCCCAGCCCTCCATGTCCCTGAATAAGTTGTAAAACAGTGGGGGGAAGTTTGCTCAAATCCTCATTGGGTCTAATAATATTGATCCCCAGGTATTTTATCCCCTCCGTGCAGATCTGGAGGCCCAGGGGAGTAAGTTTCACCAGGTTTCTGTCTGTGTCTGGTGCAAAGGGAAAAATCATGGATTTACCTATATTTACCCTGAAGCCTGAGAACTTTCCGAACTGTTCAATCACCTGCAGGGCTGCTGGAACTGAGCTAGCGGGCTCCATCAGGTATAGCAGAATATCGTCTGCGTAAAGGCCAAGCTTAAAGGTACGGTCTCCCACATCAATACCCCATTCTCTCGGGGAACCTCTGAGGTATTCTGCGAGTATCTCCATGGTCATGGCAAACAGGAGCGGGGAGAGGGGGCAGCCCTGCCTGGTCCCTCTTTGAAAGCTAAAGATGCGTGACAAGTGCCCATTCAACGTGACTCTAGCTGATGGGGTCGTGTATAGGGCCTTGAAAGCTTGCCGGATCCCCTCTCCAAAGCCCAGTTTCTCGAGTTCTCCATGAAGGAACCCCCAGTCCACCCGGTCGAACGCCTGCTCAGCGTCAATGGCCACCAGGACGGGGTTATCCCCCCTCATTGCTGCCTCCCTCATGAGATGCAGAGATTTTCAAAGGGTGTCCGCCCCCTGGCTCCCCTGTATGAAGCCCACTTGATCAGAGTGGATAAGCCCAGGCATATGGCCGTCCAGCCTCGTATCAATGATCCTGGTGAATAACTTAGCATCCACATTCAGGAGAGAAATTGGTCTGTAGGACCAGCAGTCTGCCGGGTCCTTCCCTTCCTTCGGGATTACCATGATTAATGCTTTGCCAAAGGATGGGGGAGCCCTCCCCGTCGTCATGATATTGGAGAAAAGTTCTGCTAAGAACCCCGCCAGGTGGCCCGAGAAGGCCTTGGAGAAGCCTGCAGTGAACCCATCCTCCCCTGGGGCCCTGCCCAGTTTCAACCCCAATATTGCCCTAAGTACTTCCTCCTCTGTTATCGGGGCGTCCAGGGCAGATGCCTCTGGAATTCCGAGGACGGGGAGGGTGACCCCATTGAGGTATGCCTCCAGTGCTTCCCTCTCTGCCTCCCCTTCCCTCCCGTATAGGGTCTCATAGAAGCTAGCGAATTTCTCGGCTATGCCTTCCAGGTCTGATCTTTCCCCCTCGTCCCCACTCACAATTCTTGCCACCCATCTATCCGCCCGCTGGCCTCGGAGTTTAGCTGCGAGCATGGCGTTGGCTTTGTCGCCTTTTTCGTAGTATCTTTGACGCAGATGCTGGAGTCCCGCTATGATTTTGCCCATCTCCAATTCCCTCAGTTCTTGTCTCTTCCCCCATGCATTATCCAGGTCCCTCTCCTTCTCTTCCTCCCCTTTCCCTTCTGACCTCTCAAGTTGAATTATCTCTGACCTCAATCTATGAGCCAGGAGGGCCCTAACCCTCTTTTTGGATGCCCCTTCACTGATCAGTCTACCCCTCCAGGTAGCCTTCGCCACCTCCCATACTGTCTCCCGGTTGACTTCTCCAGTATCATTCAGCTCAAAGTATTCTCTAATTGTCGTTATCATTTCCTCCTTAAAAACTGCATCCCTAAGTAGGAAGTCATTACATTTCCATAGGGATTCCCTTGGTTTCAGGCCTGATATGCAAATGTCTGACCAGACCAGGTCATGGTCTGACCAACTACCCGGGTGGACCTCACAAGCGTCTACTCTGCTCATGTTCTGGTGCCCGTAAGTACATAGTCTATTCTCGTCCTAGTACCATGGACTGCGGAATAGAAGGTATAACCTTTTCTTATTGGGTGTAGTTCCCTCCACATGTCCACCAACCCATGCTCCCACATTAGGTCCTGGAACCCCCCATTCGGGCGTCCCCCTCTACTGCCCGGCGGGATGGTCTTCCCACTGTGGTCCAACTCCCAGTCTGCCCACATGTTGAAGTCCCCACCCAGGAGTAGGAGCCCCTCAGCTTTGGCCATCACCTCTCCCAGGGCTTCTTGAGTGAATTTCATCTGACCCACATTGGGGCAGTATATGGCTGCTAAGGTGACTCTGGAATTATGCAAGTTGCCCGATACCACCATGGCTCTTCCGTCCTCCCTTCCCCAACACGTCACCTCTGTAAGCTTTTGGTTCCTATGTAGAATGATTCCTAATCCCCCTCTCTTTGTTTGGCCGGATGCCCAGAAGGTCTGACCCACATTTGCTCCTGGGATGGCCCTCTTTCTTGCACAAAGAGGACATCTACTCCCGCATTCGTCATTTCCCTCCCCAGAAGAGAGTGCTTTGCTGGGGAGTTAAGTCCCTTCACGTTGAGAGAGCCCATCCTGAGTGTCTCGACCCGGCCCTTCCTCTCATTGTCTGCCATTAGATCCTTGCCTTGTGCTCGTCTTCCTCCCGGTCCTGTGGGAGCTGCTCTGTCCCTTTTCGAAGCTGGATCCCTGCTGAACCCGAGAACCCCTACCCGCAACTCCCTCTCCTCCATCCTCCCCCCACCCTCCCCTGTTCATGACGCTTGCCAACGGGCAAGCCACCAGGGTGAAAGTGTGTCCGTCCACTGCCGCTTCCCTAGTTATCTCCGTGTCCCCGGCCGGGAATGCTTGACTATTGGTTTTGCACGCCCTGATAGGATGTCTATAATTCACCTAGTCTTCTCCTTCGTTCATGGTCGGGGTATTTGTTTTCTTAAATTTTCTTCTGCCCTTTGTCTTCTTCTTTGTGGACCAGGGGCTCTCCTGGTTTCTGGCAATGCCTGTATACCCTCCTCATTTCCTTCATCCGCAGCGTCCCCCTTGAGCACCTGCAGCACTTGTGAGGCCTCCTTGCTACTAGTCACTCTATAGTCTACGCCGGCCCGTTCAAAGGAAAGGGCAAATGGGAAGGACCACCTGTATCTTATGTCCTTACTGGTGAGCCACTGGGTAAGTGGACGGCACTCTCTTCTGCGGGGAAGCGTGAGGGTGGAAAGATCCTGTTAGATCCCGATTGTATCCCCTTCGAAGATGAAGCTCCCCAGCCTTTTTGCCTTTTCCAGAACCTCCATTTTCTCTCTATAGCGGAGGAATCGCACCGCAATGGACCTAGGGCCTCCCCCTCCGCCACCTCCACCTCGATGTGCTCTTTCTAGCTGTACTTCCTTGCCCCCCTCTATTGTGAAGAGTTGGTTTATTAGACCTTGGACTTTCCTGCCCACATCCGTCGCTGTCTCACCTCTTTGTTGGGTCACGCCCATAATGAGTAGATTGTTACGAAGTTCCCTATTTTCAAGATCATCCATCTTCAAGATTATATCCTCTTCCCTCATTTCTAGGTCCGTTAGCCTCACCTTGTATTTCATGTCCAGCAGGTCTGTCTGGAGGTGGTTGTTTTCCATTCCCTCCATTTTTTCTTCCAGGGTATCCACTCTCCCCCTGAGATCAATTATTGAGGCCTGTATATCCGTCCGGATTGCTTTGATCTCCTGGAGAATGTCCTTGAGATCACCTTTTGTGAGTGCTGCAGGGGGGGGTCACCACCTGTGGGCATGTTGGCTCCGTAGAACTCGCTCGGGGCTGTGTGTGACCTACGAAAGCGTTGGAGTGAGAGGATTGCCCTGGTAGATGTGGCCTGCTCCAGGTTCTTGCTCTCTGGGTGCACCTCGGTGTGGTGCCACTATCAGGGTTTGCTTAAGTGGATTCCAGTGTTCCCCTCGGCAGTCCCCGCCCCTCTTCGTTCAAAGGTTACCGTCTTCCTGATTGTGTGCCTTTTTGTTAGCTCAGAACTTTGTGGGAGCTCCAGTACTAGGCTCCGGGACCTTTCCTTCCTGGTGGGCCTCTGCTGTCTGGTCTGGGGCAAAGAGTGAAACCCTTCACATGGGTAGACTGCGTCGTCCCTCTCCTTGGGTAGGTAGTTCAGCGTGATAAGGCCCTGATGGGGTCGAGCTGAGTAGGGGGGGCAGAACATCACCCCTGCATCCTCACTCTCCTGGTTCTCCCCCCGCCGTCTCGTCACCTCCACTTAGTTGCCGCCTCTGTGTCGGGCCCAGCTGGATAGCTGTCGGGGCCTGGTGAGTGTCTTTAAGTGCCCGCGGAGCCGGCACTCCGGGCCCGGGCTCCTCCTCTGACGACACTTCCCTGTGCGGGCCGCCGTTCGTGGTTTCCCTCAGGGCCGGTTGTTAGGGAGAATTCTCTCTTCAGGCTGAATTTCCTAACCTAGTGAGTCCCCCAGCAGCTTTGCTGGATTTCTGAAGTTTGTTTTTTTCCTTCTGCCAAGAGTGAGACTCTTTTTCTCCCACTCTTGGACATGACGTATGGTATTCCTTTGACTGGTAATGTGTTTTATGGGCTATGGGGTCCTTTACTCCATAGGGTCTCATGTGTTTTTCCTATGTGTGTTAACAGCACCCTCCGTGCAGTAACACAGGGGTGTCATAGTGACACCCCACCATAGACTCCATACCCTGGGACTGACTACTGTCTCGCAGTGCATGTAAAGTCACCATTGGCTTTACTAGTCCCAAATTATTAACAGAAACCAGTACAAACCATCATATTGTGGACGTACTGGTCGGGGCAATTCGATTGCCACGGGGTCTGTTAGTCGAGGGGGCACGTCTCCGTCACCCTTGATCGAGCTTTGGCTGGTGGCAGTGGAAACTACTTTTTATATTCGACTGCAAATATTTTCCTAATTAATTAATATTAATTCTCCGGTTGGTATTTTTTGCCAAGACTCGATTCTAAAATGGCGTTTGTGTTCTCTTCTGTGACTCCAACCCAAGTCGGGCCCTTTGTTCCACTTTTCGGCGGGCTTCTCCAAGAAGCCTCCAAAAGTGGTGCCACTCTGTCTGGGTACCACAGGGGGTGTGGGGGGGGGTTTAGGCACCCTGGACTGAGTTACCTTGGTAACTCAAGTCGCACTCTTGTGTGATTGGGCTCACCACTTAGCATGTTTGAGTGACATCTAGGCTGAGTGAATGGGTGTTTTCTCCATAAAAGCAGGGCTTTGGGGACTGGAACTTCAGAGGTCGCCACAGGACCTGAGAATCCGACGAGGGAGAAGCTGAGCCGACCTACCACGACGACACCACCGGTGGAGCCCTGCAGAACCGACCCACCACTTCCCGACGACAGAGAAGATCTCTCGGCTGGAGAGGCTTCTTCCCCTGACTGGTGGGCACAACCAGTTTACCTTTCTTGCTTCGTACCCAGCCCGGTTTGTGGTCGAACTGCCCGTGCCAAGCACCCCGGCAGCCGGATAGCCACTCACCACTGAACCGCGAATCACCGGACCGCTCTTTGTACCTGAGAAACTCCGCAGCTGGTTTCTTCCCTGGCAGTGCAACGGACTCCTGTCTTCTTCCACGACGAGATCCTCTCTTGCCCCGGACGAAGCACCAACTTGCACCCGCTGCCAGGAACAACTGCCCCCGCTGGAGCGTTCTCACCACTTTAAGGTACTGTGTCCGCCAGGCCTCCCTTTCTAAAGATTGCTACAAGGTAATAATAACACCTTAACCTTCTGGACTGAGCTGGCCGCCTTGACCCTCTAACTGGTCCCTTTCTTTGGTCCAACTCCTTTTTGAACCTTTACAAGACTTTTGTGCACTGCAACCGTGTGACCTTGGACACATTTCGTTTGGATCCTCTGAAAGTGGATCCGGCCTCTTGAACTCTAACTTCACAGTTTTACGTTGCCTTCCTCTCTTGTTATGTTCTGATAAAAGTGGTGGGATCTGTTTCAACTTGTTCTCTCCTCTTCTCTCCCTTTTTAAAACAAACTATTAGAGTGCCATCTACGTTAAGCGCTCACCGCTGTCTGAAAATAAGTGGGGCTTTACTTAAGACTTGTCTAATATTCTTTTAAGGGAGTGTATATCATTTAGTGACCGTGTTTTTGAATTGCTTACTATTAGTGCCTGTGTGTTTTTCTAGATGTGGTTTTAAATAAATAATTATATCTCTTTTACACCAAGCCCTGGTCAGTGTTTACTTGTTCTACTGTGTTCTCTTGACCTATTGTGAATACTCTGTATACCGACTAACTCTTCTTGAGGGAAGTCTGACTGCTCAGCCACAGCTACCAAGTGAATCTGTGTGGTACAGACTGCTACCAAGTGGGTTTACTGCCAAACACCTGTAGTCCTAAATCTTTTGCAGTGGTCCCAGAGGGAACTGCACAGGTGTCTGCCTAACACTGTTGTACAGCGGTGGGATTTGTATTGAGTATACATTTTAGAGTGCTTGTTGAACACTTTAGGACAACTAACCACAGAGCTTATCACTAAAAGGCTGATTTTCTAACTGTCTGCTATGGAGAGTTATACCCTAGAATGTTTGTCTGCCAAAACTGCTGATTGCTTAAACGTATTGTGTAGACATAAGAATCTCTCTGAGAAGGGCAAGAAAATGGAATTTATAGAAAGATTGTTAGAACACCAAAGTCTGGGTGGTACAGAGGAATCTACCCCCCCAGCAAATGTAGAAAACAGTGATGGTATTGATCTGAATCAAAGTCTTGAGAATGAGTCAGAAGAGGAAAGTGAACCTAATGAAGTTAGCCTCTCTGAGCCTCTGTCTGCCTTACCTACTGTACCTACTGGGCCTATACCAGGCCCTACATGTAATCCTGCTTATTTTGAACTTGAAAAAATGAAGCTTGAATTAGAGTACAAACGTTTTTTAGCTCAATCTGAAAGAAATCAAGAGCTAGAGTTCAGAAGAATGAATGCCCAGGCTGAGCAGAAGCAAGCTGAGTTAAGACTCAGAGAAATAGAGCTAAATCATGAGTTGTAAATGAAAAAGTTGTCTGTGGAAAATGCTCCTCTCTCCTCTGGTTCTTCCAGGAGTTCCAGTCCCAAAAGACCCCGGATGCCTAAGGAATTAGTGGGTATGTATGAACCTAGATTGGATGTGTTGGATTGGTTGAAAATGTTGAATATAATCATGGGCTCCAGGACATCACAGGGAATGAGTTACTTCCCTGGTTGTTCTCTAGGCTTCCCCCTGTTGCAACTGATGTGGTAATGGTGTTGGGGGAGGGGAATATGAAGGATTATGAATGTGTGAAGCTAGCTTTGATAGCTAGATTTGGGAAGACCCCTTCCCAGTACCTTAAGAGGTTTAGGACCCTCACAAAGCATGATGGTACCCCTTGGGCTACCTGGGTGAGTGAAAGTTTGAAAAACGTAGAGGGATGGATTAAGGGTTACAGAGTTAACACTTATGAAGGAATGAAGAATCTTGTAATGTTGGAGTCAATTTATGATGCCTGCTCTCCTGAGCTCAGACGGCACTTGGCTGATTCAAAGGAATTAGATTCCAGGAAGTTAGCTAAGGCTGCTGACTTGTGGGTTGCCAACAGGGCCACTCACAAGGATTCTGGGGCTACTCAGAAAAAGTATGCTGGAAAACAGCCAAAAAAGGACTCCAAAGAGAATTCTAATAATTCCAATTCCAAAGAGGGCCCCAAACAGAACCAAAAGGGTAAGCCACCAGGGAAACCAAATCAGGCTAGTGTACCTCCTGGTGCAAACCAGAAGGTCAAAACAAGCCACCATTCCAGAAAGCATTTGGTAAATGCTTTGTTTGTGGCTCTACTGACCATGTGAAAGGAGATCCCAGATGTAAGGGTAAACCTTCAGGGGTCCAGCTTGTCTCCTTAGCCTTCGCTCCAGAGGAGGAAGTCCAAATGGCAAGTGGAAACTTTCTATTACTGGCTGATGAACCCATTGGAGTCTCAGCTAGTGTTTCTTTAGTGTCTCTGGGTCTGTGGGAACAACAGAACTTAGATGTCTATAATTCTATCCCAGATAATACTAAAGAGTATTATAAGGACAGTGTCCAGGTGAATGGTCAGGAGACTCCTGCCATTAGGGACACTGGGGCCAGCATAACTGGTGGACAAATCATTTTTTCAGGCTGAGGATGTTGCTAAGGCGCCCAAACGCCTCACGAAGTTAGCTGGAGGGCCTGTGCAGATGCTTCCCCAATTACCGGTTCTCAACCAGTGTAGTGACATGACTGTGAAGATACCTGTCAGCATACAAAGTGAGGTGCCAGGAAGGGTTCTGCTGGGTAATGACTTGAAAACTCTTGGGAGTAGTGTCACATACCCCCAGACCTCCTAGTAAAAGGTTACAGGAGCTCACCAGACCTGCAAGGGAGAGAACCATGAGAGGTACTCCCAAGGAGATGATGAAGAAAGAGATCACTCCTGCTCCACTAGAGATGTCAGCTGCTGTCTCTAAGAAACCAGAAGCAAAGGGGAAACCTAAGACTTCTAACAGGAAACCAGCAGTCAGCACTCCAGTGCAGCCAACAAGGACTTCCCCTAGGGTGTCCAAAGTTACACCCGTTACTCCCCCTCCAGCTGAGGCTGAGAGGGAGGTACAACCCTGCGTGGTTGAACTAGACTCTGAAGAAAAGCTAGTGGAAGGCCAGGAACTCATTGGAGATCTAGATCATTTTGACCATCCTGAGCTGCAGTCTTTACTGGCAGAAGGTGGACCCAACAGGGCAGACTTCAGTAAGGGACATAGAGAATGTCCAACTCTGGAAGGTCTTCGCCACCAGGCAGATGCTCAGGCTGAAGGGCAAGAGCCTGGGAAATATAGGTTACACTGGGAAGATGGCCTCTTCTACAGTGAACCAACCGAGTCTGCGCCTGGGGACAACAAACTACTTGTAGTACCCCAAGAGAACAGACCACAGTTCTTGCAGTTAGCCCATGAGATTCCTTTGGCTGGTCACTTGAGTTTCAAGAAGACTAAGGAAAGGCTCTCACTCTACTTCTATTGGCCAAAGATGGGGGCCGAAGTAGATAAATACTGCAGGAACTGCCACACCTGCCAGACTTCTGGTAAGGTTGGCTCCAAGAATGTGGCACCTTTACAAGCCTCTCTGAGTTGTGGGAGTCCCATTTGAGAGAGTAGGGATCGACATTGTTAGTCCCCTTGATCCTCCAACTTCCTCAGGCAACAGGTTTATACTTGTTGTAGTAGACCATGCTACTAGGTACCCTGAGGCAATTCCTATGAGGACTGTTACAGCTCCGGCTGTGGCTAACGCCCTACTTGGTATTTTTACTAGGGTTGGGTTTCCTAAGAAAGTAATCTCTGACAGGGGGTCAAATCTTATGTCCCACTACATGAAAGCCATGTGGAAAACCTGCAGAGTTACTTACAAGTTCTCAACCGCATACCACCCTCAGACAAATGGACTGGTTGAAAGCTTCAACAGAACCATGAAGAGCATGATAGGTGCTTTAGAGGACCCCCTTAAAAGAAAGTGGGACCTTCTACTGCCATGCCTTCTCTTTGCTTATAGGGAAGTCCCTCAGGAGGGAGTAGGTTATTCTCCCTTTGAACTTCGCTATGGTCATCCGGTCAGAGGTCCATTGGCCCTGATCAAGGAGGGGTTGGAGAGTGCTCCTTCCCCCAAGCCAGTCAGAGTGACTGACTATGTGATAGGTCTCCACAGGAGAATGTCACAAATGATGGCAGAAGCAAGTGACAACTTGAAAGCTGGACAAGCATTGGTCAAGCACTGGCATGACCAAAAGGCTAACATGATTGAGTTTACTCAGGACCAGCTAGTTCTCGTTATGATTCCAACAAGGCAGAGGGCCTTGCAAGACAAATGGATGGGACCCTTCAAAGTTGTGGGTAAACTTAGAGAGGTCAACTATCTGGTGGACTTGGGCAACCCCAAGGAGGCTCCAACAGTCTTCCACACCAATCGACTAAAAGCGTATGTCTCCAGACCTGATGTAGGAGCCTTGCTTCTAGCATCATCAGAGGAAGAAGAAGATAGTGAAGCTCTTCCTGATCTCCTCAGAGGCTTACCTTTAGACGAAAAAATTGAAGGAGTAAATCTCTCTTCAAATCTGACCCCTGAGCAACAGGAAGAGTGCAAATCTATGTTGAATCAGTTTGCCTCCCTGTTCTCACTTTCACCAGGCTTGACCCCTTGGGGACAGCATGACATACTCACTGGTGACTGTCTGCCAGTCAAAAGCAGAGGATATCGAATGTCAGAAAATTTAAGAACCCACATCAAAGGTGAGGTCAACAAGATGCTTGATCTCGTGGTAATAGAGCCCTCTACTAGTCCATGGTCTAGCCCAGTTGTGTTAGTACCAAAGGCAGGATCTAAAGAACTTAGATTCTGTGTGGATTACAGAGCTCTTAATGCAGTCACTAAAACTGATGCCCACCCTTTGCCAAGGACAGATGAGTTGGTGGATAGACTTGGTGCAGCCAAGTTCCTCAGCACATTTGACTTGACGTCAGGCTATTGGCAAATAGCCCTGACACACCATACCAAGGAGAAAACTGCATTTTCTACCCCAGTTGGCTTATACCAGTTTAAGGTTATGCCTTTTGGATTGAAAATGCACCTGCTACGTTTCAAAGGATGGTAAACCAGGTTTTGAATGGGATGTAGGACTTGTGCATGGCATACTTGGATGACATAGCAGTGTTCAGCAATTCCTGGGAGGAACATGTGGACCACCTGAGATATGTTTTGCAGGCTCTTGGAAAGGCCAATCTGACCATAAAGGCAAGTAAATGCCAGATTGGACAGAGTAAAGTGGTCTATCTTGGACATGAGGTAGGAGGTGGAGAAATAAGGCCTTTGCCCAGTAAGATTGAAGCTGTGCAAAATTGGACAACACCTACTACTCAGACCCAGGTGAGAGCCTTCTTAGGTCTCACTGGGTACTACAGGAATTTCATTGAGAACTATGGGTCCATAGCTTCTCCACTGAATGTCATCTCCTCTCCTAAATTCCCTAAAAAGGTTAGATGGAATGAGGAATGCAATCAGGCCTTTGAAACCCTGAAAAAGGCTCTTTGCCAAGCCCCAGTACTCAGAGCTCCTGACTATCACCAAACTTTCATTGTGCAAACAGATGCTTCAAATGTAGGAATAGGTGCAGTCCTCAGTCAACTGGATGGGAAAGGTAGGGAGGACCCCATTTGCTTCATCAGCAGAAAGCTGAAGGATCCTGAGACAAGGTGGGCAAAAATCGAAAGAGAATGCTTTGCTATTGTGTGGGCACTGAAGAAGTTTAGACCATACTTGTATGGATCTACTTTTGTCATACAGACTGACCACCAACCCTTGAGATGGTTAATGCAAATGAAGGGAGAAAATCCAAAACTATTGAGATGGTCAATCCGCCTTCAAGGGTTTGATTTCACCATTGAGCACAGGTCAGGGTGTCACCATCAAAATGCTGATGGACTCTCTAGGATGTATGTCATCGACTAGAGGTATGAGGTTCATCCAGGAGTGGATTAAATCCTCCTGTCCCTTAGTCTGGGGGGGGGGGGCGAGTGTTAGGGAGAATTCTCTCTTTAGGCTGAATTTCCTAACCTAGTGAGTCCCCCAGCAGCTTTGCTGGATTTCTGGAGTTTGTTTTTTTCCTCTTGCCAAGAGTGAGACTCTTTTTCTCCCACTCTTGGACATGACGTATGGTATTCCTTTGACTGGTAATGTGTTTTATGGGCTATGGGGTCCTTTACTCCATAGGGTCTCGTGTTTTTCCTATGTCTGTTACACAGCACCCTCCGTGCAGTAACACAGGGGTGTCATAGTGACACCCCACCATAGACTCCATACCCTGGGACTGACTACTGTCTCCCAGGGCATGTAAAGTCACCATTGGCTTTACTAGTCCCAAATTATTAACAGAAACCAGTACAAACCATCATATTGTGGACGTACTGGTCAGGGCAATTCGATTGCCCCGGGGTCTGTTAGTCGAGGGGGCACGTCTCCGACCCCCCTGATCAAGTTTTGGCTGGTGGCAGTGGAAATTACTTTTTATATTCGACCGCAAATATTTTCCTATGGGATTTCCCATTGTTCGAGGCTACCAACTTTAATTATTTAATTCTCATAGCCTCGAACATACCGCTGGTTTATTTAATTAATATTAATTCTCCGGTTGGTATTTTTTGCCAAGACTCGATTCTAAAATGGCATTTGTGTTCTCTTCTGTGACTCCAACCCAAGTCGACCCCTTTGTTCCACTTTTTGGCGGGCTTCTCCACGGAAGCCTCCAAAAGTCGTGCCACTTTGTCTGGGTATCGCAGGGGATGTGGGAGGGGGTTTAGGCACCCTGGACTGAGTTACCTTGGTAACTCAAGTCGCACTCTTGTGTGATTGGCCCAAGTGGTGAGCCGGCCGCCTCACCACTTAGCATGTTTGAGTGACAGCTAGGCTGAGTGAATGGGGGTTTTCTGCATAAAAGCAGGGCTTTGGGGACTGGAACTTCAGAAGTTGCCACAGGACCTGAGAATTCGACGAGGGAGAAGCTGAGCCGACCTACCACGACGACACCACCGGTGGTGCCCTGCAGAACCGACTCACCACTTCCCGACGACAGAGAAGATCTCCCGGCTGGAGAGGCTTCTTCCCCTGACTGGTGGGCACAACCAGTTTACCTTTCTTTCTTCGCACCCCAGCCCGGTTTGTGGTCGAACTGCCCGTGCCAAGCACCCCGGCAGCCGGATAGCCACTCACCACTGAACCGCGAATCACGGGACCGCTCCTTGTACCTGAGAAACTCTGCGGCTGGTTTCTTCCCTGGCATTGCAACAGACTCCTGTCTTCCTCCACGACGAGATCCTCTCTTCCCCCGGACGAAGCACCAACTTGTACCCGCTGCCAGGAACAACTGCCCCCGCTGGAGCGTTCTCACCACTTTAAGGTACCGTGTCCGCCAGGCCTCCCTTTCTAAAGATTGCTACAAGGTAATAATAACCCCTTAACCTTCTGGACTGGGCTGGCCGCCTTGACCCTCTAACTGGTACCTTTCTTTGGTCCAACTCCTTTTTGAACCTTTACAAGACTTTTGTGCACTGCAACAGTGTGACCTTGGACACATTTTGTTTGGATCCTCTGGAAGTGGATCCGGCCTCTTGAACTCTAACTTCACGGTTTTACGTTGCCTTCCTCTCTTGTTATGTTCTGATAAAAGTGTTGGGATCTGTTTCAACTCGTTCTCTGCTCTTCTCTCCCTTTTTAAAACGAACTATTAGAGTGCCATCTACGTTAAGCGCTCACCGCTGTCTGAAAATAAGTGGGGCTTTACTTAAGACTTGTCTAATATTCTTTTAAGGGAGTGTATATCTTTTAGTGACCGTGTTTTTGAATTGCTTACTATTAGTGCCTGTGTGTTTTTCTAGATGTGGTTTTAAATAAATAATTATATCTCTTTTACACCAAGCCCTGGTCAGTGTTTACTTGTTCTACTGTGTTCTCTTGACCTATTGTGAATACTCTGTATACTGCCTAACTCTTCTTGAGGGAAGTCTGACTGCTCAGCCACAGCTACCAAGTGAATCTGTGTGGTACAGACTGCTACCCAGTGGGTTTACTGCCAAACACCTGTAGTCCTAAATCTTTTGCAGTGGTCCCAGAGGGAACTGCACAGGTTTCTGCCTAACACCGGTCTTTGTGTCAGGCAGCTCAGGTGGCTGTCTGACGTCAGTCAGCCTCTAGGGGGTGCCATGCAGTGGTGCTTTGAGTCCTGCAAGCCAGGCCAGGCTGGCCACACGCAGCAGCCAGGCCTTGATTTTGACACCCGTGTAGGAGCAGTGAGCACTGCTTCAGGCTGCAGCCTTGCCCTTTGCTCTCAGGCAGGGCAGCAGCAATCACAATAAATTAGCAATTAGCAACATTTGTTTGTTGCTTTTTCACTTCCCCCGGGCTTTGGCCCCAGTGGCGCTGGCGCCAGCCAGGCCCATGGGCGCACGTGCGGGGTGCCCTCAGGCTATGTGCGCGCGCGCACTAGCTTGATGATTGGGGGCTTGGGCCTGGCTGCTTGCGTTGTTGTTAGCCACTGGCACCATTCGGAAAACAGGAGCACCGAGCGAGTGGAGTGGATGCATGGCGCAGTACAATATCAGGTAAGTGTACTGTATTTAGGGCGAGGGCGATCATGCTGCAGAGAACTAATGCCATTCTGCCATGCCTAGCCTGCTGCGACTGTGTGCCGTGACTGAGTGGCCACTTGCTGGAGGGGGTGTGCGCTGGCCCCTGTAGGTGCTGTAGTGGTGGTGGAGTGGAGGAACGGTGACACCGAAGCAGAGTGCCAGCACTGCAGCAGTGGTGCGGTAGCGTGGCACCGCCGCTCTGCATGTTTCTCAGTACGCTGTCTGGCGAGTGGCGTCCCTCTGTCGGGCGGCAGGCCCTCCGAAGCTGCAGAAGATGCAGCGGTGCCTCTGACAGAGCTGACCACTTTCACTGAGATAGGGACCTGGGCCGTATATGCAGCGGTGAAGAAGCAGGCTGGGAAACCATTGGGGCGGGCCGTAACCTCCCTCCGTGGGGTGCACAAAACTTGTGATCCTTGCGTTCATGCCATAGGGGTGTGGGGAGGTTGTGCTACCGGCTCGGACATCCGACACTGTGATCTGGCTCACCGGTGAGGGGCCTGCCCTGGTAAGGCTCTTCTGGGCTGCAGCATTAAAGGGGTGGGTAGCCTGCTGACATTTGGACAGACAGAGGTGTGCAGGCTGTCCCCATTGTTCAGCAGACTAGTACTACCTGAAAGGTGCTTTGGGCTCAGCAGAGTTGACAGATTCTCATCCCCCTTGAAATGAAGTTTGCAATGATGTCCGGGTGAGGCGCGCACAATATGAATACCCACTGACCATGCGTGAGTTGCCCTTTTCATGCTCCAAGTTACCCACGCAGGCTGGGAAACAAGAAGTGCCCTAGAAAGTGCTATGTGTTTGGAGCGAGTGCAACATTTTAGATGCATGAATGATGATCACTATCATTGCTATTGGCACGCAACCCTACATACCATATATTGGAGGCACAAACAACACTGGTTTGAAGTTGGCTGGCTCCCATGTGTAATGGGGCAGAATCAAAATAATAACGGTATGGAACTTGGTGCGCAGAGCAATGACGGTGGCATTTTAAAGTCCTGCATCCATCACTTTTGTAGTGCCAAGATGTCCCACGGATGGCAGTAATCATATACAAAACCCCCTTACAATGCATGACTTTTTGATTGTACTCTGCTTGCCCCAGCAAACTTACATGTCTTATATTTTTGCATTTATTCACCTGCCCTTAAGTAAGTAAACCCACAGCATTCATAACATGAACATTGTGTACGGTAGCTTAATTAGTAGATGCACCTGGTGCGGTGATGTGTTCACAAGCTGCAGGTCGCAAACGTGTATCCTGCAATAGCCACCATCAATTGTAAGCCTCTGACTGAGGCTGACAAAAATAGTTACATGAAAAATAAAAGGGTAATATTGATAGCTGTTACTGCAGTGGTTAGAAGTTGGAGGAACCTGCGTGAAGCGCTATGTAAGAACACAAAACAGTGCGTCGGCTTATGCCCACCTGTCTGGGAAGGAACAGGGCAGGGGAAAAATGAGCTGCTAAGGTTCACTTTTAAGGGAGCTGCCCCAACAAACTAATGTGGGAACAGAAGGAAGCGACCACATGTCCATGGTGGGGGGAGAGAGGAGGCCAAAACTATAGCCATATGTGGATGGTGGCAAGCTTCAGGTGTAGACAAGCACCCACCATTCACGAGCTGTGCAGCAGGTAGAGGCAGCCTGGCCACAGGCTTTAGGCTAGTTTGGGGGAGGGAGTAAGAGTAAAATAGCGTGTGCAAGTCCCCTCGCCCACCAAATATTGGGAGAGTTAAATTATATCCTTTTTCTGTACGGGATACCATGGCTCACAAGTGATGGTGACAAAAACTATGATCAAGCTAAGGGGAAATTAAGGCTGTTATGTGCTCTTCATGCATTATTATTATTATTATTCATGTGCTATAGTCACACACTATAGACACACCGAGCCGCAGCGAGAAAGAGGGGATGTGCTGGGAGGGATAGGGGCGGGGGCCGGGGCACGAGCAGAGCTGGAAAGTGGCACAGGGAGACTGGAGGGCGAGGCAGGGCAGGAGCTATAAACCAGAAATATGGTGGTGAAGAAAAGGGGGGCAACGGGAGGAGGACAGGTGGCGGGTGCATGATTGCAGAGTATTGCAGGGACAGGAGGCGGAGAGGTGGTGCATGTCTTACACGGACAGGCGGAAGAGAGGTGGGTGTGGGGCAGGGACCGGAGGCGGAGAGGACTAGTGCAGGTGCAAATAACAGAGGAGTGGTGGGGGCATTGCAGAATATTGCAGAGACAGACAGGTGGCAGAGTGTATAAGCATCACACAGCATCTGCACATCAGACTGAGGAGAGGATCACTCTTCATGTTGTTCAGTTATTCATCTTGCACTGCAGGAATATGTATTGGCCAGGCTGCTGCTACAGAGCAGTGGCAAATGTTGCCTACCAGCTCTGTGTGATTGTTTACCTTCTGTGAAGCTAGGTAATTGAATTCAGTGTTAACTTACCATTTAGAATTATACATTTTAAACATTTGAACATCTTTCCATGTTGTGCTGTTTGATGGGTTGTGCATTTTAAAATGCTCCAGTGGTGCCAACAATGTATGTTATGTATTTTCCTGTGATGTAATTGTTATGCGAAGTATTATTTTTGAAACTTGAAAAATCCTACATCTTGTTGGTCACAGAATGTTGGCAAGTATGGGTGTTGATTTTATGAAAAGGCAAATGGCATTCGCCTTGTGCAATTTGGGTGGTTATGCAAAGCCAATTTAATGAAATGTTATGTTATGTTATATTGTGTTACTTGGCATTTGTATAGTGCCTTATGTATCATGGGTATGATCTCAAAGCGCTGGTAGGTTGAATGCCCTCGGGAACCGTAGTTCAAGTCAGTAGAGAGTGTTGTACGGTGCCTGGGTGCACCGGATATGTGTGCAGCTGGTGTAGTGTGCTTATTTCACCTTGGTATGCTAATTTCTGGCAACATCACATCCCATTGCATTTGTTGATGAGTCCCCTCACTTTAATTTTTAGGACTTGACCCCTGCAGAGTAGGGTTTATTCACTCAGCTTGGAGGAGAGAAGCCTGCCCTTCCTTGACCTGCTGTCCCAAGACAGACTAGTGTCAGTAGGAAATTGCACGGAATCTCGAACGGATCAGAAGGCCCAGCCACAGCCAGACTCAGTGAGCCACAGCCAGACCCAGTGAGCCACAGCCTGCTGACTTTGCCAGTGGGGCACCGTGACTGGTCCGCGCAGCTCGTGGGTGCCGAGTGCTTCTGCCTTCTGCCGATAAGGTAAGTCAGTGGGCCTCATTACGAGTTCAGCGGTAACCATGCCGCTATTGGTGGCATGGCTACCGCTGAAATCGCGTCGGGGTCTGGGTCCTCGGAATGAGGACTTACCGGGCCATTCCGAGTTCGGAAGGCCCGGTAATTCCTCCCTCCAAGGACCCGGACATGGTCCTTCCCCATTCCCATTTCAGCCCCCATATGGCTGAATGGGAATGGGAGAGGGAGAAAACAACGGGCCATTACGAGATGGCCCGTTGTTTGCTCCCTCTTCCCCTCGCCCCGTAAGCACGCCTGGTTTTCCCAGGCGTTGCTTCCTGGGTCCCGCGAGGGGAACTCGTAATGCAGCGGTATGGGGTGAACGGCGCCGGCACCTTTTATGGCGCCGTTCACTCCGTACCGCCAGGGTCGTAATGAGTCCCAGTGTGTTGCTAATGCTGGTGCTGCTAAGCTAACCACTGTGAAGGGGTGCAGCAGCGTGCCAAGATGCGGGCATGCGGGCTGCGGAATTTCGCTTACCTTATTGTAGTCCAGATGTTGCAGCCATTTAATACTCGCATCCAACAATTTAAGCTGTCCAAATGAGCATGTATGGTTCACGGTTACAAACATTTTAATGTTAGGGTGAGTATTGTTAACCGTGATGTGAGCAACAAGCCATGCATCGGTTATGCATTTAGAGATTCACACATAAAACAATCCTTTTATCACAGACTTGTTTATCAAATGTAGAAATCTCTGATCACTGTCATAGTCCTGAAATGCTCTGTGATTTAATGCAAAGCATGCAGGAATCCTCGTTGGTGCTATTTGTCCCCTTTCCCGCTCTCAGAAAGGTATTTTGAAAGTATACAATAAGAGTGTACCAGACTGTCCATCTTGGAAGGATAACCTACTCTCAGAAAATTATTCATATGGTTACTCTAGTAAAGCCCCTTGTGAAATACTTGGTAGTACGAACAGAACACCTGGCTGCAACACAGGCCCAGTGGTAAGTGGGCCCTCAGACCCTGCAGGCTGGTCACACCGCAGTACGGACAGTTTGAAACTGCATTCAGGCAAGGCCTTCCCTAAGAGCGGGTGACAGAAAAACCATTTACGGGGGCAGCAACAGCTGTGTTTTCACATTAGAATTCTTCTGTAAAGTACTTCAATGACAAAACTAGCTTCATTTATATAGCAATTATTTATTCATATTGAGGAGAGGTTTTGTCGCACAACAGAGTTGTAGTTTGGGAGTGATGTGAGCCAGTCGGGGTGGTGGGGGCGCCAACGATGCTTCCTGCCTGGGGTGCAATCTTTTGTAAGACCGGCCCTGTTTCCCGTTATGGGGGGGGCAGTTGAGGGGCCCCTGTTGGAGTTTGGGTGAGGGCCGCTTGGGGTCCTGTGGGGCGCTCACCTCTCCGGTCCTACTCTGGCGTGGAATTCCCGGCTGAGGGCGTAGGCCGGGCTCCTCTCCGCTCACGGTGCTGCGCGGCGACTCATCCTGGCTGTGTCCGCGTGACAGTGCACACCGCCCAGGGTTGTGTGCGCCTGAGATTCACCCCAAACGCCCCACTTCTGGGTCTGCTCTGTGGGTGCAATGGGTGGCTTCTGTGGTTCGGGCTTCCCTGCGGCCTTCTGGGGGGCTAGCGGGGCCGTGGCGCGAAACGCCTCCTGGTTCCTGGGCACGAACTGTGCTCAGCTGTGGGTGTCCCTCACTCCGGGTCTGCTTGGGATGGGTCCCTGGACCCGCATGCTTAGTGGGGCTGACTGCTTGGGTCTGGGTCCCCCTCGGCTCTGTTCCACATTCCCGGCCGGGGATTGAAAAGGCGCACTAGGCCCTGCGGTGCTGGCGCAGCGCGAGCTTTACACGTCCGTCAAGCTCCGCGCCCCCTTGTGGTCTCCCAAATCAAAAGTTTTGATTATGAAGTGGGCAGGTAAAAAAAAGAAGGAATAATTTGAATGGAGCGTGGAGGGGATCCCCCTGGAAATTGTCAAAACTATGGTGCATTTGGGAGTGATGATAAACAGAAGCAGGAATGAAACGGATCACTATCAACATTTGCAACTAAGATTGACAACGCTAACTAACCAGAGACGGGGCTTCCATCGTACATATGGAAAATGTACATTGATCCCTCTAATATCGTTTTATAAGCAAAAGGTGCCACAGATTTTAACATACGGTGCAGAAGCCACTCTCCATCTATCTTGCTTGGCATGGGAAAAATTGGAGGGCCAGTTCTGATGTTGAGGCTCCCAAATAGCTTACCATTTTGTGTGATCAGGCAGGAGTTCAGATTGCAGTTGTTAGAATGTATGGCACTGTGGAAGACATGTCATTATATAGGAAGTGTGCCACAGATTCTACGACTCTGCCCTTTGCAATCTTGGACCTAGGTAAGGGGTCCAAGGATAAGCATTTTGAGCTTTGGAGACTGAAGAGGAAAACATCTTAAAGATAATGAACATAGAGATGGAAATGTTGATGCAAAATCCAATAAAGGCAAAGAGGAAACTTATGGCAGGGGGATGGATTCTTACTCAAGACCTATGTGAAAGCCTTAAACAAAAAAGACCATAAACCGCAGAGAGGAAAGAACTAAATGTCCTACCCAAATACCTTCAACAATTTCCATCTTTAAGGTACAGAGGCATAATGCTTAGATGCCGTTTAAACATCGTGGATACGAAGGAGGTGCAATGGCTAAAAAAAAACCCAGGAGTGGAAAACCCTCAGTGTCGATACTGTAAGAATAGTGAGACTGTTGAAACACCCATGCATCTGATAACCAACTGTGAACCATTAAAGCAAATTAGAAGTGCCTTCTTGGAGGGGTTTGAACTGATAGGTGAAACCCTCAATCCATCTGAATGGTGGGGATGGCTGTTAATAGGGGATCAGACCAGATTGGTAATTGCTGTAATGAAAATGTTGGCATTCGTGCTACGACCAGTGTCTAGATAGGAGAAAATTAAGCCAGTTTTAATGATGTGTTGCTATGAGAGATAAAGAATGACTATGGAAGGAATGTTCATGTTGAAATGTTAAAGTTTTTTTGTGTGTGTTTTTACTTACAATATATTTTGTCTGACTCTGAAACCAATAAAACATTTTTTTTTAAAAAGACAAAAAAATGCATGGTCCTATAGCAGAAGACTAGGCACATTTTCTAGTGCTTGCTGTTTTAGGGCGATTAAATGAGTGACTCTGTGTCATCGGAGCACCAGTTCTCCAAATCCGGTTTTCCTTTGGAATCCGTTTTCTGGTACCATAATCCAAGTGAAGCAGCAGGACCATAGCTTCAAGGATGCATTGGGCCTCATTCCGAGGTTGGTGCTAGTCATGGTGCTATTAGCGCCATGACTAGCACCATTACCGGTACCGTGTCCGCCCTGGTTCAATGGGGACTTACCGGTGTAGTCCGACCTTTGCGGGACCGGTAAGTCCCCATTGAAAATACCATTCCCCATTCCCATTTGAGCCCCCATAGTGCTCAATGGGAATGGGGAGGGTGCTAATAACGGTACCGTAAATTACGGTACTGTTATTAGCTCTGAAGTCCCTTTGCGGGTCCCATCCTTAACGCCTGCTAAAACCAGGCGTTAAGGAAGGACCCGCAAAGGGACATCGGATTAGGGCACAAATGGATTACCGGCACCAGTGTCATTACCGGTGCCCGGTATCCTTTTGTGCCCGGGTCGTAATGACCCCCATTGATTTGCTAAATGAAAGCCTGTGGCTCAAAAACAGGTGTCTTGGTGACATGGAGTCACATGGCCACTGCATGGTGTTTACTAGGACACAGGTAAAGAACGATTGTGCAAGTTCGGCAGAAACATGTTTATTCATTATGTTTGTTGCTGCTCTTAAAGGTTTAGCAAAGGGGCTGACGTTGACTGCAAAATGGGAGGATGATGGGTTGGAACAGATTCAAGTTTGAAGGCTGGGGAGTTTGTTTAAGAAGATAACTGATATGTGCCTCATTATAACCCTGGCGGTAGCCGTGCCTGTAAAACAGGCAAGGCTGCCGCCAGAGTTGCATTTTTTCTGGCACCCGCGAATGGGCAATTACCGGGTCATGCCGAGTTTGGCGGACCCGGTAATTGCCCATTCGCGGGTGCCGGTAATAAGGGACTCCCCATTTGGCCCCATAGGGCACAATGGGAATGGGGGGGCGGTAGCACCGGTACCGTCAATAACGGTACTGGTACTTCCATCATGTTCTGCTCGCGGGTGCCGGTCCGTCCACCAGGTCAGACCAGGCGGGCAGATGGGAACCCGCGAGCAGTACTTGTAGTATGGCGGTGCAGTAGCAACGGTGCCGGTAGCTTACCAGCACCGTTGTTACCGTACCGCTAGGGTTATAATGAGGCCCATTGTTTGGTATTGGAAGTGCCTGGACGTAGTATCTTGCGTGTGTGTTGTTTAAATGACAAACATGTCTGTGCAAAGGTAGAAAACAAGCATTAACAAAGCCAACAGTTTCGCCTTACGTATAGTGAATCTGTTTTGTTTATAGCTATGTATTGAGATCACATACCGAGGTACCCGCACGATATGCCCGGTGTTACGACTACATGCCTAGATTCCACCATTTGGCAGGTTTTGTCGTTTGTTCACATAGACACATCATACTGCAGGTATTTCCATCATATGGCAAGGAACTCATAGCATTGCCGGATACTTGTTCCATGAGATGAAAGCAACGTGCGCCATTTGATAGGAATTTCGCTAATTAGCTAATATTTTTGCATTATATTCCAGCAATTGCCTTTGTTTGCCAGATGTTGGTATGAAACACCCAGGTGTTGCTCCATTTGTCTCTTTCACAGTGCTACTCTACTTAAAAACAAAAGTTTTACTGTTCCTATACTTTACAAAAAAAGAAACTGTAAATAAATGTGTAGGAAGACGTTTAAATGTGCACCTTGGTGCACTGCACATTCCCTTACACAGCAGGAGGGTTTGTTTGGGGGTTTGGATTGCATGTGGGAGGGGGCATGGCAATGGGGTTTGTGGGGAGTGTTGCGTAGTGAATACACAGTGTTACGCATGCGCGGCCGACAACGAGGCTCGCGCATGCATGGTGTTAATAAAGACGGCCCTACCCGGCAGTTGCCACCGGGGACCTGAGCAATCCACACGTGTCCCGTGTGGTCTCTTGAGTATGCGTGTGTGACTGCGTGTGCGTGCTGGCGCGGGCCTTGGGCGGCCCACGCTTTACAACACTGGCGATGAGGACGGCACCGGAGCCCTGAGCCACTGCTCCGAGGGTGTCGGAGAGAGAGGCTCCACTCCGTGTCGGCACGGACCCACGCACATTGCCGGCGGCCATCTTTCAACATACGCGGATTGCAGCGGTTGCGGCCCAGGAGGGTTCTTGTGCGCCGACTGCGACCCCCTGGCTGAAAAGCTAATTTTTGGAACTTTCCACAGCCCTGGCATGCAGAAGGGCTGCGAAGGGAGGCGCCTAGAACTTTCTACATCCAAGTACACAGGGCCTTCTGCTATCATCCATTAGTGCTGGACACCCGCACTCCCATCCAGTGACTGGGCTGTTTTTCCACCATCGAAGAGTGCTAGTCTTTAAGTACTTCGCCCCGTTGCCATCATGGGTGAGGGAGGAGTAGAAGAGGGTGCCCCTGCGCCTGTCCCACGCAGGATGCACAGCACATTGGCCCCCACGCCCGAATTCGACACCACTGGCCCACCATCCAAGCTGGCGCCGAAATGGCTTCTGTGGGTCAAGAAACTGGAAATGTTTTTCAGGGCCTCTGGGGAAGAGGATGATAACACGAAGATCACCACCATGGTGTACTCTGCAGGCACAGAGGTCCACAGAATTCATGACTCTCTCAACATCCCAGTGGTCACGTATGATGCTGTGAAACAGGTTCCCCAAGATCATTTTCTTCCCATGGCAAATGTCTATTTCGACAGGTTTGTTATGTGTGCGGAGAGGCAGCAAGAAGGGGAGTCGCTGGACCAGTTCTGTGCACGGCTGAGGCACCTAGCGAGCACCTGCAGGTGGGTGAATGAGGAGGAGATGGTACGGAACCAGCTGCTGCAAGGGTGCAGTTCGGGGAAGCTAAGGAGGCAAGTGTTGAGAGAACCGGGTCTGACCCTACAGCAAATCCTTGACACAGGGAGAGCTTACGAACTGGTGGAGTCCAGGGGGGCAAAGATGGATGCGGCCATGCACCCTGGCAAGGGGAAGAAGCTTTCGCTATAGGGCGCTCTGCCCCAGGGAGGGTGCAATGGACACCGAGGAGGGTGGATGGTCCTCCTGCGACTGGCAATACGCAGTCGTGCCCATATTGCGGTTATGACCTGCCGCATGAGGGAGAATGCCCAGCGAAGACGCGAGTCTGTGGCCGGTGTGGCACACCGGGACATTACGCGAGGGTGTGCAGGGCATCCACCCCGGTGACGGCGTCGAGGTGGCCAGCGAGAATAGGAGGGAGCAACGCCCGGAGAGTGAGGGGTGTGTCGTCGGTCGAGCAAGGCATGCAGGACCTGGACACAGCAGAGGAAGAAGAAGAGGAAGAGGAGATCTTCTTCATCTCGAGCATTGCCACTGGTCCCAGAGGAAGCCGAAAACCGACGTGCACGGTGAACATCGGGGAGGTCCCCACTCCTTTTCTTATAGACACGGGCGCGTCAGTTTGCGTGCTAGCGACTGAACATTATGAAGCTCTTCCAGGCCCTCCCGAGCTGTCGGAGTCCAAGGCGCTGATATATGCTTTTGGGGGAGACACTCCGCTACCAATCCAGGGAGTGTTTGTGGCGCCCTGTCCCATGGGCAGAGCAAGATCAAGGCGAGGTTCTTCGTGACAAGTGTAAGCCCGCACTTTCTCCTAAGCTATGCTGCCTCTGAAGCCCTCAATATAGTGCACTTCACGCTGGCCGTTTATCACACCGATATAGACTGCCTACTGCAGTGTTCTGACACTATCTTCCAACGGGTCGGAAAGCTGAAAGGGGACCCCATCAGGCTTCACATCGACGGGTCGGTGAGACCAACAGCCCTCAAACATCGCCGAATCCCGTTCCACTTGAGGGCACAGGTGGAGAAGGAGCTACAATCACTCACTGACTTAGACATTATTGAGAGGGTGGAAGGCATGACTCTATGGATTTCTACAATTGTTGTCGCCCCAAAGCCCAAACAGCCAGGAGCAGTCTGAATCTGCGTGGACATGAGGTTGCCGAACATGGCGATCAAAAGAGAGCGACACCTCACGCCCACCCTGGATGACATTGTCGGCGAGCTACAGGGAGCGAGAGTCTTCTCCAAGCTGGATCTGAGGTCCAGCTGCCATCAACTGGAGCTTCACCCCGAGTCAAGATACATTACCACCTTTACGGCTCACGAGGGGCTGTACCAGTTTAAGAGGCTCAGCTTCGGGGTCTCGTCGGCTGAGGAAGTCTTCCAGAACACCATCCGGGGGGCACTGGCGGGGCTAAAAGGGGTGATCAACATGTCGGACAACATCCTGGTGTTCGCGCAGTCAGAAGCGGAGCACTTGAAGCGCCTGGAGAGGACACTGGAGAGACTCAGAAGCCTGGGACTGACCCTGCACCGGAAAAAGTGTGAGTTTTTGAAGGACTGGATAGAATTTTTTGGGTTTGTGTTCCATGCCGGGGGCATCTCACCTGATCCGGAGAAGGTACGGTACATTCGAGAGGCAGCCCCGCCGGAGTCTCCCGTGGAAATAAGGAGCTTCCTGGGTATGGTCAATTATTGTGGACGATTTATTCGCGACCTAGCCTCGCTGTCGGAACCCTTGCGGGCTCTGACCAGGACTGACGTAGCCTGGACCTGGACGGAGAAGGAACAAAGAGCGTTGGCCGAAATCAAGAACGCCCTGTCGGGACAAGAGACTATGGCGTATTTCATTCCGGACCGGGAGTCGGAGATTGTGGTGGATGCCAGCTCGGTGGGACTGGGGGCGGTCCTCATGCAGGCAGACCCGCAGGGGACCATGCGACCCATTGCCTATGCCAGCAAGGCGCTCACCGAGACTGAGAAGCGATATTCGCAAATTGAGTGTGAGGCCCTGGCCATCCTATGGGGCTGCAAGCATTTTTGGATCTGCATCCTGGGTGAGCCGGTTGTCGTCATAACGGACCACCAGCCCCTGATTCCGATCATGTCCGGGGCCTCGTCCAAGCCCCCGTCGCGCATCGAGAGGTGGATGCTCTCACTCATGAAATACGGGGTGAAGCTGCTTTATCGCCCCGGCGCGCACAATCCAGCGGACTATCTGTCCTGCCACCCAGGGGCGGGGCGCCCCCGAGACTCTGCTGAGGTGGCAGACTGTGTGGAGGTGGTGCAGCTCGTGGTGGAATCGGCGCTGCCAGTAGCCCTGGCGCGCCAAGACATTGCGGATGCGTCGAATGTGGACGAGGTATTCCTGATAATCAAGGAGGCCGTGGCCAGTGGAGAGTGGCGTGAAGTGCTCATGAACAATGCCAGAAGGGACTATGGTGCACGGAAGGATCTACAGGCTCTATGGAGGGCACGCCACGAGCTATCAGTGGCTGACGACGGTCTCCTATTAAGGGGGCGCCAAATCGTTGTCCCACGGGAACTGGTGGGTAAGGTACTGCAGCTCGCCCATAAAGGTCACCAGGGGACAGCAAAGACTAAGGCACGCCTCAGATTGAAGGTGTAGTTCCCGGACCTAGAGAGCAGAGTGGACAAATTTGTGCGGACATGCATATTATGCCAGGCGGCGAGTCCAGTGGAAAAAGGGCTGCCCATCCAGGCATTGAAAGAAGTGAACAACCGTGGGGGACGGTGCATGCTGACTTCGGGTCCACGGGCTGAGGAATGTACTTTCTGGCAGTGGTAGACCAATGGCCGCGATATCCCGAGGTGGAGCTGGTGGAA
Organism: Ambystoma mexicanum; assembly: GCF_040938575.1. NCBI lineage: Eukaryota > Metazoa > Chordata > Amphibia > Caudata > Ambystomatidae > Ambystoma > Ambystoma mexicanum. The sequence goes on along the minus strand of NC_090926.1, from coordinate 249,992,925 downwards.
TCCACGGCCAGCGACCACACCATTCTGGCCCTGGAGAAGATGTTTGCCACCCATGGTTTCCCCGTCGAGATCTGTTCGGATAACGGTGCGCCGTTCCAGGGGCAGCAGTTTGCTCAGTACTGTGAGGAAAGGGGGATCAAGCACCAGAAGGTCACCACACTCTGGCCCATAGCTAATGGGGAAGTGGAACGCTTCATGCGGACACTGAATAAAATCTTCCGAATATCGCTGAAGGGGGGGGGACTCTGACGTAACCTCTTTGAATTTCTGCGCGAATACCGCACAACCCTGCATCAGTCTATCGGGGTCGCGCCAGCGGAGGCCCTCTTTAAACGAGCTCTGCCCGAAGTCAAAGGCCGCTGCCCGGGAGTGATCGACAACAACCGAGTGCGGGCGGAAAGGGCCGTCGAGAATGAGCGGGAAAGCGCCATGCGGAACCTGCCGGAGAAGGCGATTGCAGTGGGGGACACAGTGCTGGTCCGGAACCGAAGACCGGAAGGGAAGCTGTCATTACCGTACGAAGCTTAGCCGTTGGGAGTGACCCATGTCAAGGGGTCCATGATCACAGCGGCCAATGCCCAAGACACGGTCACGAGGAATGTATCATTCTTCAAGCGGATCGAGGCGGCACCCACTCCCGCAATGAGCGACGTGCCCGGACCCGGGGCCGGGGGAAAGGATCTCCACCAAGGGACGATGCCAGAGGCTCCCGGGACACCAGAGACGCCCCCAGAGGAGTCCAGAAGGTACCCAAGCTGGGCGGGGCGCAAGCCGCCTTAGAGGTTCCAAGACTTTATCATGGACACTGCCTTGTAACAGGTGGAGGACTGTTCGTGAACGTTTAAACTGTCATTGGTGGGTGCACATGTTATAACTGTTTTTGTTTGGGGTAAAACGAGGGATTTTGCGTAGTGAATACGCAGTGTTACGCATGCGCGGCCGACAACGAGGCTCGCGCATGCACAGTGTTAATAAAGACGGCCCCACCCGGCAGTTGCCGCCAGGGACCTGAGCAATCCACACGTGTCCTATGTGGTCTCTTGAGTATGCGTGTGTGACTGCGTGTGCGTTCTGGCGCGGGCCTTGTGCGGCCCACGCTTTACAACAGGGAGCAGGGGCAGTTCAGCGGGGAACATAGTTCCACTATTTCTTTTTGTACACTTCGACCACTAGCTCTCGGGACTGGCCATTGAGGGAGTGCTGAAATGTGGGCGCGTGTGGGACCTCCCTCGGGCTTGGCCTTAGGTCTGACGCCTGTGGCCTGGTCTCGCTGGGATACGAGGATCTGAGGCTCCGCCTGATGCCTTGTCCGTAAGGTTACGAGGTGCTGCCTCCAGGTTTACTCACTGGTTCCCTGTTCTCTTCCTTCCACAGACTCCCGTCGCAACTAGTCCCTCCCCCTCCACACCCCTCCGGCGCCAGATCCCCGCGAAGATGATACACTCCAGGAAATTTGACAGAATATGATGTATTATAGAAAAGTCATCATTCACGCGCGCTTCTGCCGCACCTCTCACATCTGATTAATGACTGTGTGTACAGCGCAGCCTCTCACGTTGCGAGTGTGTGTACAGGGGAGCTTGCATGCAGCCACTGTGTGTATAAAGGAGTCTCCGGCGCTAATCATGTCCACAGGGGAGTGCAAAGCATTGGTCGCGTGACAAGTGCAGTCCTGAGCACTTGATTGAGTGGACAGCGAAGTCTCAGTGCTGGTTCTATAAAGGGGTCTTTCATAGAAAGTCTACAGAAGAGATTGCACGCAGTATTGTAATAGGCACCATTTGTAAAGAGCAAAGGTTTCCACTAACACAGTGCCTTGGCGCTGACAGATGTCTCGGTGGGAGAGAAATGCGCTCGCCATGGCATGGTGGGCATGCTGCAGGAAGTTGGGATGGGCACTAGAGCTGTGTAGGGGGGGGGCGCCTTTGGAAAGCCTCCCACAACTCCTGAGCATCAGTGTGACAGGCTATTCTGGTGCTCGTGTTTGGCAACCTTTCAAGCCTGTCGAAGTGGATAAGGGTGGGGCCGGGGTCGGGGTGGGGAGCATGCTTATATGCAGGGGCATAGCAACCATGGATGTGGCACTCAGGTCTAGTATTCTTGTAATGCCACACGTGCAGTTCTCTGTTGGGGGTGGGGCGGGCGAGGTGAATGATAAGGGTGGCGCATATGCCGGAGAGGTTGAGTGGGCATAAGGTGTCTGAAGGTGAGGGAGTAAAACTGCTCCACACACTTTGCTGCTCATGACAGCAGTCAACCCGATCAGCTCCCAGCGGCCAGCCAATAGGCGCCCAGCCTTGGGGCGTCTTGGCTTCCGCATAGAGCCTGAGGAAAGACTGTTAGCCGCTGGGGCAAGAATCAGGACAGGACTCTTTTGGGAAGGCGGGGCTGTGGCGTACTGATAAGGGCAGCGTGGTATGCTGGAAGCACTGGGGGCATCCGATGGCCTTGAGGGTCAGGACAGATTTTCCTGAAAACTCTAGGCAGTTCTAATCCTCTAACAAAACTCTACTAAAGCTGGAAACTGAAGCTCTTTAAGGAGGAACTAAAGGCATGACAGTGGGAATCACTGCAAAGGACAGGTGTTCAATGATGTGTTCTCGTGCCTTTTGCAGAACTCTCAGGTGATTCGGCAACGCCTAAATGGTCTAAAGCAATGCTTGCGAGAAAGGAAGGACAATGCAAAGTCCGCCCGCAAGCAGGACAGACTGAAACACTTCTCGTATCCTGTGCAACTCCTCGGTCACAGGGAGGGCTGTGATACACACATTTGTCTAGTAGGAGCTAGGCACCACACGTCCTTCACCTGCTGCGCAGCACCCAGAGAACAGGGCTTTCTTCTCCAGAAGGACAGCATCCAACATGCAGGTATCACCCTTTAGGCAAAAGCCAGAGCGAGAAGAAATCTCCTCAGGTACCACAGAGGGAAGACAGCATCATAAACAGCCTAGGAGGGTGGTGCTCAACAGGGCAGGCCTCCCAATGAAGACAACTTCACAGGCTTGCCAATCTGGAAAGTGCTCCTTACAGACACACGTCCAATGGTGTGTCAGGCAACAATGCTTCTTGCCCTCGATAGGCCACAGGTAGCTTCAGGTTCTGATAGACAAGACCGCGTCAGCCATTAAGAGGGACGGAATCTGAATACTCAGCAAGTATTCATTCAGTGTTGCTGATTCAAAGATGTATTGAGGGCTTAGAGGGATGTCGTGCCCGCCTCCTCTGAGGATGCTGGCAATCCAGCAATGTATTCCATTGACCTAACAATTTCGGGGTGCTACACCATAACAGAAGAAGTGCAACGGGTGCAATTTTTTGCCAAAGTGTATGTTGTTTTTATTTCGCTAAGAACGTGCAGCAATCAGGACCAGAGAGCCAAGGCAGCTAATCACTCCTTCACTGCCCACCATGGACTTGAGTTCTCCTCAGAATAGAATGTTCAAGGCGACAACATCCTTCCCTAACCTTCCAGAGTAGTCCTTCTGTTCCAGCTTTAAGTTAATGTTAATGTTAAATGACATTTGTACCGCGCACTATCACCACCGTAGTGGTCCCTTGGCGCTCTGGCGGCTCTGAAAAGGGAGAGGGGGTTGAGTTAGTGGGAGGAAGCAGGGAAAATGCAAGAGGGCAGTGATTTGCTGTTGGCGGTCTCAGCCCGGTGGGTCCGTTGGCTGGGCCTGGGGTGTTTGCGGCCGGTAGTCGTCGTGTACTGTTGTGCAGAGCTATGTGTGTTTTGTTTTGTTGTTGCAATGTAGTGAAGTTTGTGCAGTTTGTTGTGCTGTAGGTTTTGGTTGTGTTTGGTTTTGAGTTTGAGAGGTGTATGCAGAAAGGGAAGTTGTTAGTAGGGTTGGTTAGTTTGCCTCTCTATCCTGAATAGAAGCGCTCGGCTTGCGTAGTCTCCCCTGTTGCGGCTCTGTCCTGATCTGGGTCTGACTGGTCTACAGGTTCCTTACTCCTCTGGCCCCCACCTCTAACATGCTCTCTCGTGGCTCCCCTTATCCTCCATTTAGACTCTAGTGGCCAGTGCATCTGCTAATGACAACCTCTCAGGTAGTTTGGGGATTGTCAATGTCTCTATAATTACACCCCAACGTGGTACTTGGCGGTAATTAAATTACGGTGCGGGTGAAGGAGTTGGTGGGATTTTCTGGGTCAGTTGACTCAATCTCCGTGTGTGCCGCCTGTGTTCCTGTCTATCCGATGTCACCCGTCCAGCTGCCGTGGGCTTTACTCTCCCCGGTCAGGGATGTCCCTGTCTTTTTGGTTTAGTTATCCTTTTTTACCAGTTTCGTTTTTCAGGTTTAGTCTGTGGTGTTGTAGAGCCAGGTTTTTAGTGATTTCCTGAATTTTAGGTGATCTTCAGTGTTTCTTATTTCCTTTGGGATGTTGTTCCAGGTTTTTGCGGCTAAGTGGTAGAAGGAGGTGCCTCCAAGTTTTTTCTTGAGGTATGGTTTGAGTTCCAGGCGGATTTCGTTGCTCGATCGGAGGGGTCTCGTTGGTTTGTAGACTGTTATTTTCTTTTGTAGGAATTCTGCTCCTTGTCCACTGATTGCCCTGTGCGTTATGCACATTGTTTTGAAGGTGATACGATGTTTAACTGGGAGCCAGTGTAGGGTTTTTAGGGCTGGAGTGATGCAATCTCTTCTGGATAGTTTGAGGAGTAGTCTTGCTGCTGCATTTTGGATCCGTTGCATTTTCTTCAGGAGGTATTCAGGCATTCCAAGGTAGAGGTTGTTCGCATAGTCCTTTTTAGACATGATTAGGGCGACGATGCTGAGTGTTTTGTGCGCGAAGGAGAGGAAAGGTAGAATTCTTCTTGCCGTCCGGAGGAGGAAAAAGCATTTCTTCACTGTTGCATTTATTTGTGGCTCCAGGGTTAGGTTGTTGTCCATTAGGACTTCCAGATTTCTTACTACCTTCGATGGTGTTGGTGCGTTTCCCGTTTCCGTAGGCCATGGGATGGTGGTTTCGTTCTCTTGGTCTTTGGATACGATCATGATTTCTGTCTTTCCTGGGTTGATTTTCAGGTTGTTGGCATCCATCCAGTCGAAGACTTCTTTTAGACAGTCGATAAGGGATGAATGGTCGGCATCAGTGTCTTTGATTTTGTATATGATCTGAGTGTCATCTGCGTAGTTGTAACATGTAATGTTGTATTTTTTGAAGATTCTGATTACTGGAGTCTGGTAGATGTTGAAATATAGTGGAGATACTGAGGATCCTTGTGGTACTCCACAGTCGTTAACTCGTGGAGTGGATTTGAAAGGTTTTATCCATATGGTTTCTGTTCTGTCTGTTAGGAATTATTTGGTCCAGTGTAGTGCTGTGTCTGTTATGCCTATGTTTTCTAGTCTTTTGGTCAGGGTGTTGTGGCTAACTGTGTCAAAGGCTGCGGAGAGGTCGAGCAGAATAAGGGCTGAAGTAGTGTTTGAGTCTGCGTTAGTTTTGAGGTCGTCCCAGATGGATAGTAGTGCTGTTTCCGTTCCTCTCGCTGGTCTGAAACCGATTTGAGCTTGGTCCAGCAGGTGGTGTTTTTCTACGTGTTCTTGGGTTAGTTTATATACCTAGGTTTCTAGATGTTTTGCTGGGTAGGGGATGGTAGAGATTGGTCTGTAGTTGGAAAGGTCATCTACGTCACCACTTTTTTTTAAGAGTGGCTTGATGTATGCTGATTTGAAGATCTTCAGTACAGTCCCTGTTGATAGTGATAGATTTAGAAGGTTTCTGTAGTGTTATGCTGGCGATCCTTGCGCGAGGATTGATTTGTAGATGTCTGGGGGGCATGGGTCCGTGGGTGATCCCGCTTTCTTGCTTCGTTTAACCAGCATTGCGAATGCCTCTGCTGATATTTCAGGAAAGCTTTGCATTTTGTGTTGTGGTTCCGAGTTGGGTTCGTTGGGTTGTATGTTGTGGTTGGTTGGTCGCTTTTGTATGGTTTGACGGATGTCGTTGATTTTTTTTTTAAGTGATCTGCCAGGTCGTTGCATAGTTTTTCTGAGGGGGTTGGGCTGTTATCACAGCCTGGTGGGTTTCTCATTTCTTTAATGATGCTAAACATTTCTTTTTGTGTGTTGGTGGCATTGTTGATTCTGTCATCGTAATGTCTTTTATTTGCCTTTTGAATTTCATTCTTGTATGCACGGATTTGTTTCTGGTACAGCGTTTTTTTCCCTGGGTTGTATTCTTTCCTCCATTTCAATTCCATCTTTCTGTTTTCCTTTTTCATGTCGTTTAATAGTGGGGTGAACCATTTTGCCATTGCTCTTTTTTTTGATGGAGTGAACGGTTTTTCCAGGGCGATCTTGTCTATCGTATCTGCGATCCATTTGTGCAGTATTTCTGCTTTGCCGTCTAGGTCAGCTAGTTCCAGTTCTGTAGTTGAGGGTTTCGTTAATTCCAGTTGTTCGAATAGGTTGCATTCTTTGACGCGTTTCCAGTGTCTTTTGGTGGTGGTTGTGAGTTTCGGATGTTGGATGTAGGTTTGGTTAGGCAGAGTGATCACGAATGGGATGATGAGGTGGTCGCTCCACAGTATTTGTATCGGAGGTGCCGTGGTGATGAGTTTTTCTTTGGTGAAAATTGTGTCTACGGTGTGACCTGCTGAGTGCGTTGCTCCTTTGACTAGTTGTCGTAGTTTCATGGTGCTGAGTTGTTCAATTAGTGAGTTTTGGGAGTTGGCGTGGCTGTCTTCAAACCAGATGTTGAAGTCCCCCTGGATGATTAGGTGTTTGTGGTTGATGGCTAAGTTGGTGATGGCTTCTATGAAGTTATCGACAAATGTTGCATCATATGTTGGTGGTCTGTATACCAGAATGAATGTGATGTTGGTTTTTGGGCTCGCTGTTAGGTGTATTACCATGGTTTTGCAGTTGAGGATGTTGAGTGGACCGTCAGTTTTTATTTTCAGGTTTTTTTTTAATGCTATAGCGATGCCTCCTCCTTTTTTGTTTTTCCTGTTTATTTGTAGGCATTTGAGGTCTGTCAGAAGGCAGCTTTGGAGTGTGATTTTGTAGTTGTCGTCCAGCCATGTTTCTGTGATGAACAGGATGTCAATGCCATTGTCGTCGAGTAGGTCGAAGATCTCTGTTGAGTGTTTTGACATGGATCTTGCGTTTATTAGATTGCAGTGAAGTTTGGAGGTGTCGTTTGGTTTGGGTTTTGTCGAGGTCGTCTTCCGCTCGGTGTTGAGGTTTCCTTCTTGGTCGGTCACTTGTTGGGCTGCGAGGTTTGGGGTGTCAGCGTCTTCGAAGAGTTCTTCTAGGTTTTGTCTTGGGTTTTTTGCGTTTTCATCGGGTTCGTCTTCCGGGGGTTGTGGTTGATGATTGGAAGTTCCTCTTGCTTTGGTGATGTAGGGGTTATTGGGTCTGTCGTCTGTATGTTGTTTGTTTTGGTCATCCTTCTTCTACTTGCTTGTGTTAGGTTGATTGATGTTGCTGCTTCTGATGTTGGGTTGGATTGCCGTGGTGGCCAGTTGTCTGCGAGGTATGGAGTTAGGTAGAGGGATTTCTCTCTTCTCTCAGAGTTCCTTCGGTTTGGGTTCCTGTCTGTGGCGGTCCAGTCTATGGTTGTTCTAGGCTGCTGTTCTGGTGTGTTTGTTCCCTCGTCTCTTCGTCTTTTCCTCAGAATTGGACGTTTGCGCGGCATTGTAGGATTGAGAATTGTCTAGTCCTTGTTTGGTTACGTTCAGTTGGTCCTGCTTTGGACCAGTTGTCTTGTGGTGTTGTGGCTGGTGAGGGGGTGTCCGCTACTAGTCTGGCTTCGTCTATGGGTGGTATTCCGGCTGGAGTTGACCGCTCGTTCAGTCGCTGTCCTAGGAGGGGAAGGGAGGTGGTAAGGGTTATCAAGCTGGGTGTTATCGGTGGCTCTTCTTACTGTTCGTCTCCCTAAGTGGTCTATCAATGCAGTTTGGGATTACACAATGCAATTTGGGCACAGAGGCCCTGCTAAGTTTGAGACACCTGTATTGTGGGAGAGAGGCCCAACCATGCGACTTGGAGATCACGCTACGCAGTTATGGAATTCCCTCCCCCATGACGTTAGAGGACCTCAGCCTTTCGCAAAATTTAGACAAAAACTCACCAGGTGGCTGAGAGCCAACGACAGCTAACTACTCCACCTGTCACATTGTACATTACTGTATATAATTATATATTACGCAAACAGGAGCAAACTCCTTGTTCCCCTGTCCTTGATCTCCCCTTGTTCATATCTGCTTGCTGTAATATTGCTGATGTCTGTCTACTCTTCCTGCCTCTTCCTTTACGTGCAATTAGCCGAGCATATCTGTAACCAAGCTCGGCGCATCTCTGTACCTTCATCTGATTTCTATGTACCTGTAACTAAGTTGAGCATATCCTTATCTGTTTGCGCCCTGATACTCCAGGGTTTGGCGCGCTATACAAATAAATAAACTAAACTAAACTAAACTAAACTAAACTAAACTACTTGGGCACGGGGCCCTGCTAAGTTTGAGACACCTGTATAGTGGGAGAGAGGCCTAACAGTGTAGTTTGGGATCAGACCTAATGCAATTTGGGCATAGAGGCCCAGCTATCAATGCAGTTTGGGATTACACAATGCAATTTGGACACAGAGGCCTTGCTATCAATGCAGTTTGGGGCAATGGGCGGTAATTACATTGATCGGTTTTGCCTAGTGGTCAGGTATCTAGGGTAGAGTTGTACCTCTCCCCAGCCCCAGCCACCCTACCTTACTGGTCCTTGTAGTCGCTGGTTGACGGCTGGCCACTGGCTTCCCCTGCGGACACCTTCTGACACCATCTGGAGTCGCCTCTGTTGGAGCCGCCCTTGGCCTTGGGGCCCTTAAACTCAGGGGGCTGCCCTGGGAGGACCAGTGATGAAGTGCTCACGGCCCAATCAGAGCAGGGGTGGGTGGGTTGGGAGGCGGGAGGGTAGCGGGAAGCAGGAAGAGGGTGCGGGGTGGGAGAGGGATGCTCGGTGGGCCTGGGGGCCTAGTTTGGATCCCAAAAAGAGTTTGGGGTGCCCAGATAGGCTTGCTTACCTCGCGCCGGCTGCCTGCAGTGAATAGCGAAAAAACGGAACTCCTACTTATCGGTTCACCCACTACCCTGGGTAACCTCGGTCAGGAATACTCCTCTTTCACTATAGACAGCACACCCATCAAGGTTTCTGACAATGTCAAAACACTTGGCGTATAACCTCACCATGGACAGACAAGCGAACTCTATTGTCACCTCCTCAGCCTACTACGCAAAAATCATCAACGCAGCCAGACCATTCCTATCATGACAGAACTGTCTCACCATTGCCAGAGCCATTATTGGCTCCAGACTTGACTATTGCTACGCCCTCCTATCCGGGACCTCTTTCAAAAACCTTGCCAAACTACAACTGCCTCAAAACAATACCCTCAGGGCAGCCACTGGGACCTCAAGAAAAGACCACATCTCTGAAATCAGGAGACGGTTCCATTGGCTCCCTGTTAAACAAAGAATTATTTTCAAAACACTCTCCCTGGCACACAAATGCCTCCATGATGCTGCTCCTCCTTACCTTGTCCAGAGAATTGTCAAACACACCGCCACAAGGCCTCTCAGAGAGGGGTACTCGAATCTTATCCTGGTACCTAAAACCAAAAAGGCCCATGCAGGCGGATCCAGCGTTCCCACGATAGCCGCCACACAATGGAATCCCCTTCCACCCAACCTAAAAATGATTGAGTCTCACCAAGCCTTCCGCAAAGCAATCAAAACAAAACTCTTCATCTAATACCATTCAATTGCTTTCCTATGTCTGACTAAACTCTGTGTATGTACTACTGCTGAATTATGTACCTGCAACCAAGAGACCTCAAGGTCACATGTAACCTTTCCTACTGAAAATGTTTATACACCTCATGTAACAAGCGCCCCAATGCCTTTGGGCTGCAGGTGCGCTATACAAATGCAAATAAATAAATAGTGAAGCAACTCCTCAAGCTGGACCACATTGGGCAAAACAGTGCAGCACGTTCACCGTACAAAAACAAATTTGCTTGGTTAGGAGTAACTCAACTGCAGGGTGTAGTTTGGGAATTGGGGGGCTGCAGGGGGTTATATATTGTTTCGCCCTGGGCACCAAATGGACTAGAAGCTGCCCAGCACGTATGCAAGCATTAGCTGGCGAAGGAATGTTTTATATATATATATCCACCAGACCACGCCAGTGCATTAGGTAGCTGCAAAGCAGTTGATGCATCTGTGAGCAGTCCAAAGCCTGAATTGTACCGTAAATGAGCTTCGGAGCAGCTACTGTGTCTACAATACCAACCACAGGCTGCCGTGTGTAATTTAAAAACCAGAGGTTTAGAAAATCACGAATTTACACTTTTTAAATTTTAATAATTTTAACATGTGATGAATTGCACCTTCAGCTGCAGCCTCTTACTTCAACGTGCGTTTCCAGAGGTTGGAAAAGGGCTCCTCTTACCAATATAACAAAGGAGCGAGAATGAACGGAGCTAATTAATGCTAAAACAAATGCATTTAAAAATCACTACAAGAGGTGAATGCATGCACTCACCTGATACTGTCTGGAAACTTAAAAGGAGCTGTAAACACCACACAAGGCATCTCAAGGTTTGGCAAATTCCAAGTTCAGAGGGCTCCCCTGTGTATTCAGATGGGGTGAGGCTCACATCGATGCCAAATAATCACACACTTCTCTCACCAGAAAACATTATATGAGACTAAGGGACCTTTCACGATTCCGATGTAACCCCCCTGCATTACGTTTTGAAATTGACATGTGTCATTTTGCTGACTTTGCAAGGTCCCTTGGCAGTGGCACCAGACTGGCGGTGTTGCTTCTGCAAGACTGGGGGTGTTGCTTCTACAAGGCTGGGGTGTTACCTGTACTTGTTAACGCTTCCATCTGAATGCCCATGTCATGCCCACACTAACACGCGGCACAGGAGAGGAATATGCGGGACATCTCCCACATTTAGCTCTGACCTGCGTGCGAGCTGCACGTGTCTCTTGCCTGGAATTATTAAGAACACAGCGTACAGTCACACGAACCCCCAAACCACAGGTTCTCCTGGTTTCACAGGGAGGAAGCAATTTATGAATTTATATCTTTTTAGAGGGATTTGCTATTTTCTGAGCTTTGAACAGCATAGATGACGTGACAATCAATATTCCCCGAACTGCAGCTTCCTTTCATTTAATCAGGCAGTTCTCATTCTCTTTATTAATCAAATAATAATGCAAACACAGCACTCTGTGTTTAGCATTTTGCCCAGAGTTACAGGAAGCCAGGAAGCAACAGATAGGAGAGGAGGCTTAATTGCAGTCTCACTCGTGGCCATTGCACGCTTCTTTTGTAATGGAGACGCCAGTCGTCACCAGGCAAAGATCCAGCAGGCTAGGAGTAGAGCATCATGGGTAGAGCATAAACAATGCTATGGTCGCCTCTGGGCTTGTGCTGGAGTGTGAAGTCCAGGCTCTTATGGCCTTGGGTTTCTCGCCGACCATTGCCATGAGAAACTTCAAAGATGTGTGATCTGATGGTCCTAGAAATGGGTTCCGAACAGGTAGGGTTTGAACTTCTTCAGGGCCCAGATAGCGCTGCGTTATTCGTCAACTGCTCCCGGGTTCTGTTCTCTTGGAGTTAGACTTCTACCAACGAAGGCCACTGGATGCATTTTATCTTTTTAGTTCAGTGTCGCTAGAAAAGCGGCCATATCAGATATGTCTGTCTGTAAAATTAATCCCTGTTCGACATTCGGTGCACTTAACATTGACGCCTCAAACAAAGTGGTTTTCAGCTTGCCAAAAGCTTCTTGATAGTGTTTGTTTGTTTGTTTTATTTGTACCGCACACCAAACCCTGAGTTAACGGCGGCAAAAGCTGTGGTGAGAGTTACAGGCATATAGATGAATTACAAGAACAGTAAGAACAACAATTAGTGCAGTCGACCAAGGTTACATGGCGGTCGATGATTGACAGGAAGTGTGATCATATCATACTGTTAGGGCCTCATTACAAGTGAGGCGGAACGGGTTAACGGGACCCGTTAAAGGAGGCGGACCCGTTAAACCCGTTCCACCTCATTACAAGCTCCCGTCGCGGGACCCGGTAAGTAACGCCTGGTCAAACCAGGCGTGCTTACCGGGTCCCGCGAGGGGAAGAGGGAGCAAACAATGGGCCACTCGTAATCAGCCCGTTATTTGCTCCCACCCCATTCCCATTCAGCCCTTTGGGGGCTGAAATGGGAATGGGGAAGGTCCGGGCCCGGGTTCCTGGAGGAAGGAATTACCGGGCCCTCCGAACTCGGAATGGCCCGGTAATTCCCCATTCTGGGAACCCGGACCCGATTTTGGCGGCAGCCATGCCGCCAATAGCGGCATGGCTACTGCCAAAATCTTAATGAGGCCAGTGTTACAGTGGGTGAAGTATACAAACGGGAGTAAGCAGGCACAATATTTTTAGTGGGAAGCAAACCGATCACTAGCACCTCTTGTTGAAGAGCCAGCTCTTTCCTTTGGCTCTAAAAGTCCAGAACGAGGGTTCCATTTTGAGGCTGAGAGGTAGGGCATTCCATTGTTTGGCAGCTAACACAGGGAAGCTGGCTCCGCCTGCTCTTTTTAGGTTGAATCTGGGGATGGTCAGGCTATGCGAATAAGGGGCTCTAGTCAGTCTGTTGATTGGTGCTGGCTGACCTGATCTTAGGTATTTGGGAGCAGAGTTTGTTAGGCATTTGTTGGTGATGACAAGTGTGCGGAGGGAGATTCTATCTCGTACTGGGAGCCATCGGGCATCCTGTCTGTGGCTGGTGATGTGGGAGGATCTAGGGATGCTCAGAGCTGATCTTAAGGCATTGTTTTGAAGGACCTGGAGTTTGTCAAGGTTCCGTTACGAAGTGCCTAGGAAGAGGGTATTGCAGTAGTCAATCTTGGAAAGAACTAGTGCCCTGGCTAGGGTAGAGCAGCTGCTAGTGGAGAGGAATGGTTTGCAAGCATTAATGAGCTTATTGGTGTAGGCTATTGAAGAAGCAGTGGCATTCACTTGCCTTTTGAGTGATAGGGTGGAGTCTATGTAGACCCCCAAAGCTTTGATTTCTTTGGCCGCTTTCATCAGATTCCTGTCAATGTTGACGGAGGCATTATCGTAGGTCTAGTTTGCTTAGGTGTACTTGGGAGCCGACGATCAAGAGCTTGGCCTTCTCCTCATTGAGGCATAGGCTGTGGTCAGTCATCCAAGCCTGGATCTCCAAGTATATGTTGTTGATTAATTTAGAATCATCTTCATAGCTCCCTGTGAGCGTGACGAGCACCTGGGTGTCATCAGCGTAATTCATGTATGTGACACCAAGGTTGTCAAGACGGTCAAAGAGGAGTTTAGTAAATATGTTGTATAGTGTTGGTGAGACGCACAAGCCTTGTGGTACCGCAATAAATAGGTATTGGGTCTGCTGAGGCTGAGGGTGCTAAGACCCTCGTGATGCGATTGGACAGGAAAGATTGTATCTAGGTTGCAGTGTCTTTGGAGAAGGCAGCTGCTGAGGCCAGGTGATCAGTAAGGATCTGATGATCGACAAGATCGAATGCTGCCGATAAGTCTAGCAGCAGGAGCATCACCAGTTGGATTTTTAGGTCCAAGAGAGCTGTTTCCGTTCCATGTCTTGGCCTAAAGCCAGATTTTCTGAGGCTCAGTAAGTTATTTTCTTCCAGATGTTTCTGGATTTGACGATAGGCTAATCTATCTAAGATCTTTAGGAGGTAGGGAACGGTGGTTATAGGCCTGTAGTTGGTGGGTGTGTAAGGGTCTAGGTTGTTTTTTTAAGAGAAGCATAACCCAGGCCTCCTTGAGGTTGTTGGGGACTGAGCTGGTCTTGAAGGAGCGGTTGATTATGGCAGTGATGAAAGGGGCCAGATCCTTGGCACCTTCCTGAATTATTATTCCTGAATGCAGAGATCTCCTTGGCATCTTGAGGTTTTAAGGTCTTTAAGGATGCTTTCCACTTCTTTGGGAGAAACTGAAGAAAAGGAGAATGGTGGGCATGTGAGGGGTGAGCATACTGGGATAATGTGGGAGGAGGTCTAGGTGGCAGTGGCGTTCTTTGCCAAGCTGTTCTTTTTTTGCTCAATTCTGTGTTGGAGCAATGCGATTTTGTCTGCGAGAGCTTTTTGTATTTTAGCGCACCAGTCTGTGTCTTTCACGCAGGCTTTTGAGGGTGGGGCTGGGGCCTCAAGTTTCCTGAGAATACTAAAAAGCTCCCTAGTTCTGGATTTGGCATTGAAGATCCTGTTGTTATAGGGCTCTTTCTTAGCATTAAAGATGGCTGATTTGTATGATGTGGCAGCCAAGGTGAAAAGTGTCTTGTTAGAGGTATTGGGCGTTTTTCTCCATGTAGCTCCTACGCTCTCTTGGTGTTACGGAGGGTTTTTAGTTCCGGGTCAAACCATTTGTTGAGATGGGCTATTGGTTTAGCTTTAGTTTGTTTAATGGGGGCAATGGTATTTAGAGCTGCCTCCATTGTGTTATTGTAGAGGTCAACCAGTTTGTTTGGGTCTAAGTCTTTGTAGTTGGCTGGGTCTAATATGTTCTGAATCAAGGGGCGTAAGCTTTGGAGCATTATGTTTCAGTTGTTTCTGGTGAGGACTTGCGGGGCGATAAATGGTGTTATTGGTCAATAGGTCAGTGATGTCTTCCTCAAAGGATGAGATATGACCTGGAGTCCGATAGGTGAGATGCATAAGGATCGTTTGAGAGGGTGAGAGGGGGATCTTGACTGTCAGTAGTTCTGTTGAGGAGGGACTAGCAGATGGGGTGGCTCTGAGGCCTAAGTCATTTTAGCAATGATTGCTACTCCACCACCTTTGCCAGTTTCTCTGTCTTTCCTCATTATTGAGTAGCCATCTGAAATGGCTAGGGATAGTGCTGGGCCTGCTGCTTGGGCCATTTCATGTGCTAATCTTACAGGATTCAGCATTTGTTAAGTCAGTGAAATCAATGGGTAGTCACTATTGTCTCGTAGTGGTCGACAAAGTTCCTGTAAAAAACGATGAGTCCTGAAAAGACTCTCCCATGAGTCCAAATTTTGGGTCACTCTCAATTAAAGAATGCTTGTATCGTGGCCTGGATGGGCTGAATTTTCCCTCTATACACCTGGCATCCTAAACATACAACACAGTTTTGCCCAAATTGGCAATAGGTTGGCTTAATGGTGTGCTGAACCTATCTAAGGGCCTGCCACACAGAATAAAGGTGGCACATGTGGCTACCTCAAGTTGCAATATAAACAGCTGTGTCACCGAGTCAGACGGCACATGAGCTGTGTGGACACCTGAAGGCGCCATTTACCAGCCCGTGGAAGGTGACAGGGGCATTCTATAAACCAAAGGTCAGCAAATTGAACTAGCAATGACCTGATGGGGTAGATCATTGTAGAGGAGCAGATGAGCATGTCATCCCTAGCTCCCGTCCCCTCACCACCATCATATTACCGCAGGAGAAGAGCCCTATGTGGGACACCAGGTAATGTCCCACTGCGGCATTGTGTGTATGAGTGACGATATGCACTCAGACAACCGTATCAAATGTACCTTTGCAATGAAAGGGTTACACACACCATTGAACATTGAAGAGTAAAATCAGGTGAGGGCAGAGTGACGTCATGAAGGAAAGACACAAAGACGCACTGAAACGATATGCAAATACTTAATGGATACAGATGTAACTGAAGTAACAAGAGAAACATGTAATCAAGTACGAAGAAATCATGTGCCCCAAGGAAATGAGTGACTAGAGATGAAGTGAATGTACATACGCAAAGAAAACAAGGTAGGTGAGACATATAGAGGCTTGCTGCAGAAGAAAACATAACGTGGCTGAAGAGGCCATGAGAAAAAGATGACACCGTAATCGTGTTGAAACCTATCAAGCTACCTCAAAGACAGATTAAGGCTGAGTCAGGAGACGCTGGAAAAACAGCTTTGAGGGAGGAGTAAAGAAGAGTTTATTGGCCTGTGATCACGGATGCCACATAAAGGAATAATTGCAATGCACAAAGGGAGTCAAGAGGATAAGCCATGTACGTAAAACATATTTCTGTTAGATTAAGCACAGAAGAAAACATCTGCAAGTGCCAAGTATTGGACAATTAAAGATGCAAAAATCTTCTGTGAGGAAGAGCAACCAAGTCTCAGAGGCCAAGACGAGCAATGACACCCAACTTAATTGAATCCTGGAGGCATGTTGGAGACTCATGAAGGTCAAGAGTCCTCAGGAGAAGCTATCCACGACCGCTATAGCTTGAGAGGGTTGCATGAGTGAGAAACACTTGCATATTAACCCAAATATTAGGGGATGGGAGGTGCTCGGGTAGGAACATTCGACAGGAGGTGCCAAGAAGTTTTAACCACACACAGGCCTGAGATCAGCAATTGGCCAGGTGACTCCGTTTTCAAAGAATTCTGTTCCAAGCCCATCAATGAGACGGCTTTGTTGGTGAGAAGTAAGATGTCAAAAAGCATAATACCCACCTCCGGTCTTGCCATAGAATTAGTACCCGGGAATCCTGGATATATTAAATAGGCAGACAGAATATTATCCAAATCTTCTTTCGCAAGTGCAGATGTCAATATTTCAAGTACAGCTTGTCATCTCGCTGCTTGCCTAATAGAGGTATTTGGTGTTGCATGCAAATCCCATGGGCGGCTGCTTTCAGTTTGCCTTGGTAGTGGTATACAGGTACTAATAACATGTTTTGTGGGTGTAATTTGAAGACATTCATCTCCTTGTTTTGCTGATGGTTTGGTTGAGTCATTGAAGGAGGAATTGGTACGCCAGTCAGCCTCAGATCCCAACCAGACGATTCATTCGATTCATAAATGGGGGAAAATTGAGTGTCCGCTCTCATTAAAGTACAAGGAAGCTGTGACGCCATGGACTGAGCAGCCAGGTATTGGACTTGAAAAACAACCTGCTTCAAAAAATCTCAAGGACTATTTTCCCTGATTTCATGACAATCGAGTTTGTTCATATTTTCAAATTTCAACAGTTTAAGAGTAAAGGGAGTGCGCATAATCTGCCACTCCACATGGGCCATTGGATGACCCACATTGACTGCATCGAGGGAACTGTCTCCCTTTTTGCTTTTGTGCAAAAGATCCCCTCTGTGCAATTTTTCTCATTTCCACAACGTTGTGGAAAAGTGAGGAGTAAATCAATTGCGATTTCAACCTTTACTCTTCACCCGTCTACTATGTGGTTGAACCGTTAGGCCCTTTTAAATGAGGTAGCGTGGTATTAGGTGCATGGGGAGGCAGAATAACTCTTACACCAATGACAAGACCCACTCAGGAAGTTGGCAAAGGTAACCTGTTTTATTCTTAATTATCTAAAACAGGGAGTACAACAGACATCAACTGACGCTTCACAGCATAATCTCAATGCATCACACAAAAAAGAACACTTTTATAGTAAAAATGTGTCATACGTGATGTTATACTACGTGGCAAATTAAGAAAACGTATCTAGGATTGTGGTTGGTCTATGGCATGGGTGCACAACATACGGCCCGCGGGCCAGTTGCGGCCCGCCATGCCCTTTTGACCGGCCCGCGAGGCACAAAGACTTTCAAGTGTTTGTTGTCTTCCAAGGCCGGTGAAAACACTGGCCCTCATTGGCTCAGCACACACACACACCACGTCGCTCCTACGAGCCACGTAATGCGTGTGTGCTGCACCAATGGAGGGCCAGCACTACGGCTGGCGTGGTCCATAAGGCTTGATGCCGGAAGGCATTTCAGCCTTGGACCACGCCAGCCGTAGTGTGATTCCAGTGTTCCAGCTTACCTGCCGCTTACCTGCCTGCCTTCCAGCACGTCTCCGGTAAGTGGTCTGTGTTTGTGTGTCAGGTTTGTTTTGCTTTATGTTTGTGTGTGTATGTTGCGGGGTGGAGGGGCGTGGGGGGGGTGTGTCGGATGTGTATGAATGTTTGTGTTTGAATGTATTTTGTGTGTAAGTTGAGATGCGGGGGTGGGGAGGTGTCGGATGTGTATGAATGTTTGTGTTTGAATGTATTTTGTGTGTAAGTTGAGATGCGGGGGTGGGGGGTGTGTCGGATGTGTATGAATGTTTGTTTTTGAATGTATTTTGTGTGTATGTTGAGATGCGGGGGTGGGGGGGTGTGTCGGATGTGTATGAATGTTTGTGTTTGAATGTATTTTGTGTGTATGTTGAGATGCGGGGGTGGGGGGTGTGTCGGATGTGTATGAATGTATTTGAATGTATTTTGTGTGTATGTTGAGATGTGGGGGTGTGTGTGAATGTTTGTATTTGAATGTATTTTGTGTGTATGTTGAGATGTAGGGGGGTGTGTGAATGTTTGTATTTGAATGTATTTTGTGTGTATGTTGAGATGTGGGGGGGTGTGTGAATGTTTGTATTTGAATGTATTTTGTGTGTATGTTGAGATGCGGGGGTGGGGGTGTGTGTCGGATGTGTATGAATGTTTGTGTTTGAATGTATTTTGTGTGTAAATTGAGATGCGGGGGTGGGGGGGTGTGTCGGATGTGTATGAATGTTTGTGTTTGAATGTATTTTGTGTGTAAGTTGAGATGCGGGGGTGGGGGGGTGTGTCGGATGTGTATGAATGTTTGTTTTTGAATGTATTTTGTGTGTATGTTGAGATGCGGGGGTGGGGGGGTGTGTCGGATGTGTATGAATGTTTGTATTTGAATGTATTGTGTGTGTATGTTGAGATGCGGGGGTGGGGGGGTGTGTCGGATGTGTATGAATGTATTTGAATGTATTTTGTGTGTATGTTGAGATGTGGAGGGGTGTGTGAATGTTTGTATTTGAATGTATTTTGTGTGCATGTTGAGATGTGGGGGGGGTGTGTGAATGTTTGTATTTGAATGTATTTTGTGTGTATGTTGAGATGTGGGGGGGTGTGTGAATGTTTGTATTTGAATGTATTTTGTGTGTATGTTGAGATGTGGGGGGGTGTGTGAATGTTTAATTTTGAATGTATTTTGTGTGTATGTTGAGATGCGGGGGTGGGGGGGTGTCAGATGTGTGTCGGATGTGTATGAATGTTTTGATTTGAATGTTTTTTGTGTGCTGAGTTGGGGGGTGGGGGTTCGGGTCTGTATGGGTGCTTGTTTGAGAGTTTGCTGATTTGGGGGAGTGGGGGGTTCGGGTCTGTATGGGTGCATGTTTGTGTGTGTGCTGAGTTGGGGGGTGGGGGGTTCGGGTCTGTATGGGTGCATGCTTGAGTGTGTGTGCTGAGTTGGGGGTGGGGGTTTGGAGTTGGGGGGTGGGGGTTCGGGTCTGTATGGGTGCATGTTTGTGTGTGTGCTGATTTGGGGGGTGGGGGGTTCGGGTCTGTATGGGTGCATGTTTGTGTGTGTGCTGAGTTGGGGGGTGGGGGGTTCGGGTCTGTATGGGTGCATGTTTGTGTGTGTGCTGAGTTGGGGGTGGGGGGTTCGGGTCTGTATGGGTGCATGTTTGTGTGTGTGCTGAGTTGGGGGGGTGGGGGGTTCGGGTCTGTATGGGTGCATGCTTGAGTGTGTGCTGAGTTGGGGGTGTGGGTTTGGGGGGGTGGGGGGTTCGGGTCTGTATGGGTGCATGTTTGTGTGTGTGCTGAGTTGGGGGATTTGGTTGGGGGTGAGGGGGCCATGGGGCATAGTGTTTGGTTGGGGGTGAGGGGGCCATGGGGCATAATGGTTGGTTGGGGTGAGGGGGCCATGGGGCATAGTGTTTGGTTGGGGGTGAGGGGGCCATGGGGCATAGTGTTTGGTTGGGGGTGAGGGGGCCATGGGGCATAGTGTTTGGTTGGGGGTGAGGGCCATGGGGCATAGTGTTTGGTTGGGGGTGAGGGGGCCATGGGGCATAATGGTTGGTTGGGGGTGAGGGGGCCATGGGGCATAGTGTTTGGTTGGGGGTGAGGGGGCCATGGGGCATAGTGTTTGGTTGGGGGTGAGGGGGCCATGGGGCATAGTGTTTGGTTGGGGTGAGGGGGCCATGGGGCATAGTGTTTGGTTGGGGTGAGGGGGCCATGGGGCATAGTGTATCTAGGGTCAATAAAATATATATAAGTTAATTAAACAGGCGAGATACTAAATAGAAATAAATTATAACAATGGAAAATGTGTAGTACAAAATGTAAGTTTGAAATGCAAATAAAAATCGTTACCCCTCAAAAACATTCTTTTTCCATGTGTTTAGTACAAATTGGGGGTTTAAAAAGCCTCCTGCCACGCCCCGCCCACATTTACTTTTCGGCCTACTATAGCCCTCATGTAAGGTCCTTTCGGCCCTCTGTCAAAATCAGTTGTGCACCCCTGGTCTATGGGAAAATTTAAGTATACGTTCTGTAGGAGATTGGATTGTGATTGGGGCTCTATAGTCAGGTGGACAAATTAAGCCCACCCCTTGTGCAAGTCATCCTCAATATTTGTTAGATACACAACACACCATTGGCTCTGAAACTATAGGGCTCTTCAATACATGGCCCTCTATAATTGGTTGGCATGCTTGTACCGTTCTGAAACATTCGATTCGCTAGCAGCGCGCAAGCTGGAACCCCAGGTACTTGTGGATGGATTTGACCATGCCTCTCCACCCAATTAGCCCATAATCCATCATCACTCATGCTGTCTGCCATTTGAATTGTCTTTGAACTTGGCCTTGCAAAGTATCACTGCTCCTGAGAATAGAAGGGAGTGTGAGCACGTTCTTATGTTTAAGTATCAGTGTTGCTTGCCCATGTTCTATTTTCATCTGCCCCATCTGAGAGGAGACCATGTTTTAGCTCCTGCCTCTCATTTAATGATATTAAATGAATAAAACCTGGCACTCATAGGGCCTCATTACGACCCTTGCGCTGACGGAATGAAGGGGGCCGGTACGGGACCGGCCCTCTTCATTCCGTCAGGGCTAATTACGAGGTTCCCTTTGCGGGACCCGGATCAGACATCTGGTAAAACCAGATGTCTTTTCCGGTCCCGCGAGGGGAAGAGTGAGGTAACAACAGGACACTTGTAATGTGCCCGTTGTTACCTCCCTCCCCATCCCCATTGAGCCCTATGGGTGCTCAAATGGGAATGGGGAATGGTTCCTGCAAAGAGGATTTACCGGGTCCTCCTATGTTGGAATGATCCCATAGGACCCATTGCAGGAACCCGCTAATGGAGCCCGGTTTGGAGGCAGCCATGGCGCTAATAGCTCCATGGCTGCCTCCAAACTCATAATGAGGTCCATAGTGTCTTTCCGTCGTACCTTAAAAGGAACTTGCCTTGCTTCTCATGTTCTTTGTGTCTCCTTGAATAGATAAGCAGTTCTTGGCTGCTCCAACCCTTGACACTGGGCCAGACAGCCTTCTCGATCCTTCCTCGAATTTTCAGCTGTTTTCTCTGCTGCGCCAAACTTTCATCCCTTCTCTTTCATGGGTCCTGGATTACTAAAGTTGTGCATTGAATATCAACATTCTATACATTTATATATATATTGGCGGCACTGCCTGCAGTCTTTTCACTACTTATAGCCAGCCTTCATGATTGCTTAGTCTACTTGTGTTGCACAATCTGTACAGTTATAAAACAACTTATATTTTCTTCAGTGCTCTTTGCACGTGCAATCTTCATTTCAAACATGAAAGGTTTACTCAATTCTTTATGTCGTCATCAGATTCCGTAAGGTCTATACATTCTCTTCCCAGGTCATACTTCTCAGTGCATCACTCTCCTCTCTTGTGATGTCACCAGCCTCTCTTGTTCACAGCTTCAATCTTCTTCCGGGCTCTCTCTCAGGAGACCATCATCTCTCCGCGGGTACATCTTATAAGAGGCTTTCTCAATGGATACCTTGTTTCGAAGATCTTTCACGCTATAGGTATCATTATCAGCGTTGTGCATGTTACAATTTCCAGCTTCCAACATATCTGCAGAATAGGGGCAGGACTTCTGGCAGAGGCATTTGGCTCCTCCTCTACACCCCCCCTCTGGTTGATTCATCGACCACTCGCACATCAGTCTTCACATCTAGACATCCTCGTCTGAAAAGCGCTTCTTTGGAGTCCATATCTTCATTACTGCTTTTAGAGATTCTGCTGATTTTACATGGGCATCAACACTTCAGGTCATGTGACTACATTGTCCCTTTGGGCTGCAGTAAATCCATCATCCCACATACTTCTTGTGGTTCCTTGGATACTGGAACTTCGTTCCATCAGGTGCTAGAATGCTTGATTCTATATATTTTCTGATTTATTCATCTGTCAGCTCCTTGGGTCCAAACCCTGACTCAACATCAATCATGACCTTCATTCCTACTGCTTTCTTTGCTGTCTTCTTACACTGTGTGATTATTATCCTGATCTCACAGAATCCAAACATGATCATCAACAGTAGTGCTCCAAGAAACTTGAGGATATTCGCCATCCATTGTGGAACCCATGAGAAGATCGATGCAAACCAGCTGTCATCTGCAATATCTACCACTTCATCTTCCATCTTGGTATGCAAGTTTGTTAGCAACGATATGGCCAATATCAAGGCCCCATTCTCGTCATCGTGAGAAGGTATGAATGTGCAACATGATTCTCTAATTTTGACACAAACACCTCCATCCATTTCTGTAATCATGTCCAGGACATACCTATTCTGGAGAGTCATCAGTCTTATGGCTCTCAATTCTTCCTTGATAGCATTAAATCCCTTTATAGTAGTGTTGATCATCTGCAGGAGTTCCCATCTGGTGATCTGTAACCATTAAGCATTGGCCATTGTCTGTATCCCTAGCATAAAGATAGTCGTGAATGCCGCAGCAGTCTGACTGAACAGCCGGTGTTCATATGGACTAGCGTCAAAGGCTTCTATTGACTTAGCTGAGAAGTAATTCTCCCTTCTTGTCTGATTCAGAAATCCAAATGATATTCTCTTCCTCATTTGAGCATCTGCTTTCGTAACATCTCCACTGTTCTGGTCACTCTTTGGAATCACTAATGCTGGAAAATGAATAAGTACTATGGAACACAGCTCTCCCCAATCTTTGGGCAACTTCATATATGCTCTGGATCCATAGGCACAGTAGTGATCCATTAACACTACTGTTCCACCCTTCATTCTTGGTACACCAAACATTTGGCTACACTGTTGATTCATCACAACCTTTCTTGTGCCATTGTTTCTGAAAGACAAGGATGCATTCGCTAAAGGTACTATCTGCAACGGTCCTCCTTTATCATCGAACCATGTCAGCAACTTCACAATGTTCAGACAATGGTACTTGCATTCATTCTCTGCATGGCACACAATTGCTTCAGGTCGTCCGAGTAGTGCTGGTGCTGTGCACACACTGAAGTACAGACCCCTGCGGCTAGTGTGGATTTGGGGGTAGAGAGTATTAATTAACTAACAAAGAGAAAATCCATATTTGGAACAATTTTCATTTAATTGTTGTTTTTTTTATAGAAATAAATGATATATTTAAGGAAAAGGGCTTACGTTAGTGCTTGAAAAGTCACTGAGGGAACAACACAGTGAGAGTAAACTCTAATAAAATCGAAATTTATTGTTAATACTCTTGAATTAAGGAAAAAGACACCAAAAAACAAAATCATACAACATAGTTTGTTGAGGGTACATATAAATAAAACATACATATATATTTAAACTGATTCAAAAAGTAAAGAAGAAGAATGGAACCAGTAAATGAATATACACATTCAAAGACAACATTCATAGAACAAAACAAATCTCAGGTAAAGAAAACAATTAATTGAAGTAATCATAGCAATCTTCTAACAAAGTTATCTGATTTGCAAAATGGAACAATTCCTGCTATGACAAACAAAAGTCAGGGTATTGTTTCTTGTTAATCCTAATAGGATGTAGTCATTTTATTCTAGACTGGAGACCTGTTCAATTTTTGGACAAGTCTCTTAATTTGCCAACTGCCTTCACACAATCAGGCCTTCCGCCCATCCTTCTGGAGTCAGCACTGTTCCCTTGATTTGCAGCTGAACTCTTTCCTGGCATCTTTGTATCTCTACAGGGTTCTTTCCTTGACAATTGAACATTTTGTTTTCTTCTCTTCTGATTCCTGCTTCATTTATTCCAGGCTGTTCATATTTTATCTCTAGATTCCTTGTCTCTGATTACCCTCTTGTCTTTAAGTCTTGCACATAGTCA
This sequence comes from Ambystoma mexicanum, assembly GCF_040938575.1. Lineage (NCBI taxonomy): Eukaryota > Metazoa > Chordata > Amphibia > Caudata > Ambystomatidae > Ambystoma > Ambystoma mexicanum. The sequence goes on along the minus strand of NC_090926.1, from coordinate 249,968,764 downwards.
TTTTCTCTAGTGGATGTCTTCTCAGTCACCCATACCAAGGATGCTGTTTGACCCTGGAACTGACCTCTCGTCTGGCAGTGTGCAAGGTTCGTCAGGCAATGAGCTTTTTGGACAGCTACTTCTATAGCTATAAATATTTTAGCGTCCCCATGGCATAAGGTATGAGAGCACAAACATAGCAACTCTTTTTGGATGTTCTCTCTCCCACCTTATTCATGTGCTGATACCACATGTTATTTCCCAAGTGTGCTATACTGTCTAGATAATTATTTAATTCATTATAATCTTCCCTTGTGCTTCCCTTGTGTCTCCCTTTTGCAAGGTAAGTGCTTGCATAATAATCAAGAAGCATATCAGTAATAGTCCTCCCTTCATGGAGAACCTTAGGAACATTTGTCTCAGCAATAGGCAACTCTACATGAGCTTCTGGAGTGGGGGAAATCATAGTAGTCTTTATCCCAACAGGAGCAGCAAGATAATAAGGAAGGCTAAATAGGTGAAACAGAAAGACACAAAGTATGGTGGCACATACATATAACACAAACCAACATGCTAATCCCAGCCATTTACGCTGTTTTGAACTTAGTTGTGCTTGCTCATTTCCAAAACTGTACCATTCCCAATTTTTCTCATTTTGCCTGTATACTGCTTTAAGGATCTGTTCAACTATTGCCACAAGCAGCCTCCTTATCGCAGGGCCATTTTAGGATCATGTAGAAAAGTAGGTATGTTGACACTACGCCCAACAAGAGCAGGATAAGCTTGAAGAATAAACACAAAAACAGTGAGAAGGAGCCTATGGGCATCGTCATTGTCAGAACCATAGACTCAACTAAACAATTGCAGTGTATATAAAGAATCAGGGTAACTTTCTTAAGTTCAATTTTCAAAGATTCCTGCGGCTCAAGAACTGGGTTGCACTCCCGCTATAATATCTATCAAGAGTGTCCGGGGTGAACAACAGTACAAATGCACACTTGCATTTATTTAATCAGCAACCTTAGTGTCCTTCTTCCTCGTTATTGATCGGGTCTGCACGTGCTGAACATCTTCTTTCCTTCCCTCTGAATCGATCATTAGGGGTGCGACGGTCTCACCTGTGAATAGCTTCATGTCATTCAAATGGATCCAAGCACGACTCCTTTGGACTTTCACTGCTGATTGAGTAAGATTTATCACAATATAAGGTCCAACAAAGCACCGCTCATGCTACTTTCTGGTAACATTATGAATCTATATTGTGTAGCCAGCAAAAAGTCTAGGTACAGGTAGTAGTTCGGAAATTCTGGTTGCTGAATGGTCTGCATCTGTGTTCTGAGACCGACCCCCGTGGCGCTTGAATTGATCTGAAATGACAGAGATACTACCGGTCATACATGTCAAGTACACAAATAACTCATTAACTAACATTTCTGCAGTCTTCTGGGCATCATTTCCGCTCCTTGATGGAGTAGACAAAGGCATTCTCATTTGCCTCCCTGTCACTAACTCGTGGGGTGTGAGGGGGTGGTCTGACCCAGGCTGATTCCTTAATGCATATAAGGCTAGGGATAGGTGATATAGCCATCCATTCTTCAGTGTCAATTTGAGCTTTGCAATCATCTCTTTAAGAAGACCATTGAGTCTCTCACATAACCCGTTCACTTGCAGGTGATAAACAGAAGAAAACGTGTGGGTAATGTTCAATAATAGGCTAATATGTTCAAATATTCATTAATGAAATGGGGCAGTATATGCCCTTTGGTAAACATTTGACATACAATGTATGTTCTAGCAATTTCGATATGAACCAGTCCTCCGCAATAGTTGCTGCAAGGCTTTCCATAGTTACATGTGCAGCTGTTCAAGAACTACGCTTAACAACGCTACTGGCATCACTGACTTTCCAGTGCTGTTTTGTCGCCATTTTGCTTCCCAGGGGGATAAAGAACACCCCTTTTGTTTCCATAATTCTTGCTCTTCCTGCTGGGCACTGCCCTGAATTTCCATCAATTGTGTTCTTGGTAAATGATTAAACCCTTAATGTACTACCATAATCGTGACTACTTTCTCCTTTACATTTGGAGTATCAGAACTTGAAATATCTGGCAAACATGCAACCCTTTTGGCTTCTACATCTGCGGCTTCATTCCCGAGAGAAATAAAGTCAGTTTGCTTAGCATGTTCTGTGCATTTAGCTATCGGTATGGCTACTGGCGGTTGTAGTGCCTTAATAAGCCTATTCACTAACACTGCGTGTTGCTCTGCAGTGCCATCCAGTTGGATGAAGCCCCTCCTTTTCCAACGTACTCGTCCTCCATGCACGGTTGACGTTACAGTGGCATAGTCACTGTACACGGTCACTTCCTGCCGTGCATGATTTTTGCATGCAACAACACGTGCTACCAATGCCGCTTGTGCTGAAAAGTGAGACGTAGTCTTGCCCTTGCTACAACCTCAAATTTTCCATTTGCTCTATGTCTCACCACAGCTGCGCCAGAATGCCGTTCTCCACTAGTTTGATACATTTTTGAAGAAACATCAATAAAAATAATCTCCTCCCCTGCTAACGCATTCTCTTTTATGCACGGGATGTCATCGTAAAACTCCTAGTAGTTTGCGCAATCATGCACATGCTCGCCCTCTGCCACAGGCTCAGCTACAAACATGGCAGGGTTCACTATTTTGCATCTGACTATTTTGATCGTTGAATTCAATATGATCACCTCATATGCAGAAGCTCTATGAGATGTCAATGTACCTTTAGGTTTTTCCAAAATAGCAAACAAAGCATGCTCCACAAAAAGTGTCACAGGACACCCCATTACAACACTGGCAGATTTCTCAATTGTGAACACGAGTGTCGCCAGCGATTGTTCGCAAGGAAAGTGTCCCTTCATAACTGGATCTAGAATCCCATTATAATTTGCCAAAGGTTTATACCCCAGTGTAGTCCTCTGTTTAAGTACTGGTGTCATGACTGTCCCATTTGTGTGTGAAAATAAAAAGAACTTCTCAGCATAATAGGGAATTCCTAAAACGGGAGCTGTACAAATTGCTTTCTTCAATTCTTCAAACCCTTCCTCCATTTCCTCAGTCATTCTATTTTGTCATGGTTTACTTGTGCTTCCTTTAGAACGTGCAAAAGGGGTCTTGCATACAAACTATAATCAAACACCCAAGCTCTAACATAATTGCATAGTCCCAAAAACTGCTGAATTTGTTTCACTGTGTGCGGTTTTGCTGTTTTCATGATCGCTTCAGCTCTTTCAGGTGTGACCCCTTTTCCCTCATGTGAGATCAACTGGTTTATGTACAACACATCTTCTTGACAGTACTGCAAACTATCTTTGTCTGCCTTGTATCCCTTGTCTGCTAGGATTGTCATTAAGTGGATTGAGTCTTGCCTCCACACATCTTCTGTAGTGCTACAAATCAGAATGTCATCTACATACTGTATGACAATGCTCTTCAAATCAATATTGCCTAGGTCCATCTGAAGGACCCTATTAAAGATCGACGGGGACTCAAGGTACCCTTGAGGCAAACAAGTGTGTTTCAGTCGGATTTGGCAGAACCAAAAGGAAGTCAAGTCTTGTGAGTCCTTGTGCAGCGGGATAGAGAAAAACGCATTTTTCAAGTCAATCACCATAAAATATTGAGCTTCTACTGGGATACTGCATAGGTTCATCGCTTGATTAGGAACTAAAGGAAACTCTGCCTCTACAATCTGGTTAATCGGTCTCACATCTTGTATAAATCTCCATGACCCCCCCTTTGATTTTTTGACCAGATACACCGCAGTATTGCACAATGATTCTGACGGTACCTGAATACCTTGTTGCATCAGTGCTGAAATAGTCTTAAAAATCCCTTCATCCACCTCCAGAGACATAGGATACTGTTTTGCTTGAGGTAAAATTGCTTCTGGTTTCAACTTTATCTTAACCTCCCCTATCTTCTTCAATAGGCCTACATAATTGTGGCCTGTAGTCCATAAAGCGATTGGCACCTTTTCCAAGTCCTCATAAAAAAATGCTGGATGCTGCCACACTATCACTATTCACTGTGGGATCTCTCTTTTCTCTATTATAATCCAATATGTAATACTCAACTTGAATATTACTTCATCATCTGTTGGATCATCTCTAAACATGTCATCATCGGTGAGGTCAGTCAATCTACACCCTTCTCCAATGGCAATCACTGTTCTCCATGGCCTGCCCTTGTCATCTACTCCTTCGAGCACTGCCATTTCCCGTCCTACTATGGCTGCATTTAACTCTAGGGGAATCGTCTGTCCCCCCTCTTCGTCCATAGGTATCTGTGATCTGAACAAGAATTCATCAGGTATTCTCATAATCTTTCCCACTTAACCGCGTAGCCATGTCAACAGAATGCTTAGCCCATAAAGAAAAACCTCTACTTCCAGTGGCATCCCTCGCAGAGCCATTTGCTTTGTAAATGGCAACATAAATTCACCCACATTCATATAATATATCCCTGAAGTAGAGTACACTATGCCTTCATCATTGAAATAAATTGTCATGTTAAGCTTCATCATTAAATCTCATCCTAGAATGTTAACTAGTGTCTGCCATGAATACAACAATGGGACAGACATGTCACACTCTCCTATGCAGACTGGTAATTCGTCAGTAAAAGGAACTCAACTCGTAGCTCCAAAGAATCCCTGAGCCTTCATGGCAATTCCTGACGGTATTTTCCCTCTCGTATACATGAGTGAGTTGCACCAGTGTCTACTAAGAAAGAAAAAGATTTGCCTCCTATCGTCACATCAACCCGTGGTTCCTCTTGGGGGTCTGGTGTCACTGATAGTACTGAACACATCAGGTTGCCCTGTGAGCTGTCCTATTGTGGATACATACATACCCCTGTACCTGTGAAACAACTTCCTCCCACCACAGTGACACCCCCTATTCTAAGTGTCAATAATTGTCCCATGTTTGCATTCTGCTGTAGCTCCATGGGTGCATGCTGCGACTGTATTTGTATTTGTGTTTATTGTTTTATATAGCGCCTTAATCCATGGCGCTTTGCAGTTAACAACAAGAGCACATTAAGCATGGAACAGTAGAAGCAATAACAGTAAACATGAATCAAAGCAGAAAATCGGCATGCAGAACAATTTGCATAAGAAAAGTGGAAAGGAGAGGAAGGGGGGGAAGGAGGGAAGAGGGAGAGAGAGTAGTGAGTAAAGTGAAGGAGAATTTAGAAGAGAAGGGGAAAGATAAAGAGAACAAATAGAAGGGTACTAGAGGGAGGGAGAGAAGGGTGAGGGGGGAAGGATATCAGGGAGGGGAATGAAGGAGTGATTTCAATGAGGAGCGGAAGGAGGACTAGGTGAGGGAGAAGCAGAAAGAAAAAGGTAGGGAGTTCCAGTGTAAGGGGGCAAGGAGCTGAAAAGAGTGGAAACAAGAGGAGGCACAAGGGGGTGGGGGACTGAGAGTAAGAAGAGATCAGCAGAACGAAGAGAATGAGAGGCGGTGTAGAATGAGAGAAGAGGGGAGAGGTAAGGAGGAGCAAGGTCGTGAAGAGATTTAAAGTCAAGACAAAGGAAGTGAAATTTAAGTTGGGAGTGGAAAGGAAGCCATCCTAAGTGAGAAAGTGAGTTGGAAACGGAGTCGCGAGGGGAGAGTAGACAGAGGGTGCAGATGGCAGAGTGGTGAAGGGATTTGAGGGGGGCAAGATGGGAAGCCGGGAGATCTAAGAAGAGAGTAGAACAATAGAAAAGGTGAGAAAAAATTAGGGAGGGAATTAAAAGTTGAGTAGCATGAAAGGTGAGAGAGGGACGAATTGTACGGATGTTTAAGATATGGTAGCGACATGCCCGAGAGGTGAGGGAGATATGATGAGTAAAGGAGAGGGAAGAGTCAAAGTAAATGCCAGGATTACGAGCATGGTTGGAAATAGGAAGATTAGAAGGGGGAAATTGAATAGAAGGAGGGGGAGATGGAGGAGGAAGTGTGCTAGAAGGAAAGAACAAAACTTCAGTCTTATCAGTGTTAAGAGACAGATAGTGAGATGACATCCAGTTTTTAATGGCAGTATGATGGAAAGAGAGATTGAGATGTAGGTCAGAGGTAATTCAAGGGTACTTGCTGTGGCTGCAATGCCTGTTGCATTTGCGGCACTTATGCCTGGTACACTTTCTGATCTTGGGCGAACCCATCCTTAACTTGTGAGCTTTAGGCTGGAGGATAAGCTGTCCCCCCTCTTGAGAGTTGCCCATTCCCTTGGCTTCTGAATACAGGCGCAATGTGTCCTATCCTCCTACATGTCCAACATACAGGAGGAGGCCTTATGACTAGTCCTCCTTGGTTAAATCCTCCTTGCACATTCTGATTATTATTCTGCATATTCTGAAAACTGCTTTGATTATTCTGAAACTCACCTTGATTATTCTGAAAACCACCCCTTCCTATATTTCCCATTCCTCTGCCTCCTGGCACAAATTCAATCCCTCCTTGGCCCATCTGGCGCTGATTATTCACCTGTGATGTACCCACTTCGTGCTGTATTCCCAGCCCTTCTCCACTTGTCAATACTGCCCCTTCTATGGCATATTTTGACAATATACTCTGAAGTAATATGGCTTCCTCAAGTTTTCTAGCATCTTCCTTCTCACTATTTTTCTCCTGTAACAGCTCACAGTGATGCACTATAGTTAACTGTATCTCTGCCCATGGCTTCGCTTCCATTCCCACTAGTTTCTTGAGTTGCCTCTGTACCTGTTCGGGCAATCCCTGACATAAAATGTGGTAAAATGCTGCCACTGTTTATCCCCATGTCTCACGAATTTCAAGAGTCCAGCGCTCCTGAATGTCCTGAATATAAGCAAGAAGATCCTCGTCTTCTTTCATCTTACATGTCATATTTGCACCCATGTTTGACGTGTCAGGATACGGCACCCTGAGAGCTCTCCAGACATCTGCTCTAAAATTATTAAATAACACTCCATTGTGCACTGTGTTCTGTGCTGTGACACTTGAATAGCCTGCTCTCGTCCAAATGTCATCAGCTCTTTCCCCAAGAATGGCTGCTAGGAGACCCTTAATGTCCCTTATGGTCAGAGTATTTCCCCCTGTCATTTTCTCTAATTCATAGATCCATTTTCCTGCACTCGCCGTTAAACTAGGGAGTTTGTGTCTTACATTATCCATATCCATTTGTGGCCATGGAATATACTGCGGTCTGGCCCCTCCTTTCTCCAATAAAGGGAACCGTGTGAATCCCAATCTGCAATCGACTTCCATCGTCTGCCTATCCATAGTGGGGACAATAGTTCCTGATCGCTTTCTACCTGGCAATGACCTCAGCCTGCTCGCATATGGAGGTGACTCCCCCTTCTCGCTATATGATCGTCCTCTACAATGCTCTGGATATGGTACAGGGTCTGTCGTCCTACCTTTAGGTTCCTCTAAATCAGACAATCTTACTTCCTTGTCTGTCTGCAAACATCCCCCGGGGCTGCATGCACTTCTGCCCTCCTCCCCAAGGAAGGTTTCTTTATCTTCGTCTGACAGATCTAGCCCCCAGCTGGTATGGCTCTCATCCCCTTCACCTTTATCTAAAGTCAGCCTGTCTAAGGACAAAGCTCTATGCTCAAGACTGAACGGGTCTCTTTCTTGACTTCATGATTGGAAGACCAGGGACCAATCTCCCTTCCCTCGGCTTCCCGATTTGCTACCTTCGTCTAAAGGAATAGTGCGCTCAAAAATATTATTGTCTTTAGCGTTCGGGCATGGTTTTTAAGCATACTTTGATCGATCGTACAAACATTTACTACGCATTTTACCGTTGTTTTCCTCACTTTTACACATGCAAAATCAGGTAGCACGATGCGGCCATCTTGTGCTAATCTTATCCGTTGCTGCATCGCCCTAAGGTGAACTGCCCTGGTGGAACTAAATCATATGCCCTGCCTCTGAAGCTGACATCACCATTCCTAGCGATATTCTCCGCCTATCTCCATGACGATACTGGGCAGCATAGCCAAACGTGCCCAGTCATCACCTTGGTCTTGACGACAGAATATCAACACACATCCTCTCACAGCACAGAGCATCCCAATTTTGAATACAAAACATTATTTTGAAAGGAAACCGCAATACTCTGGAATTTATAATGTGCTTTTATTTCATAATAAACGCTCCATGAACATCCGCCGATTTCCATATTCAACCACATTGGTAATTTCTTTCTTTGTTCTCGATCCACAAATGTTTATCGTGAGTCACAAAGTGTTCCTTTGGGTATAAGAAGTGCATTGGTCGCACTGTTAATCGCAAGGCTTCCGCATCAGCTTGTTGCTAGACCACCGTAAATGATGTCAGGTTGCTTCTTAGCACTGGTACAGTGAACGGGCATATCGGCCCATGGCGATCGTCCCAAAACAGCGTGATTGAAATGCAGCCATGTAGGTGTATCTGCAACTGCCTGCTGAAGAAGCCATCAATTGATATCTGCAAACAATGACATTCGCAGAATGGCAGGATGTAGATGTGTAGAAAATATAACAGAAATGTCTCTCAGTAGCCGTTCTTTATTCTAATTTATCAATTTACCCATTAATTCTGCACTGTGTGAAAACGAATGATGAACACAAACGTGAAACAATGGAAACACAGAGAAAACATTGTGGAAAGTTGGATTCTGCGATGTGCTTGAGAGGTTAGTGCTATGGAGTATGTTTAGCTTGCAATGGGATGCGGATGTGGGAGCTGACAGAAGAATTCAAAGAACACATAGACAGCATTTTAAAGGAATATTAGAGTAGAATTTGGCATTGGTGGAACTGGGGAACCCAGACGTGGACTACATGCATTTTGGTGCTGGACTGCCCATGTGCCCAGGACAAAGACAAGTACACTCAGGTTGTTTTTGCTTGTGGTTGCAATATGCCACAAACAACAACCCTTTACAATGTAAGCCAGCAATACCAGACAGAAAATGAAACCTTAACTCGTTTTCTATAAACTCGTCTACAATAAAACTTACATAATATTCGGCATTTCCATTCTCTCGGCGTAATGTAGAGTGTCCATTCTTCACATCAACACATTTTCTTAAAATGAAATTACATGTTCCTTTGTCCAGTTTTGGAATGGCGAACCTTATCATATTTGACGGTATTACACACCTCCCTTCATTCATTCCATTCCGAATCCTCTTTTTCTTCCAAGGATGAAAAACAATCGAACCTTATACTGTATAGTATGCGTGGGTGTGCATAGCTCACAAGCAAAATTCAAATGCGGTGACCTTCACTCCCATGGGAGCGATTAGCCTTGCAGACCAACATGGCATTTGAAATAATTGTTTGCTGGCATCCACCAATGCTGTGCGAAATTTCTAGTGATTTACTTTTTTTAATGAAAACAAGTACAGTTAGTTTACTTCCCAATGCCTTATTTTTAGAGTCCCTCTTGACCTCCGGTGAACTGCTCACTCTCCCAGTGCCTCGCAAAGCCAGCCCCCACCACCTGTCAGCTCAGCCCATCTCCTGTTCTCACAGCAATCCAGCTATTAATTTTTGCAAGTAGCGAGTCTCGAGCCCTGACAAAATGTGCTCGTACGAGAATGTTAGAGCAAGCCCTTCTCCACCCTTAGTGCACCATCCGTCGCTGCACACTGACTCATGCCATCTTCAATCCCCTCCTACCAGGCTGTGGTCCCCTGAACCCATGACTCCTGTTCCCTTTGAACGCACCTGGTCCCCAGACCCTACCCCCACACCACCTCAAATTCACCTCACATATACCTAATCAGGAGTGGTCATATATTTTTGTAACACTGACACCTATCCCCACTGCATTTGAAATCGTAAGACTCCAAAGGCCGCAAATCAAAGATCGGCCCCTCTAATAAGGCATCCAATAGCAACGACCCCTAACACATGCCCCCATAAAAATATAGGCCAGAATGCACCTATTTCACATCAACAGCTCCCTTTCATGCATTGTTTTGCTCACAGTCAGTAGTTCTTGCATGCCAAGTTTCTTATCCAGCCTAGGTCTCATTCCTTTGTGGGATGTGTATTTATTCAGCTATTTGGACATGTGCTTGGTAAGGCAACTGCAGACCCCACAGTTGCTTTCATGCTGATATCCACCTGACTGTCCCCCAATCAGTGAAGGACCCACAAGCGCTTGACAAAAGCGGGAAGTGTGAAAGCACAGCATTACACTCTATGGCATCCTCCAAAAGACACTTCTTGCAAAAATAAATTGACAAAGAGGATACATTTGCAAAAGACGATGTGTATGCTTTATTTGGACAATTGACAAAGAGGATACATTTCAAAAGAAAATTTGGACGCTTTATTTGAATAATTTATAGAAACACGTTGACCAAATAAATAGCTGCTAATCATTTGAACCGAGAAGTAAAGTGTTCCACTAGGTCTGCTTTCAGTGGACAGGGCACGTTTGCAATGTTTTGATGGCAATGTATGTGTCCTAGGAACAAAAACATGAGCGATTTCATGAGTATACATGTCCAACACAGTCAAAGTGAGATCTTTCACAAAATCCAATTCCATTTCCTGGTATATTGGCTTGACCACCCATTGTTTGCTTCTTTTCGCAAAGGCCATTGTGTAACGAAGTATCCCAAGGTTTCCCGGAGTCCTCGATTGTTCTCTCCCCATGTTCTTGTTATGCGCTAATACCGCTAGTAATGCTTGATATTGCATCCCGTCTATGCCGAAATGCAATCTCTTGGGCCTGTACTTTAGGCACATATTGTGGAAAATCTCCAAATCTCCTGTGTGACAGAATTCTGTGAGTCCCTTCACATCTCTTGATAAAGTTTTATCAAACACAATCTTATCAAGAGATTTGTGTGGAGGTGAAGATGGATCCAACCACTTCTTCTTGCGTTCCTGCTCCTCTGATCAAGGTCCATGTGCACATTGGTGAAAATGTAGGTTTTCTGTCCAAGAGTGAACATTGGAACAGTGGTGCATTAATGAGCCACATTTTTCAAGTAGAATTTCCACAGACCCACCACAAATTTTGGAACTCCACCATAGATGGTTACTCAAATACTGGGACCACTGTAAAATATTTTCAAAACCCTTTTGCTTACCAGCAGCTGTGATTTTTTTATTGATTGATTTGGCAAAGTGCCATACATCAAATTGATGGTGAATGTTTGGAACCTGCTCTCCCATGGCCTTGGCTATTGAAACATGTCCATCGGTTGCTATGAGGTCTATTTGCATTCCCCTCGATTGGAGATCTTCCAGGGATTTTATAAAACCATGTTTCTACCTGGCCACTGAGGATTTACATTCGGACACCTGCACGACCACCGCACTCAAATTGTTTTTAGTTTCCATGTCCTGAAAGTGATATGTGCAGTACTTTGCTGAAAATCCAGGGCTGTCACACTTTCCATCACCAGCTAGCCTGAACCGTTTGTCAGAGAATGTCCTTTCAATTGACATTTGTTAAATTTTTCAGGCTTCACTAATAGCGGGGAATAAAAATTCTTGTTGATATTTGTAGTACTGCATTTTAGCAAAGAACTGAAGTCCCACACATTGACAGAAACTGGACAACTTACTAAAAGTAGAGCCACTGAAAAATAAAGCTGCTGCACACAGTAGATTTCCAGCTGGCACTTTGCCCAGCATCGGCTGAGCGGACCATGAAAATGTAGCATGGAGCTGGGCACAGATGGCTTGGATTTTCAGGTTGTTGCCTGGTGATACACGAGTCACATTCACCAATGGCTACCCGCATACTTCCCCCGTCACTGGATGGACACATTTCAGCATCAGTTTAATCTCTACCAGGCAGCTGTCGAATACAATGTATTTGTGCTCCTTTATTAGACTATCGTTCTGCATGAAGGTGGTTTGTGACTCAACTGTGGTGGACATATCGGCCAAACAGGACACACTGAAGTTGAAATCTTTGGTAAGTTCCTCTGTCAATTGCGTTGAGGCTTTAGCATTTGTTATTTCAGATTGTGGGCCTCATCACAAGTTGGGCGGTAACGGGGCGCTATTAGCGCCGGCGCTAATAGCCCTACCGCCAAACCCCCGGCGCTATGAGAGATGGATCACGGGTTTGGCAGAAGGGTTATTGCCCATTCCCCATTGGGCCCAATGGGGAAAATGTGCACTATTACCGCCAGTGGATTTCCCACCGGCGGTAATAGCGCTGAAAATCGTCAATTTTGCTGTGGATTTCCCCCCAGCCTAAAGCTGGGGGTAAATCCGCCAAGGCCATGATCTGGCGGACCCTTAAATGCAGCGGTAATAGCGCTACTGCTGCATTTAAGGGTTACCGCCAGACTCGTGATGAGGCCCTGTGTTATTTGCACATGAATTGGAGAAACCATCAATGTCAATTGTTTATTGCGTGGCCCCTTTTTTGCGGGTGTAAATTGTGTGACGTTGTCATTGAGTAATTCAAAAGCATCTTCCTTATATTCAGTTTCTTCTTCATCTTTTCGAGTTCTCACATTGTAGCAATGGTCCAAAAACACTTTGCTTGCTTCACCGGTCACATTCAATTCATTTTCTGGCCATTGGGCATAAGCATCTCCAGTCTGCTTATTCACTGTACTACGCTGCGTCTCAAATAATAGTTGCTCCATGTTGAAATCTGTTTGGCAAGCAGCATCGTTGGTTTCATTTGTTGTCTGTGTTTTCATACTTCTTTTCCTTTCGGCCTCTGGGAGATGGGTTGTGAAAACATGTTCAATGTAAATCCAAAATACAGTATATAGCACTTTAGATTTAAAAAAAAAACATGTTATGAAGACAACACCAGCCCAAACCATTTTTCGTAAACAAAATTGTTTGTAAGTTATCCTTGTTTTCTTGATTTTCTATGAAACCGTGTTCTTCACTGTAACAACCACACCAGCAAGCTGGCCCGCCACCTCTGATCCATGTGCCTCCTCTTCTAATTCCCGACCTTGTATACATCCCTTGAATAGAAAATTAATTTTAAAAAAGTCAATCGTATTTGAAATCAAATTCTTTCATCGCACGCATCGCTTACATACATACCCTCGTAACCAGTGTACGCCATTTAGTCAAAATAGACATTTCGAATTTCATCTGATTGCTGATAGTGTACTCGATCAGAGATCACTGTGCAAAACCTACTGATTGTAATGTTGCACTCAAGAATTTTGCATTGTACTCGGCATTAGGGTAGAAATTGTAACGTTAGAACTGAAATGATAAAAGTTTGAAAAACTACAAGTTTATATGTCACTGTCTAATAGTATCAGATGTAGGATTTACTTTCTTTCATTCAAGGGAACTGTCAGTATGCATACCTCATACTATGGACCAGCTGCAAAGGATGATGTAGTTGTAGTTGAAGTGCCAGCATCCCCTTGTAATACAGTACTTGCTTTATATGGATGAAAACAGTAAAATTGAACAGAGACAATCGGATGCAGACAATGGTTCATATAAATGGTACACATAAATAAAAACCCATAAATGAAACAATATGTATACAAACAACAGGATATGTAAACTATTTCATATTATCTAAAATTCCATGCATAATACATTTCCGTAATCGAAAAGCGAAATAAAACTTCCTGATAGGCGCTCAAAGTTGTTTTTGACCCCGGAAAAGAAATGCATGCAGAATCTTGCTCCTTCATTTTCAGTGCATTGTCACAAAGGGAAAATTAGATTTGCATTAAATATGTGGGAAGATCCAACTCTCAATAATATGAACTTCTGCAAGTCTGTATGGCTCATCATTGGTATACTGGACTTGTCGGTGATGTCGTCACTACCGATAGTTTGTGCTTGAGTCAATATGCTCATCTAAAAGAATTGACATGTGAAGCAACCGATTATGAAAAGATTCTGCTTATTTCGAAGGGCACTATGGCATAGTTTTCTGCGTTCATAATTATTTTCTATGATGCTCCTAAGACCAGGGGCAGATGTCTAGCAAAATGGGTTATAGTTATAAAGCAAATATCTGGTAAATATGCAAAGTTTAGTAAGAAAGTTTTACACCGAAAGCACCAATCCGCTTATGTAGTTACCTGTTCAGTACCCCAAGGCCTACAGCTAATTTGTGAACCAGGACTCACCTGAGGCAGCGTGTACATGAATACAGTTGGAATTGCATTTGGAAGCATTTGGAAGCAATTTACGAGTGGATGCTTCTTTGTGTACTGTGATTGGTTGTACATATCCGGGGTAAAGTGCAGGCTGCAGATGCGGAATCGATCGACCCCTCAAGTCGCCTAAGACATCCTGTGCTCTACTTTCAAGCTCGCCCATGCTCTACTTTCAAGCTCGCCTGGCACAAATCCACAATATCTGACCCATTCTCTTATTGGATCTATATTCCTCGGGAATGTATGCCTTATTGTGCCCTTAGCTTTGGTATGGGTCTTAGAACGGCAACCGTAAACCACACAAGCAGGCATTGTTGAAAAATCTGTAAAGAAAAAGTACAGATATTAAAAAAAGTATTTTACATAAATGCGTGAGAAAGATGGAATTATATCACACATTTTTCTATGCAATGTTTGTTTTGGTCACAGAAGCAAAACCTGTGTGGCATAGTCAACTATACACTAGGATAACTTTCATACAAAATTGATTGATGTGACGCAAATCATATCGTGTTACTCGTCCATTGACTGTATCAAAAGGAAACATGCTTATAGACACGGTCCGCGAGGATGCAATTCTATCCCAATTGACACTGATGACAACTGCTATATATCGAGAACAGAACAAATTAAACAGAAGTCAATGGTAATGGAAATGAGATGAATGAACATTACACTACTGGTTACATTCATTCGAAATAGATAGAAATTTAGAGATCAGAAGAGATGATTAGGTGACCTGCCCTTACCTTGACCAACAGTTAGATTCAGCAAGCAGGTTAGTTAGTAGCAGGAGAACAGATAGCACGATCACGACTTGACTTCCAGTACTCAGAGATGTTCACAGGTAGCACAATCACGAGTTGACTTGCAGTGCTCGCTGTCATGATTCCTGCCCCTCATGTCCCCAGCCCTCCAAGATGTCAGGATGGAGCCAGGCCACGATCACCTACATGGCCCTCAAGGGCCTCTCCATCCCTCCAAAGAACCACTTGGAGTCAGACTTGGCACTTGTGGCGCCAGACTCACTCACTCCCATAGGATAACATTGGAGATTGGACTAGTAGTGCTTTGATGGAGACAAGATGGATACCCCCACATATTCGGTTCCCAGAACTGTATGTGCAGTTTAGTCTTTTGGGTGTGGTTCAGCCCAGAGACACCTGGCATACCCAGAGACTATTTAAGCCATGCCCAGGCTGAGAAACATGCTTTGTGTTTTCTGCACCTGCAGCGTGACACTCACCGTGTTTGGATCGGTCTCCAGTAGGCCTGCATATTTCTTCTGTGCTCAGCTCCTGCAAGAACAAGAACACCGCTAGGAACAGCCTTACCTTGCGGCGCTTCTGCCCATCATTCATCGCTTCTTCTGTTCTGCGGGCCTCTTCGGCGGTGTTAGTAAGCATTCAGCAAAACTTCGCTTATTTTTAAAAACTGTACGAGCTTCAAACGCTTACCTGAATCCCAGCCGCTCTGGGGGAACTCTGTCTCCGGAACTTCTCATCCATCTGCAAGAGGGAAAAGACACTCCAGGTTAGCATGGAAACATCTAGAGGAGCCGCATACCGCGCTTACTCACCGCATTTCTTCTTCATAACCGGCATCCACGCTGAAAACGTCGTGGCACCTAAAAGATACAGAAAAAGAACACAGTTCAATACAAATACGAAAGGGTCGCATCTCGCATCGCGCTCTCACTCACCTTCAGCGCTACTCATCTCAGCAGCACGTCGCCATCCCCGGACGCCGACCATCATCTAAGGAAGGAAAGGAACGAAGTTAGAGAACTGTTCAAAGACTCATTATACTTACCTGTTGGACTCTTGCCAGTGAAGTAACGAGGCAGCAACGTGCCCGCATCAATCAACACACCCCTGTGCTGAAAGCAGGATGGAGAGCACACTTTCCAAGAAAACTTGGTGAGCTGTGGATCAAAGGGACGGGTTGGACCTCGGGGAAGAATGGATTCAAGCACACAGAGACAATAGGGAGTTAAACTCTACCAATCCTATGTTTCAGGCCCAGTCTCCAGTCGAGTAGACTCCAGGGAAGGGTTCGAGGTCGTAAGAGGTCAAAACAGGCTGAGTGACGTCGCCGTGGATACCAGGTGAGCGTTACACTCACAGATGTTCTCATGATAAATATCAAGGGGTTTATAAAGAATTAGAAAATTGAGTGTGTATGTGAATGAGTGACATTTTTATTGCGTGGTTTTATGTGGATAGCAGGGGCGCGGCCTTCTTCAGGGGAGCTTGCCTGGAGACACTGGGTCTGGCTAGGCCATGTGTACAATATCCGCTGTGCAGAAGATACCTTTGAAGTGTACATGGTGTTTGGCACCTCGGCCTCTCCTACCCTGAGAGCCCCCTTGGGAGGGCACCGATACCGGTGTGAACTGCCATTGATATGTTAGGGGGGTGGATGACCAAGAGGCATGCAGGAAAGGGCCGGAACACTGCTGAATGGAGACACACTTATGTGGATTGCAGGGGAAAGGTCTGCTTCAGGGGAGCATGCCTGGAGACACTGGGTCTGGCTACGCCATGTGTACAACGGCCGATGCACGTAAGATACCTTTGAAGTGTACATGGTGTTTGGCACCTTGGCCGTTCCCACCCTGCGAGCCCCCTTGGGAGGGCACAGGCACAGGTGCGAACTGCCATTGAAAGGTTAGGGGGGATGGATGGTCAAGAGGTATGCAGGAAAGGGCCGGAACACTGCTAAATGGAGACACACTTATGTGGATTGCAGGGGCGAATTCTGCTTCAGGGGAGCATGCCTTTGAAGTGTACATGGTGTTTGGCACCTCGGCCGATCTCACCCAGTCTGCCCTGCCAGGACAAGTGAGAGTGTCCTTGATAGTGAAAAATTGAAACAACCATTCATAAAAGTTCAGTTGTATTTTATGTTGTTGCTGATGTTGATGGCACAAATGTACTATACGTTATATACTTCGGGTTGCAGCAGAGTGTGGGAAAACCTCTGTACTGACTGCTGTCACTGGGGAATGTGGCTCTAATGGCACTAACTACACAGGCGGGTATTACTCATCGAACGCGGAATCCAAGCCTCCCATGAAGCCACCATGTAAACGCACGATAGGCCACCAGCCTGTACCACCTGTCGAAGAGAAACATACAAACTGTATTTAAATAAACATGATAAGTGTATCAAACCTTAGTTGAAAATGCAATCTTGTACCCTATGGCATAGTTGCCAGTACAAATGTTACTTCATGGATCAATCATCTTGGGCTTTAACGTGTAGACACATTACAAAAGTTAATAGCTATGCATTCCGTAACGTTTGGGGCACAGAGAAATATTGTTTCTTGGTTTTACATGAAAGACACATAAGATGACCAGTATGATTTCCCCAAATCGCAAGTGATGTATAGAATTGCAAACATTAATTTGCCGTTGATAGATCAAAGTTACGACAATATAGGAGACAAACAAGAAATGTAAGTGGCCTCAGTGGTCAAAGTGACATCAAATCTAGAGTACACTTACTCTTTACTTGGATTGTGAGGGTGAACTGTTGCGCAAAGTTTGTGCATAAGCACCATCATAATCCTCAACACTGACCTTGTGAGGCTGGATACCCTGAAGTCATGCAGTTTGGTAACGCATTGCGGCTGTGTCTCGTCTTCCAATATGTAGGCCAAGCATCCAGAGTTTTCTCGGCAGCAGCACTTCTCCTCCTCGGATGGCATGACCTCGCACCTATTGCAGGTACACCAGGTGGAAACGTCTTCCATGTGACTAAGCTCAGGCTCTTGATCCAGTGATTCATCCTCCCAACTGTCATCCGAAGCCCCATTGTTTCTGCATCTTTCTCTTTCAGCTAATTCTGCCTTGGAATACTCCGGCTCGTACTGGTAGGGCTGTATTGTTGCCATTAGGTGACAAAATTAAAATAGATAGCAATGATAGTACTAGTACCTGTTCGCATGGGCTACGAGCAACGAAGATAGCTGAACAGAGCAGAAACCAGCCACAGGATACACAAAAAAAGACAGAGAAACGATTGAAAAAGCAACTCTAATGTTGTCTGATGAGAAGCGGTCTGTTTATACTTATTGAGGAAAGAGGCGTCCTGCCATTTCCTTGGAGACACGTCATTAGCTGGAGCGCAGAGAATGTTTACACAAGACGTGCATTGGCATTGTGAAATGGGCCATACAGGTCTACTGATGTCAGCTTCAGGGGCGGGGGATTTGATTTTGTGCCGTCAGGGCAGTTCACCTTAGGGAGATGCGGCAACGGATAAGATTAGCACAAGATGGCCACGCCCTGCTGCCTGATTTCAAATGTGTAAAAGTGATGAAAATTACAGTGAGGTGCATAGGAAATGTTTGTACGATCAATCAACGTATGCTTAAAAACACATGCCCAAACGCTCGGGACAATAATATATTTGAGTGCACTATTCCTTTAAGTCTTGCTAGGCCTTATCAATCCTATATCTAATGCTCCCAATGTCAAAATTCTCTTCTAGGGCTACTCTAGATGGCCCTGGCATTGCCTCCTTTAATGGAAGAAACTCCTCTGTATCGCCCCATTGTATTACTGGACCCGGTTCCATTAACTCCTTCTGAATTCGATTAATATTGTGCTCCCACTGTCTCCTTTTTCGCTCCAATTCTTCATCTAATTCTCTTTGCTTTTGTGCATCCTATCTAACTCTTTCCTCTTCTTGTCTTTTCTTCTCTCTTCTTTTGTTTGCTCTTTGCTCTTCCTCTTCCCTTTGTCTCTGTATTCCTTTATCCCTTAATTGCTGTGCTTCCTCCTGTTCTCTTTTCCTTTCTTGCCTATCTCATTCTTCGATTGCTCTCTGCCTGTTGTCATGCTTTCTTTGCTCCTCTGTCCTTTCTTCCTTCTTTTGTGATTCTTCCTGATATACCTGCTCACCTCTGTCTACACTTTCTTTTGTGTTCATCCTCTTTCAATCTCTTTCTTGCTCTCTTTCTTTTCTGTCCTGTTTGTATCGATCTTCCCTTTGCCTCACTTCCTTGATACTTTTCCCTTTGAGCTTGAGTAATATATGTCCTCCCATCCATTCGTTCTGTACGAGTGTTACCTCATCAGATTTATCCTTCTCTCCCTTCCATCTCTTAACCTATTGTTCTATGATTGTTGTCCTATTCGATTGGTCATCTTCCTCCTCCTTGTTCTGCACGATCATATGGATCTCCTCCTTTCATTTTGGTCTCTTCTGGAATATCGTCACTGCTATAGGCAGGCGGTTCATATATCGGATTACTATACCCCGTCGCCGCTTTCAGTTCCTTTAATGGATACAATCCTACGTCTTCTGTACTTTCGCCATTCACATTCATTTACTGGCGAGGTAAGGGGAGCTCAACACCTTCCTCCCTACACTGAGTAAGCATCTACTCCTCAGGTGGTGGATCCTCTCTCTCCTCTTGGTACATCTTCCAAAGCTCTAAAATAGCTAACCTCTTCTCCAATGTCTTCCCCGTGTATGCAGCATGCAAGTATGTGGTCATGTGTTGTAATACCACCTTTGACAGTGATCTCCCTTGCAGCCATGGCATAAACATTTTATCTGCTGTGCCCTTTACCCACTCCTCACTGTACTGTTTGAGCTTGGGAATGTGCTTCGGCAGTACCTTGCATAGGCGCATCAGCGGAGTAATATATCCCATTGTGACGAGTCTCAATTGACTGTCAATACTTACCAGTGTTTTACACAGATACATTTATAAAAACAACAAATATGAGCACACTCCAACACTCACCGCTCAAACCCTCTTTTTCTCACTGACCTCAACCTACATCTTGGTAGGCACTGGCAATGACCTTAAATCGGCAATAACTTTTTACTTCTACTTCAACTTTACACAATTTATTCTTGTCACTCTTCGACATCTTTATTCAATTGCAAAAACACACAGAAAAACAGACTAGTCTCCTCTTTTACATTTCCACCATAGTACTCATCTTCATCATCTCGCCCCTAAAATACTGTGGGTCTCATCACGAGTTTGGCAGTAACCCTTAAATCCGGCGGTAGCACTGTTACCACTGGATTTAAGGGTCCGCCAAATCACGGCTTCGGCTGATTTCCCCCCAGCTCTTAGCTGGGGAGAAATCTGCTGAAATTTCCCGCTCTTACCGCCGGCGGGACATCCCCCATTGAACCCAATTGGGAATGGGGAATTACCGAAAGGGCTCAATTGGGAATGGGGATTTCCCGTTCTGCCAAACCCATGATCCGGCACTATTAGCACAGGTGGGTTTGGCAGTAGGGCAGATAACGCCAGCGCTATTAGCGCCAACGTTACCGCCAAACTCGTGATGAGGCCCTCTGACTAGAGTTTAAATCATCTCCTAACATAAACCTGTTTATGCGCTGCCTATTTTACCCCCTTGGGGTGTGAGATGACTTCTTCTAAAACTCCTTGAGTTCGGAATCCCGGGCCTAGTCTCTTTTCTCTTATCTACACTTTAAAATGCTCTTCATTACTCTTTAAAAACGCTCTTTGTTAGTTTTGTAATCAACCCTGTTAATTTTGTAAACTACCACAATGCCATCCCCACAATTTGCCATTCCTCTCAGTCTACTCATCATTTGCTTGTTTAGTTCGGGGCCTTCGGTATCGGCTCCCCTCTCCAACCGACCTGGCTTCCGCCCACGAAGCACCTGTGGAAACCAGGAGGGATTTCGTCAAAGAGTGACCCATCCCACCTGTATCAATTTTCTTGCAAGAATTGTATATCGGCCGCTCTCCACAGGAAAGCCAGCGATCTTCTGGCTAGATGGCAAAGTGTGCTCGATCATCCAAAATACTGCAGTCTTACTTAATTGATGGGTCTTGACCGATATGACATGCTACCACGTTAACCATTAGGCCCTTTTAAATGAGGTAGCATGTCATTAGATGCATGGGGATGGCGAATAACAATTACACCAATAACAAGACCAACTCACGAAGTTGGCAAAGGTAATCTGTTTTATTCTCAATTATCTAAAACAGGGAGTACAATGGATAACAACGGACATCTCACAGCATAATCTCAATGCATCAGACAAAAAAATAACACTTTTATAGTAAAGATTTGTCAAACGTGACGTTATACTACGTGGCAAATTAAGAAAAAATACCTAGGATTGTGGTTGGTCTACGGGGAACATCTAAGTATACTTTCTGTGGGGGATTGGATTGTGATTGGGTCTCTATAGTCAAGTGGACAATTTATGCCCACCCCTTGTGCAAGTCATCCTCAATATTTGTTAGATACACGACACACCATTGGCTCTTAAACTATAGGGCTCTTCAATACATCACCCTCTAGAACTTTTTGGCACGCTTGTACCCTTCTGGAACATTCACCCCATGTGACCGTGTTTTAGCTCCTTCTTCTCATTTAAGTATAATAAATTATTAAAACTTGACACTCATACTGTCTTCCCATTGTACCTTAACAAGAGCTTGCCTCGTTTCTCACGTTCTTTGTGTCTCCTTGAAAAGATAACAGTTCTTGGCTGCCCCAACCCTTGACACTGGGCCAGACAGCCTTCTCAAGCCTTCCTTGATTTTCTGCTGTTTTCTCTGCTGCGCCACACTTTCAGCCCTTCTCTTTCATGGGTCCTGGCTTACTAAAGTTGCAACATCTAATAACCAGATTCTATAATTGTATATATATTGGCAGCACCGCCTGCAGACTATTCACTACATATAGCCAGCCTTCTTGATTACTTAGTCTACTTGCGTAGCAGCAGTTGTACAGTTATAAAAGAACTTATATTTTCTGCAGTGCTCTTCGTACGTGCAAACTTCATTTTGCACATGAAAGGTTTACTCAATTCTTCATGTCATCATCAGATTCCATAAAGTCTATACATACTCTTCTCTAGTCATCCTTCTCAGTGTCTCACTCTCATCTCTTGTGATGTCACCAGCCTCTCTTGTTCACAGCTTCACACTTCTTCAGGGCTGTCTCTCAGGAGACCGTCATCTCTCTGTGGGTACATCTTATAAGAGGCTTTCTCAATGGATACCTTGTTTCGAAGATCTTTCGCAGTATAGGTATCATTATCAGCGTTGTGCATGTTGCAATTTCCCGCTTCCAACATATCGGCAGAATAGGGGCGGGACTTCTGGTAGAGGCATTTGCCTCCTTCTCTACACTGTGGAAAAGTGTACGTGCCTCCCTCAATTAACAATATAGATGCTGGAGGGTGCAGGGACTCACTAAACTCAGGACTGAGAATCATGGAACAGGGAGATGCTGAAGAGGTCATCACAAGTTGTAGGAATCCCTTTAACCCAGAGCTGCGAATCCAGGAACATATAGACGGTGAGTAGGTCATCAAAGGGTACAAAACCCCTTAAACCAGAGACTGTAAACCCGAAGGATGAGAAGATCCAGGAACCTCAAAGAAGAAGAGTGTGAGAAATCCTTAAACCTTAATTGACTCATTGAAAGTAGCCCTTAGCAGAAGGGCCACTGAGGGTGCAGGGCCCCTTTTAAGCCCAGACTATTTATTTTTACTGAGTGTCCTAAGGGTTGCAGAGACTCAGCTAGTTCTGTGACGATTCTTCACATATTGTCACTTTTCCCCAGGGGAGAGACCCTTTCCATGAGACTAGGGAGTTGACGTCCTGCACAACCATTATAGATATTAAACCTGGTGGGTGAGAGTAAGGCTGAGAAAGAGGAGAATTGGCATAACGCTCAGTGAAATAAACAGATGTTATTTATTAGATGCGCAAAATAACATTGTGCCAGGTAGCCGGGAACATGCCCACTGGAAGGAGAGAAACTGGGTTTTGATGGCGTGACCTACAATTGGTGGCCCACGCGGTCTGACAACTGTGCTGAGACTGCTAACTCCAGCCTGTCGCAAAGTCACATAGACAGGCTTGAGAAGCATCCAGAGTGGTGGTGGCTGAGTAACCCGTATGTAAGGGATGGCCGAATCTATTACCGACAGAAGAACAACCCAGGGTCTCGGGCACAGGAAACAAGTGCCCAATGAGAGAAAATCTATTGAGCATCACAAGGTCCCAGGCAGAACCAGTGAAATATCCCAACACCAAGTGCAGCTAACAAGAGTTGATAAATTCCAGGAGGGAGCCGAGGGAAAGCCAAGAGAGCCTTGGAAAACAGGCCACAACATGCTAATGTAAAGAAAAGATAACTAAGCAGTCCAGCATACAGAATGCTTAAATTACAAGTAACACTCACCTCAGTGGTTGTGAATATAATCTGTCCTTAAAATGCTAAACCCAGCTCCCTGAAATGTTATTTAAGGGGTTATCTTCTCAAACTCCACAGAGGGAACAAAAGCCCATCCATGGGTCTTCTGTAGCATCATTTGGCGAAAACAGATTTCTGAAGAGGACTTTCAAGGACAATCGTCGACAGAAATGCAACACCCCAAAGCACGTGGGAAATATAAGCTTTCCTACGCATACCCCAGGATTATCTATGGCTGGTCTTCTGTGTAAAAACCATCACCCACTTTCAAAAAGGCAGTGCCAACCGTATGATTGGTCAACACCCGATCCTGCCAAGAGTCCTGTCTTTTCAATCCACAGGATCAACATTCCCTGTGAAATTAAGAAGAAAACCCTTGTCTTTGGTCTTTGTTGTTGTCTTTTCTTTCATAAAAAGCTGATAATCCAGTCCTTGCGTGTCAGAAAGGAACCCGGTAACATTCAGAAAACCGAGAACATCAGAGACTGTGAATGTGAAACAGTAAATTCCTTAGAAATAGAATTCCCTGGGCAGTTCCACAAGAGGGTGGTTATGAAGAGTCAAGAGGGACTCAGGCAGCATCTTCGTCATCCCAGTGGGGACAGAATAAAGAACATAAAGAAAGTTAAGTCAGTGAAAACGGCTGTAAGGGAATAAGTATTGCTGAGAACTGTAAAAGACTTTGAGGATCCAGCCAGGAGAAGGGAGTCACTCTCCTAGACCCAGGAGGATCCAGTAGAAGTGTTTTATTTCTTCTTGGTTGCAAGAAGCCCAGAACATTTGCAGAACCTTTGTTTTGAACAATCTGAAAATCTTTGGGGCGTTTTATAACCAGGAGAAGGGAGTCATTGGGCCTCATTCCGAGTACGGCGCTAACCAATGGCGCTATTAACGCCTTGGTTGACGCCGTACCCGGACCGGCAGCGCCTTGGTGGTTGGCGGAATTACCGCCCCATTCCAAGGTTGGCGGGGCGGTAATTCCCCAATCCCCATTTACCCTTCCCCATTCCCATTCTTGCCCCATAGGGCATAATGGGAGTGGGGAAGGCGTCAATTACGCCACCGTAAATTACGGTGGCGTAATTAACATCAAGGTCCCTTAGCGCCATGGTATTTAACGCCTGCTAAAAGCAGGTGTTAAAAGCACCATGGCGCTAAGGGAACTCGGAGTGTGGCGGTAAGGGATTACCGCCACCGCTCTCGTTAGCGGTGGCCGCTATCCCTTACCGCCATACTCGGAATGAGGCCCATTGTCCTGGGTTACAGCCGCAGCCAAACCGTATATGATTTGTTGTAGCGACGGGGATAGAGTAGGAGCCTTTTTAAGAGGGACGGTCCCTTTTGATTTAGATTTACACTGACTTCCTCACGAGCACCCGAGTTTCTTTCGTTTAGGTAGGGAAACCCCATTAGAGTTAAGGACAGATATGTCTATTTTTATGTTGAATAAACGTCTATAGCAACCATGATGGCACCACTTGGTCAGTCTCTTCATTCCTTGTCACCGGAGTTCCTAAGTTATATTATAGTCCCCCATTTGCTAGTTTGTACAGCCAAGATACATTAAAATATACATAATTTCCATAGAAGTGTCATTCCCATATTGACCTGTTTTTCTTTATCCTATTCATGTTCTTAACAATGCCAATGTAAATAACTACTGTGCCCTCTTGGCATAGCCTAAAGTCAGGCTAGTGGGCCCTCTAAACAGGGCATGGCCCTCGGCGATGCCCGCTGCAGCCTCAATCCACCCTCTGTAACATTAAGGTTTAACATAGTACTGAACACCAAACATAAGATAAAACCAACATTAAAAAAAAAACTTTTCTGAAATTGTTATTAACCATCTTGCTTTAAATTGTTGAGCTGTGCTAATGTGTTATCAGTATTTTGTACTTAGGCCCTTATTCATGAAATTAATTGCGTGTAAAACAGGGATTTGCGTGACATTCTGCCTGCAAATCCCTGTTTGACGAATGAGGATTTGCGGGCAGAATGGCACGCAAATCCCGGTTTTACAGCAAATAATTCCATGAATCAGTCTGTATACTGCTATTATCTGTGGGTTTGTTTGTACTTCGCAAAATGTAGTTTAAAGCAAATGTCTATGATGTCAGCTAGTTATTTAAGCACTTAGTGTATGTTTTGAGTTAATTTCCTGTCGGTGACATTGTGTGCGTGTGTGTGTTGAGGTAATTTAGGGGGTAATTCATAGAATTTAGCGCACAAGTGGTGCACGTGGCTGGCGCACAGTGTGTGCGTGTGATTGTCTGCACCAGCCGCGTGCGCTAAAATCCATTTCCGCACACAGCGTATTCATGGATTTTAGCTACCAAAACCAGCCATGGCGCACAGTGGCGCAGCGACCCTGCAGCAGTGCCAGTCACGCCCTCAAGAACGCAAAGGGCTGCGCTAACCCTGTACCAGCACGGCAAGCGGGGAACGTGTATTACTGGGATTCGCGGGAAGTTACACACGCGATTGGCCCTGTGCGAGTGGGGTAAGTGTATTACTGGGGTTCGCGGGAAGTTCCACACGCGAAAGGGCCTGTGCGAGTGGGGTACGTGAATTACTGGGGTTCGCGGGAAGTTTCACACGCAATTGGCCCTGTGCGAGTGGGGTACGTGTATTACTGGGGTTCGCGGGAAGTTCCACAAGTGAAAGGGCCTGTTCGAGTGGGGTACGTGTATTACAGGGATTCGCGGGAAGTTTCACACGCAAAAGGGCCTGTGCGAGTGGGGTACGTGTATTACTGGGGTTCGCGGGAAGTTTCACACGCGAAAGGGCCTGTGCGAGTGGGGTACGTGTATTACTGGGGTTCGCAGGAAGTTTCACACGCGAAAGGGCCTGTGCGAGTGGGGTACGTGTATTACTGGGGTTCGCAGGAAGTTTCACATGCGAAATGGCCTGTGCGAATGGGGTACGTGTATTACTGGGGTTCGCAGGAAGTTTCACACGCGATTGGCCCTGTGCAAGTGGGGTACGTGTATTACTGGGGTTCGCGGGAAGTCTCACATGCGATATGAGCAGGGTACGTGTATTTTGGGGGTGCGCGGGGAGTCCTACACGTGAATTGGCAGTGTGGGTCCTCCCAGGTGTACCCTCTACACCCTCCACGTCCCCTGCAGGCAGCCCACACCACAGGGGACTACCCTGCACCCCTGGTCATGTCCCGCAGGTAGCCCATCCACTATGGGCATGCCCCCCAGTCAAGCCACATGTCAGCTTGCACTACTGATCACCAACTCATGTCCCCCTGCACCCCCACCCCCAGCAGTGCGGGGCACCTGCCAGCAGGCCCCCACTCATGTCCCCCTGCACCTCCACCCCTCAGCAGGGCACGGCACCTGCCAGCAGGCCCCCACTCATGTCCCACACATGTCCCCCTCCACCCCCACCCCCCAGCAGTGCGGGGCACCTGCCAGCAGGCCCCCACCCATGTCCCCCTGCACCCCCAGCAGTGCGGGGCACCTGCCAGCAGGCCCCCACTCATGTCCCACACATGTCCCCCTGCACCCCCACCCCCCAGCAGTGCGGGGCACCTGCCAGCAGGCCCCCACTCATGTCCCACTCATGTCCCCCTGCGCCCCCCCCCCAGAAGTGCAGGGCACCTGCCAGCAGGCCCCCACTCATGTCTCACACATGTCTCCCTGCACCCCCAACCCCCAGCAGAGCGGGGCACCTGCCAGCAGGCCCCCACTCATGTCCCACTCATGTCCCCCTGCACCCCCACCCCCAGAAGTGCAGGGCACCTGCCAGCAGGCTCCCACTCATGTCCCACACATGTCCCCCTGCACCCCCACCCCCAGCAGTGCGGGGCACCTGCCAGCAGGCCCCACTCATGTCCCACTCATGTCCCCCTGCACCCCCACCCCCCAGAAGTGCAGGGCACCTGCCAGCAGGCCCCCACTCATGCCTCACACATGTCTCCCTGCACCCCCACCCCCCAGCATTGCGGGGCACCTGCCAGCAGGCCCCCACTCATGTCCCACTCATGTCCCCCTGCACCCCCACCCCCAGAAGTGCAGGGCACCTGCCAGCAGGCTCCCACTCATGTCCCACACATGTCCCCCTGCACCCCCACCCCCAGCAGTGCGGGGCACCTGCCAGCAGGCCCCCACTCATGTCTCACACATGTCTCCCTGCACCCCCACCCCCCAGCATTGCGGGGCACCTGCCAGCAGGCCCCCACTCATGTCCCACTCATGTCCCCCTGCACCCCCACCCCCCAGAAGTGCAGGGCACCCACCAGCAGGCCCCCACTCATGTCTCACACATGTCTCCCTGCACCCCCACCCCCCAGCAGTGCAGGGCACCTGCCAGCAGGCCCCCACTCATGTCCCCCTGCACCCCCACCCCCCAGCAGTGCAGGGCACCTGCCAGCAGGCCTCCACCCATGTCCCACACATGTCCCCCTGCAGCCCCACCCCCCAGCAGTGCGGGGCACCTGCCAGCAGGCCCCCACTCATGTCCCACTCATGTCCCCCTGCCCCCACGTCATGACGATCCTCAATCATGGCCCTTATGGCCAGCCTCCCCTGCCCAAAGACCCAACCAAGTATTGCATCCACCCACATAGAAAAGGCAATTACATGATACAACCCCAAAGGCAAGTATGTAAATGAACACATGTCCGTCACACACACACAATGGGTGCAA
Source organism: Ambystoma mexicanum (assembly GCF_040938575.1). NCBI lineage: Eukaryota > Metazoa > Chordata > Amphibia > Caudata > Ambystomatidae > Ambystoma > Ambystoma mexicanum. The sequence continues at coordinate 249,940,757 of NC_090926.1, read as the reverse complement.
GTGAATGTGAAAACCCATATCTTGACATGCATGAAACCAATGAGATAATACCACACATCGAAGTATGAAGAAAAAAATGTATTAAACACAACATGAATGTAATTTTTAAAAAAAACACACAACAATGGGAATAATTGAAGAACTGCTGCATGTCCATAAAAGAATAAAAAACAAGAAATCATAATCCAAAGAAATCCAAAAGAAATGGTGTCCAAAGTCACAGTCCAACAAAGCAAATCCAAGGGAAAAAAGAAAGTGAAATCCATTGCTCCGTGGTGAAAATAAAATAAATGTGAAAAATCCATTGGTGAACTATGTACAAATGAACAATCCAGGGTCCATGAGCCCAACTGATGAAATGAAACCTACCAAAAATACTACCGAATAAAAAACTATATACAAAAAAACGTGGTGCATTGTCCAAGCGCAACCAAAATAAAAAAGAAAAGGAAAGGAAACCTAACACTATCTAACTATACACAAGGGCAGTGGGCAAGTCCTGCGGCTCACTCTGTGGTGTCCCGGGCCAGGGCATCATCGAACTCCATGTCGATGTCCCGGAGGTCTCGCAGGGAGGCACTCATGGCCTGTTCCAACTCCCTGCGAGTTGCCTTGAGGCACTCTGCCCGCCTCAACGCCCGACGCATGGAGAACTCCGCCCTGACCATGGTGAGCCGTGCATCTTCGACCCGCTGCCGCTCCGCATCTATAGCATGGCATAACCGCTGCCACACGGAAGACACTTCCAGTCCTGGGTCCTCCTGCCCTCTGGCCGATGCCTGCCCCTCCGATGTTGAAGGCCCCGAGCCATCATGGTTCCCACCTTGTTGCTGCTGCTGCTGTGCCTCTGCCTGTGCCCTGGCTCTTGCTGCCTGCACATCCTCCTCCGGCTGGGGTGCAGTTGTTGATGTGGCCACCCCTGCTGGACGTTCGACTCCCGACCGTGGCAGGGATGTGTCCTCCACCAGCCTGGCCGCAGGGTCAGAGGCAGCTCCACAGGCTACCCAGGTGATACATGGGTGGGAAGATGGCATGGAGGACGACTGGCGCATAGGGAGTTCAGGTGAGGAGGGGGTCGGAACAAGGTCCAGCAAATGGAGGAATCCGGCCCTGTTGAGCTGTCCCAGTAGGTCTACGTGGTCAACTAGGCATTCGAGATGACGTGCAGTGTCCTCACGAAAACACTGCAGGTCACCTTGCATGCCCCGTTGACGCAATGCCATCCCACTCAGGACAGGCTCAACCTGGTCCCGGATAGCCACGTCCGCAGGGAGAGGAAGGCCAGTTGTTGTAAGCGGATCCCCTCCCTGAAAACGGGTCTGGACGTAGGCATCCCTGCTGGTGCAGGATGATGCAGTCACAGGATCGGGGACAGGATTACACACAGGTACCTCCGCGGTGGCCTGTGCTGCCTCCTGTCCCTGCCCATGCACTGCACCACTAGCACCAGTGGAATCCCCACCTCCAGACCCTGTGTCTGTCCCTTGCACGGCCTCCTCCTCCACCAAACCCCCCACCAACCTGGATGACTCCGTGCCATCTTCCTCCGTCGGACCCTGTGGGGTCTCAGCTGCCCCTTCTGCTGCCGAGGAGTCCAACTCCGACCTCCGCCTCTTGGACCTACCCTCGGCAGCTGCGGCCTGGGACGCGGCACCAGACTCCTCACTCCCTGACGAGATGACAACCTGGGAGGGGAGCCGGGCCTTGCGTCTCCGGCTGGCGGTGCGATCCCTGCCGCTGTGCTCCACAGCACCCTCTCCGCCCTCTTCATCAGTTGACGCTGCAGACAGGGAGAGATAGGACACAGGCATTAGGGCACTGTACAATGGACTGAAATACACATGACAGTTGCACATGAGTGGCAGTGTCAAACTTCAGACATGGCATCACAATCCCCAACGCACATGTCATTTCAACTCACACACATGAGCAATTCCACAGCCATATCACAACAGCCAGCACCATCCATACACATACAACAGCATGAGCATCCAAAGGTGAGCCAGACATCACATGAAACACAGGGAGTGCAGTAGACATGCACACACGCCACCACACTTACATGCATGTCTACATCTCGTCCACCTTTTGCAGTGATGAGATCGCCATACATGTCAGATCTGCCATTCAGCCTTCTACATATCAGTGTCACATGCATCCATGTTGCATCACAGTTGCACACTTGTCAAGTACACACACATGCACATGTACACAGTGCAGATACATGCATTAGGAACCACCATCCATGCCACAACCATGCCAATGTACATACACAGAAATTCAAACATGTGTGCTCCCACACCTGCATTTGTCCAGCATGCTTACCAACACATACACCATCAATGTGTCTCACACATGAGAGGACACACATGTGGCAGCCTCACGCCCATGTTCATACACATCCCTACATGGCCCTACAAAAACACATGTGCAACCTGCACACTACTGGCACACCACGACACGCACAGCGTCCAATCACTCTGCATGTACACTTACCGCTCGACTCCAGACGGGTCTGCCTCTCAAGGATCTGGATGTAGAGCGCTGGGCATATGCGTTCCAGGACCCTCATTTGGTGGTCCGACAGCTGGCCCCGGCGCCCCTCGGCATCCGCTGCCTTTGCGAGGCGCCGGGCCTTGTTGAGGGTCTTGGACCTGAAGTCCTCCCAGCGCTTCTTGACATGATGTAAGTTGCGGACTGCCACCCCCTCCGTGTTGATGGCAGTCACGATGTCCATCCAGATCCTGGTCCGTCCTTCATTGTCAGCGTGCAAACTTCCAAAGAGGGCATCATACTGCCCCAGGACTTGCTCCACCAGGGCACCAACTTCCCTGGCACTGAAGCTGGTGGCCCTCTGCCTCTCTGGCTGGGGGTTGCCAGTGCTGCCTGGTGTTCTGCTGGACATGGCAACCCCAGAGGCAGGAGTGGGTGGGCAACTGGGTCCTGGGGCTGGGCTGTGGAGTGATGGAATCCCAGTCGGGAGTCTTCAGTTCCAGCAGGGGTGGTCACAGCAACTGCACCCCTGGCTGACGTACAGGCAGCAAATGGCAGGGCACGTGGGCAGCAGGCAGTCAGGCAGAAGCAGATTGCAGGTGGGAGCGTGCTCGGGGCTCTGGGGGGCAGTAATTCGGCCTTCTGGGCAGGAGCGTAGTCTTCCGTTTGTTTTCGCATGGCCAGCTTGATGCGGAGTGATTTGGCACGTGAAAAAATTGCCCGTCAGCGTGTAATTGGAGGAAAGGCCTATAGCGCGTAAGCGCGTCAGCACACGTACGTGTTTTCATTGGACCAAAGGCCCTTAGCGCATAAGCGCGTACGTGCGCGGGTGTTTCCCTCGTGACGTGGGCATAGTGGTTCAGCGCGTGTGAAAAAACTGCATGTCCGCATGTGAATGCGTGTAATCCGAGGAAAGGGCATACACGCGTAAGTGACGTGACACGCGCGGGCGATTCCCTCAGCACGGGTTAAAGGTGAGCGGGGCCAGCAGTTCGCTGTACGTGCCTTTCGTGGAGACCGACGTGTGTAGCTGCTTCGTGTTGTTTCGCGCGCCATCACATCTTCACAACGATCGAGGACGTATCTCTACTTTTGGCAGGGGTATTGGCTGCGCATGTTTTTCTGCATCACGCTAGTCAGACGGTGAGTCGCGCACGCTATCTTTCCCACTGCGGGTGCCCCTGTGTATCGCACCCAGTTTCGAGGTCATAGTAGCCTGCGTGTGCCACGCATTTTTCGTGTTACTGGGTGCCACCGCGTACTGCAGGAGGTTGATTCCATCCACGGACGTAGGCTGCAGGGTTGCGTGCACGGTTTTACTGCAGTCTTGGGGTGCCTGAGCTTAGCGTGACCCGTCACTACATCACTGGGGTCACATACAGCCTTGCAGGTGCAGGGGGGCTGTTAACATCTTGCATCCCACCCCCTTCACCCCAATTGCCCAGGTCAATTATGGTGTACACCTCCCATTGGCACTACTCCATCTGTGCCGGCACTACTCCATCTGTGCCATGGTTGGGAGGCCACCAAAGGTGAGGAGCGCCTCAGCTGGGCATACTCCTCGTGGCGGGCGTGGTCCGGGATGTGGCCAGGGTGACCAGGGAGTAGGGGGACTCCAGGGTGTCCAGGGTGGCCGCAGAGGGGGAAGAGGCAGGGTTGCGCCACTTGAGCACAATGTTGTGCCATGTGTCGGTGCAGTCATGCCACCACCCCCTGTGGTTCTGGAAGATGCAGCTTCTGCATCTGGCACTGGCGCCCCTGTGACCCAGCAGTCCGTTTCATCGATTGCCGAGGGCCCAAGGGTAGTGGTAGCTGCAGGTGCAGCTGTGGACACCACCACCCAGGCTCAGGGTTTGCCAGCGCAGGCTGCGTTGGCAATTGAAGAGCCCTTGGAAGATTTCCAACAGGCCCGGAGGGAAACCGTAGGGGCATGCAGGGCTGCCCTGACCAAGACATGTGTCCCTGGGGCAGTAATGTCATCTACTGCCCCGAACAGCCGGGTGTTGGCAAGTGCAGGGGCAGATGCACCCAACAACACCCCGGTTGTGTGTTGGCCAACCAGGACATTTGCGGTCAATGACCCTGCCACAGCGGCTGTTGCTGCGGAAAGTCCATTAGAGGGCACCCAGCTGCCACTGACGCAAGTCAGGCCTTTGGTCGTCCCTCCACCTGCCTCTCCCTTGGCTCAATCCACCAGTCCCACTGGCCATGCTGATCAGGGCGGCATCAGCCAGCCAGGGTCTGCGCCACAATCCAAGAGGAGGAAGTTTACACCTCAGCACAGGCTGGGACCCCACACACAGCCACGACCTCCAGCACGTCGAGGAAGAAGCCTTTCTGCAACCAGGAACTGGACTACCTCATGGACTACGTGCGGGACCACAGCCGTGACATGCTAGTGGGTGCCAATTGTCCGACTACGGCTGCCCACCGTGATACCCACTGGAAGCAAGTTGCGGAACATGTGAGTGCATTCGGCCATGAGGTGCGCACGCTGCAAGAGTGCAAAAAGCGTTGGAATGACCTCAAACCAGCGCTAAGGCTAAGCGTGCCTCAAATTACAACTTGACTCTGGTGACTGGCGGTGGGATTGTACCGGAGGAGGAAGACCTCAATCCGCATGAGTCACTCGTTGCAGAGTTCATACCATCTGAATCAGTCGAAGGAGTGGGAGAGATGCTGGACTTTGATGCACAGTCCAGTGAGTGTTGATGCGTGTTTGTGGAGGACGTGTGTGTTTTACTTGTGTGATGTGATGTGCATGACTGCCACTACATGTCATGTGTACATGGTTATGATGTGTGAGTAATGCAATGCTTCCCTGATTCATGTCTACTCTGCTGGATGGTGGACATGTGGAGCAGACGGGGACTGTCCACATCACCACTTTTGCATCCTACTCACATGCTGGTTACCAGTTTTCCCCTCTGGTCCATGTTCCAGCTCACTAGCACTTCTGCATGTAGCGTGGGGTGAGCTTCCTCTCAGCCCAGGAACTATGCATAGCATGACTGATGTGCATGTGTACTCTGCCTGCAAGGGGGTACCCAATGTAGGCATGCTCCCTTGCCCCTCAACCCCCTGCTTTGCACCCCAATTCCACCTTAGCACTGGTCTGCTACAATATTGCCGTTGGGTACTTCCCTGTTCATGCCTCCTGTGTACATGCTAACATTCAGTGACCAATCTGCCAGACATATCCATTGTGGTACATCCTTAGTACTTGATGCAGGGTGTCTCACTTGGACTGTGCAGAGGTCAGATGCCCCGCAGGGACATGAGTGCCCATTCATGCTCCATGTGCATTCCACGCATGCCCATATGTGTCCATGACTGGATGATGACTGTAATACAAGTCCAGGATGACTTAAATTGCATGGCATTTCATCTGCCTTCCCATGTCAACTGTGGCTCAGTACTGCGTTGCACACATGTTTAGGGTCTGACAATCTGTGAGGGTCACAGGTCTCAGCCTGTTTAAAGGCCAATGACTCTGTCCAACTGGTTTAGTGTCTTCTCCACACGTGGGTGGACTCCAGAGGTTCATCATGTGTCCTGCTTACTGTCCCATCATCATTTGCAGTGTTGTCACTTGACTCACATGAAGCTGTTGATGCTAGTCAACACTGTCTGTGAATACACAGGTCTATGCTCAGCCTTTTGATACCATGCTAGGCATCCCTGCTTTTGCACTTGGGTGGAGGGGTGCTTTGCTTGTAGATATGTTACCCATTGAATGCACATTGCACGTGATGCCTGAAGTTGACCTTGCACTGCCTTCACATTTTCTGACACACACCATGGAGTCCTTGTACATGTAGGTAGTGAGTAACATACATATTCGCTGCACTGCATAGACCCACTTCAGTGCAAACTGCCACCTTTCAACAGGTCTAATCACAGAAGCAAATTCAAGTTGACCCAGCATGCATGCCAGGTTCTATTTTGTGTGTCACATGTCTGCCTGATATGTTTGTTGTCGGTGTGTGTGTGTGTTGTGTGCTTCTAACATGTGTAGTGACCTTTTTTCTCTCTATTTTTCAGATGATGACGCAATGGAGCCGGAGGATGGCGTTGTCATGCCAGGCACAGGGTTGTTCTCACTACAACAACCCGGCACAAGTGAGGGTCGTGGGGTGGTAGGCCATGAAAACCCCCAAGTGCTACAGTCCATCTTGTCTCTGGCTGCCTATGAGTCCAGCCCTGAAGAACACTCTGACAACCATGTCGAGTTGGATGAGCATCAGGTCCATATGTCAGGGGTGAGTGATTCTGATGTGGACACTCCTCTGTCTGCGACACCTGCACTGAGGGGTCAGACAGTTTTGGTACCTCCGCCCGTGGTGGATCGGGACGCAGGGTCACCCTCCACACCAGTCACTGATGTGCCCGGGACATCACGTCGACGGGGGCATGTAGTCATGCAGCCGCTGGCGGTGCCAACACAACGAGGACACACGGTCCTTGGGTCCCGCAGGGGTCAAGCCCAGCAACGTGGTCGCCGCGCGCAAACACAGTATACTGAGTGGGAGCAAGACATGACTGCCCATTCTGAACGGCAGGGGGCAGCAATGGAGAACATCGCTGAGAGCATGGAGCGTGTGGCCCAATCTGTGCTCCCCCTGCCAGGCAGGTGCAGGCGGCACGGTCCACGGCCCGCTCGCTCCGGCTGGGCATGGCGGCCTCAGACAGGGCACGCCAGGCTGAAATGTCGTCTCTGCATCAAGCAATTGCTGCTCACGCAGAGGCACACATGAAGGCCCTGAGGGAGGAGTATGCTTCCCTCAGATCCACTCTGGGTGTCCTTCTGATGTCCCAGAGGGAGCGGGCAGAGGAGAGGTTTGCACAGCTTGAGCGTACCATCTCGGCTGAGTTAAATGCTTGCTGGGAGGTGCAGCAGTTGTCAAGCCAGGCCTTGCAGGAGGAACTCTGTGTTACATATGCTACCTTGCAAGAGGAAGCACGTGTATCACGGGAGGTTCTGCATGCAGACCTACATGTTATCACCACACAGAACCAGGCTCACCCGTCCAGGCAGACCTGCTGCCGATGAGGGGCAAGCTGCGGCTAGGCGTGGTCATGCTCCTGTGCCACGTCCTCCTTTCCAGGAAGAGCCAGACTCGGACGACAATCTATCTCCCACATAGGTCGGGCTGTGCAGGCATTGAGCCCATGGAGGGTTTTTTTTCCTCAGCATCATCGCATGTGGGTGTTGAGCAGCACCCTGTACCTCCCCCCTCCTGGGTGCACCCCCGGGTCATATGTGACCATTTTTTATTTTTATTTTACTTTAGTTAGTTAAGTTTCTGTTTGATAGTTAGTTTAAATAGGTAAAGTAGGTTTTTCATAGTTAGTGTAATTAGTTAATATAGTTTAAAATTGCTAGTCTATTGTGCTTTCATGTGACGGTGTGGTGCTTTGTGGCTTTTGAAAGCATCCACTGTCTGTTCCAGCTGGGCCCTTCAAGCTTGTCTTGTGTATGTGTTTGCTGCTTGGGGTCCTTGACTCACATATGCCACTCCTGCTTCCCTTATACATGGGCTCGCAAGGATAGTTCGGTGTAACAGCCTATTACACAAGGGCAATGGACTGTCATATCTGTGGCATGCCTGCTGCTGTGGAACTTGTGTTAACACCCCTAGTGCGGATGATTGGGGTGTAATTGTCCACTGTTCTTCTTTTGCTAGATGGGGTGTTTAATGATTCATGTGTACATTCATTGCTATGCATTGTGTAGTATGTTTCTTATCTTTAATGAACATGTGCTTGTTGCAAATCATGCCGTAGATAGTATGTTCCACACTGTTGATGTGAAAGACGGACTGATGGTGTGATTTCTGATGTACGTCTCTGACATGGTCCAGTCATGTAATGCCTGAAGAGACACACACAGATGAATATTAAGCATTAATCATGTGTTTCATGCACTTTCTGCAGAGGGATGAGCCTCAAGGCCACCTTTGCCAGCAGACATGGGCCATTGGACGTCTGGAATCAGGACACGTTTGGTGCTGCCGACATTCGCATGTGTGCACAGGCAGAGGCACAGGGATTGCGATCATACATCCGTAAATCGATGACGTGTTTCAAGGGACTCCAGGCAAGGTGAGCAGTACAGGGGGGTCACAACACAGCAAACCTTCCACCTGGCCAGTGAACATGCATGCTTAGTAGCAGCACTGACGGTGAACTTGGAAAAATATTGGTGTAGAAGCACACAATACAGCTCAGATGTGTTAATGGACTGATGGCTAGTTGATGTGAAAGTTGTCTGGGGCACCTGCAGGGGCAGTGGCACATACCCTCCGGTCCACCATGGTCCATTGAGGCACTTGTATTAGCAATGTAGCATTCCGAGACATGGAATGAAGCAGCTCACAGGGACAGACAGCAAGGGACAGACTCGGGTGCAGTGCATTTCATTTCCAAGTAGAAATTGATACATGCACTGGCTACTTTATTTTGGTCATGGTGGTGCAGGACTTGTTCTGAAGTCAGACCTTGCTATATGCATCTGTCTGCTTACACAGGGAACATTGCATGTTGTGTGAATCGTGACACATTGGTGTTCCATTTGCCACGCACACACCGGTGCCTGACTTACTGCATTGACTGTGTATGAACCATCAGAGGGGTAATGTTACATATGGGTATGAAGCATCCACACAGGTTTGTCTGTTTGTAGTGTATTTTGTTACTTTGGGGCATATTTGGTAGTGTGTTTGTGTGTTTTGGGCACGCACAGATTATTAACTGTGGCTCTCTTTGCAGCATTGAACTGCTCCTGATACCGGACCGAAGAGTGCGCAGGCAGGAGGCCAGCACTCAACCAGAGATAAGTTTCTCTTTGACTTCCATTTGAGTAATTTGCTGCTATGTGCATGTGAACGAGTTTTGTCGATTTGTGTATGTGTTAATGTGTGTACTACATTTTGGTGCATTCCCTACTTTCCCGTGTCAATCCTACTCCCCTCTCCTGCCCCTCATTCCTGTTTCCAGTATGCCAATGCCTGTGCCGACTGCACATACCTGACCCTCCTTCCCCTCCAGGGTCTCAGATGCCTGTGTGAGTTAGACCTTGCAGGCACCCAGACCACGGTGGGGGTGGTTGTTTTGTGCCACTCCTGCGCCTATAAACGGGAGCTGTGACAGTAGACATTCGTTTGTGTTGCATCATTCTATGTTATGTACCACACATGGTTCAGATCCTGTAGTGACATTGTTTTACTGTGCTACCTTGGTTGTTGACATCATTGTGGTCGTACTTGGCCTTTGTGGCGTACTGCTACTTGAAGTCATCTACTGGAGGCTGTTCTGGTTTGTTTTACTGCCTGCAGGGTATTTGCTTGGCTTCTGTCTTGTCCTGCTTTGAGTTCTCTTGGATTTTGTGCTTTTGCAAATCTAGGTGGACTCTGAGGGTGCTGGCAACTTTTTACACACAAGGTGGGAGATGGTGACAAAGGGGAAGGGTGATCCTGTGGCCTGGTGGAATTCAAGGATGTACGATGAATGACCCAGATGCAGTTGTTCAGTGGGTCATGGTGATTTGTGAGGGAGGGGGGGGGGTTTGTTGATAGTTGCCTTGCCCTGCAGTGTGATGGGCACCCTGAAATTGTAATTGTGCTTTCCTGTGTACATGATGTATTCTGCTGATCACTGCATGTTCATGTGTTGTATTTAGCTTTCAGGTGTGAGGGGATAGCTGTGGTTTGACATGCTGGGGTATAAACATGGTGAATGTTCACATGTGATGTGTAGACGACACTGATGGTCACTTGATTTCACATGCATATGTTGAGTGCATGTCCCTACTGACCCACAAGCTCGCACTATGATCCACTACATGTACAACCACCCTTCCATGTCCACGTGTACACTCTGTTTGCCTTCTGGTGCCCACTGTGTCCCTGCAGCACTTGTTCTCTGACCATTTGTGGATCCTGCACATGCCTAATTTGGTTTTTTATGTAGTTTGTCGCTTAGATATGCTCAGGGTGTGCATCACACACAATGGCTGTTCTCTGTGCTGTGCGCTGAGCAGTGTGTTGCAGGAGATGGACACGGCACACAGTAGCTGCAGTGTTGATTTTGCAATGCACATTGTGCATGTAGACAGGCATTCATTGTTATGTTTCAACTACAACTTTTGGAATGCATTTGGGTATGACTTATTTTGGGTGGGAGGTTGTTGGTCAGTCATTTCATCTGATTCCATGTCAGGCATCATTGTCTGATGCCAATTTACATTTTTCACATGGCAATGCGTACCTTATTGTTACTGTGTTGGTGTATGGCTATTGCTTGCCATGTCATGTTGTAGTTTTGGAGGGTTTGAGTGACATACCAATGATAGTCATGGCCTGTTTGGCAGGTCTGTGTGATTCACACCTTGCATGTGTGCCTTTTGGTCACACAGGATTGCTTGTGTTTAAGTAGCTAGGGATGCACACAATGTGGCAATTCCATGGCAGCAATCTCAGGGTGGTAAGGTTGTGACAGTTGACTGTCTCTTTGTCATCAATTGTCACCTGGTATGTGCCAGGCCTGTGTGGTCTCTGCAGGGTGGAGAGTTTAGGTGAAAAATCTGTCCACAAGCTGGGCCCGTGCTTCCTCGCCACGTGCCCTATCCCCTCCCATGGGCAGCGCCTGTGCTTGTGGTTGGGGATGTGGGGACACCACCATGTCCACCAGTACGCCCTGCCGTGTTGCTACATTGTGCAGGACACATGCTGCCACAATGATCGTGCACACTACTGGGGGTGTATAGAGTAGCTGCCCGCCAGAGCGGTCAAGGGAGCGGAAGCGTGACTTGAGCACTCCGAATGTGCGCTCCACTATGGCCATGGTTGCAATATGGGCCGCGTTGTATCTTACCTGGGGTGGTGTGGTGGGGTTCCGGATTGGCGTCATCATGTGGTTGCTCAGAGGGTAGGCACTGTCCCCTGTAGAGGTGATAATGGTTGTGATTATTGGGGTTTGTGTATTTGTGTGTGTGTGTGTGACATGCATGCATGTGCACGGGCATTTGTACTCACCTAGGAGCCATGTGTCGCCATGCTGGCCAGCTTCCAGGTCCCGGCTCAGGGTGGACATTCTGTATATGAAACTGTCATGGGTGGAGCCAGGGTAGTTTGCATAGACAGAAGTGATGATTCCCTTTGCATCGCATACCACCTGTACATTGATGGAATGCCAGTGCTTGCGGTTTCGGTAGATGTGCTCAGTGGCCCTAGGTGGACGTAGGGCCACATGGGTGCAATCTATGGCACCAAGCACTTTGGGGAAGTGTGCCACCCTGTAAAAGTCCTGGACTTTCTGCGGGTGTTCTGGGCATGTATATGTGCCTGCGGACTGAGGGGCGTGCAGTCATGATTGCCAAGACCTGGTGTAGGCAGCGTGACTGCGTGGTCTGTGAGACCCCCCCACTATAGCAGTAATCCGCTGAAAAGACCCAGTGGCCAAAAAATGCAGGACATTGAGCACCTTCTCCAAGGGGCTCAATGCTTGGGAGCAGAGGGTGGGGGATGTTAGGTCATCTTCCCACTCCCTGACCAGGTCTAGGATGATACGGTGTGGAAACCTATACCTGCCATAGACCTGGTCGTCAGGCATCCCAAAAAGGCTTGTCCATGGTGAAAAAATGCATGCCCTGGCTATTCTCCTCCTCCTGCGGTGTCCCACGATCAGTGCTGCGACAAATGGGGCATTCATCGTAGCTGTATATACGTGTTTGTTGTTTGCGCGCACTTTTATACTGTGCGCGGGGACGCTTCCGCCTGCCTTCGTGTGGCAGACGCGCTGACGCCTGTGCGCGTCTTTTGCCGTGCTCGGGTTTCCCGTATTGGAATCCATGAATACAGGTTGTTTGCGTGCGTGTGGGCGTTCCGTGTAGTTCCCTGCAGTACTTCCCCAGTTACGCCTTCTTTTTCACGTGTTATTCCCCATTCCGCGTGTTACGCCCCCTGTTCCGCCTACTTTTGTTGTGTGCGCCGCACTATGTGTGCGTTCACTGTGCGCTTAGCGCACGCTGTTTGGAGACGTGTGCGCCAGCATGCGCGATGCACGGATTTGGCGCACAACCAGTGGGAAAGTAGCGCAGCACCTTCTTTGAATCACACGTGAGCGCGTGCGCTTGCTTTCTCACGCTTGCGCCTTCTTGTGCCTGCTTGCGCTGGGATTTTCGGCACACGTTTGTTCCATGAATCGGCCCCTTAATCTCTTAGTTCATTAATCATTTCGAACCGGTCACCATCCTGACCCAGTGAACCACTGGGAGGCAGCTTCCAGCACTGCCATGAAGTGCTCTCAGAGCTTAATGCATAAAAATAAATAAGTGCCAGGGCCCAAGTATTTTTGAGCACGTCTTTTACACATCGGGGGCGGGCAGCTCCGAGTGCACTGTTGCCACCACCCACAGTACTCCTCACACTGGCAGCATATTTGTGGTTAAAGCTGCAACTGTCAGCTGCCCCATCTGGATGACGGAGGCACTACCCAAGGAATAGGTGCATTTTTACAACATAACACAAAATGCAGTCCACATAAGAGAAATAGTTAATTGTTTCTTTGAACACATCATCATTGTTAACATTTTGCGTTGATTCTATAAGTTTCAATTGGAACATGTTGACCATCTAGCCACAGAAAAAAGAGCAAACGTGATTTGCACCTTTAGAAAACTGATGAACAAATTCAGGAAAAATCATGAATGAACTGATTAACTTACTTGTCAAACGCTGAAGCTAGGCGATCTTCCCTAGCCTGGCACTCATGGCAAGCACTTCCCTTTGCCAGTGCCGTTTACCCTGGCATTGTCCCTGTGTTGGTGCTGCTGCCTGTTGACTGTCCTGCTGTTGTCATCCCACACTGCTGTGGCAATGGCAATTACAGCAGCAGAGCCCCACCATTATCATGCAGGCTGCCTGGAGCACTGTGCTGCCATGGCCAGCACAGGCCCCCAGCACTGATTGCCATATTACAACTCATGGTCATCCATAGGAATGGATAACCAGTTCTGCCCCACCCACTTGCTCATCAGGTTCATGAATAACAATGCGCTGACCCAGGATGCTGTTGCTTGCGTTGCCAAAACAACATCTCATAATCAAACTGAGTCTGAGGCAACAAGGGCCAGGGCTCAGAAATAAGTGCTGGGGCTGAGCCCCGGCAAACACCCCCACAAATTAAGCACTGAGCGAGCTTCATTACTTTATAGCGGTGTATTGGTTCAAGTCTCCCTGTGCTGCACCTTGCATCAGGTCTTTATTTTCCATTCCAGGGGCTCTTTGCAGTTGAATGTGGTCCCAGAGCTCAGTCCTACAGCATTACGCGGGCCCGCTGCATGGGTTTAGAGGTGGCACACTCTGCATCGTCAAAGTACTGAAGGATGGAGGCAATGAACGTCAGTCAATCAATGTCTCTGCTGCCTACAGATATGGGGCCCACTTTATAGAGCCAGGATCTCCCGCTTGCTGCTGCCTATCAAGCTCAAAGCTCCAGGCCCCCCACATGAAACATGCTCACTCCCCCACAGAGCTCAATCTCTCACATGAAGCAATAAGACAAACTTCATCAAGCAAAATTAATTAACTACAATCAAATTTCACACAAGCAAGTGAGACACACAAAGGGGGCTTAGCCTTGCTGTATTTGCATTCACGGAGGTTGATGGGCTGTGACTGGGTGAGCTCATCAAATGCTGATCTGCCTCTTCATCTCCCCGCGTTCTCTGTGCAATGCCCTTTTTAAATGTTATCCTTGCTTGGCAGCATATAAAGCCACTGAACTGGCGATTGACAGCACTCTGACCCTATCTGCGCTGTAGGGCGGGGGCGGACGTTGAAACGAACAAGCCCTCAAGCAGATAGAATTCATGGGCTCTCCAAGCTCAGGCCATGTTAAAGGTCGGGCTGCCTTTGGGGCACCCTCATAGTTAGTCTTGCGAAAGGAACAACCGGAAGTCGAGGGGCCAGGAACCCGGAAATTCTCTGGGTCCACACACACAATTGTGCCCTTACGCTTAAATAGGGCCACTTCCAGAGATGTAGCCAGTATTGCCTAGCAAATGGGGCCTGATGCTAATGTAGTTGGGCCCACTGCACTGACAAAAATATCTGTAAATGCCCACACAGCGCTGCTGAGTGGGCATTTCCAGATTTTGGGCGGGCCTTGCCCCTCAGGCCCTACCCTGCCTACGCCTCTGGCCACTTCCCCATTCAAGGTCCAAACTTTTCAGCGGGCGCCAGAGGAAGGTCGAGAGAAGGCTCTTTAAGCTGAAGTCTCAGGCGGTTCCAGTTGAAAACCTGGAACAGCTGAGAGCTGGACCCGTTAAAAAGTTGGAGGCCCCAGTCAACATGACAGGCATGTCTTAAGCACTGGCTAAACAAGCAAACTGCTTCCAAAATGCCGTATTTCAGTATTTATAGAGCATGACAAGTGTAAATGTGCCAAATAAAGGGCAAACAAACATTTTCAGAGCGGTTTACGTAAAACGTAACATATAAATAATTTGCGTGTAAAAGAGAAAATCCTATCACTGCTTGGGAAGTGATATTTAAACATTTCAACAGCTTGATAAGGGCTTGAGAAATGGTAAGCAAGCAGTTCTCTTTGTCTAGACTAGTACATGTAGCCCAGTGGTCCTAATGGGGTCACCCCCCGGAAGTGCTACATGCTTGTCCTCTAAGGGAAAACAGGAAATAACGACACAGACACAACCGTGTAAGAAATGGAATATATGATTAAATGTTTGTATATCTAGTGTTTTTGTTTTACTTGGGGAAATGTTCCTGGACTGATCCATCCAGCTTACTCACCAAGGGGCTGGATGGAATCTGAAAAAAAAACAAACAGAACAAAGAACAGAGATCCCCTGCCCCAGAAGTGGGCTCGGGAGACAGGATCCTAAAGAAAAACTGTTGAAGAGGAGAAAACCGTTGGAAGGGAGAAAGAAGTGTTATGAAGATGAATCGGAAGCAGGTAAGTTATATAATTGGGTTTATTTAGGTTAATAAACAAGAAAAGAAGACCCCACATATCATGGGCTCCCTTCCCCTCAGCTCTTTTCTCCAACTGCCCAACTTAGAACCAAACAAGTAAAACACAGACCAACATTCTATGACATCATAGTGTATGCTCCCTTCACTAGCAATCTCCTCACCAAAGGAGATACACTACAACACATCTCCCCTTTTATTTTTTTATATATATATATATATCATCTGATCGCCTTTTTCTTTTCAGCATGTTACGATGACGTCATCACATTTCAAAATATTGATTTACAACAAACATTTACCTTAACTTAGTCACAACTCAATTGACCTACAACAATTTGTCATGAGCGGCACAACTTGCCATTTCCTTGTTTCCTCTCCTGGACATCTTTCCGCATATGGCTTTCACACATTCCCTCTCCTCACAGAGGCAACTCTATCCTTATTCCACACTTGCCCTCCAGCAACACGCACTGCCCCTTTCATGACTGCCACAACTCTGACAGGATCCGAATAAATGGCCTCCCCTTTCCTCCTTATCACTGCTTTCCTTATCCTAATCCAGTCTCCACACTCCACACGCAACTCTTTATTTCCTCTCCTCAAGTTTTCACGCTTGACCCAATCTGATTTCTTCCTCACTAATGACCTTCTCACCTCATCCACAACAAGATCAGTCTCCCTACATCTTCCCAGCCATGGCGGACAAGCCATGGAATATGGCTTCCTTCCCCTCATGAGCTCAAATGGACATATACCGGTCGTAGAATGCGGCGCCATCCTCAGAGGCCACATTCTATTTTGTATTAGAACTATTTTGTCCAAACCACACTCCTCTCCCATACGTACACTCTCCATTACACACCTATTCATTCTCTCAACCACACCATTTGACTCGGGAAGGTACAATGAGGTTCTTTTGTGACCAACTCCACACTTCCTCAAATAGTTAGAAAATATCTCTCCAATAAACTGGGGCCCATTGTCGGTCAATACGGTTTCAGGCAAACCCTCACTTGCAAAGATTTCCTGTAGAACCTTTATCATACTTTCACTCGTGATATCTCTCACAACCTTAAAATCCACCCACCTGGAAAACAAATCCACCACCACAACTATATACTTTCCCCTAGCATAACCTAGTTCCACGGGACCAAGTATGTCCATGGCTATATCACACCATATCCTGGACGGAAGACCAACATCCACTAAAGGTTGCTTTCTGGCCGCTATTCCCTTTCCACTCTTAACACAAAACTGACAATTTGCCAAACGATCTTCCACCTCCTTGTCAAAACCCGGCCACCAATAATCTTCTCTCAATACTCCTTTGGTCTTGGTAATCCCAATATGACCACTATGTGCTAACTCTACCACTTTCTTCCTTAATCCTATCGGGACCACTGCCCTACCCCATCTGAACAGAATCTTATCATTTACTGATAATTCATCCTTCACCTCCCAATACGGCTTCACTCCTTCCGTCAATTCCGCTTTAATCGGCCATACTGCCGATTCAACATATGTGATAACCCTCCTTATGATGTCATCTCTCTCCATTTCATCCAACCACTCCTGCTTGGATACAATGCCATCGGTGTTGACAAACACCAATTCCATTTCCTCATTTTCCGTACCTTCAGGCGCTGCCACCTTTATCCTTGATAGACTGTCGGCTAAAACATTTTCTCTCCCGGGTATGACTTCCATCCTAAAACAATGTGTCTGCATCCTGGTAACCCACCCTGCCACTCACCGAGATACTTTGTCAAGTCCCTTATTCTCAAAAATGGCCTTTAAGGGTTTATGATCCGTTCGCAACACAAATTCTACTCCCCACACAAAATTTCTGAAACGTTCCACAGCCCAAAAACATGCCAAAGCCTCCTCCTCTAGAACCGAGTACCTTAACTCTGCTCCCTTGAGACCCCTTGAGGCATGGGCGATTACCTCCTCTGAACCATCCTCCTGCTTCTGTGATAGCACAGCTCCCAGTCCACACTCACTAGCGTCAACTGTGATCATGGTTAGCTTCCTCGTATCAAAACATCCTAATGGCCCAGCCATATTTATTTCTTCCTTTATCCTGTTAAACTCCCTGTCACACTGGCTATTCCATACAAAATCGGCGCCCTTCTTGAGAATCTTTCTCATCTCCTGTACTTTGTCAGCATAATTTACCACAAATTTGTGGTAAAATTCCGTCATTCCTAGAAAAGAGCGCAGCTCATTCTTGCTTCTCGGTTTCTCAACACTCTTGATGGTATTAATCATATCTTCCTTGGGCTTAACCCCATCCCCTGACACTTCATGTCCTAGGTAGTCCACTTTCGTTACAGCAAACACACATTTCTCACCCCTCAAAGTAATACCTCTTTCCTCAAATATCCCCAAAACCTTGCGTAGGTTCCTGTCATGTTCTTCCATTGTTACACCACTCACCAATACATCATCCTGAAAACAAAACACTCCCTTTAGCCCTTTCAACAAACGATCCATGATCTTCTGAAATACTGATGAAGCGGACACCAGCCCAAATGGCATCCTCCTAAATTGAAAAACACCTTCATGCGTTACAAAAGCCGTAACTTTCCTACACTCCTCCACCAATTCGACCTGATGATAAACTGATGTCATATCTAGCTTAGAGAAAAATCTTCCTCCACCCACCATCGTCAACAGTTCACCCATGTTGGGCAGAGGATGTCTGTCCACCAACACACACTTATTTAACTCACGCATGTCAACACACAACCTTATGTCACCTGAACTTTTCTTCACAATCACCACTGGGGATACCCACTCAACCCCACCAGCTCTCTCGATCACCCCTGACTCCAACAACTTCTGTAACTCCCTTTGCACTTTCTCCCTCAAAGCCAGGGGCACAGGCCTGAGTTTCGCCACGATGGGCATACTATTCCTTTTCAATGTTATCTGGTGCTGAAACCCTCTCACCTTTCCCAACTTCTCATTAAACACTTTCACAAACTCCGACATGTATCTATCATGACTCGCCGATACTTCGGAAATTTGCAACACTTGCTCTGGGTGATTGGGGTCGAGTCTGATCCCTAAATTCTTTTGTTCTCTCCACCCTAACAAAGTTTGCCCCTTCTTAGTGACATACACCTTGCCCTCACAACTGCGTCCCTTGAATTCAAATTTACTCCACACATAGCCCAATAAATCAATACGATCTAGGTTGTATCCTCCTGGACTTATGTCAGGCTCTGATAACTCAGATACTACTCCTTTCATTTCGCACTCAAAAGCAACTCTGGATATTAAAGTTATTTTCGACCCTGAGTCAGCCATCATTGATACTTTACGCCCATTCACCGTCACCACAGCATAAGGTCGTTCACAATCCTCCGGATCCCCACCATTTGTAACAACATTAACAGTATTCACGATAACATTTTGTAATGGCACCACAACTTCGTCATCTGATGACTTTCCGTCTTCTTCCTCATTTACATACAAAACTCTCCGTTGGCCTGCCTGTCCAAATTGGTAGTTCTTGCAGCATGATGCTAAATGCCCTCTACTTTTGCATTTTGAGCATATACTTTTCCGTCCTGGACACACAACAGAGGATGCGAAGTGTGTCGCACTAGCACACCGATAACATAGTCTTTCGTCCTTCCTATCCTCTTTTTTTCCAAATCTCTGCATATAATCTTGACCCTTCCTTTCCTCCGGATTATTCTTCGCTGCCTGTCTGTTTCTTCCTTTCCTTTTGTTCTTTCCTTCAGCTACGGACAACACCTCCGGTTTACTTTCTTTGGGCTCCCCTCCTTCAGTTTTGGACAGTTTGGCCACACATGCCAAGGAATGTTCCACTCGTTTCGCCAAGTCCAATACTTCATCCAAACTCGGCTCGTCCTTTAGCCACAACTCCTCTCGTATCTTGTTGGATCGACAATGTGTCATGAATTGATCGCGAATATGTTTGTCGAAACTTCCTTGAAATTTGCATGTAAGAGCCATATGTCGCAATGCAGTCACATAATCCTCCACAGACTCATTTTGAGCTTGTGTGCGCATCCGGAAATTGTACCTCTCCAGAATCGTGCTCCTTTTTGGGTTAAAATGCTTGTCTAGCTTCACTAATGCGGATTCGAACTCATTTAATTCATCCCCACTTCCGTCACTCACTAGTTGAGGTAGAGTCTCAAAGATTCTTTGGCCCTCGAAACCCAAAAAATGTAACAGTAACGCCAACTTCCTCTCGCTGGAATAGGCTGTCCCGCCGGCCGCCTTCATGTAGTGCAGGAAATCCTTGCGCCATTGGGGCCACGCAATTCTTGCTGCGCCTGGAGCATGCATAAAAATGGGAGGACCCGATATTCCTGGCAAGGCCGCCATGATATGATCTCAAGATGTCACTTGGTTGTGCCTTTTATGTTCTCCCTGCTCAATATAATTCAATATATTCCCACGCTGCACAATGTTTTGATAATGGTCGTCGTCAACCCCCTGAGGGCTATCCCACGCTGCACAATGTCTTGCTAATGGTCGTTGCCAACCTCCTGATGGCTACGCAAATGCAGCACGGTGCCGCTCACCTTCCTTAATGATAATTAATGTTTAGGCTTCAGTTCAGTTATTTCCTTGTTGCTTTACGACACAAATAACTGATGGGAGGATCAGGCTCCTTACTAAAATGAAAAACGCCCCTCTATTCAAAAGTTCGCGGTAGAGTTCCGTTCATATGTCCCCCCCGTTAAGAGAAATACGGTACTAGTTCAATACCGCTCCCCACGCCTTCCCTCAGCCGTCTATGCCGGGCGACGCACGAACGCTGCGCCGAAGCTGGTGGATAAGATCAGGCACTTACTTTAGTCGGCGAGGTATGTTGGGGAGCAGGCCTGCGCGCGGTGGCCACTCAACGCTTTAGGGGAGCGGAGCGGCCGACGCGAAGACCTCCACGCAGTGGCCGCTCAACGCCACGGGAGAGCGGAGCGGCCCTTCCAGAAGCTTTCCTTTGACGCCGGTCCTCTTCTCAATGCCAGCCGCTGTCGGGCTGGAGCGTTCGCGCGGTCAGCTGGTTTCTTCAGCTTTCCGCGTCAGCAGGCATCCTGGGCCCGGGCGGTCAGCCACAAACAATGAGGAAACGTCTCTCAGCGGCCGGCGAGTGGGCGGCGTTTCACCTAAGAGGCCGCTCACGGAAGGGAAAACGAGCTGGCTTTTCCATGCCCATGCTCGCACAGGTAGTGCGAACTTGGAGAGCGCGGCTGGCAGCAGGAGCAGGATCTCGTTCGAAAACCGCTTCTCTCAACACGGGCTCGCCAGAACAGTGTACCTCAGCTGGGGTCTTCTCTTCTACTGCTTTCCATAGCCATCTGATCCCATCCTCGTCGCCATTGTTATGAAGATGAATCGGAAGCAGGTAAGTTATATAATTGGGTTTATTTAGGTTAATAAACAAGAAAAGAAGACCCCACATATCATGGGCTCCCTTCCCCTCAGCTCTTTTCTCCAACTGCCCAACTTAGAACCAAACAAGTAAAACACAGACCAACATTCTATGACATCATAGTGTATGCTCCCTTCACTAGCAATCTCCTCACCAAAGGAGATACACTACAACAAGAAGCAGCAGGGATTACTGGCTCCCTGGGGTGCTGTGGCCTCAAGCAGCCCCAAGGGTTGGAAGAATAATGTAAAAAATACACATAAAATAGGCTGCATGTTGGGAGTGCCCGGGCTGCATGCCCTGGGCAGCCTGGGCACTTATGGACCATGAGGGCTGTCACCCACACCCCACCGGGGCCTAGACCAACACTTCACATTATTACATGCCTGGATCACGCCAGGTGGTCTGATCAAAGTGCGAAGAGCTGCCCGGTCTGCACCACGTGCATCGAGGTCAGTTGGGGTGGCCCCAGCATATAATACCTGCCTGGCCGCAAATGCCAGGTGCGGCCCGGGAGGTGAAGGAGAGAAGGGAGGAGGTACTCAAGTCTGCCCTTCCTTGTCGGGCATGGTGGTGAAGACGAAGGCCTGGGCCATGCACTCTGTGCAGGCCTGGGTGAAGTCAGGAGAGGAGGGAGGCCCTCAAGTCTGCCCCGCAATATCGGGCAGGTGGTGAAGAAAGCCCCGGGCCACCTGGGTGGTCCAGATGAATAGAAGTCCAAAGTCCCGGGCTGCCATGTCCTGGTTGCGCGGATGAAGCAGAGGGCTCCAGCATAACGGCAAGAACCTGGGAAGTATGCTGCATGACCCCTGCTCCACACCGGCAAAATGAAGAGAGGAGTTAGGTCTGTGAGCCATTGCAGCATGTGAGGGTTTATTGAGAAGCCACCCTCAACACAGGGAGTTCCTTCCCTCCACACTCACGTAGTTATGCAACAAATTGTTTAACAGATTCCTTTTTTAGCCCTATCTCAGACACATATCATGCCCCTTGGGTTCCTCTCCACTGAGCTGACAATGAGCCAAGAACTAGGCCGGTGTACAGGAAATATATTGGTATTTATTTAAATTAACAGTAATAGAAATTAGCACAAAAATATTGAAAAAAACACTTTATCAGTGGTTCAACACAATCAACTTCTCTCAGCATAAATACATCACAAAAGTGAGTTAAAAAAACACAATCGTACAGTTTTTTTTTCCCAATTTCACTTCACGAAATAATTACACTGATCAATAATATCATTTCACCTAAACTTTTGGTTTAAAACAAACACAGGGTGATTTATCGCTTTTTTTCAGACCCCCCCCTTGCTTTGGTCTATGTTGGGAAATCAGGCAGAAAAATGTGAATGCTTTGTGGAATTTTGGATTTCAGACCCCCCCTTACTGAAAGGCGTGTGTTGGGAAGCTGGATAAAAAGGTTGGACTGATTTAAGAACAAGGACACCCCTCTTCCTTAAAGAAGTCGGGGTCAGCTGGACAACAAGGATTACCCAATAAATTATAGGCTATAGTTTTCAGCGCACACTGTGAAGTGAGCTTTGTTAATTTAGAATTTTAACAAAATTCACCCCATTGTGTTCTGCCAAATGGGAATAAACTAGATTAATATTTTTGGTTACATAGGCTAACGATCTACACAGCCCCCGCCCCCCCCCACCTACTATAAAGGGAAAGGATTCAAGGCTGTCCCCACCTTTTGGGTTTCCAGGGCTTTGTTCTACTTACATAGCAAGCCTCTGATTATGGTTCAGGAAAGCCGGCTGAAACCCCGGACACTCTGGACAGATAGGGTAGGGGTCTGGTCACTCCACTCTCAAAGATGGCCTCCCGCTCTCCACCACAGGACCCAGTCAGCTTTGAGGCCGTCCTAGAAATAAACAGGTCCACCCAGGATGCACTTTCAGCAATCTCCTCTGGTGTCTCTTTACAGCGATCAGATGGAAAGTTTCAGCAGCCTTCCTGCAGGTTTGTCTCTTCACTTTGTCCTCCTGTCTTTCTCCTTTGTCTGTCTGTCTGGTTTATGTGTGTCCCTGTCCTAGTGCAGTCCCCCTTATATAGCAGCAATGATATCACCAATTTTACAATCTTGGGGAAGTAACTGCAATAATCCCTGCCACTAGGATTGGACAGTTACCCTTCTCTCTCCGCCCCAAGTCAGGATTGGTTTAGGGGTTCAGATCATGGAGAATTAGATAAGCCAACTGCAAAATTTGTACGATGTAACATGGCCATGTGGCACATTTCTGCCGTTTCCATAAAAAGAACAACCTTTATGAAGATGTAAGTGATAATGCATATCCCTAATTTTATTTTCCACCCGCTCACCAACTCTCACATTTGGCACATGTTCAGATCAGCCAGAAACCTAGTCTAACTGGCCATAACAGTTCCCAGAGTCACAGGTAGATGCATTTCATATCTCCAAAATCGCCTGGCAATTACATAAAAAATGGTACAAAAAATGAAATCAATCCACATTATGGTTGCCAAAAAAAAGGCCTAAATGATAATAGTCCTTTAAAATTAATTGTGAATGTTCATGTGGGACACATGGCAGTTTCTGCCTTCTAGCCATTTGTCTCCCTGAGCGAGCCTGTGACCAGAGGTTTTTTATGAGTCTCTCTGAATTTGGCAGCTTGCTCTTTGAATATGCAGCCCCAAGTCTTCACACCTTTTAGTCATGCTCCAGCCAAGGATGACTTTCCTTGAAGTCCCTGCTTTCAGAGCCAGCAGGGCTTTCGACACCTTCAGCAGGAAATTCTATTGCAGAGGGTCATTAGAAGTGATATCTAGGCTGGAAGTGGGATATTTCCTTTGTAACGTTTTGACCACAGCTAGAAACAGGGTCTGTCTTGGGCTGACATTTTTACATGAAGACAAAGTGGCTCTTCAAATGTCACTGGAGTTTTGTAGGTGAAACATAACATACATTGCTTTTGTCAACCCACACATCATGTTTTGTTTTCCTGACATTTTTCTGTGAGCAGCAATATATTTTCCACTTTTTTTTTGCAGGCCGTTTTTGTTTTCAATGTTTAAACATTCTTTTTTCCATGTGACAGGGATCTTTGATTCCTCCTTATTTTGTAGATTAAAATGCTTCTTGTTCATTGGTAATGACAGGTAGGCCTCTTTCCACATGGCTCTTCAACATTACTTGAATAACAAAAACAAAAGCCAGGCCATTCTTGCTATTCATGTGAAATGGATTTCTATTTGGGGCCTTTAAATGCACCCATCATCCCACTGCGGCATTGAAATGAATGACGGCAGGCAGTGTCCCCACAGCAACAGAGACACCGCCTGAAGAAAATCAGTACTGCCGGGTGAAGCGGTGACAGTGGGCAGCCCCCCACCCTTGGGGCCAGCCATGAAGATCCATGAGCACCGATGAGTGCGGCAATTCTATGTGACTGATGGGGCTGCCATTAAGAAGATCTCTAGTGCTATGGGCCCGGTGGTAAGTGTGGCAGACCCCACATGCATGAGGCCACCTAAGAAGAGTTTATTATGCGTGATGCAGAGGAAGAATAGGTGGCACCATGTGGTAGTCGGGCCACCAGAAAAGCAGCAAGTGCAGGGGTGCATTGCATGTTTTGTTAGATGTCAGACCCCGAAACCACCAAGGACAGTACCAGAGACCCAGTAAGGAGAACGTGGTGGGTGACTACAGCAGCCACGCCATCTAATGTAATGTGAATAGTTGTGTTTTATTTGAATATGTATGCATGTTTGTGTGTCATTGTAAGTAGTGTAGCTAAATGTAAATTTATAGGTATGCATAGGTTGTAGGGGTAGTTTTTTATAGCTATTAAATCTATAGTGCATGTTGATAAGTGGGGGATGTATATAGTGGTGTAGTTTGTGTGTGAAAAGGGTACAAAAAGGGGTTAATACCCTGTCACAATGAGGGCAAGAGAAGTGGTGGCCTGCAAGAGGCTGCCTAGGAGTTGGGACTACCCATGGGGCCATCTAGTGGCCCCTCTCTTCAGTGGATGGGGCCGGTATAGGTTAGAGTTCTGTTCCACCAGGTTCACCCTATAGGGCTTCCTGTGACCCCACTAAGGGGTGGGGGGTTACGGGGCAGATCCCTCAGAAAGACCTCACACCAAGGGAAGGGGGTTAGTCTTAGAAGGAAATGTTTATTAAGAAATGTGGTGTTATCTGTTTTTTTATAAATAAAGAGAGGTCCCCATTGTGAGCCTTAAAAAATCTACCTTAGTGTCTGTGTCCAGTTGGAGTAGAGAAGGTAAGGACTCTGGATTTAGCCCATCTCCTGTTTAACAACAGATGTGTTTGCAGATTGCATTGGCCTCCTTCCTTTCAAGCTGGCCTGGTGGGGTTGGGGGGTGGGGGTGGTTTGATTCCATTGGACCCATCACTGGCCTGGGGTGGGGAATGTACGCTGCCTTGTCTGGGCCTGTCTGGAAAAGCAGGAGCTACATATGGAAAGATTTAGCTGTCATAAACCCTGCAGTAATCGGAGAAAACAGCGTTTTGCCACTAAAGGGCCATTGAATACTTTGTTTTGAATGTCTGCACGCAGTGATGTCGCTCCTAGTCTGCAGGCCTCAAGGAAGCACTACCTTGAAGTCTAGGGATCTGCGTGAAATGACTGAGGAATAAAGTCTGAGTACCAGAAGTCTGAATTTTTTCTTGATTTGTTCGCACAGCTTCCACACTTTACAACTATTCATGTTCTATGAACTTTACCCCCCCACATATACATATGCAAACATATGGGGGTCGGACTTTTGGTACTCTGACTTTTTTGCCGCAGTAATTTCGTCCTATTCCGAAGTCTAGCTTGTCCCGCTGAGCTAACCATCAAGTCTATTTTCATGGTAAGGGCTGGGAAAGGCCCTACTCTTCTGATGTTTGACATAAGTCTACGTCCATCTGCCAGTTCTGAAAGAAAACGTATGAGTACCTCTTCCAACATACGTAGGGGTGCAGGTGGTGGCGGGTGAGGGTGCTGATTATTATTATTTTTTTTAAGTGTATCAGTTGTCGCCATCGAGTACAGCATACTTTTGAACTCTCTAAGAAGTTTCGGTTTGGGGGACAGAGTACGTAATTATCAGTATTCTTTCCTGCCAGATCATTCTCAAATTGTTACCCTTGCCACGATCTCCACCATGCCCCGTTCTCTTGTCATGCTGCGTTCCCCTAGGTGCATCTCTGCTGGTCATTCTATTTAGTTTGTATGTTCAGCCAATTAATTCCTGACCCTACAGTAATACTCATCGTGATTGGTGGCCGGTGTATGTATAGGGAACAATTGGCTGCAATGGAATTCTTCTGAGACAGATGTTCTTGTGATGGCTAATAGGATGGTCCTTGGGGCCACTGATTCTGGCTTTCTTTGCAGAGGTTTAGGCAGGTCCAAGTGGACCAGATGAAGTATCTCTGGGGGTGGAGGGGTTGTGGGGGGACACGCTCAGCAGCACATTTTGACTCATGGCTCAGGTTATTACCAGGGGTGTGGACTTTTGCTTTTCCTGGCCAGAGGGTGTCCGAGGGGGCCGGGCCCCCGAGCACCCACCTACCCGTGACCCCTGGTTATTACAGTCTCCCTTTCCTGTGTTTTTTACTTACAAGTTCTAAGCAGGCAAGGCAACAGTGATCCCAGTTTTTTCCCAGATGGACTATGCAGATAGTGTAGGTTTCAGCTTGCCAATATGTCTGGTTCCCTTCTTGAAGGGAATCCAAATACTGATATTAGGCTACATTGAGGAATTGACTGCTCAGAACCCATCTGTACCATAGACACAGCTGTTATAATTGCCCGATAACAATAAGTCTGGCTGAAAATAAAGCTGTAGAATTGAAGAGGTATACATAACTAATTATAAATTGAAAGTAACGTAAACCATTAAAATAAAGACTTTTTAAATAAAGAGAATAAAAATAGCAATGTATTATTTTGTAAATTCTTTTCTTAAAAAAGTAATTTATATACCAATGTATGTATTTAGTTTAAAACGTGTGTTTGATTTTCCATTGATGTATCAGTTCCAGGGAAGTCCTAACACACCACCCCCAGCATAACCCATCATCCCTTTATTTGCACATATTATTTCCAGCCTCGACGGTGTGCTTTCAAAATGGGGGCGGCCCCCAATGCTCCATGCAGCAACCCAACCTCCCCTGCTCCCCTCATCCGCACTAATCCATAACCAACCTACCCAGGAGTTAATGCCTTTTATTTTTGTTTCAATCGTGTTTGACCATTTTTTAAATGCATATGAAAGTTTTTAACTTTCTTCTGCCTCAGTTATTTTCTGTAAACGTTATTGTTCCCTCTTCTTTTTCCGTATTCTTCATATTTGCTGACTTCTTTTTACTGTATAGACAATGCACAGGCCACATGGTGCAATGATGCTCGCTCTGATTACTGCAGCTGTTCAGACAGTGCCTTTTCTGCCATTGCAGCATGCTGCAGTGTCTCGCAGCCTTGCAGGCATTCGGGTGTCAGCGTTTTAGAGCTGTAGGAAAGACCAATTGAAACAAACGTATTCGTACACTTAGAATCTAAGTCCTTCTTTCGACAATCTAAAGCACTTTACTTGTCAGGACAGGAGCCATTCTGACGATTTAAATCAATGTTGCCACCTCTCCCCCTGTCTCTGGCCGCGATGTATCCATGATGCCACCTCTCCTCCTGTGTCTGGCCACGATGTATCAACGTTGACACCTCTCCCCCTGTGTCTGGCCACGATGTATCAATGTTGCCACCTCTCCCCCTGTCTCTGGCCGCGATGTATCCATGATGCCACCTCTCCTCCTGTGTCTGGCCACGATGTATCAACGTTGACACCTCTCCCCCTGTGTCTGGCCACGATGTATCAATGTTGCCACCTCTCCCCATGTGTCTGGCCAAGATGTATCAATGTTGCCACCTCTCCCCCTGTCTCTGGCCGCGATGTATCCATGATGCCACCTCTTCCCTTGTGTCTGGCCACGATGTATCAATGTTGCCACCTCTCTCCCTGTGTCTGGCCAAGATGTATCAATGTTGCCACCTCTCCCCCGTCTCTGGCCGCGATGTATCCATGATGCCACCTCTCCCCCTGTGTCTGGCCACGATGTATCAATGTTGACACCTCTCCCCCTGTGTCTGGCCAAGATGTATCAATGTTGCCACCTCTCCCCCTGTCTCTGGCCGCGATGTATCCATGATGCCACCTCTCCTCCTGTGTCTGGCCACGATGTATCAACGTTGACACCTCTCCCCCTGTGTCTGGCCACGATGTATCAATGTTGCCACCTCTCCCCATGTGTCTGGCCAAGATGTATCAATGTTGCCACCTCTCCCCCTGTCTCTGGCCGCGATGTATCCATGATGCCACCTCTTCCCTTGTGTCTGGCCACGATGTATCAATGTTGCCACCTCTCTCCCTGTGTCTGGCCAAGATGTATCAATGTTGCCACCTCTCCCCCGTCTCTGGCCGCGATGTATCCATGATGCCACCTCTCCCCCTGTGTCTGGCCACGATGTATCAATGTTGACACCTCTCCCCCTGTGTCTGGCCAAGATGTATCAATGTTGCCACCTCTCCCCCTGTCTCTGGCCGCGATGTATCCATGATGCCACCTCTCCCCCTGGGTCTGGCCACGATGTATCAACGTTGCCACCTCTCCCCATGTGTCTGGCCAAGATGTATCAATGTTGCCACCTCTCCCCCTGTCTCTGGCCGCGATGTATCCATGATGCCACCTCTCCCCCTGTGTCTGGCCACGATGTATCAATGTTGACACCTCTCCCCCTGTGTCTGGCCAAGATGTATCAATGTTGCCACCTCTCCCCCTGTCTCTGGCCGCGATGTATCCATGATGCCACCTCTCCTCCTGTGTCTGGCCACGATGTATCAACGTTGACACCTCTCCCCCTGTGTCTGGCCACGATGTATCAATGTTGCCACCTCTCCCCATGTGTCTGGCCAAGATGTATCAATGTTGCCACCTCTCCCCCTGTCTCTGGCCGCAATGTATCCATGATGCCACCTCTTCCCCTGTGTCTGGCCACGATGAATCAATGTTGCCACCTCTCTCCCTGTGTCTGGCCAAGATGTATCAATGTTGCCACCTCTCCCCCTGTCTCTGGCCGCGATGTATCCATGATGCCACCTCTCCTCCTGTGTCTGGCCACGATGTATCAACGTTGACACCTCTCCCCCTGTGTCTGGCCACGATGTATCAATGTTGCCACCTCTCCCCATGTGTCTGGCTAAGATGTATCAATGTTGCCACCTCTCCCCCTGTCTCTGGCCGCGATGTATCCATGATGCCACCTCTTCCCCTGTGTCTGGCCACGATGTATCAATGTTGCCACCTCTCTCCCTGTGTCTGGCCAAGATGTATCAATGTTGCCACCTCTCCCCCTGTCTCTGGCCGCGATGTATCCATGATGCCACCTCTCCTCCTGTGTCTGGACACGATGTATCAATGTTGCCACCTCTCCCCCTGTGTCTGGCCACGATGTATCCATGATGCCACCTGTCCCCCTGTGTCTGGCCACGATGTATCAATGTTGCCACCTCTCCTCCTGTGTCTGGCCAATATGTATTAGTGTTACCGGCTCTCCCCTGTATTGTATTGTATTGCAATTGGTTCATGACCTCTGTTTGTTACATTCTAACTTAGTCATTTTAGGTGATTCCAATCTTCACCCAAATGATCCAGACGAATTGCACGCCAGTAAATTTGTTTCTGGACTACGGGATTGCACTTTTTCTCTCAGAAACCATGGCCCAACCCATATAGGAGGGATCCAGCTTGATTTAATCTTTTCTGACTGTGATGGCCTTATAGTGTTTCCACCTTGTCCCCTGGCCTGGTGGCACCATTTTCACCTACCCTTTTCATTCCCTTTTTCTTGACCTAAAGTGAAACTGGTGGCTCTTTTTAAACTTTACCGCCACTGGGCTAGGGTCTCCTCTGAAGCCATTTCTAGTTCTAGCATCACGCTCACATGTGAGGGAATAACCAATGACTTCAAAGACTCTTGTAGCAGCCTGATTGATGCCTTTCAAGTTACAGCTGACAGTCTTGCTCCCCTTACTCAATCCCTTTGCCGAGCTCACCCGTCCACTCCCTGGTATTCCCCCACAGTTAAGTCTTTGAAGCAAATATGCCGTAGAGCGGAACGAAGCTGACTTTCTAATTCTGATTCTGCGGCACAGTGTACCTGCTTAAAGGCTCGTACTGTCTAACACACTGCTATTAAACAAAGCTAAGGCTGATTTTTAGGCTAATCGTATCCTCGCTGCCTCTTGTTCTACGTGAGAGTTGTTTCGAGTGACTAAGGAACTGACCACTCCTGCTAAAATCCCTCTAACGACTCTATTAACTCAGGCCCACTGTGACCACATTGCTGTCTTTTTTAGGGATAAAATTCTTAATATTTGACAATTGATCAGTATAGGAAGACCAACACTGACGGACCCCCTTGTGGTCTATGCTGCAATTGAGGAAACCCATCCTAGTGCTTTTCACTTCAGTGCAGTGAGAGATAGCGTGGTCTCCTCTGCTCTGGTAAAACTTCGATCTGCCTCCCCCATGAATCCCATCCCACTTTCTAGGCTTCAAGAGGCTTCCAACTATTTGATTTCCCTCCTCACTCTTGCACCTGATTATTCCTTTACTACTGGTCACATTTCCATCTCTCTCAAGTATGCAGTGATCTCTCCCGTGCTAATAAAATCCCACATTAATCCTGCAGAAGCGGAAAACTACCGCCCTATCTCCCAACACCCAGTACTAATGAAACTAATGGAATCAATTGTGACCCCTCAACTATCAGTGTTTCTGGAGGCTAACTCTCTCCTCCATCCTTTTCAATCCGGATTACAGCCTGGTATGGGAACTGAATCTGTAATGGTGACACTGATGGACGACATTGCTCTACTTCAGGACAGTGGAGAGGTGGGAGCTTTGATTCTCCTCGACCTCTCTGCTGCCTTTCATATGGTCGACCACCAGCACCTGCTTCGATGCCTCTATGAGGCAGGAATTTTGGGCATTCGCTTAAATGATTCTCCTCTATTTTGTCTTTAAAACATGACGCCCACTACCAGACATCAAACAGCAGACATGAACATGGCCTCCGAATATGCCAACCCTGAAGCCACAGGGATGGGGCAGATCTGTAGATCTGCAGCCTCCATTTTAAAACGCCTCAGGCAAGTGAGACGCTGACGCACATAACGCTAATTTATATCACGTGGAGGAATTGCAGTGGCCACACTTCATCTGATACGTTTTCCATTCAGGACCCTCCGACTTCTTTAAATCGAAATATTGCATAGAGATTTCTAAGGTTTAAGATCTATATGTATAAACAAAGAACAATCCCACTGAACCCAATTATGTATTGTATGCATCACTAAATGGATCTACAGTGATGTGGACAAAAGACAGCAGTGTTTTGCTGTGTTTTTCCCATTGCACTCGTCATGGATGTCCACAAGGCATTACCATTTCCCAATGGGCGGAAGGCTCAGTGAGTCTCAATAGGCGGGGGGGGGGGGGGTGAGAAAGGGATGGGCTGGAAGCAGCTGCTGAATATTGGGATAAACAGAGCCTATTGGTCCTGATTCCTCACGTACATTGACTCTCATTAAACATCCTTGGTGTATACTCCTTTGAAAAGAGCCTTGGCCGCAACGCGACTTCCTGGTGGACTGATGCGTGCTGTCAGTTGGGCCCAGTGAGTGGGGATTTGAATGGGGGTACGTGCGCGAGAGTACATGTGGTGCATGGAGGAGGTGTGTCTGCGTAGCTGGAAGCCTTGTTTCTCATGGCAGTTACGTGCTGACCTGGGCGCACCATGGCCAAACTTATTGCTGTCCAAAACATTTTATTTCGAACAACTTGTCAGCTGGAACTGACTTAGATTCTTCCAAAAGATTCCTCTTGTGCTAAAATTCTCTCAACAGGGCCAAGACAAACAGGGAGCCCGACCTCGGTTAGGTGAAAATATAAATTATATTAATTTAATGTGACCGATGTCCAGTCCACCAAATGGCTGGCTAACCTATGCACTTTCACAAATAATTGCGGATCACCAACAGTATGTGTTTGTGTGTTTTGTTAGCTGCACCACATAATATAAGGCTGTGTGTGGCAAGGAAGGAGTTACTAGGAGTGCACAGCTCAATCACGTGTCTAACGCAACTTTGTAGGACGTGTGTAAATGCAAATAATAGCTGATAACGGAGAAGCAAATGTCAACACAGATTGGGTTGACCCAACTTGAATATAAAAAATCAGACGTGACAGCAGATATGTGGAAGCAGAGTGTTCAGGCAAAGGGGTGCTTGCTTGTTGTCAGCTCTGGAGCATTTCAGAGTCCCTGCATTCCTACACAAATAACACACCAGTAGCTCCATGCCCCTCTTCCTCGTCCCAGTTCTTACCTTTGAGGCTCAGCCTCCTTCTAGGAACCCTCCTTTAAGCTCTTCCTTATGCTGGCTCCTCCCTTCTTTGACAGGTATATCCTCCCCACCATTCAGGATTCCTCAGTTCTTTTTGTTCCTGCCAGAGGAGTTTGCACCAGGGTCCCTCTCGTGTGGAGCAAACCGGGAGACAGCGAGAAAGAAAAAGAGAGACAGTACGGAGAAACGCAGCTTCACCGATTGCTGGGAAACCGTGGGAGCATCCTCGGTGTGTTGACCAAGTACGTGATCTCTCCTGGTTGTAAGGGAGGCATGCTGGAGTTTCTAGAGAATGGCCTCGCCTTACTCTTCATGCGGTCCACACCAACAAAAGAAAAGTGCCTGGAAAAGCGAAAGCAGAGGGAAACGGAGACTGACTCTTCTGCTAAACACGCCATCAAGAAGAGGAAGAAGTCTCATGATGGTAAAGGTTTGTCCAGCTCTATTTCTAAAGAAGTGCTAGCTGAGCATAAGAAAAGAGAAAAGAAAGAATTCTTCCCCTTCCTGCCCTCATCTTCCTCATCTCCTACGCAGTCTTCTTCATCTTCTTCAAGCTCTCAGACATCCTCATATGACGAAGAAGCTGCATGAAAATACCTGGAGAGAGAAGAAGTGGAAAATGTGCTGGAGCAGATCTACGAGTCCATGGAGTTCAATCAACAGGTGGGGAGTGGGTCAGTCCCTGGACGCAAAGATACGCTAATATAGACACATCCGTAAAGTGTGTCTCCCCAGGATATTAGACATCAGATACATAATTTAAAGGGAATGGAAAGACCTGGAACACATCTCCATACCAAGTTTCATGTCCAAATTATACCCACTAAAGGGGTAAGAGACCAGACTACCGAAGTGGATAACATCCTAGCCAGTCTGATGGGGCAATCCTCCATGTCAGACCAAGAAGCTGCTGTAAGGGACCTGATCAACAGAAAGGCGGACACGGCCCTGAAGAGATTATGGGCCTCATCACGAGTTGGGCGGTAACGGAGGTGCTAATAGCGCTGGCGCTATCTGCCCTACTGCCAAACCCACCGGCGCTATTAGCGCCGGATCACGGGTTTGGCGGATTTGGAAATCCCCATTCCCCATTGAGCCCATTCGGGAATGCCCCATTCCTCATTGGGCTCAATGGGGAAATTTCACGCTCATACCACCGGCTGATTTCCCGCCGGCGGTATGAGCGTGAATTTTCGACGGATTTCACCCCAGCTCAGAGCTGGGGAGAAATCCGTTGAAGCCCTGATTTGGTGGACCCTTCAATCCGACAGTAACAGCACTACCGCCGGATTTAAGGGTTACCGCCAAACTCGTGATGAGGCCCTATATGTTGGGTCCATCTGCCATTGAGGTCTAATACCTATGGTTATTACGGTGCTGAAACTTTATGGACTGGCTGAAAGAAACTGAAAGTCAATAGAGGAGGCCTCTGAATGTGCCCAGTTAATGAAAGATATGCAAAAACAGGTGGAGTTCATGTCTGACCTGTTTGATGATGGTGTCAGAGGAGTGGCGATGGGTGCTACCATCTTGGTGAGCCATCCCATATGTATCAGAGATTGGAAGCCCAAAGGACCCCAAAAGTCCACAGCCATCAAGTTCCCCTTTGAAGGCCAAAAGCTGTTCTGAGACTCTTTGGAGACCAAGGTCTATGGCGTTTTCAAAGCAGATAATCATGGTGTCACCTTTTGCAATGATTCCATCCACCTCAAGGTTCGGCAGCTCATGTTCCACTTTCCCCTTAATATGGAAAGGCACCTTACTGTGATGGAATGCTACTGACTAGATGTACCTGCGGTCCCCTTAAGCACTGTGTCCCGGCTAATGTTTCTGCTTATTGTGCTAGCTGTCCTCCAACATCCTCTTGAAACAAAAGCAAAATGGATGAGCTACTGAGCTTCAGCCATGTCGAAACTAAGCAGAGTGCCTGCTTTCTGAGGTTACATACAACTACACGTGTATGCAGTTCTGCTCATCGCAGACCGATGCCACGAAAATACCGTCCAGAGGCAAAGGCACCAGCCCATTGTATGTAAAAATGTTGACCTTCGGATTTACCAGTAAAGAATCCAGGTAAGTGTGGTGAAATGTTCTATGGCTCCAAGTGCCCATAAGGATCACAACCTCCACCAAGAGTATGTCCAACTTGAAGTTTGACCCATTATGGCAGTGCAAAATGTAGATATAAATAACACCCCTTCAATGTCCTCCTTTTCACTGGGTAAGACATTTGCCACCAGGTCCAGCGTGGCTACCTTGTACTAGCAGGGCCTTACTTTCTGGGACTTGTTCTCTAGCACAGGAAAGGCAGCGTGACATGCATTGGCATAATGGTTTGATCACGTGCGAGCAGATTGTCACCACAATATCTGCATGGAGCTATCGGCACTGTCCTAGTCCTCCGTGGATTCTTCTGTTGTGTTCCTCTGCAACCTGGCCTGCCTCAGGATGTCGGGTAGCCACATATAACTTTGACATCTGCGTCTCACAGCTTCTTCAGGACCTGTTAAACGGTTTATAGTGATAAAATCGAAAACAAAAAAGTCGAATGTCAAAATGTCGAAAAAAAAGTCTAATTTTTTTAATGACATTTTTTGTTCGAAATGGGGGGGGGTTCACTCCCTAGCCCCCCTTTTTTTTACCCATTTGTTTTTATTTCCGGACCCCAAAATAAATATATAATTAAAAAAGAGGGAATTTGACTTTTTTTTCGACATTTATTTTTCGACATTGTCATTTGACTTTTTTTTCCGACATCTTGACTGACCACCTCCTGCAATATCTGTCAGTGAAGCCCCGTGGAAAAGCACTCCTGTAGTAGCCGCAGCCGGACATTGTCCTCCTCATCTCCCAGTATGCTGGAGAGGGCCAATTCTATTAGTTGGGCATGATATGTATCCAGCAACTCCTGCGCGTTTTGATGTGCCTGGCAAAACTAAAATCTCTGGTAATCCACATTGGCGAGAGGACTAAAATAGGCTAAGAGAGCTTGCTTGGTAGCAGCGTAGGTTCCATCACCCAGCAGGAGAGTCTTAAAGAGTGCACGAACCGCATGAAGGGCACCATCAACTTCCGGGCAATATCATCTGTTTTCCTTGTCAAAGTGGAGAGCACCTTTATAGTCATTCCTTTCATAGTTCCCATGCGTTCTTATATAGGTCGGAGCACAAGGAACAACTTGCTGTATCAGAGCTGTCTGAAATGCATTGTGGGGCCACGGCAGGTCTATCAGTCTGATCTTTTGATGGCTCCGTGAACTCGATGATGGGACCTGGCTCTCTTTGTGGCTGTCATCTGTGATCACCTCTTCCCAGTCCAGAAAAGCCTGAAAGTACCTTGAGGGTTACTCTTTTAGCAAAGTGGTTGGACAATGGTGGTGTCTGAAGTAGCTTTGCAGGCATTGGCTCAGGGCCAGCTGAAGATGTGTCAGGGCTAGTGGGGGCTCATTTCAACATATTTTGGGGGAGGGAGGGCACGCATCCCCTTACAGCTGGGAAAAACAGTCCAAGGCTCCTGAGGGTGCTTACATTTTAATGATGTCAAAAGAATGCAGCAAGGTGGTTAATAGCTGCAGATTATAACGACAGGCAGACAGCAGGGAGCTAAATGTCCCTGAAAAGCTACTAAAAGCTCTTTGACAGTGGGGAGCTAATGTCGGTGAAACTAGAGTAAAAGGTAATAAGAACGTTACTGGATGCCACAAGAGGGAGGTGTGGGAATCGAGGGCACCTGCAAAGTCAGCCTGTAACGCACGAACGTCACTATTTTAATACCTGCATTAAAGGAGTATGTTTCTGTTACATAAGATTGACACAATGGAGCAGATATTCGGAGGGCGGGGGCCAGATTCCAAGGACCATTTCAACTGAAAAAAGTTGAAAGGCCCTGACGCCGTCCCTAGTAATGCTCATAGTTCGGCCTGGGACACTGACCATACTTCAGTATGTTCAGATCTTTGTGGACAGAAAGATACTTCAGAATTTGTATTGATTTCAAAGAAGTAGGGCCTCTAACCTAAGTACATTCTGTAATACCCTTCCCTCCATGGGGGGGAATAAAGATTGTAAAGCACCTTGAAACAGTCCGCCTTTTTCCTTGTGCTGCTAGCTGTGTATACATATCTTCGCAAAAGTGGTACCAAAGTGTAGTACTTGCTCACTCTGAAAAGATATAGTCCATAGTGGCTGCATTCAAGCCAATTCAAACACCTGCCTCCCAGTATTAGTGGTGGTTTGTTCGTCAAGCATAGCCGCCCAACGCGTAGCTACCTAGCTTTTTCTAAACCAATCAGGTCACTTGTTGCCACTCATGTAGGGCAGCAGAAACTATTACTGAGGCTTAACTGCAAGGAGAAATCCTTTGATTACAGGTGGTAACCTTTGTTACACCGAGTCCTACTCTTTCTCATCACCTTGCTCAGTCCTTGAAGAGTGCCTGCATCCTTACCAGACATCCATGCACTCTATTATTTTCTTCTTTGGAGGGGCTTCTGGTCCCTCCCCTTTCCGCCGCCCCTTCCCTTACGTGTCACTAAGTAGCACCTGCGAACCCTGCTCGGGTCTGAACCTACCCAAGTTAACAAACCCTGGGACTCGTTGAATTGATCCCTGAGGGCATGAGGGGCACGAGTAGGGGGAGATGAAAGTGACGAGGAAGAATACGACTCATTGTAATTATAAGGGCATTACCTCCACATGCCTATTCCTCGCCACCTTCGTCTCTTTATGAAGCATACCAAAATGACCCCCAACACACACATGCATTTGCCCCCTCTGCAGTGAGCACAGAGAGCAGGCCAGTCTGCTTATAGAGCAAGCCAGTCTGCTTATAGAGCAAGCCAGTCTGCACTACTGACCGAGCGCCCTGCTCAAACAAACGCCCACAGGCCCCTCCGATTCGCCAATGGTAGACACAATGGTAGACACAAAGGCGTGTGCTGAGGGCCATGTGGCCACCCTACACGCATACTGCAATGGGACGCCCCTACCCTCAGCCCAGGAAGTGCGCATGCATCACCAATGGCCGCTCTGAGCCATTTGCACAATGTGGCAGAAGAAGGACGTGCCCCCTGCCTGCCATGCCAAAGGTCACCAGAAGTGAGTCACACAATCCCGAAAGGGGATGCCATTCTCAGGTAGGTGAGTATCACCCTAAAGATGCCAGATGCAGACAGGATTCATCCTCTCATGAAGGGTTAGGAAAGAACACAGGCAGACAGACGTGCTGCTTTATATGAAATGCTGACAGAACCTGAGGGAGAGGAGAGGACCTTGTGTGCAGAACTAACTCAGATAGGGCCTGCAAATATGGCTATGATGCCAAAAGGGACCAAACTTCACCCAAGCATCCAGCTGACGTAATGGCTATCAAAAATGTGATCATCCAAGAAAATAATTTAAAAGGAACATCCTGCAATGGCTCAAACGGGTCCATCTGGCGTGCCCTGAACAAAAAGGAGAAGATCCCATGGAAGCAAAATTGTCTTGACTTGAGGTCAGAGGAGATCAATTCTATGAAGCAACCTAGAGGCATAAGAACTGATCGGGCAGAGTTCACTCTAGGATTCCCGGAACGCCTG
This sequence comes from Ambystoma mexicanum, assembly GCF_040938575.1. Lineage (NCBI taxonomy): Eukaryota > Metazoa > Chordata > Amphibia > Caudata > Ambystomatidae > Ambystoma > Ambystoma mexicanum. Next base: position 249,902,826 of record NC_090926.1, on the reverse strand, counting down.
AATTTGCGTCCACTGACGGTGGAGACAGATAGCCCACCTTAAGAAACATCTAAATCTGAAATGAATCTCCTTTCAACAGACATGTAATCTTCTGCTGACACCAAAATGGAAGGACCGCCAATGTCTTGCGTGCGATTGGAGTGTGGAAGGGGACCTGGAGTTCTGGATTGCTGTGTCCAGCTCTTGGGACAAGCCTTTCTTCCGTAAACCCTCCCTTTCAACCTCCAGACCTTGAGTCACGTCCTCAAGAGGAATTTCAGTTAAGGAGAGAAAATTCCAGCAGACATGGGTCCAACAGGACGATCCATGCTGGCTCCTGGGACAGTTTCCTCAGTAAAGGGAACCAGGATACCCTTCCCAATATGGCACCACCAGGAACACATGACCCACCCTCCCTCCAGACCTGCATCAGTACTACCTTGATCAGGGGAAGCTGAGGGAATGCAAATAGAAGGTATGCTGGTCAAAGCACTGACATGGCATTCAGAGCCCATGGCTGGGGGTCCCGAAACCTCAAGTAGTACCAGGTGCTCTTCACATTGTGGGAGGGGGCAAAGAGGTCTACCGCTAGTTTGCCAAAACCTACCACAAATTCTCTGGAAAATCTGTGGGGTCAGACACTGAGACGAAGAGAAAATCAGACTGAAGGAATCCCTACTTGACGGTCCACCCCTCGGATGTGAACCACCGACAGCGCTGATGTATGCGCTTCCACCCACGTACCAATCTCCATGGCCAACCTATTTAATGAGGGAAACCCTCCCCCAGTTTACATAGGCCAATACCACCCTGCTGGCCATCTGGACCTTCACACACTGGCCCTGAAGTTCAGATTGGAAGCACTAGAGAGACTAAGAGGTCCCTGCGGACCCCTTCCAATTCGGGGCCTGGAATTCTCCCACCCGCCTCATGGGACCTGAGCGTTCTGGTCCCCCAGGGTAGCCTCCCATCCTCATGCACTGGCATCTGTGGTCACTACCTTGAACAGGGGAGATGAGAACTGAACCCCTTTCCTGAGACTGCTGGTGTCCAATCACGACTCCAGATCCTGTCTGGTGGATGGGCAGAGGGAATGGGAGATTCCAGATGGTCCTTCGAGGGGGACCAGTGATGTAGAATGCGCGCAATTACTAGCCTAGGATGCCATGCATGTGAGTGCACAGGACCACAAACATGGCTGCAGCCATGGCCGCCTTAGTTCGCAACCAAGGCCTCTCGGCTGATTGTGGGATGGCGAGCAGCTCCTGGAAATGCTGCTACAGACTGGCAATTCTGTCCTCTGGCAGGCAAATCCACCCACATTTGAGATTGCGGCTAATGCATCATGTTGAAGAGGGCAGTAGGATGTGATAGTATATACCCAGGACCCAAGGCTTAGGTTGGTACGCGGCGAGTTGTGTAGTTTTACTCAATACGTTCAAGAGATACAGCACAGCTGACCCACATCACAGTGAATCTTGAAGAACCGAGCTCGAAGCACCAGCCCATCAATAATGGGCGACATCCTGATTGCAGTATCTAACATAAGCAGGTTAGGGACAACAAGGTAATGAGAGCTGGTCCACGCACACTTAGGTTGGCATTGGCATCGGTAAAGGACTCTGCAAAAGAGAGGAATGTTGGGTTAATGCCGGCGACGCTTCCGAGCACCAGCCTCATTACGCGTCATTCTAGAAGCAACATTGGTACTACAATTGAGTGTTGTACCAGGCCTACAGAGCTGGCAATAATCTCACATTCAATGCTTGGCAGAAAGTTTAGGCCCCCTTAATGAGCCCAGCAGCACCAAACATCTTTGATGGGCAGGCTAGGACAGTTGGACTCGAACGGACTCAGTGGCACCAACCAGCATGGATGGATAGGGTCGGACACATAGGTTACGGCAGTTGGGAAGCATCTTAGAGGTAGCAGGCGATCCCAGCCGTAACATAGGAAGTCGGATACGGCTCGCCCGCCCTCCCCCAGTGGATCAAACTTTTTCCCTGCTGACACCTTGCTCTGTCTGCACCCAGCATCCTTCAAAAACTTAGCCCAGGCATATTTGTGGCAAAACAAGGTCTCAGAGGTGGTATTTTTTTTATTTATTTACACAACAATCAAGATATAAGTCAACATAGACGATCGTCAGCGTACGTGCGCACTTCCTTCATTTCTTTATATCTTGCACCCCCCCTTCCTTATTATTCCCAACCTTGTTTCATATACTCTCTTTTTTATCTCTGTTGCAATGTTTCCCATTTTCATAATCCAGGCCTTCCGCTCAGGATGACTTGTGTGCCCCTGCAGTGCTCCAGATAAGATTTGGAAGTGTGAGTATTTAACTCTCTATTTTTTAAAGTTGGGAGTAAAATGATTTTTTAGGGAGTACAAATTTAAATCCAATTCCCAATGGGAGTATTTTATAAGCAAGCACAAATAGGTTTTCAACTGGAAACAGGAAATATTTTTGTAATTATTATTTCTTTACATAAAATCATTAATACACATTTAAAGCTATGTGTTTACTTCTTCTGGACAGGCAGTGATTATAGTAATGTCTTCCTGTGGTACAGCGTGCGCTACTTGCCCAAACATGTCCACTGAGCTGTGCCAGTGAGTGCAGGGGCACAATGTTCTATGTGTCCGTTTTCTATTTTTTGTTGGGAGTATTTTTACTCCCTATTTTTATTTTTTTGGAGTGTTTGCCTATTTTTAGAGAGCAAAGGCTGAAAAACCCCTTATCTGTAGGACTGTGTCCCCGATATTGGGCTGTGTCGAGCACCGTTATTTCCTTCTTTTCACAAGCTGGGACTGGAAGCTGAAGAACAGGCGGTGCCGTTCTTTCCCAACTTTTTATCCCCCTGCCGTGTCAGGCTAAACAAGGGGCTAGTTGTTCATGCTCATTTCGTGAGCAATGAGGATTCATTCTGCTCTCTCCTCTCTGTGACCGCCATCTACGACAAAATATAAACAACATTTAATAGTGTACCTGCACAGTGCTTAAAGTGGGCCAGGGCCAGCCAAGGCCAGGCCCTGGCAGTCTCCAGAAAGTGGTCCACCACTTCACGGCAGGATAAATTATGCCGCCATGGCCGCAGCCGCCACAGGAGATGCACCCGCCATGATCAAGTCAGGCAAGGTGTGACTGACAGAAGTGCCAGGCACTTCCTGGCTGGCACTTCTGTCAGTCACTGTAACTTCCTCTCGCGGCCCCTCACAAGACTCACAAACCTCGCGGAGGGTCACGAGAGGAAGTTGCAGTGCCAGGCCAGCCAGCCCTGATGAAAGGGTCTGCGCCTGCGGCGTGCTGCTTGAATAGAAACGTTGCCATCCTCAGTGAGGCTTTCTTATTGGAAATTCACTCGCTGTGCGAGCCTCTTACAAATACACGGCAGGACCTACAGTATTGTTGTAAGAGGCTCACGCAGTAAATGAATTTCCAGTAAGAAAGCCTCACCGATGTTTCTATTCAGGTACATACACGCGTGTTATTCGGATTCTCGCAATAAAACGGTGTGCACGAAACGCTCTGGGGGAAAGTGGGAATTTGAAAAACTGAATTCCCACTTTACACCCGAGCGTTTCGTTGACACGGTTTTATTCAGAGAATCAAAGTAAGACACGTGTCGGCTACCCATTAACATGTCTCGCGTGCCAGAGACATGAGGGAATCCGGGCTAGCGTTCCTCCACATGAAAGAATTCTGGGAAGTATAATCCGAGGCCGTGGACTGCAGTTCATTTATAACGTGGTATCTAAGCGCGGGACGGGGATTCGAACCTGCGTTGTGCACGTTATCTTGCTTCCAAGACAAACGCAATTTCCCTGAGCTATCCTTCCTCCCCAGTTTGGCCCCCTCCAATGGCTGCACACAGCTGCCCATATCCTCAAAAGGGTGTGGAAGTACCATCATATCACACGATCCTGAGGGACCATTGCACCCACATCACCTTTGAGACATCCTGCATCGCCTACAAGGCTCCAACTACCCATGCCCCACCTACCTTGTAGAGACACTTACCAGAGACCAATGCAATGCCAGAATCCTGGACATCCCCAGACTGCAAACCACGAACCAAAAAAAAGGAAAAAGCACAGGAAGATGCCAGTTCCAACTATGCACCAAGAATATAGACGGATATTTCACCCAGCTCACTGCCACTGGTGTTCATTTATTTATTTATTGGGGCGTTACAACATGCTGAATTGCGAGCATTATGTGCCAGGGTGGGGAGGGGGAAGGGAGCGATAGTAATTCCGGCTACAGCAGCAATTAAAAGCTAGATTAATTGAGAACAAGAGTCCTGGGCGGGGTGGCGAGGGGGGAAGAATGGAGAAGGCTCCAATCCACGCTACTACAAGGTCACCTTCATGGATACGCAAAAGCAATACCAATACATGCCACAGATACAACATCTTAGTATATACTCTGAATGCAATTGTTAGAATACAGGCATAGCCGGGTAGACTGCGAGGATTTTCTTCAGAAAGTGAAGCTTGAAGTTAGCCTTTCTGCATATAGCATTGACTCGAGGGGCGGAGGAAAACATTGAGACAAAAATGCATGGGTTTTTGGCCGGGTGTGTCCGAAGGGAATGGGCTCCTTCATGCCTGGTCAGTGAGGACGGCACATACGGGAAAAGCGAAATGGATGCAAGAACTTGGGTGTTCCGAAAACGTCACTTTACGAGCACACGTTCGGCACCGAAAACTGATACACGGACAGACGGTAAGAGGACCTTTCAGTTGCTCTTGCCGTTCGAGAAGAGTAACTTACAACAATAGAGCGATTTTGCAATACCCTTCACAAATGAGGGAGGAGTCAAGCTAAAGGACGTCCAAACAGTCCCGTGCCCAGGATAATATGCCAATTTGTGCACGATTTAAAGAGATTTCTTTGGGACATACTATCCCAAGTGAATGCTAAGGAGTCATGTTCTTTTGTTGTGTTGTGGGAAAATGTTGGACCTCTGAAGAAGTTCTCGGACTTTGAGCAAATTAGCCTTCGAAGAACAAAACATGTTGGGTTTTGAACACTGTGATAGATAACAGTGATGTGAATTTATTGTCAGTAATTTGTTTGTTCCTTTCGTGGAGAAAGGATTGATTTACTGTGCTCCAACAGAGAGAATTAAAGGTTGCCTAGATTTAAGTAGGTCCATTAGATTCCGAGTTCCAACGTTAACGTTGCACTACATTTCTAACACATTTAAATACGCTTTGCACTTTAGAGCGAATTTACCCAATGTGGGCGATAGTCCACTGGAAGGGGATAACTAGAATTAGATAATTTTCTACACTGTTTTGTCTTGGTTTTTGTAATATATGTACTGTTTTATGACTGCTTATATGGATGTAATGTACTTTGTATGTTTTTAGAATATGTGATTGCACACTGTGTTTTATGAAGATTATTTTTGATTGATTTTGTTTGTCGTTTGTTTCATAAAAATTGTATTTTATCTAACATTTCTCATCGAAAGATCACTTCCAAGTACTCAGTACCTATTTGGTGCATGGGCTAAGTAGTTAAGAGAAAATAGAGGGGAAGAATTAGAAGTGACACACTGGTTCCTAGGTTCTAGATTATCTGTTATGTGCTTTGGGCACAACCTTTGTGTCGGTAAAGCAGCCCATGGTCTCATTTGTGTTTTGTTTGCTCCATCATGCCTGGCCAGTGAGCAGAGGTGGAAATGGAAAATAATTGGTGGGGATCCCACAAGGACCGGGTTGGGGGCAGAGTTTTGGCGCAGGGGTTTAGGGGGGCGGAGTTGGCAGTTGACCTCCGATCAAAGGAAAGGACCAAAATAATAGTTTAAAACGGAGCTATTTCTTTCATGCTGCTTCTTTTCCAAACTATATATCAATTCCACTTTAAACCACTTCCATGGCACTGGTGATGAGTTACTTCACTATGCGGTTAATAGTTTTGACCAGTGTTGCTGAGTAAATGTTCTTTAAAAATGCACAATTTGCATCCCATTTTATTTTAAACAAAAACCTGCCCGTTGTGTACTATTCAAACAGGGGGATTCCAGACCCGGCACAGTTCCTGCAGCTCCCCTCTTAAAGCCCTTGGGTGGCTGCATTATTTGTGATAGTTTCAATGTTAATAGGGGTATTTATTTATTCAAGCAATGTTTATTGATTACCTGTATATTTATTTATGGAATGTTTGTCGGACATTGCATAAATAAATAATCTGGTCCATGTATGCCAAAAACATTGCATAAATAAATAAATAAACTGGGTCGTGGCTGAGGACTGGGTCGTGGCTGAGGACTGTAACTTTCTCTTGCGACCCCTTGCATGGGGTGACCAGAGGAACTTAGTTTGTTTGTGGGCGCTTTAATTTTTTCCAGTGCTGACTATGCCGAGATCCGGCTACACATTTGGTGCCGGATCTCGAATCCGGAGAGAGCCGGCTCATTCGCCAGTGCTGCCAGTGAGAATGAAGAGTGTCAGTGATTGGAAAGCGGGATAGGATATCTTCTGTTCTTTCCCAGTTGAGACAGAGGCTGCTTGCAGCCATCCTGTCCGGGATTCTTCAGATGCAAGTTGTTAATGCTTGCCGAATGTTGTGGTTGTCAGGGCCAATATGGATCAGGATCCGAACATCGTCTGAATATTTATGTATTTATTGTTGTTTTGTATGATGCCAAACACACATCCAGTTGATTTGCATCACCCCAAGTGAAAAGAAGGAAAAAGGGGAGTGGAGGGAAGGGTCCAATCCTTTAAAGACTAGGGACACACAGGAACATGTGAATCGAATGATGGTGAGAGAAGCAAGTGCAGTACAACCAAGAAAGACAACATTATGATAAGAGCAAGTACGTGTGAGAGATACAATAGTTCTAGTAATGCATGGACAACAGGCAGCACTGGAATTCATTGTCTTCCTAGTGTCTGCATGACCAAGGGGCAACATCCTCATCTTCATCAATTGCTAAAGGTATCACTTGTTAAATGGGCAGAACTGGAAGAGGATGGGGAGATTTCCTGGGGACAGTATAGCCAGGGGGATCATGTACACATTGATGGGGGTAATGGGAGATCCTTTAGGTACCTCACTTGTTGGGGTCATTATGTTGGACTGAAAGGGGCCAATTTGTACTTGAAAGGGCCTGCCTTTGAGGAATGATTTGAAGCAAAAGGGGGCAGTTTCAAATATTCCCTGCCCTGAGTAGAGGTGGTTGGTTAGTACAGAGTGATCAACAGTGTCAAATGTGGCAGAGATGTTAACAATGATCAGGGCAGATGACGAGTGGTCGTCCAGAGATGAGAGGAGGTTCTCCCTAATGTCCGGGAGCATTGACTATGTGCCTTTAGTTCAGAAGTCTGGGCTGTTCATTCTGTCATCCACTTCCTGATCTTGATGAAGTCAAGCTCTGATACAGGTGTGAGCAAGAGGAAGACTGACGAGCGGAATTGTCTGCTTGATTTATTGCATTGATCTTGCAGATGAAAAAGGAGGAGAGGTCATCACTGAGTTTTTGGGCATAGACTAGCTTCTTCATAATGGCATTGGGACTGGGTAGCACATTTTGTAAAGCTTTTCTGCATTATAGGATGTAATTGTCATATTATCTGGTTGGTAGATAGGGACAGCTGAAGATCAATCTGATCAAAGCCTTGAGCGACTTTCACAATTGTCTTTATCTTGGAATTTGGTATGCCAATGTTAATGAGATATAGTTCTTGCCTTCAACGAAAGCTTAAATGCAGAGAGTGTGGTAGCTGCTGAAGGAGGCTGTGGTGCAGCATAGATTTTGGGAGGTGATGAAGGTTAAGCCTCTTCCTGGTTTGCATTCCCTATTTTTAGGTAGAGTGTTGTAATATGAAGAGAGAGGGGTCTCAAGGATATTGGCAAAGTTATGTGTGATCTGTGTTTTGGTGATGCCAAGGATGGGCATTTTGGTGGTTTGTAAGTGGGTATGGATATTGGGTGCCTTCCTTGTGATTGAGCATGCATTAAGCAGTAATTCATATATTGGAGGGGGCTGTTTCATTGGGTCCTGACTGCGGAAGGTGGTGGGGGCGATGTATTGTTTTGTTTATTCAGTTTAGTGGAACTGGAAGACCGTGAGAGGTTGTAAACATGGGTGGTCCAAGAAGGGACATGGTCTTTAGAGTAGAGCGGATTGTGAGGCTCAGTGGAGGAGGGATAATTGCCGGGTTCACTGGATTCGTTTTAAGGGTAGTCATTGAGGGCCTCTGTGGAGACCCCTGAAAGGTGGGTTCTAGGTCCTGAGGTGCAGGGATGGAGCAAGATCCTGCTTAGTGGTCTCTGACCAAGTGGGATAGTGTTCTGAAAGTATTTGAGGCAGTGGCTATTGGCCAGGGCCAGGAGAGTGCCATCAGTTTAAAGGGGCAGAGTGATTTCACCCATCTTAGTGGGTTTCTCTGATATAGTGAAACATTCCCTCCTTCAATCTGAGTGGTGGCCATAATGATGCATAATCACCTAAGCTTTGAAGTCCACCAAAACATGCTCTAGGCGAAGAGTAATAGGTTTGACATTTTCTCCCATAATGTTGGAACAGTATCTCTTTAATGTTGGTCTGGATGCTTACCTAATAATAGCTGGCAGAAGGTTTTCTTGACTCTGCAAACTGGGTGTCCAGTGTTAGGTGATAGCACGCAAGTAAAGGTAGACATTGGAGCTAAGTGCCCAGGTATCATTAGAGGGCAGGGGTGAAGAGGAGACTGGTGAAATCATATCCCAGAGGTCTTCTCGGCTGTGTGGTAAGGATCACCCTAGGAGCAGTGGACCATAGGATTAGGCAAAGTCTTAAATTAAGACAAGTCAGAAGGGATCAACAGGTAAATAACTGTGTTAGTGAGATCAAAGGGGCCCATCAAAAGGCTATTTTGTGCAGCAAAATCAACGTGGGACATCACAAGTAAAACAGGTACAACTCAACAGATTTACCAATAAAATGAATGGGGGTAAATCAATTACACCGATTTACCCATGCAATTTATGGGGATCATGAGTTAGCCAATTTTAGCAATGAAATCGGTGTGCCATGTTCATTGGTCCTGAATGCGGGGCTCGAGACATTCCTTATGCGGTGGGTTGCTCTAGCATCACAAGTATAGGAGGGGGTTCTTATAAACATTTTGATTGAAATCCCACAAATATTTCCTATCTCATCGAGATGCAGAGAACATTTTAAGATTTTTAGCTAATAAGAATGCCCAATTTTTTTCATCGTTAATTAATCAATCACCTATTACTCAATGGTGCCTCTGCAAACTGTGCCACGTCTCCAGCAGTCCGTACTTCAGGACCCCTCCGTCGTCGTGATGATGCTGCTGCATCATTTAATCTCATAATAAAGTTGGTTAACTGTGCGTAGTGTGTTGTACGTTATCATTCATTTCAGGGCGCCTCAAAATCAGACTCTGACTGAGCTGTGAGCACCGACTGTCTGCATGCATGCTCCTGCTGCTGTTCAGCAAAGCCAGGCACTGTTGATTTTATGATGCTAGCAGCATCAAAGAGCAACATTTGTTGCTTTCCCTTCCCGACCCCGGCCGACTCCCTCACCTCAATAAATGAGCTGCTGTGACAGGGGGGTGATGGATGATATTTGGCTGGCAGTGTGTTCAGTTGGTAAACGCAGTGTTTAATTGCCCATCATTGCCGAATTCCAGCCGCGCAGGCATAGGAAGTCCAGGAGGCAGGCTGGCACCCAGCGCAGAACTGGTCCAGAAGTCACCCGTGTGCCTGCAAAGAAGAATGACACAACGCACCGCTAACCGTGCTATTGGTAAGTATGATTCTCCACCTGACACGTGTTGAATTCCCACATAGACCCCTCATCATTTGTGTCTGTGGTGGGAGCTCAGGGGTCGGTAGGGCACATATGGAAATCTTTCCTTGCAAACATATTTGATGTGGAACCCCCTTGCTGTGAGTGTGACGTTAAACGCATGCCTGTAGCTGTAGCTCTGCTGAATACGACATTCTCCATGTGAAAAGTGGAACTTCTTTGCGGATACTTTTTTTCTATTTTTTTATTGCCCTAGAAATGTCTGCCCTTTTCTACCATATAAAAGTTTGCAATGGCAGCATGAGCGGCATCCTTGCCATTACGCTTCATTGGAAACTTGCGTTTTGTAATGGCTGTGCAGGACGAGTTTGTTGGTTCCGCGACCTCCGACAGAAATAAAACTTAATACTGCTCCTTTCAAGTCGCTAGTAGTACCTTACTTGCTGTTTGTCTTCCTTTTGAAACGTTTCTCATGAAGTGTATACCAGAACATTTTTATCCATGTGTCTTTCTTTAAATGTCAAAGCTCTTTGATAGCTTTGGGTTGAAATACTATGCTCTATGCACATTTTAACTTAAAAGCACGAATCAAACGACCATTCTGCAGCATTACAAACGGCCATTTTATCATTGATTTAGGCAACTTGTTTTGTTTTCTTCAGTTGTTTGCAAAACTGATCCACAAAAATTATTATCCTTGGAAGATAGCACAGTGGTTTAAGCTCATGCTGCATACTTCTGTGTGAAACTTGTAGGTTCAGGATTTCAATCCTGGCAAAGCAGCTTTCATCCTTGCGAGGTTAACACAATGAGCAGGAACGTTTCAGGAAACACAGACCCCATCAGAGGGCTAAGAGCAGTGCCTTAAGTGGCACTACAAATCGAGCCGGGGCTCATTGAAGGGGCGTGGCCTAACAGCGGGGGCCTTGATGGCCCGTTAGGCCATGCCCCCTTGACGAGCCCCGGCTCAATGAGCTACTGGCACCCCTGCCAGGCAGCCTTTTGTAGAGATTATCACCCTCTCCCCTATAGGGGAGAGGGTGCTGATCTCTGCATTTATATTCTATAGGCTTGCCTGGCAGGGGACTGCGCATCCCTATTCAGCCTTAATGGTGGGGCTGCCCCTCGCCAGCTGCAGAGGGGCCGCGTCACCATCAAGTCTGAAAGGGTGAGCCACTGGAAGCAGAGGCCTTTTTCCTAAAGACTGAAACTCCCACCAATCCGCGGGAGCTTTAGTATTTAGAAAGCAAGGCCTCTGCTTCCAGCGGCCTCACGTTTTCTCCATAATGGTGGCGCCGGCTCACGTGCATCACTTGATTAAAGGGATGCCTTGCAGGTGCAACGCCACCATTGTGGCTGAAAGGCATTTTTCCTGAAGCCTGAAGCTCTCGCACACGAGCAAGAGCTTCAGGCTGTAGAAAAAAATGCCTTTTCGTGTAGTGGTCGGGGCTGCCAGGGGAGATTAGTGCCTCAAAACGAAATTTCGGAGCCTGCCGGGCCCAGCCCCGGCAGGCCCCGGGCCACTTAAAGCCCTGGCTAAGAGAAACTCTGGATGTTTAAAATTAAAGCAGCAGCATAGGGGAAATAAAATGGCACCAAATGTGAGGCAGGCAACATTGCAAAGCAAGCAACTTGGGCTAAGGGGGCTCAGGCAGCCAGCAGGTGAAGGGCTGCTAGTGTGAGGTCATCACCCAATGCTTCATACTCAAGGGGTCAATACATTGAGTACTAGGAAACTGCGTGATATCACTTGTTATTCCAGGGCTTGGCAGGCAGGAACCTGGCATAAAGCGCTATACATAAAAGGGATATTGATATCATTATAATTAATAACACAAGAGAAAAGGGCCTATTGGGTATATCAATTCTCTCCAACACATCCTTCTTGCAATATATTCATTTATCTATTTTCATTCTGGGGCTTGAAATGTGCTCTTTGCAGCGCTTGCATTACAAGCTGTGTTCTCTTTTTCCATAGGATATGCAGAAGGGTTATCACCTTATTGCCTTCTAACACTGGTTCCTCCATCTCAGTCATTTACTGACAAAGAAGAGTTTAGAGCTCTTCAGTGGCCATTTCGTGTTTAAGCTCCATGGCGGCTGGCCGTCTCATGATAATCAGCAGCTATTAACCTTATATTTGTCGCCATTGTAATGTATGCATAATGCACCCCATTTGTAACATACAATTTGTTGTAATTTTTTTAGGGGGGGCGTCAATGATGCTTCCCGCCTGGGCTGCAATCTGGTGTAAAACCGGCCCTGACTGTCTGAGAGAATTGTGTTGAAGTCACTACTTACCCTTTGATCATGGGAATCACATAAGCTACCCTGTTGCTTAACACCACAGGCATCAAGAAACCGTCTCCAGAACACTTGTTGCCAGATTGGGAAACCACATTTTTCCTCTCAGGCATGCCTTGGCTTTGTCTTGGCCATTTCTCGTTGGCCAACAAGTGCTCGTCCAATCGGGAGGTCTCGATCGCAATGCGAAAACTCCCAGGTATTATCGTCTGCTGGGTTCTCAGCACCAGGTTGGTATCAAAGGATGACATTATGTTCCTGCACCTGTAACAGCCATTAGTCAGTTTGTGCTCTAATGTGCATGATTAGGAGAAGAGGCTTGTGGTCTATGGTGATCTGTATGTGGTGCCCAAGAATTAAATGTGGAAATGACCACCAAGCCCACTTGCACAATATGAGGATATATTTGGTCCCTTGGCGTAATCACTTTACTGGCATATGCTACGAGGAGAACCCTATCATGTCTGCCCTCTTTCAACACAGCAGCTACCAGACCGTCGGGACTGGCATCGGCTAACACCGCTGTGTGCAGCTGGGGGTTCAAATATGACATCCTTGTCTTCTTCATTAGCTCTTGCTTTGTTGTCGGAAATGCTGCTTGCTTAAGTGTAGACTACGCCCACAGCAAGTCCTTGTGTTTGCGAATCTGCAAGGTCAGAGATTGTGGCAAAATTTGGGGACAAACCTGCTGCAATAATTCAGTATTCCTAAGAGACTTGGGTATCGGTAGAGTATCCTGTGTGATGAAAAAGTACTTGGAATCTGATGATAGCTAGCATTAAGGTTCTGTTGCGGAAACACTTTTGTATCCTGGAAGTGTGCCACAATGTTATTACATTCTGGGGTAGGCTGACGCTCCCTCTTTAGTGTTTGGTTAAAGAGAAGAATGTTGACACATATATTGTGGACAAGCAGCATATACCTCCTTCATGGGCCTTCTGAGTAAACCACTATTCATGAGCTTGAGTGCCTCCTCTGTATCGCGGGGGAAAAAGCATGCTATTTCTTGCTACCGTTACCTTCAACTTACCCTTCGCCTGTTTCTGTTCATGATCTTCAGGAGCCACAATGCCCTTTTCAGTGGCAATGGGAATGGAGCCACCAAACATAAAGATCTGCATTCTTGGTTTCATCAAAGGTAGGCATGAAATAATGGCAATGAAAAATTCACATGCCATTACATTAACCAAAGTGCCATGTCGATCAGTACCACTATTTACTTGTCGCTGTTGCTTACTGTGCCCCGTGAGTATCTTCTCTAGTCTGAAATGGCTGCCAGTGCAATTGAGATAAAGAAGGATACTTGATCCCCCTCTTCTTAACCTTTTGCAAAATCTTCCTTAACCTGTTCAGCATGGCCACTCATGGTCTGGATTTGACCAGAACCTGTGGGACTTGACTTTGTGACCTACACATCTTGGGATCATGGTTTAATTTACTACAAAGCCTTGTGACGACTCTAGCAATATTGTCACTGATTCTCTGGAGGGAAGGTTCCCTTTTGTGGCCAGAGAAAGGCAGAAGATACCTGACTAAGACCCTGGGGGTGGCTATCTGCAGGAGGACCATGTAGGGGAGGACAAACTCCAGGGAGACAGAAAAATACTGGACCAGAATAATCCTTCATCTGTAATTGTTAGTGACACTCATGTGCCGTTGCAACATTCCTGTATGGCTTATTGTAATGTAGATGGAGAATTCCCAGCTTTTTTATACCCAACCACCTTATTTACCCCGTCCCCTCTTATAATACTGAGACAAGGAAGAGCAATGGAGTAATAAGGATGACCAGAAGCTGTAAACTAATGCCACGTTCTAGTCATTCGAAAATGCTAACCAAGACCCAGACATTTAAATTTGACACAGTTGAACAGAACCCGGAAGATATAACAGGGGCGACATGCTGGTCTTGGAAGCAAGACCACGCAGAGCAAGAGAGGTTGGAATCGCGGATCCGTGCTTAGAAACCAACTCAGGTATTAAGTGCGTTATAGAAAACCAATTAAATAAATAAACAAGAGATGGAGACTGCTCCTGCATCCAACTTATTCTGATGCTGGTTGGGACACTGGAGGTGAGCAGGATGCAGCAAAGAGGCTGATGAAACCAGGGTGCAGAGAGACCAAGTGGTGAGAATGTTGCTGCATTATTGCCAGAGGCAACTGGAGCCGCCAAAGGAAGAGGAAGGCAAAGCGGGAACCAACCGGCTAATGGAACGCACTCCCATGCAGTGGGTAAAGGGCGAAGGTGACAGTGAGACACAAGGAACACCGTAGATGCCATTGAAGAACGGTAAGCCCAGGTAGAGGGAATGGGATACTAGAGTGCTTCAGGGCAAATACTGCATACCCTACGCAGCATAAGAGAGCCCAGTTAAAGAAAGTGGAATAACCGAGACAGATACAAACATTATTAAGAGAGGGTCGGTGACCCCAAAAACAAATGTATTATTTCCTGAATACAAGAGAGTGAATGGAGAACAGAAAAGCCCTGGCAGGATAGTGAACCATGCAAACAGTGAGTCTTGGACTCACACCCATTAGAGAACATAAGACGCCCTTGCAGGAAAGTCAACCAGGCAGTGTGCAAGTCTGGGACCCACACCCAAGTAATAATGTTGCAATACCCTGGCAGGAGAGTAAATCTGGGGTAGTAAGAGAAGTGAGAAAAGACAGGGGTAAATTCCCACCCTGAAATTGTGGAACATTGTTAACCAATACAAAAGGGAGGAATCATACCCCTTTGAAAGATAAGTGGCAAAGTTGAAATACCCTGGCAGGTGAGTACACCCGGGGTAGAAGAAGGTTTGAGAAAGCTCAGGGATAAAAACACACTCTTTGAAATTGTGAAGCAGTAAGAATGGATGCAAAAAGGGAAGAACCATACCCCTTTGAAGGATAAAGGAAATCCAGAGAATGAAAGAAGTACCAAAACTGCAAAACCCTGGCAGGAGAGTAAACCAGGGGTAGGAAAAGGCCTGAGAACAATCAGGGGTCAAAACCCCTCCTTGAAATTGAGAAACAGTGACAATCAGTGGAAAAGTGAAGAACCATATCCCTTTAAGGATAACTGAGATCCAGAGAGTGAAAGACTGAATATTCAAAAGAACAGTGTGCGTAAAGGAGACTCAAGGGACGGGTCTTCCTCCTTGAACAAACTTGAACTGTGACAAAGCAACATACTTCTAGTATTTAGCAACCATCAGTATCTCCAAAAGTGATTATTAAAAAGATACAATAGTTGTGTGGCGTTCTTTTTGCATTATGGACTAGGCTGTACGTGGAAGGTGCCAGCAGATTGGGCGCAGAAAGCACGACCACACAGATAGGCGGAAGAGGGAATTAGCTGATCCTCAACTAATAGATGAGTGCATGTGGTGATATAGTGCCCAGAGTGCAGTTGAAGCACACAGCCCAGTCAGTAATGAATATACAATGGCACACAAGTATTGTGTATTTTTAATAATCACTTTTGAAGATATGCATAATTGCTAAATACTATTGGCTTTCTATAACAGAAAACCGTCCTTATGAAGATGGCACCAATACGTCTATGCCATTGAAATTGGCCGTCAGACAGTCAGGAAATAAGCGGAAAACCTTCGACTTTTGGGTCGCCTTGAGCATTTTGCCTTGACACCATACTATGTCTCTGTAGTAAATAGTGCAGCTTTAAAGTCTCCCTTGCTACATTTCTTTAATGAAGTGTTTCATTCTTAAGGATGAATACATTTGCTAATACTTGAGAGTGAAGGCACCTTTTTGACAGGGTTGATTGACACGTGTTCTTGTTTGTGTGTATGACTGGTGCACCAATGTCCTTCAGAGATATAAACTGACGTACATGTATTGAGACCCTTACGGCCTGATTCACAGAACGTTTTCCTATGGGATTGCGCCATTATAAAGCGCTTCCATGAATCAGGCCCTGAGGGTGCAGCCTAATTTTCTTATTCTGTCCATTCATAGCTAGGCGAGGTACCATCGACCCCCCAAGTCGAGGGGGGAACAGGGACAGCTAGATTTGCTTTCTGCCTCTCGTTCGTTGGACTCGAGCCCTCTGTGTCCCAATACACCTGCTTTGACAGTAGCAAATGTGTCTGTGTTGTCTTATAGAAGATATGGGAATTTCTGTCCCATTGGGTGATAAAATAGATTAACAGAGAGACCCCTCTTTTTTTTGACTGACAGTATTGGTCCTCACAAGTGTTTACTGTTTGTCCTCTAACCAGGCACTCACCTTGATGTCGGAGAAGCCCACCATATTAGTCACAAAGGCTGCTCACTGGAGGCAGAAGGCTTTGCCTGACAGGATGGTGAACACTCTTTGCGTGGGATTCTAGGCTTCTACTTAGTGCATTTCCGTCTTCAACCTTAGGTGGGCGCTCTGATTCCTTTACATTGGTGGCTCGGGACTGGGCCAGTTCATGGGAGCAGTAGCCTAGCACAGACCTGAATTCTGGCAACATTCCTGAGAGGGTGACCCCTGGATCCCTTAGGAACCCCTGGATCCCAAAGACTCGCTGAGAAACATTCATGGCTCAGTTATGCTTGCACTTGGACTTTCTCTTTGAGCAAAGAAGATGTGAGTGGAATGTGGTGCAATCCGAATCGTGCATGGTAGGTATCTGGGGAGCCATGTGGATCCTGATCGCCTACCCAGCTGAAAGCGCCGCTAATCTGCATCAAACAGTGCATTGAAATATGCTGCAAGGGTCATAGTTTTAGCAGGGTATGACCGATCAGTAAGCAGCTTGTTTTAAGAAAAATTCTGTGGACCTCATTGTGGCGGCCTGCCCTTGGACTTCCGGGTGGGCTGCACCGAGTGCCTGCGTCTCCCGTCGAACACCCGCTCTGCAGGCATGCAGAGGGTGGACAGCAGGGGGCACCCTGCGGCATCCGGATCACGGGATGTAACTACTGTAGTTGGCGAACCGCAGGGGCCACCCTGCGGCGGATCACCTGAGCCACATACCTTGGCTGGGGGCACCCAGCACGCTGCAGCCTTGGCGGTGGGGACACGGAGGTCGAGGCTGCAACCATGGTATGATCACATGGCAGTTCCAGTTCAGTGGGTCGGTGTTGCCCAGCAGGGGCGCCGTCTAAATGCCCGGACACGCGAACCGGGCCTCAGCAGGCTGCGTGGCACCAGCATGGTGCCAACACATACACGCAGGAGTCAGCTCTTGATCGACTGACGAGCCAGAACGGCTAGTCCCTTTTAGTGGCTTGGTCACATGGTTGACACCATGTGACCAGTACACAAATCCTGGGAGCTGCGATGCTCCCAGCGGGGGGGTGACATGCGATACTCATCACCAGTAACGTAAAACAGCAGCAGTTTCTTTCCTACTTTGTCTGTCTCCATCAGTGCCTCAAAGTCCATTTCTGGGCTCCCCTATGGCATCAAACTCCCCATTGGATTAACGCGAAGGCATCAGTGTCCTATGACAACCGGTACCTGTGGACGAGGAAAGCCAGAGGAGTCTGGACCCTGGTCCACACTACCAGGCCCGTTTCTTGGCCCGGGCGAGGCGGGCAGCTGCCAGGGGTGCAATTGCCCCTGGGGCGCAATTGCCCTGGTCCCTGCCCCTGGCTGGAGGGGGTCACATGTCTGGGTTTGTGGCGGCGATTACCGAAGGCAGAGAGTTCGGCAGCGCCGTAGGTACTGCTGGCGCTGCCTCTTCTGACTGTGATTTCACGTAGTACGTATGTACTACGTGACATTACGGAAGTCAGAGCAGGCTCCCAGCCCAACCCCTCCCTTGACTTTCGGGCCACTTGGGGTGGGGGCATAAAACGGCGCATTTTCTGATGGCTGCCCACCTTTGCTGCTGGCTGTATCCTGGGCTCGAGACGGCAGAAACATTTCTTTGCAGCTCGGATTTGTTTGTGTACACGGTGCACCGCTTCATCAAAAAGAAGGTAGGTGCCATGTTTATTTTATTATGCTTTGTTCTTGTAAGTCCTTGACCCCTTTGTTTGTGATTTCCCTGTTGGAGCCGTACTATGCATGAGTGCTCTCGTGTGTGTGTACTGTGTGTTTGTGTCAGCGTGAAAGTATGAGAGTGTGTGTTTTCACTGGTCCTCTTTTCCCACTGTGTGCCCCCACTGTGTCCCCATGTCCCAATGTGTGCCCCCACTGTGTCCCAATGTGTGCCGTCCCCATGTCCCAATGTGTGCACCCACTGGTCCCCGTGTCCCAATGTGTGACCCCACTGGTCCCCATGTCCCAATGTGTGCCTCCACTGGTCCCCGTGTCCCACTGTGTGACCCCACTGGTCCCCATGTCCCAATGTGTGCCTCCACTGGTCCCCGTGTCCCACTGTGCCCCAATGTGTGCCCCCACTGATCCCCGTGTCCCAATGTGTGCCCCCACTGGTCCACGTATCGCAATGTGTGCCCCCACTGTGTCCCAATGTGTGCCGTCCCCATGTCCCAATGTGTGCACCCACTGGTCCCCGTGTCCCAATGTGTGACCCCACTGGTCCCCATGTCCCAATGTGTGCCTCCACTGGTCCCCGTGTCCCACTGTGCCCCAATGTGTGCCCCCACTGATCCCCGTGTCCCAATGTGTGCCCCCACTGGTCCACGTGTCGCAATGTGGGCCCCCACTGGTCCCTGTGTCCCAATGTGTGCCCCCACTGGTCCCCATGTCCCAATGTGTGCCCCCACTGGTCCCCGTGTCCCACTGTTGTGCCCCCACTGGACCGCGTGTCCCGATGTGTGCTCCCAATGGTCCCCGTGTCCCAATGTTTCCCCCCACTGGTCCTTGTGTCCCAGTGTGTGCCCCCACTGGTCCCCTTGCCCCACTGTTGTGACTCTTGGTCTTACAAATCTTCTCAGAGGATAGAACATGGTAGGCATATCCAACTGTTCTATTGTAGAGGTTAGTTCTACAAAGTTATTGAATCATGATGGAATAAAACCGATTTAATTTGTTTAGCAGTGTTATATTGAGTTTGGGAGTGGTGCGCGGTGGGAGTGGCGCCCGGTGGGAGTAGGGCGCGGGAGGAGGGGCGCATTCCTAGTGTTTCGCCCTGGCCACCAAATGGGCTAGAAACTGCCCTGCACACTACCATCACCCATCTACCTTATGTTGCACTGTGATGATAATGATAGGTAGGCACTGGCTGCACAAGCCCCTACCCCCAATGTCTTTGATCTGTGCTGTGAAGGATGGTCTTTGTAAATGCACCACCAGAGAGCGCCCTGTAAGGAGCGGCCACACTCACAAAGGGTGGGCCGTGTGAGTGCTCCAGCTCGAGCCGCTAACGTGTGGCAGATAGAGCCCCCCCTTTACAGGCTAATGATGTAAGAATGTTTCACTGGATGCCGGTCGCATGAACGTTTGTGCTCATCGACCGCGCCACAGCACATTAATGCAATGCACCCTAAAGGGCCACCGCCTGCCTCAGCACTGTGGAAGCCATCTACTACCACCCAAATGCAGATCAGCGGACGCTAGCATGGCACACTTTGCCCACAGTGCTTGTCACAAGTTGTCAAGTGTTTTGGGCCACTCCCGCACGCTGGGCCTATGGCTCAGGGGGACAATGGATGAAAGGATGACATGTATTCTCTTTTCGTGGCATGGTAATGACTTGTTATTACTATTATTATGGTATTTATTGAGCGTCTAGCTTCGAGAAGCAATGGAGCGCTTTTCAGAGGTATACACCAATACAGATACATTACGGAGCGCTTTACAGAGGTGTACAACATTACAGATGCATAGCGGAGCACTTTTCGTAGGTAACAACAGAACAGATATACAGGGGGGTAGGAATTGTTCCGTGTCATTCCTCTTATTTAACTTAAGCGATGGTGCTTATCACATCATCATATATGACTGGAGGCATTGTTGCATGTGAACCTACATACACCCTTGTTAAAAGGGTTTTTCAGAACCTGCTGTAATGAAGAGTTCTGAGAAGCAAACCAAAGGGTGTAAGTAGTTTCACCCTGAGGTCTTTGGCTAAACTTTTCATGGCAAACTGGCTGAGCAGTCAGTCTTAGACACAGGAGAAGGTAGGTTTCGTGTGAAGTACAGTTGACAAGAGCAAAGTCCATTAAAAAACAGGTGTCCACAGAGGTAAGTACAAAATGACACTATTTATTATCACTTGGGAAGCGATGCACCTCACAGCCAATCTGGGAGATCGGAATGCAGGATTTACTTCATGATCTTTTTCAGCAGCAGGAGGCTACCATCCTATCCCCAGAGCTGAAGCCTTTGCTCACCCACTCCTCCTTCACTCCTTCACATTTACCATCTCCCTCATCTAATCCTTCACACCCCATCTCCTACTTATCTGCGGCTGCCTTGCCAGTTGCCTGCTCACTACCACCCCTGCCTTCTCAGCCCTTCCCCTCTGTGGCAATGGCCATCATGGAAATAGAGAAGGGACTATGTGTAGTTCCCTTCTCACTGCATCCTTGGTAGCCATTTTGTTGTTTTTTAGTTTTCTTAAATTGAGAAACAGCAACAGTGCCATTTCTCAATTTAAAAAAGGTATTAGCACCTGGGAATCATGCCAGGGTGCTACTAGCTATAAACCTCTCCATGGGGGAGAGGGGGTGCATTACAGGTCAGGTAATAGTGCCGGGGCCCACTTTAAGGCCCTCGCTTCACTCAGGCTTGTAACTTGAGCTCAGGCCTTTGGCTAAATGGTAATGTCCCTCACCTCGGGGCTTATTGCTTAATTAACAGAGGGAATCAGCAAAATCAACACAATACTTGTAAGTAAAGTCACTCCAAAACATATATGGTGGTATGAGATATATGCACCACAGTTTGGCAACACCCAAATGAGATACCTACCATTTTAGATTACAATGCTGTTTAGAAATGTAATGTACACTGTAGATAACTAAAGTTGGGGGGACGTGTAAGAACAGTTTTACAAGCCTTATGTAGGCTACAACTAGTTCAAGCAACAAGAGCAAAACTTTAGAAGTCCAACCATACTCGGGTTGGAGCTCAGTCTATGAAGCAAGTGTTCTTATCAAGCAAGTTCTTGTGAAAAGTCATTGTAGCAAAGTCCCAGAGGATCCTCCGGCCATGCAGGGAGAAGACTATGAGTCTCCAGGCCCTAGATGACAGAAGCTAGGACTCCTACCCACGCCCCACTGAATTTGGTTTGGTAATGCAGCTAATGTAGCTACTTCATTTAAGGGGATTATTGCTTAATGCAAGATGGGGACAGAGGCGCATAAAGAGAAATGAGGCATCTCGACTCTTGAGCTCTGACTTGCAACACTGCAGACATCATGGGACAGGTAATCACAACAAGGTTTACAGTAGAATTAGCTGTAGGAGGTCCAAAGGCTGCGTGTTAAAGGCTTTAAGCGATAGTTAGGTAAGACTTTGGCAGAGACCCCAGGACTGGGTAAAAATGGCTTGAATTTAATCACAGGAACATTGGAGTACTCCTCAAGAGTAGTGGTTGGGGATGGATGTTGATGTGACCCATGACAGGGTCAATAGGTTCTCTGGAACATCGCTGTCAGACTTCGGGATCCAGTAGGTCCTACCTTGCAGTGAAATATGGCAGCAGAAGTTTGGCATGGTCCCAGCAGAACTCCGAGAATGCCAGAGAAAGTTGAAGTCCTGTTGCAGACCAAATGCAGGTCCAGCGACAACTCCTACCTTGAAATAGTGATGAATGTAGACCAGACCTTTAGATTGGTTGGTCCCACCAGTCCAGAGAAGGAAGGCACCCAGTTCAGGTCTACTCAATTGAGATGAAGCTAGAGGTTTAAAATACTGTGGTTGGTTTGGCCAATGATGGTCACAGTAGCAGTCTTCCAGCAGGTATGTGGTGGTCTGTCGGCTTCGGATGCTTGGATTTTGTGATCAACTATTTCAAATGGTTCCATGTCCTCTATTTTAATCCAGATTTTGGGCTGGGGCTGTCCCAGCACTCTTATGGAAGGGACTTGTCACATTCAAATAGGCGGAGGCTATCCAGTCAGGGACAACATGCCACCATGTGAGGAATTCTTCAAACAGGCCCACATAGGTCCTGGCTGTAAAGGACAAAACAATGGGCACAGGAAACCCAAACACCACTTTCATATCATATGCACTGTGTCAACCTGAAGCCAGCTCCCGCCTTAAAGTATCAATGACATAGAAGCCAGCCCACATGGGGGCGGGGGGGCATTCACAGGGCAGAAGAATGTGATTTGATGGACACAGAAAGTCTGCTCTCGCCACAGCTTCAAGGGAGACGTGCTGTTTAATCGGGAACCACAGAAAGCTCAATAAACTAGAGAGAACCTTTTATCCGCAACAGACAGGAAGATAGGTGGGACTTAGTATTACATGTTCTGACCCCTTTACCTTTTCTGTTACAAAGCACCCTGGCTATGACCTCATGAATACAGGAGATTGTTGACGGGGACCCAGGATTGGTTTATTAAGGTAGGCTTAGCCTACACCAATCACTGTGGTGTGCATCGGAAGCATATATATGTCCACCTTAAAGGACATTTTCAAGACAGTCGAACCCCTTGAGGTACAACCGACTGCACCGCTAACGTCGTCCAAGATGCCTCGACCAGTGCTTCAGACCCGCCAACCAGCACTGAGACAACAATTCTTGACCTCGAGCCACTTTGTAGGCCAGCCTGCAGCAGGCCATCCAGCCTCACTCCCCAAATATCCTGCTGCCTGATACTCGCAGCTGTCTCCCGTCTTGAACTTTATCACAGAGGCCGCAAAGCACCCTGAAACCGACTCTACACTGTCAAGCGCCAAGAACTTCTACAAGTGCAAGGTACGTTGTGGTTCTGTCCCCCTGGTCCTTCTCCGAAAGCCCCAGATGACACCCAACGCTCCCTTTGTGTTGAAACTAAGTATCCTTGGTCCCCATCTTAGCTCCCCGGCACAGATGAGTGGTGCTTAGAGACCCCGGCCTCTCTAATTTTCCATTTAGATGGTGTGCAGCCCCCTTACCCCCAGCCATGGACCCTTTCCCGAGCCCATTTCCCCCTTTCAAAAGCCCTTCCGACCACCGACCCTCCCCCAAGCCCTGATTGGCTGGGTTCTCAACTACCACCAACACTGAGGGTTAGCCCCTTATGTGTAGTCCCTCACCTCACCATCTTAGCTCTCCGGGACAGGTGAGTGGTGCTTAGAGACCCTGGTCCCATTTCCCATTTAGATGGTGTTCAGGCCCCTTAGAACCCCCCCACCCATGGCCCCTCTTCCAAGCCCGTTTCCCCCTTTCAAAAGCCCTTCCCACCTCCCAACCCTCCCCAATCCGATTGGCTGATTTCTCAACTCCCACCAACACCGAATGTTAGACGCTTGTGTGTAGCCCCTCACCACGCTATCTTAGCTCCCTGGTGCAGGTGAGTGGTGCTTAGAGACCCTGGCCCCATTTTCCATTAAGATAGTGTGCATGCCCCTTGCCCCCCACCAACGGCCCCTGTCCTGAGGCCTTTTGCCCCTTTCAAAAGCCCTTCCCACCTCCTGACCCTCCCGAAGCCCGTTTAGGTGGTTGCCATGGCGTAACCCCACCTCCAACTCTGATTGGTCCCTACCCCATAACAATCATTGTGTTAAGGCAGCCCACTGCCAGTTAAAGCCCCCGCGGCGACCCCGAGGCAAAGGACAGCTCCTACTGATACAGCCCCAGAAAGTGTCTGTGGGTATCATCTGGGGAAGCTGGCAGCCACCTATCAACAAGTGCCCACTGTTAGGAAAGATTTCATAATTGTGTGTAATTTTCCCTCTATGTGTCAACCCCCAAACCTTTCGCTGCTGTTTAGACACCATTGACTGACTTTGCCAGAGAAGCACAGCCTTCAGCTGCACTCCTCTGGGCTTTCACTCACTTTTTATGGGGAAACTGACATGCCCTTAAGACAGTCAGTACTGGGAGACTTTGTTTCCCTTAGTTCTTTCCTCAAGTTGCAGCTTTTGTGCAACATGTAACAAGTGTGCAATGTATTTTACCATACAGCACACTTGGGTCTATCTTCATTTCCAAAGGCCCTAGATACTCTTGCAGGACTTTTTATGAACTGTGCAGATGTGTCATGGACAGGACTGGTGACAGCTATCGTTTCACATTATTTTTAACCCTTTCCTGCCATGTTAACCGCGTTAACCGCGTTTGGCAGAAATATGTGGCCGGGCTCCAAAATGCCACAAGGTTCTTTGTCCTGTCCTTTGGCCATCTTGCCCCTTCACCTTCCCCAGGTCGAGTCGACCCAGGTCAGTCCTTATTTGGTCATGCACTTTTCCGCAAATCCCAATGCTTTCTCGGGCTTCTGCCTGCCTTCTGTGTGTGCCTGCAGGATGTGGGCTGGAATGTCTGATTCCAATACACATCCTGGGTGCCAGAGAGTCTGGAGTGCCAGGAATGCCTGAGACCACCGTGGTCTGTGATTGGTCTACGTATGGAGTGTGTGTTTGTGAACAGATCTCCCATTGGGTCCTCTTCGTTTTGGCGTGAAGGGAACTTTGGATAAGAGGAGGCTAAAAACACCCATGCCATGTCGATCTCCTGAGTTCTCACTGAACAAAGGATAGGATCCAAGTATCCTGCAACTACGAAGCTGAGTCGAGGAACCGCTGGTGACCCGCTGGAAGGTTTGGCACCCTGAGCCCGCTCTCGTCCTGTGGGACCCCTCTGCCTCTGATCGTCCTAGAAGGTCTGTGAAGACGCTTCGACCCATTGGAATAGTGGGACCAAATATTCTCGGCACCTTCATCAAACCCTGCTAGTAAGCTTTCTCAGAAGTGTCCCTGGGCCAACCAGTGGGCTGACCAGCTAACGCAGGACCTTTGCTTTGTCTCCGCCGTCGTTTCAAGGAGACCCTCGTAACTTGGTATACTGCTAGCTCTGTGTCCATGGCACCCTCACACTGAATTTTGTACACTTGGAATTCCCAGGTCTGAAGTGAGACGAGTGCGCCAGGACCAGAGTAAACGCGGTTACCGTGTTGCCTGCCGCTGCAACGTCCTTTGCAAGTCCGCTGCATTTGTGACCCTCTTACCCCTGAAGCCTGCTGCAGTGAAACTGGGTCGATTCATCCACCTGGAGCGGAGAAATCGCCACTGTCCCATTTGGGAATCATCGCTGTATCTCAGGAACTAAAAGGTGCCGAGACATCCTTTTTGCCGCATTCAAACCTGCAAGCGAAGTGGACTGACCTGCCAAAGTTTGGGTCCGCTTGCGTTGGGGACCGCTGAGTACTCAATACCCCAACGGAGTACCGTGCAGAGTACCAGTCTGCACCAGAGGGAGAGGACGTGTTCTGCTGTGCTGCTGCTTTCTCTCCGTGTTCCCTTAAGGAAAACAACCTCCACTGGCTTTAAAAACACTTCTACAGCGCCGAGCGCGCGCGGAGTACCGTGCAGAGTACCAGTCTGCACCAGAGGGAGAGGACGTGTTCTGCTGTGCTGCTGCTTTCTCTCCGTGTTCCTTTAAGGAAAACAACCTCCACTGGCTTTAAAAACACTTCTACAGCGCGGAGCGCGCGCAGTCCGCGCCGGACGCGAGCTTCGCCACCGACACCGTGCCTGCCAGTGAATCCTGCTACAGAGGTGAGAAAGACGATGACTTTTGCCGTTGGAAAAACTATTCGAACTGTGATCTGTGTCCTGTGAACTGCGAGCGAATTTGTACTCGATCTACATAGATCTATAACTACCTCACCTCTGTCCTCCCACTTACCTACATGCCCCGCTCTCTGTTCCCCCTCGGTGCACAGCGCACGACTCGCCTACAAATGGAGGACGACTCCGATTCACATATCCTGAGAAGTCACATGAAAAAAAACTCTTCGCTAACGCTGCAACCTCCCACTCTGACAAACTCATTCTCTACGCTCAAAACAAGGATCGCGTCTGAACCCATTCTGGACTGCCAATCTCCCACTACATTGGGAGACCACCGCTTCCTTCCCTCTCAGTCCACATCCGGCAGACCAAACCTCACACTTTCCCCATCTCGATATGAACACACCGGACGAAAAGACAACACACCCTGCCTCTCGCCCATGGAGCGAATTCCGGCTCCTCCGGAGATCGTGATGGAGCTTGATCTGCCTAACGCGCTCGACTCGGAGGTCGGGACACCCACAGTAATAGAGGTTCTCCCCGTCAATGCCTCCCGCCCCGTTACCGCTCCGGCGAGTGACCTAACCGACGAGAGGATCAGAGGATCCCTCGCGGCAGGTCTGAGGGCGGGGGCCAAGGCGGATGTCGACGACTTGATGCCCGCAGGGGAGCTGCACGGCCCACTCAGGGGTCACAGCGTAGAGTCGACTCAACTTCAACCTGTTTCTTCCACTACACTCTCATTTCAAGAGAATATAGAGGGCCAATCAGAAGCACATCCCGGTCTGGCGACCCAGATTTGCAACCCAAACCAGGAAAAGTGTCCCAAACAAGGCCCTGCCAAGGCACTTCAGCAAGATCTCCGCCGTCTCTTACTGTCCTGGCCTTGGTCCACAACTATCCGCAGGGAGGACTGTCGGAACAACCCGACACTGCCTCACCTCCATTGCTACTCTCCGCTGTCTCCATCCCCACAGGCTTACTTGCCAACTCTAACCTGTGTCTGCCCGCAGAACCAGCGAACCAGTCTCTGGATCTGGTACAAGTAGAGTCTGTGGACTATGACTCAGACTCGGAATCCCACACCCACAGTGACACGTCTACATCTAACTCAGCCCAAAACGACAATGATCAACTTAATGCTGCACCTACTTTAATCTCCAAACCGAACTCGGTGATAAACAAGAAAAGACTGCAGTACTCTAAGAGAGGGAAGCCTAAACTCAAACTCCCCCTGACCCAAGGATCCGGGGACAACTCTATTGTACAAAAAAGAAAGGCAGATCTGAAAACAAAAGAAACTAAATCAACCACAAGCTCGGCCCCACTAGTGCCTCTCAAAAAACGGGGTACTGTGAAAAGGCTGCTACCTGTTCCGCTCCTCTCCAACGCTCTGTTGAATTTCTTTAAAACACAAGGAAAGCGCAAATTATCCAACGATTCCGAGTTGTCGGACGCAGAAATTCTTGAGGCACTGGAAGAGACTCCTCCATCAGCCAAATGCAGAAAAATACAACTGACCAAATCCACAAACGTGCTGACCACAGAACACTTGCCTTGTTCAGCCACTGAGGAACCTAGCTCAAAGACAGTGCCCTGCAATCATTCAGAAGCTACGGTCAAAATAGCTGACACGCCAGCACAACATCTGCAAGTAACACGCACAGACCCTGCGCCCACCGCCCAACTAGACCTTCCGATTACGGCTCCCACGGAACAATCCCTACTTAAAGTGGGCAAGACAGACGCACTGGTCATCACAAGACCAATCAACCACCCAGAAGCCCCAGGTCTGAAGCCAACAAACCCAGAGGTTTCTACAATTAGTAAAACAACCGAAACATCGCTAACAGAAGCACGAACGTACCAGCACGGAATGCCGGACATATTTGAACTAATTCAGCCCAAAGTATACCCTGTGCATAAAGGAATGAGCCCGCAACCCGGGTCCAAAGCTCACACATCGACACCCAACGCCCGCCCGCACCTTCCTATCCAACGGATCTTCTACCACAATCAGCATCAAGACGCGGCCCCTGGAACTCTTCGCCAAGGATCTCTAACTTACCAGAGGCAGCCGCTACTACTCCAGGACGGCGGCACTCAGTCTCGAGCACTTTACCAACAGGCAGCAGAGATCTCTCCCCAAAAGAGGGTTTCACAACTGAATCTCAAAAACCTACACTAAAAGATTCGCCACACAATAAGAGAGACATGACCACGATAATGTCAGCCATAACAATTGCCATGGCGCCTT
Organism: Ambystoma mexicanum; assembly: GCF_040938575.1. Lineage (NCBI taxonomy): Eukaryota > Metazoa > Chordata > Amphibia > Caudata > Ambystomatidae > Ambystoma > Ambystoma mexicanum. Next base: position 249,874,926 of record NC_090926.1, on the reverse strand, counting down.
TCTGCAAACTCTACGAAGCCATAGGTGACGCTTCGAAAGACAACACTGCTACTCTGGCAATCATCCAATCTGAGCTGTCCTATCTGGAAGGCTTTATCACGGCCATTGACCTGAAATACGACATCTCAGAAAGGAAAAGAGACAGAATCGACCTCGACGCGGAACACAGCCCGGCCATCCAAAGCCCAAAACTTGTGTCACTGAGGCCGCAAGAATCAAAATCAACTCAGACTCTTAGACCAAAAGAGAACGACGACATTGCTTCTATTTTTCTCAGCAAAAACAAACCGGCTCCAACTCCGAACAGAGCATCCATGAAGATCGATGTCACGACCACCAACAACGTTGGCCTATTGTATAACCAGGAGCCGGGGAAAAAAGCTCTTAAACTTGCAGAGAAGGAGCAAGCAAACCCTCCAACGCGACACCTCCTCAACGCGAACTACCCTTCGCTCACAAGGAATACTGCAACAACACACGATAACGCCGTCATAGAACCACTGCAAACGTCTGCCGCCGATGCGATAGACCTAACTCACTCACCCAAAACTGCCAGGGAATTCTCAGACTCCAGCCCTCTAAGCAACCTCCTTCAGCATCCTGATCCAGAGACCCACACAGCCTCCGGGCACTTGGAGGACAATCCACAAAAGGAAGCAAGACGGCCCTCAACTCCCACGGAGAAGATAACAACCCATCTACCCTCAAGAACCCAAAAAAGGGATGGCCCTCCAAGCCAACAACCCAGGAAAGATGAAGCCCACCTCCTATCCACACAAATTCCTTCAGCGAACAAATGCTCCAAAACCCAAATAACTGACTCTGCACAAGGAAACTCGTCGTCACACCATACGACACCACTCAGAGCCACAGGAAATACTAAAGTCTATGTCAAAAATGTCAAAACCAGTCGAATATTCAAAATTGAACAGTCCCCAAACAGAGGCAAATACATGGTTCTCAATCGCAGAACGGTGCTACAGATCATAGCATCCACATCTGAGCTAATGAACTTGAAAACGGACGATTTCACACTAATTGAGCCCTACCATAGAGACAACAAGGCGAAAACATATATCCACATTAAATCAGACGCAATTCAACAGTTAACTCGGATAGTCGAATCTGTACTAAAAGCAGCCGGATTTCTTCTATCTGAGATTAAAAGTTCAGCTCCGTCACCTAAGAAAGGAATCCAGGAAGAGAACATAGTCAGCAAAAGCAAAGATAAGACAACCTCATCAGACCACCACCATACTCGAAAAGCGGAGTTAAGAGCCCATTTCCGGGTGAGTCCAGACAGGGAACCCGCCCGTCATGACGAAGACAGTAAAACACCCAGAAGAACTAACCATATATCCTCCACGAGGAGACTAGGAGTGTCCGTCCGCCGAAATTACCCGACTGATGATTCGGAGGGCTTTTCACCTCGAGACTCCCGACACAGAAGTAGGCACAGCCCGCCCCAACAGTCTTTCACGAGACACCACGACCTGCAAAGAAGCGAGAGGAAACAAGAGCATTCCCCGCAATGAAGAAGACTCAACAGCTACAGAAATCGCAGGAAGCAATCACCATCTCATAGAGTTCCGGATACATCGGCTCACTTAAACAAAGATTCGTCGGCAGGCGGCCCATGGAACTGGCTAAAAGGAGCGTTAACCACCAATCGAAGCAGATAGCAACTACCCACCGGAGCCAGTCCACCTTCCCTAACAAAGACGCTGTCACTGGCCTCATGGAACACCAGAGGCCATGCCCACTTAACCGACGCCAATAGTGAGGACCTGGGCCGCTTTGACATCCTTTGTCTCCAAGAGACTTGGCTCCTAGAAAAACCATCCATGGACGGATTCGTGATCAAGACTTCCCCGGCGGTCAGGGGCCTACTAGGTCGCCCCTCAGCTGGCCTACTCATTGCTGTAAAAACAGGCCACAATCTAAAAATTGTCAAAACCATTGTGAGATCCTACGGGATACTGGCATCACTCATTGAATGGACCCACTTCATGGAATCACCAAAGCAACGGTCAGTGACCTCACTGGCAATAGTCACGGTGTACTGGAACCCTCAAAGAACATCGTCCACGGCCTTCTGTCAATCAATGGCTGAAATAATCGACAAAATCGTAATCGAGTGCAAAACCGTCCACCTCTTAATATGCGGTGACCTGAACGCCAATTGCCGCCATCCAAAAGAAGTTCCGTCGCAATCGCCAGCTGCTGCGTCAGCGGATTCAAGAGGACAGGCCTGGATGACACTGATGTCGGCCAGGAACATACATAACGCAGCATGGATCAAAGACTGGCTCCCACAAATCCCAACCTGGGAAAGAGGTTCTTCAAAGGCTACGTTGGACTACATCTTCATTTCTGAACCGATGTGCCCAGAGATCGAAAACTTCAAGGTTTCCAAAACGCTCCAGAGTGATCACAACATGCTCAGCGTCGTCTGGTCTTCTGTTTCTCAAGAACCCAGCAACTACAAATCGTCGGTAGAGGTAAACCCCCAACAAACTCGTCTACGCTTGACAGCGGCCAGTGTCAGAGCCATGACCAAGCAATACGCTACAACCTGGGCAGATCCAACAACGGCTGAGTCACTGTTGAGACCCAACTACATTCCGCTTCTGACCAACCACAAGTCCATCCAGAAAAAGAGAAACAAACCTCCCACCACTTTCAACCACACCTACGACAAACTCATAGCGGATAACAAAAAGGCTCTGAGGAAATTGAAACGTACTGCAAAAGCTGAAAATACCATATCGGCATGGGCACTTTGGGCAAAAGAAAACAAAACCTACAAAGCATGGATAAGATTGCGAAGAGCTACTATGTACCAAAACGACGCAGAAACCATGATGAGAACACTGGCGTCAAAAAAATCTGCCGACTTCTGGGCCCTGATCAACACCGTGCAAGGCAACACCCGAGCAAACATGATCAACTCGGTTCCGGCAGCCTCCTGGGTACACTTCTTCACAAAGCTCTTCGCTACTCCTGCTTTGAACATGACCCAAGAGCCGGAATTCAACAGGTCCCCCTGGGTTGATCTTTCCACGAAAGCCGACATCTACGAGGGGATTCAGAAGCTTAAATCATCCAGAGCTCCGGGACCTGACGGGCTCACGAACATTGACCTAAAAAAAAAACATCGATGAGTGGACAGAGTTAATCAGTCTTCTGTTTACACACTGTAGAATCAGCAGAATGATACCATCGTCGTGGTCAGAAGCCACCCTGATTCCGATCTTCAAAAAGGGAAGCAGAGAAGACCCGGCAAACTACAGGCCTATAGCCCTACTTGACATCATGGGCAAACTGTTTGCCACTCTCCTCCTCGACCACTTTCGTCGATGGGCCAAATCCGCCCCATGCGAAGATCAATTCCAGATGGGCTTTAAGAAGAACGGCGGGACAGCAGTCAACATCCTCATCCTCAGCATTCTAAAGGCTAAGATAAAGCAGGGCGCTCCAACTGTCTACGCAGCTTTTATAGACCTGTCACAGGCCTTCGACAGAGTCGATAGAACGCGCCTATGGAAAAAGCTTGAAGGATGTAGCTGCCCAGACAAAATCCTCCAACCGATCAAAGCTCTCCACTCGAAGACATCCCTACGTGTCCGCTTGAACAACCAAGGCTCTCTCACCAAAGAAATTCCATCAGAAAGAGGAGTGAAACAAGGATGCCCGCTGGTGCCGGCCCTCTTTGTTGCTTTCCTGGGAGACTTTCAAAAATCTGAAGTGACGGTCCGCAGCTTTCCTCCGAAGCTGGGCAACACCGTCCTGTCCCGTATTCTCTATGCGGACGACATGATCCTTCTAGACCAGACACAAATAGGCCTTCAACGCCAGCTAGATAACCTGGCAGAGTACATGGCCGTCAATAACCTTACAATAAACAACAGTAAGACAAAAATCATGATACTGGCCAAGAAGCGCCAGCTGAAGAAATCAGCGCACTCATGGTCAGTGAATAATTGCAGCATTGAAGTCGTCCCACATTTCAAATACTTGGGAGTCTACATCGACGGGTCTCCAAAGGAGACAAAAATGCAACTGTATCTCTGGGAGAAAGTAAAAAACCTAACCTCGCAAATGAAGATGATTGACTGCAAATTCGGCAAATTCTCTTGGAAACCCGCCATCAATTTCTACAAAGGCAAAGTAGTCCCTGTACTAACCTACGGCATGGACGCCACCATTAACATGCCTAGTTCAATATGGCCTAAGCTGGAAGGCTACATCTGGAAGACAACTTTGGGTCTTCCGAATTCCATCCCGATCGCAGCCATCAGAAGAGACCTGGGCCTACTCTCGCTGGGTGCAACGGTCAGCCTTGCCTCCATGGCTATCTTCAGAAAGACCCTTATTCAAGACGGTCTCCCAATCTTTAATATCATCAACAAAGAACTGGAATCAACTAAATGCTCGGAGATCAAGAAGTGGATCGCCTGCCAAGCAAACAACCTGGAACAAGTGGCATGTTCTACAGAGGACCTGAAAACCAACCCACAAAGAGTGTCTCAAAAATTGAAAAGTCAAGATTGGATCATCACAGCCGACCAACCAGAGCGATCAAATTCTTAAAGCATCTGCCACCGACATTCAACCGGCTCAACTGCCCTCTGGCCTACTGTGTACAATTTCCAAACAGAAATCTTCGAACATACTTCCTAAGAGCAAGGCTTAACTTGCTCCACACCAGAGAAATCATGGCGATAAGAAGTCTGGCCGCGGCAACCACATGCAGATTATGTCAATCCGACGACGCAATCGAGACAATTCGCCATCTTCTGCTAAACTGCCACACTCTCAACGCAGAACGTGCAGCCTATTTGGAACCCTTATGGGTCAATTCAGTGTTGGTGGAGGAAGACACGTGGTGGTGCCGTCTCATCTCGGGTGAAAAAACACGTTGGGCTGTAGCGGCATGCAAACTACTGGAAGTTGCCTTCACAAAAATAAAGGCCATAGAATCTTCTCATTAGGCAGGCGAAAACACAGCCTCTCACTGAGACAGACAGCACCTCCTCTGGTGTAGCAAGGTCTGACCTTCGGACACACAGTCACATTCAGTTCTTCTGGGCCTGACCAGTCCGGTCAACCCATAAAGGACCCTAATTTCTTGCAACGGATTGTGCGAGCTGGCGTACTCACACTAAAGCAGAACCACACGCGGCTAGCCCAGATTCTGATCATCCTTGGATTCTGATCATCCTTGTAAAAATCATTGTCTCTTATGATTGTTCACAAGTAAATAAAAAAAATAAAAAAATAAAAAAAAATACCCCAACCGGTGGCCGCATAGAGCAAGGGCCCATTTTTACGCATGAGTAGCCCTTGAGGGCCCCTTTCCTTTCCACTGATATTGCAAAATAGCAACTCCATCCCAAACTGTCGAACTGCCTCTGCCTTCAAGTGGAGGTCCTTCTTGAATAGTGGGAACCTATTCTTCATCGCCTCACCCACCTTCTTGAGCTGCTAGAGACCCCTGAAGAGACCCCATTTTGCCCATTGGAACAACCGCGTGTGCTTGCATTGCATGTACTATTGAGCACAAGGCTCCCCTCTTCTTAGGGCTTGGACTGCCTCTTAGTTGGGTGTATTTTCGATGTCGAAGGGGCCTAAAGACTGCCCTGCCTGTTTCCTTCCCATCTAGGTTGTCGACATATTTCGTGCATTTACCCCTTTTGACCCCAATGGTCTTGTATATATATTGTATTGATAGTGCTGTGTTGGTTTACTTAGTGTTACTGTGATTCTTTTGCTATGGTCTATGTTACAAAGGCCTTGTAATAAATGTGTCTTTATTTTTGATATAACACCTGTCTGGAGTAATTTGTAAGTGTCCTTGCTCTGTGTGCTCATTGAGGTCCTTCAGGCACCCTCACCCCTCTTGAGACTTAGGGCCTCATCACGAGTTGGGCGGTAACGCCGGCGCTAATAGCCCTACCTAATAGCCCTACCGCCAAACCCCCCAGCGCTAATAGCGCCGGATCACGGGTTTGGCGGAAGTGTTATTGCCCAATCCCCATTCCAGCCAGGGGTAATCGCGCCGAAAATTGGCAATTTTGCCGCAGATTTCCCCCAGCTCAGAGATGGGGGGAAATCCACCAAAGCCATGATCTGGCGGACCCTTAAATGCGGTGGTAATAGCGCTACCGCCGCATTTAAGGGTTACCGCCAGACTCGTGATGAGACCCTTAGGGCCTCATTCCGAGTATGGCGGTAAGGGATAGCGGCCACCGCTAACGAGAGCGGTGGCGGTAATCCCTTACCGCCATACTCCGAGTTCCCTTTGCGCCATGGAGGTTTTAACACCTGCTTTTAGCAGGTGTTAAAAACCATGGCGCTAAGGGACCTTGATGTTAATTACGCCACCGTAATTTACGGTGGCGTAATTAACGCCTTCCCCACTCCCATTATGCCCTATGGGGCAAAAATGGGAATGGGGAAGGGTAAATGGGGATTGGGGAATTACCGCCCCGCCACCCTTGGAATGGGGCGGTAATTCCGCCATCCACCAAGGCGCTGCCGGTCCGGGTACGGCATCAACCAAGGCGTTAATAGCGCCATTGGTTAGCGCCGTACTCGGAATGAGGCCCTTAGTCTTGACCGCCTGCCATAGCTCCCCTGATTGGTCTGGCTTGTCCAGAGGTTACCCTAAAACTAGGCTGGCCTTCTGAACCTCTGCCCCTCCTGGTCAGAGTTCAGAAATCCATCTTAACACCCACCCACACTGCCCAAAGGAATTACCCCAATCAGCCACACTAGCATATTATCCTTTCATTCTCAATCATCCACCGAAAAGCAAATCACAGACCCCTCCCCCCACCACTGCACTTGAGTGGACGCATTTCAACATTACCTAAAACTCAAGGTGCAAGAGAGTGGTGTCTTGCACCTAGTGCCCTTGTCACTGTGGTGTGCTCCCTTTTGGTTCCCCTCCAAGCAGCAACCCATTGTGATATCACGCTCTCCTCAATACTCTTCTGGGTAGTCACCAAAGTATAATCCCACCCAAAGCTGTGACCAGACCAGAGGCCCCCAAGACTCATCGCAGTACAGCAACCATCTGCCCATTGCAGCCCCTAAGGCAGAGGAGCCATGACAGGGGACTAGTCCTGCAGAAGCATCTCCCAGCAATGGCTGCATGTGTCAGAGGGGAAGCGAGCATCCGTCACCCAGCAGCGACTAACAAGGTATGTGGGGTGTGGCTGGGGGTGACAGCAATCACTGCATCACATTGAACTGACCCACCTCACTACTTAACTTTTTTTTAAATCTTTTGATTTAATTTGTATCCTATAGCTTGCTCCCATGTTTATACCACAGTGGTATGGTAGCCTGTACTTGCATTTAAACCATGTTAGCTAGCCAGGCTATAACCAACCCTCATATTCTCCTACATACTCTTATCCCCCCCAACCCGCACTTAGCCTTCTGCCCTATCAGCCACAGCCAGCTTTCCTCTCACATCTGTAAGGTTAGCCATCTTGTAACCAGTCTCATCTATATCGAATTGTGAATTTTAGCATATACAACATCTAGATAGAAATGTGAAGTTTAGCAGGTGTCAGAACAGGATAGATCTGCAGAGTCTAGCAGGTATTGCATCTTGATAGAACTGTGAATTTTAGCATCTACCACATCTAGATAGAATTGCGAAGTCTAGCATGCACCTCATCTACATAGAATTGTGAAGTTCAGCATGCACCACATCTAGATAGAATTGTGAAGTTTAGCATGCACCACATTAGATAGAATTGTAAAGTTTAGCAAGCACTGCATCTAGATAGAATTGTGATGTTTAGCATCCACTCCAATTAGATAAAATTGTGAAGTCTAGCATGCACCACATCTAGCTAGAATTACAAGGTTTAGCATGCACCGTACCTAGATAGAATTGCAAAGTTTAGCATGCACTGCGTCTAGATATAATTGTAGATTTTCACATGCACCACATCTAGATAGAATTGTGAACTTTCACAGGTGTCACATCAGGATACAGCTGCAGAGTCTAGCGGGTGTTGCATCTTGATAGAAATGTGAATTTTAGCATGTACCACATCTAGATAGAATTGCGAAGTCTAGCATGCACCTCATCAACATAGAATTGTGAAGATTAGCATGCACCACGTCTAGATAGAATTCTGAAGTTTAGCATGCACCACATCTAAATAGAATTGTGATGTTTTGCATGTACCACATCTAGATAGAATTCTGAAGTTTAGCATGCACCACATCTAGATAGAATTGTGAGTTTATCATGCGTCACATCTAGATGGAATGGTGAACTTTGGCATGCACCATGTCTAGATGGAATTGTGATGTTTAGCGTGTGCCACGTCTGGATATAATTATCAGGTTTGGCAGGTATCACATCTGGATAGAATTGCTGAGTTTGGTGTGTGTACCACATTAAGATAGAATGTGGGGTTAGTCATGCGTTGTATCTGGATGGAATGGTGCGGTTTGGCATATGCCACATGTAGATGGAGTTTTGGGGTTTTGCATGCATCAGATCTGGACAGAATTGCAAAGTTGAGAAGGTGTCACAGCTAGACAGAATTGTGAAGTTACTCACTGTCTACCATTTGTGAAACCTAGGTCTTTCTCGCACTATCTAGGAATTCTCAGACCTAGACATGTCTCTCACTGTCTACTAACTGTGAAACCCAGGCCTTTTCTCATTGCCTACTATTTGAGAACCAGAAAGAAACGACTAGGAAGCATAGACCCAGCAGGAAATAAGAATCCCAGGCAAGAACCCATGACCCTTACTCAATCTTTCCAACCAGAGGGTGCCCACATTCTGCTAGTACTCGGAGGAAACGCAGCTAGGTGAGGTTCCCAAATGGGATGGGCAGGGAGGGACAGAATCCTCTAACTTATACTTCGCCAACACAGGGCGGAGGAAACATGCCTACATCAGTCAAGTACATATACCACTAGAGTAATACAAAGGGTAACTGCCACGCCTCAACATCCCTACCAACTAGGCGGCCAAACAACAATAACAATAACAAAGAATAACCACAGATGTTGAGTGCAGAAACGCAAAGACAAAGAGGTAAGGAAAACCTGCTAACCCAACTCTGAAAGCTCAATTTTCCACATTCACTCCACATACAGAAACTCAAACAACCACTTATCTGCACAGCAATCTGCATGTACTTCACCACATTGGAACAACAGACTAAAAACACATAATTCAGCACAACAGCACATGGGAATTCAGACAGACCCTAAAACCGCACCTAAGCTCAGCGAACAGTGCAAACCGAACTGAAACTGCCAACACGACATCATAACTCACTTTTCTACTCCCGGTGCCCCCTATTAACTCCCCAAGCCCTGCCTTTTTTCACACCCTCCTTTTCAGATCCGCCAGAGTGCCTGGGGACCACTCCGGTGGTGACGGTGCGCGGTACAAATACCTTTAACATTAACATTAAACTATTGTGATTGATTACTTTACCTACTAGCCTCCTGTCAGTAGCCAGACTAGCTTTTCCTTCTTGAAACAGTCTGTCTTCTGCATTTCTTTACAGTGTGGGTGTATTTTGTAGTGAGCTATGACTGTCTGTTGAATAATAATAAAATTGATATTTTTATACAACCTTGACTGGACAGTCCTTTGTATCATTGGGTAATAATTGTATTTTCACTGTGTTGCTACTAACAACAATCCACGACCTTGCAGAGATAAGCCTACTGCTCCATCCACGTTACCAAAATTTGACAAGGAGGTTTTACAAATTTGCTTGTGTTTCCAATCTGTTTGGATGCCTTGTGGTGTACTAGAGGAGTGGGGCTGATTGATGGTTTAGAAACCAATATTCATCCCTGGACCATTGGTGCCCCGGAAGTTGATTCGTCACACACCTCGCATTCTGACCAGCAACAGGACATACCTCAGCTGATGTGTGAATTGGGACCTGATATTACCCAAATCAAGTTTTAGCAGTTCACCTACACAAAGCACTGATCAGCAGTTCAGAGCTGGATTCCCCTGAAAATGCATGCCGTTATATGCCAATTTCCAACATGGAAAGAAAGGAACACAGGTAACAAAACGGCACAAAGAACAGCTATTGTGCCATGAGGTACAACCATTTTGGGCATATGGAACACGTTATGTTAATGTTAATGTTAAAGGACATTTGTAGCGCGTACTATCACCACCGGAGTGGTCCCCTGGCGCTTTGGCGGCTCTGAAAGAGGAAGGGAGGGTGAGTTAGTGGGAGGAAGCTGGAAAAGTGCAAGAGAGCAGTGATGTGCTGTTGGCAGCTTCAGTTTGGTGGGTTCGTTGGCTGGGCCTGGGGTGTTTGTGGCCGGTAGTCGTTGTGTACTGTTGTGCAAGTCTATGTGTGTTTTCTTTTGTTGTAGTGAAGTTTGTGCTGTTTGTTGTGCTGTAGGTCTGTGGTTGTGTTTGGTTTGGAGTTTGAGAGGTGTATGCAGCAGGAGAAATTGTTAGTGGAATCGGTTAGTTGGCCTCTCTATCCTCAATTGAGGCGCTGGGCTTGTGTAGACTCCCCAGATGGTGTTTGGGGGCACCCCTGCGCCTCTGTCCTGATCTGGGCCCATTTGCCATTCAAGGTCCTTTTCACATCTAGCCCCAACCTCCACCAGTCTCCCGCACAACCCAATCTCTCTTACCTTCCCACTCATATGGCCAGTGGACCTGCCCATGTCCACAACTCAGCTAGTGTGGTGAATGCCGATATCCCAACAGTTCCACAAGACTGTGGTACCTGGTAGCAAGTAAAGGGCGAGTGAAGATGTTGGGTGGGATTGGCAGCGGTTGTTGACTCCGTCTCCATGGGTGTCGCCTGTGTTCCACTCTCCCTGGTGTCACCTGTCCAGGTGCCGTGGGAGCTTCCCCGTCGGTTCTGGGGCTGTCAGTGTCCTCTCCAGTTTAGTCATTTTTTCCTTTCTGTTTCGGTTTTCAGTTTGAGTCTGTGGTGTTGAAGAGCCAGGTTTTTAGTAATTTCCTGAATTTAAGGTGCTCTTTGGTGTTTCTTATTTCTTTTGGGATATTGTTCCAGGTTGTTGCGGCTAAGTAGTAGAACAAGGTGCCTCCAAGTTTTTTCTTAAGGTATGGTTTTAGTTCCAGGCGGATTTTATTACTTAACCTGAGGAGTCTCGTTGGCTTGTAGATTGTTATTTTCTTTTTTTAGGAATTCTGCTCCTTGTCCACTGATTGCCCTGTGCGTTATGCACATTGTTTTGAAGGTGATGCAATGTTTTACTGGGAGCCAGTGTAGTGTTTTTAGGGCAGGAGTGATGTGGTCTCTTCTGGATAGTTTGAGCAGTAGTCTGGTTGCTGTATTTTGGATCCGTTGTAGTTTCTTCAGGAGGTATTCTGGTATTCCGAGGTAGAGGCTGTTTGCATAGTCGCTTTTTGACATGATGAGGGCGACGATAGTGAGTGTTTTGTACGTGAAGGAGAGGAAAGGTAGGATTCTTCTTGCCGTGTGGAGGAGGAATAAACATTTCTTGACTGTTGCATTTATTTGTGGTTCTAAGGTTAGGGTGTTGTCCATCAGCACTCCCAGATTGTTTACTACCTTAGATGGTGCGGTTCCCATCTCCGTTGGCCACGGGATGGCAGTTTCGCTCTCTTGCTCTTTGTATATGATCATGATTTCTGTCTTTCCTGGGTTGATTTTCAGGTTATTGGCATTCATTCAGTCGAAGATTTCTTTTAGACAGTTGATTAGGGTTGAATGATCGTCTAGGTTGTCTTTGATTTTGTAGATGATTTGAGTATCATCTGCGTAGTTGTAGCATGTAATGTTGTATTTTTTGAAAATTTTGTTAACTGGAGTCTGGTAGATGTTGAAGTACAGTGGTGATAGTGAGGATCCTTGTGGTACTCCACAATCGTTAACTCGTGGGATGGATTTGAAGGGTTTGATTGATACGGTTTCTGTTCTGTCTGCTAGGAATGATTTAGTCCAGAGTAGTGCTGTGTCCGATATGCCTATGTCTTCTAGTCTTTTGGTTAGGGTGTCATGGCTGACTGTGTCAAAGGCTGCTGAGAGGTCGAGCAGAATCAGGGCTGAGGTTGTGTTTGAGTATGCGTTCGTTTTTAGGTAATCCCAGATGGATAGTAGTGCTGTTTCCATTACTCTTGTGGGTCTGAAACCGACTTGAGCTTGGTCTAGCAGGTGGTGTTTTTTTACGTGTCCTTGGGTATGTTTATATACGTAGGTTTCCAGGAGTTTTGCCGGGTAGGGCATGTTTGAAATCAGTCTGTAGTTGGAGAGGTCTTCTATGTCGCCACTTGTGTTTTTCAAAAGTGGTTTGATATATGCTGATTTGAAGGTCCTAGGTACAGTTCCTGGTGTTAGTGATAGATTTAGAAGGTTTCTGTAATATCCTGCTGGCGTTCCTTGTGCAAGGATTGATTTGTAGATGTCCGGGGGACAGGGATCCATGGGTGATCGAGCTTTCCTGCTGTGTTTTACCAGCATTGCAAATGCCTCTGCTGATATTTCAGGATAGTTTTTGAGTTTGTGCTGTAGTTCTGTGTTATGTTCGTTTGGTTGTATGTTGTGATTGGTCGGTCTGTTTTGTAAGGTTTGTCTGATGTCATTGATTTTTTTCTTGAAGTGGTCTGCCAGTTCGTTGCATAGTTTCTCCGAGGGAGTTGGGGTGTTATCGCAGCCTGGTGGTTTTCTCATCTCTTTAATGATGTTAAACATTTTTTTGTGTGTTTTGGTGGCATTGGTGATTCTGTCATCATAATGCCTTCTCTTCGCCTTTTGAATTTCCTTCTTGTATGCGCGGATTTGTTTCTGGAATAGTGTTTTTTTGTCTGGATTGTATTCTTTCCTCCATTCCAGTTCCATCTTTTTGTTTTCCTTTTTCATGGTGCTTAATAGTGGGGTGAACCACTTTGCCATTGCTCTTTTTTTCGATGGGGTAAATGTTTCTGGGGCGATCTTGTCAATTGTGTCTGCAATCCATTTGTGTAGTAGGTCTGCTTTCCTGTACAGGTCAGCTAGCTCTAGTTCTGTGGTTGAGGGCTTGGTAACCTCCAGTTGTTCGAATAGGTTGCTTTCTTTGACATGTTTCCAGTTTCTTTTTGTGGTGGTTGTGAGTTTAGGAGGTTGGATGCAGAGTTGAGTAGGCAGAGTGATCACGAATGGGATGATGAGATGGTCGCTCCACAGAATTTGTATTGATGGTGCCGTGGTGATGAGTTTTTCCTTGGCAAAGATTGTGTTGAGTGTGTTGCCCCTTTGACTAGTTGTCGTAATTTCATGGTAGTGAGTTGCTCAATCAGTGAGTTTTTTGAGTTGGCGTGACTGCCTTCAAACCAGATGTTGATGTCCCCCAGGATGATTAGGTGTTCGTGGTTGATGACAACGTTGTTGATGGCTTCTATGAAGTTGTTGATGAAGGTTGCGTCATATGTCGGTGGTCGGTATACCAGGATGAATGTGATGTTGGTTTTTGGGCTTGCTGTTAGGTGTATTACCATGGTTTTGCAGTTGATGCTGTTGAGCAGTTTGTCTGTTTTTATTTTCAGGTGTCCTTTGAATGCTATTACAATGCCTTCTACTTTTCTGTTTTTCCTGTTTATTTGAAGGCATTTCAAATTGGTTGGAAGTCAGCTTTGGAGTGTGTTTTATAGTTGTCGTCCAGCCATGTTTCTGTGATGAACAGGATGTCGATGCCGTTGTCATCGAGTAGGTTCAAGATCTCAGTTGAGTGTTTTGACATGCATCTTGCGTTTATTAGATTTCAGTGGAGTTTGGAGGTGTTGTTAGGTTGGCACTTTCTTGTTGAGGTCGTCATTTGATCAATGTTGAGGTTTCCTTCTTGGTCGATCTCTTGTTGAGGTGTAGGTTTTAGGGTGTCAGCGTCTTCGAAGAGTTCTTCTAGGTTCTGTCTTGGGTTTTTGTTTTCATCGGGTTCGTCTTCCAGGAGTTGTGGTTGTCGATTGGAAGTTCCTCTTGCTTTGGTGATGTAAGGTGTTATTGCGTCGGTTGTGTGTTTGTTATTTCTAGTGTTGTTCATCCTTCTTCTGCGCACTTGTGTGAGGTTGTTTGATGTTGCTGCTTCTAGCGTTGGGTTAGTTTGCTCTGGTGACCAGTTGTCTGCGAGGTATGGTGTTAAGTAGAGGGATTTGTCTCTTCTCTGAGTGTTAGTTCTATTTTTGTTCCTGTCTGTGGGGGTGCTTTTTGTAGTTGCGGTTCTTTGTTGTTTTTCCGGAATGTTTGTTCTTTCTTCTATTTTTCTTTCCCTCGGAATGGGTTGCTTGTGCGGCATTATAGGTTTGAGAGTTGTTTAGTCGTTTCTTTGCTTGATGGTGTCCAGTGGTTCTGCTTTGGACTGGTTGTCTTGTGGTGTAGTACTGGGTGTGTAGCTGTCCGCTATCAGTTTGGGCTCTGTCTGTTGGTGGTATTACAGTTGATGTTGTTGACTCGTTCAGTCGCTGTCTTAGGAGGGGTAAGGGAGGTGGTTAGCGGTTATATATAGTTGGGTGTTATCGGTGGCTCCCTTTAGTATCCGTCTCCATGAACGCGGTTCACTGCGGTGAGCTAGCTATGTGGGTTTAAGAAGGATGTCTACTAGTTGAAGAGTGACTTTGAGGGCGCTTCTAGGACTTACTCCTTATGAGGTGTGAGCCCCTAATCTGAGTGTCACTCCACTGGTGGGTTCTGTCTCACTTTAGAGTGAGTTGGTCAGCGAAATATGAGAGACCTGTATGGTAGGAGAGAGGCCTATCAATGCAATCTAAGTATCATACAATGCAATTTGGACAGAGACCCCCCTTTATGTCTGAGAGGCCTGTATAGTGGGAGAGAGGCCTATCAATGCAATCTAAGTATCACACAATGCAATTTGGACACCAAGCCCCTGCTAAGTTTGAGAGACAGGTCTATCAATGCAATCTAAGTATCACGCAATGCAAGTTGGACACAGAACCCCTACTAGATTTGAGAGGCCTGTATAGTGGGAGAGAGGCCTATCAGTGCAATCTAGGTATCACACAATGCAATTTGGACACAGAGCCCCTGCTAAGTTTGAGAGACAAGTCTAAGTATCACAGAATGCAATATGGACACAGAACCCCTACTAGATTTGAGAGACCTGTATAGTGGGAGCGAGGCCTATCAATGCAGTCTGAATGGTACACAATGCAATTCGGACACAGAGCCCCTGCTAAGTTTGGGAGACAGGTCTATCAATGCAATCTAAGTATCACACAGTGCAATTTGGACACAGAACCCCTACTAGATTTGAGATACCTGTATTGTGGGAGAGAGGCCTATCAATGCAATCTAGCTATCAAACAATGCAATTTGGATACAGAGCCCCTGCTAAGTTTGAGAGACAGGTCTAAGTATCACACAATACAATTTGGACACAGAACCCCTACTAGATTTGAGAGACCTGTAAAGCGGGAGAGAGGCCTATCAATGCAGTCTGAATGGCACATAATGCAGTTTGGACACAAAGCCCCTGCTAAGTTTGAGAGACCTGTATAGTGGGAGAGTGGTCCATGGTCAACAGGTTTATTGGGTACCGTATTACATGGTTTGATTTGTCTTACTTGGGGTTGTGGGAGGGAGAGGGGCAACAGGGAATAATCACAATGATTAACGTTGGTTTGCTAAGTAGCTAGGATTCTAGGGTAGAGTTGTAGCTCTTCCCTAGCCCTGGCCACTCCTACCTTACTGGTACTTGTAGTTGATGGTTGACGGCTGGCCACTGGCTTCCCCTGCAGACACCTGCTGACACTTCCTGGAGCCACCTCTGTTGGAGCTGCCCTTTGCCTTTGGGGCCCTTAGCCACAGGGGCTGCCGGGCAGAGGGCTGCCCTGGGAGGGCTGGTTATGAGATGAGGGGGACACAATCACTGCCCGTGGGCGGGATGGGAGGCAGTCTGGAGGGGGAGAAGCCAGGAAATGGTGGCCGGGGCACACAAGGGAATCCAAACACTTTTTAAAGTGTTTTCCTCCACAAAATGGGGGTCGCTCCCTGCAGCTCCACTCACCTGCTCCTAGTGTGGGAAATTAAGCAGGTAGCAGCGGCGAAAGTTAGGCCTGGATGTTGCTGGCTAGGCAGCCAATCACTGCCTGGTGGCGGGGTGGGAGGCGGGCTGGACGGGGAGAAGCCAGGAAATGGTGACTGGGGCACACGAGGGGATTCAAACACTTTTTAAAGTGTTTCCTACACAAAATGGGGGCTGCAGCTCCACTCACCCAGGGGCGCCTAGTACGTGGGTGCTCCGGGGCCTGGGCACCTCTGGGCAAAATTAATTCAGGGCTAAGCCGCCCCCGGGCCGGAGAGAAGAGGCACAGTATGGATGGCCCTTTGTTCCATCTATACTGTCTCTCTCTCTGGCAGCCCGGGTGAAAGCCGGGTAAAAAACGATGTTTAAAAATTGAGGGAAGGATGCAAAGCAAGAGGCTCTTGTTTTGCATCTGTCCTTCAATTTCTAAAAATCGTTTTGGTTTGGGTATACCTCTACATCTCTGTGCACGGATGTAGAGGTACACCCAACCCAAAGTGATTTTTAGAAATGGAGGCCCAGTTGCAAAGCAAGTCTGTCCCTCAATTTCCAAAAATTGTTTTGGTTTGGGTGTATTTGTACATTTGTGCACCCTTCTTGGCAAGAGGGTTGCACAGATACACCCAACCCAAAACGAATTTTATAAATGGAGGCACAGATGCAAAGCACGTCTGTCCCTCAATTTCCAAAAACCTTTTTGGGTTGGGTGTATTTGTACATCTGTTCACCCCTCTTGGCAACAGGGCTTCTATATTGGAATACTATGCTTTTGTTGAGGCAATGCTAGTTCATCTTAGTGGGGCTGCTATGCTTTTGTTGAGGCAATGCTAGTTCATCTTAGTGGGGCTGCTATACTTTTGATGGGACAACATCAGCACTTCTCAGTTGAGCTGCTACACTCTTATTGACAAGGCCCCAGCACTTCTCAGCAGATTTATTTATTTTTATTTTTATTGGTTATTTATAATGCACGTAATACTGAGATGTTTCTAAGCGCGGACAGAGAGATCAAACCTGTGTTTCTCCATGTCGTCTTGCTTCCAAGACGAGCACGTTGCCCCTGAGCTATCCTCCCAGAACTCTGAAGATCTGAAGTACTTTTAATTATAGAGAACCAGAACTATTGAGCAAGTCTGATATCATCTTCATCATCATCAGAATAACTCAACACTGTCGTGGTTATACAAAAGCTAATATATTTAAAGGGATGGAATTACTCAGACTGTAGCAGCACTATTCAATAACCCAAAGTGCTTAAGCATAGTTAATGTGAACATACTACACTTCTCACCGTTGGGACAGTAATGCCACTTCTCACAGAGGCTTCTACACCTTTTATGGGGCAGCACTGTCCCAGCCTACAGGACTTCTCAAAAGGGCTGCTATACTTCAATAGGAAATGACCAACACTACCCCGCAGGGAATTGCATACTCTTTATGCCACCGAAGCAGCACTTCCACCCACCAAAGCGGCTTTATTTTTAATGGCTCAGTGCGTGTACTTTTCAGCCACTCTGCTTTACATTTAAACAGACCGAATTGTCATTTCTCAGCAGGAATGAAACACTATACCATTGTGTTCTGTATGTTGAGTGCTTTTTCAACACCAATGTGGGTTCATGGCACTCTCCCAGTATCTAAATAGTAGATCTGGCTAATTAAAATTGGCAAAAGACATGTCCAGAGCTTCCTGCTGTACATAAGATGCCGCTCAGAATGTTGAAAGCCGTGATGGGCCAAGGGATAGAAGGCTCGAGCCTGTAGGATAGCAGAATCAGCAGGTTCTTAAAACCTGATCACTCATTCTGGAGTGAGGGGCTATGGGGCAAAGATCTAGCAAACTGGAGTGAGAATTCAGAGTGTTTTTAGCAGAAATATAATTGTCTTCCCAGATGGGATATTGTCTCCATTAATATACATGGGGTCACTGAGATGACCAAGAGTGAAACTGTACGTTCAGTTGTGAGATTACCAGCAATGGGTATACTATGCTCCAAGGAGTAAGGTGCCCACTCAATATATCACACTGTTTAAAGGTGTGAAACCCATCCTGAATGCTTGCCCAAAGAGCCTTGGCCAGAGTTTCACACTGAAGAAGTGAGCATGTGATCTGGGATCTACAGCCCACACACAGCCATGGGATTCCCATGCACCCATTTGCGAGATTTGCACCAAATTAGTGAGATTGTGCTCCAAGGTAGGAGGCAGACGCACAGTCTTTGCTCTGAGGTTTGACACACTCACAGGATGGTATGGCATTTCGTTCTCCCATCCTAGTTGTGTTGCTCTGCCTTTTGAGGGCTACTACAACCTGTATGATTATAGAGGGGTGGAGTAGGGGCAGTGTTGGCCTACTGGAATGCAACTGGAAGGCTTAAACCTCCTTCTTACTTGACTTTGGTATATGCAGTACATGCTAGCCAATGTTTCTTCTGTTCAGCGCCCCCCATGCCCCTCTCGCACCAAGTTGGGGACTACGTGCAAATGCAGTCATATAACCGCTGGTGATGTCACTTCCTATATTTGGGCACCCACCGGGAATTTCATAAATCGGCTCCCCTGCCTGCTCCTAGTGTGGGAAATTATCACAGGAAAAGATAAGGGTGCATGGCCGTGCATCAGGAAAAGGATAAAAAAAATGGGTTACAGCCAACAGCCTGATTAGTACACATCACAATAGTAAAACTTTGCCACTTAAAGAAAAATAAAAGGAACACAAGTCTCTGTAGCACTCAACTTAGGGTCGTTTGAACTGCACGCACTGTAAAAACAAAGGGGAAAACAAAGGGAGACACATTCCCTGCGCTGGTAGCAATGGAGATTGACAGGTGCACCCCAAATGACATGGAAGAAGTAGGTGAGGGAGGCAAAGGGGTCTTTCTCACAGCAAAAATCAGCTGGGATCCAGACATAAAGCTAATGAGCTGGGGGACGCAATTGAACTCAATGGAGAAACGTTGCATTCAAAACACTTTCCTAACACCCCTGTTTCATCTTTATAATCTTGGGGTGCTGCTGCCTCCTGTTCCTGTATGTTTGTGTGGCTTGAGGACTAACCCTCTTTGTGTGTGGACGGAGGGAGTGACAACTCAGTCTGTTGGGGTAGGGTTGGTTTAAGAGTTTAAGAGGCAATAGAGCGCAACAAATAAAGGGTGAACTGCATGCCTTTGCCCCGTCAAGCTTTCTGAAGTCGGAGTGCATGTGCTCTGACTTCAGAAAGAGATTATCTGACTTCTTTCTGAAAGTAACATTCTAGTTGCAGGGCAGCGCTCTGCAGCGCTAAACTGCAACTAGACGTAATGTTCTAGTAGAACATTGCTTTCTGTCCAGCCCCACTGCAGGTGACAGAAAAGCAGATTCTTCGTAGTGGAGGCTGGAGGGTGGGATCGGCTGGAGCAGAGGCCTTCCTAGTGAAAACGGATTTAGGCCCGGAGCAGGTAAGACATTTTTGTTGTGTGTGTGTGTGCATTCATGCTGCATGTTTATGATGTATGTATGCATGCCTGCAAGGGTGTGCTATGTATTATGTAATGTATTTGTGAGAATGAGTGAATGCTGTATCAGTGGCTGGGTGCGTGTGTGAATGAACGAGTGGATGGTGCATGTGTGCGCAAGTGAATGGTTTGAGTAAATGAGAGAGTGAATGTTGTGTGAATTGTCATACAGGTGTGTTTGTTCTGGGCTGGACGCGCAGGAACTGCTTTTGGTGGGTCTGCGGTGAGGGGCGGGGTGCCAAAATGGCACTGCCATTTTGTATATGGGCATCCATCAAATGATAAAGCAAGCATGTTATGTGTTATTATGTGGCTATATTGGCCTTTTGGTGCAGTCAGTCTAGCCATTTCTTACTGTGGCATGACTTTAGTCTGGGCATCTTTCTATATAAAGCGGAATGTATGTATGTGTGTGTATGTTTGTCCGGCTACTCAAATCTACGCCGTTGAACCCGCGTCTACCAAATTTTACATGCATTCCTCTTTTGTCAGGGGCAAGATCGTAGCCTATGTTTGAATGCAAATTGTGAATTTTAGCATTCACCCCATCTAAATAGAATTGTGAAATTTAGCATGCACCACATCTAGATAGAATTGCGAAGTTTAGCATAAACCACGTATAGATAGAATTGCAAAGTCTAACATGCACCACATCTAGATAGAATTGTGAAGTTTAGCATGCACCGCGTCTAGATAGAATTGTGAATTTTAACATACACCACGTCTAGATAGAATTGCAAAGTCTAGCATGTACCACATCTAGATAGAATTGTGAAGTTTAGCATGCACCACATCTAAATAGAATTCTGAAGTTTAGCATGCACCACATCTAAATAGAATTCTGAGGTTTAGCATGCACCACATCTAGATATAATTGTGAAGTTTAGCATAGACCACGTCTAGATAGAATTGCGAAGTCTAACATGCACCACGTCTAGATAGAATTGTAAAGTTTAACATGCACTGCATCTAGATAGAATTGTGAAGTTTAGCATGCACCGCTTCTAGATAGAATTGTGAATTTAAGCATGCACCAGATCTAGATAGAATTGTGAAGTCTAGAATGCACAACATCTAGATAGAATTGTGATGTTTAGCATGCACCACATCTACATAGAATTGTTTAGTCTAGCATGCACCACATCTAGAGAGAATTTCAAAGTTTAGCATGCACCATACCTAGATAGAATTGCAAAGTTTAGCATGCACTGCATCTAGATAGAATTGTGAAGTTTAGCAGGTGTCACATCAGGATAGAGCTGCGGAGTCTAGCGGGTATCGCATCTTGATAGAACTGTGAATTTTAGCATGTACCACATCTGGATAGAATTGCGAAGTCTAGCATGCACCACATCTAGATGTAATGGTGAACTTTGGGATGCACCACATCTAGATGGATTGTGATGTAGCATGTGCCACGTCTGTATAGAATTGTGAGGTTTGGCATGTGGCACATCTGGATAGAATTGTTGAGTTTGGTGTGTACCAGATCTAGATAGAATTGTGGGGTTAGTCATGCGCTGCATCTGGATGGAATGGTGAGGTTTGTCATATGCCACATCTAGATGGAGTTGTGGGGTTTGGCATGCACCAGATCTGGACAGAATTGCAAAGTTTAGAAGGTGTCACAGCTAGACAGAATTGTGAAGTTTCTCACTGTCTACCATTTGTGAAACCTAGGAATTTTGCCCACTATTTAGGAATTCTCAAAGCTAGGTATGTCTCTCACTGTCTACTACCTGTGAAACCCATGCCTTTTCTCATTGACTACTATTTGAGAACTAGAAGGAAACGACTAGGAAGCATAGACCCAGCGGGAAACAAGAATCCCAGTCAAGAAAACATGACCCCTACTCATTCTTCCTAACCAGAGGGTGCCCACATTCTGCTTGTCCTCAGAGGAAACATAGCGAGGTAAGGTTCCCAAATGGGTGGGCAGAGAGGGACAGAATCCTCTAACCCATAGTTCGCTAACACAGGACGGAGGAAACATGCCTACATCAGTCAAGTACACATACCACTAGAGTAGTACAGACGACAACTGCCACTCCTCAACATCTCTACCAACTAGGCGGCCAAACAACAATACCAATAACAAAGAATAATCACAGATGTTGAGCGCAGAAATGCAAAGACAAAGAAGCAAGGAAAACCTGCTAACCCAACTCTAAAAGCTCAACTTTCTGCATACACTCCATATATAGAAATTCACACAACCACTTATCTGCACAGAAATCTGCATGCACTTCACCACATTGCAACAACAGACTAACAACACATAACTCAGCACAACAGCACATGGGAATTCACACATACCCGAAAACCGCACCTAAGCTCAGTGAACAGTGCAAAGCAAACTGAAGCTGCCAACACAACATCATAACTCACTTTCCTATTCCTGCTGCACCCTACTAACGCCCCAAACCCTCCCTTTTTTTGCACCATCCTTTTTAGATCCGCCAGAGAGCTTGGGGAGCACTTCGGTGGTAAGGGTGCACGGTACAAATACCTTTAACATTAACATTACCATTAAACTATTGGTGATGGATTACTTTACTGACTACCCTCCTGTCAGTAGCCAGAGTGCATCCCTTTTCCTTCTTGAAACTGTCTGTCTTCTACATTCCTGTACAGTGTGGGCTGTATTTTGTAGTATGCTATAACTGTCTATTGAATAATAATAAAGTAGATATTTGAATAAAGTAGATATTTGTATACAACCTTAACTGGCCTCCCTATCGCTGACACCTACACGAGCGCCTGTTCCAAGGAAACTCTCACTGATATTCTCTTTTTCGTGCCTTCACCTGAACTATGGACCCTTCACATGGTCACCGTGCTCTCTCCTTTCTCCACCTCTCCCATTAATGGTGGCACCCGTTGGGATGTCCTCTTGGCCCCTTTCCACTCCTCTAAAGCCATCATTAATGTCTATGCTAACGGGACCGTCTTGGTCCAAGGCCCTCAGGCCAACCTTCACCTCTTTGATAGACGCTTCCCATGCCTCATCAACTTCCTCTCCGCTCCCGCTGTCCCCCCTCCTATGTCCTCGGCTACCTTGCCTCTCCCCTCCCTCCCTGCCCCTTCTCTTGCTCCCTCGTCAACTCCTTCTCCAACACCTCCGCAGGGCGTACCTCTGATCTGTACCCCTCCCCGGAAGTTTTTCAAGGGTGGCAACCTTCTCCACATTGCCACTCTAAATTCTCGCTCTGCCATCAAGCACTCCTCTGATATCTGTCGCCTTCTTGAGGAACTGGACCTCGACGTCCTCGGTCTCACTGAGACTTGGTTCACTGCCAGCTCTGCCACCAGCTTCGACACACTCCTACCTGATGGCTACAAGATCCTCTCCATGCCCAGGCCTAACCGTTCAGGGGGTGGTGTTGCCCTTATCTTCCCTGAGTGGATTCCTGCCACTGTCACTCCTACGCAGACCTACTCCTCTTTTGAATGTCTTGTCTGCCGTCTCTCTCTCTCTCCTAGCCATTCCCTTACCGTGGCCACTATCTATCGGCCACCTGGTCAAATTTCCTCCTTCCTCTCTGAGTGGGCTGACCTCTCCTCCTCACTCCTGTCCTCAACCACCCAACTCCTCTTTCTCGGTGACTTCAACATCCACCTCGATGCCTCCTGTCCCCCCACTGGTCTCTTTCGCGAACTCTGCAACTCTCTCTCACTCTCTATTCTCCCGTCTGGGCCTACTCACTCTGCAGGGCACACTCTTGATGCTCTGATCTCTTCTGACCTTCCCCTCTCCCTCCCTCTCTCCACTCCTCTCTCCTGGAGCGATCACTTTCTCCTATCCTCCTACCTCTCCCTCCCTAACCCACAGGCAAAGCCACCCTCTTCACTGCCTCCCACCTTCTCGGTCATCCGACCCATGAAGCGCGTGTCAGTTGAGGCTTTCGCTGCTACCTTCTCGCCCCCTTCTCCCCCCTCGGCTGACTCACACCCTGACACAGCCCTCTCCATGCTTTATTCCTCTATATCTGATACTCTCGATATCCTTGCCCCCGTCATGAGAATCCGCCTGAAGCCCAAAGCCAAATGTAACTCCTGGTATGACTCGGATCTCGTCACCCTAAAACGCAAGTGCAGGGTGGCAGAGAGGAAATGGCGTGCTTCATGTTCATCCTCTGACAAACTGGCTTGCCGCCTGCTCCAAAGGCAATACCGGCTCTCCGTTCTCACCAAGAAGAGAGCCCTCATCCAAGCCCGCATCTCTGAGGCATCTAACAACTCGGCCGAACTCTTTAAAATCTGCAAGGAGCTGGCCAACCCTGCTGCAGTCTCTACCTCTCCTGTCCCCTCCCAGGCCCTTTGCACTGCACTGGCCTCGCACTTCATCTCAAAAACTCAGGACATCCTGTCCTCGCTCTCCTCCTCTCACCTCCCTCCCTCTCCTCCCGGCTCTTCCTTTTGCTCTCCTGCAGCCGCCCCTCCGCCCTCCTTCTCTGCTTTTCCACCTTTTTCTGCTGATGAGGTTTCCAGACAAGTCCGATCTATGAAAGCCTCGTCTAAACAGGTTCACCCCTGTTCCTCCAAAACCATCAAGGACCACATCGACTCCCTGGCTCCTGCCCTGGCTGACTTTTGCAACCACTCATTCGCCTCTGGAGTCTTCCCATCCCCCCTCAAGCACTCCCTTGTGCACCCCCTCCTCAAGAAACCCTCTTCCGACCCCTCCTGCCCGGCCAACTATCGCCCAATCTCCATTACCCCCTTCCTGGGTAAGCTCCTGGAGAAACTGGCCATCTCCCAGCTTAACCTCCATGCTGAATATGTTGGTAACCTTCATGACCATCAATCCGGCTTCAGAGCGGCCAGAAGCACGGAAACTGCTCTCCTGAACATCCGTGAGGACCTGCTCCTGAACCTCGATTCCAACACTCCCTGTGTTCTCATTCTGCTCGATCTCTCCTCTGCCTTTGACACTGTCAACCATTCCATCCTGCTCAACCGTCTCCGTGATAACCTGGGTATCACTGGTCAGGCTCTGGCATGGCTGACCTCTTTCCTTTCTAGTCGACCATCCCAGGTCCAAATGGGCTCCTTCCTCTCCGACATCTATTTCTCCACCTGTGGTGTCCCCCAGGGATCCAACCTCTCTCCCTGGCTTTTCAACCAGTATCTGGCACTCCTTGCCCACTGCATCGCCGCTCTCTGCCCCCACTTCCAGTGCTATGCGGACGATACCCAGCTCATTTTCAGGCTACCCTCGGCCGCCTCCTCTTCTTCCCTCATCTCCGACTGTCTGTCTGCTATCCAGGAATGGTGTGCCGCCAATGACCTCTGCCTTAATGCCAGTAAGACTGAGATTCTACTCATCGGCACACCCACTCCCTCCTTCCCTGCAGCTCTCTGGCCGGCCTCCCTTGGCCCCCTTCCTGCCCCTACCTGCAAGGCTAAAAACCTTGGGGTCATCTTCGACTCCACACTCTCCTTCTCTCCTCATATATCTGACGTCTCTAAGAAGTCACACTACCAGCTGCACCTCCTCAGAGGTATTCTTCCCTTCCTCTCCTTCCCCCAGAAGCTCACTGTCTCCCGAGCCCTGGTTCTCTCAAGGCTGGATTACTGTAACAGCCTC
Source organism: Ambystoma mexicanum (assembly GCF_040938575.1). Classification (NCBI taxonomy): domain Eukaryota; kingdom Metazoa; phylum Chordata; class Amphibia; order Caudata; family Ambystomatidae; genus Ambystoma; species Ambystoma mexicanum. The sequence goes on along the minus strand of NC_090926.1, from coordinate 249,849,801 downwards.
TATCTTAATCTGCCTGCCTCCACTCTCCGCCCTCTGCAACTTATCCAGAACAGAACTGCGAGACTTGTCCTTGGCCTCAAGCCCAGGGACCGTATCTCTCCAGGGCTGAAATCTCTTCACTGGCTCCCAGTGGCTGCGAGGATTAAGTTCAAAACCCTCTGCATTGTCCACAAGGCCTTCTGGGGCCTGGGGCCTAAATACCTTCAACTCTCTCTTCCTAAATATCTTCCTTCACGAGCCCTTCGCTCATCCGTCTCCAACTCCCTCATGGTCAGCCGCTTCTCGAAGCAACGAGCTGGGGGTAGATCTCTCTCCGCAGCAGGGGCCTCCCTCTGGAACAGCCTTCCTGCCTCCCTGAAACTTGAGGAGAACCATCTCCGGTTCCGGAAGCACCTCAAAACCTTCCTCTTCGCTTCTGCCTTCTCTCTCCCTCTCCCCTGCTAAACCTGCTTAACTCCCCACTAAATTCTGCACTAAACCTGCATCTTGGCCCTCTCAGCGACCTCGGTCCAAGGCCCAGCCACTCTCAACTTGCACTGCCTCCCTGGCGCCCCCTGCACTGTGGGACTGTCACTGTATCCCTACAGCCCCCTTCCTAGCACTTGCTCTGCACTTACCTCGCACTTGCCACCAGCTGGCCCTTTTATTTATTATTTATTATTATTACGCTACTTACCGTGTACTGCACTTTCCCCCCCACCTCCTCCCCCTGCACTTTCTCCTTTTCCCCTTACCTCTGCACTTGCCCGATCTGAATGACACCTGGCCTAGTAGGATCGTTTGTCTGTCTTCCCCTTGTCTCCCTCCCTCCCTGCCTCGTCGCGCCTTGAAACACTTGTGTATAGGCGCGTTACAAATACCATATCATATCATATCATATCATAACTGGACAGTCCTTTTTATCATTGGGGAATAATTGTATTTCCGCTGTGTTCCTACTAACAATCCACGACCTTGCAGAGATAAGCCTGCCGTTCCGTCCACGTTACCAAAATTGGACAAGGAGGTTTATAATTAGCTTGCGTTTTCAATCTGTTCAGATCCATTGTGGTGTACTAGAGGTGTGGGGCTGATTGATGGTGTAGAAACTGATATTCATCCCTGGACCATTGGTGCCCCGTAAGTTGATTCGTCACACACCTCACATTCTGAACAGCAACAGGACATACCTCAGCTGATGTGTGAATTAGGAACTGACATTAACCAAACCGAGTTTCAGCCAGTTCACATACACAAAGCACTGATCAGCAGTTCATAGCTGGATTGCCCTGAAAATGCATGCTGTTATATGCCAATTTCCAACATGGAAAGGAAAGAAGACAGATAACAAAAGGGCACAAAGAACAGCTATTGTGCCATGGGGAACATCAATTTTGGGCATATGAAACACGTTATCACAGGAAAAGATAAGGGTGCATGGCTGCGCATCAGGAAAATGATACAAAATGGTTTCCAGCCACCAGCCTGATTAATACACATCCCAAAAGTATAACTTTGCCACATAAAGAAAAATAAAAGGAACACAAGTCTCTGTAGCACTCCACTTAGGGTCGCTTGAACTGCACGCACTGTAAGGGGCAAGGCTGGTTTAAGAGGCAATAGAGTGGCACAGCGGCACAGGAGCGCAACAAATAAAGGGTGAACTGCATGCCTGTGCCCCGTCAAGCTTTCTGAAGTCAGAGCGCATGTGGTCTGACTTCAGAAAGTAACATTCTAGTTGCAGTGCAGAGCTCCGCAGCACTAAGCTGCAACTAGATGTAATGTTCTAGCAGAACATTGCTTTCTGTCCAGCCCCACTGCAGGTGACAGAAAAGCAGATTCCTGGTTTCCTTTCTTTGTAGTGGAGGCTGGAAGGTGGGAATCGGCTGGACCAGAGGCCTTCCTAGTGAAAACGGATTCGGGCCCGGAGCAGATAAGAAAAAAAAATGTTTTGTATGTGTGCTTTCATGCTGCATCTTTATGATGTATGTATGCATGCATGCAAGGGTGTGCTATGTATTGTGAGAATCAGTGAATGCTGTATCAGTGGCTGGGTGCGTGTGTGAATGAACAAGTGTATGGTGCATGTGTGCGCAAGTGAATGGTTTGAGTAAATGAGAGAGTGAATGTTGTGTGAATTAGCATAAGGTGTGCTTGTTCTGGGCTGGGCTGGCCGCGCAGGAATTGATTTTGGTGGGTGTGGGGTGAGAGTCGGGGTGCCAAAATTGCACTGCCATTTTGTTTATGGGCATCCATCAAATGATAAAGCAAGCATGTTATGTGTTATTATGTGGCTAGACTGGCATTTTGATGCAGTCAGTCTAGCCATTCCTTACTGTGACATGAATTTAGTTTAAACATCGTTCCATATAAAGCGGAATGTATGTATGTGTGTGTGTCTCAACAATTTACATGAAAAAACACAGCTATATAGTAAAAACATATTATCATTGACGTCATACTGTGTGGCAAAATAAGAAAACCTAAGTTGGATTGTGGTTTGTCTATGGGGAACATCTAGGTATATTTTCTATATGGGATAGGATTGTGATTGGGTCTCTAAGGTCAGGTGGACAGCTATGTCCACTACTAGTGCAAGTCATCTTCAGTGTAGTAAAATATACAACATTTCATTGGGTCTCAAACTATAGGGCTCTTTGCTATGTGGCCCTTTAGGATTGGTTGGCACGCTTGTACCCTTCTAGAATATTCCACTCTCTAGCAGCATGTGAGCTGGTATCCCAGGTGCTGGTGGTTTGGACTTGACCATGCCTCCCAACCCAATTAGCCCATCATCCGTTATCACTCTTGCTGTCTGCTATTCGACTTGTCTTTGAACTCACCCTTGCAAAGTATCACTGCACCTGAGAATAGAATGGTGTGCAAGCATGGTCTTATCTTCAAGTCTCGGTGTAGCTTGCCCAAAGTCTATTTTCATCCAGACCATGTGACAGGAGACCGCGTTTGAGCCCTTTCTTTCGTATTTAAGACTATTAAATGACTAAAACCTGGCTCTTCTAGTGTTTTTTCATTACACCTCAACTGGAGCTCGTCTCTTTTATCATGTTTATTGTATCTTCTCGAATAGATAACCAGTTTCTCGGCTGCCCCAACCCTTGACACCGGGCCAGACAAACTTTCTTGAATCTTCTCTCATTGTCAGCTGTTTTCTTCTACTGCTCCACACTTTCAGCCCTTCTGTTTATGGGGTCCTAGTTTGCTAAAACACAACGTGAAACATCCAGATTCTATACATATATATATATATATATATATATATATATATATATATATATATATATATATATAAGAAGGTCAGGCGCGCACTCTGGTTGCAAGTCATTTAATCCTGATGTAAGTAATAACAGGGTTGAATCCCAACACAGTTCAAAAAATAATAACAGGGCTGAATCCCAGATGCAAATAGTCCCAACAATGTTCAAAAATTACCAGGGTTAAATCCCAACTGCTACAGTTCCAAAGCACAATAGTTAGTTCTACTCCTCCAAGTACTTTCAAGTCTCAAACTCTCATCAGGGAGGCTGTGTTAGCTGTGTTCCTTTTCAGGTGTTGCTAATTACTTTTTTCAATTTCAGTCTCAAAGGATTCTGGTTATTGTAGTGCTGGCACAAGTTGTTTCCTGGCTACTTGAATGACTACAGCAACCAGAATCCCCTGAGGCCATCACTGGTAGTAACCATCAACACCTGAATAAACACCTGAACAGACTGCCTCCCTGATGATTGCAAGAGGCAAGAAAGCGCGCTAGGAGGAGAACATCAACTGGACTGTGGAAAGGTACATCTAGCTGGGACCCAGAGTGCGCCCCTCGCACCCTTCTTTGATATATATATATATATATATATATATATATATATATATATATATATTTGTGATGTCATCTTTCTTGTCCTGGGTGTTAGTGTTAGCAGTGCACAGTAGTACGGGCAGTTATGGTTGCTTAGCTTTTCATAATAGGGAAATGTGCAGTGTTTTTTGGTTTCACTGTGAAGTATAACATCCCTTTAACAAAGTTTCTTTACTGAATGTACATATATATATGGCAGGCAACGAAAAACAAATAGGCTAAACATGTGATGTCATCAGTGATGTCATCAGTGACATTTCAGAGGACAGCTTTCATGTTCTGGGTGTTAGTGTTAGCAGTGCACAGTGGCAATGGCAAGTAAGGGGGTTCAGTCTGCCATAACTGGCGAATTTCAGGGGTTTTTCATTTTCAATTTGAACCACAATGGGGTTGGCGAACATTTTTTTTTAGTGAAGTGCACAGGTTTTTGGGAGGGCAACGTGCCCATAACGTCCCTGTAACAAAGTTTTTTTAACTGAATGCCATAGGTTTTTAGTAGTATAAATGCATCATAACATTACTTTAACAAAATGTTTTGACTACATTTATCAGGGTTCTAATAGTAACATGTAAGCATACGACTGTAAAGGAACATTTAAAGTAACTAGCCACCTTTCGAAGAATTTCACATTATCATATCCTGACGTACAGCATGGGGGCGTGTTCGAACAGTCATACACACTTCACAATGACATGTGTAACTGGTTGATAGTGCGAAAGTACATTGGGTATTCTTGTAAGAACTTCTAACTGCAAAATTTCCGGCACAGAACTCCACAATGCAAGTGTGCAACACAATATAAGCAAGAGTGCATACCGACGTTTCTGGATCATTCACCCCCATTCCTCCCCGAAGAGTGGGGGATGAATGCCATTGGCAATCGAGATTTTACAGCAGTAATCCGTGGTACCAAGAAAGGGGATTTTTTGTCTTCAACCGGAATGCCTAAGGCATTCCCGGCTGAAGAAAACAAACACTTTTTCAAGATGGCCACCATACAAAGGGAGGACGGGCATTGGATAGAAAGCCTTCTTCGCTTTCCATTGCAGGCTGCAGAAAGCAAAAAAGAAACTGTTACCGTTATGGCCGCACCACATTTGTGTTCCTTAATAAATGTGTGGTTATGAGCTAGACGTTTACCAGAAAGGCAGTCCCTGGTGGACATGGCGACCTCAATGCAATGTTTTCTCCCTTGCAGTAAAGGCCAGTAACCATATCCCCAACATTGTGGGCACTACCCATACATAGAGGCTACCCCTCAGAGACGGAAGCTGTACCATTAAATATGAAAAGACTATCACATGCACAACACAAAGCTTTCCAGTCGTTGTCAATGACCTTTACATACATGTGTTGTACATGTACTCATTTTTTCTGTAAAACTGTGCGTAAAAACACCAAAGGAGTAGTGTACTTACATTGACATAAAATGCCAAACAAACTCTGTGATGCGAAGCGCAATGATGTCAGAAATACTGGATGCAACACCATTACCACTCACCTTTCGACACATCATTTTGTAAGTGACACAGGTGGAAAGGTGTGAAGATATGTGTATTATTGTACAAACATTTCTGTGCATAGGGCATCTGGGTGACAGAAATTGGGCTGACGGTGACAGAAATTAGCCTGACGGCACTAATGCATATGAGATGGGCTTGACCCTCCCGTAGCCAAAGCAAGTGGTATGGAGTACCTTTCTCCATAACCTTCCTTGGTAGCTTAAACAAATGCGTCCATATGGACGTACGTGCCGTGATGTAGCACCTACAAAAGAACACATTACGACCTGCAAAGTAGCATGCCACATTGTGAAAACAGAGAGTACATTTTTAAAGAAAACACTAACATTTAAAATTTGTCCAGTAGTTTTATTTCACAATAAAGTAAGCAAATTCATCGCTCTATGCAAGTAGTAAAGTAGTTTTGTTTCACAATGTGCTGTGCGAAAAGATGGCACTATTCACTTTTCCATAGAAGTATTAAGTTTGTCTTTTTGGTCGACAATGACAATGTTAAAGGTCACATTGTTTTTTTCCACACACAGAAAGATAGTCGTTTTCTTCCCACATTGATGTGCAAGACGACGTCAACCGCTGTGATCTAAACCACCAGAAAGGATGAAATGTTACTTCTTATAGCGACAGCAGCGTAGGGACAGAGGACCCACACAATCATCCCAGTGAATTATGATGCTCAGACAGCCGGTTATGAACAATTGCATTTGACGGTTAAAGAACCCGTCACTTGGCATCTGTAATCAGTGACAATCACAATAGGGAAGGAAGTATCTGATGAGGAAATTTGAATTAAAAGATGTATGAATACGCAACCTTTGGATAAACCACAGTTGTACTACATAACATTTTCAGTAAAAAATTAATTCAATAGGAGGAAATGTAGTGGGACCCTGGGGACGGCGACAATGTGCAATGTCCATAATTGGAAAAATAAATCGAACGTCACAGAAAGCTGGAACGTCGTTATTAATAATCCAATTTTTGTTTGGAAGTAGCTGCGCAGTGGAAGGGGAAATAAAACGTGTATCACTGCACAACCTGTGCACAAAAAAAAATTCTAACACATACTTTTTTTAATTAAATATTATTTTAATTTGGGGAAATGTAGTGGCACCCTACAAACGGCGACAATGTGCAATGTCAATAATAGGAAAAAGATTGCATCGGCACATAAAACTTGTAAAACATTAGGGAACATATATTTCTTTTTACAAACTAAAACATAACATCAATTGGGTATATAGGCGGCAAAAATACACTTACATGATGTGGAGCGCCTCCATTGCGTTAGCTGTAGTCAGACACTAGTGTATGTGGAAGACTGCCTGTTCGGGAACTCATTTCTCATGGTCGGTGCAAAAGTTTTTGAAGTATGACCTTATCAAATGATATATTTTTCAAACTGTTACTCCCTACATTCTTTCTACTATTTCCCTGTACCTCAAGGTTAAAAAACAAGGGACCCTTATGGGTGTTGACAAATATGCGGCCATACTGAGCTCGTGTTGAAAAGAGAAAATGCAGTGGCCTTCACTCCGAATGCAAATACATTCTCATTTTGCAACAACATATCAGCGTCTATTTATGAGAACCGCTACTGGCATACATGTGCAGAAGGGCTGTGTGTACGAAATAGAGCAGGTGGCTGCCTCAGATTCCCGCCAGTCGGACCGCAGTAATGTTCTTTATGTATTGTAAAATGGACACAGTAGGTTCATTTCGTACAATGAGTAGCAAGTCCCAATGTACCGTATGATAGTGCTAACAAGAATACTTCAATGTTTGACTTTCTACTACCACGTCTCATTAACGCTCACCTTTTGAAACAGTGTTCCATAAGTGTTATAAGTGCATTGGTGCTTTCTTCGTTTAGGTATGTTAGCGCCGATGTTCGCGTTCAACAGAAAACGAAGTAAACATGGCAGACGTATCGAAAGATTACAACGCACTTCACGCTGTGCAACAACCAATCGATAAAAGTGCAACATGGTCGTGGGCAGCACGCCATGGAATAGCCAATTGCAATGTTCTCCATGGAGCGAACAGGGAAGTGTGACCGCGGAGCGGACATAGATATCACTAATTTTTAGAGACATACTTTTTGATCGTTTTTAATGGAACTACTGGATGGATTGTTACAAAATTTGCAAAAGCACGCTTTCACACCCAAACCCCTGCCACTGCCTCAAATTTGATGCAAATCCGTCCAGCGGTTTGGCCTGTAGCCGTGCGCAAAGTTTTCCCCCATTCAGTCTATGGGAAAAAAAGTTTTGGGACCCCCCTTATAACTTTGCCCCCCCCCTGGACCAAACATCACAATTCAGAGTGGGGCATATACTTCTTTTGCAAAGTTTGGTGAGGATTCGTCCAGGGGAAGCAAAGTTATGAGCCGCCCAAAAAGTGCTCTTCCTATGGAAACAGCAACTTAATCACAACTACACAGCCACTACCGTGGCCGTGTAATAATTTCACCAAATTTGGACCAGGAGCAGCGGCTTGGTCCCGAAAGCGTGCTTTTGCAAATTTGGTGAAAATCCGTCCAGTAGTTTTTTTTTAAATGACCAAAAAGTAGGTCACAAAAAATTAGTGAAATCTATGTTCGGTCCGCGGACACACTTCCCTGTTCGCTCCATGGACAGGGTCCCGATTGGCTGAGCGATGCTGATTGGGTGGTTGAGAGCGTGTGGTGCTTCAGATTTTCTGGGCACGCCCGCCATCTTGTATTCGCGGACATCCACGGACAGCGCAGTGAAACTTGGTGGAAAAATACTATTTAGTCAAGTGTGTTGACGTGTAAGACTGTTTGGGGAGGGTGGGGGAGTAAGAGATGGGTTAAATGTTGTATTTATTTAGGTGGCAGGCACCCCTGTTGTGTTTGTTCTGACCGCGGACAATACGGGTGTCTGAAATGTTCGTAAATAAACAAGTGGCTTATAAGTTTGGCACCCAAGAACAAATTTATAAGCAACAAAGTTATAAGCTAGTATGGGTGTGATATGCTGTGGTGGTTGTGGGCAGGGCCTATAGTCTTGGGTGCATGGCCAAGACCAAATTTATAAGCGCCAAAGTTATAAGCCACTATGGGTGTGATTTGCTGCGGTGGTTGTGGCCAGGGCCTAGAGTCTTGGGTGCATGGCCAATACTATATTTATAAGCACCGAAGTTATAAGCCACTATGGGTGTGATTTGCTGCAGTGGTTGTATTTATTATAATATACTTACTGTTTGGTTTGGTAACTGGAGTACATATATTGCTTGTTAATTTCGATGATAAAAGAAAAGATCATGTTAGTATTGGTAGTTTGTAACGACTTATAACTTTGAATAATCGACTTTTTTTTTATTTTTTTGACCCTCATATTTAGTACATTACAAACAAGTGTACTGTGCAATTTGTTCAGTTTCTGTGTTTGTTGCTAAAATCATTGGGTCTGTGGAAAAAAACAAATCCATGTTTGATTAAAAAAAAGCTTTTTTGTCATGCTAAAGTCTATTTGTTTGTTTGTTTTCAGTGTTCACTTGTTGTTTCTGGCTAATGTTCTATATGTTGGCTTGTTGCAGATTTTTGGAGCAGTTAGATACCTGTTGGCATATTCTAACTGTGTATTTTTTGTTATAATGAAGTGGTATTGATTTATCTGTTTGGTTATTGAAATTCTTGGGGCAGTTAGATACCAATTGGCGTATTCTAACTGTTTCTTTTTTTATATAATTTAGTTGTATTCATTTATCTGTTTAGTTGTTGTAGAATCTTGGCCCAGTTATATACCTGTTGGCATATTTTAACTGTCTATTTTTTGTTATAATAAAGTGGTATTGATTTATCGGTTTGGATATTGTAAAATCTTGGGGCAGTTAGATACCAGTTGGCGTATTCTAACTGTTTATTTTTTTATATCATTTAGTGGTGTTCATTTATCTGTTTAGATGTTGTAGAACTTTGGGGCAGTTAGATACATGTTGGCATATTCTAACAGTTTATAGTTTTTTAATTGAAGTTTTGTTAATGTTTAATTACAGATTAGTTAATAAATTTTGGTTTTAAGAAGATTAAATAAGCGTTTGTAAGATTTGCTGGTAATCTCTGCTTTAGAGTAATGGTACTATCATTACATTCGAACCATCCACATTTTTTTAAATATATGCAGTATAGTGACCTGCATTGGTTGTGGCTCCTGTGTGGTAGATTATACCTTTTGTTGTGAAGGTTTGCTTACCAAGTGATACTTGACCATTTGTGAATCCAGTCAGCTTGCAGTTGTTTTTGGTACCATCTGCATTGTAGCGTAGAAGCATTAGTATTACGTATTTACTATGTGTTTGTATTAGTAAGGTGGAGGGATTATCCGAATTGCAGGTAGTACATAATCTACCATGGTTTGCATTTTGTACAAGTTGCTAAAATGGAATGGATTCACAATTGGGTATGGATACATACACAAAGCGCTCATTGGGGATTTGTTCCTGTGTCACATTGTTGCAGAGAGTGCATGTATGTTTCCACATGTATGAAATCTGGAAGATTTCATTTATAGGTATGTTTTTGTTTTCCAGTACTTGTAGTGGGTACATTAGAAATTCTTGTGGATCTTCCTGTGAGTTTATAGTGAATTTCACCATTCCAGCACAGTAGTCCAATTCTTGTCTTATTCCATGAACACTATACATGTTGTCAGGATTGTTTGTTGCGTTTCTATGAAGTACTAACATTTGCAAACATAATTGGTCTGTACTGTGTAAGTAAATGTTGTCAACAATTGGTGGTAATTGAAATAGAATATTCATTGCTACATTTGCGTAGCAACTTACTCCAGTTATAATTTAAAATTTAAATGGACCAGATAAGTCTGTGTCCAAGTCATTTTTTCAGAATGTGTGTTGTTTCTTTGAAGAAGTACTTCAGTTACTTTGAGTAATAGGTTCTTCTTTGGTTGTGGTAATTGATGAAGTATTACTTTCTTTTACTCTCTTTGGAGGATTTGCAGTGACATCCTGTTGCATTTCTCTTTGATTTAGTTTTCTTTTACAACGTTTTACTTTTTGTGGAACAGGATATGTTTTTAGATGGGGGTGTATAGTGAACAAAGCCTATTGTATTCCAAAATGCAAGGAATATCAGCGTTTACTTTACTTGCATCAAAGTTGATTAGAAATAGACCGTGAAGTGTACGTAAGCGTGATAGTGCTACGTAGCTCGTGCCTTCTTTAAAGACTGTGTTACCAATATCTATCAATGCTTTGTCTAGGGTAAGACCTTGTGATTTATGAATGGTGACTGCGTATGCAAGAGTTAGAGAAAATTGTTCTCTGCCTACATACATGTCTTTGAAGAGAAGGAATCAAGCTGTTGAGCGTCCTATCCTTTTCACTTCTGAAAGTTTGTCAAAGAGAATATTGACAAACTGAATGTTGTTGTCACGTGGGTATGTTTGAAAGCCAACAACTGTACCCAGTGCTCCATTAACTATTCCTTGATCCACGTCAAGGTTACGTTTAAGCATTACTCTACAGTTTAAGGATAATTTCAATATTTTTTCCAACCCAGCTGCGTTGGAGATTGAATTTTCTAAACTATTTATTCTTGTTGTGGCTTGCTCACACATGGATAGTGTCATACCATGTACATCTAGTTTGTCTGTGGCGCTAATTTCAATTATTGGTTGCATTTCTTTTTTCAACATTCTTTCATTGAATTTGGAACAACTTGCAAGAGTTGGCATTAAGGCCATACAATTGATATTTTTGTGTGCTAATTGTTCCATAACATCCGTAGCACATGCATTATCACCATAAAGTGCATGAATGTGCCGAGTTTTCAATATTGTTTGTGCTTCTTGAGATAGTATACCAATTCTAATACCTTTTAAGATGTTAGCATAAGTGAGATCTGCAGATTGCCGCATGTTTTCTGTTAATTCTCTGTATTGGAAATGTTGCCAAAGGTTGACATTTCCTATGCTGCCAACAGTTTTACGGCAGAGTTTGTGTCCTAAGGTTTGAAAAATAGACTCACCTTTCACTGGTGTCAATTGAAGAAGATCTCCGAAAACAATAATGTGTTTTCCTCCAAAGAGCTCTTCGTAGTTTGTTTTGAGTACTTCTTGTAATCTGAGGTGAATCAAAGCCAACATCAGGTTGGAGACCATGCTCACTTCATCTATTAGTAGCATTTTCATTTGTTTTAATACTCTGCTGCGGAGTTCCATTGCAGCTTCTGTAGAAAGTTTGTAATAGTCTAATTTGTTTTGGTGTTCTAATGGCAGGAGTAGTAATCAGTGTTAAGTGACACCGCCTATGTTGTAAGCAGCTAAACCTGTGGGGGCAGTGACAACAGCTGACAGTTTGTTGTTTGTCAATTGTTGAAGGAATTTGCTGATGATTTTGATTAAGAATGTTTTGCCAGAACCAGCTTGACCACTGACGTACAGTAGTATAGGTTTGTAATTTTGGCAGGTGCATTCTTTATTTTCAGGTTGTACACCATGTGCAATTTCTTTTGTTACTTCTTGAAAAAATCTACGCTGCTCATTGTTTAATTTTGATTGTCGCATAGTTAAGTCTTCTTTATCTTCATACTGACACATGGTGTTTTCTACTTCTGTCATAGCTAATTCTGCTTCATTTGCTATTAGTGGCTGCCCCAGTGGTTCTTGGCTTCCTGTTACAGAAGGTTGACTACTGTCAGGAGTGTGCTTATCTAGTTGGGCCTGGAGTTCTTCTTTGTGTTGCTGTTCATTGTCCAACATTGTATTGTAGTGTGTAAAGTTTACATTGGTTATAGTGCTTTCATTTGCTTTCATCTTCTTTTCTCCATGGTTTAAAGAGTTGTAGCAGGGACATGTAATATAGTTCTTTATGTTGAGGAGTTTTTAATGACAATTCCATTTGATTAATTAAACTTGGTTTGGTGAGTTTTACTAAGCTGCCTTCACAATTTGTCACTCTGCATCTACCTTTTTTTCATCGGGTTTTATATTATTTTCGTATGTGAAGTTTTGGGCTATGTGGTGTAGACACATGGTTTCCAAAGTGGTACTTCTGTTTGGGTAGTATATGTCCAGCAAATTGTTTTTCAAACTGTCTTGGCTGTTGGGATCATTTGTGGCTATTGTTTCTATGTAGTCGTATGATTTGAGCACTCTTTTTCTAGATTTAGCAGGACCAATACTTAGCCATACTATATTTTCAGATTTTCCATACAAAGCAGTACCGGTTAAACACACCTGCTGCTTCATAGGAGCTACATTCTCTATGGGAGAGCATTTTTATGCCCAAGCTGTACAATTTCTGAGACTAACGAGCGGTATTCTGATTCTGTTATTTGAATAGGTCTATCATCGTACCTTCCTCCTTTGCGGGTAGGAAAGAGTAGAGGAAAAGCACATGCTTCTATACTTTTTTCCCATATGCTGATTGGTGATCCTTTTGTTTGTCTCATTTGGTACGTTTCTAGTGCATCTTCAACAGTGTCATTAGTGTGCAATGGATGAATTGTATAATGGTCTAAAGTATTGGATACTGTAGCAGGATCTAGAAGCTCAAACTGACCAGTTTCTGGTGTCTCCTGAATTATTTCAGTGGTTTCCTTCAAGTTTTCTTCAATATTCATTTCTTTGTAGTATTCATTATTGTCTTTTAGATATTGCAAGGCTTGTCTAACTTAATGTAAGTCTACCAGTTGTTGCCAAATTGTTTTGTGTTTTGTAGGTACACCATTTACTAAGATAATTAAAGATTGCTCCATTGGACGTTGTTTTAGATCTAATGGTAAATACACTACTTTGCCACAAATGCCTTTCACCAATTCAGAGGGAGGTACATTTTCTGTTTTTGGTTGAAGGCGTATTATTGCCTGAAAGGGGTGCACTGTTTGAATTATGATGCTCTCATATAAATTGAGTTGTTGTAGGGGTTTTGGTAGTGGGAATAATTCCAAATTATTTGTGATAGCACGTGAAGGAGTTTGGTTGTTGTCAAGTTTTATACTGCAGTAACTGCAAAGTATTAAGGGGTCAGTTATTTCGTATTTGTTTTCTTCTATAAGGTAGAGAGTTAATTGAAACCATTTAGAATCTTCATTTTCTTCTATTTTGTATGTTAGGTCTACAGTTTTTGTGTTACTTTTATAAAAAGTTCTGCGGCAACATACACACACATGGTTTGGTACTTCAGCAGATGTACTTTTAAATTTCAGTATTTCTTTTTTGTGTGTGTGTAGTAGAAGGTTGCCATGCGTAGAATTGTTGCTAGTCTGTTGTAAAGCTATTGCACTTTGTAAGTGGCTTTCACTTCCAAAATATTTTTTCTGGGTATAGTCGATTTCTTCAAGTAGGTCTTTGGCTGTACCATGTAGAAGAATGTTATTCAAATTGGCTAGTGCTAAAGCAGGACTTTTAGCATAGTACAGTTTATAGACTAGATTTCTTATAGTTGAATGATGTGTTGATATCATTTTGACATGATGGAAGGTGGTTTTGCAAATAGGTCCTGAAATGCAGGCTAATGAATGTCCTTGTAGTCCTGTGTACTTGCACACTGGACAGGTATTCACATTTTGCAGTAGTTTCATTTTGATTTTGTCTTTGCCTTTCACATACTGATTGAGGAATTGGCGTAATGACTTGAAAGATTTTTTGGGAATGTTACACATTGACGTGCATGGCCATTTGTATACTAGACGTTCTGGTTCAGTTGAATGGAGAGGTAATTGTAAGTTTTCTGGGGATATTTTTGTAATCAGTATTTCCATTATGGAATTATTAACGTTTTCATAACCTCATCCACTGCTATGTATGGCAATTGTATTTGCTTTTGTTTGTAGGCTTCTTCTTTGAAATATGGTTCTGTGCTTGTGGTGTGACTCCACTCACCTCCACAGATATTTAAGAAGTTATTTTTGATGACATTTCGTTTATTGAGAAGTCTTTTTTGTAATTTAGTCATTAGTTTTGTTAGTTGTTTCATTTTGTTTAACACTAAAATAAATAACTTTCTTTTGAGAAGGATTGCACTGTCTATCAAAGCTTCTAAGATTAATTTTCTACGGTAGGTTTTAAGGGTTGTGCATGATTTCTCTCCTGTTTTTATAATATTTTGAAGGACTCTGTGGTTGAACTATTTTGCTAAAATACTTTTTTTGGTATGCTTACTTGGCACTATATCAAGATTTATAGGAACAGTTTTAGCAGTAGTCGTAGCTGAATTCTTGTTAATCGTTTTCTGTTTCGTTTTACATTTTGATAGTGGAGGCAATGTTTCTGTACTCGAAGCTTGTTTTGTTTCTCTAAATGACTGTATTAGTTGTTTTGTTTGAACTTCTTGTACAAATTCTGCTAGAGATGGATGCTTATTTTGGACACTTCTATTTTCATTTGCTCTACTTCTGCGTTGCTTTCTATGGACTTGATTTTTGGTAGGCATTCTTTAGGGTCTGTTGAAAAAAATAAAGAAGGTATGGGTTGGGGTGTTCTGCAATGTATGTGTGCTGTGTGCATAAGTATTTGAGTATGATGATAAAGATGTATGTGATGGTGTGTGATTGTGCATTGGGCAACTACAACTAGTTGGGATGGGTATTCTTGAATTTATGTGCTATTAAACTGGGGTTCAGATGACAGTAGAAAGTAAGCTAGTGGTGAGGAGAAGCACAAATAGTAAATCTAATGGTATAGAATTTAAATAGTTCTTTGTTCTATGATATTAAAATTCTAGGGGCTGAGTTATGTCATTTGTGCGTCGAAAAATGGGGATTTGTGCACCATTCTGCCTGCAAATCCCTGTTTAACAAATGGGGATTTGTGAACAGAATGGTGCACAATCTCTGTTTTTAGGAGCAGAAATACCATGAATGAACCCCACAGTGTGTTTGAGTAATAGTAAACATATTATGGTGGTATTTAACTTACTTTTTTTGTGGAATGAGAAGGTTTCTTCTGAGTTGTTGTTTGTACTTCAGATTCTGCTGCTGCTTTTCAGGACAGTGGTCTTCACTGCAATTGTAAAGGAAAGAAATTAGTAATTGTGTGTGTTTATAGCACTGACTATGTGCAGTCTTATATTTTACTTTGAATATGTTAGTTCAACATGCTTTGCAAATGTGTGTGTAAAAAGAAATTAAATAGCAGATAGGTTTGGAAGTGACAGTTGATTATAGCAGATGGGAAAAATGACAGTAAGTTCATTTTATAGGTTATACAGGTTAAAAGACAGTTAATCTGTTTATATGCATTTATAAGAATTGTACATGTACTATACAGAAAATATGCATACCTGTAGTTTGTGTTCATGCATATGGATATGCATGCAGCTGCAAGTAGAAATCTTGAAGACTTGTACAGTAGTTCTTGTAGGAGGTGCTTTCCAATGATATGACACTTGTACTCAGAGTGATTAACAGTACATTTGAAGTGCTGATCTATGATGATGGAGTTAGATGTAGAGGTCTTGGATGTGATTAGTGGATGGTTGTGTGACTGCGTAGCTGTATCCAATGAGGGAATGGCACAGAGAGTGAAGTTGAAATGGTGGAAGGGCTACCCATGTTACGATATGTCCACGGACATGGCGGTAGTCCACGGACATCATGTGTTACATATGGGGATTTTGGGGTGGGGAGGCATGCAAATGAGAATGAGCAGAGCAAGGGATTGGTCAGTAAAGTTTAGTGGGTGTGTTCTGTCAGGAGAGAGTTTGTCAGAAAGTATTTTTCCTGAGAGAAGAACAGATAGCTATGGCTGTGTGTTTCAGAAAACAGATTGTCTGGATTTTGGGAGACTCGTGGATACATTGGTTGAAGGTGCATGCAGAAAGCTGTGGACTAGCTGTAGATCTTGGATTCCCACATATGGAAGTGCACTGGCATGGAGTGAGTGGAATGAAGTGGCTGGACTTGCTACCTCTCTGTGCTACTTTGGAGACAGAGCATCATCCAGACATAATGATAATTAATTGTGGAGGAAATAGTTTAGGACATGTGTCTGGAATTTCTTTGCAATTTGCAATGAAAGAAGGACTTGTGAAGGTCATAGACATGTTTCCAAATTCTCAAGTAATTTTTTCTCGGATTGCGCAGAGACAAATGTGGCTGCGTTCTTCTTCATTTGGTCCACAAATGGAGAAAGCGAGGCGCAATGTCAATAAGGCTATTTGTGCCTTTCTAAGAGATGTTGGCATGTCCTCTTTTTACAATGAAAATATTATGTTTCGTAGCACATATATTTGTTGCAGAGATGGAATCCATCTTACGTATGCTGGCAATCAGACTTTTCTGAGAAATGTACAAAATGCATTGCAACCTTTTTTGGGATTTGAGCCATCCATTTTGCAGTAGGTGTTGACCATTTCAAGTTTTTCAAACACAAATAAACACCACCAAAAGGCTCTTTTCAGAGCCACCACTTCCTCCCAGAGAAAAGTGCAATATGATAGGGCAGCACCCAAAAATTGTACATGTCCGCGAACTGTCCGGGGACTTCTAAAAAATACACAGGGCCCTGCTCCATTTATTTGCCACTTCTATTTTTAAACTGTGAAAGGCGGCTCTGAGGTCAGGGAGGGAAACCAACCACGGGATAAGAAATGGTGGGTGGAGGGAGGAAGATGTAGGGTGGACCTTACATAGGTAGTGGACAGGTCTTCTCGTGCTCTGAGAACGTAGTCTCAAAAGCACTACGAAGTCTCTCCACCCTGCAGAGTACTGTGTCACAGTACATAAACACAACTGTGACCCTCAAAAGGTAAGGGTCATCAGCATTGCAAATGGCCTGTGAGGCAGCTGGAGCGATACGCTCTCTCACAGGAGTGTTCCTTGTGGTGACAGGATCGGAAATGGAGGATGTAGTAGATGATCTCAACCTACTACGCTCCTCGCAAGGTACAACCTTGCGAATGTCCCCCACTGTGGAATGACCTTAGGTGTCGCTTCATAGTTGTCATACCAAAGCTGTACGAACCAAGCCTCCCGCGACTGAGCACCATTTTGCACTTGTTGCAGGTGACTTTGTTCGTACGCGCCTCTGGTACGTTACCATGAATGGTAAATAACCGCCACACCCAAGAGTCACGGCGAGTGCTGGTAGTAGGGACTTCCACTACCTCATCCTTTTCATCCTCTTCATCGTCCTCTGCATCCTCACTCCTGTTCCCCTCTTCAGGCCCTTGGGGAGGTGGTGGTGGTGGTGGAGGGGGTCGGGGTGTTGCAGAGGCAGATGTAGCACCAGGTGGCAGTAGTGGAGCCATGGATGCCATCAGGTTTCCGAAGTAAATCTGGAAAATTGGCAACAAAAATGCACTGTGTTCTGCAAGATAGCCAGAAACACAATGAGGATGAGCTCTGGAGTGTGGCCTTTTATAGGGGTGCTGGTGCGCCCTTCGCGGACACCCGCGCTGTCTGCAGACAGATCGAACACCAAAAAAAGGCTCAAAAAGTCCCCAAAAGTATGTAGAAAGTCAGGATTATTGTATGGGACTTGTGCTATGGTGATTTATTATTATAAAATATTGTGGATTGCCTGAAAAGGTAGTTATAAATTGCTCGGGGACACGAACATGTCTGCGAAGGGAAAGGGTGTCCGCAGGACACCAAATGCACTGAAACTGTTTTGCACATGCACGTTGGTGTTCTACGGACACTGTTCGGGTCCTGAAACGAATTAAAAGTGTGTCACAAGTGAAACAAACATTTACGGACAGGCGTTTGTTCTTAGAACAGTTTCAACCCGCCTACGAACAGTACGGACAGGTATAGTGTCCTTAGGACACCCCCATTTCATTTATTTACGAACATCCCTGGACACCGCCTGTGTTCTTAAAACAGTTTCAACTTGCCTTCGACCAATACGGACAGGTATAGCGTCCTCAGGACACCCCCATTTTGTTTATTTACGAACATCCCAGGACACTTGATGAGTTCTTAGAACAATTTCAACTTGCCCGTGAACAATATGGACAGCGTCGTCAGGACACCCCTATTTTGTTTATTTACAAACATTTCAGGACACCGCGTGTTTTCTTAGGACAGTTTCGACTTGTTTGCAAACAATACGGACAGGCACAGCGTCCTCAGAACACCCCCATTTTGTTTATTTACGAACATTTCAGAACACTGCGTGTTTTCTTAGAACAGTTTCAACTCGCCTGCGAATACGGACAGGCATAGCGTCCTGAGGACACCCCCATTTTGTTTATTTACGAACATCCCGGGACATTTGCAGGCCGATTCATGGAATTAATGTGCGCTGAAATTTTCGGCGCAAGCGTGCGAAAGCGTGCGAATCGCAGTGCAAGTGCGAAAATCACAGTGAAACCCGCGCACATCGATTCATGGAAGTCCGTGCGCGTGTAAATCGCTGGATGTGCACTAAAATTCTGCGTGGCGCACGCTGGCGCACACGTCTCCAAACAGCAAAAGCGCACCTATCGCAGCGCACACAACAAAAGTAGGCAGAACAGAGGGCATAACACGCGGAATGGGGAACAACGCGTGAAAATGTGGTTGTCACGGGGGAAGTACAGGAGGCAAATGCGCGGAACGCCCACACGCGCGCCTACAACACGTATTCATGGGGGCTAATGCGTGCCCCAAAAAAGACGCGCTAATCCGGAAACACGTACGCCAGCAGGAAGCAGGCGTACGTGGACCCGCGCAGCATAAAGGTGCGCGCAAACAACAAACAAGCTCAGACGCTAAGATGAATGTACCATTCCTCACAGCAGTGGTTGTGGGATACCGCAGGAGGAGGAGGATAGTCAGGCCAAGAATTTCTACACCCAGAACCAGCCTTTTTGGGATGCCTGATGACCAGGTGTATAGGAGGTACAGGTTTCCACCTCACATAATACTCGACCTGGTGAGTGAGTGGGAGGATGACCTCACATCACCCACTCAGCCCCCTGGAGAAGGTCATCAATGTACTGCACTTCTTGGCCACTGGATCATTTCAGCGGACAAGTGCTATAGTGGGAGGGTGTCACAGGCCACACAGTCACGCTGCCTACACCAGGTGTTGGCCATCATGACTGCACGCCCATCAGTCCGCAGGCACATATACCTGCCCAGAACACCTGCAGAAAGGCAGGCTGCCGTCCAGGATTTCTACGGGGTGGCACAATTCCCCAAAGTGCTAGGTGCCATTGATTGCACCCATGTGGCTCTACGTCCCCCCAGGGCATCTGAGCACATCTATAGAAACCGCAAGCACTGGCATTCCATCAACGTGCAGGTAGTATGTGATGCCAAGGGAATCATCACCTCAGTATATGGCAACTATCCAGGGTCCACCCACGACAGTTTCATTTACAGAATGTCAACCCTAAACCGGGACCTAAAAGAGGGGCGGCATGGCGATACATGGCTGCTTGGTGAGTATAAATGCCACTGCACATGCATGCAAGTCAGATACTGAGTAATGTCACAACCCCACTAATGATACCCATCACCACCTCCCCAGGGGACAGTGCCTACCCTCTGAGCACCCACATGATGACGCCAATTCGGAACCCCACCACGCCACCCGAGGTAAGATACAACCCAGCCCATATTGCAACCCGGGGCATAGTGGAGCGCACATTCGAAGTGCTTAAGTCACGCTTTCGCTCCCTTGACCGTTCTGGTGGGCAGCTGTTATATGCTCCCCCAGTAGTGTGCAGGATCATAGTGGCAGCATGTGTCCTGCACAACGTTGCAACATGCCGGGGCCTGCCGGTCGACATGGTGGTGCCCCCACATCCCCAACCACATGCACGCCCGCTGCGCATGGGAGGGGAAAGGGCACGTGGTGAGGCAGCCCATACGCAGTTGGTGGCTAATTACTTCACATAAAATCACACCCCTGTGGAGTGCACACAGCCCTGGCACATACCAGCTGGCAATCAATGATGATGACATAAGGGACACTCAACTGTCACAACCATACCAGCCTGAGATTGGTCACCTGCAAGTGTTACATTGTGTGCATCCCTACCTACCCAAACACCACCAATGCTGTGTCATCAAAAGACATACATCTATGCTGCTGAATTCATTACCCCCTTGCTAAATACAACATGATAACAGCGCCATGTCACCCAACCCCTCCCTAGCTCCACCATCAAACACACCATGGCATGTCATGCAATGTGAAAGCAAACAAAGCAATGCACAAGACCTGACACAAGTGTCACAAAGTACACTGTCCCTAATGGAAACTGCCCACACACAATATGCTCCCAGTAATGTATGACTAACAGCACACATTACCAAATACTTACCACCAACACAATGCTGCAACACACCATGGAAAAATGCAAAAACATGACAGTACTAAGTTCAAGTAGTGGTAGTCTTACAACCTGAATACGCCAGCACATCAACCCCTTCCAACTGTAGAGTGTTGCTGCCACGCAAATGTCTCAGTGTACTGCATACAACATGAACTGCATCTGCAAAGTAGACGGCTTTGTGAAGACATGAGGAAGGAACCTGCAGATTAGGAGGAAGACATGGATGCACAAGCACATATCAATACACCATGCAGTGTACAATACAACAACAATATCCACTAGGGATGTCTACACAGTATTGACTACAGACTGCCCACACAGCTCATGGGAGCCCAACGTCACTGTGTAATTCACTGTCACTTAGTCACACCCTTTGCAAGCCCATGGAAACGGGAAGCAGGAGGGGTGTGTGTCTCACGAACCCAAGCATCTAACCCAAACTCAGGACAAGCCTGCATGTGCCCAGCCGGAATACAGTGGATGCCCACGGGAGCCACACAAGGCAACACACTGTAAAAAAAAAATCAAAAATCAAAAATGGCCATATGGGGGCCAAGGGGGGTGGGGGAGGCCACCCAGGAGGTTCGAGGACAGGGTGCACACGAACACCCACCTGCGTGGGTGTTGCGAGAAAAAAAAACCCTCCTTGGGCTCATGGCCTGCACGGCTATGCCATTGTGGGAGATCTGCTGTCGCTCTGCTCATCCTCTGCTGCTGTATCAGGAGGTGGTGGCACTATGGGAGGCAGCCCACACAAAGCCCTGGTATGGTCCTCCATGGCAGCAAGCATGCGGGTCTGGAAGGTCTGATTCTGGAGGATTAAAGTGCGGAGATCCCCATGCAGCACATCACGGGTTGCCTGCATTTCTGCACGCATGGCCTTGCGTGATGCCCGGATTTCCTCACGTGTTGCATGCAGCTCAGCTGAGAGCGAATGTATGAGCTGCTCCAGCTGCTGTTCTGCCCTTAAATGACTGGAAGCCTCACGTTCAACCAGAGTCTGCCTGAGGTTTTGTAGTTCTACCCTCAGGGCTTCCCTGTGGCCCTGGGACTCTATTGATATGGATTCGCGCAGAGTCTCCAGTGCCGCTCGTCTGTCCCTGTTGGACGCCAACATGTCTTCCCTGTGTGATTGGCAAATGGAGTTTGTTGCCTGCTGATGTTGCTCCATCTGCCTTTCAGGGGGGATAATGGAAGTGGCCACCCTCTCCATTGCCTGAGCCATCATTTCTACTGATGCTGCCTGTTGGGTTGCTATACCGTACATGGAGTTTTCCCATACAGTATTAGCTGGTGGCGCACGGCCACCGCGTCGATGGGCACCACACCTCTTTGGGGAAAGGCGATCTACACCTTGCTGTGCTGGCACTGCCTGAGGCTGCAGGACTGCATTCCCCCTCTGATCTGCTGGCCCAGGAACAGGATCAGAAGCTGTGGAGTCTGACCCTGCATCCGTAACCGCCAAATGTAGACCTACCAACACTGACATCCCCATAGAGGGCTCTACCCCTGGTGCAGGTGGGTTGGACGGAACAGAATCCCTGCCAGAAACACTTACCTGCGACGGCACATAAGTCTCATCATCCGATTCAGCACCTGAATAGAGGTCTGGGGAGGAGCACCCAGAGACACCCCTGGACAGTATGGTCTGCAGTAAGATTGGGTTTTCATCCACCACCACACCACATCCCCCACTGGTGCCCGGTCGTGCCTGAGATTCCTCCTGGGTCTGCACCATCTCCTCAACCTCAACATCATCAAGTGCGTCATCACCTGCAAAAACATGAAAGACAACAAATGGAAACAGGCATGAGCACCATAGCACACACATAGGCCGTGACAAGCCAGAGATCCAGTACATGATTTACACATGTCCCACATGACTATAACCCTGCCATGCATGCACTGTCAAAGAGTTGGAAGTGGAGTCAAAAAGGCAGACACTGGGAGAGCAAGATGGAAAAGCAACACATTTGCAGCATGTTGGGTAGCACTGGTATCACACATCAGGCTGTGAGTGGCATGTCCAATACACATACATGACACATGCCACCACACAGATGTCATGTAGCATAGCCACGGTAAATTACAAAACTACAGCAATATGTCAGTGAATGAGTACTGTCACACATCCATGTCCCATCGACATGATGCGAAGATTAAGGCTGAATAGTGTTGCAAAATATGCATGTGCCACACACTGAAACACATCCAGTGTCCAATAACACAGTCATTGTGGGCTGATAAATGGTTGGTCACTTTAACATTACAGGAAACATCTGTCATCTTCCACATGCAAACAGGCCCTAATAAAACATTTCTGCAGCCCAATACTCCATCGGCCTGAATGGTGTAATCATTAACATAACCAGGTAAAAATAGTGGCCCAATGTGGGCTGTAAACAATGACCAAAGCATATCACATATGTTGCAATAGGGCAGAAAAATGCATAGTAAAAATGGGAGAGTGGAAACAATCAGCCTGAATGAACACTTACAAAATCTGAACAATGTAGTTGCAAGATGACAGTTCAAGGTAAAGTGCACTAATGTGGGCCTAATTGGCAAATGTGGGCAGAAGGGATACAGTCATACCCAAATCCAAGGCACGTGAATGTATGGGAGGAAGCAAATGGGTGACCCATAGGAGTACACACCCTCACCTGGCACTCAATCAGAACCCGTCACCCAAACAACATACACATGGGGCCTCATTACACGGTAGGCGGTGAGCCATGGCGCTATTAGCGCCATGGCTCATGCCGGTAAAATACCGGCACCGCCTTGGCGGAAAGGGGATTTACCGCCCCATTCCAAGGTTGGAGGGGCGGTAAATCCCCTTTCTGCCATTGCCCTTCCCCATTCCCATTTCTGCCCCATAGGGCTCTATGGAAATGGGGAAGGCGCTAATTACGGCACCGCAATTTTGCGGTGCCGTATGTAGCTCCGAGGTCCCTTAGCGGGTTGGATTTTAACGCCTGCAAGAAGCAGGCGTTAAATCCTCCAACCTGCAAAGGGACCTCGTAGTACGGCGGTAAGGGTTAACGGTCACCGTTGCCATTAACGGTGACCGTTAACCCTTACCGCCGTCCGTGTAATGAGGCCCATGGATTACACACACACACGCATGGGCACTCACCGGACAATGCGTCGTAATCAGGTAGATCTCCCACACCTTGGATCTGTTCCTCTGAGACGAAGGTCACAGCAACAGACTCATGTTCAGTGAGTTGGTTGTCCTCTTGTGGAGACCCACTGCCAGTCACCAGAGTAGCGGCATTATTTGAGGCCAGCTTGTTCTTTGCTCTGCGTTTCAGGTCATTCCACTGCTTGTAGCAATCATCAGCTGTGCGCCTCACAAATCCAAGGGCACTTATGCGGTCCGCGATGGTCTGCCAGTGTGCCCTACGTTGACCAGGTGTGGTCTTGCACCCTGCAGTCACCAACATTTCGCGGCTATGTGCCGACACATAGCTCACAAGTGCATCAGGTTCGGGGTCATTAAAGCTTAAAGCTAGGCTTCCTTGACGTGCCGGACTGTGTAGCCATGTCTGGGGACTCAGCCTGTAGTGCCAGAGCACCCTTCTTCCTCTTCTTCAAATGTGGAGCAGAGCCTGAGTGGCTTGCGCCGCTCTGGTCAGTAGGGGCAGAAGTGCAGGTGGACTGGGTACTGGGAGTGTGCGACTATAGGTCTTGGTGCAGGCATTGGCTGAAGTGTGATGTTGGCAGGGGCAACGTCAGTTTGATGGACCAGGACCGACACTGTCCCGGCTGGGAGACTCAGAGCTGGGGTGGATAGAGCTGCAGCTGCTCCTGCAGCCTCCCCACCCTGCCTACTTGGGGCAGCAGATGACATCGCTGCCCCAGATCCACGTGGCCTGGTGACACCAACTTGAACCGGCACACGTGGCTTAGACTTGCTGACCCGGAAGTCAGCCTGGGAGTCATCCTGTGCCGGCTCAGGTGCCACAATGGGCTGGTTCAACAAGGGCTGAGCTGGGATGGTGTCAGCCATGTTTCCCTTAACCATGGGGGAGGGGCGTGGGTGTCCCTGATTAATCCTCCACACATGGGGGTCTAGGGGCACCCTGCAAATCCTGGCCACGTCCCCTACCGAGCCCACCACGCCCACCTTTTGAAGGTCGGCCACCGTTGCCTCCCTTACCGTTAGGTCGCCTCCCAACCATGGCACTGATGTTGTTGTGCGTATGGGAGTTGCAGTAAACAATTGTCCTGGGCAATTGGGGGTGAAAGGGGTAGGGTACTAGATGGAATTCATACCCTAGTGCTCTAGCAAGGCTGTCTGTGACCCCTGGGGGAAGATGACGGGTCACACAACGCACAGGTACCCCAAAAACAAAAAGTGACGTGCATGCAACCCCTCGTAGACCACGTGCGTGGAAAAATGAACCTGCACTATGCTGTGGCACCCAGAAACACAAAAACAAGCGTATGCGTGTTACACGCAGCCTACAATGACCTCTGAAGGGGCACGCGACACACGGGGCAAGCACAGTTGGTAAATGCGTGCGCGACTCACTGTCTGCCTGGAAAAAGAATGTGAAAAAAACGCACGTGTGCGTGTAGGCAACACCCCAGCCAAAAGAAGAACTGTATGCTGTCTGAGGAGGCAGGACAAAGAAGAAGTGAACGCTGTTTGAGGAAACAGGCCCAAAAAAAATAAAGAACGCTGTCAGAGGTAACAGAGAGTACAAACTTGAAACGCTGTGAAGTAATCGCGTGTGAACCGACAAGAAATACAGAATTCACCCACTCGCTCTCCGCAAAAAGCACGTACAAGGGAATGGGGTCCTACATGTACCTTTTAAAGCGGCCCACACGTACAGCATCACTTACGTGTGTACGCGCTAAGGCTCTTTCCTCCAATTACACGAGCTGACAATCGGACGTGCAGTTTTTGGACGTGTACGATGAACATGCATCCGTGTTGATGGAAAAGCCCGCGCGCGTCACGTCACTTACACGCATAGGCCCTTTCCTCGGATTACACGCATCCACACACGGACATGCAGTTTTTTCAGGCACGCTGAACCACTATGCCCACGTCACGAGGGAAACGCCCATGCGAGTCACGTCACAGAAGCGCTTACGCGCTAAGGGCCTTTGGTCCAATGAAACCGCATACGTGTGGTGACGCGCTTACGCACAAAGGGCCTTTCCTTGAATTACACGCTGACTTGCAAGCAAGATTTTCACGTGCCAAATCACTCCGTATCAAGCTGGCCACGCAACAACACATGGAAGACCATGCTCCTGCCTAGAAGGCCGAATTACTGCCCCCCAGAACCCCGAGCACACTCCCACTTGCCATCTGGTGCTGCCTGACTGCCTGCTGCCCACGTGCCCTGCTATTTGCTGCCTGCATGTCAGCCAGGGGTGCAGTTGCTGTGACCACCCCTGCTGGAACCAAAGACTCCCGACTGGGATACCATCGCTCCACAGCCCAACCCCAGGACCCAGTTGCCCACCCACTCCTGCCTCTGGGGTTGCCATGTCGGGCACAACACCATCTGGCACCACTGGCAACCCCCAGCCAGAGAGGCAGAGGGCCACCAGCTTCAGTGCCAGGGAAGTTGGTGTCCTGGTGGAGCAAGTCCTGGGGCAGTATGATGCCTTCTTTGGAAGTTCGCACGTCGACAATGAAGGACGGACCAGGATCTGGATGGACATCGTGACTGCCATCAATGCGGAGAGGGTGGCAGTCCGCGATTTACAACATGTCAAGAAGCGCTCAGAGGACGTCAGGTCCAGGACTCTCAACAAGGCCCGGCGTCTCTTGAAGGCAGCGGATGCCAAGGGGCGCCGGGGCCACCTGTCCGACCACCAGATGAGGGTCCTGGAACACATATGCCCAGCGCTCCACGTCCAGGTCCTTGAGAGGCAGACCCGTCTGGAGTCGAGCGGTAAGTGTACATGCATAGTGATTGGACACTGTGCGTGTGGTGGTGTGCCAGTAGTGTGCAGGTTGCACATGTGTTTTCGTAGGGCCATGTAGGGATGTGTATGAACAGGGGCGTGAGGCTGCCACATGTGAGTCCTCTTAGGTGTGAGACACATCGATGGTGTATGTGTTGGTAAGCATGCTGTGCAAATGCAGGTGTGGGAGCACACATGTTTGAATTTCTGTGTATGTACGTTGGCATGGTTGTGGTGTCACACATAGATGGTGGATCCTGCTGCATGTATCGGCACTGTGTACATGTGCATGTGTGTGTATTTGACAAGTGTGCAACTGTGATGCAACATGGATGCACGTGACACTGATATGTAGAAGGCTGAATGCCAGATGTGACATGTATGGCGATCGCATCACTGCGACAGTTGGAGGAGATCTAGACATGCATGTAAGTGTGGTGGCATGTGTGCATGTCTAGTGCACTCCCTGTGTTTCATGTGATGTCAGGCTCACCTTCGGCTGTTCATGCTGTTGTATGTGTATGGATGTTGCTGCCTGGTGCAATATTGCTGTGGAAATGCTCATGTGTGTGAGTTTAAATTACATGTGTGTCGTGGAGTGTGATGCCATGTCTGAAGTTTGACACTGCCACTCATGTGCAACTGTCATGTGTGTATCAGTCCATTGTACAGTGCCCTGATGTCTGTGTTTTATCTCTCCCTGTCTGCAGCGTCAACTGATGAAGAGGGCGCTGTGGAGCACAGCGGCAGGGATCGCACCACCAGCCGGAGACGCAAGGCCCGGCTCCCCTCCCAGATTGTCATCTCGTCGGGGAGTGAGGAGTCTGGTGCCACGTCCCATGCTGCAGCTGCCGAGGGTAGGTCCAAGAGGCCGAGGTCAGAGGTGGACTCCTCGGCAGCAGAAGGGGCAGCTGAGACACCACAGGGTCCAACGGAGGAAGATGGCACAGAGTCATCCAGGTTGGTGGGGGGTTTGGTGGAGGTGGAGGCCCTGGATGGGACAGACATGGGGTCTGGAGGTGGGGATTCCACTGGTGCTAGTGGTGCAGTGCAGGGGCAGGGACAGGAGGCAGCACAGGCAGCCGCGGAGGTGCCTGTGTGTAATCCTGTCCCTGATCCTGTCACTGCATCATCTGGCTCCAGCAGGGATGCCTACGTCCAGACCCGTTTTCAGGGAGGGGATGAGCGCACAACAACTGGCCTTCCTCTCCCTTCGGACGTGGCTATCCGGGACCGTGTTGAGCCTGTCTGAGTGGGATAGCGTTGCATCAACGGGGCATGCGAGGTGACCTGCAGTCTTTTCGTGGAGAGACTGCACGTCGTCTCGCATGCCTCTTTGAACACGTTGACCTACTGGGACGGGTCACCGGTGCTGGATTCCTCCGTGTGCTGGACCTTCTTGTGACCCCCTCCTCACCTGAACCCCCTACGCACCAGTCATCCTCCATGCCATCTTCCCACCCATGTATCACCTGGGTACCCTGTGGAGCTGCTCCTGACCCAGCGGCCAGGCTGGTGGAGGACACATCCCTGCCACAGTCAGGAGTCGGACGTCCAGCATGGGTGGCCACCACGACGACTGCACCCCAGCCGGAGGAGGACGTGGAGGCAGCAAGAGCCAAGGCGCAGGCACAGGCACAGCAGCAGCAACATGGTGGGAGCAATGATGGCTCGGGGCCTTCAACATCGGAGGGGCAGGCATCGGCCATAGGGCAGGAGGACCCCGGATTTCAAGTGTCTTCCATGTGGCAGTGGTTGGGCCACGCCATAGATGCGAAGTGGCAGCGGGCGGAAGAGGCACGGCTCACAATGGTCAGGCCGGAGAACTCCATGCAGAGGGTCCTGAGGCGGGCCGACTGCCTCGAGGCAATTCGCAGGGAGTTGGAGGTGAACATGTCGTCGTCCATGTGAACCCTCGGGCCCATGGAAGAGGACCGCCTCCAGGACATTAAGCGGCAGTTCGATGATGCCCTGGCCCGGGACATCAAAAAGTGAGCCGTCGGACTAGCCCGCTGCCATTGTAAATAGTAAGAAAGTGTTAGGTTTCCTTTCTGTTTTTGTTTATTTTGGGCCGCTTGGACAATGCACCACATTTTTGTATACAGTTCTGCTCATGGACCCTGGATTGGGGATTTGTATATAGTTGAACAGTGGATGTTTCTCGTTTTTATTTTAATTTCACCATGGCGCAATGGATTTCATATTTTTTTTCCTTTGGATTTGCTTTGTTGGACTGAGACTTTGGACACATTTTCATTTGGATTTCTTTGGATTCTGATTTCATATTTTTTATTTTTTTCCGGACATGCTGCATTTTATTTCTTATTCCCATTATTGTGTGTTTTTTTTCATTACATTCATGTTGTGTTCAATACATTTTTGTTTCATACTTCGATGTGTGGTATTCTCTCATTGGTTTCATGCATGTCATGATATGGGTTTTCACATTCACTTGCACCCATTGTGTGTGTGTGACGGACATGTGTTCATGTACATACTTGCCATTCGGGTTGTATCATGTAATGGCCATTTCTCTGTGGGTGGATGCAATACTTGGTTGGGTCTTTGGGCTGGGGTGGCGTGGGGTGTGATGTGGGTGGCCATGAGGCCCATGATTGAGGATCGTCATGACGTGGGTGCTGGGGGACATGAGTGGGGGCCTGCTGGCAGGTGCCCCTGACTGCTGGGGGTGGGGGTGCTGGGGGACATGTGTGGGACATGAGTGGGGGCCTGCTGGCAGGTGCCCTGACTGCTGGGGGGTGGGGGTGCTGGGGGACATGTGTGGGACATGAGTGGGGGCCTGCTGGCAGGTGCCCTTGATTGCTGGGGGGGTGGGGGTGCTGGGGGACATGTGTGGGGGCCTGCTGGCAGGTGCCCCTGACAGCTGGGGGGTGGGGGTGCTGGGGGACATGTGTGGGACATGAGTGGGGGCCTGCTGGCAGGTGCCCCTGACTGCCTGGGGGTGGGGGTGCTGGGGGACATGTGTGCGACATGAGTGGGGGCCTGCTGGCAGGTGCCCCTCACTGCTGGGGGTTGGGGGTGCTGGGGTACATGTGTGGGGGCCTGCTGGCAGGTGCCCCTGACTGCTGGGGGGTGGGGGTGCTGGGGGACATGTGTAGGACATGAGTGGGGGCCTGCTGGCAGGTGCCCCTCACTGCTGGGGGGTGGGGGTGCTGGGGGACATGAGTGGGGGCCTGCTCGCAGGTGCCCCTGACTGCTGGGGGCTGGGGGTGCTGGGGGACATGAGTGAGGGCCTGCTGGCAGGTGCCCCTCACTGCTGGGGGTGGGTGTGCTGGCGTACATGTGTGGGGCCTGCTGGCAGGTGCCCCTGACTGCTGGGGGGTGGGGTGCTGGGGGACATGTGTGGGACATGAGTGGAGGCCTGCTGGCAGGTTCCCCTGACTGCTGGGGGGTGGGGGTGCTGGGGGACATGTGTGGGACATGAGTGGGGGCCTGCTGGCAGGTGCCCCTCACTGCTGGCAGGTGGGGGTGCTGGGGGACATTAGTGGGGGCCTGCTTGCAGGTGCCTCTGACTGCTGGGGGTGGGGGTGCTGGGGGACATGTGTGGGACATGAGTGGGGGCCTGCTGGCAGGTGCCCCTGACTGCTGGGGGGTTGGTGTGCTGGGGGACATGAGTGGGGGCCTGCTGGCAGGTGCCCCTGACTACTGGGGGGTGGGGGTGCTGGGAGACATGTGTGGGACGAGTGGGGGCCTGCTGGCAGGTGCCCCTGACTGCTGGGGGTTAGGGGTGCTGGGGGACATGAGTGGGGGCCTGCTGGCAGGTGCCCCTGACTGCTGGGGGGTGGGGGTGCTGGGGGACATGTGTGGGACATGAGTGGGGGCCTGCTGGCAGGTGCCCCTCACTGCTGGGGGGTGGGGGTGCTGGGGGACATGTGTGGGACATGAGTGGAGGCCTGCTGGCAGGTGCCCCTCACTGCTGGGGGGTGGGAGTCCTGGGGGACATGAGTTGGTGATCACTAGTGCAAGGTGACATGTGGCTTGGCTGGGGGGCATGCCCATGGTGGATGGGCTGCCTGCGGGACATGACCAGGGGTGCAGGGTAGTCCCCTGTGGTATGGGCTGCCTACAGGGGCTGTGGAGGGTGTAGAGGGAACACCTGGGAGGACCCACACTGCCAATTCATGTGTAGGAGTCCCCGCGCACCCCCGAAATTCACGTACCCCACTCTGACAGAAAAAATCGCGTGTGAAACTTCCCGCGAAGCCCAGTTATTCATGTACCCCACGCGCACAGGGCCAATCATGTGTGAAACTTCCCGGAACCCCAGTTATACACGTACCCTACTCGCACAGGGCATTTCGCGTGTGAAACTTCCCACGCACCACCGAAATACACGTTCCTCGCTCCAATCGCGTGTGAAACTTCCCGCGCGCCCCAGGAATACTCGTACCCCTCTCGCACAGGGCCTATCGCGTGTGAAACTTCCCACGCACACCAGGAATACACGTACCCCACTCGCACAAGGCATTTCATGTGTGAAACTTCCTGCGCACCCCCGAAATACACGTTCCCCTCTCCAATCGCGTGTGAAACTTCCCGCACACCCCAGGAATACACGTACCCCACTTGCACAGGGCCTATCACGTGTGAAACTTCCCGCGCACCCCAGGAATACACGTACCCCACTCGCACAGGGCATTTCATGTGTGAAACTTCCCTCACACCCCCAAAATACACGTTCTCCGCTCCAATCGCGGGTGAAACTTCCCGCACACCCCAGGAATACACGTACCCCACTCGTACAGGGCCTATCACATGTGAAACTTCCCGCGCACCCCAGGAATACACGTACCCCACTCGCACAGGGCATTTCGCGTGTGAAACTTCCCGCGAACCCCTGTTATACACGTACCCCGCTCCAATCGCGTGTGACACTCCCCGTGCAGTGGGGTACGTGTATTCGGAGGGGTGCGCGGGGAGTTTTACAGGCGTTTTCATGGTTGGGGGCCTGTGCGCCATGTACGGGATTTGTGCGCTGTGCATGGCGCACGGGGAGGGGTTGGGGGCATAACTGGTGCTGCTGCAGGGTCGCTGCGCCACTCTGTGCCACGGCTGGTTTTGGAAGCTAAAATCTATGAATACGCTGTGCGCGGAAAGGGATTTTAGCGCACGCGGCTGGCGCAGAAATTCCCACGTGGACACTGCGCCAGCCGCGTGCGCCACTTGTGCGCTGAATTCTATGAATTACCCCTTATATGTGTTCTTATAACAGTTTCAACCTGCCTACGAACAGTACGGACAGGTATAGCGTCCTCAGGACACCCCGATTTTGTTTATTTATGAACTTTTCAGGACACCGCATGTGTTCTAAGAACAGTTTCAACTCGCCTACGAACAATACGGACAGGTATAGTGTCCTCAGGACACCCCCCATTTCATTTATTTATGAACATTTCAGGACACCCCTGTTGTCCGCGGACACCAAAACTGTTTTTTTTTTAAAAAACAAAGGACTAAATTAACACACACATAACATTTATTTTTCATTATATTATATATATATATATATATACAATTTATTGTAGAGAAGGGGTAGCAGAAACTGACACAAATACAGGGGAATTGGGGTTTTCAAGAGGATTGATAGGAGGAGATGAAGGGATGGGAATCTCATCAAAACGTTTTTCTATGTGGGGAGGGTTTGGGGATAATTGACTGGGATATGGAGAAGGGGGCAGGTACATGTTGCACAATTATATCAAATTGTTTCTTTTATATGGTCCTCCACAAAATTTTCCAAAAGGTGGAAATTTGTCATGAGCTTGTTCATTTTTTCTTCCATGCGCTGGAGAGTTTGTTCTAAAGTATCTTGTTGTGTATTGTTTTCATTGTTTGTATGGTCTGTTAACAAATATATATATATATAGTGTATATATATATATATATGTTAAGTGTACATAAAGTAATGCTTATTAATTTGGATATATAGAGAAGTGTCTACCATTAGTTTCACTATCTTCAGACATTTCACCACGTGGGAAATTCAAGCCATTCTCAAGTATTTGACATTTCTGTGAGGAAAAAAAAATATATATTACTTTTATTGTATTTAATATAGACATTTTAGAAATATATAAGAAAAACAAAAGTTTACTTACTAGATTGTGGTAAGTTATCTTCTCACTGTTCTGTAGATCTGCTGCTGCTCCTAGTTGTGCAGTTTCTGTGAGGTAATTATGTTAGAAGCATACCTTTTTTGTTTTGGTATATTCCATTTTACTATATATGGTATTTAAATGGATGTTTGATGTGTTAGATATATAAGTTCTAATTCTTATTTATTACCATATATAATGTGTTTGTGTGTTGGTTTATCAACTTGTACAGTGTTCATATAGTATGATATAACAATTTAAGATACCCCTGAGTTTTTGGGTAGTATTGGTGTTGTCCGCGTCCGTCCGTGGACATTTGCACAGTCCGTGTATATCAAAATCACTAGCTAGGGGTTCAGTATGTTCTATGTTGCATGTATATAAAGTAACGGAATCCTAGTAAACATCTATCAAATTTACACTATGAATATGTATATTCAGTAAAATAAAATTGGATAAAGGGACGTTATGGTTAAGTTGCGCTACTAAAAACCTATGAAATTCAGTAAAAAAAACCTTTGTTAAACTGACGTTATGGTTCAAAGTAAAACCAAAAAAAAAAACTAAAATTCGGCAGTTATGGTAAGCTAAGCAACCATAACTCGCGCTACCACCGTGCACTGCTAAGTCTAACACCCAGGACATCAAAGATGACATCATGAATGTCATTGATGATATCACTGATGACATCACATGTGCATTTACTTTTCATGAAAAGTCTGTTCAAGGGATTCTTATTGTAATGTTGATAAAAAAGTGTCAAGGATCATTAGAATAAATGTCATGAGGTACGTAGTGCATTAAGCAATGCATTGATATAAATAGCATTCTATTATGAAGTTCTTTCCAGTATACTTAGCTACTCATGTAGAACCGTAGGCATTGTGTGCAGCATACATGATGGAGGTGCAATATTAATAATCTTGCCATGTGGAATAGTGAAATGATAAAAACTTTCTTATTAGTGTTTAGCGTACTGTGACACATTTAATAAGTACCTAATAAAACCCACTTACTACATAATTGCATTATTTCAAACAAAACACAAACAGACAACACATACAAATATGAGCATATACAGGGAGAATGAAGTAAACACATACTTCCCTATGTATAACTATCACATTCTGTGAGTAGACCCTAAGGTAAGTAGTGTGAGTACAATGTATATAAGTATGAGCATATCCAGGGAAAGTACAATAATAAAAAACAGTAGAACTATAAAAAAAAACTGTTGATACCCTTACTGATCATCCTCATACATAGAAAGCATTGCTGTCTTCCAAGTCTGTGCTTTCCCCTGTGTATATGTTTCATATGCTGTGAGTGAGTACCCTAAGTGAATTAATCTAAGAACTTATTTGAAGTATAAGTCTAAAAATGTAGTACTTTTTGAATTTTTAGTTCCTGAGTGTTACTGGCCTACATATGTCAGTAAAGGAAAAAAGAGGGAGCCAGACATGTGATGTCATCAGTGATGTCATCAATGTTTTTTGTGATGTCATCTTTGATGTCCTGGGTGTTAGTCTTAGCTGTGCACGGTGGTAGCGCGAGTTATGGTTGCTTAGCTTACCATAACTGGCGAATTTCAGGGGTTTTTCGGTTTTACTTTGAACCATAATGTCAGTTTTTTTCACTGAATATATATATATATATATATATATATATATGTTGAAAAAAGAGGAGAGGGGCGCACTCCAGTTCCCTGCACAGTAAACCTTCTCAGCTACAGGTGTTCTCCTCCGACCGGTTTCTGTGCCAATACACGTCATCAGGGAGGCTGTCTTAACTTGCAGCTCACAGCAAGTGCAGGTGTTAACACTTAGTGATAATTCTGCTGCAAGGACTTCTGGTAGCTGTAGTCATCAGGTTTGCAAGGAACAGACTCACACCCAATCCCATAAATGGGGAAAGGGGGGGGAGTAGCCTACAGTGAGGCACTCCAAAGTTGGGCATATATTACCCCGGTGCAGCACCCTATAAGATTTCTGAAGATTCCACCCTTCAGAAAACTTGCAAATGTGTTGAAAAAAGAGGAGAGGGGCGCACTCCAGTTCCCTGCACAGTAAACCTTCTCAGCTACAGGTGTTCTCCTCCGACCGGTTTCTGTGCCAATACACGTCATCAGGGAGGCTGTCTTAACTTGCAGCTCACAGCAAGTGCAGGTGTTAACACTTAGTGATAATTCTGCTGCAAGGACTTCTGGTAGCTGTAGTCATCAGGTTTGCAAGGAACAGACTCACACCCAATCCCATAAATGGGGAAAGGGGGGGGAGTAGCCTACAGTGAGGCACTCCAAAGTTGGGCATATATTACCCCGGTGCAGCACCCTATAAGATTTCTGAAGATTCCACCCTTCAGAAAACTTGCAAATGTGTTGAAAAAAGAGGAGAGGGGCGCACTCCAGTTCCCTGCACAGTAAACCTTCTCAGCTACAGGTGTTCTCCTCCGACCGGTTTCTGTGCCAATACACGTCATCAGGGAGGCTGTCTTAACTTGCAGCTCACAGCAAGTGCAGGTGTTAACACTTAGTGATAATTCTGCTGCAAGGACTTCTGGTAGCTGTAGTCATCAGGTTTGCAAGGAACAGACTCACACCCAATCCCATAAATGGGGAAAGGGGGGGGAGTAGCCTACAGTGAGGCACTCCAAAGTTGGGCATATATTACCCCGGTGCAGCACCCTATAAGATTTCTGAAGATTCCACCCTTCAGAAAACTTGCAAATGTGTTGAAAAAAGAGGAGAGGGGCGCACTCCAGTTCCCTGCACAGTAAACCTTCTCAGCTACAGGTGTTCTCCTCCGACCGGTTTCTGTGCCAATACACGTCATCAGGGAGGCTGTCTTAACTTGCAGCTCACAGCAAGTGCAGGTGTTAACACTTAGTGATAATTCTGCTGCAAGGACTTCTGGTAGCTGTAGTCATCAGGTTTGCAAGGAACAGACTCACACCCAATCCCATAAATGGGGAAAGGGGGGGGAGTAGCCTACAGTGAGGCACTCCAAAGTTGGGCATATATTACCCCGGTGCAGCACCCTATAAGATTTCTGAAGATTCCACCCTTCAGAAAACTTGCAAATGTGTTGAAAAAAGAGGAGAGGGGCGCACTCCAGTTCCCTGCACAGTAAACCTTCTCAGCTACAGGTGTTCTCCTCCGACCGGTTTCTGTGCCAATACACGTCATCAGGGAGGCTGTCTTAACTTGCAGCTCACAGCAAGTGCAGGTGTTAACACTTAGTGATAATTCTGCTGCAAGGACTTCTGGTAGCTGTAGTCATCAGGTTTGCAAGGAACAGACTCACACCCAATCCCATAAATGGGGAAAGGGGGGGGAGTAGCCTACAGTGAGGCACTCCAAAGTTGGGCATATATTACCCCGGTGCAGCACCCTATAAGATTTCTGAAGATTCCACCCTTCAGAAAACTTGCAAATGTGTTGAAAAAAGAGGAGAGGGGCGCACTCCAGTTCCCTGCACAGTAAACCTTCTCAGCTACAGGTGTTCTCCTCCGACCGGTTTCTGTGCCAATACACATCATC
Source organism: Ambystoma mexicanum (assembly GCF_040938575.1). Lineage (NCBI taxonomy): Eukaryota > Metazoa > Chordata > Amphibia > Caudata > Ambystomatidae > Ambystoma > Ambystoma mexicanum. Next base: position 249,813,584 of record NC_090926.1, on the reverse strand, counting down.
AGGGAGGCTGTCTTAACTTGCAGCTCACAGCAAGTGCAGGTGTTAACACTTAGTGATAATTCTGCTGCAAGGACTTCTGGTAGCTGTAGTCATCAGGTTTGCAAGGAACAGACTCACACCCAATCCCATAAATGGGGAAAGGGGGGGGAGTAGCCTACAGTGAGGCACTCCAAAGTTGGGCATATATTACCCCGGTGCAGCACCCTATAAGATTTCTGAAGATTCCACCCTTCAGAAAACTTGCAAATGTGTTGAAAAAAGAGGAGAGGGGCGCACTCCAGTTCCCTGCACAGTAAACCTTCTCAGCTACAGGTGTTCTCCTCCGACCGGTTTCTGTGCCAATACACGTCATCAGGGAGGCTGTCTTAACTTGCAGCTCACAGCAAGTGCAGGTGTTAACACTTAGTGATAATTCTGCTGCAAGGACTTCTGGTAGCTGTAGTCATCAGGTTTGCAAGGAACAGACTCACACCCAATCCCATAAATGGGGAAAGGGGGGGGAGTAGCCTACAGTGAGGCACTCCAAAGTTGGGCATATATTACCCCGGTGCAGCACCCTATAAGATTTCTGAAGATTCCACCCTTCAGAAAACTTGCAAATGTGTTGAAAAAAGAGGAGAGGGGCGCACTCCAGTTCCCTGCACAGTAAACCTTCTCAGCTACAGGTGTTCTCCTCCGACCGGTTTCTGTGCCAATACACGTCATCAGGGAGGCTGTCTTAACTTGCAGCTCACAGCAAGTGCAGGTGTTAACACTTAGTGATAATTCTGCTGCAAGGACTTCTGGTAGCTGTAGTCATCAGGTTTGCAAGGAACAGACTCACACCCAATCCCATAAATGGGGAAAGGGGGGGGAGTAGCCTACAGTGAGGCACTCCAAAGTTGGGCATATATTACCCCGGTGCAGCACCCTATAAGATTTCTGAAGATTCCACCCTTCAGAAAACTTGCAAATGTGTTGAAAAAATGTGTTGAAAAAAGAGGAGAGGGGCGCACTCCAGTTCCCTGCACAGGGGTAATAGGGTGCTGCACCGGGGTAATTTATGCCCAACTTTGGAGTGCCTCACTGTAGGCTACTCCCCCCCTTTCCCCACTGTGGGATTGGGTGTGAGTCTGTTCCTTGCTAACCTGATGACTACAGCTACCAGAAGTCCTTGCAGCAGAATCCTCACTAAGTGGTAACACCTGCACTTGCTGTGAGCTGCAAGTTAAGACAGCCTCCCTGATGACGTGTATTGGCACAGAAACCGGTCGGAGGAGAACACCTGTGGCTGGGAAGGTTTACTGTGCAGGGAACTGGAGTGCGCCCCTCTCCTCTTTTTTTCAACACATTTGTAAGTTTTCTGAAGGGTGGAATCTTCAGAAATCTAATAGGGTGCTGCACCGGGGTAATTTATGCCCAACTTTGGAGTGCCTCACTGTAGGCTACTCCCCCCCCTTTCCCCACTGTGGGATTGGGTGTGAGTCTGTTCCTTGCTAACCTGATGACTACAGCTACCAGAAGTCCTTGCAGCAGAATTCTCACTAAGTGGTAACACCTGCACTTGCTGTGAGCTGCAAGTTAAGACAGCCTCCCTGATGACGTGTATTGGCACAGAAACCGGTCGGAGGAGAACACCTGTGGCTGGGAAGGTTTACTGTGCAGGGAACTGGAGTGCGCCCCTCTCCTCTTTTTTTCAACACATTTGTAAGTTTTCTGAAGGGTGGAATCTTCAGAAATCTAATAGGGTGCTGCACCGGGGTAATTTATGCCCAACTTTGGAGTGCCTCACTGTAGGCTACTCCCCCCCTTTCCCCACTGTGGGATTGGGTGTGAGTCTGTTCCTTGCTAACCTGATGACTACAGCTACCAGAAGTCCTTGCAGCAGAATCCTCACTAAGTGGTAACACCTGCACTTGCTGTGAGCTGCAAGTTAAGACAGCCTCCCTGATGACGTGTATTGGCACAGAAACCGGTCGGAGGAGAACACCTGTGGCTGGGAAGGTTTACTGTGCAGGGAACTGGAGTGCGCCCCTCTCCTCTTTTTTTCAACACATTTGTAAGTTTTCTGAAGGGTGGAATCTTCAGAAATCTAATAGGGTGCTGCACCGGGGTAATTTATGCCCAACTTTGGAGTGCCTCACTGTAGGCTACTCCCCCCCTTTCCCCACTGTGGGATTGGGTGTGAGTCTGTTCCTTGCTAACCTGATGACTACAGCTACCAGAAGTCCTTGCAGCAGAATCCTCACTAAGTGGTAACACCTGCACTTGCTGTGAGCTGCAAGTTAAGACAGCCTCCCTGATGACGTGTATTGGCACAGAAACCGGTCGGAGGAGAACACCTGTGGCTGGGAAGGTTTACTGTGCAGGGAACTGGAGTGCGCCCCTCTCCTCTTTTTTTCAACACATTTGTAAGTTTTCTGAAGGGTGGAATCTTCAGAAATCTAATAGGGTGCTGCACCGGGGTAATTTATGCCCAACTTTGGAGTGCCTCACTGTAGGCTACTCCCCCCCTTTCCCCACTGTGGGATTGGGTGTGAGTCTGTTCCTTGCTAACCTGATGACTACAGCTACCAGAAGTCCTTGCAGCAGAATCCTCACTAAGTGGTAACACCTGCACTTGCTGTGAGCTGCAAGTTAAGACAGCCTCCCTGATGACGTGTATTGGCACAGAAACCGGTCGGAGGAGAACACCTGTGGCTGGGAAGGTTTACTGTGCAGGGAACTGGAGTGCGCCCCTCTCCTCTTTTTTTCAACACATTTGTAAGTTTTCTGAAGGGTGGAATCTTCAGAAATCTAATAGGGTGCTGCACCGGGGTAATTTATGCCCAACTTTGGAGTGCCTCACTGTAGGCTACTCCCCCCCTTTCCCCACTGTGGGATTGGGTGTGAGTCTGTTCCTTGCTAACCTGATGACTACAGCTACCAGAAGTCCTTGCAGCAGAATCCTCACTAAGTGGTAACACCTGCACTTGCTGTGAGCTGCAAGTTAAGACAGCCTCCCTGATGACGTGTATTGGCACAGAAACCGGTCGGAGGAGAACACCTGTGGCTGGGAAGGTTTACTGTGCAGGGAACTGGAGTGCGCCCCTCTCCTCTTTTTTTTCAACACATTTGTAAGTTTTCTGAAGGGTGGAATCTTCAGAAATCTAATAGGGTGCTGCACCGGGGTAATTTATGCCCAACTTTGGAGTGCCTCACTGTAGGCTACTCCCCCCCTTTCCCCACTGTGGGATTGGGTGTGAGTCTGTTCCTTGCTAACCTGATGACTACAGCTACCAGAAGTCCTTGCAGCAGAATCCTCACTAAGTGGTAACACCTGCACTTGCTGTGAGCTGCAAGTTAAGACAGCCTCCCTGATGACGTGTATTGGCACAGAAACCGGTCGGAGGAGAACACCTGTGGCTGGGAAGGTTTACTGTGCAGGGAACTGGAGTGCGCCCCTCTCCTCTTTTTTTCAACATATATATATATATATATATATATATATATATATATATATATATATTTCTATTTCTTGGACATCGTCTCAAATGTGATAAAGCCATTGAGTGACTGAAACATACCGCACTAAAAACGAACACCACTTTGGAAAGCTCCATCAGATGAAATCAATATCGAGAGCTTCTGAAACACAACAACAAACAGCAGCACGACTTTCCGACCAGAGTACAAGAGCAACTTTCTCCGGGGCAAATGAGATGCCAGAGCAAACTGAAGCAAGTCTTGCCGACAAGAGGACAAGAACAACATCCTCCAGGGCACATGAGACACTAGAGCAAACTGAAGCAAGACTTGCAGACAAGAGGACAAGAGCAACATCCTCCAGGGCACATGAGACACCACTCAATCAGGACACAGGCAATGCCGGGTACCTCAGCTAGTCTATGACAAAGCAAGCATGGTAGGTGTTATTACTTGTCTAGACTGGCATTTTGGGACAGCCAGTCTAGCCCTTTCTTACTGTGGCATCACTTTTTTCCAGCCATCTATGATAAAGCATGCATGGTATGAGTCATTACTTGTCTAAACTGGCATTTTTGGGCAGCCAGTCTAGCCCTTTCTTACTGTGGTCATAATTTATTTTTCTGGGCATCTATGAAAAAACAAGCATTGTATGAGTTATTATTCGGCTAGAGTGGCATTTTGGGGCAGCCAGTCTACCCCTTTCTTACTGTGGGATGACTTTCCTTTTTTTGGGGCATCTTTGGTAAACAAAGCATGGTTTGTGTTATTAGTTGACAAGACTGGCATTTTGGGGCAGTCAGTCTAGCCCTTTCTTCTGTGGTGCAACTTTATTTTCTGGGCATCTATGATAAAGCAAGTGTGTTTTACTTGGCTAAACAGGTATGCTTTTTGCTGTGGCATGGCATTTTATTCTGGGTCTTCTACGTGCACCAAAACGGTAGGAGGCGGGGGTGCACCCAAAAATCTTACACAGAGCACTGGGAGACCTGGGGCCGGCACTGGTTGCGGGGTACTGGCCCTGCCTCTTGGGAGGATGTTGTTGTTCCAGTGTGTAGAATGGTAAATTGTGCCTGTTATCTCTGAGTGGGGTATGTCTGCACTGTATGTCAGAGGGTGGGGTGATCTTTTCGTATGTGTGGCAGGAGGAGGTCTCCTACCAGAGGGAAGGGGGCCTCCCCCCACAGCCCTTTGCCCGGTCCCTTAGGAGGGTTGTGTGCTCGTCTTGCATGGCAACTGCTGATATCATGCCTGCCTGAATATAAATACCCACACCCTCCCCACTCACCCTCCATTTTCTGCAGCTACATAGCAGGTTAAACAGCTCTTTAACATTTCTGATAAAAACAAAAAAAAAATGCCTCATTAGCATTTAATCTCAGTGACATGTGAAGCGTCTCACTGGAGCCTGATTGCAGCTAATGGTGTGCAAATTGCATCAATCGGGCCCCATATTACAGAACGACGCTTCTAAATAGCTCACCGTGAAAATATGCACTTTACGCCCACAGCCAAATAACCAGCTTCAGATGTAGGGCTCTCGCTGCTAAGTGGATGCAGATGTGCCGCTGGGGAGTGCTTCCGGGCTATTGCTGCCTGTGGTCAAGAAAATGTAGACTGCATGTATTTCAATGTGAGGTGCGCAGTTCACTCTGGCATAAAAGAGGTAAAGGAAATCCGGACTGAAGGAGGTATATTGGAAATTCAGATTGAGGTGCACAGTCCAGTCTCAGGACCGAGGTGACTGGGCCTACCTCCTGTGGTGTGCAGGGCATTCTGAATTGAATTGCAGAGGGCTTCTGACTGTTTTTATTTTGCTGATGTTGGTAACTCAGATGAAGCAGCTGTCATTTCCTGATTTAATGTGGCATGTCCTTCTTACTCGTCCCGGTACTTACCTTTGAGCGATCTATATTCTTTTCAGGAGCCCTTTTACACATTTTCCTTTTCGTTGGCTACGCCTTGGGATACATAACCCTCTTGAAACCCATGAGCCTTTAGTTGTTTTCATTCCTGCTGGTGTGGCTAGCACCACCTGTTGAAAACTCCCTCCTAATGCGGGCACGGAGGTGCAACAGTTGGCAACCCTCATCCTGTTCCATCCACTTGCGTATAGAGCCTGAAGGACTTGGGAGTGCCTGACGAGTCCTGTGCGGGGGGAGGGGACTTGACAGATGATTACAACGTGCTGCGGGCCCAGTGCGACGGTGTACGCTCCCTCGGTAGGTGCAGGCCCATGGCATTGGCATAGGGGGCCTATGCACTCGGGGCTCTGGTGAATGGCTCCCAGGGATCATCTCTACCGGGGAATGGCTTCCAGGGATCATCTCTACCGGGGAATGGCTCCCAGGGATCATGGATCATCTCTACCGGGGAATGGCTCCCAGGGATCAACTCTACCGGGGTGGGTTCCGAGCCCATGTACAGTTAAAAGGGAGGTGTTCAGGGGTTGCTAGAGCACTCCCTCGTACGGTGCTTGCCACGTTCTTTTAGAGAAATGAGTGCGTGGAGAAGCGCAAGCACCGGATATATAGTGACTGAATTCTCTGCTAGATATGACAGAAAGAAGAGGCTGAACACTTGTCGAGCTCTATTTCCAAAAGAGACCTAAAACACCTCTTTAAACATGCGCTAGCAGAACGTAAGAGGAGGAAAGGAAAGAAAAAGCAGTCACCTCCTTCTTCCCCCCCCCTTCGTCTTCCTCATGCACTCTGGCCTCCTCAGATGACGAAGAGGAAGCCGCAGGGAAGGACCTGATAGAGAAGAAGCAGAGAAGGCACTGGAGCATGTATCTATGAGACCATGGGGTTCATAGAGAAGCTAGAGGTGGACCAGTCTCAGGACCCAAAGATAAGCACATCCTTAAAGTGCGCCTCCCCATGATGTCTGACATCAGGGACAAGATTTTGAGGGAATGCAAAGACCTGCACACATTGCCTTGCCACGTTTCGTGTCCAAATTGTATCCGCTGATGGGTGAAGAGATCAGAGTGCCGATTCATTGGAAACTGATGACATTCTAGCAAGTATGGTTGTGTGATCACCCCCCTGTAGAAGCTCAGGAACGTCAGTTGGGGGTCGCATCTGCCACACCTCGCTACTACACCATTGCGACCTCTGACAGTGCCTTTGCAGTCCCTGGGTCAAAGATCACAGAGGTAGTGCCAAACCGAAAGTAAAATAGACTGTTCAGAGCCCAGTTTACTTTCGGTGATAATTCCCCGCCGCTTATGCCACCACAGCACGCAGCTATTGGCTGAAGATGGTTGGAGGAGGGACAAGGGGTGGGATTTCTGTGCTGTAGTACTCACAGGAGTGGGGTGCCAACAAGAAAGCGTGCGGATCTCTTGATCAGCAACATGAAACAAAGAAGCAGAGCTGCAGTGAGATGGCAATGCAGCTGAACACAAGTGCTGCAGGTTTTAAAGGTAAAGTACGGACACTAGGTGAAGAAGACAAACGGGGTAATGCGGGTTGTTACCGCCGCATTTAAGGGTCTGCCAAATCACCGGTCTGGCAGTATTTACCCCCAGCTCCGAGCTGGGGGGAAATCTGCTGGGGAGGTAAACGCGCTGAAAATTCCCCATTGGGTCCAGTGGGGAATGGGGAATTCCCAAATGGTCCCAATGGGGAAGGATCGTTCCGCCAAACCCGTGATCTGGTTCTAATAGGGGTGGACCGGGTGGCGGTAGCGCTATTAGCGCGGGCGGTATCCCGGTGGGAATACTGCCGGGACACTGCCCAACTGGTGATGAGGCCCAGTGTACTGGCTCCGAACTCTAAAAAATAACTATGTTTTTGTGTTGGGATTTGAACATGGATTTTATGTGTGATTGTCACATGCTTTTCTGTTGTGTGTTATCTGATGAAGGGTGTGACCTGCCACTTTGTTCGTGTTTTTACATACCTATCAGTGGAAGGGTGCACAGCAAAAGTGCCTTTAGCCTTGAGCCAAACACTGCTGGCTGAGTCCCCCTTGAGTAAAAATATTGCTGCTGAACCCCCCTTGAGTAAAAATATTTTGCTGCCCCTCCCCAGGTGCCATATTTTCTATATTTCCTATCTTTCTTGGGTATAAAGAATAAAGAGGCTCCAGCCGGAGACTTTGAAGGCCTGATTAGTTCGTTGGCTAGATTCTTGTCCAGATATTCTCTGAGGTAACGCCTTTCTTCGATAGAAAGAGAGAACATCCGACAAAAAGGAACAAGAGCCCCAGGAGTGAGGTCTATGCAACAGTCTTCCGGACGGTGAGGGGGAAGATCCAAAGGTGCCTTTTCGGTGACTACCTCAGTAAATTCCTGCAGATGATTTGGCAGACAGTGTACTGAACTCACAGCAGCTTGCTGTCTCCACAATTTCGAATTTGGGTTCAGGCAGGCATTCCGCCTTACAGATAGCGGAGTGGAAGCTAAGGAGATTTTCAGTCCAGTTAATGGTGGGGTTGTGCCAGCCTATACCAAGGATGAGAGGAAAGTGAGCCACGCGGATGATGTTGAAGGCAATCTTTTCGGTATGTTGCTGTATAGACATGACAATTTCTTTGGTGGTGTGAGTTGTTAAGCCAGAGCTTAAAGGTTCGCCGTCAACACCCTCCACCTTCTGATCCTCCTTCTTGGCGATACGAGACACTCCCTTCCGGGCAGCCTAATGAGTATCCATGAAATTGCCAGCGGATCCGCAATCCAGTAGGGCCTGAGACTGTATTTCGGAATCGCCCATTTGTAGGGTCACAAAGAGAACCATGAGGCGAGAATCTTCAGTTGTCTTCGGGGAAGAAACGGAGAGAGAGGCATAAGGACTTGTAAAGGCCCCTCGGAAGTGAGTCCTAACACTTACCAAGGGCGATCGTTTCCCGATCGTCTGGGAGGAACATCAGGACAGTCCCTAAGTAGATGTGTGGAAGCCCCACAGTACATGCACAGGCTCCCTTCTCTACGCCTCTTCCGTTCTTCTGGAGTAAGAGGGGCCCGAGTGGTACCTATCTGCATAGGTTCTTCTCGGTTAGGCCACGAGGTAGAGGAAGAAATGGGAGGAAGAGGGTCCAAGAGAGGAGACACATAAGATTTAGACTTCTTCTTCTCCACCCGGCGCTCTGTCAAGCGGAAATCAATACGAAGGGCAGCAGTAACAAGATCATCAAAAGTAGTAGGGCGGGCTATCCGGGCCAACTCGTCTTTGAGATCTTCTCTTAGACCACGTCGGAAGATGGCATACTGTGCTTGTTCTTGCCATCCTGTTTCTGCTGCGACTTTCTTGAAGGTCGTGATGTAGGTGAGTAGATCGGAGCTGCCTTGACGAATGTCAAGTAGGTCTTCGGATGCTAAGAAGGCACTCTCAGTACGCAGAAACGTCTGTTGTAGCAAGGTTTTGAAGGCACTGTGATCTTGCAAAACAGGGTTGGCTTGGTTGACCACCGGGGTAGCCCATGCCAGGGCATTACCGGTCATGTGGGTAATCATAAATCGAATCTTGGAGTGATCTGAAGCAAAAGTCTGGGCACAAAATGAGAAGTGTAGATTACAAGCGTCCAGGAATTCTTTGACCCTTTTGGGTGCTGCGTCGAATTTTCCAGAGACCAAAGGGAGCGGAGGCAAATCTGTCAAAGGGCGCTCTCGCCCAGTTCTACGCTGCTGTAAGGCTGTGTTGGCACCCTTAAGATTCTGTACCCCCAAGTTGAGGTTCTGTGCAGCGGCTACAAGTTCCTGGATCTGTTGCAGTATAGCCATGTTGATGTCCTGGCGTTGCAAACTGTCACAAGGGTCAGCTATGTCCTCTTCATCAAAGGAAGACTCCGTCTCAAAACCCTCCCCTTCCTTCTCACCTTTATCTTTCCTCCTGGGTTTCCTTTTCTCTTTGCTACTGGGCCTCTCCTTTTTTTTATACAGATAGGGACGACCGCGAAGGGGATCACCGAGCGAGAGAGGAAAAGAGCAGAAAACCACACGGAAGGTGAAGGCACAGAGCGAAGGCAAACCAAGGCGAAACCAAGGAAACGTTGCAACACGCACATAACCCGCAGATGTCCGATGAGGCAGAAGGAGACCCGAAGGCTGTCAAGGGTATGGATCTCAGGAGGACGAGAAGGTACAGTTCAAAAAGCTGAGGCAATCCAGTGGGCAGGCAAAAGGTCCGGTACACAGGGAGACAGGCGGAAACAAATACGGGAGGCAAAGGCAGTCCAATAGAGAAGCAGGGGAACTGGTACACAGAAGAGCAAGCAGTACAGGTCAGGAGGCAGAGGACTCCGTAAGCAAGCCGGGGTCCGGTACACAGATAATCAGCGGGTCCAGCAGGTAAGGAGGAGGAGGTAAGCACGAGAGAGAGCAGGGGGGAAAAGAACTAGGAGTCAAGGAAAAGAAAAAGAGGCGGACCGAGGTCCAAAGCAAAGGTAAGAGGGGAAACAACAGAACGAACAGAGAAGGCAGGAACACCGGAGGAGGGGAGCAAAAGAGAGGATGATCCCGGGAAGGGGATCACCGAGCGAGAGAGGAAAAGAGCGGAAAACCACACGGAAGGCGAAGGCACAGAGCGAAGGCAAACCAAGGCGAAACCAAGGAAACGTTGCAACGCGCACGTAACCCGGAAGTAGGGGAATAAGAAATACCGGTTACGTGCACAAAGCAGAAAAGGCTAGACCTGCACAGGTCGTTCGGGGAAAACGTGAAAGGACATTCAATGGCGGATTACGGCGCCAGCGATCCCAAACACGCCATCTACCCCAAGGTGTGACAAAAACACACAGGGAGCCCTTAATCAAGCAAAAGTATTTGTTAAACAATATGTAAGTGGATCAATAAAGTCCTACCTGGAAAAGCAGGTATTTGTGTAGGAAAGTCCTGACAGGACAGTATCCCGGTGAAGATAAGTTAAGTGTTTCATATATAAAGTCCTGGCAGGAGAGTACACCAGGTGAAGATAAGTTATGTGTTTCATTTATAAAGTACTAGCAGGAGAGTATACCATGTGTAGGCAAGTTAAGTGTTTTCATATATAAAGCCCTGGCAGGAGAGTACACCAGGTGAAGACAAGTGTGTGTGAAACATTGTGTGAACCTTTGAAAGGAAAGCAGTTTATATGAACTGTAAAGTAGTAAAAGAGGAGGTTAAAGAAAGATAATAGCATGGTGAAGTGTGAAATGTTAACTGTGATTGAAGTGCTTAAAGCAAAGGAAAGGTCCTTGGGAAGAAAGGTACCTTTGGGACTGGAAGAAAAGAAAAACCTTGTAGAAGGGAGCCAGTTCCTCAAACAACGTGAATGATTTGAGGGGAGATAGAAATCTTCTTGGGAACTTGGAAATTCTTTTTGGAACTGGTTGTTTTAGGCAAAGAACCTAGAGAAGAAGGTTCTTCTTAGAACTGTTAACTTTGTTCTTGAAGAAACCCTTTTTGTTGGATTTTGAACTCTTGTGTTAACCTTTGAACATGTTTGAACACTTTGAGAAGACACAAAATATTACCCTTTGCACCTTAGTTATTATAGAGTGTGAGGGCCAGAATAGGTTTATGGACATAGGGCTTACTTTTGATTGGTGATCTTGACATATACACCCTCTTTAGCTTTTGGTTGAGGTAGGGAAATTCTGACTAGATTAGGGATAGTGAGGCATTTTACAACCACTTTTTCATTTAAATAAAAGTTTATAGCCACAATCATGTCTCCTCTGTGTCCGTATCTCATTCCTGGCTCCTCACAGGATTCATTCATCTGATTTATTTTTCTCTATTTAGCCTGCCACCTATAGTTCTAATGGATCTACCACTTCTCAATGCGGGCAGTATAACCACAACATAGTTGAACACATTTGCAATGTCTGGACATCAGACCTTGTTATCAGTAAAATTTGTCATTCACAGCTGCTGCACTAATCTAATTGTCAGACAGAAAACTGATATAATGCATTCCGTTCGCAGCACCTGTGAACTGCTCAGCCTTGCACAATCAGCTACTATCTGTGCTGTGTTTTCCCCTTCTTCCGGGGACCTTGGCTGTCTAAACACTCACTGGGGTAGAAGGAGTAATAAAATCTAATTAAATGAACAGAACAGAGGCTCCTCCTGGATGTGGCCTATAACTCTAACTAACAGAAGCTGCACCCTCTGACGGGGCCTAATTCAAAATGGTAGAACTCTTGCTAACGTGGCCGCCAGCCCTTATGTTACTAAAAAATCAACATCTATCCTACTTAATGTATGCACCATGTGGTACATCAGCCACCCTTTCACCCTTTCACCCTTCTCCTTCTTTTCTCCCAACTTTGCTGTTGTTAGTCTTCTGTGCTTTCTGTCCTTGACTTAACTTTCCCTCTACCCCTTTTCTCTCCCACTCACAAAACCTCACAGCCCTGGCTCTTTCCAAGTCTTATTTCCCTTTGTCGCAGTCTGCATAAAGCCAAGGGGCTATGGAACAACTCTCACTCCCCTCCTCATCTTGATACGGTTTTCCATGCTGCACTCTTCTTATGACTCAGCTTTACTTATTGCTAAGAAATCCTACATCTCTGAACTCACACTTTCGCTGTCTCACCACCCTTGTCGTCTCTATCAGCTTCTACATATTTTCTCTCCAAAAGCCCCTATTCCTTCCGCCGTCCCTCTCTTCCTCTGATTTTGCAAACTACTTTACATCTAAAGAAGCTCAACTTCGTCTAGCTTTCCTCTCCTCTTTCTCCTGCTCCATCACTACACTCCTTTTCATCATTCCCTTCTCTTACGAACTCTGACACTTCTTCTCTCTTAACTAATGCTCATCCCACTGCCTCTCCTTCTGACCCTCTCCCCTCTTCTCTTTTCCCCCATTATGCCCCCATCTTCCTCCATACCTTACCTCTCTCATTAACTCTTCCCTTGTACATCCTTGTTTTCTTGTGGCTTTTAATCATGCAGTTATTCTCACTATCTTGAAATAAGCCTTCTCTTGATCCATCTTCCCCTGTTAACCTCTGCCCTATTTCCCTTCTACACTTCCTCTCTAAAATTCTTGAATGGGCTGCCTATACCCAGGTAACCCGTTATCAGAATCTTCACTCTCTTCTTCCTCTTTTGCAGTCTGATTTCCGTACATCTCACTCCATTGAAACTGCTCTCCATGTTTAAAAACCTCTCCTCACAGCCTACCACTCCAAGCTTTCTTCTATTGTTATTCTTCTTGATCTGTCTGCAGCGTTCAACACTGTGGACCACTCTCTTCATATCTCCTCTCTTTCCACTTTTGGTATCTCTGCGTCTTCTCTCAAATGTTTTCACTCTTACCTTGCTTGGTTCACAGGCCTCTTTTCTTTCAGGTTCTGTTCTTTCTGTCCTCTGTTATTTCTCCCGCCCCATTCCCCTCTCCCCTTTCCTTTCCCCATCCTTGCTTTCTTTTTCAATTCCAGCACGCAACCTGGGCGTTATCTTTGATCCTTCTACCTTCGTATTTCCTCCATTGCCCGCTCCTGTCACTATGCTGTTTATAACATTTGCTGTGCTTGTTCTTATCTCTCCTTTCACGTTATTAAACTTCTTCTCTTTTCTCTTGTCTTTTCCTGTATTGACTATTGTTCATCTGTATTGCTCGGTCTCCCTGCCTCCCATCTTATTCCTCTTGACTCTATCTAAAACTCTTCTGTCCATCTCCTTTTTTCCTTAACCCCTGGTTCTCCATCACACCCTCCCTGCTCTCAATTTCATTACTTCCTTTCGAATCCCGTCTTATGTATCACTTTCTTTCAATTATTTTCAAATGTGCTCATGGCCTGGCTCTGCCCTACCTCTCCGCCCTACTCTCGTTCTATGTCCCCTCACGCCCCTTACAATATCATCATCTATTTCTTTTAACTGTTCGTAAGCTCCCTGTGCCTCGTCTCGTTTCCACTTCTTTTCTCTTTTGTCTTCTAAACATTGGAACACTCTTTCCCTCTCACTTTGTTCCTGCTCATCTCATTGCATTTTCCAAAGAAACCTAAAACTCCACCTTCTACCGTCTCTTGTTTTCTAAAATTATTTGCTCTCTTTCTCTACTGATGTAACCTTAACTTATACCCAATTTGTTCCACTTTGATTTGTACTGTTTTTTGGATTCTCTTTTATTGTTCAGCGCCTTTAGGGAAAAGAGCTTTATAAATGCAATACAAATACAACTACCAAAGCAACATATTGGGATTTCTCCTAAATACAAACTGTCACGCTCACCTGAGTCACAGCAGGAGCGATGGAATCTGCCGGTCCCAGTTCTATTTCCTACACCATTCGGGACTATGAGAAGGTTACATGTCAAGAGAGTGATAGATTAGAAGGTGATACCAGAAGACCCCCCTGGAACCTTGTTCCCCCCTTCTGTCTCCTGAATATTGCAATGCTGTGATTGTGTTGGAGAGGGCATGGCTCACCTTTTAGTTCAAGATGGTGAGCTCTCCATCCTGGATCTGCAGAGGTGCTACGGTCCAAAACCCTGTGGCTGGTTACTTCACTCAGCACAGGGTCTGCTTGCTGTGACTGCTGTGCTGCTGTCGGGTTGCGGCAAGAAGACTGCTGTGGGAGAATGTGGCTGGTCTGGATAAGGTTCGTATTCCAAGATTGCAGCTCTGTAGGTAAGTTTCCCTGGAGACCAGTTACTGCACTGGTTGAAAACAGTTGACTCACTGGATTCAGAGTCCGGTTTGCCAGGTAAGTTCGGTAATGAATGAGGTTCCCAGTTGCCTCACTTGGTTTAGCGTATGATAGTTCAGATATGGTTGGTAATAGTTAACAGGGTCGGAGCAAACACTGCGTGACCAGATTCTAACCTTTGCTCTTTTTCTCCTCTGCAGGTGTCTGTAGTTGCTGTGGTGCTGAAGGGCTGCAAGCGTCTAAGGAAAGGTGAAGCAGAGAAGACTCGAGGGTCCGGGCATCAAGGAGAGGTCAGCTGGAATTCCCAAAGATGTAGATTCCACAAGCGGCTGCCGGAGAAGTAAGTATGGAGATGCAGGCACTTCTTCCTTCTTCTTTTAGATGCAAGGAGTTCGTAGCATGAGAGAGCGCTTCGTCGGGCCATGGAAAATGCTCGCTGAAGGCACAGGAGTCCAGGACAGGCAAGTGTGTGCCAAAGGCATACAGAATGCGCACGAAGCACGGATTGTTGTCTGGGTGTGGCTTATATAGGCAGCCACACCCAGAGACTAGAACATGCATCTCAGTTCTGAACTGGCCTATACGGATCCATGTTGGAGCGAAACAGGAAGTCCTATTCTACTTTACTGGCATTGAGGTGCCTATGAGGTGAAAGGATGATAAACTATGTCTGGCTCACCAGGCCCTCATCCACCTTGTCCCTGCCTGCCTTTCTTCCTTGCCCCCATGAATTAAGAATGAAAATGGCCTGGATGTGGGACTCAGGCCTGTACCCATGACACAAACAAAGCACAAAATAATTCACTAATGCTAGCTAGAGAGCAGTGGCATCGCTAGGGTGGGCTGTGGGGGCCGGGCCCCCCCTTTGAAACCCTGTGCCCCCCTTGTGCACCCCGACCTAAGACGAGCAGTGACCATGTTCTCCCCTACATTTGTCTGTGCCCCCCCTACTTTTGTCTTTGGCCCCCTCTGTGCCCCTCCTAAATTTGATTCCTGGCGACGCCACTGCTACAGAGCCCTTAAAATATCCTGGTCCTAAGCCCTTAATATAATAAGCAATGTTGTTGCTGCTCCTTGTTTCACTGTGTCATGCTCTATAAAGTGTATTAAATCTAACTACAAATAGCACGTGTGTCAAAATGCTAAACCAAATGGTGAAAATGCTGACACTAAATTACCAGGTCTCCTTGCTAATAGAATTTACGCAGTCTGAACCTCCTTCCACATTTGGAACACTGCACTTGCATCCCAACATCCCCCCCCTAGTTAATTCAATAACTAATCTGCTTGCTTCCCTCTCCCTATCAAAACCATCCTTGGACGCCCACACTTTATACACATTGCGTATATTTTCTCCCCTCATGACATATTCTTCTGGGGTACATGTTATGAAACAGAATCCCCCTTCCCTTGTAGAACCTACCCAATGCTCTGTATAATTGTCTGGATCGGGTGGAGGATAGGAAAGTGTCCTGGGGGACCAATCGGATGTGTTATCCTGACCATACAGTGTTCAATCTCACCATTCCATTTGTCTGTCTGTGTGTGCACATGTTTCAGGAGGGGAGTGGCCTCCCCTATTTTAAGGGTTAAGGACATCATAGTAATTCCTTTGGACATCTTCTTCATGCAGCACCATAGGACCAGCTGACATGAGCAAAATATGGCAAGGAACTGGACAACGATGGGAACTAGCACTTGTACGGCTTTGCTCACCCAGGAAGGAACCCATGAAACATTGCAGTTAGCCAATCGTGCACCACCATCCCACCTTCCTTTTCCATTACTTCCTTTTCCATTAAAGATTGTGCAGAGCTCCAATGGCGTGTGCCGGGTATCTGTTACCAGAATCATGGGGTGGAATATACGTGCAACAAGAGTTCCCTAATTTGGTGCAGATTCTGCCCTCCATGGCAGTGAGGAGATCGAGTACGTAGCGGTTCTGCAGTGCCATTAATCTGATGGCCCCGAACTCCTCTCTAATCACGTTGAGGCCATACTCTGTGTCATTTGTGATCTGTATCAACTCCCAGTGTGCAATTTGTAACCACTTTCAGTTTACAGCTGTCTTTATTCCTGGAGCGAGCAGGGAGGTTAATGTTAAAGGATATTTGTACCGCGCACTATCACCACCGGAGTGGTCCCCTGGCGCTCTGGTGGATCTGAAAAGGAAAGGGGGTGGGGAGTGAGTTAGTGGGAATGAGCGGAATAAGTGCAAGAGAGCAGTGATGTGTTGTTGGCAGCTTCAGTTCGGTTAACACTGTTCGCTGAGCTTGGGGGTGCTTTCCGGTCTGTAGCCATCGTGTGCTGTTGTGCAAAGCTATGTGTGGTTTGTTTTGTTGTTGCAGTGTAGTGAAGTTTGTGCAGTTTTTTGTGCTCTAGGGTTGTGGTTGAGTTTGGTTAGAGTTTGAGAGGTGTATGCAGAGGGGTGAAATTGTAAGTGGGGTGGTTATTGGCCTCTCTATCTAGAAGTGATATGTGCTAAATTTCCACGTTCTTTCTAGATGTGACATGTGAATATCTCTGCATTTCTATCTAGATCCATCACTGGCTAATATTCACAATCCTGTCTATATATGGCGCACGCCAAAATTCATAATTATATCCAAATGTGGCACTGGCCCACCTTCAAAATCCTGTCTAGATGCGAAGCAAGCTAGCATTCACAATTCTATCTAAATGTGGCATTGGTAATATTCCCAATGCAGTCTAGATGTGGCAATGGCTAATATTCGCTATTTTATCTAGATGTGGCACTGGCCGACATTCACAATCCTGTCTGGATGTGACACAGGCTAATGTTCACAATTCTATCTAGGTGTGGCACATACTAACATTTCCAATTCTATCTAAGTGTGGTACTTGCTATCATTCACAGTTCTGTCTGGGTCCGGCGCAGGCTAATGTTCACAATTCTATCTAAATGTGGTACTTGCCAACTTTCACAATTCTATCTAAGTGTGGCACTTGCTAACATTCACAATCCTACCTTGCTGCGACACAGGCTAATGTTCACAATCCTATCTAGATGCGACACAGGC
This sequence comes from Ambystoma mexicanum, assembly GCF_040938575.1. Taxonomy (NCBI): domain Eukaryota; kingdom Metazoa; phylum Chordata; class Amphibia; order Caudata; family Ambystomatidae; genus Ambystoma; species Ambystoma mexicanum. The sequence continues at coordinate 249,796,517 of NC_090926.1, read as the reverse complement.
TAATGTTCACAATTCTATCTAAATGTGGTACTTGCTAACTTTCACAATTCTATCTAAGTGTGGCACTTGCTAACATTCACAATCCTACCTTGCTGCGACACAGGCTAACATTCACAATCCTATCTCGATGCGACACAGGCTAGTGTTCACAATTGTATCTAGTTGTTAAACAGGTTAGTGTTAATGTCCTGGTCTGCTATGGTCTGAGGGCAGGTAGAGTGGCAGGGCTTCTGGAGTAGAGTGATTGCTCTACTCCCCACTCAGGACCAGGCCACACCTACCTTGAAGGTTGCTACTGGATGATGGCTGGCCGCTGGCCTCCCCTGCTGAAACCTGCAAACACAATCTGGAGCCGCCTCTGTGGGAGCTGCCCTTTGCCTTGGGGCCCTTAGACGCACGGGCTGCACAGGCAGAGGGCTGCCCTGGGAAGGTCAGTTATGATCAGGTGGATGTACCAATCAGGGGAGGTGGGCGGGCTGGGAGGGGAATGGGAAGGCAGGACTGGGAGAAAGTCAGACATAAACAAAGGACTACACCCCGGGGAATGCACACTCTACATGCAGGCCAGCACAGAAAAACAGGGTCAGAACCAACAAAAACACAAGAGAAACCCATCACAATAGCACAAATTGGTCAATAAAAGATTGAAAAAACACTCAAACCCCTCCACTACAGTACATGAAACAGACCAAAAAAAGGATTACAATCAATGTACAACTACTCGCTGAGCATCAACCAGCCCCTAAAACTGCTTCCCAATGGTTTCTCTACCTGATCCTTCGAGATTGCAGTCGGCAAGGGGGAAATGGCTGCAGGGCGGAAGGCAGGGACACCTGACTATTCCAGCCCATTGCAAGAGGGGAGGGTGGGACTGGGAGAAAGCCAGACACAAACAAAGGACTACAGCCTAGGGACTGCACAATCTACATGCAGGTCAGCACAGAAAAACAGGGTCAGAAGCTACAAAAACAAAAGAGAAACCCATCACAATAGAACAAATTGGTCAAAAAAAGATTGAAACACCTCCACTAGAGTACTAGAGTACATGAAACAGGCCAAACAAGGATTACAATCAATGTACAACTACTCACGAGGCAGCAACCAGCCCATAAAGTTGCTTCCTAAGTGGCTTCCCTACCAGATACTTTGAGATTGCAGTCCAGAAGGCAAGGGGGTAAAACATTTCTCATTCTTGATGAACAACCGGTACTGTTTGGGAATGGCCTTAAGCTTTTCTATTGAGTCTTGAGAAAATAGTTTGAATGGTTATGACGTAGGCCCATTGATTGGTGGGCCCGCTTGTAGGTAGGGGGCACAGGTGTGACTGAGGGGGGGGGCATTTATTATGGTGAGATGGGCATCTGGCACAATGTGAACAGGGAAATGTAGAGTTGTCACGGAACAGACCCCTTTCCATATTGGGAGCTGGATGTATGCAAAGCTCCCACACATCTCAAAAATGTCCATAAGTGCTGCAGTTCCCCCGTTGAGGTCTGGAATATCAAGTGTTCTATTGCATCATCCATTTCTACCAACAGGCATGCTGCCATTGCCCTTGATGCACAAGGAGAATTTTTTTAAGTATCCATACGTTATTGGGATGTACACGTTGCTTTATCCAGGCCAGTTGCTTTATATATCATCTCCACACAGCATAACATGTCTCATTGATATGTGCCACTACTTCCTCCGAAAGCCCAACCAGTCCTCCTGATCTGCACACCATCAGTCCCTCGACCCACTTATTGTTGTGAAAAATTGCACCTTCTAGCTGTAATTGGGTTCTTATTCCCCACCACAACTGCTCCTGACCGTTATTCTCAGAACATTCACTGTTGTCTGCTTCTAACACAGTTGCTTGAACCATATGTCACTGAAACAACCCACACACCCTACATAGCGCCAGGTGCACTATACATTGTGCTATTAGAGGTGGTATCTCTTTGGGAATAAACAGTCTGGGTATGCCGATTGCATGGGGTATTAATGAACAAATATAACTGGAGTCGTTTGACTTCCCTCTTACCACATCCTGAATGTGATTGTACCATCAATTGTCTGTGTTGGGGTGATGCACATCCAAGATACTATCCACCTGATTCACAGTGTCCCTTTTGCTTATGGTCACAGAGACACTAATATTTGCTAACCCAGATGCTATTTCAGTATCATTATTTTCCCCCTTTCAATCGCCCAACCATGTAAATATTGTCATATACATGGATAAAAAAGGAGAGCGAGAAACCAATACACAACAAAATTCCCCTTATTTAAACTGCTGTTCCAGGAGGCTGTGAAGAAGGGTTAGCGTTTGCTCATCTGAAAGGATACACTGATTTCAGAAATGTCAATAACATATTAAAAAACTCATCCTTAGAGCTCCCCGCATTTATGCCCTGCTCCTGTGGAGGGGGTCCTGTGCTTGTATCCTTTCGAACGTCTGTTAGATGAATCAGAGTTTTGTGTCCTTTAACCTTCAAAGCAGTGGGTATGGTGTAGACGACCTCGTAAGGCCCTAGAAATCTTCTTTCATTCCACTTTCTGACAAATGTCTGCACAAAAGCTTGATCACTTGGGAAGAGCTATGGTTGTTGCAGAGATGCTGGGTGGTTGATCTCCGATGAAGCCAGCTGTTGTGGATGCGATGAAAGCTGTTGAGATATAACTTTAACACATTTGGTTAGGTCCCTAAGATATCTCTGAAACTCATCCCCTATTACTTCAGCAGTTTTGTGAGCATCGGAGGCTGTGCATGTAGGTGGAAGTGGGGTGGGCAGCCCGTCATGATCTTGTGTGGTGTTAAATGGTGGTCATTTCTTGGCTGATTCCGGAGGCTGAGCAAAGCAATGGGAAGGCAATACAGCCAATTCTTACTCAAAGAATGGCAGATTTTGGCCAAACATTGTTCTAATAGACCGTTAATGTGCTCCACAATGCCGTCTGCTTGCAGGTGGTAGAGAGAGCACAGTTTGTGCTTTATGCCTAGTAGGGAGGTCATTTCTTTGAAGGGTTCATTAAAAAAGTGTTCCTCATTGTCACATTTCAGGACATTCCATATTCCCAAGTGAGAAAATACCTTGCGCACCAAAAATGAGGCAGCTGATTTGGCATCAGGATGAGCAAAGGGTCCTGCTTTAAGCCAACGAGAGAATGGGCACACTACAACAATTAACTAGCGAAAGTTACTACACCTGTTAACCATGTCGACATAATCGATATAGAGCTCCTGAATGAGCCGTAAGGGGCGGGCCAACATTCCCTTCAATGTTTTAAGGGCGTGGCCAGCACTAGACAGGTGACATATGGTACAGTTCACTAAGAAATTATCTATGGGTCTCTGAAGATTGGGGGCAAACCAGTCATCTTGTATTTCTGCTAAAATGTACTGCTTAAATGCATGTGTAGGGTAGTGCAATTCGCTCAACGGCATCTGAGCAATTCCTGGGGCATTTCTGCTTTTCCTGTGATATTTCGTCTCCAAATTAAATTTGTGGGGGCAGGGAACACCCTCCTTTTGATCCATAAATCCTTCTTTCGTTGTGGGACTCATACCTGCAGTTCAATAATCTGTGTCATGGGTATTGTATTGTATGGGGCTGGTAACTGTGCCTGCTGCAATGCTATGTCACGGGCCCTTATGGCCTGTGGTACTTCCAGTCGTGCTGCTTCCATGGCTGCAATGTCTGCTGCATCATTGCCATAAACTATCGGGTCTGTATTGTTTGCATGGGCTGCACACTTCACCACGGGCAACCATTGAGGGAAGAATCAGTATGTCAATTAATCTAGAGAGCAATGCTACATGCTGCATGGATTCACCACCCATTTTGTTTACTCTCTCCTGTGCCATCTCAACAACTTAAAGTGCACAGTGAAAGTGACATATGGTGAGTCTGAGTAAATGGTGATGTAACACCCTTTGTACATTTCTAGTTCTTCTCTTCTATGAGTGCTATGAGATTTGCCGCTTGAGTGGAATAATGCAGGGGCAACCTCTTTTGATCATCACCTCATATTCTCCATCTACAATGCTCCATACTGTTGCACCCCTGTGCCTTTCACTCATGCTCTGATCAAAATTTGATGACCCATCAATGAAGAGCACTTCCCCCTCCTCAAGTGCATCCAGCCTGACAGGGGTACCCTCATCTGCAACCCCTTCGTATGTTGTGCAATCATGTACTGAATCATCTGGCTGTATGGGCCATGCAATGAATGTTGCAGGGCTCACTGTGTGACACTTGGATTTCTCTAAGATGGCAAAAAAACTGCATGCCCCACATAGAACGTGCCTGGGCAGCCCATTGTTATCATTGAGGCCATCTATATTGCAAGAGTAGCGGCTGCCAACGCTTGCTCACATTGAAAATTACCCTGCATTACTGGGTTTAACAGTTTGATGTACTAAGTCAAAGGTTTGTGTCTCATTGATGTCTGCTAAATGAGGACAGCCATCATCACTTGACCATTTGAATGTGAAAAATTACTTGTTATAATCTGGTGTTGCTAATATGGGCACATTACTTTTGTTTAAGTTCCTGAAATACATTGGTCATTGTTAAGATGAATTTCTGAACTCTGACCTGGTTTCTTGGAACAGGGTAACGTTGTGGACAAGCCAGACCAATCAAGGTAGCATTGGTGGCTGTAGAGGAAGAGCCAAATGCCCCGATCATTAGCTCCTCCCCCAGGTTTCCTATATCTTGGGAACCGGAAATTGTGACCTGCGCAGTACCGGCGAGGAAGCCTATACCGCAAAGAATTCTTGAGACAAGATATCCATTGAGAAAACCCTATATGCATTCACGAAGAAATAATAGTCTTCTGAAAGAAGTCCCAGAAGAAGTATGAAAATAAATGAGAAAGAAGACTGGTCACGTCATACGAAGCAGAACTGAAGCACCCAGAAAAGATACAAATGAAGAAAGAATATAGACATTCTATCAGATCCGAGGATGGAGTATCAAAGAAAGGCAACATTTCGGGATCGAAATGAAGATTGCTTGTGCGAAGAAACACTGAAGAAAATGCAAAGTCATTTTACAACTGTACAGATGCTGTAACGCAATTAGGCAAAGTAATCCTGAGGCTGGCTACATAGTAAATAGATTGTGGCAATGTGCCAATGTATATACAAAGGAATGTATGGAATCTGGATGCCCTACAATGCACTTTAGAAAACTTAAAGCCCATGAAAGGAAAGGGCTTGAAGTGTGGTGCAGTTGAAAACAGCTAATGGCGAAGAGTCGGCGCCAACATCAGCCTGGTTGTCTGTCAAGAAGTTACATGAATGTGAGAAAGAAGCAAACTTCTGTTTGAGGTGTAATGGAAAAACATTGAAAGTCCCAAGAATATTAATAGTATTTTATGCAGCGAAGAGCTCGAAAATATGGTCTTCAGTCACATGGTCAGATGGAAAAAGACTTTGGGTCGAGCTACACCAAAACCAGAAACTGATACCATGCCACACTCCCCTTTATTCTCAGGCACAGTGAGCCTCTACAAGGCCGAGTTCAAAGCCTTAATTGAATGACAGACCGCAGGAGTGATGATAGATGTTGGGCTAATTGGGTGGTGAGGCATGACCAGGCTTACCCTCCCAGCATCTGGGGTAACCAGCTTGCATGTTGCTAGGAAGTAGAATATTCCAGAAGGGTACAAGCATGCCAACCAATTGTAGAGGGCTACGTATCAAAGAGCCCTATAGTTTGTGTAACCAATAGGGTGTTGAGTATTAGGATGACATAGAAGATGACTTGCACTTGGGATGGGCTTATTTGTCCACCTGATCTTAGAAACCTAATCACAACCTCCATCAGTATGGAACATATACCTAGATGTTCCCTTTAAGCCTATCACATTCCCTAGTAGGTCTTCTTAGTTTGCCACGTAGGATGTCAGAAGTGACAACATTTTAGCATATAAATGTGTTTTTTATGAAATGTAAAGAGAGCTCGAACAAACGTCCGTTGATGTCTGTTGTAACTCCCTGTTTAGATAATTGTTAATAAAACAGTACAGTGTTTTGCCAACTTCCTGAGTCGGTTTGATTATTGATGTATGAGTACGTTTTGCATCCCCATCCATCTCTAAGTATTGCTACCTCATCTTAAAGGGCCCCACGTCCCGGTGTTCACGTGGTAGCAGAGGATGATTAAAGACCCATCGACCCAGTAGGCTTTTAAGGGTCTTGGAATATCCAACATCCTCTGCCATTTAGCTGGAGGACGCTGAGGCTTCCTGTAGATAGCGGACAAAAGGTTCTTGCAAGACATTAGAGATAAGTGGGATGGGTCCCTCTTTCACAAAATCCCCTCCTGGTTTCCACAAGGAGCTGAGAGGATCGAAGGCGACGGTGGCCGTTTGAGGAGGAGATGATCCCAAGGGTCAAGATCTGAAAAGCGAATGGTGAGTAGATTGTGAAAGGTGGCAAAAAATGTATGAATATTCATTGGGGAAAGTGATATTGGGGAGAAAGTAACAGCGGGTTGGTTCGGTATTTTCTTAGTAACGAAGAGTGTCACATAGAGGTATTTAAGTTAATGACGAGGAGCGTCACAGATAAGCCCAGGGTCCTACGTTCAAGGAAGGTCTAGAAGAAATTATTTCAAAATCCAAGTGGATAAATAGGTGACAAGCAGACAAGGTCTGCTAAAGGAAATAATTTACACTCCTGTCAGAGTATATTTAGGGGCAAGAATAGCAGCGAGGAGCGCTGAGAAGAGATATATGTTGGGGCCGGCCAGTCTGTCTGGTTGTATATGGTATGTATTTCATGTATAGAGAAGAAATGAGATGTCGAAGAGCGACAAATGATAGGTTGTGTTAAAAGGTTGAGAGTAAGAAAGGTTTATTTATTTAGTAATTTTTGGTATCAATTGAACAGGTAGATTAAAGTTAAGTGTGAAAGGTGCCAACGATAGGTGCACGCTCATATTTATTGTTTTTCTGAAACGTATTTTTGTGTAAAATAATAGTAAGTATCGACAATCGATTGAGTCTTGTAACAATGGGGAATGCTACACCACTTATGCACTTATGTAAACAACTGCCAAAACACACACCCAAACCTAAAGCAATATAGTACAGAATGGTTTAAGGGCACAGCAAATGAAATGTTCATGCCATGGCCACAAGGGGGATCACTGTCAAAAGCAGTTTTGCAACACATGACCACATACTTGCACACTGCATACACAGAAAAGAAATTGGGGAAAGGGTTAGCCATCTTAGAGCTGTGGAAGAAGTACCAGGAGGAACGGGAAAACCTGCCTCCTGAAGACTGGATGCTTAACCAGTGTAAAGAGGGGGGTGTTGAGACTTCTGCTCCCCTTACCGCACCTGAGGTAAATGGCGATAGTGTTAAAGATGAAGGCTTGTATCCATTAAGTGAACTAAAAGCAGCGAGAAGATATAGTAACCCGATAAATGAACCACCTGCTAAAAGCAGTGACGAGAGCCTAGAAAGAACTTCAGAAAAGGAAGTGATCTCTAAAGTCTCACAGGACAAAGAGAAAAGTGAATGGCCAAGTGTGACCTTAGACATAGAACGGGAAATTTAGAGAGGGAAAGGGGAAAAAGACAAAGCTGACAGGATAGCACTCATACAAAACGAAAGGATGGGCGGTCCAATACTGCTCAAACTTAATGGGAAGAGCTTTGAGGAAGTAAGGCAAGGGGAAGATCTAGATGTACAGGATAAAAAAGACAGGGAACGAGAGAAAAGATTGAAAGAAGACAAGTATAAAAGAAAGAGTGTACAAAGACGAGAACAAATGTATCAGAAAGAGCAGTTAAGAAAGGAAGAAAGAGCAGAAGAGCAAAGACAATATGACAACAGACAAAGAGTAATCGAAGAACGAGACAGGTTAGAAAAGAAGAGAGAAGAGGAAGAACAGAAATTAAGAGACAAAAGAATGCAAAGATGCAGAGACGAAGAGGAGGGTGACAGTGCCTGCAGCCCTGAGGTATGCTTCCAAACAGATAAGGAAGTAAAATGGTCAGATTGATATCAACCTAAGGAAAGGACGCCAGAACCTATGGCGTACCCAGAACAACCTAAGAGGTGATCTCACAGTCAGAGGGGGGGAATTGCCACCATATGTGAGCAGACTGAGGTCATTACCAGGAAGAAAGTGATGAGGAACCATTGTCCCTGCTATAGATAGGCAGACGATGGAAGCTGATTGCGATTTAGGGGTTTCACAATTGCCTTTATTAGAGAAAGGAGAGGTTAGATCACAGTATATTCCTTGCCCCCAGATGGATAAGTATCATTTAAGATACAAGTTGGCCAGCTTGACGACAGGGGTGGGGAAATTGATTCATGAATTGGAAAAAATATCAGGAGAAAATACATTAGCCTTAGGGGACATTAAGGGTCTTCTAGCAACTATCCTTGGGGAAAGGGCTGATGACATTTGGATGAGAGCAGGATACTTAAGTGTCAGAGCACAGAATACAATACATGATGGAGCGCCGTATAATAATTGTAGAGCGGCAGTCTGGGAAGCGCTAAGAGTACAATATCCTGATATGTCAGATATGGGTGCAATTATGGCATGAAAGATGCAAGAAGGCGAAGATCTGCTTGCTTACATTCAATTTTTTAAAGAACAGTGGTCTTTGGAAACTCGAGAGCCTTGGGGGAAGTCAATACCCACATTTTATCATATTTCATGTCAGAGATTGCCAGAGCACGTACAGAGACAGCTCAAGAAGCTGGTGGGAATGGAAGCGAAGCCATGGGCAGAAATACAGTTGACCATTGCGCACCATTGCCGATTGTTGCAAGAGAAAAATAAGAAGAGGGAAGATGCTAGGAAGCTCGAGGAAGCTAAGTTGGTTCAGAAGAAATTGTCAAAGTACACTGTAGAAGGAGCAGTACTGACAAGCGGAGAGGGATCGGGAACACAGCAAGCAGCGGGCATGTCACAGACGAATAATCAACGGCAATTGGACCAAGGAGGGGACAGGTTCATACTGAAAGGTAGGAGGATAGGTTTTAGAGGAAGAGGACGCTTCCAGAATAACCAAGGTGGTTTTCAGAATGTGCAGAACGATAATCAAGGCATGCAGGCAGGGCAGATTAGAAGATTCCCTCCTGTGTGCTGGACATGTGGAATGACACAGCACATTGACCGAATTCGTGGGAGCCAAGGGTATGTACAAAATGGACAATTCTCAAGAGGGGGGACCGCTTATCCTCCAGCATATAGCCCATAAAGTAGGGATGGGTTCACCCAAGATCAGACAGTGTATCAAGCACCAGTACCGCAAACACAACAGACTTTACAACCACAGCAAGCACCATTCAACCCACCACAAGGCCAGTCAGAGCATGCATCCATGCAGATGCAGCAGAGTGCAAACATAGGACAGTTATTGACTCCTAGAGTATGGGTGTCACTGTCGCTGGAGGGAGTCCTTTTACAGCCACGGGAATAAGCATCTACTCACAATAGGACAGCTCACAGGTTGACTTGATGTGTTCAGTACTATCGGTGACACCAAATCCTCAAGAGGAACCAAGGGTTGATGTTGCTATAGGAGGCAAATCCTTTTCTTTTTTAGTAGACAACGGGGCAACTTGCTCATGTATATAAGAGAGAAAGTTTTCGTTATCAGAAAATGCCATGAATACTCAAGGTTTCTCTGGCGCTGCAAGTAGAGTTCCTTTTACTGAGAAATGACCAGTCTCTATAGGAGAGTCTGATATGTCTGTCCCATTGTTGTATTCGAGACATACACCAGTTCATATTTTGGGCAGAGATTTAATGACAAAGCTGAATATGACGGTTTCCTTCACTGACGAAGGTAGTGTGCTCCACGCCAGGAATACATTGTTTAAATGTGAGCAAATTTATCATGCCATTTACAGGACCAATAGCTCTGCGAGGAACGCCATTGGAGCCAGAGGTTTTTCACTATGGGATACGCATTTTGTTAACATGGCTACCCAGTTTAGTGGGCAAGATTATGAGGATACCTGATGAATTTTTGTTCAGGCCACAGATACCTATGGACAGAGAGGGGGGACAGGCTTATCCCCTAGAATTGCAGGCAGCCATAGTATGAGGGGAATTGCTTGAAGGATTTGGTGATGAGGGCAGGCAATGGAGAACAGTGATTGCCATTGGGGAAGGGGACAGATTGACTGATGTCACTGACGAGGATATGTTTAAAGACAACCCGTCGGACGATGAAATGGTGTTTGAAATGAGCATTACTTATTGGATTAGGATATAAAGAAGAGAAATCCCACAGCGAATGATGATAGCGTGGCACTGTCCGCATTTTTTGATGAGGACATGGAAAAGTTGCCAGCCTCTTTATGGACTATGGGCCCCTATGATGTGGGCCTGTTGAAGGGGGTTGGAGAAGTTAAGATTAAGTTGAAACCAGGAGAAATTGTACCTCGAACAAGGCAGTATCCTATGTCTCAAGAGGCAAACAAGGGTATTTTTAAGACTACATCGGCTATGATGGAACAAGGCATCTTAGTGAAGTCAGAGTCACCATGTAATACCGCAGTGTCTCCTGTGAAAAATCAAAGAGGGGGTTGTGGCATTTAATTCCGGACATGAGGCCGGTTAACCCGATTGTAGAGGCAGAGTTTCCTTTTGGTTCCAAATCCTGTGATGATCTTATGCCGTATCCCCCCAGAGGCACTATATTTTATGATGACTGACTTGAAAAATGCAATTATCTCAATCCCGTTGCACAGATTCCCAAGATCCTACATCATTTACTTTCCGCCAGACTAAGCTGAAAAGTACACGTTTGCCCCAGGTTTACTGTGAGTCTCCATCAATCTTTAATAGGGTCCTGCAGATGTATTTAAGCAATATTGATTTGCCAAGTATTGTGCTGCAGTACATAGATGACATTTTAGTTTCCAAGATGTTGTCCCTAGGAGTGATAGAGCCATCCCACAGCCCCTGGGATAGCCAAGTGGTACTGGTCCCTAAAAAGACCAGTAGTGGGAAGACTGAAGTTTGCTTTTGTGTGGACTACAGGGGGCTCAATTCTGTCACAAAGACAGATGCTCACCGCATTCCTTGGGCAGATGAGCTCATTGACGAGCTTGGTGCTGCCAAGTACATGAGTACCTTTGACCTCACAGTGGGGTATTGGCAGGTCGGCTTGACAGATGGAGCGAAAGAGAGGTTGGCATTCTCAACCCTGGAAGGACATTATCAGTTCAAAGGGTTACAAATATACAAAAAGATAAACTGCCACTAGCCCTGTCCAAGGCACATCTGCACTTCTACCAGAAAATGTTTTGAGGGAGTCTAGGGCCTTTGGAAACAAAAGGTAGACCAAAGCGCACTATACTGTAAGGTACATGTACACTTTTAACATGTTGCAGAAAAGTTGCAACATAGGAAAGGACTAAGGGAAACCAAGTCTCCCAGTAATGACTGTCTTTAAGGGCATGTCAGTTTCCCCATAACAAAGTGAGCGAAAACCCAGTGGAGTGCAGCAGAAGATTCCCCAAGGAAGTCTGTTCTGACAGGGGATCAAACTTCATATCAGCATATATGAAGGCTATGTGGGAAGAGCGTGGAGTCACCTACCGGTTCTCTACCTCCTTTCATCCAGATACCAATGGGCTTGTTGAGCGGTTCAACAAGACCCTGAAAGGCATGATAGATGGCTTGTAAGAGCACCTGAGGAGAAAATGGGATATTCTCATGCAATGCCTTCTGTTTGCCTACAGGGAGGTGCCACAGAACAGAGCAGGGTTTAGCCCCTTTGAGCTTTTGTTCGGACACCCTCTACGAGGTCCCCTCAGTCTAGTAAATGAGGGATGGGAAAGCAAACCCTCATCCTTGTCACGAGATGCGGTGGACTATGCACTCATCCTTCGGTCTAGAATGGCAAAGTACATGGAACAGTCAACCAAGAATCTAAAGGCCAGTCAGGAGCTGATAAAGCACTGGCACGACCAAAAGACCACAGTGAAAGTCTATTCTCCAGGCCAGAGGGCCTGGAATATGGAGCATGTCAAACCCAGTGCCCTTCAGGACAAGTGGACTGGGACGTAATGTGTGCTGGAAAAGGTCAGTGAGGTGAATTATCACATTGATGTGAAAGGACCAAAACAGATGTGCAGGGTCTTTCACGTCAACCAGCTAAAACCCCATTATAGCTGGGATGACTTGGTCATGGCGTTAGTGACTGAGGAAGAGACTGAGGAAGAGACCGGTCCCCTCCCAGACCTCCCGCACACTGAAGCCATAGATGGGTCAGTTGAAGGTGTCAACCTTGCAACGGACCTGTCAGAACAGCAACTGAAAGACTGTCGCCGTTTACTGGGACAGTTTGCCAGTATGTTTTTGCGGAGTCCCGGTCGCACAGATTGGTGCACCCATGATGTGGACACTGGAGACAGTAAGCCGGTAAAGAGCAGAATTCACCCGATGTCCAATAAGGTCAGGGACACCATCAAGGAGGAAGTTTCCAAGCTGTTGTCCCTAGGAGTGATAGAGTCATCCCACAGCTCCTGGTCTAGCCCAGTGGTACTGGTCACTAAGAAGACCAGTAATGGGAAGACTGAAGTTCGCTTTTGTGTGGACTACAGGGGGCTCAATTCTGTCACAAAGACAGATGCTCATCGCATTCCTCAGGAAGATGAGCTCATTGACAAGCTCGGCGCTGCCAAGTACATAAGTACTTTTGACCTCAAAGCGTGGTATTGGCAGATGGCTAGACAGATGGAGTGAAAGAGAGGTCAGCATTCTCACCCCCGGATGGACATTTTAAGTTCACTGTAATGCCCTTCGGATTGAAGAATGCCCCTGCCACTTTTCAGAGGGTGGTTAACCAGGTTTTGTCCGGACTGGAAAACTTCAGCGTTGCCTATTTAGACGACATTGCTGTGTTCAGCTCCACCTGGGAGGATCATCTATCCCACATAAAACAAGTGCTTCAGGCCCTGCAGAATGCAAGCCTGACTAGCAAGGCCACAAAGTGCCAGATAGCGCAGGGTATCATGACTTACCTAGGCCAACTGGTCGGTGGAGGTAAGAAACAACCTCTTGAAGCAAAGGTACAGGCTGCGAAGGAGTGGAACATCACCACCACACAGACGCAGGTGAGAGCCTTTCAAGGTCTTCAGATGGTAGGGGACCATTGCCATGCCCCTGAATGATATAAAATCCAAAAAGATGCCAAAAAAGGTAACTTGGGTGACTGCCTGTCAAACCTCTTTTCAGGATTAAAGGATTTGAAGGATGGATTGTGCAGGGCCCCAGTTCTGAAAGTGCCAGACTATCGTCAGGAATTAATTATCCAGACAGACGCCTGTGATTTTGGGATTGGAGCAGTGTTAGTGCAGCTGAACTCTGAAGGAGTAGAGCAACCTGTCACCTACATTAGCAGGCGGTTGACAAAAAGGGAAAGGAACTGGTCTTTCGTAGAAAAGTGGTGTATGCAGTCGTGTGGCCCGTAAAGGTAAAGAAGCTGAAACCCTACATCTTTTGGTCTCACTTTGCGATCCAGACGGACCACAGGTTTCTGCGATGGTTAATGGCCATGAAAGGGGAGAACCCTACCCTTTGTGGTCCATATCCCTACAGGGATTAGATATGGACAGCCAGTACCGGCCAGGCTCCCAGCATGGAAATGCAGATGGCCTCAGCCGGTACTTACCAGACGAACCAGACCCTCTGTAGGGTGGTAGTTCACATGTTGAGGCTGGGGGGCATGTGAGGAATTCGACCATCCGCACATGGAGAGTGCACTCGCCTGGGCTTTTTGATTTTTGTTTATTTTAAAAGAATGAATGATATAAGGCAAAAGTGTCATAATACCCTTCTGGTGAAGATTTTGAAGTTGTACATTTCTTTTTTGTTTTCTTTACAACACGTAATGAATATGTTTACACTGCAGGTATCTTTACAAGTTGAATCCTGCATCTGTTCTTTGCCTTCCAACATCGTTTTGTGCCAGAGTGTTTCTTTATGTCTTGTTTAACACGAACAAGGAGTATATTGATCATTGCAGATATTACTTTGTCACAAAATCATATCGACTGTATTAAAAATGTGGCATTTCCTTTGAACACTTCAACGGGCCATTTTTAGCAAACAAATGGACGCATGCAAACTACATTTTGCGACAGAAAGACAAACACTGCTGTGGCAGATTTGCAGTTCAACTACACTAGGTTCCCAAAAACAGCAACATTTTCAGCATTATTGAAGAAAGATACAGTAAAGTTGAGCTCGCACTTGCCAAGTCTTCCTCTTTTTAGAACTCAAATAACTATTAATTTATCATAAGTCTTATGGAATGCCAAACATGCTGTCTCACGGCCAGTTCACAGCACTTGCCAGTTCAGTGGTTGGCAGGTGATGTATTTTCTATTTATTTATTCAGGGGGCACAGCGTTCCGCCCAGAAACACGTTCAGGAAAAAATAGCAGTCATCAGGGCAATTCTGAATCAGTTGCGTTCAAATCAGTCAGGTACCAAAGTCAGTGCAAATCAGTCAGGTAGCTGACTGATTTGCGTATGGCTGGACCCCTTTTGCAATGGCACAGACGGGCTAAAAACCGGTGGTGTGGAAGTTTGCCTAGAGCAGTGCCAGTGGTTCAGATTTATTCAAAACCTTCCAGCCATCACTTTTTTGGTTATAGCTTTCACATGAGGGACAGCTAACGAGTAATTGGCCAGTAGATGATGGAAGGTAATGGTGGAGAGATTGTGCACAGGACAGTACACATCACAGTCCGTAGTCCGAGGGGAGAAGGTAGGTATAGGGCATTAGACAAAATGAAACAAAGCACAGAGTAGTCAGGGAGGGGGGTAATGGGAGAGAGTGGAAGGGGCCTTTTTTATGTTGAGGTTTGAGAGGCTTTAGTGCAGATTTTCACGAGTGGGTGGTGAAGAAGTTTTTAACATGAGGAGGAAGGAGGAGGCAGGGAGGGAGAGCGTAAATTCTGCACACGAAGCGAAAAGCGGCAGAATTTGCACTGGAATCCGCTTCTTCCCATTCCATGAAATCAGCATTACCGTTCCACCAGCACTGAAATTTCACCTGTTTTTGTGCGGTTTCACACAGAGTGTGGTGTTTTGTTTCCATGTTGGTTTCGTGTAGCAGGACGAGAAACTTTGCACACGTTTTTATTTCGGTCCGTGCTAGTTTCATGCAGCAAAATTTTGTGCAGGTTTTTCTGAACCATACTAGTGTCACACAGTGCTATGAGAAACTTTGCGCAGGATTCGATTCGTACTAGGTCTGCTCAACGACATGAGAAACCTTGTGCGGGTCTTTTGTAATCTGTGCTAGTTTTGCACAGAAACACAAGAATATTTGCATGTTTTCTCCGATCCATGCTAGTATCGCGCAGCCACACAAGAAACTTGTGCTGGCCTTTTTTTGATCCATACTAGTTTTGCGCTTTGGCAACAGGAAACTTTACACATGTTTTTCCATCCATACTATGTTTGCACAGTGGCACGAGAAACTTCACGCAGTTTCTGTTTAGATTCGTACTAGGTTTGCGGATTGGCACGAGAAACTTTGCGCCGCTCCTTTCGGTTTGTACTAGGTTCGCGCAGCGGCATGTGAAACTTCGGGTGGATATTTTTGACTCATGCAGGGTTCGAGTGATGGCAAAAGAACCTTCACGCACCTCCTTTCGGTTTGCAAAGCAGCACGAGAAACCTTGCACCACTCTTAGCGATGCGTGTGAGTGGCAGAATGGCAGACTGGAGTGAAGCGGAACAAAAATCAGACAGATTTTGCTTCCACGGCTGGTAGAATGGAATTTAACCATTTCGCCCAGCCCTAGGTGAATGGAAGGGGGGGGGGGAGAACAAGGCAGTGGGAGCAGGGAAGATTAGGGAATATACTGGAGTGGAGGTTGTGAGGAGGGGAGTTGCAGGAGATAGTGTTAGCTACATAGGGGGGGGGGGGTCAAAGCTCATACACAGATTTGAAAGCAACCAACAGGAATGAAACTAGGAACCTTTTTTGTACAAAGCCAAGCAGCACAAAGGTGGTGTTTCGAGGTGGGAAAGGAGAGAATACGGTTGTAGATGGTACATTTGGTGATGCTGAGCACTTTGTCAAGCGGGGTGAAGGAGTAGAGGGGGAGACACAGGAGGAGGCTGGCACAGAAGTCAAGGTGACTGTGACAAAGCAAAGGGGATCTGAACGGATTATAATACAAGTAAATTCTTCTTGTCCAATTTTTGGTAACGTGGATGGAATGGCAGGCTTATCTTTGCAAGGTCGTGGATCGTTGGTTAGTTGCAACAACGCAAAAATACAATTATTACCCAATGATAAAAGGGACTGTCCAGTCAAGGTTGTATACAAATATCGACCTTATTATTACCACAACAGACAGTTCTAACAATTACAACGCACACTGTAAAGCAGTTGTGCACAACATGCAGCTTGTGGGCCAAATGTGGCCCTTTAGGACATTATTTCTGGCCATCCAAATCATTTAATAAACCTTTGCCTGGCCTAAAGTCAATCAGTCACTAAGTCAGTCATTTCAGGTGTGTGAAGCCTCTGTAGTACAGTTGTTGTCTTTGCATCATGATATGTGCGGTTTTAAAAGGGCTAAGCATAATGTCTCATTATAAAAAGTAATAAATAAAAATGACACCTTTAAGAAAAAAATCTAACTCAGATTTCTGAACCGATGCCCCTACCACTCACACATTCACTTTGATAATTTGTCCCAATGTATGGGGCTTGTGTGGTACATTCGGCTGTCGAGCGAAAATAGTTGTGCACTCCTACTGTGGAGGAACACAAAGGACAGACAGTTTCCGAAACGAAAGAGATGCACTCTGGATACTGAATGGAGGGTTTTGATAATGTTAAAGGTTATATTAGTCCCAGCACCAAAGGGGTAAAGGGTCTTAACTGTGTCCTGAGGCCTTTGGAGAAGGACCAGGGGGCAGAACCACAATGTACCTGGTGCTGAAGAAGTTCTTGCTGCTTGACAGCGTCAAGGTGGTTCTGGGGCACTTTGCAGCCTGTGGGATGTAGTCAGTGGCAGGAGACAGCTGCGGGTACCAAGCGGCAGACATTTCGGCAAGCAAGGCTAGACGGATGTCTACAGGCTGTCCGTCGCAGCAGCTCAGGACCAAGAATCATTGTCTCTGTGTTGGTTGGCTGATCTAGAATGCTGGTTGAGGCATGTCGGACAGCTCTGTTGACTGCAGCATGACAACAGTCAGCCGTGCTGCCGGATACGGTTCGAGGACTCAACTGTCTCGAAATTGTCCTTAAAAAGATGGACACTGGATGATGCTTGTGTGGCACTCCTCCTAGCTTCTTTGCAGGGCTCGTGTCCTTTCCAGGCAGATGGCCCAAAGCTCAGGAGGGGGTTAGCAGGCAGCAGCCTTGTCCTTTGTCCAGAGACTCTCCGGCACTTCCCTCCTAGGAAGCTTGCTGTCAGAACCTAGCAGGGCACGCTGTGTGCTGGCTGGGTACCGGTTCTTGAGCTGCTGGACAGGGCCTCTGAGTCCTGTGTCTCCCTCTGTTCTGTGGGAGATGTTTAGGGGAAGGATCTTGCTTCCCTCTTGGAACTTCTGGCCTTCCTTCACTGGCGTAAAATGTAAGGTAGACTGTACCTTCAGCTCGGGTCCAATTGAGTCCTTCTTCCTACTTCTTGAAAAGTCTTCAGATGATCTGATCAGTGAGTTGCTTGGCCCTCTTTTAAAGCCAAACGGAGCCCAGGGATTGGTGTAGGCCAAGCCTAATTTAAGTGAACCAATCCTGGGTCTCCACCAACAATCTTCAGTGATGCTTCAGGTCAGAACGAGGGTGCTTGGCAACAGACATGGGAAGGATAACAACATATACTTCTAAGTGAACCCATCTTCCTGTCGGCTGTACATCAAAGTGTCTCCCTAATTAACTTAGCCCTATGTGGAGCTTGATCATAATATGGGCCTCCTTTGAAGTAGGGGTTTGCAGGCAGACTTTCATCTCCTACAATTCACATACTTCCCTGCTCTGACAGGAGTGGTTCCAGACAGGACATTCCCTGCCCTTTTATACCAAGGAGGGGTGGTAGTACCATGTTGACACATTGCATTACAAAGAGGTGTTGGCGTTTGGTCTCCATTGTCACTTTCTGCACCCAGGCCTTCCCTGAGGCCAGTTAATTAACATTCTTCAGTATTTTCCGCCACCAGCAAGGTTTGACAATGGAGATGCAAATCCATGGTGCCTTGAAATTCTAATCAGGCTGCCCGCAGCAAAAGGCTTTTGATGTACCCACGGCTGTCAGGTGTCAGCTACACATGACAGGGGAGGGTGGCACTGGTTAGCTGTGTCCTCCCAGACTACAAGACTATTTATTTGCTGTGCGATGAGCGTGTAAAATATGTGCAGGAATGGCCCCACATATTTTCAGAGGTTGTTCTCCCATCATTCTTTTAAATAAACAAAAAAAGCATAGGCGAGCACACTCTCCCATGCAGATGGTTTAACCCCTCACAGTGACTAAGTACCAGAGTCAGTATGAGGGTTTTGGTGGAGCTGGAAATGAACAGGGGGAAGATTTTCCTGACATTAATGGGGTTAATCTTTAGGTGGGGTAACAAGTCAGCTGGAAAAGAGAAGGGCGAAGAGAGGTGGAGGTATTATGGGCAGGGAGGCAGTGTTTGCAGACCTAAACATTAAATAGTAAAGTGCCATCCAGTGATGAACTGCTGAGAGGCAAGCAGAGATGCAAGTCAAGAGATCAGAAGTAAGTGTTGGGAACGAGAAAAAGATGTGTGTGTCATCTATGAAGAAGTTATACGAGAAAGCAAAGAAGGTGATAATTTAACCGAGGAGGATACACGTAGGGTGAATAGTAAAGTGCCAAGGAGGGAGCCAACAGGACATCATCCCTGTGGGAGTGATGACATCACTATGGAGGTAATGTTACATTATGTTGATGTATATTGTGCAACGCTAATTAACAAGGGGGGTCCTTGGAGTCTCTCTGCCAGACATTAGTCCTGGTTACGAGAGACTTACCCAGAGTCTTTAGCTCACTATCTTTCACAGAGAAGAAATATCCCAAACATATCAGTCTTTGTCCTGCCCTGGGGCAGTCCAGCACCGAAATGCTAGGCAATTCTCCTCTGAACAAGAGTACCAACAGCATCCCCAGACACGTGTTTCGGTCTGGTTGGACCTCATCAGTAGGGAGGAGCTGTGCCTCTCTAAGAGTAGTGAGCAAGGGGTCCACGTCTGGATTCCCCTAGTAACTTAGGGTAAGACCCAAAGTTACTTGAATATGCAAATTAACAAGGGGGGTCCTGGGAGTCCCTCTGCCAGACATTAGTCCTGGTTACGAGAGACTTACCCAGAGTCTTTAGCTCACTATCTTTCACAGAGAAGAAATATCCCAAACATATCAGTCTTTGTCCTGCCCTGGGGCAGTCCAGCACCGAAATGCTAGGCAATTCTCCTCTGAACAAGAGTACCAACAGCATCCCCAGACACGTGTTTCGGTCTGGTTGACCTCATCAGTAGGGAGGAGCTGTGCCTCTCTAAGAGTAGTGAGCAAGGGGTCCACGTCTGGATTCCCCTAGTAACTTAGGGTGAGACCCAAAGTTACTTGAATATGCAAATTAACAAGGGGGGTCCTGGGAGTCCCTCTGCCAGACATTAGTCCTGGTTACGAGAGACTTACCCAGAGTCTTTAGCTCACTATCTTTCACAGAGAAGAAATATCCCAAACATATCAGTCTTTGTCCTGCCCTGGGGCAGTCCAGCACCGAAATGCTAGGCAAGTCTCTCGTAACCAGGACTAATGCCTGGCAGAGGGACTCCCAGGACCCCCCTTGTTAATCTGCATATTTAAGTAACTTTGGGTCTCACTCTAAGTTACTAGGGGAATCCAGACGTGGACCCCTTGCTCACTTTTCTTAGAGAGGCACAGATCCACCCTACTGATGAGGTCCAACCAGACCGGAACATGTGTCTGGGGTTTCTGTTGGTACTCTTGTTCAGAGGAGAATTGCCTAGCATTTCGGTGCTGGACTGCCCCAGGTCAGGACAAAGACTGATATGTTTGGGATATTTCTTCTTTGTGAAAGATAGTGAGCTAAAGACTCTGGGTAAGTCTCTCGTAACCAGGACTAATGCCTGGCAGAGGGACTCCCAGGACCCCCCTTGTTAATCTGCATTTTGTGCAACGCTGCCATTTGTGTGGCCTCCAGGCACTCATCATTATGGAAGCAATGTAATCACTTTGTGGCTCAGATGTAGCCCACTAGCACAGGAATCTGTTTTATGAATGGCGTCTAGTCATGTCCATCTAGGCTTACTCATGATTCCTGACCTCCTGGGAGGTTGACAAGCTTCCTCGATCAAGATGAGGCAAAGACAAAAGGTGAAGAAGATGGGCAATCGTTTCCCGTGCAAGAGCTAGGAGCCAAAAGGTTTTCTAAAGAGAATAGGTTTCAGGGCTTTAGTGAGGATTCAGAAGGTGGGTTTGATTGGGGCCCCTGCGACAGGTGCTCGAGGCTGTGCAATAGCATGGACTCCAGGGATGCACAATGTATCTTTTTTTCTGAATCAGTATTGCCATGTCAGAGCAAACTGGCTGGACATGATCTGGCAAGAGGGCCTGTGGTATGCAGACAGCTTCTGGGCATGGCTGGGGCCTCTCCCTCATCATCCTGCATTCAGGATGCACAAAGATGTAAATGTTATCCTCTGTCCTCGTGCTGCCAAGGCTGGAGTTTGTATGTGTATTTTTTATTTGTATTTTATTCAATTTATATAGCCCTTTAATCCAAAGTGCTTTACATAAGAACAGTAAATATACAGCAAGCATTAGATGACAAATGAACCACAACCAGATAACAGCATAAAGAGCAATTTACAGTAATGTAGCAGTGAGGAAGGTGTGGGAGGGGGAAGGTGAGCAAGGGAGTGGTAGGTGTAAGAGAAGGTAAGTACGGGGGAAGAGCAGGAGTGTGAGGGGGGAAGAGCGGAGAAGGTGAGACAAGAGTCAAGAGGGGGGAGGAAGGGAGGGGATCGGGGTATGGAGAGGGTAGGAAGAGGAGGAGTAAGAGGTAAGGGTAAAGGGGAAGGGAGGAGGTAGGGAAAGGTGGGGTATTAGGGAGGTGAGTGGAAGAGGTAAGATTTTAGAGAAGAGCGAAAGGAAGGGTTGGAGGGAGAAGAGCGGATGTGAAGGCGGAGGCGGTTCCAGTGGAGAGGGGCAAGGAGTTGGAAGGAGCGGAAGCGGGAGGGGGCACAGGGTGGAGGAGGAGGAGAGAGTAGGAAAAGATTAGCAGAGCGGAGATGACGAGAGGGGGTGTAGAAGGAAAGAAGGGAGGAGAGGTAAGTGGGAGCAAGATCATAGAGGGATTTGAAGACAAGACAGAGGAAATTGAACTTGAGTTGGGAGTGGAAGGAGAGCCACCCTACAGAGGTGAGGGAGGATGAGATGGATTCAAGAGGTGAGAGAAGGCATAGGGAGAGGATGGCAGAGTGGTAGATGGATTTGAGAGGGGAGAGATGAGAGGAGGGGAGTCCGAAGAGAAGGGAGGAACAGTAGAAGAGTCTGGAGAAGAGGAGGGATGTAATAAAAAGTTTAGTGGCGTGGAAGGTAAGGAGGGGTCAAATTTTACGAATGTTATAGAGGTGAAAGCGACAGGATTTAGCAGTGAGAGAGATGTGGTGAGATAGAGAGAGGTGAGGGTCAAGATGGAGACTGAGGTTGCGGGAATGGGGAGAGAAGGAGAGCTGGGTAGGGGGAAAGAAAATGAAGGTGGGAGGGGAGGGAGGAGGAACAGTGGTAGCAGGAAAGAAAAGGAGCTCAGTTTTGTCAGTATTCAGAGTGAGGAAGTGTGAGGACATCCAGGATTTAATAGCATAGAGGCAAGAAGAGAGTTTATTGTGAATGTCAGGAGAGAAGGAGGAGAAGGAGAGGAAGAGCTGGGTGTCATCAGCATAGAAGTGGTGGGAGATGCCAAAAGAGGAGATAATAGGAGCTAGGAATGAGGTGTAGAGTGAGAAGAGAAAAGGGCCAAGAACAGAGCCTTGCGGAACACCAAAGTTGAGAGGAAAAGAAGGGGAGGAGGAGCCACCCCAGGAGACAGAGAAGGTACGGTTACAAAGGTAGGAGGAGAGCCAGTTTAGAACATTGTCCTTAAAGCCAAATGATGAGAGGGAGGTGAGGAGGAGAGGATGGTCAACAGTATCAAAAGCAGCAGAGAAGTCAAGGAGAATAAGGATGGAGGAGTGCTTAGCGTAGCGTGCTGAAAGAAGAGAGTTGAGAACAGAGGTGAGGGCAGTTTCAGTAGAGTGCAGTGGACGGAAGCCTGATTGGGTGGAGGGAAGAAGTGAGTGGGTGGAGATGAAGGAAGAGAGTTGAGAATAGACAATATGCTCAAGAAGTTTAGAGAGGAAGGGTAGAAGAGAGATGGGGCGATAATTGGAGGCAAGATGGGGGTTGGCAGAGGGTTTTTTGAGAATAGGGATGATGTTAGCGTGTTTAAAAGGAGAAGGAAAAGGCTGGGGCTTGTTACGGGCTTGGGTTCTCCGGGTTGAAACCCATCCCGGAGCTTTGCTTCGGACCCCGTGCAGATGCTTGATCTATATTTCGGGCTAAACCCGAGCGAGAAAGCTTGCCTTAGCCTGAAGAGGAGAAGCTCAAAGAGCTACTTCTCTCAACACGTTGTTGGATTAGAGCACTCTGAAAACCTCCTGTTGAGTCTGTGCTTGATAAAGGGATTTCACAATAAACAAGGATAACACCGCACAGGTGCATTCACTCGTAGGATTGTAAAATTGTAAAATGACCTTCCCAGATCTACCGACCAAGACACAGTTCCCTAATGGATTGATAGTAGCCATGCCATGAAGATCCCGCCACAGCCATTACAGCCCTCTGAGCCTGTGGAGGCACCTTTGTCCACACTATTTTAACAAAGGAGTGGTGGTGACAAAGGAACTCTGTAAATGAAATGGGACAGACAGTTTCCCCGTTTGTTTCCTAAGGGGACGGGGAATCACTCAGACCTACAGCAATTCGGTTCAACCTCCCCCGCCCCTGAAAATCCATTGAGCCCGGTGGCAATAGTCATATTTCTCACGTAATTATCTGACTGCAAACATTGATTTTTATTTTCCTCCTGTCCTTTTCCCTTCCAAATTGTGACTTGCCTGCCTGTACATAACTCCTGCCCTTGGGGCTGGGAGAGGGGGGCAGGAGGAGGGCTATTTAACGTGACTCATCACTCTGCAGCTTGCGGGGAGGGTTGAACAACCCCAAGGCAAGCAGCTCTGCTCAGGGTCACTAGAGGGTCGCTTGGGAGACATGCAGTGACGTTAAGATCACCGGTGCTACATTTATAAGGCGCTTGGTCACTCGAGGGCCGAGGCGCTATCTCTCCCCGCTGCAGAAACGTAAAGTGCGCATTTTCGGGCGTGGTTTTTCGGGGCAGTGACTCTATTGGTAAACTCTGTCTTCAAATGGGAGAATCCATGTGTAACGTTGTCTGGAAGAATGCAGGTTATGTCCACAGTAGGGCAGCTTGCCATCTCTGTGCCACTGAGAGCCCCGCCCTCGTCCCTTGGTGGGCAATGGCAACAGTATTATCCCCTTTCGCTATTGGGGAACTGGCATGTCTTTCTCTTTCATGCAGGCAGACCTGTAATCTGCTGTTTGGTTTAGGGTGGAAATCAACAGCAGTGTTGACTGCGACACATATGGCAACCAAACAGACAGTCTTGACCTCCCCCACACCTCCACTCCCCGGCCCATTATAACATTAAAATGTCTATTTCAAGCCACCTAAAGCACTGTCTTAGTGGAGTAACTTTGCTGAAAATGTTGGGGGGGGGGGACATGACATCTAAATGAAACGGGCCCCTGCCAAATGAGAGGGACAAAATGGTGTGCCACAAACGTTGGGGGGACAAACATCTGTGTACCCCCCTAAAAATTGCACCCAATGTCTTGTCTTGTGTAACTACAAACCCTTCTGTTGCAAGAACTGTACCTTGCTGCAGGACTTTCTGCTTTACAGCAATGGTAGTCAGAACAATGTGAGCAATGCTGTTCTGAAGGAAGGCTCCCGAATTGGGAAACCGTGGTCTACGGCAACGTAAAATGCAGCGCTTAGAGACAATCAATACTATTAGTACACAGAAAAACAGGAAGTGACGTGGAAGCATGCACACAGTGCTGGGCTCTTCGCAGCTTTATGAAAGGATAAGTGGTATACAAATCACACCTTTTTCTCCTTTACCGTTAATCTATTTGATATTAGGATAAGAGTACCTTCTCACTAGAGACAAAGGTCACAAGCGTGCTGTCATCCTCCTAAAGCTAGCCACAGCTTTTGATGCATCGGACCACAACATCCTCCTCCACCAAACTGAAATGACTTGCGGGTTTGGGGTACAGCCCTGCGGTTGTTCAACCTCTTCCTGTCCATCCGCATCCAATAGTCCACATTAGGGTATACCCCATGGTTCTTTGCTGTCCACAGTGCTATTCTATCAGTATTTGACACCTCTGGGCTCCATTCTTTTGCCGGCCTCAGCATCTGCTTCTATATGCACAAAACCAGCCGCCTTCGACACTTTACGGTCAGCCTCTTTTGAGCGCAGCATTGGCTGCAGGGGATCTTTCTGGCTGATGGTTTTGATTTGATCCTGAGGAGTTTGGATACCGAGGCTGAGCCTCATTGCTCCAGTTGAATATATAGCCACTGTTTGGTTTGCTTCTTGATCTGTGTTTTCTTGCCACAGTAGAATTGGTTTCACACGGTCATTGCTGAGATGGTGGCACTCAACATTAGAGGCAGCTGAACAGACTTTAAGTCAATGGAGATCCAAAGTAGAGAGGTCATGCGACCTGGAGCCAATGATGCCTAATTGCTTCCATCTGACTGGCCATTGCATACCGGTTGCCACCTTCAACTATGAACTCTCGTTTGACCCTCAGGTCATCACCGTCCCCAACAATGTCTTCTTCTTTCTTCTTCGTCTACACTGGATAGTCCCATTGTTAATGTCCCTGAAACCAGATCACCATATCTCCTGGAACGTATAAATTACTCAGTAGTCTCCCAGACCAGACCAAACCTGAGAAAATGCCAAAGGGTCTAGAACTATGTAATAGTGCATTACCGCCACAATACTGTACTGCCAAACTATGGGGTTGGAGGTACAGTAGAGGAAAAACCTCCAGCAAAATGCTGGAGATAATTCTGCCATCTCACTGCCAAAAAAACCTGCAATTTCGGCTTAATTACTGCTGGCAAAATTATTGCAGGTGGTATTTCTGCCAAAATCCTGGACTCCATAAATGAGGGCTAACACTGTCATACTGCCACTTGTAATCTGGCGGTAATTCCACCGGACCAAGCGGCAGTAACAGTAAATCCGTTTGGTGGTATCTCAGTGGATTTACCACTGAAATACCACCAAACTTGTAATGAGGCCCTATGTGGCTAGATTCCTCCTTGATCTTTAGATAACAGATCACATTATCCCTGCACTGAAATTGCTCCTTTTGCTGCCAGTCAAGCAGATAGATGGCATTAAAATCCTTTGGCTGCACATGAAGCCTGCACAGATGTGCCCCTAACCACCAGGATAACTTGCTGCATCGCTATGGTACGACCAGAAAGCTAAAGTCATGCCCCCAAAACAGGCTCATATTTCCTCCTGCCAAAATGTCAGGGGAGGACTCTTCAATTACAGGTCTCAGCGCTACCTGTCCCTCTTTCTGTACCCACCTCAGTCTTCCCTTGTCAGGCCTTTCCATCCCCTCCAGGGGTGCAACTGGACCACAACTTTATCAGGAGGGGAATGGGGCAAATACTTCAAATGATGGTGTAGGGACTATCTTCAGAGACATTTTCTGGGGGGCTAACTAACTTGTGTGGTGGCCCCAAAAGATTAAAGGATTTGAAGACAAAAGGCACATTTATATTAGTGCCTGCCAGCATGGTAATGCATTGGTTGTGATGTGTTGTGCGGTTCCCTCAAGCCCAGGGACCGTATCTCTCCAGCCCTATAATCTCTCCACTGACTCCCTGTTGCTGCAAGCATCAAATTCAAATCCCTCTGCATCATCCATAAGGCTGTCAGGGGCTCGGGCCAGGCTATCTGCAACTCACTCTCACCAAATACTCTTCTTCCAGATTCCTCAGATCCTTCCGGCTCCAACTCTTTGCTTGTCAAGTGCTTCTCGAAGCAGAGAGCAGGTGGCCGCTCTCTTTCTTTGGCTGGCTCCATCCTCTGGAACAGCCTCCCCCTTTCTCTTCATCTCTTTGGCATGCCGTGCTGTGCTATGTTATTGGGTCTCATATAGCACATCTTCCGACAGTTTCATGGTTTCTTGGCACTTCAGGATCATCGAGAACAAGAGATGGTGGTAAAAGTGACTACCTTTAGATCTTCTCAAGTTCCGCAAGCACCT
The DNA here is from genome assembly GCF_040938575.1 of Ambystoma mexicanum. Lineage (NCBI taxonomy): Eukaryota > Metazoa > Chordata > Amphibia > Caudata > Ambystomatidae > Ambystoma > Ambystoma mexicanum. Next base: position 249,770,095 of record NC_090926.1, on the reverse strand, counting down.
CAAGACCTTCCTCTTCTGCTCCTCCTTCCCTCTCTCCCTCTCACACTAAATCTCCACAGCTGCTGTGGTTGATGGCCTATGCCCTTATGTGTCCTTCCCTGAATGTGTGCCCTGGAACATCATAACCTCATATCAAATTACTTAGACTAACATCACATAATTTAGCATAATAATGTGTAAAAAGCAGCAGAAATGATGCTTTGTATGGAAATAAATAAATGCTATATCTGTGATGTTTCTAAAGTGAAAAGGATTGTCTGCTCTTATTATTGGGTGATCTGCGGGGCAAGGTATGGCAACCATAACCACCTTGAAATCCTTCTACCTACCATCCTAATCAACAACACATCTCTAGCATCCATCCAGCGCAGGTTAGCACATTGGAATGTGCAACAATCGATGACCCGTGTCTGCAATACATTTTCCCAAACACCACACACTAAGCCACACGGATTACAGTGAAATGAACGAACATAAAATACCTACTGCAAAATTACCTCTTTTTATTTGGTCGAATTCTTTTGTTAGTATTGTGGGGGAAGATCCCCCTGCTCCCTCACCTTACCCCACCCTACATCTATTTTTTACTAAAAATGTACAAACACCCCTAACAAATATGACCAACAAAATTTGGTCATTTCGCAGTAGATATTTTCGAATTCGATCATTTCTGCAGATACCAAGCCACCCCTGATACACAACATCTGCAGAGATCAACATAGCAACTAAGAAACTTTGCTCTGCACTCACTAATATAAAGGTAGTCACTTTTACCACCATCTCTTGTTCTCGATGATCCTGAAGTGCCAAGAAACCATGAAACTGTCGGAAGATGTGCTATATGAGACCCAATAACATAGCACAGCACGGCATGCCAAAGAGATGAACTGCCTCTCTCCTATGGGGCAAAGCCCTGGCTGTCTGGTTGGGCTGCAGCAGCCTGCTATCATAGACGCTCTGCTGCAACACCTTTGCAAGATGCTTTCCTGGTCCTTCCCCGAGGGCGTTGCACTGTAACCTAGGTATAAATGTACTGCTCTATGAATAGAATCTTGATTAGCTTCTGTTGGTGTCCTGTCAAAGGATCTAATACAAAGGTCGAATGGTCAAAGGATCGAAAATCAAAGGATTGAATTTTTTTTTAATTATATATTTTTTGGGGGTTTTCGTTTAGTGCAAAAAAAGTGGTTTTTACCACAAAAACAGGGGTTGGGGGGGACCCCACCCCAAAAAAAAGAAAAGTAAAAAAAAATAATAATAATTCGATCCTTTTGGTTTTCAGTCCTTTAGTGTCGATCCTTTGACCATTCCACCCTTTGGTTGTCGATCCTTTGACGTACAACCGCTTCTGTTTTCATCGTCTGCGTTTTTCTGGTGTCCTTTCTTTCTTTCTTGGAGGCGGGCTGGAGACGCTGAAATTCCACCCACAGATCTTCACAAAGCAGCCCTTAACCTGCAAACTGAGAGAGCATGCTCGGGACTGGCTCCTGCAGCAGTAAACACAGCATTGGTCACGCGCCCCCCGCCTCTTTTGCCTTTGGACTTTTTATGATGCACCCAAGGAAAGATGATGCCAGGGTGTGCGGCTTGATTTAATTTAAAGATGGTGCCTACTAGATGTGCACTTCACAACACAGCTAGCCAGTGCTGCGGAGGGGGCACCCCAGCAGCTAAAAAGTGCAGGAGAATAATCAGGGGGGTGGGGGCCAAGGGTGAAAGAGGGACAAAATAGGGGCTGCCACTGTTACGTTCTGGCTTCGTGCGGAGGCAGAACGTCGAGGGCCCCTGAAGTAGGCCGCAGTGGCGCAGCTCCAGCCGGAGCGAAATGAATCACGCCACACGTTGTTAGAGTCTGTGCCGGGAACTGCCTCCCTTGTGCGGGGGCGGGGCTTTTATTGAGACGCCCTGCGTCACCGCGTTGCGGGGCGCAGGGCGGATATAACATTCCTCCTTTATTATAAATAAACTTAACAACCAAAACACACACACACAACTAGGCCCATGCTTATGAACACAACAACACAGGTACTTTTCGCTTTAACAGTTCTCGGGGTGCAAACTACCACACATAGTCCTTGAGCCGAGCTGGCGGCTTGGTGGCGGTTCTTAGTCCATATCTCCCACCCCGGGAGCTGGGCTCCACAGTCTCATCTGATCTCTCACCTTCCACCTCCGGCTCACACATGGCCGGTTCACTCCACTGCTCCCACGTTCTGTCACCTGCATTTTCTTCACCCTGACAGTTGGCAGGTTCGTCTTCGACCAGCTGGGATTCCTCATCTTCTTGGGGAGAGTCCCCATCAGTCCAAAGGTTGCACGGCACCACCTTGTACCACGACGCATTTCGCATCACATGACGGTGCCCTCTTTGCACGGTTATCATGGTCCCTTGTGTCTCGCTGACGGTCCATGGGAGAGTCTCATAGCGGGAGTCCAGCTTGGACTTTGTCGGGTTCTGCAACATGACCACCTGGTCACCCACCTGGTGGTTGGATGGTTTCAACCTCCGTTTGGCACTCATGTGGGCATTGGCATCTGCTCTCCTTCTTTCGGTGCGCCCATTGTCGAACTCGTCCGGTCTTCTGCTGGGGTGATGGGGAATGGACGACTTTATGACGGTGCCGAACATGAGATCATCTGGGGGACACCAGTCGTGCAGTGCGGGGTGACCCTGTAGTTTCTCAGGAAACGATAGAGGTCGACTTTCCACAGACTGGCATTTGCTTTTGATAACCTCAGTACTTTGTTGATTGTTCTCATGAACCGTTCCACATCCCCATTCGCCTGGGGCCACCTTGGCATGATGTGGTGATACCGGATATTCAGTTCTTGCAGGTAGTGCTTAAACTCCTCCCCTTGGAAAGGTGCGCCATTGTCACTCTTAATCGTTGTGGGCAGTCCATGTGTCGCAAACATCTTCTCGATGGCCGGGATGACCATTTCCGCAACCGTGGATTCGACCACCTCGACTTTGGGGTATCGGGAGTGATCATCGATGGCTACCAGGAGGTACAGGCCTTCTTGTAGTTTGCAGAAGTCAATGCTTATTGCGTCCCACCTGCCAGGGCCTCGTTCCGCTGACTGCATAGGTTCTGGATCAGGTGGGGCTCCGGTTATCAGGCATGGTAGACAGGTGTTGACTAGCCTTTCCGCCTTTACATCTATCTGTGGAAGCCACACTCGGTGTCGAATTCGAGCCTTCGTTCGAGCCATCCCTTGGTGGCCCTCATGGGCAAGGGCCACTATTCGATCCTGCAGGCCCAGCGGGATGATGATGATGCGAACTCCGCGGAGGAGCAGACCTTGCTCTGTTGTCGACAGATCCTGGCGGACGGTGAACATCCCTGTGAGGAACGCCTTTGCTTCCTCAGCCCTGTTGTGGGTGTTCCTCATGAAGGACCTCCAGTCACCTGAAATGATGGCATCCTTTACCAAGTCGCAACATGGGTCCTTGCATGTTTCCTCTGCAATGTCATCGATGCTGACAGCCTTTGGCCTCATGGCCCGCACCACCTGGCAGATGTGCTCCTCGGTCTCTTCGGCCACCTGAACCTCCTGTGGCGTCGCCGCTCGAGGGTGTCTGGAGAGGAAGTCCGCCGGGTTGCCGCTTCCCGGCTGATATGTCAACTCAAAATTGTACTGCTGGAGATGGAGCAGCCATTTGGCTATTCTAGCTGGCGGGTGCGAGGAGGTGCCCATGAAGATTGGCAGGAGGGGCTTGTGATCCGTGGTCGCCGTGAATCTACGGCCATACAGGTAGAGGTGGAAATGGCGACACCCTCACAGTATGGCTATTGCCTCCTTCTCAATGTGAGAGTATCGCTGCTCTGTCATTGTGAGAGCTCGTGACGCATAGGCGATGGGTCTCTTCTCGCCCTCTTTAGTGATCTGCATGAGGATGGCCCCGAGGCCGACAGGGCTGGCATCCACAAAAAGTTCAGTCGGAAGCGCGGTGTCGTAGTACGCCATTTTTGTGTCCATGGATAGTGACTCTTTGATACTTTCGAAAGCTTCCTGGCATGCTTTCCCCCATTCCCACTTTGCGTTGAGCTTGGTAAGTTCTCGAAGGGGTTCCGAAAGAGTGGGCAGGTTCCGGATGAATCTCCTACAGTACGTGGCCATCCCCAGGAAGCTGCGGACGTCGGTGGGTGTCATGGGCGGACCCGCGGCCTGTATGTCAGCCACTTTCTGAGGGTCCGGTGAAATGCCAGTGCTGCTAAACTTGTAGCAAAAGAACGATATCTCCGTCTTGAAAAACTTTAATTTTTCCTTATGGATGGTTAGGCCCGCGTCTTCTAGTTGGTCCAAAAGCATCCGTAGTCTTCTTGAGTGTTCAACTTTGTCCTGAGCATGGATCAGGATGTCGTCACTCACATTTAGGACACCTGGTATGCCCCGGATGACTTCTTGAATTGTCTGTTGGAAGACCTCGGCCGCCAAAGATATCCCAAAGCTTAGCTGCTTGTATCTTCGCAGACCCAAATGTGTTGAAAAAGTGGTTATGTACCGAGAGTCCCTATGCAGCTTCAGCTGGTGGTAACCTGCTTTCAAATCAACCTTTGAGAAGACTCTCGATCCCGTGAGGTCAGGCACAATTTCATTGAGGGTTGGCGTGATGTGGCGCTCCCGCTTGATGGCAGTGTTCGGTAGGTGCATGTCTATACAGATCCGGACCTTTCCCAGCTGTTTGGGTTTCTTTGTGACCACCATCGGGGACACCCATGGTGTCGGCCCCGTTACCTCTTCTATAATGCCAGCCTCTTCCAATGCCTTGAGTTCTATCTCCACCTGTTCACGCGTGTGGAATGGGGTCCTCCGGTGTCTGACGGCCTCTGGCTGGACCGACTTATCAATATGGAGCTTGATCGTCTTTCCTTTCAAACACCCAATCCCGTTTTGCAGGTTGGGATACTGTGCAAGAATGTTCTCCACCTCTTGGGCTTCCTTGACTTGACTGACGAACTGTACCAGCCCTAGGTCCTCAGCCGCATCGCCACTCAGAAGGCATTCAATCCCCGCATTTACTACATAGATCTTGGACAGTAGCCTGTTTTCACCATGGCTGAGGGTGGTGCAGAATCTGTCAACCACCGGTAATGGTTTTCTGCAGCCGTATGCAAACAGAAGAGTGTCTGTGTTCTTGAGGGCTGTTCGTGGTTGTAGTGTTTGAAAAGTACTTGTGGGCATGACGTTTACCAAGGCTCCCGTGTCTATGGTCATCCATACATGCTGGTTTTGGAGGGTGACCTGGCATTTGCGCCTCCGGAGCCTTTTCTTCTGCGTAGCGTGCCCACGATCCAGAGCTGACACCAGGTAAACTTTCCTCGCTTTGGTCCGCTGCTCTCTACCACAGTCTTGTTGAGTCCCTGTGACGTCATCCCCTTCTTCCTCGGTTGAAGAGTTGGTTGTTTTGACACGCCTTGCGATCGCCTGCTTTTTTCTCTTGGTTCCACTCTTCTCCTGCGGATTCTGGGGGGGGGCGGTAGTGGAGCGCCCGATGATCGGCACACCTTGGCATAGTGGTCCTTTCTGCCACATGCACCACATGTTGTTCCTTGCGCCGGGCAATTTCGCCATCCATGACGCGATCCACCACACCATCCACATTCCGTGGGTCCCGGGATCCGTGGCTGCCATCTGGCTGGGGAGTAGTTGCCGCCAGATTCATCTCTAGTGGACTGTCTATTGGTGACATGGGCCACCATGGATGACGCGAGGGCAGGTTGTAGTTTTTGCAGAGTCATACCCATGTTAGCGGCCCTGGCATGTGCCTGCTCCCTTTGACGACCCAACTCCAGAATGCGTGTTAGGGAGATACCCCTCTCACCCAGCACGATCCTTCATAGTTTCTACGATTGGATGCCGTTAATGAGTTGTCTCCGGATTTCTTTCTCGACATCTGTGAACTCACATGAAATCGCCAGCTTCCTGAGTCGGGTGTGGTAGGCATCCAAGGTCTCCTCTTCTGCCTGAAATGTGGTGCAGAACATGAACGTTTCATAATCCGGGTTGAGTTGTGGGAGAAAATGAGCCATCAAAGCGTCTTTCGATTGTTGGTAAATGTCATGGCCATCAGCAATGGTTAGCGAGTTGAAGATTCATAGCACCTCGTCCCCCACATTTAGCAATAGGTGCGATCTAATTTTCCTGGCGGAGGTTATGTACTTGCACTCCATTGCCATTTCAAATTTTTGGAGCCATAGCTGCCACCAGGGGCCAACAGATGATGGATCCGTGAATGGGTCAAATAGCTGAATCATTGTGGAGGAGCTACCTTGTGGGCGAGCTGGCGGTGACGACATCGACAGATTCGCAGCGAGTCTAGAGGGCATGCCAGGCCCGGGGGTGGACATGCCGGTTCCCATGGTGGGGCGTTGCCGTCACTTGATGGTGTCTATCGTCCTCCCCTTGGTGTGTGGTTCCAGGTGTCAGTGGTCCCTTTCGATGCCGACCGACAAAACAGTAGCGGATGGGACCGCTGTCTCGCTCCAGGTGCCTGTTGCCGTGATCACACATGCGCACTGCAGTGGACTCACACGACGTGTAGCGGTGCCTATGGCCCCTGGGTGCCAGTCGGTCGTGTGTCGCAGGAGGAATCAGCTGGTAGGGCGTCGAGCACGTGTGCTGGGTCCCGTTTCCCTCGTCGCCAGTGTTACGTTCTGGTTCCGCGCGGAGGCAGAACGCCGAGGGCCCTTGAAGTAGTGGAGCGAAATGAAACACGCCACAAATTGTTAGAGTCTGTGCCCAGAACTGCCTCCCTTGCGCGAGGGCGGGGCTTTTATTGAGACGCCCTGCGTCACCGCGTTGCGGGGCGCAGGGCGGATATAACAGCCACATGCAGCATAAGGAGCATGAGGCCACCAACCTCTGCACTTGCCTCACCGCTGGTTTTAGAATATGCAAGCTGAGGGCCAAAACAGACCAGGGTGCTAAGGCACTAGCAAACGCCTGGCCCAAAGACAGGAAAGGCAGGAAGAGGGGCAAAGTGGTAGAACAAAGGGTAGAACAAAGGGGCGCAACAAGGTGCGAACGGCCGTCGGCGCCAGCCGGCTGTGGGGACTACAAAAGCCCTGCAAACACCATGTTTTGCCTGAGGCAAAACATGGAGGATAAAAGAGGGGCACTGGGTAGGGGGAAATTAATTTCCTTGGTACTCATTATCCTGCGTACAAAGAAGACTTTTCTTTTTGAGCATTGTCCTGCTCTGGGGTCCCTTATTGTAGAGTTGGCCCTGCTTCGGTAAACCGGGCACGGCTGCAGTCTTTTTTCAGTGTTTGGCGAGCACGGGTTGACACAGCCCGTTTTTTCGTCCAAGGCTGTTGAACGTGGTTTAATTTCATCTGACCATCAAGGGGGAAACCAGCACAAATTGGATCCTTTTGGTCTACAGGGAGGGACCGCTGTGTTCAAGGAAGTTTCGATGCGCATACGTTTAAAAAAGCTGAGAAGGAAGAAGTTGAGACCCGGAAAGGGTGCCCAGCAACGGCATGCAGGTGGCGCACAAGAAAGGTGGAAGCAGCGCCCGCGGGCAGAAGAGCAACAGAGTAGTCGTGTTTTCGGAAGAGCAAGCTAGTTTTACCTTGCACGGTCTGATACAGCAATCGAGCATGTTTCAAGCAAAACGGAGTCGTTCTTTTTTCCCAGCAGAACAAACAAAGCCAAACAGCAGCTCAGGCTTTGCAGAGTGACGGGCTCGAGCAATGCAGGGCATACAGCAGCATCAGCCCAAACGGAGGGTAGTAATCTAGATTGCAGATTTTTTTTTTTTTAGTGGCTGTAAATTCGGAAATGCAGGGGAAAGGAATAACATTGGCCAGCAAGAAGGGCTCAAGGATGTTGGAATTGGCGACAGATGCTGAGAAGGTGCATGGCTGGGCATGGGTGCAAAAAAGGCTGGCAGAAGATTCAGAGGAAGAAGAGGATGACATCGAAGAGCTAGAGGAGACAGAGGAACCACCAAAAAAGGCCAAGGAGAGCAAGATCCCTATGACGACAGAGAGAAAAGTGACAGCAGACACGGAGGGGAAAAAAGAACACAAAGAAAGGTAAAAAAGAAGCACGCATCAATTAAATGATGGATCATTTTTCAAACAAGTATTTCATGTAACAAGAAATGTTAGCAAATATGAAATTTGATAGGTTAAAGAAGATGGTGACTGACTTGGGTGCTTGAAAATATTACTCCCCATTCCCATTTGAGCCCCATTGGACTCAATTGGAATGGGGAGGTCGGAAGCTCTGACACGATTTGTGAATGGTGCCGGTGCATCCGACATGGTTTGCTCGCGGGTGGCGGGCGAAAAGGCACCCTCTCACATACCTCGTAGTTTGCTGGTCCGGTAACAAAGGTACCGGCAAGTTTACCGTTACCATTGATACTGCATCGCAAAGTTATAATGAGGCCCAGTATATCCTACCACAAATGGGGACGTAATAACAGTGCCATCATCAGAAGGCGCAGGTCCAACACCAGAGATCATCAGCAATGACTCTGTTTTGAATGCCCTGCAAGAGCAAAGCACAATGGTTGCTACTCCCCAATTACTAGAGACACTAAAAGATCTGGAGAAAGAGATATTAAACAGATTTAAAAGATCATTAGCTTGGAATATTAAACAGGTGGCTAAAGGAACAATATGGAAAAAATAACACATAGAAATAATTTCATTACTAGAGGCGTAACAAAAAGGTTATGATGTGTTTAAGGATCCCCAAAAAATCAAAGAGAAAATATTGGCAAGGAAATCACAGGTCGAGCACAATTGAGAAAACTGTTTAAAGGCATTCAACATAATGGCAACAGTGATTTTAGAAAAATCTCCAAATGAAGGCAGGAGGCTATTTGCATATGTAGACGAAATCCAGGAAGTTAGAGAAGTTTTTGGAGGAGAAGCCTGGCTCACTTTTGACGAGCAGTTTAGGAGGGCCATGGCAATATGCCCAGAAATAGAATGGGATGAAGTGCAGAATAGTCTATACATTCAGGAGGTTCTGAAGACCAAAACCCCATGCTGCGCAGAGAAGAGTACAGCTCACACAAAACCCTGACAGACAAACAGCAGTAAATGCTCAGATCCAGAATACCAAAACAAGAGCGAGCAGCCCTTTAGGAAAAAGCAGCCATGGGTGGCTATGTCAAATACCCCCACCAAGAATACAAGCAGACCACAAAACACTAACAGGAGCAACATTACATGTTGGAAATTTGAGAAAGGTCACTGCACTTGGGGCAATGAGTGCAGCTATAAGCATGCTTGCACAACATGTGGGGGGGGGAACGCAGCAGCAATGGATGCACCAGATTACCAAGTGAAGGTCCCAAAAAAGAATAACAGTGAAAGTCCAAGTATTATAGCTAAGTTGGTCCAAAAAGAACAGGTAGACAAGGGGCTTCAGAGTGTGGTGCGCAGGTTTATGAGACCCAGAACAGCAGAGAGAACACCCATTAGAGTCATACAATTCATGCATTTAATAGCAGCATACCCGAACAAAGAAATAGGCAGTCTATGAAAAAGGCTTCCTGGAAGGTTTCAGCATCCCATTCAAAGGTCAAGGGTCAGGGTGATACCAAAAATGTGAAATCTGCAAAAGGGAATCCAATAATAGTAAGGAATAAAATACGAAAATAATTAAAATTAGGCAGGATTGGAGGGCTGTGGGAAGAAATGCTACTCAAGGAATACATCTGCTCACCACTGGGTCTGGAACCCAAAAAGGAACCAGGGCAGATTAGACCAATACACCACTTGTCCTACACACGGGGCCAGTCGGTGAATGTTGGATACCAGAAATGGAAACAGCAGTGACATACACACATTTCCAGAAGGCACTTAGAGTAATAAAAAAAAGTGGGAGGAATGCTTTAATGGTTAAATTAGGCATAGAGGCAACCTTTAGATTAGTGCTGTTACACCCTAATTCGCAACCTTGGTTAGGTTTCACATTTGCCTCCCGATGGGTTGTGCGATATAATTTGCACTATTTGAACAATTCATTTCATTTTTCCAATGGGTGTTCTTGTAGAAACGACCCAGAGCCCAGGTGGTACACTACCTGGATGATACCTGGCAAGGTATACGACCCTGGACCTCGTGCCCAAAAGTGTACATTGTTTTATATGTAATATGTTTTTACAATTATGTTATGCGCCATAAAAAACACAGCCTTTTATTGTCAACACCTAAACAACACTTCAGTCATCATTGGGTAATCATCCCATTGGGGAACAGTCACTGTCTCTTGGCTCCACTGATTATGCAAACAAAGAAACTTCTGTAGGGGGAATGGGCACATCTGGATGGAGAACGGAAGTGCATCCCCTTTTGGTGCAGGGCCAAGATACACTGGATTGCAGCCATGTCCTCTGTTGACAGAGAGATACTGGGGTATGGTCCTCTTATGCTAGGCTAGATATCAGCGACATCTGTATGGGGGAGAAACATGGCCCCGTCCCCGTGGCCCACCCTGCGAGGGTTCTCCCCTGGCTGTCTGACACAGAGAAGTCAGTGCAAATGTTTTCACAAAAATATAAAGAACACATTTCCTGATATTGTACAGTGCACTGCTGAGGCTCTGAGCCTGCTGCCTGGCTGTTGTTGACAACTAAGTTCCAGTCAGATCAATAAATCCTGCCATGTGTTCTGTCTTCAAGGCTCTACATTGTATGTGTCTCTGGAGCAGAATGTGTGCAGCGTTTTCACCTCGCAACTATAATGATTGGCTGCAAGAACTGCAGTTAACATTCTTTTTGATAGGAATGAGCGCTGTGCTGGTTCAGAGGACAGCCCAGTGTGTGAAGTACTTGTGCCAGAGATCTGCTATGCTAATAGTCATTTCTACTGTACACATCCCGGCCCACCCAGTGGTCTTAACGTTCCCAGCCTGGTCCGAAAAGAGGTGAATTGTGACCCTGCTCAGGTTCCAGTTCCAACCCTCAGCAACGCAGACTCAGCCTTTCCTCCCTCTCAGAGGGCGAGTGTACACAATGGGGGTCATTACAAGTTTGCTGGTCCGGGAACTACGTTACCAGTAAGCTTGCTGGTACCGCAGTTCCCAGACCGGCAAACTACGAGTTCTGCTCGCGGGTGCCATTATGGCCACCAGCTCTGTCCTGGCAGCCGTACTGACACCCGTGAGCACAGCATCTCGGATGCACCGGCACCATTCAGGAATGGTGCCGGTGCATCCAGCTTCCCCATTCCCATTGAGCCCAATGGGGCTCAGGTGGGACTGGGGAAGAATATATTCCGGTGCCCGCGAATGGGCAATTACCAGGTCCGGCGGGCCATAATGACCCGGTAATTGCCCATTCGTGGGTGCAGGAATTTTTCACACGTTTGGCGGCAGCCTGACGGTTTTACCGCAGGCTACTGCCACACCTGTAATGAGGCCCAATGTTGTTGCTGCAAAAAACCATACCAGGACCGGGAAGCACAGCTTATAATAACTAACATGGCATCAGTATGCTACAGGTCGAGAGTTCAGTCCCGCCAAATGTAGGTTGTGAAAATTGGGTGGCCATCACCCAGGGAGGAGCATAATGCGTCAATTGGGAGAGCTGATATAGTTATCAAGACACTGGAACCAAAGTGTCCATGCATATAACCCGGATGTGTCCCCAAACGAGATTGCGATCTTGGATGCTCACCCTGCCCAGCTTTATAGAACTTTGCCCTCTTCAGTGTAAAGAATGACCTTTTCACTTTCTGCTGGCATTACTTAGCCCATTTTCTGTTCCTCTTTTCATGCCAGAGGATTTACTAGCAGGGGTTGCTAGAGATGAACGGGCAACCAAATGCAACATGCCTTTGACAATCTACTTTTCTGGTCTATTTGACACAAAGTGGATTGCTTGTTTCTACAATTTCAAATGTGTTCTTCACATCATGACTAGTCATGTCTGTTTTAAACAATGATTATAGGCAGGTGAACTTATAACACTGTTTATTTTGTTTGGTATATTTACATCTTATTTTTTTTGAACAGTGATAAAACTCAGATGAGATGCCCTAAACTCACATCAGTTATTATTCTGGTACTTGTAGACATAGATTTATGTTAGAAAAAAGCGAACAGTAATTTTCTTTTTTCATAACATGCTTCCATAGGGCTCAATGGGAATGGGGACCACAGAAGCACCTGCACTGTTGCTTCTGTGATACTCTGCGCGCAGGTGCCATTCTGCCAGCCAGGTCTGACCATGGTGGGCAGAACGGCACCTGCCCACAGAGCCGTACTGTGCCGGTCCGGTAACAATGGTTCCGGTAGGCTTACCGGCACCGTTGTTACCAGACCGGCACAGTCGTAATGAAGCCGATTGTCTTTTTTGTTCATCATGTGCTTTGTAAATTCACAGCTACTAAAATTGGTATTTTTATGTCATGAAAGTCTAACGTTAAACATTAAAATATAATTTCATCTTGCTGCATGGCAAGAACTGGGAAACAATGTGGTCAAGTGCCAAAATTGCAGAATGGGATAAAACTTAAGTTTCACCACTTAACCGAAGTGTGTGCTCCTGGTCACTTGATTTCATCTCATAGAAACTAACCAGTCAAAATTGTCAAACACTAAAACTGATTCAGTTCTCTGGGTACGCTCTTCAAACAAGCCTCATTCATGGTTTAAGTGGCAATACAGTTGCTTCATCAATAATAATTGTGCCCATTGGTGCATTGCACACCTCAAAGCCATTTGTGTGTTTGCTCACTCATGGCAACACCACTTGAAAACCCTGGACAACTTCTAATCTCAGTCTATTTCTGGATACGTGTAATTTCTAATGTGTATCCTCTAGCTACTCTATTGTATGTATACCTTCCTTGTTACATGCAATCTTTCTGCGGCATCCAGGTTGGAGTATGATCCCATTGTGTTAGGCGGGTAATCTAAGTTTTGTGTCAATGCTGAGATATGCGCTTCTTTTTGCTACACCTAGAGGTCAGTGTTCTACCTCTATGCTACAGCCTGCATAGTGAACAGGAGGACCCAGCGCCCTCCTTGGACTTTGACACCTGTGGACTCAGACACTGGAGACTGGATAAGCAGGGGACGGACCCCTGGGCATTTGCTTCAAAAATCATCTTTACTGCATGTTCACAAGACACCAGAAACAGCAGCACAGAGCTCCCAAAATCATCGTGCATTTATACATTTCTGAGGCTGCTGCAATACTTCCTATGATTTCACATTACATACCAATTGGTCCATTCAGCCAAAAGCAAACCCCTAAATGTCTGTTATTGGCTGGTTTAACTGTCCCCCACCAAGCCCACATGATTTCATTTTGGCAAGCATGGTTTGACTGACACATGATCTGATATGCTTGCGTGAGACTCAGCTGGAACTCATTATAACTCCTTAGATGTCATCCAAAAACCAGCCCTTATCTGATTCCCGAGACCTGCCAACTCTTCTTGGCAGCTCATACTGTGAAAACCCCTCATGAGCTCATCATATTTGTTGCTAGTTAAGCAGCTGCTTGCCCTAATTGGTAGTCTTCCCAGGCCTTTAGCGGATCTATGATCCATTACTGTCAGCCTTTCCTGCCAAGAAATTCTAAATATATCCCACCACACATACTTGTCTACAGTGAATTTCTGCCAATGAATATTCCAGGTCAGAATTATTCAGCTATTTTAACATCTGTTTGCAAGCCACCATTTAGAATTCGATATCCATCTTAAAATTCACCTGAACTTGCTTTGCCTAGAGACTCTGCCGTGCCACCAAATGGCAAACCAATTTACTTTTGAGAATAACTTATTTTCTGTCCAGTTCTCGGGCTATATTTACAATATTCAAGATGTATATGTAATACCTGAGACACGCCCCACTGCTTGGGGCATTCTGACCCTCAAATATATATATTACCCTTTATGTACCCTTTATCTTCAGAAAGCACTATAATTCTGATGTTTGCAATACTGGAACATTGATCAGCCTGACATGTTACCTGTATTCTGTTTGAAGATGGGAGGGGTCTAAGACCTGTTCTACACTCCTCCTTCTGTTCTGTATTCAAACACCTAGTTAATACATGGCCACTACTCCCAATGTCCACCCTCACCCATATTCAGTATACCTATACATCCCTGTTCCAATCCCCCCTCAGTGTGGTGATTTGTCTCAACATGGGAGTTATTATTAAAACATTTCTACAAGGAGAAAATTAAAATCGTGAACGACACGAGACAGCAACGCGAGCGGCTTGCGGCAGTGCTGAGCGGACGACAACAAGCTCGCACGTACGGCAAGCCAAAGAAAGTAGCCGACAGTGGTCCGCATAGTCAGGTGAGACAACAGGGACACGATATGAAAGCAAAGCATGAAAAACGCTGAATTAGGGTTGGGTGACTGGGGCGCAGCGCTATGATGTAGCTACTGTTCCCAGCACCAAACCCGCTCATAAACATTCAAAATTCATGTAGAAAAACCACGTCATATTCATTCTTTACAGATCAGGCGTAATATTCAAGACAAAAACAAAAGTGGATTAATAAACGATACTGGAATGAAAGTTACAAGTATTAGAGACTGACAGATGGGAGAGATCCACAGTATTACAGGTACATTGGTCTATTTAGTCAAAAGAAATTGTGAAGCTATATGGAACATGAACTGAGTGTCTAAATAGAAATATATATTTAACTTTCAGATACATCAGATTGAAGTATAGAATTTGGTCGCACCTGATGAAGGGCTAAGAGAGAGCCCGAAACGCGTTGTGCATCAACGAAAAGATAAGAGACTATTTGATCAATAGTCCCTTGATTTCATTTGAGAACTATGGACTTTAAACTGTAAAGATCAACAAGAGAAAGAGTTTTAAAGAGACATTAGAAACACTTTCGGATTGAAAAAGCTGTGAAAACACGGATATATTGTTTGGTTTATTGAAAATTGTTTTAAACACGAGACTGCATGTAACATTTTGTTGTAAAATGGGTATTTTTTGAATCACTAGAAAACTGAATAGAGATACTACCCAGACCTTCAAGGGTCATTGTTTTTGGTTAAGAATAAAATGTGAAAGCAAAAATTGCACTAAGATGATGTGTTTTGCATGTTTATGCCTAAAAGTGTGCACAGAGTATGATCATTTTTGCTGAAGTTATCTTTCAAACCACTGTTTATTCCAATTCTGTAGCCCAGAATCAAACTCTGTTTAGCACCTAAGTTTGCATTTAGTTCTAACAAGTAAGCATTTGAGTTTACATTAAGGTTCATAGAATTAAGGAGTGCTCCTCTACACCCAAATTGATCATTGTGATTTACACTCTAACGACCGACTCGCTTGACAACATACATTGTACCTGTGATAATCTGACTCCTGCTCCAATTGAACCCTCCCCTGTGCATCTGTTATGTAGTACTCTTTTTGTATATCCACTAGTCAGACTGGTTGATTATGTATTTTTGCCTTTATACTTGTACTTGTCCTCATTCTGTAACCAAGCTTAAGTAACCATGTATGCTGTGGCGCCCAGTTACCTAAGGGTCCGGCGCGCTTGACAAATAAATAAACAAACAAACAAACAATAAATCAACATCATCATATTTATTCAAATAATGCCTTGTTACTTACTCTCCTATGTTATTACGTGCAGTTCTACTAAAGGTTTTTCTTTTTTGTTAAATCAATCTTGGCCATCCACACTCCTTTGGCCTTTCATTAATACTTTCTTTTTTATTAAAATACACTATATTATTCAATTAAAACCAGCACAATCCATTGTACTTTTTGCTGCTTTAATATCCATTAATTAATTCATTATTTATTTATTCATTTCACTATATTGACATCAATCTTTGGTTTGAGCTTCTTACTTGTGTGATTTTAAGGTCAACTGTTTATTATTATTTTACACTAATTAGTTTAATCATAACACAAACCTTCACATTTGTCATATTATAATCCCTTGAATCCATGTATTTTTATTTTGTTCCCCTATTTGTTTCACTAGACCCATGCCATAAGGGCATGTGGTCCACAGGACACTTGACATTTCCTGAAATTATGCTGCGCGCTGCTACATCATCGCTACATACTATGAGATTTTACCTTTTTTTCAATGTGTGATGTTCCTAAAGATTCACCACTTCATCTTTTGTTTAGTTCTGTCTAAATATGTCATCATCAGTGATGTAAATCAACCTAGATCCTTCCTTGAGTACCATCACTGTTCTCCATGGTCCACTCGTATTGTTCCTTCCTTTTAGCATGTTCATTTTCTTTCACACTATGGCTGCTTTTAACTCCATAGGGATTACCTGTCCCCCCTCTTTGTCCATAGGAATCTATGGTCTGAGCAAAAACTCATCAAAATATCCTCATAGTCCTCTCTACTAAGCTGGGTAACAATGTTAACAAAATGCTCACCTCATGATAAAAAAAAACTCTGGCTCTACTAAAACACATTGCAGCGCCACTTGCCGTCTGCATGCCAATATAAATTCACCCACGTTCAAATGGTGTATCCTAAAAGTGGAACACACTATCCCTTGATAAAAATAAAATAAAATCATCATGTTTAATTTTGTCATTCATAACCTTCCTAAAATATTTAACTGATGTCTGTCACAAATATAACAAAAATGCATTATGCCACACTCTCCTACAAAGAATAATAATTCTTTAATAAAAAAGGAACTTCACTTGTAGCTCCAAAGAACCATCAACCTTCTGATCATTCCCACCATTTGACACCTTTCCGTCTTCGTTCATGGACATGCAGTCCCAACGTCTACTAATAGAGCAAATATTTTGCCTCCTACCACCACATTAACCCTTGGCTCTTTTTGGGGCCTAATGTCACTAATAATTCTGAGCACATTAATTCACCCTGTGAGCTGCCTTATTGTGGGTGCATGCATACCCATGTTCCTCTGAAAGGATTTCCTCTTACCAAAGTGGCACCTCTTATCCTGGGTGTTAATACCTGTCCTATGTTTACATATTGCTGAATCTGATTGGGGGCTCGCTGCAATTGCCCCTGCAGAGGATCTGTTTTGCACTTGCTCTAGCTGCTGTACCTATTGCATTCAGTGCTCATGTTTGATAGAATGTCTGATCTTGGGCAAATCCTTCCCTAGTTTGTGAGCTATATACTGGTGGATAAACTGCCCCCCCTCTTGAGAATTGTCCATCTTGTGCATACCCTTGGCGTTTACATGTGCGCACAATGTGCTCTGTCATCCCATACATTTAACATACAGGAAGAGCCAGTCTAACTAGTCACCCTTGGTTAAGTGGTCCATGCACAGTCTGATTATCATTCTTCATATTCTGAAGACTGCCTTGCCTTATTTCTGTGAACTACTGCTTGCTCTATTTCTCATTTATTTGCCTTGTGGCACAAACCCATTCCTTCCTCGGTCCATTTGGCACTGATTATCCACCAGTGATGAACCAGCTGCTTACCGCATTCCCAATCATTCTCTGCTCATCAGTACCGCCCCTTTCTATGGCATATATTGACAAGAACTAACTTGGTTGCCTTGAGTTTTCCTAGCATTGTTTTTATTTTTATTTTTCTCCTACAACAGCCAGCAGTGATTGTACTACAGTCACTGTAGCTCAAGTTACAGTTTCACTTCCCTTCCTGTTTGCTTCCCAGGTGCCTCTGTTCCTGCTCAAACAAACCCTGACATAAAATGTGGTAAACTACTGTCACTGTTTTCACCTCTGCACACGCTCTTCAAGAGTTCAGTGCTCCTGAATATAAGCAATTGGATCTTCACCTTTCATTTATATTTCTTCAAAAAAAACAGCTATTCTTATATTTGACTTCAATAAAACATAATGTTCCCATTTAGTACTCCCAATGTGAAACAAAAACATCCTGTGTGTGCGTGCTCTCATTGCAATGTTGAATTCCTTCTTCTGATTGCCTACGTGTGTTTTATTTTGAAGGCATTGTCTATAGTTCATTGATTGCCTATACTTCCATAAAATCATGTGTGCATGTGTGTATGCGTGCCTTCTCATGTTCATTAATGTTTATATGCATGTGTGTGTGTGTGTGTGTGTATGTGTCACTCCCCCTCTTCTTGCAAGCATATCATAACAGAGATTCTATCCTTGATCATCTCTATTTTTCCCCACTAATCGTGCCAAGCTTCCCGCATTCTTATTTGTCAGTGTCTCGACCTGTTTACACTCTTTTCATAAATACATTTTACTTGAACAAACATCTGCATAAAAAAAAATATATATCAGCCTATATGTACCCTTTTGTCTTTAGAAAGCACTATAATTCTTATTTTTGCAATACTGGAACCTTTGATCAGCCTGACATGTTACCTGTATTCAGATTGAAGGGGGAGGGGTCTAGGGCCTGCTCTACAATACTTTGATCATGTCTGCTGTTAAATTGTATATTGTAACTATTCACGAACACACGAATGTTCATTGTGGACTAGAGATGAAGAGTCCTAATGAATCAACATGCTTATTCTGATCCAGTGATTCCTAATCTTTTTTGCGCTAAGCGCCCCTCGAGTTAAAATACTTTTGTTGGGCCCCAAAATGCCACAACTCCTTATGTTTCTCTGTTACCCTCTCCCTCGAACATTGTTTAGCTCACCCTCCCCCAAGGGGTGGCAAGCACCACAGTTTGGAGACCACTGTCCTGATCACGGCCAGAGGAGCATCTCAAGTTGTGGGTTCTTATTTCGAGAGGGGCTGGGAGTCCTTGCCGCTTCATTTCATTTGCTTCAGGGGATGGAGAATGGGGGACATTTGCCTGTGACGCTGAAACCATGTTCCGAACGCAAAAACTTCTATTACCAGAATCCATAATGTTTTGTGAAAGAACAGATATGATGTGAAATTGCAAAGTATAATAATATTCATGCAAAGACTCCTTTGGAAGATATTGAAGGAAGGAATTGGTTTTGGTACATGGATTTATGTGACTACAGCCTTGAAGAATCTCACTAGACTCCACCAGGAAAGGATTGTGAAGTCTATGCGAAACACGTGTTGGCTAGTTTAAGTGTAATTAGAGTACAGGCAAAGATTGTATGCACTCTAGCATTGTCAGTAGAGAAATATGATTATATGAAATCGAATTACGCATTGTTCAGAATAAACATGTTATTAATTTGTGAACATTTTTGATGATAAAATGGTTCCATGTGATGTTAACGAAAAATGTCATAACAAGACATTTTTATCAACACTTAATAAATACCGAAAAAATATTGAATTTTCTTTTTTTAATTTGGTGGGTCCCCCCCCCCCAAGCCCTCCATTTTGCAATGATTATAAACCCACACCAACCCGCTCCCCACCCTTTTTACTCCACCCCATACATATATTTAATTACAAATTATGTGATTTATGGTATTCAAGTGATGTTAAAAATGCTATTCATTATTTTTCTTTCGTTAACATCACTGGTGACCAGCTACATTTTGTTGATCCTTATGGGCTTGGCCTGTGCAGGTTTGGGCATTGCCCACCCTATGCAGCCTTCTTTCATTAAACTATGTTCTAGTCTATTATTTGGCAGATCGATTCTAAGATATAGCGCAATGAGGTTCAGGTATAGGAGCCGGGCTGTTTGTTTGTGTTTTGTTACATTTGTCTGTGTCCCGGGGCCCCAAAATCCCCTTGTGGCGGCTCTGGATACAGTGTGTCTGTAAGTCTCTATTTTCTGGAGCCCAAAATTCTGAGTCCCATTTCTGTGATCCACCAAGCGTAGCGTGGGAGCCCTGGTCATGTAGGATGTATAGGTGATGCTCTCTCTGAGAAAATGTTTAGTAATGTTTTCAAATGACACATTATATGGCAACATTCTTGAGAAAAATTGGGTAAAAAGCCATGCAATTTACTATTCTCTAGGACAATACATGTCAAACAATTGAGTAGATGCTATATCATCAACAGTACATGGAGGTATTTTACATTTTCATGATGCCTGTGTCGACAACATATGTGAGCATTGCCTTTGTAAGTCACTTTTATGAAGCTGAGGCCACAATCTATCTATGCCAGTATCTGTCACTTAAATGCATTTCAGAAAGCTGGAGACACAATCTACGCCAGTATAGTCACTGTATATCACTTTCATGAACAAGGAGCCACAAATTATGCCAGCATAGGGACTGCCAAATCACTTTTCTATGAAAATGTGGACACAATACATGCTAGTGTAGTGCCTAAAACTGCAAAGATAATCTATTTCAGAACCAGTCAATAGAAATCACTTATTTTGTCACTCTCCTCATTAAACACATCCATGTATCTCTCCTGCATGTATGGACAGCATCTGGGCAGGGATTTTAACCTTTTCAAATGGGCTCAGAGTAGCTCCCCATGTTGGCAGCCGTAACACAATGCAGCATACTCCCTTTAATTCAGGACATTATGTGTGTGCTTTGCTGTGTGCATATTTCAGACTACCTTTGCTGGTACCCAAAAGCCATCACCCCCTCAGGCATCTTTCAATATCCAGCAATGTTTGTATCACCCTGATCACGGCCACAACCACTCCACTGAGTAATTAGCAGATGAATACGTTTTTTAAAAAAAGCATTTTTTTTATGGCATTAAGTGCACAATTGTTTTGTATATGTTTGAACCTTGTGTTGTTGTTTTTGTATTTGAAGCTATCCCAAGCTATTGTATATGTGTGAGCTGGGGGGGAGGGGGGTGCATTGAGTCATTATTTATGGTTGCATAAGGCAATTCCAATTTTTGGGGGATTAGTTAGTCATTTAAATGGGGTGGTGATGGATGATTCCTTGATGGGCACACACTAAGAATACCCCTAATTTGTTGATTTTATGATTGGGCGGATAGCCGTCCCTTGTTGAGGAGGGATGGGGCATTTAGAAAATGCATAGGTCCTGGAGCAATTATGGGCCAATTGTATAGGTGAGAAGGAAAGAGGAAGAATGTTTCATTAAGCGGTTTTCAGTGCGCTAAGGGGGAAAAGGGAAGAAGGAATTGGTTTTGGTACATGGATTTATGTGAATACAGCCTCAAAAAAGCTCACTAGACTCCACCAGGAAAGGATTGTGAAGTCTATTCGAAACACGTGTTGGCTAGTTTAAGTGTAATTAGAGTACAGGAAATGATTGTATGCACTCTAGCGTTGTCAGTAGAGAAATATGATTACATGGAATCGAATTACGTTTTGTTCAGAATGAAAATGTTATTAATTTGTGAACATTTTTGATGGTAAAAATGGCTCCATGTGATGTTAATGAAAAATGTCATAACAAAAACATTTTTACTGACACTTAAATACCGAAAAAATACAGATTTATTTTTTTTTCATTTGGTGGTTCCCCCCGAAGACCTCCATTTTGCAATGATTATAACCCCACACCAACCCGCTCCCCATCCTTTTTAATCCCTTACTCCACCCCATATATATATTTAATTACAAATTCTGTGATATTTCATATTCAAGTGACGTTAAAAATGCTATTTGTTATTTTTCTTTCGTTAACGTCACTGGTGACCAGCTAAATTTTGTTGATACTTATGGGGTTGGCCTGTGCAGGTTTGGGCATTGCCCACCCTATGCAGCCTTCTTTCCTTAAACTATGTTCTAGTCTATTGTTTGGCAGATCTATTCTAAGATATAGCGCAATGAGGTGTAAGTATAGGAGCCTGGGCTGTTTGTTTGTGTTTTGTAACATTTGTCTGTGTCCCGGGGCCCCAACATCCCCTTGTGGAGGCGCTGGATAAAGTGGGTCTGTAAGTCTCTTTTTTCTGGAGCCCAAAATCCTGAGTTCCATTTCTGTGGTCAGTGCAAGATGGACCTCTAGCAGAGTCTAGGTTACCATGTACTTGGCGTCAGCAGTGGAAGACGACAGCTAAAATTCCAGACTCTGAATGGATGCCTAGCCTGTGATCCACTGCACACCACACAACCCTTCTGCACCCCTTCCTGAAATGACCCTGCATGTTTCACATGAGCACACAACACTCACGTAGCCCGGCATCTAGAAAGCGCACAAGGAGACCGCACGCTGCAGTGTTGAGCTTTGATCGTGGGAAATGGCAGGATTTAAGCGTTCTTCCCCTATGAAATGTGATGTATTTCATAGCACAGCAGCAAACGAAGGCCCATCTGTAGAGGGAATGGACATTTCTGTGGAGAAGGAAAGCGTACCCACTTGGGTGCATTTGGGACAAGAAACGATGTATGGGACCCCAGATGCTATGCTAGCAGAAACATACTGGGGGAGTGGTCCTCTTATCCGGGCTCCACCTGCTGCCTGATGAAGAGAAATATGTGCGCATTTTTTACAAAACATAAATTACACGTGTCATGATAGTGTGCCCTGCTGTGGATCTGAAGCTGCTGCCTGGCTTTTGTTTACAGCTACGCTCCTGTCTGCTCAGTCAATCAATCAATCCTGCAATGCATTCTGTATTCACTGTAATACATACCTTTCATACTTAACTTTTAAAGAACTTTTGCAGCGTGTTTAACTTTCTTTAGAGAATATTTTGCTCTCGTGCAAGATCCGAAGCTCAAGTATATTTCAATAATATCCCTCTGGCGGTCTAACTGGCCATTGCATCCTAGCATCATGGGTGCACAAGCTGTATTTTCTGGACATGAAACACCTTGTCGCTGTTGACACAAATCTCCTGGAAACTCACCCCTACACAGAGCTCAGGGTACTTCTGGTCTGCATGCATCACCGCAAGAGAAAAGCTTTCTTGAATGTTCCTTCTCTCCGAACATAACAAAGCTTGGGTCCGGATCTCTGGAGAGAGATGGGGCAAGGCCAGTCGCTCAACACATAGCACAGGAAATGGGCGGTTCAGCTAAATATGTCTTGCCACCCTGTTCCCTGCCCACATCACTAACACCCTGAAAGCAGTCTGCTCATGCTGCTTCAGAACAGCATACTCCCTACATAATCTGTCCTGAACCCAATTTATCACATGCACAAGCAACCACGTTTCAATAAACAGACAATTTCAGTAGACTCAGCACAGGCAACTAAATACACAGCCAAACCATCACATACTTGCGGCAGCTGTCCAAACTTTATCAGTGGCGTAACACAAAATGTGGGGGCCCCCATGCCAGCCCTGCTGAAGGCCCCCCCAACAGCAAGCTTTGCAAAGAAGCAAAGGGAATTCCACAGACTCCAGGGCCCGCCCTTGGCCGCCAAGCAAGGCAAAGCACAGATAACCGTGAGGCTGACGGGATGCACTGAGCACTGCACTTGATGAAACCCTACATCATGCACCCAGTTTAAGAACAATGGAGTGGCGTGGCATCTGTCCCCTGGCGTCCAAAAGTGCCAGTCACCACTGCGTGCAACCAGTAATATTATTATGCATATGCTAATACATTTCTGGTGCTGGGAGGGTGGGCAATTCCCGGGGCGGGGGTGTCACTGGCATTGTAAACAATTTGAGGTCGGTGGAGGCAGGTGAATTTTAGTAGAGGGCCATTAACATTTCCCATGAATTGGTGTGAGCCACCAAGCGTAGCGAGGGAGCCCTAGTCATGTAGGATGTATAGGTGATGCTCTCTCTGAGAAAATGTTTAGTAATGTTTTGAAATGATCCATTATATGGCAACATTCTTGAGAAAAATGGGGTACAAAGCCATGCAATTTACTGCTCTCTAGGACAATACATGAAAAACAATTGAGTAGATGTTATAGCATCAACGGTACATGGGAAGTATTTTACATTTTCATGATGCCTGTGTCGACAACATATGCGAGCATTGCCTTTGTAAGTCACTTTTATTAAGCTGAGCCCACAATCTATCTATGCCAGTATCTGTCACTATAAATACATTTCAGAAAGCTGGAGACACAATCTACGCCATTATAGTGACTGTATATCACTTTCATGAACAAGTAGCCACAAATTATGCCAGCATGGGGACTGCCAAATCACTTTTCTATGAGCATGTGGAAACAATATATGCTAGTGTAGTGACTGTAAATGTCTCCTAAAGCTACAAAGACAATCTATTTCAGAACCAGTAAATACATATCACTTATTTTGTCACCCTCCTCATTAAACACATGCATGTCTCTTTCCTGTATGAGCTGACAGCATCAGGGCATTTTAACCTTTTCAAATGGATTTAGAATAGATCCCCATGTTGGCAGCCATAACACAAAGCAGCATACTCCCTTAATTCAGGACATTATATGTGTGCTTTCCAGTGTCCATGGTTCAGACTTCCTTTGCTGGTACCCTAAGGCTATCACCCCTCTCAGGCATCTTGCAATATCCAGCAATGTTTTTATCACCTTGTTGCTTTTTTACCGTGGTATCCTCTATATTAGTGCCCTGCTGTCAAAAAGTGATTAATACCTTTTTAGTGAATATTTAGTATTTCAGCTCCCCGCTGGCTGTCCGTCTTTATAATCTGCAGAAATTAACTCCAATGCTGCATTTTCTTCATCCCATTATAATAGGCACCTCATAGGTGCATTGGACTGTTTTTTCCAGTTGCAGGGAAGGCCCCCCGCAAAGCTATGATGTGGCGTACACACAGGCCACTAAAATTTAAACCATGACAAAATGATAAACAGGGTCAAGCAGACGTTTCCTGATTCGTGGACCTGATAAGTGAGACGATGCCGCCCAAGCCTGAGGCCATCAATACATACCGCGAAGAGGCAGCCTCACTGAAGCCTCACTCAAGTATGCAGAGGCTTGATTTAACATTAGGACAGATTCTTATATATAAAGAAAAAACAAGAAAACCCTCTGTATATGCCGAGGTACCGGCATGCACACACTCATATTAGTGTGTATTCACACGTATAGCCTTCTCGTTCCAGAAACACTCTGTTTTGCTGATGTTAATGTAGCTGCTAATTGATTACAGAAGTTATGAACAGGTGAAAGGTCCAGACTGCAAGAGCTTCCACCCAGGAAAGTGGGAGCAACGGTTCAGCAGATGAAGTGGAGCGTTAAGAATAAAATGCTAAAGCCCCTCCTTATATTTATGACACACATTAAAAAGCTACAAAAATGAACTGAATAAAGGAGTGGTACAGGTATTACAGCTGTGCTCTCTTTTCTTGTTATTATTTAAAGCATGCATTGGCTGCCACCCGTGCTGCATGCAGGAAAGGCATCAGGGCCTTTCAACCCTTCGAGTTGAAATTGACTGAATACTTAGAGTGGACCCCTGGAGCTGCCCCATACATTGGCAGTCAGCAGTCCTATAAGACTACAAGATACTCCATTCATTCAGGACTTTAAATGTGCGCCTTGCAGTGCACATGCTGCAGGCTGCATTTGCAATAACTCTTCAGGGCCCATCTCCTCGGTTGGTATCCAGCAACGCTTTGATCACCTAGTGGCCTTTTTACTCTGCTTTAGTTTACATTAGCCCCTTGATGACAAGGACTAATTGCGTTTCAGTGGACATTTGGTGTTTAGGCTCTCTGCTGGCTGCCCATCTCATGATAATCTGCAGCTTTCAACCCCCGGCCCCTGACTCCATCAATGCATGAGAGTTTGTGGGGTCCATGCCCACACCCTCTCCTTCTGTACCATGCCCAGCAGTTTTGCTCTGCCCCCTTTTCATTGGCCCTGCTCATTTTCATATCACACTTTAAAGCACTGGCAGGCCCCCATCAATCAATGACACCCCTTCAGCTGGCCCTGCACACACACATACATGCATACAGGGGTGGCATCAGGGCCTTTCAACCTTTAGAATGAAAGGGGCCTTGAGCCTCAGGGGGCCCCCCAGCAACTGCTTCCGTGCTGCCAGCAAGCAGTCTTATAATACAGAAAAAGATTCCATTTTACATGTTGTTCGTTCTGGGGCTTTAAATGTGCCCTTTGCAGTGCTCACGTTCCAAGCTTCATTTGCTGGAGCTCGTCAGGCAGCAAATGAGGGTTGTAACACGAGCACTGCAAAGCGCACATTTAAAGCTAAGAAAAAAACAGCATTAAACGTTACTGATTATCATGAGACCATCAGGGAGCTGAAACCAGTGGCGTAACACAAAATGTGGGGGCCCCCCTGTGAGCTATGCTGAGGGGGCCCCCCAACTCGGCAACAAATCACGGGTTGCGCCACACTCTGGGCCGGCCTAGACTGTCACGCTTGCACAATACGCATGAACGTGCTGCTGAAGGGGTATGCCGCACACTGCACTAGGAAAAAGATATAAATATGTGTTTTAATGCAATATACAGCACACTTTCTGAGATAAATTGGCTATAAAGCCAGAGTGTTTGCAATTGTTTTGTAGGGTAACACAATCCAATACATGCAAGTCACCAACAGTGCACAGGAACATTAATGCTTCCAACTGGCTGCACAATGTAGACCAGTGTAAACACGTAATAACATTATAGTACAGAATGCCAGGCCACATTTAGACATACCTAGACTGTTTTCAGCAAAATGCCAGTCAAAGCAATAACACTCATCAAGAAGAGAGCACACAATAAAGCATGTGTCTCCATGGCCTCGAACAACACGGCCATACTCTTTAAAATCTGCAAGGAACTGGTCAATCCTGTTGTGGTCTATACTTCTTCTGTTCCCTCCCATGCCCTCTGTACAGCTCTGGCCTCTCATTTCTCTGCTAAATCTCAGGACATCCTGTCCTCTATGTCCTCTTCCTCTCTCGGCCCATTTTGGCCATCTCTTCTCTCCTCCTCCTTTTTCCTCTTTCTCTCTGACAACACCTGACGAGGTTTCTAGACAAGTCCGATCTATGAAAGTGTCGTCCAAACAGGTGCTCCGCTGCTCCTCCAGAACCATCAAAGCCCATATTGACACCCTCACTCCAGCCTTGGCCGATTTCTGTAATCACTCTTTCGCCACTGCAATGTTCCCCTCTCCCTTTGAGCACTCCCTTGTGCACCCAGTCCTCAAGAAGCAGTCTGCTGATCCTACCTGCTGGAAAACTATCGCTCAATCTCCACCTTTCCTGAGCAAACTCTTGGAAAAGCTTGCCATCTCCCAGCTTACTCTCCACACTGAATCTGTTGGTTGTCTCCATGACCATCAGTCTGGCTTCAGAGCTGCCAGAGGCATGGAAACTGCTCTCCTTAACACCTGTGCTGCTCTCTAACCTTGATTCCAGCATTCCTTCTATTCTCATCCTTCATCTTTCCTCTGCTTTCGACAGGGTCAACATCGCCATCCTGATCAATCGACTCTGTGAGAACCTGGGCATCACAGATCAGACCCTAGAGTGACTGACCTACTTCCACTTGGACCGCCACTCCGCTCCCAGGTCGATCGTGGTCCCATTCCCTCCGCCACCTCTCTCTACCTGTGGCATTCCCCAGGGCTCTATCCTCTCACGCTGGTTTTTCAACCTCTACTTGGCCACTTTGGCCTCCCTGATCTCTACCTTATCCTCTAACTTTCAGTGTTGTGCGGATGACTCAGCTTTCCTTCAGGCTCCCCTCATCCTCCTCTCCTCTCTTGCTCATTCCTGACTGTCTATCCACGATTCAAGATTGGTGCGCCTCCAACAATCTCTGTCTTAATGCCAGTAAGACAGAGATCCTTCTCATTGGGACCCTTGCCACTGTGTTTCCTCTCTCACTATAGCAGACCACCTTGGGCCCTCTTCCTTTGCCTTCCTGCGAGGCAAAAAACCTTGGTGTCATCTTCAACGCCACACTCTCTTTCTCTCCTAACATCTCGGACATCACCAAGAAGTCCCACTACCTGCTGCTCCTCCTCAAAGGGACTCTTCCCTTTCTCACTCTCCACCAGAAGCTCACTGTCTCTAAGCTGGACTACTGCAACAGCCACTTTCTCAATCTGTCTTCCTCTAGTCTCCGTCATCTGCAAATAATCCAGAACAGGACTGCAAGACTTAGCCTTGGCCTCAAGCCCTGGGATTGTATTTCTCCAGCCCTGAAATCTCCCCACTGGCTGCAAGGATCAAGTTCAAGAACCTTTGCATTGCCCACAAGGCTTTCTGGGGCCAGTGCCAACACTAAATCCAATGCTCTCTTCCAAAATACCTTCTTTCTCTAACCCTTCACTCAGCTACCTCCAACTCTCTAAGGCTTAGACATTTCTCCAGGCAGAGAGTGGGGGTAGACCTCTCTCCTCTGCTGGTGCCTCCAACTGGAATGGCCTCCCTGCCCCTCTCAAACTTGAGGCGGACAACCTGAAGTTTCGGAAGCAGCTAAAAGCTTTCCTCTTCTCTGCTGCTTTCGCTCTCTCTCCCCCCCTGCTGACCTACCTGACCTACCTGTCTGCTGTACTGACTGGCTGCTTGGCTACCCTCAGAGTCTCTCTGAGTCCAGGCTCTTTCTTGATTGGTCACCCTTGCACTGCCTCCGGGCCTACCATGCACTTAGGGGCTGTAACTGTAACCCTGCAGTCCATTGTTCTCCTTGCACAACCAATAGCTGCTCTGCCCTGGCTGCACTTACTGAGAGCATTGCTGCCCTGTTTTCCCCTCCCTTCTCACTTGCACTTCCCTGCTCCCTTTTCCCTTGCACTTCTCGTTCTCACAATGACACAAGGCCTAGTGAGATCGTTTGTCTTGTCCTCCCTCTATCATCCCTCCCTTGTGTACACTTGTGTACAGGCGCATTATAAATGACTTGAATCACATCATATAATTTTATCACAGATGCCCAAAAAAATATACAATGCCGCAGTAAGAAATGGCTAGACTGGCAGCACCCAAATGCCAATCTAGCCAGGTAATTAAAGTTAGCAGGACTACTTTATCAGAAATGTCCAGTTAAAAGAAAGTCATACCAAACTGAGGAATGACTAGACTGGCTAAATCAAAATGCTTCTCTAGCCACTAATACCACATATCATGCCTGCTTAGCCTGGACATGGACAACCATTATGATTTATCACACAATCCTGCCCCCCCACACATCCACTCTCCCTCCCACCCACCACCCCAACCTCCACAATCAGCTCCTTGGCCCAGAATTACCTCTGCGTCCCTCTTCCTTGTCCCAGAGCTTTCGTATGAGGCTCCTTGCCTCATAGGTAAGTACTGGGATGAGGAACAGTGGGACTAGGAGTGATGAAGATTACAGGTAGCTAAATCAGGCATTACCTCCATGTACCTCTACCTCTTCCCAGTACTTTTGTATGAGGCAGAGTGCCTCAAACACACGTACTGCCTCGTATATAAGTACTGGGACGAGGAAGAATAGGGCTAGGAGTAAGCAAGGCATTAAACACAAGTAGTAGCGCAACACCATTGAGTTGACTGGGCTTCAGCACTACCCCCCCTGACATTTTGGGCTATATTAACTCAACTTGGCTAACCTTTAGAGCAGTTGCCAGACCGAACAGGACACAGATTTTAAACGGCACCTGGTTTTTGCTGTTAACAAGAACCCAGCAATTACCAACGTAAAGCATTTCACTGTTAGTACCTGCATTCAAATGCCACATTGTTTAGGCGATTGAAATCGTGATGTGGGTTTAGTACTTGCATGCCAGGGGAGTGATTGGAAGGGTAGAGAGGGAACAGGAGACTTATAGGAGAGAGTTAACTGCTTGTAACATTGAATCTGCACTAGAATAGTCTCATTCAAATGCGTAAATAATTTGGATGCGCCCACACAAATAAGTTTCCCCCTCCCCACCGCATGTGAAGTTAGCGCCTCTCCCAACATTTGAAGGGTTAGCCCCCCGAAATGAAGGTTTTCTTGTGCCCCTGTACACAAGCACACACACCATTCACCTTATACACACCCAGTCATCCACACATTTAAGTGTGCACCCTTTCACCATACACTCACACAGGTAGCCACCTATACATTTATGTGTGCACCCTTTCACCATGCAGGCACACCCCCACAGCCACCCATACATTTAGGTGTGCACCCTTTCACCATACACACACAGGCAGCCGGCTATACATTTGAGTGTGCACCCTTTCACCATAGACTCATACACGCACACCTCATGGAGTTGAGGGGGGGCCCTATTACTTAAAAAAGAAATTGGGGCTCATTACGGGTCCAGCGGTAACCGTGCCGGTGCTACCGGCGGGTTGCCGCCAGACCCATAAAAAATTACTATGGCCTGACTTCCCGGTGCCACCGTGCTATTTCAAGTCCGGCGGCTGGGAAATCAGGTGCCGGTAATTTCTTTAAACCCCAGACTCCACGGGAATGGGGACACAGAAGCACCTGCACCATTGTTAACGGTGCCGGTGCTTCCGTGACAGGTCTGCCTACCGTGGCTGCTGTGCCTGGCAGGGTCAGACCTGTCGGGCACGGCAGCCCCACCAGGCAGACCTGTAATATGCCGGTCCGGAAACAACAGTGCCTGTAAGCTTACCAGCACCGTTGTTTCCGGACCGGCATGGTCAGAATGAGCCCCATTGTTTCTTTTTTAAGTCACTATAACTTCATTAAGAAATTATTTCAGTTAAGGACCGAACCATAATCAAAATAATTTCTTTATGATGGCTGAGTGGCTTCAAAAACAAACAATTTCTTTTTGAAGGCATAGGGTTCCCCACCCCTCCCCCCCGCACCCCATGACATGGAGGCCTCCAGCCTAGGGTCTTCCATGTCATGGGGTACGGGGGCCCTCAGACTTCAAAAAGAAAGTTTCTTTTTGTAGTCACTCTGCCTTCATAAAGAAATTATTTCTGTTACAGAAATGTTCTTTATGAATGCAGAGTGAATTTCAAAAGAAACTTTTTTTTTTTTTTTTTTTCCTGGGGCCCCCTCCCAGCCATGTGCTGGTGGGGGCCCCCACACTGCGGGCCCCCCCGCACCGCGGGGGCTGCGGTGGCCCCTGTTACGCCAGTGGCTGAAACACTAAATGCCCACTGATAAGCTATACATTCTTCTTTGTCAGCAAGGGGCTGCTGTGGAGGAACTTGTGTTAACAGACAGCCAGGTGATAATCAGTGGGCATTTAGTGTCTCATGTCCTGGCTGGTTGGTCGTCTCATGATAAGTGGCAGTTATTGATCCTGGGCTGTATTTGCCTCCATCACTGGTGCAACGGCCATTGAACAGACCATGCTTTAACTCCACCACCCCCCCTTCTGAAATGATGGGTCATGTTGACTTGACCTGGCTGACCTACAAAGCCGTGGCAGGACAGGAGGACCAGACATATAATAAACAGTGTTTGGGGCTGCACTGTTAACAAAGTCCCGCCAATTACTAATGTAAAGCATTTCACTGTAGGCACCTGAATTCGTATGCATATATTTTTAGGCAATTGAAATCGTGATGCGGTGTTCGTACTTGCATGACAGGGGAGGCATTGGAAAGGCAGGGGAGACAGAGGGACAGTTTATTCTCACAGCAGTCCTTAAGTGTATGTGTTTCAAACATGGAGAAAGTTAACTGCTTGAAACATTTGAGCTGCACTAGAATAGCCTCATTAGAATATGTAAAGAAGGTAGAGGCACCCACACAAATAGGTTTTACCCTCCCCTGCAGTCTCTAAAGTTAGCCCCTTTCAACATTTGAATGGTTAGGGCTCCCCTAATTCCCCCACGCCCCAAGGTGCACACAGGGGTGCCTGTCGCCCGATACTGTTTTCAGCTCTGAGTCAAGGGGAGAGCCCAATCATCATGTTGTAATGGGTCCCCGCACTTCTTCAGCCAGGCCCGGGCCTGCATGCATACATACATTACATACGTGCATTCATATATGACGTATACATTACAGATCTTACAATCACAGAAACATACACTGAAACATTCACAAACAATACACACACTTTTTGAACTTACCTGTCCGTCTGTCCATTGATATGCAACTTCACCTGCTGCTTCTGTTCTTCGGCCTGGGCCCAGGGCAGGGGAATTATGTCAGACGTTCTCTTCACCTGTCAGCCGGCACATGGCTGGGCTCTAGGTTGCATAGCAACCAATAGCGCAAGTTTCCTGAAAGGCACAAGCTTTGACAAAAAAAATGAAATGTTTTTTTTTCATTTTTTTTTTTAAAAAAAGGCCCAGAGCTCACCATTTAGGTTTTCTTTCGGGGCAGTGTGGGCCCCACTGCTGGGCATGGGGCCACACGCACCGAGGGGGAAGCCAGTGACTCGTATACACCTCATGCAATGTAGAGACATTATTTTGTTAGGGTGAGTTTTGTGACCAATTAAAACTGTAGAGCCTAACTTCCATTATTCGCTCCAAAGGGTTTCTTACTGAATCACAATAAGACATGTTTCACATTTAAAATTGTAGACATACTTACGTTCCCATAATACTCTTTGTTTTTATGCAAATCGCCAGGATTGGGTTCTATGAAGAGATACTGTATTGTGTGACCTGGCCTGGGCCCACACCCTCGCAGCACCCCATCCCCCTTCCACCCCACAGCCTTGCCCCTCCATTTTTCCCATTCCCAGCACTGTCAACATAGGCTGTGTCACAGTCACCACAGCCACCCAGAGGCTCCATCCTCCCACATTCCCTGAGGCCAGTCAGCCTTTGGTTGGCACTGTTGATTGCAGGGATGGTGTGGGAGCCGCTGCCGGCCTCGAGCAGGATTCGAATAACCTTTTGAAGCTAATTCCCGATTGCTGAAAAATAACACGTTCGGGCGTTAAGGGTCTTCTTCTTGCTGTGATTCTGGAGGACACATGACTTAATGAACCAAAGGCAGAGAAGAAATGACTCTGCGGCAGCTTGACAGCGGCCGACGCTGATTGCTCTACCTGATTAATACATCAGAGCAGACACCATTAGCTGCTGATTGGCAAGATTAAGAGTTCTGGCCAGCGCCGCGGAATCGGGCACCGATGGAGCCTGCAGGCGCGGCGAAATAATCCCAGGGGCCAGGGCAAGGTAATGCACCCTGCAAGCAAGGCTGCGTTAGCCCATTGCAGAAATAAGAAAGGCAGCTTGTCGCCTCCACCACAGACAGGCCAGGTCAGCCGTCTCTGGGCTCCACAGATTATGCGAACCATTCAGATGTCCCTAGAATTGCTACAGTGCTGCCTGTCCAGCCCTGGAGTCAGATCTGGCTCGGCAGCGGCATTGCGCACCTTTGAGCCCGCACTACACCAAACCCCTCTACAGCAACCTTACACCAAGCTTTGGGGGCTGATAAATGACTCTGTGACGAGAAGAGGAAATAAGACGCCTGCAGCAAGAACACTGTTTGCTAACGGAATCAATAAAATCTATCAGTATTGATTCAGAGACGGAACTCTTTCTTCCATTCCTGCTTGTGTGTGCTCACAGAAAAGCGCGCTGATTACGCTGGTCCATCAATGCGGGTCACGTGCTCTCACACGCTGCTCACGGCCCTCTCCGGTGTCCAGCCTGCATTACCCTTCGTCTGGCACTAGGAGTCGAGGAGGCCGCCCAGTCATGCTGCCCCTCGGAGCCTTACCACACAAAATGGCATACACACAAAGAGTGAAATCTGGACACATTAGACTCGTAGGAAAAGAAAGACACTGCAACTTGCTTTAGGTTTAAAAATGTTCGCATTGTCCATTATTGTGTTGGACTTAGAGGCTCAAATTAATAGGGGGAAGCCCCCTTAAAAAAGGGATCTGCTTTCACCTTTCCCCGAGATGGTGACCACCAACAGGGATGCCCAGGGGCTCATCACATTCCGTTCCTCTGGAGAGCATTGCTGCCCCTTCATGGGTATGGCCACCTTTCCCCAGGTCTACCTCAGGATCAGTTTTGTCACTAATATGGTGGCTCGGTTCACCCAATAAGCCCTTTCAGTGACACATCAAGACCTTTACCGACTTATTTAATTTCTGAATGGCTCAACAGACAGACACAGTGTGCACAATAAGAGCAGATAGACACTGCATGACAGCGATGCTTGACCTCTCGCTTTCTGTAGCTGTGGTAGGTAGATAAATAAAAGCTGACTGACACCAGAGAAATGTGTGCCACCAGGGCCCTCAACTGATGCCACCGCAGCCACTGAGCTATTAAACCCTTCCTGGCTTGGCGCCACCCCATACAACTACCCAGACAAACGTCACTATGCTGCTCCCCTAAACACTAGAGTCATAGGGGAAGACTGATTAGCAAACATTGCAACATCAACAAACTTAGGGAGGGGAGAAAATATTGCACGTACATCTCAGATGCCGACTCTGTCACTTCCAACTGTCAAAAACCCCAAGTCTCTGGCAGGGAGTAGGTGAGGGGGAATTTCCTTGGGCCTCCATTGCCAGAGATCTGCTCACCGTTGAATTATCTGTGGTTGTTTGCTTCAAGGGGTGAATGTAGTGGATTACTTCACCCTACCTTAACCTATCCCCTTCCCCTACTCCCCATCTATTCTTAATAAAAATGAACAAAAATCCCTAACGAATTCGACCCAAAAAATGTGGTAATTTCTCATTAGGTATTTTTGTATTCGATCATTCATGCCGTGTTCGTTCGAGAGAGGGGCGCACGCTACCTTTTTTGTATTTTTGGAAGGAATGTGGGGTTATGATATGATATGATATGATATTTTATTTCTATCGTGCTCTTGGTACTCTTGTTCAGAAGGGAATTGCCATAGCATTTTGGTGCTGGACTGCTCATGTGGGTGGGACAAAGACTGATATGCAAATGGATATTTCCCATCTGTGGAAGGGTCAGTGAGCAAAAAGCAGATGGCTGCGAACTCTCAAAGTGGTTAAATACCATTGAACAGGTTATCATTCCGTGTTCTTTCGAGAG
Organism: Ambystoma mexicanum; assembly: GCF_040938575.1. NCBI lineage: Eukaryota > Metazoa > Chordata > Amphibia > Caudata > Ambystomatidae > Ambystoma > Ambystoma mexicanum. The sequence continues at coordinate 249,735,488 of NC_090926.1, read as the reverse complement.
AGGGGCGCCTGCTACCTTTTTTGTATTTTTGAAAGGAACTTGGGGTTGGTCACCCTAAGTTACCTGGGGGCAACCAGACGTGGACTCCCTGCTCACTGTGCTCTGAGAGGCACAGCTTCACCTCGTTGATGAGGCCCAACAAGGCTGAAACATGTGTATGGGGTTGCTGTTGGTACTCTTGTTCAGAAGGGAATTGCTGTAGCATTTCGGTGCTGGACTGCTAATGTGAGCAGGACAAAGAATGATATGCAAATGGATATTTCCCATTTGTGAAAGGTACAGTGAGCAAAAAGCAGATGGCTGCGAACTCTCAAAGTGGTTAAAAACCATTGAACAGGTTATCATGCCGTGTTCTTTTGAGAGAGGGGCACCTGCTACCTTTTTTTGTACATTTCTGTAGATACCTAATGTAGTCAGTGCTTTAAATGAAAAAAGGAAGTGCAGGTACTCACCAAGCTATGAGGCCGGACATTCCGGTGCAGCGCTTTGTGCACCATCCGTTTCGGCATGGTACCTTGGGCACAGGTCCCTTTTACACATACCCTGTTGTTTGCAGGCAATGCCCAGTGAGATTAAATTATGTGTTGTGTAGCACACACATTGTTAAAGCAGCGTATCTGAGAAACTTTCACACAAAGGTCCAGTTTGTTGTTATGCATTGTGTTAAGAAAGTTTGAATATATTTATTAAGTGAGACTTTCTTTTTTATCTATCAAACTAGCAGATATCATGGCTGTAAACTAAGCTTCAGAAGGAGAGTTTTATTATTGCTTGCTTTCATTACGTAATAAGAAATTCGGTAGGTAACTTGAGCTCTGTGCGAGTTTTCAGTCGAAAACGTTCCATCACAATTCCAATTACTTAATCATTTACATATAAGAGCAGACCCTCCCAATAACAAAGTAACATCTTACAAAAGTAATTTCCATGGCTTTCCAAATCAATCCATGCTCCATCAAAGAATACCAATGTTAACAGGTGAAGCCCACTTAGCAAAACAGTATTCCACACCTAGTGTGCTGAAAGCACTGTAGCTCTATGTTCGTCTCTCCTTTTGTTCTGCAGGGTGGGTCCTTAAGGAGATATTATGGGCACTGCGGGTGTCAAGAGGAGGATGGAGAGGGTGCTGCTGTCCCCAGCGATGGCTGAAGAAGGTTAGTACTTTAAGTTGCAGTAAAGTGAATTAAGAAAGTTTCATTTTCACCTTGCAACATAGTTGAGTACCGGTACTCTGTTTTCAGGCATTGAGAAGTGCAGGTACTCAAATCCTCAAAGATAAGAAGTGCAGGTACTGAGGGCCAGGTAACACCAGCCCATTTAAAGCACTGAATGTAGTGCTTATAGTATTTCCTACACCAACATCCTACTTCCTGTATTACATCCACGCTCACTGCATTATCTACACAGGCGCACAGCCAGCCACCCACCCAGAACATTCAAAAACAGACTATCACATTCCTACTCATTGTCCCACCAGACACTTACTCATGCACCTTCTCTAATATCCACTCTCACTGCCTTCTCTGCACAGGCTGTGATGAATCAACTTCTGGGGGCATCAGTGGCCGAGGGATGAATAACGATTTCTAAACCATCAATCAGACCCAAACCTCTAGTACACCAGAAGGGATCCAAACAGATGGGAAACACAAGCAAATTATAAACCTCCATGTCCAATTTTGGTAATGTAGACTGAATGGCAGGCTTATCTCCGAAAGGTTGTGGATCATTGGTTAGTTGCGACACAATTATTTCCCAATGATAAAAGGGACTGTCCAGTCAAGTTAATATCTCAAAAATATCTACTTTATTTATATCACAACAGGCAGTTCTAGCAAAACTACGAAACACAACCCACCATGTAAAACAATGCAGAGGAGAGACAGTTTCAAAGAAGAAAAAGAGGTGCACTCTAGATACTGACAGGAGGGTAGTCTGTATGGTTAATAACCACAACAGTGTATGGTTACTTGGCTTAAGCACAGAGGGAGCAATGGGTCTTACAATTGTCCAGGGGCCTTCCAGGAAGGACCAGTGGGACAGAACCACAATGTACCTTGTGCTGTAGGTGTTCTTGGTGCTCGACGGGTCGAGTCAGCTTCAATGTGCTTTGCAGGATTCTGCGACAGATTTCAAGATGGGAGTAGGCTGTAGGCATCAGGCATCATGGTCAGGAATCGTTATTTCAGTGCTGGTCAGTGGTTCTGAAGCACTGGTCTAGATTTCTTAGATGTCTTTAAGCGAATGTAGCATGAACACGGTCAGCTTTGCAGTCAGTTGCAGCTTGAGGAGCTAGACTGAAATGAAAAATGTCAGGTACGGCGAATGTTGGTAGACCCTCATCGAGGAACTTCTCACAGCTTCTTCAATGGGCTTATGTCATCCTTTAAGGTGGACGTCCCAAAGCTGAGGAGTGTGTTGCAAGCGTCTGCCTTGTCCTCGGTTTTGGGTTTAGAGACCTTCTGGCACTTCCTACATAAGAAGCTTGCTGCAGAGCCTATCAGGGCACGCTGTTTGCTGGCTAGGTACCGGTACTGGAGTGGATAGAGGGTCCTCTGGATGCGGTATCTCCCTCTGTTCCCTGGGAGATGTTTAGGGGAGGAATCTTTATTCCATCTTTGGAGAACCTGGTCTTCCTTCACTGGCAGAAGATGTAAGGCAGACTGTACCTTCAGCCAGGGTCCTGTGATGAGTTATACTCGCTACCTCCTGCAAAGTCTTCAGATGATCTGCCAAAAGAGGGGCCCAGCCCTCTTTTAAAGCCAAATGGGCCACAGTGATTGGTGTATGCCTACCTTAAAGAACCAATCCTGGGGTCCGCACCAACAATCTCCTGTATGCGTGAGGTCATAACCAGAGTGCTTTGCAACAGGAAAGACAAAATAGGGGGAAAACATCACCCATTTTCCTGTCTGTTGTGGAACAAAGATTCTTTCTGGTTAATGGATCTCTCTGTGCTTCCTAATTAAAGCAGCAGGTCTCCGTTGAAGCTGCAACGAGACCTGCAAACCACATTGTCGTACCTTATGAATAGGGTCTGCCTGCGGGGTGAACTACTGTAAACACGCAGTCCCAGACATGACAGCTCACTGTCATAGATACTCAGGGTGGGAGCTAGCTTCAGATTGACATAGTTACATATGAAAAGTTGTTATGGTTTTCAGTCTCCTTTGTTAACCTCTTCAGCCAGGCCCCAGGACGACCTGTTTGAAGTACCCTCTAATTGGTATGCTAATCGCTTCTACCAGCTGCAGTGCCCAACAAAAGAGCAGAGTGGATCCATGGAGCCTTTGTTAGTTAATCATGCTGGCCATGGCAGGGGGCAAGGGTTGCTGCTCCTCTTTATGGTGATGCATTGTATACTCCTGCTGTCATATGCCAACTAAACATGACAGGGCGGAATGTGCCTGTAGGCTGTGTCCACCCAGAGAACACGGGTCTATGCGTTTGTTGTGGTGTAAGCATAGGAAAATTTGTGTGGATTAGCCCCACACATTTTCCTGAGGTTGGGCTACCATCAATCTATTTAATTAAACATTTTAAAAAAGCCCAGTAGAGCGCACACCCACCGTGTGGGTGGTCAAAACCCTCACATGTCCCCCAGCATGTGATCCACCACCCTACTGAGGGTCTGGTTCATCATCTAGTCAAAAGTACCGGCTGAGGCCATCTGCATTTCCATGCTGGGAGCCTTGCTTGTGCTGGATATCTATATCTAATCCCTCTAGGGATATGGCCCAACGCAAAAGCTTAGGGTTCTCCCCTTGCATGTCCATTAACCATCGAAGAGGCCGCTGGTCTGTTTGGATAGTTTAGTGGGACCCAAAGATGTAGGGTTTCAGCTTCTTTACTGCCCACATGACCGGCTAAGCCTCTTTTTCAATGACAGCCCAGTTCCTTTCCATTTTTGTCAATTGCCTGCTAATGTAGGCGACAGGTTGCTCTACCCCTTGAGAGATCAGTTGCCCTAACACTGCTCCAATCCCAAAATCACAGGCATCTTTCCGGATAATCAACACCTGGTCATAGTCTGGCACTTTCAGAACTGGGACCCTGCACAATCCATCCTTTAAATGCTGAAAGTTACCTTCTTTGGAATTTTCTTGCAGGTTATATCATTCAGAGGCATGGCAATGGTCCCATACCTCCTGATGAATGACCAGTAGTACCCAGTGAGACCTAGAAAGGCTCTCACCTGCGTCTCTGTGGTGGGGGTGTCCCAATCCTTTACAGCTTGTACCTTTGCTTTGAGAGGTTGTTTCTTACCTCCACTGACCAGATGGCCTAGGTAAGTCACTGTGCCCTGTGCTATCTGACAATGTGTGGCCATGATAGTTAGGTCTGCGATCTGTAGCGCCTGTAGCTCTTGTTTCAGGTGGGATAAGTGATCTTCCCAGGTGTGGCTGAACACAGCAATGTCATCTAAATAGGTGACACTAATGGTTCGCAGTCCAGACAAAACCTGGTTAACCATCCACTGAAAAGTGGCAGGGTCAGTCTTTAATCCGAAGGGCATCACAGTAAACTGATAGTGCCCTTGTAGTATTAAGAATGCTGACCTCTTTTTCGCACCATCTGTCAAGCCGACCTGCCAGTACTCTGCCGTGAGGTCAAAGGTACTCATATACTTGGCAGCCCAAAGCTTGTGAATGAACTCATGTGCTCGAGGAATCCAGAGAGCATCTGTCTTCGTGACAGAATTGAGCCCCCTGTAGTCCACACAAAAGCCCACTTCAGCCTTCCCACCACTTGTCTTTTTAGGGACCAGTACCACTGGGCTAGCCTAGGGGCTGTGGGATGGTTCTATCGCTCATAGGGACAGCATCTTGGAAACATACTCCTTGATGCGGTCCCTGACCTTATCAGACATCCAGTGAATCCTGCTCTTCACCGGCTTACTGTCTCCAGTGTTCACATCACGGGTGCACCAATCTGCGCAACCGGGAATAAGCTAAAACAGACTGGCAAACCGTCGCAGTAAATGATGACAGACTTGCAGAGAAGCAGATTTTGCACGTCACTCGTGGAGCCCATACCCTCACCTCTGTCATATTGGAAGAACAGCAAGAAAGCATTGTGCATGACACCAGGTATCATCCCAATACCACATCAAAGATATGAAAGATGTTATGTGCTCAGACAACCTTACCAAATGTACCCTCAAACTGATGTCGTAGAAGGAAGTCTGAAGATACCACTGGACATAGAAGAACAGATGTAAAATGACCCCATGAAGAGAAGAGATGAGGGCACACTGGGTTTCATTTTTCTTTACATGCTGCTAACACGCAGAATGTCCAAGGTTGGAGAAGAGTGCCAGTCAATCAGGATGGCCAATATGATAATGGACTATATATTGTTGCAGAAGCCAATCCACTGTTATTATTCTATTATTAGCTGTATTATATGAAGTTAGTGATAGTTCAAGCTGTGCCTACTTGATAAGAGGCAGCCAATAATGGTACTAACACCTAAATAAACCATGGGTATATATATGTTCCCTTAACTAATCCCTCCGCCCAATACATGTTTCTGTTTGCCCGAAGGATGCCTGTCATAGCTGACATCCATTGAGGTATAAAGACTTTTGTGTAACGCAAATGCTCTGAGAGTGAGAGAGCTGCGACTTGTTATGCTCACTAGGTTTCTCTACTTTTTTTTAGCTGACAATAAAGTAGTATTTTGCCAAATTCTTTCAGTCTGTCCACTTATTTTGGCCGGAAATCAGTTATTGCAGTAATCTCGTCCAGCACTTGGTACGCTCCAGGTGCTACTGCAAATTTTGGTAGCAGAGGATGGTTCAAGATCCACATTTTTGGATTCTTGACGTCTTCCACCATCAGCCGGAAAACCGCATAGTTTCATGTGGAGAGCGGAGAAAAACGTGTGTAAGACGAGACGGTCAGCAGGTGCCTCTTTGAAGGAATTCCTGTCCGGTCCCCACGGGCACCCTGAGACCTGAAGGCGAAGTGGTCGATTGGGAAGAGTTGATACCGAAGTGCTCAAACTGAACAATGGACGTACGTAGGTGCATCTAAGTGGCAAATAAAAGCGGGGATTGTATTGCATGTGTATATAGTGGGGAACGTAACAGGATTTGATTAAGGAGAGATATCTAATTTCCTATTATCATGGAGGTAGAAGGGACTGCATCACACTACAGAACAGAGTATTTTTTAAGGGATTCCTGTGGCTAGGCCAAATGATGCACAACACACTCCAAAATGGAGTAAAATCGAGATAGAGATTAGATACTTTACTAGAGACAGTGAGGAAGACTATCGTAGAAATTGTGCACATTTGGGATTGTGAAAATATTAGTGTAAAAAGTTGATGTGCTTGGTATTAGTTGTGATAATATAAGTTGTAGGTTGAAACTATAGAATTATAGTAATAATTTGACTGAATATCAAACCCTAAAAACAAGCGATATCATAGGAGGGTAGCAATTAAGAAAAAATAGAGTAAAATAAGATTCTTAGATTGTCAATAATTAAAGCAAAATAGTAAGAATTGATAGAAGCACAAACAAAGAAACAAAAAGAATATTATTGTGTAGGCTTGAAAATTGTTTGGAAAGTTGTTAGGAAATGGACAGCAATTGATGGTGCTTGTCCGAATTGATTGTTGTGGTGTAATTAATTGAAGTAATTGCAAAATAAAAGAACCAGTAATCATTGATTGTTCAAAATGACTTGTCATTATGGGGGACACTCAGCTTCTACGCTTGTACAAAACATTCCCGAGACACAAAATTAAGATTAGAAAATACCATGCAGAGTGGGTAAAAGACACGGCTGGTTAAATGCCCATGCCTTGGCCTCAAGAGGGTTCACTGGCAAGAACTGTATTGCAACACATGACAACATACTTACATGCTGCATATTCGCGGAAGAAGCTATAAATAATTGTAGCTGATTTAGAGCTATGGAAAATGTATTACAGCGAGAAAGAACACTCGCCCAAGAAGGAGTGGATGATTGATCAGCATAAAGGGGGGGGAGTGCAGCACCCACGGCTCCTCTTCCTCCTTCCGAAGACAATATTATAACCACTGAGAAACAGGGATTGTATCCTCTAAAGGAGTTAAAAGCAGCAGCATGGTATGTTAATCTGACATAAGCGCACCCCTCTTATAGTAGTGAAGATAATATGGAAGAAAGCAAGAGTAAAGAACGCAAATATATGTCTGTACACAATGAACATAAAGAGCGTGATGAAAGATATGGACAGACAGATAGATAGAAGAAGCTAAGACACAAAAAGGAGAGAAAGGCACAGCTAGTGGAGTGACAATAGTATAGAACAAGTGGATGGGAGGACAGATGCTATTCAAATTAGACAGAAAGTGTTTTGACAAAGTCAAAGAAAGAGAATAAAGGGAGGAACGAGAAAATACGGAAAAGGAACAAGAAAGGGCATACGAAGAGGAGAAGGAAAAAGAGAGGAAGCAAAAGGAAGAACAAAGAAGGTACGAAGAACAGAAAAAAGAAAAGGAGGTGAAGAAATGTGAAGAAATAGAAGCACAGAAATTGAAAGAACATAGGTTGCTAAGAAGGCGAGCAGAAGAACGGAAGAAGAAATGAGAAGGAGTAGGGGACAAAGTGATGATGAGATCTTATCATTAATAGATGTATAATACCAATTGAAGCAAGATAATGATGGAAGGAAGAGAGAGGGTCACAACAGCCCCACAGGGAGCTATAGGGGATACCGAGAATACAGACATGGGCTGATGAGCATGAGGCAGAAGACGTAGGGAAAAGGCTCCGGGATTTATATAGGCAAATGAGGGAGAAGGATGGTTATGACACCAGAGGGAGTATCAAAGAATCTCTGCCGAGGCAAACAGGAGGCAGATTGGATGATGTAACGATGGACAAGCATTGAACACTGTCCTTAAGTAGACTAGACCTTGATGACGAGGAAAGGGACAACAGCCATACCATTTGGGGTACAATGATGTCAGATGAAGAAAGGGAAGAAAATGAGAGAGCATGTGGCTTTTCGGTATATACCAGCATAGAGAGAGGGGTAAAGTGGTCAGATTTAGAGGACCCAAAAGAAAAAACACCAGAACCTATACCATATTCTGAACGACCACAAGCTCAGTTAAATAGCATAGGAGATATACCCTTGCCTTGTGCAAGTAGTTTAAGGTCCTTGCCAGAAAGGCGAACGGGTGACACTAGCCCCACCTGGATGAGAAGAAGTATAGGTGGATATGAGTGAAGACCAGGAATTACACAATTCCCATTATTAGAGAAATGGGAGGATGACCACAATATATACTGTGGCCACAAATGGATAAGGACAATTTGAAATGTAAATTGCCTAGTTTGACTGCAGGTGCAGGAAAATTGAGTTATGAATTAGAAAGAATGACAGCAAAAATTACGTTAGCAATGGGTGACGTAAAAGGTCTACAAGCAGCCATTAGGGGAGAGAGCTTACCATATTAGTAGACGAGCAGAATGTCAGGATATGCAAGTGTGAAAACATAACACGACACACAACGGAGCACCAATAATTGCAGAGAAGACATACGGAGGGCAAATAGAGTACAATATCCTGACACATCAGACATGGTGCGATTATGACAAGGACAATGGGAGAGGACGAAGATCCTTTTGGTTTTATTCAGGAGATTCAAGAAAGTTGGCATCCTGAGATGAGGGAACCGTTGGATACAACCGTAGCATTATTGTATGATATTTTATGTCAGGAACTGCCCGAGCTAGTGTAACGGCAGATGAAAAAACAGGTAGCAATGGAAGCGAAACCATGCCCCGAAATACAGTGACTATCGTACACCATTGTCAATTGTTACAAGAGAAAAATAAGACAAAAGCTGAGAATAGAAAGCAGGAGGAAGTAAAGTGAGTTCAGAAAAGGTTGTTGAAATTTCCCATAGAAGGAGCAGTATTGACAAGTGGTGAAGGTGAATTACACCCTAGACAGCAGAGCAACATAGAGTACCCTATAGATCAAGGTGGATACAATGTTTGGCCACACAGTTGAGGAAATGGACCTAGAGAATGAGGAGGCAGATTTCGAAACCCTCAAGGGCGAAGAGGATTTAATTGACGACAGCCACAGCAATGCTGGCATTGTGGGAGGACAGGGTATGTGGCCCTCACATGTAGAAGTAGAGGGGGCATGCAGAAAAACTGGCAAACTCCAAGAGGGGGAATGGGCTATTCTCCACACTATACTACAGAACCACCTGAGTATTATGCCCAAGATCACATGCAGTATCAGACATGTGTGCCGCAAATACAGAAAACGCAGAACATCCAGCTGCAACCTCAATTGCCACAAGGGCAACCACAACAGTACACTCCGACACAACAGACAGTACCACAACAGGGCTCGGAAAATCTACTAGCCCACTCCATTAGTAGTTTTTTATAACGGGCAAGTACAATTTGCATGATACTAGACCTTGCTGGCGAGTATGGGGATGTTACAAACATATTTTCCATTTACTGCAAACACACTTTTTTTTGCAGTAAATGGCAAATACAAGTTTCACTGTACATGCTTGACATCATTGCAGCAAATATGAAGTGTGTGTATGGCTACATGCACCATTTCACAAAAAGCACTGGTAAATATTTTGTCACCAGTAACCTTGGGGCAAGTGCATTTCTCTTAGGTCTAGTATGATTTTTAAGAATGTGCAAGGCTTGCACAATGGAATGAGAATGCAGTAGTCCCACAAGCACCCACACCCAGGATAGGGAGTTTGACAGTAGTGGGAGGGAATCATTTTACAGGCACAGGGATGAATTTATACCCACAATAGGAAATCCCACAGAGCAACCTGATGTGTTCAGGACTATCTGTGTCACCAGACCCACAAGAGGAAATGAGGGTCAGGGAAACTATAGGAAGCAAGGCATTTTCGCTCCTGTGTCCGAGAGGGAAAGTACCAATGTCTGACATTTCCATGAATGCACAGGGATTCTCTGGGGCTATGAGTTTGGTTCTTTTTACTGATGATTTACCAATTTTAATAGGAGAACATCACATGTCTATGCCATTATTGTATTCACTGCAGACAGCAGTTAATATATTAGGACGTGATTTGTTGACAAAACTTAACATGATGATATCTTTCACTGACAAAGGGATAGTGTGTTCTACTCCAGGGATACACTACATAAATTTAAGAGAATTCATATTAGCATTTACGGCCAAAAAGCATTACGAGGGGTCCCTTTAGACCTAGAAGTATTTTTATATGGAGTAAATATCTTGTTAAAATTGCTTCCTAGACTGATAGGTAAATTATTGAGAATGCCTGACAACTTTTTGTTTAGGCCAGAAATACCTAGGGATGATGACGACGGACAGGTTATTCCCATAGAACTAGAGGCAGCAGTGGTAAGAGAGGTAAGGGTGGTTGTTCATGTGACAGATGATGAGGGAAGAGGATGAAGAGCAGTAATAGCTTTTAGCGAAGGATACAAACTAACAGACCTGACAGATGAGGAGCTGTTCAGAGATGATTATTCAGACGATGAATTACTATTTTTCATAAGTCTCATGTATTGGATTAAAATTGAGAATAGGGAAATACCACAGAGAATAGCACTGGTGAAAAGAACCGTAATTTGTCCAGGAAGATTTAGAAAAGGTGCCAAGCATTTTATGGACCAGCAGTCCATATGATGTGGGTCTGTTGAGTGGAGCAGGAGCAGTTAAGATAAGTCTCGAAACGGGATCAATTTTGCCACAAGCAAAACAGTACCCCATGTCCAGAAAAACAGACAAAGGCATATTTTAAACTTTTTCTGCTTTAATTCAGCAGGGAATACTAGTACCATCACAATCTCCAATCTAACATGGCTGTGCACCCAGTGACGAAATCAACAGGGGGGTCGTGGAGCTTTATTCAGGATCTACACCCTCTGAACAATATTGTCGAGGCAGAGTTTCCACTGTTTGTGAATACAGCTACGATATTATGTAAGTTCCCAGATAAAGCCAAATATTTTTAAGTTATAGATTTCAAAAAGTGCTTTCTTTTCAATTCCCTTTCATGAGGACTTACAAGATTTTACTTCATTTTTGTATTGAAACCAGCACTGGAAACATACAGGATTACTCGGGGGTAATTTGAGTCCCCATCAATCTTTAATAGGGTTCTTCAAATGGACCTAGGTAATGTGTGACTCAAGAGCACAATAATTCAGTACGTAGATGGTATATTACTGTGCAATTAGATAGAAATGAGATCCAGACAAGATTCAGATTGACTAATGACAATATCAGCAGAGAAAGAATACAAAGTGGGCAAAGAGAAACTACGATATTGTAAGGAAGAGGTTCTGTATATGGGACAGCTAATTTCTCAAGTGGGGAGAAAAGTGACGCATGAGAGAGCAGAAGCAATCATGAAAACAAACTCAAAAACCTTAGACAGTGAGGGAAATACAACAATTTTAGGCCTATGTAATCATTGCGAGGCCTGTGATTTTGATAACATTACATATATTCGACCACTTTTAAAAGCACTCAAGGAAGCATAGATAAGTAAAAGTAAAATGACATGGACAGATGCGATTACTGAAGGATTCGAAGAATAAAAAATGGTGATTTGTACAGCCCTGTGTTAGTAATTCTGGAATATAATGAGGAGTTTTACTTGTTTTCACATTCAAATGGAGAAGTGATGACAGCAGTTCTCACACAGAAGACAACATTAGGACATCGACATAAACCATTAGTCTCCTGTAGTGGGATCTTAGACCCAGTAATGACAGGGCATTACCCTTACGAACAATCGTTAGATGCTGCGGCTTTCGTGATTGAAAAATCTGCAAGTATTACAATGGGGTGTTCAATCACGTTATTCGTCGAGCAGTCCTTATTCGCCATTTTGAAGAAACCCAATAGTACATTAACTACACAAAGAGAGTCAGGGTGCGAATTGAATCAAATTTGCTAGATGTAGACTAGTGAATCCAGCGACATTTGTAGCAGAACCAGTAGGGAAATAGGATTATGTACATGACTGCACAACTCATACTGAGTTTTATGACGATATTCCTTATGTTAGAGAAAATGTTCTCGGAGGGGGGAATTCGATTTATTTTTTTATTTTTACATTTATTAAGCAGACAAAACCCTCAGGCATCACGGCACTGTTACAACCAGTTACGCTCAATTAAGATCAGAAAAGGAGCATAGATATGTCAAAGTCAAGAGTCAGGTGCATATGTATGCGAGAGACAGGTGGCTTAGGTGAAGAGCCAGATTTTCAATGCTAAAAACATACGGCTACCTTTACCCCTCTTCCAGTACTATGGTCAGTCCATTTTCTGCTATCATTTATTGTGAGAACCTTAGTTTGTCCGGCAAACATTTCTCATTGTTTCCAGACCCGGCAGTTCTGGAGTAAAGTTGACCCTTCGCTAATAGCAGACCATTTGGAGGAAGCCACTAACCACTTTACGGTGATGCATAGACAAGAACCCTGTATTGCTCTTCTCAAGTCACTGACTAAAGTCGCTATCGACTTGGCACCAGTAGAGTCTTGGTCAGTCCAAGCCCTCCGCGCCTTGGTTCACGCATCATTTTCGAGCTTACAAACAAGGATGCCGCTGCATGGAGCAGAAACGGCAGATCAATTATGATCTGGAAATCCATTTAGCTTACAAACTAGCAATATCTTATTGCCATAAAACGATTGTCATGGAAACATCTAATTTATTGGCTAACTGGATTACAGAGGCAATCTGTTCCTCACTGAAGCTTTTAAAAGTTGCTAAAGAACATTTCTCCCATTCTATAATGATGAAAGATAAAACGCTTGATTCTCAGACAATGCGGGTCATTACGAGTACAGCAGTACAGGGTTAACGGCACAGGTAAGGATGCCAGTGCTGTTAACCCCCTACCGCCGCATTCCGAGGTCCCTTAGCGGGTCCCACTAAGGCCGGCTGGTTTTACCAGCCGCCCTTAGCGGGAGCCGTTAAGGGTCTTTTTGGAGCTAATAATGGGCCCGCTATTTGCAGGCCCGTTATTAGCTCCTTCCCTTCCCCAATGGGGAATGATATTCAGAATGGGGACTTACCGGGTCCTCCAAGGTCGGAATGACCCGGTAAGTCCCCATTCCAACTACCCGGACCCAGACCCGAGTTTGAAGGCAGCTATGGTGCTAACAGCTAATAGCACCATGGCTACCTCCAAACTCGGAATGAACCCCAATGTGAGGCTATTAATGTCTTTTTTTGGATAAGATCATCTGTATCCGACAGACCATTATTGGTCAGAATCAGGCACTTTGTTTGATGGTCCTGAATACTAGTCCCCTGATTAAACAGGATATACCTACTTCAACCAGGCTATTTCAGTTTGAACCTGTGTATGACTCTATGGTTTCCAGGGCTCTTAATCATCTCAAATCCACATCCCCCTTGGACCCAGTATCTTCTCATGTTCTAAAGGCTCTCCCCTCCAAAGCTATCTACCTTTTTACAGCAGCCCTTCAAAATTCATTGTCTTCACGGGGGATTCCAACTTCTTTGAAGTGTGCGTTAGTTACTCTTCGAAAGAAGTCCCACCTTCACCCCACAATTGTAGATAATTTCCTGTCTATATCTTTGTTGCTAGTATTGATGAGGCTTACGGAGGCTGCGGTTACCCTGCTTTTCTCTCAATTCCTTGAGGCTAACAACTGCCTGCACCAATTTCAATCATGTTTTAGGCCATTAATGGGTGTGGAGTCTGTCATAGTCGCCCTTTTTGATGACCTTGCTGTGCTTCAGGACTGTGGAGAGGTCAGAGTGTTGATCCTTCTCGACCTCTCTCTGGCCTTTGATACAGTCAACCACAGCATACTCCTGGCCCTGTTGGAGCAGGCAGGGATTTCAGGGTTTTTCCTCACCTAGCTTGCAGGCCTGTTGCTCCTCCCCCTCTTCTCTCTCCTGTGGGGTACCACAAGGCTTGGCTCTCTCGCCGCTATTGTTCAATTTATACCTTCGCCCATTGGCAGATCTTTTTGCGGAGTCTGGGGTTCACTTTTTCACATACGCTGATGGTACTCAGCTGGTTTTTCAGCTGGATTCCCCTACACGTGAGCCCCCTTGTTAATTGAGTTGATTATCTATCTTCTATAGGCAGTTCTTGTGTTCGGTCCCCAGACGGCTGTTAAGACCTGGAGCCCGCAGTTTTTTTTAGACTCTTGGCCAATGCACTACTCCTAGTACGTCCATGAAAAGTCTGGGGGTGAGGCTTCATCTGTCTGGTTCTTATGAAGCCCAGATAGCGACAGTTTGCAACACAGGTTTTGGGAAGCTCAAAGTATTAAATAAGATTCTTCCTCTCCTTCCCGATGACTGACGAATTAAAGTAGTTACTTCGGCGATCATGGTATCTTTGGACTATTGTATCAGGGACTACCTGGGACAGCCAAAATAACTGGTGCAGCAGCTGCAAGTGTTACAAAATTCTGCAGGCAGGCTAACCCTTAATGTTCCCAGGTTGACCCCGTCTACTTGTTACGTCAACTTCATTGGCTGCTGGTGAAGGCCCGAGTGGAGTTCAATACTCATTGTGTGACACATCGGGCTCTTCATGGCACAGGCACATCTATTTGAAAAAAAAAGCTTTAACGTTATTATCCTGCCAGGACCTTTCGATTGTCATCCTAAGTGCTGTTAAAAGTGCTGCATTATCAGCATGCTCGACTGGGGTGGGGTTGTTCCTTCTTGGCTCTGGCTCCCACTCTGTACAATGGGCTCCCTCTTTTCCACAGGGAAATTGAAGAATATCTGCCTTTCTGCTCTGCTCACTTGGTCCCTCTCCGTCCTGTATGTGTCCTTATTTTCTTCTGCTTAGCACCTAGATCCCTACAGGCCGTAGTTGCGTTTTATACGTTTTGCTACAATGCAATACAATACAATACAATACAATTCATTGATGGTTCTTCAAAAATGTATCAAACGACAGGAGAAAGACATACAGGATCAGCATTAGTAAAGTTATAATGTGATGGCGACTTTGAAATAGTGACAAGTGCAAGACTGACTTCACACTGCTCAACACAGGCTGCAGAATTAGTGGCACTTATGCACTTCAGAGTTATGAGGATGAGTGACAGTTCACTCTGAATCCGCCTATGTGAGGTCAACCATACATGCAGGATTGTCATGCTGGAAAAGGAGGGGTTTCATCTGCGCAGACGGCACACCAGTGCAACATGCGCAACTATTGGACAAACTCATTAAGGTATTAAAGTTCCCATTGGCTATCGCTGTGGTGAAGTGCAAGCATGATTTCTCGCAGTAACGAAGCTGCAGATGTTGAAGCCAAAAGAGCAGCAAATATTTCTGATTTTGAAGTAGAAGATGTTAAGCAAATGTCAGAATTTTGCATGCTGGTGAAAGAAGGCTTTAATATGTTGTCCGTTGTACAGTTAATTGAGCTGCAAGGTCAAGCTACATAGGAAGAGCAGGATTTATGGAAGAGATGGGGTGTACTCTATCTGGTGTCTTCTATACCCCACAGAGGCTATTTGTAGACAGGATAGCACTGCAAAGCCAGTCATGCCTCTAGCATTATTGAGAGTTGCACTGGATCAGCTTCACTATCCTGCACATAAAACCAGAGAATCTTGTTGCCATGATCGCAGAAGATTGATTTTCACCAAATTTGTTAAAACATGTTGCACAGTTTATTGTGAATTGCATTGTTTGCCAGAAGTTCACAGCAGGGCATACCTTGCAAACAGTGAGAGGAGCAATACCCAGATCCAATGGTCCCTTTCAGCATGTGGACATGTTGCAAACATGCAGTGGCTACAGATACATGTTAATAGTAGTATGTCCCTTTTCCAGATGGATTGAGGCAGATCCATGTTTGCACCCCAATGCCACATGTGCTGCCAGGTTTCTTGTATGTGAGGTGTTTCCTAGATGGGGGCCTCATTCCGAGTATGGAGGTAATCATGGCGCTATTTGCGCCATGACTTCCTCCCATACCGGTACCAAGTCCGCTCTGGTTCAATGGGGACTTACCTGTCCATTCCGACCTTGAAGGGACCGGTAAATCCCCATTGAAAAAAACATTCCCCATTCCCATTTCAGCCCTCATAGGGCTCAATGGGAATGGGGAAGTAGCTAATAACGGTATCACAATTTGGGGTGCTGTTATTACCACTCTGGTCCCTTAGCTGCTCCTGCTAAGGGTGCCTGGTAAAACCAGGTGCCCATTGCGGGACCCGCTAAGGTACCTCGGAATAAGGCGCAAAGGGATTACCGGCACCAATGTCCTTAACGGTGACCGGAACCCCTTTGCGCCCATATCGGAATGAGGCCCGGGTGTGTGAGAAGTCCTGTGGTCTGATAATGGGCTGCCTTTTGTAAATGAATTGTTCAAAGAGAGATCTCTTGTATTAGGCATAAAGGACACATTTTCATCTGCTTTACAAGCAAATAGTATCTGTGAGCATTTAAATTGACTCCTTAAAAAAAGGACAGCTAAGATTAAAATAACTTTGTTTCATTTAGGAACCAGCCAGGCTCAGATTACCATCTAACTCCTCATGAGTTGGTGACTAGACACTGCATTAGAGAGCCCCTTGCTCCTACCACTTGAATAAAAACTAATGCCCATTGTGTAGCAAAAATATTATGGGATGAGATGCATGATTATTTGACAAATATGACTGCTAGTGTTTCTTTTATTTCCCAACAGATACAAAATCGGAGAGAAGGGTCGAAGTAGATTGAAGAAAACAGCCAAACAGGTGATCCTATAGACTTGCTGAAGACACCTAGTTTGAACCTGGTGGCCAAGTGTTTGTTAGCGGTTTAGTTCACAATTGGAATAAGCCCCGTCTTGAAGGACCATACCAAGTAGAGAAGGTCACTCCCACTGCTATAAAGCTCGAAAAATGAAGAGCTTGGCTGCACCTGAATGACGCAAAGTTTTACAAAGGAGAGACAGTGAGAAGAAGTTCCGCAAATGCAGAGGATATCGGCTGCCAAGAGCCAATATAGAACAGATGAAGTAAAAACAATTCGAACTGTCAATAATCACCAGGTTTGAAAGGAAATTAACAAAACCTTGTAGGGTTCAACAAGACAATTCCTGTTAGGCTGAAAAAAAAATGCTTTGAAGCAAGAACACAAAAAATGCCCAAAACACTTTATGCTGCATCTAGCATTACATGCATTTTTGTATGCTGTTTTTGTATACATATTTTGATCTTATCCAGCTCTAGTGAGACGGCACGTTGATATTGGAACTTTTTTGGAAATCCTAAAAACAGTCATATTATTTTCAGGATCATCATTGCAATCGTATTACAATTTCTATTTTAAAAAAGCGTGGTTTATAAAAGTGACAGAAGTTGATTGAATGAATTAAAGAAAATGGGAATTTTCTATTATGTAAGATAGACATTGCTAGCAACAAGGCTGCTTACTGCACAGGATACATTTTGACACATGCATTTTTTTGCAATACGTCTTGTAGCTACATTTTGTTCAATGTGTTCTGTTTACTTCCTTATGCTTATAGCATTCCACGAAAGGATGTTTTATAATTTAAATGAATGAAGTATCCCTTACAAAAGAACAAGCGATATTTTCCCTGTGATTTCTGAACAAATTAACTGAGAAAAGGGTGATGTTGAAGAAGATCATCAGGCTATAAATATATACCTTGATAATTCAGCACATTTAAAGAATTACAAGTGGTGTCAACACATGAGTGATGTGGGGAGGAGAACGTCAGATGAGAGCTGCTTTGTGTGTTCTCTCTTCCATTCTGCCAAGAGCACAGCCAGAACATTCATTGTAAGAGAAATACCTGTACATGAAGTGAAGTGTAGCAGCCATCTAGCAGCATGCATGACAAGAGGACAATTTGAAGGGAAATGGGCAACCCTATGATGGATGTCAAAGAGAATGTTTCCATATGAAGATTCTTATATAAAGACACAGAAGATGGAAAAGGATCCAAATTGGAAGAGCAGAATGATCCTGTGCTCCTTTGATCTGACAGGAGGAGAGATAAGGATTGTTGAACAAAAGAGACATAATTCTGCAGACAACTGGGAAACACCAGGATTGCCAGGATGCTGGGAGAGACCTCAGCTATTGGTATATGGACAAGTATCCACCAGTAAAGGATGGGAGCTGCTACAAACAATCAACACAACAATACAATGATTTAATGCAATTAGAGAAGAATTGAGGGCCATCAGACTCATGACCCACCAGAACAGGTATGTCTTGGACTTAATTACAGCAATGGAAGGAGCTGTGTGCGCAGAAATTGGGCCTTCTTGCTGTACTTATATGCCAGGCCATGATGGAGAAAATGGAACCCTGACAGAAGCGATAACTATGCTGTCAATGCTGTATACGAAAATGTTGGAAGAAATAGATGAGACCGAAGATGAAGATTAGTTTTCATCTCTATTCTCGTGGATCTGGGTGGCAAATGCTTTGCTTTCAAAAGACTGGGAGCAATACAAGTGTTGGTATTGCTAGGATTCTGTCTTATAAGAATAATCATAGGCAATGCAAGAAGACAGCGAAGAATGCTATTGGGATGCAGATAATGATCGACGTGAATGCTGCGACTGAAAGGAACTTCCCTGGACCCCCCATGAGTAAGGTTTTACTATCCCAAGTATCATAAAAACTATTTGGGATGTTGGGTAGTCTGTCAACTAACTGGAGAGTGTTGCCATGTGACCTGGGGTGTTGATGAACACACAAAGAATGCAGGTGGCCTGAGGGGGGTGACAAACCGAAGGAACCACAGTGTGAAGAGAAGGTGAAGAAGATTGAGGAGGTGGTCAAAGACTTGACCAGAGGGGGGAATGTAGAGAAGCAGATGTACACGTCACTCATGGATCCCAGTCCCTCACCTCTGTTATATTGGAAGAACAGCAAAAAAGCACTGTGCATGACACCTGGTACGATCCCAATACTGCATCAAAGTAATGAAAGATGTTATGTGCTCAGACAACTGTACTAAATGTACCCTCAAACTGATGTGGTAGAAGGAAATCTACAGACATCACTGGAAATAGAAGAACGATAAGTAAAGTCTGACAGTTGTAAAATGACGCCATGAAGAGAAGAGACGGGGCGCACTGAAACCATATACGAGTACTTAAAGAATGAAGATGTAACTGAAGTAACAAAGTAAACGAAAATGCAAATACAAAGAAATCGTAAGTGCTGAGAAGTCAAGTGAGAAGGTATGCAGTAGATGTATATACGCAGAAACGCAAGGTAGATGAGACATATTGTGCTTGCTAAATGTAGAAAATATAACGTGGGTGAAGCAGCCATGTTGAGAAATTGGACGCCGGTTTCATATAATAGTAAGCTAAAAGCCTCAAGGAGAGAAACCATGGCTGCAGAGCTGAAAGGCGCTGAAGTACAGAAATGTGCAAGAACAAAGGATATTTGTTTGGCTGAGGATCAAGGATGCTGCAGCAAGAAGCAACTGCAAGGCACAAAAGAAGTCAGAGAGGATAAGCCATGTACGTAGGACATATTTCTCTCAGATTAAGTAAAGGAGTGAACATTTGCAAGTGCCAAGTATTGGACAATCAAAGATGCAGAAAGCATATGCAAAAAGAGCAACCAAGTCTCCAGAGGCCAAAGAGAGTAATACCACCCAATATAATTCAATCAAATAGCACTAAATAGAAGTATAGAAGGGCAAATTCATGGTTTCCTCACACGTGGTGCAAGACCAGGAAACAAGGTCTGTTCATGAAGGCTCCAGGCGAAGATAGCAATGTACCTTCACTCCATTCAATGTTTTGAGGAACAAACAGTCAGTAAGGTCAATTACAAAGAAGATGTCTTGGCTTAGTGCCTACCTGATGAGAGATGGTAGGCTAATTACTCAAGTCGGCAGTTGTCTGACATTGTTCCCCACACCTGGGTTTCGTGTTGCTTACGTGCGGCTAACAAGCTGAATGTCCAAGGTTGGAGGAGAGTGCAACCCAATCAGGAGGGCCGATGTGATGATGGACTATATATTTTTGTAGAAGCCAAAACGCTGTTATTGTTCTATTATTATCTGTATTATATGAAGTTAGAGGCAGTCAAGGCATGTCTACTTGATAAGGGGAAGCCAATGATGTTACTAAAACCTAAATACGCTATAGGTATATATGTTCCCTTAACCAATACCTCTGCCCTACAGATTTTTACTGTTTCCCCACATAGGATGACATCATAGCTGACGTGCATCAATGTATAAAGTCTTTTGTGTAACATAAATGGTCTGAGAGTGAGTGAGTTGTGACTTGTTATGCTCGCCAGGTTTCCATGATTTATTGAGCTGATAATGAAGTAGTATTTTGCCAAATTCTTTGAGTTTGCCTGGTTATTTGACCCAGAAATCAGTCATTGTGGTAATCCCATTCAGCACTTGGTATGCTCCAGGTGCTACTGCATAATCTGCCAGTTGCTGTTCTAACAGGTCTGTTGCAAGGTTGACACCTTCAACTGACCCATCTGTGGCTTCAGTGTGCAGGAGGTCTGGGAGGGGATCAGTCTCCTTCTTAGTCTCTCCGTCAGTCACTAATGCCATGACCAAGTCATCCCGACTATAATGGGGTTTTAGCCGGTTGACGTAAAAAGGCCCCGCACATCTGTTTAGGTCCTTTCACATCAATGAGATAATTTAACTCACTGACATTTTCCAGGCCACAGTAAGGCCCAGTCCACTTGTCCGGAAGTTCACTGGGTTTGACAGGCTCCATAATCAACACCCACTGGCCTGTAGAATAGACTGTCACTGTGGCCTCTGGTCGTGCCAGTACTTCATCAGCTCCTGACTGTGATTTAGTTGTTTTATTGACTGTTTCATGTACTTTGTCATTCTAGAATGAAGGCCAAGTACATAGTCCACCGCATCTCATGTGGGGGATGAGGGATTGGCCTCCCATCCCTCTTTCACTAGACTTAGGGGACCTCGTTCAGGGTGTCCAAACAGAAGCTTAAAGGGGATAACCCATAGTCCATCCTGTGACACCTCCTTGTAGGCGAACAGAAGGTATGGCAGGAGAATATCCCATTTTCTCCTCAGGTGCTCTTCCAAGCTACCTATCACGTACCTTTCAGAGTCCTGTTGAACCGCTTAACAAGCCCATTGG
Organism: Ambystoma mexicanum; assembly: GCF_040938575.1. Lineage (NCBI taxonomy): Eukaryota > Metazoa > Chordata > Amphibia > Caudata > Ambystomatidae > Ambystoma > Ambystoma mexicanum. The sequence continues at coordinate 249,714,340 of NC_090926.1, read as the reverse complement.
CTTGTGGATGGGTGGATGTAGAGAACTGGTAGGTGACTCTGCACTCTTCCCACAAAGCCTTCATATACGCTCATATAAAGTTTGATCCCCTGTCAGAAACAATTACCTTTGGGAGATTATTCCAATCAGAGCCTCCGGAACCACAGGGGCTTTGATGCTCCGCAGAGGGACAGCCTCATGGTACCTTGTGGCATGGTCTACCACTACCAAGATGTATCTGTTCCCTGAGCTGGTTTGGGGATCCAAAGGACCCACAATGTCCATGTCTATTCTCTTGAAAGTCCACCCATCCACGGGTAGTGGAATCAAGGGGACCTTTGTGGCACCACTGACTTGCCTGAAGCTTGACAAGTTTGGCAGGACCTTAACTTTTATGCTGAACTGTGGCCAGTTAAAGAGCGCAGACAACTGGTCCGATGTCTTAGTCACTCCCCAGTGACCCGCTAAAGGAATTTGGTAAGCCAAATTCAAAAGGAACTTTCTGTGGCATGCGGGAATCACCAACCTTCAGGTGCCCTCACCTTCAGAGTCTTTTGGCTCACTGTACAGTAGTCCCCCCTCTCAATATACTTTGAACAGTCGAGGGGCCTTGCCCTTAGCCTGCTCCTTTGCCTGCTTCACAGGCCTGCCATAGTTGGACACTCTCTCTGGGCTTTGAAGACGTCAGTCTGATCTGGGCTCCCAGCTGATGCAAACTCATCCAGCTTGGGCAGGCCCTTCAGATCTGAGTTCACCTGGTCCTCCACCTCAGGACCCTGCACTGTGCCAGGCAACTCTGAAGTCACTGAGTCCCCTGCTACCAAAGTAGGGTCCTCAGTGGCTACTGGCCCCTCCCTCAGAGGAGTAGGCAACTCAGCCGTCTGTGGAACTGGACCAGGGGCTACAGGCCACGCCGTTCCCTCCAACAAGTCCTCTGGAAGCACTCCAGGCCCTAAGGTGCTGGGAGCCCTCAATCTGGTGACCTCTTAGCATACTTCTTTCATGACCAGGGTCTCCCCTCTCTCCCAACCATCTCCTCCATCTTGATTTTGAGGATTCTCCCTTCATTGCCTGCTAAGTTGGTCATACCTTGTTTTGCTAAGTGCACTCACCCTACTCTCCAGCAAAACTGCCTCCTCTTTTCCCATTCTGATGTCCTTTCCACAAAGAAGTGGCTATGAATGGCTGGTAGGCTTCCACCAAATAGCCCTTTGCACCTTTACTCAGCTAGTACCGGGGGCTCCTATGAGACTGTTAATCAAAAGAGCACTGCCCACCCCATTAATGCCTGCCATGTACATTTTCAATTCACTCTTCCTACTGGTTGCTGCCTTCCTTTAGATAAGGCACTTCCTCTTCCAGTACCGCTTTCATGATGTCCAGTCCCTAATACCAACTCTTTAATATGCCTGGCACATACTTCTATGGTGCCTTCTTCTCAGGATGAACCCATGCACCCGAGAACTGAGAATAAATATTTTCTGCAGCCGCGAGCACCAGCTAACATCTAATCCCTCAGCTCCCTAGACATGTGCGCTGCATGGATACTGCAGTCTTTTACAGGATCCATCCATAGGGGCCAACGTCTTGATGCATTTGGTTTTGCAAAATCCAGAATTGCACTTGGGCCCTAGCTCCTGGTGACTTTGTCCATTCCTTTTTTATTTGTTTGTTTGTTTATTTTATTTATATAGCGCGCCTGACCCAGAGGTATCCGGGCTCTTGCGGTGAAGAACGGTTACGGAGTACAATCATATATATAGAATACAGAGTTGTAGTTGCAGGTGATGTACAATTTACACAAACATAGTACAGAAAATAGATATAAACATTACCAAGGGGTGGTGGAATTACGTGGTGTACGGTCAAGGTATCATGATGTCCGATGTGGGCTGGGTGAAGTTACTATTTATTCAGTAACCATGTGATGGAATGACTTCTGAATATTTCAAATGTGGGATAGTTTTGATGTCCTGAGGAAGTGTGTTCCATAGTTGGGCGGCTAGTATCGGGAAGCTAGTTCCGCCAGCTCTTTTTAGCTTGAACCTGGACACAACTAGGCAGGAAGTGTTAGTGGATCTAATGGTTCTGGTTGACTGTTTCAAGGTTAATTTATCTGTAAGATATGGTGGGGCTTGGTGGTTCAGAGCTTTGTAGGTGAGGCAGATGGTTTTATGGTCGATTTTTTCATGAATAGAGAGCCATTTGCAGGACTTTCTAATTGCTGATATGCGCTGTCTTCTAGGTATGTTTAGTGCCGCTCTGAGCGCATTGTTTTGCATTACCTGAAGTTTGTGGATTATCGTTTTGTTGGCTCCTAGGTATAGGCCATTGCAGTAGTCCAGTTTGGACTGGATGAGTGCTCTGGCCAGTATGAGACATCTATTGGAGGATAGTAGTGGTCTGCAGGCTCTAATCAGCTTACCCGTGTAGTCAGTAGCAGAAGCAGTCATGTTGATTTGTTTGGTGAGATTGGTGTTAGCATCAAGATAGAAGCCCAAAGTCTTTACATTTTTTGCTATGTGAATGTTATTGCCATCTATGATGATTCTGCTGTAGTTGTGACTCAGTTTCGCCAAGCTATTGGTTGAACCCACAAGGAGGAGCTCAGTGTTATCTTCATTCAGGCAGAGGCCATGTGTGGCCATCCATGCCTGAATGATGGTGTAGGTTTCGTTGATCCGACCGACGTCTTGGTTATAAGAACCTGATAGTGTTAGGAGTATCTGGGTGTCATCTGCATAGTTTGTGTAGGTGACACACGGCGCTGTTACTGGCGGACCTGTATTTTATGAGTTATGCTCGTGTGTGCCTTTTTGCCCACCAGATCTGACCTGGCAGACAAAGCGGCACCCGTGAGCATAACTCGTTGGATGCACCGGCACCATTCCTGAACTGGTGCCGGTGCATCCGACCTCCCTCCCCCTCCATCCTCTTCCCTATGGGCTCAATGGGAATGGGGAGCAATGAATACCGGCACTCGGCAATGGGGACGGACCGGGTCCGCTGGGGTCGGAATGCCCCCATACGTCCCCATTGCCAGTAATTTCACGAGTTTGGCAGTTTTACCGGCATGGCTACCACCAAACTCGTAATGTTAGTTTTCAAGACCAATAGAAACTGTTTTATATCTCAACAGGTGTGGAGAAAGAGATATTTGGAGAAAATGGACTTCAGCAGCTTCTGATCACACATTTTTTTCATTTTTTATTTTTTTTGGTTTGCCTACACAATGGCAGCAAATGTTTTTGGTGATAATAGTATTAATGTAGTTGATAACATGAGTGATAATAGTATTCATTATCTGTTAACATGAGGGAAGAAATAATGCGAGTTAGGAGAGATGCGAGTAGTGATAAATACCTACTGAGACAACAGGTTATGCTAAAAAAACTGGAGTGTCTCCAGATTGTTAATAGCCGAGGAAATACCAGTAACTAGAGTACATTGCTTAACTTACATTGCATTATGCAAAACAAGGGGCCAATTCCAGGGAGGTTTGGCTTATTTAAAATGGGTTACAAAAGCAGAATCCCTTTATGAAGATATCTTTAAAAAAGAAAAGACAATGATAAATAGGGAGATGAAATATACATTGCCATGGCCACAAAGAGGTGAAGTAATAGTATGCGACCATCCATTGTTGAAATGTACTGACAATGAAGGAAAAGAGATACCCTTTTGCTGGGACAGATCACAGAGACACTTAGCAGGAGAGGTGTATACCTCTCTGGGTTGGGTAGAAGGGATAAAAGGATGTAGAACATAAGAATGTATAGGACATTTGTGGGCACCTGTAGAAAATTATATTCAGATTTGCTTAGACGAAGGGGTAAAATATGCCAGACTGTTACCATGTATGGAGGAGGAAGAAGGACCAGTGCACACAACAAGGATAGAAAATCCATCATTGTGTTTCAGAAACAATGGCACAGTGTGGATAGGGAACAATGTAGGATGCAAACATATCAAGGATATGCCAGGCATGAAAGTTGGCACAGCCTTACCAATGGACCGTAATTGGGCCTGTGGTTCACAGGCTTATATTCAGCTCCCACAACATTAGGGTTGCATGTGTTCACTAGCAGTGTTACATGCACCGGCACTGGTGGTGTCTCAAAGTGATGTGATGCAAATTGGAGATTACCCTATGGTGAACAGGGTACAGAAAGATAAGGTATATGAAACACTACAATTATTTTTCTACTGCATCTATTGATGCAATGGACGATATCCCATCTGATGTTCTTTGCATCCCTTTTTCCCCCGTTTTGCAGTGAATGCCAAGTAGTTGCAGATAACTAGATGGGAGTTACTGCAGGCCACAAACGCCACTGAGAAAGGGCTCAATGCTATTAAGGAGGAGCTGAGAGCTATCAGATTGATGACTCTCCAAAATTGGTATGTCCTCGACCTCCTCACTGCCATGATGGGTGGCATATGTGCAAAAATCAGCTCCAGCTGTTGCACATTCACATCAGCACATGATGAGCAGAATGGGAGCTTGACAGAAGCAATACATTTTGCACACAAAAAAGGTCCAGGAAATTTGTGAAGTTGAAGATGAGGTCTGGTTCACGGCTTTGATCCTATGGGTGCCTACCCGGCTAGTTAACATGTTCAAAATAATAATAGCAGTTCTGTTTTTGGTACTAGCAGGTCTTTGTATCCTGCAAATAATATTGGCACAGTGTAGGAACATGGGGAAAGGGGTTGTGGAGCAACAAATGCTGACAGTAATATTGGGTAAAGATAAAGTGAAACACATCCAAACTCAAACAGATGAACCACATCAAATGCATGTCATTGATAGACCTATTGGACCCCCAGGTACCAGGTTTGAGCCCCCTTTCAATCCTGAAAATTATACCAGGCACTGTGTTGATTGTGAAGGAGATGGGGATTGCTGCTTTATGGCAGGTGGGCCAGAGGAGTACATAGAACAAGGAGACAGCTTGAGAGGTGTGTTTAAAGTATGGATACCTAAGTATGGGTATGACCAGTTGAAGGAAAATGCAGGTGTGGTCAACAAATTGACCAAAAGGGGAGAGTGTGATAATGGAGATGATCAGAAAAAGTACAAACTGAGAAACATTCAGCAAAATCACCAATGGTCATTCGGCCACTGTGAAGAGTAGAACAGGTTGCGTGACACAAGCAGGACGAGAAGTAGTTTGTATTCACATAAGTAGGGCAGGCTGCAGAATACCCAGACATGGTTATACAAGTAGTACAGAGATGGGCAGCAAAGGAGAGAGTGCAGCATACATGGTCAGGGAATAATGAATTGTGGCCTGCAAAAGACACGAAGAACACTAACATGGCAGAGAAAAGAACTAAAGTACTGACATTGCTCAGACCAAACCCTGCAAAGCCCCAATTCTTAAATACTGCATCCAGGCATAAAATTGTATAACATGAAATTCTAGGCCTCATGAGGATAAGCCAGCAGCCCCAAGAACCAAGGTCAGTGCACCGAGAGGAGTTTGGCTTAGAAGCTGAAACCACACCAGACAATGTTTCCCCCAGGATTGATTGATATTTTATTTCTATCGCACTCGTACGCAAGTGTTTCAGAGCGCAACAAGGCAAGGGAGGGGAACAGGGGGGAACAAAACAGCGATCTTACTAGGCCCAGTGACATTGAGAACGCGCAAGTGCATGGGAGAGGGGGGAGGGTAAAAGTGCATGGAAGGGGGAGAAGTGGAAAGTGCGAAGCAGAGTAGAAATCATAAAAATAACAATAAATAAATAATGAAGGCAACAAACAGTGGTAATGCAACCAGCAATTTGCAAGTGCTAGGTTTAAGGCAGCAGACAGGGTAGGTCTGATAAGTGCAGGAAGAAAAAGGGGGGGCTCTATGGGTACAGATACAGACCCCAGTGCAAGGGGTGGCCCGGAGGCAGTGCGGGAGGGTGGCAGGGTGAGCAGGTACCTGGGCCCAAAGGACAGAGGGTGACCAGGTGCACAGTGCCAAGAGAGAACAGATTAGCAGGGGAGAGGGGGAGCGAAGGCAGAAGAAAAGAGGAAGGTCTTGAGGTGCTTCCGGAACCAGAGATGGTTCTCCTCAAGTTTTAGAGTGGCAGGGTGGCTGTTCCAGAGGGAGGCCCCAGCCGAAGACAGATATCTACCCCCAGCTCGTTTCTTTGAAAAACGACTGACCCTGAGGGAGTTGGAGGTAGAGGAGCAAAGAGCTCGAAAGGGGAGGTATTTGCGGAGGGATAGATGAAGGTATTTTTGACCCAGGCCCCAGAAAGCCTTGTGGACAATGCAGAGGGTTTTGAATTTAATCCTTGCATCCACTGGGAGCCAGTGGAGAAATTTCAGAGCTGGAGAAATACGATCAGGACATAAACAGCATACAGTTATCAAAGTTAATTTGTTTAAAAAACAGACACATCCTTGAATGCAAGGTGCAAGTAGCCACTACTGTGCCAATTGATCCCATAATGAACGAATATACAACGTCCCAAGTGGCTGTCGAAGGAAAGCACACACACGTCAGGATAGTAGAAACTCCAATAAATAGATGAAATTGAACTCTGAACATTGGTCCTCTACCACTTCGCGCCTTGAAACACTTGTGTATAGGTGCGTTATAAATGCCATATCATATGACCGAAACAATGGTCATCTAGTCCAGGCCCAATTGGATAGTGCACCTGCCACTTCCTTAGCACATTCAGACACAGAGACGAGATGGTAAGGCGACAAACAGACTGGCAGAGAAGGCCTCAGCCCTGGGAGCGAGAAGTGAGTAACATCTTTAAACTGGATCATAGGGGTTCGCCCACCTCTCTTTCCACACCACGTACCCTGGAAACGCATAAAAGTGCTTCAGGTCAGATGAGAAAATGACTGACCAATCAAATTATTATTATTATAATTATTATCATTATTATTATGGTATTTATTGAGTGTGCACCTAGCTTCAAGAAGCATCAGCGTGCTTTACAGAGGTATTCTACAGCACAGATTGCATTCTTCTCATCGACTACTGTAGTAGAGTGCCAACCAATGGCATGGTAGATTGAAATGCATTTTCTGTAAAAGGATTTATTGTGAAAGAACCAATAGTAAAGGTTTCACCCATAGGTAACTATATGCTCTATATTCCACTAGCCAGTCGAGTGAGAGAGCAGAGGGTTTTTAAGATGATTACTATGACATCAGCTATGACATTTATCTGGTTTATATCTGTGCTGTTCCTAACACCTTACGACCCAGGCAGAGGACCATGGTGCTATTAGCACCATGGTCCATGCCGGTGTCCGCCATGGCGGAATGGGGAATTACCACCCCATTCCAAGGTTGGCGCGGCGGTAATTCCCCATGCCGCCAGGGCCCTTCCCCATTCCCATTTTTGCCCCATAGGGCTCAATAGGAATGGGGAAGGCGCTAAGTACGGTGCCGCAAATTGTGGCACCGTACTTAGCACCAAGGTCCCTTTATGGGTCCCTACTTTAACAGCTGGTAAAACCAGCCATTAAGGTCGGGTCCCGCAAAGGGACCTCGTAATTAGGCGCTAATAGGTTGACGGGGCCGCAGCCTTTTACGGCGCCGTTAACCCATTAGCGCCTGGGTCGTAATGAGGCCCATTTTGCACGCTCTCCCGGCGGCCGTCTGTATCGGAATAAAGCTGGGTTTTCTTGTGCACTTGGAGTTACTCCGTTATGGAGTAGTTTCTCTTTATTGGTGTGTTTGGGTCTATTTTAGCATGAGTGTGGAGGAGACGGTCACTTCTCTGTGGTTGCTGCCCGGTGTGTCCGGAGTGCTGTACAGATACTCCAGGGAGGAGTGTACTACAGTGGTGGACTGCCATCAGGTGCCAGATTATCAAAGAAATTGCACATAGCGCTGAGCCCCTGTGTTTTTAGCACTGCTATCCATGTGCTCACTGTTTTGAGATTGTCATTCTTTGCACTGTTTTGCAGCAGAGCGTGACCACGAGGGAGTTACAATTATTAAAGCAGAGCTAAGGGCTACTTTGATCATTGCCAATCATGCCACCTCTTTGATATCGAGAAGTGCAGCTGACCTTCTTTGCAGCTGGCGAAATCCCACTGCCAGCCACATTGTGTACATTCGGCCGGTGCTGCTTTTCTTTTCCTGACATCAGATATCGAAAGCCAGCATTTAAAAAAATCGTGTGGTGTCAATTTTTATCATGTGACTACAAACGGCATCAAAACGAGCCCAATGTTGTTCCCATCTCCCTCCTCACTGGACTACTTACTGAAAAAACGTGTCGTCCTTCTGTGCGATGTGTGTTGCCAGCGGGTCTCCCAGAGTAAACGCAAGCACAAAGAAGTCATATGGCACTTCCTCACACATAAACCTGATTTGTCTGCGAGCCAAAGGTTTGTAACGTTTTCTGTGTTTACCTATGCTGTGTTTTGGCCACTTATTAACGTTATAATTTGTCTTTCTCAATTGAAGAGAGAGCACAAGACAAATAAGGACGAATAAGCATTTAATAAGCTCACACCCACACAGATGTTCCTATTACATTTCTGGCTAAATATAAAAGACTCACACCTTTTATACCTTTTTAAGAACCTATAACAAAACATATCCGTTTTAGCAGAATTTAAGAACCATTTACCATTTCCTTTCAAGAGATTTGTTTGGTCTGGTGGTAAGTGCTCAGCCGTGTAGCCTGAGTTTGAATCCCTGTAACGGTTTTTGAGGTAGGAACAGTAGATAGTTGCTAGATGTTTGGTTTTGTGAATTTATGTTGCGTTTGCCCCACAAAATTGCTGAAAACATTGTTTCAGAAGAGAGAGAGGGAATGGGGGTCCTGAACAAAGCATATCTGGTCGGCGTAGCAACAGACAGCGCTAACATTTATTTTTCCAAACGCCTCTGCGGTACTACCCAATGAGGAGTTCCCTAACATTATTTGCTCCAATTAGCAGCTTTGTGAAAATCAAGTCGGTTGCCATGCTTTCCATTTCCCAGCGTGCAGTGATTTGCAAGGTTGTGCTATTTGGCTATGTTGGGCTATTTCTCAGACAACTGGGCTCTTTTGGCCTACTTTTGACAGCTTATCTGTTTATGTTAGTCCTCCCAAGGCTGCCTTTCGACCCCCATCCCTCCACCCAACTCCATTACATGCACTGGTTGAGTTTTGTTTGGGCTATTTTGGTCTACTTTCGGCAAGTCCTCCCAAGGATGCTTTGTTGTTCATGTTTTCTGCCCCCAACCCACTACCCCACTCACTCACCCCATCTACCACTCTATTTACCCTCCCACCTCCACCACTCTCTCTACACCCGCCCAACCTCCACTCTCTCTACATACCCCTCCTCTCTTTATCCGTCACCCACCAAACCCCCACACTCAACAAACCCCCACTCTCTCTACTCCACCAACCCTACCCCCATTCTCTCTACGCCCACTCATCCACCCTACCCCCACTTTCTCTAATCCAACCCATCCATCCTACCCCCACTCTCTCTACTCCCACCACCAATCTCTCCACCCCCACCATGTTGCCTCCCCACAATCAAGATGGTGGCACCCGGGGAAGCGCCGTGGGTGGCTGGAAAGAGCAGGCAGTACACAACGTGTTCTTGTCTGCTCTTGCAGCCACCTTATTGGCCAAGCACCCTTCCCCGGGTGCGAATGTGGCAGTAGCCGGGAGGAATGTTTTCATGTTTAAAATGATTAGGTATCATGGATCACGGACGTTGTGTCCATTCAGAAATACACGAGTTTGACTTGATTTGCACTTTGTCTCAATCAGCAAAAGCGTCTTCACATTATACCTTGCTACAAACTGCACCCTGCACCCTTCAGTGCAGAGCCCTTGCACAGGATTACATGTGTATTTTATTTAGTTTACATCTATCAGAGCGCATTGCACAGGTTCAATCAGAATTCATAGAGAAAACAAAAACAGGAAAGACGTTTCAGTCAGGGAACAGGAAAGTGTCTATTTTTTTTCTAAAACTCAAAGAGAAGGGGCCACTCGTAGGTCAGAGGGCAAGGAGCTCCAAAAACGGCAGATTGGAACAGAGCAGGCCTGTTTGGAGGTTCTAGCTTTTCGAGCTGTAGGTGTGATCAGACGTAACATTTCTTTACTTCTGGTTGAGCAAATACCAACTGTGACATGAATTTTCTGGGCCAAATAATGTAGCCGGTGCAGTGTAATGGCCTTATAAGCAAGGCATCCTATTTTAAAACAGATCCTGGCTTCTAATTGGAGCCAATGCAACTCAGCCAAGATGGGTGAAATGGCATCAAACTTTCCATTCCCCTTACTACATCTACCAGAATACACTATACCCTTTTCCGCAAAAATACCCCCCCATAAGACTGCATGTAAAAAAAAGACACTTCCCTCCTTCTTGATAACGGATCAATAAGATGACTGTGCATTGTGCCTTGCTCAAAATACAATCATCACTAGGACTACATGTCCCAGAATGCACAGGGCCTTCCTTATTTATGACCCCCAAAGGGATACATTTGACATAATACGTTATGCATCTTTCAGTGCAGTAGCCCCAGAGAACTATATATGCCATATTGCATTATATTCAACCTTGTACAGAAGCCCCAAAGAAGACATTGCTTCAGAATCCATTTGAGCTCACTCGCTCATCACAGCTGTCTTCCGGTGAACCATACATCCATAATTCATATATTCACTTATGTTATGTTAATTGAACGTATAAAGCTCAACTTACACCAACAATGGCATCATGGCGCTAAAAGAAGAACTGAGTCTGAAAACAATGGTGTTGGAAGACGAAGACAGGGACAGTTCTAAAACAAGAACGTTTTCAAATGACAGCAAAATAATAAATGGTTTTCGATGGCACGAAGTAAGGCCTGGACGCCCATTCTAGAGCAATGGAAATGCGGCACCTGAATCGCTAGCTGATCGGAGGGACCGGATGGAATGCAAGGGTGGAATTGGGCCGGACGATATTCAGCACCATTCCATAGAGGGCACAATGTACGATGCACAGAGATTTAAATTCAATGCGTCTTGAAACAGGGGGTCAGAGAAGAGAATGCAGGACTGGAGGAATAGGCTCACGATAAGGAAGACATGAAACTGCGCTAGCAGCAGAATTCTGCAAGGTTTCTAGCTTTCTCAATAGAGGGGGCTGGTCGGGCTGCGTTGCAGTAATCCAAAATGCCAAAGACAGAAGAAGCAACGACACGAGCACGAAGATGAGTAGGCAAAAAAGGAAGGATTTTGTGAAGGATCTGCGTTAAAAAATTACCCACTTGGCAAACAGCACTCACTTGGGATTTGGCAGACAGTGAGGCAGAAATCTTACATCCTAGATTCTTTACCGCAAGAGCAGGTTAAGGGAAGGGTCCAAGGGAGGAAGGCCAGAAAGCTGGCGCACAAGAGGAGGCAGCTGATTGAGGGCCTATCGCCAAGACTTCGGTTTTATTCCTGTTTAATTTCAGCCAGTGATTGCTCATCCAATTACCCACTGACTTCAAAAAGGTTCTAAGACCCTCTACAACATCCGACTGGGTTAGACCTAGAGGTACCACTATCTGAGTATCATCTGCATTAGAGTAGTATCGGACGCCAAGTGATTGGATGAATTTAGCTAGAGATTGGAGGTAAACATTAAATAGGAGAGAGAGCCAAGCCTTGCAGAACACGACAAGTAACAGAGACAGGAGCAGATTGAAAAGGTGGGAGAGAAAGAGGCTGTGACTAATCAGCCAAAAAAGAGCAGACCGAGGTCCATACAGAACCCGAGATACCAGCCTTGGTCAGCCTATCTAACAAGATGGAATGGTCAATGGTGTCAAATGCTGCTGACAGATCGAGCAGAATCAGTGCACCGACACCACCTTGGTCAAAAAGCCGGGCAAGATCATCCACTAGTGAGACTAACACTGTCTCAGTGCCACGACTGGGGCAAAAACCAGATGGAAAAGGATTGAAGAATTAGGATTCTTCAAAGAAGGAGCTGAGTAAAGGAGTAACCAAAGATTCCAATAGTTTTGTCAGAAAAGGGAAAAGAGAAATAGGGCGATAGTAGTTAAGAGGGAATCTAAGGAAGGTTTTTTAGGAGGGGAATCACCAGAACATGTTTCAAAGACGAGGAATAGAACTGGTCGATAAAGAATGGTTCACAGCAGAAGCTATAAAAGAGGCGATCGCAGGCATAATAGCTTTCAGAATGGGGAATGATATCGGGACCAATGGAGAAGTAGATTTCAGTCTGTCCATAGCCCTTACAATCTCACGAGTCAAAAAAAGGAAAAGAGGACCACAAATGGGGCTGGTTGGTAGTAGGCACCATGTAGATACAGTCGTTGTTCTGAGATCAGAAAAAGATATTTTATGCCGAATGGCATCTTGTCAATAATAAAAGGTGCAGAGGAAATAGCACAGTGGCTGAGAAGGAGGAACAGGGCTGGAGGAATCAGGCATGGAAGAGAGTGACTGTACAATTCTTAACAGTTCTTTTGGTTGATTCAAGACTGCTTGAAAAGAGCTAGTATGATAAAGATGCTTATCCTCAAAAATAGTTTTATGATAGAGCGAGGAGGCCTCTCGAAAGAGGAACCTAGTGAGTGGGCAGTAGTCAGCGCATCATTTCTGTTCAGCCTGTCTGCGGCGAAGCCATAGATCAGCCAGCTGGGAAGAAAACCAGGGCTCACAGAGTCGAGAATGAGGCTTTTTGACGATTTCAACGGGGAAAGACAATAGTGATAGTAAAATCCTGAGAAAGCATAGTCCAATCTGTAGCACCAGAATGACAAGCCTTGAAAATCTTAGCAGAGCTGTCTGAAGTATCAACAGTATGCCATCTATGGTCGGGTGGTATGGACTGTGAATTGTATTACAAGGTGATAATTCCACAGTACAAGTATTAGTGGGGACACCTCTACTAATGTAGTAGGTGAGAAAATCAAATCAAGTGTGTTACCAAGGTTATGGGTAGCCTCAGTGATCAACTGAGGGAGAGCTGCGTGTACTTCACAGGGATTGTTATGCTGTAAATTAAAATCTCCAACTATGATCAAGTCAGTAAGATGATGTTTGAAATCAGCAGTGAGTTCCATAAGAGCAGTACCAAAGGAATGGTCTAGAGAGCAGGCGGATGATAAACTATCAATAAATATAGTGTTTTTGATGCAGATACAGAGACACGAGTAAGCATAACCTCCATTTGAATGCTATGAGTAAGTGGTAGCATAGAACATGTGATCGAAATATCAATGTAAGGCCACCTCCATTGTGTGGCAAACCACTGTCCAAGCACAGAATATCATAATTAGGTGGTAAGATGTGGGCCAAGGCTGGGCCAGAAGATTCACAGAGCCATGTCTCTGTGACACAACTTCGATCTGAAAGATGCTCATGCAACAGTTTGTCAATGCCAGATCCCTCGTTGACCATGCCCTCGACATATACAACCTGATCACTACCAACAAACTAGATTTCCTAACAATCCGGGAAACATGGCTGAATCCTGCTGCTGACCCCTCTCTCTCCTTAGCCATTCCGGATGGCAACACCATCTTCAGGCAAGACAGACTGGTAACTAAAGGAGAAGGAGTTGCTTTCATTGCTAAAAATCTTCTACCCATTAGAGAAATCCCTAATTAAACTATCAGCTCAGGAGAGCTGCTCTCATGCTTTCAATCAAAATCGCCTTATCCACTACAGCAACCCATGCGAGGGTTGCTGCTCTCCTTCGAGGAAGACATTGCGCAACTCCTCTTTACCAACACTAATCCCTCCTCCAAAATCATCTTCTTAAATCATCAGGAGACATCAAGTTAGGCCTAAATGACCCAGCTGATTCCCATGCACACGCTCTAGTCAACACCATTGAATCTTTATGCTTCCCCACCTGATCTCAAGCCACACCCATGATAAAGGCTGCACACTAGACTGGATAGCAAACCTCAATTGCAACACCGACATTCTTATCAATGTTCCTTGCCCTGGTCAGACCACAATGTTATCACCTTCAACATTACAGAGACAGCTCACTCTGAGGTCTCATCCCAACCAGCACCATCCTCCCTCTCAAGAAACCCCCAAAACATATCTCCAGCCAACATACTCTCCCTACTGCTACCTCTGACAGCTCATTCACACACAAACACAGACCCCACCACCCTGGTAGAGCTATACAACCAAATTGTCCTCAAAGCCATCAACACAGTATCATCCCTGAGTAGCCGCAAGCCCAAACCAAGTACCCACATTAACTCATGGTATACCCCTAGTCTCAAAACCCTACGCTCCTCCAAAAGAGCAGTAGAGACTGTCTGGATAAGAACCTCAGACAAGAACAAACAACACTTCATAATGTTTTCAAGGAGTGCAAAAAAGTTATTCTTCAAACTAAAAGCGCCATATACAACAGGAGAATTGAAGAAGCTAGCTCTGGCACTAGAGAGCTCTTCGCTATCTTGTGCGAGCTCGAAACACCAGCCCCACCACCTGATAGCGCTGCCAAAGATCTCTGCTGCTGCAAGAACATCCAAAACGCACTCCTCGACAAAATGTCCCTACTCCAAACCAAAATTACTGCAAGGAAAAACAAACTCCAGTCTCCAGACACTTCATCAGCCACTAGATAAGCATAACCCCACCCCTCTCCTCATCCCCCGTTATGAATTCACCCCATCACAACCTTTGAAACAAGCAAGATCATCAAAGGACTGAAACCTTCAAAATGCCAAGGAGACATTTGTCCAGCCACCCTCATCAAGGATTGCGCTGAATAGCTTTCCCCTTCACCACAACGCTAATAAACAATTTATTCTCAACCGGGGTTATAGGTGAAAGGATCGACTCAAAAGTATTGAATGACAAAAGGACCGAAAACAAAAGGGTCGAAAAAAATGTTTTAAAAAAAAAAAAAATTGGGGGGGTCCCCCTGAACACCTGTTTTTGTGGTAAAAACCACTTTTTTTTACCTATACCGAAAACCCCAAAAATATATATAATTAACAAAAAAAATTCGACCCTTTTGTTTTCGATCCTATAGCGTCGACCCTATTGCATTCGATCCTTTTGTAGTCGAAACTTTAACCGGACACCCTCAACCGGCAATGTCCCAGTGTACCTAAAAGAAGCCTGGTACTCCCCCACCTCCAGAAGCCCACACTAGAGGCCAACATCCCCACCAACTACTGCCCCATAACGACCTTACCTTTCCTCCTCAAAATACTCGACAGAGCAGCCAATCTGCAAATCCAAAACCATTTCGAAACCTACAACCTCCTAGCATCCATCAATCAAGCTTCCGCCCTGGCCATGGAGCAAAGTCCGCCCTCCTAAAAATCCAAATGGACAAAATCAAAGACAAGGGCAATATGGCCATCTTCCTCCTACTAGACCTCTCAGCAGCCTTTGACTTGGTCAACCACAATATCCTCTACCAACACCTCTCCTCAGCGGCCCACTTTTCAGCCAAAGCCATATCCTTGATAGAATCCTTACCTTCTAACCGCACAATGAGAGTGCTCTCAGCCTTAGCGGCAGCACCTGCACTCCCCAGTCACCTCTGGAGTGCCTTAAGGCGCATGTGTCTCACCAACCCTGTACAATATCGTCACCAAACCCCTCTTTGACCTCATTGATATCCTGGGCATCACCTACACTAACTATCCAGACGACACCCAAATCCTCCAACCCATCTCCGGAAACTACGATACTGACTCCAATGCTCTAAGCAAACTATGCCAAACCATCCAGACCTTGATGGCACAACACGGGCTATGCCTAAATGATGAAAAAACTCTGAACTACTCCTTATTGGTACTCAACCTCAGCTAAACACATTCAATAACTCATACAAATCCTTCTCCATCAACGGGAACATTATCACCGTCGCTAAAGAGGTAAAGACCTTCGGAGTATATTTAGACTCCACGCTATCACTAACTAGACAAGTAAATTCTATCGCATTAGCAGCAGCATACATTGCGAAACTGATCAATGCCTGCAGGCCATTCCTAGCCACAGACAGGTGCATCACATTCGCTAGAGCCCTTATACTATCTAGGATTGACTACTGCAACTCCCTCTTCACAGGTACCAATGCCTGCAACCTAAATAAAATTCACATTGCTCAGAATAACACCCTCAGAGCAGCACTAAACATCTAACAAAAATACCACATTTCCTCGGCCAGATGTAATATCCACTGACTCCCGTTCCAAGAACGCATCATGTTCAAGACGTTAGCATTGACCCACTAATGTATCTCAAACACTGCCCCTACTTACCTGTCAAAGAATTTTCAAAGCCCAATCCGCCAGACCTTCTCGTAATGCCTATTCGCATTTACTCATCATTCGTAGATACAGTTGACAAAAATCTGGGGGAAGCAGCTTCCCCGGTATTCGTAGCCAAACTTTGGAATGCTTTCCCTCTAACCTTAAGATCTGATCTCTCCTTCTGTTCCTTCCACAATGGCCTCAAAACCTGAAGAAGCACCTCACTTGATTTAGGATGGGTGGTGTGGCAACCAGGGCAGTGGTGGGCTGGTTGTGGTTCAGTCCCAGAGAGAGCACCATATCAGAGCTGGCAAACTGCAGTAATGAACTATGGGAGTATATAACAAAGGAAGAGGTGGAACGTGCACACCCTGTCCACGGCCCGTCTAGGACATGGTTGGGCACAGATGGGCTTCACTTAGGTGTGCAAGAAGTGCTCACACTGCGCTCGTCCGCTGTACTTCTGTGACGACATATAGAGCTACATTGACACATTTTATCACCAGGCGCCAATCAGGAGACTGCTGGCTTATGGACAAAGAAGAAAGACTCTGTGATAGTGCATGCAAGTCAGAAATGAAAACAGTTATCGGTAGCAGCTGAGCATGAGGCCCTGGAGCACCGTGAGAGGCCAGGCAACCTCCTGTCGAGCAGTTAGTCTACAAGGATAGGAAGGAAAAGTTAAATAATTAGAGAAACACAAAGGTAGATAAAATAATAAAATATATTGACTAAGTAGGACAAAATGGTTCAAACAGCATCCAGTCATATGGCTTACACCTAGGATATCATCCGGTGCCCTGAAAGAAAAAAAAAATGAATAAACAAAGGAAACAGATTGGAAGTAACCAAAGGAAACCCTGCCAAGTAGCGGTATCCCACATGACTACATGCCCCATAATGTACTTTCAGTGGGGAACTGTGAAATGCAAGACTGTGTTAGTTCTCTTTTGAGAACAGGACACATCTTGGAAGGAACAACAGGAAGTCCAAATGTTGGTTGAAGTCAACGGCTTTCATTTCTTATCAAACAGAGCTAGAGGGTCTGCAACAAAGGGGTTCACTCACAAGGTGGCACTGAAAGGACGTCCAGGTTACAGGGTGAAACATCGGGTGGGAGTGTCCCCACTAACTTCCAAGTATTAAGCCCAGGGGTGGTATGGGAACCAAAAGAGGCCCCAGATTACATATTTTCAGGGATTTATGTGAATACCGCGAAAAAATTATTTCGAATCTCGAAATACCTTTTTTAAATTTATTTTATTTATTTTTATTAGGCTTGGTTTCTTTCAAGCCTTTCACCTATCTTTATAAAGAAAACATGCAACACACACAGCAATTTACATCAAGCGTATGGAACACGACGGGAAATTAAATAAAGCATCAGTGAAAATTCATCAAAGGTATCCAACACAATGTAAACAACTTTTTCATCAATATTATAGCCCTCAACATATTCCATACACCCAATGGCTCCTATTTTACTACAAGTACGTTTAACTTGTCTCCTAAAAGTTTAATTATGGCGAAAGCGAAAATCAAGGAGAAATCTTCCCCATGATAGACCACCATTCTTCTGCCGATGAACAACTCGCCGTTGCAATGAACCTTCCACAATTTCGGGTTCTCAATCCGGTCAATCCTGTACAAAGCAGCATAATGTGTTTTAGATTTTCCATCTATCGTCCATCCTGGCAAAATCTACATGTTGTATCAACTACTCCTCTCTGCCCATGGGCTATTAAAACTTCCTTTGTTGTTAAATATGAATTCAAACGAAAGCGTAATTATTGATTGCAGTAATAGTTACTAGGGAATTTGGATGAATACTTAGGAGTCACATTCTATGGCCTTACTTCCTTATTAGGACAATAATATAACTTGAATGTCCCCCTTTCCTCCTGTGTTTCAATCCTATCCAGCCGCCACGACTTCAGTTTTGCAGCTGCTGGGTTGGGCGCCAGGCTCTCACAGTTATCTCTAAGGCATTTAGTATAGATCTGCAATTAGATTTACATTCGTCAAAAATCCACTTACAGCCGCTAACAGAAATTCGCTTAAGTGAGTGAAAGACCAAAGGAGCATAGTCCATTATGCATTTATGACATAGAGTCGTGGGGCCTCATTACAAGTATGGCGGTAAGGCAACAACGGCGCCGGTATCGCTACCGGCACCGTGGCTACCGTACCGCCATGCTAGGAGTTCTGCTCGCGGGTGCCCTTGCAGCCACCAGGTCTGAGCTGGTGGCCGTACCGGCCCCCGCGGCAAGAACATGATGTTAGCACCAGTACCGTTATTGACGGTACCGGTGCTACCACCCTCCCCATTCCAATTGAGCCCTATGGGGCTCAAATGGAATGGGGATGTACCGGGCCCAGCACCCGCGAAAAGGCAATTACCGGGTTTGGTTGGGCCGGAATAGCCCGGTAATTGCCCATTCGCTGGTGCCAGACCTGGATGTGAGTTTGGAGGTAGACTTGCCGGTAAAACAGGCAAGGCTACCTCCAACCTCGTAACAAGGCCCATGTCCTTCCAGACAGAGACATAATGCCCAATTCATGTCTAATAGCTGGAATAGGGACCCCGTTCGGAAGCGACAACACTCTTCTCCCAAATATGCCTTCCAAGCCCGTGCATACGTCACACGAGAGACTGTAGGAAGCTTCTGCTCCAAATGTTAACATTGGAACTGCTTTCTGTTTATAAAACGTCAGAACAGGGAGAATAGTACATTTCCCATATTGCTTCAACATGCTCGGTTTAGGCGTATTCATTGGGAAGTAACATTTTTTGGCCTTCGCTATCAGCTCCATTTTACAAGGATGGCTGTTCAAGCTAGAGTTTATACAGCCACCCAAATAAGTAAAGGTGTCACCCCTTTTCAAAGTTTCCTTATTAAGGTACCAATTAAAATAAGTCTTTTTTGTTTTACCCCTTAGTGAGTTGACTACCATGGTATTTGTTTTTGCCACATTTACAGACAGCCCATTTTGCACTACACCCTCTTGGAGAGAGTTGTGCTGGGCTGTAAACCAATGGGCTTCTGGTCAATAAGGACCAGGTCGTCGCATAGAGCATCCACCCCCACAGATTTCCATTGATCGTAGGTGGGAATGAGTGTGCTCTCTTTAAAGTGTAAGCCAGACATACCCATTTTTTACCCCATATTTTACCACCTATTTTGCCTTCCCATTCCTCTAGTACCCCTCGACCTTTTTATTTACTTATCCCACCCACCTACATATATAAGTGGTAAAACGAGGGTCTTGAATTTCGGTATTTTGGGCATTCTCTATTTTGGTATGATCCCCATTGTCAGCAAGTCCAAAACGTTTCCTGTGAAAACATTTTCAAATAAAATAGGTTACCACACAAAAGAGGCCCAGGGTGCAGAGGCTCACCGGGAAATCTCCAGAGTTCCCTATAGGCCAGTGCAGCCCTGATTAAGACTAGGTTGCAAAGAGCTGGCAAACAATGTTTGAGGCCTTGAACTGTTGCTAGGATTTGTGGGCAAGCAGGAGAAGTGACACTTTGCTCCCCACTCTGAGCTGGCAAGTGGCCACATTTGCAGAGCCCTCACGTTTCCTGGTTCCTTACATGAGGAAGCTGCTCCAGGCCCATTTTATTCATGAATTCTGCGAATTGTGGTCTTGTCTTTTCCGTTCTAAATTTAGGACAGGAAAAAACAACAGGACTGGTTGGCTTTCTCAAGCAGTAAATGGGGAAATGTGAAAGCTCAGCATGCAGAAATCCCCTTGCTGGTTTGGTCCTACGCAACAGCCCAATACAGCTGTCACATAATACATCTGAGTCGCTAAGGTTGGCCAACTGGGGAAATGATAAGCAATCACCTTCTCAATTGAGGGATAAAGAGTAATGCCGGAGAAACTAGCGGCCTGGGGTCAGACACAAGGAGAACAAGTACTTACTGATATATAGGGTTGCAAGTCGGTTCATTGAGAGAGATATTTACTCAGTGTTCTTAGGATAGCCACACAAAATCTGTTGGGCATAGGGAAGCTATACGGTAGCTCTTTAATAGCCAGTGGTTGGCAACTCTCAAGGACTGGGTCTGGTTACCTCTGCAAGTCTGCTGATGTATTTAGGATTGCAAGGAGAGATTTGGCTAGAAGCTCTGAAAATTAGCATATCTGGACTTTCTGGGCAGTCCCATGTCAGGGTTCCTCACATTAGTACAAGACTAGCAACGGCAGACATATTAACTCGGTACTGTAGGGAGGCAATAGGGCAGTGACCGGGGAAAACAAACACAGGCTTAGCTAAAACATACACACAACACTTACAACGTTCTAGAGTATTTAAATAAAGGTCGAGGGTTACTTTTCAGAATATATACATCTATATACATGGGATGGAAGAGGAAAGGGATCGGTGGAAAGGTAATACCAGATGCAAGCACAATTCAACTCCAAGGGAGAGGAAGTTCATATTTTGGGGCCTGGCATTTTGTATCCTGGCTAAATGGGGATGACTTTGATCATCTTGAACAGACAGAGCGTTCCAGTCGTGGGGGTGATTAGGGTAAAGGAACTGAGAGATAGCACGGGGTGGGGGCGGAGACGTTTAGGACAGGAGATGATCACAGAGGGGCAAGTAGCAATAGATTAGGTTAGCTTGGTGGGGGGTGGGTAGCAAGCCCATGGTTAAATTCGTAGACTAGAAGAAGGACTTTAATATGCTACTGGTTTTGCACAGAGCCAGTCCCCGGAGATGGGTGAGGACCGTGAGAGGTTGAAGATGGCGCACATAACAAAGTTGAGTATTTTGACAAATGGAGAAAAGGAGCCTAGAGGGAATTTCATGAGGAGGTTGGGGCAGTAATCCAGTCTGCTGAGGGCAAGGGTGGAGGAAAGTCTTTGCGGAGTGCAAGGTTAGAAAGGAGCACATTTTCTAGATATTGAGGTGGTTCAGCGTAGCAGCTGCGGAAGACGTGGTAATGAATTGCTGCTGTTTCAGTCCACTGCAAAGGGAATTGCGGATCATGGGGTATGGGATGAGGGGTTCATGGGAAGGCAAGAGGTAAGACGCAACTGGCAGTGGGGTGACGTGTTAATAACCAGCAGATAGATCACCTATGCTTTGGAGGTATTGAGCATCAGACAGAGAAGCGACATCCAGTGATGAAAGGTGAGAAGGCAGGGGGACAACTCCTGTGCTAAAAATAAGGTAGGAAAAGAAGATTTAGGTGTAATTGGCAAACGTATAATACATGAGCACAAATGACGAGATGAACGTGCCAAGAGGTGAGGTCTAGACAGGGGTATAAGAGACGGCTAGGACAGATCCTTGGGGGACCCTGACATCTAGAGACATCACAGAGGATGTAACATCATTCCAAGTCTATGAAAAGGCTTGACCAGATAAGAAAGAAGCATTCCAGGAAGAGCAGTGCCCTGGGAGACAAGGTGTGACAGAGTCGGGAGTAGGGATGAGTGCTAAACAGTATTGAAGGCAGTAGAGAGATCAAAGAGGATCAGTGTAGTAGAGAGGTGGGAGTGGCACATAGTGGAATGTGTGTGTATAGATGTGGGTGTGTGCAGTTTCCATGGAAGGATGATTATGCAATTTGGACGGGAGGGGGTCGCAGTGGAACGATGGAACACCTTGCGCTCAAAGAAATAGAGCAGTGTGGTGGAAGAGAGGCAGGTCAGTAGTTGACATGGTTATTGGAGTCAGCCAAAGCTTTTTATTAGGATGAGTAAATAGGGTGTCCATCAGTTATTGGGAAGTGGGAGTATTTTACTCCCTATTTTTTTAAGTTTTCAGTAAAATGATTTTTTAGGGAGTAAAAATGTGAGTCCAATTCCCAATGAGAGTATTTTATAAGCGAGTAAAAATATGGTTTAACTGAGAAACAGAAATGCTTTTGTAATATTGTTATCGTTGCACCTCGTTATTCATGCATATTAAAAGATACATGTTTCAGTCTTACATTCAGACAGTTGAGATGGTAGTTTCCTTCCTGTGGTACTAGGTGCACTACTGGTCCCAACATATCCATGGAGCTGTGGGGGCGGATGCTGGGGCGCAGGAGTCTACATGGATATTTGCTATTTTCTGTTGGGAGTATTTTTGCTCCCAATAGTTTTTTGGGGGAGTATTTGCCAATGTATAGGGAGTAAAAGTGTCTGATAGACCTCTTATCTGTAGGGCTTGCGTCCATCATCGAACCGGCTAGGTAGATCCCAGAGGACAGGGAGAGGTTGAAACGATGGGCGACGTAGGTAAAGATAAGAGGTCCTAATGCCTTGATTGTCTGGGGTGCAAACTGATCAGCAGGAACACAACAGGAGTTGGCCAACTGGAGGATGGGTGCCGGTTTGGCAAGAGTGTTGGGGAAAAGTGCACAAGAAGGTGAGAGTGAGAAGCCTCCCCAAGACAAATGGTGGGGAGGCAAGGAAAGGAGGTTAGGGAAGGTGTCACACATTTTAGAAACCTTTGTTGAGAAGTCATAGGCAAAGTCATCGGCAGAGGAGGTGGAACCAGCAGGTAAGCAGCAATGCATTCAACGACAGAGGGCATGAAGTTGAGTGGGGTATGGATTGCGGCTGGGGTGTCTTTACTAATTAATAAACCCACCCAACCACCATGTTTGGATAGGCCAAAGGAGAGAAAGTACTCGGATTGGTGTAAGGGGTAACTAGTGTGCCTGTGTCTTAAGGGGTGGCCCAGCTTTCTGTGCTGGTCCTTCCAGAGAGGCGGGAGAGATGGGAGTTAAAGTGATTGGTGAGGAATGGGATCTCATTAGAGATGAATCAGCACTTAAAACCCTAGCATTACGTCTGGTGTGGGTGTTGATGAGGTTAGAGAGAGAGTCACTATTGTAGTGCTGGGGTCATTTGGGGGGAGGTGGTGGGGCTAGGGATAGGATGGAATTACAGAGTAGGGAGGCAAGGTGAGGCTGCCACACAGGTGGGTGACTGCAGCCACTGATGCATGCTAGGGATAGAGTGACTAAGAGGAGGGTGAGCATAGACAGATTGAAGCATTATTATGGTGGGGGAGTGATAGGTTTGGCTGGGGAGATGGGAGGGGTGTAGGGTTGGTTGTAGCCACTAGCATCTAACAACAAACACAACGCAGATTGTTTGAGACCCAAAACAGTGTAAATAGGCGACCGTGGAGACCGAACCTGAAGCAGCTGTGTGCGTGTGTGTCTGTGGATGGGAGGGATAACACTGAATCCAAATCAGGGCAGTAGCAACTCAAAACAATGAAAATAAGCCACTGGCGACCAACAGGAAATACAAATGAGGCCTGTGGGTACCAAACATTATTCAAATAGTCCGAAGTGACTACAATTAAATGAAAATCCTCCCAGATTTGACAAGAATCATTTAAACGTCAAGCAACAAATATGTAAATCAGGCTTTTTGTGAACAATACAGTATTTAAATAGTCCAGTAGCTACAAGAAATGATACAAAACAGGAAAGTAGCGACCAAGATAAGGCCAGTAGCAGCTAATGTAGTTCTATTGGGTGGTGTGGTGCTGCCCCTTTAAGGGCGCGCACACGTGGTAGTGTGACGTTCCACTACACCGCATGAGGTATAAATAAACGGTGCATTTCCGGCCGCATCAGTGCGACCGTGGAGACCGAACCTGAAGCAGCTGTGTGCGTGTGTGTCTGTGGATGGGAGAGGCTCACAGGATCTCCGGCAGGGGCTGGAGAGTGCCAACAGTGGTGAGGAAGAACGGATCTGCAATCCTGGGCACGGCAGTGGAAGTGGAGGTGTCAATCTCGATTTTTATGAAGATTGCGCCATCTGAAATGCCACAGAGAAGGATGCAGACCATGCGGCGGTAGCCATTTTATAAACCGGGCCTAGAAGGATCATGGCTCTATTCTGGAGTGACGGTGAGCCATCCAGGCCCAATTTTTGGAAAACATAGTGGTGGATAGCTACTAGTAGCACATGATGTGCTTTGTGGTGTGCTTTTTCTATATTTTCGCTCATTTTGTCGAGTTTGGGGTGTGCAGTCAGGGGAGGCCTGCTATTCCTTTGTTGTGTTCCCTGCGGTTTGGAGTGGTAGGTAGCAAGCGAGTAAGAGTCCAGGATCACTTTGGGGGGAGGAGGGAGCAGAGTTGAAGAAGATGGCCGTTTTAGTATTTGTCTCGTGGTGATGGCAGCCATCTTATAAACAAAGGCCACAGGGGAGTGAGGCAGTCAAACAGGCAAACTGGTGACACTTGCCAACTGTGCTTCCTTTTGCTGCCTGATGGGCTGAATGCCCTCAAGATTTAGAGATAGGGGAGAGGACACTGTCACGTGGTTAGGATTGGATCCAGGTAGCGAATGGATGGGGAGCTCGAGTGGACTGATGGGCAACTCCAGGGCTGGTGAGTGTGCCGGAGCTGCAGCGCTCACCTGGTTGACGTTGAAAAGATAGTGTGTGGTTTCTTCCTGGTTCCCCTTAGGGTCCAGGGTCCCAGTCAGAGGATGGATGGGTAGCCCAAGGTGTTACACATCTCCAGGTCAGGAGGCTTTTAGTAGTAACTTAAGCTACATGGGACTAGGCTTTTCACAGCCCAGTGCTTTAGGGGGGGGCGACTACATCAGACTTTAAGGAGTGCTCGCCCGATATTGAGAGGATCAA
Organism: Ambystoma mexicanum; assembly: GCF_040938575.1. Classification (NCBI taxonomy): domain Eukaryota; kingdom Metazoa; phylum Chordata; class Amphibia; order Caudata; family Ambystomatidae; genus Ambystoma; species Ambystoma mexicanum. Next base: position 249,689,510 of record NC_090926.1, on the reverse strand, counting down.
CAGTCGCAGCTTAGCCAAATACACACATTATATATGGCCATAAGCAATAAAAGGGTCTTGCATGCAAGCAAAGCAACGGTTTGGGTGCAAGATAGGAGGACTAAATGCAAATGAGCAAAGAAGAGAGCTCATAGATGGCAGCGGAAGGAAACATTGGACTATATGTGATTTGTAATCCATATAGGTGATGTGTACATAGTTTAAGGTTCTCGCTATATCCTTGTCCTTCCAAGTTTGCCAAGCCAGCTAATATAATTTCAGAGATGATTTCAAATCCCGTTTGAAGATTGATAACATTTTAGGTTTGATGGATTTCTAGAAGTCTTTTTAATCGTGTTTTCATTCCACGTACACATTTTTGCACCCGTCTCAGATAGCCCGCAGATATGGGGCCAAGGCACACATCCGTGAGGAGAGACATTCGGCGAGCGTGCGATGGGGGTACGTGGGAAGCTCAACTTCTGTATTAAAATCACAGTGGCTGAAAGGACTGAGAAACCAAGCCTGAGATGGGAGATGTTGGTAGGATTAGTGTGAGTAGAGCAGCGCTTAACAGTCTAACCACACTGGGCAGAGTCCTGCACCTATAAAGAATGGTGGCCTGTGGGAGTACAATAATTGGCTCGCAGACCACCTGGTCCAACGTGGTTGCAAGGCCTCAATGTAATGGGACATAGTCCCAAGCTACAGTTGAACGCTCAAGGTGATGCTTATGTGTGCGCTTGCTGGGCCCCACATCCTTTGGCACAGCTCGATTACTGACAGGGGGAGTTGTATGGATGCATGGAGCTGTTTTCAATTGAACATGCAATGGGCTTTAGAAAGAGTGGTCTCCACTTAAACCAAGGCAGAGGAAAAGCCACAGCTTTGCAAGGGCCTGCCGGCAGCAACAGACTCCCGCCTGGTATGGCCATTTACAAGGTGATCCTCAGGCATAAGGAGCAGATACCCCAAGAACCGGCTGAAGGCAACTGCAATGTCATACCCTAGGGCAGGGGTCTGCCATCTGTGGCTCAACAGATGTGTTTGACTATCAGTCCCATGATCCCCTCACCCTTTTGACTATGTTGACTAGGGCTAATGGGAGTTGTAGTCCAAAACATCTGGAGAGCCCAAAGGTTGCAGACTCCTGATCAGGCCACAGTGTAGTCACAGCAATGGGTCCTTGGGGACAACGTGATGGATGGCACCCCAGTACAATCGAGTACCTTAAAGACCATGCCTGTCAAGGAGTACAGCAGTGAACTCTGCCTCAAATGAAGATGCATCCGGATAGAGGTGCTTGACCTGGAGAAATCACCCCATGAGTGATAGATCACCACCAAGTAAGTAGTTAAGGTTGCGGCTAAAAATAAAGCATCCACTCGTTAGTAATTAGTTTGAGGTATTCTGCAGATGAAGCATTCACATGGGCTGCGTGAAAGTGGAACAGCCATTAGGAAGCAATTGGTTAAACAATAAGAATCAATTTTGTCGTAAAGTTTCAATGCTGACTAAAGCTAATGGAAGTTCTGATTGTTCTAAACATCAACTTCCAGGCTGATTAATTGCAATATGAGAATTGACTAAGCTTGAATTGTCACCACCGCTAAGGTGTTTGGCCCTGCTATCTGCCCAGGAACCTGAACGGGAGCCCAAAAGTCTTAATGGTGACCGGCCTCAGCAGGGTCCATACTCGCTCATAAGGGACTGGACACTCCCATACCCACCGCAGCCAGCACAGGAAGAAAACAGGACTGTTTCCAGATCTGACTCCGTGCTTATCTCCTTTTCTTGAGGCCTTGCTGGTGCCAGTAAGGTCGCAATGGCTGAGGAATGCATGATGGAAATGCCTCCGGCAGTGGGAAATCATCTCCTCGAGAGATACACGCTGTTTATGACTACAAGCTGTAACCAGACCCCCAAGGTAAAACTGCCCCGTTCACAGGAAGACATTATTCTAAGAACCTGGACACTTTTATCGTTTGTCGCCCTCTTGCCTTTGCATGCCTTATATGGACCTGGATGCAGCCCATGGGCAAACCGTAGCATGAATGATGTGGAATAGAGTAGCCGCCTCATTTGTATATAAGGATGCAACTGGCCTGCGGTGGCAGTACAGTGTAATAAGTACGCACATACACGGCGGTTGGATTCATTACTTCTTTATTTGATCGACCCGTAGCCAGTGCTGACCCAGCTCCCACAACAACTCCCAGTAACTGTCCTTTCAGAACCCCCCCCCACCCCCCCAACGTATATAAACAAACGTGGAACATGGAGTGTGGAATTCCACAAAGGTGGAATTCTCTGAGCTATTTACAACATACAGTTCACCCGAGCGTTTGGTTCCTGCTTTCAATATATGCCAACCTTTCTGCTTGGGGTCTCCCGTGTGGTTATGTCAGAGTGTGGAGGGCGTTGGTGTCGTGGGGAGTAGGACAGACACTGTAACAGGGACCATGAGAGGAGGGGGGCACTAGCAGCAGGAAATAAATGTGCATTTATCAAACACCGATCATGCACTTTTGTCTTTACCAGCAACAAAACTGCTACCGACCCACACCACATTATCGATCTCCTAAAAATATAACGTTACTAAATGCATGAAGTATTTTCTCTCGCTGAGTCACAGCGCCATGGCCAGTCGATTCCAAGAGCATGGGGGGTAATAAATACTCCAGGAACAGTTCTTAGATGGCAGAAATACCCCACCCTGGAGCAGAGGCACCGAGTGCACAGGTGCTACTTGGCCTGTATGCCCCAGAGATGAACAATCTGCCTAAATATTCCAATCAATGGAACATCCCTAACATTCAAAAGTTGGCTCTCCTGCCCTGTAGCCACATTGGAAAAGCAGAGCTGGAGCCTTGGGAAGAGGTCCCCAGGATGTGAAGGGTTAAGGGTCTTCCAGAAATGAAACGATCATCCAAAGTTTAAAGGGTCGGTGCATGCATCGTTTTTTTCTGGGGGTGTGTGCGGTGTGCGAGTGCATGTAAGTTTATAAGTGAATGCACAGGAATGTAAGTGCGAAACTGCGAGTGTGCATACATGTCTGTCAGGGTGTCCATGTGGTTGTGTGAGTGCACATGTGTCCAGCAGAGTGAGTTAAGGAGCAAGCGTGGGAATGTGTGTGGATATGTGTTCTTGTGCATGCTTGCAGGCGTGTGTGTGTGCGTGGGTGTTAGAGCGCACGCATGTGAAACACCATTTCCTCCTCCTTTGTATGTTACAAGCAATTTGATTTGAGTAAAAGTGAATATTTTGTGTGTGCCATAGATGTCAATTTAATGGCAAGTAACTCACATGTCCGAAGCTTGAAAGAACAGTGTTTTGATCTACGTTTGTGTTTGAAGTGTCTGCCTTTGTGTAAATATTGCACCTTAATGATTCTTAGAATGTCTGATAGTGGGAGCTTTATTGCTCCCCTTTAAACATGGCATGAATGTTTTGGGGGCGTACAATGCCGCGCTTTTCATATCACAGCCAAAACGTAGCTGCATTGCCAATGACCGTTTTGTAGAGTACTTCATTACTTTACAGGCTAGATTCATGCCTTATTTATTTATCAATCTCACACGTGCATAAAAACATATATACAATAAAACGTTGCCGCTCTTCGTAGCAAACGAAGAGTAGACTGATTGTTGATTTTGTGCAAAAGGGACTCATTCCAAAGACCGATTCTCAGGGCTAGACCCGTGTCCAGTCCATAGCAGCTGCAGCTACTTTTTATATGAGTCCCTCCTCCAGAATGAAACCTGGGATAATGTGAGGGACGCCAGGAACCCAAGAGCCATTCTCAGGGCTATGCCAGTGTAAAGTGCATAGCAGCCACATGTTATTTGAATCCCTCCTCCCGAATGAGACCTGAGATAATGTGAAGGAATCCAGTAAGCCAATGTGGATTCTCAGGGATAGACTAGCGTACAGTCTATAGCAGCGACATGCTATATGAATTCCTCCTCCCGAATGAGGCCCGAGATAATGTGAAGGAATCCAGTAAGCCAATGTTGATTCTCAGGGATAGACTGGCGTACAGTCTATAGCAGCGACATGCTATATGAATTCCTCCTCCCGAATGAGGCCCGAGATAATGTGAAGGAATCCAGTAAGCCAATGTTGATTCTCAGGGATAGACTGGCGTACAGTCTATAGCAGCGACATGCTATATGAATTCCTCCTCCCGAATGAGGCCCGAGATAATGTGAAGGAATCCAATAAGCCAATGTGGATTCTCAGGGATAGACTAGCGTACAGTCTATAGCAGCTACATGCTATATGAATTCCTCCTCCCGAATGAGGCCCGAGATAATGTGAAGGAATCCAATAAGCCAATGTGGATTCTCAGGGATAGACTAGCGTACAGTCTATAGCAGCTACATGCTATATGAATTCCTCCTCCCGAATGAGGCCCGAGATAATGTGAAGGAATCCAATAAGCCAATGTGGATTCTCAGGGATAGACTAGCGTACAGTCTATAGCAGCTACATGCTATATGAATTCCTCCTCCCGAATGAGGCCCGAGATAATGTGAAGGAATCCAGTAAGCCAATGTTGATTCTCAGGCATAGACTAGCGTACAGTCTATAGCAGCTACATGCTATATGAATTCCTCCTCCCGAATGAGGCCCGAGATAATGTGAAGGAATCCAGTAAGCCAATGTTGATTCTCAGGCATAGACTAGCGTACAGTCTATAGCAGCTACATGCTATATGAATTCCTCCTCCCGAATGAGGCCCGAGATAATGTGAAGGAATCCAGTAAGCCAATGTTGATTCTCAGGGATAGACTAGCGTACAGTCTATAGCAGCTACATGCTATATGAATTCCTCCTCCCGAATGAGACCTGAGATAATGTGAAGGAATCCAGTAAGCCAATGTTGATTCTCAGGCCTAGACTAGTCTACAGTCCATCCCAGCTACATGTTACTTGAGTCCCTTCTCCAGAATGCGGCCTGAGACAATGAGGAGGCCAGGAACCCAAGACTGATTCTCAGGCCTAGACTAGTCTACAGTCCATCGCAGCTGCATGTTACCAGCATGAGGCCTGAGATAATGTGAAGGAATGTCCCATAGTGAGTCTATAGAGGGAGCTATTGAGCAAACAGCGGAAACCTTAAGTAAATATACACTATACAAACGCTTCTCATTAATTGATAAGCCATTGGGATCGCTGCCAAGATATCTAAACACATTTCTAAATGCCTATTGGAGGACGCAGTTTCTTCGTTTTAGATTAAACATGGTACCTACTGGTGAAAGTCTATGTATCAGGTCTAAATACAGCGAACCCCCTAGTTATTGTACCGTATGTAGCCAAAAAGAGTGCATTCAAACCTTAAATCACGAATTGTTTTTTTTTACAACATTTTGCAAAATTTGAGATTCTTACTGTTTAGCAAGATTTGTAGCTAATGAACTGTGGCTCACAACTCAAGAGTTTTGGGGGCGTCTCTCGAGTGGAAATGAGACGGCATTGACAATGCTGGTTTTAAATTTCCTATATCAAATTAATATGATTGAGATCATATGGTACAAATGTCACTTGTTTATGTTATTACTTTTTATTTCTGTGATTTTTACAATGAATTGATGTTTGTCGACACTTATTACTTCATAAATAATAACAGGAAAGACATTTCTGGGTTTACTTTTTTCATTGGAAATTAATATGAAATTGTAATTATCATATCTTATGTTTATATTGATGCGATTATGACATATTTGTATTATGACAAACTAAACAAACGTATAGGGAATACTTGAAATTATTATAGTCGCTTAATAGGAATTGTGCATGACATTAGTGTTTGTTTTTATGGATTAGTCATTTTTATGTGTAAGGTTTGCGGCAATACACCAATTCACAACAAACTAAATAACACATAAAAAAGTGAAGGAAGGCAAGACCGATTCTCAGGGCTAGACTAGTGTACAGTCCATAGCAGCTAAATGTCATCAGAGCCCCTCTTCCAGCATAAGGCCGGAGACAATGTGAAGGAAGCCAGGAACCCAGGGTGGTGTAATTTGCAGATGGATGTCTTAATACCTGCCCCCACCCCTCCTCAGCAGGAGCCACTTGGTGGCACATAGAACAGAAGGGACGTAATTGGTGGATTGTACAGAAACGCATGAAACAGGTGTAACTTAGTGTCAGGCTTCACAGCACTTACAGAACCAACAAAGTATTCTGCAACAATACACATTTCATTAAGTTGAAACACAATATAACAACCGATTAAATCTCAGAACCTCCAGGAGCCTTCAGAAACATTCGAAGTACAAGCCAGAATTATGCTTGCTCTAATGAGAACAATTTTAATAAGATTAATATCAGTTGCTTGATTCACTAGATCTGAGTGCAGTTGGAAGAATGTGCCATGAGGCAGCAGTCCAGCATTGTAAACATTTGTCACCAAACCTCTTGGCCATAATTAAAGGACAAACACCATGTTTTTTGCTGGTGGAAATAGGAGTGTGGACCGACAGTGAGGCACAGCCAACCTTGAGGCCTCAAATCAGGCAAAGAGCTCAGTTGTGGGCCAGTTAACATGTAGCCAGGTATTTCTTAGGCAGCTTTATAAAGGCTTTTTTTGCAATATTGGACCCTAGCGAGAGACCGAGTTCGGTTGAGAACAGCCTGCTGTCCGCAGCATGGCAGAGGACAGTTTGTCAATGTGGCTGATCTGGAAAAGAACACTGCATGTCAGTGATGACCTGTGGCTTGTCATAGCTGGCAGTCTTTTATTTCTGATGAAGAGTAGAACCACAGCCATTACTGTGCACTGAAGTGGTACCCGCAGCAAGGTTTTAGGGAGGTGGCACAGTGAGGGGTTAGATTGGTTGGAAGGAACATGAGAGCCTATAATTATGATTTAAGCCTCTGTCTGATGCTAAGGTATGGCCCCCAGCACCCCCGTTACCATCACATGAAGGTGTGCTTAGCTCTCTGAGAGTCAGAACAGGGAGCATGAGGATGATGGGTTATAGGGGGTGGTTAATGTCATTTGGGTTAGCCGAATTGTACAGGTTGCTAATAGTGCTGCAAAGCCATATCCGCCATGGTCGGGGGGGGGGGGGGGGGAGGCGGGGGAGGGGTGTGTCCTCCATTTGGAAGTTAATTTTGAACGGAAGCGATTACATGTATGTTACTCGCTCTTTCTGTATACGGCTCATTGTTTAAAATCCTATCAAAAAACATGATGATTCTGTCCTTAGGAGACACATTGTTGGGACCGGATATTATGGCAGTTTCCATGTCGATTTCCTCACAGCTGTCTGGAAATAAATCATGCCTCGACCTGTGCTGTCTGAGTAGCATACTAAATGATGTGGTCATGGATTCGGGTATCTTCAAGCTGAAGTGTTTGAGCCGGTCCAAACCAAAGACCCAGATCCTGCCCCACCATAGCAGACCTTGAAGGATCTCCTTGCTCAGCTGTCCATACAAAGGGTGGAACTGCCAGTCTGAGCCCACAGAAGGAGGATTGCGAGTAATACTGCAGCCGGGCCTCAATCACAACTCGGCAGAAACTCTCCCTGGCTTTGTTTGCTGATGTTGAATCAAGGTTGAGCATAGTTGTTGTCCACATACAGCTGAAAAACACGGCCAGACTCCTGAGTCTATTTGCCAAGAGCATCAAGGAGGCACCACAGGGCAGGGAAGAGAAGATGAAGTCTTGGGAGACCCTGAAGGAGACCGGGATCTCCTCTGATCAGTGGTACCCCAGCTATATTTGCTGCACCCTCTCTGTCAGGCGAGACCTGATCCAGAGTAATAGTGGAACTGAAACTCTAGACATGTGTTCCAGTCCAAAAAAGATCTTATGGTCTAAGGAATCAGTTGCAGTGGACAGCTCTAGCAGAATCAGCACGGCTGGCTTGTCTGCGCCACCCCAGACTTGTTCACCAGTTCTTAGGATGGTTCCTGATTGCAAGTTGTGAAACAGTTAATTTATTTGAAAGTAGTTTTGATACTGCAGTGTAACGATTCTCTCGATGGACAGAAACGACAGTAGGGGTTTAAGAGGATGGTATATCCGATGGACCTGGTAGAAATCTGACTTACGTTACATCCTAGAGCCAGGGACTGCAATCAAACACCCACCATAGTTACTTGAGGATAGACTACCTACGGCTATCAGAGGGCCTAATAAACAGGGACAGCAATGCGGACATCAGAGATATCTGTATCTTCAATCATGCCTTGTTCTCAGTGAAAATAACCCTTCAGAGAATAGGAGACATTAATGGAAGATTTTGGCTACTCAATACTTCTCTCCTTTCAATCCTGGGGAAGGACATACATCACTTCTGGGAGGAGAATGCAGATTTGGTGGCCAGAATGTGCCTTTGCTGGGATGCTCTGAAAGATTTTCTGAAGGGCATCCAGATTCGTACCAGCTCAGTGAAGACAACAATCTGCACACAAGCGAGATTAGTTCCAGAAGTGTTTGGAATGAGGAAGTCCTACAGCAGCAGGGCCCTTTTATCTTTTCTGGAGGGTCGAATATCATTTGCAAGCCTTCTCTGGTGGGCCGGACTGCTTAAGGAGGTCCTGCAGGCTTCCTATGACAGAAACATTTCCAAATTAAGTGAGAGAAAAGGCGTATTCTGGAATGCATTTATTGACTTTATTGTCCTATTTGTTAATTTTCAGAGAAAATCCTGTAATATTTCATAGGCACATAATAAACATTAATGTTTGTTAGAGGAAAGTACTTGAGGCCCGAGGTTAACAAACCAAGGATGCTGGCAAAATATCTCCTAAGGTGTACTGTTCTCCTAACTGTGATTGTGTTTTATTTTGGGAAGCTTTTTAAAGAAAGAAAATGCATAGTTTTACTTATCCAATAAGATGTTCGATGTCAACTGTAATATATATCATAACTGCAATACCAAAAACGAAATACAAGCATCTGAAGAAAAAGCATTTTACCCATGTAGAGTTTGAGATGCTGTCTTTTTAAAATGCAACTATACGCTTTAGGAGATTTTAAAGATGTCTGAGAAAAGCCACTGCAACTTAAGAAATTGGCAATTTACATAAGTCTATTTGGCAAACACTTAGCATTCACTCTTTGTTCCAAAATGCTTACATTGATCAAACACTTGGTTTTGGGATTTTTTTCTCTTAAATAAACAAGAATTAAGTTTTCAGCCTCTGCTATTTCTTTGTTAATTTTCTCTCTAACATTTAGAGAGGAAATTACCAGGAAAGGGATGCACCTTATTCTTGAACTCCACTGCCCTGGAGGGTCATTATTCATGAGGTGAAGGGCCTAACCTCTGGGCTGCGGGCCCTATGTTGTGCACCCTTGCACTACAGCAATGGTCTTCACGCTGTGGGGCTCTCCCCCCCTCCCCCGGGTTGCCCTGAAGAACGGCCAGAGGTTGCGCATGGTTCTTCATAAAGGGAGTATGGTGTCTGCTTTCAAAAGACTATACAAGCAGATATGGCATCTGTGGGGGCCAGGCAACATTATTTCTACTCAAGGGGGGGCTCAACAATAATTTTAATTAAGGGTGGGCTCAACATAACATTTTTTGAATACCACTGCCCTAAAGGGACATGGATGACACAAGCAAGCGACTTGATGTTGGAAACAGGGAGAATAGGACTAGACACTATGACAGGGAATAGGGTAAAAAGGCTAGTAAACGTTTGGCTTGTAGATTGAGGAAATTGGGAGAATTGATCTTGGTGCTGGACGACAATGTAGGTAGGGTATGGACCAACAACAATGAAATAGCAGAAGGGCTTAAGGTCTACTTTAGGTGGTTCTGACTGATCCTTGGCCTCTGGGGTACGGTGAATATTATAAAGATTAATGTATAACTGAAAATCCTGTACATCTTTACATGTGTCCTATATAGGTCTATCAAGAGGACCCTGGATATGCTCTATAGAGAAAATGGGCAATTTGCTGTGGGGACTCACAGAGAAAGCTTACTTTTCATCAGAAGTATTTAAGAAATGCCCTATAAAGGGATGGTTCCGCTTTCCAGACCTGGTGAAAAATAATGATGCGTGCGTTCTGAATCAGCTTTCAAGTGCTATGAAGAATGAGGAGAGGACAACATGAACGTCTATGCATCAGGGTTCTCTGGGAACTTTGTCATTTTTGGAGACCCTTACGAAAGAAGAGCGTATGTTAGGTGGCAGAGTCTCCGGATATATTACAGATGGGATAGATACCTAGGTATGCCCCTAAAATTAAGGGGAAATTGGAAAAACCTGGTCAACCCCCATGATTTGGGGCAATAATAGATTCTGAGTGAATGTAAAAAGAGTATTTTGAACTTCATGGATTATGGCAGGAATATGTAGGGTTGGACATATCTGGCATGGCAGAAGGGCTCGGGAACTTGTGTTTCTGAAATCTATACACAAAGTAAGCAATAGTGAAAAAAGGAGAACTAGGCAGATTGACGGTGCTCTGCCAGCGGCTTTTGTGGTGCGTGGAGAACCCAGTCCTGGGAACCCCGCATGTTTAGCCATGCATAGGGCTAAGTGGATGAGAATTAGTAACCTTTATAACATGCTTTGGGCAGAGGACGTGGGAATGACGAATTAAACCTAGCTGGAGCAGTGGCAAAGCCAATGGGTAAAAGAACTAGATGAGGAATCCAGGCAGGGAAACCTCTGGATACATTTTGGGTCATGCCTAGATCAAGATCTGTTATATGTTCAACAGAGAAAACTCTTAAATCAATTCTGGACACTAGAGACAATGTGTAAGCACAGGCTTTTTGCAAGGTCACAAAACAGCACCTTTTGGTGGAAAAATCACAGATCACTGACACCTTGCCACTGACACACAAACTGAGTCTCTAATCATTAGGGAAGCATCCTTTCCTATAACTAAGGGCTAGGCAGACTGGCAAAGGGTGTAGCTTGGAAACCTTGGCTAAGAGGAATGGGGGTAGTAGAGTGATCATGATTACATTTCCCAACAAGGAACATGGTCGCTGTATCCCTCGGATTTTACTAATGTAGTGTGCCAACCCATAAAAAGGGTTCCAAGGATTCTAAATATGGGGGAAATTATATTACAACAAATACGTTAGTATAGAATAGTACTGTGCCTGACTAAAGGCTCGGGGGAGAGTTGGAACCCTGTGCTTCGTGCACTAACCCTAAACACCAGACAGTTTGGCAGCCCGTGACAGCAACATTATCATGGGCCTACTCCCAGAATGTCTTGGAACCAATTGTTATTACTCTTGGGTACCTGATTAACATTAGATGTCATCAATAACTTCCCCAAACAGTTTTATCGCTAAAACAACTAGCATTTACATTTGAAATATAGCGCCTTTTGTACTCATAAATAGAAACATACAACTAATGATCCACATCTTTTAATTAGAATTCATGAATATTAAATCTCTTGTAAAGTTAATATGTGAGCATTAAAAATAGCACAGTCAAACTATATACAGTCCCCAAAATTATCAAATGAGTAGATTAATGTTGTAGCATTCTACTAGTCCCCTATCCCCTATTCACTATTAGTATTCTAGGTCCTACAACCAATCAAAGATGCGTATTGCCACTTAAAATATGGAACAGTAAAACTTACAAAATATACTTGCAGTAGTGCGGTCAGGATTGGTGAGCCAGTAGATAGGGGAAAATTATACCAACCACTGTACACCTCCTCCGTTCCTTATTTGTGTCTTAGCTCCCTGCACTGAATTATCGCCAGGCCGAGTACAATAGTTAATTTCATATCCTTATTGTTCATGACCTGTAAGAATGTAATTGTATTTTCCCCTGTTCCCTCCGTTGCTTTGAAGCGCTTTGAAACACATTGTGTATAGGCGCTATATAAATAAACTATCATATCATATCACTAAATCGGACTGGGTAAAAAAAAAATCTGTCAACAACCCATGGCTTTTCTGGGAAACTACCTAAAAACATTCTAAAGCAAGGGAGTCAAAATGCAGTGTAAAACAGTTGAAACCCATCTGCTGGTCCTCCGTCCATCCACCAGGGCATATGTGGATCCAGTTGTCCTGGCCGGGGAACTGGAAATAGAAGCAGAGGTTTCTGACTGCTCTTTACCCAGCCTTATTGAACACCAAGCTCAGTCTTTATCCACACTGGCTAGTCTAACAAAACACATCATGGCCCCTTGTGGCTTCCCGAAACCTTGAAAAAGACAAATATATGAAACAATGGGTAGACGGGTTTAACACAGCCCACAAAATACAGGAGGAGGCAAAACATAGAATTTGGAAACCTTGCAAAGCGACAATTCTAGGCCCAGAAAGCAGATTCACTCTGTTCTGATAAATGCATTCAAATAGCTGCTGCTTCCTCTTACCAAAGTCAGTCAGGAATCCTACCTGGCCTCTTGGTTCAGCTCTGACTGCCAGCACTTCCTCACTGCATATGATCTGTTTAATAGGAAACTCGATGTTGGCTTCTCTTTGAAGATTTGGTTTATAGGGTGAGGTCAGGGCCATGGCCTATCGAAAGCCCACCTATTTCCTAGAACCAAATGCTGTTTATTAATCTCATTTTTGATCTTTTGAAATAGCTGGAAAGTCTCTTTTCCATTGACTTTCCATTTATGAAAAAAACGGACAGTGAACATCTGGGTCTCCTGCCCAAAAGTGTAATATGGGCTCTTCCCAAGTCTGAATCAGCCTACTGCAAAACTTAGGCCGCCCACTACCAAACACTAGACTAGCCGGATGTAATCTCTCATAGACTTTTAACTGGATTAAAAATTAGCAATGAACATAGTCATTTAAGGTGATGTCAGGGCTTGTATTTAGGTTCCCTTCCATGACAACTCCCAAAAACCACAAAAAATCAGCTGCCTTCTTCATTGGATTAAAATTGTGAATTAGTCTATTTTTTTCTTTGTATGCAGTTGACTTACCAAAGCCCCCAAAAATCAAATTGAAACTTACGATGCATATTCACTTTGAAAAGGGGCCTCATGACGGGTCCGGCGGTAACCCTGCCAGTGCTACCGGTGGGTTGCCGCCAGTCCTGTAAAAATGTTCTTGCGCCTACCTTACCGGTGACACCGGCTCATTATTAATCCGGCGGCTGGGAATTCAGGCACCGCTAAAAACAGGACTCTATGGGAGTGGGGACATGGAAGCATCTGCACCATTGTTAATGGTGCCGGTGCTTCCGTGATGGGTTTGCTTACCGTGACCGCTGCGCCCGGCAGGGTCAGACCTTTCGGGCACAGCGGCTCCGGCAGGCAAATACGTCGTTTGCCGGTCCGGAAACAATTGTGCCAGTGAGCTTACCGGCACCCTTATTTCCAGACCGGCAAGCTTGTCATGAGGCCCAATGTGTTCTGTTCATTTTCATAGGGCATGTACTCTATGAATTATAAACAATTTTACAATGTATGGAAAACTAAGCTGTATTCATTCTATTTACAACTTGTGTTATATAAAGCACTATTTTTTGTGATCATGGCAGCTAACAATTAAAATGGAGCACATTTTCAAATGGACAAATAATTAACGAGATCCATAAATAAGGGCCTCATTACGAGATTGGTGGTGCAGGACAAAGTGGTGCTAATTCGGTTACCACCACTTTTCCTGCATGTGGAATTACCAACAGTGCAATTACCGAATGGTAATTCTGCTGATATTTGGAAGGAAAAGTGGAGGATTTACCTTTAGATTAGTACTGGTGGTAAATCCTCCAATGTTCCCCCAAATATCAGCACAATTACCACTTGATAATCCCGCTGGTGGTATTTACACCAGAAATCCCCAACGGACCTATGGACTCCAGAAAATGGGGATTTGCACTGCCTACTAACACTTGTAAACCCACAGGACCAAGCCGCGGTAGCAGTAATTCTGTTTGGTGGTATTTCAGAAGATTTACAGCTGAAATACCACCAAACTCATAATGAGGAACCGGGTCAATCCCATTTCCTGTTTATGACCATGGCATCCTCCCCACTGCCCAACCTCTAATTCTGAATCATTGCTTAAAAGCAGGTTGGGTTTACATGATGGGTCAAACCTTAGTGAGCCGCTGGATAGGAGCTAACCAACCTATCTCAGTTCCGGTTGTGGTAGATATAACAGGCAGCTTAATAGGAGTTTACAGACCCTGGAAAATGTAATGTTACTTGATTTCTGGGGTTTATTAGCTCAGTATGCCTTAACTTGGCAGGTGCCCGAAAAAGGCCTTACCCGACTTAGAACAGTTAGTGTCACCTGGTGCCACAAATGGGATTTCCCAATCCCCTTCACTGGTTGCAACATGTTTAACTCACTGCTTAGGCATGGCTCCTTCCAAGGGAAATGAGTATGAAAACAACCGATCCCCTGCCACACTCAGCCATCTGAAACATCTTAGCGGCATGAAGCATGCCCTCAAGGACTCACTCCCAGCACTGGGCCGCAGATTCCTGACATCATCTTGCCTGGAGAGGGGTGGGGGGGAGACAACAAATAAGCTAGCCCTGTGGGGGAGGGGCCTGAACTTTCGTTGTACCCTTCACACCCACAGTCCCCCTGAATCCTAGAGTGCTGCAGCTGTGGGGCAGCACCCGAGCTAACAGCTTTGAAATCATCAGGGCCCTTGGCAGTTGTTCTGCTATTGCTATTGATGTTGTGATTGGGGTGAAACAGCTGGTCGTGCAACGTTTATATGCATGTGAATGCTTAGAAAGGACGCCCCTGTCATACAGTGAAATGGGATCCAACTGGAAATCTGACTTCAATCAACATTAGTAAGGTTGGGCCTTATTATGAGCTTGCCAGTCCCTAACAAAGGTGCCGGTAAGCTATCGACACCCTTGTTCCCGGACTGGCACACTCCGAGTTCTGCGGGTGGGTGCCGTCCCCCCCCCCGCCAGGTCTGACCTGGCGGGCGGAACGGCACCCGCTCGCAGACTTTGACGGAAGCACTGGTGCTTCCATCCTCTCCATTCCTATTGAGTCTTATGGGACTCGAACGGGAATGGGCAGTCATTTCTTTTTCATCGCCTGGCAGTGGGAAATTAACGGGACCGCCAGGGCTGTAATGCCCTGGTAATTCCCCATTGCCAGGCGCTGGAAAAAAAACGACTCCGGCGGCAGCCGTGCCATTTTTACCAGCACAGCCACCGCCAAGGTCGAAATGAGGCCTATTTCAGCGAAAAGGAGGTGCCCTCAGTACCGACATGACGCACGTTATGACCTTCAATTAGTCGTTATTAATCCTGGAATACCGGGATAGGCCTTTTGGACCTGCTTTGATACATTGAGGGCCAATCGCGTTCTCATGTGAGCTTTCGCTCTGAAGGCTTTAAAGCGTTCAGTCGTCTTAACGGCCACAAAACTGCCGCTCAGATTTGAAATGAATTGTTAGCTGCACTGTTTTATGCACTCAACGTACCCATTACTGCATTACTCTTTATTTCAGACCTATTGAATGGGACTGATATGTGTGACAGAGTAATGTCTGCTATTAAAGATTTCTGCTGCACGTGTTTGATGTTTGATGCTCCTAGGGTACCTTTGAAGGGCACTTTTACAAGCAATAATGAAGTGCCTGCTGCACTTTATGAAAATGATGACTTTCCTGTGGGTCTGTCAGAAAAATAGGAATTGCTGTATAGACTTTTTAGATGCCTTTGGTTTTAGGCATTTTTAACATTCTCTTCTGGATTTTGTGACCACACTTTTAGTGGAAGAGAGACAATGTTACAGGCGCTATTAATGTCTAAACTGTTCTGTTGGTTTTAAAGCTGCAAAGTTGATTGGTACAGATGCTGGGTAACCAGGCTGAGAAGCGGCCACTTGAGAAGCAAAGAACTGCATTGACCAACCTGTCCAATCACGTTAATGGTATTTGTAAAGCACCCAGCGCCAGTTGCTCTCCACCTCGTCATTGTGTTTGCCTGGGAATGCGTAATTGCATATTTCGGTCCCGCCATCCTATACCCTGGGTGAAGCAGTCAGGTTGCTATAGATTACTATGTCAAAGCACGCATGCATATATTGTGCATGCTTGTGCGTCATGTGGCACCCCAGAGAATGACAGCAAAATTGAAACTGGAAAATGGGTGGGATTGGCTAGGAAGGTATTGCTGCACACATATGCACTGAGTATATGGGGGGCATAGAGGGCAATTGCCCCAGTTCTACTACAACAACTGGGGAAGGAGTTTCATTTTGCCCCTGTGGAGATTCTGCGAATATTTGCATGGCGTGACCAAAAACGAAAACAAAAAAAATCCCTCTTGCGTGGTGTGCTGTCCTACATCCATGTGATTACAGGGGTTCTGACCCCTCACCTGCTGGGATTAGGCTTGGTGAAGTGTTAGCATGTATCTTGCACGATTAGCAAACCCTGCTCACTTCAACTGAATAACAATGACTACCTGAGGCTTGATTGCTAGAGGACGGTCAGGGAGGGGAGCGCAAAGGCTGAGGACAGGGGAACAACCCCAAGTTGTTTGGCCTTGGGTGTGGGAAAATGATGTCATCCTAAAGCAGAATGATGTAAAGACAGCTCAGCAGGTTAAGCAAATGTTGCTGAGATGTTATATGTTTAGAACCGACTGTGAATCCCATGGCTGTTTTCCAATTCCTGCTGCAAAATGTTCTGTACAATGTGTTGGTTCTACCTGGGGATGGCTTCGACCCCCTCGCTTTCCTTGGGGTGGGATTTCTGTCCCCGTAGCGAAAATCAAAAGTTGGCCCCCATGGCTACACGGTTCTAGGGTCGGCATTGGCCTAGATGATGTGTTACGTTACAAAGTGTGTCAGAGGTCGGATTATTCAGGAAATGGCAATAGGGCCTCCGGGATAACGTTTTAAACAAAAACAAAATGCTCCAATACATGCATTTATAGTGTTATATCTCCTAAATTCGACAAATACTTACTCCTCTGATTTCTGTTAATTCATCCAAAACATTATGAGCATTAAACTTGTAAAAAATGAAAATAATTAGGTGTATTTCAAGCCTTAAACATGTTATTTCTATCAATGCACCGCTCACGTCTAGTGGAACATGTTATTTCTGAATATTTGATACCATCATTCAACAAATAGTAGTTACATGCAATTAAACCGAATTAGAGTCCGGCTGTTGATGTCAGACAGCTTTGGAATCCGAGCTTTATCTCCTGCTTTGGGTCGAAATCACAGCCCTTGGAAGTTGGAACCTTTGGACACTGCAGACTCTGCCATTTGCTTTCACCCCGATCCTTCCTCCTTCTCCCCCTAAGCCTTCATCTCTATTTTCTTCTAGCCAACCCACCCACCCGGTACCACAGGATGTTGCCACAACTTCCATTGACTTGCCTGCCTCAAGCTGCTGCCTTAAATGGGTCACTGCCTGAGAGGAATTCGACCATCTGCACAGTGGGTGTGCGCTCGCCTGGGCTTATTTTTAGATTTTGAATGAAATTGAATGATGGTAGATCAACCTCCAGAAAATGTGTTAGGCTAATCTGCACCAATGTTCCTATGCTCACTGCATGACATATGCATAGAACCGTGTACTCTCGGTGGACACAGCCTACAGGCACAGTCCCCGTCATATTTTGTTGAGATTGACAGGTGGAGAACACAATTCATCTCCAGAAGGGGAGGGCCAAACCTTCCCCCTGCTATGACCAACCAAATTAACTAAACAAATGCTCCATGGATCTGCTGTGCCCTTTTGTTGAGTCCTGTAGCTGATGGCAGCATTCACATACTAATCAGAGTGTAATTCAAACAGACCCACATGGGGCCTGGCTGCAGAGGCTAACAACTGAGACAGGAAGCCCCAACAACCTTTCATATGCATTGTGTCAACCTGAAGCTAGCTCCCACCATCAGTATGGATTGACAGTGAAATGCCATGTCTGGGACCGCGTGTATCACAGTAGTCATCCCCTGCAGGGGTACCCCATTCAGAAGGTACGAGAATGTGGTTTCGGAGGACCAGAGAGTTGGTCTTGCTGCAGCATCAAGGGAAACCTGTTGCTTTAATCATGAACAAAAGAGTTCCATTAACCACAGAGAATCTTTCAACAGACAGGAAGATGGGTGGTACTTAGTAGTACACATTTTCACCCCTTTAACTTTTCTGTTGCAAAGCACTCTGATTATGACCTCACACATACAGAAGATTGTTGGGGGGGACCCAGGATTGGTTCACTAAGGTAGGTTTAGCCAACACCAATCCCTCTTGTCCATTTGGCTTTAAAAGAGGGCTGAGCCCCTCTTTTGGCAGATCATCTGAAGACTTTGCAAGGGGTAGCAAGAAGATCTTGTCATTCGACCCTGGGTGAGGTTACAGTCTGCCTTACATCTTCCACCAGTGAAGCAAGGCCGGGACCTTCAAGAGGGAAGCAAGATCCCTCCACAAAACATCTCCCAGGGAACAGAAGGAGATACCGAATCCAGAGGGCCCTCCAGCAACTCAGAACTGGTAATCACCTAGGACATAGGTTGCACTGTTAGGCTTTGCAGAAAGCTTCCTAGGTGGTAAGTGCCAGACAGTTTCTGAAACCAAACTAAGGACAAGACAGCTGCCTGCAAAACTCTCATCAGCTTTGGTCCATCCGCCTTAAAGGAAGACATGAGCCCAGTGAAGAAGCTAGGAGTAGTGCATAAACAAGCATCTACTAACAACCAACTTAAAGGACATTTTTAGCCAGTTGAGCCGATCGATCTGCAACCGACTGTACTGCTGACTGTTGTTACTCCGCAGTCGCTAAAGCCATCAGACATGCCTTGACCAGTGCTTCAGAAACTCTGACCAGCACTGAGACAACGATTCCTGGACCCGAGCCACTGAGTAGGCCAGCCTGCAGCCATCCATCCAACTTTGCTTGCCGAACTGCCTGCCTCCCTCGCAGCTGTCTCCCAACTTGAAAGCGCCCTGAAACCGACTCAACCCTGTCGAGCACCAAGAATTCCTACAGCACAAGATACATTGAGATTCTGTCCCCCTGGTTCTTCTCCAAAGGCCCCTAGTGACATTTTATGGCCCATTGCTTCCTTTGTGCCGAAACCAAGTATCCTTGAACTGTTGTGATGACTCAGTATACCGACTGCCCTCCTGTCAGTATGCAGAGTGCATCCTTTTTCCTTCTGTCAAACTGTCTGTCCTCTGCATTCCTTCACAGCGTGGGTTGTATGTCATAGTGTGAGAAAATGGTCTGTTGTGATAATAATAAAGTAGATTTTGTACAACCTGTACTGGACGGTCCCTTTTATGATTGGGTAATAATTGTATTTTTGCTGTGTAGCAACTAATCAATGATCCACAACCTTTTTGGAGATAAGTCTACTGTTCCATCCACGTTGCCAGCATTGGACAAGGAGGTTTATAATTTGCTTGTTTCCAATCTGTTGGGACCCCTTCTGGTGTACTAGATGTGTGTGGCTGATTGATAGTTTAGAAATCGATATTCATTCCTGGACCACTGGTGTCCCGGAAGTTGATTCATCACACTGCCCAACCGTCTCACTGTTGGACTCCAAGAACAGGGAGAAAGGACTAGAATTAGTTCTATTCTCTATTTTCCTTTGCAGCCATTACTGCGTTTATGTTTATGTTTACTTGTTTATATTGTGCCAGAGCCCGCAGGCATCAGGGCACCACATATATAACAGATAAAGCAGACAGCTTACAAATTAGACAAACAATAACGTTTTAAGACATTTTCTGAAGATGCTACTATTTTCTTCTATACGCATCTCAACAGGAAGCTTATTCCAACCCAACCCTGCCTTTACCATGAAAGGGCGTCCATTTCCTCTAACTCGTTTACATCTAGGCGTTGAGGTGTAACTTGCCTCTCCCTTACACCTCTCCTGTCAGGTACTGTGTCGTAAAGTCCTTTCTCTTGGAAGTATCCTTAGTTGTAATATGGAGGCTGCCTATCCATGCACTCTCTTCTAATTTCATCACAAGTCAAGACCCAGTATTTGGGCACAGCCAATGAGAATGCTCGAGATCCAAACATTAGCCAACAGTAACATCATGCGTCCTGAGCAGTCTGTTGGCTTTGCCATCTCTATTCCTGTGAGATCTGTGTAAAATAGGAAAAGTGTAATCCTATGATGGAAAGACACAGTTCTTCTTTTCTCCATAGTCTGAGCAAAGACGAAAAGTGTCTTTCCATCACAGAACTACACTTTTCTTATTTTACATGTAGCTCAGAACGAGGCTGACTGTCTCCCACCTCACACATCCGGCTACCCATCTACTTAAAGTAATCCCTCCCAATTTACCTGCCTTTGCCCCTTTCATGGCTACCATGGAAATTAAGAAGTTTCTCGCAATTGCCATGGCAGCCATCTTGTATGTTTTTTTTGTGGAAGAGAAAACCTTGTACACTCTGCACAACTCTTTTTTAGACATTTCCGAGCTAGTCGAGCCCCTCAAGCTGCAACTGACTGCACCGCTGACTATTGTTACGCCACAGTTGCTAACTTGTCTGAGATGCCTCGACCAGTGCTTCAGAAATGCAGACGAGCACTGAGACAACAATTCCTAACCCAAAGCCGCTGTGTAGGCCATCCTGAAGCCGCTCATCCACATTCTCTCGCAGAACTGCCTGCTGCCTGATACCCGCAGCTGTCTCCCGTCTTGAACTCGGTCGCAGAAGCTGCAAAGAGCCCTGAAACCGTCTTGACCCTGTCAAGCACCAAGAACTCCTACAGCACAAGTCACATTGTGGTTCTGCCCGCCTGCTCATTCTCCAAAGGCTCCTAGTGACATTTTACGACCCATCCTATTTGTGTTGAAATTAAGTATCCTTGAACTCTTGCGATTATTTACTACGCCGACTACCACCCTGTCAGTATCCAGAGAGCATCCCTTTTCCTTCTTTGAAACTGTCTGTCCTCTGCATTCTTATACAGGCTGGGTTGTATTTCGTCGTATGCTAGAACTGTTTTTTGTGATAATAAAAATGCAGATATTTGTATACAACCTTGACTGGACAGTACCTTTTATATTGGGTAAATATAGTATTTTCGCTGTGTTGCAACTAACCAACGATCCACAGAGATCAGCCTGCTACTCCATGCACGTTACCAAAATTGGACAAGGAGGTTTATAATTTACTTGTGTTTGCAATCTTTTTTGATCCATTCTGGTATACTAGAGGGGTGGGGCTGATTGATGGTTTAGAAACCGATATTTATCCCCGGACCACTGGTGCCCCAGAAGTTTATTCATCACAGACTTTGCAGATAATGCAGTGAAAGTGGATGTAAGAGAAGGTGGATGAGTGATTGACTGGTGGGTTAATTAGTAAGGATGTGATAGTGTGTGTTTGAATGTTCTGGGTTGGTGGGTGTGTGCATTGTGTAGAGAATGCAGTGAGAGTGGGTGCAGGAGAAGGTGTATGAGTGACTGACTGGTGGGCAAATAGATAGGAATGTGATAGTCTGTTTTTGAATGTTCTGAGTGGGTGGCTGGGTGTGTGCCTGTGTAGATAATGCAGTGAGGGTGGATATAAGAGAAGGTGTATGAGTGAGCGAATGGTTGGTGGATGAGTATGAATGGGATAGTGTGTTTTTGAATGTTCTGCGTGGGTGGGTGATTAGGTGTGTGCTGTGTGGAGAATGCAGTGTGAGTGGACGCTTGAGAAGATGTATGAGTGAGTGACTGGACGGTGAAGGAGTAGGAATGAAATAGTGTGTGTTTGAATGTTCTGGGTGGGTATGTTCCTGTGTGGATAATGCAGTGTGAGTGGATGTGAGAGAAGGTGAATGAGTGAGCGACTGGTGGGTGAATGAGTATGAATGTGATAGTCTAGGGTAATACCCAAAAAGAAATAATAAGAATAAATGTAGATGAGTCAAAAGAGAGTATGGGAGCAAGAACACCAAAAATGTATTACATGCAACCGCGGTCGGGAAGCATTCAAAAGAAATCATTCAGTGATCATTACAAAATGGTGGAGTTTTATAGTGAAGTACTGAATTTCAGCATCAACAATGTTTCAGAATACTTAGGCAATGTCATCCTGTGATCGGTTGCTCGTGGTTGCTCTATTGGTGAATCTATACAATTCCTAGGACTATTGGCTTGTCCTGGCCCTCGTGACCTTGTGACCATACTGTTAATTAATTCATAAAAATGACTTCATCTTCATCTCTGCTACTTTCCCAGTTTTGTTATTGGATAGTCAAAATTTCATTTGGTTTCATTTAGTCCTTGGTGTTTAATAGGTGGAGCTCCTGTGGCCATCCTGGGATGGGCTACTTCTATCATCGCTAACCAATGACATCGTGAGGTGCGAACAGTGTGCCAACAGTTGTATATTTTACATCCTAGTCTCATAGGAATTAAATGCTGGCACCATCTTACCATTCCTTCCCCTTCCAACTGCATCAATCAGCAGCATATTATTGCAACTTCTGCTTGGAAACATGTAACTCTGTTCCTTCCTTTCTCATGGATGATGTGCATGACCTCATGTGCTGGGCTCTTTGGCCCATTGACCTGCACCGCATACTTGTCGAGATTATGTGTGTTCTACTTCTAAATGGACAAGTGATATGGCAAATTAAATCATTTCTATAATGTGTTAAGAGGTCCTAATCAATGCACAATCAAGCATTTTTGATACATCCTTTATAGACTTTGCATGTTTTATGGTATTTTCGGGCAAAGCCAAGTTGATGTGTGTCATTACCCTGCTTGACTGGCATTTTTGTGCAGCCAGTCTAGCTATGGCTTACATTGGCATGACATTTATTACTCAGCATCTTCGCTAAAGCAAGCATGGTAAATAGTATTACCTCGGTAGACTGACGTTTTGTCGTAGAGGCCTGTATATTTCTAACTGTAACACAGCTTTTTATTAACTGAGCATCTATGACTAAGCAAGCATGATAAGTGTTCTTATGGGTCTAGACTGGCTTACATTGGAACCAATTTGGACATGTTTTCTTATTTCACAAACCAACGGGAGTATGTTCTTACATAGGAGTACTGGCATATGTGCCTAGAGCCAGCTTTGTGCCTAGTGCCAGTGATGATACTATAAAAAACAGCTCCACACGAGCATGACTTTGTTCTTATAAAGGAATGCTAGTGTATGTTGGTGGAGCCAGCATGGAAATGTATAGGCAGAGTCAGCTTGAAAATGTTTTTACACTGGCATATATTGCAGGGACGGGCATGAGAATGCATTGGGAAATGTGCTTGTGCACTTTTGATGACTTGCATCTATTGTACTTTTTTCATGAGTTAGACTAGACCCTACAAAACTGATTGTAAACTGTCTGTCCTTTTACCAAATGTTCACAAAAAGTCTGCTTTGTAATGCACCATTTTGACCCATTATTCAAAAAAATTTCTCAGGGCAGGGGAAAGAAAACCCTGAATATCCCCAAGCCTGTTTTCATTAGTTTGAGCTCCCTCGCTACGCTCGGTCGCAATCTACGGAGCCATAATTCAGCAAGCAGATTTGCCCCACCCTTCCAATTATGAAGATTATGTTAAAAAGCCCCGAGCTTGCCTTTAGGTTGCCACCTTCTTGACGGCAGGTGTAAGCAGTTGTGCTCCATATTAATTTGGCACTCACCTCCAACGTTAATGTTAGCGGGCTCGTTGCAGCCTTTTTTTAAACCACAGCCAATTTGAAGTATGTTTTTTTTTCCTATGTATTTAATTATTTCTCTGTACATATTTCTGTGTGTCTATAGGCTCCACAAGGGCCATGTCCCAGAGCTGTTAGGCAGCGCCAGTTACATGCTTTGACATCTGACTGACTACATTTTGGAGTCACCGACCTGGCAGGAAATCTGCCTGTAGGTTTACAGTTACCCAAGAGAGCCATGTACATACAATCTGTTAGAAAATACAGGTGGGTGCAGTTTGAAGCCCGGGGCGTCGCTGCCTGCTCCACGCCACTCCTGCACGTGAGAAACAGCTGCCTGGGCAGATGTTCACAAGAGACCAAGCCCCTCTTCCTCCCATGAGAGCCCCTGCCAGGCGTGCCATATTGCGAGCGCGCAGGAATTTTACAGAAGGAAGGGCTCTATACATCTCTGCGAAGAAGTTGAGGAAGGGGACGTGAAAGAGCTAAAGACGAGTAATAATGATGCCCTGGCGGCAAAACGCTCCAGATAGACTGACACACAGCGGCCCGTCGCGCATGGCACGATTACACGCCCTCGGCAGAAACGCAAGCAGCGGGATATGCCAGTCACCGAAACGACCGGCAATGAGTAATGCTAGAATGTCATGGATCCTGACAGTAATACCAACTGAAATTACAGATAATGCTTCACGTGGATTCACAACCATAAAAAAACACAGTCAGGTAAAGCCGATAGGATACTTCTGCGCGAATGTATTACAAAGCAAGATTAAACACATCTACCTATGATCTGAGAAAACTAGAAATGTGGTGTACATAGACAAACTACCTCGTGTACTGTGGCGATGACATAAAAAACTTCAGGATTCAGATAGTCTACCAGGCATGGGAGCCCCGTTTTGTTCATATTCTTATCGACTAATAAGCGTAGATTACCAAATAAGGCTGTTTTTTGTAAAGTGATGTCTATTGCATGTTGAAGTTAGCCAATAATTCCTTCAATGGAAAGACGCGGGTAATTATAGCAACGTTTTCTGGGGGAAAAAAGAGTTGTGCAGAGTCTGCTGCTCAGATTACTGACCGGCAATCTTCATTACTCCTATTACTACCATTCCTCGTGCCCAGGGGAGTTGCTAGGTCTGGAAAAGACCTGGGGCTAAGCTGATGTCGGAACTGTTGGGAGCGGGGGCTAGCTAGTCTTTTGGCTGTAGCTCCAGAGATTCTATCCGGGGCTACAACCAAAAGATCAGGGGCTATAGCCCCCTAAGCTCCCCCCAGCAACGCCCCTGCTCGTGCCACTACTCAGCTATAAGGTGCCACCATCCGCACAGTGACTTTTTTCCCCCTTGGACGTTTTTATTCCTCCTATTTACCCATAGTCCCCAGGTTCTTCCTGGAGCTTGGCTCTGAGGAGCGACGATGCAAGACCTTCCGTGGTGGCATCTCCTGCGTGTCGGCAGTGCGTTCCAGGTGAGGTAAGTGCTCCTGCGTTCCCTGTGGGGCTTGGAGTCCGGTTGAGCGTGTCTGCCTGGCACAGATCCTCTGCAGGGCTTGGTGTCTTGCTGCACAGCCGTTGTTGACTTCCATACTTGTAGAGCGTCCGCTTTCAGATGGATCCTGTTCTCTGGCGTTAGCTGATGTCTTGTGGCGGTGCCAGAGTTCTTCCTGTGTGGAGTTCGCTCATCTTCCTCCCCAAAGACTGTCCTAGTAACGTTGGAGGTGAGTGCCAAATTAATAAGGAGCACACCTGCTTACACCTGCCGGCAAGATGGTGGCAACCTAAAGGCAAGCCCGGGGCTTTTTAACATAATCTTCATAATTGGAAGGGTGGGGCAAATCTGCTTGCTGATTTATGGCTCCGTAGATTGCGACCAAGCGTAGCGATGGAGCCCAAACTAATGAAAACAAGCATGGGGGGTGGGGAGGATCCGAGGAGATTCTTCCCCCTCCCCTGAGAAAATGTTTTGAATTATGGGTTAAAATGGTGCATTACACAGCACCCTTTTTGTGAAAGTGATGTGGTTAAAGGCCAGACAGTTTACAATCAATTTTGTAGGATGTAGGGTAACTCATGACCAAAAGTACAATAGATGCAAGTCACCAACAGTGCACAGGCACATTTCCCAATGCATTGTCATTCCAGTCCCTGCAAAATATGCCAGTATAAAAAACATGTTCATGGTGGCACTGCCTATACATTTCCACGCTGGCTCCACCAACATATGCTAGTATTCCCCTATAAGAACATACTCATGCTCACTTTGAGCTGTTTTTTATAGCATCATTATTGGCCCAAGGCACAAAGCTGGCTCTGCCAATATATGGCAGTACTCCTATGTAAGAACATGCTCCCTTTGGTTTGGTTATTAAAAGTCACAATAAGAAAATATGTCCAAATTGCCAGTCTAGACCCATAAGAAGTCTTATCATGCTTGCTTCATCGTAGATGCTCAGTTAATACAAAGACGTGCTACAGTAAGAAATATACTGGTCTCTACACCAAAAGGTCAGTCTAGCGAGGTAATACTATTTATCATGCTTGCTTTAGCAAAGATGCTGAGTAATAAATGTCATGCCGCAGTAAGCCATGGCTAGACTGGCTGCGCCAAAATGCCAGTCTGGCAGGTAATGAAACAAATGAACTTGGCTTTGCCCAAAAATAACAGCAACACATGCAAAGTCAATAAAGGATGTGTCAAAAATGCTCTAGTGATTCCCAGTCTCCTAGGGCTTTAGACACACACAGATACACACATGCATCCCCTTTCACCCACCGGTCACCCACCAATACATCTCCTGTCACATTCACTCACACTGCATTCACCACACAGGCATGCACCCATCCACCCAAAACATTCACACACACAATCATATTCTTACCCATTCACCCACCAGTCACCCATACACCTTCTCTCGCATGCACTCACACTGGCACCCACCCAGAACAGTCACATGCACACAAACACACCCACATTCCTACCCACTCACCCACCATTCACTCACCCATAAACCTTTCACGTCCACTTGCACTGCATTCACCACAAAGGAACACACTCACCCACCAAGAACATTCAAACACACACTATCACATTCCTACTCATTCATCCAGCACTCACTGGCCCATACAGCTTCTCTTGCGTCCACTCACCCTGCATTCCCCACACAGGCATGTACCTATGCAGAACATTCAAACACAGTAATGTTGGGATGAATGTCTCACATTCCACACATCACAGGAAATATAAATTAAGAAAACCCATGAAGCATGATTCAGGGCACACATCGAAGGTAGAGGCTGCAAGCAGATTATCCTGTGATTCCTGCCATATCCCTTCACTGAAAGAAAAAATGGAGAGAAAAAAACACAGTGCACAGGTAGTGTAGCTATAAATGTGACAAAATATGAAAGACATCGTGAACCAAAAAAGATATGCCAAAAGTCAATGTGACATGCACGTAGGGATAGGAGCAAGTAAGTAGGCCCATGAAACCAGAAGGGCAATAGACGCTAGAGCGAACATTTATTAGACATGCACGCTGTGATACATTTAGGCAATGAACATAATTTGCCGGTAGCAGGGTTACTTCTCGCTGCCACGCGAAAAGGATAGTTAACAGCAAATGAACATACACAGAGAGAAACATACATAGATAGACCAAGCCAGGGAAGTAATGGCGATGACAGAATAGCAGTGCGACAGAAGTTAGGCCCTCACCAGAGCACTTATACACACAATGGTATAGATAATAGGAATTGAGAAATACAGTAGGTAGGTAAGAGTGTCTGATCGCAACAATAAGAAATAGAAAATATAACACAAAATACACGCATACGTATATACGAGCACTCATCAACACTATATATAGGCACCTAAACTTTAGTAGGCTGCAAATTTGAAGACAAGGCCTTGGCCATTTGAGTAACAGGGCTAAAAGCATTGGAAATTGGTTTACATAGCAAAGTCAGTCAGTTTAGGACATCGCAAAGAGGTGCATGGGCAAGGTCAGCAGCCTTGAGCACAGCCTTGAGCACAGTGTAAGGTCGCGCAGCGATTGGTCAGAAGTATGACGTGAATCCCTTTCTGAGCCAAAAGTACAAGCATGACCTAATCAAATGTTGCTAAGGGAAGCAGGGTCCACAAGGGAAGGGGTAGAACGCTGCATAAGGACTGGCTGTGAAGGAGAAAGATCAATCTGGTCCCACAAATTTAGCAAGTGAAGCATATACAAAATAGAAGTTCTGCCCATGTTCCTAAAAACTAACCAAGACAAGGTTATAGCCCTGGTGAGAATTAGTCTGCATGAAGAGACAGGCACAGGACAAAGACATTCAGGCAGAAGGGACACATCGCCCCCTGTGGGAAAGTATCCGCCCAAGACTGGAAACACACACAATGGAAGGTTAGCTTCCTGACCAGGTAAGACTCGACATACAAAGGTTCAAAGAACCTAGAGTGACACGAAGGATAACATGAAGATTGTGCATTTATTAGGGCCTCTTAACAAATGATTTAAGTTGCCATATCACTGGTCCATAAATAATTAGAACACACGTAGTCTTGACAAGTGTTCGGTCCAGGCCAATGGGTCTAAGAGAACAGCACATGAGGTCATGCACATCAGCCATGAGAAAGGAAGGAACAGAGTTACATGTTTCGAATCAGAAGTTGCAATAATACGCTGCTGGTTGATGCAGCTGGAAGGGAAAGGAACGGTACAATGGCGCCAGCATTTAATTCCCATGAGACTAGGATGTAAAATATACAACTGTTGCTACACTGTCTGCACCTTACAATGTCATTGGTTAGCGATGATCGAAGTGACCCACCCAAGGATGGCCACAGGAGCTCCACCAATTAAGCACCAATGACTGAATTTTTTAAATTAACAAATGTGGGAAAGTAGCTGAGATGAAAATCAAGTCATTTTTGATTTTTGTCTCGGGAGGATAGCTCAAGGGCAACGTGCTCGCCTTGGAAGCAAGACGACACGGAGCAATGCAGGTTCGATTCCCGGGTCCGCGCTTAGAAACCTCTGGGTATTAAGCGCGTTATAAATAACCTATCATAATCATAATCATAATTAACAGTATGGTCACAAGGGTTAGGGCAAGCCAGTAGGGCTAGGAATTGTATAGATTAAAATATAGAGCAACCAATCGGGGGGGGGGGGGCGACATTGTCTAAGTATTCTGAAACATTGTTGACGCTGAAACTCAGTACTATAAAACTCCACCATTTTGTAATGATCACTGAATGATATCGTTTGAATGATTCCCGACCGCTGTTGCATGTAATACATTTGTGATTTTCTTGCTCCCATGCACTTTATTGACTCATCTGGATTTATTCTTATTATTGATTTTCGGGTATTACTTTAAGCTATCACATTCATACTCATTCACCCACCAGTCGCTCACTCATACACCTTCTCCCAAATCCACTCAGACTGCATTATCCACACAGGAACATACCTACCCAGAACATTCAAACACACACTATCTCATTCCTACTCATACACCTACCAGTCAATCACTCACACACCTTCTCTTGTGTCCACTCACACTGCATTCTACACCCAAGCACCCACCCATACAGAACAGTCAAACACACACTATCACATTCATACTCATTCACCCACCAGCCGCACATACACCTTTCCTTACATCCACTCTCACTGCATTCTCTACACAGATACACAAACTCCCCCCGCCTAGAGCATTCAAAAACACACTATCACATTCTGACTCATTCACCCACTAGTCACTCACTCATAAAGCTTGTCTTACATCTACTCTCACTGCATTATCTACACAGGCAGACACCCAGCCACCCACCAAGAACTATCATAAACAGGCTAGCACATTCCTACTCATTCACTCACAAGTCAGTCATTTATTTAACTTGTCCTACACCCACTCTCACTGCAGTCACTACACAGGCACACAACCACCCACCCACTGGCCCAGAACATTCAAACACACACTGTCATATTCCTACTCATTCACTTACCAGTCACTCACTCATACATCTTCTCTTACATCCACTCTCACTGCAGTCTCTGCACAGGAAGTCACAAATCAACTAACAGGGCACCAGTGGTCCAGGGATGAATATCGGTTTCTAAACCATCAATCAGCCCCACACCTCTAGTACACCAGCAGGGGTCCAAACAGATTGGAAACACAAGAACATTATAAACCTCCTTATCCAATTTTGGTAACGTGGACAGAACAGCAGGCTTATCTCTGAAAGGTTGTGGATCACTGGTTAGTTACAACAAAGTGAAAATGCCCAGTCAAGGTTGTATACAAATATCTTCTTTATTATTATCACAACAGACAGTTCTAGCACACTACGAAATACAACACACCCTGTAATCACAATAGTTTAAGGAATGGTGGTTTCACCACAAATGGGGCAATAGGGCATACAATGTCAGTAGGGGCCTTCGGAGAAGGACCAGGGGGGCATAACCATAAGGTGCCTTGTGCTGTAGGAGGTCTTGGTGCTCGACAGGGTCAAGTCGATTTCAGGGCGCTTTGCAGATTCTTCGACAGAGTTCAAGATGGGAGATAGCTGCAGGTATCAGGCGGCAGGCAGTTCGGCGAGTGAGGGTGGATGGACGGCTGCAGGCTGGCCTACACAGTGGCTTGGGTTCAGGTACTGTTGTCTCATCTGTTTGGCATTTCTGAAGCACTGGTCAAGGCTTCTTGGACTGCTTTAGCGACTGCGGTGTAACAACAGTCAGTGGCGCAGTCGGTTGCAGCTCGAGGGGCTCGACTGGATTGAACATGTCCTTTAAGGTGAACGTCGGTAGATGCTGCAGAGACTAGCAGGGCACGCTGTGTGCTGGTTGAGTACAAGGTCTGGATTTGTGGAGGGGCCTCAGGATTTGGTATCTCGTTCAATTCCCTAGGAGATGTTTGGGAAGATGTAAGGCAGACTGTACCTTCAGCCAGGGTTGAGTTCTTCTTGCGACTCCTTGCAAAGTCTTCAGATGATCTGCCCAATAGTGGAGCTCAGCCACCTTTTAAATCTAAATGGACCACAGGCATTGGTGTAGAGTAAGCCTACCTTAATGAACCAATCCTGAGACCCTACCAACAATCTCCTGTATGTATGAGGTCATAACCAGAGTGTTTTGCAACAGAAAAGGTAAAGGGGTGAGAACATGTAATACTACGACACACCCATCTTCCTGTCTGTTGTGGATCAAAGGGTCTCTCTGGTTATTGGAGCTCCTTGTGGTTCCTGATTAAAGCAGCAGATCTCCTTTGAAGCTGGGGCGAGACCAGACTTTCTGGTGCTGTCAACCCACATACTCATACCTTCTGAATGGGGACCCCTGCAGGGATAACTACTCTAATACACACAGTCCTAGACATGACATTTCACTGTCAATCGATACTAAGGGCAGGAGATGGCTTCAGGTTGACACAGTGCATATGAAAGGGTGTTGGGCTTTCCTGTCTCCTTTGTTATCCTCTGCAGCCAGGCCCCATGGGGCCCTGTTTGAAGTACGCTCTATTAGTATGTTAATTATGTTAATCACAGCCATCAGCTACAGAGCTAAACAAAAGGACAGGGTGGATCCATAGTACCTATGTTAGTTTATTAGGCTAGTCAATGCAGGGTGAATGTTTGGCCCTTCCCCTTCTGAGATGACATGGTGTACTCCTGGCTGTCATATCCCAACTAAAGATGCCAGGGGGGCGGCACCTGTAGGATGTGCCCACACAGAGTACACAGGTCTATATGTATGTCATGCAGTGAGCACAAGAAAATATGTGCAGATTAACCACGCACATTTTCCTGAGGTTGATCTACCATCATTCAATTTAATTTCAAAACAATTAAAAAACCTGGGGAGCCCACACCTACCCTGCTGATGGTCGAATTCCTCACACAGGCCCACACCTACCCACCCAGAGCATTCAAATAGACACTATCACATTCATATTCATTCACCCATCAGTCACTCATGCATACACCTTCTCTTACATCCACACTCAATACATTCTCTACACAGATACACACCCACCCACCGAGAACATTCCAAAATCCCCTATCACATTCCTACTCATTCTCCTGCCAGTCACTGCTCATACACCTTCTCTTACATCCACTCTCACTTCATTATCTACACATACACACAGCCACCCACCCAGAACATTCAAAAACACACTATCACATTCCTACTTATTCACCCACCAGTCACTCACTCATGCACCTTCTCTCATGGTCACTCACACTGCATTATCCATAAAGGAACACACCCTAGCATCCACCCACCCAAACCATTCAAACACACCCTACCACATTCATACTCATTCACCCACCAGTCACTCACACATACACCTTCTCTTACATACATTCTCACTGCATTCTCTACACAGACACACACACACACCCACCACCCAGAACATTCAAACACACACACTATCACATTTCTACTCATTCACCCACTAGTCAGTCACTCAAACACCTTCTCTTACACCCACTCTCACTGAATTCTCCACACAGGTACACACCCAGCCACCCAGAACATTCACAATCACGCTATCACGTTCCTACTCATTCACCCACCAATCACACACTCATACAACTTCTCTTGCATGCACTCCCACTGCATTATCTACACAGGCACACACCCATCCACCCAGAATATCCAGATATCCACCGTCACATTCCCACTCATTCACCCACTAGTCACTCACCCATACACCTTCTCTTACACCCACTCTCACTACATTATCTACATAGACACACACCCACCCACCCACCCACCCACCCAGAGCTACAAACACCCACTATCACATTCATACTCATTCACTCATCAGTCACTCACCCATACACCTTCTCTTACAACCACTCTCAGTGCATTCTCTACACAGAAACAACCCACCCACCCAGAACATTCAAACACACACACTATCACATGTCTTCTCATTCACCCACCACTCACTGACCCATATCCCATACATACATCTGACACGCACTTTACACATGCATGATACATATCACATATATTTTTTGAAAAAATACTTTTTACCTGTTTTGCCAGCTTCAGTAGTCACGCGTCTCAAGCCCCGCCCCAGCCTACACCCTGATGAGTGAGGCATGGGCTGGCCCCCCCCACCCCAGACCTGGTGTGGTGGGGCCTGCTGCTCTGTGGGCACTGCGCCCCCTGCGCCTGTGGCTCAAAGAGTTCCTTTGAGGAGGTATTTTGGGCGGGCAGGGACAGGAAGTGGGTGAGAATGGGCATATGGATTAGCATGCCCATGGGCAGTCAATATGTCAAACGCCACCTGAAAGCCCAAACTAAAAATGGGAGGCTTCTGCTAAACTACCGTTTGGCTTTTAGAGACTGCAAATCAAAGAGCCATGTTTTTAGTGCTTTCCAGAAGGCGAGGTGTTCCTCTATTGTGGATATTTCCCTGGGAAGCATGTTTCAGAGTTTTGTTGTGATGTATGAAAGGCTGATACATCATATTTCATTTTCAGGTATTGAACATCAGCAATAGATCTCAGGGTTCTTTTTGGTCTATAGATGGAGATATTTTCTTGCAGGATTTCGGCTTCTTGGCCTTGAATTGCACTATGGAAAGTGCAGAGTGTTTTGAAATGGATCCCTTGCCAGTTTAGGGATCTTAGTGCTGGTGTGGCGTGCTCTCTCTCTTTCCGAGTCTTAATAAGAGTCGTGCTGCTGCATTCTGTGTCTGTTGTATAATTTATGATGTGGTAGTCCAGGATTCCAAGGTAGATGCTGTTGGCATAGCCTTTTCTTGACATGACCAAAGAGATGATAGTAAGTGTACTGTGTGGGGACATGACAAAGGGCAATATATGCTTTATGGTGCGTAGATGGAAGAAACATTTCCTCCTTCTGGCCAGCCCTATCTCAATTGCAGATTATTTGGATGGATATATACTACTATTGCTGGTTTGTAAAATCGAGTGCTAGAATATTATTAGTCATGTATCCCACTGGCCAGGTATCCCAGTGTCCAAGTATCCCAGTGGCCAGATATCACAGCAGTTAATTATCCCTATGGCCAATTATGTCTCTGGGTAATTTTCCATTTGGATAATTATCCCAATGGCTAATTATCCCAGTTATGCCACTGGCCAAATAACCCTGTGGCAAGGTCCCCCTGTGCCAGAGGTCCCAGTACTCAGAGACCCGGCGTCTTGTCAGCAATGTCTTTACTAAAGAATAGATTTAGGGTGACTAGGGCAGGGCCGTGGAGGGGGTGTTGTAGCTGAGGGTACCTAAGAGGGACAGCTATCCATGGTATCAAAGTTGTAAATTATCGGACAGGCAGATTTGCGGCACGGCGGACTATCGTGGTGGGTATAATTCTCAGTGTCAGACTATCACAGGTGGCAGACTATCAACATGGCGAACTGCCAAAGTAGGAGTCTGCCAAAATGGCAGAATATAACAGTGGTAACATTTCCCAGAGCTAAATATCAACAGTGGTACAATATCAACAGCGGTAGACTATCAGAGCAACAGACTAACAGAGTGGCAGACTAACAGTGTGGCAGGTTATCAGCACAGCAGCTAATCAATGTGTCAAAATATCACAGTGGCAAAACGTTAGGGTGGCAGACTATCAAATGGCTAATTGTCAAATTGGTTGAGTATTACAGCGGCAAAATATTGCAGTAGAAAATGATCAACAGTGTCAAAATATGAACAGTGTCACAATGTAAGTGCGGCATACTATCACAGTGGTAGGTTGTCAAAGTGTCAACATATCCCAGTATTAAGGGAAGCAAAGTATCACAGTGGAAAACTGTTATGGTGGTATAGTATCAAAGGGTTCACATATCCCAGTGGCAAAGTATTAAGGGTGGCAGAATATCACAATGTCAAAATATGAATGCAGCAGACTATCAAGTGGCTAATAGTCACAGTGGTCGAGTATTACTGTGTCAAAGCATCACAGTGGTGGCAACATATTAACAGTGGTACAATATCAGAGTGGAGACTATAACATTGATAGTATTATCAAAGTGTCAAAATATCACAGTGACAAAATATTAGGGTGGCAGACTATTGAAGTGTCAATTTATCCCATTCTGAAAACATATCACAGTGGCAGACTATCAGAGTGGCTAAATATCACAATGGTAAATTATTATTCGTGGCACAGTTACAGGTTTTGTTGGATCTGTAGCATGTTGTGGCTGAACTACTTGGCCATTGAGTTTCAGAGTTGTTGCGATGAGGTGAAGGTGTCGTATAGCAGGCTGAATTTGTTTTACATTTTTAGATGATTTTGAACCTACTAGGGGTGTTGTGTGGACTCTATGCGATGTTCGTAAGGGGCTGGTTTGACATTGATCATTTTTGTTAGATAGATCCGCAGCTATCTGTAATGTTTTTTCTGCTATCTGATCTTTTCTCCTCCAGATTTGCTCTAGTTCTTGTTCTCTTTTATGAGATAATCGAGTTTGGTGGTGAATTGTCCAGCTGTTTCCTTCTTTTGGGCAGTGGCGGCTCATCCATATGGAGGCAAAGCCAACCCAGTGTAAACATTGAGCGCTGCCTCAGCTGCTTTTGGCAACTGAGGGAGAGCTCCTAGTCTGACTTCAACTTTCAATGGGAAATGTGGTTTCCCTTTGACAGTTCAGTATTACCCCACTAAATTGCCTAATGAGCCATGCAAGACCTGGGGCGTTTTGCTTCCCCAGCCTTACATGGCCAATTGGGGAACAGGCGTGCTGCACCCTAGAAAGAACCTGTTTAGTTTGGGATCAAGTTACAAAGGATTAACATGATAGAAACATGACAGTTTTTGGAGACCACTAAATGATTTAAATATTTAAAGGCATAAGAAGACACCTCAAGGAGGTTTACTTATTGGAAGACTGACCCTTAAGAAAGGATAGCGTGCAATGAAAGGGACTAAATGCTTAAGAATGTTGTCATTGGCCTTAAAAACGACCTAGTGTCGAAACATGTGTCGGCTGAGAGATGATAATAAACTTCAAACAGAAGAATTACCTCAAGATTTAATTGTAAATCACTTCATTGTGGTGTATATAGACCTTATCCTGATCAATCACATATAAAATAGCCGTTAAAATCTATTGGCTTAGTGCGATTTGCCGGCACCACCAAACACTGTGACTTACCGTTAGGGGCTTTTTTGGGTACATCCCTTGGTACATAGCATACACTCAAGCGGCCAAAGCGCACACATTAATGGTTATACCCTTACAGACACAAATCTCTCATTTGGGGATACAGGCTGGGGTACTGCAGGCCTAGATGTGCGAGGTGGCACTCTTGCGCCAGCCAGCATACCCAGGGGCTGAGGGGCAGTGAGATTGGGGAACTCTGGCTCCACCACGCATTATCAGGAGCCAGCAAGCACACTCTGCTTCCTGTTGTATGCTGCACAGCAGCCAGTCTTTCATTGCAGCTGGCATTGGGAGGCTGAGAGGACTGGAAATTGGGAGCGGGCTGGAGGTAATGGAATAAAAAATGTATTTGTGTGTTTATGCAAGTGTTTGTGTTTGTACTTGGGTGCGTGAATGAGAGAGTGTGTGTTGTTTGGGTGCATATGATAATGAGAGAGCGTATGAATGCTGTATGGGTGCGCAGCAAGGGTGAATGTGGGAGTGAATGAAGAAAGAATGATGAATGCCGTATGAACGCTGATGTGTGTTTGTGAACATGAGGGAGTGAGTGAGTGAATGAAGAATGAGTCCCGTTTGAATGCAATTGCGTGTTCACAAATCAAGTGAGAGTGACTGAAGTATGTAGGATGCTGTGTGGTTGCTGATGCGTGTGTGTCAGGTCCTGGGAGCAGGCTTCTGATTGCAGGGTGAGGATAGGGGGAGTGAAAGAGGGTCGGGTGGCAACTCTTATTGTGCCACAGCATTTTTAACTGGGCATCAGATTGATGCTCATCAGAAAATGCCATGCAGTGGTGAAGGCAGCATAATGAATGTGCCTGCGTTGTACTGGCTTATATTGGTGGATCCAGTCCAGAACTTTCTTTACTGTTATATGGTATGTTTTACTCAGCATCATGTGTGAAGGAAACTTTCTGAGTGTTCATAAGTGGTACTGGCCCACATGGGTGGGTCCAAGTCTGGACAGGTTTCTTTACAGTTCCATAGTATTTTTTCTTGCCATCACCAGTGAAGGCAGCATATAGAGTTTTCCTAAGTGGTACTCTGATCTTGATACCCAGTGACAAATGCCATATCAAATTTTAAAGAAATCTCTAGTTGGAACCTACCGATGTGGGCCTGTGAAAGAGGCCCACATTGGTTGGTCGAGTCCCGACATGCATGTGCCATAGCATTTTTTACTGGGCATCAAGGGTGAAGGTAGTATAATGAGTGTTCCTACGTGACACCAGCCCACCTTGGTGGATCCAGTATGGACAATTTTTTACTGTGATATGGCACCTTTTACTCCTACTTGGTAATGGGCCACATTGGTAGGTTTAGTCTGGACATATGTCTTTATTGTGGTATGGCATTTTATAGTGGGCATCAACTGTGAAGGCAGCATGATGAGTGTTCTGACGTGGAGGGGGCGTGGCCTGAGCGCAAGATGTGAGGACGTGCTGGGACTGATCTCCCTTCTAGATCCTCGGCTGATCCTTGAAAACTATGGCGAAAAGTTGACTAAAGAGCTGATCGGCGGACCTTACTGCAGCGGAACCGATCCTGCACATTGTGGGAAAAGCACAAAATAAATCGGAGCCTGTAAACCGACATACCGGGTGGCTGAAACAGAGCCCCGGAGGCAGCCAAGATGGCGGACACTGTGGAGGCTCGAGGCCAATGACAGTGAGAGGGCTGCGCATGGTGAGTGGACCCCTGATGGTGTGAGAGAGGCTGGTGCCACCACATCGGAGTCCGGACCATGAGCGGCTTGGCCCGATATCCCTGGGACTGATGGAGGCGGCCTAATAGTCCAGTAGAGCGGGGGCCGGGGACCAGACCACCCGGCAGCAGTAAGGGAGGCGACACAACTGAGAGTGGCTGGAGCCGCCAAGAGGACCACTGCAGAGGCGCTCTGGGAGCCGGCGCCTTGACGGAGGACAGCACCGGGGGACAAAGAGAGCCTGCGGGACCCGCAACTGGAACGAAGACGTGCCAAGCGAGAGGTGACACACTGGGGCCCGGGCTGAAGAGCAGGAATCCCGGAGACGCGGTTAGGCTTGGCGGGCCTGAGGCAGTACGGCCCACATGAGGCAAGGAAGGGGCAAGCAGAGGCTGGGGGACAGAGCGAAGCAGCACGCCTTGAACCGTGTCACCCCGCGAACACACAAAAGACTTCCTGGGTGGGGCGTACTGCGGCCATAACGCCAGCTGGCCGGATAACAACCACAGAAAAAAACCCAAAGCCCCCACCCACGGGACATCAAACAGCGCAATCAGGTGTGGGCTCACACAGTGGGGTGACACCGGAGGGAGCAACAGCCCCAAACAGTAGCTGCAACAGGATGCTACACTGCACCTGCCGACGGATGCCAGGCAAACACTGTGGGGCTTGCACGCACAGCAGCTGGAGAGTACGGCAAGCACCGATTTAGCCTTGCGAAATCACCCACGGAGCAAGGGGCAATATTGAAGCAAGGGGGGGGAAACACTGGGGCGGCTAGATAACACCCAAAAACTGTGTGCCCACACCAACTTGTGGATCAAACTACCCCACCAGGCTGAACAATGACCCAGCCACACCAGAGCACGCGTATGAGGGAGACACGCCGCACTAAGCGATACTGCACCATAAGCCGGGCTAAAATGGGCACTGGAGGGAAGTGTACCCTAAGGGCACAACAATACAGAGAGTCAGCACCATCGGCCCCAGTGCAAAACACTGGACAGTACGACGGACAGAAGCAGCGGCCCCCTCCAGCTAACCCCACCACCATGGGAGGTAATTCCTGCAAGGTAGCCAACAACAAAAAATAAAGACCCGGATCAAAAGCCTACTGAGAGGAGTTCACAGAAGCACACATACAAACAGGTCCCAAACACAGGTGGGGCAGTCCTGGTTGGTGAGCCACCACTGCCCCAGCCAACGGTACATGGAAATGTCCCCTCCCAATGGGAAAAACAAAACCAATATCATTGACTCCTTTGCCGCAGTCAGGCCAAAGGAACAAAGACAAGAGACCAAAGAGACTGAACCAACCCAACAGGCTTCTGAGGAACAAGCTAAAGATAGCAAATATTGGAGGCAATATCAGGGCTGCGCTCCTTCATCGACACTAAGATAGAGGAGGTGAAATCAGACATGCAACTAATGCGCAAAGACATGCGCAACCTTGTGGAACGAGTAACAACCACATAGTCAGAGCAACGCGAAATGTCCACAACGCTGAAAGACGTACAGAACAGGGTACGGGAATTGGAAAGACAAGATACTGGAAGAAAGGGCCGAAGATGCGGAAGGCAGATCCAGATGTAACAACGTCCGCCTACTTGGTGTTCCAGAAGGACTTGAGGGTCCCAACCCCACGAATTTCGTAGAAACTTTACTACAACAGGAAATAGGAGCTCGTCGACTCTCGCAAGGGTTTGCAGTTGAAAGAGTGCACAGGGCCCTCCAGAAAAAACCACCACCCGGATCGTACCCCTGACCGATCATAGCCAGGATCCTCAACTTCCAAGACAGAGAAGTCATACTACGTTACTCACGCGAGGGGGGTGCAATAAGCAGGGATAACGCCAAGATCACAATCTACCCGGACTACACCCCAGTGGTTCAGAGAGCAAGAAACTAATTTGTCCCAGTCAAAGCCAAGCTACGCCAGCTGAACCTCAAGTACATGTTGCTTTAACCGTCTAGGCTTAAGGTGATACACAAAGGGCGAGCCATTTTTCTAGAGACACCAGCAGCAGCTAACATGTGGCTCGAGCACAACAATATGTCAAGCGGAGAAGAAGTGGCTGCGTGATCAGATGCCGAC
Source organism: Ambystoma mexicanum (assembly GCF_040938575.1). NCBI lineage: Eukaryota > Metazoa > Chordata > Amphibia > Caudata > Ambystomatidae > Ambystoma > Ambystoma mexicanum. The sequence continues at coordinate 249,650,016 of NC_090926.1, read as the reverse complement.
TGCAGTGATGTCCAGCTGAGGACAGATGGTTTCTAAAAAGAGACAAACTACACCAATTTTCTTGTTAAAAAAGACGGGGGACCTGTCACACACATCTGAACTGGGCAGGATGGCACGACCATGTGAAAAGACTGGTGCTGGCCTGTTGCTGTCACACCGCAAACTGCCAAAGACGTCCTGGAGAGGTCAAGATGTGGCAGGGGCACATGAGCGTTGCCCACACGGTGCAACTGCTGGCTGCAGTTGGTTGAGTTTACTAAGTTGTTGTTTGAAATGTTTCTCAGTCTTCGCTATGACACGCACATGGGAACAATGAACATCAGAACTGCTAATATGGACACTGCTACACAGGGATGGCGGCTGACATTAAGGCGTTGACATGGAATGTCAGGGGGATGGGTTCCTATATGCTCAGACACAGGATCAGATCCAACACGTCTCAATTGCACTCCTACAAGAGACTCATCTAAATGCTGAGGGCACTGCTAAGGTGACCGAGTGGTGGGGGGGACAGGGCTTTGGCACGGCGTACTCTAAATATGCATGCAGAGTATACACATGGATAGACGGCGCAATACCATTCAAGTTGCTTTCGAAAGAGGTGGACGCAGACAGGATGTACTTGATACAGAGAGGCAGCATCGAACAACTGAAAATATGCATCGTCAACTCCTACCTCCCCAACAACGGCACCTCGGCGTACACGACTAAGCTAGGAGCTAAAGTAACATCCTAGCGAGATTGCTTTTATATATGGGGGGGGATTTCAACAGCATACAAGACCACACACTGGACAGATCAAATCCCTCAATGCTACTGCCCACCTCAACCCACTCCTCATTAAACAAGGTAATAGAGAATTTGGACCTAGCAGAGGTTTGGAGGGAACTACACCCGAAAGATAGAGAATACTCCTACTTCTCATCTCTCTATGCACTCTACACCAGAGTTGACTATCTACTTATTGACAAGCAACATCTACCCCAGGTAGAGTCGGTATCTTACCTGGGAAGATCAATATCAGACCACTCCCCACTCCTCATGGAGTGGAAAACACGGGGGCCTAAACTACCCATACTAATGTGGCGAATACCAACGGAAGCCCTCACAGATTGCACCTTTAGGAGGGCCTCCGAGACAAAATACAAGTATACCTAGACATCAATTTGGGGAACGTGAAGGGATGGGACACAATCTGGGAAGCACTAAAAGTCGTAGTTAGGGGGGAAGTCATTGCCAGTGCCGGGGGTATCAGGAAAACACTGAGGAATTAACTAGAGGCGGGAGAGAGGTGGGTTACACAGCTAGAAGCCACCGCACCTAGGACAAGGGAGGCAGAGGAGGAACTCTCTGTAGTCAGAAGTGACTGTCAAAATGCGTGGCTGTGGAGCACGGGAACACCCGAAACTCCCGATCACTGAAATTAAAGACTCTTCTGGTGGGGTTCATACATCGCAGTTCGATATCAATGCATTTAAGCAGTTCTACTCCCGGCTGTACAGCCACGCAACGGTGGTACCCCAAGGAGATGTCTTAGACACGCTGGACAAGATAGGTCTGCCAACGCTGAATGAAGCTCAATGGGCCGCCCTAGATGGGGACCTGACAGCAGAGGACATAACTGAGGCATTTATATCACTGTCCACGAGTAAGACCTCGGGCAGCGACGGATTACCCCTTGAGTTCTATAAGGCATACGATGCTGACTTGGCCCCCACCCTCTTGGAGGTGTTTAAAGAATCATATAAGAAAGGGATGCTACTGAAAAGCATGAGGGAGACACTGGTGGTACCAATACCCAGGCCAGGGAAACCAAGAGACAAATGCGGCTAGTACAGGTCATTGGCCATGCTAAATTACTACATTAAAATATTAACGACCATATTGGCCAAAAGGTTGACAAAGGTAATAGGGACACTAGTACATCAAGATCAAAATGGGTTCATACCAGGTTGGAACACTGCAGCGAACCTACGTAGACTACAACACTTAGTGGCACCAACCAAAGACTTACACAAATCATATGCGGTTGTATCCCTAGATGCCACAAAAGCTTTAGACTCCATATACTGGGAGTAGTTGCTAGAGGTTCTAAGGCAATTCGGGTTGGGGGAATCTTTAATTCAATGGATTAAATATACTATACAAATCACTGGTGGCCAGAGTAAAGACCGGGAGGACAGTGTCAGGATTGTAGGCTATTCAGAGAGGCACTAGACAGTGCTGCCCACTGCCCCAATGCTCTATATTTTTGGCCTAGAACCATTAGCCATATATATGAGGAAACAGTTTTTTTGACGCTGGCATCAGAATAGGGGGCGAATACCACATTGGGCCTCATTACGAGTCAGGCGGAATGGGTTAACAGGTGCCGCTAATAGATGCGGACCCGTTAAACCCATGCTGCCTGATTACGAGGTCCCCTCGTGGGACCCGCTAAGGACGCCTGGTAAAACCAGGCGCCCTTACCGGGTCCTGCGAGGGGACCAGGGAGCTAACAACGGGCCGGTCGTAATCGGCCCGTTGTTAGCTCCCTGCACCCATTCCCATTGAGCCCTATGGGGGCTCAATGGGAATGGGGAAGGTCCGGGCCCAGGTTCCCTGAGGGAGGAATTACCGGGTCCTCCAAACTCAGAATGGCCCGGTAATTCCCCATTCAGGGAACCTGGACCCGAACCCGGTTTTGGAGGCAGCCATGCCGCCAATAGCGGCATGGCTACCACCAAAGCCGTAATGAGGCCCATTGTCTCATTACACACAGACGACGTATATACGACGTATATACAACGTATACTGAAGGACCCCCACCTTAACTTACCAACAATCCTAGAGGTCCTAGAGAACTTCGCCCGGGTGTCAGGGATCGCCTTCAACAGGGAGAAGTCAAGTGTATTCCCACTAGCGGGGCTGGTTGGGCACGAAGAGGCTGACCATCCAGAAGTGGGAATCCAATGGAAGCCACACACATTCAGATACTTAGGGGTTAACATCTGGCACACACCCGAACAGAGGCATGGAGGCAACATCCACGTTGCAGTGCAAGGACTAAGAAAGTCAACAAAGTTCTGGGCCAAATTACCACTGTCGGTAATGGGCAGGGCTGAGGTGGTCAAAATGATAGTAGTACCGAGGTTCTCATATTTCTTCCACAACATACGCTGTCTTATCCCGGCCTCCTTCTTCTGATTGCTAGAAAAGCTATTAAGAGAATTACTATATGGCAACACCAGACACAAAATATCCCTTAGCACACTAACACTAGCATATAAAGCGGGCGGAATTCAACTGCCAGACCTCGAAAGATACTTCCTGGCGGCTCAATTGAGCCACATGGCCAAGTGGCTAGCGGACGAGACTGCCTCCGAAACTAGACTATTCAGGCAGATCGTGGCACCAGCGAACCTGAAAGAAATACCATGGGTCCCGGTGGGCGGCCTAGGGAAGACCCTGATGATAGTAGAACTGGGCAGGAAAGTTTGGGACAGGACCCTGAAACTTAAAGGGAGGTACACCCCTACTCCTCAGAAATTCCAATTGCAGCAGGGGTGTGCAGGGGGAAGGAAGACCTGGCCCTGATGAGAAAATGGGAGGGACACAGCATTTACACCTGGGGGGGACACATACAAAGACGGGGCCTTCAGAGACTTTGAGTCCATGGCAGTGAAAGAAGGCCTACCCAAAGGCCAGTTTCTGTGGTATAGGAGAGTCAGGGAGGGGGCCAAGCTGCAGTGGAAAGAGTGGCCAGGTGAGCCCAAGCAAGACCCACTATTAACACTACTATACAACCTGGGGGACGGATGGAAACCAGTGTACAGGCTCTATGCTCAATTAGCGGATAGATCCAATCTTAAAAGTGAGGCACTGAAATTGAAGTGGGAGGCGGACCTGGGAGATGGTATAAGTGAAAAGGAATGGGAGAGAATCCTAATATACCCCCGAGAGGTGTCAAGGAACGCTCGGTTCAAACTAATCCAATTACAGATCCTATATAGGACATACATGACACCAGACAGGATAGCCAAATTCAGTAAGAACGCTAACCCCCTGTGCCCCTGATGTAACTCAGGAATCGCTGGAATGATGCACATGTATGGCGGATGCCCATAGATTCAGAACTTCTGGTCCAAAATAGAACAGACCTGTAGAAGAGCTGGGGTGGTGAGGTATGAATGGTCTCCGAAAGAATGCCTTCTGGGGGCATACCGAAGAATAAGTAAGTTGAGGCACGTACTGAAACTCATGGATATGGTGTGCATGTTAGCCAAAAGAACTATAGCTACGGCATGGAAATCTGTGAGGGGCCCGCAGGTCGACAGGTGGCACAAGGAACTGGAACACTGGACAGGGGCAGAAACGACAGTATGGGGAGAGGGAGTGGCTAAAGCGAGAGGAGAAGCAAGCCCTGCATATGAGGACTGGAAGGCCCTAATATGGGATATGTTTCACCCATTGGACGACAAACCCCCATGAGCGACCCCTGCTCACCGGAAATGCAACAGACTAGTGGCAGTATCTGAGCCCCAGCAAGGGAGCAATCGGATTTGGCAGTTTTGGCCTGTTCATCGCCCAAGAGTTCCCGAAGTTTGAAATGTCCAAAAGGCTGGGCTATGAACCCCAGCATGATCATGCAGCAAGTGAAGACTGGTTGTTTAGTTTGTTTATTGTTTCTTTTTTCTTCTTCTCATATTGGTTATTGTTACTTTGTTTTTCTTTGCATACATGCTGACCGATGCTAACATGTGTACACTGAATTGGTGATGTACAATTTAAATGCTAATAAAAACATTTAAAAATAAATAAATGAGTGTTCTGACGTGGTACTGGCCTGCAATGGTGGATCCGGTCTGGACAAATCTTCACTGTGGCTTGGCATGTCATTTTTTTGAAAATGTAGTTTTATTGAAACATTTAGGTTATGACATTGAAAAAGCAATCATACATCTGCTGAGATAAGTTCAAAATGCATACACAAGCTTTATTCGCTACAGTCCCCTCCCCCCCTCCCTCTCCCACGCCATGGGTCATAGAGAAACCAACATAGTAAGGGTCCACCACAGTAAGACAAAATGTAATACAGGTAGTAAGCAGTTCTTATGTGAACGCTCAGAACGCAGGGCCCAAGCCCCCTGGCCATATCGCCCTCCTTGTGGGGCTCACCCACTCCTCCAGGGTGGCATTCAATGGGGCCGGTCCTCAACCCCAGGCAGTAGCTCCAAAATGTTCCCTCGGGCTCAATTTATAGACCCATATTTGTCGAAGAAAGGGAGCCACAGACCGCAATGTTGGTCTTGGATTCATCAATCAAGTGGGTAAGGAACTCCATGTCGTATATGGCGCGCAATTTGGTCACCCAGTCCTTCTCCCCTGGTGGTTGGGAGGCCTTCCACCTCTGTGCCCAGCACCACCTGGCTGCCACCAGCATGACCTGTAACATGTGGTCGTGTGTCACTTTCGGGCCTCCTTCCTCCTCAATGCCAAAAAAAGACCAACCATGGAGACAGGGTTCTATCAATGCCATCTACTCCCTTTATCCAGGATAGGACCTCATTCCAATAGGTTTGTGCCACCTGACATTTCCACCACATGTGTGCATAGTCGCCCCGTTCGGTGTGGCACTTCCAACAATGTGGGTCGTACCCCTTCCGCATTCTGGCTATTCTCTGCGGTGGGTAGTGCCATCTATGGATTACTTTCAGGGCCTGATGATGATATTGGGGCGCAGCCGTGGAGCGGTTGGCCTGCCTACACATCTTGGTACACCTTCTATCAGTGATGGGTGTACCTAGGTCTTTTCCCCACTGCACCTGGGCGGGGGGGATCCCTCGGGGTGGACAACAACAGGAGGCCGTAGAGCCTGGATATTACCCCTTTAGTACCCTTGTATGTGATCAAAAGTTTTTGAAATCTGTTAGGTCCCTCCTAAGGGACTTACTCCCCACTTACTTTCGGTCAGGGCCCCTTTAAGTTGCAAGAATCAGAATGGAGCGAGGTCACCCAGGAGGTCCCCGAGGTCTCCGAGCGAGATAAATGCACCGTCCACTCTGCTCAAGCCCGCCTCATACCATTTCTGAAAGGACAGTGGTTCATTAATCCCGTCCATCAGTGGAGGAGCCCAGATGCAGCTCAGGGGTGAAGGCCAGGTCGTGAGCCATCTAAGGTAACCCCCCTCTTTCCATATGGACCACAACACTCCCAGGACACGATGGTTCAAGATACTCCTTGGAATGCGCCTCTTGGGGACCCACAGCCATTCATCCAGAGTAACCGTGGAGAAGAGTTTGTTATCCAAAGCTACCCACTGTTTCTTAGTGCCCTGTGCGAAGTGGTCAACCAGGATTCTCAGTTGAGCCGCCTTATAGTATGTATCTAGGTCTGGGAAGTTGAACCCCCGCCCCCCCCCCCCTTCGTCTCTGGGCCTTGTGAGTACATCATAGGCAATTCTGTGGGACTTTCCCACCCAAAGGTAACGCAAAAGGGCGTGTCTAATCTCCAGGAGGAATGGCCTCGGTATCTGGGTCGGGAGCATTCAGAACAAGTAAAGGAATTTGGGGAGGATCACCATTTTAATTGAGTTAAGTCGGGCCATCCAGGATAGGCCAGATTTTGACCATCTCTCCATATCGTGTTTGATTGTGGACCACAAAGGTGGGTAGTTGGCTGTAAAAAGGTCTGTTAAATCAGATGGTATATGGATCCCCAGGTGACAAAAGCCTTCCTCCCGGCTACAAAATGGAAGATCCACCACATACTGTCTATCCACTTCGTTGAGGTGCCCTGCCACGAATGCAACTGACTTCCCCAGGTTAACCTTGCAGCCCGCTAGGGCCCCGTATTGTTCTAAACTGTTCAAGAGTTCAGGAACCGACTGGGAAGGGTCAGAGAGGTAGAGCAGGACATCGTCTGCTAATAGGCTCACTTTGCAGTGCATATCCCCCATCCCGATGCTTTCAATCCTCTCATTCCCCCTAATCGCTATGGCCCAGGGTTCCATCACCAGTGCATAGATGAGAGGAGACAGTGGACACCCCTGCCTGGTGCCCTTCTCTAGTGGGAATACCTCCGATTACCCACCGTTGACCACCACCCTTGCTGAGGGGTTGGAGTAAAGGGCAGAGAGCCACCCCCGCCATCTTGGCCCCATCCCCAGAGACGACATGACCCCACCCATGAAAAACCAGCTCACCCTGTCGAACGCCTTCTCCGCATCCAGGGATAGGAGAAGAGCGCCCTCCCTTCTGACCTCCCTCAAACCCAGGATATGTAAGGTATTGCGCATACTATCTGCGCCCGGCCTATTAAGTATGAAACCCACTTGGTCTGGGTGAACCAGTCGGGGAAGGTACCGCTCCAGACGTGTGGCTAGGATTCTGGTAAATAATTTTGCGTCCTCGTTTAAAAGTGAAATAGGTCTATATGATCCACAGTCTGTAGGGTCCCGGCCCGGATTTGGTATGACCGTAATCAGGGCTTGTAGGAGCATGTCATTTTTTAGTGTGCATCAAGAACGAAGGCAGCACAATGAGTGTTCCTACATGGTAGTGGCCACATTGGTGAGTCCAGTCTGGACATATTTCTTTACTATGAAATGGCATTTTGTACTAATAAAAGTTCTTATATGGTAACACTGGCAAATATTGGTGCACCTCCATTGTTATGTATGGGCACAGACAGCATGAACATGTGTTTTATACTGACATTTCTTGTGGTTAAAGGCATCATGAAAGGTCCAGTGCGATGTTGGTGGCTTGTTGAAGCTATTGGATTTTTGCATGTGTTTCTCCACAAAACCCATTGAAAACTGTGACATTTTACCCAAATTTTCACAGAAAGTGTTCTAAAATTGCATAATTTTTAACCCAATATTATTACCGTTTTCTTGGAGGGAGAACCCACCCAAGCCTACTTGGTTGGTTCAGGCTTCCTCGCCACGCTAAGCTGCTCTACATATTCATGGAAAACATGTATACACTCCAAAAAGACAAATTAACCAGCCGCCACTGCTTTCAGGAGCACTTAAATCAGTTCTTCAGAGTTTTTCGTCTGGTGTTCCTGTCTCATTTTGGAGGACCGTTGGTGTTTGAATGTTTCTAGTTTTGTGAGAAGCACATCTAGCATAATGCCCTTCCATGGACCTTTTGTTTTACCTCAATATGTAGCACAGTTGAGAATGGGGAAAAGCATAGTGAGGGGCCTCCCCACGGTACAGGTAATGGGGTTGTCAGAGTGGAAAGATTTCTGGTGCAGATAACTCTGCCCAGTGTGTGTCTGGCTCATGTGTGGATCCTCTTTTTAAAATGCTTGAGATAGCGGGCATCCGGATTCGCAGACAGGAAATTGTCAGCCATCTTATCTTTTATTTCCAGCCAACTGTTGAAATCGCCAGGCAAGGTAAGAGTTTTTGGAGGGCGATTTATTTAGTACCAGAGGGTTTATCAGGGCCACTTTTTTGCTTGAGTCTGACTTGTGGGGGTTTTGGTGTGCCCTACCACACTACTTTGCCTTCGAGGAGGTTGAGAAGGTCGTTCTTAGGGAGAAGACTTTTTGGCTCCATTGGAAGTCCATAAGAGGGATGTATTTGTTGCCGACGATGGGGATATGTCGTGATTTGGGGAGTGAGAGGTTCTTCTTGCTTCTGATATTTGTCTATTGCTGATTTTCAAACTTGATCTGGGGTTTATGTTAGATGGTCGTTGATGGTGGGCGTTTCTCTTCTCTATTTGCTCAAATATTCTAAGCATGGAATGGTTTGGGTGTAATGGTGGGGTGTCTGCTCTTGGACGTTGATGGTATCTTTGGAGGTATCTTGATAGTTAGGAGGTTGAGAGGTCTGGTTAGACGTGTCTTTGGTGTTATTGCTGGGGTTTAGATTGGGCTGTGTGTCAAATGATGACTGTTGACATTTTGTCCCACTCTGCTGCTAGGGTTCTGCTGTTTTTATGTACCTTTGCCATGGTGTTGTAGGCTGCCGGTGAGGTTGTCATGGAATGTTTGTGGGATTGTTCTGAAAATAAAGCTTAAGTGAGGATAGGTACAGGGAGCAGGAACCACAGAGGCTGTGAGGGAGGATGCAGAGAGAAATGAGCGAATAACAAGGGTCATAGTGGGAATAGCAGGAAACAAACAGCTGATGTCATGCAGTCAGCAGAAAATATAGTGGGAATGGTGGGGAGAAAAGCCATGGGCCCTGCCAAGGAGAAAGTACCATGAGCCGAGAAGCGCAGAGAAAACACAGAGGAGCAGAAATCATATTGCGGAAGAATAAGGGGTGAGGAGCTAGAGCTGTGTCTAGTGAGTGAGTGAGAGGGATCATTTGTATAGCACAAACTATGGCAAGAGTTGCATCTAGGCACTGGGCATCACACAGAAAACAAACAAAAAATACCTGCTCCATGACTTCTGAAAAGGTGGATTTTGAGAGGTTTTTTTCCGAAGCGCAAGGGGTTAGGTTCTAGCCAGATTGACAGCAGGAGCAAGTTCCAATGTCTGGCCCCCCCCAGACAGAGAACCACTTTCTTTTGCATGTGGAGAATTTCTACCAAGCTGGTACATTATAACCTAGGGTGCATCATGTCGAATGCAACTGAGAGGACCAACAGGGAGATGAGTGTAGCTCTTCCTTCATCAGCGGCTGAGAGAATGTCGTCCCACACTGTCAAGAGGACGAACTCTGTCCCATGTCCCAGAGAAAGCGCAATTGACTAGAGTCAAGCATGTGCTTATTGGAGATAAAAGATTGTATTTCACAAGGCTTTTATATTGTGCCATAATCACGACTTTAGTGAACCCAGAGCACCTGGCTTTGCTGGAGCCTCCAGTATTGTGCCCCTGCCTGGACCATCCAGACCTGGACTTGCAGAGGGAACAGTACGAAGAAAATAAGCAGATGGGAAAGAGGATTCAAAGGCCACACACAGAGCCAGGGTGATGCACAAGGGGGGAAAGGATGTGCTGTGAGAGCGTGTGCATGTCTAGATTCATTGAAGTAGACCCTAGATCAGGGTTGCAGAAAGGAAGGTGTATTCTAACATGTTTTGAAGCAAACAGACTGCATGTGAAGAGTAATAGGCATTGAATTCCCTGTAGTGATTGGTTGCGTGGTGGGCTTGAGAAGTGATGCAGCTGCCCAGTTAAATTGTGAGGCTTTTTGACCCTGGATTACCTTGACATTTTTTCGTCTGGGGCACATTTCGGACTAGTCCTTCAGAGACTGCCAAGTCTGAAGGCTGAGAACGGCCGACTCATGAACAGGCTGTTTCAAAGGTGAAAGTAGTTGTTGAGCAAGAGGGTAGGATGGGCTGCTAAAGACCTGCTGACAAATGGCAGGATATTTTGCAAGCCCAGCACTCCTCAGTGTGAGACCTAATTGTTTTCTGTTGAGGAAACTCAGCTTCCACTTGTGCAGCAAATGTTAACGTCTGGCCCAGATGCCAAGTTTCACTTTCCACCTTAAATGCTTATGGAGGGTGATGTAGGTGCCTGTACTCACCCACATGCATGGCGCTGGGAGTTCATGATTAATGTGAGTACCTTTAACTAGCCTCAAAGAAACTAAATTGAAAATTAGTATTAGAGACTAGTGCGCAGGAATACTAACCATGGGAGCCGCACATGGCTACCCGGTGAAGGGTCTCAGTTCCTGCTAGGGCTGGGAAAGCATCAAAGCTTAAGCACCCTGACAGCTCGCTTCTAATATCAAGTGCCATGTGCATTCAGTGTGACAGCAGGCCCAGTGCACTTGGAGTAGAGCAATCATTGTAAATGGAAACCACAGTGCAGAAAAGCCACACATCAGCATAGGCTCTGAGGGTTATATGTGATTTTACCAAAGGTAAAAACAGAGTGGTACATTTCAGAGTGGTCAAAATACCAAAGAAATACTGAATGTTTATTTTTTTTAATTTGGGGGGTTCCCCCCAAACACCCAATTTTTCTATCCTTTTTAGCCCACCCCATCCATTTTAACCCCTTTTTCCACTACCATATATACATTTAATTAACATTTTTGGCATTTTTCAGCGTTGGCTTTCGGTGAAACTTACCACTCTGTTTTATTTCCGGTAAAATGACTGGGTACCGCTATGAGCTACTAGTGGGTTAACTGGGCATATACCCAAGAATGTACCTGCTGCTCTATCCATCTATGGCATACATTGGAATACACCGGCACTTCGACACTCGAGGGCATGGATCAAAGGCCCGCCCATGAAACAGCCCACTGGTTTGCCTTATTTGATTACACAGATTCAGCTTAGAGTGCCTGGTGATCCGGCAAGAAGTCTCCACAGTGAATGGGGCTGCAGTTAGAGTCTGTGCACTACTTTTGCATTAAATGCCTGTGTTAAACAGCCTGAGTCCTATTGCAGCATTCTGAGCGTTATAGAGCGGAGAGTCAAAAGATAATACTTGATTTATCAAACAAATGTACATTTATTCAGGGAATGCAATCCCATAAAAAATTATTGCATGCCACGGATGAGAAACTACACCAACGAAATTGAAACTGTTGAGCAAGGAAGGAAGGAATGACAATAAATAATTTTAAATTTCATATGTAATTCCTGCTGGCACAATAACAACATTAAACTCTATGAGCTAAATATAAAATAAACTAGAACAGCAATCTGTAATATTAGGAAAATAGTTATAATGTACTAACCGTATACCGTATCAAGAACTAATAACAGGAAATTAAATATGACACCACATTAAGACAATCTGTTCAGTTAAACAAAGTTAAAGGCTGACTTCAAGGCTTACTTCAAGTAAAGCAGGAAAATTGTAATGTAACACAAACAAGTTAGTGTGTTAATTTAAAGTAAAAATGCACATATTCAAACCCCATTGATGGAAATTAACAAATAAATATTCCAGACATTACATGTCACTATGGCACAATTCTTGTTGTGGAAATAGTCAGGGGTTAATAGCTTTTTTGAAGAAGGATAATAATGTCTTTCATTGAACTGGGCAAGGAATTCCAAATGTATTGTGCTACATTATAAAAGAATGAGACCCACACATGCCTTTTTTCAGAAAAAGGATGGTCTACCAAGGCCAGATGATTCAATAATCTCAGTTTACTTGTCAGAATGTGCCATTTCATTTTGATTTAATGACATCTGGCCCAGTCCCATTAATATTGGAGATTGTGAGGAATTCAACCATCCACATGGGGAATGTGCGCTCGCCTGGGCTTTTTTGAAATTTTGTAATGAAACAGAATGTTGGGAGATCACCCTCCGAAAATGGGTGCGGCTAATCCACACACATTTTCCTATGCTCGCTGCACAACAAACACATAGTCACGTGTACCCTGGGGGGACACAGCCTACAGGTGCAGTCCTCCTGTCATGTTCAGCTGGAATGTGACAGCCACAGGTACATCAAAGCATCTCAAGAAGGTGGACAGAAACACCTCCCTCCTGCCATGGCCAGACTAATTAAATATCAAAGGCTCCAAGGATCCATCATGCCTATTGTCAGTTCTGCAGGTGGCAGTGCATAGTGATGAGTTAATTGAAGCAGGCTTGTGAGAGGCCTGGTCGCAGAGCTGAAAAAGGGGACAGGAAATCCAACACCTTTTTGATATGCATCTGTGTGAACCTGAAGTCAGCTCCTGTCCCTTAGTATGAAGGGCAGTGAATGTCATGTCTGGGACAACTGTTTACAGTAGGCAACCCCTGCAGGGGGACCCTCTTCAGAGAGTAGAAGTATGTGATTTGATGGAGACAGAAAGTCTGTCTGGCCATAACTTCAAGGGAGAACTGTGCTTTGATTAGGGACCACAGAGAGACCAATTAACCAGAGAGACCCTTTGGTCCACAACAGACAGGAAGATGGGTGAGAACTAGTAGTACATGTTTTCCCCCCCTTTACATTTCCTGTTGCAAAGCACTCTGGTTATGACCTCACGGATAACAGAAGATTTTTGGTGAGGTCCCAGGATTGGTTCATTAAGGTAGGCTCAGCCTGCACCAATCACGAGGGCCCATTGGGCTTTAGAAAATGGCCGAGCCCCTCTCTTAGCAAATCATCTGATGACTATGAAAGGAGAAAGAAGAAGGACTAATGTGGGCCGTGGCTGAAGGTACAGTGTGCCTTATAGCTTCCGACAGTGAAGAAAGGCCAGGATTTCCAAGAGGGAAGCAAGAGCCCTCCCCTAAATATCTGCCAGGGAACAGAGGGAGATACCGAACTCATAGGACCTGCTCAGCAGCTCCAGAACTGGTAACCAGCAAGCACACAGCATGCCCTGCTAGGTTCTGCCAGCAAGCTTCCTAGCTGGGAAGTGCCAGAGAGTTTCTGTGCAAAGGACAAGGGCGTTGCCTGCAAACACTCTCCTCAGCGTTGGGCCATCTATCTTAAAGGATGATACAAGCCCAGCAAAGAAGTTAGGAGGAGTGCCACAACAAGGATCAACCAGCATCCATCTTTTAAGGAAAATGTTGAGTCAGTCAAGCCCACAAACCCCTACCGGCTGCACCACTGACTCTTGTCACACTGCAGTCACTAAAGCCATCCGAGACACCTCGACCAGCATACCACATCCACCAACCGGCACAGAGACAACAATTATTGACCCCGAGCCACTGTGTTTGCCAGCCTGCAGCCGTCCATCCAGCCTTGCTTGCCGAACTTCTTGCAGCCTGATATCCGCAACTGTCACCCATCTTGATCTCTTTCGCAGAAGCTGCAAAGCATCCTGGAATCGATTCGACCCTGTCGAGCATCAAGATCATCTCAAGCACCAGGCACACTGTAATTCTGTCTCCGAAGGCAGCTAGTGCCATTTATGACCCCTTGCTCCCTTGGTGCTGAAACCAAATAACCATGAACAGCTAAGACTGATTGCTTCACCAACTACCCTCCTGTCAGTCTCCAGAGTGCATCCCTTTCCTTCGTGAAACTGTATGTCCTCTGTGATCCTTTACAGGGCAGGTTGTATTTTGCAGTGTGCTAGGACTGTGTTGTTATAATTGTTTTTTACTGTGTTGCAACTAAGCAACGATCCACGACCTTGCAGAGATAAATTTGTTGTTATGTCCATGTTAACAAAAATTGGACAAGGAGGTTTATAATTTATTTGTGTTTCCAATCTGCTCGGATCCCTTCTGGTGTACTAGAGGTGTGGGGCTGATTGATGGTTAAGAAACCGATTTTCATACCTGGACAACTGGCGCCCCGGAAGTTGATTTGTCACAGTGATACAGAGCATTTTGGAGGCAAATGATTGGGGGCCAGTGTAAGCACATCAGTGCAGGTGAGATTTGCTGTCTGTGTCCTGGTCGCAGCAGTAGTGCTAGTAAACATACCAGAGGAACCCTGGTAGAGGCTGTTCACATAATCCAGTCTTGAAATGAGTTTAGCTACTATGGCTGTGTATTTTTGTGGGAGAACAAGACATGGGAAAATGTTTGTAAGCTTTTAAATTGATTAAAAGCCTGTTTAGCCACAGCTGTGTGTGGTCTGTGTTTCCATTGATACATTTGAATCCCTACTTATTTCTGGGTTATTAACTTGTTAAGTGGACGTAGGGATAGAGGTGAGATAATAAGACAAGAAAGAAAGGACACACCAAGGGAATGCTTGCATGTAATGAGGATTTCAGTTTTCTTTCCACATTTAGTAGAAGTTGGTTAATTTTCATCAAGTGGCCTATTTTTAGAATACACTCTGGTAATATTAGTATTAGGCAGTCTCAGGATTAATTGTGTGCAGTGCTTAATTCGTGGGGGTGTTTGCCAGGGCTCACCCTTGGCACTTATTTCTGAGCCCCAGCACTTATTGTCTCAGGCTCAGTTTGATTATGTTTTGTTTTGTCAAATGTATTACGAATCAGTCAGTCGCACAACAAGCACCAATGCCCATGTGTTTCTGCATCCTGGGTCGTCTCATACGGCAGTGCTAGTTATACATGTTCATAAATAACAAACTGCAGGGTGCTCATACGAACAATGCAGGCACACTGCTCCAGTCAGCCTGCATGACATTGGTGCAGATATGCTACTGTAATAATCAGAAGCAAACCATGGCTTGGTGGGTTGACGAAAACAGGGCAGTACCAACCAGCAGCACCATTTCAGGGACAATGCCAGGGAAAGGCTGTTGCCGAAGGAGTACCGGTCC
This sequence comes from Ambystoma mexicanum, assembly GCF_040938575.1. Classification (NCBI taxonomy): domain Eukaryota; kingdom Metazoa; phylum Chordata; class Amphibia; order Caudata; family Ambystomatidae; genus Ambystoma; species Ambystoma mexicanum. The sequence continues at coordinate 249,634,890 of NC_090926.1, read as the reverse complement.
TGAGTGCCAACCTATTTAAGATGATCTTACTGCAGTGTTTGATAGACAAGATCATCGGTTTAGTAATAATTTTGCCTGTACTTGTCCATCAATTTACCGTAGGAGGAAAACATGTTTGCTCTATTTTCTGTGGATAGATCTCAACATGTTCCACTTGCCACCGTTTGAACCAGAGCAAAATGTAATGATGGCTGTGTTTAAAGAAACAGTTAAAAATGTGTCTCAAATCAAGAAACAAATATATTATGTTGATTGGATATTTTGAAATCGCACATCTGCCATAGTGCATCCATCACCCCCAATAAGCTGGTGGGAGTTGCGGCTTTAACCTCACATACGTTGTCCATTTTAGGGAGCGGCCCTGGCTAGTGGCAACAGTGGGCAGGAGCTGCCCATCACAGGCATGCTAGAAATAATTTGGGCGCTGGCACTTATTTTTTTAATAGCGTTATTCCCCTGTTCCAAGGGCTGGAAAGGGGGGTCATCCCCTTTCCAGCCCTTGGAACAGGGGATTAAGGCTATTAGTACGGTGGGTTGCCCAAGTGGAAAAACAGGGTGCTAAAAAAAAGTATTTTCCTTCGTTCATCGGGACACGCGCAGCGTACCATTGAATGAATGAAAATACTTTTCCAAGATGGCCACCATGGAAAGGGAAGTAGAGATCCACATGGAGCCCCTCTTTCCTTTCCATGGCGGCCTGCAAGAGCAGAGAGAAAGGAGCGATGGCGGCGGGTTATGCCTCTGCCGCAGAAATAAGGAAGGTGGGAAGGGGAAAATAGAAATGGGACGGGGTGAGGGCAAGATGGCATCAGGGGGAGCCGGCCGTCAGGTGGGATGGAACGCAGGCTTTAACCGGCAGTTCAAGCTAGCCTTCTTAGCCATCTGATTGGCTGGCTCCCCCTGAAAGGGTGCTAATACAAATTAAGCACTGGTTGTGCGTCTTCCGCATGGGTGTGGCAGAATAGGTTCTGTGACGTATGAGACGACCCAGGACAGAGCGAAGGGGGTCAGATAAAGGTAAAATAGAAGTGGGGAGAGAGAGTACCCTTGTAGAACTTCAAAGGGGCATTTTTTAGGCACTGATATATAAAGTTGAATGACGATCTGCTTTGTGTGGTTTTTAAGAACAGACACAATCCGTTCCAGTGCTCGTTATCTTTTGTGCAGGTCAAGTAGGCAGGATCTAAGTATATTCTAATCACCAGGTCAAAAGCTGTCAAAGTGTCATGAGATGGAGCCACGCTACCTTGATCCCTTCCCTGTTTAAGATTGTTCTAAATAGTCAGAAGTGCTGGTACCGTGCCAAGTTTCATGTGAGGCCTGCTTGTGCAGGGTCCAGCCACTAATTTTCTTCTGAGAATTGCATGAGCTGGTGTTCAGACAGTTTTTGCAGCACCCTCTCTTGTGGATGCTACAACCACTAACCCCGGGGAGAATGCTAACACACCTGACAAGAAAGGGAAGCCAAGTCTCTCTGAGTGTCGGTAACGTGTTCAGAGTAACAAGGCTTGACTATCAAGTGGGGGTAATAGGTTGACACAGGAGAAAAATTAGTCCATACGCATAGCTCCAGGAAATACACTACACTGATATATTCAAAAAGGTATACTTAATTTAAGTAACATATATAAAACTATTGGCTTAAATAATTACATTTATTGTGATACACACAGCGGTCAAGTCATAAAAAAGGTGGGGGACTCATTTGAGGAGTCACATCACCAGAAATTAGGATTTGAGTGAAATATGCACATATGCTAATTTCAGACAACACCACACAAAATATAACCCAAAAGAGGATATTTTCTTCTAATAGTGTTGGTAAATTATAAACTATGCACACTTTAAAACCCAACCATCAATGCCCATGTTTTCCTTCGAGTGCACAGTTCCCATATCTAACATTTCACATTCACTCTTTTCTGTCCTCCTATCATCTGGTCGTCATGGTGTAGTGGTGAAGTGCCCACGCTCGTAACGTGGAGACCCCGGTTGGATCCCCCACCATCATCCGAATGAGAAAGTTCGCAAAACACAGTGCGCTATATTTCATTTTACAGAGGGTGGTGGAGTCCTACCTTTGAAAAAAGTGGGGGGACATCGTCCACTCGCTTGCACCCTCAACTTGATCCCTGAATACACAGTATTACAATGATACCAGCATATTATTAAAACAGTAATTCCTATACAATAGTCTTCCAAACTCAATGTGTATAAGTCAGCCCTCTAACAGGGGTGGGGAGAAGCAGGGAACCATAAAAGGTAAGACATGGGTAATGATCTGATTGGCCTGCACAATTATGTACAGTGCCCTACAGGCACACACTAACCCGTGTGCATGTGGAAGTTCCTAGACCTGATGGCCAGCTCGGAACACGTATGGGATAAAAGGGGAAACACAATAATACAGGTTAGGTATATATACAGGTATATAGGTTAAGAAATACCTGAGGCCTATAACATGAATCCCCAATCACTTGGCCTCACAAGGCAGTAGCTAAGCATTAAAGCACAGTCACATATAAATGATACCGTATAGCCACAGAGGAAATGAAACCGTTGTAAACAATAGCCAGAGGCAGCCAAGAAGCAATAGCGTAATAGATACCTTTGTCAAATGAGAAATTATATCGTGCCTCCTATTGCAATGAATATATGTATATTGGCTTACGCCAAGCTGCTTGTAAGTCACTTGCGAAGAAAATCCGTGTTGTAAGGTCCTGACCTTAAAATCAATGTAAGCTGCTATTTTAGGTTCACCTTGTAAAGTCACCCTGTGAGTTAAAATGGTGGACGATGTCATTCCGAAATACAACATGGCCGTCTTGACCTCTGTGTGTAATTAATATGTAACTTGCCTGCAGGCCACTTGTTGAGGTCGTGAACTGAGACCATGTCCTTCGTTGACCTGTGTGTAAAGGATTACTCGCGTCAATAAAACTAATCCGTGAGCATATGTTAAGAACAATGTATTCAAATACTGAACTAAGAACACTTGTTTAACTACATTGTATTAATGTTTGAGAAGACCTGCATGGGAAATCCCAAAACACAAAGTTGCTGTGTAGGCTTGTTGACGTATGTATTAAAGGCAAATTAGTTACGTGTGGATATACGAACTCGGCATGAACCCTAGATCAGTAATGTATTAGAGGAATATTAACCTGAAGTAGGGTTGGACATCGTGTTCGCAAATAGTATAAAAGAGCAATGAATTCTAATGTACAGTGTCTCTCACTGAATACACCGAACCACGCTGGAGTTCGCTGTGTTGCACTGAGGGCCGATAGCTATCTGATTTTGCTTTGTTCTTGTAACTGATTCAGTATAAATTAAAGATCTTCGTATGTTCCTGTGTAACCCGTGTTCGGTGTATTTCCTTTTGGGGTACTCGATATTTTGATTTTGTTTTCACAGTTGGCACCCGAATAGGAACCCTCAAGATTGATGCCAGATTATTGAAGGTTGACCCTCGCTATCGGACCGGGATCAGACGGTGTGACAAAAAGGGGCCCCACTGAACGAGATGCGACACCTCAGCAGCGCTGCACGACCCGATCCCTGGACGATTAGCTTGTGGTCCAAGAACGGCATCTTGACGAGGGTCCACTTATCGAGGCGGGCAGATTTGCCGAAATCACCACACACGAGGTAAGATTATTTAGGTAAGATTCTTTGAAATCTGATCGGACCTCCTTAGACTTGATCGGGTGAGTTGTGACCTGACTCTTAATATAATCCTGATAATTTGATTTTGGCGTATTGTATCTGCAGACACAATTATTGACCAGGTAACACCAATAATTTGATATGCCTGGGAAATTGTCTACCTGCTTCAGGGCGTTATTCCGCAGCGATAGACAATCTTTGGAATTTAGCCATCCCGCACCACAGGAGGGGTCGCCGGCGTGTACTATGTACTGTAAGCATGGCATTGGAAGTATAGTATTTAATGATATTTGGCACAGACAAACCAGACATGCATCCGAACGTCAGTGGCCAATTAATGGTAGTTTTGAAATCTCTCATAGTGAGTATTTAGAGTCAATTCTATTAAAGAAAAAGGCTAGACCTGCAGCCTTTGATGTTTTGCAGAATTGGAAAAAAGAAGCGTTGCAGCAACTTAAAAGTAGAGAAAAACATGCGCGCCGTCACAATATTAACGCCGAAAAAGCATTATTGTATGACCAAGATAGACATTCTGAATTGACGAGGAATATGGATAGGGCTTTCTCACTTGGAATACAGAAAATGTATCCTTCTAAAGACCTTCATGTTTCCGATGAATTCATAGACAAATTGTTAAATGAACGACGGCCTGCTGCCTCTGCGCCACCTCCGTATGTTCCTCTTCCTGCTGCTTTGCCTCTTCCTCCTGCTTTTCCTGCTCTACCTGCTGTTGTTCCTGCTCCTCCTAATCTTCCTCTTCCTCCAGCTCCTCCACCTCTTCTTATCACACCTGTAACAGTACCTCCATTGAATTTGCCTGCCCCCTCTCTTCCAAGTGGTCCTGTACCGCCTGTAGTCGATCAAGGTGCGGGGTCGAAGGTTGTCACTCGCAATACTGTACCACCAGAGAAGAAGCGTGATTTGATTGCATGGGCTAAGCATTGTTTGGAGAGGGATGATCAAGCTAATGTTTTTGCCACACTTTATAATATGGATAATTCTCCTGAGAAAAATGTTTTTATCAAAGGTTTAAGGATTCATTTATCTGTAATTTGGGGAAAATTAAATAATGCAGATCTCCCGCAAGGGTTAAGGGATCTTTAGCGTTTTCAAGTTTTCAAGAGACACTGTGGAGAAAGTAAATGAGCATGTCGAGAGGTTATTTGAGTATAGAAAAAAGTTGGAAAGGTCACAGAATGAGGATGACGAGGGGGAAAGAGGGTATGTACAGAAACGGTTCCTTCCTTGTCGAAAATCGATATCTGAGGAAGCACACATTTCTATAAAGGATGCTCTTAGATGGATTTCAGATATGTCGATAACTCCAGTTGAGGCATATGACACATATAGTCAGTATACGCCAGAAATGCAGAGGAAAGTGATACAGGCAATGATAGAGTACATACAGGATGATTGTGTAAAAAGAAAGATTAGTTGTCGCACAGAGTTATTGAGTATTTATAAGAGAGCTTTTTCACTTGACACTTCTTCGACTGTTTTAGCGCTCAACTTAGCGCTCTGTTGCTTTGTAAGTGTTCAAGTCACCTACTTCTCAGTTGCCTATGAGAGAAGTTCCTCCGACATTTGTCCCGAAGGTTGAGATTGCGGCCGATGCTGCACAGGGTATAGTCGCTGTGAACATTCCTGCACATTATATATCACAGTTTGTTCACATCCCGTTCTCAAGACAAGAAGTGAATACTATTAGACAATCTATTCCTGATATTAGGAAAAATCTGACAGGATTCTATAAAAAAATAGAGTCAGTCTTGCAGTCCTCAGTGTTCACCTTAGGCGATATCGATTTGTTATTTCGTGTACTCCTGCCCGTAGATTTGTGTAAACAAGTTACGACTATAGATGACGTGCCAGGGCTGGAAGATACATGGGCAAATATAACTAGATTCGATGGAGAAAGGCCAGCTGGTGAAAGACCCCCCCAGGTGATACTGACTTTGCCTGATAGAATCATTGCAAAATTGAAAACCATAATTCCTGAGAAAAGAATTATTTGGGACAAACTTACAGCCTGTATCCAAGGGAAGTCTGAGGCTCCTACCGAGTTCTTTAATCGGTTTAAACAGGTATTCTCGGATTTCAGCAGACAAGACTTCTTAGGCACAGAGTCTGGGAAAAGGTATTTGTGGACAAATTTGTGCGTGGATTGCTGCCTGACATCCAGTCACAGATTATGTCCTCTGAGAGCGCTTGGCAGACGAAGTCCCAATCAAAAGTACTGCATATGGCTCAGTACTAAAAGATAGTTTTGCATCGCGATATTTTTGCAGCGAAAATATCACATGGAACCCCCCAGAGGGGGTAGTTGACAGATTAGAGGTCAGTATGTCCCACAAGGGAATGTACCCTTGGGTCCTGTGAACATTAACCAGTGTACCTATTGTCGACAAGAGGGTCATTGGCGTGCACAATGCCCCGAATATGGGTAGACGATCCAGAGGTCACCCGGGTGTAGTGGGCCCTGGTAGAGGTCAGTTTGCACAGGATCCTCAGCAACCTTTTTCGCAGGATAATCAGACTTCGAGTGTGGACACTAGGAACATATTTGATCATCCTTCTGCTGCATATGTATGTGAAGAGCTTCCTTTTGATGATATTCTGTTTCGTTAGGATTGCCCAAAGCAGGGTTTGGAACCTACACCTATTCCCGTCAATCAGAAAGGTCCCTACGTTGAAATAGTGGTGGGAAATAGGAAACATCAGTTTTTGATAGATAGTGGAGCACAGAAGTGTTCCATTGATCATTCACGGGTTCCAAACATTCCACTGTCAGGACAAACCAATGTTTCTGTAGGGTTTTCTGGCACGCCAGTTGTTTGTCCAGTTTCTTCACCGGTATCTATTTCTTTGGGTCCCTTTACAGACCACTGTCCATTCCTGTTGACTTCGAATTGTGGGGAGAATTTGCTGGGGTTGAGCCTGTTAAAAGAATTAAATGCAGTGATTTATTGTTCTTCTGATGGAGTGCGCTTGACGATTTCACCACAGCAATTTTCTGTCTCGCAATTCTTGACTAGACCTTTGCCACCAGAATTCATTGATGTACCAGAGAGTTTATGGGCTGTTGACGACAACGATGTTGGTGTTTTACAGATTGAACCTGGTAAGATAGTTTTGAAACATGGAATTGAGCTGCCACGCATTCCCCAGTATAAGATTTCAGTTGAGGGCAAGCGAGCTTTGAAATGCATTGTTTCCGATTTTGTGCATCGCGGGGTGATTGAGGAAATTTCATGAAGTTTGTGCAATAGTCCGATTTTACCCTTGTACAAGAAAGGCAATAATGCAATTCCATTCCATAATTGATTTATGGGACATTAATAAAGTCGTTTCTCCGCAATTTCCAATTGTGCCTGATGTGACGACAATATTAACCATGATTCCAGCTGCAGCTACTTACTTTAGTGTTGTGGACCTAAAGAATGCTTTCTTTAGTATTCCTATACACAAGGATAGTAGATACTTGTTTGCATTCACCTTAGGGGGACGCTCGTTCACATTTACTCGTGCACCTCAAGGGTACACAGAGAGTCCTAGCATCTATAGTAGGGCTTTGAAAGAACAGCTTGATACCCTTGAATTGCCCTCTACTTGTACATTGCTTCAGAATGTTGATGACTTGCTTTTAGCTGCTGATTCTGAGAGCACCTGTAAGGAGGGCACTGTGTTATTGCTTATCCATCTAGCTAAGCATGGTCACACAGCTTTGCTTAAAAAGTTTCAATATTGTTGCCAGGAGGTCGCCTATTTAGGCTATCTCCTGTCAAAGGAGGGAAGAAGATTGACACCTGAACGTATAAAACACATTTCTGGCATGTCTGTCCCAAATACACTGAAGGAAGTTAGAGCCTTGATAGGTATGGCTTCTTACTGTAGGTTGTGGATCCCAAACCAAGGATCCCAAACCAAGGAAACCAAGAGAATCACGCATAACTCTGCGCAGGCCGCAGAGATTATAGCATTGACCCGAGCTTGTGAACTTTCCGAAGGGCTTGCAGTAAACATATATACTGATAGTCAGTATGCCTTTGGGGTGGTTCACAACTTTGGGAGACTTTGGTCAGAGAGAGGGTTCTTAACTTCACATGGCACTAAGATCCAACATGGCTCCCTAATAGTACAACATCAGCACTTGCGCTCCCTATTCAGTTAACCGTTATGAAATGTGCAGCACATCGAAAGATTACAGATGACATAGGAAAAGGGAATGTTTTCGCTGATCAGATAGTTAGACAAACTGCTACCGATCTCCATACGGAGATGTATGTTTCAAGCTAGACTGTAAATGCCTATGCAATGGACGAGGGTGTTGGGTCTGTACGGGATATCCAAGCTGATGCCACGTTAGAAGAATCCAAGAGGTGGGCTGAAGGCTTGGGGAAACTTGATGATGACGGGTGTTGGGTGGACATAGTTGAAGGGAAATGGCAACTCCCTGATGCGTATGTAATGATGATGGTCATCATGGCCCATGGTCCTACGCATGTATATGTATGTGCCCAGAAAGTAACAAAAATGTTAGAGAACGTTTGGGCAAATGACAAAATTTCGAAAAATGGACCAGCACTATGTTCAGGGTTGCATGATTTGCCTACAACACAATGTGGGAAAGGGGACAGCAACACCAAGGGGACGTTTAGGGCCACCCTCGGTCCTCTTTGAAGTTATCCACTTTGATTTTATTGAAATGGAGCGGTGCAACAATATGGAGTATGTGCTGGTAGTCATCTGTGCTTTTAGCAAATGGGTTGAGGCCTTCCCTGTCAACGATGCTACAGCCATGACTATTGCGAAAACCATGTTAAAGGAATACTTCCCATGGTTCGGGCTGCCAAGAGTTATCTGGTCAGACAATGGTCCACATTTTGTCGCTGCTGTAATTCTGCAAATATGTGCGGCATTGCAGATCGACAAACGGTTCAATTCGGCCAGACACACTCAGAGTGCCGGACTAGTAGAAAGACACAATGGTATCATCAAGAACAAGCTCGCTAAGACGTCTACTGGCACTAAATTAAAATGGCCGGACGCCTTACTGATCGTGTTATTATCCATGCGTACAACCCCTCAAACTAAGACTGGGCTCTCTCCATTTGAGGTGGTAATGGGGAGACCTGCCAATATTTGGAACCTTCCTAAATGTAGATCATTAGGAAATGTTGAAAATGTATTACTTTCAGATTATTGCAGCCAGTTGACTAAAAACCTGTATTTGATTTATCACCAGGTACAAGAGGCTTTACCTGTGCGATACGAGGGTGCGGGCCACAGCATACGGCCTGGAAGCTGGGTGCTCATCAAGGCATTTGAGCGCTCTTCCTGCCTTGCACCTCGCTGGCGGGGCCCGTTCCAGGTCCTGTTGGTCACCCAAACAGCGGTGTGGGTTTCTGGAAGAAAGAATTGGATCCACGCGTCGCACGTCAAGAAACTTCCTCACCCTGTGCCACACGATACAGAAGAAACAGAACCCCTCGCTAACGCTGCAACCAACGATCCCAAAGCAGTAAATAGCGCCGAGAGTGTGTCGGAGAATCTTTCTGAGCCCGTGAGGATTGGGGAAGCAGCCATTTTGTCTCCACGCTTTCCAAAGGTTTTGTCTCCGGAAACTGCTGTTTCAAATTCGGCAACTTCACTTGTCTCTGATACGTTGCTTCCAACGGGAAGTGACGATACATTGTTTCTGGATCAATCAGTACCTGGAAAAGCAATGTACAATCTGCGTCCAAGAAAATAGACTTACAGCACGGTTTTGCTGTGCATCTGATAGACTTACGGCACGGTTCGGCTGTGCATTCGGAGAAGGAAAGGATCATCGAGGGCTTGTTTTTGCCCAGATTTGAGAAAGGGGATTCTGTTGGATAGGGTCGTGGAAGGACTAAGAAGTCACGTGGCCGGGAGGTCACCAGCAACGAACATTGGGGGTTTCCGTTTGAAGACTACAATGCCTGCCACAGCTCGTATGGGACATGTAAATGATAGTGTGACCAACCAGGACAATGGACAATGCACCTGGGCCCCGAAAACGTATTGCTGTGTTTTTATAATGATATTTGGTTTTATAATAGTCACTGCCCTAGGCTTGTGGTAACTCGAGGAAATGCATCCTTTAGAATCCTTGTTACCAACTGAAAATGTACCTTCTGTTCCTACTCCCTTTGTACATTTGCATACCATGTCCCCTAGGGACTCCCAGCATAGACAAAGGTACCACAATAATACTCTGCTACTTATCATGAATGCTACATATGCCATTTTTAATAAGTCTAACTGTTGGGTCTGCTCACATTTACCGCAATACAGGGATAAGGGGCTAGGTTGGTATATTCATCCTTTTCCTTTGACAACTGCTTGTTATGCTTCTCTTAGAGCACTGTTCTTTGGCCGTTGGAATAATAGCATCTCGGGGAACTTTGATGCCACTAATTTGAATACTTTTGAGAAACGTGTTTTGACTCCCCTGGGATGCTCGCTTTTTGCAAATAGGAGTAAGCCCAATTTTGTCATGAACTTCAGATCACGCCCCTTTTGGACCGCCTGGTCCTTGTCTCAATGGGGCTTACATTCCGTACTACTTCCAACATGGCCGCCCAGAGCGGAAGCCTTTGCTCGCTCCATGCGCTGAACGCGGCGTGATCTATTTATAGACCACGCCTTCGGCGGCTCCGCTCATCTCAATGCTATTGCAGAGTAGCCTCAGACGTGTGTTCGTAGCTCGCGGTATTGTTTTCTTGTCCCAGTGCTATTACCCGCTCCTGACCCTTTTTCCCCCTTCCTGATTCCGAGCATTACAAGCCTTTCCCAGGCTCCCAGATTCCTGGACCCCGCGCTCCCAAAACTAAACGCAACCTGGAACCAGACGAGACTCGGGCAGCGCTGTTCAAGACCAGGAGCGTTCCCAAGAAGGCAGCGATCGAAGACACCGGCAAACACGAACCCAGGTGAGAAAGGGGGAACTCCTTGACAGTTTGAGACGCCACCCGATCGAACCTAAAAACGAGATGGAAGCCGCGGTGCAGGACTTAATGCGACGCATGCAAGAATTATCAACCGAGGTTCAAAATCTTAAGGCGGAAAATGCCACACTCAAACAATTGGTCTTATCCCGGGATTGTGCTACAAAGGAGAGTGCCCTGTTTGGCAGTATTGTTGACAAGTATGATGGTTCGGCAAAAACACTTCGCGGATTCCTGGATTTATGCCTGGTCCACTTTACCTTTAAGCCCTATTATTTCTCGACTCCTAGGGCTAAGGTGGGTTTCATCATATCCCACCTTTCCGGAACCCCTTAACTTGGGCAACACCCCTTGTTAACTCCGGCACTGCCCTCCTAGACGACTATGATGGGTTCATTCAGGCCCTTAAAGGCATGTTTGACCGTCCAGAGCAGGTCTATACAGCCCAAGAACGCTTGCTGGACTTTCAACAGGGCTCCCAAGATATGCTCACTTATGCGACCAGATTTAAACAATTGGCTAAGGAAGCAGACTGGTCCTCTGAGGCTAGTTTTACCCTGTTCAGGAGAGGCCTGAACGATGAGATCAAGGATGAACTGGCCTGGGTGGCCAGAGTAAATTTGTTCCAAGCACTAATGGACCTGGCCTTGCAAATAGACTTTCGCATCCAGGAAAGGAAGGCTGAAAGGAAGAAATCCAGGGGAAACCCACCCAAGACGTCCTTTGAGAACACAGCCAGAACAGACGCAAACCCAAGTCCAGCCCCAGAACCTGAACCCATGCAAATTGGAGCCTTTCGTGGATCCATATCACCTCAAGAAAGATTGAGAAGGATCCAAACGGGTTTGTGTATGTATTGTGCTTCAGACAAACATTTGGTCAGGGAATGTCCTCTGGCACCTCCTCGGCGTTCGGGAAACACCAGCTCCCGATCTTAAATGGAGCAGAGATTCGGGAGAGAGATGTTTGCTCCACATCAATTCCATCCTTGAACTCTCCTGGACAAAACAGTTTGGTGATACTACAGGCCTTACTGTCGCCCTCCCATTCCTCCCAAGACCTATCCCATTCTTGCCTTGATGGACTGCGGAGCTATGGGGATTTTCATTGATCGAGACTGGGTTGTTACTCATCATATTCCATACGAGAAATGAAACACCATGCAGCCGGTGGAAGCAATTGACGGAAGACTCCTCTCTTCAGGACCCATAAGCCTGCAGACTAAAGAGATTCAACTTTCCATAAACCATCATCAAGAGCGGATTACATTCAACGTCATTAAGTCAGCCCATTACCCCATGGTTTTGGGAATGCCCTGGTTACAAAAGCACAATCCGTATATCAATTGGACAGCAGGATCATTATTCCTGGGCTCAGAGTTCTGTATGTCCCACTGTCTATCTTTGGACCCCTCCTCGATAACTTCTAAAGAACCACCAAGAGATCAAGAAACACCACTTATGGTTTCCAATATGATACAGGTTCCAGAGGCCTATAAGGGGTATGCTGATGTATTTTCTACTGCTATAGTCCAAGCCTTACCCCCTCACAGGCCCGAAGATTGTGCCATAGATACAGATCCTTCAGCTGTAATTCCCTTCGGCAGAATGTTCATTCTTTCCGAACCCGAGAAAAGGGCCCTTCGGGAATACCTAGACACTAATCTTGAAAACGGCACCATAAGACCCTCAAAATCTCCAGCGGGTGCTTTGTTGTTCTTCGTTCCCAAGAAGGATACCAAAGAACTCAGACCTTGCCTCGACTATAGAGGCTTAAATCAATGCACCCTCAAAGATCAGTACCCACTGCCCCTGATCTCGGATATCCTAGAAGCTGTGAGAGGAGCCGTAATATTCACCAAATTGGATCTCAGAGGTGCCTACCATTTGATCCGTACCCGGGAAGGAGACGAGTGGAAGACCGCCTTTAGAACACCCTTTGGCCACTACGAGTACCTGGTCATGCCCTTTGGACTAGCCAATGCCCCAGCAGTATTCCAACATTTTATGGATAGGGTGTTCTCTGATATGTTGTTTCTCTTCGTCATTGTTTATCTGGACGACATATTGATTTTTTCCAAGGACCCTCTGAAGCATGAAGGACATGTTAAGGCAGTTCTACAAAGACTCTGGGATCATCACCTCTTAGCCAAGCCTGAAAAATGTTTGTTTCACGTTACCTCTGTGCACTATCTGGGATTTATCCTTAGTCCAGAGGGGATTGGCATGGACCCTTCAAAAGTAAAGGCCATTCTCGCCTGGCCTACTCCCACATCCGTGAAACAAATCCAATCCTTCCTAGGACTAGCTAATTTCTACCGAAAGTTCATAGCCACCTTTTCCGAGATTGTACAACCTATAGTGGCTCTGCTAAAGAATGACACCCCATTTGTCTGGTCTACATTACAAGAAACTGCATTCCAGCATTTAAAGACTGAGTTCACACAAGCTCCCATTTTGGCTCAACCCGATACAAGTCGACCCTTTTTAGTGGAAACAGATGCCTCTAATTACGCTATAGGAGCAGTGTTGAAGCAGAAAATGGAGGACGATTTCGAACACCCCGTTGCTTATCTTTCAAGAACCTTAACGCCGAGTGAAACACACTACTCCGTCTTGGAAAAGGAACTCTTAGCCATTCGCCAAGCCTTCACTGAATGGCGACACCTACTTCTGGGAGCCAGACACCCTGTCCAAGTCCGTACTGATCATCAAAACCTTCAGATTTTACAGTCACTGGAGTGCAGGAATAGTCGTCCGGCACGTTGGGCCTACTTTTTGCCCAGTATCACTTCCACATTACTCATGTCCCTGGATCACAGAACCTGATCGCTGACGGCTTGTCTCACGGTCCTGACTACGTGACCACTGAAGATAAGACATTTCCTAAAATGTTTTCTCCCACGATCTTCGTAGCCCAAGCAGTTGATCTCCTGGAAGAAGTCCGATCGCAAACCCAATCCTCGGAAATATGGAAGGACATTTCAGCAAGGAATCACTGGAAATTAAGAGCCAAGGAAGGTTACTTATTCAATGACAATGCACTACTCATTCCTACACGGAAGTTACAGCAAAAAATAATAAACCTTTGCCATGACACACCCCATTCCGGGCACCGAGGTATCACCAACACCCTCCGTCTTATACAGAGACAGTTCTGGTGGCCTAAAATGAAGTCTGACGTACAGCAATACATCCAGGCTTGTATAACCTGTGCCCAAAATAAACATGATAACAAAAGACCGGCGGGTCTCCTTCTGCAGCCCACTCTACCCTCTAAACCATGGGAAATCATTGCTACAGACTTTATAGTGGAGTTACTACCTTCCCAAGGATATACTACCATCATGGTTAACATAGATCTGTTTACCCATATGGCCCATTTTACGCCACTAACGAAACTACCCTCCTCTTCTGAGCTAGCTGGAATATTTCTGGAACATATATTCCGACTACATGGGCTTCCTTCCAAGATCATATCTGACCGGGGTCCCCAATACATTTCACAATTCTGGAAACACCTCTGTTGGGTACTAGGAATCCAACGTGCCCTCTCTTCAGGGTACCACCCCCAAACCAACAGAGCCACAGACGTGCAAATCAGACCCTGGAACAATATCTCCGATGTTTCGCCACCAAGGTCCAGGATGACTGGTCTCTCCTTATACCCGTTGCGGAATTCGCTTACAACAACTCCGAACACTCAGCGCTACAGACCAGCCCTTTCTATTGTAGTCAAGGCTTCCATCCATCGGTTTTACCCTCGGTTCTTCCTTACCCTACACCAGTGCCTACTGTTGACTCCTGGATCGAAACTCTTATCAACATTCACCGGGAGGCTAAAGAATACTTAGAGAAAGCCAGATTACAGACCAAGAGGTATGCAGATTCCAAAAGAAGGCCAGGTCCTTCCTATAAGGTCGGTGACCGAGTGTGGTTGTCATCAAAACTACTCCCCCGACACTTGCGTCCAAACAAGCTGGCTCCCCGCTACTATGGTCCATTTCCCATCAAGGAGATTATCAATCCTGTCTCATATCGAATCAAAAAAAGAATTAATCCAGTTTTTCACACATCCCTATTGAAGCCCTACATCCAATCCTCTCGAAAATCCAGTAGACCTCCTCCTCTACTGGTTGACAACCAACTGGAATATGAGGTGTCCCGGATTTGTGACTCCAGGTATAAGCGGGGCCATCTTCAATACCTATTGGAGTGGAAAGGATATCCTCCTATCGAAAGGACCTGGAAACCTGTTTCAAATATCAAGGCTGCTTGGTTGCTCAGAAGATTTCATCTAATACATCCGGGCAAACCTGGAGGGAAAGGCCTTCGGAGGAGGCATGCTGTCATGAACTTCAGATCACGCCCTTTTTGGACCTCCTGGTCCTTGTCTGAACGGGGCTTACATTCCGTACTACTTCCAACATGGCCGTCCAGAGCTGAAGCCCTTGCTCGCTCCATGGGCTGAACGCAGCGTAATCTATTTATAGACCCCGCCTTCCGCGGCTCCGAGCGTCTCAATGTTATTGCAGAGTAGCCTCAGACGTGTGTTCGTAGCTCGCGGTATTGTTTCCTTGTCCCAGTGCTATTACCGGCTCCTGACCCTTTTTCCCCTTCCTGATTCCGAGCATTACAAGCCTTTCCCAGACTCCCGGATTCCTGGACTTCGCGCTCCCAAAATTAAACGCAACCTGGAACCAGACGAGACTCGGGCAGCGCTGTTCAAGACCAGGAGCGTTCGCAAGAAGGCAGCGATCGAAGACACCGGCAAACACGGACCCAGGTGAGAAGGGGGGAACTCCTTGACAAACGTTGCTTCTATTAGGCCTTCTGATAGACTGTCTCGTCCTTTCCAATCTTTGATTTCCTTTAAGATGGCTCCGATAGGCAATAAGGATGCCATGCCTCCTTCTTACACTGTTAACCATAGCCCCGATTCAGTTTCTTTTTGCATATGGAGGAATGGTACTCAGTCAATGGGAGATTTTAAAGGTTGTGCCAACGTTACAAATTTGACTGAGGAAGACAGACCTTTGTATGTAGGCGAAACTGTCTACTTTGTTTGCGGTAATGTAGCATTTCCATGGTTGCCCAGGGATTGGTAGGGAACCCGTTATTTAGGGATTCTATTACCTCGGGTGTTTATAGCTAGTACAATAGAAGATTCAAAGGCTTGTCCATGGCGGGATGAGAACGGTGACACCCCAGCACAAATCTTGGGAGATATAGCAAAATCAGTTGTGCCATTTTGGGGGCAGATAGCGAATTCCAAAGATATCAGAAGACTAGCGAGAGTACTGGAGAGAACCATCAACCGGACCACGGACATACTCTATAATATGACATTAGAACAGAAAGCGATAAGGCTAGTAGTGCTTCAGAACCGGATGGCATTAGATGTCATTCTGGCTGAACGTGGTGGAGTGTGTAAATTAGTGGGGTCCGCTTGCTGTGTTTTCGGCCAGATTGCTCCCCAACTATCTTCAAGGCAATACAGAATCTGCACATCCTTAGTTCAGAAGTGCCTGTTCCTGAGGGAAACTGGGATCTTAGTGCTTGGTTCTGGGACTTCTTGCGATCTTGGGGTTGGAAGGTACTTTCGGTCTTACTGATTATTTTGGGAATTCTGTTGTTCCTTTGTTGTTGTATTCAGTGTCTACCTAGTATATGTTCGATGCTAGGGGGGATGTTACGCACAAGCAATAGGTACGATAGCACATAAAGTGTATGCCCCAGATAAAACTTCCAAGGAATATGTGTTAAAAGAAATTTTAGCGAATGACCTGATGGCAATAGATATTTCTGACAGCGATTCAGGGTGCATGGATGATGATGCATGGAGTTATTTGCAAGGAGATCCGAAAGTAGTTTAGCACTTGGCATAGGCCAAAAGGAGGGTTTGTCAAATGAGAAATTATATTGTGCCTCCTTTTGCAATGAATATATGTATATTGGCCTAGACCTGATGGCCAGCTCGGAACACGTTTGGGAGGGTATGGGATAAAAGGGGAAACACAATAATACAGGTTAGGTATATATACAGGTATATAGGTTAAGAAATACCTGAGGCCTATAACATGAATCCCCAATCACTTGGCCTCACAAGGCAGTATCTAAGCATTAAAGCACAGTCACATATAAATGATATCATATAGCCACAGTGGAAATGAAACCGTTGTAAACAATAGCCAGAGGCAGCCAAGAAGCAATAGCGTAATAGATACCTTTGTCAAATGAGAAATTATATCGTGCCTCCTATTGCAATGAATATATGTATATTGGCCTACGCCAAGCTGCTTGTAAGTCACTTGCGAAGACAATCCGTGTTGTAAGGTCCTGACCTTAAAATCAATGTAAGCCGCCATATTAGGTTCGCTTTGTAAAGTCACCCTATGAGTTAAAATGGTGGACAATGTCATTCCGAAATACAACATGGCCGTCTTGACCTCTGTGTGTAATTAATATGTAACTTGCCTGCAGGCCACTTGTTGAGCTCGTGAACTGAGACCTTGTCCTTCGTTGACCTGTGTGTAAAGGATTACTCGCGTCAATAAAACTAATCCGCAAGCATATGTTAAGAACAATGTATTCAAATGCTGAACTAAGAACACTTGTTTAACTACATTGTATTAATGTTTGAGAAGACCTGCATGGGAAATCCCAAAACACACAGTTGCCGAGTAGGCTTGTTGACGTATGTATTAAAGGCAAACTAGTTACATGTGGATATGCGAACTCGTCATGAACCCTAGATCAGTAATGTATTAGAGGAATATTAACCCAAAGTAGGGTTGGACATCGTGTTCGCAAATAGTATAAAAGAGCAATGAATTCTAATGTACAGCATCTCTCACTGAATACACCGAACCATGCTGGAGTTCGCTGTGTTGCACTGAGGGCCGATAGCTATCTGATTTTGCTTTGTTCTTGTAACTGATTCAGTATAAATTAAAGATCTTCGTATGTTCCTTTGTAACCTGTGTTCGGTGTATTTCCTTTGGGGTACTCAGCCTCGATATTTTGATTTTGTTTTCACATCTTCCTTAAGAATTTCAGGGAATAATATACACATTGTTACCTGAAAGTATGATTCAGCTATCCCCACAGGAAGTGCGAGGGATATTCCAGGTACCTATAGTGCCTAAAAAAGTATGTAGTATGGAGTATGGAGGCAGTCATGATGGGCTCACAGAGCCCATATGGTCAGAATGGGCATTATAACCTTCCCCATGGTCACCTACGAGAAAGAAAGCCCAGAAAAACAGAATGTCCCAGACCAGGATTTAAGAAACCCCTTGGTTCCCCAGTGACTACCATAAATGTACTTTGGGCCACTAATGCCATACAATGGCTTGCAACCCTTGTCTAGCTAATACTAAAGTATAGTTGCCACCAACCTGCTCCCTAAAACAGGGGTCTGCACCCTGTGGCTTTGAAAATGTTTCGGACTACAAATCCCATTACCCCTACCGTTGGCTATGCTGGTTAGGACTGATGGGAGTTGTGGTCCAAAACATCTGGAAAGCCAAAGGTTGCATCACCTACCCTAAAACCTGTGTTAGGTAATATAATCACTACTATGACACAGATGGGGAGCCAGAGAGGCATCCCTGCTACGGGACACCTTAGGGATGACCCAATGTCATATACCTTGAATAAGGTATAAGGGGATGTAATGTTAGGGGAACTTCAGTAGAAGTCTCTTTGGCCACCAGAAAAGAGATCAGGGAACCAAAATAAGTTGGGGCGGGGGGGGCGGCAAAAGGTTGAAGGGCTCCAAAAATGGCCTTAGAATGCCCAACATAGGAATTCTGGATTACAGCTGGCAATATGATACCCTATTTATCAGTTCTGCAAGAAATAAACAGTTGGATATTGCCCCGAAATTAGCCAGCTGTGTGGTTTGTAGGTCTTTCTTATAGTACGGTTTACAATCCACTTTGTTCAATTCTCAGGGTGCATTCCCAGAGGAGAACACAGATTTAATGAAGACTCTTGCTGCTTTGACTTCTAACGGGAGGTGCAGAAGTTCCTTGAAGAAGGACAGGGGATGAATCAGCAGGTTCCCCTGCCAGTGCACTTCCATCCACTAACTTTGTAAATTCCTTCGACTAGAGAGTGTGCAAAGAGCAGACAGTCTCTTCCAGAAGAAAGGGGGTAGGAGGAAGTGGTCCTTCAGTGGGTGAGGGCCTTGTTAGCTTGCTTTTGATCAGTGTGCCTGTTGTTTCAGAAGGAACTGTGCAGCCGGGGAATTACTTTAAGATTGTGAAGAGGTGATACTAGTCAATTATGAAATTCCAAACTTATATAAAAACCTTGATATGTTGGTGAGTGGCTTTTGCTATTCTGTCAGAGTAGAAATTAGCTTTTACTTTTTTGATCTCATAGTGGTAACCCTTCCGATACTGATGGTAATTATTTTTAGACTCACCATTCATATTGCATCTCCAATCCTGTTCCAGACCTCTGTGAGTGAGTTTAGATTTCCTCATTATCTTCTTAAACCAAGGAGGTTTACAAGGTTTCCCCTTTGCTTTTGGATTTTTCTGCTTCTCTGATCCATTATTTATAAGTCTCTATGCCTGGGAGAGGGTGAGTTAGTATCCTTCCCATGCTGGCCTGCCCATAGTTAACACTATGGATAGGTTGCCTATGAGAATGATTTTTCAATTGCTATACGGTTCTTATGGTCCGGAGGAGTGTCTATCTCTTTTGCAAAAATGACAGAGGAAAGGAGAGCGGAATAGTCAGCCAAGGGAAATTTGACTAGAGGTATGAGAAGAGAAGGTTGGGAAGGGCAAATATCATGTCTAAAAAGTGAACCCGGCTACATGCGCTGATTTGGTAATAAGAAGATGTACATCTAAAATGTCCTGGTCAGCTAACAGGATCTTCATGTGGCTATTTTGGAGTTGTTGCATCCAAATGTTAACATCCCATCAGAGGAAAAAGTTAGGTTGTGAAGCCAGGTCTTTTGGCGACAATGTCAACAAGATCTTCTCTAAATTTAACACTATGGCCAGGTGGTCTATAAATAATGAGGATAGAAATAGAAAGGGAACAAGTAGCCGTAGGGCTAATCAGCATGGATTCACTAGAGGGGCAGCAACCTGTGGCAAGGAGATAATGGATAGCGTTTCCTTGTAAACCAGCACAATACTTCCTACTCTTTATGTTCTGGTTTCCGGATAACCGTGTAACCTGTAGGGGTTGCTTCTTGAACGAAAGGAGGGGGGTCTTCCTCGAGCCAGGCTTCAATGATGGATCAGAATGTTAGTTCATGATCATGAGATCTGTATTTGTGTGTTTTCCAGAAACATCAGGTTGTGGAAGGCACAGGAAGAAAGGGAAGGGAGTAGAGAATAATCTGGTGTTTTCATGCCCCTTGACTGGGACCTTCTACAAGTGGTTAACTTCTAGTAAGTGCAATGTCTGTCGCATGTAAGGATGTGGTGCTGCAATAACTAGGACGGTTGTGTAGTCTTATTAGCGCTCTTCTCCTGAGTCCTGTGCAAAGTGTGAGATAGAGGTAGCAAGAAATTGGCAATCCATAAGAGTAGAGAGCAAAGAGGAAGGGGTCAGGACACAGGCAAAGAAAGAAGAGGAGCGATGTGGAATCAAACTTAAAAATTGACCAGTGGGACAGGGAACAGGCGAATCAGGGAGTTTGAAAAAAGATATAAGGTTGATCCCACAAATGCTCCTGTTTTTGTGACGGAATACTATCCATGAGGGTTATGAGCATTTCTTACACTTTTAATAATAAAATGATGCATGCAATTCTGTTTTTGAAAGTGTGATCTACTAATCATACCTCACTTTCAAAATGCCCCATGCCAAAAAGCATATTGTACCCAGATATCTTGCTGTGACCATCTCCTGGCATCCCCAGCAGATACCCTCCAGTGGCAGCAGGGAATGTTCAATTGGCACATGAACATTCTTGAACACAGCTGATGGAAACCCACGTTGTAACAGACAGAGGTGACTTTCTGACTGCACCTCTGGTTCAAAACATCATAATTGTGTACCTCAGAAGTCTGGTGGAAGTTGTTAAAAAGTAAACATAAGCCTTGTCTAGTTTTGACATTGTGGTTACAGAGATTAAAAAAGTATACCACCACCTATATTTAATGTCATATTATTATCAGCTTGATGGACAGTGACTCATTCCTGACAGGGCCTGTTGTATATTTAGCTGTCTGGGCCGGGTGTACCTACAGCAACCATGTTGGGTCTAGCACAGGAAGCCCTCCCTTTCATCCTCCCGAGAAAGGTTGTCGCCTTCCTCCAGGGAACAGGAACACTCCCTGGGAGGTTCCCTGAGAACCGGTGCTTCAAAAACGTCCCTGTGATCTCAATGGCCACCTCCCAGTAGGGTGCTGATTACTGGAGTCCTTTGGACATAAGCAGAGAATGAAAGGAGCGCAAGTTTGAATAGCGAAGGTGTGAGCTTCAGTCCAGAGAGGGGTCTCACCATTTTTGGTTTGCTAGGGCTTTCAAACTTTCTGTCCCCTCCCCACTTTCTGCAGGTCAGGCAACTGTGGGTAGGATATCAGAAGGTAAATGACACTTGCCGTAGCAGCCAGAATTGGACCCCAAACGACAGGCATGCTGTGGACCAATCCGCTGTCGCATTGTGCTGATGTCAGGTGGAGACACTCCCTTTAGTTAATCATCTTTGGAACAGTTTTGAACAAGGGTTCATCCGGAACCTGGTTAGGAGTACAGTCTGCTCCAAAGCCCTGAACCAGGTTGAAGAGTTACAAACAAGAGGCAAGCTCCTGTCCCCAACCATCCCAGGCAGATAATGGGGGACAATAGCAGCAAACATCTGGCTGGACAAGGCCTACTGCAACTGCGGCACTTGCACACAGAGACCTGCTACTGGAGATGGCAGAACCCCTGTAAGTGTCCTCTACAAGCCTTCTTTGTTGGTAATGGCAGAAAATGAATCACCTTTCCAGTGACTCCCTGGATTGGGACTCCCAGCACCCAAAGAACCGAAGAGGCATTCCTTGGCTCTCCCTGCATCTCCTGCATCTCTGAACAGCCATGTTGCCGGTTTGGGCAACTTCAACACCGTCCTATTTGCTGCAAGGGAACTTCCAGAGTCATATTTGACCTCGACGTTCGACCGCCTCTGCATCTCTGAGTTTTCTTCAATGCTGAGGCTCTGCTGTCTCCACATCTGAGAAACACCAAGTGTTTGAGCACCCCCAACTCAGCACTGTCACCTGGTTACCAGCTTCCTCGAGTTCCAAGCCATCACTGGACCAGCACCACAATGCTGTGTTGAGCCATTCAAGCCTACGAGTCTTAGCTTCTCCATCTCCGAGGTTGCTGAATCTTCTAGCACCACCAACCCAACAGTGCCAGCCAGTTCTCAGCGTTTAAAATCACATGCTGTTGTTGCAAAGATATGGCACTGTGCTGCTGGATGCCATCAGTGCAGCCCCCCGACTCTACCACATCCCTGGTCTGAAAGCACACAGACTCTGGATTTGGTGCCAAAAAACCTAAAAGACAATAACCAAATGGTATTTGAAATGGCCCTGTCCCCCTGCACCAATTTAAAGCACCTTAGTGACTTTTAAACCTCCTTATCTACCTTTTTGAAAGACATATCCAATCATTTTGCCATTTTTGCAGCTGAAATCTTTCCCTGCTTACTCCTGTCTCCTGCTTTCTCAGTGTTTTACCTCACAGGCCTGGGCCAGTAGTGTTTTTATTATTTCTGGATTTGTGTTAGTTTAATTAAGGATCATATGTTGAATGGAACCTTGGATGAACATTCTTTTATTTTAGCACCACCATACTATTGTTGTTTGGATTGCTTCTGTATCAGCTCACACCCCTTCTGAAGTGTACAGCCTGCCCTCGCCCACATCACCAAAAGAGGTGAAGGAGGTATTCCTGTCGGACTCTGACTGCTTCACCTTCATGATTGAGATCACAGCTGGTTTAGTAGTAGTGTGGGGCTGAGTAGGAGCTTTAGGCAATACCCGTCCCTGCACTCCGGCAGAGCAGTAGTCCTTTTCCCACAGCCATATTCAGTGACATCCTCGAGGAGGAGGCCGTCATCACTCTGGGCACACCCCCTGATGAATTCCCATGAGGCCACAGAGTGACTGAATGCTCCCTTGTGACTCTGGGTGAGAAAGGTACTGGGTCCCCAGAGGATATTCCAATTCCTGAAGACACTCAACTCTTTATTAATGGGAGCAAAGCTCCCGAGTGACACAGCAACTAGTCGCACCCGTGTAATACGCAGATGGGCACAGTACAACCTCAGAGTGTTCAATGCCCCCAGCAAATGCCCACTGGCAATGGCTGTGTTTAGCTGGAGAAAAGAAACCGCCACACACTGCATAGAAGTAAAAGACTGCATTCTAGGAGTTTGTCTGTTAGGACATGACCTTCGTGATCTGGAAATAATCACACAGGTCACTAGATCAAAGGCTAAGGAAGCTTCCAGAGAGAAAGTGCTGAGGGCTAGGGACCCTCGTGGTCTTCCTGCTCGTGAGTGCAAGAGACTGGAGACCTTGGTAGAACTTAGTCCAGATTCCAAGCCCACTGAGGCCCCTTCTGCTGTGGAAGAGTACCCAGTAGCCACTGCTGTTGTGTCTTCTGTGATGGCACAGGAATCAGGGATCTCGAGGTTGCCTACTGGCATAGAACAGGGGCTTGAGATGGAGGGCACGATCACTTCAGACCTGATGGGCTTATCAGATGTGAGTGCCTTGTCATCTGCTGCAGCCCCGAGGCTGACGTTTTGCCAGGCTCTGGGGAACTGCCACACCCTGGCAGGCCTGATGACTCAGGCAGAGTAGCAGGCTCAAGGCAAGGCCCCTGGGCTGTTCAAGGTGTACTGGTAGACTGGTGTGCCCAAGAATTATGAGGCAGAGGACAACAGGAGATTGGTTGTACCCCAATGCTATGGGAGGTACTTACTGGACATGACTCGTGATATCCCTTTGGCAGGTCATTTAGGAGTGACCAACCAGCGCACAGGTTGTCTGCCCATTTTCATTGGCCTCAGATGGGAATAAAAACCGAGGAATGAATGTGCTCCTTTCATACTTGGCAAGGATCCAAGTAAGTCAAGCATGGTGAAAAAGGCCCACTTAAGTCCACTATCAGGGGTTGGGCTTTCTTTCGACAGAATAGGGATGGACATTGTGGGCCTTTGCATTCCGAAACTACGCCAGGGAATCAGTACCCCTTGCTATTGTAGACCACACCATCTGGTATCCATAAGCAGCCCTTTGGGGAGTATCAACCCCCCTCTGGTGGTCATGATTCTGATATGCTCTCATGTGGGCTTCCCTAAACAAGGTCATTTCTGACAGGCTCTCCAACTCTCCAAAAGCCGACATGGGAGCAGAGTGGAATTAATTATAGGTGTGCTACCTGTTTTCATCCCCAAACCAATGAGCTAGTTGAGAGATTTAACAAGACACTGAAAGGCATGCTAGGTGGCTAGAAAGAGTTTTAGGTTTCTACTGGTTTTTAGGAATTTTATTATGTTCATTTTAAATGTAATGAAAGTAATCTTCTTGAGTGTTTTTTGTGTACAAAGTCAGAATAGTTTTTGGCTAATGCAGGTTAAATTCTTTTTTTTTAATGGGATATTCTCCTGCAATACCTGCTGTTCACGCACTGAGAGGTGAATTCTCCTTTAGCTTCTGTTTGGCCACCCTTTTAGGGGCCTCCTAAGTCTAGTGTTTGTTGGGTTGGAGCTTAACCCCCAAAGTCCTTCCGACGACATAGTGGGTTATGTTCTGAGATTAAGATCCAGAACGGGCCAGTAGAAGGAACAGCCTCCAAATAATCTAAAGGCTAGTTAGACGTTGATGCAACCCTGGCATGACCAGAAACCCACAGCGAGAGAGTACACTCCAGGACAGATAGTCTTGATTATAGAACTTTCCCACCCAGAGCACTTCAGCTTCAGCTTATGTGGACCGTGCTCTGTATGATTCTAGAAATGGTCAATCATGCTAACTACCTTATCGATATAAGGGCTCCTAGGCAGATGCATGTGATCTTTCATGTTTACTGGCTGAAACTACATCACAGCAGAGATGACTTGTTGTTGACTGAAGAAGAGACAGGTCTCTTCCCAGACTGGATGCACACAGTTGCCGCAGATGGGCCCATAGACAGAGTGCCAACTGCCAGATTCATCTTCGGCCTTGAAGTTCGACCCCCGCCACAATTCCGAGTTTCACTCGACGCTGAAGCCAAAGCTCTGCTGTCTCTGAATCTGAGACCCCTTAGGCTTTTAGCACCCCCACAGCATCGTCAACCTGCAAAATATCACCGGTGCCAGGCTGAAAGCACCCAGACTCCTGGTTTGATGGCGTAAAACCTGAATAACCTGAGATACAGGAACTGCAATGTATTTGAAGTGGCGCCCTTTCTGCCTGGTTTGCCTAAAGGACTGTAGTGGCTTTTAAGCGTCCGTCTCTATCTTTTTGAAAGACATATTAAGTAACTTGGACATTTTTTTCTGCTGAAATCTTTGCCTCAGCACGCCTGTCTACAAACTCAGACTGCCTTATTATTTTAATAGTCTACTTTCTCTGTGTTTTTCCTTATGGAGTGAGTCAAACGTGCTTTTTATTAGTTCTGTTTTTTTTGTTGGTTTAAGTAAAGATCATATTTTCTCTATAGAATCTTTGTTGGACATTTTCTGACTTTGGTACCACCCTATTATTGTTGTTTGCGGTGCTTCTGTTCCAGCTGAGTGTAGGTAGGAGAGGGTGAGAATGGCGGGCTCTGTGTTGGAGTGCTCTGGCCCTCGCCCTTTAATTGCCGCCTATTTGGTCTTTACATTTACGGAGACAGGGCATTGAGCAATGAACAGACCAGCTCTTGAGGGGCTGGGGCTCCACTCAGAATGATTATACTGCAGATGGGCCCAAACTCACCAGCACGTTTGGCTTTGAGCAAAATATTTTAACGTACATAAAGGAGTGGGAAGGAAGGGCAAATGTCACGGATACGTGGGAAATTATACAAGAATATGTTATAAACACGTCTTTGCCCTGGCAGCATGCAATGCAGGCTTCTCAAATGTGCAAACTATTACACTAAAAGCTTGCAAATAATTCAGATATCGCAGAAGTTCATATCACTTCAAAAGCAGTGTAAATGTTTGCCATGTGTGTCCATTTACATTTTGGGGAATGGAGCTGGATGTACAGCACAGATCAGGCCCATCTCCCACAGAACTGTCTCTTCCACTCCTCACTTTTTAGACTCTCGCCAATCGTTCTCTCCCCCACTCGATCCCTATTGCCATTTTGTTTCACCCCTCTCTCTTCGTCTTCTCACCTAATTACCGGAAGTCGCCGGGAGGTGTCCTCTTCTCTTCCCACTTCTCTTTTCTCTTTTTCTCCTCCTCTCCATCTGCCTCTTTTTCTCCTTGCCTTGTTCTGTGTCTCTCCTTCTCGGTGTATTCCCTTCTGCCACACTTTCCCATGTTCACCCCCCACTTCTCCGTGCAGCTATTCTTAGTACCTCACCTTCACTAAGATCCCCGACTCTCTCCACATCCCCTTCCGTGCACCCCCCACGGCGCCTTTCTCGCGCTCCCCATCTCCCACCATCCCTCTGATCACCTCAAGTCTTGCCCGCCCTTCATCTCTCTCATACTCCTCTCTGCTGCTTCCCCCCCCTCTGCAGTTCACCCCGCCTCCTTCTCGCCCCCCTTCCCTGGCTCCCCTCGCTGCTAACAGCACTTTATAGCTGTCATCAATTAGGATGGCAAGTGCTGAATTATATCTGCGCTAATTAAACCGCCTGTTACGGCGCTCAGCGGCTGCAATTATACCCAGGGAAACAACCCTGTGCAGCGGATATCATAGCGGCCGCGCCTCCCACATCTGGGGCAAACACACATCTGCAGCTGGAGTGGGTTGGGGGGGTGGAACCTTCTGCTGACCCTCTGCTAGCTATGGGCAGGGGGCGTCAAGGGGAGTGCACCACGCCTTCAGTTCCGGTGTGATACAAGATGCAGCATGGATCCTGTGAACAGGACCACAAGACTTATCCTTGGCCTCAAGCCAGGGAACACATCTCTCTGGTGCTGAAATCCCTACACTGGCTCCCCGTGGCTCCAAGGATCAAATTCAAGACCCTCTGCATAGTCCACCAGGCTTTCTCTCCCTAAATACTCTCCTTCTAGACCCCTGCGCTCGTCCTCTTTCAACTCTCCATGGGTGAGCCGTTTTTCCAAATAGAGATTTGGGGGTAGCTGTTTTCCCTCTACAGGTGCCTCCATCTGGAACAGCCTCCCTGCCCCTCTACGTCTTGAGCCTGATCTCATTAAGTTCCGTAAACTCCTCTTCTCTTCGTCCTTCTCTCTCCCTCTCCCCTGCTAACCTCTGTCTCTATTCCCTCCTCGTTCTCTTCCCTAACGCCATCTGTTTTCACTGACAGGTTGTCTGGTGCACCTACAGAGCCTCACAGGTCCTGGGCTCCCCTGCCAATCTTTGCACTTGCCCCTGGGCCTCTGCACTTTGCTCACCACTACTGCACTTCTGGAACTCGTTCCATGAGAATGGTAACCTCTCTGCACTTAACCCAAGGCACTGCTTGACTGCGCGCACTTGTTCCCCTCCCCATCCCTCTCACTTCCTGTCTCCGCAGTTTTTGCTTCTGTATGTTCTTCTCCTTCCCTCCCTATCACCCCACTCTTCTTCATGCACTTGCACTATCTGTAACATCCCTGGCCTAGTATGGTATTCTATGGATTGTATGTCTTCCCCCTCTGCTCCCCCTTTTGCCTTCTTTCCTGTCATGCACTTCACTGGTAGTAATGCCCTCAGGCCAGTATAATAGTCATTTTTTGTTAGATCATTCAGAAATTTCGAGGCCTAAGAATGACTCTGTATTCCCTTGTTCCCTTCCCTGCTTGAAGCGCTTTGAAACACTTCACTTGTGTATTAGCGCTTTACAACTAAACAATTACAGTTTCCCCCTGGCGGAAGACCTTCAAAGATGATAAACTGCTCCACATTGCCACACTCGACACTCGATCTGCTGTCAAACACTTGCATGACATCTGCAACCTCCTCGAACTTATGGATCTTTATGTGCTCGCCATCACAGAGACATGGTTCAAGGAGAGCTCCGTCACAAGCTTTGACACTCTTCCCTGAAGGCTACAAAATCCTCTCTGCACCCAGGCCTAGGAAGACAGGCAGGGGAGTGGCGCTTATCTTCCCACAATGAATACCTGTGTCCATCATCCCTACTCAGGCCCACTCCTCCTTCGAGTGCCTAGTCTGTCACTCTCCCCTAAATCTTCTCTCCTTATGGCCACCTTCTATCGCCCACTCTTCTCTCAACACAGCTGAAGCTCTCCTCTCCTCTTGCAGCAGCACACCAGGCATGTCCACCCGGCTTCAAAGTCACCAGACCCATGAAAAAGGTGACAGTGGCTGTCTTTGCCTCCACCTACTCTCCTCCTTCCATTCCTGCGGCTGACTCCCGCCCTGTACAGCCCTCGCTAACCTCAATCTTTCTATCGCCAAAACTCTTGACACTCTTGTCCCTGTCATGAGGGTCCGACTGAAGCCTTACAAAAATGCAACTCTTGGTACAACTCCGATCTGGCTGCCCTTAAATGCAAATGTAGGGCAGGTGAGCGGAAATGGAATTCGTCAGGTGAACCATCTGACAAACTGGTCTGCCGCCTCCTTCAAAGGCAATACTGACTTTGCATCTGTTCCAAAAAAGGAGTCTTTTTTCAAGTCTGCATCTCTGTGGCATCAAGCAACACGCCAGAACTTTTCAAAGTCTGTAAGGAACTGGCCAATCCTACAGCAGCCTCTTCGTCTATCCACCTAGGACCTTTGCCCGGCACTGGCTGCACACTTAATCTCAAAATCCCAAGACATCCTTTCCTCCGTCTCTTCCACAACACAGCACACACCAACATCAGAGCCTTGCGTGGCCCCCTTCCACTCCCCCTCTCTTTTCTCTCACCCATCACACCCGAGAAGGTCTCCAGACAAGTCCGGTCAATGAAGGCTTCATCCAAACAAGTGGACTCCTGCCCCTCCAAAATGATTAAGGACAATATTTAATCCCTCACCCCAGCCTTGGTTATCTCTGCAATCTCTCCTTTTCCACTGGAATGTTCCCAGCTGCTCTTAAACACACCCTTGTGCACCCTCTACTCAAGTAAACCTCTTCCGACCCCTCCATTCCGGCAAACTACCACCGTATCTCTACTACTCATTTCCTGGGCAAAATCCTAGAGAAGTTGGCTATGTCTCAGCTGACCCTCCACACTGAATCTATTAGTTGCTTCCACGACATCAGTCTGGCTTTAGAGCAACCAGAGGCCCGGAAACTGCTCTTCTGAACACCCTTGAAGACCTGCTCTCAAACCTCGACACTAACACGCCCTCTGTCCTTATTCTGCTTGACCTCTCCTCTGCCTTTTACATGGTTAACCACAACATCCTGATTGCACTTCTCAATGACACCCTGGGAATCACAGGTCAGGCTCTTGCGTAGTTAACCTCCTTTCTCTCTGACTGCCCATCCCAGGTGGAACTTGGAGCCTTTCACTTGACAATCACTCTCTCTAAGTGTGGCGTTCCCCAGGGATCTAACCTATCCCCCTGGTTCTTCAACGTCTATGTGGGTGCCCTGCCACATGTGATTGCCAGTTTCTCCTCTAACTTCCACTGTTATGCAGATGACATGCAACTATCTTTCAGGCTACCCTCAGCCTCCGCCTCCTCCTGGCTCATATCTGATTGTCTGTCCATTACTCAGTCATGGTGTGTGGCAAATGACCTTTGCCTCAATGCCTGTAAAACTGAGATCGTTTGCATTGGGAACCCTGCTCCCGCCTTCCCACTCTCACTCTGGCTGGCCACCCTTGGCCATGCGCCGGCACCCACCAGCGAGGCAAAAAACCTTGGAGTCATCTTCGACTCCACTCTCTCCTTCTCCTCTCACATTTCAGACAGCTCTAAAAAAGTCTAACTATCAGTTTCACCTCGTCAGAGTTACTCTGCCTTTTCTCACTTTCCCGCAGCGGCTCACCGTCTCCAGAGCACTAGTTCTCTCTAGGCTAGACTACTGCAACAGCCTCTTCCTCAACCTCCCTGCTTCTGCCTTGCACCCTCTGCAACTCATCCAGAACAGAACTCACAAGACTTATCCTTAGCCTCAAGCTCTGGGACAGCATCTCTCGGGCGATGAAATCCCTTACTGGCTCCCCATGGCTGCAAGGATCAAGTACAAGACCCTCTGCATTGTCCACAAGGCTTTCTGAGGCATGGGACCTACCTATCTGCAACGTTGCTTACCTAAATACTGTCCCTCCCGAGCCATCCGCTCATCTACCTCCAACCTTCTGCGAGTGAGCCGGTTCGCCAAGCATAGATTTGGAGGGAGATCTTATCCTCACAGGTGCCTCCCTCTGGAATAGCCTCTGTGCCGCCCTTCGCCTTGAGCCTGACCTTCTTAAGTTCCGGAAACTCCTCAAGACCTTCCTTTTCCCCTCTTCCTTCTCTCTCCCTCTACCCTGCTAACCTACCTCTCTGCTCTTTCCCTCTCCCCCTCCTCTTCCTCACAACTTGCTGACTGGCCGCCTGGTGTACCTCAGAGTCTCACAGGTCCCAGGCAACCCCGCCAGTCCGCTCTCGCACTTGCCTCAGGGCCCTGCACTCGCCCCACTCTCACTGCACTTAGAAACGACCCAAGAGAGTGGCTTTCTCTGCACTTACCCCATATCCCACTGACTGGGTGCACTTGAACCTCTCCCTCCCTGTTTCCCTCTGTGCACTTGCATGATCTGAATGTACTGTGCCATAAAATCGTCTGTCTGCTCCCCCCTGCCTTTACCCCTTAATTGCACTTGGTAAAATTACAGAGTTGCCGCCAGGCCTATTTGCTGTGTCTCAATTGTAATTGTATTATATGCACTTACTCTGCCTGTGCAGACTATATAAAAGTCCTGCCCATAACCATTGGCCTTCAAACGCAGACAAGCCTCGATTACTTAACAGTGAGATTCACATCACGTAGTCCTGCTCTTCTTTGTTCCAGTGCTTACACTATGAGGAACTCCACCTCCAAGCCAGAACCCTTTCACATTTTTTTCATGGCAACCAGTGCTGGAAAATTGACGTTATTTACTGGAGGTTCCCACCCACCAGAGGGGCGGAGGGATGTACAGGATCAGGGAGAATGTTTTGCCGGGTCCTAGATCTGGGAAGATCCGGCCCAATGTCAGCAGTGATGCTAACTGAGCATACCTGTCCCTGGGAGGTACAGTAACCTCTGCCTTCTCCAAAATGTCCCTGTTACATAACCACGCTACAGGGATGAACCCTTGCCATCACGGGAGGGCGCTGTGGGTGCCACTACTGGGATGAGGAAGAGATGGACTAGGTGCAATGAAGATTACCTGTACGTAAATGAGAAATTACCACTGTGTTCCCTCCTCCTTATCCCAGCATAACAAAGACCAGCAATGAGTCCTAGCCCCACCAAGCCACAAGCACAGCAGAACATAGGCACACTTCTCATGCAGCAGATCCCCTACCTGGCCCCAGCAAAGGAGTGACTTATAGCAAATCCCAATCATGACAAGTTTTAAAATAGGGTACTGCTGCGAATGACCCTCCTAAACGGGTCTACCGGGCCTCGCAGAGAGGACCACTTGAAACAAGGACCACTATATTTGTACCGCCTGTTGCAGAACATCAAATTGTGGGACTTCCACGGAATACACAAGAAAAGGAATGCTCAAAAGAAGGCTCAAAATCATCAAAGAATAATAGGAGAAGACGTCCTGTGTATTATTATTATTATTCTTTATTTTTTTTATTTTTTTATTGATTCATGTTTTTTTACAAACCTTTTATCATACAAGCC
Organism: Ambystoma mexicanum; assembly: GCF_040938575.1. Lineage (NCBI taxonomy): Eukaryota > Metazoa > Chordata > Amphibia > Caudata > Ambystomatidae > Ambystoma > Ambystoma mexicanum. The sequence goes on along the minus strand of NC_090926.1, from coordinate 249,603,335 downwards.
AAAAAGAAAAACTTTCCTGTATCAGAGAAGTCAGAGACATCGAGTTCTAATCCACAGCCCATTCTGCTCCAATATGTGCCATCTACATTCATTTCAAAAACATCCTTATGAACCTGCAATAGGCCGAATATAGCTGAAAAAAGTTCTCTCCCCGCTGCAGGAAAGACCACAACTCTTCTGCATCCCCAGATTGCCTTTCTACTACTGCCTTGCCCAAGTACTTAGATCTCATCTCGGTGAAAGCTGGGCAAAAAAGTATAATGTATTTAAGTGTTTCTTTCATCCCTTCCCTGAGACAGAACCTGCAGTCCATAGAAGACACTTGCCTGTAGATTCTCAAAATCTGGTTAGTGGGGTGCAAGTTCATCCTGAAGCGCATCAACTGGTTCCTATACCATCTGTTTGGGAATTTGGTTAAGTATTTAGAAGCAGAGTTCCAAGCCTTATGTTCATATCTTATAGCAGTTTGGACTTTGTACCAATTATTTTCTTCGATGGTGTTTATCTAGTCATCCTGCCACAGTTTCCATTTCATCCTATTGATCAGCTCTTCCAGCTTAGCCTGAAGGTGTTCTAGGTATCGCTGACAGCCATTTCTCAGCTCCAATAATACACTGTTTCTACAGGTCTTTTAACACTGTCCCCAAAGTCTAGCAAGGGAGGGGAGGAGACATTTGCGATACAGCACCAAGGTTTTCCATGTCGATCTTTCTTGTAATGAAATCAAGCCCAATACAAACCTAATAACTGAAGTTGGTATAAAATTAGGAAGCTTCAATATTTTTCGCCAAAAGCCTCTTTCTAAAGTGGGCCACAGTTCCTAAGGAGTTAGAGGAAAACCTTTGGCTCCATGGATTAGGACTAGGGTAACTCATGATTGAAAAAAGGACAGAATTGGCAGGATGGAGAAGTTCCTGTATTTCTTCTGTACCATCCTACCCTGAGGTATCAGAATTTTTAGTTTAGCCTTCAGGGCCTGTTGGCGGGAGAGAACCGACTTTTGTTGTTATTGATAAGGCCCCCCCCCCCAAGTAGATAACCTGTTGGGTCTGTACTGAGGATTTTTGCTTGACGAACCATTTAAACCCAAATTGAGTACGAGTGGAATTGGAGTTCTTGCTCTTTGGGCATGATAGCTTCTTTGGTTTTCTTCTGTTAATTTTCCTTTTTCTCTTTTTTTGAAGATAAGAAAGGTTTGTAAATCCACCATTGTGGGAGGCAGGAGCTGGTTTTCAGTTAAGGTTAAACTCTCCTGGCTGGCCAAAGCGTTAGACTCCTTCACCATTAGATCGACAACGTTCAGGGTTATTGTTTTAGTATCCCGCTCACTGTCTCTTCCCAGTTGAGTTCGAGGGACCACCTCAATAGAGTTATCCAATCTCCTGTACTCGGGGCCTTGCCTTTATCACTAGGTTTTGGAATTTGTATTTGATCTGTCTTGGTACCATTGACAATTACTACACTAGGGAGGTCCGAGTTGTGTGTAGATAATGACCCCCCTTTTCCATTTTGGACCAATGACTTTAGTTGTAACAATTCCAGAACTGAATTCAATAGGCATTTTTTATCAGTTCTCTCCAAATCCAATGCGTCTTGTAACTTTCTTTGGATTGTGTTTGCACATTCCACCTTGTCATCTGCTCTGGATTGCAACGTTGTTATAAAAGACTCAATGTATATCATTTTTGATTGGATCATTGCAAGCAAGGTTGCATGATCTTTAGTGTATAATGATATTTGTTGAGTGTGGACCTAGCTTCGAGAAGCAACAGGGTGCTTTACAGAGGTATACAGGAATACAGATACACAACAGAGTGCTTTAGAGAGGTATACAACTGTACAGATGCATAACATAGCGCTTTTCAGAGGTAAAAACAACAGAACAGATATACAGCGGAGGGTAGGATACAGAGTGGCACAGGTGCACAGGTTGGTGAGGAGGAGAGGGGCGGATGGTGTCTAGCGAGCCAGGTGGCATGGGGGCAACGTGATGGCCTAGGTGTTGAGGAAGAGAGACTCTTTGAAGAGGTGGGTCTTTAATTCTTTTCTGAATTGTAGGAGCATGGGTGCAAGTCTGATATTGATGGGGAGAAGGTTCCATATTATTTGGGCGTAGACAGAGAAGGCTTGTTTTCTGCTCCTTACCTTTTTGCAGCAGCAGATTGCAAGACTGCACATGCCCTATCTTCTGGTGGTGTGCTGTCCACCAGCGATACTGAGTTTCTCTGCGAGGTAGCTGGGTGACTTGAGGGCGACTGCTTTATAGATAATGTAGCAAGACTTGAAGGCGATTTGTGCATGCAGTGGGAGTCAGTGAAGGCCGATGAGGGCCGGGGGTGATGTGGTTGTATCTGCATAGATGATGAGCCATGTGTAGGACACCTCTCAGGGGCACAAAGGGGGATGACAGGAGGCCTCTGAGGAGAGCATTGCCCCCATCCAGGTGGGAGACAACCAGTGCTTGAACAGTGGATCTTAAGCGGTCCGGAGGAATGGCTTGACTTTTCACAGGAGGAAGAGCTAATACCAAGCTTTCTGAGTTTTCTTATCTATATGTGTCTTGAAGGAGAGGTGTTTGTTATGATGATATGATATGATAGGTTATTCATAACACACTTATTACCCATAGGTTTCTAAGCACGGCCCCGGGGATCGAACCTGTGTTGCTCCGTGTCATCTTGCTTACAAAGCGAGCACGTTGAGCTATCCTCCCGAGACAAATTGATGTGGAATCCAAGCTCGGGTGTAAATCCCTCAGGGTTCATGGATAGCCAGGTCTGCATGTCTGGGTGTTCGGTGTTGTTGGTTAGGAGTAGGAATTCAGTCTTGGAGGGGTTGAGCTTTAAGTATGCACTGGCCATCCAAGACTGGATCAGTGAGAGGCAGGTTTTGAGCCTGTGGATGTCCTTGATGGAGTTGAACTTGAGATATAGCTGTGTTTCATTGGCATATTAGTGTATGTGGATATTGAGTGTGGCTAGGAGGCCTCCCACTGGCTCCAAATATAGATTGAAGATCACTGGGGATAGGATGGAGCCATGCAGGACCCCACTGTGTAAGTTCCTATTTGGATTGCGAGCACCCTATTTTGCCCAGTCTTACACCTGAATGCTGGCAAAGGTTTAAAACATTGTAACATTAAATGACAGAGTTGAGCCAGAAAATGACTGAGTCCTTTGCCATTCCAGGCACAGTATTACATAAGATACCATCTGGGCCAACCCTGGAATAAGGTGAAAGAAAAACCTAACACACGTCTGCTATAACTACAGCTTATCACAGCCTGTCCAGGCACAGAGCTGAGCACCCACCAAAATCCCCTGCAGTATCTAGGGACCCCTTCGTAGGCTCATCATTGGAAGGATCCCTCAGCAGAAAATTACATTTCTTTTCTCACGAGGGGGAAGCTCCTAGGTCTGAACCAAACCCGGTCAAGTCTTAGAAAGCCACAACTATAAACCGAAATCTACACAAAAACAGCCGCAGCACACCCAGCCTACAATCCTGGTGAACAAAAGTAGGGGGAACTGGTTACTGAACTAACTACTCAACCAGAGTAAGCATGTTGCATCTGTAGCGCCCAGCCACAACATGCCCAGCAACAAGCTGTGGGACCACATCCAACACCGACCAGAAGCTGGATATGATCAACTTCTTCTTGCCACAAACATCTCTCACCTCAAGATAAGACCAAAGAGCAATAGAAAGTGTGAAAAGGTGAGTCATACGCAAGGACCCACATTAAATACACTGACATGACTTTGTGTTGAATGTGTAATAGAGTGAGGATTGCCCTAAGATCATTGAGCGCCAGGGACAGACTGTCACGTTAAGCAATGATCTAAAGCAAAGGTCTGCACCCTTTGCTCCCCAGATGTTTTGAACGACAACCCCCACCACCCAGCAAAGTCGATGGTGGGGGATCATGGGATTTGTAGTGCAAATCATCTGCAGAGCCAAAGGTTGCAGATGCTGACATACTGTAGAGCTTTTCGCATGTGTCAGTGTGGAAGCAAAATAGTCCACAATTTCTTTGAATTCCCAGGAATGTTCTCTGAGCTTCTGCTAAGATGAAGAACTGCACAGGCCTGCAAGGCAGCCCTAATCATGTCAAAGTTCTCCATTACATATTAGCTAACACCTCCGCAGCACACCCCAGTCTGCCCATAGCAATGTGCCCCGAGTGGCCGCTGCATAGGGTAGGGGCACACAGCCTGGTAGAAACTGCATCGCTGTTGAGGGGGCCATGAGGCAGAAGGCAAGAGCGTATACGAGACGATTCCCCTACTGTCCTCCACAAAATCTGAGACTTCATGCATGCAATGCATGCAAGGAAGGGGTAACCACCTGGCAAACAACAGCTGACAGAAAATAGAACAAAGGATCAGGACAGCACATTTCCTTAAATTGACATTTGGCCACTAATATTTCTAAAGCACTCAAAGGCAGTTGACACGTGTCCCATGTAGTATGACCCAATTCCAACAGAAAAGAAGCAGTGACCTTTGCAGGAAGATCTGTCATTCCTTGATCATAAAAATAATGGAAAGAGGTGCACCTTGGAGGTGTGGAGATCCATTTAATCGATATTTCCTGCGTCTGAAGGAATCAAATACTGTCCTGTAGCACGAGACGATCATTAACACTCGAAACAAAGCCATGTCTGCGGCAATCCCAAGGAGGACCTTAAAACAACTCTATGTGCAGCAGCCTGGTCATAGGGTAAGCTTTACTCAGTGTGTAACCCCTACGGCAAACAGCCTGTGCTTTCATAGAGTACCTCACCCGTGTACTTATTACAGGTCTACATTCCCCACGTAGTGTACAGCGATCACCCCTGAGCGCCACAGTAACAATAGAGGTGAATAGGATTTGCGGGGTCCTTGCCGGCAAAAGGTGTGTGGGCCCCCCTTCATTTGCATAAATAGTGACAGTGATATTATAGATTGAGTCTTCAATATGCAACAGTGTCATGGGAAGTTAAATTAAAAAGACGTTGCCATGAGTAAGGCAGGACAGAAATAAACCGTGAGGTCCAGTATATGAATTGTCACTATTAAAATGTACCTATGTTAAAATATCAGGAGTGAGACTTTTTCTGAAGTAGCAGACAGTGTGTGCTGAACAGTTTACATAGACTTTTATTTTTGGCAGATAAAGCAAAGTGAGATAAAAGGATTTGGCTGGGAGCACACACTTTGGTTAAGTGAAAAAGCCGGGATTTGAGAACACAATTTGAGTCTGAATTTGAGTCTGGGATTTGAGTCTCCAATTCAGGAACTTGAATACATCTCTTCCCAGATGTAATTGGTAGAAATATTGTTTGTAAAAGGACTTATGTTTGAAAAAAATTATCTGACTGTGGAAGGCATTGCAAACATATGGTGATTGTATTTTGCTAACTCAAGTTAACTGCTGTTTTTGCATGTGTTTCACAATGGTTTTTATTTTTTTTGTGGATATATTCGGTGATATTGTCCTAAAAGCAATTTGCTTTATTTCAGAAGCTACAGATAAGAATTATTTTGGTTGTCAAAAGAAATAAACTCCAAGCTAGTTCCAAGGATGTCATGTCAGTGCAGGGATTGGCCCTGGGCAGGGGTGGGCTGGCCTATAGGGAAGTCTGGAGATTACCCATTAGGCCGCTGCACCCTGGGACTCTTTCTTGTGGTGACTTATTTTATTTCCAAATGTTCTCAATGGAAAAGTTTTTGACTTGCTCGTAATGTGTAATATGGGGCCACTTATTTCCAGGGTCTTTTTTGGTTCCCAGTCCACCCCTGTCCCAGGGGCAATCGGGGCAGATTGTGTATACTGCAAGATTGCATTATAGTGCAATAGAGCCTATTTACCTCGGAGGTCTTAAGTCAGGGAAGTATGCATTTTTCAGAGCTTCACATGTTAACAAAATTAACAGGGCTCAATCCCTAGAAAAAAAGCAGGAGGAACAGGAGGGGCCCAAAATATATGCATAGACGCTGAATGCATGGGAGCAGATGGTGTAGGTGCACCCGTTCTGCTTGCCATGCTCATCTAAATCACTGGTTGTGGGAGGGTTTTTCTTTCTCCTCGCCTGCTGGGCTCAGTCTTGTTGACATGTTAGCATGCCTCTTGCAAAATCATCAAGTGCTGCTCACTACATCATTGGAAAGGAGCATCATTAATGGAGCACCTGACCTTTTATTGGAGGGGGCGGTCAGGCGGAATCTGCTTTGCATGTGCAGGACTAGCAGGGGATCCTATAGCAGAATGCTACAAAGAAAAACCCAGCAGTTTAGGTGACTGTTGCTGAGATGTTAAATGTCTAGACCTTCGTGTGAATCATATGATATGATATGATATGGCATTTATAACGTGCCTGTACACAAGTGTTTCAAGGCATGACGAGACAAGGGAGGGGGAACAGAGGGAAGACAGAGACAACGATCTTACTAGGCCGCGTGTCATTGAGATTGCGCAAGTGCAGGGGGAGGGGGCAGGGAAAAACTGTGGGGTGTGTGGGGGAGGGGACAGTGCAGTGCATGGGATCGACAATAAAAATAAATTGAATATATAACATCAATAAATAAAAGTGTGGCCAGCTGGTGGCAAGTGCAAGGGTAAGTGCAGCCATCAGGTGTCAAGTGCTGGTAGGGCACTGAAGAATACAGAAAACAGTTCCCAGGTGCAGGGGTTGCCAGGGAGGCAGTGTAGGTGTGCAACTGGCGGGGGAGGGGTCCTGGGCCAGAGATCAGAGGGTGGCCAGGTAACCAGTGCAGCTTCAGTTTCAGCCAGGATTTTAAAAGGGGAGCAGAAGCAAAGAGGAAGGTTTTGAGGTGCTTCCGGATCCAGAGGTAGTATTCCTCAGGTTTCAGGGAGGCAAGGAGGCAGTTGCAGAGGGAGGCACCAGCTGACGGAAGAGATCCACCACCAACTCATTGCTTGGAGAAGCAATTGACCCTGCTGGGGGAGTTGGAGGCGGATGAGCGAAGAGCTCGAGAAGGAAGATATTTTGAAAGAGAGAGTTGAAGGTATTGAGGTCCCAGGCCCCAGAAGGCCTTGTGGACAATGCAGAGGGTTTTGAACTTAATCCTCACAGCCACTGCGAAATGGCTGCAAAATGTGCTGTAAAATGTGTAGTTTCGACCTGGGGATGGGTACAGTTTCCTCGTGTCACTCAGTGTGGGAATCTCTGCCCCGTAGCAAAAATCAAAAGCTGCTGCCTGTTAATAGAAGCACAGTAAGTGAACATATCTTAAAGTAAAATATGCAAATTTAGTTCAATTGACCATTCCCTTTAGAAGAAAGATGCACAAGACAAATGAGCATTTGTCTTTCGAAAAAAGTAATCAACACTGGAAAAATAAATAACCTGAGAGAGGAGAATGTCCAATAACTATGCTGGCAAAGTATAAAAGATACCTACCTTTTAAACCCAACAATTTATAATGAAATATTCCAAGGAATACATAATTCGAACGGGAGACATGTGCTTTGATAACACTTTTATGTGGTCTTATGGGTAAGCGTCTGCACTGGAAACACTGTCCACCCACATGTAGCCTCGACATGTGCCCTGAAAATCAGCAGAGGGACAGAACCAGAGAAAATAACCCCTTCAGTCTCCAGGTTTGCAACTTCTCTTGCCACATCCTGGGCATACCCAGTCATGACTCACTGGCCCTCTCATCCTTAATCCTGCTCACCCCCACGTTTGGCTTTCAACAACACTCTGGTTTATAAAGAGAAATTGATAAGTACACAAACCATACTAAAGTACTCATAGAAATATATGAATCCTTATAGACATATGCAAAAGGTTTACAATTGTGGCATTATTCTCCCCACATTGAATAGAAGACTAAGAATACCAGAATGCAATTCAGCAGAAGGCAAACATATCACCTGTGGATTTTGAAAATGTGCTTTCAAGACGTTGGGGCTGATTCATGGAATTATTTGCGCCGAAAAACGTGGATTTGTGCGCCATTCTGTCCGCAAATCCCTGTTTAACAAATGGGGATTTGCGGGCAGAATGGCGCACAAATCCCTGTTTTTTGGCGCATATAATCCATGAATCAGCCCCTTAAACAGTCATAACAAAAGGCAATGTGGTAAAAGGTTACCTGTTTGTGTTTTAATGTTAGGCATGCTTCATACATAATGCGAGGAAAATGTTACATTCTACCTAAAATAAACATTTTGTTGGCGTGGTAAATATGAACGTGTGAAAATAAGGCAAATAGTTTAACACAGTTTTGTGTGACATGTTTCATTGTCCTTGAGGAAGGCACAGATTTTAGGCAGATATCTGGTGCTTTGCGTGTGCTTTCAAAATAAAAATGTTCTTTGCAGTTCTTTGCAAGGAAACGTTAGGGACGTCTTGTCCAGAACAATAGTCTCTTAAATAGGCCATCACTTGTAAATCGCTCCCACTTTAAATGCTCTGCTTTAGGAAAGAAAGCGATAAGCAGTGCTTACGAGGCCCGCAGTGTCTAGTTTGCCGCTGGGAGGGGGGGCATTTGTCTCAAGAGTGTCGCAGCAGGAGGTTGGGAGGTGACACGTTGCCTCACCTGGACTAACAGAAAGGGAGCCGAGCCTCTTACATGGAGGTAGGACTGCTGCTTTTGAAAAAAAAAATGTCCTTTCTATGCTGGAAGTGGCCCCTATGGCCGCAGTGCCCTGGTCAGCCGCACAGACTGCCCATACCTCGGCCCAGCCCTAGAGGTGAGTAACCTAACAACCTAGCATGCAGGATCTTCTGGGTCTTGCCCACAGTAACAAAAAGTACACAACTCAAAGGAAAAACCACCGTAATCACACTTCATTTGGCGTGCACCCCCCGACGCCCCGGAAAGGCAGTTTTGCTTGAAAGACCCTATACTTTCAATGGGACGACTTGACATTTTGCTCGCCCCTTCCCCACCCCTCCTGGGAAAATGAGAAGTCAACTCCACTGAGGAGTCCTAATCGCGTTACGTGCTACTGTCCTGGTACCTAGGAAGAGTGAACCTGGCTGATGTTTGAGAAGCCTCATTAGCTAACATGTGGAAAGTCGCTTCAAGAATCCCTCTGCGCAGGTGCCATTACTAATAGAGCGTGTCCCTCTGAGCCTAGTCCACATAGCGCCCTGAAACCCAACAATGTGCCGTTCTGGTGTATGCACCCTGAGGTTTACTAATGTACACATTTGGGAGCGGGGAAGGGCTGGAGAGAGATGGACCAACCTCTACCCTACTAGTTCCTCGCCTGACTGTCCAGACCAGTAGTGTTCAGTCGCACAGTGATGTTAACTAACCAACTTGACATGGTCCCATTGTTTTTTTCCGTGTACACATACTCTGGAGGGAGCGTCACCATGCATATAACCATAATGCACCACTTCCTCTGTGCATCAGGGCCCCACTACGGGCCGCAGCAATAGCGACACAAGTGACCTCAAGACCTTCCTGTGCGTTGAAGGGCGTAGATAGAAAACAACAGAAGTAACTAGAAGGGGCGACATGTTGCCCTTCTCTCAAGTAACCACTTCCTCCCAATATCGTCCCCCTGGCACACCCAGAAAAATCCAGCAGCCCAGTTATGGCATCCTCCAGTAGTACCCAACAATCCCCTGGCCTGAGGCCCAGCTCCTACCCCTGGCATTGTTACTTTTGCATCTGTTCCCCCTATGGGCCTGTGTTGTGTGGTGAAACCTCTGGGGTGTGTCGCCAATTTAAGGGGTTAGGTCCCTCCCCCATGTATTGCCCTTTTAAGATGGGCCATGATGTCGTCATGATGTCGTGCGGGACACGGCTGCAGAGACCATGACTAAGTAACCTGTGTGTGTGTTGGTTATTGTGGCCTGCAGGCCCGCCCTGAATACAAGGGGCCTGCAGGCCATGGCATCATGGGGTCTCCCACACGGCCAGCCAGACGAGCCTGCCAGAGTCAGCAAGGTGAGCCTTGCCACCTACTGAGGCACTGACGCCTCCCCAGTGCTGGTGTCCCATAGCACTGCAAGGGGGGGGGCTGGTACGATGTCCGATGGCCAGCCCCACCCTTCCAACCTCCAAGGCCCTGGGTCTCCTGATGCTGATGTCCCATAGCATCCGATGGGGGAGCTGGTACGATGTCCCATGACCAGCGCCACCGCCACATTTGGCGACGAGGAGGAAGTCGTCTCTTTCTCAAGATGGAAAAGGAGAGAGAGAAGACCACGGACTCATGAAGTGTAAGCAGTCTCTACGTCCCTTCAGCACAGCGCCCGACCCTCACTGCAGCCAGGAAGGACCCGCGCTTCACCGCACGTACTACGGCAGTAGCCCGGGCGACCCTGCAGTGAGCTGCATCCTGAGGTGCCTGGAAAGAAGGAGGGAAAGTGCAGCGGCCACAGCCGCAAAGAAAGTGGCGGTTCCTGGGGGGATAAAGCGATACTTCTCTTCCACCCCGGCAACCGCCACACGCAAAAAGGAAGTGGGCCCCGAGCCCTGCAGCATGAAGTGCGGCATCGGCCGCAAAGCAAGGGGAGCCACAAGTGTTTCCCCCCCTCCAAGAATGGGAAAGAACGCCCCACGGCTCCGGCTGCAACTGTGATGACGCCCGCCGGCCGTGAATTAGAGGTTGCACCCGCCACAATCAGTACAACCCCAGAAGAGGCGTGCGGCCTACCCCCCCTCTCCACCTCATCGCCGAGCGGAGGAAGCTGCGCGGCAACCGCCACACCAAAGGGGTGAGGTGCCCTTTTCCCCACCCGCCGAGAAATTGAAGCGGCATCGGCCGCAACAAGGAAGTGCTCCGGGAAGAGGCATCGCTCGCCGGGAAAGAGGTGAGCTGGCCATCCCACCCCCCCTCTTTTTCCCCCACAGATGCCGAGGCCTGCCCTGCGGCCTCCGCGAAACAGAGACCTGAGCGGCCCCTCCCCCGCATGCCCGCACCACAGGCTGGGACGGAGGGAAAGCGGCACAAGCCGCAAGGGGGAAAGCCACAGCTGCACCTCCCCCACCTGCCATAAAGGAGAAGCGGCGTCCGCCGCAAGGAAGAGGAGCTGCCCCTCCCCCACTCAACCCGAAGTGGCCACAACTGCGGTATTCGCCACGTGGAGAAGTGAGCTGCCCATCCCCCGCATGCCTGCCACCACCACAGGCCAGGCCAGAAGGAAAGCGACATGAGCCACGGGATGGAGCGCTGCAGCTGCGATGCCGCCATTCCGCATGAGAAAAGAAATGCTCTAGAGTGGAGCAGAGAATGCAGGAAGGCGCTACTCCCTGGCCATCCTCAGACCCGGGCCACCAGCGATAAGTGCTCCTCTGCTCCAGGCGGGAGTAGCAGCAGTTTGCATAGACTCGCTCCGTGTCCGAGCGATTTGATGGGCATCGGCCCATGTTGGACCCAGGCCCCTAGGGACGGTGAAGTGCTGTCCTCCATCTCGCATCACCAGGGGTTTGAAATGCAACACCCCTCTGTGGCTGCCCAATCAGGCACCCTCTAATGTTATGTGAGTGGCACCCACGAATATGGTCAGCATCAAGTTGACACATGACCCCTCCTCCGGTCCAGAGCCGTAATTGAAAAGTGACAATTGCAACACTGCAATTCCTGGGCCCAGTGGTGGGGGACTGGTACTGAAAGAAGAAAGGGAGCACGGTCACTCCAACTGAAAGGTGTCCCATGGGAGCACAAAGGCAGCAATGGGCCCCGATCACCAGAGCCAAGAAGTCAGACCCCCTACCACGAAGGCCACCATGAGTGACTGCTCAACAGTGTCATCAACACCAGACGGGTCACTGCAGTCACCCTGTCTGACCAACGGGGGGTTTTGACATCGAACCACCAACGCTCCTGAACTCCCTGCCACTGGTGCCGGCCGCATGCCAAGCCGTCACAAAACTGAACCAACACCAAGGAGCAGCGCATACGACAGGCACTGGGTTGCAGCTCATGACACGTGCCTGTGCACCTTCCTGTGCCACAAAGGGAAAGATACATTCCCGGCTGGGGGAACATCGCCGAAAAAAAAGGGGTGAGCGATATCCAGTCACCCCACACCCTGTCGGCAGCACGTGGAACAGCATAGATGCCCAGAGATATGCAGATCGCTGCCCTGCCCACAACAGCGAGAGACTATGCCGATGTGGCCCCTGGTACCTGCCAGGTGCGGCTTTGCCAGCTGTGAACTGTCCCATCATCAGATCGGTCCAGAATGGTCGCTCGTGGATGACGAACTGGTCTCAGGCAAGCCTTGCTTTAGCTTTAAGAGGACTCAGTACACTGTGTTTTGATGCTGTGAACCTGCATAGTATTCACGTGCTTAAAGTGGTCTCAGTAAAGGACAGTAACGTGAAGTTGTGCTCCCGCACCGGGGAGGGGCGCCCTATTTGGTACTAGTGAGTACCCGTGAGCGTTATACAATGATGGCAGGTTCGCACCCCAGGTTAATAAAGGGTCGATAGTATGCGGTCCATCTGCCAACTGTCCACCGGGGAGGTGCCCCCCCCTTGTGCCCATCACTGATTAGTGCACAATAAGGTGAGACCAAAGGTGCTAATAGCACGTCCTGTTGAAGATGGTACCTCACCTCTGAAGTAATGTTGTTCTGCATTGAGAAAGGAGGGTGTTGGAAAATTAGTTATGTTATATGACAAGTTGGTTTTTGTTCCCTATGAAAAAGGAGGGATGTTGTGTGGTGAAACCTCTGGGGTGTGTCGCCCCTTTAAGGGGTTGGGTCCCTCCCCCAGGTATTGCCCTTTCAAGATGGGCCATGATGTCGTCATGGCCCAACCTAATAAAAGGGAGACCTGCAGGCACGTGCGGGACACAGCTGCAGAGACCATGACTAAGTAACCTGTGTGTGTGTGTTGGTTATTGTGGCCTGCAGGCCCGCCCTGAATACAAGGGGCCTGCAGGCCACGGCATCATGGGGTCTCCCACACGGCCAGCCAGACGAGCCTGCCAGAGTCAGCAAGGTGAGCCTTGCCACCTACTGAGGCACTGACGCCTCTCCAGTGCTGGTGTCCCATAGCACTGCAAGGGGGGGCTGGTACGGTGTCCCATGGCCAGCCTCACCCTTCCAACTTCCTAGGCCCTGGGCCTCCTGATGCTGATGTCCCATAGCATCCGATGGGGGAGCTGGTACGATGTCCCATGACCAGCGCACCCCATAACAGGCCTGCACCCCCCACTCGGGGTTCAGGGTCTTTAGCCGTGACTGCCACCTCGTCCTGGACTGTGGGAGGTCCATTTTGTAGTGTCAAAAACGATCCCTCATAGACCAGCAGAGAAAGAATGGGAAACAAGGAAGCCAGACCAGCAGCACCCCTCAAGATGCACTGTCCAAGGGGAGAAGAGTAAGTTCGCATACCTCCCGGGGCCAAGCGTGCGGCATTACCGGAAAGAAGAAAAACAATGGGGAAGGGTTCCTGGCTTGGAGGAGGAGCACCTTATAGAGTCAGTAGTGGGACGAAGAAGAGGGTAACCAGGAGTGTTGCTGACTAAAACTGAAGGTGCTGGTTAATGCGCTGGCCTTGTGTTTATTGATTACTGCTTACTTGTGCTACTTTGTAAAACTCTTAGAATAAAAGCCTTATCAAAATCAAAGAAATAAATATAATACCATGACTGACTGATGGATTTACACATGGACATGAGACCTCTTGGTATATATGAGCTGAGATGTAAAGCACCTAATGGTCAGCGTGTTGGGAGGCACGCCAAGAGGGCAGAGGTTGGAGTAGCTACAATATCCCTAGAGGTTGGATGCTGCGGTCAGTGCAAGGCTTCTAGCTGCCACAGGTTGTAGGGTGCTGCATGGCACATGAAGACATCATCCCTTCCTATGGAGCTGACATGTACTCCTGCGATCAAAAATTATTGATTACAAAAGGAAGGAAATGGAGTGAGGTGAAGAAGGGGGCTGCATATTTGATATAGCAGAGAAAGGAACACATTGGGGTTAGTAGATGGGTGAGGTGGGAGGGACATAGGAGGAAGAGGAGACGAAGACACGCAAGAAATTAAATTGAGGAACACAGGAGGAATGGACGAGAGGTAAGATAAGATGTAAGTTTGGGGAACTCAGGAGGAAGAGGAGACGAAGACACACGAGTAATTATATTGAGGAACACAGGACGGAGAGGAGCACAGGAGGAATGGGCAAGAGGTAACATGATTTATTGGAGGGAGACAGTAGGACGAGGAGACGAGGATACACGAGAAAATAAAATGAGGAACGTTGCTGTTCTACTGCACATCAATTTGAAAACGAGCGTTTTACTTTTGCTGCTCACCAGTATTGCGAGCCGTGAAGGGGCTCTTGCTGGTGCTTGGGCGCTTCCTGGAGGAGGCGGGGCGTTTGCGGCACACGTGACTCATCACCTCTTCATAATGCCGAGCCATCCACCCTCGCGGCGTTAAGCCCGATAGGGGTAAAGGCCAGTGACTGTTGTGCGACTGTTTGACGGTGAGGTAAGAGGACCAACCCCACCCCTTCTGTCAAAGAACTGCTAGGAACTGCGAATTGTGTCCATCTCGCACTAGCACCACAAAAAACAACATTGTATAACGCTATATAACTCGCACCACATCTCAAAAAATCCCAACTTGGGCTGGTGTGATGGCGCCACTCTCCCCCACAGAAACTGACTCCGGACGGTGGCTGCAAAGTAACAAACTCCAATCGGAGTTCAGCACGAGAAAAGCTTGCGCCACGACAACCACTCAGGACGTCCAGCAGGGAAATCAGGGAAATCCGGAAGCTTTTCCTCTCTATCTAAACGCTCCGGCCCAGATTCCAACTCCGGTCACGGACTATTGGTCCCCAGGAGTTCTGTGCCAACCGCAACCTGTTTCATCCCATTCTACAACAGAAGAGGGGGTCGCAAGGACCCCTTTAAGTCCATCAGCAAGTGTCAACTGCAACACTCCACCGTCAGCTCTGGAGGCAGATGGGGGCTCGCCAACAAATCCAGGTAGAGAAGGAACAGTTGCTCACATTACTCCGCCACGACCATCTACCACGCCATCACCCGGCCATCTTACCGTTATGACGAGGGATTCCCGGCTGGAGACTGTCAGAGGACGGCCGTGGCGGGGGTCTATACGGCCGGGAGCGCTCATCACCGACAAATGTGTATTTGCCAGCACCGGGGGTCCAAACGATCGCCCACAATCCGTGTCCCAGGAAGACGAGGACTAGTGACAAAAGTGAGCAGATAATGTAATCGGCCGGACAAGGCCAAACGATCTTGGCCCAAATTCATCAAAGGCTTGACTCATCAGCAGAACAGCCGAACCATCTACAGCGGCATGAGGCAATAACTACACCAACAATGCCAAATTTAAATGACTCCTGGGCCACAGACAACGAGGACTTGGCGGGTTCCCGAATAGGAGGTCAGAAGATGACTCGGTTTGCGAGGTGTTCATGGAGGGGAATTCGACCAATCTGGTCCCAGCCACAGAATTAAGTGAGCCTCAAGATAAAACTGCACCAACCAGGGTTGAGGCGGTAGGCAAGGATCTTATTCCTACCTCTCCAACTTCAACCACTAAGCTAAACCCGACTAAAGATCAGCCTGAATCCTCTGAGGAAATCCTGGTGATGGAAAAGGGGTCCTTCGCTGCAGTACCAAAGAACTCTAGCAAAGCATTAAAGTGGCTAGGTACTAAGGCCAGTGGCAAGCCGAAAATTATGGGTGACAAGCTGATCTCTAGAAAATATCGGAAGACAGGCCAAAAAAAACCAGGGGGGCTCCAGATCTCCACCAGCACCGCTGACATTGTCTTCATTGAAATAATACTTTATCAAACAACATAAAAGAAAATTAGAGCAAGATCCGGAGCTGTCGGACGCTGAAATCTTGGAAGCTATCCAAGACCCCTCTTCATTGAGTAAAGCTTGAAATATGGACCTGAACTCCCAGAGGTCTAATGCAAGACTGAAATGGCATGCCCACACTGGCACTAATACAAACCTGAACACAGAGCAAAAGATACCAACGTTCCCATGTGACAGTACGCCTAAAGAAATAGTAAATTGCCAGGCTGCACTGGGCATAAGTGATAAAGTCAGCAAAAAACCCAAAGACATTTTTGTCTTGGATCTAATGTTTGAGCCAGTGATCGCCCAAAACTCAGATGCAGCAGCGTGAGACCGGATTGAATCTATCCGCAGTCAAGCACAAACGGAAGACCCCATCGCTTGGACTCGAGCGCACATCCAAAGCAATAACAGCAGAATGTGGGGTGAAGTCCCCGCGATAATACAAGATCCAGTGACACCAGCAGAGAAAAGACCATCTCAGCATCAAGCTGGAAAATCCCTAAACAACGCCTATAGAAATATACGGCAGAGTGACATTTCAGGTCTCTCAGAGAACCCTTCAAAAAAAAAACAGACCTACTATCAATTATGTCCACACTTACGATAGCACTAAACCCCTTTGGGAAACTATATGAATCTATCCATGAGGCATTGAAAGATAACACTTCAATGATAGCCTCAATGAGGGACAAATTGACCTTCATTGAAGGCTACTTAACGGCAGTAGAAAGAAATTCAAACAATATACAAGTGAATTTGGAAGAAAAAATCGTAAAACTGGGGGAAGATCTTATGAATAGAGGCAATTCGTCTCAATCCATTAAAGTTTTACACTCTATTGCCACACAGACTGCAGAGGCGGAAAAGCTAAAGGACTTGGCCCCAATTTTTTCAAAAATGCCATCAAAGCCCTCAGCTCTGACAACGTCCTTGAACCCAGTACTTGCAGCCACAGGAAACTCTAAGCAACAGAAGAAGTGCCCCATACTCAGCACCTCATGTATTATTCAAGTATGCCCAACTGAAAAGCCGGCCAGAGGCGCACAGGCGTGTCCTACTAGCCTCTCGGTTGACATATCCCCAAAAGCAAAGGAAAAAAAAACAACAACAGACCTCCAACAGCAAATACACAGTCCCGGCCTGGTCTGTCACTCTTTCTAAAAGGGAGCAATGATTTGGTTCCCTTTTCGGACCTGATGAAGTTGTCACTACATTCGGACCTTGCAGAAGTGTTCTCTCCATCAGACACAAGACCAGTGGTTGAATTCCTGAAAACGCTCAACGCTCCTTGTGAACAAGTGGCACAGCCTGCGCAGATAGTGAAAAAACAAAAGGCAGGAGCCACTCCTGGCTGCGACCAACGGCCACGTTCAAACACGTCAAGTGTTATCATCGAGGCAGTAAAAACCTTAAAGCAAACAGATCAAGGATAAAACCACAGAGAGGGGTGGGACAGTGACTCAAGACAACACCGGAAGGCTCAGCTGGGCAGACCCCGAGTACTATCGCACAGGGAGGCCCCCAGATCCAAAAAGGTCGAATCTGAGAAGGAGGAAAAGCTTGTTGGAACATCACTCTTCAAGCTAGAACAAATCTCTTCAAGAGACAGTTATACGGTCTTGAATAGAAGGACGGTGTTAAAAACTTTGGAGAAAGTCGACAAGCTCCACCACCTATCGACAGATGACTTTGCTCTTGTAGAACCTTATCATAGGGAACATAGAGCCAAGGCATACCTACACATAAGAACAAAGGTGATAAGTGACCTCTCCCAAGAGGTGTCGAAAGATCTGCAGCGTCTAGAGTTTAAATTACAACAACTACAGACCTCTGCCCCGGCTTCAGAAGAGTCCGGAAGGGAAAAGAGGGATACATCGAGAGCACGAAACGATCATCTAAGATCAAAGATCGCCCGCCAAGACTGTAAAAGGGAAGAACCAAGGAGGAGAAGAGATAGAGAATGGAGGGAACAATCAGCCGACCGTTCTCAAAATTGGACCTATAGAAATCACTCAATTGTGACTACTCCAAAATAAACGGCAGAACGACACCAGGATGGCCAACGAAGGAGAGCGGAGGTGACACCCCTTAAGACAGAAACAAATGAAGCAGGAGCCAACAAACCATGGAAGTGGATTGCCGATACATTTGTGCGAAAGCAGAAGAACTAGCAGCAAACCCACGACACCGTCATTTACAACAGGCAGATGGAAAATCTGCCGGCTCACTCCAACAAGACCACCCTGCAGATGGCATCATGGAACACAAGGGGCCACCATCATCTCACCAGACAGAGTGATGTAAACCTACGCTTATTCGACTTGCTGTTTTTGCAAGAGACATGGCTACTGGAAAAACCAGCATTGGATGGTTTTACAATCGAAGTTTCGCCAGCATACAAGTCCATGCTGGGCAGACCATCAGCGGGATTATTGACCGCTATACGCATGGGCTCAGGGATTTCCCCGAAGGGAAAAATCAAAGAAGAGTACGGCATGCTGGCCACTCTAACCACATGGCACCACCAAGATCTGGACCAAGCCTCCTGGGCTAGTGCTGATCTAGCCATTATCAACTTGTATTGGAATCCGGATAGAACCTCAACTAAAGGCTTCTGTAATCTAGTAGCCAACGAAATTGATGAAATTAGAGTCGGGCACAACGTGCCCAATATCATCGTCTGTGGAGATCTAAATGCAAAATGCGGGGTAGCTGCATCAGATGACAGCACCCCTGCCAATCTGGCGATGATTGATGAAAGAGGTTGAGCCTGGTCAAACCTAATGAATTCAAGAAAGTTACATAATGTGGCAACACTCCGGAATTTGGGGCACCCAAATCCCAACTTGGGAAAGAGCGAAATCGTCTGCTAATTTGGATTACATCTTCGTTACAGAAGGTTTGATTCCGTTTTTCTTCACCTACAAAGTCCAAAAAACCAAAGATAGTGACCACAACCTCTTGCACATGTCATGGGGCGGAGCAACTCGAGAACGACTCTACTACTCTCCCGATATTGAATCCAACAAACAGCAAAATCGACTACGACTAACGTCTGAAAATATAAGAACTTTCAAGGACAAATTATGCAGAAAACAAGGACTCTTACGTAACGACATGGCAGAGACAAGACCAGAATATGTCTCTCTACTGGCCCCCCACAAAGTGAGTTTTGCCGGAAAAAAACAGAACCACCAAAAACATACTCACACGTATAACTCTAAGGTGGTAGTAAAGCGGAAAGAACTAAGAAATTTAAAAAGATTGTCACTGAAAGCCAATACCAAAGAATCTTGGAGCGCATACAATCTCAGAGAAACGGCATACAAAACCTGGCTAAAGCAACAACGCCAGATGCTATATCAGAACGATGCTGAAGCCATGCAAAACGTCTTGGCGTCTAGGAACACAAGATACTTTTGGTCGCTCCTGAAGAGCGCAAATGGCCAAAATGTACAACCGCTTTCCAATTCGGTTGCCGAACAAAAGTGGATGTCTTATCTCACTGAACTCTATCGCCAGCCCTCTACGTGTCCTGACCCGGTGAATTTGCCCTTTCTGGACCTCATGGTCATTGTCACGAAGGGCTTGTTCTCCTTGTTCCTCCCAACATGGCCGTACCAAGCTCCGTGCTACGCACTAGCTTTCACGTCGTAGCACGTACTATAAATTGGTCACGCCCCTGCGGGTCCGCGCGTCTCAACGCTATCTTCGATAGTGACCCGACGTGTGTTTGCTCTCTACATTTGCTTCCTTGATCCTCATACTTCCTTCTTTGCCCTTTTTTCCTGTTCCTGGATTTCCCACCTACATTGCTTGTTTTTCGCTAATCCTGGACACCCTCGAACCACGAACTTCCCAGAACTCTGAACACGCTCTGCAACCTGACGAGGCTCGGGCGAGCCTATTCAAGACCCGAACCACCCACAGGAAGAGTCCTGCGGCCGAACAAGGGAGATCCCGATCACAGGTGAGACGGGGGGAGATTTATGACAGTTTGAGACGCCGAACGATCAATACGGATTCTACTATGGAGAATGCTACTCAGGACCTGATGCGCGGAATGCAAGAACTTTCCACAGAGATGCAGAATATAAAAGCCGAGAATGCGGCGCTAAGACAGCTCGTCTTGTCACGCGACTCCGCGAACAAGGACAGCGTACTATTGGGAGGAGTGGTTGATAAATACGACGGTTCAACAAAGACCTTACGTGGATTCCTGGATTCTTGTTTGGTACATTTTACCTTTAAGCCCTACTATTTCACAACTCCTAGGGCTTCATAATATTGCATCTTTCCGGTAATGCCCTTACATGGGCACTCCATTACTCAATTCAGGGGATGCTCTCCTGGATGATTATGAAGGGTTCATCGTGGAACTCAAGACCATGTTCGAACGACCGGAGCTGGTTCACAGTGCTCAAGAAAAGCTACTTGACTTCCAACAAGGATCCTAAGACATGTTGACCTATGTTACCAGATTCAAACAGCTAGCCAAAGAGGCGGACTGGCCCCTGGAAGCCAGTTTTACTTTGTTTCGCAGAGGTCTAAATGAAGAGATTAAGGACGTGCTAGCCAGGGTGGCACGTCCTAGTTCATTCCAGGCCCTCCTGGACTTGTCTATGCAAACAGACTTTAGAATCCAAGAAAGAAAGGCCGAAAAGAAAAAGAATAAAGTATCAATTCAAAGATACTCCCTAGAGAATACTACAAGGACAGAATCTGTCCAAAGAGTCCAAGCACTGATTCTGAACCCATGCAACTTGGAGCCTTTCGTGGACCAATTTCCCCGCAGGAAAGGTTAAGAAGAATACACACAGGCTTATGCATGTATTGTGCCTCGGATAAACATCTAGTTAAAGAATGTCCTCTGGCTCCTCCCCGACGCTGGGGAAACGCCAGCTCCCGATCCTAAATGGAGCAAGGTTTCGGGAGAGCGATGTTTGCTCCACATCAATTCAATCCTTGAACTCTCCTGGACAAAACAAATTGGTGATATTACAGGCCTTTTTATCGCCATCCAAGGACAAGGTCTACCCCATACTGGCCTTGGTGGATTGCGGAGCAATGGGAGTCTTCATTGATCAAGATTGGGTCAGAAGTCATAACATTCCGTATGAAGCAAGAAGTTTTTCACAGCCAGTGGAAGCGATTGATGGAAGACCTCTTTCCTCAGGACCCATAAGTCTGCAAACAACGGAGATCCATCTTTCCATAAATCATCATCAAGAAAGAATTGTGTTTGACATTATAAAATCAGCCCATTACCCCTTGGTTTTGGGCATGCCCTGGTTACAAAGGCACAATCCATATATGAACTGGACGGCCGGATCCTTATTCCTGGGTTCGGAGTTCTGTATAAACCATTGTTTAAACCTGGATACCTCAGTCACAGCCCCTAAAAGTCCACCAAGGTGTCCAGAGACACCACTCACGGTTTCCAATATTGTACAAGTTCCAGAGATCTATCAAGGGTATGCTGATGTATTCTCTACTGCCATCGTTCAAGCCTTACCTCCACATAGACCCGAAGACTGTGCCATAGATACTGAACCCTCAGCAGTGATTCCCTTTGGCAGGGTGTTTATCCTTTCAGAACCAGAAAAGAGAGCCCTCTGGGAATACCTAGACACTAATCTTGAGAATGGCACCATAAGACCTTCAAAATCACCAGCTGGTGCTTCATTGTTCTTCGTTCCTAAAAAGGATACCAAAGAGCTCAGACCTTGCCTGGACTATCGGGGCCTAAATCAACACACCCTGAAAGACAGATACCCACTACCCCTGATCTCGGATATCCTTGAAGCTGTGAGAGGTGCAGTGATATTCACGAAACTGGATCTCCGAGGTGCTTACCATTTGATCCGTATCCGGGAAGGAGACGAATGGAAAACAGCCTTTAGAACACCCTTTGGTCACTTTGAATACCTAGTCATGCCCTTTGGTCTGACTAATGTTCCCGCAGTCTTCCAGCGTTTTATGGATAGGGTGTTCTCTGACATGTTATTTCTCAATGTTATCGTCTACCTGGATGACATATTGATCACCTGAAAGGATTCCTTGAAACATGAAGAACATGTAAAGGCAGTACTTCAACATCTCCGTGAAAATCAACCAGAAAAATGTTTGTTTCATGCTACATCAGTTCACGATCTGGGGTTTGTCCTTAGTTCAGAAGGAATTAGTATGGATCCTTCAAAGGTAAAGGCCATGCTGGCTTGGCCCGCCCCAACATCTGTAAAGCAAATACAGTCCTTCCTGGGGCTTGCCAACTTCTACCGGAAATTCATTCCCACCTTTTCCGAGATTGTTCAACCCATTGTTAATCTCCTGAAGAAAGACGTTCCATTCAACTGGTCTATACAACAAGACAAGGCATTCCAATGCTTGAAAAAAGAATTCACTCAGGCCCCCATCCTGGCCCAACATGACATAAATCGTCCTTTTCTAGTGGAAACAGATGCCTCCAATTATGCCATAGGAGCAGTTTTAAAACAAGAATCCGATGATAAATTGGAACATCCCATTGCTTACCTTTCACGGACCCTGACTACCAGTGAGACTCACTACTCAGTTCTGGAGAAGGAGTTATGGCCATTCGTCATGCCTTCACTGAATGGAGACATCTACTCCTGGGTGCTAAATATCCAGTTCAAGTCTGTACTGATCATCAAAATCTTCAGGTCCTACAATCCATGGAGTCCAGGAACAGTACACAAGCTCGATGGGCCTACTTCTTTGCTCAATATCAATTTCAAATCTCACATGTTCCTGGACCGCAAAACATGATTGCCGATGCCCTTTCTCGGCGTCCCGACTACGTTCCCTTGGAGGATAAGATCTATCCTAAAATGTTTCCACCTACAATCTTTGTAGCTCAAGCAATCAATCTCCTGGAACAAATCAGAGTACAGACTCAATCATCTGAACTCTGGAAGGACATATCCGAGAAAAATCCCTGGCGTTTGACAAACAAGGAAGGATATTTATTCAAGAACAATTCAGTGGTCATTCCGACAAAAGAACTTCAACAGAAGGTAATTAATCTATGCCATGATACTCTTCACTCTGGCCATCGAGGGTTACCAACACCTTCCATCTTATACAAAGACAGTTCTGGTGGCCAGAGATGAAGTCCAGTGTAGTTCAATACATCAAGACCTGTGCAATTTGTAGTCAGAACAAATACGATAATGAGAGGCCGGCGGGTCTGCTTCTGCAACCTATGTTGCCAACCAGACCCTGGGAAGTTATTGCCACTGACTTCATTGTTGAATTACCACCTTCCCGAGGATATACAACCATCATGGTAACCATTGACTTGTTCACTCATCTAGCTCATTTTACACCATTGTATAAACTACCATCTTCCTTAGAACTTGCTGGAATTTTCCTGGAACATATTTTTCGTCTTCATGGCCTCCCTTCCAAGATTATTTCGGATCGGGGACCTCAATATATTTCACAATTCTGGAAACATCTCTGTCGTTTTCTAGGAATCCAACGTGCCCTTTCTTCAGGCTATCATCCACAAACCAATGGGGCAACGGAACGAGTAAATCAAACCCTGGAACAATATCTTTGTTGTTTTGCCACCAAGGTTCGAGACGATTGGTCTCTCCTTATACCTTTAGCCGAATTCTCCTACGATAACTCAGATCATTCAGCTCTCATGATCAGCCCTTTCAATTGCAGTCAAGGTTATCATCCGTCTGTTTTACCATCAGTTCTTCCAGAATCTACTCTGTTACCTACCCTTGACTCTTGGATTCAGACGCTGATCGACTTACAAAGAGAGGCCAAGGATCAGTTAGAACAGGCCCAGACTCGAACCAAAAGATATGCGGACTCTAAGAGAAGACTATCACCCTCCTATTCAGTTGGCGATCAAGTCTGGCTAGCCTCGAAACTTTTACCTCGACATCTACGACCAAACAAATTGGCTCCTCGCTATTATGGTCCATTTTCTATAAAGGAGATTATCAATCCTGTCTCCTTCCGACTTAAGCTCCCGGATTCCTGGAAGAAGATACATCCAGTCTTCCATACTTCCCTGTTGAAACCCTACGTTAGTTCTACTCGAAAACCCTTCAAACCCACACCTGTTGTTGTGGATGACCAGTTGGAATATGAGGTGTCCAGGATATGTGATTCCAGGTATAGAAGGGGTCGATTACAATATCTGGTCGAGTGGAAAGGCTACCCCCCTAGCGAGAGAACATGGGAACCAGTTTCTAATTTAAAGACCCCTCGTTTGCTCAGAAGATTCCATCTTATTCACCCAGGCAAGCCTGGAGGAACCAGTCTTCGGAGGGGGCATGCTGTCATGACCCGGCGAAATTGCCCTTTCTGGACCTCATGGTCAATGTCACGAAGGGCTTGTACTCCTTGTTCCTCCCAACATGGCCGTACCAAGCTCCGTGCTACGCACTAGGTTTCACGTCGTAGCACATACTATAAATTGGTCATGCCCCTGCGGGTCCACGCGTCTCAACGCTATCTTCGATAGTGACCCGACGTGTGTTTGCTCTCTACATTTGCTTCCTTGATCCTCATACTTCCTTCCTTGCCCTTTTTTCCTGTTCCTGGACTTCCCCCCTACATTGCTTGTTTTTCGCTAATCCTGCACACCCTGGAACCACAAACTTCCCGGAACTCTGAACGCGCTCTGCAACCTGACGAGGCTCGGGCGAGCCTATTCAAGACCCCAACCACCCACAGGAAGAGTCCTGCGGCCGAACAACGGAGATCCCGATCACAGGTGAGACGGGGGAGATTTATGACACTACGGCGGTGTCACATCTGTCACCTAAGAATGGAGAACCCTGGATTGATCTATCAAATGTGGCAGACATCCTCAGAGTAATCATAAATTTAAAATCTTCAAGAGCCCGGGGCCCCGACGGTCTGACAAATCTAGACCTGAAAAAACATCCGAAAGCCTGGGCGGGAGTCATTGGCAAGTTATTCAATTACTGTGTCAAACAGAAACAAATTCCCAAGACTTGGACGGAAGCAGTTTTGGTGGCAATTTTTAAAAAGGGGTCAAGAGACAGTCCGGCAAATTATAGACCAATTGTCTTACTCGACATCTTTGCGTCTCTTTTGTTGCGGCACTTCAAAGAGTGGGCCAAAGAATCTCAGGCTGTAGACATGTTTCAAACTGGCTTTCAAAAAGGCGCCGGAACATCGATTAACCTCCTAATCCTCAACATCCTCAAAGCAAAAGTGAAGGGAGGGGCGCCCAAAGTCTATATGGCTATGGTGGACCTGTCTCAGGCCTTCGACACGGTGGACCGCATCAAACTATGGACCAAGCTAACAACCTGGAAGTGTCCCGGACCGGTTCTAGAACCGATAAAGGCTCTCCATACAACAACATCCCTCCGAGTTCACCTAAATCAACAAGGAATTCTCTCTGACCAGATCTACACGGAACAAGGAGTTAAACAAGGCTGCCCCTTAGCCCCAGCTCTGTTCATAGCCTTCATCAGTGATTTCCAAGAGTCAGAAAAAAGGGTCCGCTCCTTCGGACCGAAACTGGGACACTGTAAAGTGTCTAGATTGTGGTACGCCGATGACTTGATCCTCATGGATCAGACGGCTATAGGTCTGCAAAGACAACTGACCAATTTAACCACATACATGGAAAGTAACAACCTACAAATTAACAAAAATAAAAATAAAATTTTGATATTTGCCAAATCGACCAAGGAAACTCAGAACACGCCATCCTGGTTTCTCGAAAAGACAAAAATTGAAGTAGTAAAGGACTTCAAATACCTGGGTGTCCTGTATGATAACTCTTTAAACGACAATTCTCTTCAGGACTCACTATGGGGAAAAATAAGAAACTTGGCGGCCCAAACCCGTGCTGTGGATCAAAAATTTGGCAAGTTTTCTTGGACACCAGCACTCCAGTTTTACAAGGCTAAAGTCGTGCCAGCGATAACCTACGGTATGGCGGCTAATCTAAATTTGCCCTCAGAGATCTGGGCAAAGTTAGAGGGTTTTCTGTGGAAATCAGTACTGGGTTTGCCCAAATCCGCCCCTATGCCAGCAATTCGGTGGGATTTGGGCCTTCCGTCCTTAGCCTCGGTGGTGGCACAAAGCGCAGTCCAGCTGTATGGGAAAATCTTGTCTCCAAGCTCGCTACCAATCTTTCAGGTTGTGGCATCAGAAATCAAGATAGGTACTTGTAAACCATTAGCTGCATGGGTGAAAAATGTTCTGGAAATGCTTGAATAAGTCGCCTGCTCGGAAGAAACTCTAATTACGAACCCAGGACAAGTAAAAGCGAAACTGGAGTACCAGGTTTGGATAAATACCAATGAAAAAATACTACTATACAAATCTCTAAAGCATCTGCCTCCGGTTCATAATCAGTTGAAGGTCCCATTGAAGTACTGTGAAAAATTCCCAGAGAAAGAACTTAGGAAAACCTTCATATGTGCTCGACTGAATTTGCTTCACACAAGGGAAATTCTGGCTATCAGAGCCCTTTAGACTAGATCAAATTGTCGGCTTTGTGGAACTATAGACCAGGCAGAAACCATTCGACATCTTCTTATGTCTTGCCCAGCACTAACAGCTGAAAGACAATCGTACTTGGCACCACTTACTTCAAACCCTCTGTTTTGGATGAAGAAACTGGCTGGTTTCGACTGATGGCAGGCGATTCCGCAAAATGGTCTCGGATGGCAGCTAAATTTCTAGTAGTGGTACTAAAATGAGCCAACTCCTCAGACACCATCTTGACCCCGTGTAGTTAAGAGCCAGTCTTTAGCCTCACGGCTCCTGTTCGACCAAAAGTGGTGTCCCAAGTATTTAACAAGTACTTTTAACAGAAGCGTCAAACTTTTTTCTTTTCTTTTGTAAAAATCAATTTGGTTAAACACAAAATATTTTTTTTTTTAAATAAAAAAATGAGGAACACAGGACAGTGAATAACATAGGATGAATGGGCGAGAGCGAGCTAACATAAGGTGTAAGTTGGAGGGACACAGGTGGAAGGGGCTGAACCTGAGAAGAGGAACAGAGGAGACGGAGAACATGGAGACAATACTGGCGGTTCCATGACTTCACAGCTGTGTATATACATCCTTATCCATTTGTATCAGTGCATTTGGAAGTGTATTTGAATTCTTTACAAAAAATTGAATGACCCTCACCCCCCTCTTCCTTTTTATTTTTTCTAAAGCCTGACCCCTTTTTAAATCTGCTGTGCTTCTCCATGAAATATAAGCAAACCCGATGTAAATTTAACGATGGAAGGGCGTCGATGTAAATACATGCCCCTAGGTGGCCCACTGGAGATACAAGTCAAAGACCCATTCAAGGTGGGGTGAAATCTACAAGAGGGTGGCCCGAGGGGAACAGATAAGGAGGAAGAACTGAGTGGCAGATATAGAGGTGAGAGGTGGATGTGGCACTGAGCGAGTGGCATCTGGGCACTACCGTAAAACGGTCCATATATGCATCTGTGTGTCAGCACAGTTGCCTATGAGTCTGGGCAGTATTCATTACTTGTGATTTATTTGGTGGATCTGCGTGCAACAGAATCACTTCAGGCCGCTATGGTGGGAAGAGGAAAGGTGGTGGTGGCATGACTGGGGTCATTGGAAAGGGCCGGGGTGAGAAGGAGAGCAATGGAGCCCCATGCCTCTACTCTTCCTGCCAGAAGCTCCACTCGTGGCACTGCCAGCACCAGGCACTGTCAAGATTCCCTCCAGGGGTACCTCCTCTTACCCCTCCATCCCAACTGCAAATGGGATTTCATATGTATGTGGATGGTGCCCAGGTCCACTTCTGATGCCCCGCTGAGCCTGGAACCCACAAAGATAGGTGGTCGCAGGACCATTTGCCTTTTTTTTAGATAAGGGCAATTTATCATGCCTGAATGACTCAAAGGTTTTTCTGGTCAGGTGGAGAGGGAGAATCTTTTAAATTCACTTAACCCAATGCACTTGGAAAGTGCAATGAAAAAGGTGAAAACTCCTGGGCCCTGTTCGCCTGGGAACCTTCTTTTCACCCCAGTTTAACACTGTGGTTAAGTTCCTACCCGCACTAAGGAGGACGGGTCTTGGTTGCCAGGTCTTCTACGACCGATCATTCTGCACTGTCCCTAAGAATGTGCTCAGAAATATTTTACCTGGAATACTCAGAGCTTTAAAACATGTATTAATCAAGGTCCTGAGCTAGATTTTATTCTAAAGCATGGTGGGGCTTTTCTTCGGGCGGTTTGGTTGATGAAGTCACCATTAGTTGATGGGATGACGTTTTTTTTTAAACCATCTAGTAAAGAGAGCACAGATCACCCAAAGGCAGGTTTGTTGATTCATCCTAGAAATGATTTAGTGATATGTAAATATGACCGGAAAGCTCACATCCTGTGTGAAGGACCCAGGCAAGCAAAGCAATGATATAACAACTGGCTAGGATGGAAACCAATGGCTGCATCTGTGGGAAAGACCCAGGCAAGCGAAGCAATGATATAACAAATGGCTAGGATGGAAACCAAAGGCTGTGTCTGTGGGAAAGACCCAGTCCAGCAAAACAGTGATATAACAACTGACTGAGGATGTAAACCATTGGCCGCGTCTGTGGGAAAGACCCAAGCGAGCAAAGCAATGATATAACAACTGGCTAGGATGGAAACCAATGGCCACATCTGTGGGAAAGACCCAGGACAGCAAAGCAATGATATAACAACTGGCTGAGGATGGAAACCAATGGCCGCGTCTGTGGGAAAGACCCAGGCAAGCAAAGCAATGATATAACAAGTTACTGAGGATGGAAAGCAATGGCCGCGTCAGTGGGTAGGGATGACTAGGAGCAATTATAAGGAATCCCAGAGTGTGTTAAATGGCACTGTTGCTGTATCCGAGCTGGGCCAGTGAAATCCCAATATGAAGAAACAACGGGTGCAATTTAGGACCCCAGCATTCTGGAAGCAGCTCAAGCTGGATAAAGTGACATAAATAATATAATATATGGTATAAAATACCCCCTACCATATGTTATAAGGATATTGCAAGTCACAGAAGAGTTTCATTCTCAAATAGATTAACGTAGCAGAAGGCTGGCTTCCTTCGTAAGGTCACGGAACTCTGAGGTGATTTGCAACGTTCTTTTTAGGTACAATAGGGGATATTTTATCCCTCATAATACAAGGTCATACACTGACATACTGTACGGGAGGGCGGCGCGACCTCTGACGGGCCCATGGAAATCAGAGCTCACCCTCGAGTACTTTAAGACAAGATAGCTGCACCTTGAGGTGGATGGGGTGCGGGACTCTCTTACTCCAACACCAATCAATAAGGACAACTCAAATGGTTTGGCAAAGGGAAGTCCGTTTAATGACAAGTACAAAAACGGGGAAACATGGAAATCATCAGTGATGCGATCGCCCGTCTTGCTTCAACTCCCAAATTCTTCATTCAGACAGCAATAGTTATAGCATATTCTCATCATCATTGACGTGTAACACTCAAAAGTTTGTCATGCAATGCTATTGGTTAAAAAGATAACTTAAGAATAGGTACTACACCTATGGTAACAGAGTGTGAGGATTGGATAACTCTTATCGGGTGGGCGTCTAAGCCCATCCTTCTACTTCACTGGTGCTAGACGTCACTAATAGTACAACGTCTCATTGGCTCTACTAGCTATAGGACCATAGATGATTTGGTCCATTGTGATTGGGTCGGTTACACCCCTAGACATAAATCTCTACTTTAATTAGCAGCATGCAGAATGATCACCCAGGTGCGGTATGCCCCAAGATTGACCCTGCCTCCCTTCCGTCAATCAGTACCTTTAGGTCTATGTGTCAATTAGTTGGCTGGGGACGGCCTTGAACTGTAGATCCTTATCAGGAGAAGTTATGGCATCCTCTGGGTTTGGATTACATCAGATGTGGGTACCTCTCCGTGCCTGGCTAGTCACGTGTTAGTAAACCGTGAAGTTGCTTCATTTTCCTTCTATTTGCGTATTTGATTCTGTGTTCGGCCTCGCCACCTGCCTGGGCCTCCTTATCTTGACCTTCACTGGCAGGCTCCTATGCTCTTAAGTTTCGATTCTTCGAAGTTGCCACTCTCCTCCCTTCCTTCGATTGACCTCGAATTCCTAGGCACGAGCTGCTTCTTGCTAAGTTTCGATTCCGCTCTTTCGGCTGGCTTTTGTGCTGGTATACGAATCCTGGCCTGTTTGACCCATACCATCCTGGGCTTAATTCTGCTTTATAAAATGGATTTCGCACTTGTATAATGTGCTTCTTTAAGGTAGATATATAGTTGGCACTTGCCGCTCTATTCTTCTATTGAGCATAGTAAGCCATACCGGTTCCTTAGCTTCTTGCATTCCAAGCCTATTTACAGACGTTAGCTAGTTGCATATGTTCATCCCACCGTATGGTTAAGTTTCTTTATATTTCAACATCGTTTCTTCTTCTAGGTCTACTACATCTTTATTCATAACACTGCGTCTTTGCCTGTCATCTTTTGGTTGTCGTATCGTTCATCTGTATGTCTGTCTGGGCCTTTGTGTCATGATCATTCGCCTTCAAACACAGCCCTTTGGGTTTTTTCAGGGACAGTTTGCAAGTAGTCTTCATTTCGTGTCAGCTGCTGGTATGGGTGTCTCAGTGGGTACCGTGCTGCCCATGGTTGTCTCTTTATCAGCATTTCAACAGGTGTTACTCTTCTGATGGGCACTGGGTAGAGTCCCAGTGCTGCTCTCTGTTGGTTTATCTGATCCTCATATGCCGCACATCTTGGCAAGTACGTTCCTGGTATTTCAAAATGGGTGGCTGGAGTGCAGGCCCTGTCTGGGACCTCCTCTACACTCCCCCGTCTGGTTGGTTTATCGACCACTTCTGTTTCCTCTTTTGGATTCGTCTCGCCTGGTTCTTCTGTATCCAATTCTTCGTCTTCTGGGTTTGTACATGATGGTGTGAATGTGTGTGTCCTTTGAGTCCATATTTGTATCACTCCTTTCAAACTTCCTGCTGTTTTCACATGTTCGTTTTTATTCCATGTCATTAGTTGACATTGTCCGTTTGGGCTACAATAGATCCATTTTCCTTCATACTTTCTACGTTTCCTGGGGTACAGGAACTTTGTTCCTTCTGGCGCATATTCGCTGGCCTTCACAAAGTCTCTTATTTCTTCATCAGTCAGGTCTCTGGGCTTCTAACCTGGTTTGACATCGATCATGATCTACATCCCTATGGCTTTCTTCGCAGTTTTCTGGCATTGTGAGATTATTATCTTAATGACACAAAATCCTAGTAGTATCAACAATAGCAGGGCTCCCAGAAACTTGAATATGTTTGCCATCCATTGTGGGACCCATGAGAATAGGGATTCAAACCAGCTGTCATCGTCCACTTTGTCGGTTTCATTGATCATCTGGTTCTGCAGGTTTGTCAGCATACTTATGGCTTCTGTTAAAGTACCATTTTCTTTGTCATGAGAAGGTATAAACGTGCAACATGATTCTCCGATTGTTGCACAAACCCCTCCATCCATAGCTGTAATCATGTCAAGTTCATATCTGTTCTGGAGAGTCATCAGTCGGATGGCTCTTAACTCTTCCTTGATTGCATTGAATCCTTTTATGGTCGTGTTGATCGTCTGCAGTAACTCCCATCTGGCTATCTGCAACCACTTGGTGTTTACTCCAACTTGGATTCTTGGCATGAAGATCGTTGTGAACACTGATGAGGTGAGGCTGAAAAGCCTGTGTTCATATGGGATTGCATGGAATGCTTCTTCTGATTTTGCAGAAAAGTAATTTTCTCTCTTTCCTCGGGATACCAGATCCACAGATCTCCTTCTCCTTAAGTGGGCATCTGCTTTCGGGAAACTGTCTATATTCAGGTCTCTTTTCGGGATTACTAGTGCTGGAAAGTGGACATTCACTATTTTGCATATGCCTCCCCAGTTTTTCGGCAGTCTTATGTATGCTTTGGATCCTCATGCCCAGTAATGATCCATAATTACTGCGGTTCTGTGAGTCATTCCTGGAGCTTCAAACATTCATCCGCAGTTCTGATTCTCTCCCATCTTCCTTGTGCCATTGTTCCTGAAGCACAATTTTGGGCTTTCCAGTGGTACTATCTGCAGGGGTCCTCCTCTGTCTTCGACCCATGTTAGTAATTTTGTGAGTCTCGGCCATAGAGGTTTGCACAACCTCTGTGAGTTTTCTACTGCTTCTTTGCAGGCTCAAAGGACCATTCATGCTCGGCAGATCACCACTACTTCTTCCCATTCATTGGGGGAAAGTACTGTCCCCCAAATCTGCATCTGGCCTCTGTTCTTCCAAATTTGAGCTTCTTCTGGAGTTTTTCCTTGGACATTCAGTCTCAGGTTTATTTCCCATTTTATTCCTGCTCCTTTGACTTCAGACTTCTCATACCTAATTACATGGTTCCTGGTATGAGCTCTGTTTCTTGCGTTGATGTCTTGGACATAATCATCTTCATCGGGATAAGCTGTTTCAGGTGCCCATATCAACAAGGCATCCCTCCCCATGAACTTACCTCTGGTGTTGCACATTGCTACGTGTGACAAACAGTGTGCTGTCGGGACATCTATTTCTACAGCCACAAAGATCTTGGATTTCCGCTTGCTGTATGGCAGAAGTGCACAAACAAAACATTCTCCTTCTGAAGTTCGCCTTCCGACTTCTTTCATTTGCTGGTACCAAATGTTGTTCCCTAGATGTGCTGTGCTGTCCAGGTAATCGTTTAGTTCATTGTTATCTTTGTGTGTGCTTCTCTTGATTCTCAGTGTCCTCCTGTAGTTAGCTATAACTACATCTTTAAACGCGTCTGTATGACTTCTCCTTGCTGGCAGGCTCTCAGGCATTCTGGTCCATGGAGCAGATTTCCTTATCTGCATTGCTGAGGTAGGTGGAGGTCTTGCAGTTCTCTACTTTTCTTCTTGCATTCTATCTCTGATCTCTATAAGCGCCTTTGTCATCCACCAGCCTGTCACTGGCCCAGTGTATGGCTGTATCGTGGGCCTGATACCTGTTCCTTGTGTTGGAACTTGTGTGCTTGCCATTACAGTCTCTACGGTTTTATTTTTCACTTCTGCATGCCGTTTCTTTGCTCTAGCTATAAACGGGAATAAATGGTCTATTAACATTCGAGTCTTTGCAGTTAATTCTCTTGCAGCAGCTTCTGTCTTCTCAAGGGCTTTTGCTATGCCTGCTTTAGTTAGCCCTCCACTTGATTCTTTTCGGTCTCTCTCGTTATTTCTGTAACTGATGGTTCGGTAGGCAATCTTGTGCTCTCTGTTGCCTTTGCTTGAGGTTCTGCAGCCATTGACAAATGCCCTGGTTTGTGTGCATTCAATGTGTGGATGCGTGTAGTTGTCTGTGCTATGTTTTCATTCATTCAGTGCTGACCCTATCTCCATCTTTTCTCTTCATTCGTTACCACAAATGTGTGTGTGTCACTGCTAATTATATTCATTTTCCAGTCATTTGCTTTACCATCAGATTTTCTTGGGACTGGAATTACTATATAGGGTCTGGGTGCTTTTGTAGGACTCATTCGGACATCATCAGGTGGGTGCACTGAAATTGGACTGCTTCGTGCACCAAGGAAAAATGCAGTTCTGATCATCAATGACAGCAAAACAATGATTACCACAATGCATAGATACATAATAGTACGGTAACTCAGCCTGCAGCATTTCCTTCCAGAGAGGCGAGGCTGCCCCGCTGCTTGTGGGAGGACCAGGTTATTGTTCTGGGCCCCCATCTCAAACATTTATTCACTGGCAATGTTATTGAATTCCCCAATTCAATATTGTTCTTGAACAGTTAGTATCATAAAGTGTCTGGTGCTTTCCAAGTGTCCCCCCTCTGGTGGGAGACAATTGTCTCTTGATACAGGATGCAGTATCCTTGCAAGACTATGGAAAAATATATTAGACTAACACTTCAATTGATCACTTTTACTGTGCATGTTCAAAGTAGGTGAGTTCCCAGTCCACCCCCCAAATCTGCTTCAGTCCTGTGGACATATTGGACACTGGTCATTGTGAAGAAATGGGAAAAATGGCAATCAAACACAAAGGTGAAATTCTTGTCTTTGCCCCCTCGATCTGTCCCTCGGCGGAAAGATGACGTGCTTGGTTCTGTTCTCTCGATCTGTCCCTCGGTGGAAAGAGTCACTGGAATCTCCTCAGATGATCTCTCTGAAAGTTCGACAGCTCCACCTGCAACATTATAATAATAATAATAATAATTTGGCACTTATATAGCGCTACAAACCCTCAGGTATCTGAGCGCTGCTTATTATTACCCACGGTGTGTGGTGCTCATTTATCGACCTCGGAAGGATGAAAGGCTGAGTTTGGCCCTGCCGGGATTCGAACCTGCGTTAGCAGGGGATGTCAAAGCGAGCGCTCTACTCGCTGTGCCACTTGACCGGCTGAAGGCCACTTATGCCATGGAGGAGCTTTCCCATTTTTGCGACATTAGCTGGATCACTGATGAAGGTGAGGACGTCAACCTCGATAGGTCTCACCACCAATTCTGGAGAGTCAGTGACTCGGCGAAAAAGGACGTTGTGTACCAGTCGGCTATCTTCGGGTGACATGGACATTTGTCCTCCCTTGTTAGGTTCAGTGTTACAGGCCTTTTCCTTGACGTGAACAATCCTTGCATTTCCCTGAAGCATGGATTGCGACCAAATAACTAAGTTTAGTCCACAGTTGGCTCAAATGTTCAGAGTTTCCTGGGTCTCGAATACAAGTCAGAGTGTCTGTGGTTCTTCTGACAATAGCTGGACACTCTTCGATTGTGCGAAAGAAAGGTTTATTGGTGAGTTCATCTAGAATCACCTGTGTTGGAAGCATTTATGTCTTTATCACTGTATTCGGCAGTTCAATGGAGGCTTCCGCGATGACGGTAAGTAGTTGCCAAATTATTTTCTTGTTGGCAGGATCTTGGATAAAGTCTGTGAAACTGGTGACCCTCCCTACCAGCGACGGATATGATACCAATACTAAATTAAAATAGTTGAGCACGTCCTTTGTGATGTCTCTTCTGGGGGATACCATAAGTGCTGCCGAACAAAGTTCAGGATGCTGTGTTTTTGCTCTTAAAGTAAATGTCCTTGATCAACGTTTGTTAATGTCTTTCCCTCAGCAAGTGCTTAAGTGGGATTCGGTTCAACAGTTCGTGCTAACAACGTGCTGTGGCTTACATGCGCAACTTTCTTCTTCACCCTGCAACTTATGATGCACAGAGTGTCCGTTTTATGTCCTTATCCCCTTTTGCTTAGAGGAAATGTCCAAAATTAAGCCACAACTTGCAAAAGGGTTCTTTTGTCTTGGCTTTGCTGTTCATGCGTCCTTCTTCCTCGTCATGAATCTTGTCTGCACGTGCTGTGGTTCTTCCCCGTTGTCAGTAGTTTCTTCATGGTGGGGTGCAGCTAGAGGGCTTTCTCCGATATAGGGCTTAATGTCATTGAGAAAAATCCATGCTCTCCTGCCCTGCAGTTTTACAGCCAATGGAGTACAGTCCTCCACGATGAAAGAACCATTGAATCTTGGCTCGTTCCACCTTTTCCGTGTATGGTTCTGTACTAGCACAGAGTCTCCAGGGAAAATGAGTGGAACACGTAGACCTTGAGCTGGGTCTGTTGCAGTGTCTTCTGCTGTGCTTTGTGCTGTGCTGCACCCTTTTTGGCATTGCTGCAGCTGGTCTGAAATTACAGTAAGACTGGATGTCATGCAGTTCAAATATTTTATTAAATCGGTTCCCAGGACCTCTCGGGTTGGCTGGGCATCACACCTAGCTCTATCTCGAGGGGTTAGGGGAGTATTCATTCTCCTTCCTGTGACTATCTTGTGTGGCGTAAGATGATGGTCAGAGCCTGGTTAGTTCCGAAGAGCATACAATGCCAATGGAAGGCAGTGCAGCCATCCCCTCTTTAGAGTAAGCTTCAACTTGGCTATCCTTTCCTTTAACAAGCCGTTGATCCTCTCACATACCCCATTACCTTCCGGATGATAAACCAATGAGAACTTGTGCTTTATACCAAGCAACAAGCTAATCTGTTCAAAGACTGTATTTACAAAATGAGCCCCATTATCTGATCTCATTACTTCACACACCCCCCATCTAGCGAACACTTACTAGGAATTTGGCTGCACAGGTAGAGTCGTGGTGTGTACATGGACCTACTTTTATCCATCTAGAGAATGGACACACCACTATAATTAAGTATCTGTACCCGTTACACACTTGAATTATGTCGACATAATCGACATGCAAGTGCTGAAAAGGCCCATTAGGCCGGGGGATGACTCCTCTCACTACTTTTAATGTGTGCCCAGCGGTGAATTGCTGGCAGATTATGCAGTTCACCATAAAGAAGGCAACGTGGTCAGCTAAATTTGGTATAAACCAATCTTCTGTGAGCGTTGCTGCTAGATTTTCTTTTGACATGTGTACAGGGTAGTGTAGCTGTTCCAATGCTATTTTTAGTAGGGCTACAGGCATTACTGGATTACCAGTGCTGTCTTGCCACCACAATCCGTCAGAGGGTTTTAAGGAACACCCACGACTTTTCCATAGGATCTTCTCGTTCTGCGGTGCCTTCCCTTGAAGCTCCATTAGTTGTGTCTGCCCCAGATTACTATAGGCTTCGGGTGTGGTGCGTGACACCATCATTCTCTCATGGGTGCACGCCACTTCCACTTCCATGATCGTCTCACTTTTGGAGGCCATACGCTTGGCTTCCGTGTCTGCTGCGTGATTACTGCGTGACACAAAATCTGTCCCTTTTGTATGGGCGGCGCATTTCACGACTGCTATGCCCCCTGGGAGCTGTAGTGCCTTAATCAGCCTGTCCTATAAGGCTGTAAGGCTGCGTGCTGCACTGGCGTGCCGTCTGCTCGGAGGTAGCTCTGTCTTTTCCAGCATGCTAGTCCGGCGTGCACTGTGGACATCACATAGGCGGAGTCACTGTACATCGTCACTTCCTGGTCTGCGTGATTCACAATGGCGAGTATCAGTGCCATTGCTGAATAGTGAGATGGTATTCGTGCACTGACGAGTATCCGAAATTCTCCATTTGCTATGTGTTTCATCACAGCAACTCCTGTGTACCTTTTACCGTCCGCTTGATCGATTCTCGAAGAACCGTCAATAAAGACGATCTCCCCTCCTGCCAGGGCATTTTCTTTCACCGTGGGGATTTCATCATAGAATTCTTCATAGTTCGCACAGTCATGTATTGGTTCTCTTTCAGTGACTGGCTCAGCTATGAACGTAGCTGGCTTCACCGTTTAACATCGAACTATTTTGATCAATGGATTAGAGATGATCACCTCATACACAGAAGCTCTCCAAGACATCAATATGCTCTTTGGTTTCTCCAAAAGGGCAAATAATGAGTGCTCGACGCATAACGTCATGGAGCATCCCATCACAATGGTTGCAGATTTCTCTATGGTGAATGCTGCGGCAGCTAAACTTTGTTCGCATGGGAAGTGGCCTTTCATTACTGGGTCCAGGTTCCCACTGTAGTATGCCAGGGGCTTGTACCCCAACGAGGTTCTTTGAGCTAGTACTGCCATCATAACGTTGCCATCTGTGTGCGAGAACAGGTAGAATTCCTCTGCATAATTAGGAATTACGAGGACTGAAGCAGTACAAATTGCTCTCTTGAGTTCTGCAAACCCCTTTTCCATCACTTCAGACCATTCGATCTTTTCCTTTGTCATCTGGGCCCTTTTTAGGGCCTGGAGCAAGGGCTTGGTATACGAGCTGTAGTCGAAAACCCATGCTCCAACATAGTTGCACAGGCCTAGAAAGCTCTGCATTTGCTTTATTATGTGTGGCTTTGCACCATTCAATATGGCTT
The DNA here is from genome assembly GCF_040938575.1 of Ambystoma mexicanum. NCBI lineage: Eukaryota > Metazoa > Chordata > Amphibia > Caudata > Ambystomatidae > Ambystoma > Ambystoma mexicanum. Next base: position 249,565,662 of record NC_090926.1, on the reverse strand, counting down.
CAGCCCTTTCTGGGGTCACATTCTTACCTTCAGGTGAGATCAGCTGGCCTATGTATAGTACCCCCTGTTGACAATATTGTAATTTTTCCTTGTCAACCTTATAACCTTTCTCAGCCAGTATAGTCAATAGCTGAATAGAATCACACCTGCATTGCTCCTCTGTAATGCTGCAGATTAGGATGTCGTCCACATACTGCAAGATGACACTTTCTACTGCAATATTGCTTAGGTCCATCTGAAGGACTCTGTTGAAAATGGACGAGGACTCACAGTACCCCTGTGGCAACCTCACGCTTTTCAGACGCATTTGTTTGAGCGTAAATGACGTCAGATCTTGTGAGTCACGGTGCAATGGGATTGAGAAAAAGGCATTTTTCAAGTCAATCACCGTGAAATATTTTGCCTCAATGGGTATGTTACATTGAATTGTCGATGGGTTAGGGACTAGAGGGAAATCGGCCTCTACAATATTGTTTAATGCTCTTTAATCTTGGATTGAATGCCAAGACCCTCCCTTTGATTTCTTGACAGGATAAATCACCGTATTACAAGGTGACTCTGACGTCACTAGGATGCCTTGGTCCATCACGGCGGAAATTGTTTTCGCAATCCCTTCATCCGCCTCTCTAGACATGGGATATTGTTGGGCTCTTGGTAAAATTGCTGCTGGTTTCAGTTTAATTTTCACTTCTCCCACCCCCTTCAGGAGGCCTACATCATAGGGTCCTGTAGTCAATACTGAGACAGGCACCTGGGCCATGTCGTCATCAAAATATTCTGGGCGTATCAGAGCCAACATCATTCTCTGAGGCACTCTCTTTTGATCATCTTTACCCAAAATATGAGACTCACTTCCACCCTTATCTCTTCTGAGTCAAACAGATCATCATTGGTGACGTCAGTCACTCGATATCCTTCTTCAATGGTGATAATCGCACACCATTGTCTGCCTTCATCATCATAGCCCTCGATCAATGCTACTTTCCCTCGTACTGCTGCAGCATGTATCATCAAGGGAAATACTTGTCCCTCCTCTTCATGCATAGGTATTCTAGGTCTGAATAAAAACTCATCAGGGGTTCTCATGACCTTGTCTGCAAGGCCTGGTATTCCTGCCACAAGTAGATGTATGCCATATGCGAAAACCTCTGGTTCCATCGGTATAGCTCTCATGTCCAGCGTATGCCCTGATTATTTCACACACGTTTGAATAATGCATTCCTGGAGCGGAGCATACTATGCCCTCCTCCGTGAACGAGATTGTCATGTTCAATTTTGTCATTAAGTCTCGACCCAGAATGTTTACTCGAGTCTGATGTGAATATAACTAAGGTACATTCATTTTGCACTCTCCTACGGTGACTGGGAGTGTGTCCGTAAAGGGAACTCGACTGTGAGATCCTGTAAAACTCTGAGTATCTATGGCCTCGCTGCACAAGGAAAACATGCCTTCCGTATGCACGAGCGTGTTGCACCCGTGTCAACTAAGAAGGAATATTCTTTACCCCCATGACATTCACCCTCGGTTCCATATGAGGGTTTGGTGTCACCGATAGGATAGAGCACATCAGGGTTCCCAGTGAGCTGTCCTATTTCATATATAAGTTTGGTCCACTGTACACTTGTGGGTTTTCTCCATTCCCAGGGTTACCTCCCCTTCCAGCGTTTGTGCCCTGAGACGGTTGTTGTGGTGCCTGTTGGAATTGCCTTTGTGGCAAATTCCCCATGTTCGGGGATTGAACCCCTTGTTGCGCACCTTGCTGCACTGTGTGATTCTGTGTGCCGCCCTGTTGTGGGATCGCAGCTGGATTCGCCATGCCTGCTCCCATTCCTAGGCTGTTTTGCCATGCGCCTTGGCTTCTGCACGTGCGCGCCAAATGCCCTGTCAATCCACACAGCCAACATACTGGCGATGGTCAGACTATTTGTCCATTTGACATATCTGGGTTGCCCATTTGTACGTTTTGAAAGCCTCCTTGATTACTTTGGAACCCTCCTTCATTACTTTGCTATCCTCTTCCTCTAAATCCTCTTCCCCTCGGGTATAATGCTACGTTACCCTGGTTGTCCTGCTGTGGATTAGCCACCTGTTGCATGTTCTGTTCAGCTGAGTTAGTCAGGATGGCTCCTTCAAGAGCATACTTTGATAATTTCTTTTGCACCAACTTTGCTTCCCCACCCTTTCGAGTTGCCTCCTTTTTTCAATTCTTTTCTTGTAACAATCTAGAGTAATGTGCGATAGTTAACTGTATTTCAGCCCAAGGCTTAGCCTCAACTTCTACCAATTTCTTGAGCTGTTTCTGCACTGGTTCTGGCAACCCATGGCACAATATGTGGTAGAGCGCCGGTATTGATTTCGTCCAAGATTCATGCGTTTCAAGTATGCATGCGTCTTGGAAATTCTGGATGTAAATTAACGGATCTTCTGACTCCTTCATTTTCCGATTCATTATAGCTCCCATATCGGAAGTGTCTGGGTAAAGCACTCGTAGCACTTTCCATACTGCTGCTCTGCAATTGTTGAATGGCGCTCCATCGTGTGCAGTCTTAACTGTGGTTACACCAGGGTACCCTGCCGTGTCCACACATTGTCTGCTCTCTCACCAAGTATGGCGATTAGGAGACCTTCAATGTCCCCTATTGTAAGCGTGACACCCCCGTCATTTTTTCTAACTCGTGTATCCATTTTCCAGCTCCCGATGTCAGCATTGGAAGCTTGTTCTTCAGGTTTTCTCGATCCATGTGTGGCCATGGAATATATTGCAGTCTTCCTCCCCCTTTTTCTAGTAACGGAAATTGGAATGCGCAGCCTTCTTTCTCTTCTCTCATATCTCTCCTGTCTATTGCAGGTGTTATATTCCTGCATCGCCGTCTGCCTGGCAATGTCCTCAACCTGTCTACATAGGCGGGTGCTGCCACCCCCCTCTAACCATGGGGTGTTCCTTCATGCCGGTCCGACTGTGTAGCAGACTCTGATGTTTCGGTGCAGACTCACTAGCATCCGACCATCGTACCCCTTTGTCCCTTGGGAGCCGCTTTTCGCGCCGTCTCCCTTCTTCATTTGTCTCACACTCCGTTTCCTCTCTGGAGTCGGACATTGATAGTTCCCAATTCATACGACTCCTTGTGTCATCATTGGTTTTACTGATTTCTAATCTGGACAGGGACAGTTTCCTGCTACCACTACTTCGGGTGACATCCTCAGTGTCATACAGCTGAGTGCTTTCCAAGTGCTCGTCTTCCCCCTCCCTTTGGTGTACTTTTTCCAGCCCCATTTCATCATGTATTTTATCGATCATTTCCCCGATGCTTCTGGTGTCGAAGTCATCTTCAATGTTTGCCCTAGGCGTTTTTTTGTGCTGAATCGTACGTAGGGAAGAATTATTCAATGTCTTCCCAGTCTACCACTGGATCGGGTTTTTTAACCTCCCTCTCCAAATACTCGAGATCGCGTGCCCTCTGTCTACGTTTACGTTCGATATCATCATCAAATTCCTTGCATTTCCTCGCCTATTCTCTGACCTTATCTTCTTCCCTTCTCCTTTCATTTCTTCGTTCATCTGCCCTTCAAACTTCCTCATCCTTTCGTCTCCCTATCCTTTTTTCACATACCCTTAGCTCTTCTTCTAAACTTTGCTGTCTCCATCTGTATTGGCCATAGGCTGCTGTCTGTTTGTGAGTGAGCTGATTTTCTTGCTCTTCGCGATATAGCTGTTCTCACCTCAGCCTATCTTTCCTTCTTATCCTTTCATCCCTTAACTCCTTTTCTTTCTCCTTTCTCCGTGCCTCATCTACCCTCTGTTTAGGTCTCACATAATCACTTCCTTTTCCATCAAGTTTCAATAGTATTTGTCCTGGCATCCATTTGTCTATTGCGAATGCTATATCAACAGTTCTGTCTCCACTTCCTTTCTATTTCTTTTCCTCTCTCTCCCTATCAAGAGATGCACTTGTCTGTGCCTTATCCTTCCTTTCATCATCGTGTCTCCCCTTTTCCCTCGGGACTGCGGAGATAAGATTCTGGACCTGATCCTTCCCTTGATTTTTGTCAGTACTGTATGTAGGTGACTCATATGCGGAGTTGCTGTACCCTGTAGCTGCTTTAAGCTCCCTTAATGGATAAAGTCCCTCAGGCTTACTTCCCTCGGTTTCTGTTTCAGGCGGGGCTGGTGGTGCAGTAGGCGTCTCACCCCCCTCCGTGCATACATTTAATATCCAATCAGCAGGTGGCTCTTCCTCCTTTGACTGTTGAAACATTTTCCAAAGTTCTAGAACAGCAAGGCGTTTTTCTAGTTTCTTGCCTGTATATGTGGCATGCAAGTAAGTCATCATATGCTGTAAGACGGCGTTAGATAAGGACCCATTTTGTGGCCATGGCATAAACATCTCGTGGGCGGTACCCTTAACCCACTCCGTACTATATTTCTTAAGCTTGGTGGCATGTTTCGGCAGCTGCTTGCATAAGTGTGCTAATGGTGTAATTTCTTCCATGCTTAGATCTTCTCTCTTTTCTCTTACACCCACTTTTCAATGCCTTCATGCAACCCTTAACACTGCCCACAATATGAGCGAGCACCAAACACTGCAAGCTCCAATCCAATTTCCCCGACAAAACTTTTATGTCACCAACTTACTCAAAACATCAATTCGTGTGCGATTCCCTCTTGGTGATAGAATTGCATAAAATCCTAATCAGTTCGACACAACAAAACAAAAAAATGCCTTACCAGTGACACACAACAGAACACGTATGACAGACACTTGACAGACTAGACAGACACCAGCTGGATACAAATACCTGCCTCTAATTTATACCCCAACATGGAGTGTAAAAGAACCCCTTTAATGGCGTCTTTAAACGTGGTCCTAGCCTAGTCGTCCCCTATTATGTGGGCTCTGAGTTCACGTTGCTTCTGACCGCTAGATTAAAGCGCAGGAACAAGGCATATCCTCTCTCTTTATCTCGGGTGTCCGCCCTGGTATCCTCTCTCTTATCTCAGGGATCCACCCTGGTATCCTCTCTCTTCTCAGGGATCCATCCCGATATCCTTAGCTTCTCAGGTGTCTACCTTGGAATTCTTTGAATTTTCACAAATATCTCTCGAGTCATTATCCCCTTATATATATACAGGCTTCTCTACTTCTGACTACTTTATTCACCTCCCTCCGTTACCTTTTCCCTTACTTGTTCTAATGCCTATAACATTTGCCAAAACATTCAATTTTTTGTTTCACTCACCACTCGCATGGTTCCTCTCTGGATCCTCAGGATCACCGCCTCCATTGCCGCCTCCTTCACTCTTTCGTCTGATCCGCTGCCCGCAGGAATGGAAGGGTTATGTTTTTAAAACGGGTCCCTTCAAACCCACTGCATTTTTGGACTTAGTTTAAACTATCAATGTCCACGGGAAGCTTCACAGTCTACTCAGCCGAATGGCGAAGGACTCGTGATATTGCCGAAGACCTAGAGTTACTTCGTGTCAACGGTCAATAGGTGTCTTATTTTAATCAATAATCAATAATTGATGGTCAAAACCATCCTCTGCTACCAAGTGTACGGGAGGGCGGAGCGACCTCTGACGGGCCCATGGAAATCAGAGCTCACCCTCGAGTACTTTAAGACGAGATAGCTGCACCTTGAGGTGGATGGGGTGCAGGACTCTCTTACTCCAACACCAATCAATAAGGACAACTCAAATGGTTTGGCAAAGGGAAGTCCGTTTAATGACAAGTATAAAAAACAGGGAAACATGGAAATCATCAGTGATGCGATCGCCGTCTCGCTTCAATTCACAAATTCTTCATTCAGACAGCAATAGTTATAGCATATTCTCGTCATCATTGACGTGTAACACTCAAATGTTTGTCATGCAACTCTATTGGTTAAAAAGATAACTTAAGTATAGGTACTATATCTATATATGGTAACAGAGTGTGAGGATTGGATAACTCTTATCGGGTGGGCGTCTAAGCCCATCCCCCTACATCACTCGTGGTAGACGTCACTAATAGTATGAAGTCTCATTGGCTCTACTAGCTATAGGACCCTAGATTATTTGGTCCATTGTGATTGGGTCGGTTACACCCCTAGACATAAATCTTCACTTTAATTAGCAGCATGCAGAATGATCACTCAGGTGCGGTATGCCCCAAAATTTACCCTGCCTCCCTTCCATCAATCAGTACCTTAAAGTTTGTGGGCCTCATTACACGGATGGTGGTAAGGGTTTACCGGTACCGGTAAGGGCACCAGTGCTGGCAAACCCTTACCGCCTTACTACGAGGTCCCTTTGTGGGACCCTACCTTAACGGCTGGTTTTACCAGCCGTTAAGGATGGGACCCGCAAAGGGACCTTGGCGGTAATTACGGTACCGCAATTTGCGGTACCATAATTACCGCCTTTCCCATTCCCATTGAGCCCTATGGGGGCAAAAATGGGAATGGGGAAGTACCATGGTGAATGGGGACTTACCACCCCCACACACCCTGGAATAGGGCGGTAACTCCGCCATTCACCATGACGGACTCGGTAAAATACCGGTGGCAACCATGGCGCTAATAGCGCCATGGTTACCGGCGTCCATGTAATGAGGCCCTATGCGTCAATTAGTTGGCTGGGGACGGCCTCGAACTTTAGCTTCTTATCAGGAGAAGTTATGGCATCCTCTGGGTTTGGATGACATCAGACGTGGGTACCTCTCCGCGCCTGGCTGGTCATGTGTTAGTACACCGTGAAGTTGCTTCATTTCCTTCTATTTGCGTATTTGATTCTGTGTTCGGCCTCGCCACCTGCCTGGGCCTCCTTATCTCGACCTTCACTGGGCAGGCTGCTATGCTCTTAAGTTTTGATTCTTCGAAGTTGCCGCTCTCCTCCCTTCCTTGGATTGACCTCGAATTCCTAGGTATGAGCTGCTTCTTCCTAAGTTTCGATTCCGCTCTTTCGGCTTGCTTTTGTGCTGGTATACGAATCCTGGCCTGTTTGACTCATACCATCCTGGGCTTAATTCTGCTTTGTAAAATGAATTTCGCATTGTACAATGTGCTTCTTTGAAGTAGATATATAGTTGGCACTTGCCGCTCTATTCTTCTATTGATCATAGCAAGCAGTACTGTTTCCTTAGCTTCTTGCGTTTCAACCTTATTTACAGACGTTAGCTAGTTGCATATGTTCATCCCACCTTGTGGTTAGGTTTCTTCATATTTCAACATCGTTTCTTCTTCTAGGTCTATTACATCTTTATTCGTAACACTGAGTCTTTGCATGTCATCTTTTGGTTGTCGTATCGTTCATCTGTATGTCTGTCCAGGCCTTTGTGTCGACATCATTCGCCTTCAAACACAGCCCTTTGGGTTCCTTCGGCGACAGTTTGCAAGTAGTCTTCATTTTCGTGTCAGCTGCTGGTACGGGTGTCTCAGTGGGTACCATGCTGCCCATGGTTGTCTGGTTATCGGCATTTCAACAGGTGTTACTCTTCTGATGGGCACAGGGTAGAGTCCCAGTGCTGTTCTCTGTTGGTTTATCTGATCCTCATATGCCGCACATCCTGGCGAGTACGTTCCTGGTATTTCAAAATGGGTGGCTGGAGTGCAGGCCATGTCTGGCTGGAACCTCCTCTACAATACACTGACATCACCTCTCATGCCTGGCCTCGTGCTTAATGTTATGCATGAGATTGTCCACTTGCTGGTGCATAAAACCAAAAAGCGTCTGTTTGGATTTTTTAAAAAAGGAATATGCAGATTCTGATGTGTTGCAGAAAAATAATTAAAGCAGTTTAATTACATGAATCTGAAAAACGACTTTATTTTGTGCTTTAAAATAAGCATTAACAAGCAGATTATTTTACTGGTGTGTTAAACTCCAGCAGTGCACACAATAAACTCACTTCCATAAAGAGCTCCTTTTCAGCTATGGGTGTAAAACGTCACAGAAAGCTATTTAACGGAAAGGAATTTGAAAAGCTTCTCACGGCTTTAATTTAGCTCTGCAGTGACAGCTGGAATTCTGCTGTGTGCTGTCTGAGGAGGCATGGCGGACACCTGAAGCATAGTAATTGAGCTGTGACAAGTAATTACAGAGTGCAGTGCTGTCATTTTCTAACTACAGCTCACCACCAGTAAGGTGGTTGAGCCTCTGCATTTGAAAGACTTGGGCAATTGGGCAGGTAATCGAGGTATCCTGAGACCCTTTCAACCAGTCCTCAGGAGAAACTTGTCTACTCTCGATAATGGAATGTGTCTTACCTTGCTTGCAAAAACAGCATTGGTCACTGGAAGTCCAACCTTCAGTGCTTCCTATGTAGATTTTTCTCTTGCATTCGCCAGTATGAGCGGGTCATGTTTGTGGCAGAAATAAACAACCTGGGTTATTGTCAGAGGATTTTTAAATCCTGTGCATGTATTGCACCAAAGCAGGCTAGTGAGAGAGCGGCTAAACACTGAAAGCTAGTCATGTGACTCACTAAGAACTGGTAGAGGGCTAAAGCGAGGCTGAATGTTGGCACCTTTCTCTTCAACCTCTACATTGTTGGCAATGAACCAGCCCCAGTCAAGGTTAGAAATTCCCCTCTAAATTGGGACAATACATCCGGTACTTGGCTTATGCTGATGATATGCGTGTGTTTGGTTTAACCCCTGCTGGGTTACACAGGAGTCTCCCAGCTGTTGGCAATTATGCTAGAAAGAGCACCCTTGAGATGGATACGATGAAAACTAAGTAGCACAACACTCGAGACCGCTTATCTGGACGTTGGAAACGACTTCCACTGGTGGAAAAGTTTTGTTATTTAGCATCTGAATAGTCGGATGACCTTTGGAAACGTATGTGAAAAGAAAAGTGCTGTCATTTATACCACATGCCTCGTGTTTGTAAGTTGTTGCTGACTGCTAGGGCTGTATTTCGATTTTAGTCGAGTTGAACGCATTGCTTGCCAGTATTTGTTACCTAGATTTGCCTTTTACTATTCTTGTGTTTTTAGTAATTTTAGTAGAAGCATTACTTTTTATAGAATTCTCATGTAAATCTTCTCTGATTTGACATTGCTACTTGTCCTGGTGTTTAGACAACGTCCGCGCCTCTCCGGAAACTTGTCCAGGGTCTCCTACGATGCTGCCTACGCTGTGAACTACAATCCCCATCAGAATTGTAGTCCACAAGCATAATTTAGTATATCTCAGGTGCGTCAGGGACTAGCAAGTCTGCGCAAGTCCGCGCAGGACGCACCAGCGCTAACCTCTGCCTGGTGAGCTGTACCGCCTGAGTTGTTTGATATGGTTCGCTTCTTAATACTTTCTGGGCGCTTTTGCCCAGCTTGCATTCATTCATTATGGTACTGCGGTTGGAAGCACTCGTTGCTGCACAGAAGTTATGGAGACAGTTGATTATTAATAAATACTGCGTCTTTAATGCAGACTCTATGTTGGCACCATTGCATGCTGTGACTATGCATGCAAGAACCTGATCCAAATATCGAAACACATATAACCTACAAATTCAGGGTGGCAATGCGGGGATGCCTGAGCAACTGAATCTTGTTTGTATCGACACCCCTAACCTGCAGACAAATGTTAGCCCAGAACACACTGCACTGGTGAATTTGCCAATGGACATTTCCAGCGTTCTAGGCTTATCTGCACTCAGAACAGTTAAGTCTATTGTGCCTCAGAATGATATACCAGACGTACTAGTGGTCGCTCCGTAAAGATCGCCTTACTTAACACTGACTCACTAGATAAAAATGCTGTGGATTTTCGGGACTGCATCCTAGATTGACAAATTGACATTATATGCGTTACAGAGACGTGGTTAAGTGATTCTAGTGCCCTAATACAGATTTGGCAACACCTGAAGGGTACAAATTCTTTGGGCACAACAGATAAAATGGCAGGGGAGGGAGGTCACTATCATGGCTAAGCAAGACTTGACTTTTTTTCAAGCACCTATCATATGCAAGGGTTGTGAAATTATGTTGGTAAACACCACCCCTACTCCAAACAACTGCATGAATATCATCCTTATTTATCATCCGCCAAGTGATATGCCATCTTTGTATGAGGAAATGTAACATATTTTGGCATCCCTGAATAAACCTAATTGCTCTACCATTGTGGTGGGCGATTTTAATAGATGGCTTGGAAATCCATAGGATCTAGAAGCTATCATTCTTGAGCAACTATTTAATAGTAATGACTTTGTCATCTTCAGTGAGGAACCTACCCATAACATGGACAAGGTGTTAGACTGGGTTGTAGCTAAGAACCTGGTGCTAAGCTCATTGGATATCGACCCTGAATTTTTGTTTGATCATTACTTTGTGACCTTTTATTTAATGGTTCCCAACCCTGTAGTCCAAAAAAAGAATGTTGTTAGGAAGGTCATCAGCAGAGGTTTTAACAACATTCATCATAATGAATTGGAGCATTGTCTTACTAGGCTTATGGATTCCACTTCTTGTGACCCTCCTGACATCCTGGCATTAGAATACGAGAATACCCTAACTAAATTGTTGGACCAGGAGGTGCCACTCAAGTCGAAGACACTTAGAGAAAAGACAAATAGTCAGACATGGTATACTACCACACTTACTGCGCGCAAACAAGAAAAATGAAGAGCTTAAAGAATCTGGGAGAAACCTCAGACATAAGAAAATAACAACGTATGGAAGGCCTTAGAAAAACTGTACAGCGAGAAGATTCACTGAGCAAAAAATCATTATTTTGGCAGCCAAATTCTTAAATCTAAAAATGAATCGAAGAAGCTTTTTGATATTCTTAGAGTCTTGGAGAAGCCTAAAGCACAACTAAATCAGTCTACTGCTCTAAATGAGGAGTGCAAAGCAGTCCAGAAGGCTTTTGCTGAGAAGATTAGAGTAGCTCATGCTAATATTACAAGCCAAATTGGTAATATAGCTCTTGTAGCCTTACCCTTGCTCATTGATGAGTTGGCCCAATTTGGTAAACCTGCTTTTACTTTCAAACCCAATTCCAAAGAGATTTTGGAAAATATGGAGCTTTTCATTCCATTTCTTGTTCGCTTTTCCAACGCTACCTTTGTGGATAAGAATGTGGCAGATATTTTAAAAAATTTGACATTTACTCCCCCGATAAAGAAACCGTGATCGGATCACAAAGTACACACTAACCTTAGGCCTATAACCAATGTTCCTTTTCTGCTTAAGATAATTGATAAATTGGCGTCTAGTCCTGATAATCTCTTGTCCGCAGCAGCTGCTGAACCCCACAGTTCCCCCAGAATGTCTGATCAACAACTAAGTGAACTACCAGCTGAATAACAAACAACCTTGGGGGGGGGGGAAGCGAAGTGGAGAAAATAACAAACAACTGACTTCTACTTCCTGGCTGGGCAGAAATCTGCAGAGGAAGAAATAAGGACAAGCACGCTCATTTTCCCCTCAGCCCTCCAGAAATCCCAAAACAAATCCCATTTCAAACATGTACCTGTATTCCTCCTCTAAAGGCTGAGAGGAATTAATCAGTTCTGACAATTGTGAGAATTGTTGATCATGCATTAAATGGAATCTTCACAGACCTTATCTCTTCACTTGACTCCTTTGCAAAGACTGAAGTAAGGTCATTCTCTTAATAAACAGAATAACATTTTCAAAACTACTGCTGAATAAAAAATAACCTTCTAATCATTTCCTTTTTTATTGCTAGGAAATGTCTTTCTTTGAATTCTGTCTGTGACTCCTCACAATTGCACTTTTGGTTTGTACTTCAAGACCTCTAACCGGCCCATAGAGTCTGGGTTTGCTCAGAAGCACTTTAAGACAAGATAGCAGCACCCGTGAGATGGATAGGGGTGCAGATTTATTACTCCAACACCAATCAATAAGGACAACTTAAACGGTTTGGCAAAGGGACTCCGTTTAATGACAAGTACAAAAACCAGGGAGTTGTGAATATCAGCAAAGGTGCGATCTTCCTTCTCGCTTAAACTCCATCAAACTTCATAAAAATTGTAACATTTATACTAAAACTCATCATCATTGACGTTAACATGCAATTCTATTGGTTAGGAAAAAGTAACTTTAATATAGCTACTATATCTGTATATGGTAACGGAGTGAGGGGATTGGGTAGACCCTGTCAGGTGGGCACCTAAGCCCTTCCTTCAAAAATGGCTACTGCAGACATCACTACATGTACGACGTCCTATTGGTTCTACTAACTATAGGACCCTAAATTATTTGGTCCATTGTGATTGGGTTGGCACCAACCCCATGCATACTTTTCCACTTTGCTTAGCAGCATGCAGAATGGTCGGCCAGGTGCGGGGTGCCCCTCAAGTGCCTGGCCTTCCTCCAATTATTGTTACAATCAATCATAACTTTAGTGGCCATGTGTCAATTAGTTCACTGTGGTTGGCCTCGAGACTGCATCTTCTGTCTGGAAAAGTTCTGATATCTTTGTCTGGCCCGGTGCCATGCGTAGGTGTGAACTCTTGCTTCTTCGTGCTCAGCTGGTCACATGGTTCAGACACCGTGAATTTGCCTCTTTTCCATCAATTTGTGTATTTGATGTTCGTTTCGCCCACCACCTGTCTTCTGTTTCTTATCTCGACCTTTCAGAGGCAGGATATTCCGTTCTTAGTTTCAATTAACTGTAGCTACTGTTCGTCTTCTCTATTGATATGACCTTGGCTCTCCTGGCACGAGTTGCCTCTGCTAAGTTTCGTGTCAGCCGTCTCTTCTCGATTTTGCTAAATGTGAATCTTTTTCTCGTGTGGCCTTTAGTAACCCTTGGTTGTTTCTGCTTCGTGCAAAGTGGAAATAAACTTATATAACATACTTTATTTGAGGTAGATTATGTATAGTGGCGCTTGCCGCACTATTCATCTACTAAGCATAGCAAGCCGCACTGTTTTCTTAGCTTTCTTGCAGTTCCAAGCACATATACAGGTGTAAACTGGGTCAAATATCTTTGCCATGCTTACAGCATAAACTTCATACATTTTGACATCGTCCTTTCACTTTAGGCTTGCAATGTCCTTGTTCGTGGCATTTCATTTCTTTACCTCATTCTTTGGTCATCATTTCTTCTATCTGTGAGTCAGTCTGGGCCCTTGTGACGTCACCATTCGTCTTCTATTAAGGCCTTTTTGGTTTCTTCAGGGACTGTACTCAGACGGTCATCATTTTGTTTCATTTGTTGATATGGTTTTCTTAATGGTATGGGTACTTCATTAGGTGCTGTTCTTCTAATAGGTACTGGGCAGAGTCCTACTGCAGCTCTCTGCTGGTTTATTTGCTCATCATATGTCACATATTTTGGTGTGAACGTTCCTGGTACTTCAAAATGGACAATTGGATTGCAGGTGTTATTTGGGACCTCCTCTACACTCCCCCCTCTGGGCAGTTCATCGACCACCTTCACTTCCTTCTTTGAGTCCATTTTACTTGGTTCTTCTGTATTCACCTTCACTTCGTCGCTTGGGGTCCATTCTTTCTTTGTCTTCTGGGTCTATACACGATGGTTTGAAGAAGTGTCTCTTTGGGGTCGATATCTTTTTTTTATATATATTTTTTTGTTATAACCAACACACCAAACATTACAATTTAGAGGACATTTACATTCAAGTCTGTTGCGATATAGTCATACATCAAACATTACGGTACTCTCCCACCCTCCCCTTTACCTCGAGCCCCTATTTCCCTGCCGCCTGCCAGAATATCTCATTGTGCTCTCACATCTCCTGTGCAGAGTCCCTGTCGGTACCCGCCTTGGGGGTGCCTGCTAGTGTAGAGACCAGTTGCCTCCATTCAATCAAGGGTCCCACTTCTTTCTCCCCACCCCTGCTGATTGCTTCGTACCAGACTGTCGTTTCTGCGTCCGCCCATTTTAGGAGGGTGGTCCACCACGCCTCTATTCTGGGGCGCTGGGCGGCCTTCCAGCACATTGCACTTCTTCATTTGGCCAGAATGTAGGCTAGGTCCTTCATTTTACTAACATGCTTCAGGTTACGGGGTCTGGCAAACACCCCCAGCAAACATCATGCCCATACTGATTCCACCTCCAATGTGATCCCTTTCTCAACCAGGTGCAACTAGATCTCTATCCAAAATCTGTCCACCTCCGAGCAAGCCCAGAACATATGTATTAGCCCCGCTTCCGCCTCTCCACATCGTGGACACTTTTGCGCCGCTGGGTTCCCAAACTGGGCAATCCTACCAGGGGTCATATATGCCCTATGGGTGACATAGAGCTGTATCTGCTGAAGCCTTGCGTTGCGAGACACCTTCTTGTGGTACCTCTGAACTCTGTCCCATTGTCCATCTAGCAGGGGTTCTCCCACCTCATCCTCCCAATCCCGTCACAATTGCAGAACCTTCTTACCCACCTTGGACATCAGTAATTCGTATATGCAGGACACTTCATGCCCACCCTCTGAGATATCATACATTGTCTCGATAGCCATATCTGGTTGCTCTGATAACTCTTCCACAGACCATCTGTCCAACACCAGTTTAATAATTCTAGTATGGGTAATGTGTTGGCCTGCATGCACCCCAGTGTCTTCCATCAGCCTACTGAAATCTAGTGCCTCGCTCTCTTGCCATACATCTCCGAGGGTCACAAGTCCCGTTGATTCCCAGTATTTACAGACCGCTATTATCAATTGCGGGTCCTCTACGCATACCGCTACCAGCGGCACCTGCGGGGAGCACGGGGTCGGGATTCCCACCAGCTGCCACGTTTTGTTCCAGATTTCCCAGCCCAGTGTTAGGAGCTTTGCCCTTCCCTGCACCTTAGCTTTGGGCAACCACACCACCTCCCTCAAAAAATAAGGGGCCGAGTCCTTATACAGCAGCCTGGTCTCCGCAGACTCTTCCTCGGACAGCCACGTGGTCACGTACTGAAGCTGTCCTGCCAGATAATACAGCTCAAAGTTCGGTAAATTTATGCCCCCTTTGTCGCTCGGGTTTTGTAACTTCCATAAAGCCACCCTGTTTCTGGTATTGTACCAGACGAAGCCCCTACATAAACTGTGGAGTTTCCCAAAAAACCATCTGGGGAGCATACATGGAATATTCACAAAGAAGTGCAACAGTCTCGGCAGGACCACCATCTTATGCAGCGCCGCTACCCATCATGGCTAAGGGGAGGCTAGACCAGAACCCCATACTGTTCTTAAAGGAATGGTTCGCCCAAAATTTGTTATTGCCCAAAAAGATGGGCAATAATAAAACAAATATACTCGCACTTTTTTTTTAAGTTCCTATGTAAAATTTTGAGCAATTCAAGCTCAAAAATTGAAAAAGCAAGCACATGGGCGCATCCATTTTGTGAAATGGATGCCCGCCTGTGCTGGCTTTTGCTTTTGCGGCACTAATGAAGGAAAAGCCAGCCAGCTGTAGTAAACAAAAGCTACCACTGGGTGGCTTTTCCTTCATTGGTGCCGGGACTCGGAGGACGCGGGCCGGAGACTACAGGCAGAAAAGCTGCAGCTGCATCTCGGTAAGTGCTATTTATTTTTTTTAAAAAATAAGCACTAGCTGGGTTTTTTTTTCTAAGTTTTCTGGACTGGAGGAGCCCGGAAAATTTAGAAATAAAACCACAGCTTTAAAAACGTTGTATTTATGTTTGCGGTAGCTTTTGAAGCGACCGCAAACATAAATACAACGTTAATGTGTTTGAAAACGCATTGGTTTTTCTTTCTAAGTATCTCAGGCTCCTCCGAGTGGGTGAACCATTCCTTTAATACCTGCTACTGCCGGCTCCGTGTTGTGTTTGTGTTCGTCCTCCACCGAGTGGTATATATCAATGCCTAGATACCTAAAGGTCCTGGTCTGCCAGGGTATTGGCAAGACCGGCAATTCTTCCACTGTAACCCTTCTGTATCTTACCAAGGGCAACAAGCTCGATTTCCTGGGGTTCACCGCTATGCCCGAGAGGGTGGCATAATGTTCCATCACCTCCAGGACAAATTGCAAGTTTTCCTCTGGGAAGCGCAGGTATAACAGGATGTCATCTGCATACAGCGAGGTGAGATGCGTCCCTCCTTTTGTGGGGATGCCAATCTCCCCATACTGTTGTCTGAGGCAGATTGCCAGCGGTTCCAAGGCAAGGATATACAACATGGGCGACCACGGACAACCCTGTCTCGTGCCCCTGCTGAGCTGCCATTTGTCCGAGATCATGGCTCCAGTTTTAACCCTAGCGGTTGGGGAGCTATACATAATTTTGACCCACCTCAGGTACCCCGACTCCATGCCATACTCCCTCAGGGCCGCCAGCAGCCACGGCCACCTCACCGAATCAAAGGCCTTAATTGCATCCAACGAGACTATCGCCATTTCGCCCGGGTCTTTCTCAGTTTGCTCGATTATGTGGTGGAGTCTCCTATAGTTGTCCGTTATATTCCTTCCTTGTACGTACCCTGTTTGATCGGTGTGGACCAGTTTCCCTATGATGCGTTTAAGCCTGTTTGCTAACACGGCAGTAAGGATTTTGCTATCCTGGTTAAGCATGGACAAGGGTTGGTAAGATCCGCAATCCGAGCCTGGTTTGCCTGGTTTCAAGAGTAGAATTATTACCGCCTCCCTCAGGGACATCGGCAACTCCCCTTGTTCATACTCTTCGTTTAACATGGTGAGCAGTGGGGGGAGCACCTCCTGCTTGTATGTTTTATAAAATTCACTCGGGAGCCCATCTGACCCTGGGGGCCTTAAACGTGGGTAGGTGCTGTACCACCATCTCTAGTTCTTTAAGAGTGATTGGGGCATCTAAGTCCTCCGGCTCCTGATCACTAAGCTTGAGCAGTTCTATATCCTCCAGGGTTTCCTGAGTCTCTCGCCCCTTCTCCTCCCCTGTGTCCTCATATAAGCACCTGTAGAATCTGAGAAATCCCTCATTGACTCCTTCTTGGGTATCCCCGGTCTGGCCATCTTCGTCCTTTATCTCCCTAATCACTGAACGCGGCGTTTCATTCTTGTAAAGCCACGCTAGCAACCTGCCCGGTTTATCTCCTCCCGCATGTTGCCTCTCAATGTACTTTTTGTAATTTAACTTGCAGAGCCTGTCCCAATGCCCACTGCTAGCCTGCTGGAGTAGGGCCACCCTCACCGTATCTTCCTGTGAGGTGCAACCCATTTGTATTATCTCTTCAAGCTCCCTCTCTGTCTCCTGTAGCTCCCACTCTATGCCCCCTTGGAGCCCTCTAGACTTAGATATGGCCACGCCCCGCACCACTACTTTAAACGCCTCCCATAGGGTGCCCTCCGACTAATATCAAAATATTCAGTTATGGCCTCCCTAAAGTCCTCTTGAAATCCCGACTCCTGGAAAGCCTCAGCTCTGAGTTTCCACGTCGGGATTCTCGCCCTGGGGGGGCCGATGCCTCCACTCCACCACCAGGGGGGAGTGGTCCGAGAGCACTCTGGCCTTGTATTCCGAACCTGTAATTTCCCCGGCTATTCCCAAGGACACAAACATGTAATCCAATCTAGTGTACATGTTATGGGGGCCGAACAGTGTGAGTACTGCCTGCCCCCCGGGTGCAGCAACCTCCAAATGTCATCTAGGTCAAAATCCTGCAGTAGGGCCGTTAGGCCTTCGCCGCTGGGGTGGGTCTCTCAAATTTCTTATTGGACCTGTCCATCTTGGGATCTATTGTACAGTTAAAGTCGCCTCCCCAGATGGTGGCACAGCCAATTAGGGGGCTAATTTTGTCATATACGGCCTTGTAATAGGGCGCTGTGTCCTGATTGGGAGCAAATGTGTTCACGATATTGACCTCCCTATTCTCCAACATCCCCCGCACCACTAGCATTCTCCCATCCGGGTCTGGCGTGGATTGAAGCAGCTGAGGTGCTACCCACGTGACCACCCCCCTTGCATATGCCGAGTATATAGCTCCTGAGGTGGTTCCCCTCCACTTTCTCTTGACCACCTCTAATTTGTCCCTAGTAAGATGGGTCTCCTGTAGTAATACTATATCGACTTTCAGTCTTCTCAGATACATCATTACTTTGTTCCCTTTCAGGTAGCTGTTGAGACCTCTTACGTTCCAAGTTACAATCCGGAGGTTATCCATAGCCGTGTGAAAAATGTACCGCCTCCCCCCTCACCGGGTCACTGTTCCAGTCCCGGCCAGCATGAAATTGGGCTCATTCCCCACCCTCCCCCAACTTGGGCTCTCCAACTAGCCCGCTCCCCACCCCCAATCAACTATTCCCCACTGCACACTTCCCCTTCCCTCCCGCCCCCCAACCCCACCCAAACTAATGCCCAGCTCCATCCCTGGATCTCAGGCTCCCCCACGTTTGGTCCCACCTCGAAGTGCCGAGGTCGGGAACCCGGCAGGGTGTCACCAATATTAGGTGACCTAACTAATATACTAACTATTGGGGTCAAGAGTGCTTCTCAGTCGTCTCCTGATGATTACCGTGGTACATTGTGCATCCCCCATATCACAATAAAGTACAGCACCTCGGTCCCATCATCGGGCCTCACTCGTCCGTATCGTTCTTCTTGCGGCTGTCCGCGCCCTCTGGGCAATTCTGGCCATCCAACCATTCCATCGCATCCTCCGGACTCTCGAAAAAAAACAAAGCTTTGGTTTTATGAAATACTTTCAGTTTAGCTGGGTACATCAGCTTGTATCGCAACCCCGCGGTTCGCAATCTCCTTTTCACCGTCCCATAGTTCAGCCTCCGCCTCTGCACTTGAAGTGTATAGTCAGGATATGCCGAGATGGTCACGGAGGCCCTTTGTATGGTGCCCCCCTTCCTGAATATTCCAATATCTTCTCCCTGTCCCGATAGTTCAGAATCTTGGCGATGATCGGCCTCGGGGGGGTACCTCGGAGGGGGCTTCCTCGTGAGCGCTCTGTGTGCGCGCTCCACCGCGAAGCCTTGCGTGAAGATATCAGCCCCTATCTCCTGAAGCAACATGTTCTCAACATAGTCCGTCGGGTTAGGGCCCTCTTCCCCCTCTGGATGGCCCACTATGCGCACATTGTTCCTTCGAGCACGCCCTTCGGCCTCCTCTGCTCTATTCTCCAGGTTGGTCACCTGCTGCCTCAGGACATGGATCTCCGAGGCATGCGAGGTCTGGGCAGTTGTGTTTATGGTCACTTCTTTCTCTAGTTCATCTGTGCATTCCGCCATTTTCGCACATCCAATCTGAGCAAGTTGACCTCCTCCTGCACTGCGCCGATTGTGAGCTCCAGCGCTGCCTTAAGCTCGGCAGTGGCTGCCTCTTGCTTACTTTCCCACAATGCCTTAAGGTCTGCAATTGCTTCCAGGATCTGCCGGTCGGCGCGTGTAGGAGTGATGTCCGCTGGTGGATTTTTGTCTTTAGGTCTTGCCCCCTCTGCCTGTTGCAGGGTCTTGGTGAAATCTTCCATTTTAGGCTACTTCGTCTTGGATTCGAGCAGTTTGGACGCCATACTGCCGTCTGGCATTCCCCTGGTTATAGGTGAGGCCTACTGGCCCCTTATCGCGGTGCCCTAGGTCGAGAAGGCCCGCAATCTCACCAGCCGGCCAACCGGCTAGCCGTATATTGGGGGCAGGGTATTGGCCCCTGCCTCCCTCCAGTCCCGGGTGGGCCCGCTGCCTTATGTGCAACCGCTCTCGGGGCCCCTCGGGAGTATCCTATGTCGTCTGCTTCAGGTCCACAGGGCGCTTATTCTATGGAGCGCATGTGCACTCCCGTTTCCGATGACCGCCTGTATAAGCAGCAGGGGCGTCCACTCCTCTGGGTTCCCCAGCACCACAGCTTGGGCTCTTCACGATTATCCTCTAAACCGCCATCTCGGCCGACCAGAGACGCTGTCCCTCAGGATGCCCAGCGAGGCCTCCTCCTCAGTCCTTCCGTTCCTTTGTTCAGAGAGCCCGCACGGCCACCATCTTTGATTCCGGGCACTGTCCTCCACCGCCAGCACAATTTTCCACAGTAGCCGCACTAATACTTGATGAATTTTGAGCGCCGTCATTCGAAGCAGCTAGCGTTTCCACCGACTCGGTTCTGTCTTTTGTAACGAATGTTCAGGATTATGGTGCCAATGTACCCAAGGATCATTCCGGATTGACAGGAGACGGTCTGAAGCGCGTCTTTCGCCATGGTCGCCTAGCTACGCCCCCTGGGGTCCATATCTTTATTACTTTTTTTAGACTTCCTGCTGTTCTTACGTGTTCGTCTTTATTCCATGTCATCTGCTGACATTGTCCATTTGGGCTGCAGTGAACCCATCTTCCTACATAATTCCTGTGCTTCCTGGGATAGAGAAACTTTGTTCCTTCAGGAGCATAAATGCTAGATCTCACAAATTCTCTTATTTCCTCATCAGTCAGGTCTTTGGGCTTCCATCCTGGCTTGACATCAATCATGATCTTCATCCCTATGGCTTTCTTCGCAGTTTTCTGGCACTGAGACATTATTATCTTAATAACACAAAATCCTAGCAATATCATCACTAGTAGGGCTCCCAGGAACTTGAATGCATCTGCCATCCATTGTGGAACCCATGAGAATAGTGATCCAAACCAACTGTCATCATCAACTTTATCTGTCTCGTCAATCATCTGGTTATATAGTTTTATAAGCATACCTATGGCTTCTGTTAGAGTTTCATTTTCCTCATCGTGAGAAGGTATAAATGTGCAACATGATTCTCAGATTTTTGCACAAACTCCTCCCTCCATAGCTGTGATCATGTCAAGTACATATCTGTTCTGGAGAGTCATCATTCGGATGGCTCTTAACTCTTCCTTGATTGCATTGAATCCTTTTATTGTCGTGTTGATTGTCTGCAGTAAATCCCATCGGGTTATCTGCAACCATTTAGTATTTTCTCCAACTTGGAATCTTGGCATGAAGATTGTTGTGAACACTGATGAGGTGAGGCTAAATAGCCTATGTTCGTATGGGATTACATGAAAGGCTTCTTTGGATTTGGCAGAAAAGTAATTCTCCCTCTTCATTCAAGCCAGCAGTTCCACAGATCTCTTCTTCCTCAGGTGAGCATCTGCTTTTGGGAAACTGTCAATATTGGCCTCTCATTTTGCACATGGCTACGTGTGAGAGACAGTGTGCTCTCTGGACATCAATTTCTACAGCTACGAAGATCTTGGACTTTACCATGCTCTAAGGTAGGAGTGCACAAACAAAGCATTCCCCTTCTGAACTTCGTCTTCCAACTTCTTTCATGTTTTGGTACCAAATGTTGTTTCCCAAATGTGCTGTGCTGTCCAAGTAATTGTTTAGTTCACTGTCATCTCCATGCATGCTTCTCTTGATTTAAGGTTTTCATGTAGTTTGCTATAACTACATCCCTGAATGCATCTGTGTGGCTTCTTCTTGCTGGAGTATTCTCAGGTATTCTGTTCCATGGTGCAGGTCTCCACATCTGTACCATTTGAGTAGACAAAAGTCTGGCAGCTTTTTCCTTGTCCACGTATATCTTTATCTTTCTGGTTAGAAATGCCCATATCCACACTGGCATTGGTCCTGTATATGGTTGTTATGTGGAGCCTGTACTTGTCCCCTTCACTTGAACGTATGGGTTTGTCCATGCTGTCTCTGCTGGTCGCTTCTCTAACTTCTCTTGTTTCTTCCAGGGTTCAGCTTCTTCCATTTGTCTTTTCACTACACTTGTAGTGGGATTTCTCATAGTAGGCGATCTTTTCTTCTCCCGTGCTTTGGATTGAAGGTGTCATTGACACTAGGGGCCTCATTACATGGTAGGTGGTGGACCACCGCCTTGGAGGAAAGGGGAATTACCGCCCTATTCCAAGGTTGGCGGGGCAGTAATTCCCCTTTCCCCCATTGCCCTTCCCCATTCCCATTTTTGCCCACATAGGGCATAATGGGAATGGGGAAGGTGCTAATTACGGGACCGCAAATTGCTGTACCGTAATTAGCACCCTGGTCCCTTTGCGGGTTGATTTTTAACGCCTGCTAAAAAGCAGGCGTTAAAGTACCAACCCGCAAAGGGACCTCGTAGTAAGGCGGTAAGGGTTAACGGTCACCGGTACCATTCCCGGTGACAGTTAACCCTTACCGGCTTCCGTGTAATGAGGCCCTAGGCCTGGTGTGTGTGCATTCAATGTTTGCATGCATGTGGTTGTCAGTAGTCTTTTCTGATTTATACTCTGTCGACCCTTTCTCCGGCCTTTTGATTAATCTGTTATCACAAGTGTGTGTGTGTAATTGCAAAATCACATCCATCTCAAGTTCATGCATTCCAACATCAGATCTTCTAGGGACTGGAATGACTATGTAAGGTCTGGGTGCAATTGTAGACTTCATGTGTTCATCATTAGGTGGGTGCACTGGAATTGGAACCCTCTGTGCACCAATGAAAAATGCAGTTGTTAGTAAAACAATGATGAATATAATACATAAATACATTATGCATCTGTAGGTCAGGCGGCAGCATTTACTTCCAGAAAAATGTGGACGTCTTTCCTCCTGCGGGAGGACGAGGTTGCTGTTATGGATCCCCATCTCGATCATTCGCCAAATGTTACCTTTTTCTATACTCCTTTAAACAGTGTTGTCTTTCAGATTCTGTTTTAGGAGTTGCAGGTGTTACACAATTGTCCCCTCTCTTGTGAATAAAGAATTGCCTGTTACCTCGGGATATAGTTCTTTTACTAGGCTATGGGAAGTGTCAAGATCAAGCAGTAATTCAGCAAGTCTCTTTACTGTGCATGTTCAAAATATATTAGCTCCCAGTCTATGCCTCTAATCTGCTTCATTCCAGAAGACATGCTGTGTCCTTGTAAATCTAAAAAGAAAATAAAATAAATGAAATCTTGACACTGCTCTCGATCTGTCCCTCGGCGGAAAGTTTAAAATCTTCTCAAA
Organism: Ambystoma mexicanum; assembly: GCF_040938575.1. Classification (NCBI taxonomy): domain Eukaryota; kingdom Metazoa; phylum Chordata; class Amphibia; order Caudata; family Ambystomatidae; genus Ambystoma; species Ambystoma mexicanum. Next base: position 249,542,828 of record NC_090926.1, on the reverse strand, counting down.
TAGTTCTGCTGATGGTTAGAAAGTTCAATCTCCATCACAATACCATGCAGGAGCATGCCCATCTGTGCAGAATTTGCAGGGTCTCTGATGTATGTGAGGACGTCAACATCTACAGGTCTCCCCACTAGCTCTGGAAAATCTGTAATTAATCGGAAGAAGACGTTGCTGGCCATCCTACTGTCTTCTGGTGACAAGGACATTTGTCCTGTCTTGCTGAGGTCCAAGGCTGTATGCTTTCACTACACTACAAACAATGTCTGCACATTCCGTTTGCGTGGAGTGCAACTAAGGTCACAATGTTATTTAGGAGTATGCTCAGACATTCTGTATTTTCTGGATCTTGAAGAAAAGTGAGCACATCTGTTGTTCTCCAGACAATATTTGGACAGTCTTCGATTAGGCAAAAAAATAATACGTTGATAAGCTCATTTACTTCCCTCTTTGCTTGAGACATTTGGCTTTTCCTCGCTGTCCTCAGGAAGTAGGAGGACCTGCTCAGCATTTACAGTAGGCAGCCTCCTTATAGTCTTTTCGTTTTCAGGATCTTGAAGAAAGACAGTGACACTGGTGAGCCTCCTCACCAGTGACGGGTACGATCTTAGCACTAAATCGAAGTATGTCACCACGTCCTTGGTGATGCTGCTACTGTGGGACACCATAAGGGATTCCGAACAAAGTCTCTGTGTGGAAAGAATCTGGGTACTGTATTTTCTTCCAATTTGTGTGTCCTCGATCAAAATTTTGCATTTTTTTTTCTAGTCAAGGCTTCAATGTGCCTCAGTCCAAAGTTCAGAGTCAACAGATTAGATTATGTTGTGGCTTCCATGCGCAATTTTCTTCTTCACCCTGCAAATAGGATGCACAGAGTGTCCGTTTTTATGTCCTTATCCTCTTTTTTGCTCAGAGGAATGTCCAAAATGTCCAAAATGAAGCCGCGACTTTTGCACTAAAGTTCTTTGTCTTTACTTTTCTGCTGGTCATGCGTTCTTCTTCCTCGTCATGGATCGCGTCTGCACGTGCTGTGGTTCTTCCCCGTCGCTCTTAGTCTCCTCACGCTGGGGTCCAGGCAGGGGGCCTTTTCCAATGTAGGGTTTGATATCGCCCAGAAAAATCCAAGCTCTTATGCCTTGTAGTTTCACTGTGGAAGGAGTGTAGTCTTCCACTGTAAAGGGACCGTTAAACTATGGTTCGTCCCACCTTTTCCTCGTATGGTTCCTTACCAGGACGGTATCTCCAGGAAAAACGGGTGGAACACAAAGTCCTTGAGCTGTGCCTGAATAGTAGCTCCTTCTGTGTTCTGTGTTGCCCTGCCCCCTTTTCGTTGTCGCTGCAGCTGGTCTGAAATTACAGTAAAGCAAGATGTCATGCAATTCAAGTAATTTTGCATTTCAGACCCTAAGATTTCTCCTGTTGACTGGGCATCACATCTAGTTCTATCTCGCGGTGTCAGGGGAGTACGCATTCTTTTTCCTGTGGCTACTTTGTGCGGCGTAAGATGATGGTCGGAACCAGGTTGATTCCTGAGTGCATACAGTGCCAAAGGAAGGCAGAGCAACTATCCCTTTCTTAGAGTAAGCTTCAACTTGCCTATCCTTTCCTTTAATAGACCATTGAGCTTCTCACATAACCCGTTACCTTGTGGGTGATACGCAGACGAAACTGTTCGAAAACCTTGTTTACAAAATGGGTCTTGTTGTCTGATCTCATGACTTCACATACCCCCATCTGGGAAACACCTCCCTCACTAAGAATTTGGCGCACAGATAGAGTCTGGATGTGTACATGGACCTGTCTCTATCCATCTAGAGAATGGACACACCACAACAATTAGGTATCTGTACCAGTTACATACTTGAATCATGTCGACGTAATCGACATGCAAGTGCTGAAAAAGCCCATTTGGCCTTGGGATGACTCCTTTTATCACATTTAATGTGTGCCCAGCTGTGTATTGTAGGCAGATTATACAGTTCACTATAAAAAATGCAATGTGCTCAGTTAAATTTGGTTGCCGCTAGATTCTCTTTTGTCATGTGTGCTGGGCAGTGTAACTGTTCCAGCGCTATTTTTAACAGGGCTGTAAGCATTACTGGTTTACCAGTGCTGTCTTGTCGCCACAAGTTGTCAGAGGGGTTTAAAGAATACCCTCACCACTCCACAAACTTCTTTCCTCCTGTGGTGCCTCCCCTTGGAGTTCCATCAACTGTGTTTGTTCTAGATTGTTATAGCTTTCTGGTGCAATCCGTGCAACCATCATTTTCTCATTTGTGTGGGTGACTTACACTTCCATGATCTTCTCACTCTTGGATGCCATACGTTTGGCTTCCGTGTCTGCTGCTTGATTTCCACGTGACATAAAATCTGTCCCTTTCACATGGGCGGCACATTTCACGACCACTATGCCCACTGGGAGCTGTAGTGCCTTGATCAGCCTGTCCAATAAGGCTGCGTGCTGCACAGGCATGCCGTCTGCTCGGCGGTAGCCCCTCCTCTTCCAGCACGCTAGGCCTGCGTGCACTGTAGACGTCACATAGGCGGAGTCACTGTACACAGTTACTTCCTGGTCTGCATGATTCTCAATGGCGAGTATCAATGCCAATAATTCTGCAGGCTGTTCTGAATAATGAGATGGTATTCAAGCCATAACAAGTACTGAAAATTCTCTATTTGCTGTGTGTTTTATCACAGCGACGCCTGTATATCTTTGGCCATCGCTTTGATCGATTCTCGAAGAATCGTCAATGAAGACACTTTCTCCTTCTGCCAATGCATTTTCTTTTACACTTGGAATTTCATCATTAAATTCTTCATAATTTGCACAGTCATGTATTGGCTCTCCTTCAGTGACTGGCTCTGCTATAAACATAGCTGGGTTCACTATCTTACATCGAACTATTTTAATCGATGGATTTGCTATGATCACTTCATAAGCAGAATCTCTCTGAGACGTCAGTGTGCCCTTTGGTTTCTCTAGGATAGCAAATAGTGAGTGCTCGACGTACAACGTCATGCTGCATCCCATTACAATGGTAGTGGCTTTTTCAATGGTGAACGCTACAGCAGCTAAACTTTGTTCGCACAGGAAATGGCCTCTCATCACAGGGTCCAAATTCCCACTATAGTATGCCAGGAGATTGTACCCCAATGTGGTTCTCTGTGTGAGCACTGCCGTCATGACGCTGCCATTTGTGTGCGAGAATAGGAAAAATTCCTCAGCATAATTGGGGATTCCTAAAACTGGTGCTGTGCAAATTGCTTTTTTGAGTTCAACAAATCCTTCCTCCATGGTCTCAGACCATTCAATCTTTTCCTTAGTTACTTGTGCTTTCTTTAAGGCTTGAAGCAGAGGCTTGGTGTACGAGCTTTAGTCGAAGACCCACGCCCTAACATAATTGCACTGGCCTAAGAAACTCTGCATTTGTTTTATCGTGTGTGGCTTGGCTGTGTTCAGTATGGCTTCAGCTCTTTCTGGGGTAACTCTTGTCCCTTCATGCGAGATCAGTTGGCCTATGTACAGCACTTCTTGTTGCCAATATTGTAACTTCTCCTTGTCAACCTTATATCCTTTCTCAGCCAATATAGTTAGTAGCTGAATAGAATTGTGTCCGCATTTCTCCTCTGTCGTGCTGCAAATTAAGATGTCATCCACATACTGTAAGACAACACTTTCTAATGCAATATTGCTTGGGTCCATCTGCAGGACCCTGTGAAATATAGGAGACTCACAGTACCCCTGGGGTAGCCTTGTGCTTTTCAGACGCATCTGTCTGAACGTGAATGACGTCAGATCTTGTGAATCACGGTGCAAAGGGATTGAGAAAAATGCATTTTTCAAGTCAATGGCCCTCATTACAACCCCGGCGCTAAACCATGGCGCTATTAGCACCATGGTTGGTGCCGGTGTTGTAACGAGTCCGCCATGGTGGAATGAGGAAATACCGCCCCATTCCAAGGTTGGCGGGGCGGTATTTCCCCATTTCACCATGGCCCTTCCCCATTCCCATTTTCGCCCTATAGGGCTTAATGGGACTGGGGAAGCCGCTAAGTACGGTACCACAAATTGCAGTACCGTAATTAGCACCGAGGTCCCTTTGCGGCACCCTACTTTAACGGCTGGTAAAACCAGCCGGTAAGGTTGGGTCCCGCAAAGGGACCTCGTAATCAGGCGTTAAGGGTTTAACGGTGCCGACACCTTTTACGACGCTGTTAAACCCTTAACGCCAGGGTCATAATGACCCCCAATCATTGTGAAATATTTTGCATCAACGGGTATATTACAGAGGATTGTAGCCGGTTTCGGGACTAAAGGGAACTTGGCCTCAACAACATAATTTATTGGGAGTAAATCCTGAATTAGCCTCCTTTTGATTTTTTGATTGGATAAACCGCAGTATTACATGACGATTCTGACGTCACTAAGATGCCCTGCTCCATCAAAGCCAAAATTGCCTTAAAAAATCCTTAATCTGCCTCCCTCGACATGGGGTATTGTCGTACTTTTGGTAGAATTGCTCCAGGCTTCAGTTTAATCTTCACTTCTCCGACTCCTTTCAATAAGCCTACGTCATAGGGGCCTGTAGTCCATACTCAGACAGGCACTTGGGCCATGTTGTCATCAAAATATTCAGGATGGTTCTGTGCCAACATCATTCTCTGGGGCACTTCTCTTTTGATCATTCTCACCCAAAAGGTGAGGCTCACCTCAACTGTTGTCTCTTCCATATCTACTTTCTCATCAAACAGATCGTCATCAGGTACGTCAGTCAATCGGTATCCTTCTTCAATGGCGATTACTGTGTACCATTGTCGGTCTTCATCGTCATAACCATCAATCAAAGCCATCTTCCCTCGTACTGCAGCTGTCTGTATCACCAAGGGAAATACTTGTCCCTTTTCTTGGCCTGAATAGAAATTCATCTGGGGTCCTCATGATCTTGTCTGTAAGGCCTGGCAGCCCTGCCATGAGTACACGTATTCCATACGCAAATATTTCGGGCTCCAACGGTGTAGCCCTCATTGCTGTATGTCCTGCGTATGCTCTAATCATTTTGCACATGTTTGAATAGTGCATTCCTGGAGTTGAACATATTCTACCCTCCTCCGTGAATGAGATTGTCATATTTAACTTCGTCATTAGGTCTCGACCCAAGATGTTTACTGGGGTTTGTCGTGAATATAATAGAGGCACATTCATTTCACATTCTCCTATAGAGACTGGAAGTGCGTTTGTAAAGGGAACACGATTTGTAGCTCCTGTGAAACTTTTAGTATTCAAGGCATCGCCGGACAAGGAAAACTTGCCTTCTCGTATACACGAACTTGTTGCACCCGTGTCGACTCAGAAGGAATAGTCTTTATCCCCTATAATGACATCCACCCTAGGTTCCTAGTGAGGGTCTGGTGTCACTGATAGGATAGAACACATCAGGGCTCCCAGTGAGCTGTCCTAGTCCATATATAGTTTTGGCCCACCATGAGCTGATGGATTTCCCCATTTACCAGTGTTACCACTCATTCCAGGGTTCGCAGCCTGTCCTGTACCTACTGTCTGTGACGGTTTATAGGTGACTTTTGACACTGTACTTGTGGAAGACTCAATACATTTTGAGGTTGTGGGTTTTGCTGTGCTCCTGGCGTTTGCTGTTGCACCGTGTGATTCTGTGCAACTCCCTGCTGTAAAAACACAGGTGGATTCACCATGCCTGCTCCCATTCCTTGGCCGTTTTGGATCATGCCTTGATTTCTGCATGTGCGCGCTAGATGTCCTGTCATACCACACAACCAACATACTGGCGGTGGTCGGATCATTTGCCCGTTTGACATATCTTCATTGCCATGTTGCATGTTTTGAAAACCTCCTTGATTACTCCGAAAACCTCCCTGATTACTCTGCCATCCTCTTCCTCTAAATCCCTTTCCCCTGGGGTAAAACCCTGTGTTGCTCTGATTATTCTGCTGCAGATTATTCACCTGTTGCATGCTCAACCTGTCTGTGCTAGTTATCATTGCTCCTTCAATGGCATATTTTGACAATTTCTTCTGCACTAACTTTGTCTCTTCACCCTTTCATGCAGCTTCCTTTTGCGATTCTTTTCTTGCAGCAGCCTGCAATAGTGTGCGATGGTCAGCTGTATTTTTGACTATGGTTTAGCCTCGATTCCTACCAATTTCTTGAGCTGTTTCTGTACCGGCTCTGGCAGCCCTTGGTGCAATATATGGTAGAACACACGTATAGATTTCCCCCAAGAGTCATGAGTCTCGAGTACCCACGCGTCTTGAAAATTCTGTATGTCAATCAACGGATCGTCCGACTCCTTCATTTTCCGTGTCATTATAGCTCCCTTATCGGAAGTATTTGGGTATAGCATGCATAGTGCTTTCCAAACAGCGGCTCTACAATTGTTAAATGGAGCTCCGTCGTGCATGGTGTTAATTGTGGTCATACCAGGGTAACCTGCCCGTGTCCACACACCGTCTGCTCTCTCACCAAATATGGCGATTAAGAGACCGAATTTGTTAAGGGCATAGCTGCCTCCAAAGTCGTAATGAGGCCCTATATTTTGTATTTTCCCCAGCCTCCCTCCGTTACCTTTTCGCTTACTTGTTTCTAAGGCATACACTTTTGCCAAAGCATTAGTCTTTTTCACTCACCGTTCGCATGTTTCCTCTCTGGATCCTCAGGATCACCGCCTTCTTCGGCCTTTTCTCCCTCTCAGCTGCCCGTAGGAGTGGGAAGGGGTTGTGTGGGGAAGCACGGGTCCCTTCAGACCTCGTTCTGCAGATTTTGTTTTATTCTACTACTGTCTATGGGGAGCTTCACAATCTACTCAGCCGAATGGCAAAGGACTCATGATATTGCCGAGGACCTAGAGTTACTTTATGTCGACGGTCAATGGGCGTTTTATTCTAATCGATAATCGATAACCATCCTCTGCTACCAAGTGTCCTCCGAGACCCCCAACCGGCCCATAGAGTCGGGGTTTGCTCAGAAGCACTTTAAGACAAGATAGCAGCACCCGTGAGATGGATGGGGGTGCAGATTTATTACTCCAACACCAATCAATAAGGACAACTTAAACGGTTTGGCAAAGGGACTCCGTTTAAACGGGGAGTTGTGAATATCAGCAATGGTGCGATCTTCCTTCTCGCTTCAACTCCAACAAACTTCATAAAATTGTAACATTTATACTAAAAACTCATCATCATTGACGTGTAACACTCAAAAGTTAACATGCAATTCTATTGGTTAGGAAAAAGTAACTTTAATATAGGTACTATATCTGTATATGGTACCGGAGTGAGGGGATTGGGTAAACACTGTCAGGTGGACATCTAAGCCCTTCCTTCCAAAATAGATACTGCAGACATCACTAAATGTACAACGTCCTATTGGTTCTAATAACTATAGGACCCTAGATTACTTGGTCCATTTTGATTGGGTTGGCACCCACCCCATGCATACTGTTCCACTTTTCTTAGCAGCACGCAGAATGGTCGGCCAGGTGCGGGGTGCCCCTCAAGTGTCCGGCCTTCCTCCAATTATTGTTACAATCAATCATAACTTTAGTGGCCATGTGTCAATTAGTTCACTGTGGTTGGCCTCGAGACTGCATCTTCTGTCTGGAAAGGTTCTGATATCTTTGTCTGGCCCGGTGTCATGAGTAGGTGTGAACTCTTGCTTCTTCGTGCTCGGCTGGTCACATGGTTCAGACACCGTGAATTTGCCTCTTTTCCATCAATTTGTGTATTTGATTTTCATTTCGCCCACCACCTGCCTTCAGTTTCTTATCTCGACCTTTCAGAGGCAAGATATTCTGTTCTTAGTTTCAATTAACTGTAGCTACTGTTCATCTTCTCTATTGATATGACCTTGGCTCTCCTGGAACGAGTTGCCTCTGCTAAGTTTCGTTTCAGCCGTCCCTTCTCGATTTTGCTAAATGTGAATCTTTTTCTCATGTGGCCTTTAGTAACCCTTGGTTGATTCTGCTTTGTACAAAGTGGAAATAAACGTATATAACATACTTTATTTGAGGTAGATTATATATAGTGGCGCTTGCCACACTATTGGTCTACTAATTATAGCAAGTCACACTGTTTTCTTAGCTTTCTTGCAGTTCCAAGCATATGCACAGGTGTAAACTGGGTCAAATATCTTTGCCATGCTTACAGCTTAAACTTCATACAGTTTGACATCGTCCTTTCACTTTAGGCTTGCAATATCCTTGTTCGTGGCGTTTCGTTTCTTTACGTCATTCTCTGGTCGTCATTTCTTCTATCTGTGAGTCAGTCCGAGCCCTGGTGACGTCACCATTCGTCTTCTATTAAGGCCTTTTTGTTTTCTTCAGGGACTGTACTCAGACGGTCTTCATTTTGTTTCATTTGTTGATATGGTTTTCTTAATGGATACCCTGCTGTCCATGGTTTTCTTGGTATGGGTACTTCAATAGGTGCTGTTCTTCTACTAGGTAATGGTCAGAGTCCTACTGCGGCTCTCTGCTGATTTATTTGCTCATCATACGTCACATATTTCGGTGTGAACGTTCCTGGTACTTCAAAATGGACGATTGGAGTGCAGGCGTTATTTGGGACCTCCTCTACAGTTTGGATTTGTGCTTATTCATTAACTTTAATGACGTTTTCTTGCTGTCTTTCTCTGGATTTGTGCTTATTCATTAACTTTAATGACGTTTTCTTGCTGTCTTTAAAAACATGTTTTTAACCTTTGTCTAATCTTAAATTCACTCAAAGCAGGTTACGGCCTCTAGAATCCGACTCTTGCTCTGAAGCGGAGAAGTCAACTCAACCTGCTTTGAAAACAAGGAGCAAACAACTTGCTTGCAGCGTTGTACTCCCTTTTCACCAGAACAAAATTACAACACTGCTTGTTGCTGCATGCACAATGAGGTCAAAACACTTGAAATCACATGCGCGCTCCACCTTTCACGTTATTGCCACTGGTTTGCCCAAACGCTGCTGACTTGTGCATGTGCGCGGCAAGGAATCTTTTAATAAACAGAAAAACTACAAGGTATCTCCTTGCCGCATGCGCAGGTTGAAGTGAACACTACTCTAGTTCAGGCAATATGTTTACAGATCAATTGAGAGGCGCTAAGCACGAGAAGGCGCCAAATGAAACTACGGAGACGCTGCTCTCCACAGAATCGGAGCATGGTCCCCGAAAATAATTACTTTTCTGTTCTAGTTCGTAACGTAACACTGTAAACGGTGAGGCAGTCCTTGTCAGTCTCTCTCTGATGTGCCTGATGAAATCGTTTCTAAGAACACTTTAAAAAACAAAACGAAAACACTTAAACAGCAGTTTGAAGAAAAACAGAAGTCTCTTCAAATGGAGTTCCACTTTGTGAAGACTGCCCTAAATAACTAACTAAATACCTAATTAGAAAATAATACAAGAGATCTTGTAAACTTCCACAGCTTTGATTTTCCAAGCAAATTAAACGATACGCTTCCACCAGAATAGCTGGTTTTCTTGTCCCACGTAGGTCTGATGTCTCCAAACTCTCAATTACCTATCTTCTTTTCCTGTAAAAACATATTGTTATGACTTGAGACCTAAAAACTGGAGCTAAACATGAACAGGACCTTCCTGTTAGAAAATGGACGATGAAAGGCAGTTTAGAATGCCTGTATAATTCTGAAGAAAAGCCATTAGCCAATCAACTCCCAGCACCACTGTCACCATGATGTATTGGGAAGGCTTCTTTCTGAAAAGAGAAAGTTAAGGTCAAACCACTTTTAAAAAAGACATATAAATCATTAGAGCCACAAATAGATTAACCCTCAGTGTAAAAATTAAATTCATGCAATCAAATGGATTTAAATGGATTATGTATTTTAAACCACGCACAACACTACCAGACCTAAACCTGACAGACCTGATAGAGAAACCTGACAATTGGCTACGATACAGCGACAGGAACATTTGGGAAATATTGAAGCCTTACAGCCCAGGCAATCTGGCTTTAGATCCTTCCATGGCACGCAAAGTGCCCAGTTGGATTTGCAAACGGAAATGCCAAAAAACACGGACAAAAGTAAATCAGGGTTGCTGATGCTGTTAGATTTTTCAGCAGCCTTCGATCTTGTAGATCATGAGAAGCTTCTTAAGAGACTTACTATTATAGGTACTTCCTCCAGAGAAGCAGTTGACTGGATCAGATAATTCCTTCACAACACGATGTGTACAATTGTTTGGGGTAATGCCTGTTCCAAGTAAGAGTTGATGGAATGTGTTGTGCCACAGGGCGCATGTGTTTCTCCAACCCTATTCAATGTTTACTGTCGACCATTGTGCGATCTCCTGGACAAGCTAGGAGTGCACTTTACTAACTACGTCGATGATACTCAGCTCCTCATTGAGCTGAGTGGAGACAGGGACGTCATTTGGGGGTCACCAGAGGTCGCATCAGCAACCTCTGCCGATTCCCTTGCGACCTCTGTAAACATTTCGCGACCTCTGGGTTGAAAACTGGTTGAATACAATATTTTAAATAATAATAAACTTTTTCCGACCTCGCCTCGCCTCCGCCATGTTGCATGGGCCGGAGAAGCACTTCTGGAGGTCGGAGGAGCGGAGGATACAGCCGAGAAGAGCCGCACGGGGCGGAAAGGGGCTTGGCCACGTGTGGCCTCCTCCACCGCCAGAGGAGGCTGTTCCCATGCACCGCTGGGGGGCCGATCCGCCTCAGGACCTGGTGCGTCTTAGAGGCAGGGGCAGCCCGCTGACCAGGGACCGCTCACTGTCACCACCTGGCAACAACGGTATTCAGCGATGAGCGCGAGTACCAGCAGCCTTGGGACACCCATGTGTGAGGAGGCAAACAACTCCACTTTTGCCTCCACCACCTCCTTGATCTAGCTTTGGACCTGCCAGGCCGTTGGCTCCACATCTGCAGCACCATCTTTTTCAGTAAGTATTGGGTCTGAACTGGAGACCTTCCTAGGGGAAACTGTACAGGATAAGGCAGCCTTCAACCCGGCAGCCACACGCAAAGTAAGAGTGTATCCCGCCATTCATCCTAAGACATTAATTCACTGCTACAACCCTACGGGGCAACAACACCATTTTCAGCCACGTTGGATATCCTCAGCTAATGCTTTTCATGCATTTATTTCCCACTATTTCGTTGAATCTCTGCCGGATACTGACCTTTCCCTTCTCATGCTGTGCAGACTACTGTTGGGCAGGGATGCCCCTCCTTTTGCTGTGGACTGCACTCAAGTTATGATCTGTCCAGGACGACACTGGTTTCTCCCTCCTGTTCTAGCTGTGATGTGTAAAAGACGACTGTCCCAACGACAATACACAGCCGGGCAGACCACTTAGTCTTGCAGTTCATGCCTGCACATAAGGGTGAATACTCATTTGTACATGGTTGGTTTATTTGAGTGTACAGATGAGTTGCACAATAATGGAATGCCACACTGATTCGTAGTCGTTCTGAAATATTGGCTAAAGTGTTTTATCCATGATGTTTTGGTTTCCTCTTTGCTGTACCTGCCTGTCTGTTTACGGGGAAATTATATTTCCTGATGGGTCTGTGCCACAGATGGCATTAATATTTGTAAACCAATGCCCCAGCCATGAGTGAACATTCACTATAGGTTGCACCACAGCCACGTGCGACGGACCCTGAGGAACAGACCATCACCTAGAACAGGGAAGAGGAGCACAATTGAGAAGTGCAATCTATATATTATAGGGATGTGAAAAAAGTGAAACCTAGGTAGATTGAGGGAAGCAACAGCTGTGTTGCATAGATGGTATGAATAATTTCCCTAAAGCAAATTGCAGTGAGTGTTCTCTTTATAAAACAGAGTATTGTTGAAAGCCAAACATGGGGGTGAGAAGGGTCAGGGTGAGAAGGGTCAGGATGAGAGGGTCATGTGTCATCAAAGCACACCCCTACTGTTTGGATTTTGTTTTCCTTGGAATATTTCATTATACATGGTTTGGTTTAAAAGGTGAGCACCTTTTATACTTTGCCAGCGTACTTATTGGAAATTCTCCTTTCATGTTATTTTTCCAGTGTTGATTACTTTTTTTGAATACTCATTTGTCTTGTGCCCTTTCTTCAAAAAACATAGCTCCATTGAACAAAATTTGTATATTTCACTTCAAGATAAGTTCACTTACTGTGCATATATTAATTCGAAATGTTACTCCCATAGCCAACACATTACCAAATGATGTGGTATGCACATTTAAGGATAGATAGCTGGTAAGACAGCTCAGCGGGTTAAGTGCTCACTGCTGAGGTACTTTACTGCATGCTATTTGTCTGTTTTGTTTTTGTTAGGTGCATGTTGCATTAGTTTAAGTGTAATTGTGCAACATGACCATGTGTTGCCATTTTCTTCTATGCCAGGTTTATGCATCCTGTGGCACAGGACTGGGACCAGGATGGCCGAAGCACACCCACACCAAGCAGCAGCAGCTTCTATTGCCTTGTCCGGAACCTCGAGATGACCGTAACTGCAAGCAAGCCAAGGTAAGTGTAAATGCTTACATTCACAGTAATTTGGTAATATGGGCATATACACACTGATATTAATGCTACATATGGTGATCCGTTCTTGTATGAAATGTATATCATATTACAGTGACATAACCATATGTTAGTGTACTGAGGAACTGTGCTATGTGATGCCACTTCTGTTTTGTCAAGGGGCGAAAGGTTGTGTGCCATCACTTCCCGTGATGTCACTCGGGGGCGGGGTCAAATGACATCCCTCCCGTTGATGTCATCGGAGGTCAGGGGTCATGTGATGTCACTTCCGCTACCCCTGGCATTTTGGTGAAATTACGTCCCTGAGTGGAGACTATGCAAAAGGTGCTGAGAATATATCCTCAATCTACGACTCAATCCAAAATTGGATGGCGACAAATGGGATGTGTCTCAATGGAGCCAAAACAGAGTTTTTGATTTTTGGCTCATCGCAAGCACATGCTAGGCTTGACGCTCAGTACACTGGTTTTAACATAGATCAACATCACATTAAAACATCCCCTAAAGTTAAGACTCTGGATGTCATCTTAGAACCTTGCCTGGGCGCTGATGCACATGTTAATAATGTCATAAGCGCAAAACCCAATATCATCCTTGGCTCATGTGACAGGACACCATGTTTTCGACCATTTTGCAGCATTTAAATGTCTTCAATTAATAAAACCTGGCACGCCTGGTGTTCTTTCTTTGCACCTTAAGAAGGGATGATTCAGCTTCTCTCGTTCACCGCCTTCATGAATAGATAACCGGCCTTGGCTGCTTTGACTTTGATACCAGGCCAAACAGCCTCGCCATTCGTATCCACGTTCTCAGCTCATTCTTACTGCGACACAGTTCTCGGCTTTCCTTATCCATGGGTCCAAGCTTACAACTGTAAACTGGACACAATGTCCAGTTTCTATTCAATGGCGGCTCCGCTTGCAGTCTATTCACTATGTATAGCCAGCTTCTAAGATCTACTTGCGTTGCTGCATCTGTACGGTTACTGAATGACTTGCATTTTCTGCAGTTCATCACACACATGCAATCTTCTTTTCGCATATGAAAGTTTACTCTATTCTTTACTTCATCATCAGTTTCTATAAGGTCCATGTATTCTCTTCAGCCAGTCTTCTCAGTGCGTCACGTTCGTCTCTTGTGACGTCACCAGCTCATCTTTCTCTCATTTTTTTTATTTCTTCAGGGAGTTCCTCCCTCAGATTGTCATCTCTTCAGGAATACATTTGATAGGGTTTTCTCATAGGGTACCTTCTTTCAAATATTTGCTGTGGTATGGTCACATGGGATTTCCTATAGAGGCATGCAGCTACTCCTCTACATATCTTTCCCTTTCCTTGCTGAAATGCACTGCGCATATCTTCGCACTTTTGAGATTTAAGACCACTTTCTTTCCTTTGAGATTTAGGCCTGTTTTTGGTTCAATAGGCCTCATGTCTGACATCACCATTTCTGTGCTGGCCTTATACTTCAATGGGATTTCACAAATCACTCTGACCTCTTTATTGCTGGCATTCAGGGGCTACATTTCACCCCACACATGGAGTGTGATGTTTCGTTGAAGACTGTATACATTCATAAAATATTTAATTACAGTAATGTTCCCACTGTGATTCAGATGACCGTGATCCCGGGCACTCTCCTATGCATTATCAATTTGTATAATTCGGCTGCATTAAGCAATAAGTTTGAGCCTAAGCCTTGCATTCTGGAATGATCAGGAACTGATATTTTCATAGTGTAGGATTTCAATTTGTCTAAACCTGCATTAACTAGATCATTGTAAGTCTTGTACTCTGAGTTTCACAATAGGAAATTATCTTTACGTTCTTGGATTGACATTAGATTAGGCCCCAGGAACAATTGATGAACAAACCTGATGAATTTATTCATCCAGTGTTTCCATAGGACCGATCTACTATTGACTGTAATGTGTTTGTTAAGCCATCCAAAGGGTGAGAACTGGTGTGAAAGATTATGTGTAAAAGGAAATAGAAACTGTCCGTGTAACACATTGTTATATTGTATCTATCACCACCCCAGACACCTATGTTATGGAGCTTGGGGTATGATTGCTCATCCACATTTACCACAGGTGAATCAGAAAGCTATAGAGCATCGTCTATGGCAGACAAAGTATCCAGCACACACCACGCCCCGCGGTTCACATGCCGGGTCGCCCCCCTAATGCGGTCCAGTGCCGAAGTGTCTGTGGGTCATGGATGCCGCCTGAGGCTGCACGTCCACGGGGTTGACTTCTGTTCTCTACCCTCTTACCCTCTTCTCCTGTGGATTCTTCTTCTTTCTACTGTCCCCCAACAGGGTTTTTTCAAACCTCCTAGATTCATTTCTCCCCTGCCCAGTCAGCTTTTGGGCAGGGGGAGTGCTGTCCCTTTGTTTATGTGGGCTGTGTGGACTAGTCAACTAAAGTAAACACACACACACAAGCACACACTTTAATAAAATATTGTATTCACAACCCTGGTGTCTGTGTCTGTGTCTGTATTCCACCCTACCAAGGCGATGTTTGTCACCGACAGCAGTGCAGAAGATTACGCTTGTGCTTCTCTGTGTGGTCTTTCTGACTCTGGCAACAATATCCCTGCAGGATTTGCTGTTCAACAGCAAAGCCAAGGCCACTCTGACAGACCGCGTGTCTACAAGTTAAAATGGCAGACGGCGTTTGACCTCGCCATGAGCGACCACTGAAGGGCAATGCCTTGACTCCAAGCAGATACAGTGAAAACTAATAATGTAATCCTGTGAATGTCTGAATTTTGGCCTCAATAAATCTTAATTCAGCAGAATTAACCGGGAAAAAAATCCAACTCTGTGTGATGATAAAAGCTTGGGAGAAGCTGCAAAGTGATTGGCGGCTACTCCTAAAAGGTGACTTTCCGCCTTCGAATCCGACATGCAAGTGAGGCGTCAGCTATCGGGCAACACCCTGGCAGCAGGGACATCGTCAGTGCCTTTCAACCATTTCAAATGAAAGGGGTCTCGAGCCTCAGGGCCCCCCCCCAGCAACTGCCCCCTTATTCCTAGTCAGCAGTTTAATAACACAGCAATCTATTCAACAACCAGCATTCGACATTCAACATTGTTAAACAACCACATGTAACAAATCCATGAATAAAACAAAATATATAGCAATCTTTGTACTGCACAGATATAAATCACAAACTCAATCACATATCCATGGATCAAAACACATATATACATCACAACATTGTGTACTGTACAAAAGCAAATCACTAGATCACAAGAGTTATTGGGCCTCATTACGAGGTATGCCGGTAAGGCAAAAACGATGCTGGTGTGGTAATACCGGCATCGTTTACCATCCCGTTGCATTCCGACTCGCAAACCGGGTATTAGCGGCACACTAAACAACTTCAGGGAGCAAATACCGGCATGCCGGTAATAGGGGCTAATTCCAACCCACGCATACATGCAAATACCAGCATCGCGAAGCCGGGAATCACGGGCTGCACGATGCCGGCCATACAGGCATCGCGGACCACCCGCAAACAGCAAGCAGGATACAAGGCAGCTGCCACAGGTGCACACAATCCCCACAGGTGGAGTCAATGGAGACTGTGCCAGTATAAAATGAGCACACCCACACACCACAACCCCCCCCACAGGTGTAGGCAATGTAGAGTGGCCCAGTACAAAAGGAGCCCACCTACACACCACACCCCTTCCTACACCAAAATGCTACCACTAGCAGTTGCAATCATGGCGCTGGAGGACATGCCTATACTGCTACAACTACAGCAACAACAGCAACAACTACAGCATCAAGAACAGGCAGCACAGAGGAGACGCAGGAGGAGAAGGAGGGTGAGACAGGCCCAGCAATTACCACCAGCGCAGCCACCAGTGCCTCGTAGGCAGCCACCAATCCCTCGCACCAGACCCAGCCCATTCAACCTAACCCCGGAGCAGATCCACACCCTGTACCGGTTGGACCGTGACACCATCGCCACCATAGTGGACATGATACAGAACGACATTGCCAGCCACATAGAAATACGCACTGCAATCCCCCCACTACTAAAGGTGGTGTCTGTTCTACACTTCCTGGCCACAGGCACCTACCAACACACAGTGGGCCAGCTGCATGGCATTTCACAACCACTATTCTCACGCATGCTGAACCAAGTGCTGGATGCCCTCCTGAAGCAAACAAGCACCCATATATCCCTACCACGGACTGCCCAGGAGATAGCCGAAACCAAAGTAGGCTTCCATGCACTGGCAGGCATGCCCAATTGTGTTGGTGCCATCGACTGCACCCATGTGGAATTGGTAGGCCCTCATGCCATAGAGGCGGTGTACCACAATCGCAAGCAATACCACTCCATCAATGTGCAAATGGTATGTGACTCCAGCAAGATCATCACACATTGCTGCGCCCGATTTCCTGGATCCACACATGATGCCATGGTACTGCGCAACTCCACGCTACCCCGTCACATGGAGCGACATGCTGGACATGTGCCTGGCTGCTCGGTGAGTTGCACAACAGGGCCATGGCCATGCTGTGGGGTACTGATGTGTGCGGATGCAGAAGGGGGGCGCCTACTGCACCCGGGTGGGAAAGGGGGGGAATAGTGCACCTGGGTGGGAAAGGGGGGGAATAGTGCACCCGGGTGGGAAAGGGGGGGGAATAGTGCACCCGGGTGGGAAAGGGAGGGGATAGTGCACCCGGGTGGGAAAGGGGGGGGCTACTGCACCTGGGTGGGAAAAGGGGGGGGATAGTGCACCTGGGTGGGAAAGGGGGGGTCTACTGCACCTGTGTGGGAAAGGGGGGAATAGTGCACCTGGGTGGGAAAGGGGGGGGAATAGTGCACCTGGGTGGCACTAGCCAGTGAGTGGAGAATGCATGCAGAGCTAAACACTCCTCACCTGAACCAGCCAAACGAGCATAACACATCACTGGGCCACATATCACAAATATTGCATATGGATGACAACAAGTAAGAAGCACAACCAGGGCACCATGGTGATGGCAAGCAATGCATGACTGAATAGGATGGCAACAGTGGCAATGCGGCTAGTGTGACCATGCATAGTAAAGAATATACAGCATGATTTGGAGGCCAAGCATTTTTGCACTACCACAGCACATCTGCCAGAGCATGCATGATTACACCCTGCATCTATTGAACCCCATCCAATGTACCACACCTCATTACAGTATACATTGCATCTAGGTGACTATTTTGTACACGTACAGGGACATGTGCATGCCCACACCAAATAGCTGCTGCCATGACTGTGCTCCCTGAAGGTGGCAGTTCAGAGTGACACACACCTATTTGTATCTGCTTGCAGGTGATGGAGGATATCCCTTGAGGCCATGGCTACTTAACCCTGTGCGAAACCCGCAGAACAGCCATGAAGAGGAGTACAATCGTGTGCACACTCGTACCCGTGTTGTGATTGAGCAGACCTTTGGCCTGTTGAAGGTGCGGTCCCGCTGCCTAAGCAGGTCTGGTGGGGCACTCCTATATAGGCCTGAGAAGGTGTCGAAGATCACCATGGCCTGTGTCATGCTGCACAACATATGCGTCCGAAGGAATGTACCACTGCCACCTGACATTGACATGCATGGGCCGGGTGAGGATGAAGGGGCTGGAGACGGAGGCGAAGGAGCCCCCCTGCCAGTACGTGATGCACGGGATGGCCATGCTGTACGCCAAGCACTAATTGACGAATACTTTTGAAACACAGGGACCATAAATGTAATGTGCCTGTGACACACTGTCTGCATGTGGACATGCACACTTGTTTTGTTAGAATTGCCCCACTGTACACCATCACAGATTAAATGTACATGCACAAAAATAAGTATATCCAGCCAATGGTTTTCTTGCATACAACGGGTGTATTTTAAAGACACGTGATAATGTGAACAAAATCTCCTCTCAACCCCCAGTGAACACCCTCACCCACCCTACAAACCCCAAACATACCCAAGTAAACTCCCTCACCCACCCTACAAACCCAAAATGTCCCCATATGTCCAACAAACAATGGTCCCTTCACCAACGTACATTTTCAAAATGCCATTGTCTGCCCACTCTATTTCTTAGCAATTTTGGGATCCGGGGGTGCCATGGTCAAGCGCCGTGCACTCCTCCGCGTCAACCTCATGGGGCTCGATTGGGCCGAGGTAGAAGGGGTTGTGGCAGTGGAGGTGTCGATGATCAGTCCCATGCCTGCCCCAGGGTGTGGGCACTGCGTTTGAGGTAGATTCGCAAGCAGGGCCTGTGTAAGTGCCCCCATACACTCCCTCATGGCACGTGTCGATGCCTCAACAGCAGCAGTGTTGGCCGCAATGGCTGTGGCATTAGCCCTCATGGAGTCATTCCCGTTGGATATTTGTTGCTGCATGAGTTCGAGCATCGACTCCTGTCGGGCCTCAACCCTTGACAGGCGAGCCTCGAAGGAGTTGTTGGCTGCAGGAGTACTGGTGGGCGGGGTGGTGGTAGGCAGGGGTGGTGGTAGGCAGGGTGGTGGATGGCAGGGTGGTGGATGGCAGGGTGGTGGATGGCACCTGTGCGGGGCCCACATCCAGGGCACAGTCCTCAAAGAGGGCCATGTCTGAGTCTCCAAGGTCTGAGTCGTGGAGGCAGGGAACGTCCATGCTCTCTGCCTCTGTAGGGTGGGGTAGGCTGGTAATGAGGCTTGGGGTGGGTGTGCCGGACATGATGTCACCCTCATTCTCCACTTCTGTATCCACAACATCCGCGGTGGCTGGCGGAGCGGGAATGGAAACGCCTCCCACTGTTGTGGGTGGCTGCTGCTATACTGTGGCTGCAGGTGTCTCCTGCAGGGTTGCTGCCCGGTGTGGCACACTGCCTGTTGCTCTGGGCAGTTTCTGGGCTGGGGGTGGCGGTGGCCCTGGTCCCTTGCCGTGCAGTGGATGAACTTGCACCCCTGTCCTGCATTCCATCTTCCTCATCGGTGCCTGGGGGATAGAAGAGATGCAAGTCATCAGTGATGGTGTCACATGGCAGCTATGATGTATTGCGCTGCGATATGTTCATACATTCATGCATCAAATTATTTCTGGGGTGTGGCATTTGGTGTTCTGAGGGGGCATGTGGGCAATTAATGCATGGCTGGTGGCATGGCATTGGTATGGTGTCTGTGTGGTGAGTTCCATGGGCACGGTCGGGTCATGTTGCACTTGTGTTGGCATTGGGATTGGCACTCAGCATGCGTGTGTTGCAGGGTGTGCCACACATTCTTGATTGGATATGTTGATGTGGGCCTGGGACATGCATTTCCTTGCCTAGTCTCACTTCCACATCACTTGTGCCATATCATGGTTTAGCCTACATGGATGTGATGGGTCACTCACCTTCTTCTGTGGATGATGCGGCGCCCGCCTCCTGGTCTCCAAATCCCTCGATGGATTCAGGGTCAATGAAGGTACTGGCGGTCTCCTCCCATGCCGTAAACTTCACTGGGAAGTGTGGGCCCCCGCCTGTCGCCATTGCGGCCCTCCTGTTATCCGCCAGGCTCTTCCGCACCCTGAGGCGGAGGTCATCCCACCGCTTCCTACAGTCACGCACACTCCTTGGGGTGGTTCCCACTGCCGACACCCTCTGTGCGACCTCCTGCCAGACTTCTTTTTTTTTTGGTTTGGGCTGCATGCTTCCTGTCAGTGCTCCTGATCGTGTCTGCATGCTGGGCCTGGGTGTCAGCAAGCATGCTTAGTTCAGCGTCTGAAAAACGCTGTTTTCTCTTCCTTTGGGTCGCCTTCTTGGTAGCCTTGGACATCCTGCTTTTATCCTGCCACAGAACAACACAAAATAACTGGTGGTTGTGGAGGATGGCAATGGATTGTGTTTTTAAAGATGGCTGCCGGCCCATTTCCCGTTCCTGCACGATGACGTAATTTCCGGGTCCGTTTTTTTTGCGAACACGGTAATACCGTGCCGGTACCGTGGCGGTATTTAGGGGTTGTTATGAGGCGGTAATGCTATGGGCGGGCCCCGCAATGCCGGTATAGGGGGGTTGGTGGCCCTTTACCGGCATGGCGGTATTGCCACTACCGGCATGGGGGAACGCGCATGCTCGCGCACTCGTAATCACCCGCTGTTAGCGGGTTTATGCTACGAGCACGGACCCGCTCATTCCGGCATGCCGGTAATGAACCCGCTTTTACCGGGCAACTCATAATGAGGCCCATTGTGTCTTTTAACTTTGACTCTGACCAACATCAAGTGAGAGCATGCATCCCCTACATGTACATGTTTCAATCCTGTGTGTGCCTAATTGCTGGACCTTCTTCAGGGGAATAGTTGATTGACTTTCCTTTCACCCTGACTGTCTCTTGTAGTTTCGTAATTATACAGTGTTTTCCACTGATTAAATAGTAAACAATCTGATGAGTTGCTATATGCTTTATTCGATGTTGTTTGAGAATTGGGGTTCTTCCTGTGGAAATGGTGACAGCCTCACCATATTTTCAAGGTCACCCTCTATGTGCTCATAGCATTGCTACATTAAAGTGAGTTCTCTGCTTGCGTATGCTATGGGACATACTTGATTCTAACCATTCTTTTGCAGTAACCCCCTATGGACCGGCACCAACCAATCTGTTTTTAGTGACGGGTTGGAGTAGGGCATTGTGGGCTCCTCACTAGTGTCTGCATCTTCTTCTTCTGGAATGTGTCCGCTTCTTTCTCAATGCTTGCACATTAGAGCACAGATAAGGAGAAATGGCATATACGAGAAGGGACACACAGCTTGTAGGTGTTGTATGGTTATTTGCCCACCCATTGCCCATGGCCATGCTAATCCCTTTGACCATGCCCACCCAGTTCCTGCCCCTCCCTGCCTAAAACACATCCTCCTGGGATCTCTTTGAGCTTTCTTTAGTCAAGCCTTAGCATCAAACTTTGCTGTCAAAGTGCCTGCTGGTGTTTTTTCAAAGCTGCTAGTGTTTTTTCAAAGCAGTCTTCTACTTATTTAGAGCTGTAAACCTCCTGCTGTCTTAACCAGGACTGCCTCAGCCACTTGATTTATAAGCACTATGCATGTCCTGTTAAAAACAAGCACTGGCAAAGCCAACAGTTTTGGCTTGTGTATTAGTACTAGGCATTCACCAGGCATTGCTATTAGATGGCCAGGTACTCGCATCATTGTACATCTTCTACCATCAATGGCCGGTTAAGACCACTGCAGCAGTGCCTGGAAAGTGCCTCTCCCATGGCTACATAAAGCTCAAACTGTTGGCATTGCCAATACTTGTTTTATTAGAATCTGCAATTGTTGGGAATTAGCGAGTCACAGTAGTTCACCATCTCCAGGTGGTACGACGTCCTTTCGTCGCGCGATGTTTTTTCGCAGGGTTTTTTACTGCGATATTTTTTTTTTAAACCCATCAAATTTTTTAGAAAATGTGTGGGTTCGGGGGAACCCCCCCAAAAAATTCGATGCCTTTTTTCGAGAAAAAAAATCACTGTAAAAAACCTTGTGAAAAGAAATCCCGCGATGAAATGACATGGAACCCCCCAGGTACCTAGTGACTTCCGATGGATTTGTTGGAACAGGCATCCCTTTGATATCAGCTGCCTTTTTCAGGTTGTCCAACATGACAGATACCTGCAAAACATACTTAACACAGGTAATTTTCGATTGGCGGAACCTGCATTTCCATCTTTTCAGCATCAGACCCAGCTCTTTAATTCGCTGCAATACTCTTGAGGTGCTCTGATTCTGAACTCATCGTAGACGAGGATGTCATCACTGACATTCACAACCCCTGGAAGCCCTGCCTAGACACATCAGTGCAATACAGAAATTCCTCCCGCGAGTAAGATGCCTCAAAGGTCATGCGCTTGTTGGTATAGTCCCATTTGCGAGGACAAGGTGGTTATATACTGCAAGTCAGGGAGTGGAGTCACCTGATGGCATCCAGTATTTAGATCCAATTTCGAGCAGACTGTGGTTGCCTGGCGGTCTGCAACTTTTCGGCGTATGATGACGTTCTCTCTTCACTGCCTGCATGGAAGGCGCCTGTCCACATATATACAAATCGAGTCTAGTACTCCCCCGCCACCACAAAGTACACTTCTATAACCTGGAGCCAGAGGGCCAAGCAAAGACCCTAGGTGGCCGGGGACTGCAAAACGTTAAATAAGCAAGGCTTGTGCGCCAGCCACTGCCAGGAGGCAGGTGGCCGGATGAGGCTCAAGAATTAGGACCATTCTCTGGCAATTTATGGGTCATGGTGACTGGAGGAAATAGCCAGCAAGGAAACGAAACAAACATGCAAGGGCACAGAGACCAGTCTCACAAGCACGCAGAACATAGAGCAGCAAGTCTGCCTTCACCCTCACTAGTGCTTAACAGATGACCTCAACATGGTGCCGCTTAGCAAGATGCTGACACACATAGCCAGGTGTGGTCCAAGCAAGCACTCCAGGAAGGAGGCCCCATCTCCCCATGCTTCAACATAAACAAGCATTGGCAATGCCAATAGATTTGGCGTTTACTGTTGTTCTTTGCATTTTGCATTTATAGGCACCAGGGTGCAAGGAGGAGAGCGTAACATTTTAAAGGAGGACGCGATAAGGGGTGCAGGTGTGTAATGGAATGAGAAGAGTAATAGGGCAATGGAGAAAAGCATTGATAGAGGGAGCCATTGATGATGTGCAAGAGGAAATATGAGCGAAAAAGGAAGAGAGACTAAGACAAAAAGTGAGTGTGAGAAGAAGGATGAGAGAAAAAGTAAGGGATGAGAGTAAATGTGAGAGTAGGAGAATAGGGAATAACATTAAAATCCTAGTTGGTTTGAGCTCATTTTTAAATTTGAGGGTACCTCTAAAATGTGCTATTTGAGTGTCTCCAACAGAGTACAATGCTTGGCGCGACCTTCTTGCAAACGATACCCCAGGACTGAGTTCTAGACTGTTTAATGCGCAAAATAACATGGATACACACAGGTCAGCTGCTTCAATTTATAGATCTCATGCAAACCTGTGTCAGTCTTCTATCATGCTTTGAATACTTTGACACCCTGTTCTCAATACAGTCTACAAGTACCACAATGCAATTTAATGATATTGATGTTTTATTTATCTACCGCTTTTCCCAAAGCGCTTTAAGTAGAACATGTTTACATACAATATCAACTGAACTAAGTTGGTACTCATTTCCTTGCCGGGATTCAAACCTGTCACCTGCAGCTCAGACAGATTGCAGCAGCAGGTGCACAACTCTCTGAGCCATTTTATCGGAAAATTAAGAAAAAGCAAGTGTACAGTGCCCTGTTGGATTGGGTAAAGTAATAGCCGGAGACAGAAAAGCAGTTGGTTTTGGAAGGCTTTGAGAGGTATATATATTAATCATAGTAAAAAAAATAACTTTGGATGCAAACGTGCCAGGGAAATACCCGCCAATCACTAACGTCCCCTATCTACTCAAGATACTAGATAAAGTAGCACAACAACAAATTGAAGAGTTTCTATGTAAATATAACATCTTGGGACAAAAACAATCCATGCTTTCGGCCAGCCCATAGTACAGTGTCTACTCTTGTAGACCTTAAATCCAACATCTTTAACATGTTTAATAAGGGGAGCACAGCCCTGTTGGTGCTGCCGGATGTGTCCGCTGCATTTGTTCTTGTTGATCATACCATCCTTGCGGATAGACTCTGCAGGACAGCGCACTTCTCAGTCACTGCAGCAGGCTGGGCATGTTCATTCTTATCTGAACGCAGGGCTAGAGTTTTCTCTCAGGAGTCTCCTGCAGAGGAGTTTCTCGTCTCTTGCGATGTGCCTCAGGGCTCTTGCATGTCACATGACATCTTTATGCTTCCATTACTTGGATGCTGCCAGCATCATTTATGCGAACTAGGCTAATGACACGCAGTGCCTTGTGCCAGTGTCAGGCGATTACGATGCAGACTCCCCGGCTCTTAATCATACCTATAGCGTGATCCAAACTTGGATGTTGGATAACAAGTTAGAACTCAATGATTCCAAGACGGAACTCATGGTTGTTGGTAAGGCACCCCAACTTCAGAAGCGAGGCCAAGAATACCAGAAATGTGAAACACAATCCAAAGTAAAAACGTTGGGATTCGCCCTGGACCAGAATCTAGCCACGAAAGCACAGGTGAACTGTTTGGTCGCAGGTACCTCTTATCATCTGAAGTTGTTGGCACAAGTGCAGCCGTTCTTGAATGCCAACAACTGTGCCTTGGTCGCGCGTGCCATCATTGGGGCAGAACTGGATTATTGTGCCAGTCTCTTACTAGGCATCACTAAGGGGGATTTATCCCAGCTCCAGGGTATTTAGAATAATGCGGTCCGCATAGTGGAGGGACTGCTCAGAACAGACCATGTGTCGGCTGCACGCAGAGCTCTACATTGGCTCCCCGTGAGCAATCACATATTGTTTCAAGTACAATGAATTTCCCATGAAGGGATCTATGGCCAAGGGCCTGAGTATTTGGCCAAATGTCTAAGTTGGCACCCAGCACATAGAACAGTTCGGTCTAACAACACCTGCTTGCTGGCAATTCCACACGCCACGCTTTCCTGTGGTGAGCAGGGGTCTTTTCCACATGCAGCTCCTGTACTATGGAATGCCCTCCCCCAGATTTGCGAGCATGTTCATTGTTACCGGATTTTAAACAGAAACTGAAAACCAGGTTGTTTTGCTGACTCAACACCTTCTGCATTGATCTGATGTAGACTTCTGTCTGCCCCCCTTTCTCGTTGCCTGTTTGTTCGTCATGTGAAGCACCCCTATGCCTCTGGGCTTTTCGTTTCGTGCTATAGAAATACATTAAAAACTTTTTTTTTTTAAATGGAACAAGTGGCTACTTTATGTAGCACATTTATGCACTGCCATTCATCTGCCTTATTTTATCGTGACGACAATGACCATGCTTAATTAAGGCTGTACATGGCAGGGAGAGAAGTGTGTGCCATCATTATCAAACCAAGTACCTTAACAAGGAGTTGCCCAAATTGTTCATTAAGAGCGAAATCCACTTCCCGTTTTCAGGATATCCACAAAAAATACACTATGGGCCTCATTACGGGGTATGCCGGTAAGGCAAAAACGATGCCGGTGTGGTAATAATTGCATTCCGACCCGCAAACCCGGTATTAGCGGCACATTAAACAACAGCCACTAATAGCGGCATGGGCGCGTACACGCACCCCTTCAGGGAGCAAATACTGGCATGCCGGTAATAGGGGGTAATTCCAAACCAACCCATACATGCAAATACCGGCATCGCGAAGCCGGTAATCACGGCCTGCACGATGCCGGCCATACAGGCATCTCAGACCACCCGCAAACAGCAAGAAGGATACAAGGCAGCTGCCACAGGTGCACACAATCCCCACAGGTGGAGTCAATGGAGGCTGTGTCAGTATAAACTGAGCACACCCACACACCACAACCACAACCCCACCCACAGGTGTAGGCAATGTAGAGTGGCCCAGTACAAAAGGAGCACACCCACACACCACACCCCTTCCTACACCAAAATGCTAACACTAGCAGTTGCAATCATGGCACTGGAGGACATGCCTATACTGCTACAACTACAGCAACAACAGCAACAACAACAACAACTACAGCAGCAACAACAACAACTACGATGCAACAACAGGCAGCACAGAGGAGACGCAGGAGGAGAAGGAGGGTGAGACAGGCCCAGCAATTACCACCAGTGCAGCCACCAGTGCCTCGTAGGCAGCCACCAATCCCTCGCACCAGACCCAGCCCATTCAACCTAACCTCTGAGCAGATCCACACCCTGTACCGGTTGGACCGTGACACCATCACCACCATAGTGGACATGATACAGAACGACATTGCCAGCCACATAGGAATACGCACTGCCATCCTCCCACTACTAAAGGTGTTGTCTGTGCTACACTTCCTGGCCACAGGCACCTACCAACACACAGTGGGCCAGCTGCATGGCATTTTACAACCACTATTTTCATGCATGCTGAACCAAGTGCTGGATGACCTCCTGAAGCACGCAAGCACCCACATATCCCTACCACGGACTGCCCAGGAGATAGCCGAAACCAAAGTAGGCTTCCATGCACTGGAAGGCATGCCCAATTGTGTCGGTGCCATCGACTGCACCCATGTGGAATTGGTAGTCCCCCATGTGTACCACAATCGCAAGCAATACCACTCCATCAACGTGCAAATGGTATGTGACTCCAGGAAGATCATCACCCATTGCTGCGCCCGATATCCTGGATCAACACAATGCCATGTTACTGGGTAATTCCACGCTACCCCATCACATGGAGCGACATGCCGGACCACGTGCCTGGCTGCTTGGTGAGTTGCACAACCGTCTCATGCAGTGCTTTGGGGTACTGATGTGTGGGGATGCATAAGGGGGGTGGGACACTGCACCTGGGTGGGAAAGGGGGGGAATACTGCACCTGGGTGGGAATAGCCGGTGATTGGAGAATGCATGCAGAGCCAAACACTCCTAACCTGAACCAGTCAAACGGTACATGACACTTCACTGGGCCACATATCACAAATAATGCATATAGATGAGAACAAGTAAGAGGCACAACCAGGCCACCATGGTGATGGCAAGCAATGCATGAATGAACAGGATGGCAAGTGTGGCAATGTGGGCAGTGTGACCATGCATAGTAAATAATGAACAGCATGAATTGGAGTCAAAACATTGTTGCACTACCACAGCATATCTGCCTCAGCATGCATGATTACACCCTGCATCATCTATTGAACGTCATCCAGACTACCACACCTCATGATTGCACCTAGATAACATTTTTTCATGCTTACAGGGACATGTGCATGGCCACACCAAATAGCTGCCGCCATGACTGTGCTCCCTGAATGTGGCAGTTCAGAGTGAGTTACACACACCTATTTGAATCTGCTTGCAGGTGATGGAGGATATCCCTTGAGGCCGTGGCTACTCACCCCTGTGCGTAACCCGCAGAACAGCCATGAGGAGGAGTACCATCGTGTGCACACCCGTACCCGTGTTGTGATTGAGCAGACCTTTGGCCTGTTGAAGGGGTGGTTCCGCTGCCTCAGCAGGTCTGGTGGGGCACTCCTATATAGGCCTGAGAAGGTGGCAAAGATCACCATGGCCTGTGTCATGCTGCACAACATGTGCGTCCGGAGAAATGTACCACTGCCACCTGACATTGACATGCATGGGCCGGGTGAGGATGATGAGGATGGAGACGGAGGTGAAGTAGCCCCCCTGCCAGTACGTGATGCACGGGATGGCCATGCTGTACGGCAAGCACTAATTCACAAATACTTCTGAAACATAGGGACTATGAAAAACTTGTGTCAGTCAGACACTGGGCCAATGTGGACATGCACACAGGGAATGTTGGGAGTTGGGCACTGAACACCGTACCACATTAAATGGATGCACACAAAAATAACAATGTCCAGCCATGGATTTTTCTTATCACAACGTGTGTATTATTTACAACAGCAAAAATGTGCCCACTCCCCCCTCCCAGACTCCCCCAACAAACTCCCTGACCTCCCCCAACAAACTCCCTGACCCCCCAACAAACACCAACACCCCCAATAGACTCCACAAGATGCACCCCTTCGCCCCCAACCTTGTGTCCCACTACCACTGTCCCCCCACACTACTTCCGGGACTTCTTCCTGTCCAGAGGCGGCATTTCAGTGTGCCTTGCACTCCTACGTGTGTGGCGCACTGGGCTGGTGGGGACAGATGAAGCTGGTGTAGAGGTAGTAGGTGATTTGCTGGCAGGTTCCACACCTCTTACAAGCCGCATGAGGTTAGCACCTGTGTCACCGCCCCCAGGCAGTCCCTCATTAGCCGAGCCGATGCATTGACAGCGGCTGTGTTTGCTTCGATGGCCGCTGTGGTCCCTGCAATTGCTGTGGCAATACCCTGCCTGGTTTCCTCCCCATCCACTATGTATTGTCGGAGTAGGTCTAACATGGCCTCCTGTTGGGCCTCCACCATCGACAATCGTGTCTCCAGGGTTCTGGAGGGGGCTGGAGTGGTGGGTTGTGCAGTCACGTGGATGGCATTTTCGGGACTGGACTCCTCAGCGGTGGGTAGGTCACAGTCACGGAGGCAGGGATCAACTTCACTGCAGGTGGGTGACTGCAGGTGTTAGGGCGAGGGGTGGGCACGGGGCTCGGGGTGGCCGGGCATGTCACCTCGGTGTCTCCCTCAGGCTCCACACTGGCATCAAGTTCTTCCCCAGTGGAGGCGGGTGCTTCCAGGGACTCCCCTTGGACAGGTGTGGGTGTGGCCTGCTTGTCTCCAGCGGAGGTGGTGGTGGTGGTTGCCCTCTTCTTACGGTGTGAGGTGGATGCCCTCACAGTTGTCTCCTGGCTTGCTTCTTCCTCATCAGTGCCTGGGGGGTAGAAGAGATGCAGGGCATCAGTAATGGTGTGACATGGCAGTGGCGGTGCTGTTCATTATTCATTTGATCATGCTTTCATGTCTTACAGGTGTGTCTCACAGGGTATTCAGAGGGGGCATGTAAGCATTCACTGCATGGCAGGTAGCATGCCGTTGATTTTGGGTTTGTGTGAAGTATCACATGGGCAAGCTCCAGGTGTGTTGGCTGTGTGGTGGTTAAGGGATGGGCACTCAGCATGCATTTCAGTGTGGCAGCGTTTGACCCGCCATCTGTATTTGGGTATGGTCATGTGGGTGTTGGGACATGCATTGCCTTGCCTAGACTCTCTACCACTTCACTTGTGCTACTTCATGGTCTCCCCTACAGGGATCTGCAGGGTCACTCACCTCCTTCCGCGGTTGATGCCGCACCCGTCTCCATCTCGCATAATCCCTCGAAGGACTCAGGACTGATGAATATGCTGGACGTCTCCTCCCAGGGCATCAATTTGGCAGGGGGGTGGGCATCCCCGCCTGTGGCCATGGTCTCCCTCCGATTGGTGGCCATGATATTGCGTACCCTCAACCGGAGGTCATCCCACCACTTCCTGCAGTCCCTCACACTGCGCGGGGTGGGACCTACGGCTGATACCCTGCGGGCTACCTCCTGCCAGATTTGCCTCTTTTGTTGCTGCACCTCCCGCTTCTTGTCGTGGGATTGTATTGTGTCTGCATGTGCAGCTAGAGTGTCCGCTAATATGGTGAGCTCTGCGTCTGAGTAACGCTGTTTACGCAGCATGGGGGTGGTCTTCCTGGTAGCCTTTGACATCCTCTATGGATTTCCACTGTGCTCTCCGAGTATCGGCTGGTGGTTATGGAGGATGGCAATGGATTGTGTTTTTAAAGATGGCCGCTGGCCCATTTCCCGTTCCTGCGCGATGACATAATTTCCGGGTCCGTTTTTTGACGAACACTGTATTACCATGCCGGTATTACCATGCCGGTATTTAGGGGTTGGTATGAGGCGGTACCGCTATGGGCGGGTCCCGCGATGCCGGTATAGGGGAGTTGGAGGCCCTTTAGCGGCATGGCGGTATTGCCACTACCGGCATGGGGGGACGCGCGTGCTCGCGCACTCGTAATCACCCGCTATTAGCGGGTTCATACGAGCACGGACCGGCTCATTCCGGCATGCCGGTAATGAACCCGGTTTTAACGGGCAACTCGTAATGAGGCCCTATATCTAAATGGAAGTTTACAGTCAGTGGTGATTCTGAAAACTTGCTTAGTTCTGAAATCCCAGACAAGCTTTATCTGTGAGTGCAGGGGTCCAAAGTTAACATTTCATGAGCAAGAGCTACAACTAGTTCTCGGGTATTTGGTAGGAAGGGGCTACCCCTAGTGAATCAAGAGCGAGTACATAATGGGCCTCATTACAAGTTTGCCGGTCTGGGAACTACGGTACCGGTAAGCTTGCGGGTACCGTAGTTCCTGACCGGCAAACTACGAGTTGTGCTCACGGGTACCTTTCTGCCCGCGAGCACAGCATGTCAGATTCACCGGCACCGTTATGAACAGTGCCGGTGCATCCGACCTCCCCATTCCCATTCAGCCCTATGGGGCTGAAATCGGAATGGGGAGTGACAATTACTGGCACTCACCAATGGGCAAATACCGGGTCAGGCAGGGCCGGAATGCCACGGTAATTGCCGATTCGTGAGTGCCAGTAAAATATGCAAGTTTGCCGGCAGCCTGCCAGTGTTACCAGCAAAGCTACCGCCAAACCTGTAATGAGGCCCAATGTGTTGCAAACCAAACATTTATGCGAGATGCAAACTTGAACTTTTTCCACCCATCATATGCAATCCTTGATGCTTTAAATATCTTCTATTTGTCTCTAATGTTTCTTTGTAGACATTCCCAAATACAGAAAGCTAATGTCACGTGCGTATGTTTGTATGGCACTAGATGGCCTTGGGCGCCAATGTAGCCCCTGGTGTCACGCTAAGCAGGTTCTTCAGGGCTGGAAGCAGGAGGTAAATAGCTCCCAGCTCCCTGCAATTTCAAGTCCTGGAATGTTTTACACTAAAGAATAAAGAAATGTGCTTTAAGTTGGGGCTTCTGGTGGCAGCCTGCTCTGCTACTTGCAAAGATAGACCGAACCATAATGGCGGCCATCTCCATGGTTCAAACAATTAAACATATCTTGCTCTGCCCTAAATTCGTACCTTACCACAAAGATGGGCGAATGAGTTTTTTTTAAATGTGCAAAATAAACACCACTTATGAGGATCATAACCTTTACAAAGAAACCGCAAATATAGTATGGTTTTCTGCGGTGCAGTATTTACACTTAGGATGGAGTGGAGAAAGAGGACCAATGTCAAATCTTGTCACGGCGGAAAATAATTAAGAATCGTGAAATCTAGTGCTTGTTTGTTTATTAGTGATTACAGAATGTGTTTCGAGTTGTATAAAACAATAACACGGAAAACAATCATCTTGTACATTCTTGCAACAGGTACTAGATTTACATGTTTAAACTTATTTTACAATATTATATTTTGGTGTGGGATTTATAGTCTTGAATATTCCGAAATGTTGAGGAATTTTCTCGTAAGGTTGTTTGTTGGAATTTACTTTCCCAATAAACAAAAAATGACAGAAATAAATAAGAACCTGGGGCCTCATCACTGGTCCGGCCACAACCCTGCCGTGCTACCGGTGGCTTGCCGCTGGACCCACAAAAATTTACCGGCGCCTGACTACCCGGTGCCACCAGGCTATTGCAAGTCCGGCGGCTGGGAAGTCAGGCATCAGTAATTGTGTTAAAGCTTACCGGCACCCTTATTTCTGGAACCGACAAACTTGGCATGAGGCCCCTGGTCTTTTTCTTCAGTCAGTTACTTTCAGTAGGCAACGACAACTTGAACACTGCCACTTTCAAGATCAGTGTATGGCAACTGAGAGAAAATCTGACACTGACCGTTATCCCCCACCTTCACCAAGCCCGTTTCTAGTGCCAGCAGTCCTGCCCACTCCAGCAAATGCACTCAATATGCATCCCACCCTTTAAGATCTTTCACCTATATATATATTTATCTCTAATATATATATATAAATAATAAACTAAACTAAACTAAACTAATCACCTGTATTTACTTACACAAGGGTCAGAACTTGTGCAGGTTTTACAACCTGCACAATTTGCTTCAAGCACTAGATGGAGTACAATTTCGTACAATCTCGTTCCTTCAAGAAGTACGTTCAAGTGCAGTCCAGCGATATTAATCCACAGTGCACCGGAGAGAAGCTGCAGGTGGAACAAGGCACAAAACAAATTCACTTTAGCCCATGGGAGTTTGCATTCAGATGGCGCACATGCTCTATTCCATTGAAGAACAAGGCACCGTACTTCCAGAATACATGGCAGATAAAGAACCCTGTGAATACTCCTTGCTTACCCCCAGTTCCAGGAGGTGCATTGTGTAGGGCCCGAAGTGTCCTAGAAACACGTTATATCGAGCTTTCATTGCATGTTAGATCCACGAATGATCGTAGTCTTCCGAACTCTCGGAAGGGGCTGAGGTCTAATAAGCGAACAATGGAAGGTGCGCGCAGTGGGTAAACTCAAAGATGGGTGTGACTGCTGTGACAGTGGAGCAACTCCGGAGCTGTCACTGACAGCTCCAATTAGCAGGCGGAGCAACCAGCTCACCCAGTGTTGTATTGTACGTCTTGTGCTGTCACTGGCCTGGGGTGCTTGCTAGCAGAATGTTGATGTATGAGTGAGCAGCTCAGGAGAAGGTTGAGTGGATGTGTGTGTGAATGTTCCAAGAGTGTCAGTTGGGGGCCTGAGCTGGGATGATAGGATGGCCGCTGGGTCTCTGCTCCTTTGTATGTAGTGTATCTACCCATCCCTGTTCCTGTCCAGTCATATATGTCACTGTATATACTTCAAGGGTATCTGGTCTATGCACATGCTTTACATATGTATACTAAAGCTACCACCTGGACAATACAATGGCTGCACAGCTGGTCTGTGTCTGATTGCTGAGCCAGCCTGAATGACAACCAGGAGAGTTCACAACACCCAGCAACCCCAATCCCTGTGACTTGTTCAGCCCAGCAACCAAATGAAGTGCCAGCTCCTGAAGGAGCATGTAAGGGGCATGGCGCAGCAATGTCGGACCCCTGCAGAATACACCCTGGAGCTTTCTTGAGGATGATGAGCATCCGTCCCCCGCTCTCCTGGTGGCGGCAGGCACATTGGACGTCGGGTCAAGAGGACAGGGAACAATTGAACTGGTGTTACATTAAAAAAGAAAAAGATGCAACCCAGCGCCAGGGAAGCAAGCTCGGCGGGATAACTGCACGTCAGTCTGGAGAAGATCACTCTGTGGTGCATTGAAAGTCATACAGACACGTGACATGTGACCGTACTCCTGATTGGTCAAAAATACGTTAACCAAGTCATTATTGGGTTACATCTGCGTAGTACTACTGTAATGAACACTAGTGCGTTGGGAATTGTATGCCACAGGATTTCCACTTGTCATGGCAACCACGAAAACTGGGTCTTGGAACCCCTTTCTTCTTGTAGCAATTGTTTTTGCAATTTTTGGTGGCTTATGCCACCAAAGAATGATGAAAACCAACAAGAGGCACTGCCAGTGGGGAAGTGGAAAAAGGAACTAGCAGTACTCTGACTGCATCCAAACAGAGGGAGTGGGATGGCGGGACAGCAGAGGCGTAGCCAGGATTGTCTAGCAAATGGGGCCTGAAGCTAATGTAATTGGGCCCACTGCACTGACAAAAATCTCTGTAAATGCCCACACAGAGCTGCTGAGTGGGCATTTGCAGATTATGGGTGGGCCTTGCCCCTCAGGCCCTACCCGGCCTACGCCTCTGCGGGACAGGTAGGGATAGTGTTGGGGGAGGGAGAGAACAGGACAGGTTGGGGCTTGAACTTTGGTTTGCAATGTTTTGCCTAGATATTACCTTTTAATAATCTACCATGGCAATAGATTTGTCCCTGACAGAATATTAAAACAATATATTCATAAATAGAAATCTTTGATACAATTGTGCATGCAAATTAAACAAGATACTATTTGACATATATCTCTTTATAACATGTTTATTAGAGTTAGTTGTGCCTCATCATTTACACTAAAACCTACTATTACAAACCTAGTTGGCAGTGCCAGCAGGGTAATAGCTAAGCCACCACAAGCCTCAGTGAGCAACAAATGGGGGACTCGTGCACTACGCTGATAGGGTGCAGAGGACTTCACCAGGTCATCAAATCACTGTCAGGTCACAAGGATGAAAGCTGTCACAAACAAAGGATGCACAGCAATTGTGGAAGAGCCCTTATGTACAGTAGTGACATACTTTGCATCAGGTTCAAATAATGACACACACACACCTGGTTTGTGTCAGCAGGGGTACAACTAGAGAAACATTTCAGGGGGTGGGAGGGTGACTTTCCCTTTACATGTTGGAAGAGGGGCTAACTGCAGATACTGTGGGGGAGTGGCAGACCGAATTTTGAGAGGGGATCTAACCTCTTTGCATTTTCTAATGAGACTATTCTAGTGCTGCTTCAATGTTACAAGTGGTTAACTCTCTCCTTCACCTCTGAAACCACACACTTAAAAACTGCGGTGAGAATGAGCTGTCTCCCATCTGTCTTACCGGTCCAGTCACTCCCCTGACATGCAAGTACTTTCACCCCATCACCATTTCAATTGCATAAAAATGTATGCCTACGAACGCTTGTGATAAAAATAAACACTTTGCAGTAGCACCTGGAGCGTTCCAAGTGCCTGATGGAATTGTCAGTAAACTATCTCAGACCCAAATAACTTGGCGGATGCAGAGAAAATGGCCAAATACTACTTTATTAACTAACTGGAAAGTACACACCTGACACTCAGAATGTATAACTTACTTCAATGTTTATGTGGTGCTCTATTATGAAATAGAGGGATCTATTTAAGAGTAATTCAAGGTGCAGGGGAGAAAAGAAATCAACCCTGGCATATGGGTTGTACAATTACACAAAGACCAAAAAAAGAACCCAATTAGGGAACTCCCGTCCCCTGCACTCTATTTATCGCTTAAGCAAGCTGAGTAAAGGTTTATTCCCAAGAGGGGAATCAGAGTAAATGGAGTAAATCAATTTCAAGTTAAATGAAACAACATAGTAATTCAAGATATCGGTTTAGTATCGAAACATATTCATCAGTTCAAAGAAGAGTTGGTTATCCAATCAGGATTTATTTTTCAAAGAAACAATGCCCAACGCGTTTCGAGATAATGTTCTCTTCATCAGGGGCTGTAATTATTCGTTGTGTCAATCACAGTGACTC
Organism: Ambystoma mexicanum; assembly: GCF_040938575.1. Classification (NCBI taxonomy): domain Eukaryota; kingdom Metazoa; phylum Chordata; class Amphibia; order Caudata; family Ambystomatidae; genus Ambystoma; species Ambystoma mexicanum. The sequence goes on along the minus strand of NC_090926.1, from coordinate 249,507,513 downwards.
TAGAGAAGTATATACAAAATAATAATAATGTCAGTTTACATGATAATAACATAGACTGAATGTTTAGAGACAGCGAATTATCCAATAAGACATATGGGTTCTTAAAGCAAAAGGTAGTACACTAGTTAGAAGAGTCTATAGTCATGTTATAAAGTAACAAGGAACTAGAGTTAATATCGTTATAGCAGAGTCTTCATCCTATCAAACAATTGTAAATCAAATGTAAGTAAAAATGGACTGTTGCAAATACCACTAGGTATATAAAGGGTAAAAAACATACCGTATGGTACATTAAAGGATGGACTGGGTCATGTTGTTACACAAGTGTGTCATCCCAACAAGGTGTAGCTGTCTGGGTCCCCTATAGTATGACCAAAGAGGCAAAAGATGCTGAATGAGCACTGTGCTTTGGAATCAAGTGAAAATAGATAGATGTAGAAAAAAGTCTGTTAACTTACTAGCCAAACAAGAATCGCTTATATCTGAATCCCTCAGAGGCTGGGGGGCCGTGTTGGTGTCAAAGGAAAACAGTATTTTCAGTCTGTGCGCGGTACCTAAAAGATGGAGGCGCCACTCGTTACAAATAGAACGACCAAAAAGGTCTAAAGTGTCAAGAGTATCCATCTAGGATCAAAATAGAAAAATATCCCAGTCCCAGAATAAGTAACTTACTGTAGTCGTTGTAAGGCAAGAAAGACAGGTAAGAGCGGGGAGATACAGCAGTCGCTAGAGTCCTCCAAAAAACATGGCGGTTAATATATATGTCATTGTTGTGACGTCATTACGCTGAAGCGCACATGACGTCGCCCATGTAAACACCATGTACACGTCTGTTTAAAGAGACGAGTCTGGTAGCAAAAAGTGGCCAAGAGGTAAATACGGCTGAATGTGAAAAGCTAAATGTGAAAAGCTCTCCTGAGTCACTTAATGTGGCACGTAGGTCTATGTATGCAGGAAAATGCGTATGAAGGGAGTCTAACAAGGAGTGTCATTTAAAGAAATTAATCTGATTCGTTTAATATTCTCAAAAAGTCTGTACATACTGGAAAGTACGTATGAAGGGAGTCTAACAAGAGATGTAATTAAAAAAACTAGTGTCGTTGGAAAGGTATATATGAACCTTCAAAAATGATTAATCCGAATATTGTTAGAGATAATACAAAGGAGGTGCAAATACAAAATGTACTGTTTCTAAAATAACCCATCTGAAAGAACGCTGGACTGAACATAAGTCGAATATTAGAACACAGAATGACAAATCACCAGTCTTTAGACACTTTAAGGAGAACGGTCATAACATCTCACAACTCAGATGGGTTATTTTAGAAACAGTACATTCTCTACCAAGAGGAGGAGATTTTGCTAAGAAGTTAGCACAAAGAGAACTGTACTGGATCCATAAATTGGACTCAGTTAATCCCAAAGGACTTAACGAAGATTTCTACCTACGGCCTTTCCTTTGAAACGCCTCTCTTTTAACGCTACATCCTTTTCCCTTCATTGCTGAGATCTGCTCTACCACATCGATAGCCTTTAAGCCTAAATACAGGCCCCCAGAGGTACTAGAATTCAGTTTTGGGTTCGCATCTGGGTTAATCACATTTAACCTCAACAGATTGTGCACTCATCTGACATGAGGCAGAGTACAGCGTACCTTGTTTATCAGATTGATATTATTTATTTACTTGTCTTCTATGGATGACTTTTCTCCTATACTCACATTTACAAATGCATATGTTTTCTATGTATAACATGTCATATCTGGCTACAAATGACTAATATATCTATGCAGTTTTGTATTTGCACCTCCTTTGTATTATCTCTAACAATATTCGGGTTAATCATTTTTGAAGGTTCATATATACCTTTCCAACGACACTAGTTTTTTTAATTACATCTCTTGTTAGACTCCCTTCATACGTACTTTCCAGTATGTACAGACTTTTTGAGAATATTAAACGAATCAGATTAATTTCTTTAAATGACACTCCTTGTTAGACTCCCTTCATACGCATTTTCCTGCATACATAGACCTACGTGCCACATTAAGTGACTCAGGAGAGCTTTTCACATTTAGCTTTTCACATTCAGCCGTATTTACCTCTTGGCCACTTTTTGCTACCAGACCCGTCTCTTTAAACAGACGTGTACATGGTGTTTACATGGGCGACGTCATGTGCGCTTCAGCGTAATGACGTCACAACAATGACGTATATATTAACCGCCATGTTTTTTGGAGGACTCTAGCGACTGCTGTATCTCCCCGCTCTTACCTGTCTTTCTTGCCTTACAACGACTACAGTAAGTTACTTATTCTGGGACTGGGATATTTTTCTATTTTGATCCTAGATGGATACTCTTGACACTTTAGACCTTTTTGGTCGTTCTATTTGTAACGAGTGGCGCCTCCATCTTTTAGGTACCGCGCACAGACTGAAAATACTGTTTTCCTTTGACACCAACACGGCCCCCCAGCCTCTGAGGGATTCAGATATAAGCGATTCTTGTTTGGCTAGTAAGTTAACAGACTTTTTTCTACATCTATCTATTTTCACTTGATTCCAAAGCACAGTGCTCATTCAGCATCTTTTGGCTCTTTGGTCATACTATAGGGGACCCAGACAGCTACACCTTGTTGGGATGACACACTTGTGTAACAACATGACCCAGTCCATCCTTTAATGTACCATACGGTATGTTTTTTACCCTTTATATACCTAGCGGTATTTGCAACAGTCCATTTTTTTTTTTTATAACAAGTTTTATTCATTTTATAAACATAAACATACAAATCAAGAACAAAGAACCCGCTCAAATCGATCGGGTATACAAGCATTCTCTAAGCACGGCTCTTCGTACACATTGCAAGTGTCAAATTATCAAGTCCCTCATATAATAAGTTGCAGGTCATCCAAATTATACATGATGCAGATGGGTCTCCACGGGAGTCCAAACGTCTATGGAATCTATACATGAACTCACAACATACTATGTGTCTTCCCATTTTTGCCAGATCTTGCGTGCTTTCCCTGGGCATCCTCTGGTGGTGTATATTCTCATTTCCATTTGCACACAGATGTCCACGTCTGTTATCCATTGGTCGTATTGTGGGGATAAGGATGAGCCCCAGAGTTGGGCCAGATTCCTCTTTACGAGTCCTGTGGTAGTTGCCAACATGAGTCTCTCAAATCGGGAAATATCTAAGTCGTCATCCATCCCAAGCAACAGCAGTTTGGGGTCCATGGGTATTCGTTGGCCCATGACCGCTGACAATCTGTCACAACATTTCTGCCAGAAGATCTGTATTCGTGGGCACTCCCACAAGATGTGAAAAAAGGACCCCCTCGCCTGTTGGCATCTTAGACAGTTGGGGTCAGTTGCTCTCCCCCATTGGTGTAGGGCTTCTCTTGGATAGTATACCCTACGTAGGATTTTAAGTTGGATCAATCTGATTCTAGCCGACATGGCGACTTCCCTTGGGTACATGAGTGCTTTGGTCCATTCTTCCGGTTGTATTGGCCCCACATCTCTTTCCCATTTTGCTTTCAGATCTGTAAGTTCCGTTGTGGCGAAAGAGGCTATTGCATTGTACATTATGGAGGTTATTTTGCTGTCGATACGTTCTACCACAATGTTCCTCTCAATTGGTGTGCAATCTGGAATATTCGGTAGGTCTATCGCACATGTGGTAAGTGCATGATGCATTTGTCTGTAATGAAAGTGTTCTGTGGGGGATAGGTTGAATTTGTCCCTCAGGGTCTGGAATGACATTATCACTCCGTTTTGAATTATGTCTGCTAGCCTCGTTATTCCAGCTGCCTCCCAGGCCGCCCATTTCGGCAGTTTACCCAGCTCTGGTAATCGCCTATTACGCCATAGGGGCTGTGCCAACGTGAGCTTCCCATCCCATCCTAGATGCTTGTGTGCGTCTCGCCATATTTGCGTTCTGTGTGCTCTAATTGTGTTGGGGATCATGCGTACCTTGCTATGGTAGAGGGTCTCTAGTGGGGAGAGCCCCATAACCATCTGGCTATCCGCTTTAATGTGTGGTAATTCAGGGTTGTTATGCAGGATGTCATTTATTATTGGCATCTGGGCTGCCCAATAGTATGTTTGTAGGTGGGGGAGTCCTATACCTCCTTCCCATACGGAGCGTTGCAGGGTTTTTAGTGCGATCCGGGGGTGTCCTCCACCCCAGAGGAGCTTTCTGAGAATCTCGTCTGTTTTGTGGAATTCTATTTTGGGTACATACAGTGGAGCGTTTTGGAGGATATATACGAATCGGGGTAGAGCGAGCATTTTAAACATTGCTGCCCTTCCTAATAGGGTGAGAGGGAGGGTCATCCAGTGTTTCACGTCGTTTGCGAATCTATCTCTGATTGGGTGTAGGTTTTGGGATACATATTGCTTGAGGTCCGTCGTAACCTGTACCCCAAGGTATTTAAACTGCTCGGTTTCTATTCTGTATGGACAATTGCATAGAGCTGTCGCATCAGTTCCTTGGATCGGAAATAGAATGGATTTGCTATAGTTTACTCGTAGACCACTAAATGCTCCATAGCTGTTTAATATTTGGGTAACGATGGGGTATGACACTGGTGGGTCGCTCATATAGATCAGTAGATCATCGGCATAGAGGGAAACTCTATCCTCCCAGTCCCGGGTCCATTGGAACCCCCTCCACAACTGTGAGTCTCTCAGCATTATTGCCAGGGGCTCAATTGCCAGTGCAAATAGCATCGCCGAGAGGGGACACCCCTGCCTGGTCCCTTTACCCAAATTAATGGTGCGTGAGGTCCATCCGTTCACCCTTATCTCAGCTGTCGGTGTATTGTAGAGCAACTTGACCCAGCCTATGAATTGCTCACCCAACCCCATCCTACCCATGATGCACCACAAGGCCCCCCAGTGGACTGAATCGAAGGCTTTTTCGAAGTCAATCGTGAGGAGTGCTAGTGACTCCCGTAACGTTGGGGACTTTTCAATGGCGGCGTGCAGTCTATGGATATTCATGCGTGTGGATCTCTGCGGCATGAAGCCACATTGGTCTGGGTGGATAAGAGTGTGTATGACTGTCTGGAGTCTGTTAGCCAAAATCTTGGCTAGTATTTTGGTTTCTATATTTATAAGTGAAATCGGCCTGTAAGAGCTGCATATGTCTGCTGGTTTGCCTTCCTTATGAATCACCACTATGGTGGCATTTCTCAGGTCCGGGGGTAGGGTTCCTCTTTCTTTGGCATACAGGAACATTTTATGCATATATGGTACAATTTGTTCATTGCCAATCTTTTTCCAAGCCTCCACTGGGAAGCCGTTAGGCCCTGGGGTTTTACCATTTTGGAGTTGGGATAGGGCTGTTGATAGTTCTTCCTCTGTGATTTCTGTTTCTAAGCTCATCCTTTGCGTATCACTTAGGTGTGGTATGGTGAGTGTATCTAGGATGCTGGGATCCACTGCAGTCGTCGGGGAGGCGTATAGTGTCTCATAGTACTCTGCGAAGGTTTCAGCAATGGCCGAATCAGTCCAGGTCCGTTCAGCTTTCATGGTGGTTATACATCTTATCTGGCGCTGCCCCTCCTCTCTTTTCTCCAACCACGCCAGCATCTTGCCGGCTTTGTCTCCCGTCTCGTATAGTCTAGTGCGCATAGCTCTATGTGCTTGTTTCGCACAGGTGAGTGTGATATTATGCAGCTTCTTTTGTGCCGCTTGCAGGGTTCTGTTGTCGTCTGGAGCGCCTGTATTTATATATTGCATTTCGACATTTCTGACCTCTGTTTCAGCGTCTTCAACCTCCTTCCTGTGCGCTTTTTTGTGAGCAGCAGTCCAACTCAGTATTTCACCTCTCAGTGTTGCCTTGTACGCCTCCCATATGGTTCCTTGGTCGTCTATCGAGTCCTGATTTAATTCAAAATATGAGGCAGTGGCTTCCTGAATTTTTCCCACTAACTCTGTGAATCCTAGATAATATGAATTCAGGCGCCAAGTCAGTGGGGGCATGGGTCTTTCTGTTTCGAGTAGGATCATCAGCGGCGAGTGGTCTGAGATCCCTCTGGGGTGTAGCGTTGCCTCCCTTACCTTGTGTATGTCTTCGCCAGGGAGGAAGAAGTAGTCTAGTCTAGACAACGATGCGTGTGCTCCCGAATGGAAAGAGTATTGTTTCTCCGTCGGATGCAGATCTCTCCATGCATCCTTCAGTCCCATTGCTGTAGCGAAGGTGGCTATTTTAGTTGGTATCGCTGGGTTTCTCCCTCTTATATGTGTGCGGTCTAAGTTGACGTCATTACGTCATTGAAATCTCCACCTACTACTAGTATATCTGCAGTGTTGTTGGCTATGATCGGTGTGATGTCGTCGAGAAAGGCAGTCATAAGCGCCGGGGGAGCATAGATCGCCAGTATGGCAATGGTTTGATTCCATAGCGATCCTTTTATGAAGACAAATCTTCCTCCGGTATCCAGGGTTATGTTGGATATCTCAATAGGGATTCTCTTGTTTATTAGTATTAGCACACCTCTCGAGCCCATTGAAAAACCTGCATGTATTGCTGTACGGTATTTGGTTCTTTTGAAGAATTGGCACCGTGTGCCAGCTAAATGCGTCTCGGTTAGCAGTGCTATGTCTGGGTTGTGACGATTCAGGTATTGTGTTACCAGTCTTCTTTTGATGCAGTTTCCCAGGCCATTGACGTTCCATGTCATGATATTAAGTTTTTTGGTATTTGGCTCTTTCGCACTCATTCCTTGTCCTGTTTGAATGTCCGTGTCAGTGATAGCAGTTTAGGCGAGGGGAATCCCGCGCTATGGGTGTTTGGACTGCCCTGTTTTCTTCCCATCTCAAAGTGCTTGTCTGAGCCGTGCTTTCCTTGTTGCCAACAAATAACGCGAACAAGTCCCAACTCTCCCCCCTCCCCATACTCCTTCCCCAACTGAAGCATCTGTCGCCCACACAACCGAACTTAATCAAACCGTTGAACTTGGGGTGTCTCTAGTCACTGTGGCGTTGGAGGCGCCGTAGTGGAGAGTCTGGGTATTGTATTGGGCGCCGTGGGTTGGAGGTACCACGGCGGGTGATTGCAAGTTTCGTTCTGTTGCGGTTGCAATCGGGGGGGTGGCTTGCGTGGTGTGGTTTATCGCAGCCGCCAGCCATTCTGTGTAGTATTTGTTCCAGCTTGTGCCTCCGATTGTTCAGTTGCGGAGAGCGTTACATGCAATGATCTGTCGGTCATGTTTACTCATCGGCATTTTGTGGTAATTCTTCCATTTGTTGCTGTGGCGGTTCATTTGGCGGCCTGTTTGGTCGAGGTCTGTTTCTTCGGTTTTCCTGCCGTCTCCATGGGCCCCACTCGCCTTCTAGGTTGCGTTCCGCCCAGCTCCATGCCTCTTTTGGATCCGTGAAGTGCACAGTAGTGCCTTTGTGGTAGATTTTCAGCTGAGCTGGGAATAGCAAGCCGTATTTCACATTCAGCCCTTGAAGTCGCTTTTTGAGAGTGTCAAAGGATTGCCTTGCTCTTTGTACTTCTTTGGTAAAGTCAGGGAAGAGGGCTATCCGGGAGCCGTTATATGTCATGGCCCCTTTCGTCCTTGCCATGTGGAGAATCGCATCTCGGTCCCTGTAATTTAGGATCTTGGCTATCACCGCTCGTGGTGGTGCTCCGGGAATTGGTCTGCCAGTCGGTATCCGGTGTGCCCGTTCGATTGAGAAAAAGTTTGAGAGGGATTTGGGAGCGAATAGATCGGCGAACCATTGTTCGAGGAACAGCTCCATGCTGGGTCCTTCTTCTTTCTCCGGCAGGCCGAGGATTCGGATATTATTCCTTCTCGATCGGCCTTCTCCTTCTTCCACCCTCTCTTCCAGTGTCTTAATGCGGTCTAGTGCGGCATTCACTTGTTGACCCATGCTTCTTATAGTGTCCTCCGCCACTGATATGCGCGTTTCCGCCTCCCCTGTACGGGATGATAGTTTCTGCAGATCATGGCGCAGCAGGGAGACCTCTGTGCAAATGCTATCCATTTTGACTTCGATGGCGGATCGAGAATTGGAGATAGCGTTCATCACGTCTCTAAGGGATATGTCGTCCTCGGGCTCTGGCTCTGGTGCTTCGACAGTTCTGCTCTGAGCCACAGGTGTCGGGGCAGACGTTGTATATTGCTCCATTGTGTTCTGGGTTCCAGTTCTTCTAAGCCTTTCTTTGCCCATTTCTGGTGTGTGGGGAGAATAATGCACGTGCGTTCCCCCTGGCTGTTCTTCGTAGTAGGGGTGGGGGGGGTGGAGACGGGCTGGCGGACGGACAATCCGGGGTGCCGTCTGCTGTGCTTCGGTGTCTCAGGAGGTCGCCTCCCTTCCTTCCCCCTCTCCTTACCGGTTTTGCCGCGTGCCGCTCTCCGGTTCCTTTCGTCGTCGCAGCGGTCGCTGCTGTTGGCGGCAGGCGCTCTACAAGAGATTGGAGCGCCCGCTCAGCTTAGGCCTGTAGTGCTGGTCTCCCAAGATACGCTGGTGTCGTAGGCCTCGGCGTAGCCGGGATATCTTCCCGGAGGATAGCTAGCCCAGCGAGGGCCCCGGGGAGCGGGGAGGTGGTTGCTCTTTTCGGTCAGCAACGATAGTCAGGGCTGCCCGTGGGACTATAATGTGTCGCCGTCGGCCATTTTAATTTTGTCTTGGCGCCGACCGCCTCTCTCTCTCCAACTGCCGATATCTCGGGATTGACGCTTCGGAATTAGCACCAGTTGCAGATATTGTTCCTACTGGGTTTCCGCCACCCTTGAGGAACTTTTTTAGGGCTATATTTGCCCAGATTCGTAGGATATTTCAGGATGTAGCTGGCGGCTTCGGGAGCTCCACGGGCTCACGTCTTCATCAGTCGCCGGTTGGCTGCAACAGTCCATTTTTACTTACATTTGATTTACAATTGTTTGATAGGATGAAGACTCTGCTATAACGATATTAACTCTAGTTCCTTGTTACTTTATAACATGACTATAGACTCTTCTAACTAGTGTACTACCTTTTGCTTTAAGAACCCATATGGCTTATTGGATAATTCGCTGTCTCTAAACATTCAGTCTATGTTATTATCATGTAAACTGACATTATTATTATTTTGTATATACTTCTCTAGAGTCACTGTGATTGACACAACGAATAATTACAGCCCCTGATGAAGAGAACATTATCTCGAAACGCGTTGGGCATTGTTTCTTTGAAAAATAAATCCTGATTGGATAACCAACTCTTCTTTGAACTGATGAATATGTTTCGATACTAAACCGATATCTTGAATTATTATGTTGTTTCATTTAACTTGAAATTGATTTACTCCATTTACTCTGATTCCCCTCTTGGGAATAAACCTTTACTCAGCTTGCTTAAGCGATAAATAGAGTGCAGGGGACGGGAGTTCCCTAATCAAATACTACTTTATTATCAGCTCAAAGAAAGTAGGGAAACCTGGCGAACAGAAAAATGGCAGCTCAGACTATCTCAATGATATTTTGAATATTCAAAGGCTTTATACTTCGATGTATGTCAGCTATGACATCATCCTATGTGGCAAATATTAAAACACCTGCCTGGTGAAGGGATTGGGTGTTGTTAACATAAATGGCTGCCCCTTATCTTGTAGGCACGCCTCGAACTAACTCTAAATATGTATAATACAGTTTTACATAAGCCTTCATGATTGGTTGTCATTCTCTCCCAACCTTGGATTATAGGCTCGTTAGCAGCACGTGAGCAAAGCAAAACCCAGGTGCGGGGAACAACGTCAGACTACTACCCACTTGGCCCATTAGCCTACCATCTCTCACAGTTACGCCCTGAGCCAACGCTTCTTCTTTGTAGTTGACCTTGCTGACTGTTCTCTTCTATGGGACTTTTAAGGCAGTGTAGGTACATCACTATCTTCATTTAGAGGCTAATGAATAGGCCTTGTTTTCAAGTCTTGAATAACATGTGAGGGGACCACAATTTTGCCCATTTTGACCTTTTATTTGATGCTGTTGAATTCAATTATACTGGGTGCTATTACTCCTCTTGGCCCTGAAAACCTGGTTGCTCCATCTCACATACGCTTTCTGTGCCTTTAATTGTTCATGATTGGCACATGCAAATGTTTTCTTCTTTGCTTAATCTAAGAGAAATATGTGATGCATACATAGACATCCTCTTCGATTCTCCTTGTGCCTTGCAATTGTTCCTTGATGTGGCATCTTTGATCCCAGGCCAATAGACATTCTTGTTCTTAGCAGAAAGCTGTTTTTCCAGCGCCTTTCAGCTCTGCATCCTTGGTCTGTCTCTGGGGTAGTTTGGTCATTCTTATCACAAGTCTGACATCCATATTTTTATTCATGGGTGCTCTAAATGCATTATGTTTTCGTCTACAGCAAGTTTCTATATGTCGTATCTACATTGCGTTTCGGCGTACATACTTTCATTGATCCTCTTATTTTCTAAACAAATGTGATTTCTTTTTCTCTGCGTACATGTTTCTATTATTACTTCAATTATATCTTTATTCATCAGGTATTTGCATGTCGTTTCAGTACATCCTCATGTTGTTTCTTCATGACGTCACTTTTCTCTGGTCTAATTTTTCTCATAGCTCTTATATGCCCAATGATGTATGTAGACATCCTTGAACTACGTTAGTGTAAGGCTACATATGATACGGTTGTCTAAGCGCACAACGTCTTTCGTAACTTCGATGCAGTATACGAACGCTACCTGGTATCACACACAGTGCTCTCTTGCTATTATTCCAGTATGACCGAGGTGATGGGGTGGGCAGTAGAGATGATGTGTACATCTGCCTCTCTACAAACAGTTAAGTGTTATGCTTTTATGGGTTCCATCAGAGGGCCATCAGGGTGTGAGAGGTAGTAAGCAGAATATCAGGGAGCAAAGTGGCAGAGATACTGGTGAATGATTGGCTTGGATGGCCAGAGCGGGTGCTAATGTTCAATTTTAACTGAAGTCCTATTTTGCATTATTTGATGTACAGTAACCTTACATCCATTACATAAAAGCAATTTGCACCCAGGAAAGGGCGCTCAGCCAATCAGGTAGCTGGAAACGCAGAAAAGAACACACAGTGTACCATCCACATTTCTCCAGCCACCCGAGTCCCTTCACTGGGTGCCGCCATCTTGATTGTGGGGAGGCAACAGGGATCCCTTCTCTGTTGCTTCCCCAAACCCCCACCATCTCCCTCACCCCAAGATATCCCATAACCTTCCCCACGTCCTCCCTCCCTCTGCACTGACCTGCTGGACATGAGATTTGTGCTCCGGTCCCAGCGCATTTTCCCACCCACATCTGCCAAATCCCTATTCTAGTTGTTATGTTTGTGGCCATCGTGTTTTTTTTTAATTTCATGTGAGAATGGGCTCACTCAAAAAGAGGAGTCGATCTCCCATGAGAAAAAAAGAACACAATTTGCACCCCGAACAGAGCCCTGGGGTGCAAATAGCAATTACTCCTTTGTCGGGGGTGCATACAAGGCCATTATGAGTCCTAAGCCATCGCAGAGATCCGAGCAAACAGGCTATTAACAGGCCTTGTACACCCCCAACACAGAGTGATAGCTATATTAGCAGTTTACAATGACCCCCCTACCCCTTCTATGAATCCGGTACTTTGAAGCTGAACCACAACAGCAAATTGAATTGTGCCTAAGGCGCACTCATATATTATAACTCCCACATAACATGAGACAACACAATACTCTTCCTTAAAGTGCCCATCTCAAGGCTTTGAAGCAGCCTTCAGGTATACAAAGTACCCTAAGTGTTCATTCCATTGAACGTTTCAACATTATTACAAGTTCAAATCTAAGTGCCATAATGAGTGTAATTACTAACCAATGTAATAGTACTTCATTTACGTCCCTCCAAAGGATGTAGGGCAGAGCACTTAATTATTCCAAAATCATGCAGTCAGGGTTGTTGCTGGTTTTGAAAACGTTTACCACACTACCATGCTTTGCCATTCATCCCCCCTCTTCCATTTCCTGATGGACCAAAAGATGATTTTTAAAATTGTGTGCTTGACTAAATCAGAGGGAATTATCGGTTAAGGCCCCCACACACCCACGAAAGTACAACCTCCCTCAGGTCCACTTCTGGTTGAATGGAAACAAGACTGTGGGTCCCACACTGAGATTGGAGAGCAAGTTAGTTCCGAGAGCAGAGGCATCGCTAAGGGTGGTTGGGGGGGGGGGGGCTTAGGCACTGGGTCCTTTAGTTATATCCCTGGATAGAAGCTGGCTCCAGCCAAAAGACTAGCTAGCCCTGAGCCCTGACAGTCCCGACATTCGCATAGCCCCCGATCTTTCCCAGACCTAGCAACAGCCCTGTCAGAGAGAGAGGGGCGGGAGAATAGAGATTGCCCCTCTGCTACTTGAGTGGAGGGAGGAAGCGTGCGCCCATGCTGTCTGTGCTGCACTAAACGTCATTCTTTCAGAGGGTGGAGAACAGTTGGGGTGATCCATGTCAGTGCTGCCCTGAACATCACCTTTTGCAAGCCGTACCTCCACACTTCCAGACTTCCCCTAACACATTGATTATGACAGCATATTTAAAGATGTGTACCACTGAGGCAATGGTGGATCAACTTCAGCAACCAGGTGGCTTCTTGACCTGGGACACCACTTTACCGAATGTCCTCACATTAAATGAACAAAGATTACATCTCCCGGGATGAATTCGTTTGTTAAAGTACAGGACCAGGCAAGTGGTGTCCTGATTAGATTGTGCCATCTGGACACACATGAGGGCAAGGTAAACAGTTTTACTCACCTGGGGCACAACATGAAAATGTTCGAGCACCACTGGCCCAGGTGGAAATAAAGGTGGTAGGAGTTTGGAAGGATTACCGCGAATCCAGTCCAATATGTGAATATAGCAAAACAATACCCAGCCAATGACCATGGCCCTCATTACGACCCTGGCGGAAAGGGGAAAACGATGGCGGAAATGCAATACCGCCATCGAAAAGCGCTCGGTGCGACTATGACCCGTCACCGCAAAGTACGAAGCCATTAGCGACACCGTAGTGAACGCCAACGCTAACTGCACTAAGCACGCGCGCGCGCACCATGCCAAACCGCAAACACCACCATGGTGCAACGGTACGCCAATTCCGACCCTAGCGGACATGTACCTAACGCCATCAGGCATGGCGGAATGGACCATTCCGCCATGGCGAGAAATACGGCATCGTGAACCAACCGTAAATGGCCCACTGAGTGCCTGTACTCCACTCCCTGGCCACATTGCACAACTCCTGGCAGGCGCAATGTACTCACACCATGCAACCAGTGAAATCTACAATTCACCCATGCATGCCAACGTAGAAATGCATGCAGGTGTTCGAAGCGCCCCGTGAGTGGGCATCCATGTACGGCATTTCACCATAGCCGTACTGATGCAGCACAGGCATGTGAAGGTACAAGACATCAAAATGGAAATCAAGAACACATGACACAAAACAACAGTAGTCCCCCATCGCTTGCCACCAGCGCAAGGCAACATCCAAAACAGCATCCTGAGGGGGATTGCACCAGACCTGTACTCTTGCCAGTAAACAAACCAACCATCAGCAGAAGCATGTACCACACAAGTTGGCAGAGTGACTGAGCAGCCAGGCACATCCCAAGAGGGGCCGATGGGAGCTGCAGGGCACAGATGGCATGAATACAGAAGCTATTCCAATGGACATGACCCCAGTCCCCCTCCAACAAACGCACGCAAACACAGGCACCTGTGACCAGCCACATTCTGAACATCCCATCATACCATCAATCGACCTGGCTGACAGGCACCAGTCGGCCAAAAGCCAATCCCCCGCCCCTGAACAGCACATCATGTAAACAGTCACAATGGCAGCCCCTATCCGTGACCACACTGTGCTACGTAGGCAAAAGCGGCCAGTACTGTACCACACAACTCAACTCAGAAGGCGGAACACAATGCAGATCATCTCGCAATACATACCGCCACAAATCGAAAATCGCCACATCACCTGCAAAGAATAACGCAACACGCCAAATATCGGAATACAATTTAAATGCACATCCAAATGACAAAGGCCTCACAGCAATTTGTAAAATAACACCAAAACATCCATCATCACCGAGGGCTGCATCTGCAATAATTGACCAGCTTCCACTTGTGTGACGCCCTGTACCATCATGGCACACAGGGCCAACATCAACGTTCCAAAAGGCAACATGGAAGCGGCAAGAACCGCAGGTCCGTCCCATGAGGCAGGCACTAGTCCAGCTGAAAGGCCGAAATGTTGCACCTAGCCACCAGAACAGCGTAAGGGCATGTGGCCCATTGGCGATCGTCCCATAAGATCGTAATGCTGCTCCACTGATTCACCCGAAGCTGCAGGTGTCGAGAGTAAAAACCATCTGGAGGAGTGGCGTACAGATGGCATCTGCAATAGGGCAGGAGATACCTGTCACCAAAATGAAACACAAATTAACCGATTGCACTACATGACACATGATGCATCACTATCTTCATTCAACACACCAAATCCACACCCATATGCATGCTAGCCCACTCCAAAGGAATATACACACCCCTAAATCAGTATCGATACATAACGAAACCAATCGAGGTTAATACACCATTGGCAACGTCGGTTACTGTGCATGCGTCCGTCAAGATAGAACCCATGACATGGGATTAGTAACGTGCCTAGACACAAGTGTATGAAGGCGCGTCGAGACAGGGAGGATCCGACAAGGGCAGATAGACGTAAGTCCCACTATGGCAGCCTTGCATCACATAGCGCAGGGGAAGGGGATTGAATCAAAAAACACATGTACATGGCAGACCCTAAATGGAATCATCTGTCCATGCATCCATTCATCATTCCCTCATCCCGCAATGAAAACGCATGAACATTCACTCACATAATATGTGAAACTTCCATCGCGTCTGTGCGTAATGCAGTCTGCAAAAACCACTGTGCTCCTGGCCGGATCTGTAGTGTCGTGAAGCTAGATGGACTTGGGAACGTCCTGCCTTATCGTCCACTACGCTATTGCGCATCCCATTCAATTCATGTCATTCATTGCTTGCTCGTTATGGGCCCTGTCCCAAGGACATTCAACAATAGAACGTTACATTTCCAGGCAGACCTGTGGGCGTCTCCTCACCGCTACTTCGCAACCAAAAATCCTGGCCTTCGAATTCCTCACTTGCAACATTACGTCGAAAAGGCTTCTGTGAACGCTTGCATTCACAATTACATCAATGTAGTGCGGCTGTGTGTCATAATGCTAACTGGCTGCAATCACAAATGGGACGCCACGCCCGTCGGTGAAGTACGATACTGTGCTGCATGAGGGTCGGCCATCGATCGAGCCCTACATACCACTGACTCTTCACAGGTATGTAAGCGGCTGCAATCATAGCATGTGTAACAATGGGAGCATAGCATGAAAATCAGTCAAAGTACATCACACTGCCATCGGGATTTGATACATGATTCCAATCCCAAGATGCCATGCGGCCAAATGCAGCCTTACGTGCGGGACGTGCTCGGCCAGAAGGGATTGCATCTGCCACAGATTCATTCAATCAGCACAGGTGGAGGCCATACAGGCCGACAGCACATATATAGCAGACCCAAACCCCTCCCACAACCACTCCCACTCCAAAATGCTACCGGCAGGACTAGCGATGTTGGGCCTGGGGCACCAGATAGCACTGCAAGTGCTACAACTACAAGAAGACGACGAACAACAACAGGTACAACAACCGGGCGCACAGGGGAGACGGAGGAGAAGGAGGAGGAGGAGGGCAAGGCAGGGTCAGCAAGGCCCACAAGCACTGCCACTACCACCACGCAGGCGGCCCGCAATCCCACGCCTCCGAGCTGATCCGTTCAACCTCACTGCTGAGCAGATCCACACCCTCTACCGTTTGGACCGGGACACCATAATCGCCATTGTGGACATGACACATGCTGACCTCGTGAGCATGATAGATAGCCCAACCGCCATCCCACCCCTACTGAAGGTGGTGTCTGTACTCCACTTCCTGGCCACAGGCACCTACCAGCACACAGTGGGACAGTTGCATGGCATTTCACAGCCACTGTTCTCACGGACACTCTCCCAAGTGCACGATGCCCTCCTGAAGCACGCCGACGACCACATCACACTACCACGCACGTACCAGGAGATTACCAACGCAAAGGTGGGATTCCATGCACTTGGCGGCATCCCGGGTTGCATTGGTGCCATCGACTGCACCCATGTTGAATTGGTTGTCCCACATGCCATGGAGGTCCAGTACCGCAACCGGAAACAATTTCATTCAATCAATGTGCAAATGGTGTGTGACTCCAACAAGATCTTTACGCATTGTTGTGCCAGATTTCCAGGATCTACCCATGATTCTATGGTCCTGAGGAACACAAGAATACCACGCTACATGGAGCGACACGCAGGGCACAGATCCTGGCTACTCGGTGAGTCTCATTCCATGCATGACATCGTGGCCCATTTGATGCGTCAATGACCTTGCAGGAGGGGGGGGGGGCTACTTAGCACTATCATTCCACTGACACCCTTTATTCGTCCCATACAGGTGATGCCGGGTATCCACTGAAGAGATGGCTCCTTACACCAATCCGGAACCCACAGAACCAGCATGAGGAGGACTACAACCATGCCCACTCACGTAGCCGTGTGGTCATTGAACAGGCATTCGGCCTACTGAAGGCTCGTTTCCGCAGCCTCAGCAGGTCTGGCGGGGCACTCATGTACAGCCATGAGAGGGTTTCTAAGATGGTCATGGCATGTGTCATGCTGCACAACATGTGCATACGTAGGAATGTGCCCATGCCCCCTGACGCTGTACTGCATGCACCTGAAGATGATGATGATGAGGGTGGGGATGTGGAGGCACCCCAGGGAGTCCATGAGGCACAGGATGCACGTGCAATCCGACAGAGCATCATAGATGCATGCTTCTAGCAACCACGCATGGTGCCTATTACACGGAAAGGGGACCTGTGGCACTGTGTGTGTGTAGTACAGGCACATAGTGGACTGTACGCCTATGAAGGCCTCGTACGCAAATATCAATGTCCACACATGTCATTGGATGATAATGAAGTGCTGTATTGTTAATGTGATTTGATTCATACACCCTATGGACCCGCCACCCAGTGAAGCCCAACACACCCCCTCCACCCTACTTCCTCCCCCCCCAACACCAGTGTCCAGATATGCATGCTGCCCGTGGGTAGACGCTATTGCAAGCCCCCTCTACGGGTATCAGGGGCACCCCTGCCCGTGGAGCGCAGGTTCCTGCCAGATCTGCGTTGGGGGCTGCCCTGGACGGAACTTGCCACGGATGACGTCTCTGCCTGCTCGCGTCCATGCATGTCTCTGAGGGTTTGTGAGAGCTCCGAGAGCACACGGCGCACAGCAGCAAGTTCAGCACAAACGTCTTTGGACGTCGCATGCAGTTCCCCCCTCAGGCTCTCGGTGCTTTTCTCCATTTGTGCTCTCAGGCTCTCGGTGCTTCTCTCCATTTGTGCTCTCAGGCTCTCGGTGCTTCTCTCCATTTCTCCCCTGAGGCTCTCACTACTTTTCTCTATTTGTGCCCTGAGTGTCTCGGTGGATGTTTCCATGGCTGCCCTGGAACCCCCGCATTCATTTGCATGGTCCTTGAGTAGCGTGGACGCTTCCTGCTGTTGCTCGATCAGCAGGTCGAGGGACTGTTGCCTCTGCTGGGCCATGGACATTTGCGGTGGTGTGACAGGGGGGCTGCTCAACACATGTTGCCTTGGCACAGGACTTGTGGGGGTTGGCCAGTCGTCGTCTTCAGGGTGCCCCTGCGTGGTTTCGTCATGGTGTAGGGGATGGAACATGCAGGGGGATTGGGAAAGGTCATGGATGGTACCTACGTCGCCAGCACTGTTTTCCGTGTCGGAGCATGCTGGCATGACAGCTGTGTCACCTATGGTGCTGCTACCACCAGAGGCAGTGCCATCAGATACGTTCTTTGGGGGGACCTGTGGTGCTGGGGTTGTGGACTTGCTG
Organism: Ambystoma mexicanum; assembly: GCF_040938575.1. NCBI lineage: Eukaryota > Metazoa > Chordata > Amphibia > Caudata > Ambystomatidae > Ambystoma > Ambystoma mexicanum. Next base: position 249,489,446 of record NC_090926.1, on the reverse strand, counting down.
GCTGCTGGGGTGCCTGTTGCAGTCCCCTCCAGTGTGCTGGCACTTGATTCCTGCTGCTGCCGTGTCTTGATCCTTGCACCTGAGGTGGAGGCTCTTGGGACGTTGGTCCTGGCCCTCTTTGCAGGCGTGCTGGTAGGGGTGTCCTGCAGCTCGTCGTTGGTATCGGACCCTGTGGTGGAGTAAAGAGGGGCGAGCGTTAGTTATGGGTCTGTCGGATTTGGAATGGCAACGTATCAAATGCATTGGGGTGGTACATGAGGCTGATATGGGACTGGGCCTTGGAGGTGGTCTCATTTTCGTGTGGATTGAGGATGCATTCATTTGGCTGCCTGCAGTTAGGGGGTGCATGCTGCACATGTAGGGGTTGTTTATGGCATCTTGATTAATTTGTTTATTCATTCTGACTTTTAGAGGGCGCTGTCAGGGCAAAGTATGTATTGCACTATGGGGTCACATGGTACTGCACATGTTCGTGGTTTGTGGATTTCGCATTGTTTCTCTTGGCAAACCTACCTGATTCTCCGGATGTCGGCACTCCTTTCTCCATCCCTCCGACTCCCTCTATGCTCTCCATTCCTATGGTGGAGGCGCAGATCTCCTCCCAGGGGGTCAACTTGATGGGCGACTCTGATCCCCCCCCGGTAGCTGTGGCGATGTTCCTGTTCGCAGAAAGTATGCTGCGTACGCGGATCCGCAGGTCGTCCCACCGCTTGCGACATTGCTGTGGCGTGCGGGGTGTTGTCCCCACCGCACTTACGCGCTGTGCCACAAGGGCCCATATGGCCTTCTTGTTGGCAAGGGCCGTCCTGGTCATTTGACTGGAGAAGACGACGGCGGCATTTTCCTGCAGGGTCTCGGTCAGCACGGTCAGTTCCTCTCGGGAGAAGTGGACCTGCCGCTTGCGATCACACGCTTTCTTGGCTACCTTTCCCATATTTATTTTTTTAACTGGGGTTGCTAACGGGTTGGGATGTGTGTCAGGGTCGGATTTTTAATGGTTGTGTTGGGATTCGGATTTTATAGTTGTGCGGCGTGCTGTTTCCCGTTCCGGCCACATGCTTTTACTTCCGTTTCCGTATATTTACGGTGCCCGTAATTTGCGGTGCCCGCTCATTACGGTGCCCGCTCATTACGGTGACCGCTAAGATGGGTGGCGGTATTGCACCTGGTGCAGCGTACGGCGGCGGTAAGGGCCGTTTTGGGGTCATTTCCGCCATCGCAGCCTTTCGGATTCCGCCATGGCGTAATGCTCGTGCCCGATGGGTCGTAATTAGCCGCACTTTGCTCCTTCGTGCAATGGCGGAAACGCTATTTACGCTGTTGCGGTCCGGTCAGTCAATTTCCGCAAGGGTCGTAATGAGGGCCCATGTCCCTTGTCCGACTAAGAGTTGTAGTGTATAATGTATTTAGCGTTTCTGTTGAGACAATCTTGGCTCCCCAAGTGGCGCGCCATGAATGAGCTTAGGGACAATACATCCCATTGTATGCACTACATGAATGATTAATATTATATTTTCTTAATATAGAGCTACACTTTAGCCTGTCAACCATGGATCTGTGAGGCCCTTTGTGTGGTGTTTATATATGTATATATACAGGGAGGAACAGTGCTCTTTTGATCACAAAATAACTTACAACAGAAAATAAATCAGATTTCACAGGAAGTGGTGAGCTTCTAATAGTGGGGTGAGTTTGAGTGACATTCTGACCAGGTTGTGGGGGGGAGTAAATGGAACAGTCACAGGGACAATACACAAGTGGATACACATAAATGAAGGACAGCCAACATTACACATTTTTAAGTGCAAGTAGGCAGTACAGCCAGCTGTGTTAGGGGTGTGACCATGGTGGGTGAAGTGCTAGAGTGGAGGCAGTAGAAAGTGAGGAACAGAAGCAGCAGGGTTGGGGTCAGGAGAGGAGGTAGGCTTTTTGTTTGGTTTTCAACAAACCGTTGTGCCTACTCATAGGGGATTCCAGTTTTGACAGCCAATGAAAATAGGCCTCATTAGGTAGAGTGGTCTGTATAGGATCACATATTGGTCAAGTGGGGAAGCTGGACTCGGAGCCCAGGTATTCTTTCTGCACTGTTTGGAGTTTTCTGGCAACATCATGAAATGTTTTCTGCAAAGTGGCCCATCAAGAGCTAAACTAGAGCTCAGTGGGCGGGGCTACAAATGTTCTGTATGCTCTATGAGGGCCAGTTGAAGGCACAACCTTTGGTGCAACTGGAAGTCAGGGTCACGGTGAATGAAGGGGTGGAATAAAACAAGGTCCTTATCACACATCACTCCGTATTCATGTACAGTATTTTTCGTTTTTATTTTCCAGCTATGCAAGCAAGCCTGTGAGTACCATAATGCAAAGTGATAATCAAGCCAAGTTAATAATATCATACATGACCTTTGTCAACATGAGATGTTATGTTATTCAGCTGAGAAAAAGTCACCTGCTTTTAGACGTCGGTTGATGCAGACGTGTAGCTTTTGCTTATGTGTGATACGAAGTCAAACTCGGGACAGCACACCTTTAAGGGACATACAAATCAGCTTCAAATCATATCTAGTCAGAATGCTTGCTTATCAGAAAGGACATCAGGTTCAAATCATATCTAGTCAGAATGCTTGCTTATCAGAATGGACATCAGGTTCAAATCATATCTAGTCAGAATGCTTGCTTATCAGAATGGACATCAGGTTCAAATCATATCTAGTCAGAATGCTTGCTTATCAGAAAGGACATCAGGTTCAAATCATATCTAGTCAGAATGCTTGCTTATCAGAAAGGACATCAGGTTCAAATCATATCTAGTCAGAATGCTTGCTTATCAGAAAGGACATCAGGTTCAAATCATATCTAGTCAGAATGCTTGCTTATCAGAAAGGACATCAGGTTCAAATCATATCTAGTCAGAATGCTTGCTTATCAGAATGGACATCACCAACAGCTCCATTTGGTTTTAAAGCCTGCTGGTAGAATGGAAACATATTTTTTCTATTGAGCGATCTGAGAAGCCAAGAACATCTTCAAGAGAATTATATATTATATATATAATATATTATACTTATATAGCATACTCATAGGAAGGGGCACAAAATTACAGTGTGGGTTTGTGGGGTAATTTACAGAAAGAAACTTAACACAAACTATGGAAATCTACTGGTGGCTTTAAGTACAAGTGAAGTGCTAAACTTCGGGATTGTCTTTGTTGTGTACATGAAATTGAAAGCAGTCACATTGAGCAAGCAACAGCATGCCGCACTTTTGTGAATTCCAGGGACACAAGCCAAGACATTCCAAAGAGAACGGAGAGGTGAAAACTGTGATTTCCAGCTGCTCAGAAGAGCACCTTTTATGACTGTTGGGTGTCGCCAGAGAGGCCCCAAAAGAGGTCGCCTCTCCAAACCCCTCCAAGTTGAAGAAGCTCTGTGACCCCAACTAATGTGAGTCTCCTGAGCAGAGCCGGCCTTATTGGGGGGCGAGCCGAGCGACCGCCGGGGCGCCACGCCCCCCCGGGCACCTTTTGCTCCTGCCACTCCATCTCGGAGGAGTCTTCCAAGGGCTCCCCCGAGCTGGCGTTGTGGGAGAAGGCGCAGCAGGTGGCCTTTTACTGTAAAATGTGCCCGCGGCAGGGGGGTGCATTTAAATGCGCCCCTCTGCCGCGGGCATTTTTCACAAGAAAAGGCACCATTAGGCATTAGCCCCCCACCACGTCAGCTCCGGGGAGTCTTTCAAGGGCTCCCCTGAGCTGGCGTGGTGGCAGAAGGCGTGGCAGGCACCTCATTGCCATTGAATGAACCCGCGGCGGCGGACTCATTCAGTGGCAATGGGGTGATAACGCGCCCTATTTAACCTCCTCGCCGCAGAGGTTAAAAAAAAAAAGTGGCCCCCTCCTGGCTCCACCCCCTTCCACCCTGCCCCCTGTTAACCAGGGGGGCGCGGTGGGGGTGCCAATTCGCCAAGGGCGCTGCTGCCCTTAAGGCCGGCCCTGCTCCTGAGCACCATGTATCAATGCACGCAGTTGAGCTGCAGTGGTCCTTTGCTCAACAGCCCAAATGCAAACAAGGAAACTGTCCAGAGCTGTATATATGTCTCATGCTTTGTACACATCATTTTACTGTCAGGGTGATTATTCTGACAGAGGCAATGAGCACCATACCAAGTGTGCATTGCATGCTCAGAAGGAATGCACGTTTCGAGTACTAGCACAAACATGCTTCATAAATTGGTGGTCATTCTTATATTCCCAAAATGCACTTTGTATTTATGCAAAGCATCCAGCATCCTATTTTCAGGGCGTGCACATCAATTGCCACTTATCTCTGCCCTAGTGTCCCGCCCACACCACGGACAATCCGGCTTCAGTCCCAAACACACCACTGACAATTCACCCCTCATCCCTGCGCGCGAAGGTGGGGGGGAAAGCGGGGAATCCGTAAATGTTTTCCATTTCCAGCACTGGCCATACCCATCCATAGATTGCAATGAGCGCTCCACTTCCCTAACCAACAGCGTCTGATTTCAACCCCTTGGAAACCCACGCATGCAGAACCTCCCTTTTTGCCTTTGACTGCAAGACTGTGGATAACTGTAGGTAACTTTAGGAGCACACTCTTCTCTGCTACTGAGGCGTTAGCGCCCCACGTGAGCCTCTAATGTTACACTTTTTCATAAGTGCCTGAAACTGGGATAGAGAACAGTCCTGAATGCAGAGTTTGAAAGAATGAACGGTGCCCATTTGCTCACCCCTTGCATGCTTTTAAAGCTTCGTTTGTTATTTAGGTCCATTGTTAAGGCATTGCTCATGACGCAGCCAGCAAGGATTTTGTTTCCGAACTCATCTGGCCAAAGGGGCGTACACAGGACCGACTATGTCTGACCTCGACAGAGCCACAGAGGGAAGTTGGCAGGCTTCCACCAGAACAACCTCCAACGGTTCTAATGCCCTTGATAAAAAGACAACACTTGCTAAATGGTGTACACCCGCAAATGTAGGTAACAAGCGAGGGAACATTTCTCAACACGCATTAACACGCCCACAAGCGTGTCTGCATGTCGAACATCTTTCTCACATAATCACCAAAAATAAACCGGCAAAAACAATGATATGAAACACACTTAAAATCAGAAGTTAGAATCTACCAGAAAAAAAGACAAAACGTAATACATTTGAAAACGGTACACACCTACAACGGTAGGTAGGAAACGAGGAAACATTCCACTAACAAAAAAACAATTCTCCCAAGACTCAACCACTAAATGTTTTTGTAAGTAAAAAATAACTTGTTACAAAATGTTCTGCCGTTTACTTTTGACATCATCAAGGAACAATTAATACCATGGAGATGAATACTGCTACCAAAAGTCCCCTGAAAGCAATACACACCAAATAGGCCTACCACAGAACAAAATAGCGTATCCCACCGACACAACCCCGAAACCACTACATTGAACTATTTACTCATGCAAAAAACCTACTCTAGCTAGACCAATTTTAAACACTTCAAAAATGTAATCATTTCCATACAACACTACAGATCTTTCAAAAACCGATGTCCATTTTTACATTTTCAAATTCATTCCAAAGACTGATTGGAAACTGTCATCCCAGCCTAAAAAATAAAAACACAGACAATACAAATGACTACTAACGAACTACAACCACTTAAGTAGTCATGGTCACATATGCCTAATCTAACAAACACAACTTGATAACAAATGATAACTACGTCCTTACAACACACAGAAAAGTGCCTGTCTTTGTCAGAGCACTGAAAAACACCCTTGCAACTACACCTTAGCCACCAAAACTCTGACAGGTCACATTACATTAGTTTTACTTTCACCTCCCTAGTATCGACACATGACCACACACACATAAAAGTCCAGCCCTTTCATGATATTTTGCATGAATAGCATCTGCTTGGATCATTTCCAAAATATCACCCACCGGTCAACACAATAAGTGGAAATTGCACACTCAGAACATTCTGAAATAATCCCCACACCAAGAAACCAGCTTGCAATACATTAATAATATCATGCACACAGTCAAAACCTTGTGACTGCAAGCTAGTTGCCCAACATAATTCACACACAATGTACACGCTACTCTCTTACATAAACAATGACATCAGTGGAGTTGTTTTTTAAGGTGACAAGCTGTAACCATTTCAAAGGGGGAATGGCAATCTTCAGGTTTGAGCTCCTATTAAATATAAAGACAACATTTACACTAAACATAACATAGCGGCACTGACGCCCAATGTAACTAAGCCTTCCAACGTAACAGCGCCTCGATGCCCCTGGGCTGTTTGCACGCTATATAAATTTAAAACTAAATAAATAAAGAAATAAAACAAAAAAACAACATTCTTGGAACCTACACTCTCCCTCATAGATCATAAGTCAAAAAGTGATCTCTGCGCACAGTTATATCTTTACAATGGATATCAGCAACATAGACAGTAAACATTAAAAACATCCTAAAATCACACCAAATTAAAATGTAACTAAATATAAAATTGACTTTATATTAAATTGCTTCAGAACATTAACCCACAATCACACCTAATACAAAAATACCTCTACACATGCATCTACAATTTCACCTGACAGTGGGAAATCTGAACACATGCACCCACACTTAACAGCTTGACTAGTTCATTACAACATACAGGGGGGTCACGTTCTGAAAAGTGGAAATTGCGTATAGAGGATAACCAACATCAGCAATTGTATGCTGTTGGGTCTCCTGCATGCAATGTTCAACTTTTGCGAGGAGTGGTGTACGCTCTGCAGATTGTATTTAATAATGGATTCCTGGGGAATCCACCTGCCTCTGGCAGGTGCCAAATGTAAGTAGAGTCCTTACAAATCCCTACATTATGTGCCTACATAAAAATCACATGCATCCGTTGTGACGAAATGACTACTACTCCACAGGAGTACAGGGTTGAGTGGTGGCTAAAGCGCCTATTCAGACCCATACTACCTTCAAACCAGTGGTAATCCCAATGATAAAGGTGAAGCAGACAAAGCCTGATAGGTACACCTCTTTTGCCCTTTGTGTTAACATGGGCCTAGAGCAGGATACATATACTCTTCCAGAGGGAAGTCGGGTAATAGCAGCAGCAACCCAAACAACATAAGTATAATGGTCACAAAAAGAATGTCCAATCAAGGTGCTATAAAGATATAGGGCCTCATTATAAGTTTGCCGGTCTGGGAACTACAGTACCGGGAAGCTTGGCGGTACCGTAGTTCCCGGACTGGCAAACTACGAGTTGTGCTTCCAGGTGCCTTTGTGCCCGCTAGGTCGGACCTAGCGGGCAGAGCGGCACCCGCAAGCACAGCAAGTCGGATGCACCGGCTTCCTCATGCCATTGAGCCTTATCTTGGGGAAGAATTTTTCTCGGCACCCAGGAATGGGCAAATTCGGCTCCGGCAAGGTTGTAATGACCCGGTAGTTGCCCATTTGTGGGTGCAGGAAAAAATAAAATACCGGCAGCAGCCGTGCCTGTCTTACAGGCACTTCTACTGCCAGCCTTGTAATGAGGCCCATTAGACTTTAATCAAAAAATAAAATGCAAACACCCAACCAGAAAACACTAGGAAAGACCGACCCCTATAAAAGAAAACAGAGAGAATGCAGACTTTATGAAACGGCACCCTGGGTAGATGAGCAGGGGAGTTCAAGCACAAGACTGCCTCAATGTCACTGTTCAAAGGATATGCCTTTGAGAACAAGGTAGAGGGGCTTAAAAGTTACTTTGGTCCCAAAAAGTGGACCAGTGGAACAGGGAATATTCACAGTACTTAACTTATTTGTTTTGGGCACTCAACAGGGCTCAATAGGGCTTCTTGGCACTTAAGCTGCAGTCCAGCTCATGTCAAGATGGTTCAAGTCCATTCAATCCCACTGGCGGTGGGTCGATTCGACATTCAAGATGACAAATTGATACCTTCCAACAATTCAAGCACTGGTCGAGTCAGCAGTTAGACAAAGGCTTCAATGGATCAAGTCGGCATTCGCGACAGCCGTTCGATGACTTGCAACTGGTCGAGTCAGTGCTGAAATCAGTTGCTCTCATGAAGCTCAAGAATACGATTGGCTCACTCAAGATGGTCTGCTACAATGTGTCCAGCCACCCTTTGAACGGTTTGAGATGCAGCAAGTGGTTCAACATTTGGGTATAGTGACACAAACAGCACTGAAGGTCCTCTGGTGGCTCAAAGGCATCGAGCACAGTCAGTCCATCTCAAAGGCGGCTCGAGGTGGTAAAACCGGATTCCAGCTGCTTCTGGGCTTCAGGGTTGCTAGATGTCCCATTTCCAGGTGGTCTGGGGCCCATCCAGGACAAGGTGAGTCTTTCTTTCCTGAACTCCCAGTCCAGTAATCCTGGCTGGTACAACTGTATCCCAACATAGATTCAAATGAATTATTCTTGCCCTCGTGGAAGTCAAGAGATTAATGAGGAGGGCTCTCCTTTTAAACGCAAAATGTCAAAGAGGATTGTCCAAAGGCATGCCTGCTGTAAGGGGTTAAATCCAGATTGTTGTAACAATTGACCTTTGCAATATGACATCACACCCATGTTACCTAGTCTTCAGGAAATGGAGGGGAAAGGAAATAGAAGGGATCCCTAACAGAAGTTAAGATGGTTGGCCCCTACTATAACTTCGTCCCCCATCTCTAACTCTGCCCCCTTCCCATGCCTGGTGAATTCAAAAGGACTCCATTCGTCAGCACCTTGGTTTGAAAGTGGTTTTGTTATGTTAGTGCTGCCTCTGAAGCACTGGTTTCCAGGAAATTTCCAGGGGGGAATTCATGTTCCCCTTATGGGAAGGCATTGCTTCCCTTCACAGGGATCAAAAGAGGCATCATCCTGGCCATTGTCTCACATAGCAGTTGTGAAAACAGTCATGCCAGATACAAATATACATCAATCCTGTCATTGCTGAACCCTGCTCACAGAGCTGATGCTAATGTGAAATTGCTATGGCTTTATAACTGTCTGATGCCAGAAGCTGCCATGCCATCACAGGCATGGCTAGTATTTACAGATTTACCGGCAACAAGAATGTGAGGAATTTGGTCATCCGTATCGTGGGTACATGGATACATCAGGAACCCACGGCTCATTCGTAGTGCATTTCCACACCCACAATCCAGCAACAATCCAAGGATTGGCTACATACAGCATCACCACTGCGATCACAGCAGCAGATATTACGGACAGCACCACCACTGGTGTCAATCCTGATGAAGGCCAACATCCAGCAAGGCTACAATCCAGCCTTCCATGGCCAAAACACACCCGTGTCGATCCCCCGTGACACAACTACAAAAACCATTCTTTGTGTATGTCCTGTAGATATTGTTGTGTACACCCTGTGTTAACTACGCCCCAGACCACTTTCTGTCCTGGGTGTACTTGGTTGAAGAATAAGTCTTCCAGACTGTCATATGTGTCCGTGCACTTAGGTGGAGCTTTTGACCTCAACATCCAAGAGGTTGATACTTACCTTGTATTCCCACTGTATACAATCACACCTGTCGGTTGTCATTCGCTTTCGTGCTTATCGAAAGTTGTGAAAACTAACTAAAAAGAAAACATGTGTTCTTGAAATAAATTGATTTGTTCAGAACCACACATTTTGTTTGTAGGATCTCTCATCCTGATTCTTGTGATATTAATATATGTACCCTCCTGGGTATATCAAGACCCTGCCAGGTGCCCTTATATTAACTATCTTGAGAGAAGGGTACAGTCATATTGGTTCTGGGACATCCCTTGTTCCTGTAGGACTCCCTTACCCTTTCCTTTTACAAAGCACTCTGGGTATGACCTCACATATACAGAAAACTGTTGGTAGGGACCCCAGGATTGGTTCACTAAGGTATGTTCAGCCTACACCAATCACGTACAGTAGCCCACTTGGCTTTAAGAGAGGGCTAGAGCCCCTCTTTCAAGCAGATCATCTGAAGACCTCACTTGAAGCAGAAAGAAGAACTCATCCTGGGACCCTGGCTGAAGGTACAGTCTGCCTTACAGCTTCTGCCAGTGAAGGAAGGCCAGGAACATCCAAAGAAGGAAGCAAGATCCCTCGCCTTAACTTCTCCCAGGGAACAGAGGGAGAAGAGTAGAATAGAACTCAGAAGACCCTCAAGCCCATCAGAAAGGGTACCCAGCGAGCACACAGCATGCCCTGCTAGGTTCTGCAGCAAGCTCCCTGGACAGGGAGTGCCAAAAGGTCTCTGAACCCAAAACTAAGGACAAGGCAGCTGCCAGCAACACCCTCCCTAGCTCAGGGCTTTCTGCCTCAAAGAACAACCCAAACCCATTCAAGAGGTGGGGAGAAGTGCAACGACGAGCACCTGCCGACGTCCACCTTAAAGGACATTCTCAAGCCAGTCGAGATCCTCGATCCGCAACCACCTGCAATGCTGACTGCCATCAATCTTCGAGCTACCGCCATCAAGCCACAGTCGCTGAATGAACCCACGATGTCTCGACTTGTGCTTGAGAACCACTGATCAGCACTGAGATGACCCTGAGTCGCCGTGAAGCCCCACCTGCAGCCGTTGGCTAAGCTTTACTCGCCGAAACATCTTGTCGCCTGATACCCGCTGCTGACTCCCGTCTGGAACTCTGTCACAGAAGCCTGAAAAGCGCCCTAAAGCCGAGTCAACGCTGTCGAGTAGTATGAGCAACTACAGCAAGTGGTACATTGTGGATCTGTCCTCCTAGTCCTTCACAGAAGGCCACTTCAGACATTGTAAGATCCTTTCTGCCTCTTTGTTGAAGCCAAGAATCCCTTCTACACATATTTCATGAGAAGTACATACACATGTGATGTCATCAGTGATGTCATCAATGACATTTGTGATGTCATCTTTGATGTCCTGGGTATTAGTCTTAGCAGTGCACGGTGGTGGCGCGAGTTATGGTTGCTTAGCTTACCATAACTGGCGAATTTCAAGGGTTTTTCGGTTTTACTTGGAACCATAACGTCCCTTTAACAAAGTTTTTTCACTGAATTTCATAGTTTTTTAGTAGCGCAACTTAACAATAATGACTTTGACTTTATATACATGTCATATGGAACTGACTAGATCTCTTCTTATGAACTTGATGTCCGCAAACTTATTTAATGTTCACGGACATGTTCGGAGAACAGTACCACTACCTAAAAACTGTGGTGGGGGGTGGGGGGGTATGTTTGATTGTTATATCATAATATAGGAACATTTAACAAATTCAAAAAGCAGCACACAAACACATTATATATAGTAATACATAAGAAATGTAACCCATATATGTAACACACTAACCATTCATTTAAATACAATATGTTCTAAAATGGAATATACCACAAGAAGATAAATTGGCTTCCAACATAATTACCTCACAGACACAACAGAACTGAGAACAAGACCAGACCCACTGAATGCATAGGACTTATCTTACCAGAAATAGTAGGTGTACTTCATTTTACTCATATATTTATAAACTTTCTGTATTAGATTAAAAAATATATTATCTTTTTTTTTTTCTCACAGAAATGTCTAGTACTCTGGAATGGCTAGAGGACAATTTCCCACATGAAGAAATGTCACAAGATAGTGAAACTAATGGTAAACACCATTTATTTATTATTTCTTTTATATACATTTAACATATATATTATTTTTTTGTACAGAGCATACCAGAATAGAAAAAAAACTTCAGAAAACCCTGTTATGGATAACAGTCTTCACAATATAGAAGAAAAAATGGATGTATTGTTGGCTAATTTTAATAATTTAAAAACTTTTGTAGAAAATATTTTCAAACCAAAAACCTCGTACCATTGCCCCACATGTACTTGTCCCTCCTCACCATATCCCAGTCAATTATCCCCAAACCCTCTCCATAATCCAAGACGTTTTGATGAGATTTCCATCCCTTCTTCACCTAATACCAATCATGTTGAAACCCCAAATTCTCCTGTTTTTGTTTCTGTTTCTGCCTCACCTTCTCTGTCATAAATTATTAATATATGTTAAATAAAGTTTAATTTTTATATTGTATTGTGAATAGTTTCTGTTTTTTTTTTTAAAAACAATAAAAGTGTCCGCGGACAGTGTGAGTGTTCTGAAATGTTCGTACATAAACGAAAATGGAGGTGTCCTGAAGAACACCACACCTGTTCGTACTGTTCGCTAGCAAGTTGAAACTGTTCTAAGAACACACGTGGTGTCCTGAAATGTTCGTAAAGAAACACAAATTAACGTGTTCTAAAGAACACTATATCTGTCCGTAATGTTCGCTATCAACTTAAAACTGTCCTAAGAACACAAATGGTGTCCTGAAATGTTCGTAAATAAACGAAAATGATGTGTCCTGAACAACAGTACAACTGTTCGTAGTGTTCGCTAGCAACATGAAACTGTACTAAGAACACACGCGGTGTCCTGAATTGTTCGTAAACAAACAAAAATTAAAGTGTCCTAAAGAACACTATACCTGTCCGGTACTGTTCGCTAGCAAGTTCAAACTGTTCTAAGAACGCTATTGGTGTCCTGAAATGTTCGTACGTAAACAAAAATGGAGGTGTCCTGAAGAACACTATACCTGTTCGTAGTGTTCGCTACCCAATTGAAACTGTTCTAAGAACACAATTGGTGTCCTGAAATGTTCGTACATAAACTAAATTACACGTGTCCTGAAGAACACTATATCTGTCCTTACTGTTCGCTACCAAGTTTAAACTTTTCTAAGAACATACGCGGTGTCCTGAAATGTTCGTTTCACGTGTGACGCACTTTTAATTACTTCAGAACCCAAACAGTGTCCGTAGGACATCAATGCGCATGCGCTAACCGATCTCCGTGCACTTGGTGTCCTGCGGACAGGCGCTTCCTTCGCGGACTAGTTCGCAAACGGATCATATGACCGCGCCCACGCTCATCGTGTGTCCTGAAATGCGGACACTGTTCGTGTCCCCGAACAATTTAAAAGTACATTTTCAGTTAATCCATAATATTTTTCAATAAAATCTCACCATGGCACAAGTCCCACATAGCAATCTTGAGTTTCTATATACCTTTTGAAACTTTCCGATCCTTTTTTGTGTTCGATCTGTCCGCGGACAGTGCGCATGTCAGCGGACCGCGCACAAGCACCCTATAAAAGACCACGCCCAAGAGCTTATTCCCCATGTGTTTCTGGCTATTCTTCAGAACACAGTGATTTTTGCTGCCACCTGCAGACTACACCATCATCGAGATGGCATCCTTGGCTGCTGAACTGCCACTTGGTGCTGCACCTGCTTCAGCACCACCCCCACCCCCTCCACCACCACCACCTCCCCAAGGGCCTGAAGAGGGGAACAGGAGTGAGGATGCGGAGGAGGAAGAAGAGGATGATGAGAATGAGGTAGAGGAAATCCCTACTACCCGCACTAGGCTTGGGTGTGGCGGTTATTTACCATTCATGGGAATGGTCCTAAGGCTCGTGCGAACCGTGTTACCTGCAATGAGTGCAAAATGATACTCAGTTGCGGGAAGCACGGTAAGTACAGCTTTGGGACCACTACTATGAAGCGACACCTGAGGTCATTTCACTCTGGGGCTATTCGCAGGGTTGTACCTTGCGAAGAACGTAGCAGGTTGATTTCCTCTACTTCATCCTCTGTTTCTGATCCTGTCACCACAAGGACCACCTCTGTGGGACAGCGTCTTTCTCAAGCTGCCTCACAGGCCATACAGAATGCTGATGACCCTTACCTTTCGAGGGTCACAGTTGTATGTATGTACTGTGACACAGTACTCTGCAGGGGGGAGCGACTTCGGAGTGCTTTTGAGACTATCGTCTCAGAGCACGAGAAGACCTGCTCACTACCCAAAAAAAACCCACTCTACATCTTCCTCTCTCAGCTCGCCCTTTCTTATCCCTGTGGTTGGTGTCCCCCCCTTTACCCTCCTTTACCCCCTCTCCTAGTGTGTCGTGTCTGAAAAACCAAAAAAAATACAAAATTACAAAAATCAAAAAAAAATAAGGCTCTTTTCAGAGCCGCCTTTCCCAGTTAATAAATAGAAGTGAAAATAAATGAAGCAGGGCTCTTTGTATTTTTTAGAAGTCCGCGGACCGTTCGCGAACATTAAAAAAATTGGGTTGCTACTCCATCACAAACATTGTAATTTTCTCTGGAAAGAAGTGGTGGCTCTGAAAAGAGCCTTTGGGTGGTGTTTGTAGGTCAAAAATTGTAAATGCTTAACATCTACTTCAAAATCGTTGTTGTAATTCCAAAAAAGGTCGCAATGCATTTTGTACATTTCTCAGAAAAATCTGATTGCCAGCATAAGTAAGATGGACTCCATCTCTGCGAAAAATGTATGTACTACAAAACATAATATTTTCATTGTGAAAAGAAGACATGCCAAAATCTCTTAGAAAGCCACAAACAGCCTTATTAACATTGCGCCTTGCTTTTTCCATTTGTGGACCAAATGAAAAAGAACGAAGCCACATTTGTCTCTGCGCAATCCGTGAAAATATCACTTGAGAATTAGGAAACATGTCCATAACCTTCCTAAATCCTTCTTTCATAGCAAATTGCAAAAAAATTCCAGTCACGTCCTAAACTGTTCCCTCCACAATGAATTACAATTATGTCTGGATGTTGCTCTGTCTCCAAAGTAGCACAGAGAGGTAGCAAGTCCAACCACTTCATTCCACGTACTCCATGCCAGTGTACTTCCACATGTGGGAATCCAAGATCTACAGGTACTCCACAGCTTTCTGCATGCACCTTCAACCAATGTATCCACGAATCTCCTAAAATCCAAACAATCTGTTTTCTGAAACACACAGCCATAGCTATCTTTTGTTCTCTCAGCAAAAAGAGTATCTGAGAAAATCTCTCCTGGCACAAAACACCCACCAAACTTTCCTGACCAATCCCTTTCAGTGCTTATTCTCATTTGCATGACTTCTGGACCCAAAAATCCCTGGATGTAACTCCCGATGTCCGCAAACTACCGCCATGTCCGCGGACATGTTGTAACATGAACAGCCCTTCTACCATTTCCACTACACTCTCCATTCCCTCATTGGATGTACCTCAAAAATCACATGACCCTGCACCAATCACATTCAAGACGTCTACATCTAACT
The DNA here is from genome assembly GCF_040938575.1 of Ambystoma mexicanum. NCBI lineage: Eukaryota > Metazoa > Chordata > Amphibia > Caudata > Ambystomatidae > Ambystoma > Ambystoma mexicanum. The sequence continues at coordinate 249,474,285 of NC_090926.1, read as the reverse complement.
GCATCATCATAGATCAGCACTGCAAATGTACTCTGAATCTCTCTGAGTACAAGTGTCATATCATTGGCAAGCAGCATCTACCAGAAATACTGTACAAGTCTTCAAGATTTCTACTTGCAGCTCCATGCATATCCATATGCATGAACACAAACTTCAGGTATGCATATTTTCTGTATAGTAGATGAACACATTTTCAAACAGACTTTTACCTTGTAAAATCTGTAAAATGAATTTACTGTACTTATTTCAATTTCCTAAAATCAACTATCACTTATAAACCTTTATACTTTTTACTTTCTTTATACACACACACACTCAAATCATGTTAAACTAACATTTTTTAAATGAAATATATAGACTACATATATTCAAACAAAATTGCATGCAAACACAATCTATGTTTAAACCTTTATAAAAATACTTATACAATTTCATATTTTTTGTTTTTATTTATTTATTTACTTAATTACTTTAAATTAGACATGACATTGAGGCGCTATTACCTAGAACAGTTTACTTACAGAAATAGTGGTATTCACTAATATATTATAAATTTCACAAGACATAGTAAAGATATATTTTTTTGCTACAGTTAGTCATTCAATACAATTTGTTCATTAAGAACATATCATATGTACTGAACTGATGCAATGTATCTTATGTAAATAAATTAGTTTAATGGTTTTACAGAAGGCACTGAGGATTTCAATTAAAAAAATCAATATCTGAATTAAAAACAGTGCTATATACAAACAAAGTTACTAATTTGAAGCTTTTACAATTGCAGTGAAGACCAGTTTCCTGAAAAGAAGCAGCCGAATTCGAAGAAGAAAAAAAAACTAAGAAGTTACCTGTTAATTTAGAAAAAAAAGTAAGTAAAATATCACCATAATATTTGTATTATTAATCAAATATACTATAACATTAATACGAGCTATTTCGGTTTCTAAAAATAGAGATTTTGTACCATTTTGTCCAAAAATTTCCATGTCTTAAACAGCGATTTACAGCCAGAATGGCCCACAAATTTCTATTTTTGGACACACAAATTACCCAACTGAACCACTACAATTTTCATATTATAGAATAAACAACTGTTTTAATTGTATACATTAGATTTACTATTTGTACTTTTCCACACCACTAGCTTACTTTTTTTTGTCATCTGAACCCCAGTTTAGTAACACATACATTCAAGAATACCTATCCCTACTAGTTTTAGTTCCCAATGCACAATCACACACCATTACATGCATCTTTATCATCTTACTCAAACACTCATGCACACAGCACAAATACATTCCAGAACACCCCAACCCATATCTTCTTTATTTTTTTCAACAGAACCTAAAGAATGCCTACCAAAAGTCAAGTCCGTAGAAAGCAACGCAAAAGTAGAGCAAATGAAAATAAAGGTGTCCAACATAAGCATCCATCTCTAGCAGAATTTGGAAAAAAAGTTGAAACAAAACAGCTAATACAATCATTTAGTGAAACACAAGAAGTTTCAAGTACAACAACTTCGCTTCCTCTATCAAAATGTAAAACAAACCAAAAAACAATTAGCAGAAAATCAGCTATCAGTACAGATAAAACTACTTCTTCAAATTTTAATATAGTGCAAAGTAAGCATACCAAGAAAAGTATTTTAGCCAAAATATACCGTCACAAAGTCCTTCAAAATCTTATAAAAACAGGAGAGAAATCAGGGTCAAAGCTTAAAACCTATCGTAGGAAATTAATCTTAGAAGCATTGATGGACAGTGCAATTCTTCTCAAAAGAAATGTATTTATTTTACTGTTAAACAAAATGAAACCACTAACAAAACTAATAACTAAATTACAAAAAAGACTTCTCAATAAGTGAAATATCAACAGAAAGAACTTCTTAAGTATCAGCGGAGGTAAATGGAATCACACTACAAGCACAGAACCATATTTTAATGAAGAAGCGTACAAACAAAAGCAAACTAATACAATTGCCATACATAGCAGTGGTCGAGGTTATGAAAAAGTGAATAATACCATAATGGAACAAGAAGTACTTCTTACAAAAATATGCCCTGAAAATTTCTAGTGTACAAATGGCCATGCACGTCAATGTGTAACATTCCCAAACAATGTTTCAAATCTTTACGCCAATTCCTCAATAAATATGTAAAAAGCAAAGACAAAATCAAAATTAAATTACTGCAAAATATAGATACCTGTCCAGTGCGCAAGTACACAGGACTACAAGGACATTCATTGGCCTGCATTACAGGACCTACTTTTAAAACCACTTTCCATGATATCAAAAGGATATCAACACATCATTCAACTATAAGAAATCTAGTCTATAAACTCTACTATGCTAAAAGTCCTGCTTTAGCACTAGCAAAGTTAAATAACATCCTTCTACATGGTACAGCAAAAGACCTACTTGAAGAAATTCACTATATCCAGAAAAAATATTTTGGAAGTGAAAGCCATTTACAGAATGAAATAGCTTTAAACCAATTAAGCAACAATTCTACACATGGCAACCTTTTGCTAAACACATACAAAAAAGAAACACTAAAATTTAAAAGTACATCAGCTGAAGTACCAAACCATGTATGTGTATGTTGCCGTAGAATATTTTATAAAAGTAACACAAAAACTGTGGACCTATCATACAAAATAGAAGACAATGAAGATTCTAAATGGTTTGAATTAGCTCTCTACCTTGTAGCAGAAAACAAATATGAAATAACTGAGCCCTTAATACTTTGCAGTTATTGCACTACAAAACTTGACAACAACCAAACTCCTTCACGATCTATCACAAATAATTTGGAATTATACCCAGTACCAAAACCTCTACAACAACTTAATGTATATGAGAGCATCATAATTCAAACAGTACACCCATTTCAAGCAATAATACGCCTTCAACCAAAAACAGCAAAATTACCTCCCTCTGAATTGGTAAAAGGCATTCGTGGAAAAGTAGTTTATTTACCATTAAATCTAAAAGAAAATGTGCATACTCTAGGAGTGCAACGTCCAATGCAGCAATCTTTAATTATATTAGTAAATGGAGTACCTATAAAAGACAAAAAAATATGGCAACAGCTGGTAGATTTATATAAAGTTAGACAAGCCTTCCAATATCTTAATGAGAATAATGCATATTACAAAGAAATTAATATTGAAGAAAACTTGAAAGATACAACTGAAATAATTCAAGAAACACAAGAAGCTGGTCAATTTGAGCTACTAGATCCTGCTACAATATCAAATACTTTAGACCATTATACAATTCATCCTTTGCATTGTAATGACACCGTACAAGATGTACTGGAAACTTACCAAATGCGTCAAACAAAAGGATCGCCAATCAGTATATGGGAAAAAAGTATAGAAGCACGTGCTTTTCCTCTACTCTTTCCTACTGGCAAAGGAGGAAGGTATGATGATAGACCTATTCAAATATCAGCTTCAGAATACCGCTCATTACGGGTGTATTCTGAAGATCCCAGATTTAGACAAAATGTGGAATACATATTCCACCTACTCTTTGAAAGTGAACTAGCAACTTTATGTTACGGAGTTGCACACATATTAAAATCAGGATCACACTTTCAAAATATGACAGCTACACAATTATTAGAGAAAGTGCAACAAAAGGATGAGGTTTTACAATCAAATATTACAAATCTATTAGCAAATATGCGTGGTACTAAAGAGTACTGGTTTCGACGTCATGGAGATATACGTTGTATGATCAGAAACCTTGGCCCACCCACTTGGTTTGTTACATTAAGTTGTGCAGAATATGCATGGGAAGATTTACATGATTTCATACGCATATCAAATAAAAACAAAACAAACATAGATATTCTAACACCTGGAGAACTTTGTTCTTTGGATCCTGGTAATGTTTCAAGATATTTTCACCATCGCTTCATTGCTATGCTACATTTTATTTGTAATAAAACTGTTCCTCCCCTTGGAGAAGTGCAACACTTCTTTTGGAGAAAATAATACCAAGCCAGAGGAGCACCACATATCCACATGCTTTTATGGATTAAAGATGCTCCTAAATTTGGTGAAGACAGTAATGCCACTGTTTTACAGTTTATTGAAAAATATGTCACTTGTGAAATTCCATCAGAAGCCACAAATAGTGATCTTCGTGCACAAATTTTACAATTTCAAAGACACAAATGTGGGAAATATTCTCGTCGCAAATACAAAAACAAAGGCAAATACTACACCAAATGCCGATTTGTTTTCCCTAGACCAGTTACAAATACAGGTCAAGTAAACAACCTCATGTCGTCAGTTAGACATAGTGTTAAAGGTAAGTCACCTAAAAATACATATTACATAAAAAGAAAAGAAGAAGAAAAATATATCAATGATTATAATGCAATCATTGCCCACTTATGGAATGCAAACATAGATGTGCAGTACATTGCAGACAATTCTACTGCAGTTGCACGATATGTCACAGCATACTTAACTAAAGCAGAAAAGACAGAGCTCCAAGACCTCTGGAATGACCTGTCATCAGATAAAACAGTATCTCAGAAATTATACAGCTTGGGCATAAAAATGCTCACCCATAGAGAATGTGGATCTTATGAAGCAGCTGGTACTTCATTGTATGGTAAATCTGAAAATATAGTATGGCTAAGTCTTGGTCCAGCTAAATCTAGAAAAAGAGTTCTAAAATCATATGAAGATATAGAAACAATAGCCAAACATGATCCCAACAGCCAAGACATTTTAAAAAACAATTTATTGGACACATACTACCCAAACAGAAATAATACTTTGGAAAACATGTGGGCCCCCACTCATGTCTCCCACCACCCCCACCCCCCAGCCACCAGGGGCACCCTCCACCAGGCCCCCACTCATGTCTCCCACCACCCCCACCCCCCAGCAGTGCAGGGGCAGCCCCCATCAGGCACCCACTCATGTCTCCCACCACCCCCACCCCCCAGCCGTGCAGGGGCACCTTCCACCAGGCCCCCACTCATGTCTCCCACCACTCCCACCCCCCAGCAGTGCAGGGGCAGCACCACCAGGCCCCCACTCATGTCTCCCACCACCCCCACCACCCAGCAGTGCAGGGGCAGCCCCCACCAGGCCCCCACTCATGTCTCCCACCACCCCCACCACCCAGCCACCAGGGGCACCCTCCACCAGGCCCCCACTCATGTCTCCCACCACCCCACCCCCCAGCAGTGCAGGGGCAGCCTCCACCAGGCCCCCACTCATGTCACCCACCACCCCCACCCCCCAGCAGTGCAGGGGCAGCCTCCACCAGGCCCCCACTCATGTCTCCCACCACCCCAACCCCCCAGCCACAAGGGGCAGCCCCCACCAGGCCCCCACTCATGTCTCCCAACACCCCCACCACCCAGCCACCAGGGGCACCCTCCACCAGGCCCCCACTCATGTCTCCCACCACCCCCACCCCCCAGCCACCAGGGGCAGCCCCCACCAGGCCCCCACTCATGTCTCCCACCACCCCCACCACCCAGCCACCAGGGGCACCCTCCACCAGGCCCCCACTCATGTCTCCCACCACCCCCACCCCCCAGCAGTGCAGGGGCAGCCTCCACCAGGCCCCCACTCATGTCCCCCTGCACCCCCATCCCCCAGCATCCAGGGGCGCCCTCCACCAGGCCCCCACTCATGTCTCCCACCACCCCCACCCCCCAGCAGTGCAGGGTCAGCCTCCACCAGGCCCCCACTCATGTCTCCCACCACCCCCATCCCCCAGCCACCAGGGGCAGCCTCCACCAGGCTCCCACTCATGTCTCCCACCACCCCCACCCCCCAACATATAGGGGCACCCTCCACCAGGCCCCCACTCATGTCTCCCACCACCTCCACCCCCACCATCCAGGGGCACCCTCCACCAGGCCCCCACTCATGTCTCCCACCACCCCCACCCACCAGCCACCAGGGGCACCCTCCACCAGGCCCCCACTCATGTCTCCCCCCCCACCCCCCAGCAGTGCAGGGGCACCCTCCACCAGGCCCCCACTCATGTCTCCCACCACCCCCACCCCCCAGCCACCAGGGGCAGCCCCCACCAGGCCCCCACTCATGTCTCCCACCACCCCCACCCCCCAGCAGTGCAGGTGCACCCTCCACCAGGCCCCCACTCATGTCTCCCACCACCCCCACCCCCCAGCAGTGCAGGGGCAGCACCACCAGGCCCCCACTCATGTCCCCCTGCACCCCCACCCCCCAGCATCCAGGGGCACCCTCCACCAGGCCCCCACTCATGTCTCCCACCACCCCCACCCCCCAGCAGTGCAGGGGCAGCCTCCACCAGGCCCCCACTCATGTCTCCCACCACCCCCACCCCCCAGCCACCAGGGGCAGCCTCCACCAGGCCCCCACTCATGTCTCCCACCACCCCCACCCCCCACCATCCAGGGGCACCCTCCACCAGGCCCCCACTCATGTCTCCCACCACCCCCACCCCCCACCATCCAGGGGCACCCTCCACCAGGCCCCCACTCATGTCTCCCACCACCCCCACACCCCAGCCACCAGGGGCACCCTCCACCAGGCCCCCACTCATGTCTCCCACCACCCCCACCCCCCAGCAGTGCAGGGGCACCCTCCACCAGGCCCCCACTCATGTCTCCCACCACCCCCACCCCCCAGCCACCAGGGGCAGCCCCCACCAGGCCCCCACTCATGTCTCCCACCACCCCCACCCCCCAGCAGTGCAGGTGCACCCTCCACCAGGCCCCCACTCATGTCTCCCACCACCCCCACCCCCCAGCAGTGCAGGGGCAGCCCCCACCAGGCCCCCACTCATGTCTCCCACCACCCCCACCACCCAGCCACCAGGGGCACCCTCCACCAGGCCCCCACTCATGTCTCCCACCACCCCCACCCCCCAGCAGTGCAGGGGCAGCCTCCACCAGGCCCCCACTCATGTCTCCCACCACCCCCACCCCCCAGCAGAGCAGGGGCAGCCTCCACCAGGCCCCCACTCATGTCTCCCACCACCCCCAACCCCCAGCCACCAGGGGCAGCCCCCACCAGGCCCCCACTCATGTCTCCCACCACCCCCACCACCCAGCCACCAGGGGCACCCTCCACCAGGCCCCCACTCATGTCTCCCACCACCCCCACCCCCCAGCAGTGCAGGGGCAGCCTCCACCAGGCCCCCACTCATGTCTCCCACCACCCCCACCCCCCAGCAGTGCTGGGGCAGCCTTCACCAGGCCCCCACTCATGTCTCCCACCACCCCCACCCCCCAGCCACCAGGGGCAGCCCCACCACACCCCCACTCATGTCTCCCACCACCCCCACCACCCAGCCACCAGGGGCACCCTCCACCAGGCCCCCACTCATGTCTCCCACCACCCCCACCCCCCAGCAGTGCAGGGGCAGCCTCCACCAGGACTACACTCATGTCTCCCACCACCCCCACCCCCCAGCAGTGCAGGGGCAGCCTCCACCAGGCCCCCACTCATGTCTCCCACCACCCCCACCCCCCAGCAGTGCTGGGGCAGCCTTCACCAGGCCCCCACTCATGTCTCCCACCACCCCCACCCCCCAGCCACCAGGGGCAGCCCCACCACACCCCCACTCATGTCTCCCACCACCCCCACCACCCAGCCACCAGGGGCACCCTCCACCAGGCCCCCACTCATGTCTCCCACCCCCCCCACCCCCCAGCAGTGCAGGGGCAGCCTCCACCAGGACCACACTCATGTCTCCCACCACCCCCACCCCCCAGCAGTGCAGGGGCAGCCTCCACCAGGCCCCCACTCATGTCTCCCACCACCCCCACCCCCCAGCCACCAGGGGCAGCCCCCACCAGGCCCCCGCTCATGTCTCCCACCACCCCCACCACCCAGCCACCAGGGGCACCCTCCACCAGGCCCCCACTCATGTCTCCCACCACCCCCACACCCCAGCAGTGCAGGGTCAGCCTCCACCAGGCCCCCACTCATGTCCCCCTGCACCCCCACCACCCAGGCACCAGGGGCAGCCTCCACCAGGCCCCCCATCATGTCTCCCACCACCCCCACCCCCCAGCCACCAGGGGCATCCCCCACCAGGCCCCCACTCATGTCTCCCACCACCCCCACCACCCAGCCACCAGGGGCACCGTCCACCAGGCCCCCACTCATGTCTCCCACCACCCCCACCCCCCAGCAGTGCAGGGGCAGCCTCCACCAGGCCCCCACTCATGTCTCCCACCACCCCCACCGCCCAGCAGTGCAGGGGCAGCCTCCACCAGGCCCCCACTCATGTCTCCCACCACCCCCACCCCCCAGCCACCAGGGGCAGCCCCCACCAGGCCCCCACTCATGTCTCCCACCACCCCCACCACCCAGCCACCAGGGGCACCCTCCACCAGGCCCCCACTCATGTCTCCCACCACCCCCACCCCCCAGCAGTGCAGGGGCAGCCTCCACCAGGCCCCCACTCATGTCTCCCACCACACCCACCACCCAGCCACCAGGGGCACCCTCCACCAGGCCCCCACTCATGTCTCCCACCACCCCCACCCCCCAGCAGTGCAGGGGCAGCCTCCACCAGGCCCCCACTCATGTCTCCCACCACCCCCACCACCCAGCCACCAGGGGCACCCTCCACCAGGCCCCCACTCATGTCTCCCACCACCCCCACCCCCCAGCTGTGCAGGGGCAGCCTCCACCAGGCCCCACTCATGTCTCCCACCGCCCCCACCCCCCAGCCACCAGGGGCAGCCCCCACCAGGCCCCCACTCATGTCTCCCACCACCCCCACCACCCAGCCACCAGGGGCACCCTCCACCAGGCCCCCACTCATGTCTCCCACCACCCCGACCACCCAGCCACCAGGGGCACCCTCCACCAGGCCCCCACTCATGTCTCCCACCACCCCCACCCCCCACAGTGCAGGGGCAGCCTCCACCAGGCCCCCACTCATGTCTCCCACCACCCCCACCCCCCAGCCACCAGGGGCAGCCTCCACCAGGCCCCCACTCATGTCTCCCACCCCCCCCACCCCCAGCAGTGCAGGGGCACCCTCCACCAGGCCCCCACTCATGTCTCCCACCCCCCCCACCCCCCAGCAGTGCAGGGGCAGCCCCCACCAGGCCCCCACTCATGTCTCCCACCACCCCCACCCCCCAGCCACCAGGGGCACCCTCCACCAGGCCCCCACTCATGTCTCCCACCACCCCCACCACCCAGCCACCAGGGGCACCCTCCACCAGGCCCCCACTCATGTCTCCCACCACCCCCACCCCCCAGCAGTGCAGGGGCAGCCTCCACCAGGCCCCCACTCATGTCTCCCACCACCCCCACCCCCCAGCCACCAGGGGCAGCCTCCACCAGGCCCCCACTCATGTCTCCCACCACCCCCACCCCCCAGCCACCAGGGGCACCCTCCACCAGGCCCCCACTGATGTCTCCCACCACCCCCACCACCCAGCCACCAGGGGCACCCTCCACCAGGCCCCCACTCATGTCTCCCACCACCCCCACCCCCCAGCAGTGCAGGGGCAGCCCCCACCAGGCCCCCACTCATGTCTCCCACCACCCCCACCACCCAGCCACCAGGGGCACCCTCCACCAGGCCCCCACTCATGTCCCCCACCACCCCCACCCCCCAGCAGTGCAGGGGCACCCTCCACCAGGCCCCCACTCATGTCTCCCACCACCCCCACCCCCCAGCAGTACAGGGGCAGCACCACCAGGCCCCCACTCATGTCCCCCTGCACCCCCACCCCCCAGAATCCAGGGGCACCCTCCACTAGGCCCCCACTCATGTCTCCCACCACCCCCACCCCCCAGCAGTGCAGGGGCAGCCTCCACCAGGCCCCCACTCATGTCTCCCACCACCCCCCAGCCACCAGGGGCACCCTCGACCAGGTCCTCACAATCCCCAATCATGTGCGTTATGGTCAGCCTCCACAGCCAAAAAGCCCTACCAAGTAACCCATTCACCCACATGGAAATGGAAATTACATGTCACACCCCCAATGTTCATGAAGCTAATGAACCCATGTCCGTCACACACAATGTTTGCAATTGAATGGGAAAACACCCAACATGACATGCATGAAACCAATGAGATGATACCACACAGTGAAGTATGAAAACAAAATTGTATTGAAAAAAAGAAAGAATGCTAAAGAAATGAAACAAACTACAATGGGAAGTAAAAAAAAATCAAGCTGCATGTCCGCATAAAAATAAAGAACTGCAAATCATAATCCAAAAAAATGTCGTCCAAAGTCAAATGTAGAAAAATTATCTATCAAATCAAGAACTATGTAAAAAACTCGAAAGGGTCCATGAGCCCAACTGAACAAAGGAAACCTAAAAAAAACCTAACTAAAAAGCAACTATATACAAAAAGTGGAGCAGTGTCCGTCGACTCCAAATCATAAGAAAAAACAAAGGAAACCTAAAACTAAAGAACTATATACAAAGGCGGCGGGCAAGTCCAGCGGCTCTCTCCGTGGTGTTCCGGGCCAGGGCATCATCGAACTCCTGTTCGATGTCCCGGAGGCGGTCCAGTTCCATGGCCCCGAGGGTCAGAAGGGACGACGCTGTGTCCTCCTCCAACCCCCTGCGGATTGCCTCGAGGCACTCGGCCCGCCTCAGGGCCCTCCGCATGGAGTTCTCTGCCCTGACCATTGTGAGCCGCGCCTCTTCCGCCCGCCGCCGCTCCGCACCTATGGCGTGGCCCAACCGCTGCCACAACGAAGACACTCTCTGTCCTGGGTCCTCCTGCCCTCCGGCCGATGCCTGCCCCTCCGATGTCGAAGGCCCCGAGCCTTCATGGCTCCCACCATGTTGCTGCTGCTGCTCTGCCTCTGCCCGTGCACTGCCTCCTGCTGCCTGCACATCCTCCGCCGGCTGGGGTGCAGTTGTTGATGTGGCCACCCCTGCTGGACGTCCGACTCCCGACTGTGGCAGGGATGCCTCCTCCACCAGCCTGGCCGCACTGTCCGAGGCAGCTCCACAGGGCACCCAGGTGACTGATGGGTGGGAAGATGGCACAGAGGACGACTGCCGCGTAGGGGGTCCAGTTGAGGAGGGGGTCGGAGCAAGCCCCATCAGACGGAGGAATCCGGTCTGGGTGACCTGTCCCAGCAGGCTGACGTGGTCAACGAGCCATTCGAGATGACGTGCAGTCTCTCCATGAAAAGACTGCAGGTCACTTCGCATGGCCCGTTGACGCAACGCCACACCAGCCAGGACAGGCTCAACCTGGACCTGGATAGCCACGTCCGCAGGCAGAGGAAGGCCAGTTGACGTCAGCTCATCCCCTGCCTGAAAACGGGTCTGGACGTAGGCATCCCTGCTGGTGCAAGATGATGCAGGGACAGGATCGGGGACAGGATTGCACACAGGCACCTCCGCGGCGGCCTGTGCTGCCTCCTGTCCCTGGTCCTGTACTGCACCACTAGCACCAGTGGGATCCCCACCTCCAGACCCCGTCTCTGGTGCTTGCACGGCCTCCTCCTCCACCAAACCCCCCACCAACCTGGATGACTCCGTGCCATCTTCCCCTGTTGAGCCCTGTGGGGTCCCAGCTGCCCCTTCTGCTGCCGAGGAGTCCAACTCCAACCTCCGCCTCTTGGACCTCCCCCCGGCAGCTGCGGCCTGGGACGCGGCACCGGACTCCTCACTCCCCGACGAGATGACAACACGGGAGGGGAGCCGGGCCTTGCGTCTCCGGCTGGCGGTGGGATCCCCGCCGCTGTGCTCCACAGCACCTTCTCCGCCCTCTTCATCAATTGACGCTGCAGACAGGGAGAAACAAAACACAGGCATCAGGGCACTGTACAATGGACACATACACACATGACAGTTGCACATGAGTGGCATTGGCAAACCTCAGACATGTCATCACAATCCCCAACACACATGTCATTGCAACTCGCACACATGAGCCATACCACAGCCATATCGCAACTGCCACCACCATCCATACACATACAACAGCATGAGCAGCCAAAGGTGACCCAGACATCACATGCAACACAGGAAGTGCACCACACATGTACACACACCACCATACTTGCATGCATGTGTACACCTCTGCCAAGTGTCGCACTGTTCAGACGGGCATCCATGTCACATCTGCCAATCAGGCTTCCACATACCGCAGTCACATGCATCCATGTTGCATCACTGTTGCACCCTTGTCAAATACACACACATGCACATGTACACAGTGCTCATACATGCAGCCGAAAACAACATACATGCGTGACATCACGGACATGTCTACTTAAATACACATTCATCCAAACATGTGTGCACACACAACTGCATTTGGCATGCAAGCCTACACACACAAGCACCATCCATGTCTCACACATTACAGCCCTCGCATGTGTCAGCCCCACGGCCCTGGACACCCCCACCCATACTCGACCCCATACAAACAGATGTGCAACCTGCACACTACCGAATAATCAGCACACGCACTGCTCACAATCAGGATGCATGTACACTCACCGCTCGACTCCAGACGGGTCTGCTTCTCCAGGACCTGGACGTGGAGCGCTGGGGATATGCGTTCCAGGACCCTCATCTGTTCTTCCGACAAGTGGCCCCGGCGCCTCTTGGCATCCGCTGCCTTCAAGAGGCGCCGGGCCTTGTTCAGGGTCCTGGACCTGAAGTCCTCCCAGCGCTTCCTGACATGTTGGAAGTCGCGGACTGCCACCCCCTCCGCGTTGATGGCAGTCACGATGTCAGTCCAGATCCGAGTCCGTCCTTCCTTGTCGGCGCGGGAACTTCCGAAGAGGGCATCATACTGCCCCAGGACTTGCTCCACCAGGACACCAACTTCGGTGGCACTGAAGCTGGTGCCCCTCTGCCTCTCTGGCCGGGGGTTGTCAGTGGTCACAGATGGTGTTTGCCCCGACATGACAACCCCAGAGGCAGGAGTGGGTGGGCAACTGGGTCCTGGGGCTGGGCTGTGGAGCGATGGAATACCAGTCGGGAGTCTTCGGTTCCAGCAGGGGTGGTCACAGCAACAGCACCCCTGGCTGATGTGCAGGCAGCAAATGGCAGTGCACGTGGGCATCAGGCAGTCAGGCAGCAGCAGATGGCAGGTGGGAGCATGCTCGGGGCTCTGGGGGGCAGTAGTTCGGCCTTCTGGGCAGGAGCGTGGTCTTCCGTGTGCATACGCGTGGCCAGCTTGAAACGGAGTGATTTGGCACGTGAAAAGTCTGCACGTCAGCGTGAAATTCGAGGAAAGGCCCTTAGCGCGTAAGCACGTCAGCACGCATACGCGATTCTATTGGACCAAAGGGCCTCAGCGCGTAAGCGCGTCTGTGACGTGACCCGCACGGGTGTTTCCCACACAGCACGTAATGACAGAGCACACGTGGAAAGACTGCACGTCAGAGTGTCATCGCGTGTTATTGGACAGCACGTCAGAGTGTCATCGCGTGTAATTGGTGGGAATGGGCCTAGCGCGTACACGCGGCAGTGACAAAGCGTGTAATTGGTGGAAATGGCCCTACACGCAGAAGTGACAAAGCGTGTAATTGGTGGAAATGGCCCTACACGCAGAAGTGACAAAGCGTGTAATTGGTGGAAATGGCCCTAGCGCGTACACGCCGCGTAAGTGACGCTGGACGTGTGGGCCTGTATAAAAGGTACGTATAGAACACCATTTCCTTGTACGTGCTTTTCGTGGAGAGCGAGTGGGTGAATTCTGTACTTCTTGTCGTTTCACACGCGATTTACTTCACGGCGTTTCAAGTTCGTATTCCCTGTTACCTCTGACAGCTTTTTCTCTTTTTTCTCTTTTACTGGTTTACCTGGGCCTGTTCCCTCAAACAGTGTTCCCTTCTACTGTTGTCCTGTCTCCTCAGACAGCGTACAAATCTTCTTTTGGCGGGGGTGTTGCCAACCAAACGCGCTCCTTTTTCACGCTCTTTTACCTGGCAGACGGTGAGTCACGCACGTATCTAACATCTGTGCTTGCCCCGTGTGTAGCCTACCCCTTCAGAGGTCATTCTAGGCTGCGTGTGACACGCATACGTTCATTCTTGTGTTACTGGGTGCCACAGCGTAGTGCAGGTTTTTCTTTCTGCACACGTGGTCTAGGAGGGGTTGCGTGCACGTCATCTCCCTTTTTTGGGGCTCCTGTGCGTAGTGTGACCCGTCATCTTTCCCCAGGGGTTACATTCAGCCTTGCAAGAGCACTAGGGTACAATTACCATCTGGTACCCAACCCCTTTTACCCCCAATTGCCCAGGACAATAGTTTACAGCCACTCCCATACGCACATTTACATCAGTGCCATGGCTGGGAGGCGAGGATTCCGTAAGGGTGGCAAAGGTGGAAGAGCCACAAGTGGTGGCCGTGGGGGATCCGGTAGGGGACTTGGTCGTTACTTGCAGGGTGAGCCTGTCCCCCCATGTGTGGAGGACCAGTCAAGGGCACCCATAATCCCCCCCCTCCCGTTCAGGCTGATGTGGCTGACACCATCCATGCTCAGCCCTTGTTGGACCAGCCCATTGTGGCACCAGACCTGGCTGACTCCATGGCTGACTTCCAGGTCAGCAGGCCTATGACACGTGCGCTGGTGCACGTTGATGTCACCATGCCACGTGCATCTGGGGCAGCAAGGTCATCTGCTGCCCCAAGTAGGCAGGGTGGAGAGGCTGCAGGGGCAGCTGCGGCTCCGTCCACCCCAGCCCTCACACACCCAGCCAGGACAGTGTCGGTCCTAGTCCATCCTGCTGACATTCCCCCTGACACCATCACACTTGAGCCAATGCCTGCACCAACTCCCATGCTGAGTGTGCAATCCCACACTCCTGATACAGAGTCCACCAGGGCTCCTGCCCCTAGTGTCCAGAGCGGCGCAGGACACTCAGGATCACCACCACCTTCCAAGCGGAAGAGGAAGAGTGCTCGTCCGGCACAGGCTGATGCCCCAGACACGGCTACACAGTCCGGCCCGTCGAGGAAGCCCAGCTTCACGGATGACGAACTGAATGCACTTGTCGAGTATGTGTCCGCACATGACAACGAGATGGTCATTGTTGCAGGATCCAAGACCGCACCTGCACAACGCCAAGCACACTGGCAGACCGTTGCGGACATCGTAAGTGCCCTTGGAATCGTGAGGCGCACAGCCAATGATTGCTATAAGTGCTGGAATGACCTAAAGCGCAGGGCAAAGAGTAAGCTGGCCTCAAGTCATGCCGCAACTCTAGTGACTGGAGGTGGGTCTCCAGTAGTAGACATGGAACTCACTCCACATGAGTCAGTCGCTGGGACCTACGTCACGGAGGAACAGATCCAAGGCGTGGGAGATCTGCCTGATTACGAGGCATTGTCCGGTGAGTGCACATGCATGTGTGTGTCATCCATGTGCATGGTGTGTGTGAGGGCTTCTGTTTGTGTGCCAGGTGAGAGTGTGTGCGCCTGAGTTGTATGGGTCAGCCATGTGCTTCATGCAATACATCCTGCGCAGCTGCATTTGGCCATAGCAGTATCCCTTCTGCCAACAGTAGACATCTAGCCCAACTGCATGCCAGTTGCCCTTGAAGTGTCACCTTGCCACAACATTGTTGCTTATTTTTCACAGTTCATTCAGTCAGATTGTTTGCATTCCACCACTTTTACTAGGCATTTCACAGTCCTCTAGTCACATGTCTGACATGGCTAT
Organism: Ambystoma mexicanum; assembly: GCF_040938575.1. Taxonomy (NCBI): domain Eukaryota; kingdom Metazoa; phylum Chordata; class Amphibia; order Caudata; family Ambystomatidae; genus Ambystoma; species Ambystoma mexicanum. The sequence goes on along the minus strand of NC_090926.1, from coordinate 249,458,630 downwards.
GGTAAAGTGGAGTGACTTTGTTACCTGGATATCATTTGTTCACACATGTCCCTGTGCAATTGGACCATTTCGGACTGGCAGCTCCAGGTGAAAAATCTGACCTGTTTGAATTAGAAAAGCTATTACATGCGGGAACTGGACTGAATGAATAGGTGCTGCCCTCCTCTCCATCTTCACTCAATAGCAATGGTACATGCCATCTGTGTGATGGCATGTGTGTTTCACCTGGCAATCACAGGCCAATGTGTGATGCCACTGCCAGGCAGCATGCAGAAAATGTGTTCATCTTCCATCTTGGTGTCATCAGTGTGTGCCATTTGCCTGCCCTTCATATGCAGTGAGGGTGCATGCATGGGAGGGTTTTAGTCATGTGGGACATGTGTCAATCAAGTACTGGTTCTCTTGCTTCTCAGCCCTCATTGTGTGCCATGGTGCTAATGCCTGTTTCCATTTCTTTGTTTTTATGTCTTTGCAGGGGAAGACGCACCTGATACTGCTGGGGTTGTGGAGATGGTGCAGACCCAGGAGGGGTCCGAGGGCCGACCAACCACCAGTGAGGGACGTGGTGTGGTGGTGGGTGAGAACCCACAACTGCTGCAGGTCGTGCTCTCAAGGGGTGTCTCTGGCTGCACCTCCCCCGAGCTGTACTCAGGTGTTGATTCGGATGAGACCTACGTGCCGTCGCAGGTGAGTGTTCCAGGGAGGGATTCTGTTCTGTCCCACCCACCTGCACCAGGGTCAGAACCCTCAATGGGGATGTCAGTGTTGGCAGCTACGCCTTTGGTGGTTACGGATGCAGGGTCACACTCCGCGACATCTGATCCTGTTCCTGGGCCAGCAGATCAGAGGGGGAATGCAGTCCTGCAGCCTCCGGCAGTGCCGGCACAGCAAGGCGCAGTTCGCCTTGCCCCAGACAGGTGTGGTGCCCGCCGACGTGGTGGCCGTACGACACCAGGCAATACCGCATGGGAGCAATCCATTTACGGTATGGCAACCCAACAGGCAGCATCATCCGAGATGATGGCTCAGGCCATGGATAGGGTGGCCACTTCCATTGTCCCCCCTGAAAGGCTGATGGAGCGACTACAGCAGGCAACCGACTCCATCTGCCAGTCACACAGGGAGGACATGTTGGCGTCCAACAGGGACAGGCGGGCGGCACTGGCGACTCTGCAGGAGGCCATCTCCATAGAGTCCCAGGGCCACAGGGAAGCCCTGAGGCAGGAGCTCCTTCACCTCAGGACGACTCTTGTTGAGCTTGAGGCTTCAACACACCAAAGGACAGAACAGCAGCTGGAGCGTCTCACCCGTACGCTCTCAGCTGAGATGCAGGCAACGAGGACCGAGGTCCGGGCATCCCGTGAGTTGTTGCATGGGGACCTCCGCACACTCATCCTCCAGAACCAGACCTACCACACCCGCATGTTTGCAACCATGGAGGAGCAGACTAGGGCCTTTCGTGGGCTGCCTCCCATAGTGCAACCACCTCCGGATGCAGCTGCACAGGGTGATAATAGCGACAGCAGTGATACTCCCACAATAGGGTAGCCGTGTGGGCCATGAGCCCATGGAGGTGTTTTTTTTTCCCAGGATCCACGCAGGTGGGTTCTGGTGTGCATCCTTTCCTCGGACCTCCTGGGTGGCCTCCCCAACCCCCCCGGGCCCATCAATCGCCATTTTTGATTTTTTTTTATTTTTATTTTTATTTTTATTTTTAATTATTTTTTCCGAATTTTTTTGGGACAATTTGTTGGCTTCCGTGGTTCCTGTGGGCATACGCTGCATTGTGGCTGGGCACATGCAGGCTTGTCATGTATTTGGTTCAGATGCTTGGGGTAAGTCACACACACCCCTCCTGCTTCCCGTTTCCATGGGCTTGCAAAGGGTGTGCCCAAGTGACATTGACGTACATGGTGACATTGGACTCCCACTACATGTGTGGGTAGTCTAGTCAATACTGTGTATACATTCCTAGTGCATATTGCTGTTGTGTTGTACACTGCATGTTGCATTGATGTGTAACTCATCATCTGTGTCTACCTCCCAATTTGCAGGTCCCTTCCTCATGTCTACACAAGGCCCTCTAGTTTGGAGATGGGGTCCATGTTGGCAGCAGTGCACCTACAACTCTACATGGCGCCAACACTGCACAGTTGGTAGTGGTGGGAGTGCAGGCATTTCCAGGTGGTGAGACTACTAATATATAACATTTGTGATGTCATGTTGATGGTAGTACCTGCTCAAGTTTGTTGTTGGTCCTGCATTACTGTGAGCATTTCAGGTGTTGCAAGTTTCAATTAGGGACACTCTACATTGTGACACTAGTGTCATGTTGTGGGGATTAGTTTGTTTACCTGCAAATAGCATGACATGGCACGGTGTGTCGTGTGGCGGTGCTGGGGATGGGTTGGCTGACATGGCACTGTCCTCTTGTTGCATTTTGCAAGTGGGTATTCATTTTAGCTGCTTGAATGTGTTACTTCACAAAACTGCATTGGTGGTGTCTGTGTGGGTAGGGATGCACACATTGTGACACTTCCAGGTGAACAATCTCAGGCTGATATGGTTTTCACGGTTCATTCTCCAGACATTCAGGATCAGTGTCAGGTTGAGTCATCATTGATTGTCAGATGGAATGTGCCGGGGCAGTGTGCACTCCACAGGGGTGTGATTTCTATCTGAAGTAATTAGCCACTAGCTGTGTACGGGCTGCCTCCCCCCGTGCCCTTTCCCCTCCCATGCGCAGCGGCTGTGCATGTGCTTGGGGATGTGGGGCCACCACCATGTCCACGGCCAGGCCCCGGCGTGTTGCAACGTTGTGCAGGACACATGCTGCCACTATGATCCTGCACACTACTGGGGAAGCGTACAACAGCTGCCCGCCAGAACGGTCAAGGGAGCGAAAGCGTGACTTTAGCACTCCGAATGTGCGCTCCACTAGGCCCCGGGTTGTAATGTGGGCTGTGTTATATCTTACCTGGGGTGGCGTGGTGGGGTTCCGAATTGGCGTCATCATGTGAGGGCTGAGAGGGTAGGCACTGTCCCCTGTGGAGGTGGTGAATGGTATCATTGGTGGGGTTGTGACCTTGCTCAGTATCTGACATGCATGCATGTGCAGTGGCATTCATACTCACCAAGCAGCCATGTATCGCCATGCCGCCCAGCTTCTAGGTCCCGGCTTAGGGTGGACATTCGGTAAATGAAGCTGTCGTGGGTTGACCCGGGATAGTTGGCAAATACTGAGGTGATGATTCCCTTGGCATTACATACTACCTGCACGTTGATGGAATGCCAGTGCTTGCGGTTCCTATAGATGTGCTCTGATGCCCTGGGGGGACGTAGAGCCACATGGGTGCAGTCAATGGCACCTAGCACTTTGGGGAATCGTGCCACACCGTAAAAATCCAGGGTGGCAGCATGCCTTTATGCAGGTGTTCTGGGCAGGTATATGTGCCTGCAGACTGATGGGCATGCAGTGATGATGTTCAAGACCTGGTGTAGGCAGCGTGACTGGGTGGCCTGTGATACCCCACCCACAATGGCACTTGTCCGCTGAAATGATCCTGTGGCCAAGAAGTGCAGTACATTGAGGACCTTCTCCAGGGGGCTGAGTGCTTGGGAACACAGGGTGGGTGATGTGAGGTCATCCTCCCACTCACTCACCAGGTCCAGTATAATGTGTGGTGGAAACCTGTACCTCCCATGCACCTGGTCATCAGGCATCCCGAAAAGGCTGGTTCCGGGTGTGAATATTCTGGCCCTGACTATCCTCCTCCTCCTTCTTTGGTAGCCCACGCCCACTGCTGCTAGGAACGGTATGTTCATCCTGGGTCTGAGCTTGTTATTTTGTTAGCGCGCAAATTAATGCGTTGCGCGTGTTGTAGGCGAGCGTGTGACCCGCGCACCCCTGAAATCCAGTACCCAGTCCAATAGCATGTGGAAATTCCCGCTCACCCCGGGATACAGGTGCGCTGACGTACTTGCGTGTGTAAGTGCCCGCGCACCCCTTATATACACGTACATAGGCCAATCGCGTGTACGCGCACTTTTGTCCAATTACACGCGATGACACTCTGACGTGCTGTCCAATAACACGCGATGACACTCTGACATGCAGTCTTTCCACGTGTGCTCTGTCATCACGTGCTGTGTGGGAAACACCCGTGCGGGTCACGTCACAGACGCGCTTAGGCGCTGAGGGCCTTTGGTCCAATAGAATCGCGTATGCGTGCTGACGCGCTTACGTGCTAAGGGCCTTTCCTCGAATTTCACGCTGACGTGCAGACTTTTCAAATGCCAAATCACTCCGTATCAAGCTGGCCACGCGTATGCACACGGAAGACCACGCTCCTGCCCAGAAGGCCGAACTACTGCCCCCCAGAGCCCCGAGCACGCTCCCACCTGCCATCTGCTGCTGCCTGACTGCCTGCTGCCCACGTGCACTGCCATTTGCTGCCTGCACATCAGCCAGGGGTGCTGTTGCTGTGACCACCCCTGCTGGAACCGAAGACTCCCGACTGGTATTCCATCGCTCCACAGCCCAGCCCCAGGACCCAGTTGCCCACCCACTCCTGCCTCTGGGGTTGTCATGTCGGGGCAAACACCATCTGTGACCACTGACAACCCCCGGCCAGAGAGGCAGAGGGGCACCAGCTTCAGTGCCACCGAAGTTGGTGTCCTGGTGGAGCAAGTCCTGGGGCAGTATGATGCCCTCTTCGGAAGTTCCCGCGCCGACAAGGAAGGACGGACTCGGATCTGCACTGACATCGTGACTGCCATCAACGCGGAGGGGGTGGCAGTCCGCGACTTCCAACATGTCAGGAAGCGCTGGGAGGACTTCAGGTCCAGGACCCTGAACAAGGCCCGGCGCCTCTTGAAGGCAGCGGTTGCCAAGGGGCGACGGGGCCACTTGTCGGAAGAACAGATGAGGGTCCTGGAACGTATATCCCTAGCGCTCCACGTCCAGGTCCTGGAGAAGCAGACCCGTCTGGAGTCGAGCGGTGAGTGTACATGCATCCTGATTGTGAGCAGTGCGTGTGGTGATTATTCGGTAGTGTGCAGGTTGCACATCTGTTTGTATGGGGTCGAGTATGGGTGAGGGTGTCCAGGGCCGTGGGGCTGACACATGCGAGGGCTGTAATGTGTGAGACATGGATGGTGCTTGTGTGTGTAGGCTTGCATGCCAAATGCAGTTGTGTGTGCACACATGTTTGGATGAATGTGTATTTAAGTAGACATGTCCGTGATGTCACGCATGTATGTTGTTTTCGGCTGCATGTATGAGCACTGTGTACATGTGCATGTGTGTGTATTTGACAAGTGTGCAACAGTGATGCAACATGGATGCATGTGACTGCGGTATGTGGAAGCCTGATTGGCAGATGTGACATGGATGCCCATCTGAACAGTGCGACACTTGGCAGAGGTGTACACATGCATGCAAGTGTGGTGGTGTGTGTACATGTGTGGTGCAATTCCTGTGTTGCATGTGATGTCTGGGTCACCTTTGGCTGCTCATGCTGTTGTATGTGTATGGTTGGTGGTGGCAGTTGCGATACGGCTGTGGTATGGCTCATGTGTGCGAGTTGCAATGACATGTGTGTTGGGGATTGTGATGACATGTCTGAGGTTTGCCAATGCCACTCATGTGCAACTGTCATGTGTGTATGTGTCCATTGTACAGTGCCCTGATGCCTGTGTTTTGTTTCTCCCTGTCTGCAGCGTCAACTGATGAAGAGGGCGGAGAAGGTGCTGTGGAGCACAGCGGCGGGGATCCCACCGCCAGCCGGAGACGCAAGGCCCGGCTCCCCTCCCGTGTTGTCATCTCGTCGGGGAGTGAGGAGTCCGGTGCCGCGTCCCAGGCCGCAGCTGCCGGGGGGAGGTCCAAGAGGCGGAGGTTGGAGTTGGACTCCTCGGCAGCAGAAGGGGCAGCTGGGACCCCACAGGGCCCAACAGGGGAAGATGGCACGGAGTCATCCAGGTTGGTGGGGGGTTTGGTGGAGGAGGAGGCCGTGCAAGCACCAGAGACGGGGTCTGGAGGTGGGGATCCCACTGGTGATAGTGGTGCAGTCCAGGACCAGGAACAGGAGGCAGCACAGGCCGCCGCGGAGGTGCCTGTGTGCAATCCTGTCCCCGATCCTGTCCCTGCATCATCTTGCACCAGCAGGGATGCCTACGTCCAGACCCGTTTTCAGGCAGGGGATGAGCTGACGTCAACTGGCCTTCCTCTGCCTGCGGACGTGGCTATCCAGGTCTGGGTTGAGCCTGTCCTGGCTGGTGTGGCGTTGCGTCAACGGGCCATGCGAGGTGACCTGCAGTCTTTTCATGGAGAGACTGCACGTCATCTCGAATGGCTCGTTGACCACGTCAGCCTGCTGGGACAGGTCACCCAGACCGGATTCCTCCGTCTGATGGATGGGGCTTGCTCCGACCCCCTCCTCAACTGGACCCCCTACGCGCCAGTCGTCCTCTGTGCCATCTTCCCACCCATCAGTCACCTGGGTGCCCTGTGGAGCTGCCTCTGACAGTGCGGCCAGGCTGGTGGAGGAGGCATCCCTACCACAGTCGGGAGTCGGACGTCCAGCAGGGGTGGCCACATCAACAACTGCACCCCAGCCGGCGGAGGATGTGCAGGCAGCAGGAGGCAGTGCACGGGCAGAGGCAGAGCAGCAGCAGCAACATGGTGGGAGCCATGAAGGGTCGGGGCCTTCGACATCGGAGGGGCAGGCATCGGCCGGAGGGCAGGAGGACCCAGGACCGAGAGTGTCTTCCGTGTGGCAGCGGTTGGGCCACGCCATAGGTGTGGAGCGGCGGCGGGCGGAAGAGGCGCGGCTCACAATGGTCAGGGCGGGGAACTCCATGCGGAGGGCCCTGAGGCGGGCCGAGTGCCTCGAGGCAATCCGCAGGGGGTTGGCAGAGGACACGGCGTCGTCCCTGCGGACCCTCGGGGCCATGGAACTGGACCGCCTCTGGGACATCGAACAGGAGTTCGATGATCCCCTGGCCCCGAACACCACGGAGTGAGCCGCTGGACTTGCCCGCCGCCTTTGTATATAGTTCGTTAGTTTTAGGTTTCCTTTGTTTTTTCTTATGATTTGGAGTCGACGGACACTGCTCCACTTTTTGTATATAGTTGCTTTTTAGTTAGGTTTTTTTTTAGGTTTCCTTTGTTCAGTTGGGCTCATGGACCCTTTCGAGTTTTTTACATAGTTCTTGATTTGATAGATAATTTTTTTACATTTCACTTTGGACGACATTTTTTTGGATTATGATTTGCAGTTCTTTATTTTTATGCGGACATGCAGCTTGATTTTTTTTACTTCCCATTGTAGTTTGTTTCATTTCTTTAGCATTCTTTCTTTTTTTCAATACAATTTTGTTTTCATACTTCACTGTGTGGTATCATCTCATTGGATTCATGCATGTCATGTTGGGTGTTTTCCCATTCAATTGCAAACATTGTGTGTGACGGACATGGGTTCATTAGCTTCATGAACATTGGGGGTGTGACATGTAATTTCCATTTCCATGTGGGTGAATGGGTTACTTGGTAGGGCTTTTTGGCTGTGGAGGCTGACCATAACGCACATGATTGGGGATTGTGAGGACCTGGTCGAGGGTGCCCCTGGTGGCTGGGGGGTGGTGGGAGACATGAGTGGGGGCCTGGTGGAGGCTGCCCCTGCACTGCTGGGGGGTGGGGGTGGTGGGAGACATGAGTGGGGGCCTGGTGGAGGGTGCCCCTGGATGCTGGGGGGTGGGGGTGCAGGGGGACATGAGTGGGGGCCTGCTGGTGCTGCCCCTGCACTGCTGGGGGGTGGGGGTGGTGGGAGACATGAGTGGGGGCCTGGTGGAGGGTGCCCCTGCACTGCTGGGGGGTGGGGGTGGTGGGAGACATGAGTGGGGGCCTGGTGGAGGGTGCCCCTGGTGGATGGGTGGTGGGGGTGGTGGGAGACAAGAGTGGGGGCCTGGTGGGGGCTTCCCCTGCACTGCTGGGGGGTGGGGGTGGTGGGAGACATGAGTGGGGGCCTGGTGGAGGGTGCCCCTGGTGGCCGGGTGGTGGGGGTGGTGGGAGACATGAGTGGGGGCCTGGTGGAGGGTGCCCCTGGTGGCTGGGGGGTGGGGGTGGTGGGAGACATGAGTGGGGGCCTGGTGGGGGCTGCCCCTGCACTGCTGGGGGGTGGGGGGGTGGAAAACATGAGTGGGGGCCTGGTGGAGGGTGCCCCAGCACTGCTGGGGGGTGGGGGTGGTGGGAGACATGAGTGGGGGCCTGGTGGGGGCTGCCCCTGCACTGCTGGGGGGTGGGGGTGGTGGGAGACATGAGTGGGGGCCTGGTGGAGGGTGCCCCTGGTGGCTGGGAGGTGGGGGTGGTGGGAGACATGAGTGGGGGCCTGGTGGAGGCTGCCCCTGCACTGCTGGGGGGTGGGGGTGGTGGGAGACATGAGTGGGGGCCTGGTGGAGGGTGCCCCTGGATGCTGGGGGGTGGGGGTGCAGGGGGACATGAGTGGGGGCCTGGTGGTGCTGCCCCTGCACTGCTGGGGGGTGGGGGTGGTGGGAGACATGAGTGGGGGCCTGGTGGAGGGTGCCCCTGCACTGCTGGGGGGTGGGGGCGGTGGGAGACATGAGTGGGGGCCTGGTGGAGGCTGCCCCTGGTGGCTGGGGGGTGGGGGTGGTGGGAGACATGAGTGTGGGCCTGGTGGAGGCTGCCCCTGCACTGCTGGGGGGTGGGGGTGGTGGGAGACATGAGTGGGGGCCTGGTGGAGGGTGCCCCTGGATGCTGGGGGGTGGGGGTGCAGGGAGACATGAGTGGGGGCCTGGTGGTGCTGCCCCTGCACTGCTGGGGGGTGGGGGTGGTGGGAGACATGAGTGGGGGCCTGGTGGAGGGTGCCCCTGCACGGCTGGGGGGTGGGGGTGGTGGGAGACATGAGTGGGGGCCTGGTGGGGGCTGCCCCTGCACTGCTGGGGGGTGGGGGTGGTGGGAGACATGAGTGGGGGCCTGGTGGAGGGTGCTCCTGGTGGCTGGGTGGTGGGGTGGTGGGAGACATGAGTGGGGGCCTGGTGGAGGGTGCCCCTGGTGGCTGGGGGGTGGGGGTGGTGGGAGACAAGAGTGGGGGCCTGGTGGAGGGTGCCCCTGGATGGTGGGGGGTGGGGGTGGTGGGAGACATGAGTGGGGGCCTGGTGGAGGGTGCCCCTGGATGGTGGGGGGTGGGGGTGGTGGGAGACATGAGTGGGGGCCTGGTGGAGGGTGCCCCTGGTGGCTGGGTGGTGGGGGTGGTGGGAGACATGAGTGGGGGCCTGGTGGGGGCTGCCCCTGCACTGCTGGGGGATGGGGGTGGTGGGAGACATGAGTGGGGGCCTGGTGGAGGGTGCCCCTGGTGGCTGGGTGGTGGGGTGGTGGGAGACATGAGTGGGGGCCTGGTGGAGGGTGCCCCTGGTGGCTGGGGGGTGGGGGTGGTGGGAGACAAGAGTGGGGGCCTGGTGGAGGGTGCCCCTGGTGGCTGGGTGGTGGGGGTGGTGGGAGACATGAGTGGGGGCCTGGTGGAGGCTGCCCCTGGTGGATGGGGGGTGGGAGTGGTGGGAGACATGAGTAGGGGCCTGGTGGAGGGTGCCCGGGCACTGCTGGGGGGTGGGGGGTTTGGGAGACATGAGTGGGGGCCTGGTGGAGGCTGCCCCTGCACTGCTGGGGGGTGGGGGTGGTGGGAGACATGAGTGGGGGCCTGGTGGAGGCTGCCCCTGGTGGCTGGGGGGTGGGGGTGGTGGGAGACATGAGTGGGGGCCTGGTGGAGGCTGCCCCTGCACTGCTGGGGGGTGGGGGTGGTGGGAGACATGAGTGGGGGCCTGGTGGAGGTTGCCCCTGGATGCTGGGGGGTGGAGGTGCAGGGGGACATGAGTGGGGGCCTGGTGGTGCTGCCCCTGCACTGCTGGGGGTGGGGGTGGTGGGAGACATGAGTGGGGGCCTGGTGGAGGGTACCCCTGGTGGCTGGGGGGTGGGGGTGGTGGGAGACATGAGTGGGGGCATGGTGGTGGCTGCCCCTGGTGGCTGGGGGTGGGGGTGGTGGGAGACATGAGTGGGGGCCTGGTGGAGGCTGCCCCTGGTGGCTGGGGGGTGGGGGTGGTGGGAGACATGAGTGGGGGCCTGGTGGAGGGTGCCCCTGCACTGCTGGGGGGTGGGGGTGGTGGGAGACATGAGTGGGGGCCTGGTGGAGGGTGCCCCTGGTGGCTGGGTGGTGGGGTGGTGGGAGACATGAGTGGGGGCCTGGTGGAGGGTTCCCCTGGTGGCTGGGGGGTGGAGTGGTGGGAGACAAGAGTGGGGGCCTGGTGGAGGGTGCCCCTGGTGGCTGGGTGGTGGGGGTGGTGGGAGACATGAGTGGGGGCCTGGTGGAGGGTGCCCCTGGTGGATGGGGGGTGGGAGTGGTGGGAGACATGAGTGGGGGCCTGGTGGAGGGTGCCCAGGCACTGCTGGGGGGTGGGGGGGTTGGGAGACATGAGTGGGGGCCTGGTGGAGGCTGCCCCTGCACTGCTGGGGGGTGGGGTGGTGGGAGACATGAGTGGGGGCCTGGTGGAGGCTGCCCCTGGTGGCTGGGGGGTGGGGGTGGTGGGAGACATGAGTGGGGGCCTGGTGGAGGCTGCCCCTGCACTGCTGGGGGTGGGGGTGGTGGGAGACATGAGTGGGGGCCTGGTGGAGGGTGCCCCTGGATGCTGGGGGGTGGGGGTGCAGGGGGACATGAGTGGGGGCCTGGTGGTGCTGCCCCTGCACTGCTGGGGGGTGGGGGTGGTGGGAGACATGAGTGGGGGCCTGGTGGAGGGTGCCCCTGGTGGCTGGGGGGTGGGGGTGGTGGGAGACATGAGTGGGGGCATGGTGGTGGCTGCCCCTGGTGGCTGGGGGGTGGGGGTGGTGGGAGACATGAGTGGGGGCCTGGTGGAGGCTGCCCCTGGTGGCTGGGGGGTGGGGGTGGTGGGAGACATGAGCGGGGGCCTGGTGGAGGGTGCCCCTGCACTGCTGGGGGGTGGGGGTGGTGGGAGACATGAGTGGGGGCCTGGTGGAGGGTGCCCCTGGATGGTGGGGGGTGGGTGTGGTGGGAGACATGAGTGGGGGCCTGGTGGGGGCTGCCCCTGCACTGCTGGGGGGTGGGGGTGGTGGGAGACATGAGTGGGGGCCTGGTGGAGGGTGCCCCTGCACTGCTGGGGGGTGGGGGTGGTGGGAGACATGAGTGGGGGCCTGGTGGAGGGTGCCCCTGGTAGCTGGGGGGTGGGGGTGGTGGGAGACATGAGTGGGGGCCTGGAGGAGGGTGCCCCTGGATGGTGGGGGGTGGGTGTGGTGGGAGACATGAGTGGGGGCCTGGTGGGGGCTGCCCCTGCACTGCTGGGGGGTGGGGGTGGTGGGAGACATGAGTGGGGGCCTGGTGGAGGCTGCCCCTGGTGGCTGGGGGGTGGGGGTGGTGGGAGACATGAGTGGGGGCCTGGTGGAGGCTGCCCCTGCACTGCTGGGGGGTGGGGGTGGTGGGAGACATGAGTGGGGGCCTGCTGGAGGGTGCCCCTGGATGCTGGGGGGTGGGGGTGCAGGGGGACATGAGTAGGGGCCTGGTGGTGCTGCCCCTGCACTGCTGGGGGGTGGGGGTGGTGGGAGACATGAGTGGGGGCCTGGTGGAGGGTGCCCCTGGTGGCTGGGTGGTGGGGGTGGTGGGAGACATGAGTGGGGGCCTGGTGGAGGGTGCCCCTGGTGGCTGGGTCGTGGGGGTGGTGGGAGACATGAGTGGGGGCCTGGTGGAGGGTACCCGGAGGGTGCCCCTGGTGGCTGGGGGGTGGGGGTGGTGGGAGACATGAGTGGGGGCCTGGTGGAGGGTGCCCCTGCACTGCTGGGGGGTGGGGGGGTGGGAGACATGAGTGGGGGCCTGGTGGAGGCTGCCCCTGCACTGCTGGGGGGTGGTGGGGGTGGTGGGAGACATGAGTGGGGGCCTGGTGGAGGGTGCCCCTGGATGCTGGGGGGTGGGGGTGCAGGGGGACATGAGTGGGGGCCTGGTGGTGCTGCCCCTGCACTGCTGGGGGGTGGGGGTGATGGGAGACATGAGTGGGGGCCTGGTGGAGGGTGCCCCTGGTGGCTGGGTGGTGGGGGTGGTGGGAGACATGAGTGGGGGCCTGGTGGAGGGTGCCCCTGGTGGCTGGGTGGTGGGGGTGGTGGGAGACATGAGTGGGGGCCTGGTGGGGGCTGCCCCTGGTGGCTGGGGGGTGGGGGTGGTGGGAGACATGAGTGGGGGCCTGGTGGAGGGTGCCCCTGCACTGCTGGGGGGTGGGGGGGTGGGAGACATGAGTGGGGGCCTGGTGGAGGCTGCCCCTGCACTGCTGGGGGGTGGGGTGGTGGGAGGCATGAGTGGGGGCCTGGTGGAGGGTGCCCCTGGTGGCTGGGTGGTGGGGGTGGTGGGAGACATGAGTGGGGGCCTGGTGGAGGGTGCCTCTGCACTGCTGGGGGGTGGGGGTGGTGGGAGACATGAGTGGGGGCCTGGTGGAGGGTGCCCCTGGATGGTGGGGGGTGGGTGTGGTGGGAGACATGAGTGGGGGCCTGGTGGGGGCTGCCCCTGCACTGCTGGGGGGTGGGGGGGGTGAGAGACATGAGTGGGGGCCTGGTGGAGGGTGCCCCTGCACTGCTGGGGGGTGGGGGTGGTGGGAGACATGAGTGGGGGCCTGGTGGAGGGTGCCCCTGGTAGCTGGGGGGTGGGGGTGGTGGGAGACATGAGTGGGGGCCTGGTGGAGGGTGCCCCTGGATGGTGGGGGGTGGGTGTGGTGGGAGACATGAGTGGGGGCCTGGTGGGGGCTGCCCCTGCACTGCTGGGGGCTGGGGGTGGTGGGAGACATGAGTGGGGGCCTGGTGGAGGCTGCCCCTGGTGGCTGGGGGGTGGGGGTGGTGGGAGACATGAGTGGGGGCCTGGTGGAGGCTGCCCCTGCACTGCTGGAGGGTGGGGGTGGTGGGAGACATGAGTGGGGGCCTGGTGGAGGGTGCCCCTGGTGGCTGGGGGGTGGGGGTGGTGGGAGACATGAGTGGGGGCCTGGTGGGGGCTGCCCCTGCACTGCTGGGGGGTGGGGGTGGTGGGAGACATGAGTCGGGGCCTGGTGGAGGCTGCCCCTGCACTGCTGGGGGGTGGGGGTGGTGGGAGACATGAGTGGGGGCCTGGTGGAGGGTGCCCCTGGATGCTGGGGGGTGGGGGTGCAGGGGGACATGAGTGGGGGCCTGGTGGTGCTGCCTCTGCACTGCTGCGGGGTGGGGGTGGTGGGAGACATGAGTGGGGGCCTGCTGGAGGGTGCCCCTGCACGGCTGGGGGGTGGGGGTGGTGGGAGACATGAGTGGGGGCCTGGTGGGGGCTGCCCCTGCACTGCTGGGGGGTGGGGGTGGTGGGAGACATGAGTGGGGGCCTGGTGGAGGCTGCCCCTGCACTGCTGGGGGGTGGGGGTGGTGGAGACATGAGTGGGGGCCTGGTGGGGGCTGGCCATGCTGGCTGGTGGGTGGGGGTGGTGGGAGACATGCATTGTTGATCAGTAGTGCAAGGTGACATGTGGGTTGGCTGGGGGGCATGCCCATGGTGGATGGGCTGCCTGCGGGACATGAGCAGGGGTGCAGGGTAGTCCCCCGTGGTGTGGGCTGCCTGCAGGGGCCATGGAGGTTGTGGAGCGTACACCTTGGAGGACCCACACGGCCAATTCACGTGTAGTACTCCCCAGAACCCCTGAAATACACATACCCTGCTGAAATCACGTGTGGAACTTCCCGCGCACCCCTGAAATACACGTACCCTGCTGAAATCGCATGTGGAAATTCCCGCGCACCCCTGAAATACACGTACCCTGCTGAAATCGCGTGTGGAACTTCCCGCGCACCCCTGAAATGCACGTACCCTGCTCAAATCGCGTGTGGTACTTCCCGCGAACCCCTGAAATACACGTACCCTGCTGAAATCGCGTGTGGAACTTCCCGCGCACCCCTGAAATACACGTACCCTGCTCGCACTGGGCCAATCGCGTGTGGAACTTCCCGCGCACCCCTGAAATCCACGTACCCTGCTGAAATCGCGTGTGGAACTTCCCGCGCACCCCTGGAATTCACATACCCTGCTGAAATCGCGTGTGGTACTTCCCGCGCACCCCTGAAATACACGTACCCTGCTGAAATCGCGTGTGGAACTTCCCACGCACCCATGGAATACACGTACCCTGCTCGCACTGGGCCAGTCGCGTGTGGAACTTCCCGCGCACCCCGGTATACACGCACACGTAATTTTTTGTCTGCGGGTGTCTGTGTTTGTGGGTACCCCTTTGCACGTCATTTGTCCTGGAGGGCCACAGTATAGCACATTCTTCATGGCTGTATATAGGTGCTATTTGTTGGCGCACCTTTTGGCGCACATTTCTTCCAGGCGCTGAGACGCTACCGCCTGCTTTCTTGTGGCGGTCGTGTTTGTGCCTGTGCGCTGGTTTGAGCGTGCGCTTTTTTGCCCTATTCTATTCCATGAATACGTGTTGTAGGCGAGCGTGTGGGCGTTCCGCGCACTTGTACCCTGTACTTCCCCCGTGACGCCCACGTTTTGGCAAGTTGTTCCCCATTCCGAGTGTTCCGCCCCGTGTTCCGCCTACTTTTGTTGCGTGCGCCGCGCTATGTGCGATTTTCGCTGTGGCCTGTGCGATTTTCGCTGTGACCTGGCGCACGCTGTTAGATGGCCTGTGCGCCAACGTACGCCGCGCACTTTTTTTTCGCACATCCGATGGTTTTCTCGCGCACGGCCTTCCATGAATCGATGTGCGCTGCTTTTCGTGCGATTTTCGCACTTGCACTGCGATTTTCGCTATTCCACTGCGATTCGCACGTTTTTGCCCATTTGCGCCGCGCTAATTATTCCATGAATCGGCCTCAGAGTGACAGACTGTGAAGGCAGCTTAGTTAAACTCACTAAACCAAATTTAATTGATCATATCAAATTGTCATTGAAGACTCCTCAACATAAAGAAGTATATTACATGTCCCTGCTACAACTCTTCAAACCATGGAGAAAAGAAGAACAATTACTAGATAACTATGACTCATATGAGGATGCTTTCAAAGCAAATGAAAGCACTATAACTGATGTAAACTTTACACAGTACAAAACAATGTTGCACAATGAACAGCAACATGAAGAAGAACTCCAAGCCCAACTAGATAAGGATACTCCTGACAGCAGTCAACCTTCTTTAACAGGAAGCCAAGAACCACTGGGAGAACCACTAATAACAAATGAGGCAGAACTAGCTATGATAGAAGTAGAAAACACCATGGGGCCGATTCATGGCACCAACGTGCGCCTAAAAAAGTAGCGCAAGCTGGCGCAAGCGTGAAAAAACAGGCGCACGTGCACGCATGCGATTCATGGAAGTCCATGCACGTGTTTACCTCAGGATGTGCGCCAAACCTGTGCATGGCGCACATGTCACTGCAACATCCCGAACGGCGTGCGCGATGCGCACAGTGAAAGCGCACAACCTTGGCGCATACACCAAAAAGGGGGCGGAACACGGGGCGTAACACGCGGAATGGGGAACAACGCACGAAAATAAGGGCGTAACTGGGATGTACTGCTAGGAAGCAGACGGAACGTCCACACGCACGCGAACCACACGTATTCATGGAATCGAATAGGGCAAAGCCACGCAAGGCCAAAGACACGCACAGGCCTAAACACGTCCGACACAGGAAGGCAGGCGGTAGCGTCCCCGCGCATTACAAAAGTGCCAATATACAGCAATGTTGAATGTCCCATACTGCTATTGTGCCTGGGGGAGCGGGCCACGTGTATCTCAGGGGTTCGCGTGAAGTTTTACACGCGATCGGGCCTGGGGGAGCGGGCTACGTGTATTTCAGGGGTTTGCGTGAAGTTTTACACGCGATCGGGCCTGGGGGAGCGGGCTACGTGTATTTCAGGGGTTCGCGTGAAGTTTTACACGCGACGCGCTTACGCGCTAAGGGCCATTCCTCGAATTTCACGCTGACGTGCAGGATTTTCACGTGCCAAATCACTCCGTATCAAGCTGGCCACGCGAAAACACACGGAAGACCACGCTCCTGCCCAGAAGGCCGAATTACTGCCCCCCAGTGCCTCGAGCAGCCTCCCACATGCCATCTGCTGCTGCCTGCCTGCTGCCACCATGCCCTGCCATTTGGTGCCTGCACATCAGCCATCTGCAGGGGTCCAGTTGCTGTGTCCACCCCTGCTGGAACAGAAGACTCCAGACTCGGATAACATCGCTCCACAGCCCAGCCCCAGGACCCAGTTGCCCACCCACTCCTGCCCCTGGGGTTGCCATGTCGGGCACATCAACATCTGGCACCAGTGGCAACCCCCGGCCAGAGGGGCAGAGGGGCACCAGCTTCACTGCCAGCGAAGTTGGTGTCCTTGTGGAGCAAGTCCTGGGGCAGTATGATGCCCTCTTCGGATCGTCCCGCGCCAACAAGGAAGGACGGGAAAGGATCTGGGCCGACTGTGTGGTTGCCATCAATGCGGAGGGGGTGGCAACCCGCACCATCCAGAAGGTCAAGAAGCGCTGGGAGGACTTGAGGTCCAGGACCCTCATAAAGGCCTGGCGCCTCGTGGAGGGGGGCCGGGCCGCATGAGTTCCATCCAGATGAGGGTCCTGGAATGCGTGCACCCAGCGCTCCACACACAGGTCCTTGAGAGGGAGACCCGTCTGGAGTTGAGCGGTAAGTGGCCAAGCATTGCTGTGTGAGACAGGGCATGTTGCAGTGTGCTGGTTGTCTGATACTTGCCTGTATGTGTGACATAGGCCATGTACGCATGTATGTGTGCAGGGACATCATGGTAATGCACGTGCGACCAGTAATGTGTGAACGGCACGGTTGTTGCATGTGTTTAAATGCGACATGGGGAGCCCTATGCAGATTGCACACATGAGAGCATGGCAGTCTCTGTTCCTGGACATGGGTGGGGGTGAGGGATGGGTGCTGATGCCAGGTACATATATGGTATCCATGTCTGTGTGCCTGACCTGCGTGTCTGTGACTTGTGAATGCCATGGATGCATGACACATGTCTGTGACAATGTACAGATTCACTGATGCAGCCTAGTCATCCTTGTATCCACTGTGATTGGGGTGTACGGGGCCAGATGGATGTGACTGAGGTGAAGTGTGTGCATGTGATAGGCATGACCCATGATGCATGTGAGTTCCATTACATTGTATGTTTCGAGAGTCCATTGGACATGTATGGAAATGTCCATGGCATGCACCATGACTGTCACTGTGTGTGTTTTGCCTGGACTGACACATGTGTTGTGGAGGGACATGATGGAAGTGTACTTTGACAGTGGCACTCATCTGCTATTACTTCTTGTCTAGGGGACCATTGTACAGTACCCTGATGCTTGTGTTCTATGTCTCCCTCTACGCAGCGGCTAGTGAAGAAGAGGGCGGAGACGGCGCTGTGGAGCAAGGCGGCGGGGATGCCCCCACGGCTGCAGTGGAAGGGGTGGGTGAGCCCCCACAGGGGCCTGCTACGGCGGAAGACGGTGAGGAGCCATCCAGGTTGGTGGTTTCCACAGAGGAGGAGGAGGCCGCCATTGAGGCGCACATGGGGTCTGGTGGGGGCATCCCTGCTGGTGCAAGTGGTGCAGTCCAGGGGCAGGAGGCAGCACAGGTCACCGTGGAGGGGCCTGTGCATGTCGCTGTCCCTGACCCTGTGAGTGCACTACCATGCACCAGCAGGGATGCCCCGTCCCAGGCCCGTCCGCAGGTAGAGGGGATGTCCATGTCATCTGACTCCCCTCCACCTGCGGACGAGGGGACCCCTGGCCGTATGGAGAAGGTCCTGATTAGGGTCGCGATGCGCACGGCTGTGATTCGTGATGCCGTGCATGCTTCCCAGGAGGAGCACGCACGTCATCACGAAGAGCACCGTGCCGACGTGGCCCAATTGGGATCGTCCATGTTCGGGGGTTTCCTGCATGTGTCGGCCAACCTGGCGGCCCTCTCCTCCTCTGTGGAGACTATACGCCAGTCGTTCTCCTTACCGTCTTCCAGTCCAGATGCCACCAGGGCCCCCTGTGGACCTGCCCTGACCAATGCAGCCAGCTTGGTGGGGATCCCATCCCTGCCACAGTCGGGATTCAGAGGTCCAGCAGGGGTGGACACCACAGCAACTGTACCCCAGCAGATGGAAGATGTGCCGGCATCATCAGGCAGGGCACGTGCACAACGGCGTCGGTGGATTCCATCAGCCTGGATGCCGTTGTGCTGGCAGAGGCAGTGGCGTCGGAGGCAGCAGTGGAGTCAACGTGGGAGGCATCATGGCTCGGGGCCATCAACATCGGAGGGGCAGGCATCGGCCGGAGGGCAGGAGGACCCAGGACGGGAAGTGTCTTCCGTGTGGCAGCGGTTGGGCCAGCAGATGGGTGCAGAGCGGCGGCGGGCGGAAGAGGCGTGGCTCACAATGGTCAGGGCGGAGAACTCCATGCGGAGGGCCCTGAGGCGGGCCGAGTGCCTCGAGGCAATCCGCAGGGGGTTGGAGGAGGAGATGGCGTCGTCCCTGCGGACCCTCTGGGCCATGGAACAGGACCGCCTCCGGGACATCGAACAGGAGTTCGATGATGCCCTGGCCCGGAACACCACAGAGTGAGCCGCTGGACTTGCCCGCCGCCTTTGTATATAGTTATATAGTTAGTGTTAGGTTTCCTTTATTTTTTTTTTATTTGGTTGCGATTGGACAATACGCCACATTTTTGTATATAGTTCAGTTTTTAGTTAGTTGTCATAGTTAGGTTTCATTTGGTTGGGCTCATGGACCCGGGATTATCTTGTAAATAGTTCTTCAATGGATTTTTTTATTTTTTGGATTTTTTTCATCGCCATGGAGCAATGGTTTTTGTTTATCATTTACACTTGGATTACTTTTCTGACTGTGACTTTGGACACCATTTATTTTGATTGTGCTGTGTGTTTTTGATTTTTTTCATGGACATTCATCTTCTTTTGGTTGTTTTGCTTTGTGGTTTTTCTCATTTCATTTCCATTCAAGTTGATTTTAAATACATTTTTATTTTCATCCTTCAATGTGTCGTATCATCTCATTGCTTTCATGCATGTCATGTTGGGTGTTTTAACATTCACTTGCAGCCATTGTGTGTGACAGACGTGTTCATTTGCATTATTTACATTGGGTGTGTAACATGTAATTGCCTTTGATATGTGGGTGGATGTGATAGTTGGTTGGGCCTTTTGGCAGGGGAGTATGGCCATTACGGACATGATTGGGGATTGTTGGGACCCAGGCGCAGGGGGGCATGGATGGGACATGGGCGAGGGCCTGGTGGAGGGTGCCCATGACTGCTGGCGGCTGGGGGTGGTGGGAGACATGTGTGGGGGCCTGCTGGCAGGTGCCCCATGACTGCTGGGGGGTGGGGGTGCTGGGAGACATGTGTGGGGGCCTGCTGGCAGGTGCCCCACAGTGCTGGGGGGTGGGGGTGGTGGGGAACATGAGTTGGACATGGGTGGGGGCCTGCTGGCAGGTGCCCCACAGTGCTGGGGGGTGGGGGTGGTGGGGAACATGAGTTGAACATGGGTGGGGGCCTGGTGGAGGGTGCCCCACAGTGCTGGGGGGTGGGGGTGGTGGGGAACATGAGTTGGACATGGGTGGGGGCCTGGTGGAGGGTGCCCCACAGTGCTGGGGGGTGGGGGGGTGGGAGACATGGGTGGGGGCCTGCTGGCAGGTGCCCCACAGTGCTGGGGGGTGGGGGTGGTGGGGAACATGAGTTGGACATGGGTGGGGGCCTGCTGGCAGGTGCCCCACAGTGCTGGGGGGTGGGGGTGGTGGGGAACATGAGTTGGACATGGGTGGGGGCCTGCTGGCAGGTGCCCCACAGTGCTGGGGGGTGGGGGTGCTGGGGAACATGAGTTGAACATGGGTGGGGGCCTGGTGGAGGGTGCCCCACAGTGCTGGGGGGTGGGGGTGTTGGGGAACATGAGTTGGACATGGGTGGGGGCCTGGTGGAGGGTGCCCCACAGTGCTGGGGGGTGGGGGGGTGGGAGACATGTGTGGGGGCCTGCTGGCAGGTGCCCCACAGTGCTGGGGGGTGGGGGTGGTGGGGAACATGAGTTGGACATGGGTGGGGGCCTGCTGGCAGGTGCCCCACAGTGCTGGGGGGTGGGGGTGGTGGGGAACATGAGTTGAACATGGGTGGGGGCCTGGTGGAGGGTGCCCCACAGTGCTGGGGGGTGGGGGTGTTGGGGAACATGAGTTGGACATGGGTGGGGGCCTGGTGGAGGGTGCCCCACAGTGCTGGGGGGTGGGGGGGTGGGAGACATGTGTGGGGGCCTGCTGGCAGGTGCCCCACAGTGCTGGGGGGTGGGGGTGGTGGGGAACATGAGTTGGACATGGGTGGGGGCCTGCTGGCAGGTGCCCCACAGTGCTGGGGGGTGGGGGTGGTGGGGAACATGAGTTGAACATGGGTGGGGGCCTGGTGGAGGGTGCCCCACAGTGCTGGGGGGTGGGGGTGGTGGGGAACATGAGTTGGACATGGGTGGGGGCCTGGTGGAGGGTGCCCCACAGTGCTGAGGGTGGGGGTGGTGGGGAACATGAGTTGAACATGGGTGGGGGCCTGGTGGAGGGTGCCCCACAGTTCTGGGGGGTGGGGGGGTGGGAGACATGGGTGGGGGCCTGGTGGAGGGTGCCCCACAGTGCTGGGGGGTGGGGGGGGTGGGGGACATGGGTGGGGGCCTTCTGGCAGGTGCCCCACAGTGCTGGGGGGTGGGGGTGTTGGGGAACATGAGTTGAACATGGGTGGGGGCCTGCTGGCAGGTGCCCCACAGTGCTGGGGGGTGGGGGTGTTGGGGAACATGAGTTGAACATGGGTGGGGGCCTGGTGGAGGGTGCCCCACAGTGCTGGGGGGTGGGGGGGTGGGAGACATGGGTGGGGGCCTGGTGGAGGGTGCCCCACAGTGCTGGGGGTGGGGGTGGTGGAGAACATGAGTTGGACATGGGTGGGGGCCTGCTGGCAGGTGCCCCACAGTGCTGGGGGGTGGGGGGGTGGGAGACATGGGTGGGGCCTGGTGGAGGGTGCCCCTGGTGGCTGGGGGTGCAGGGGGACATGCGTTGGTGGGCAGTAGTGCAAGTTGACATGTGGGTTGGGTGGGGGGCATGGCCATGGTGGATGGGCTGCCTGCAGGATATGTGCAGGGTAGGCCCCTGTGGTGTGAGCCACCTGCAGGGGCCGTGGAGGGTGTAGAGGGAACACCTGGGAGGACCCACACGTGCAATTCACGTGTGGTGCTCCCCGCGCACCCCTGTAATACACGTACCCTGATGGAATCGCGTGTGGAACTTCCCGCGCACCCCTGGAATACACGTACCCTGCTGATGTTGCGTGTGATACTTCCCCCGCACCCCGAAGTACACGTACCCTGATGGAATTGCGTGTGGAACTTCCCGCACACCCCTGATATACACGTACCCTGCTGATGTCGCGTGTGAAACTTCCCGCGCACCCCTGAAATACGCGTACCCTGCTGAAATCGCGTGTGGAACTTCCTGCGCACCCCTGAAATATGCGTACCCTGCTGAAATCGTGTGTGTAATTTCCCGCGCACCCCTGAAATACGCGTACCCTGCTGAAATCACGTGTGGAACTTTCCGCGCACCCCTGAAATACACGTACCCTGCTGGAATCGCGTGTGGAACTTCCCGCGCACCCCTGAAATACGCGTTCCCTGCTGGAATCGCGTGTGGAACTTCCCGCGCACCCCTGAAATACACATACCCTGCTGAAATCGCATGTGGAACTTCCCGCGCACCCCTGAAATACGCGTACCCTGCTGAAATCGCGTGTGTAACTTCCCGCGCACCCCTGAAATACGCGTACCCTGCTGAAATCGCATGTGGAACTTCCCGTGCACCCCTGAAATACGCGTACCCTGCTAAAATCGCGTGTGTAACTTCCCGCGCATCCCTGAAATACACGTACCCTGCTGGAATCGCGTGTGGAACTTCCCGCGCACCCCTGAAATACGCGTACCCTGCTCGCACAGGGCCAATCGCGTGTGGAACTTCCCGCGCACCCCTGAAATACATGTACCCTGCTGGAATCGCGTGTGGAACTTCCCGCGCACCCCTGAAATACGCGTACCCTGCTGAAATCGCATGTGGAACTTCCCGCGCACCCCTGAAATACGCGTACCCTGCTAAAATCGCGTGTGTAACTTCCCGCGCATCCCTGAAATACACGTACCCTGCTGGAATCGCGTGTGGAACTTCCCGCGCACCCCTGAAATACGCGTACCCTGCTCGCACAGGGCCAATCGCGTGTGGAACTTCCCGCGCACCCCTGAAATACACGTACCCTGCTGGAATCGCGTGTGGAACTTCCCGCGCACCCCTGAAATACACGTACCCTGCTGGAATCGCGTGTGGAACTTCCCATGCACCCCTGAAATCCGCGTACCTTGCTGGAATCGCATGTGGAACTTCCCGCGCACCCCTGAAATACACGTACTCTGCTGAAATCGCATGTGGAACTTCCCGCGCACCCCTGAAATACGCGTACCCTGCTGAAATCACGTGTGTAACTTCCTGCGCACCCCTGAAATACGCGTACCCTGCTAAAATCGCGTGTGTAACTTCCCGCGCATCCCTGAAATACACGTACCCTGCTGGAATCGCGTGTGGAACTTCCCGCGCACCCCTGAAATACGCGTACCCTGCTCGCACAGGGCCAATCGCGTGTGGAACTTCCCGCGCACCCCTGAAATACACGTACCCTGCTGGAATCGCGTGTGGAACTTCCCGCGCACCCCTGAAATACACGTACCCTGCTGGAATCGCGTGTGGAACTTCCCATGCACCCCTGAAATCCGCGTACCTTGCTGGAATCGCATGTGGAACTTCCCGCGCACCCCTGAAATACACGTACTCTGCTGAAATCGCATGTGGAACTTCCCGCGCACCCCTGAAATACGCGTACCCTGCTGAAATCACGTGTGTAACTTCCTGCGCACCCCTGAAATACACGTACCCTGCTGGAATCACGTGTGGAACTTCCCGCGCACCCCTGAAATACGCGTACCCTGCTCGCACGGGGCCAATCGTGTGTGGAACTTCCCGCGCACCCCTGAAATACGCGTACCCTGCTGGAATCGCGTGTGGAACTTCCCGCGCACCCCTGAAATACACGTACCCTGCTGAAATCGCATGTGGAACTTCCCGCGCACCCCTGAAATACGCATACCCTGCTGAAATCGCGTGTGTAACTTCCCGCGCACCCCTGAAATACACGTACCCTGCTGGAATCGCGTGTGGAACTTCCCGCGCACCCCTGAAATACACGTACCCTGCTCGCACGGGGCCAATCGCGTGAGGTACTTCCCGCGCACCCCAGTGATACACGTAGCCCGCTTGCCGTGCTGGTACAGGGTTAGCGCAGCCCTTTGTGCTGGATTGGGGATTTTGATGGTTTTTCCCTGCGCAAGAGGCATTCTTGGGGGCGTAACTGGCGCTGCTGCAGGGTCGCTGCGCCACTGTGCCCCACGGCTGGTTTTGGTGGCTGGAATCCATGAATACGCTGTGTGCGGAAATGGATTTTAGAGCACGCGGCTGGCGCAGGGATTCGCACGCGCACACTGTGCGCCAGCCGCGTGCGCCACTTGTGCGCTGCATTCTATGAATTACCCCCCATCTGTCAGTATGAAGATAAGGAAGACTTAACTATACTACAATCAAAACTAAACAATGAGCAAAGTAGCATTTTTCAAGAAGTAACAAAACAAATTGCACATGGTGTAAAACATGAAAATAAAGAATGTTCCTGCCATAATTATAAACCTATACTACTGTACGTCAGTGGTGAAGCTGGTTCTGGCAAAACATTCCTAATCAAAATCATTAGTAAGTTCCTTCAACAATTGACAAACAACAAACTGTCAACTGTTGTCACTGCCCCCACAGGTTTAGCTGCCTACAACATAGGTGGTGTTACATTACACCGATTACTACTATTACCAGTAGAACACCAGAACAAATTAGACTATTGCAAACTTTCTGCATAAGCTGCAATGGAATTACGCAGAGTATTGAAACAAATGAACATGCTACTAATAGATGAAGTGAGCATGGTCTCCAACCTGATGTTAGCTTTGATTCACCTCAGATTACAAGAAGTACTCAAAACAGACTATGAAGATCTCTTTGCAGGAAACACATTATTGTTTTTGGAGATCTGCTTCAATTAACACCAGTAAAAGGTGAACCTATTTTTAAAACATTAGGGCACAAACTCTGCCGTAAAACTGTTGGCAGCATTGGAAATGTCAACCTTTGGCAACATTTCCAATACAGCGAATTAACAGAAAACATGCGCCAATCTGCAGATCTAACTTATGCCAACATTTTAAAAAGTTTGAGAGTTGGTATACTTTCTAAAGAAGCAGAAGCAACATTGAAAACCCGGCACATTAATGCACTTTATGGCGATAATGCATGTGCTACAGATGTTATGGAACAATTAGCCCACAAAAATGTCAATTGTATGGCCTTAATGACAACTCTTGCAAGCTGTCTCAAATTCAATGAAATAATGTTAAGTAAAGAAATGCAACCAATAATGGAAATTAGCGCCACAGACAAACTAGATGTACATGGTATGACACTACCCATGTGTGACCAAGCCACAACAAGACTAAATAATTTAGAAAAATCAATCTCAAACACAGCAGGCTTAGAAAAGATGTTATAATTATCCTTAAATTGCAGAGTAATGCTTAAACGTAACCTTGACGTGGACCAAGGACTAGTTAATGGAGCACTGGGTACAGTTGTTGGCTTTCAAACATACCCACGTGACAACAAAATTCAGTTTCTAAATATATACTCTTTGACAAACTTTCAGAAGTAAAACGGATAGGACGCTCAACAGCTAGATTCCTTCTCTTCAAAGATATGTATGTACGCAGAGAACAATTTTCTCTAACTCTTGCATACGCAGTCACGATTCATAAATCACAAGGTCTTACCCTAGACAAAGCAATGATAGATATTGGTAACACAGTCTTTAAAGAAGGAATGAGCTACGTAGCACTATCACGCTTACGTACACTTGACGGTCTATTTCTAATCAACTTTAATGCAGGTAAAGTAAACGCTGATATTCCTTGCATTTTAGAATATAATAGACTTCGCTCACTATACACTCCCCATTTAAACACATATTCTATTCCACAAAAACTAAAACGTTGTAAAAGAAAACTAAATCAAAGAGAAATGCAACAGGACGTCACTGCAAATCCTCCAAAGAGAGTAAAAGAAACTAATACTTCATCAAGGACCACAAACAAAAAAGAATCAATTAGAGAAAGTAAACCAGGTACTTCTTTAAAGAAGGAAGACAAACTCCAAAAAAAGCAGTTAGATACAGAACTACCTTAACCATTTAAATTCTCAAATATAGTTGGTGTAAGTTGCTATGCAAATGTAGCAATGAATATTCTATTTCAATTACCACCAATTGTTGACAACATTTACTTACACAGTACAGACCCATTGTGTTTGCAAATGTTAGTACTTCACAGAAATGCAGCAAACAATCCTGACAACACATATAGTGTTTTTGGAATAAGACGACAATTGGACTACTGTGCTGGAATGGTGAAATTCACTATAAACTCACAGGAAGATCCACAATAATTTCTAATGTACTTACTACAAGTACTGGAAAACAAAAACATACCTATAAATGAAATCCTTCAGATTTCATACATGTGGAAACATACATGCACTCTCTGCAACAATGTGACACAAGAAGAAATCCCCAATGAACGCTTCATATATATATCAATACCAAATTGTGAATCCATTCCATTTCAGCAACTTGTACAAAATGCAAACCATGGTAGATTATGCTCTACCTGCAATTCAGATAATCGCTCCACGTTAGTAATACAAACACATAGTAAATACGTAATAGTAATGCTTCTACGTTACAATGCAGATGGTACCAAAAACAACTGCAAGCTGACTGGATTCACACATGGTCAAATATCACATGGTAAGAAAACCTTCACAACAATAGGTATAATCTACCACGCAGGAGCCACAACCAATTCAGGGCACTACACTGCATATATAAAAAAGAAATGTGGATGGTTTGAATGTAATGATAGTACCATTACTCTAAAGCAGAGATTACCAGCAAATCTTACAAACGCTTATTTGATGTTCTTAAAACCAAAATTTGATAAATAAACTGTATTTAAACCTTTAAGTAAATTTGTGTTAAAAAAATATAAACTGTTAGAATACTCCAAAAGCTATCTAACTGCTCAAAGATTCTACAACAACTAATCAGATAAATGAATACCACTAAATTAGACCAAAAAATACACAGTTAGAATACACCAATTGGTATCTAACTGTCCCAAAATTATAAATTTGTGTTAAAATAATATAAACTGTTAGAATACTCTAAAAGCTATCTAACAGCTCAAAGATTCTACAACAACTAATCAGATAAATGAATACCACTAAATTAGGCCAAAAAATACACAGTTAGAATACGCCAATTGGTATCTAACTGTCCCAAAATTTAACAATATCCAAATAGATAAATCAAAACCACTAAAATATATTAAAAAAAATAGACAGTTAGAATACGCCAATTGGTATCTAACTGCTCCAAAATTTTATAATATCAAAACAAATGAAGAATCTGTTACTGCTCCAAAAACAATACAACAAAGCAAAGTATAAAGCATTAGCCAGAAACAACAAGTGAAACAGAAAACAAACAAACAAATAAACTGTAGCATAACAGAAAAAGTTTTTTTTTTTAATCCAACATGGATTTTTCTTTCTCCCACAGACCCAATGATTTAAGCAACAAATACAGAAACTGAGCAAATTGCACAGTACTCTGATTTGTACTCTACTAAATATGAGGGTCGAAAAAAAATAAAAGTATGTTGCTTATACAATGTAATAAGTCATTACAAAATACTAATACTAACATGCTATTTTCTTTTATCACAGAAATGAAGAAGAAAAACATGGACTCCCATTACTAGACCAAACACTAAGTATACAATAATAAGGACAACCATAGCAGCATATCACATCCATAGTATCTAATACCTTTGTTCCTTATACATTTGTTTTTCACCCAAGGTTATAAGCAAATATGAATGTGATATGCTGCGGTGGTTGTTGCCAGGGCATAGAGTCTTGGGTGCATGGCCAAATGGCCAAATGGCCATGCACCCAAGACTCTATGCCCTGGCAACAACCACCGCAGCATATCACATCCATAGAGTCAAACATTTCAACTATGATCTATGGGAAACTTTTAATGTCCGCGAACAATGTGAGTGTTCTTAGAACACTTTGAACTTGCCAGCGAACAATACGGACACCGTTTTCAGGACACCCCCTACGAACATTTCAGAACAACGCGATAGTTCTTACAACACTTTCAACTTAACAATGAACAATACGGACAGCGTCCTAAGGACACCCCCTACGAACATTCCAGGACACCGGGAGTGTTCTTAGAAGCGTCTTCAGAACACCACCATCTTGTTTATTTGCGAACATTTCAGGACACCCCAAGTGTTCTTAGGACACATTCAACTTGACAGAGAACAATACGGACAGCGTCCTCAGGACACCCCCTATGAACACTCCCCGGACACCGCGAGTGTTCTTAGAAGCGTCTTCAGAACAACCCCATTTTGTTTATTTGCGAACATTTCAGGACACCGCGGGTGTTCTTAGAACACATTCAACTTGACAGAGAACAATCTGGACAGCGTCCTCAGGACACCCCCTACGAACATTTCAGGACACCGGGAGTGTTCTCAAAAACATCTTCAGAACACCCCCATTTTGTTTATTTGCGAACATTTCAGGACACTGCGGGTGTTCTTAGAACACATTCAACTTGACAGAGAACAATACGGACAGCGTCCTCAGGACACCCCCTACGAACACTCCCCGGACACCGCAAGTGTTCTTAGAACAGTTTCACTTTGCTTGCGAACAAAACGGACACATATTGAGTCCTTAGAACACCCCCTAGTCAGTTTATTTAGAACATTTCAGAACACCCGTAATGTCCGCAAACAAATCGAACACAAAAAGAACGTCTAACACATAAAAAACACAACTTTCATCCTATCTCATACACTCCCACCCTCCCCAAACACTCCTACACACCAACACACTCTACAAAATACACATTTTGAACAACATTTCACCGCGCTGTCCGCGGACGTCTGCGAATCCAAGATGGCGGGTGCTACCGAAAAATCTGACGCGCTTCACGCTCCACGCCGTCCAATCAGCGAACACGTTGCATGTCCGCGAACATCACGCAAGACAATTGGCCAATCAGGACACTGTCCGTGGAGCGAACAGGGAAGTGGGTCCGCGAACCGAACACAGATATCACTAATTTTTTTTTACCTACTTTTTGGTCATTTTAAAAAAAACTACTGGACGGATTTTCACCAAATTTGCAAAAGCACACTTTCGGGACCAAGCCGCTGCTCCTGGTCCAAATTTGGTGGAAACCCATCCAGCAGTTTGGGCTGTAGGCGCGAGCAAAAGTTTTTTCCCATTCAGGCTATGGGAAAAAAAAAAGTTTTGGGAGCCCCCTATAACTTTGCCCCCCCTGGACGAATCCTCACCAAACTTTGCAAAAAAATTCAGAGTGACCCAAATACTTTTTTTGCAAAGTTTGGTGAGGATCCGTCCAGGGAGAGCGATGTTATAAGCCACCCAAAAAGTGCTCTTCCTATGGAAACAGCAACTTAACCATAACTACATGGCCACTACCGTGGCCATGTAATATATATATATACATATATATATATATATTACATATAGCAACCCTGTAGTTATGCTTTAGTTATAGTTTCCATCAGAAGAGGCAATTGTGAGATGCTTATAATGTTGGCACCGTTTGACAGATCTGTATAAAACTTGGCAAAGACAATATACATGCATCTATGAATTTATTTGGAACATTTCATAAAATTCTGTTCCAGCGGACACAGTTATAGGGGTCCCAAAAGATGCATTTCCCATGCAAATCCCCATAGGGAATGTATGCTCTCTTCTACCGAATAGACCTGCTGGATACATTTGCAAAAACCTTAGCAAGGCTAGAACGCCTAGGCCAACTTGAGTGCTTTGTTTAGTTTGGTAAAAATATGCCCACAGTTCCCAATCAAAACTCAAAAATGTAGAGCATTTTTTATTGATGTATATTTTGCCCATCACATTTACGGATATATTTTTTATTGCAATTTGAATGGTTAAAAAATGCATTTTGATTGACTGGGTGAGTGTCTTTGGATATTTACTCATTTTTGTATAACCCAACACAAAATGTAGTTATTTTGATGGTCTCATGTTCCCGTTTAAATATGCACATTGGATATGTGTATCTTATGCTTTACCGTTGGATCCGGGTGTTTAAATGTGGTGAAAAGGGCAATAAAAAGGCATATAGCAGCTGGTTGAGCTTGTTATCAAGCCCGGGTGGGTGGAGACATACCACAGAGGGGTGGAGTATTGGCTTGTTTAAGATTAGAAAGAGGTGTGTTTATTAACTGGAAACCTCAGAGACAGCCAGATCAGCAGGCCATTGTGCCTGTAGTGGCTGAATCAGGGCTCAATGAGGTTGAATACAGCTCCTGTTCTGTCCCAGACCACAGCATCTCAATATAATACTAAGTCCAAATGACGTTGGGATTTCGTTTTTTTTTTCTTCATATTGCAGAGAACCAAGAGGAATCAGGAGTAGTATACGACCTGAAGGAGCCCTGACTAAGCCACCTTAATTCAGTTTTCAGTGGTACTTTGCAATGTACGTGACCGAGTCAGGAGTTCTTGTGGCCGGATACCTTGCCTGGTTCATCCTGGTTCTCCACAACATTGGGACGTAGTCATTTTCTCAAGTTGCAGAGGACCAGAACAAACCAAGAGACGCATCCAACCTCGTGTAGCCCTGACCATATCACCTCAGTCAGCTTACAGCAGTACTCTCTGGTAGAGGTTTGATACCTCTTCTGGTTCATTCCGGTCCTCCACAACTTGTTCGTTAAGAAGCACTGTTAGAAAGGGGCGGGGACGATCGTCTCAGACGTCTAAGCAGTTTCGGATGTGGCCGTGGCCTGGAAGCATGGTGTAGAGGGTCGGGGAAGTTACGGGGTGGAGGTTGTCCTGGGACCACAGTTTGGGTAGGTTAGTGCATGCTTTGGGTACGAATCACATTGGGAATGAAATGCCATCTTAGAAAGTAGCAGCCATATTGAAAGCAATGCCCAACGCTGCGCTGCTGCCATGGCAGTAGGCCCAAGCCAAGAAAAAGAAGTAAGCTTGTGCATGTGGGAATAGGTTGTAACATGGGCTGCGGTGAGAAGGCCAGAGTCGCAGAGATTCATAGACCTTTCATTGTCTCATGCCCGGAGGAATGCACCCTGCAAGGCCATGAGGGGCTAAGAGCTCCCTGTGAAAAGTTATCCCACGAGAAGGAGGGCACGAGCCTCCGACCTTCCCCAGCCCCAGCTTTCAGTTATAGAACCCAGATGCCCCAGTCCCAAGACTTCAGGATTCCAAGGTACCAGCCAGTCCCAGACTATCGATCATAAAGCTGCTAGACCCCCAATCGATTAGAAAAGATGAGAAAGTGGGCACAGGCTGCCTTAGCCAATAGCTCATGTGATTTGGGCTGAGAGGTGCCGGGAGGGGCAAAACAACAAACATAAAACAAGTGAACGTATGGCCCTGCAGAATCTGCATATAGGATGGATGGGATTGCACCGGAATAATTCTGAGTCCAAATAACCGAACCAACTCAGGAAGATGGCAAGTTACTGTTTTATCAACAATGATCTAAAACAGGGAGGTTACAGACTCTCAATAATCTCCACAAAAAACATACTTTTTATGGCAATAATGCGTCATACTATGTGGCAATAATAAAAAACCTATAGAGGGTTGGGGTTGGTTAAGGGAGACATTTAAGTATACTTTTCTATAGGAGCTGGGATTATTATTGCCTGCCCGTTATCAGGTGAATAACTTATGTCTACTTCTAAAAAGCGGTATTAGCATAATTGACCTTTGACCTAAAACATTTGATCCAATTTATTTGATCTTTTTTCAGTGAAATGTAATAAAATATATATATATATATGGGGGTGGTTAAGGGCATAGATTAGGTTGAGGGGAGTGAGGTGGGGCGCGGGGGGTCTCCCCCTGCAATCTAGACCAAAAAAAGTTCAAATAAATTTGATCAATTGTGATTAGGTCAAATGTTTTTGGTCAAATACACCCAAACCCAAAAAGCATGTCATTTCGGAAACATAGCTACAAAGTTTCTCACTGGTCTTCAAACTATAAGGTCCTTTGTTATATGGACTAATATAATTGGTTGGCACACTTGTGCCATGCCTGGAACATTCGGTTCACTCATTATCATGTCTGGGACTTCAAGTTCGAACTCTATTTCCATCCTTGGCAGGAGACCATGATTTGATCCATTTTGTAGGTTTAAATGCTTTAAATGAATTAAACTTGGCATCTCCGCACCTTAACAATGGAAGATTCATCCTCCGCACACTCGCTCCTTTCCAGAATAGATAGCTGACCTTCCTTGCTACGGCCTTGACTCTAGGCCAGACAACCTCGCCATGAAGCTCCTAGATTCTGCTTATTTTTGCTGCAACACAGTTTTCCCTTCCTGCTTCATGGTTACTGGCTTACTAAATTCACGATACTGATGTCCAGTTTCAATATAATGGTGGCTATGCCTGCATTTTATTCACTAGGTATAGCCAGCTTTTCTGATGACTTAATTTACCTTGCGTTTCAGCGTCTGTACATTCATGAAACGGTTGATTGTCTGCAGCACTTTGTGCACGTTTAATCTTCTTCTTTTGTAGTTAAAAGTTCACTTGATTCTTTACTTCATCATTAGTTTCTTTTATGATCTATGTATCCTCTTCAACCAGTATATCGAGACGTTGTGCATACTTTTTGTGATGTCACTAGCTTTTCTTTGCTCTTTCTCATATCTCTTCAGGGAGTTCCTCCCTTTGGTTGTCATCACGTTGGGGATACATTCGGTAGGGTTGTCTCAACGGGTATCTACTTTCGAACATATGCTGCGGTATTGGCACAACGTCTGGTGTCAAACACAGCACAGTCTCATGTCTCCAATATCTGGGAGGAAGGGGAGGGCGTCTCCTGCAGAGGTATCTAGCTGCTCCTCTACATTCTCCCCTCTGGTCGAGTACTCAACCACCTCCTCAAGTTTCTCTGCGTCCTTGTATTTTTCTTTGGTGTCCATATCTTCATCAGCCCCTCAGGGTGCCTGCTGTTTTCACATGTTCATCCACACACCAGGTCATGTATTTACATTGCCCATTAGGGGTACAGTAGACCCTATACCCCATGTATTTATTATGGTACTTTGGATACAAGAATGTTGTTCCTTCAGGTTCTACAATGCTGGCCTTTTTGTACTCCCTGACAGCATCATCAGTCAGCTCCTTGGCTTCTGTTCATCCTTGGCATCAATCATGATCTTCATTCCTACTGCCTTTTTTGCCTTTTTCTGACAATGGGCAATTATTATCCTTATTACACAGAATCCAAGCATGATCATCACCAATATTGCTCCAAGGATTTTGAATAAATTTGCCAACCAATGAGGAATCCATGAAAACAAGAATGTGAAACAATTATTATCTTCAATGCCATCCGTCTCATCCTCCATAATAGTATGTAGGTCAGTCAGCATCAATATGGCCTCCATCAAGGTCCCGTACTCACCGTCGTGAGAAGGTATAAATATGCAACATGATGGCACGATTTTGCACAAACTCCTCCTTCCATTGCTGTGATCATATCAAGGACATATCTGTTCTGGAGGGTCACCAGTCACATGGCCCGCAGCTCTTCTTTTATGGCGTTGAATCCCTTTATAGTAGCATTGATTGTCTGCAGAAGCTACCACCTTGTAGTTTGTAGCCATTTGGCATTCACCACTGTTTGAAGTCCAGGCATAAATATGGATGTCATTATCATAGCAGTCTTGCTGAACAGCTTGTGGTCATCAGGAATGGCTTCATAAGCTTTTATTGATTTGGATGAGAAGTAATTCTCTCTTTTCATCCATTGGGGTTCAAGTGATCTTCTCTTTCTCAAATGGTCATCCACTTTTCAATGTTTAGAACGCTCAGAGGGATTACCAATGCTGGAACATGAACCAACACCAAGGAACACACTCCACCCCAATTCCTGGACAGCTTCATATATTCTCTAGATCCACAGGCCCAATAACAATCCATCAGAACAGCCATCCCTTTTCTCATTTCTTGAGCATCAATTATTGTTTTGCACCCTTTATTCTGTCCAACATTATTCTTTCCGTGACCCCGGAAAAACATTGTTGTATTAACTAGTGGAGCTACAACCACTGGGCCTGATTCATCTTCCACCTATGACAATAATTTGGAGTATTTTGCCCATGATTTCAGGTTATCAATGTTCACTTTTTGTATTCCTCATACTGCTTCCTTCCTCAGCAGATGAGCTGCACAGGACATCATTCCATCTTCCCATCCCTTTCTCGTGCTCACTCATCCATAGATTAGTAGCTGAGGTTGTTCCCAGCATCCAGGCATCCAAGCTTTTTCTGTCATATCAGAGCAATTAATTCTCTTAATTTCTTCAACAATCACTTCGTTTTGGCTTGCAGCAGGATACACGAGCATCTTGTCTGTCCATCCAGGCTCTGTTTTCATTTGAGTAGTCTTGATATAATTATCCTGGTATGGAAAAGACTGTCTATTTCTCCATCGCAAGGTTGTCCAATTCCCTTGGAATAGTCCTAGAGTAGTAAGTACATGCTGCAAGATGGCTGAGGCGCTTTGCATTGTGCGCTAATACTTCTTTTGAAATGAAAGTCTTCACTGTATTCATGGCATAGGGGATGAGAGAGCAGACACAGCAATTCCCATCAGATGCTCTTTTCTCCACTTTTTCCATGTGTTGATAACACATATTATTCCTCAGGTGAGCTGAATTATCTAAGTAGGTATTTATTCCCTCCCTGATTATCTTCTTCTTCGTCCCTATTGTGTCATCTAACATACCCATAAAGATCAATGAAGTTGTCATAATTTGTACTCATAGTAGGAAAAATCGTAGGAGGCCTTTCTTCAACACGTCCAGTAGGATATAGAGACTGTGAAATGTAAGGTACAGAAAGACAAAAAGAATGCACATGCATATGTATATCAAACATAGAAGTATGGGGAACCATTTGTTGTGGCATCCCAATGCTAATCTAATGATGGCCATAGAGATGTAGACAGGGAGGCCTAAGATCTTTCTCCAAAATGTGCCCTCTATAAACTGCAACCATTTTAAATCAATTGACAAAAGGGATTTAAGGCCATAGTTTATCATAGGGGCAAGCACCTGAAGATATAACTGCAGAGCACCCCAGATAGTATAATCACCATGATTTACAGTAAATCGGTGCACCAGTGCAGTAATCGGAGCAGCTATGCGTGAATTTTTACAAGTCGTATAGTCTCCCCTGATATCTATCTCAATACCAAGGTATTTATATGTGGATGCATAGTAGATCTCTATGTCACGGACCGTTAATATAGGGATTCGAATATGGGAAACCCGCGCATGGCAAAAGACGCGCACAGGCGTCAACGCGTCCGCCACACGAAGGCAGACGGAAGCGTCCCCGCGCACAGTATAAAAGTGCGCGCAAACAATAAACACGTATATACAGCTACGATGAATGCCCCATTTGTCGCAGCATTGATCGTGGGACACCGCAGGAGGAGGAGAATAGCCAGGGCACGCATTTTTTCACCACGGACAAGCCTTTTTGGGATGCGTGACGACCAGGTCTATGGCAGGTATAGGTTTCCACCCCGTATCATCCTAGACCTGGTCAGGGAGTGGGAAGATGACCTAACATCCCCCACCCTCTGCTCCCAAGCATTGAGCCCCTTGGAGAAGGTGCTCAATGTCCTGCATTTTTGGCCACTGGGTCTTTTCAGCGGACTACTGCCATAGTGGGGGGGTCTCACAGGCCACGCAGTCACGCTGCCTACACCAGGTCTTGGCAATCATGACTGCACGCCCCTCAGTCCGCAGGCACATATATATGCCCAGAACACCCGCAGAAAGGCAGGCCATTGTCCAGGACTTTTACAGGGTGGCACACTTCCCCAAAGTACTCGGTGCCATATATTGCACCCATGTGGCCCTACGTCCACCTAGGGCCACTGAGCATATCTACCGAAACCGCAAGCACTGGCATTCCATCAATGTACAGGGGTTATGTAATGCAAAGGGAATCATCACCTCTGTCTCTGCAAACTACCCTGGCTCCACCCATGACAGTTTCATATACAGAATGTCCGCCCTGAGCTGGGCCCTGGAAGCTGGCCAGCATGGCGACACATGGCTCCTAGGTGAGTACAAATGCCCGTGCACATGCATGCATGTCGCACACACAGATACACAAACCCCAATAATCACAACCATTATCACCTCTCCAGGGGACAGTGCCTACCCTCTGAGCAACCACACGATGACACCAATCCGGAACCCCACCACATCACCCCAGGTAAGATACAACGCAGCCCATATTGCAACCAGGGCTTCCACTCCCTTGACTACTCTGGCGGGCAGCTACTCTATGCACCCCCAGTAGTGTGCAGGATCATTGTGGCAGCATGTGTCCTGCACAATGTTGCAACATGGCAGGGCATACCAGTGGACATGGTGGTGCCCCCACACCCCCAACCACAGGCACAGGCGCTGCCCATGGGAGGGGATAGGGCACGTGGCAAGGAAGCCCGGACCCAGCTTGTGGACAGATTTTTCACCTAAACTCGAGACCCTGCGGAGTCCACACAGGCCTGGCACATACCAGGTGACAATCGATGATGACAAAGAGACAGTCAACTGTCACAACCTTACAACCCTGAGATTGTTGCCATGGAATTGCCACATTGTGTGCATCCCTAGCTACTTAAACACAAGCAATCCTGTGTGACCAAAAGGCACACATGCAAGGTGTGAATCACACAGACCTGCAAAACAGGCCATGACTATCACTGGTATGTCACTCAAACCCTCCAAAACCACAAAATGACATGGCAAGCAATAGCCATACACCAACACAGTAACAATAAGGTACACATTGCCATGTGAAAAATGTAAATTGGCATCAGACAATGATGCCTCACATGGAATCAGATGAAATGACTGAGCAACAACCTCCCACCCAAAATAAGTCATACCCAAATGCATTCCAAAAGTTGTAGTTGAAACATAACAATGAATGCCTGTCTACATGCACAATGTGCATTGCAAAATCAACACTGCAGCTACTGTGCGCCGTGTCCTCCTCCTGCAACACACTGCTCAGCGCACAGCACAGTGAACAGCCATTGTGTGTGATGCACGCCCTGAGCATTACATCTAAGCGACAAACTACATAAAAAAACCAAATTAGGCATGTACAGGATCCACAAATGGTCAGAGAACATGTGCTGCAGGGACACAGTGGGCACCAGAAGGCAAACAGAGTGTACACATGGACATGGAAGGGTGGTTGTACATGTAGTGGATCATAGTGTGAGCGTGTGGGTCAGTAGGGACATGCACTCAACATATGCATGTGAAATCAAGTGACCATCAGTGTCGTCTACACATCACATGTGAACATTCACCATGTTTATACCCCAGCATGTCAAACCACAGCTATCCCCTCACACCTGAAAGCTAAACACAACACATGAACAGGCATTGATCAGCAGAATACATCATGTACATAGGAAAGCACAATTACAATTTCAGGGTGCCCATCACACTGCAGGGCAAGGCAACTATCAACAACAAAACACCGCCCCTCCCTCACAAATCACTACGACCCACTGAACAACTGCATCTTGGTCATTCATAGTACATCCTTGAATTCCACCTGGCCACAGGATCACCCTTCCCCTTTGTCACCAACTCCCACCTTGTGTGTAAAAAGTTGCCAGCGCCCTCAGAGTCCACCTAGATTTGCAAAAGCACAAAATCCAAGAGAACTCAAAGCAGGACAACACAGAAGCCAAGCAAATACCCTACAGGCAGTAAAACAAACCAGAACAGCCTCCAGTAGATGACTTCAAGTAGCAGTACGCCACAATGGCCAAGTACTACCACAATGATGTTAACAACCAAGGTAGCACAGTAAAACAATGTCACAACAGGATCTGAACCATGTGTGGTACATAACATAGAATGATGCAACATGAACGGATGTCTACTGTCACAGCTCCTGTGTACAGGCGCAGGAGTGGCACAAAACAACCACCCCACCGTGGTCTGGGTGCCTGCAAGGTCTAACTCACACAGGCCTCTGAATCCCTGGTGGGGAAGGAGGGTCAGGGATTTGCAGTCGGCACAGGCATTGGCATACTGGATAACCAGAATGAGGGGCAGGAGAGGGGAGTAGGATTGACACGGGAAGGTAGGGAATGCACCAAAATGTAGTACACACATGAACACATCCACAAATAGACCTAACTTGTTCACGTGCAGATAGCAGCAAATTACTCAAATGGAAGTCAAAGAGAAACTTATCTCTGGGGTGAGTGCTGGCCTCCTTCCTGCGCACTCTCCGGTCCGGTAACAGGAGCAGTTCAATGCTGCAAAGAGAGCCACAGTTAATAATCTGTGCGTGCCCAAAACACACAAACACACCATCAAATATGCCCCAAAGTAACAAAATACTCTACAAACAGACAATCTTGTGTGGATGCTTCATACCCATACGTAACATTACCCCTGTGATGGTTCATACACAGTCAATGCATTAAGTCAGGCACCGGTGGTAGTGTGGCAAATGGAACACCAATGTGTCACGATTCACACAACATGCAATGTTCCCTGGGTAAGCAGACAGACGCATATAGCAAGGTCTGACTTCAGAACAAGTCCTGTACCACCATGACCAAAATAAAGTAGCCAGTGCATGTATCAAATTCTACTTGAAAATGAAATGCACTGCACCCGAGTCTGTCTCTTGTTGTCTGTCCCTGTGAGCTGCTTCATTCCATGTCTTGCAACGCTACATGGCTAATACAAGTGCTCAATGGACCATGGTGGAATGGAGGGTATTTGCCACTGCCCATGCAGGTGCCCCAGACAACTTTCCCATCAACTAGCCATCAGTCCACCAACACATCTGAGCTGTATTGTGCGCTTCAACACCAATATTTGTCCAAGCTCACCGTCAGTGCTGCTACTAAGCATGCAGGTGGAAGGTTTGCTGTGTTGTGACCCCCTGTGCTGCTCACCTTGCCTGGAGTCCCTTGAAACACGTCATCGTTTATTGGATGTATGATCGCAATCCCTGTGCCTCTGCTTGTGCACACATGCGCATGTCGGCACCACCAAACGTGTCCAGACATCCAATGGCGCATGTCTGCTGGCAAAGGTGGTCTTGAGGCTCATCCCCCTGCAGAAAGTCCATAAAACACATGATAAATGCTTAATATTCATCTGTGTGTGTCTCTTCAGGCATTACATGAGTGGACCATGTCAGAGACGTACATCAGAAATCACACCATCAGTCCGTCTTTCACAGCAACAGTGTGTAACTCACTAACTAGGGCACGATTTTCAACAAGAACATGTTCATTAAAGATAAGAAACATACTACACAATGCATAGCAATGAATGTACACATGAATCATTAAACACCCCATCTAGCAAAAGAAGAACAGTGGTCAATTACACCCCAATCATCCCCACTAGGGGTGTTAACACAAGTTCCACAGCAGCAGACATGCCACAGATATGACAGTCCATTGCCCTTGTGTAATAGGCTGTTACACCAAACTATCCTTGCAAGCCCATGGATAAGGGAAGCAGGAGTGGCATATGTGAGTCAAGGACCCCAAGCAGCAAACACAAACACAAGACAAGCTTGAAGGGCCCAGATGGAACAGATAGTGGATGCTTTCAAAAGCCACAAAGCACCACACCGTCACATGAAAGCACAATAGACTAGCAATTTTAAACTATTTTAACTAATTACACCAACTATGAAAAACCTACTTTATCTATTTAAACTAACTATCAAACAGAAACTTAACAAACTAAACTAAAAGAAAAATCAAAAATGGCCACATACGACCCAGGGGGGGTAACCAGGAGGGGGGAGGTACAGGGTGCTACTCAACACCCACATGCGATGATGCTGAGAAAAAAAAAACCTCCATGGGCTCAACGCCTGCACAGCCCGACCGATGTGGGAGATAGATTGTCGTCCGAGTCTGGCTCTTCCTGGAAAGGAGGACGTGGCACAGGAGCATGACCACGCCTAGCCGCAGCCTGCCCCTCGTCGGCAGCAGGTCTGCCAGACGGGTGAGCCTGGTTCTGTGTGGCGATAACATGTAGGTCTGCATGCAGAACCTCCCGTGAAACACGTGATTCCTCTTGCAAGGTAGCATGTGTTACACGGAGTTCCTCCTGCAAGGCCTGGCTGGACTACTGCTGCACCTCCCGGCAAGCATGTAGCTCAGCCGAGATGGTACGCTCAAGCTGTGCAAACCTCTCCTCTGCCCGCTCCCTCTGGGACATCAGAAGGACACCCAGAGTGGATCTGAGGGAAGCATGCTCCTCCCTCAGGGCCTTCATGTGTGCCTCTGCGTGAGCAGCAATTGCTTGATGCAGAGATGACATTTCAGCCTGGCGTGCCCTGTCTGAGGCCGCCATGCCCAGCCTGAGCAAGCGGGCCATGGACCGTGCCGCCTGCTGCTGGAGAAGCACCTGGCTAGCAGGGGGGAGCACAGATTGGGCCACACGCTCCAAGCTCTCAGCGATGTTCTCCATTTCTGCCCCCTGCCGTTCAGAATTGGCAGTCATGTCTTGCTCCCACTCAGTATACTGTGGTTGCGCGCGGCAACCATGTTGCTGGGCTTGACCCCTGCGAGACCCAAGGACCGTGTGTCCTCGTTGTGTTGGCACCGCCCGCGGCTGCACGACTACATGCCCCCGTCGACGTGATGTCCCACGCACATCAGTGACTGGTGTGGAGGGTGACTCTGCGTCCCGATCCACCACGGGCGGAGGTTCCAAGACTGTCTGACCCCTCAGTGCAGGTGTCACGGACAGAGGAGTGTCCACATCAGAATCACTCATCCCTGACATATGGACCTGATGCTCATCCAACTCGACATGGTCGTCAGAGTGTTCTTCAGGGCTGGACTCATAGGCAGCCAGAGACAAGATGGACTGTAGCACTTGGGGGTTTTCGTTAGCTACCACCCCACGACCCCCACTTGTGCCGGGTTGATGTAGTGATAACAACCCTGTGCCTGGCATGACAACGCCATCCTCAGGCTCCATTGCGTCATCATCTGAAAAATATAGAGAAAAAAGGACACTACACATGTTAGAAGCACACAACACACACACACACCGACAACAAACACATCAGGCAGACATGTGACACACAAAATAGAACCTGGCATGCATGCTGGGTCAACTTGAATTTGCTTCTGTGATTAGACCTGTTGAAAGGTGGCAGTTTGCACTGAAGTGGGTCTATGCAGTGCAGCAAATATGTATGTTACTCACTACCTACATGTACAAGGACTCCATGGTGTGTGTCAGAAAATGTGAAGGCAGTGCAAGGTCAACTTCAGGCATCACGTGTAATGTGCATTCAATGGGTAACATATCTACAAGCAAAGCACCCCTCCACCCAAGTGCAAAAGCAGGGATGCCTAGCATGGTATCAAAAGGCTGAGCATAGACCTATGTATTCACAGACAGTGTTGACTAGCATCAACAGCTTCATGTGAGTCAAGTGACAACACTGCAAATGATGATGGGACAGGAAGCAGGACACATGATGAAACCTCTGGAGGCCACCCACGTGTGAAGAAGACACTACACCAGTTTGACAGAGTCATTGGCCATTAAACAGGCTGAGGCCTGTGACCCTCACAGATTGTCAGACCCTAAACATGTGGGCAATGCAGTACTGAGCCACAGTTGACATGGGAAGGCAGATGAAATGCCATGCAATTTAGGTCATCCTGGACTTGTATTACAGTCATCATCCAGTCATGGACACATATGGGCATGCGTGGAATGCACATGGAGCATGAATGGGCACTCATGTCCCTGCGGGGCATCTGACCTCTGCACAGTCCAAGTGAGACACCCTGCATCAAGTACTAAGGATGTAACACAAAGGATACGTCTGGCAGATTGGCCGCTGGATGTTAGCCTCTACACAGGAGGCATGAACAGGGAAGTACCCAATGGCAATATTGTAGCAGACCAGTGCTAAGGTGGAATTGGGGTGCAGAGCAGGGGGTTGAGGGGCAAGGGAGCATGCCTACATTGGGTACCTCTTGCAGGCAGAGTACACATGCACGTCAGTCATGCTATGCATAGTTCCTGGGCTGAGAGGAAGCTCACCCCACGCTACATGCAGAAGTGCCAGTGAGCTGGAACATGGACCGGAGGGGCATACTGGTAATCAGCATGTGAGTAGGGTACAAAAGTGGTGATGTAGATAGTCCCCGTCTTCTCCACATGTCCACCATCCAGCAGAGTAGACATGCATCAGGGAAGCATTGCATTACTCGCACATCATAACCATGTACACGTGACATGTAGTGGGAGTCATGCACATCACATCACACAAGTAAACACATACGTCCTCGACAAACACGCATCAACACTCACTCGACTGTGCATCGAAGTCTGACATCTCTCCCACTCCTTCGACCTATTCTGATGGTATGAACTCTGCAACGAGTGACTCATGCAGAGTGAGGTCTTCCTCCTCCGGTGCAGGCCCACCGCCAGTCACCAGAGTCAAGTTGTAATTTGAGGCACGCTTAGCCTTAGCGCTGTGTTTGAGGTCATTCTAATGCTTTTTGCACTCTTGCGCCGTGCGCACCTCAAGGCCGAATGCACTCACATGTTCCGCAACTTGCTTCCAGTGGGTATCACGGTGGGCAGCCATAGTCTGACAATTAGCACCCACTAGCATGTCACGGCTGTGGTCCTGCACATAGTCCACGAGGTAGTCCAGTTCCTGGTTGCAGAAAGGCTTCTTACTCGATGTGCAGGAGGTCGTGGCTGTATGTGGGGTCCCAGCCTGTGCTGCAAGTGCAACCTTCCTCCTCTTGGATTGTGGCGCAGACCCTGGCTGGCTGATGCCGCCCTGATCAGTATGGCCAGTGGGACTGGTGGATTGAGCCAAGGGAGTGGCAGGTGGCGGGACGACCAAAGGGCTGACTTGTGTCAGTGGCAGCTGGGTGTCCTCTAATGGACCCTGCGAAGCAACATCCGCTGTGGCAGGGTCATTGACTGTCCTGGTTGGCAGACTCACAACCAGGGTGTTGTTGGCTGCATCTGCCCCTGCACTTGTCAACACCCGGCTGTTCGGGGCAGCAGATGACATTACTGCCCCTGGGACACGTGTCTTGGTCAGGGCAGCCCCTACGGTTTCCCTCCGGGCCTGTTGGAAATCTTCCAAGGACTCTTCAATTGCCAACGCAGCCTGCGCTGGCAGACCCTGAGCCTGGGTGGTGGTGTCCACAGCTGCACCTGCAGATACCACTACCCTTGGGCCCGCGGAAGTCGATGAAACGGACTGCAGGGTCATACGACGCCAGTGCCAAATGCAGAAGCTGCATCTCCCAGAACCACAGGGGGTGGTGGCGTGACTGCACCGACACATGGCACAACATCGTGCTCAAGTGGCGCACCCCTGCCTCTTCCCCCTCTGCGGCCACCCTGGACACCCTGGAGTCCCCCTACTCTGTGGTCACACCGGCCACGTCCCTGACCACGCCCGCCACAAGGAGTATGCCCAGCTGAGGCGCCCCTCACCGTTGGTGGCCTCCCAACCATGGCACAGATGGAGTAGTGCCGGCACAGATGGAGTAGTGCCAATGGAAGGTGTACATCACAATTGACCTGGGCAATTGGGGTGAAGGGGGTGGGATGCAAGGCTGTATGTGACCCTGGTGATGTAGTAACGGGTCACGCTACGCTCAGGCACCCCAAAACTGCAGTAAAACCGTGCACGCAACCCTGCAGCCTACGTGCGTGGAATTAACCTCCTGCAGTATGCGGTGGCACCCAGTAACACGAAAAACGCGTACGCGTGGGACACGCAGGCTACTATGACCTCAAAAATGGGTGCGATACACAGGGGCACCCACAGTGGGAAAAATAGCGTGAACGACTCACCGTCTGACTAGCGTGATAATGAAAACACGCGTAGCCAATACCCCTGCCAAAAGAAGAGATACGTCCTCGATCGCTGTGAAGATGTGATGGCGCGCAAAACAACACGAAGCAGCTACACACGACGGTCTCCACGAAAGGCACGTACAGCGAACTGTTGGCCCCACTCTCCTTTAACCCGTGCTGAGTTAAACGCCCGTGCGTCACGTCACTTACGCGCGTAGCCCCTACCCTCGGATTACGCGCATTCACACGTGGACGTGCAGTTTTCTCACGTGCTGAATCAGTATGCACCCGTGTTGTGGGAAACGCCCACGCGCGTAACGCCACTTACGCACTTACACGCTAAGGGCCTTTGGTCCAATGAAATCGCGTACATGTGCTGACATGCTTACGCGCTAAGGCCCTTTCCTCGAATTACACGCTGACGTGCAATTTTTTCACGTGCCAAATCACTCCGTATCAAGCTGGCCATGCGAAAACACACGGAAGACCACGCTCCTGCCCAGAAGGCCGAATTACTGTCCCCCAGAGCCCCGAGCACGCTCCCACCTGCCATCTGCTGCTGCCTGACTGCCTGCTGCCCACGTGCCCTGCCATTTGCTGCCTGTACGTCAGCCAGGGGTGCAGTTGCTGTGACCACACCTGCTGGAACCGAAGACTCCCGACTGGGATTCCAACACTCCAAAGCCCAGCCCCAGGACCCATTTGCCCACCCACTCCTGCCTCTGGGGTTGTCATGTCCAGCACAACACCATCTGGCAGCACTGGCAACCCCCAGCCAGAGAGGCAGAGGGCCACCAGCTTCAGTGCCAGGGAAGTTGGTGTCCTGGTGGAGCAAGTCCTGGGGCAGTATGATGCCCTCTTTGGAAGTTCGCGCGCCGACAATGAAGGACGGACCAGGATAGGGATGGACATCGTGACTGCCATCAACGCGGAGGGGGTGGCAGTCCGCGACTTACATCATGTCAAGAAGCGCTGGGAGGACTTCAGGTCCAGGACCCTCAACAAGGCCCGGCGCCTCGCTAAGGCAGAGGATGACAAGGGGCGCCGGGGCCAGCTGTCGGACCATCAAATGAGGGTCCTGGAACGCATATGCCCAGCGCTCTACGTCCAGATCCTTGAGAGGCAGACCCGTCTGGAGTCGAGCGG
This sequence comes from Ambystoma mexicanum, assembly GCF_040938575.1. Taxonomy (NCBI): domain Eukaryota; kingdom Metazoa; phylum Chordata; class Amphibia; order Caudata; family Ambystomatidae; genus Ambystoma; species Ambystoma mexicanum. The sequence goes on along the minus strand of NC_090926.1, from coordinate 249,414,147 downwards.
GAAGTGTACATACATGGTGATTGGACGCTGTGCGTGTCGTGGTGTGCCAGTAGTGTGCAGGTTGCACATGTGTTTTTGTAGGGCCATGTAGTGATGTGTATGAACATGGGCATGAGGCTGCCACATGTGAGTCCTCTCAGGTGTGAGACACATTGATGGTGTATGTGTTGGTAAGCATGCTGGGCAAATCAGGTGTGGGAGCACACATGTTTGAATTTCTGTGTATGTACATTGGCATGGTTGTGGCATGGATGGTGGTTCCTAATGCATGTATCTGCACTGTGTACATGTGTATGTATGTGTATTTGACAAGTGTGCAACTGTGGTGCAACATAGATGCACGTGACACTGATATGTAGAAGGATGAATGGCAGATGTGACATGTATGGCAATCTCATCACTGCAACAGTTGGAGGAGATGTAGACATGCATGTAAGTGTGGTGGCGTGTGTGCATGTCTAGTGCACTCCTTGTTTTTCATGTGATGTCAGGCTCACCTTTGGCTGTTCATGCTGTTGTATGTGTATGGATGGTGCTGCCTGGTGCAATTTTGCTGTGGAAATGCTCATGTGTGTGAGTTAAAATGACATGTGTGTCGTGGAGTGTGATGCCGTGTCTGAAGTTGAACAATGCCACTCATGTGCAACTGTCATGTGTGTATCAGTCCTTTGTACAGTGCCCTGATGCCTGTGTTTTCTCTCTCCCTGTCTGCAGGCCCAGCTCCCCTCCCAGGTTGTCATCTTGTCAGGGAGTGAGGAGTACAGTGCCGCGTCCCAGGCTGCAGCTGCCGAGGGTAGGTACAAGAGGCAGAGGTCGGAGTTGGACTCCTCGGCAGCAGAAGGGGCAGCTGAGACCCTACAGGGTCCAACAGAGGAAGATGGCACGGAGTCATCTAGGTTGGTGGGGGGGTTTGGTGGAGGAGGAGGCCGTGCAAGGGACAGACACAGGGTCTGGAGGTGGGGATTCCAGTGGTGCTAGTGGTGCAGTGCAGGGGCAGGGACAGGGGGCAGCCCAGGCCACCGTGGAGGTGCCTGTGTGTAATCCTGTCCCCATTCCTGTGACTTCATCATCCCGGACCAGCAGGGAGGCCTACGTCCAGACCCGTTTTCAGGGAGGGGATCCGCTTACAACAACTGGCCTTCCTCTCCCTGCAGACGTGGCTATCCGGGACCGGGTTGAGCCTGTCCTGGGTGGGGTGGCGTTGCATCAACGGGCCATGCGAGGTGACCTGCAGTCTTTTCATGAGGAGACTGCACGTCATCTCGAATTGCTCGTTGACCGCGTTGACCTACTGGGACAGGTCACCAGGGCGGATTCCTCCGTTTGCTGGACCTTGTTCCGACCCCCTCCTCAACTGAACCCCTTATGCGCCAGTCGTCCTCCATGCCATCTTCCCACCCATGTATCACCTGGGTATCCTGTGGAGCTGCCTCTGACCCTGCGGCCAGGCTGTGGAGGACACATCCCTGCAACAGTCGGGAGTCGGACGTCCAGCAGGGGTGGCCACCTCAACAACTGCACCCCAGCCAGAGGAGGATGTTCAGGCAGCAAGAGCCAGGGCACAGGCAGAGGCACAGCAGCAACAAGGTGGGAGCCATGATGGCTCGGGGCCTTCGACATCGGAGGGGCAGGCATCGGCCATAGGGCAGGAGGACCCTGGATTTCAAGTGTCTTCCGTGTGGCAGCGGTTGGGCCAGCAGATAGATGCGGAGCGGCGGCGGGCGGAAGAGGCGCGGCTCACCATGGTCGGGGCGGAGTTCTCCATGCGTCGGGCGTTGAGGCGGGCAGAGTGCCTCGAGGCAACTTGCAGGGAGTTGGAACAGGCCATGAGTGCCTCCCTGCGAGACCTCGGGGCCAGGGCAGAGGCCCGCCTCCGGGACATCGACATGGAGCTCGATGATGCCCTGGCCCGGGACACCACAGAGTGAGCCGCAGGACTTGCCCGCCGCCATTGTATATAGTTTGGTTGCGCTTGGACAATGCACCACGTTTTTGTATATAGTTTTTTATTAGGTAGGATTTTTGGTAGGTTTCATTTCATCAGTTGGGCTCATGGACTCTGGATTGTTCATTTGTACATAGTTCACCAATGGATTATTCTCATTTTTTTAATTTTCACCATGGAGCAATGGATTTCACTTTCTTTTTTCCCTTGGATTTGCTTTGTTGCACTGTGACTTTGGACACCATTTCTTTTGGATTTCTTTGGATTATGATTTCTTGTTTTTTATTCTTTTACGGACATGCAGCATTTCTTTTATTATTCCCATTGTTGTGTGTTGTATTTTAATTACATTCATGTTGTGTTTAATACATTTTTTTCTTCATACTTCGATGTGTGGTATTATCTCATTGGTTTCATGCATGTCATTATATGGGTTTTCACATTCACTTGCACCCATTGTGTGTGACGGACATGTGTTCATTTACATACTTGCCATTGGGGTTGTATCATGTAATTGGCTTTTCTATGTGGGTGGATGCAATACTTGGTTGGGTCTTTGGGCTGGGAAGGCTGGCCATAAGGGCCATGATTGAGGATCGTCATGACGTGGGAGCAGGGGGACATGAGTGGGACATGAGTGGGGGCCTGCTGGCAGGTGCCCCTGACTGCTGGGGGATGGGGGCGCAGGGGGACATGCTTGGGACATGAGTGGGGGCCTGCTGGCAGGTGCCCCTGACTGCTGGGGGGTGGGGGTGCAGGGGGCCATGAGTGGGACATGAGTGGGGGCCTGCTGACAGGTGCCCCGCACTGCTGGGGGGTGGGGGCGCAGGGGGACATGAGTGGGGGCCTGCTGGCAGGTGCCCCTGACTGCTGGGGGGTGGGGGTGCAGGGGGACATGAGTGGGACATGAGTGGGGGCCTGCTGGCAGGTGCCCCTGACTGCTGGGGGGTGGGGGTGCAGGGGGACATGCATGGGACATGAGTGGGGGCCTGCTGGCAGGTGCCCCTGACTGCTGGGAGGTGGGGGTGCAGGGTGACATGAGTGGGGGCCTGCTGGCAGGTGCCCCGCACTTCTGGGGGGTGGGGGAACAGGGGGACATGAGTGGGGGCCTGCTGGCAGGTGCCCCTGACTACTGGGGGGTGGGGGCGCAGGGGGACATGAGTGGGACATGAGTGGGGGCCTGCTGGCAGGTGCCCCTGACTGCTGGGGGGATGGGGGCGCAGGGGGACATGAGTGGGACATGAGTCGGGGGCCTGCTGGCAGGTGCCCCACACTGCTGGGGGGTGGGGGTGCAGAGGGACATGAGTGGGGGCCTGCTGGCAGGTGTCCCTGACTGCTGGGGGGTGGGGGCGCAGGGGGACATGAGTGGGACATGATTGGGGGCCTGCTGGCAGGTGACCCTGACTGCTGAGGGGTGGGGGTGCAGGAGGACATGAGTGGGACATGAGTGGGGGCCTGCTGGCAGGTGCCCCGCACTGCTGGGGGGTGGGGTGCTGGGGGACATGAGTTGGTGATCAGTAGTGCAAGCTGACATGTGGCTTGGGTGGGGGGCATGCCCATGGTGGATGGGCTGCCTGCAGGACATGACCAGGGGTGCAGGGTAGTCCCCTGTGATGTGGGCTGCCTGCAGGGGCCGTGGAGGGTGTAGAGGGAACACCTGGGAGGGCCCACACTGCCAATTCACGTGTAGGATTCCCCCGCACCCCTGAAATACACATACGTACCCTGCTCAAATTGCGTGTGAAACTTCACAAGAACCCCAGTTATACACGTACCCCACTCGCATAGGGCCAATCGCGTGTGAAACTTCCCGTGCACCCCCGAAATACACGTACCCTGCTCAAATCGTGTGTGAGACAGACTTCCCGCAAACCCCAGTTATACACGTACCCCACTCGCACAGGACCAATCGCGTGTGAAACTTCCCGCGCACCCCCGAAATACACATACCCTGCTCAAATCGCGTGTGAGACTTCCCGCGAACCCCAGTTTGTATTTGTATTTTGTATTTGTATTTATTTATTTATAATGCGCACCAAACCCAGGGGTAACCAGGCGCAATGGCAGCAAGAGGGTTGCAAAAACTTAGTTACATACAATAGGGTGAGGTCCCGCTGCGGTTACAGTGCAGGACGTTTCACGCCGAATATGAGGGGAGGAACATATACACTTTAAGCAATACTATATACATATTTACATACACTGAGGTAAGAAGCCAGGTGGTAGTGGCGCATCCAGGCATCGGAAGGTCGTTATGAGTCGAGTGTTTTAAGCCAGTGGATAGTTCTGGCTCTGAACTGGTGGTAGGGTAGGTCCTCCCTGCAGGTAGGAGGAAGGGAGTTCCAAAATTGCGCTACCCTGCTCAAATCGCGTGTGAGACTTCACGCGAACCTCAGTTATACACGTACCCCACTCGCACAAGGCCAATCGCGTGTGAAACTTCCTGTGCACCCCTGAAATACACGTGCCCTGCTCAAATCACGTGTGAGACTTCACACGAACCCCAGTTATACATGTACCCCACTCGCACAGGGCCAATCGCGTGTGAAACTTCCCGCGCACCCCCGAAATACACGTACCCTGCTCAAATCGCGTGTGAGACTTCACACGAACCCCAGTTATACACGTACCGCACTCGCACAGGTCCAATCGCGTGTGGAAGTTCCCGCGCACTCCCGAAATACACGTACACGGATCCAATCGCGTGTGAGACTTCACGCGAACCACAGTTATACATGTACCCCACTCGTACTGGGCCAATCGCGTGTGAAACTTCCCGCGCACCCCGAAATACACGTACCCGGATCCAATCGCGTGTGAGACTTCACGCGAACCCCAGTTATACACGTACCCTGCTCGCACAGGGCCATTCGCGTGTGAAACTTCCCGCGAACCCCAATAATACACATACTGCGCTCGTACAGGGCCTATCGCGTGTGAAACTTCACGCGAACCCCAGTAATACACGTTCCCCGCTCGGCGTTTGCTGTTTGGCAGCCCTGTAAAGTGGTCCAGGGTTAGCGCAGCCCTTTGCGCTGGATTGGGAATTTTGATGGCTTTTCCTTGCGCTAGGGGCGTTCTTGGGGGCGTAACTGGCGCTGCTGCAGGGTCGCTGCGCCACTGTGCGCCACGGCTAGTTTTGGTAGCTAAAATCCATGAATACGCTGTGCGCGGAAATGGATTTTAGCGCACGCGGCTGGCGCAGAGATTCGCACGCGCAACACTGTGCGCGAAATTCTATGAATTACCCCCTGAGTGTCCTCCCGTTTACCATCTCAATCATGGAAATAGTTCAGCCAATATAATCCCTCAGGGCCATCAATTGAGTGAATCATTAAGCTCTTAGACTTTAAATGAGGATTTATAGAGGTCCCTCTGCTCCCTATCATATGGCAGTTAAAATTTCCAGTGATTATAATGGCAAAATTCCTGGCGATCAGGGTCCATTGAATCAGGAGGTCATGTAAGGCCTCCTGTATATGGTCTCTCTGACTAGCCCCTGGTGGATTATATAGGCTGATTAATAACGTTCTCTCAACCATGCCAACATGGTGATTTTCAATTTCCACAGCAATAAGATTATCGTCACAGTTGGTATATTTGAGCTTAGATTTAAAAGAGTGCGATATTCCAATGATCAGCCCCCCATTTGTCTTCCCCGTGGGCCCTTTTTTGCCAATGATTGATATATTACAAAGCCATTCAATATCACTGGAAAGGTCAACCAAGTTTCTTGGAGGAAAATGCACATATGATTCGTAACGTGCTGGAGAGAACTGTCAGGGGAGAATAAATGGGCGAAACCCCTGCAGTTCCAAGAAATAACCGTATACTGTCAATGTTTTTGCACAACCGTTGGTAGCAATTCCGCAGGCCATTTTAATATGTTCTGGACATTAATCATCTGGACCTCATTTCCTTTTGGGAGGTGGGGGACAGTTTGCACTTTTGTAGCCTCCTTCTTGTCATTTTAGGCCAATTTGGATCTTCTTGCTCAGGGTCAACATCTATCGCAACATCAGCCGTCAGCAAGTTCTCTTTATAGCTGGGCATCATTTGTGCTGTTGCTAAAAACGTACAATGAATAGCTGATACATTCAGATTAAGACTTTGCAGGGGCTCCACAAATTCAAAGTCACCCGACTTCAATACACTAAGCTGCGGTACAGAATGTAGCCTAATCAGAAATCCTGATCTTGTCAGCCATTTGCATTCACTTTCTTGATACAAATTCTTGATTGTACAAATTCGTTTGCCAGGCTGCCCAACGGGATTCGCTTTCTTTACAGGAATTGATGGAGATAAATTCCTTACCAGCGAGGCCCTCTTTAAGCTCTTATTTGGAGTCGCAGGGTTCTTGTCTGATTTGTCACAAACTTGTAGTGCTGCAGGTTCTAGTGATTCTTCTTCAAGAGATACATTGTCTTTGTCAGCTATGAGCTAGCTAGTTAGACAGTCAGCACTACTAGAGGTACTTTTTTTCAGCTCGTGCTGCTCTTTTTTTTAGCCATTTTCATATGTTTTCCCAAAGGAGCAGTTTAAGACAGTGGAGAGGCGACTGTACATGGTCATTTGCTCATAGCCACCCTTCATGCCAGCTGACGCTGTTTCCGGGAGTAAAATATTACTGAATTGTTTGTACTGTTCAAATCAGGCTCAGGGTTAGCTTCAGGCTCCTCTAATAATCTGGCTGCTTGAGATAGATATTTAAAGAACAGATACACCACTGGCTACCCAACTTCCCTACACGCGGAGTGAATACTCCTATGAGTGATATTTAATTACACTCAGCTGTATTGAGGACAGTCACATCGGTATCAAAAAACCCACATTCTAATTCACATACACATAATTAAAACGGACCATGTGTGAACTCAACACTTCAAAGTGTCATTTTTGACATAGATCAGTACAAATCAGTGTGATGTTAGTACCATAGGTGACATTCGTTAGCATGAAATCATAATTTTTAATCATGACACATCATCTACACCAATTTCTGTTTCTGAGGGTGGAGAACACAGATACCGAATTGATCTTGATATTGACTGTATCATCAACCCCCTTCTTCAGGACACTATCAATCTTTATACAAACAATCAATTGAGCGCTAAGCACTGGACCATGTGCTCTGCTCGTTAAACCTACAGATAAAACAAAAACTGCATTAAAAACAATGATACCTGTATCATGACTGTAGTCATAATTATTTGGATGGACAGCACTACGGGTAGACACTCAACTAACCTACTACTTGTGGGGCTTCTTTTACGTGTGGGAGTCAAATCCTCTCATTTGGTATCAAATTTTTCACCTCTGGATAAATCTCAACTGAAAAACAACAAAAGGACGAGAGAACTATATTTACTCTCTCGTTGTTTTTCATATCTCATTTAAGTTTTAATTTTAAGTTTAAAGTATGTAATACCCATATGAACATTAATGGGTGTACCTTTCATTAAATTGAGGTATCTTGCACTTCTTGGTGCGTTGTCACCATAGAGTGTTTTTTCAAGCCCGTCCAGGACTGAATTGTATCATCCATCCATTCACCCGCCTTCTTAATAGATCACAAAAAGATGAAAGGGGGGAGAGAGACGGAAAAGGAATAATTCTAACAGAATCGCCCTAATAATATATGTGTGTGATGTAATTAGTCAAACACTATTTCAACACTTACTAGCTACGTTTGCGGTGCCTTGATGTCATGCCGCCGGTGAGCTTTTGTCTCCAGCTACAGAGAATGACTGCTGGCAATAGAGTACCAAGGACAGTTTTGTGAACAAAACGTATGTGTCACAGCTGTCAAAGTTTTCTGTTCCTCGGCATCTCGTGCATTATGAAAAATCCACGTAATGCTTCCCGTTATCCAAAAGTGACGTTGTTACCATGTGCTGCTTGTACAATGTCTCGAGCACCCGTGTTACGATTCGGTCTTAATTCATTGGACTGACCATGTGCAAAAGACACTGGCCCTAACATTATTTCTTGAAACATGGGGAATAAGAGACTTCCTTCTCGTATGTCTCCTACGGTACTAACATCACACTGATTCGTACTGATCTATGTCAAAAATGACAGTTGTCACAACCAGGTGACTGTGACATATGTGATGTCTATTTGAACGTGTACCTTATAGTATGTTGTAAAAACGCTGATGTCTTCTTCATTTTAGTTTGACCATTGAAGTGTTGAGCTCACACATGGTCCTTTTTAATTATGTGCATGCAAATTAAAATATGTGTTTTTTGATACTGATGTGACTCTCCTCAATACAGCTGAGTGTAATTAAATATCACTCATAGGAGTATTCACTCCACTACCCGTGTATAAGGAAATTTGGGTAGCCAGTGGTGTATCTGTTCTTTAAATATATATCTCTCCTCACATACCCTGGTCCCCGAAATAAAGAGGAACAAGCCTTGCTCCAAAACCATTTACTTGCTTCAGATATATTACACTCCGCCTCCTCTGTAGATATTTTAGTTTTGGCACTTGATGGGACAGTATTACTTGTATTTTTAAAAATACTGCCACACATTTTAAGTAAGATTTTTATGGTGAATTCCATTGCAGCCATTGATGACTGCAATTCAGCCACATCAGAGGAACATGGGAAGGAATCTTCAGTGGCCTCAGATGTTCTAACGGCCGCCATTCCTATCATCCGTATCGCAAGATTAGGAGAAGTCGATGGTCTGGCTGATGATAGTGACAAATGAGAGTGCCCTACACCATGTGATTCATGTAAGTCTTGCGAGTTGCTCTCTAAGCTTTTCACGGGCACCGGGGTCATCTCCCTTTGCACGGTAAGGCATAAGTCAAGCAAAGAATTATTATCAATACCCCCATAATTGGTCACTTCTTGGGGGCTACTGCATTTATGTCCCATAGACTCAACGTCATCCAATACCGTCAAGTTCTTCTTGGGCAGGGCGCTTGTAGGGAACAAGTCAGTTATTTACTTACTTGACGCCAATTGATTTTTCATTTTGTTGTGCAATCTCCCACTGCCCGCTGTACCATCTGCAGTTTTCTTCATAGGTTCTTTACCTTTGCCTTTCTGATTGCGTATATTGTAATTAGATTGGGTACTCTTCTTATTAGTTGGCATACTAGATTCTATTTGTCGTTTTTACAATAGAATAAGGAGATTCCTCACTGATATCCCGTTTCTAGTCAATGCCGGGAGAGAGGGGGAATCAAATCATAATCCAAGCTAGAAGCTAGTAGCTAGAACACATTCATACAGTTCCACGTCTCATTTGAGAGAGGGGACAAGCAGCTCACCTTGGAATGCATGGCTGAGATCAAAGGATAAATCCTGCAGACTCTCGGTCACATGCGGCTGTAAGATTGGAAAAAAAGTAATGGAATTCAAGTACATAGGAAGACTGAAACCACCTTTTGCTTTTTGGGGTTTGTTTTATTCAGGAGCGGGAGCAGGGAAGAGGTCTATGGGCTGTATGCTCCTCACACTCTTCGCTCCTCTCTACTAAATAGCCAGGCGAAGGTGGCATTAATGGTGTTGCTGTGAAGAAACAGCAGAGCTGACTGTGAAAGCAAAAGTGCTTCACTATTCACGCCCACACTGCAGGCGAAGCAAAACTCTGGCAATTCCGCACTTTAGCAAAGCGCTTGCCCAGACAGCACCAAAGGACCACCCAGGGAGTCCTTAGTCGTGGGAGTCCTTACCAGCCCATCTCCTGATGCCTCCTGATGCTTCTGTGGCTGCAACCACTGTTACTGCTGCAACCGCAAACACCTTCCACAGCGCTGCTTCAGCGCCTGCGGCTGAGACTCTCCCAGCTATAGGAAAGAACCTTTCTCTTCACTCGCCACATCAAGCCGCACCTCTCACCTCTCACATGAACAGGAAGCAAAACAACTGAATGAGGCCGCTTCCGACACCGCATGTAGCTTCTTTTCTCCCCTGTTACTAACTCATGGGGTCTGAGGTGGTTGTCGGAGCCTGGCTGGTTCTGAAGGGCATATAAGGCAAATGGGAGGCAATATAGCCATCCCTTCTTTAATGTCAATTTAATCTTGTTGATCCTCTCTTTGAGGAGGCTGTTGAGTCTCTCACATATCCTATTGGCTTGCGGGTGATAAGCAGACAAAAGCTTGTGTTTTATGTTTAATTGAAGCCCTATGTGTTCGAATAACTCATTAACAAAATGTGGTCCATTATCAGATCTTAGTACTTCGCACACACCCCACCTGGGGAAAACTTTGCGCACTGAAAACCTTGCTGCGCAAGTGGCATCAGAGTGTGTACATGGACCAGCTTCGATCCACCTAGAGAAGGGACACATCACCACTAATAGATACCTATGTCCACTACATGTCTGCAGCATATCAACATAGTCGATATGTAAATGCTAAAACAGACTATTCAGTCAAGGTATTACTCCTCTGATTGTTCTCAGTGTATGCCCAGCATTAAACTTTTGACACACGATGCAGTTCACCATGAATTGTGCAACATGTTCTAATAAATTAGGAACTAACCAGTTTTCTGCAATTGAGGCAGCAAGTCTTTCTCTAGTTATATCCATGTGTTAATGCAGCTGTTCAAGGGTGGTTTTCAATAATATTACTAGCATCACTGGCTTTCCAGTGCTTTCCTGTCTCCAAAATGCTTTTGTGGGGGGATAAAGAACACCCCCTCCATTTCCATAACTCGTGCTCTTCTAGCAGAGCTTTTCCTTGAATTTCTATTAGTTGCATAATAGACAACACAGTAAACCCTTCGCACAGTAGCATGCTTCTAGTTAGTACTTCCTTAGGGTCTTCAGTATCAAAACTAGAAATATCTGGAGAATATGCAGCTCTTTTGGCTTCTATGTCTGTGGCTTTGTTTCTGCAAGAAATAAAGTCTGTTTGTTTAGTATGGGCTGTTCATTTCACGACCGCTATGGCCACTGGGAGTTGTAGTGCCTTAATGAGCCTGTCCAATAAAGGTTCCTTTTTGTACCGGAAAGCCGCCTGCACAGAGGAATCCACTTCTCTTCCAATGTGACAGGCCTGCATGAACAGTTGTCATCACATACGGGGAGTCACTATACATGGTCACTTCCTGTCCTTCTTGTTTCTTGAGTGCAACAATAAGCACTACTTATTCTGCTGCTTGCGCTCAAACGTGAGACGGTAGCCTTGCACTTTCTACCACCTCAAATTCTCCATTTAATCTGGTTTTACTACTGCAGCGCCTGAATGCCTTTCCCCAATTGGTTGATCAATTTTTGAAGAACCATCAAAAAAAAGAATGTTTCCTCCCGCCAAAGCATTGTCTTTTACACAGGGTATATCATCATAGAATTCAACATAATTTGCACAGTCATGCACATAATCACCTTCTATGGGTTCAGCTAGAAACATGGCTGGGTTCACTATTTTACCCCTCACTATATTAACAGCTGGATTGGAAATGATTACCTCATAAATCGAACCTCTTTGTGACGTCAATGTACCCTTGGGTTTTTCTAAAATGGCAAATAGTGCGTGCTCCACGTAAAGAGTCATGGAACAGCCCATTGTCAAGCTTGTGGCTTTCTCAATTGTGAATGCAGCAACGGCCAAAGATTTTTTGCAAGTAAATTGTCCCCTCAAAACTCGATCTAAAATCCCACTGTAGTATGCCAAAGGCTTGTCCCCAACATTGTCCTTTGTGTAAGTACTGCTGTCATGACCGACCCATTTGTGTGTTAAAACAAATAAAACTTCTCACTGTAATTGGGGATCCCTAAAACTGGGGCTGTACAAATTGATTTTTTCAATTCCTCAAATCCTTCTTCCATTTCTTCAGTCCACTCTATTTTTTCTTTACCAACTTGTGCCTTCTTTAACGCTTGCAAAAGCGACATAGTATATGTGTTGTAATAAAAAACCCAGGCTCTGCAATTATTGCATAAGCCCAAAAACTGCTGCATTTGCCTCACTGTGTTTGGTTTCCGTGTTTTCATGATTGCCTCAACTCTGTGAGGTGTCACTTTCTTTCCTTCATGTGAAATTAACTGACCTACATACAATCCTTCTTCCTGACAGTACTGAAACTTCTCCTTGCCCACTTTACATCCTTTGTCTGCCAAAATAGGCATTAACTGGACAGAATCTTGCCTGCACTCGTCCTCTGTTTTGCTACAAATCAATATGTCTTCTATGTACTGAATCTATGTGCTCTTAAGTTCAATATTACCAAGATCCATCTGTAGGACCCTGTTAAAGATCAATGGTGACTCACAGTACCCTTGAGGCAGCCGAGTATGTTTTAGTCTTTTTTGGTGAAATGTAAATGAAGTTAAGTCTTATGAGTCCTTGTGTAATGGGATAGAGAAGAATGCTTTCTTCAAATCGATCACCGTAAAATACTTTACTTCCACTGGAATACTGCACAATATCATTGCAGGATTAGGAACTAAAGGCAATTCGGCTTCTACAATCTAGTTAAGAGATCTTAAATCCTGTATGAATCTCCACAACCCCCCTTTTAGATTTATTAATTGGATACACTGCGGCATTGAACGATGATTCTTATGGCACTAGTATTCACTGATTCATTAATGCTGAAATGGTCTGAAATACGCCTTCATCAGCTTCTCAGGACATTTGGTATTGTTCTGCTCGAGGTAAAATTGCTCCCGGTTTAAGTTTTATTTTAACCTCACCTATTCCCTTCAATAAACCTACATCGTTTGGGCCTGGAGTCCATGGGACACTTGGCACCTTTTCTAGGTCTTCCTGAAAGAATGCTGTTTTTTTCTGCATTAACACCATTCACTGTGGGATTTCTCTTTTTTCAATCCTTATCCAGTATGTATTGCTCATAAAGAACACTACCTCATCATCGATACGTTTATCTCAGAACATATCTTCATCTGTTATGTCAATCAATCGGTACCTCTCCTCTAGAGCGATCACTGTTCTACATGCTCTTCCCTCGTCATCTATTCTCTCATGCGTTGCTATTTCTCCTTGTGCTATAGGTGCTTCCAATTCTATAGGGATAATCTGTTCTTCTTCCTCATCCATAGGTATTTGTAGTCTAAATAAAAACTCAACAGATATTCGCACAATCTTTTCTACTAGTACAGGTAGCCATGTTGACAGAATGCTCACCCCATACATACAAATCTCTGGGTCTACTGGGACTCCTCGTAAGGCCACCTGTCCTGTGAATGCCAGTATGTACTCTCCTACATTTAAATAATGTATCCCTGAGGTGGAACACACTATTCCCTGATCAGTGAATTAAATTGCCATGTTAAGTTTTGACATCAAATCTCTTCCCAGAATATTAACTGCCGTTTGTCGTTAATGTAACAAGAGGACAGACATGCTGCATTCCCCTATGGAGACAGGCAGCTTATCAGTAAAAGGAACGATATGTGTAGCTCCAGAGAACCCTTAAGCATTCATGGCCATCCCTGACATTGTATATTTTCCTTCCCTGATACAGGAGCGAGTCATTCCAGTGTCTACAAGAAAAAACTATTTGCCTTCTATCGTCACATTGACCCTTGGTTCCTCTTGGGGGTCTGGTGTTACAGATAGTACAGAAAACATCAAATCACCCTGTGAGTTGTCCTACATAGGATATAAATTCCTTCCCGTCCCCATAAAGGGATTCCCTCCTACCACAGTGACGCCTCCTATCCTAGGTGTCAGTATATGTCCAGGGTTTGTATTTTGTTGTATTTGCATAGGTGCTTGTTGCCCTTGTGGTGGGTGCATCGGTATCACCCCTGGCTTTTGCACCTGTTGAATTTGTGGCACTTGTATTTGATAAGATGTGTGATCCTGGGCAAAGCCCTCTTGCGTTTTCGTACTATACAGCAGAGGGTAAACTTTCCCCCTTTTGTGAATTGCCCATTCTGTTGTGCATTCCCTCGATTCCTAACTACATGCGCAATGTGCCCTGTCATCCCACAAGTCCAACATATTGGGGGTGGCCCTCCGGCCACCACTCCATTATATCTTCCCTGTGTATTCTGATTCCCGCCCTGAGCATTCTGAAATCTGCCTTGATTATTTTGAAAACTGCTGCCCCTTCCTCTGAACCCTGTACCTCTACCTCGTGGCCAAAATCCATACCCACTTTGATCCACCTGTGATACATTATTCACATGCGATGTACCCGCTCCCTCTTGCATGCCCCCTCCTTCTCCATGTGTCAATACTGCCCCTTCTATGGCAAATTTTGACAACTTTTTCTGAACTAGCTTGGCTTCCTCAATTTTTCTGTTCTCGTCTTTCTTTTTTATTCTTCTCTTGTAACAGTTGACAATGATGTACAATAGTTAACTGGATTTCTGCCCATGGTTTTGCTTCCATCCCTACTTGTTTTTTCATCTATCTCTGTACTGATTCAGGCAACCCCTGACACAGAATATGGTAAAATAAGGCCACTGTTTTTTCCCACGGCTCACGAGTTTCAAGCTGCCATTTCTCCTGAATATCTTGAATGCAAGCAATAGGATCTTCATCTCTTCATCTTCCTTTATCTTACGTGTCATAATAGCAGCCATGTCTGATGTGTCGGGATGTTGTACCCTCAGAGCTCTCCAAATGTCAGCCCTACAATTATTAAATGGCGCTCCATCATGTGCTGTTTTTTGTGCTGTCTCGCTAGCATATCATGCTCGTCTCCAAATGTCGTCTGCCCTTTCTCTAATGAAAGCTGCCAATAGATTATTTATGTCTCCTATGGTCAGCGTATTTTCTCTTGTCATGTTCTCTAGTTCATATATCTATTTCACAGCTCCCAAAGTTAAACTAGGGAGATTGCATTTTAAATTCTCCTTATCCATCTGTGGCCAGGGAATGCATTACGGTCTTGCCCCCCCTTTTCCAAGAAGGGGAACTGCAAGAACCCCATCCCGTAATTGGATCCCATCATTGGTCTATTTAGGGCAGGGGTAATCATCCCTATCCATCTTATAGCTGGTAGTGACCTCAGCCTATTTATATACGGTGGAGCCTCTTCCTCCTCAATATACGATCGCCTTTGGGGAAACTTGGGGTATGATACAGGATATGGCGTTCTTTCCTTAGGATGTTCCAGATTCGACCATCTCACTTCCTTATTCATGGGAAGGTTTCCCGAGTGTATACACACACCCTCTCCCTCTGCCACAAGGCCCGATTCCCTGTCTTCGTCTGACATTACTAAACGCCAGCTGGTGTGACTATCCTTCCCTTCTGGGTCTAAATCTAATCTACTTCAGTATTCACTAGTGAGTATATTTTCCTCTTCAACCTGTGATTTCGATATTGGGGAATGTTCATCGCTTCCTCGTATCCTATACTCATTATCCTGTCTCAGTTGTTGATATATTTTATTGATCCTTCTCCCAAACCTTTCCCCATCCTCTCCTTCTTCCTCTCATGCTCCCCTAAGCATTTCTGACCTTATTCTTCCTGTCAGAAGAATATCTTTTATCGCATCCCACCTTATTATTTCACTTGGCCTCATTCGTTCTTTAAGAATGATGCTCACTTCAAGGTCTTTCAAACGTCTATTCTGTTTTATTCTTTCTTCTACTTGCCTACGTTCTTTTGCATCTCTTCTCACTTTTTCTTCTTCTTGTCTATGTGTTTCTCTTCTTGTCCTCTCTCTCCTTTTTTCCGCTTTCCTTCTCCTCTGTAATCTTTTTTCTTTCAATTTGTGTGCCTCTTCTTCCTCTCTCTGTCTCCTTCTCCTCTCCCTTTCCTCAATCTCTCTTTCCCTGTTATCGAACTTTCTTTGTTCTTCTGCCCGTCTTTCCTCCTTATCTTGTTCCTCTATGTATATCTGTTCCCTTCGCTCTCTATTTTTTCTTCTTTGTTCATCATCTCTTAATCTTTTTTCTCGTTCTTCATCCTTCTTTTTTTGTTCATCCTTGTCTTATCTTTGCCTAACTTTCTCAATGTCTTTCTCATCTAATTTAAGTAATATCTGTCCTCCCATCCACCCATTTTGTATGAGGGTTACCTCATCCGCTCTGTCTTTTTCTCCCTATCATCTATTAATCTCTCTATCTATGTTGAAATATTCACCTTTCCCCTTTTACGTCCCTGTCCCGTATGGATCTACACCCTTCGCCCCTTCTCTTGCTCTATTCTGGGCTGTCATCAGTACTATAAGCAGGGGGTTTATACATTGGGTTAATATACCCTGCTGCCGCTTTTAATTCTTTTAAAGGATAAACCCCTATTTATTCTTTATTTGTTCTCTTAATTTCTAATGGAGTAAGAGGAGCAGAGGGCCCAATGTCCCCCCTTATGCTGAGTCAGCATCCACTTCTCCGGTGGCGGGTCCTCTTTCTCTTCTTGATACATCTACCAAAGCTCTAAAATTGCCAGCCTTTTTTCCAACTTCGTCCCTGTGTATGCAGCATGCACATATGTGGTCATATGTTGTAATACCACTTTTGGTTATGATCCCCCTTGCTGCCTTGGCATGAAAATTTTGTCAGCTGTGCTCTTTACCCATTATGCACTGCACTGTTTGAGCTTGGGTGCATGTTTTGGCAGTTTTTTACAAAGGTGCTTAAGAGGAGTATCCTCCACAGTCACAAGTCTCAATTGACTGCTGATACTTACCAGATCTTTAAATAAAGCCTCTATATCAAGGGCTAGTTCGCCACCACATTTAATTTCAAAATCAACAATTCTGAGCAGACAACATCAATCGCCGCTCAACCCTTTCCTACTTTATCAATCTGTCCTCCTCCTGATTGGCACCAATCTTTTACTACACCTTTACTTTACAAAATGTCACTTGTAATCTTTATGCCTATTATTTCTCTACCTTTATCCAACAAACAATATTCAGAACAAACATATAATACACACAAATAACCCTTGGGATCACCATTTTATTGCTTATTTTCCTATATAAAAAGAGGTATACATTTCCCGCCTTCACTTATTTTACCCTATACAAGGTTTAAGACGTCACCTTTTAACGGTCCTGACCATGCAATTTCTTTTATATAATACTTGCGTTGGAGTGTGAGACGTCTTCTTGCACTTCCCTTGAAGTGTGATTACTTGTAGGCGTTACTTTTATCTATTGACTACTTCCCTTTAGTTAAACCATTGCAATCCCACCCCTTTATTTTGCCATTTCCCTCAAACTGCTCACATTCGTCAATCAACTCGAGGCCTTCGGTATCGACTCCTCCGTCAATCCGACCACTCTGCCTTCCGTCCGCAGAGTGCCCGTGGAAAGCGAGCAGGGATTTCTTCAAAGGGGGACCTGCACACCGTCTCGGTTCTTCTTGCAAGTTTGTTTCTACCAGCATCTCTTCACAGGAAACTTCGCGATCTTCCATCTAATGGCAGAGGATGCCTGATTATCCAAAATACTGAAGCAGAACTAGTTTGGATCTTTTAACCATCTGCACCGCTACCACGTGAGCATATGGCCCTTGTAGTACGTGCATATAGGATGGATGGGATTGCACCAGAATAATTCTGAGTCCAAATAACCAAACCAACTCAGGAAGATGGCAAAGTACTGTTTTATTTACAATTATATAAAACAGGGAGGTTACAACTGACATCAACGGAAGTACGCTCAGAATAATCTCTGCAAAAATACTTTTAATAAAAAGAATGCCACAGGGTGACGTCACAGTACGTGGCAATAATGAAAAACGTGTTATGAGGTGGAAAACTTATGCCTACCTCTACAAAACATGTAATTTCAGAAACATTAGCCACACAGTTTGTCATTGCTCTTCACACTATAAGGTCCTTCGTTATATGGACTAATATAATTGGTTGGCATGCTTGTGCCATGTCTGGAACATTCGGTTCTCTTAGCAGCACGTAAGCCCAGACACAGGTGCAGGCAGATGGGGCATGAAACTACCCCACCACCCAATTAGCCCAGCATCTCTCATCCCCCATGCCTTCTGCCATGAAATTGTCTTTGTACTTGGCCTTGCAGACTACCCTCATCTTTGGGAATGCACCGGAGTGAGGGCACTCGTTATCATGTTTGGGACTTCGAGTTTGAACTCTATTTCCTTCCTTGGCTCACGTGACAGGAGACCATGATTTAGTCAGTTTTGTAAATGCTTTAAATGAATTAAACTTGGCATTATTGGTGTTCTTTCTACGCACCTTAAGAAGCGAAGATTCATCCTCCGCACGCTAACTCCTTTCCAGCATAGAGAGCTGACACTGGTTGCTTCAGTCTTTACTCTAGGCCAGACAACCTCGCCCTGCAGCTCCACGATTCTGTTTATTCTTGCTGCAACACAGTTTTTCCGCTCCATGGGTCCTGGCTTGCTAAATTCATGATACCGATGTCCAGTTTTTATATAATGGCGGATTTGCCTGCATTCTATTCACTACGTATAGCCAGCTTCTATGATGACTTAATCTCCCTCGCGTTTCAGCATCTGTACATTCATTAAACTGTTGATTTTCTGCAGCACTTTGTGCATGTGTCATCTTCTTTTGTGTTTAAATGTTCACTTGATTCTTTACTTCGTCATTAGTTTCTTTTAGGATCTAAACACCCTCTTCAGCCAGTATCTTGGGACGTCATGCATACTTTTTGTGACGTCACTAGCTTCTTTTCTTTGCTCTTTTTCATATTCCTTCAGGGAGTTCCTTCCTTGGGTTGTCATCACTTCGGGATACATTTGATAGGGTTATCTCATCGGGTATCGTCTTTCAAACACACGCTGTGGTATTGGCACAACGGCTGGTTTCAAACATGGCACAGTCTTGTGTCTCCAATATATGGGAGGAAGGGGCAGGGGTCACCTGCAGAGGTATGTAGCTGCTTCGCTACACAAGGGTGGAGAGCTTTGGCAAGGCGTCGATGTGGCTGGGATCAGGCTGGGGTTCTAAGTCATAGTGACCTTGACTGTATCCTCTGCGCCCATGTCTGCAGTACCAGGTGCACATTAGGCTAGAGAATGTATTGTTTTTCTGCTTATAATTGACAATTAACTGTAGCTTTGCGGCCGATGACGTGCAAGAAGGAGCCCAGATGGAAGAAGATGTACAGAAGAGGCTGGGGCCAATGGCCTGGCATCCCTTATCAAGTAGGTAGCCTATGCACAGGGTCCCGCCAACCAGCCATTCGGATTTGTAACTTATGTAACTTAATTCACTGATAACATGGTGCGCCCTTTTAATGTGTTGCTTGTACTGATTTTGGCAGAACGTTCAGTGGCAGTAGAGCTCGTTGCTGGCGCATCCTTGTTTTTGTGGAGAAAAACCTTGCTTTCCTTGCAATAGGTGTGCTGGGCATTTTTCCCAAGTGGGTTGCAGATTTTCCAGTGCGAGCGTTGAGGGGCTTCTCTACAACACCTTGCACCCGCAATGGCTGCATCAGGGCTCCATGAGGTTTGATACCTCCTCTGGTCTGTCCCCTTCCTTCACAACTCTAGGCAGACCCTGGCACCAGAAGCCTAGGTGAGATTGAAGAAGAACGGGAGTGTGAAGAAAAGTTTGAAATGACTTGTATTCGTTTTAGATCGTATATATGGAGCTGGATTCTGATTATCCTGTGATCATTAGGAAGGCATGATTGTGTCTTTTATGGAGTATAACAAAATAAAAAAGAAATGTGGCAGTTTTAAACAATGCGAGTTTTATGTGAAATGTTAGATCTGTCGACGTAGAGGAAACAGCAACATTCAGCCGGAGTGTGAATAGATGCGAGAGAATGACTGTGTAAGATTTCCTGTCGGGACAAACCTCATCTACAGATCTTAACACACCCCGGAACTCTGCGCACTTAACCATGCGTAGCCCCAGGTGGAGAGGCTGCACTACTGAAGGGGTGTTACATTCTTAAAATATATTGGCTTTACCAGCTGGACGTGTACAGGGGGAAATGTTCCTTTGAAAGTTCAAGGGCAGACATGAATTCTGAGCACAAATGGCTTCTTCATGTGTATGATTTCTAGAAATGCAGAGTCAGACTGTGCAACAGCAAACTTCCGGTGTTGTCCTCGGTGCCACCAATGAAGAGTTCCCTGCTGTGAGTCACAGTCCCTTCATATCCCATAACTCCCTGGGGTGCATTGGCAGGTGTTCTGCATCACCCCCACCCCTGAACCCTTCTCGCTTGGCAACCTGCCCCATGTCTCCTCTTCCCGGAGAAGGCAGCAGAAGGTGAGGGCCACGTGCGTTCATTTTCTATATAAAGGTATTATCTCTGCTTTACTCGGAGTTCATTGTGAATAAATTTGTCGTGGATATTATTTCACAAGTCGGCTTGCGGTCCTATCCGCATTGGAGAGGAACGGTCCTTGGAGGGAGTCCCTGAGGTTGCGAGGCCTGGCGATGCCAAACTGCCTCTGCTCCATCGCAGCCCAAAGTGGCATAAATCAGTGGGTGTTCTGGAGACAGCGTGTAAAAGAGGGCTGTTCAGCTGGGTGTCTGCCACAGCAATCATTTTCACAGATTAGGCGGTGATGCCACAATTCATCCCAGGACACTGGGGCTGACGGTGCAGTCTTTCCTCGCCCTGTGGAACGATGCCCCGATCCTTTAGGGGGTGTAGACTGATGGATCACAAACATTTTCCTGAACCAGGCTGTCATGTCACAGTTGTCTACATGTACCAGAGCAGGGCCGGCCTTAAGGGCAGCAGCGCCCTGGGCGAATTGGCACCCTCCCTCACCCCCGTGCGCCCCTGGTTAACAGAGGGCAGGATGGAAGGGAGGCAGGCCAGGATGGGACACTTTTATTTTTCCAGCGAGGAGGTAATGATATGAATAGGGCGCATCAGCACCCTATTGTCATTAAATGAGCCCGCCGCCACGGGTGCATTTAGTGACAATGAGACACCTGCCACTCCTTCTGCCACTACGCCAGCTCGGGGGAGCCCTTGAAAGACTCCCCCTGAGCTGGCGTGGTGGGGGGCTAATGGTGCCCTTTGTCATTAAAGGTGCCCGTGGCAGAGGGGTGCATTTAATGACAATATGGCGCTGACAACAGTACCCTATTGTCATTAAATGCGCGTGCCATCGCAGGCGCATTGAACAGCAAAAGCCCCCCTGCCGTGCCTTCTCCCATGACGCCAGCTCAGGGGAGCCCTTGAAAGACTCCCCCGAGCTGGCTTGGCAGGGGCTAATGGCGCCCGGGGGGCGTGGTGCCCCGGATGGTCGCCTGGCTCGCCCCACCCTTAGGCCGGTTCTGTACCAAAGTGTGATGTCACAATTAGTTTTACAAAGCAGAGTGTCATGTCACTGCCATCTCCATGTACCAGAGTGTGATGTCACAAGTATTTTTACAGTGCAGGCTGCGATGTCACAGCCGTCTCCATGTAACACAGTGTGATGTCACAATTATTTTTACAGAGCAGGGCGTGATGTCACAGCTGTCTCCTTGTAGCAGAATGTGATGTCACAATTATTTTTACAGAGCAGGCATAGTTTTATGGAGCATGCTGTGATGTCATCCTGTCTCAATCAGTGCAGTAATGCAGCTGAGACTCCCCGCGGTGATGACTCTATAAATCAGTATGGGTATGAGAGGAGTAGGGGGCATAGGGCATATGAAATAAGTGGCGACAGGCCAAACTGGTTTAAATAAACCTTCATTTTTTTCAAGCTGGATAAAAAAGTGACATTATGCATGTTCAGAGTAGGTTTAAAAACATCAAAGTTTTACATCAAATTAATATACACCCTAAAAAGTTAACTTATGTTCAATAGTTGCAAAAATGCCATAAAATACCTTCCAAAGGCTTTCAGGCTTACCGTTGGGTGTTTTTCATTCAGCACATGTTATCATCACGTGTTGCTCCAGCTTTTAAACAATTAATGAAAAGCTGCATTACAGAAGAAATTAACATTGTGCAAATACACCTCACTCTTCCCCTTCATGATGTGCCTTCAAGGTCCAACCACAGCACTCTGGGTGGGAGGATAGCTCAGTGGCAACGTGCTTGCCTTGGAATGGCACGGAGTAACACTGGTTCGATCCCCGGGTCTGCGCTAAGAAACCTTTCCGTATTGAGCGCGTTGTAAATAACCTCTCACATCACATGCCCACACCTGCATATTACAACTTCAGCCTGGCCGTGCAATTGTCTTACTTTACCCAGCTGAGACTCCCCAACCCGGAAATGTGTTATGGGGAGGGCCAGGTGTGCACCCTTCATCTGCTATTGCAAGCGAGCACCCAAACGCGGATGTACTTTTTAAAAATAGTGTATTCATAGTTTACAATAAACCTTATACACTTCTCTTCCACATACCGAATCTCATTACAATAATTAAAAAAATATGTACAGTTTTATAAAACGAAAAACATATAAAACACAAAAAAGCAGATCTGAGAAATAATCCATAAAGAATTTGCCCAAAAAAGGATATGTTGCCTTACCTGGTTTCTAATTTAATTATTGAAAAAACTAAGCATCAAACCGTTCACTGCCTTCAATTTACTACTATCGCCAGGGTTAAACTAACCGTGTGCCCGTGAAGGCATCTGTGCACAGATGTTCCTAGGGTAGAAACTCTAAATGATATGCACATTTCCAAAAATGCTTTACCCGCTTTTAAATAATGCTGGGCATTCAATATATACATGTTTAAGAGACTCTTTGGTCCCTTAATCCTTACAGAGGCGGCAATATCGGTGGTTTAAACTTTATATGAATGGCCTGGAAAATTCTTCTTCCCACATATTAAATGCTCCACGGAATAGCCATGGGGAGGGGGTTGATGCTCGTGGTGGGTGCTAATGAATATGGGAAAGCATGCAGCTTGCGTTAGCTGCTGGACATCACCAGATCACCAGATCACCAGCAGTCCGAGCCTATCTTGGGGAGACGAGAGAAGGCACTCTGCACAGAGATCCCAACAGGCGTCAACTCTTTACTGTCATGTGGCACTTCTAATGTTGTTTTCATCATGACTAAAAAGCAGCATGCCTCCATCAAACAATCACTATAAGCAGGTGACCTTATGACAGGGCCTTGTTGTGTGACCTTTAGTCTTTGTAGAATAGTAAGGCCCAGACGAGATTTCTTTTCAGGGTTTCACCACAATGCATCTTGGAACGCATAGGCTATTTCTGAGGCGATTTATAAAGTTAGAATCATATGCTATACCGCAAACATGTTTGTTACATGTATTTTTATGTACACTATCCAGATAAAACTGGGTGTTTTTTTGTTGGTTTTCTCATTAGCCTATTATTTGACTGCCACGACCCTATCACAGCCCTATCCTACCCAGTTCGTTTTTTAAAAATTATTATTAAAGTGCAATGTATTTCCAATAGAAAGCTTTGAACAGGATAGTTCTCGGAGATTGTAGCCTCGACACATTCAACAAATAAGTATCTTAGGGTTTCTATTGTCATCCGTGTGCAGTGCCCACACAGGCCATCCTTGCATGGAGTGGCGGCCCTCACTCCTGTAAACTCCTGTGTGGCCAAGGAATAAAGCCTGCACAGTGCTCCCCAATCACTCCCTCTTAGGCAACAGGTACAGGTAGCGCCATTTTCACTGGGCTCAGGTTTCTTTTGACATAGTCTATAAAGAATTCTTTGGTTTTTAAATGTCCCCTTAGTCTAGTCTAGCTCGGGAGAATAACTCAGGGGCAACGTGTTTCTGATGCGGAGTAACACAGGTTCGATCCCCTGGTCCACACTTAGAAACCTCTGGGTATCAAACACGTTATAAATAACCAATTACAATCCAGTAGTGCTCCTTGGCAATGCCTGAGGCTGTTAACCTGGCGTGTCCTACTTGAGTGTAGTGTCTGGACATCATTAGATTTTCGTGAACCTTTGATTCTAGCTTTATGTGTTAGGGCGCTCATTACTATAGAGACCTTCGGCACAAATGGCAAAGATCTCCGGCAGGCTCTTGCCATCCAAGAACTCTGTCCCAGCACCACTGGTCCTTTCAATTGGTGTCCTGACAAGATAAAATATCTTGGGATCTGGCTGACAAAAGATGTGTCCAAAATGATAGAGGTCACTCTATCACAGGTGATTCAGAATATGGATGTAATGAGTTACGATTAAGTCTATGGGGGAGAGTACATGCAATTAAAATGATGACAACACCATGCATTAAGTATGTGCTAAGCATGATCCCCTTGCAGATCAAGAAGTGCTTTCTGAAGAAAATTGAGAACTTGATCCAGACCTTCCTATGGGAGGGTAAATAGCCACGTCTAAAACTTTGGAAACTACAACTTTCACAGGAATACGGTGGTGTGGGGGTTTGATACTTTGAGAACTATCATTTGGCGTTTGGGGCTAGATATTTCGTTCCTTTCATAGAAAATTCAAATGATGTATGGACAATGGCGGAGGCAAGCAGATCTTCTCCACTTTCCCCCAGAGAGATTCTGTCAACGGTGGATGGCACAGGCTGTAAATCGTTTCCACCAACTACATTTATAAGGTCATGTTGGAAAGATCTCTGGAAGAAAAGCAAGAAAGAGGTTTCTGACAACAGATTTACTTCAAGCTGGTTGAATCCAGACATAAAATTGGATGGGAAGACTCTTTTCTGGCCGAACTGGCTGCTGGGAGGTCTACAGTGGGTAGAGAATCTTGTTGAAGGGGGAAAATGGATCAGTTTTAAACGATTGACTCAAGTTAAAAGATCTCAAAGATTTCACAATGGGAGAGTATAGGAAGCTGAAGAAAGTTATAGTGGACAAAATTCCGGATGAAGGCAGGGGTTGGAAGGTCTGGCTGAGAAAATATAAATCTGAAATTGGTATGGCTTCAAAGGTGTACACAAATCTAGACCAGTACAAGGAGCCAAATAAGGACTTACTGTCAAAATGGTCAGAAATAATTGGATCAGAGATGTTTGAGGGCAGATGGAGGAATCTGTGCAAGAATGTGACTCTAACTTCTTTGAATCTGGGGAAATGAGTCGCCAAATCATAATTTTAAACAGAGTTTTTTGGACGCCACAAAAACTACATGCAAGAGGTTTAGTTGATTCAGATGCCTGTTGGAGGTGTAAGCATGCTAGTGGAACTTTTGAACATATGATTTGGGACTGCTATGAGTTAAGATCTTTCTGGAGAGGGGTTACTATGAAGATGAATGAGATTCTTCTGTTGCACGAAGATTAAGATAATACGACTGTAATTCTATGAGACAATGACATGGTGGAAGATCGCTCCTTCCCGCGGAGAAGCTGGTTTTTCAGGGCAGCAAATTCCACCAAAAAAATCATCTTGAGGAAATGGAAAAGTGAGGAAAGGCCAACAATTTCAGAATGGTTAGATGATCTAAAACAAGTGTCAAGACATGAGAAGATTATCCTTTATAGAGACAAGGAAATTAATTTATTTGATCAAATCTGGGGGCAGGTTTTTAGATTTGTGATATTATTGTCAAATTGTTGCTCCCTGTCTGATTCTATAATATTTCCTTTTTTAGGGTTTGAAGTAACCTCAATGTGATGAACCTAGTTGTAAATTTCAGTTTTTGTGATGTGTGTGGTTTTATGTTGTGATATTTATAAAATTAATAAACATTTCCAGTATGTGTTGATATTTTTCTGAAATAGTGGAGGGCGACCAAGCGTAGCGAGGGAGCTATAATGATCTAGGGAGGGTTTGGGCCGACCCCCCCCAAGATTTCTTTTCCAAATATTGGGCTGAAATGGTGCATTTAACAGCAGGAAAAGTGACCAAAAAGCCATAAGTTTACAATCAGTTATAAAGGGGAACATGTACATTCCATGTCACCAAGACAAGAACATTTTAGAACACAACACATTTTAATGATCACTGTGTCCACAGTGTAAGACAGCACTGTCTCTGATGTAATACATTGGCATGCTGGTTGTGCCCAAAATATGCCTCTGAGCAACATGTCTATGCTGGCTGTTCCCAATTTAGGCCAGCATTGTCCTGTACAAAGCATGATTGATGCTGCCTGAGCATGTGCAGTGTGCCCAATACATATGCCAGCTTATCTCTGTAATACACATTCATTACTTTAGTGTTAATGGTGACGCCACTGCTGCCACGACCCGGTTAATGTATTAATTTCTGCAATGTTGGTCGGGTACCTGTATCCGACCAATATTGCAGAAATAAATACATTAATCAGTTGGGCCTCCCCACAGGGACCCGGGCTGAACAGAATTGCAGCAGCCTGCCCTTGGTGGCACGCTGGGCCGATAGTGCTGGTGAAAGGGTGAAAAGGTCTGAAGGTAAAACCTGGCAGAGGCAACTGTGGATCCTTCACATTTCCCAACTCTAGAAGATGTGGCCAGCAACCGGTAATGCAACACTCTACACGGCTGGTCTACGGCCACATGCCCTGTAAGAGGTACGGCCAGCCTCTGCTTACCCGACAACATTTAGGGCCAGGGTCCTCATGCCCATCCTCAAACATGGCCAGGAAAGGGCATGGGTAAATTGCAGCAAACCGTGTTCACAGTGTTCCCTCTTGGGATCTTTGCCTGCGGTCAGGCTTCCAGTCGGCTAAACCACAACAGACCATCTCCTTCCTCTACCCATGTAACGCGGAGTGGCAAACTGGGCAAACTGTGTGGTTCACGATGGCTCCTCGCAGCCAACACGTGGGAGTCAGGCATAAGACACGGGCTCGACAAACATTCCCAAAATAGAGAAATAAATCAGGCCGTGGCTGAGGCCTGTAACTGCCTCTGGTGCCCTCTTGTGGGGGTCACCAGAGGCAGTAACAGTCCTCCCCATGTCCCGCTCCTCTGCCACAACCCAGTTAATGTATTTATTTCTGCAATGTTGGTCGAGTACCTGTATCCAATCAACATTGCAGAAATAAATTAATTAATCGGGTCCACGGACCCAACAAACATTGCAAAAATAAATAAATAAACCAAGCCATAGCTGAGGCCTGTAACTGCCTCTGGTGCCCCCTTTCAGGCATACCTGCCTACATTTGAAAATTAAAAACCCTGAGATGTATGCCCCGCCCAAAGTCACACAAGACTGCCCATTTGCACATGGCTCCACCCCATATCAAAAAGGTAAATTCTGTTGCAATGTGATGTGACATCAGAAATTTGCAGTTCAAATTGAAATATTCATATTTCATTAAATTGGCTTTTCACAAGCACCCAAATTGCATAGGACAAAAGGCATTCACCTTCCATAAAATCAACAGGTTAAAATGTGCACATGTAAACTCCAAAACTCCAAGAACCAATACAAAGGTTTTCCCTGAATTTT
This sequence comes from Ambystoma mexicanum, assembly GCF_040938575.1. Taxonomy (NCBI): domain Eukaryota; kingdom Metazoa; phylum Chordata; class Amphibia; order Caudata; family Ambystomatidae; genus Ambystoma; species Ambystoma mexicanum. Next base: position 249,387,036 of record NC_090926.1, on the reverse strand, counting down.
GCAGTACTGAAATTGGACATTTCACCTTAGTCGTTTGTCATCAGGTTATTTAGTGGAGTGATGAGTTGTCCAGCCTGCAAACCTGATAGCTGTGGTTCAATGGGACTGAGTTCAGCCTCGAGCCCTGGTGATCTGGGCAAAGTCATTGCTGCAGAGACGAAGACACACTTGGCCACGGACCTGACAAACATTGCCCAAATAAATAAATAAATACATAAATCGGGCTGTGGCTGAGGCAGTAACACTCCTCCCCACGTCCCGCTCCTCTGCCCCAGCCCCGGTTACTTCTTTATTTGGGCAATGTTTGTCGGGTCCATGGACCCAATTAATTTATTTATTTCTGCAATGTTGGTTGGGTATCATACCCGACAAACATTGCAGAAATAAATTAATGAATCGGGTCCACGGACCAGACAAACATTGCACAGATAAATAAATAAAGCAGGCCGTGGCTGAGGCAGTAACAGTCCTCTGCACGTCCTGCTCCTCTGCCATGGCCCGGTTTATTTATTTATTTGAGCAATGTTTGTCGTGTCTGTGGACCTGATTAATTAATTTATTTCTGCAATGTTTGGTACCCGACAAACATTGCAGAAATAAATAAATTAATTTGTCCACAGACCCGACAAACATTGCCCAAATAAATGAATAAACCGGACTGTGGCTGAGGCCTGTAACTGCTTCTGGTGCCCCCTTGCATGGGTCACCAGAGGCAGTAACAGTCCTCCCAACGTCCCGCTCTTTTGCCATGACCCGGTTTATTTATTTATTTCTGCAATGTTGGTCCGGTAGTATACCCGACCAACATTGCAGAAATAAATAAATGAATCAGATCCACGGACCCGACAAACATTGCACAAATAAATAAATAAACCGGCCCGTGGCTGAGGCGTCTAACTGCTTTTGGTGCACACTTGCAGGGGGCACCAGAGGCAGTAACAGTCCTCCCCACGTCCCGCTCCTCTGCCACGGCCCGGTTTATTTATTTATTCCTGCAATGTTGGTCGGGTATCGTACTCGACCAACTTTGCAGAAATGAATAAACTAATCGGGTCCACTGACTCTCTTGAGCCCTGTGGGCCACATTAAATAGCTTGGAGGGCCGCATTGTGGGCCGCAGGCCATATGTTGGACAACTTGGTCTAGAACATATTTGTTTTGGAGTGCCATTAACCTTACTACTAAGAGCTCTTCTTTTATCGCGTTGAAGCTATTCACTGTAGCGTTTATTGTCTGCATCGGCTCCCATCTGGTTATCTGCAACCATTTTTTGTTGTATATGTCAGGACAGCTGGAACTACTGACGCAAAAACAGTTGCCTCTTTTCACTCTACTCACTTCTACTGACAGTTTCTTTCTTCCCTTTTATTCCACTTCTATTGACCTCTTCTTTCTCTTGTTAGTATCGATTTTAGGGAAGTCATCTATCTTCACATTCCTCTCTGGCACTAACAGTGCTGGCATATTGACGTGCGCCAACGAGCAAACTCCTCCTCAGTTGGGAGGCAGCTTCTTGTATGCCTTGGATCCCCACGCCCAATAGTGGTCAAATAATACTGCTGTGCCAACCTTCATTTCTGGATGCTTTTCTGTGTACCTACACTATGAGTTTTCTGCAACCTTTACTACACCGTCATTCTGGTAACATAATGCTGGTTTCTTCAGTGGTATTATGGGCATTTGTCTAGCTTCATTGTCTCCCCATGTGAGCAGTATCGTGCTCGCATACCATTCCTTGAAGCACTTTTCATTTGCTCCTTGAACTGTGTTTACTGGTGCTTGTATCAGGGTGTTTGCTTTGCTTCCTACTACTCCTTCCTTCCAACCTTCTGCTGTATATGCATGACATACACAAGCATCTGTGGTCTTTCCCATCATCCTGGTTCTCCTCCTATTTCCTTGACCCCCATCTTTGGCATGGTAATTCTTTCAGTGTTATTGTTTTTGTCTCCCCTTTCTGTGGTCCATCAGTTATGTATTGTATAGCTTGGTCTAATTGCCAGTAATTGTTCATCATGCCAAGAGTCTTTGTATAAGTGTCTTCATAGGGAAATGTTGCCTTCGACATCTATCTCAATGTTGCTGTTTTTCCCTTGGAATCTCCCTTGGATTGTAACCATGGATAGGTGCATAAGACATTGTGCTCTTGCTGCTAGTATTGCAGTTGCTACAAATGTTCTAGAGGCACTCATGGCATAGAGGATTATTGAGCAGGCATAATGGCTCTCTCCAGTAGTTTCTTTACCTAATTTGGTCATGTGCTTGTACCACATGTTTTTAGACACTCAAGCAGTGTCAGTGAGGTATAGGTCCACCCCTCCCATGTCTGTATCAGCACTGCGCTTACCTCTCCTTACTGTGCTTACAGTGCTTCCCGGTCTGCTGTTGTTGGGTAATGTTAGTAGAGGATACAGCGTCAGAACTAGATACAAGGGATATTTGCTAAAAGAGTGATGCAAAAACAGCACTTGGAAATAAGAGACAAGACAAGATGAATTTTTTTTTTAATAACCCCTTCAATTACCTATGCTGCTTGGATCCTGGTGCAGCTTGAAGTTATCAGTTGCCCGCATGAAATGCGCAAAACTGAGCATTTCTGTGTTTGTATTGTAGTAGTTCAGGCCCCATAAACCATGTAGTCTGTCATGGCAGAAATTATTTGTTGATCCCACACAGCCTTAATTGCAGGGTCTCTGAGTACTGCAAGGACAGATGGGTTTCCTCTTTCTAGTTGTGGGTAAACTTGGAGAAGATATGCTACGAAGACGTGGAAATACACATTAGGATGGAGTACTGGTGATCTGTTGGGTCGTCTAATAAATTGGACAAATTGTCCTTGGAAAGTATCAGGCTGGGGATCAGTAGGAAGCATGGAAGAAATGCAATAAAAACAATTGCACTTTCACGATGAATGTGTGTGGAAAGAAAAATAAACCAACAGTGTACCCTCACTCTGGATATGTATGATGTCCTTTCCCTAACTCTGCTGCCCTTGAGCGAGTAACCATTCGGTGTCCTCTGCTCATCAGTGCTGATTCTGAATTGGCCCTTTGATCTTCTTGTTGAGGATTGTTGGCTCTGTCGATGCCGGTGCCAGATGAGGCCACTGCTTTTTAGGGCTTGATGTCACCTAAATGATTCCAAACTTTCTTTCCAATCAGTTTAACCACTCTCTCAGTTATTGCTTCAACGGTGTGGGGGCCCAATGAACCTTGGCACATCCCACCTTCGGGCAAAACATTCTCACGAGAATCTGGTCTCCTTGGTATAAGGTTGGCTGATTAAGTAAGTCCTCTTGGCTTTCAACACAATCGCCTTCTTCTCCAGCCGCAGGACTCTCCTGGTGTCCCTGCATCTGTCAAGAATTAAAAGAGGCACTAACCATCAAGGAAGTCGTATGCTCATACATTTCCTGACCCAATATATTAGCTAAACTCTCAGCATCTTTCCTGCTTTAGTGGGAGGAGTGAGGGGAAGTTGCATGCGTCGTACTGTCACCACCTCCTGTGGGGTTAAATGGTGGTCAGATCTGGGTTTATTGAGCAGTGCGAACAAGGCTAGAGGAAGGCAATGCAGCCAACTTTTGTTCAAACTCTTTTTAGTCTTGGGTATGGCTTCTTTCGAGGAAAGCCATTGAGGCATTCACACACCTCTTTCGCTTGTGGGTGATAAGCACATGATCATTTGTGTTCGATACCCAGCAGGGTTGTAATTTGCTGGAACATCTCGTTGGCGAGGTGAGGACAATTGTCAGACTACAGGACCTCACACATGCCCCATCGTGGGAATACTTCCCAGACCAGGAATTTTGCGGCTCTAATGTCTTCAGTATAAGAACAAGGACCGGCTTCGATCCAACGGGAAAATAGACACACATCCGCTATCATGCAGCAATAACTTTGGCAGACTTGAATCATGTCGACATAGTCAACGTGTAGGTGTTGGAATGGACTCACTGGGCGAGGTATGGCTCCTCTCACTACCATTAATGTATGACCTGCAAGTATACTGTTTACACACCAAACAGTTAACCATGAATTCGGTCACATGTTCTGCCAAGCAAGGACAGAACCATGTTTCTCCAATATGAGCGGCAAGCATATCCTTTCCTAAATGGGTAGGATAATGTAGTTGTGTTAGTGCTGTGTGCAATAATGCAAGTGGCATAACCACCTTCCCTGTGTTGTTTTGCCACCATAGGTCATCTGTTGTACATCATCTCTTTAAACACAGTTCCTTTTCCTTCCCGGGTGCAGCTCCCTGCAGCTCCATAATTTGTGTCACTGGTAATGTGTTGTACTCTTCTTTTAGTACCATAGTTTTTGCATGGTCACGCGCATGTGACAAAGCCTCCATTTCTAAAATGTCTAAAAGTAGACGGCACGTTTTGCCGCTGCAGCTGCTCCTTCGTTACCGCTGGAGATAGGATCTTCCCATTTTGTGTGTGCTTGGCATTTCATGATTGCTGTTTGCTCTGGGATATCTATGACATCTACCAATCTATCCAATAGGAGTGTGTGCTGCACCAGTGACCCATCAGCACGTCTGAAGGCCCTCCTCATCCAATCTGACAGCCCAGAATGCTCTGTGGATCTCACATAGGCTGAATCTGAATAAATCGTCACTTTTTTTCCCTTGCTACATTCCAATACCAACATTAAGGCCACTAATTCTGCTGCTTGTGCTAAATAATGTGATGGCAGGTGTGCGCTCATCACTACCTCACTTGTCCCATCCTCTATCAGTCTCACGACTGCTGTCCCAGTATGTCTTTCCCCCGTTATTTGGTCAATAGTTGATGACCCGTCAATATAAAGCACGTCTCCCCCCTCAAATGCGTCCTCATGTACTTTGCGAGTGTCACTGAATTCTTCTAAGTTTTCTGTGCAGTCATGTGCATAGTCACCCTTCTCTAAATCATCAGCGAGAAAGGTTGCCGAGTTGACAAGTCTGCATCTCACTATCATGAGAGCTGGGTTAGGTAGTAACACGTTGTACCCCGAGGCCCTTTATGTTGTCGGTCTTTCCAGTATTGCAAAGGGAGCATGCTCCACATAAAGAGTGGGGCTGCATCCCATGGTTATACTCGCTGATTTGTCCACCGTGAATGCAACTGCAGTCAATGCTTGTTTGCTTGGATAGTGTCTTATCTTTCCTGGGTCTAATTTCCTGCTGTAATAAGCTAGTGGCTTGTGTGCCAAGCTGGTCTTCTCTGTCAGCACTGCAGTCATCACTACTCCATCGGCATGTGAGAACAGAAATAATTCCTTTTGATAGTCTGGGATCCCTAACACGGGAGCTCTGCAAATTCCTTCCTTCAGCTCGTTAAATGCCTCAGTCATTTCTGTTGTCCATTGTATTATCTTCTCCCCTCTCTGTGCTTCCTTCAGTGCACCTAATAAGGGCATAGTGCTTTAATTGAATACCCATGCCCTGCAGTAATTACATAGTCCCAAGAACTACAGCATCTCTCTGACTGTTGTGGGTTTTGCTGTCCTGCGTATTGCCTCTGTCCTTTCTGGTGTCACTCGTCGGCCATTTTGGGAGATAATCTGTCCAATGTATAACACTATGTCAGGCAATATTGTAGTTTGGCCTTGTCCATCTTGTATCCCTTTTTTGCTAGTACTGTCAGCATATGTACTGAGTCATTTCTAAACTGTTCATCTGTCCTGCTGCAAATCAATATGTCACCTACACACTATATATAAGTGCTTTCCATCTGTATGTTGCCTAGGTCCATTTGAGGGACCCTATTGAATATGGAAGGTGATTCAGAGTACCCTTGAGGAAGTCTTGTATGCTTCCACTTTACATTTCTATATAGAAATTAAGTTAAATCTTGTGAGTCTGGGTGTAATGGTATAGAGAAGAATACATTCTTCAATTCTATGACCGTGAAGTAGGCAGCTTTTGTGGAAATGCTGCACAAAACTGTTGCTGGGTTCGGAACTACAGTATACTCTGCTTCTAAAATATGGTTAAGAGAGTGCAAGTCCTGTATAAAAAGCCATGACTCCCCTGTCACCTTTTTGACAGCGTACACCGCCGTGTTGCATGGTGATTCTGATGGCACAAGGAAGCCCTGCTTCACTAATGCTGCAATGGTCTCATGGATACCTTTGTATGCCTCTCTTGAAAGTGGATAATGTTTAACTCATGGCAGAATTGCCCCTGGCTTTAATTTAATTTTCACTTCTCCTTTCCCCTGCAGAAGCCCCACATCATAGGGCCATAAGATGCTGGGAACCGTTGCCAAATACTCCTCGAGAAAGGTCGACAGTGCTTTCAGTGCCGTCATTCTCTGTTGTACCTCACTGTAATGTATCCTCACCCAATATATGATGCTCATTTCGAACACCATCTCGTAGTCTGATTAATTGTCCTTGAACAGTTCTTCATCTGTAACTGTAGTCGACCTGTACCCTTCAGCTATGGCGATCACTGCTCGCCATGGTCATCCTTTGTCATCTGTACCAATGCTTGGGTTGCCCTCTTCCCTCGTCTTCACTTCCCTCTGCGTCCCCATCGGAGTCGTGTCCATATCACTGCCGAAATCATCCACGAATCTCAACCTCCTACAGGTCGTGCCATCGCAGAGCTTCCCTTCAAAGTCCATCAAGTCCCCACTACCTGTTCACCCTAGGACCCTACGTCTGTCCTGTCCAATAGATTGGCAGTCCTGTCCTGTGTGCTACTGCTGTTTGGCTCTGCTCGTCTACCGCCTCACAGTTTGTCGTCTCCCATGGCCGTTCCCCACTTTGTTCTTATGTCTCTTATTGCGCACTCCTCCTTGCTTTTGCTCTTCCTTACGAGTCGCTCTATTTCTCACTTTCTCCGTTCCCTTCTCACTAAAACTTGTTTTTCCTTCTCATCTCCTTCTCTTCGCCTCTCTATCTCTACAAGCTCCCTCCTCCTCCTCTCCCGCTGCTCGAGCTCTTTCTCTTCTTCCCTTTGTTTGCTTCTCCATGCCCTCTCGTGTCCCTCCCCTTCTTCCTTCTCCTTCATTTCTGCTTCTTCCATTATCTCTGTCTAGTCTTGTGCTTTGCTGCTCCCCTCATTACTCTCCATTTCTTTAGTCACCCCTGTTAATTCACCCGTTGTCTTCCCTTCCAATTTCAGGAGTATCTGACATCCTACCCATTAATTAGTTGCTATGATTTCTTGCCCTTCCTTGATACTAGTCTGAGCCTTGCTGCATGCTCCCTTGCCACTCTCTGTCTGTCCAACCCCTTTCTGCCCCTCCTCCTTGGTATATGGTGGAGGTTGAAATATTGGATTTGTGTACCCCTCTGCTGACTTTAGCTCCCATGTAGGATATAATCCCTGCGCTTCTGCTGCAGCTCCTTCTTTCTCATTCTCAGGAGAAGGTGGGGGAGCAGAGGTCAAGGGCGCTGCCCCCAGTGACTCTCGCTGGCTTATCATCCATAGATGCCTCACTACTTCCGCCTCCTCCTCCTAGAACATTCTCAAGAGCTCAAATATCTCCATACTTTTGGCTAACATTCCTCTTACAGGTGTCTTGTAGGTGTGTCTGTAATGGTTGCTGTACATTTTTGGAGAGACTTCTGCATTTTGACCATGGCTTAGTCAATTTACTCTCTGTGCTTTTCATCCATTCCGCACTATATTTACAAATGTGGTCCTTATATCGTGGAAGGGACTTACACAAGTGCTCTAGGGGCATATCCCCCCACATTTCCCTTGATACATTGCTTTTATGCTAACTTGACCTCAAGTTGAGGCTTTCGACCCTCCATTATTACACAAGCACAATGAATACTTTCAATTCAAATGCATGAATATCCCAAATATCGGTTTTCAACAATTGTTCTCAAGCCTCTCTGGCTCCAAAACAACCTGTCAGGTGTGCTCCATGCACTGCCATTCCACAACTCTCTGCCTTCTCAGGCACACCCACCAATCTCACACATCCACCTTCCGCTCACCGCCACTGGACAACCTCCTCTGTCAATTTTAAGTTTCTCAACACCAACTTATATAACACCTTGTGCTCTCCAAGTGTCCTATGCACAGACCTAATGGGTGATGTCACACATTCACTAAACAAGGGTGTGCTAGCGATCACTTAAAACACTCACAATACTTATGTCCCATTACACTAATATTTACACAACCCCAGAATGAACCCACAGCTGTCTTTCTGCCTCCTAACAGGGGATACCAATATTTTCTGTGTTCAATCTGTACCTACAGCTAGCTCCCTTTACTAAGCATTTACACGTGGATACCATCATCCATGACCCGCGATAAAAAGCCCAATCCACAGGGAATCCAATATTCCCATAAAATCTGTCATCCGTGCCCTTAGGTCAATAGTCTGGGTTATTCACCAGAACCTTTTCCCTCAAGACTTAGTGTGCGCTAAACACAGAAATGTCATCTACCTCTGCTCCTTTCCCTATTTTGCTTCACACTTCTCAATGCTACTAGACAACACACAACAATACTTCAAAGATACTCAACAATACATATTACCACCCTCACACCCCCTGTTACTATCCGACTCCCCTTAGTTGCTGTGTGGCTGAGTCAATACTTACACTCTGTGATCCACTGATGCTGTTCGGCTACCGGCTCTCCCAAAGCTGCCACACCACCTTTCTGGCCAGGTGGACTCCTCACGAACCACGGGCAGGAGATTTCCAAGTTGGCTCCTCATGGCCTTTGTACAGTGGTGCACACCCGGTCAGACACGGTTCCTGTCAGGCGCCCCGCAGCCCGACAGGCACTGCAGCAGAAGAAGCAGTTTGTGCCGAACAGGCTCAGTAAATCATACCTCTGCTACCAACTTGTTGGTGAGGTCTGGTATGCCAGTGGTGTGGGGGTTACTACAAGCTCACCCGTTAAACTCCCAAGGGCCCAACAACCCTTTCCACAGGACAAACACAGGACTCAGCCAAGAGCAAGTTAGACTGCTGTTTATTACAAAAAACCAACAGGGATCATACAGGACATTGAAAAAGCTCACTGCTCTCAAATCAGTGTCAACCCTTTTTGATACAGAATGTGGTCACAACATGGACCCTCCCCAAAAAACCTATCAAACCTTCTGGTTGGGTGCTCGGAGTGGTATACAGTATGAATTGCCCCTATGGATCTTAACCAATTGGCTCTCTCATGTTAGGTGGCTGACCTGTCCCTTCCCCAAGAAACTATCTGTTACATTGTTGTATGGTCGCAGGATTAGCATTGCCCTTGTCCCCTGCCATCCACCCCTGGGTTTCTGTCCCCTGATAAGCTGGAAATGGTCTCCCCAGTTCTGGGACCCAGCTCTGTTCTCAGCGCTCTGTACACCTCTTCAAGGTGAAGAAAATTACTATGTATTCTCAATATATCTGTTAGCAATACCACTTTTGTCTGTGAAAGTGCTCTACACATTGCAAAGTTGTTAACTTGTTCCTGTTTAACTTCATGTCTGTGATGCTGAGGAATGTTCGTCTTCGCATTGTGTGTGAATAATAACTGTCTAACTCGGCCACATCACGTGGTTGAGGACCATCAAACAAGCTCTTCTGATCTGCAATTTATGAGGATTTATTCTGTTTTTCTGCAGATGACCCGTTGTCGTTTTAGATTTGAATGTGCTGCTTGTCTCTGACCTTAGCTGTGAGCCCTGGCCTTCCTGTTCTGTGCAGCCTGGCTCTGCTTTTCTTCATCTCTTGTCCTGCGGCTTGTGGCCTTATGTGATCCTCGTTGTACTTATAATATGATTTCTTCACATCTATATCATGCCATGCTTCCTATAGTTTAGTTGTATTTGGTCCTGCCAGGCTCCTTATGTGATCCTGAAGTTCCATAGGGTTAGTTGGCATAAGCATCTTCAAGCTTGCTGTACATCTCTTAATTGCCTTGCATTCAGCGTTTCTGCACTTGAATAATGAGAAAAATAATAAAAGCTTTTGACAGAATGTGTATGTATCTGTCCTCTACCTACAGAACTGTGTAAGCGTGTTCTTCATGTTTTCGAGTGTGTGTTTGTGTAAAGTTGTGCATGGTTGCCAGTGTGCTTCATGACTAATGTAGCTATGTCGTGGTGTCACTACTGACGTCAACACAGTGGTTTCTTGGCATTAGTCAACGTTATCCACCGAGACATTTGGGTCCATGACCAATGTTATGCACCTGTATCGACAAAGACATTCACTTGATAAGGTTTGAATGGCTGTCTGAGAGAATACTTCTCTGCATACATGTTAGTCACTGGCGCTCCTGGGGCCTGTCCGAATAGTGAGTGACTTTGTGCGTTTTTGACTCTTCGGGCTGTGATGTCCATGGGGGCGCGGAAGGGCATTCCAGGGACCCTCTCTTCATGTTGACTTAGACCAGCATTTTGTAGCCAAGACTATCACAGACCCTAGGGAGCTTGCAAAGGCTGCCGACAGGTTTGTGAGGACTCAAGTCTTAGTCGAGCACACCCAACCGGAAGAGAAATCTTCAGACAAAAAAGTAAACAAGGATGGGAAGGGTAAATGTCCAATCCACTCCTCTTTGAAGTCAGGTCCCCAAAAGAATGAAGGGAAATCCCAAAAATGTTAGTTCAACTGCACACACTGAAAAGAAGAGCGCACACACGCCTAACAGTGGGATATCTGCATTCTCACCACCCAAAGATTGTTTTGTGTGTAAGGAGTTGGGCTGTAGGAAGGAGGAACCTGCTTGTAAGGGCTCACCCAAGCAAGCCATAGTGAATGTTGGACTCATGGAAGAGGACATCATTAGTGTGGGCCTACTAGAGGAGTACTTCTAACTAGGCCAAGGAGTGACCGAATATGGATTAGTTACACTGAGTGGGAATGGCACCTGGTCTCCCGAAGAGATCCCAGTTCCCAATAATACTCCACTCTATTTAGAACATGTGTATGTCAATGGACACAAAACTCCTTTGGTCCAAGACACCACGGCTGGCGTCACTGCTGTCACCCGGCAGTGGGTACAGCCAGGCCAGTATATTGATGGGCCTGATTGTGGTGCCAGTGGGTTTGACGGAAAGATTAAGTGCCCCTCGGCGATAGTAGAGTACAGCTGACGAGGTGAAATGACCCAGCACTCTGTAGTGGTGAAAGACTCCATCCCTGTCCCATGTCTGTTGGGTAATGAGCTTCCTGATCCCGAGATAGTTGCAGCGGCTACCCGATCAAAGGCCAAAGAGATTGCCAGATTGAACACTCTCAGAGCATTAGGGCCTGAAGTGCTTCTAGAGGGCTTGTTCGAAGGATCGGCATGGTTGGTAGCCCCTACTACATTGCTATACACTGCTGAGTCGCCTTCTCATACAGGAAAGGGGCCAGTAGCCACTGAGGACCCTACTTTGGTAGCAGGGGACTCAGTGACTTCAGAGTTGCCTGGTGCAGTGCAGTAGCCTGAGGTGGAGGATCAGGTGGACGCATATCTGAAGGGCCTACCCAAGCAGGATGAGTTTGCATCAGCTGGGGTCCCAGATCAGACTGACTTCTACACAGCCCAGAAAGAGTTTCCCGCTCTGGCGGGATTGCGGAAGCAGGCGGATAAGCAGGCTAAGGCCTCTGGACTGTTCAAAGTGTACAGGGAGGGAGGGTGGACTCATGTACTGTGAGACAAAAGACTCTGACGGCAAGGGCACCAGAAGCTTGATGATTCCCCAGTGCCACAGAAAATTCCTTTTGGATTTGGTTCACAAAATTCCTTTAGTGGGTAAATTGGGAGTTACTAAAGACATCGGACCTGTCGTTTGTGCGCTTTTACTGGCCGCAGTTCGGCGTGAAGGTTAAGGAATTTGTCCAGTTCTGCCCGACATTTCAAAGTTCTGGCAAGTCCGGTGGTACTGTAGAGGACCAGCTGAATGCCTCTGTAGGAAATCCCGCCCCCATTCTTCCTATATGTTGGAAACCAGAAATCACCACATGCACAACCCAATGATGATACCTATTCCACAGAGAGACTTTGAGAAAAGGTATACATTGAGAAACCCCTATATGATGTACCCCCGTAGAAATGACAATCTCTTGGAGGAGATCCCAAAGGAATATGAAGATGAGAGAAAAGGAGGCTGGTGACGTCACAAGAAATGAGCATTACACACTGAGAAAAGTGGTTGAAGAAGAAGATGCATAGACCTTACAGAATCTGATGACGAAGTAAAGAATCAAGTAAACTTTCATGTGCAGAATGAAGATTGCACATGTGAAGAGCACTGCAGAAAATGCAAGCCGTTTTATAACTGTACCTATGCAGCAATGCAAGTAGACTAAGTGATCTTAAAGGCTAGCTATACGTATTGAATAGACTGCAGGCAGTGCCGCTATTATATACAATCTGGACATTAGTGCCACACATTTAGTAAGCTCAGACCTGTCAAGAAAGAAGGATCGGAATGCTGTGCTGCTGTAAGAAAACAGCTGAAGATCAAGGAAAGTATTGAAAAATAGAGTACATGCACACCATGTGTTTAATCCTTTTTTAGAGTCAATAGGATTTTTAGACATTTAGAGCTCATAAGGCTCACAAGTAGTAAATGTAGGTAAAGGGTGCGGGGGAGAAAAGAAAGACTCTTGTATCAAAAGTCAGAGAAAGATAGCTAAGAAAAATGGAGAACTCATAGAGCATGAGTCCTCCCGTCCCCTGCACACCTATAGATACTGGTAAATCACCAGTCAAGATTAGTATAATTCTATTAGCTAAATGAGAATTAGTTGTAGCTAATAAGGCTTGTGTAACCTAATTGTTATAATCATTCGAAAAAACGTACTTAAATAATATTTAAGAAAACATACTCAAAAAATAATTTTTGCATAATGGTTGTATTAGTTTCAAACAAATCTTTTGTGCCTATAAAATATTACTGGCTGCGCAGTATTTAAGTGCAGAATTCAAGATTCAAAAGTCCAACACTTCTGCACAATTAGAAATTTAGAGTTTCGAGACTTTTCAAAAAAGAGTAAAGGAGGAAGATTACAAACATTAATCAACATGCACAATTGTTTGATTAACATAAAACAGAGGGCTGAACACGCTTCCAGAGATTAACTCTCTATTTCAGGAGCAATATATCGTACATCTCTTAATCAGAGAAGGAACTTTGAATTAATTTGTACAGTAATGTCCATTCACTAACATTTAGCCTCTCAGGTCACGTTTATTCGCCTTGTGAAGTGATGGTCACCCAGTTGTCAAAAGCAGAATCCCGCAATGAATTTAGATAACATCGTATTAATTTAAAAGGGAGGTGGGAGATTGCCTAATGCTCATACTTTTGTAAAATATATTCTAACTGTTTACCTGTAGCACGTTTTGGGCAATGTCCAAAGTGGATGGAACAGTGCTTCAAAATGGTGACACGGTCTGTAAGAGTGTTAACATGCAGACACGATCCTGTAATACAGGGAAATGGCTTTAAAAATCTGCTGGTGTTGTTTACTCATTAATGAAAATCAATTTACGATGCGCTCTGTGTAGTCAGTTTCCACAGGTGATCCCTTCTCTACAGGGATTGAACTCACAGGACTCTGCATAATATTGCTTCCGTGGAGTGCTTTTGATGCTCTAATCAACCTGTGTCTTGGTAATGGGGATTTCGTCACTCATGATGTGATTAAGAGGAAACCCTCTCAGTGTCTAGTTAGACAATATGGCAATCTGCACGATGTGGGAGCAGTCCTCCGTTCGTGTTCTGAGAGCACATGAAGCCGACATAGCAGCCGCAGCCCTGTGAGTTAGGAAGCCGGTTGCTAGGAAACGGCCATCTAGTGAACGGCACGTTGACTATGTGAACGTCTGCACGTTCGTTAAAGTGTTTTCTGGGAAATGCAGTGCAGAATATCCTCTACTCTTGTGTGATGTTAATGAAATGAGTATCCTTTACAGATATCACACAGACATTTCCGTGTGATTCGAAAAGTGTGCAAGAATTCGCTTGTGATAGTGGGTGAATCTGAAAATACTGTAGCCAAATTGCAATACTGACAGACAAGTAGATTCTAATTGCAAGCCGCGTTATCGCAACATGTTTGGTCCTTCAGTTCTGACTGATGGGAGTTTGTTCATGGTAGCTAATTATTAAATACGTGTTACAGTGGTAGCCATCATTCCACAATTTTGGTTACGCCAGCTTTGACATTGTCAAAAAATTACATGTGACCACACATGTGTTTTCAGCCCATTTGTGTTATTTAGAGGAAAACACAAGTGGCTGTGATAAGATAAAGGAAGTTGAGAGAAAGAAGAGAATGTTGAGAATGTTTCTACTATAAGGGGGTAATCTCACCTCTTATCGGCTATGTGCCCCAAATTGTGACCAATTTGGGAAAATCATAATTCGGAGTCAGGGTGTGGTTAATGCAATTCCTGTTGTTGTTGAGAGTGGTCTCATTGCAGATTGTGCATAGTCCTATGACCATCAAAAGGTCATATCATGGGTATGTGGTAGTCAGTGGTTTTTACAATATTTAATGAGAATTCTTCATTCATACATCTTGGTTCAAGGGATTCTAATTTGTGAATACAAAACATTTCTCTACAAGATAGAATTTGTTGCAGATCACCCCCTCTCACTGGTCTGGTTACCAATTCCAGTTTGATGAATCTTAATTGTGAGATTGTGGGAGGTTTTTTCAAAAAATGTCTGGACACTGGGGATTTTTAATTTTTTGTTTGGATGTTTGATTTGTGTTCCGAGATCCTATCCTTGACTCTCCTCGTGGTTTGCCCTACATAGTACTGCCCTCATGGGCAGATTAAGGCATAAATTGCCCATTTGCTATCGCACGTTACATAATCATGTGCAATTTTTGTCCCGTGTATGGATGTCTAAGATTTCCCTTCTGAACATTTTTACAATGGCAGCAGTTTAAGCATGGGAATGTTCCTTTTTTGGGTTTTGAGAGAAAGAGTTGTTTGGTTTTCTCTATTTTTTCTGCTTTCACTAGTGCATCTCTTAAATTACGGGCCCTACTGTATGCCATCAGCGGTTGATTTGGAAACAGTCTGCAAAGTTGCGAATCCAGTCTTCTAATTTTCCAGTTTTTCGTGACAATTCTTTTAATTTGAGAACTTTGTCTTGAGAATTGGGATGAGTAAATTAGAGGAAATTCATCTTTCCGAGCCTTGTTGCCTGGTTGCAATAGTTCTGTCCTTGTTTTTGTTCTGACCTTCGTTACTGCTAGAAATAGGGTCTCTTCTGGGAAGACTCTGTCTTTGAAGCGTCTGATTTGATCTTCCTCTGCTCTTTTGTAGGATTCTTCTTCAGACACAATCCGTCTGATTCTCAAAAGTTGACTCAGTGGGAGATTATTTTTGAGATGTTTTGGGTGGTGGCTTGTATAGAAAAGGCTGTTATTTACATCTGTAGGTTTCCTTTATGTTGTGGTCTCTAGTCGGTTGTTCTTCAGGATTACTTTAACATCAAGAAAGTGTACTTCTGTTGTGCAAATTTCTAGGGTGAATTTGATCTTTGCATTGCAGTTGTTCAGATATGTTAAGAATGCATCTATTTCTG
Source organism: Ambystoma mexicanum (assembly GCF_040938575.1). Taxonomy (NCBI): domain Eukaryota; kingdom Metazoa; phylum Chordata; class Amphibia; order Caudata; family Ambystomatidae; genus Ambystoma; species Ambystoma mexicanum. The sequence continues at coordinate 249,371,543 of NC_090926.1, read as the reverse complement.
ATTGTGGTCCCTTCCAAATCCCACAGATGTCGTCTATATATCTTTTCCACACGGCTAACTTAGATGACCATGTGGGATTGTCCAAGATATATGTTGATTCAAAGTGAAACATAAATGTGTTTGCATGTGCTGGAGCCATTGCTGAGCCCATGGATGTCCCCGATCTATGTAAGTAATATTGTCCTTGAAATCTGAAGAAGTTGTTGTATAGTATCATTTTAGATAGTTCTATTGCAAATACTTTATTAGATGGTAAATGTTCTTGTTTGAGTAAAAGCCATTCCAATGCTTCCAGACCTTCTTCTAAGCTCCCAAGGAACAACCCCGGTTCCCCTTCATCCCTTTTTAGACGACGGAGGGTGCGAAGAGGGAATAAGAAACCTTTGGAGCAAAAAGAAAACTCAGACTTGATCAACAATATATCTAGCAATAGCTTCTCCAAACAACAATTGGATCTGCTGAAGCTTGGATTATCCTTTGTACCGACAAACAATACCAGTCTATTCAACGAAGAAATAAAACTAGCAAAACCCATCAGGAAAATGAAGAGAGAGGTCTTCTTTGATAAAATACCTCCGCAACAGGAGAGATCTACAACATATGAAACTCTTGAAATGAAAAGTAAAAGCAATTTCAACCCAAATGTAAAGAACTCAGCTATAGATCTGTTTGACACCAAAATGCACAGAGATTTGAAATCTATGAAATTTACAGACACACAACATCAAAATTTATGGAAACACCAAAACAAATTACTGAAACAATTATCGGAAGATAGAGCAATAGAGATCAAACCGGCGGATAAAGGAGGTACTACGGTGATCATGGTTACAACAAAATACAAGGAGGGTTGCTTAAGACTCCTGCAAGACCAAGACACCTACATAATCCTGGAGGAGGACCCCACAAACGCCATACAACTCATGATTGAAGATGTAATTAAGAAAGCAGAAATTGAAGGCTGGATCACTCAAAAAATGAAAAACTTCCTAATTGCCAAATTTCCAATAACACCAGTAGTCTATGGTCTACCCAAAATACACACAAACCTCAATAACCCACCTTTCAGACCAACTGCCGCAGCCACAGAAAGTCTATTTTACCCACTGCCAAGATATCTAGACATATTATTACAAACCATTATCCAGAATGCATCCACTTATCTCAGAGATACTACTCACTTTCTAAATACTTTAAACAATCTACAAGAAATAGAACTACATTGGACATTATTTACTTTGGATGTACAATCACTATATACCTCGATACCCCATGAAGACGGTCTGGAAGCATTGGAATGGCTATTACTCAAACAAGAACATTTTCCATCTAATGAAGTATTTGCAATAGAAATATCTAAAATGATACTATACAACAACTTCTTCAGATTTCAAGGACAATATTATTTAGAAATCTTGGGCACATCCATGGGCTCAGCAATGGCTCCAGCATATGCGAACACATTCATGTTTCACTTTGAATCAACATATAGCTTGGACAATCCCACATGGTCATCTAAGTTAGCCATATAGAAAAAATATATAGACAATATATTTGGGAGTTGGAAGGGACCACCATCAGAAATAGATGCATTCTTAACATATTTGAACAACTGCAATGCAAAGATCAAATTCACCCTAGAAATAGGCACACCAGAAGTACACTTTCTCGATGTTACAGTGATCCTGAAGAACAATCGACTAGAGACCAATATCTATAAGAAACCTACGGATATAAATAACAGACTTTTCTATACAAGCCACCACCCACAACATCAAAAAATAATCTCCCACTGAGTCAACTTTTGAGAATCAGACGTATTGTGTCTGAAGAAGAATCCTACAAAAGAGCAGAGGAAGATCAAATCAGTGGCTTCCCAGAAGAGACCCTACTTCAGGCGGTAACAAAGGTCAGAACAAAAACAAGGACAGAACTATTGGAACCATGTAACAAGGCTCAGAAAGATGAATTTCCTCTAATTTACTCGTCCCAATTTTCAAGACAAAGTTCTCTATTTAAAAGAATTGTCAAGAAAAACTGGAAAATTACAAGACTGGATTTGCAACTTTGCAGACTGTTGCCAAATCAACCACTGATGGCAAATAGTAGGGGCCATAACTTGAGAGATGCACTCGTGAAAGTGGAAAAAATAGAGAAAACCAAACGACTCTTTCTCTCAAAACTCAAAAAAGGCACATTCCCATGCTTGACTGCTGCCATTGTAACAATGTTCAGAAGGGAAATCTTATCAGTCATCCTTACACGGGCCAAAAAAATTGCACTTCATGATTATGTAACGTGCGATAGCAAATGGGCAATTTATGCCTTAAGCTGCCCATGTGGACAATACTATGTAGGGTAAACCATGAGGAGAGTCAAACATAGGATCTTGGAACACAAATCAAACATCCGAACAAACAATGAAAAATCCCCATTGTCCAGACATTTTCTGACAAAACGCCACACAATCTCACAATTAAGATTCATCATTCTGGAATTGGTAATCAGAACAGCGAGAGAGGGTAATCTGTGACAAATTCTATCTCGTAGAGATATGTTTTGGATTCACAAATTAGAATCCCTTGAAGCAAGAGGTATGAATGAAGAATTATCATTAAATATGTTCTAGTAAAAACCACAGACTACCACATACCCAAGATCTGACCCTTTGATCGTCATAGGACTATGCACAATCTGCAATGAGACCACTCTCAACACACAATGGGCATCACTTGGTTAATAGGAATTTCATTAACCACACCCTGACTCTGAATTATGATTTTCCCAAATTGGTCACAATTTGAGACACATAGGCGATAAGAGGTGAGATTACCCTCTTATAGTAGAAACATTCTCAACATGCTCTTCTTTCTCTCAACTTCCTTTATCTTGTCACAGCCACTTGTGTTGTGCTCTAAATAACACAAATTGGCTGCAAACACATGTATGGTCACATGTCATTTTATGAAAATGTCAAAACTGGCGTAACCAAAATTGTGGAATGATGGCTACCATTGTAACACGTATTTAATAATTGGCTACCATGAACATATTCCCATCAGTCAGAACTGAAGGACCAAACATGTTGCGATAATGTGGCTTGCAATTAGAATCTACTTGTATGTCAGTATTGCAATTTGGCTACAGTATTTTCGATTCACCCACCATCACGAGCAAATTCTTGCACACTTTTCGCATCACACAGACATGTCTGTGTGATATCTGTAAAGGAAACTCATTTCATTAACATCACAGAAGAGTAGAGGCTATTCTGCACTGCATTTCCCCGAAAACCCTTTAACGAACGTAACTAGACGGCCGTTTCCGAGCAACCGGCTTCCGAACTCACACGGCCGCGGCTGCTATGTCGGCTTTGTGTGCTCTCAGAACACGAACCGATTATTGCTCCTGCATCATGCAGATTGCCACATTGTCTAACTAGACACTGATAGGGTGTCCTCTTAATCACATCATGAGTGGCGAAATCCCCATTACCCGGACACAGGTTGATGAGAGCATCATAAGCACTCGAGGTGAGCAATATTATGCAGAGTACTGTGAGTTCAATCCCTGTAGAGAAGGGATCGCCTGTGGAAACTGACTACACAGAGCGCATTGTAAATTGATTTTCATTAATGAGTAAACAACACCAGCAGATTTTTAAAGCCATTTCCCTGTATTACAGAATTGTGTCTGCATGTTAAGACTCTTACAGACCGCGTCACCATTTTGAAGCACCGTTCCATCCACTTTGGACATTGCCCAGAAAGTGCTACAGGTAAACAGTTAGAATATATTTTACAAACGTATGATCATCAGCCAATCTCCCACCTCCCATTTAAAGTAGTACAACGTTATCTATATTCATTGCAGGATTCTGCTTTTGACAACTGGGTAACCATCACTTCACAAGGCGAATAAACGTGACCTGAGAGGCTAAATGTTAGCATTAAGATGCTGAATGTACACTACTGTACAAATGAATCCAAAGTTCCTTCTCTGATTAAGAGACTTAGGATATATTGCTCCTGAAGAAGAGAGTTAATCTCTCGAAACGCGTTGAGCTTTCTGTTTTATGTTGTTTAATGTTTGTAATCTTCCTCCTTTATACTTTTTTGAAAACGTTTTGAAACTCTAAATTTGTAATTGTGCAGAAGTGTTGAACCTTTGAATCTTGAATTCTGCACTTAAATATTGTGCACCCAACATTATTGTATAGGCACAAAAGATTTGTATGAAACTAATACAAACAGTATGTTTGTTTAAATATTATTTAAGTAAGTTTTTTTGAATGATTATAACAATTAGGTTACACAAGCCTTTTTAGCTATCACTAATTCTTATTTAACTGATAGAATTATACTAATCTTGACTGGTGATTTACCAGTCTCTATAGGTGTGCAGGGGATGGTAGGACTCATGCTCTGAAGATCAAGGGAAGGCCAAAATAGCAAACTGGGCTTGTGTCAAAGGATGGAGCAGTCAAGAACCCATTATCTATCCTTGAAGAACAGTGATCATGAGAAGATGAATCAGCCCTTGTTAAGATGCAAGAAAGAACACCATCAAGATGATTAATTCAAGACAACTAAATGCTGCAAAACAGGCCGAAATATGGTCTGCTGCCAAGTGAGTCAAGGATGGAAATAGGAGTTGGGCATGTAGAACAGAACAATGATAAGAGTGTGCCTATACTCCCTTTTACTCTCAGGAGCAAGGATACTTTGCAAGGACAAGTTCAAAGACAATCTGAATGGCAGATGGCATGAGCAATGTGAGATGTTGGGCTAATTGCATGGGGAGACACGGTCAAGTCCGCCCCCTGGCACCTGGGGTACCAGCTTAAGTGCTGCTAGTGAGTGGAATATTTCAGAAGAGTACAAGCGTTGCAACCAATTGTAGAAGGCCATATAACAAAGGGCCTTATAGTTTGAGAGCCAATGTTGTATTATGTATCTAGTAACTGATGAAGATGACTTGCACTAGGGGTGGGCATAAGTTGTCCACCTGATTGTAGAGACCCAATCACAACCTGTCCCTATATAGAAAGTATACTTAGATGTTCCGTTTAAGCCAACCGCAACCCCCAGTATGTTTTCTTAGTTTGCCACTTAGTATGATGTCATGTATGATTAATGTTTTGAATATAAATGTGTTTTTTATGCAAAATGATTGAGAGCTCGAGCAAACGTCTGTTGATGTCTGTTGTAAGTCCCTGTTTTAGACAATTGAAAATAAAACAGTCGGGAGAGACTTTTTGCCAACTTCCTGAGTCGGTCTTATTATTTCGTGTAAGAGTTGTTCTGCATTCCATCCTGAGTATGATGTATTACTGATTTAAATGGCCCCCAAAAGGGTTCATGTGGTAGCATTGTCGATTCATTTTACGGAAGACCCATCGACCTGTTGACTCCAGAGCTTCGGACAATCAGACATCCACCGCCATCTAGTCGGAAGATCGCAGGGTTTCCTGGGAGAGCGGCCCAATAGAGAACTTGTGGGTAAAATCGAGACGGTGTGCAGGGTCCCTCTTTGGAAAAATCCCTACCTGGTTTCCACGGGCGCTTTGCGGATGGAAGGCTAAAGTGGTCAATTGGAGGAGGAAGTTGATACCGAAGGCTTCGAGCCGAACGAGCGAATGGTGAGTAGACTAAACAGAAGGGATAACTGAGGGGATGGGGTTGTGACAATTTAAAAAGTAATGAGAGTAACTAAAGTAACGAGAGTAACAGGAGTAACGGGAGATTTTTTTGTGTGAAGATAGAGATAGAAGACCCAAGAGTCCTAACCCAAGGGGTTTAAAAGATGTTGTCTCACACTCCAATTGGAGTAATCTAGGCTATGTGCAGGACAGGTCTGCATAAAGTGACAATCTAAACTCTGTGAAATCAGGGTATTAATAGGGGAAGAAAGTAAGAGTGATCACTGAAATTGTCTGTCTGTTTATGTATTTGTGTTGAATTAAGTTGTCGAGGAGCGACACGAACGGTTGCATGAGAACTGAGAAGAGGTTGAAAAGTTATACTATCTAGCTAGGGAAGTGGTTGGTACCAATTTAGAGGTAGACAGATAAGGTTTTGAGCGGTGATTGCTGGAGCGCGCTCATATTTGTTGTTTTCATAAAGATATTTTGAAAAACACTGGTAAGTATTCACAGTCAATTAAGACTTGTCACAATGAGAGACATTACTCCTCTGATGCATTTATGTAAGACATTGCCAAAGCACATGCCCAAGCTCAAACAGTATAGTCCAGAATGGGTGAAAGGCACAGCAGATAAGATGTTCATGCCATGGCCACAAGGGGGATCACTGTCGAAAGCGGTATTGCAACGCATGAACACATACTTGCATGCTATGTATACGGGAAAGTAGTTAGAAAAAAGATTAGCTGTTTTAGAGCTTTGGAAGATGTACAAGGAAGAGAGGGAGGATCCACCACCTGAAGAGTGGATGCTTAATCTGTGGAAGGAGGAAGGTGTTGAGCCCTAAGCTCCCCTTACCTCGCCGGAAGTAAACAGCGATAGAACAGAAGAAATGGGATTGTATCCTTTAAAGGAACTCAAAGAGGCATCCAGGTATAGTAATCCAATATACAAATCTCCTGCTTATAGCAGGATAGTCCAGAGAAGAGTAGGAGAAAAGAGGAGATCTTTAAGATATTACAGGACAAAGAGTGGAAAAGCGAGCAATCAAATTTATCGACAGAAATCGATTTAGAGATTAAGAGAAGGAAAGGAGAGAAGTATAAAGCTGAGGAGGTAAAGCTCGTACAGAACGAATGGATGGGAGGACAGATATTGCTCAAGCTGGATGGGAAAAGCATTCAGGAAGTAAGGCAGAGAGAAGATCAGGACAAACAGGATAGAAAAGACAGCGAACGAGAAAGCAGATTAAAGGAAGATGAACATAAAAGAAAGAGCAGACAGCAGTGAGACAGATGCATCCGGAGGAGCAATAAAAGAAACAAGAACGGGCAGAGGAACACAGGGAACATGACAAAAGGCAGAGAGCAATAGAAGAACTGGATAGGCAAGAAAAGAAAAGAGAAGAGGAGGAGGAAGTGCAGAGATTAAAGGACAAAAGAATACAGAGATGAAGAGAAGAAGAAGAAAGGAGAGCAGGGGCAATGAGAGAAGAGATAAGACAGGAAGAGGAGAGAGTTGGATGGGAGTTGAGAAAGGGAAGAGAACTAGATGAAGAACTAGAACGTAAGAGAAGACAACGCAATATTAACCTCATTCAGAAGGAGCTAATGGAGCCAAGTCCAGCAATACAATGGGGGAGTATAGAGAGTTCCTCCCATTACAGGGAGCAATGTCAGGACCATCTAGAGTAGCCTTAGAAGATAACTTTGATATAGGAAGCATCGGAGACAGGATCGATAAAGCGTATCAAGAATTAAGGGAAGGTAGTAAATCAGGAAGCCAAGGGAAGAGAGATCACACGCTGGTCTTCCAATCATGAAGCGAAGGGGAAAATCCGTTCAGTCTCAAGCATAGAGTCTTATCCTTAAGCAGACTGACCTTAGATAAGGGTGAAGGGGACGAGAGCCACACTAGTTGGGGGCTAGATATGTCAGATGAAGAAAGGTAATACTTCCAAGGGGAGGAGGCGCGTGTGCCCCCAAGGGAAGGCTGCAGGCAGATAGGGATGGAAGATGGTCCGATCTAGAGCAACCAAAGAATATAACACCAGATCCCATTGCATATCCAGAGCGTCCCAAAGGACAAACATATAGTGAGAAGGGTGAATCACCGTGATATGTGAGCAGGTTAAGATCATTGCCAGGGAGGAGGCGGTCAAGAACCATTGTCCCTACTATGGATAGGCAGAAAATGGGAGCTTATTGCGGGTTAAGGTTTACACAGTTTCCCTTATTGGAAAAAGGGGGAGCAAGACCACAGTATATTCCATGGCCACAGATGGACAGGGATAATTTAAGATGCAAGCTCCTATGTTTGACACCGGGAGCGGGAAAATGGATTCATGAATTAGAAAAAATGACAAGCAGAAATACTGTGGCAATAGGGGACCTTAAGGGTCTCCTAGCAGCCATCCTTGGGGAAATACCTGATGACATATAGAAGAGAGCAGACTATTTGAGTGTGACAGAACAGAACACAGTGCACAATGAAGCGCTGTTTAGCAATTGCAGGGCAGGTTTCTGGAGGGCTCTCAGGGTACAGTATCCTGACGCGTCAGACATGGGTGCAATCATGACACGTACAATGAAAGAAGACGAAGATCCTCTTGCTTGCATTCAGGACATTCAAGAGTGCTGGACGCTTGAAATGCAGGAACCATGGGAAAAAACAGTGGCATTATTTTACCACATTCTATGTCAAGGGTTGCCTGAGCAAGTGTAGAGGAAAATGAAAGAGCCTGTGGGAATGGAAGCAAAGCCATCGGCAGAAATACAGTAAGACAATAGTGCATCAATGTCAGCAGTTGCAGGAGAAAAACAAGAAGAGAGACGAGGCTAGGAAACTTGAGGAAGCTAAACTAGTTCAGCAGAAATTGTCAAAATATGCTATAGACTAGCGGAGAAGGACTAGGAGTACAGCAAGCCACGGGTATATCGTCGGCGAATAATCAGTGCCCAATGGGCCAAGGAGGGAATGGGTTTGCACCACAAGGTAGAGGCATGGGATACAGAGAAAGGGGTGGATTCGAAAACAATCAAGGTGGGTTTCAGAACGCATAGAATGAAAATCAGAATGTGCAAGGAGGGTTCAACCAAGGGGGACTAGTTAGATGGGCTCCTCCTGTATTTTGGACTTGTGGGATGACAGGGCACATTGTGCATGTATGTGGGAGCCAAGGGTATGTACAGAATGGTCCATTCTCAAGAGGGGGGACAGCTTATCCTCCAGCATATAGCTCAGAAGCTTGAGAAGTGCTCGCCTAAGATCAGGCAGTGTATCAGACACAGACGCCATAAGTACAACAGACATAGCAACCACAGCAAGCACAAATGAATCCACTAAGGGGCAGTCACAGCATTCCCCTATGCAGATACAACAGAATGCAAACACGGGACAGTTATTGACACATAGTATAGTGGGTGTCACTGTGGTGGGAGGAAATCATTTTATGGGTACAGGGGTATGCATGTATCCACAATAGAACAGCTCACAGGATGACTTGATGTGTTCAGTACTATCAGTGACACTGGACCCCCAAGAGAAACCAAGGGTCGATGTGACTACAGGAGGCAAACCTTTTCATTTTTAGTAGACACTGGGGCTACTCGTTCAAGTATATGAGAGGGAAAATATCCAATGTCGGGAATTGCCATGAATGCTCAAGGGTTCTCTGGAGATACAAGTCAAGTTCATTTTACTGATGAGTTACCAGTCTCTTTAGGAGAGTGTGGCATATCCGTTGCATTGTTGTATTCATGGCAGACGCCAGCTTATATTGTGCGGAGAGATTTGATGACAAAACTCAACATGACAATGGCCCTCATTACGACCCTGGCGGTAAGGGGTTTGCGCCAGCGTTAGCTGCGCCGACCCCTTACCGCCAACTACGAGTTCCCATAGCGCCATGGTCACTTTTCCGCCCGCTTTTTGCGGGCGTAAAAATCCATGGCGCTATGGGACCTTGGTGTTAATTACGCCACCGTAATGTACGGTGGCGTAATTAACGCCTTCCCCACTCCCATTGAGCCCTATGGGGCCGAAATGGGAATGGGGAAGGGTAAATGGGTCAATGGGGACTTACCGCCCCGCCGACCTCGGAATGGGGCGGTAAGTCCGCCATCCGCCATGGCGTAAACGGACTTTACGCCATGGCGGAAAAGTCCGCCGATGGCGGAAAAAATCCGCCAGGGTCGTAATGAGGGCCAATTTCTTTTACTGACAAAGGGATAGCGTGTTCCACTCCTGGAATACATTACATGAATGCGGGCAAAATCATATTGCCATTCACAGGGCCAATGGGCCTGCGCTGCATTTCAATAGAGCCTGAGGTTTTTCTTTATGGGGTGAGCATTCTGTTGACAAGGCTACTTGGCTTAGTGGGATGAACTATGAGAATACCTGATGAATTTTTGTTTAGACCTCAGATACCCATGGATGAAGAGGGGGACAGACCATCCCAATAGAATTAGATGCAGCCATAGCATGAGGGGAAATGGCGATGCTCGAAGGAACGGAAGACGAGGGTAGTCCATGGAGAACAGTGATGGCTATTGAAGAAGGGAGAAGGTTGATTGATGTCACTGATGATGACATGTTTAGAGATGAACCAGCAGATGATGAAGTAGTGTTCTTTATGAACATCATATATTAGATTAGAATAGAGAAAAGGGAGATCCCACACCGAATGCCAATAATGCAGCATTGCCCAGCATTTTTTGACAAAGATTTGGAGAAGGTGTCAAGCACCTTATGGAGTACAGGCCCTTATGATGCAGGCCTATGGAAGGGGATAGGAGAAGTTAAAATAAAGCTGAAACGAGGAGCAATTTTACCTCGAGCAAGACAGTACCCAAAGGCTCGAGAGGCAGATGAGGGAATTTTTAAAACTATCTCAGCATTGATGGAACAATGCATCCCAGTGCTGTCAGAATCGTCATGCAAGACTGTGGTGTATCCTGTGAAACAACCAAAGGAAGGGTTGTGGAGATTTATACAAGATATGAAACCGATCACCAGATTGTGGAAAGTTTCCTTTGGTTCCTAACCCAGCGACGATACTCTGCAGTATCCCAGTAGAAGCTTGATATTTTACAGTGATTGATTTGAAAAATGTGTTTTTCTCAATCCCGTTGCACAAAGACTCACAAGACTTGACTTCATTTACATTTCGACAGACTCTTCTGAAACACACTAGGCTGCCCCAAGGGTACTGTGAGTCCTCATCGATCTTTAATAGTGTCCTACAGGTGGACCTAGGCAATATTGATTTGAAGAGTGCTGTGATACAGTACGTAGATGACATTTTAATTTGTAGCACCACAGAAGGTGAGTGCAGGCAGGACTCAAATCAGTTGAAGACTATCCTAGCAGACAAGCGATACAAGGTAGACAAAGATAAGTTACAGTACTGTCAAGAAGAGGACTTATACATGAGCCAGTTGAATTCACACAAGGGAAAGAGGGTAACATCTGAAAGAACTGAGGCGATCATGAAGATTGCAAAACCGCACACAGTAAAACAGATGCAATAGTTTTTGGGGCTACGTAATTATGTAAGAGCCTGAGTGTTTGACTACAGTTCGTACACAAAACATCTTGTACAGGCTTTAAAGAAAGCACCGGCAAACAAGGAGAAAATAGAATGGACTGAGGAAATGGAGGGAGGGTTTGAAGAGCTGAAGAAAACAATTTGTACAGCTCCTGTTTTATTTTCGCACACAAATGGAACAATTATGACTGCAGTGCTTACACGGAGGACCAGTATGGGGTAAAAGCCTCTAGCATATTATAGTGGGATTCTAGACCCAGTTAGGGACACTTTTCTTGCAAACCATCATTAGCAGCCACCACGTTCGCAATTGAGAAATCTACATGCATTTTAATGGGCTTCTCTATGACCCTTTTTGTGGAACATGCTTAGTTTGCCATTTTAGCGAAACCCAAGGGTACATTGAAATCTGAGAGTTTTTCTGCTTGCAAAGTGATAATCTCAAACCCAGCGATTGAAATTGTTAGATGTAAAATAGTGAACCCTGCCACCTTTGTAGCCACGCCAGTGGCAGAGGGCGAGCATGTGCATGACTGCGTAAATTATGTAGAGTTTTATGATGATATACTGGGCGTAAAGAAAAATGCGTTGCCAGGAGGGGACATTTTCTTTATTGATGGTTCTTTGAAAATTGATCAAACAAGTGGAGAAATGCATTCTGGCACATCTGTAGTGAGGCACAGAGCAAATGGCGAGTTTGAAGTTGTGGCAAGTGCAAGACTATCGTCTCACTTTTCAGCGCAAGCTGCAAAATTGGTAGCGCTCATTGTCGTGCTCGAGAATCATGCAAGGCAGGAAGTGATGGTGTAGAGTGACTCCACCTATGTGATGTCAACCGTACACGCAGGGCTAGCACGTTGGAAAAGGAAGGACTACCTCCAAACGGAGGGCACTCCAGTGCAGCACGCATCTATATTGGACATGCTTATTAAGGCACTACAACTCCCAGTAGCTATAGCAATAGTTAAATGCACAGCGCATACTAAGGAAACTGACTTTATTTCTTGCGGGAACGAAGCCACAGATGCAGAAGCCAAAAGGGTTGCGTATTCACCAGGTATTTCAGATTTTGATACTCCAGACGTCAAAGAGAAAGAAGGCACAATTATGGTAGTAAAAGAAGGGTTTAATCATTTACAGAGAATGTAATTAATAGAGATTCAAGGTACAAGGTACAAGCTACAAAACCATTATATTAAAAAAAGACAGTCACAAGGGGGCACGGATGGGGTGGTGTTCAAACAGTTAGGATGCATGCTGAGCAGTCGAAAAGCAGAGCTTCAGGGAGCTTCAAGGAAGTGCACCACATGAAGAGCAGGAATTGTGGAAGCGAAAAGGGTGTTCTTTATCCCCCACTGAGGCATTATGGCAACAGGACAGCACTGGAAAGCCGGTGATGACAGTAGCCTTATTAAGGGTAGCACTTGAACAGCTGCACTACCCAGCGCATATAACTAGGGAAAATCTTGCTGCAACAATTGCGTATGAATGGTTTGCTCCAAATGTGTTAGAACACGTTGCATTTTATGTAGTAAACTGCATTGTATGTCAAATGTTTACCTCTGGGCATACACTGCGAGTAATTACTTGACCGAATGATCCTTTTCATCATTTATATATTGACTTTGTTGATATGCTGCAAGTGTGTAGTGGATACGTATCTGATAGTGGTGGTGTGTCCCTTCTCTAGGTGGATCGAAGCAGGTCCATGTACACATCCTGACGCCTCTTGTGTTGTGAAGGTTTTAGTATGTGAAGTCTTTCCAAGATGGGGGGTGTCTTAAGTGCTGATATATGATAATGGGCCACATTTTGTCAATGAATTGTTTGAACAGATAGAACTATTGTTGAGTATTAAGCACAAGTTTTCTTCTGCTTATAAACTGCAAGTGAATGGAATATGTGAGAGACTCAACGGCCTCCTTAAAAAAAGGACTGCCAAGTTCAAGCTGACACTGAAAAAGGGATGGCTATATTGCCTGCCCATAGCTTTATTTGGACTCAGGAATCATCCTGGTTTGGACCATCACCTGACACCCCACAAACTAGTGACAGGAAGGCACATGAGAACGTCTTTCACTCCTCCACTGAGGAGTAGAAGTGATGCCCAGAGTACAGCAAAAATCTTAGGAAATGAGTATCACTCGCATTTCTGATCCACTCAAGTGCCAGCACGATCGGTCTCAGAACACAGATGAAAACAATTCAGCAACCAGATCTTCTGAACTTTTATCAGTAACAAGACTCTTTGCTGGTGAGACTGTGTTGATTAAGAACTTCACTAGGAAATGGTACGAGCCAAGGTTTGATGGGCTATATGTTGTAAAAGCAGTAAAAGTTCAAGGCAGACAAGCGTGGATCCACCTGAACGACATCAAGCTATACACCAGCAACGCCGCAGCACCCCCAGCCATCGATCCAGAAGCATGACAACAAGAAGGATTTCAGCATGTGCAGACTCGATCGATGACAAAGAAGAAAGACGATAAGGTTACACACTGACTAATAAATGCAGATTTGCCTTTGGACTGTGGCTCCCCTTGGACACTCCTAATAGATATTATAGCAGGCATGCAACTCTTTTGCTTGAGCCAAAGGAATCTTGAAAATGAACGTTAGAGAAATGTAGATATATCACGGTTATGCCTAAATGACAACATTTGGTTAAGAATTGGAAACGTGAACAGTACACCGATTTGTTTCTTACTGAATATTTGTTTGGCTAACTTTATGGTCTTCCTGGAAAGTGATGTTCATCGCCTTGTGCTTACTGTTTTTGTGTTTATTCTTTGAGCTTATCAAGCCCTTGTTAGAAGAGTTGTGGACAGCCATACTTTTTTACAGGATCCTAAGAATGGCCCTGTAATAAGGAGGCTTCTCGTAGCAATAGTAGAGGAACTACCACAAATACCTAATTTATTACAGTTACCTGAGTAAAGAGTTTTTTCTTCCTTAAATTGCAGTAAAGATGAGAAATGTTGCAGTTAACACGATTTCAGAGAATAAGCAATCTGAAGAAGTTGCAGAGTAGTATAAATGGTGGGGATTATTATGTTGGCTCAAGATATACATATGCACTGTTCTGCTTTGTGTCTTTTTGTTTCTCATGATTCACCTTTTTTATACATTTGATCTAAAAAAGGCAGAAGTCCCTTTGATTCTCCCCACTCCAGGAACTCTTGTAGATTTGCCCATTACCAATGAGCCAATGCCCCTTGTGTTGTCTCCCCAGCATAGAGCTGCTTTAGAGTTGTTTCCATGGGCGGCCGATGTTTTACTAAAGAGACACAGGAGCAGTGCAGAGGAAGACAATAATGGGGTAAACACTTATCTAGATAGTGCAGCACATTTGGGTCACAACATGTGGTACCAGCACATGAAAAAGGTGGGAGAGAGAATATCTAAGGAGAGTTGCTATGTCTGTGCTCTCATACCTTATGCCATGAATGCTGCCCGAACTTTCATTTCCAGAGAAATTCCAGAATACGATGCCAGATGTCTTGTCAGCCTTGCTGCATGCATGACTCGAGGACAATTCCAAGGAACTTAGGCCACTCTGTGATGGAGGAAGAAATGGTGGTTTCCATTCCAGGATGATTATATAAAGACTACTTGAATGGAAAAGGATCCTGCATGGAAGAGCAAGATGCTCGCATACCCTTGGGCAGGACAAGATGAAGTGGTCATAAAGGAAATGAAGAGAATGGACTGTCCTGATAGAGTAGAAACAGCGTCGGTGACTACTGGATGCTGATAACAATCTCAGCTGCCAGTCTATGGACAAGTAAAGACAAAGAAGGGATGGGAAGAAGGATTGATGTCCTGTGAAGCTCATCTATTGAAGTCAGAATACGAGCGAGAAGTACAAAAGGTGAATGACGAGTGTTTAAAGACATGGGCTGAACATGCCAAACTGCTGACATGGGTAGAAGATGAATCAGGCACAATGATTGTGATTCCTCTGACCAATGCAACACTGTGCTTTTGAAGAGAGGGAAAGAAGCATGTGGGAACTAACGTAGGTTGTAAAAATACAATTGATGACTTCAAAATGGGAGCAGGAACAGCCATCCTGATGGATCGATATTGGACTTGTGGATCCATAGCCTACATGAAGCTGTCCAAAGATTGGGGAGGAACGTGTTCCTTAGTACTCATTCATGTTCCAGCGTTAGTGATTCCTCAAAGTGACCTAAGCATTGGAGAGTTTCCAAAGGCAGATGACCATTTGAGGAGGAGAAGATCTCTCGAATTCCTCAATTGAACAAGGAATGGAAAATTATTTTTCAGAAAAATGAATAGAAGCCTATTAAAGCCTATTCTATTCCTTATGAACACAGGCTATTCAGCAAAACTGCTTCAATCTTCATGACTACCTTTATGCCAGGGATCCAGAAAATGGGAAATGCAAAGTGGTTGCAAATCGCTCTCTGGGAGCTCTTGCGGACAATTAACACCACCATAAAAGGATTTAATGCTATCAGGGAAGTACTGAGGGCCGTAAGATTAATGACCCTCGAGAACAGATTTCTCCTTGATATGATCACAGCAATGGAAGGAGGGATTTGCTCAACATTGGGCCATCATGTTGCATGTTTATACCTTCTCATGATGACGAGAATGGGACCTTGACAGAGACGTTGCTGACAGAATTACACAACAAAATGGAAGATGAGACAGAAGATATTGCAGATGACAGCTGGTTTGCATCTATCTTCTCATGGGTTCTACAATGGATGGCACATATTTTCAAGTTCCTGGGAGCAGTATTGGTGATGATAATGTTTGGATTCTGTGTGATTAGGATACTAATAACACAGTACAAGAAGGCAGCAAAGAAATCAGTAGAAATGAAGATCATGATTGACTTTAAATCAGGGTTTGGACCCAAGGAATCAACAGATGAAGAGATCAGAAAATATATAGAGGGCAGGATTGTTGCACCTGAGGGAACAAACTTCCTGCATCCAAGAAATCACAAGAAGTATGTGGGAAGATGAATCTACTGTAATCCGAATGGACTGCAGTGTTGATGAACATGTAAAGTCAGCAGGATCCCTGAAGGGAGTAGTGAAAATCTGGACTCCGACGAAGCACTTCTTCAAGAGAAGGTCCCAGGATGTGGAAATTGGTAAAAGAGTGGTTGATGAATCAACAAGAGGAGGGAGTGTAGAGGAGCAGCTGAATGCCTCTGCAGGAAGTCCCGCCCCATTCTTCCTATATGTTGTAAACCAGAAATCGCGACATACACACACCAGTGATGGTGCATATTCTACAGAGAGACTTCGAGAAAAGATATCCATTGAGAAAACCCTATATGATGTATCCTCTTAGAGATGACAATCTCTTAGAGGAGATCCCTGAAGGAATATGAATATGAGAGAAAACAGGCTGGTGACATCACAAGAAATGAGTGTGACACACTGAAAAGAGAGGTCGAAGAAGAAGATGCATAGACCTTATAGAATCTGATGACTAAGTAAAGAAGCATCAACCACCGAGTAACCTTTCATATGCAGAATGAAGATTGCACGTGTGAAGAGCACTGCAGAAAATGTAAGCCATTTTATAACCGTACAGATGCAGCAACGCAAGTAGACTAAGTGATCTTAAAGGCTAGCTATACGTAGTGAATAGACTGCAGGTTGTACCGCCAATAAATAGAATCTGGACATCGGTGTCACACATTTAGTAAGCTCAGACCCGTAAAGAAAGAAGGATCAGAAAGCTGTTTCACAGTAAGAAAACAGCTGAAGATCGAGGAAAGGCCTGAAATAGCTGTCTGGCCTGGTATCAAAAGATGGAGTGGCCAAGAACCGGTTATCTATCCTTGAAAAACAGTGCACGCGAGAAGCTGAATCAGCCCTTGTTAAGGTGCAAGAAAGAACATCATGCATGCCAAGATTATTAATTCAAGACAATTAAATGCTGCAAAACAGTATGTTTTATGTTCTACTGTCACGTGAGTCAAGGATGGAAATAGGAGTTGGGCGTGCACACCAGAACTATGATAAGAGTGTGCCTATACTCCCTTTTAATCTCAGGTGCAAGGATACAAGTTCAAAGACAATCTGAATGGCAGATGGCATGGGCGATGACAGATGTTGGGCTAATTGGGTCGGGAGACATGGTCAAGTCCACCCACTGGCACCTGGGGTACCAGTTTACATGCTGCTAGGGAGCCGACTGTTCCAGAAGGATACAAGCGTGCCAACCAATTGTAGAAGGCCATATAATGAAGGGCCTTATAGTTTGAGAGCCAATGGTGTACCGTGTATCATGACTTGCACTAGGGGTGGGCATAAGTTGTCCACCTGATTGTAGAGACCCAATCACAACCCGTCCCTATATAGAAAGTATACTTAGATGTTCCCTTTATGCCAATCACAACCCCGTAGGTTTTCTTAGGTTGCCACGTAGTATGGCATCATGTATGATTAATTTTTAGTATAAAAATGTGTATTTTTATGCAAAATGATTTAGAGCTCGAGCGAACATCTGTTGATGCCTGTTGTAACTCCCTGTTTTAGTCAATTGAAAATACAACAGTCGGGAGAGACGTTTTGCCAACTTCCTGAATCGGTCTTATTATATGGTGTAAGAGTTGTTCTGCATCCCAACCTGAGTATGACGTGTTACTGATTTAAAGGGCCCCCAAAAGTGTTCAGTGCCACAAAGGCCCCCTTAATTCCACTACCCATGGTTGGGCAGCCTTTTTTAGAGAATAGGCATGGATATTGTCAGTCCTTTTGCTCCTCAAACCAGCTCAGGGAATAGATACATCTTGGTGGTGGTAGACAACTCCACAAGGTACCCTAAGACTGTCTCTAGGAGCAGCATAAAAGCCCCTGTTGTTACGAAAGGCTCTGATTAGTGGATTCACCCATGTTGGATTACCTAAGGAAGTCATTTCTAACAGGGGATCAAACTTCATATCAGAGTATATGAAGGCTATGGGCCTCATTACACGGAAGGCGGTAAGGGTACCGGTGACCGTTAACCCTTAACGCCTTACTACGGCTGGTGTAGACCAGCCATTAAAGTTGGGACCCGCAAAGGGACCATGGTGCCAATTACGGTACCGCAATTTGCGGTACCGTAATTACCGCCTTCCCATTCCCATTATGCCCTATGGGGCAAAAATGGGAATGGGGAAGGGCCATGGAGAAAGGGGGAATTACTGCCCCGCCAACCTTGGAATGGGGTGGTAATTCCCCTTTTCCCCATGGTGGTACCGTTATGGTACCGGCGGCCACCATGGTGCTAATAGCACCATGGTTTACCGCCTTCCGTGTAATGAGGCCCTATGTGTGAAGAGTTTGGAGTCACCTACCGGTTCTCTACATCCTTCCATCCACAAACAAATGGGCTTGTTGACCGGTTAAACAAGACCCTGACAGGCATGATAGGTGACTTTGAAGAACACCTGAGGAGAAAATGGGATATTCTCCAGCTATGACATCTATTCACCCACAGGCAGGTGCCAAAGAATGGAGTAGGGTGTAGCACCTCTTTGAACACCTTGTACGAGGTCCCCTCAGTCTAGCGAAAGCGGGATGGGAGAGCAACCCGTCGTATGTTCTGGAAAAATTCAGTGAGGTGAATTACCTCATTGATGTGAAAGGGTCTAAACAGATGTGCAGGGTCTTTCACGTCAACTGGCTAAAATCCCATTATATTCGGGATGACTGGGTCACGGCATTAATTATTGACGGAGAGAGTGAGGACGAGACCTATCCCCTCCAAAAACCTCCTGCATGCTGAAGCCACAGATAGGTCAGTTAAAAGTGTCAACCTTGCAATGGACATGTCAGAATAGCAAATGACTAACTGTCGCCCTTCAATGTGACTGTTTGCCGGTCGGTTTTCTCTCACTCCAGGTCACACAGACCGGTGCACCCATGAAGTGGACACTGGAGACAGTAAGCCGGTGAAGAGTAGGATTCACTGGATGTCCGATAGGTCAGGGACAACATCAAGGAGAACGTTACCAAGATGCTGTCCCTAGGAGTGATATGGCCATCTCACAGCCTGTGGGCTTGCCCAGTGTTACTGGTCCCTAAAAAGACCATTGGTGGGAAGACTGAAGTTCACTTTTGTGTGGACTACAGGGGGCTTAATTCTGTCACAAAGACAGATGCTCACCCCATTCCTCGAGCAGATGACTTAATTGACAAGCTTGGCGCTGCCTAGCACATGAGTACCTTTGACGTCATGGCAGGGTACTGGCAGGTCAGCTTCACAGATGGAGTGAGAGAGAATTCAGCATTCTCACCCCCAGAAGGACATTATCAGTTCACTATGATGCCCTTCGGATTGAACAATGTCCCTGCCACTTTTCAGCCGAGGGTTAACCAGGTTTTGTCTGGCCTGGAAATCTTCAGTGTCGCCTACTTAGATGACATTGCTGTTTTCAGTCACACCTGGGAGGATCAGTTATTCCACCTGAAACAAATGCTTCAGGCACTGCATAATGCAGGTTTGACTGTCAAGGTCACGAAGTGCCAGATAGCGCAGGGCACAGTGATTTACCTAGGCCACCTGGTCGGTGGACAACCTCTCGAAGCAAAGGTACATGCTGTGAAGGATTGGGACATTCCCTCCACACAGACACAGGTGAGAGCCTTTCTAGGTCTCACCAGGTACTACCGGTTGTTCATCAAGGGGTGTGGGACCCTTGCCATGCCCCTGAATGATGTAACTTTCAAGAAGATGCCGAACAAGGTAACTTGTCAAACCATCTTTCAGGATTTAAAGGATGTATTGTGCAGGACAGATGTTCATGATTTTGGGATGGCAGCAGTGTTAGCGTAGCTCGAATCTCAATGGGTTAGAGCAACCTGTTGCCTACATTAGCAGGCGATTGACAAAAAGGGAAAGGAACTGGGCTGTCATTGAAAACGAGGCTTACACTGTTGTGTGGGCTGTAAAGATGCTGGAACCCTACATCATTGGGTAGCACTTTACGATCGAGACAGACCACTGCCTATTTGTTGGTTAATGGTCATGCAAGAGGAGAACCCTAAGCTTTTGCTTTGGGCCATAACCCTACAACAATTAGATATGGACTTCCAGCAGAAGCCTGGCTCCCAGCATGGAAATACAGATATCCTCAGCAGGTAGATTCTCCTTGGTGACGAACCAGACCCTCAGTAGGGTGGTGGTTCACATGTTGAGGCCGGGGGGCATATATGGATTATGACCATCTGCACAGTGTGGGTGTGCGCTCACCTGGGCTTTTTTGAAATTATATCTGAAATTGAGTGATGGCAGATCAACCTCCGGAAAATGTGTGGGGCTAATCGGCACACATTTTCCCATGTTCACTGCATGACATACATATAGACCCATGTACACTGGGCGGACACAGCCTACAGCCACCGCCCACCCGTCATATTTAGTTGGAATATATGACAGCCAAGAGTACATCAGGGCATCTCAGAAGGGGGAAGGCAAAACCTTCCTCCTGACATGGCCAACCTAATTAACTAACTAAGGCTCCATGGATTTGTCCTTTCCCTTTGTCTAAGCTCCACTGCTGTTGGCAGCTTCGCATACTAATCAAAGTTTAATTCAGACAGTCCCACACAAAGCACTCTGGTTATGACCTCATGCGTACAGGAGATTGTTGGTGGGGACCCAGTATTGTTTCATTAAGGTAGGCTTAGCCTACACCAATCACTGTGGCCCATTTGATTTTAATAGAGGGATGAGCTCCTCTTTTGGGCAGATCATCTGAAGACTTTGCAAGGAGTAACAAGAAGAACTAATTTGAACCCTGACTGAAGGTACAGTCTGCCTTACAGCTTCCATCAGTGAAGAAAGGCCAGGAGGGCAGCAAGATCCCTCTGCTAACCATCTCCCAGTGAACAGAGGGAGATACTAAATCCAGAGGACCCTCGAGCAGCTCCAGAACCGGTATCCCGCCAGCATACAGCATGCCCTGCTAGGCTCTGCAAGCAAGCTTCCTAGGTGGGAAGTGCCAGAGAATCTCTGAACCAAACCAAGGACAAGGCCATTGCCTGCAACACACTCCTCAGCATACAGCATGTCCTGCTAGGCTCTGCAAGCAAGCTTCCTAGGTGGGAAGGGCCAGAGAGTCTCTGAACCAAACCAAGGACAAGGCCATTGCCTGCAACACACTCCTCAGATTTGGGCCTTTCACCTTAAAGGATGACACAAGCCCAGTGAAGAAGCTAGAAGGAGTGCATCGACAAGCATCAACCAGCGTCTGCCTTAAAGAACTTTTACGAGCCAGTCAAGCCCCTTGAGCAGCCATCGACTGCACTGCCGACTGTTGTCACACTGCAGTTGCTAACGTCCCACCAACCAGCACTGAGACAATGATTCCTGACGCTGAGCCGCCGTGTGGGCCAGCCTGAAGCCATCCATCCAGCCTTGCTCGCCGAACTCCAGTGCCTCATACCCACAGCTGTCTCCTGTCTTGAACTCTGGTGCAGAGGCTACAAAGCACCCTGAAGCCAACTCTACACTGTCAAGCACCAAGAACTTGTACAAGCACAATGTACATGGTGGTTCTGTCACACTGGTCCTTCTCCGAAGGCCCCTAGTGACATTTTTGCAACCCATTACTCCCGTTGTGCTGAAACCAAGTATCCTTAAACTATTGCAATTAATACTTTACTGGCTATCCTCCTGTCAGTATCCAGAGAGCATCCCTTTTCCTCCTTTAAACGGTCTATTCCCTGCATTCCTTTACAGAATGTGCTGTATTTTATAGAGTGCTAGAATTGTCTATTGAATAATAATAAAGTAGATATTTGTATACAACCTTGACTGGGCAGTCCCTTTTATCATTGGGTGATAATTGTATTATCGCTGTGTTGCAACTAAACAATGTTCCACGACCTTGCCTAAGCCTGTTGTTGCGTCTACGTTACCAAAATTGGACAAGGAGGTTTATAATTTGCTTGTGGTTCCAATCTGTTCGGATCCCTTCTGGTGTACAAGAGGTGATGGGCTGATTGATGGACCACTGCTGCTCTGGAAGTTGATTTGTCACACTGCCTGTGAAGTTAAAATATTTCAACCGGAGCTTGCTTTGAAATTGCAATCCTTGTGGTTGAACTGGCTCCTGAGTGGTGTACTATGGTTGAGTGATCTGATGGAAGACGGCAAATGGATCAGCTATAGAAGACTTTCACAAATTAAAGATCTCAGAGACTGTACAATGGGTGAATACAGAAAATTGAGAGGTTTGCTGCGGAACCAGAGAACTGTTGATGGCGGTGGTTGGCAGTTATGGCTACCTGAATATAAGACATTAGGTGGTATGGCGTCCAAAGTATATAGAAATCTGAGCCAACAGTACACGCCAACAGAGGGGTTGTTAACTAAGTGGTCTGAGGTCCTTGGCTCTGATATGACTGTGGAGAGGTGGAGGTTTCTTTGTAAAAATGTAACTCTGACATCCATTAATCTTGGAGAACAATGCCGCCAAATCAAAATTCTTAATAGAGTGTTTTGGACTCCCCAGAGACTTTATGCGAGAGGGATGATTGACTCAGAGTCCTGTTGGAGGTGTAAGCATGATGTCGGCTCCTTTGAACACTTGATCTGGGACTGTTATGAACTGAGGACATTTTGGAGGAGTGTCACTGAAAAGATTAATGAGGTTCTATTACTGCAAGAGGATTTTGATTATAACACTATCATCTTGGGTGAGGATGATAAAGTGGAAGATCTCACTTATCCACAGAAATGCTGGTTTTTTAGGGCTACAAATTCTGCGAAAAAAAAATTGTTTTGAGAAAATGGAAATGTGATGAGAGACCGACCTGTTCAGAATGGATGGAGGACTTGAGGCAAGTGGCCAGAATTGAGAAGGTTATCCTTCGCAGGAACAAAAAGTTGAAATTGTTTGATGATATGTGGGGTGGGTTTTTGTGATAATAAGTTGGCCTGTTTTGCTTTTTTGATTCTGTGAAGGTTGGGGATGGATATGGGGTGTGGATTCTATGCAATGAGTTCTACGATTACAATGCTGATAAGTTTGTTGCTTGTATGTTTTCTATAAAATTCAATAAACTTAATAATAAAAAAAAAAAAAAAAAAAAAAAAGAAATTGCAATCCTTCCATTCACAGTCACGGACAGTGCTTCCGCTGAGCTGCATGTGACCTAACAATCCTTCACACTGTGCTGCCTCTGAAGTCACAATCCTTCAGACATTGCTAGCTGCCTGTAATGTCACAATACTGCACACTGACCTGCAAATGACATCACAATCGTTTATGTGATCCAATGATAGAAACCTTTCTGACATCCAGCAGTGATGTCACAAGTTGAAAAAAGCACTAGTGTCAGTGAATTTGCCCTGATAAGGTGAGCCTCGGGCAGAGGAATCAGCTTACTCACAGGTGCGCAACGCCATTGAGCTAACCGGGCTTCAGTCTCCCCCAAAATGTGAGCTGAAGGGCGGGCTTCTGCACATAGCTTTTGGTTAGTCAGAGAGGGGAGAGAAACCTTTCCTGAAAGCAGCGGTGGCTTTAAAGTGTTACTCTGTTCCTGCAGAAAAATGTATTTGCACAAACGTAGTAAAACTTTAAAGCTGCTAGTTTCAAGAAAGGCTTCCCTCACCTCAGAGAGGCAAGGGAAGCCTTTTCTGAAACTAACAGTGTTAAAGGGTTGCATGTTAGCTCATTATGTATGTATGCATGCATGTGTGCAATTATTGTGTCTGTAATGTATATGTGAATGAGTATATGATGTATGGGGGGGCTGGGTGAGCATCTAAATGAGCGTGTGTATGGTGAATGGGATGTTTAAATGAGTAAGTGAATGTGTAATAGTGTGTGTGCTTATGTGTAATGCAGGACCACTACCATTTGATACTTGGTGCCCACGTCAGACAACCCTTGGGGTAGAACAGAGGGGGCGCAGCCTCCAAAGCTTGCCCTGCTCAGTTTCAGAAGTGGCTCCTCCTCTCACCAGCAGGGTCAGATTGGACCCTCGGCCTTTCAGCCCGTGGCCGGTCCGAAATCGTCCCTGGGAAGTGGGGTCCGGTTTTCTGCCCACGCCCGGGCCCGTTTTGAAAAAACAAAATTGAAAAAATCAAAATACATAATTTTTTTAAAAAAAATAACACCTGCAACGGCATAATTCATCAAAGCAAGGTAAAATGTTACCTTGCTTTGATGATTTATTTGCATGCATGATGTGTGCATCATAAATTATGATGCCCCCTGGAGTTGCTGTGGTGTTGTATTAGTGATAAATATGTATCAGTGATATTAGTGAAAAACTACCAATTTTAGAGTAGACTAAGCATCAATTTCGGACTGTGTATTGTGCCTTTCGCAAGTTGCAGTAATAGCAATTTTTTCTGCCGTTGTCTCTGTTACGATCATCACAAGACATTCCATCTTGGTGTCCTCGGTCACTTGACAAAATCCTTGTGTCTAAAAGCTTCTGTACAGTGTAGAAATATTTGACCATAGCACATCAAGTGGCCATTGACTTCATTGTGCCACAATGAATGCTTTGTTCTAACGGGCCGCATTAGAAGTTTGCCGGTACAGTAACTACGGTACCAGTAAGCTTGCCAGTACCGTTGTTAGCGTACCGGCAAACTACGAGTTCTGCTCACGGGTGCCTTTTTGCCCGTCAGGTCCAGACATGGCGGGCGGACCGGCACCCGCAAGCAAAGCATGTCTAATGCACCAGCACCATTTACGAATGGTGCCAGTGCTTCTGGCCTCCCCATTCCCATTGAGCCATATGGGGCTCAGTGGGAATGGGGAAGAATATTTTCTGGCACCCGGGAATGGGCAATTACCGGGTCCGCCGGGGTTTTAATACCCCAGTAATTGGCCATTCCCGGGCACCAGAAAAATGTGCAAGTTCGGCGGCAGCTTACCGGTTTAATCAGCAAGGCTACCGCCGAACTTGTAATGAGGCCCAATGTCTCTATCTTTCCCATCTTCCTGGCATGCTGTTCAGGATGTCTGTTTGCATGTACGAGTTAACGAGTGCTCAGAGTATGGGATGTCCTGTGAGTGTGCTGCTTTCCCTATTTGGCCAAACTCTGATGCCTGAAGTAGATGCATGCAGGCTTGACATGCGGAAAACTTTGCGCCAGACCTGCAGATTAACTTAACTGGTCTGCTATTAAATCTCAGTTACCAGTTTAATGGTATCCACTACAGAATTATTTTACTATAGCTGATATGATAGCTCAGTGGGTTGAGCGCTCACCGCTGAGATGTGTGTGTGATCTGCAGATTCGAATCCCAGCAAGTCCATCTCAGTCTTTCATCCTTCTTAGGTCGATAAATGAGTACCAACAAAGGCTGGGTGATATTGTATGCATATTTGTTCTATAAAAAAGAACTTAAGCGTAAGTGCTGTACAATAACATATTATCATTTGGACTTGGACGTCTGCTTGCATTCACAGTAATTTGACAATATGGATCTATACACACAGATATTAATGATACATATGGTGATCCATTCTTGTATCAAATGTAGATCACATTAGGGAAATCATAACCATATTTTTCATATTGTACTTAGGAACAATGCTATTTGATTCCACTTTCTGTTTTTTCAAGGGGTGAAAGGTCATGTTTCATCTCTTCCCGGGATGCCACTTTAGGGTTGGGTCAAATGACATCACCTTTGGTGATGTCATCAGAGGTCAAGGGTCGCGAGGCGGGGGCACTTTTTTTGGGTGTCCGAGCCTATTTCTTGTCCCAGTCCGACCCTGATCACCAGTTAGCCCGTCCCAACAAATGTAGGTTTCATTGTGCCCCTGATTGCTCACATGTACCTGTTCTTCCAGTCTAGTGGTAATAACGCCCTCTACTTAAGTGTTCCCTTTCAGCTGTGTGCCCCTTCATTGGTCACAATATTTATAAAGTTACTTTGCGGTCAGAATAAACATTCTTATCGCCCGACGTGTTGGTTTCCGGCCACGCCGCCGCAGGGTTCAGAGTCTCTTTCACCTAGTATTTGTTTTCTTCTTTAAGAGCTCTGTGACTTTTGCAAATTCTTTGCGTCAAATCACATTCACTATTGTGATGTGCTCTTAACACACGGGTCAAATGCGGGCAATATCTACCTCTACGAAAGTTGAGGAGTCGCAATCAATGGCTGCAATTGACAGCCACCTCTTATTCACACCTAACATTGTGAAGTCAATAGTCCTACTCATTTATTTTTAAAAGGAACTACTCTCAGGCAATTTTAGATGATCACTGAAAAATGCCTCTTTTTAAAATCAAGCTTTTTGCACTCGTTTTGAATGTTCCTACATCTGAACATTGTCATGCTTGGTCCCTGCTCTCCTTTATAATGTTGTTAAAGTGATTGTGATTTACAGGGGATTATTTTCCACATGTACTTTTCACATTTCTTTGGTTGTTTATGAATACATTTTCAGTGCTCTCCACCCCTTGGATATAACACTGATTTCCACATTTTGCGACAAGAAAAATTAAATATGGCCCGCACATTTGTACATCATTAGGCATTTATGCGTAATTAGCACCCTGGGAGGAGCCCACAGCCAATGAACACAGGTTATATTCACAAAGGTAAGCCCGCGTTCCGAGCACTTTCATTACAGTCAGACTTTTCCCTTCCATGCTCTGCGCTCCCCCTTCCCATTAGCACACGTGTAGGTCACTGCACGGGTGCTAATGGTTTTCTGTTCTTTTGAAATAATGAAAGAAAAACGTACCTTGTCCTCACCGCGATCCCTTCAGCCAGGCAGTCCCATCTTCAATGTTGATGACGTCAGTCATTAACACTGAAGATGGACTTCCAGGTTTGAAGGCAGCCGCACCGTCGGCCGCAAGGAAAAGTATGTTTTTCTTTCATTATTTAAAAATAAAATAAAACCATTAGCACCCATGCAGTGATCTACACAGGTGCTAATGGTGATAGTCCCCTCTGTGATTGCGCCCACCCTGTGAGTAACAGCCCACCACCCTTGTTAAGGTACCCTCGCTTTGCTTGGGCCCTTAACTTGGGCGGCGGGCCATCACCCACGGGGTGGTCCACCACCTTGTGGCATATCGCCTGATTAAATAAGGGTATCTATCTACTGGAAGCCTAGAATGCCACAGCTGCTGGCCTTATGGTGCTCTCCGGATTCACATAAAGCTCTGACTTGTTTAGTATGCTGTGCTTATTAGAAACAATGACGCTGTGGGCTTCAGCTATCAGGAACAGATACTGATTTTCCCTTAAAGGGGAAGTTCTCTCATGCATTTTATTGGCCCAATGGATCAGGCATGTATTTTTGAGCATATATCGATCGATCCGAGAAATAATTCCAATGCACCTTGCCTTCAGTTTTCTCACATTTACACATGCGAAACTCATGGGTCGGAACCGCCATCTTGTGCTAATCTTATCCGTTGATCCATCGCCCTAAGTTTAAGTGCCCTTGCAGAAGTAAATCAGGTCTCCCGCCCCTCAAGTTGACAGTGACATGTCAAACCAATATGCTCCACCTCTTCTCATGACGTTGGTGGACAGCGTAGTCAAACATACGCTGTCATCATCTATGTCATCACTTTACCTAACGCAAATCTAGGAAGATCAACTCACACACATACCCAGCATAAAAGTTTACCTTCTTTTGACAAAAAGAAGAAAGTACCGTACGCTTTTAAGAAAATACTAATAGTCGGGAATTTACCAATTGTTATATTTTTAAGTTCAAGTTAAGAATAGAAGATTACATCCAATGAATCATTGTTGCAAATAGAGCGATTGCAAGAAAATGTTATTTACTACAAGGCATAGTTCTAGTGTTTCGGTCAACTGTCACATTCCATCAAATATTTCAGATTGCCTTCATTGTTCGCTTAATCCATCTTAAATTGTGAAGTTAAAATTCAGTGTGGTGAAAACGAATCCAATTGTGTTCCATCTTTGCTTTAATATCGAAGCATATGACATTACGTTTCTGGGAAAAAGGGTCTTCTTTCATGTCAAAATGCGACACTTTGCCATCTGCACGTTTTCATACCATAAAGGCTAGCATGTTGCTATGGATGACCGGCAGCGCAAATGGGCAAACTGGTGCATCACGATCATCCCAGAAAATGGATATTACAGTCCCGTTACTGATGGTTATTCTCCAGTTATGGTTAAAGAACCCATCCACGAGAAGATTGCATCCATGGCACACGCACATCCCAATGACGTAACTATGTAGATTTGTACCCAATTAGAAAAATCCATTAGACACAAAATCAACATGTTCATTAAAATTACATTTTTGTTAAAATGTACGATGTACAGGCTTTTCGCCAGCTTGAATGTCAATGTGGCATATTGTTAATCATTAAGCATACAATTGCATAAATAGTATGTAAGAAGTTTCCTTACATTATTTACTAATTTTTCATTCTCACAATATAACTTATTTTATTTATTTATAACATTTGTAGAGCGCATGAAAACTCAAAGGGGTCAAGGCGCTGTCAGCAAAGAGGCATCATTACAGTTAAGTACAAGTCGGGTAGACGCATGAGGTTCCAAGTCAGTTTAGTTCACATAAACGGAAATGTTTTGAGTTTTTGTTCTGAAGATAGTCAGAGAGTTCTCCATTCTGAGGTGGGGTGGGAGGGAGTTCCGAAGGGCGGTGGCTTGAGTGGGGAAGCTGTTACCTCCGGCTCTGGTACCTCTGAACCTAGGTATGTGCAGGAGGTTGGCGTAGGCAGTTGTGGTGGGTCTGGAGAAGGTTGGTTTGATGATTTACTCTCAAAGCTATTGGGGGCAGTGATATAGATGCAGCGGTGGGCAAAGGTAAGAATTTTGAAGTGATACAGTTCTTCACTGCCAGCCAGTGGGTGTCTCTCCAGGCTTAAGAGGTGTGGTCTGAATTTTTACGGCATAGTGCAGTATAAAGGGCATTATTGTGAACAGTTTATAGTTTTAGCAGGTTACATTTGGAGGTACCAGTGAGGAGAGAGTAGCAATAATCCAAATTGCAGCAGATGGTGACTTGTGCGATGTTGATGCAATTGTCGGTGGAGAGGTAAGAGCGGCAGCCGTTGATGAGTTTGGCAGTATATGCTGATGAGGAGGCAATGGAATTCACATTCTTGGAGAGGGAGAGAATGGATTCGAAGTGGGCACCAACGGTTTTGACCACTCAGGATACAGGAATGATGTTATTGTCAATTATGAAATGGAAGAATTTGGTTTCTAGGTTGGCTAGGTGGGCTGGGTTGCTGACAAGAAGGAGCTCCATTTTTTTTTGTCATTCAAACAAAGCCCATGGGTTGCCATCCAGGATTGGACAGATTGGACAGATTCATAGATGCAATTAATTTTGGCAGTGTCAGGGGCATGAGGATCTGGGTGTTGTCAGCGTAATTAGTATGTTTGATTTGAAGGGAGTCAGGGAGGTCAAGGAGGGGCTTGGTAAAGATGCTGTGTAGGGTGGGAGAGATGCATGAGCCTTGGGGAACCCCACAGGTGATGGCGGTAGGGGTGGAGTGGTTACCGGTGAAGACACATGAGTTGCGGTCGGACCGGAAAGATGAGCTCCATTGGCAGGCTTTGGGGTAGAATAGGGCGGCAGTGGAGAGGTGGTTGCAGAGTATGGTATGGTCCACTAAGTCAAAGGCAGAAGACAGGTCTAGAAGCATGAGGAGAGGGAGACACGGGCATCATCTAGTTGATTTTTTAGGTTGAGGCGGGTGGACTCAGTGCCATGAACAGGGCAGAAGCCGGATTGGCGGGGGCTGAGGAGGTGGTGTTTTTCTGGGTGATCTTGTACCTAGATAAAGGTGGCACAGTCTATTATTTTCAAGAGGAATGGGATGGAGCTGATAGGACTGCAGTTAATGGGGATGGAAGGGTCCAAGGGTGGTTTCTTCAGGAGGGCGGTGATCCAGGCTTCTTTGATGAAGGATGGGATGGAGCAGGAGTCGAACGAGTTGATGCAGCTTCTCGCTTGCCAGCTGTTATGAATAGAAATGTAACTTTTGTGTGTTATGTTTAATTATAGTGCATCCTATCATTTCTTTGTGGTGACTCGCCATATTGTGTTTTTGAAATTGCTAGTAAGAGGAATTCAGGGACAAGTAACAAAGAGACCCTGTATTGTGTGGTTACATTGCCAAAGGAAGGTTTATTTTTCGGGAACAAATACCTCAACAATGAACAATGATATCTTCCAGTTTCAATTGCAAGCTGAGCAGTAAACATAAGAATATATGATTAGTATTCAAAAGCAGATATTATTTTCATTGTTCTATACTATAAATATTCACATTCTTAATCTAACCTTATTTAATTACTTTAATCATTTTAATAAATGTCCAACACTACATGTGGAGACAGGCCTGTTCATCTGCTCAGCTACAATGCAAATAGATTATAACTTGTCTTCAAAATTACATCTATTTTGGTACAATCTTTCAATTCAATGCAAACAGTGTCCCACAATAACAACAACAATTATATCTATGGCTTTCTGTGAGTTTGATACAATAGTAACCAGTGGCGTACCGAGCAGGGCGTTCTGCTTGGTGTCCCTCTGCCAAGACAATACATTGCTATCCGAGCAGGATCACACCAGAAACAGGTATACACATTATGTGATGTTATTCTTATTTATACCACACGCCTGATTAATACCATGCACCAATGCCATTTCAATGGTCTCCAGGCGCTCTGTCCCACCCCGCTCACGGCCACTGCAGCAGCTGTATCCTGCAGCAGTGTGGGATTCGGACACCACACACTGTGTGCTGAGGGCTGCCGAGGCATGGGCAGTCTGTGTGGCTGACCAGTGTCCCGTGGCCGTAGGGGCCCTGCAGGTCCCAGCTGCCTACTGATAGCTTCCTGCCTGCTTGCAGAGGGCTTACTTTTTCTTCTCGGCATGTATGATAAGCTTTGTCATAGATGCCCGATGGTAGGATATTGTGCATCAGTTGGGGGGAGGGGTAGTGCTAGACTATCTCTCCATAAGGGTCTGGTCGCATTAAACACATAGAGGGAGGGACGCACTAATGTAAATAAAGGTCCCTCACTCAAAACCACTGTTCAAATGATTTTCTGGTGCTCTTGGCTTGTACCCCTGGCTAAGGGAATACAGACAAATCAAATAAGAATGTGTTCCTTGAAATTACTCAAGGAAATGCCAACGCACTCTTGTGGCAAAAATCCCAAATATTTTCATGCAAATAATTAAATAAATAAGTAGGAACAACGTTTCACAGTTATTTAGAAGAGAATCAGATTTTTTAATATAACTTCTCAATAAAGTTGAGTTTTTTCTCATATTATACAAATCTAGCACATGGGTTAGTAGTCACCCCAATGATGTTGAATTTCACAAAGATATTGTACACATTTTTTAACAAACAATACAATAAAAGATTTTGAAACAATATAACCGAGTTGAGTTCACACAGGAGTAGTCCGCTCCTTTTCACTGAGGTGTTGTTTTAGAGACTGGGGTTCCTGTCCTCACTACGCATTTCAGGATTGTCAATCTCCATTCATCAGGTAAAACCTCAATCTCAATCAAAATGAAAATAGAAATCACACTTCTACAGAACATCTCATCGGGATGTATTAACCTTGCTATGTCACAGTTGTGTGTTGGACACAACAATTTCAATAAACCCTGCCACTGATGAGAAGCCTCCGGTACCAATGAATGAGTAGAGCTAATAATATAAGAAATACGGTATCAGCTTCTCTAATGTCCAATAATTAATGTATGTAGTAATGCATATCTTTAGTGAAACATGATTTCATAACTTACTCACTGTTCTTGTTCTCACTGAGAGCAAGGTGATGGAGGCTGGACTATAAAATAAATCAAGGTATTGCTAGACTCGAAGTTATTGTCCGATGTAATGGGTAAGAGTGGTGTGACTGCTTGGGGTTAAGTTGATCAACTTACTTAAGCTTGAATGGAGAAACCTCTGGGGGCTTCCTCTAGTGATGTAGCACTAACACGGGTCACGGTCCTTTAAGTGACCAATGTTCGTGTATTAAAGAAATGGTCATAGCCCTGCAGGATCTGTATTGTCTGTGATACTCTTTCCCGACTACAACAGATCCCCTCTTACCTCGAATTTATGTATAGAAGGATGTGCACGGCATGCAAAGCGGCTCGCAAGCGGACTCCCTTCCCGAACCCCTCAGTCATTTTGTGAATCAAGATCATGTGATACAGTGAACATTCATTACACATCTTTATTTTTCAGAGCACAGCAGTCATATTGTAATGACTATACAGACACTGAATTAATGTAACTTAGAGCTCCATGTCTATACCTTCATTGTGAGGTGCTTTTGTTCCTGATGGTACCGTTGTGTAGAAAATGAGTATATTGTTCACTAAATTAGATCCTAATAGTTATACTCGGTTATTGTCAACAGGCTGGTTAAGAACGTAAAAATTCCTTATTGAGGGAATTAATCCCATTTAGTAGTAGTATTCAGTAATGCAACAAAACAATCTCAAAATGAGATAAACTTATATACTTAGTCACATTGATGGTGTAATGCAGTCGAAAATGTTTGCAATCGCTCATCTCTAGAACTCGGCAGCCATTTTATAGTGACTGCTTACGGACATGGAATGAGATATAACTGTGAACTACCTTGTCTATAGACTCATTGTGTGGTTAGTTTGTTCCTGCTGATAAAATTGTATGGAATTTAGCACATTCTGAATTAAATTAGATCATACTAATGATGCTATGTAGTAATTAACAAATTAGTCCAAATGTGTACAAAGTATTTCCCAAGTGAGGAAATATATTCAATTAGGTCACAACATTCATACGCCAGCTAATACAATGGAATGATCTCAAAT
Source organism: Ambystoma mexicanum (assembly GCF_040938575.1). Taxonomy (NCBI): domain Eukaryota; kingdom Metazoa; phylum Chordata; class Amphibia; order Caudata; family Ambystomatidae; genus Ambystoma; species Ambystoma mexicanum. The sequence goes on along the minus strand of NC_090926.1, from coordinate 249,338,524 downwards.
GAGAAACTTGTATATTTGGGGAGTGATTTATGGAACAAATGTGCACCGAAAATCGTGACGCAAGCGGCGCAAGCGTGAAAAAGCAGGCGCAAGCACACGTGCGATTCATGGAAGGCCCTGCGCGTGTTTTCCCTGGGAAGTGCACCAAATCTGTGCATGGCGCACACGGGCGCACACGTCATTGCAACATCCAGAACGCCGTGCGCGAGGCGCACAACGCTAGCGCACACACCAAAAAGGGAGCGCAACACAGGGTGGAACGCACGGACTGGGGAACAACGTGTGAAAATAAGGGCGTAACAGGGGATGTACTGCTGGGAAGTACACGGAACGCCCACACGCACAGGAACCACACATATTCATGGAATTGAATAGGGGAAACCCACGCATGGCAAAAGACACGCACAGGCCTAATCACATCCGCCACACGAAGGCAGGCGGTAGCGTCCCGGCACATTACAAAAGTGTGCGCAAACAAAAAACACGTATATACAGCTACGATGAATGTCCCATTCTGTGCCCCCCTAGAAGAAATGGCGTGCCACGCAATGCACAGGCATCCCAGAAAAGCAAGAAAAAGAGATAAGCGACCCCTGTTGCCCACGTGCGTGTAAATGTAAAAAAATACACACAGTACGCTGTGGCAGCCAGGAGCCCAAAAAGTATGTACGCGATCAACATGCAGGCTAGTATGCCCGTAAAAAAAAGGGGTACGCGAAAAACATGGACACCCGCAGTGGGAAAAATATGGTGTGCGACTCACCGTCTGCCTTGCGTGTAGAAGAAGAAAGCGTAGCCAACACCCACCTGCTGTGAAGTAATTGCGTGTGAACCCCAAAGCCTGGAAAACACACGCACCGCTTCCCACAAAAAGCACGTACATAGTGATGGAAACCCACGTGGTACCTTCAACCCGTGCCAGGGGAACGCCCGCACGTCACATACGCGCTTACGCGCTAAGGGCCTTTCCTCGAATTACACACTGACATGCACTTTTTTCACGTGCCAAATCACTCCGTATCAAGCTGGCCATGCGACAACACATGGAAGACCACGCTCCTGCCCAGAAGGCCATTTTCCTGCCCCCCAGAGCCCCGAGCACGCTCCCACCTGCCATCTGCTGCTGCCTGCCTGCCTGCTGGCCACGTGCCCTGCTATTTGGTGCCTGCACGTCAGCCATCTGCAGGGGTCCAGTTGCCCACCCACACCTGCCTCGGGGGTTGCCATGTCCGACACAACACCATCTGGCACCAGTGGCAACCCCCCAGCAGAGAGGCAGAGGGCTGCCAGCTTCAGTGCCAGTGAAGTTGGCATGCTGGTGGCGCAAGTCCTGGTGCATTATGATGCCCCCTTTGGAAGTTCACGCGCCGACAATGAAGGACGGAAGAGGATCTAGAAGGACATCGTGGCTGCCATCAACGTGGAGGGGGTGGCAGCCCGTTACATGCAACATGTCCGGAAGCGCTGGGAGGACTTCAGGGCCAGGACCCTCAGCAAGGCCCGGCACCTCTTGAAGGCAGCGGATGCTGAGGGGTGCCGGGTCTGCCTTACCGACAACCAGATGAGGGTCCTGGAATGTATACGCCCAGCGCTCCACCTCCAGGTCCTTCAGAGGCAGACCCGTTCAGGTAAGTGTACATACATACTGATTGGACGCTGTGCATGTTGAGGTGTGGCAGGAGTGTGCAGATTGGACATATGTCTTGGAAGGCCCATGTATGGATGTGTATGTACAGGGACATGAGCCTGCCGCATGTGAGTCCAGTTATGTGTGAGACACATCAATGGTGTATGTGTTCAAATGCATGGTGCCCAAATGCATGTCTCGGTACACACATGTTTAAAATGATGTGGATGTACTGAAGCATGGTTGTGGTGTGACACATGGATGCTGGTTCCACCTTCATGTATGTGCACAATGTACATGTGCGTGTGTGTGTATTTGACATGTGTGGCACTGTGATACACCATGGATGCATTCGACACCGACATGTAGGAGGCTGATTGGCAGATGTGACATGGATGCCGATGATTTAACTGCGACAGGTGGTGGAGATGTACAGATGCATGTATTTCTGCTGGCGTGTGTGCATGTGTTTGGCACTCCCCGTGTTGCATGTGCCGTCAGGCTAACCTTCGGATGCTCTTGCTGTTGTATGTGTATGGATGGTGCTGCCTGCTGCAACATTCCTGTTAATTTGCGCATGTGTGTGGGTTCAAATGATAGCTGTGTTGGGGATTGTGATGCCATGTGTGAAGTTTGACACTGCCACTCATGTGCAACTGTCATGTGTATATCAGACCATTGTACAGTGCCCTGATGCCTGTGTTCTGTCTCTCCCTGTCTGCAGCGTCAACTGATGAAGAGGGTGGAGACGGTGCTGTGGAGCACAGCGGCAGGGATACCACTGCCAGCCGGAGATGCAAGGCCCAGCTCCCCTCCCATGTTATCATCTCATCGGGGAGTGAGGGGTCTGGTGCCGCGGCCGCAGCTGCCGAGGGTAGGTCCAAGAGACGGATGTCGGAGGTGGACTCCTCGGCAGCAGAAGGGGCAGCTGAGACCCCAAAGGGCCCTATGGAGGAAGATGGCATGGAGTCATCCAGGTCGGTGGGGGGTTTGGTTGAGGAGGAGGCTGTGGAAGGACCACAAACGAGGTCTGGAGGGGGGATTCCACTGGTGCTAGTGGTGCAGTCCAGGGGCAGGGACAGGAGGCAGCACAGGCGGCCGCTGAGGTGCCTGTGTGTAATCCTGTCCCTGATCCTGTGACTGCATCATCCCGCACCAGCAGGGATGCCTTGGTCCAGACCCATTTTCATGGAGGCGATCCGCTAACAGCAACTGGCCTTCCTCTCCCTGCAGACTTGGCAATCCGGGACCGTGTTGAGCCTGTCCTGTCTAGGGTGGCGTTGCGTCAACGTGGCATCCGGGATGACGTGCAGGGTTCTCGTGAGGACTCTGCACGTTATTTCGGATGCCTCATTGACCACATCAACCTACTAGGATGGGTCACCAGTGCTGGGTTCCTCCGTCTGCTGGACCTTCTACCGACCCCCTCCTCAACTGAACCCCCTATGCGCCAGTCGTCCTCCGTGCCATCTTCCTGGCCATGTATCACCTGGCCACCCTGTGGAGCTGCCCCTAACCCAGCAGCCCAGCTGGTGCAGGACACATCCCTGACACAGTTGGGAGTCGGAGGTCCAGCAGGGGTGGCCACCCCAACAACTGGACCCCAGCAGGAGGAGGACGTGCAGGCATCAACAAGCAGGGCACATGCACGGCAGCAGCATGCTCGAGGTGGGAGCGATGATGGCTCGGGGCCATCAACATCAGAAGGGCAGGCATCGGCCGGAGGGCAGGAGGACCCTGGATTGGGAGTGTCTTCCGTGTAGCAGCGGTTGGCCAAGCAAATAGATGCGGAGCGGCGGCAGGCAGAAAAGGCACGGCTCACTATGGTCAGGGCGGAGAACTCCATGCGCAGGGCGTTGAGGCGGGCTGAGTGCCTCGAGGAAATTCGCAGGGAGTTGGAGGTGGACATGGCTTTATCCCTGCAAGCCCTCTGGGCCAGGGAACAGGCCCACCTCCAGGACGTTGAACAAGAGTTCGATGATGCTCTGGCCTGGGGAATCAACAAGTGAGCCGTAGGACTTGCCCACCACCATTGTATATAGTTCATTAGTGTTAGGTTTCCTTTCTATTTTTCTTTCATTTGGGGCGCACTGACTATGCCCCACCTTTTTGTATATAGTTATTTATTAGGTAGGGTTTTTTGTAGGTTTCCTTTGGATTGTTGGGCTCATGGACCCTTGGATGTTCTTTTGTAAATAGTTTTCGATGTGGATTTCATTTTCTTGGACCCATGGTGGAATACTTTGCCTTTTTTGAACTGTGATTTTTTTTTTTATGGACAGACTCATAGGAACCATTTTACTTTGGATTTTATTGGTTGCAGCATTTATTTTTCTTGATCGATTTTGGAGTTCCGGACTTGGATTATTTCTTTTCATTATTGTGTGATTTGGTTTTATTCATTTCGTTGATTCTTCAATACACTTTTTTTTCTTTACTTTACTTGTGTGGTCTTCTATCATTTATTTTGTGCATGTTACAATGTTGTTTTTCACATTCATTTGTCACCATTGTGTGGGTCTGAGGGACATGTATTCATGGGCATGTTGGTTATGTATTTTCTATAATGACTTTGGGAATTCAATGTGGGGTGTTTGGACTGGGGTGGACTGGGGTGGCCTGGGGTGGGATTTGGGTGGCCATAAGGCCCATGGGTCTGGAGTGTGATAACGTGTCTGGTGGGGGGACATTAGTCGGGGCCTGCTGGCAGGTGCCCGTCAATGGTGGGTGGGTGAGTGGGTGGGGGGACATGAGTCGGGCCTGCTGGCAGGTGCCCATCAATGGTGGGTGGGTGAGTGGGTGGGGGGGATATGAGTCGGGGCCTGCTGGCAGGTGCCCATCACTGCTGGGTGGGTGGAGGTGCAGGGGGACATGAGTTGGGGCCTGCTGGCAGGTGCCCGTCACTACGGGGTGGGTGGGGCTATAGGGGGACATGAGTCGGGGCCTGCTGGCAGGTCCCCGTCACTGGGGGTGGGTGGATGGGTGGGGGACATGTGTCGGGCTCACAAGTGTGCTCACAAGTGCATGGTACCATGTGGGATGCTTGCAGGGCATGGGTAGGGGGGAAACCACACACCCGGGAGGGCCCGTGAAGCCAAATAGCATGAGAAACTCCCCGCGTACACCCCAAATACACACACCCCGCTCTCGCCTGGAGTATCACGTGTGAAATTCCACGCGTACCCCCCAAATACACATACCCTGCTCGCACAGGGCCTATCGCGTGTGAAACTCCCCGCGTATCCCCCAAATACACGTACCCCGCTCGCGCCAGGCCCGTCGTGTGTAAAACTCCCCGCGCACCCCTCGGAATACACTTACCCCGCTCGTACCAGGCCTATTGCGTGTAAAAGTCCCTGCTTACCCCCAAATACACATACCCCACTCGTGCCATGCCCATCGCGTGTAAAACTCCCCGCGCATCCTTCGGAATCCATGTACTCCGCTAGCACAGGGCCTACCGCGTGTGAAACTCCCCGCGTACCCCCCAAATACACGTTCCTACCGGGTTCTAGAGATGGGTGATTGTAATCTTTTTCTACTGCATTACGCAATCAAAGTGACTAAGTATCTACGTTTATCTGATTTTGAGATTATTTAGTTGTGTTTCTGAATAATATGACTAAATGGGATATATTCCCTCAATAGTGAATTGTTACGATCTTAACCAGCAATATGACATCAACCAAGTATAATTATTAGGGTATAATTTAGTAAATATTATACTACATTTTTACAAAATGGTACCATCCGGAACAAATTCACCTCACAATGAGGTTATAGACATGGAGCTCTAAGTTACATTTAAATCTATGTCTGTATAGTCATTACAATATCAGCGCTGTGCTCTGAAGAATAAAGATTTGTAATTAATTCTCACTACATCACATGATTATAGCGACACGCTATGCTCATGCAGATCATGTGATCTGATTCACATAATGAAGGACAGGTCCGGGACGGCAGGCCGCTAACAAGCTGCTTTCGTCCCATGCCCATCCTTCTATACTGAAATACGACGTAAGCAGTGATATGTTGTAGTCGGGAAAGGGTATTACAGATAATACATACAGACCCCATGGGGGTTATTTAATACACAAACCTTGGTCTCTTACAGGACCGTGACTCGTGTTAGTGCTACATCATTGGAGGAAGCCCCAGGAGATCACTCTATTCGAGCTCAAATAAATTGATTTACTTAATCACAAACAGTCACATCAATCTTACCCATTACATGTGACAAAAAGCTAGAGTCTAGCAATACCTTGATTTATTTTATATTTCAGCCTCCATCACCTTGCTCTCAGTGAGAACACGAACAGTGAGTAACTTATAAAAATGAAATTTGACTAAAGATATGCATACATACAATAATGACTCAGTTAGTTACTGAACATTAGACAAGCTCATACAATATTTCTTATATTATTATCTTTACTAGTTCATTGGTACAGGAGGCTTACCATCAGTGGCTGTGTTTATTGAAATTGTTGGGTCCAACACACAACTATGACATAGCAAGGTTAGTACATCCAAATGAGATGTTCTGAAGAAGTGTGATTTGTATTTTCCATATTTATTGAGATTGAGGTCTTATTGAATCCTATCATTTTAATTTTAGGAAGAGGGAGAGCTCCATTCACCTTATGGTTTGTAAAAACAAAATTGTACAATATCTTTGTGAAATTCCACACCATTGTGAATGTACTACAAGTGGGGTGACTATTAACCCATGTGCTAGATTTGTACGTTTTGAAAAAAAATCTGATTCTGAAATCAGAATTTGTATAAAGAAATCTGATTCTAAAATCTGATTCTCTTCTTAATATTTGTGAAACTTTGTTCTTACTTATTTTTTTAACTATTTAATTATTTGCATGAGATTATTTGGGATTTTTCCCACAAGAGTGCCATGGCATTTCCTTGATTAATTTCGAGGGACACATTATTAGGTGGGGACGTGTACCATGCTTGGTTTTAAAGCAATCGTGATGTGCGTTGTTGCTTGGCTGGAGCACAGTTTGTGCCTGCCAGTTCAGCACTTTCTAGAAGTGTCCTGATGGCTTGTCTTTTGGGCATCTTGTCTGGGAAAGCAATGTTGCCATGTGTTCCTGCTCGGCCTGCCTGCCTGTCGAATGAGTGTGGGCCTATGCTCCTGCTCTGCACTCGAAATGCACAATGCAGTGGCACAGCAGGAACACTATTCGTGTCACACTTCAGGACATCGACAGCAGTGCAGGCCCATTAAGGGGCAGAGCCAGATGCAGAGCATGAGCACACAGCTCCATGTCCCACCACTGTTCAAATGTTGCTGGGAGAGTGTACTGAGTCAAGTCACCATATGGGGTGCAGGAACGATTGTGTTTAACTTTATCATTGTTTGTCGAAGGTGAATTTGGAGGGAAAAGTAGCAGGGCTTTCCTCGTGGCATGCCCCCTCACCTAAAATGTTGCAACACTGGATACTAGCCTGTTAGTAAAGGTTTGTAATATACGACCAACATGTACACCCAGGTGATGGATTTTAACATGTGTTTCCATACTTGCATCATCTCTGTGGATTTAGACAGTATTGAACACTGTGGAAACCACTCACGTTCTTAAACCTAGGCACCAATAATTTCCCAGTACTGTGTTCTGCTCTGGCTGTTGTGTGGCAGGTACCAGGATCCCATGCGTGGGTTTCGCATTCTTGGTGATAGGTTTCAAGGATGCAAGGTATCAGGCTTGTTCTGTGTGTCTTGGGAGGCTGAATGTGAGCCTGGGTGTTTGTGCACTGGGTCTTGCCATTGTTGGCTTATTTTTTTTTATTTACTTTTTGGGATTTACACTATCGATCATGTAATGCCATTACTGTTGCAAGAGCTTTTACATCCAGGTGCAAGTCTTTGTTCAATGTAAAGTCAAGCAACCAATCACAACAAAACATAACTGTATCATGCCCGGGCACATCCCACCCACCGTCAACTTCGCAATATACACTACTGAATTGCACATACTGAAAACAGGCATTGCCACCTCAAACCCAATATAACTTAGACACATGGAAAAGTCTGTCCATCCGTTTCATCATTTGACCCTTGTAACTCTCCAACCTCATTAGAAATGTAGTCACTTCACCTACTCCCTCACCTGATAACTATGTGTTACTGCTAGCTACCTAGCCACTCCCTATCCACCTTCTGTGCCTAATACAAATGCACAGACTCATTTTACCAATCCTATCTTCATGTCTCCCATGACTGACTATGTTCTCCAAAAGGCCGTTCAACTACACAGTGCCATTTTGGCCAAACCAATGGCACATTAGAGGATGTAATACATTATATATGATTGAAAAACACAGCTAAAGACATACAGAGAAACAGAAAGACTAACATATAGAAAGAGGGAGTCAGCTACTTCTTAGGTTGGAGAATGGTCTATCGAGCTACAGAGTTTGACAAAAATGTTGATCACCAGACAAATGTACACAGATGTAATGGATTCATAGGCCCTCATTACAACACCAGCGCTAAACCATGGCGCTATTAGCACCATGGTTGGTGCCGGTGTTGTAACGGGTCCGACATGGTTCAATGGGGAATTACCACCCCATTCCAAGGTTGGCGGGGCGGTGATTCCCCATTGAACCATGGCCCTTCCCCATTCCCATTTTAGCCCCATAGGGCTCTATGGGAATGGGCAAGGCGCTAAGTATGGTACCGCAAATTGCGGTACCGTACTTAGCACCAAGGTCCCTTTGCGGGTCCCTACTTTAACAGCTGGTGTAGACCAGCCATTAAGGTTGGGTCCCGCAAAGGGACCTCGTAGTAAGGCGCTAAGTGTTTAATGGCGCTGCAGTCTTTTTTTATGGCGCCGTTAAACACTTAGCGCCAGGGTCGTAATGAGGCCCATAGAGAGTGATGCATTGATTAAGCTGCAGACAGAGAGATACACTTTCAGATAAATGTTGTGCAGTAGCACCTGGAGCGTTCCAAGTGCCAGATGGAATGACCAATAAACGATATCAGACCCAAATAACCAGATGGACTCAAAGAATATGGCAAACTACTACTTTACTATCAGCTCACAAAATAAATTGCAGCTCAGACACTGTGATTTTTTGATTATACAAAGACTTTATACTTCAACGTACATCAGTCTACATGGCAAACAATAAAACCCATTGGGTGGTGGGATTGGATAAGGGAACATATACCTATATATCATTTATGTGTTAGTAACCTAATTGGCTGCCCCTTATCTGGTAGGCACACCTCGAACTACCTCTAAATATGTGTAATACAGATTAATAGCAGAATAACAGCAGCGGATTGGCTTCTGCAACATTGTATAGTACACTGCTACATAGGCCCTCGTGATTGGTTTGAATTTCTCCCAACCTTGGACTTTCGGCTCGTTAGCAGGACGTGAGCAAAACGAAACCCAGGTGTGGGGAAAAACATCAGACTACTACCCACTTGGTCAATTAGCCTACCATCTCTTTTCAGTTAAGCCCTGAGCCTAGGCTTCTTCTTTGTAGTTGTTCTCTTCTCTGGGACTTTTAAGGGAGTGTAGATACATCACCATCTTCAGTTAGAGCCTAATGAATAAGCCTTGTTTTCGAGTCTTGAATCTCATATGAGGAGACTACGATTTTGTCCATTTCGACCTTTTATTTGATGCGATGTAATTCAGTTATACTGGGTGCTATTACTCCTCTTGGCGTCTGGAAACTGGAGACTTGGTTGATCTGTTTCACATATGCTTTGTGCATCTTTAATTGTTTAATACTTGCCATTTGCAGATGTTTCCTTCTTTGCTTAATCTAAGGGAAATATTTAATGCGTTCATAGCTGATCCTCTTTGACTCCCCTTGTGCCTTGCAATTAATTCTTGATGAGGCACCTTTGATTCCAAGCCAATAGACATTCTTTGTCTCTCGCACAAAGATGTCTATCAATGCTTTTCAGCTATGTGACCCCGGTCTTTTCTGAGGTAGTTTGGTAATTCTTAACACGAGTTCGACATCCATCTTTTTCTTCATGGCCACTTTAATCATGTCATGTTTTATTATGCAGCACGCTTCTATGAGTCTTACCTACCTTGCGTTTCTGCATATGTACATTTATTGATCATCTTCTCACTTATCTTCTCAATGGATATGATTTCTTCGTTTCTACATGCATGTTTCTCTTATCACTTTAGTTACATCTTCATTTGTTAAGTATGTGCATATTGTTTCATTGTGTCCTTGCGTCTTCTCTTCATGACGTCTTTGTGCTCTGGTCTGCTGTCTCTTATATCTCTTCTATGTCCAGTGGTGTAGGCAGACATCCTTCCACCACGTCAGTTTGAGGGTACATTTGATACGGTTGTGCATATCGTCTCTCGTATCTTCGATGCGGTATTGGGATGATACCTGTTGTCACACAGAGTGCTCTCTTACTGCTATTCCAGTATGACAGAGGTTTAGGGCGGGCACTAGAGATGATGTGTACCTCTGCCTCTCTACAATGTATACCGGCCAATTGATAGAGGCACATATAATGATGGAGAAGAATAAACGTAGATGGATATAGAGTAATCAACCTATACATTGATATATGTATAAAAACACATAAATATGCCTTTGGGAAATATGTACATTGACTGATTGATAGAGACTTAAGTGTGTATTCAATGCACAGACACAGATGGGATAAAGGTAGATGAAGAAATTCAGATGCATCCTGAAAGATCAATAGAGATTTCAATAGATTTAATGATGACACGCACTGTAACTGTTCATATAGAGACACGCAAACTCACCATCAAAAATGACAGACAGAGAGATGGATACAGTGAGATATACAGATGAATGTATATTGATGTAGAATAAGAGGATGGGTGGATATGTACAGGCAAACTGATATGGATTGAGATCACTGTATATAAAAACCAAGAAGCTTTTTTGCCATATACATATTGAAGATGTGTGGAACAGTCAGTCTGTACCGCTTCAATGCCTCTATGCTTTTGCAATGCGAACAAGATGTAATCTGCATCATACTTCAAAATGAAGTACCTGTTTGTGGCATGATAAAAGCCATATATTGTCAGCCTCTTTGCTGTGCTTTGTGCAAGGCCAGACCATGATGCACAATTACTATCAACCACACAAATAATTCTTCTTTCCGGCCAGTACATGTCCTGCCTGCAAGATAAATCCTATTGTGATCATGGCGTATGGTATTGTATTAAGTATAGTTGTTATGGAGGTTAGGGATGTACAATTTTCAGTCTTATGTCACTGCAGAATGTGAGGAGTCAGAGATGTGAGGTGGACAACATTTTGAAGGTTTTTCAAAAGATGCCATTTTATTAACTGAAAAGGTTGGATAAAGCCTCACTATCCCTACGCTGACAAGGATTTTCCTGCCTAACATAAACTAAAAAAAAACACTGTACCAAAAGGGTTTCTGTCCCTCACACTGAGTGTGATTTGCTAGCCAAAAGATTTTAGGAATGAGTGTACTCATGGGGTTGTGTGCTGCAAGCCCGAGATACGGCATATTCTGTCTGGAGAGAGGGTATGATGAAACCATTGAGAAAGAGCTCAGATCCCAAGGCAACACAAGTGAATTTTATCATCAAGTATTGACAAAATAGCAAATTGACTATGGAATTGTACAGACAAATTGGCACCTGCTATTAGATTCCGATCTGAATAACTATATTGAAGACAAACCCAGTTTTGTATACACTCGTGCAGCTACAATCAAAAATAAATGATTCGTCATTCTTAAAACCAGACATTGAAAAGGAGAGTGACGGTGATTAGCTGAGATTCACGCACAAAGGCTTTCATAAATTTGGGACATGCAGTGTCTGCAGATATGTGTATCGAAATACCACAACATTTGTATGCCATTGAGGGATAACAATGAAGATAAGAGAATGTATTAAATGTAGCTCAAAGTAAATGGTGTATGCAATCATTTTTTTCTGTAAAAGAGTGTATGTTGGCAGCACCATATAGGACCTGCGGGTGCGTATCAGGGAACACCTGTCTAGGCTCAACAGTCAGGATCCCCAACTGCTATTGGCAATTCACTGGCAAGAAGAGCATCAGATGGACAACAAGGTGGAGATCCAATTTATTTGCGTTCAAAAAGCATCATGCAGCAAAAGAGGTGGAGATTTGCAACAGCGTCTGAGACAATTGGATCCAAGATGATTTGCAGACTTTGATGTACAACAAAGGCCTTAAAAAGGAGCATGAAATGAATGTTTTCTTATAAGTATGATCTCTGTCATATTTCTGTGTAAGTAGCTGTTTGGTATTGTTACTTTGAACTCAGTTAATCAAATCATACTTAGTATAGACATACAGTATGGAATGTTTAACAAATCTGTTTTAGTAACTACAGTCTTTTTACGACAGGATTGATAAATGGGAATGATCAAATGACTTACACTAGCCCATTGCCTTCTCTGATCTAAAGCATGTGAATGATTTGCACTGAAGAAAATCACAATATTAATTCTCAAATTACAATGGTCATTTTGCAACAAGATATTTAAATTAAAAAACTCTTGTAGTAGCATTGATTTCCCTTTAGAATATAATGTATGGGTACGGTTAACTGATTTTTGTGAAATTTAATATGCAGTGTCTTATTAACTGGAGTCTTATCAATAGGAGTGATATTTGGGTATGAACATCTGGCCTATTTCAGCCCACGGCTGCCACCTACCACACATCTAAAGCATGTAGACAAACCCCACTGATGGAAAATATAACATTATGTCATTCTTGTAATGACCTATTCAATAAGAAATTTGAATTCTAAAATCTTTGTAGGAGCATTGACCTTCCTCTAGTACACAACTGATGATCAGTGTTATTAGACATTTTGTGCGAGATTAACTGACCGTTATCAAGCCTTGGGCATCCCGTAATACATCGCTACTAACCCATTAATGTAACTTGATCAGCTGTAGTACCCGAAAGCAGGATGTGCAATTTTCATTATAATATTCTTAACCCCAGAATGAGCTTATTTAATCCATAACTCTTTTTCTTTACTTTAGGTGAGTTTTAGTTGGTCATTTATGACGATTCACTCAAGCAAAGGATTTCTACCACTTGAGTCAAACGCTCTCTAAGCATTAGCAAACCATTTATCAATGGAGGCAAGCCAACTGTCTTAGTCTCACCGATTTAGGGAGAGTTCATGAATTTAGTTGCCGTCACGTCTGGTGTCACGCACGCCTGATGTCACCCGCAATATATCAATAAACATTGCAAATGGTGCCTATGAGATAAAGCATGCAGACGCCAGATGGAGACGGGGACCTTTATTAGAAAGAACCCGACAATACCTTTGGATCATTTAGGACTAGTGGTAAGAGCAAAAGCAATAGCACTTTGGAAAGAACTAGTGTCAACTGAGACAGAATCTAAAATGTAACTCTATGTTTAATTCTTGATAAATAGAGGCAGCATTAATCTGGTCCCATTCATTTAGGGAACCAGACTTGGAACTTATCTTAATTGGGATGAACCCATCTAGGATGAAGGGTGAGTTATCAGTTTGTTCGAGAAAGACTAATTATAATTACAAATTAAGTGATATTGGGGTTCCTTTGACATAACTATCCATACAGTTCTTTTCAGAGTCAACATACTCATAACTCTATGGATTTTCATATACATTTTCTGCAGAGGACTTTCAACCCAAATTAAGGGTGAGTAGCACTGTATTTTTTGTACATAGTCCTAATTGGAATTCACGTAATAGGTTGACAGTGATCTATACCCAATCTTTGCGTAGAGGACTCCCAACTGAGATTTAGGGTGAGTAGCAATAAGTTCCTCGCTTACAGTAGCCTGTATTTCTCAAGATTAATCTGACATCCTGTTTTCGAGTTTTATGGCTTTTCAAGGCGCTAGGACTAGCACAATAATATTATCTGGCGTTCTCATACTGACAAGCTAATTGAGCAAGAGCTGATTAATTATTTTTGAATGAAACCTCACATTAGGGTTAATAGGGTTTATTCACTGATAACTCTAAATCGGCAATAGAATACTTTGTGAAATAAAAATGAAAGGTGTTTGTCAAGCATTTGATTTGTGAATTAGCTCTGACCAATTAAAGTAATTGTGATATGTATAGAAAGAAGTATTCTGTCATGCAAACATGTTGTGAATTGGCAACTCAATGAGCATTAACTATGGGAATTTTTTTAAACATGTATCTCATTTTCCACTCATTCCCCTCTCTTTCTCTCCCCAGACCTTTGAGTCCCCTTCTTTGTACTGCATACAAATTGATCATTATTGGATGTTTGTTGTACTTTACATTGTAAACATTTATTTTTGCACAAGGATCTGATTCACAAAGTGATTAGGTTACTTTAATATTTCTGCCGTGAAAAAGACCATGCTGGTCGAAAAACGTGTTGGCAAACTATAGTAACCAAGAATGTTTAAGGCAAACTGTAGTAACCAAGAATGTGTTTAATAAAATATGTTAAAAATACACGACCATTGTATTTAATAGTTTGGAACGAGCACAACGAACCATGGCACATTTTGTTTAAATTTGATTCTGTATTAATCCTCAAAACACTTAAGTGATTCTTCAACTTCTTCAACATCTTTTTTAAGATAGCTATCCACACCAAAGTACTTCAAATTACTTCTACCTGCTCCACTCACCTGCCAGGACTATCAGAACAGTTATCTGTTATGGTGTACTCTTCTGCCAGCACAGATCAAAATACTGCAACATTCTCTGACCCGGTGTACTCCCCTGCCTGGCTAGAATAAACTACTACTTGTAAGTACTTCTGTGGTAAAGGTTAAGTTTAAACAGGTAAGCAATGTCTTTTGCTCCACAACGTCAGGTATAGTAAACTCTTCAAGGCAAACAAGAACCATGCTAGTGCTATTAGTTACACCTGTGTATTCTCCACTGGTTATGCTCCTCTTCCTCTGAATGTCTTCTCTCAGGAGGGCAGTCGGCCTGCTACCCTTGTTTCTCCCCTCTAGCTTCAACCAACTGCTGAAAAGAATTATGTTTCACTTTCACTATTCTTTGGCAATGCATGTTTAAACCATTTTCTTTTAGAACCTCCTTTTCATATGGGCAACAGTTTTTACCATTGCTAACATTCGTAACTGCCTTCTTCTGGCTTGGGCATTCTGGTTCTTCCGTAATTGCCTAGGTATGTTTTTCTTTTGGTTTGGGCAATGATGGTTTGTCTTTGCTTCTATGGATATTGCCCCCTCTTGTTGTTGGCTTTTATTAGGCCCCGCTGTCCCATGTCCGCTTCTGTCAACTTCAGAGCTCTCCTGACTTCTTCAGCTACTTGCAGCTCGTCTGCCACCAATGCTCGTCTGACAGTGGGAAAAACTGCAAAAAGGTGCTACCCTGCTGCATGGCCTCTACAGCTGCAAGTGCAAGCCTGTGAGACCTTCCCAGGACTGGCATTCCAATTACACAGCGCTGTGGTACCTGAATATCTGCTTATGTTTGCCTTCTGCTTCTGCTGCAACATAGAGTTGGAAAAGCTACTCCAACTTCTACTACTGCTCTCTCCCAATGCCTGCACCTGAGGGGGCTTTTTATATCTCCTAGTCCTCCTCAGGTGTGGGTCATTTTCCTTAATTGACTGCAACTTGCAGTCCTGTGCATCTGCAGTCCTCTTCCTCGTCCCAGTACTCTGCGAATTATGGGACTTGAAGTCCCCAATGTAGAATTCAGCCCTTTTTACAGTTTCTACTTTACAATAGGCTGTTAAAAGTTGAGGTATTGGAGAAGTTATGCAAAGGCATTGTCCACTCCTCCTGACTTGCTTCCCCCTCCATATGATCCTCCCGCAGAACACAACCCCCAGGGTCAAGATCAGAAAGTATCTGCCTTTCCCTGGCCACATGAGATGTGTCCCAGGCCAGGTCTTCTTTAGCCAGAAGACTGCAGAGTTTCCTGTGGAGAACGACACACAACAAAATACGTGTAAAAAGATACGGTTGGCAGGTCCCCCTTTGATGAAATTCCTGTCTGGTCCCCGAAGGTGCCCTCTGGACGGAAGGCAAACTGGTAGGTTGAGGGAGAGTCGATGCCGAGGGACTTGAGCTAAGCCACGGGCGTAAGTAGAACATTGAAAGTGGCAAAAATAGGGGGATTTTTAGGGACTATGAAGTAGAGAAGTAGATACCTCGATTCCCGGTTCTGAGGGGAGAGAAGGGGACATACTAAAAAGACTACAAACAGGGGTGTTAAGGATGCCTGATGCAAGGCCACAAGAAGAGTGCGTATCAAGCTCCAAGATGGAGTAAAAATGAGAGGTGATACATTTACTAAAGATAGTATAGGAAGGCGTACGTAGAAAAAGTATAAGAGTGCATGTGTGGGGTTATAAATATGTCAGTATAATGCTTTTGTTGTGTTTAAACTAGTATATAAAACGATAGTAAAAAATCAAGGTGATTATTAAGAATTTTTAATCAAGAGATTCTCGTCAATCAGGAGTTTAAAATCAAAGGAAAATAATAAATAAATAAGAGATTCTTCAAATATCAACGATAAAACAACAAGATATTACAAATTGATAGAAAGTGTAAATGAAGGCACAAAAGGAACATCATTGTGTAGAGTTTTAAAAAGCGGATAACATATTTTGATTTTTGGATAATTAAGCAGCAATTGATAGTGCCTGCGCAAATTGATTAGTGTGGTATATTTGAGAAAATAAAGAGAAGAATAAAAAAATCGGGTAAGTATAGACAGTCAAAATCAACTTGTCACCATGGGGGACACTCGTCTCCTACACTTATGCGGGACATTGCCGAGATACAGAGCTAAAATAAGGAAATGTCATTCGAATGGCTCCGAGGCATGACTAGTATGACACTCCTGCTGTGGCTTCAGGAGGGTTCATTGTCAAAAGCAGTATTGCAGCATATGAGATTGTATTTGCATGCTAAATATAAGGGAAAGAAGTTTCAGAAAAGGTTGGCTGTTTTAGAGCTATGTAAGATGAACAAGGGTGAGAAAGAAGATCCAAAGAGAATGAGTGGATGCTTAATCAGCATAAGGGGGAGGATAAAATGCCTGTGGCTCCTCTTTTCCCTCCTGAAGACATAAGCATAGACACAGAGGAGAAGGGATGGATTTTATTCTTTAATGTAATTGAAAGCAGCAGAGGGATGTGTTCATCCGACATACAAGCCCCCTGCTTGTAACAGTGAGGACAATGTGGAAGATAGTAAAAACCGAGAATGTAAACATATCTCGACACGCCATGAAAGTAACCAGTGTGATGAGAGAAAGGACAGGCAAGATTGACAGATGGCAGTAGAGGAAGAAGAAAGGAGGCAGAAAGAAATAAAGGACAAAGATAAGGGAATAACAATAGTACAGAACGAATGGATGGGAGGACAGATATTACTCAAGATAGATGATAAGGGCATTGATAAGGTTTGAGAAAGAGGAGAGAGAGAAAAGCCATAAAAGAAAGAAAAGGAAGAAGACAGATCATTTAAGGAAGAGAAAGAAGGAGAATGGGAAGAACAAAGAAGTCATGAGGCAAGGAAAGAAAATGAGAGACTAAGAGATAAGAGATGAGAGAGGGGAGAAGCACAAAGAATGAAAGAACATAGGTTACAAAGAAGACAAGAGAAATATGAATTAAGAGAGATAAGAAGGGAATAAGAAATTAACAGAAGTAGGGGACTAAAAGATGACGAGATAGAGTAACTGTGTCATAGAAGCATGGTGCCGATCGAAGCAGAAGAAAACTTGAGGAAGAGACAGGCTCACAACAGCCCAGCAAGGAGCTGCAAGGAATACCAAAAATACCAGCATGGCTTGATGAACGAGATACAGAAGACATAGGGAAATAATTAGGGATTTATATGGGCAAATGAGGGATAAACAAGGGCATAAAACCCAAGAGAACGTAGAGGAATCTTGTTTGAGGGAAACTTGAGGCAGGTCAGATGATGTCATAACAGACAAGCATAGAAGACTGTCTTTAAGTAGACTAGATCCCGATGATGTGGAAAAAGATAACAGTCATACAAGATGAAGCATAATAATGTCAGATGAAGAAAGGGAGGAAAACAAAAGAGCGCAAACGTGGGGCACATGCAGATTTTCAAAAGAATTGAATGTAGAAAAAGGGGTAAAATGGTGAGATTTAGAGGACCCCAAAGAAAGAACACCAGAATCAATACTATATACTGATCGACAAAAAGCATGATCGCACAGTGCAGGGGATGTATCCCTGCCTTATGTAAGCAGATTAAGGGCATTACCAGGACAGACACAAACGGGCAAGACTAGCCCTTCCTAGAAGATGAGAAGTGTAGGCAGGTTTGATTATGGACCAAGATTTTCACAATTCCCATTATTAGAGAAAGGCATGAGGACAACCACACGATATACTGTGGCCACAAATGTATAAAGACAATTTAAGATGTAAATGACCAAGTTTAACTTTCAGTGTGGGAAAAGTGAACTATGAGTTAGGGAGAATGACATCATTATTGATGTTACCTATAGGTGACATAACAGGCTTATTAGCAGCCATTATAGAGGAGAGAGCTGATGACATTTGGAAGCGTGCAGGATATGCATGCCACATGGTGGAGCAACATTTAATATTTGCAGAGCAGTATAGTGGGTGCTCAGAGTACAATACCCCGATAGATCAGATATGGGTGCGATTATGAATAGGAAAATGGGGATTGTTGATGACCATGTTGCTTATATTTAAGATATTCAAAAGAGATGGCGCCTTGAGATGCGTGAACCGTGGCAAAAAACACTACATTATTTTACCACATTTTGTGTCAGGGACTGCCTGAGCCAGTGCAATGGCAAATTAAGAAAAAGGTGGGAATGGAAGTAAAGCCACGGCCAGAAATACAATTGACGATCGTGCATCACTGCCGATTGATGCAGAAGAAGAATGAGAAGAAAGCTGAGAGCAAGAAGAAAGAAGAGGCAAAAGTAGTCCAGAAAAGGCTATAAATAATTCGCCATAGAGAGAGTGATATTGACAAGCAATGAAGGTGGGGTGATACAAGAGATGTAATCAGAGCAGCAAAACAATGCAGTGTGTCCCACGGATCAGAGTGGGAACAATCTATGGCCAAGGGGAAGAGGAACTGGGTCTAGTGGTGGAGGGCGAGGTGGCTTTCAAAACCCTCAGGGAAAAGGAGGATGGAATGCCGTACAGGCACAACAATGCTAGAATTGCAGAAGAATGGGACACATAATCAAAACATGCAGAAGCAGAAGAAGCATGCAGCAGAAATTTGCAAGCTCCAAGAGGGGGGGTGAGCTATGCTCCGCAATATAATACAAAATCACAGGAATATTGTGCCCAAGATCACACACAGGTTCAGGCATATACACTGCAACCACAACAAGTGCAGCAAGCAACATTACAAATGCATTTGTCACAAGGGAAATCAAAGCAAGTGCCCATGCCGGCAGAATAGGTACAAACTCAGCAAGCACAGACACAGCAGTCTATGGAGCCACAATGGAATATTAATACAGGAGTCCAGCAAGCACATGCACCTAAATTAGGGAGTGTGACTGTGGTATTAGGAAATCCTTTCACAGGTACAGGGATGCATTTATATCCTCAATAGGACAGCTCACAGAGCGACCTGATGTGTTTAGTACTCTCAGTGACACCAGACCCCAAGAGGAACCAATGCTCTAGGTGACGATAGGAGGCAAGACATTTTAATTTCTTGTGGACAGGCAAGACATTTTAATTTCTTGTGTACACTGGAGCAACTTGTTCCTGTGTCCATGAGGGAAATATCCAATGTCCCTTATCAAAGCACAGGGATTCTCTGGGGTGGTGAGTTTAGTTCCTTTTACAGACTAATTACCAATCTCTATAGGTGAGCATGACATGTCTATGCCATTATTATATTCTAGGAAAATGCCAGTTAATATATTAGGGTGTGACTTAATGGTGAAACTTAACATGATGATATCTTTTACTGATGAAGGAATAGTGAGTTTCACTCCAGGGCTACTACATTAGATGAATGTAAGAGAGTTTATATTAGCCTTTACACGCCAGAAAGCATTACGATGGGTCCCTTTGGACCCAGAAGTATTTTTGTATGGAGTGACTTTTTTATTGTCGTGGTTACCCAGATAGATAGGTAAACTATTAAGAATACCTGAGGAGTTTTTGTTCAGCCCAGAAATCCCTATGGATGATGAAGAAGGGCAGATTATCCACTTGAATTTAGAAGCAGCCGTGATGCATGGTTCTTCATTGGACAGATAATGAAGGAAGAAAAGTGAGAACAGTGATAGCCCTCAGTGAAGGATATAGGTTGACAGATTAGACAGACGAGGAGTTGTTTAAGGATGAGTACTCAGATGATGAATTAGTATTTTTCATACGTCTCACTTATAGGATAAAAGTAGAGAATATATAAATACTGCAGAGAATGAACCTTGCGTTCCTGGACACTGTTTTGGGGACACTGTTTTGGGGTATCTCAGCACCCTGTTCCATTCATGGTCGCTGAGTGGCCTATGGA
Organism: Ambystoma mexicanum; assembly: GCF_040938575.1. NCBI lineage: Eukaryota > Metazoa > Chordata > Amphibia > Caudata > Ambystomatidae > Ambystoma > Ambystoma mexicanum. The sequence goes on along the minus strand of NC_090926.1, from coordinate 249,318,339 downwards.
GTTCTTCTTCCCAACTTTGTTTTATGTGTAGTTCTTGTTCTGTGTGAGGTCTCAGCATCTGCTCGTATAGTCTGGAGGTCGTGTGTGTCCCCTCAGAAATGTCATACCACATGTCCAACGCACCTGCCGGTTCTTCTAGGTCTTCCCATTCTGGCCATCTATCTTTAATTCTGAGGATTAGTCTATTATACAGGATGAATTGGCCCTCGTGTATTTCGTATTCTTCCCTCATCTCTTGGAAGTCTGCCCATCTCCCCTCTCTTCTCATGTCTCCGATTTGCGCTACCCCCTTGGCTTCCCATTGTGTTCGGAACGCAGCCAACAAGCTCATGTCTGTGCCCACCAGGCCCGCCAGGGGTATTTGCGCTGAGTAGGGGTCCTTCGTCCCCTGCAGCTTCCATGCTCTCCACCACAATCTCACTGCTAGATTTAGCATGTACGGTAAAGTCCTGAGCAGGGGTTTGTCCAGCCACAGTATTTCCCTCAGGTAATGTGTTTCCAGCGCGGGCTGGAAGTTGGTTTTGTCCATTGTTTCCTCCTCCCCTAACCATTTGACCACAAATTGTAACTGCCCAGCCAGATAATACTTTTCAAAGTCCGGCAAACGAATGCCTCCTCCCTCGTAGTCTCTCTGTAGAGTGCTCATTGCAACCCTGTTTCTCCCCCCTGCCCATAGGTAGTTTCTTGCTATTGTGTTTAGGTTCGAGAAGAACGCCCTGGGAATGTTATATGGGATGTTGGTGAAAAAGTACAACAGGCGTGGAAGTACTACCATTTTCAAGAGGGCGGCCCTGCCTATCATCCCCAGTGGGAGTGTTCTCCAGAAGGCCATGCATTTTCGTGTTGTGTCCAGGGCTGCTTGCGTGTTGTGTCGGTGAGTGTCTGCAATGTCATGGTGGACCTCTATCCCCAAATATTTGAAGGATTGTGGCGCCCATGTTAGGCCCACTTCTGGGAGTCTCTCCGGGGGGGCCCGTCTCAGATCTGAGAGTCTGGTGTATGCTCCTATTGCTTCCAAGAGGCAGGGCAGGTTAGTGCGGGGGTTTTCTACGAACAATAACATATCGTCCGCGTACAGCGAGATTTGATGGAGCACCCCGTCCACCTCAATCCCCGTGTCTCCATATTCTGCTCTAAGGAAGACCGCCAGTGGCTCCAGGGCCAGGATATATAACATTGGCGATAGTGGGCACCCTTGTTTCGTTCCTCTATAGATCCTCCATTCCTTTGAAATATATCTCCCTGTCTTAACCCTGGCCCTGGGCTCACTATACAGTAGTCTGATCCACCTGAGGAACCCTTCGCCAATGCCGAAGTGGGCGAGGACCCTCACCATCCACCCCCAATTCACCGAATCGAATGCTTTGACAGCGTCAAGAGACACTATCGCACGTTCTCCCCGTCCCTGGTTCGTTCTATCTATCACGTGGTGTAGTCTATGGAGGTTCCATGATGTGTTCCGCCCAGGAACGTAACCTGTTTGATCAGGGTGTATCAATGTGGGGATCACCCGCTTCAGACGGTTGGCTAGAGCCGCCGTTAGTATCTTAACGTCCTGGTTTATAAGGGAAATTGGCCTGTATGCCGTGCACCTTGTGGGCAGCTTCCCTGGCTTAAGGATCGGGACGATGGTTGACTCCGACATGCTAGCCGGTAATCGTGCACTTTCATATGCATCTAGGTATGTCTCCAGTAACCTTGGGGTGATAGTGTCTTTGAACTTTTTATAGAACTCTCCTGGGAGTCCGTCCGGGCCCGGGGACTTGCCTGTGGGAAGCTTTGCTATTATACCCGCTATCTCTTCCTCTGTGAGTGGGGCATCAAGCATTTGGGCCTGCTCTTCTGTTAACTTTGGCAACCTTATTTCTGCTAATGCATCGGTTATGTCCTCAGGGTCTACCTCCGGGTTGGGGGCATATAGTTCCTCGTAGAACTCCGCAAATAAATGATTGATGTGCTCTTGGCCCCTCACCTCCTCCCCTGTCTCGTCTTCTATCACCGTAATGGGTTCCCTCTTATTTTCTTGCCTAGTGAGCCAGGCCAGGAGCCTACTGGGTTTGTCCCCCTCTGCATGTAACCTTTGTAAATACCTCCCATAATTCAACCGTCCCAGCTTCTCCCAGAGTTCTATGCACCCCATTCTCAACTCCATCAGTTCCTCTGGCTCCTCCCCCGCTGCCTGCGCCCTCAGTTCCTCTATTCCTATCTGCTTTTCTAGGTCGTTGAGTTCTGCTATGGCCGCTCCCTTTAAACCGCCCATTTTACCAATCGCTGCCCCCCTTAATACCACCTTGAACGCATCCCAGAGCGTGGCATTACTCTCCACACTCCCTGTGTTGCGTTCAAAGTAATCATCTATTGCCCCCTGTAGGTGTTCTTGGAATTCTCCCTCGTCCAGAGCTTCTGCCCGGAGTCGCCACGTAGGTATCGGGGCTCTCCCCTGTGTGTGTGCCCATGATGTCAGTATTGGAGCGTGGTATGAGAGCGTTCGGGCTTTAATGCTAATTCCTGTGAATTCGTGTAGTGATTCAGTGCCCGTGAGTATGTAATCTATCCGTGTAAATGTTCCGTGGGGTGCACTGTAGTGTGTGTACCCTCTTCTCGCCCCGTGTACCTGTCTCCAGACGTCCGCCAGCTTCAGGTGATCTAGTGCCCTCTGTAGTTCCTTGGCTGGTGGTGCTGGCCTCCTGAGCTTGTCATCCGATCGATCCAGGAGCGGGTTCAGGGCGCAGTTGAAATCCCCGGCCCAGATGAACATTGTGTCTCTGTACTGGGCTAGTTTAGGTGTAAGTTTTCTGAAGTACTCTCTCGTGTCATGATTTGGAGCATAGGTGTTCACTAGGCACACTTCCCTATTCTCCAGCATGCCATGCACTATCACCGTTCTTCCTTCTTGGTCGATCTCCTTTTTAATGAGTTGGAATGGCACTCCCGGGGCGATCCAAATCAGTACCCCTCTTGCATAGTTGGAATATGTGGCACTATACACTTGCCCTCCCCATTTTTGATCGATCTTAGACTGCTTTTCTCTTGTCAGGTGCGTTTCTTGGAGCATTGCTATCTTGACCTTCATTTTGTTCAGCCAGGCGTAAACTCGCAGTCTCTTGATGTACGCGTTAAGGCCTCTCACGTTCCATGTTGCTATCATTAACTCATCCCGGCTCATGGGTGTTTGCAGTCCTGGCCTCGTCGTCCCATGGCCCTGTTTGTTTGCCCATTTCCCTGCTTCCATGTTCACTGCTGCTGACCGGGATCACCCGCGTGGGGCTCGCTCTCTTCTCCTCTTGTAGGCCCCGTCTCCTGGGTCCTTGTTGTGGTTCGCTCCAGTCACTGTGTGCTGGTGTCTCCCCATCATAGTCTTTAACCATTCCTTCAACGCCAATGCCGTCTTCCGATTCTTCCTGTCTATCGATAACCTGAACTGTAACTAAAAAACAACAACAAACGCCCAGCCACCCTCCCCCTGCTCGGGCCTCGCCGCTTCTCCTGCCTTGCTCCTCTGGATGAGGCCGGCTTGCTGCAGCGTAATGCCTTAAAACTGGCATCTGAACTCTCGTTCGCACTTCTTGGGGGTGCGTCGTACTAGGCTAGTGCGGTTTGTTAGGGTTGGTTGCTCCCTTCATATTTATTGTCCTGTTCCTAACTTCTCATTTGTTTGATACTTTGCACCCTTGATTCTAATTATCTGCGGATTTCTCGCCCGGGCTGGGCTCTGCCTCTGTTAACGTTTCACTGCTCCAGTTGGGGGATTCCATGGGCATCCATCCTCATATTTGCCTCTTCCGTGGACTCGAAGAAGTGTGTCTTCCCCTTGTGTATCGCCTTCAATTTAGCCGGAAACAGGAGCATGTATCGTATCTCTGCTTTTCTGAGGCGTTCCTTTGTGGGGCCGAACTGTGCCCTTTGTTTTTGGACTGTCATTGTGTAGTCCGGATATATGGTAATCTTGGATGAATTTCTGATAATCTCTCCTCCCCCCCTCGAGAACGCCAGTATCTTTTCTCTATCCTTACAGTTCATAATTTTAGCGATCATGGCTCTGGGAGGGGCCCCCGGCTGGGGTCTTCGCATCAGTGCTCTGTGTGCTCGCTCCACCACAAAGCCTTGGGACAGGGTTCCAGCTCCGACCTCCTGTAGGAGCATATTCTCGATATATTCCGTGGGGTCGTTCCCTTCCTCCCCTTCCGGAACCCCGATTATGCGGATATTATTTCTCCTTGCCCTCCCTTCTGCGTCTTCTGCTCTCCTTTCCAAGATCTTGACTCTCTGGAGCACCTCCGTCAACTGGGTCCTCGTGGTGGCGGAGTCCACTGTGTTCTGCTGTACCTGCTGCTCCGCTGTTGTCACTCTGTCCGCCAGGTTTCTCGCGTCCTGGCGAAGGAGGCCTACGTCCACCATGACTGTGTCCAATTTTTGTTCCAGAGATGCCTTCAGGGCCCCTATGGCCGTATCCATTTTCTTCTCAAGCGTCGCCTGTAGGGTGGCGATTGCCTCTAGGATTTGCCCATCTTTCCCTGGTGGGTGTGGGGTGTTGGCCTCCACCAATGCTGTCTCCGATGAATTCGGCTGCCTATTGTCTGGTGCTTTGGCAAAGTGATCCATGCTGACTTGTTTTGTTTTCCCCTCCACCTTCTTGTTGGGCATACTCGCCGTGCGGGCCTTGGGTACTGCACTGCACTGCTTCTTGTCCGCTATCTGTGGCTTGTACACCGAGTCTGTGTGGGGTCCGGTTCTAGTTGGATGGGGGCTGCCCGTTGTGCTATTCTCCTCCCGCCAGGGGTTCCCTGTGTTGTCGGGTGTTTCCACACGCCTCCCCGGGTGCCGTGCGGGCCCGCAGGCGCTCTCCTCACCTGCTAGCTGTTGGATCTCTCCGGTGCCCTGAGGTGGTCCAGCGGAGAGCCGTCTCACCCCTCTGCTCTCTCCTGGGTCCCCAGTTCTCGTGCTAGCGAGGCCGGCAGGGGCTGGAGGTGACACTGTCCTCGGCACGGATCTTCCTCGGCTTGCGGAGCTTGTTGCGTTCCCTCAGCGCCGCCTTCCCGTGACCGCGACCGCGTCCTGTCGCCGCTGCTCTCCTCTCACCAGGCGCTCGCTGTTGCCGTTCCGCTGCCTGGGGGGGCGTATCCTGCTCTCCTCAGCCGCCCTTCCGCGGCCCCTCTTCCTTCCTTCCCGGGTTCGCAGCTCCGAACTACAGCCTTTCGTAGTCTCCCGCTCTGGGTCTCTGGGCCGTTGGCTGTGTGTTAGCGGGCCGCCATCTTGCTTTCGATGCTCCGCGTGTTTGCTGCCGTTTTTCGCCTCGTTCCCCAGTCCCGATCTCCCCAGGGCTTGGATCGGTGGTCGGTGGATCTTCCTACACCCGTCGGTAAATTTTCCAGCCGAGTAAGTTAGTTTTAAAGCGGATTAAATCAGGATCGTTCGGGAGCTTCCCTTTCGTGCTCCTCACCGCATGGCCGCCTAGCCACGCCCCCCAAGCACACTTCATCTTTATGTTACTTATTATGTTACCTATTGCAATAACATTACACACATTCTTGCTGTTTTACCTCCATATCCAGCTTTAATAAAAAGTTACGCCAACGTCATAACGTTTCTTGGAAATCCTAAGAACAATCATATTATTTTTAGAATAATTATAACAATCATCTTGCAGTTCGTAATGTAAAGGTATGATTCATAGATACACACATAGTTTCACATTAAAAGTCTTAGCAAAAATGAGGAAGTTTCAGAATATAAGAGGCTTATTGCCATTAATAAAATTAATGAGTTTCCATAGAATAATAATTGTGGTGTAATTCTGCATTATGACTTGTGTTTTCCTCCTGATTATTATGACATTTAGACATATTACGAACAGCATTTTTTATAATCTTACTTGTCATTTATTTTGATTTAAAAGGGATGTTGGGTGAGTTCATAAAGATATAAATACGTATCATGATAATAACTATGGTATCAGCACATGAGGAAGGTGTAAAGAAGAACGATTGATGAAAGCTGATATGTGTGTTCCCTTATACCTTATGCTTTTGGAACCTCTAACATAGTCATAGCAACAGATGTATCAGTGAAAAGGGCACATTGCCTGACACACCCTGCACTTTGCCTAGCCAGAGAACAGTTCCGAGGCAGAACAGCATCCATAGTGTGGGAGAATAAAGTGACATATCAAAGAGAAGATAATTGTGTACACAACATAAAGTCAAGAGAAAAGCCAGAAAACAATGCATCAAATAATAAAATATGAACATCCTGGAATAAATGGATCAGGAATTAAGATTGAAGAAAATAAGATGTTACAATGAAAGGATAAAAATAGGAAGGAAATACGAGAATGATGTGGAAGACATCAACTACAAATTAAAGGAGCAGTGCTTACTCCTGAAGGATGGGCTGATGGATTGGTTGTGTGCAAAGCAACAGCAAGTAGTTGTGGCAAATGCAGAAAAGGAATGCAAAAACCAATGACCTAAGGTTGAAAGATTGTCGACATTGTTTGACAATGAGGGAGAACCATTGCAGATACTACCCCTGAAGAGTTCGTCTTTATGCTTCAGAAATAATGGCACAGTGAAAGTTGGAGAAAATTGCAAGTGGGGCTGAGTTTTTGATATTTCAGGCATGAAGGAAGGAACAGCAGTCCCGATGGACCATTACTGGGCCTCTGGATCAAGGGCATATATAAAGTTGCACCAAAATGTGGAGGAGTGTATTCATTGGTACTGATAAGCATACCATCCTTTGTAGGACCACAATGTGACCTGTATATTACAGACTTCCCAAAAATGGACACGCACCTGAGGAAGAAAAGATTGTTTCATCGAAGCAGACAGAGGAGAGAAAATTACTTCTCACCAAAATCAATATAATACAAAGCCTATTATGACATTCCAGATGAGCATAAGTTGTTCAGCAGAACAGCAGTTATAGTCACAGCTACATTCCTGCCAGAAATTCAGACTGCAGTAAATGCTAAGTGGTTACAGATAACCAGATGGGAGCTGTTGCAAACTATCAATTCAACAATAAAAGGATGTAATGCCATCAGAGAAGAGTTGAGGGCAATCAGGCTCATGGGCCTCCAGAGCAGGTATGTCCTGGACTTAGTTACAGCAATGGAAGGAGGTATCTGCGCCAAGATCGGGCCTTCTTGCTTTACATTTACACCGGCACATGATGAAGAAAATGGGACTTTGACAGAAGCAGTAACAATGTTGACAACTTTGCACACAGAAATGGTGGATGAAGTAGCCAAGACTGAGGAGGACAGCTGGTTTTCATCTCTGTTTTCATGGATTACAACTTGATTAGCAAATGTCTTCAAATTACTTGGAGCAGAACTAGTGTTGGTATTGCTTGATTTTGTCTCACAAGGATCATCTTGGGACAATGCCAGAAGCCAGCCAAGAAAGCTATTGGGATGGAGATCATTATTGATATAGACATTGGAACTGGGGAGCAGATGCAAAATGAGGAAAGTACCTATGAGAATATAAAGAAAAGTACCCTTGCACCTCCAGGATTAAAGTTCTACTAGCCAATGGATCATAAAAAATATGTAGGAAGATGAATATTCTGTCAACCATCAGGAGATTGCTGCCATATGACCTGGAGTGTGGATGAACATATAAAGAATGTAGGTCACCTAAGGAGGGTGACAATGATATGGGTCCCAAAGAAAAGACAGTATGAAGAGATGTTAAAGGAGAACGTAGAAAACAATGTGGTACTTAGCGTGTACGAGAGACGATGTGCACTGAGACAGCCGTACCAAATGTACCGTTGCACGGAACAAGTTGCTCCAGTGTCCACAAGAAAGGAAAATGTCTTGCCTACTATCGTCACCTAGAGCCTTGGTTCCTCTTGGGGTCTGGTGTCACTGAGAGTACTAAACACATCAGGTCGCTCTGTGAGATGTCCTATTGTGGATATAAAGGCATCCCTGTACTTGTGAAAGGATTTCCTAATACCACAGGCACACTCCCTCGCATGTAAAGTGTGGAAGGATGCTGTGTGGAAGGATGTCAGCACACACCATTGGACATCATGGAGCGCTGAGTGAAATCTGATGAGGTCAGAGTGATGTCATAAAGCAAATATACAAAGCCTTACTGAAACTATATGAAAATGCTTAAAAGAGACAATGTAATTGGAGTAACAAGAGAGACATGTACCAAATGATAAAGTAATCATGAATGCAAAAGAAGACAAAATAACTTGCTGACCAATAAGTGTAAATACGTAGTAACGCAAGATATAAAAGACATAGGGCCTCATCACGACTTTGGCGGTAACCCTTAAATCCGGCGGTCGTGCTCGCTATTACTGCCGGATTTAAGGGTCCGCCAAATCAGGACTTCGGCTGATTTCGCCCCAGCTCTTGGCTGGCGGGAAATCCGCCAAAAATTCATGCTATTACCGCCGGTGGATTTGGTAAGAGCGCAAATTTTCCCCATTGAGCCCAATGGGGAATGGGACATTCCCGAATGGGCTAAATGGGGAATGGGGAATTACATTATCGTCAAACTCATGATCCGGCGCTATTAGCGCCGGGGAGTTCAGCGGTAGGGCTAATACCGCCGGAGGTAATACCGCCGGCGTTACCGCCAAAGTCGTGATCAGGCCCATAGAAGCTTGCTATAGAGGAATATATAATGTGGCTAGGATGGCCATAATTGGAAAATTTACACCCGCTTGCGTCAAGATTCAATACAGCTACCTACAAAACAGATCAGGGTTGAAGAGTCAGGAGATTCTGGAAGAACAGCTTTGTGTGCAAAACAGAGAGGAGTCTATGTTGGCTTGGGATCAAGGATGCTGTTATGCTATAGAAATAGCTGCAAAGCACAAAGGGAGACAGACAGATAAGCCATAGATGAGACATATTTCTCTTAGAATAAAGAAGAATAAAACATCCGCAAGAGCCAAGTATTTGACAATAAAGAGTGTATAAAGTCTATACAGGGTAGAATGAGCAAGTCTCTAAAGGACATGAACAGCAAATACACTCAGTATAATTAAATCAAATAGCAGTTAATAAGAGGTCAAAATGGACAAATTTGTGGCCTCTTCATATATGGCCCAGAAGTCAAAAACAAGGGTTATTCGTTGAGCCTCAGATGAAGATAGTGATGTGCTTGAATGTCCCAGAACAGAGAGCAGGCTGCAAGGTGAACTACAGACAGGGTCGGAATAGGACAAGAAAAAGGCCTGGTCACCCAAACAAAAGTGGCCTTCTCCTTGCCTGAAAAAAGTGGCCCATGCCTCACCTCACGACCCCTCTGATGACATCATCGGAAGTGATGTCATTTGACCCCCACCCCAAAGTGACATCCCAGGAAGCGATGAATAATGACCTTTCACCCCTTGACAAAACAGGAAGTGGCATCAAATAGCATTGTTCCTAAGTATACTAAATTATTGTGAATCCAAGCAGACGTCCAAGGCCAAATGATATGTTACTGTATAGCACTTAGGATTAAGGTCTTTTTTATGGAACAAATATGCATACAATACCACCCAACCTGTGTTGGTACTCATTTACGACCTAAGAAGGATGAAAGGTTTTTTGAAAAAAAAAAGAAAAAGAAAAAGAAAATAGAAAAAAAAAATGTCTTTTTTCTCTATTTTATTTTCTTCCAAACCGGCCCAGGCATGGCCAGAAACCGGCCCCCACTTCCCAGGGACGATTTCGGCCCGGCCACGGGCCGAAAGGCCGAGGGGCCAATCCGACCCTGACTACAGATGGGGCAAAAATGGGAATGGGGAAGGGTAAAATGGGGAATGGGGATTTACCGCCCCGCCAAGGTCGGAATGGGGCGGTAAATCCGCCAACCCCCATGGCGCTATCGGCAGCTTTCCGCCGTGCTCCATGGTGCATTTTGCACCGCGATTTCCGCCAGGGTCGTAATGAGGCCCAATATGTTTAGAAAGCCAACAGACCCAATGGGCACCAGGGCTAGAGAAATAAGAGACTGACCAAGAAAGATAGAATGGGAGGGACGAAGGGAAGGACAGATGGAGAGTGGAAAGTGTGTAAAGAGGAGAAATAAGAGACTGAATTTGAGGGGATGAGTATAAAAACAATATTGCAAGTGGTAAGGTGACAGAACAAGAGAATGGCAGTCAAGCCCAGAGAGGAAGAATGGAGACAGAGGTGGTGCAGTAAAAAGAAGGAGGAGGGAGCACAGCAGAGAGCTAATGGTGGGAGAGACCGTATATACAAGAAGTGTGATACAGAAGTGATTAAAGGAATGGTTCGATCAAAATTTTTTATTGCCCCTACGGGTCGGCCATGTGTTTTTAAGCCTAAGTCGCTCGATTTTAGAAAAATTTCCTATTGACCTTAGCCGAGTTTTCGTCCATTAAACGCACGCGAAAGCAGGCATCAGGGAGATGCCATTTTGTGATAATCCTATCATTTCCCCCATCGCCCTGGCTGACCTGCTTTTGCGGCACTAAATCATATCCCCCGCCCCTGAGCCTGTCATCAGCAGACGCGTACCGCCCATTTCACAACGCCAAAGCACGTCTCGTGTCAACATTCGCTGCGCTTCAGCTAATGATGTGTCGCAATGGAAATGGCAGGACGCCTCTTTCCTCAATAAGTATAAACAGACCGTTTCACAACACACAGCAGCAGATTTCCAATTCCATTTCTCTCTCTGTGCTACTTTGAGTATTCTGTGACTCGTTTCTGTGCTTTGGTCAGCTACCTTCGTTGCTTGTAGCCCGTGTGAACAGATACCAGTACCACCGCTATCAATTATTTTAGTTTGTGTAACACACAATGGATACAATAATGCCCTACATGTACGAGCCCGAGTTTACCGAGGAGGAACTACTGGAAAGGGAAACACGCGAAAACGATGGGTCTTCGGACGGCAGTTGGGAGGACGATTCAACAGCTGATGAGCCTGGACCTAGTCGCATGGACGGTGTTTCCACCTGGTGCACATGCAATCGGTGCGAGCTAATGCCAACCGAGGAGGAGAACTGTTGCTGCTGTGAAAACTCGGGATGCGTGGCCTACATTTCGGAAGGCCATCCACGGCCGCAATGCATCACCGAGCTGCCAGACTTCAGCGCAGCCTGGCTCACACGGAACTTCGCACAACTGTTCGTCCTCGTAATCCGAGTAACGAGTAAGTATACTCTGCTTGTCATGCCACTCCCATTTCATGGTCTTCTACTATATCCAAAATTACATATACATATCATTGTAACGCATGAAAGTCGTTCAATAGTGTGCAGTGTCTAGATAGCATTTGTCCGAGCAGAATTCCATTAGTTACACTAATTGTCATTGACAACAAACGTTTATAAAACTTATCTTGGTTATTTAAAAACAGTTTGTATCATTCTTTTTCACAGGTGGTACCGGCTGTTGGCCTATCGTTCCTTTACATGGTGGCTTCACGGGAGGCTTGGACACCGCGTTCGAAGAGTGATACCCGCCTGTGCCGTTCGTGCCATAAGAGAAACGTTCCCGAGTGACAGCGGTCAGTACAGGGGATTTTCTCTCGCTGTGCTGCAACCTGAACTGTACAATGTGTAAAGTTTTGTATTTTTGTGTCATCAAAATAAGCTGCAAAATAAAACACCACATATATTTTAACAACGGTTGTTTCGATTTTTTAAATCAATCAAGTGTGTCTCCATTCAAGGATGGACATCAGACACCTGTGCTCGGAATGGGTGAAGTTCAGGTCACTGTTAAGCGGGGTGATCACTATCCAAGCTAACATAATATATTATCAATAATGCATGCACTAAATAACACTTGTTCAAAGTCTTTCAGTCGGTTATGTCTCTATAAAAGTCACACATATATCAATACTATCAATTAACATTGGATTATACAGGCCTTAGGTCAAGGGTCTTGACCACTAAAATACACTGTTTGAATTGTTGGTCTGTGCTCACAAGAATCTCCGATATGTGGCATTTGTTATTGATAGGCAACGATATACTGCAGTAGGGGTCTAATGTTAGTTGGGGATCTGCTAGGTGGGCATCATGGCGTGGTCAGTGGTCTGGCACATGAAGAGAATACCTTGCAGGGACACAGGGTCAGAATGGCAGTAACTTTCCACTGGCGAGGGTGCGTGGGCAAGGACATGTTTGTGGAGATAAACCAGCCATGTGCTTGGTTCAGGCGGTTCACACGCAGGACCGTGATCTCAGAGAGTGATGTGTTACATTTATTAGCTATTCAAATACCTCTGGAGTTTTCCAGTCAGAGTGGGAACGAGGCTGTGGGCCATGTGCTCTGCGCGCTGTACTATCGCAGTGAGGCCTGGTCACCAAAATGGAGTGGAAAGGGGGTACAAAAATGGATGCCCCGTGTCCTGCTCAGTGTTCCCATCTACGCGAATGTCAGGCAAAGTTAACATCACATAAGGGCAAGGGGTGAACCCACTACTGGAGGCACTTGGTAAGAGTTTCTACTGAGAAGTAAAGGATGAGAGGGGCCTGATGGCCCCTCGCTCCCACACACTTGCCTGCACGCCAAAAGGCGGTTCGCACCCGGGGATGAGAGCTGGCATGGGGGGCTGTGACGGGGGCGCAAACTGCCAAGGTGCCAAACAGCATGTACACTTCAAAAGGTATCCCATGCCCGGGGCCATCGCTCACATGGTCTCCTCAGACCCCGTGTCTCCAGGCAGGCCTCCCCTGAGGCAGGCCGCCCCCCTGCAATCCACTTAAGTGTGTCTCCATTCAGCAGTCTTCCTGTGCCTGATCTGCACGCCCCAGGCCCATCCATCCCACCCCCTCTATCAAATGCAGTTCGCACCCGGGGATGAGCGCTGGCATGGGGGGCTGTGACGGGCGCAAACGGCCAAGGTGCCAAACAGCATGTACACTTCAAAAGGTATCCCACACCCAGGGGCCATCGCTCACATGGCCTCCTCAGACCCCGTGTCTCCAGGCAGGCCTCCCCTGAGACAGGCCGCCCCCTGCAATCCACATAAGTGTGCCTCCATTCAGCAGTCTTCCTGTGCCTTATCTGCACGCCCCAGGCCCATCCATCCCACCCCCTCTATCAAAGGCGGTTCGCACACGGGGTTGAGCGCTGGCATGGGGGGCTGTGACGGGCGCAAACGGCCAAGGTGCCAAATAGCATGTACACTTCAAAAGGTATCCCACGCCCAGGGGCCATCGCTCACATGGCCTCCTCAGACCCCGTGTCTCCAGGCAGGCCTCCCCTGAGGCAGGCCGCCCCCCTGCAATAAACATAATACCACGACATACACACGTCATTCATTCACAAACACACCCCTGTTTCTAATACTTTATAAACCACTTGATATGTCTCATGAGAACATCTTTGTGCTTTGCAAGTCAACTCCTGAACCTTCTACTTGAGAAGCACTGAGATCTATGCTAATCTGCTCGTTGCTGTGCTATCTGTGACCGCTTCGAGCAAACTCGTCAGTGTGCTACCTGTGGCCATCTACCTGTTCTCCTGCAACATACTGCTCGGCCTGCTGAATCCAACTGTTTGTTGGTCAAGGTAAGGCCATGTATCCTAGTCATATTTCGGTCATTTTTACATTTCAATCTATTTGCTACTACAGTACCCAATAGAGCTATGGTCATTGGTCTCATTGCTATTGACTTGAGTTTCAATTGTTATGCTATCAATAGATCTATTTATTTTCATCTGTGTCAATTGTCATCGAATTGCATCCTTAGGGGGTCCAGTCTATAATGTAAGCATGGTTCCTTTTCGTGCAAGACAGAACATCCAAGGGACGAGTCACATGTTCAGAGTTTAGTCACATAATTTAAAACATTTCTGTAACTTATGCAAATACTAAGTCGCACATGATGAACTGGTATAGTTCCGGCAACCAAAACAAACCTTGCATTGAGCATGGTATGGTTCATTTACTTTTTTATGACATTTTTATTCATCAAGGTTTTATAATAATCTTGATATTTACTTTTCAGAATTTTCAACAATGCCTGCCTGTTCGATTAGTGGCTGCCCTTCGAAGACCCATGCTAAATCTGAAGGCACTACAATGCATGTATTCCCGAAAACTGTTGATCGAATAAGAGAATGGGTCAGACATTGCGGATATCCACTGGATGAGCAGGAAAGTAGAGTCCAACAAGTCTTTGAGGACAAGAGGGGTGATCGATTCTGCATCTGCAGCCGGCACTTTCCCTCGAACATGTACACCACATCTTGGGTAACAAAGAAGAATAAACGGCGATCGACACGAAAATTGCTCACAAACGCTATTCCCACTCTATTCGTCCAAAATCCGCCACTGGTGAGTCAAGTGTCCGTTTTTAGCTTTAGGCCTTGCGGTAGTGTGTAGGTAGCCGAATGGATTCATTGATATTTTAGGTGTTGTTTCCAATTTGTAATACTTTCGACATTGATATAAGTGTATAGCTTTTTGAATAATGACATTTATCAATATATTATTTTTAGATTTCATAACCCACAAACGAAATCTATATATGGGCACAGGGAACTGTGCTATATTGCGCATTACTCAAGTATTCTGTCTCCTTATATGGCAATTTTAAATATTGGCATTTCTTTATCAAACAATAATTTACCTTTACAACTTCTTGACAATCCCTTGAATCTGAAGCAAGAACATTCTACTTACGTCACGTGCTCGCAGTTATCAACCACTTCTAGCGCGTATCAGGTAATCATACTTGGCTATTCTGCTACAGACTTGTTTTATGCATGTCAAGTAATAGTTTGTATGTATCGTGTGATTATTTTACCAATTGTTTGGTTAGTGCTTTCCAATTGATATACACCTTAGTTGTCGTCCCCTGGTGTTTGTTTTCAGTTATAATTAGTGTTATCCATACTAATGCAAGTACTGTCTTTCAGGGAGATGCTGAAGCGTCCACCACATTGACAACAGCCCTAGATGTTCTTCAGCAGCCCGAGGTATGGATACTGACAGCTCAACTGACCGTGATCATCAGGACTGGAACACTTGTTGTTTGATTGTTCTACACCATGTTTCATTTGTGGTTAGCCGTTGATATGTACCTGTGCGGTCGACCCCAAGCGTGTGTTGTGTTTTCAATATTGTAATCCTTACTAATGCAAATACTATGTTTCAGGCAGTTGTTGAATCGTCAACCCACGCACTTGATGCAGAGCCTGACATTCAAGTAATTCCGGTGGAAGCGGGACCATGCGGATACGAATCTGCGCAACAGCTTTCGGAAGTGCGCACCACATTGACAACAGCCCTAGATATTCTTCAGCAGCATGAGGTATGGATACTGACAGCTCCATCGAGCGTGATCATATAACGTGATTCCATTTGCTATACTTTCTTCCCTATTAACGCAAGTACTTTGTTTCAGGGAGATGATGGAGCTTCCACTACAATCACAAGATCCCATTTAGATGATGCAGATGTAAAGAAATCGTAGAAATAAGTCGATTAAATCTGATCATTTGTAAATATTCCTTGATTCTTTTAGACAATGCAACATTTGTGGTTATCTCTTTATATGTACCTGTGCCATCGACCCCAAGTGTGTGTTATGTTTACGATATTGAAAACCATACTAACGCAAGTACTGTGTTTCAGGGAGTTGCTGATGCCTCCTCTTCAATACAATCATTCGTGGCAGTCCATGTAGAGCCAGACGTATGGATACTGATGGCTCCATCGAACTAGGTCATCAGAGCTCGAATACTTGTCGTTTGATTGTTCCACACAATGTTTAAATCGTGTTTGGCTATTGAGATGTACATGTGTGTTCGTCCTCACGTGCGTTTTATGCTAACAATATTTTGATACACAGTAATGAAAATACTATGTTTCAGGGAGTCGATGGAGCCTCATTCCGTGTTGTCTATGCAGATACAGAAAATATAGTCGTTGCAGCGCAAGAGGAAGGGGAGACATGCAGATACGTATCGGAGCAACAGCGTGCAGATGTTGAAGGTCGAGTCAAAAAAGTTGCAAAGAAAAGAAACAAAAATAAGGTTAGTTACAAACAGTTCATAACTTTAGAAATTTTTTTGTGCTGGGGACTATTTTATGTTTTCTTCCAGTCTATTGTACTATACTTTATCTTGTGTTTAAACTGAACATCCCTTTTCCAATCTGTCCTCTAGTTACCCGTGGGTCTACGAACTATACATACACAGACAGTGAAACGAATGAGAGATGTTGCTTGCCAGACCATTTACACTATTGAGGAACTATTGATTCAGACGCGGCATATTGTGACGCGGGATGCTCATGTCCAATGGCCAGAACATGAAATGAATGTGTCCGGAGAATCCAGTAAAGTTGTATTGGACCATTGCTACAGTACGACCGCACCGCCGCAACAACATGATACTGGATGTATTGAAGATAGCTCTGAAGTAGTCGCAGATCAATTCACACAATCTACACCCGCCAAAAAATTGCCACCAAAAAAGCTGTCGACATTGTTGTGTTCTCCCATCAATGCTGAGGTAGCAGATGTTGAAATGCAGAGAATGAACCAGCAGCAGCATTCACCGACGCATCAGAACTTGATAGCAGCGATATTTCTTTCAAATGTGGTGATATGTCCTAAACGTCACAGGCCGAAACAACTTTGACGCAGGATGACAGTCTAATGAAAGAGGGCAAATACATAGTGTGTTTAATGGATATTATAAGTATGCTGAAATGTGGGCATTCCGTCAGAGGGAAAGTATGTGAAAAGCCATTGATTCATGTGACTCGTCAAAAACAAGGCAGTAACGTCACAATACATGCCGCCTGTAGATTACATCATACGTTCTCATGGTCTGCACAACCGATGCTGGGGAAACTGCCAGCAGGCAATCTACTGTGTGCAGCTGCATCACTTTTTAGTGGCTCCAGTTTTAGAAAGTTAGAGTCTTTCTTTCAGTTTGTGGGACTCCATTTCATTTCAAAAACGCAGTACTACAAATACCAACATGATTATCTGTTTCCGGCCATTAGTGATGCTTGGAAAATTGAACAATTGTCTCTAGCAAGTACATTCGAAGGCAAACGATTCAGGCTAGCTGGCGATGGACAGTGCGACAGCCCTGGATTTTCTGCCAAGTACTGCACCTACCACTTTCAGGACATGGATAGTAAGAAAATTGTGAGTTTGGTGGTCGAGCAGGTAACGCAATGTACATCCTCAGCGGCCATGGAGAAACTAGGATTTATAAAATCAGTGGAATATCTACAATCGAGGGGATTGCACATCGACCTCATAGCCACGGACAGACACGTTTCAATTGCCAAGACAATGAGAGAGCAGTTCCCACATATTAAACATCAATTTGACGTATGGCATCTTGCTAAATCAATCAATAAGAAAATCTCGGCTGCAGGGAAAAAAAAAGGTTTGGAAAGTATTTCAGAGGGGTCCCAGTCTATCAGCAACCACCTTTGGTGGAGCTCCAAAACTTGTGAAGGGTCAGTGGAAATACTACTTGAAAAATGGCGGTCACTGATGCACCACTGTACCAACGTGCACCGCTGGTCAGAAAACCTACATTTCCACCAATGTGAACATGGCCCTTTATCCCCACTGGAGGCACGGAAGAAGAAGTGGTTGAATCCATCTTCAACGACACACAAAGCCATTGAGAAGATTGTTTTCGATAAAACTCTATCAAGAGATTTGAGGGGACTGACACAATTCTGTCACACAGGAGGTTTGGAGGTGTTCCACAATATGTGCCTAAAGTACAGGCCAAAGCGCTTGCATTTCAGCATACAGGGCATGAGACATAGGACTCTACTTGCCGTCTTGGCCCATAACGAGAATCTCGGCCATGAACAATCTAGGACTAAGGGTAATGTAAGGATGCCTCGCTACACTAAGGCCTTTTCAAAAAGAAGTAAGCAATGGGTGATCAAACCAGTCTATGAGGAAATGGAGTTTGACTTTGTCAAAAGCCTTATTGTTGCTGTATTAGAGAAGCACAGATATGGAATTTCGAACGTTTCTGTGCAGAGCACTGATCCATTGCCAGCCAACATTGCCACTGTGCCATGTCCATCCAAAGGAGAGCTGGTTGTGAAGTGCAAATCCCGGTTTAAATAATTGTAATACGATTGTCTTTTTGTAAATAAATTTTATTGTACAGTGTGCATACAAAGTACGCTAACCCTAACCCCTTCCTTCACCATCCTGGGTGTCATCTTTGAATTCTCTCTCTATTCCCCTCATATTGCTGACCTTGTCTATATGTGTATGTATATATTTTTGTTGATGTAACAAATTTTCACAATCTCTTATAAATGCTGGGCACTGTTAACCGAGGGGAGGCTTGCGTATTGCAAATAATAAAACAAACAAATAATAAATCTCACTTTCAACTCAACTCCTTGGGTACTTTATACTTTCCCTGACCTTCCCCAAAAATTTTTAAGTCTCAATAGTTATGGTTCTTTGGGGCTTCAAAGCTTGCAGACAACGAGGACAAATTTGGGGGCCTTAGAAGGCGCCAAGCGAGCCGTTGCAGATGGGAGAGAAGCCAGTTTGCATTTGCACATTGAGGCGCACTACATAGATGGATTCGAAACTTCAAGTTCTCACAGATGGCTTTACTACAGGATGTTGCAAAGAAAGAATGTTTGCTCATTTCTAGTGAAGGTCAGCGGCTTTGATTTTCAGCTCGCACCCTGAAGAGGCCCACAACTCGCACTGGCAGTATAAGGTTCTATTGTTTTTTGACCTTGAGAGACAGGGACCATGCAGAAAGAAATTCATTTGAAGGAGAGTTTGGGGGGTGCAATAACATAAGAGACGATAAGGCAGAACATTTTTAAACTAGACCGAGTTTCATGTTAGTTCAGTATACGAAAAATCGTTATCAAGAGCACAGTGGGATTTACGGACTGCTTTACGCAGAGACACAATGGAAATTGTAAATATAATGTAAGTAACTCTTTAGACGCTTTTATACTGGAATGAAGAATTAATGAATGGATGCATGAATAAATGAATGAATGAAGAGCTTTGAAAACGTTTGTGGGATCGTCCTTGTGGCGGGCACATTGGCATGCAGGTCCACATTCCACACGCATGTAGACAAAAAGTCGTTTCTCATTGTGTACTAACCTCGATTTATTTTGTTAGTTTTCGCATTGATTTTAGAGCCGAACATACTCCATTGCACTATCCTTGAAAGCAAATAGTTTCAGCTCGGGCGTAATAAATAAAATGAATAATATTAATAAAGATCGGCTGGCGAGACTAATTATACATTTTATGTTTTCAAAACAGATATATACTCCCCTTTTGCCACTGCCACCAGTTTCAGACACCGGCAGACGGTTTCTTCAGCCGCCAGCTGCAGCTTAATGTAAACAACTGCACCATTCTGATGATCTTATGGGACGATCGCCAAAGGCCCATATGCCCTTACGCGGTACTAGCGGCTAGAAGCAACATATCAACCTTTACGCTGGCTTAGTGCCTACTTGATGGAACAGCCTTGCGGTTCAACGTGCGACAAAAGTGCTTCTTTGAACGAAAACCAACACCCTGTGTACCATAAAGGAACAGCGCGTGACTCACGATAACATTTTACGGATTTGCGGATAGAGATAAAAGAAAATAAATGACTTTCGGAGTTCATATGGCAATTGCGGAATATTCTATAAACATTTAATGTCAAATAAATGTACTTTACCAAATTTACCGTGTTGCTGTTTGATTTTAAAGTACAGTTTCATATTTCGAATTGTGGTGTGCTGTGTTGTGAGCTGATCTGTGTTGGTTTCCGGGTTCTGTGTGAAGTAGCATAGAAGACGACTGGGCGCGTTTGCCTACGCAGCACAGTAACGTCACGGAGAGAGGCGGGGAATATGAATGTTTTGATAATGTCAGGCTCAGGGGCGGGGGATATGATTTAGTGCCGTAAAAGCAGGTCAGCCAGGGCGATGGGGGAAATGATAGGATTATCACAAAATGGCAGCTCCCTGGTGCCTGTTTTCGCGTGCGTTTAATGGACGAAAACTCGGGTAAGATCCATAGGAAATTTTTCTAAAATCGAGCGATTTAGGCTTAAAAACACATGGCCGACCCGTAGAGACAATAAAAAATGTTGGCCAAACCATTCCTTTAACAGACATGGTGGCAGGGACAAGTAATTAAAAACATTGATAAGGATGTGAGGGAGTCTACTGCTGAGCTACACTGTGTAAATCCAATCGAGAGTGACTAACATGTATGATGTCGGCTTCACCCTTTATGCTTAGGGTGGACCAGATTTAAAAAGTTAAAAACCGGGACAGGATTTAAAAAGTTAAAAACCGGGACAGGGCAACTAACATAAACGTAGGACTAACTCTTGAAAGTGGCTGTAAAGGCACTGCACTTCAGTAGCGTTTGGAGGACAGGGGGGTTTAAGTGTTACTGTTCAAAGAAACACATGTTATAATTAATTTATCACAAACTAACGCTTGTAAAATGCGGCATTTCTTCTGTGTAAGATTGTGCATTCCTGCCTGCCAGCTATGAAGACCTACTACAAAAACAATGGACCACTGCAGTTTCCAATGGGAACATAATCATGAGAAAGGGGGACAGAGCACCAAATACTGGGACAGTCGCGGCAAAACCGGAACTTCTGGTCACCCTATCCATGCTCCTGTCCTGGAGGGGGGCTTGGAAGCGTTGTACTCTCGAGTTCCCCCCTAGGGGCGTTCTTCCAGTCTCTGCGTGTTGCTTGTGTTGCATTGCTATCTTTCAGCTTGACTTTTCTTGCAGCGCCGCCAAGAGGCTCCGTCGGGGGTAAATGTGTGGGCTAACACCACATCCAATCAATCCAGAACGTGCAAATTGGTAGAGGAATATTGTAATATTGTAGCATGCTGCGCGCCTTCCTGTCGATGATTCAGGGCCTAAACAGAGTGTTGCCGTGGTGGGGTGGGGTGGTGGGGGTCTGGGCGGGGGGGTGGCGTGTTGACATGTACACAGGCCCCACAGGGGCGGAGAGAGGATGTATTTACTTACAAGAAGCAGATTTAATGGCTCGGAAAACTAATCCTACGAAAAATGTGTAAAAAGGGAGAGTATCACTTTTCTGGTGCACTAAGCTGAATAATGTCCTACACATTTAATTAAATCTCCTTTTAATGACTCCACTTCGAGGGAAAGCACTTTGTTTATCTAGCGCTGCTCAACACTATGCCATCTGCCCACACACCCGGCCCTCTCCCTGTGCCTCGCGTTTATTCTCGTACTTTCTTTAGCTCAAGGGCCACAAGGACTAGGTCGATCGCGCATTCTAGAAGCTACTGCTAACAGCAAAGCAGATGCAGGCATAGATCGAGGGTACCAATGCCAACATGAACTTCTTTACCAGTGATGACGCCAAACGGCCTCCGTACTTGATCCCTGCCAAGGCAACATACATGTGCGTCACCAAGACAGGACAAAGTGTCATCCTCAGGAACAAACACAAATGCACAATCGAGTCCAAACGCAACAATATCCAGAGAGGGTCGGAAAAAATAGCGTCCCATGGACCAGTCACAACTGCATCTTCAGGAGTAATCACTAATACGTCATCAGCACCAGCCACTGCTGTATCAGCAAGACAAGACAAAAGATCATCCCTAGGACGATATATAGCTGCACTATCAGAACCAGAAGCACTACAGCTTCAAGACCAGGCACCAACTACATAATCAGGCAGAGACACAACTACAACATAAGGAGCAGACACAACTACATCCTCAGCACCAGTCACTACTGCATCAGCAGGACCAGGCACAGCGTGAACTGATTTAGCTGTACCATCAGAACCAGATGCTCCCGCATCCTCAAGACCAGATGGCAACTACATCATCAGGACCAGCCACAACTACATCTTCAGGACTTATCACTAATACATCATCAGCACCAGACACGGCTGTATCAGCAAGACCAGACAAAAGATCATCAGCAGGACGAGATATAGCGGTACCATCAGAACCGGACGCACTGCATCCATGAGACAAGACGCCAACTACATCATCAGGCACAGACCACTAGAGCATAACGAACAGACCCAACCACATTGTCAGCACCAGAAACTGCTGCATCAGCAGGAACAGACAAAGGTTCATCCCCAGGACCAGACATAGCTGTACCATCATATCCAGATGCACTGCACCTCAAGACCAGACACCAACTACATAATTCGGCCCAGACACAACTACAACATAAGGAACAGACACAACTACATTGCCAGCACCAGTCTCTACTGCATCAGCAGGACCAGGCATAGCTGGAACTGATATGGCTGTACCATCAGAACCAGATGCACCTGCATCCTCAAGACCAGATGCCAACTACATCATCAGGACCAGCCACAACAACTTCTTCAGGACTAATCACTAATAAATCATCAGCACCAAACACGGCTGTATCAGCAAGACCAGACAAAAGATCATCCCCAGGACGAGATATAGCTGTGCCATCAGAACCAGACACACTGCATCCATGAGACCGGATGCCAACTACATCATTAGGATCAGACACAACTACGACATACGGGACAGACACAACCACATCAGGGACAGACAACTACATCTTCAGGACTAATCACTAATACATCATCAACACCAGACACGGATGTAGTAGCAAGACCAGACAAAAGTCATCCCCTGGGGCAGACATAGTTCTGCCATCAGAACCAGGCGTTTTGCATCCTCAGGACTAGTCGCCAACTACATCATCAGGATCAGACACAACTACCACATAAGTAACAGATCAAACTACATCATCAGCACCAGACACTACAGCATCAGTAGGACCACACAAAAGGTCAACCCCAGCAGCAAACATAGCTGTACCATCAGAACCAGACACAGCTGCATCATCAAAACCAGGCACCAACTACATAATCAGTATCAGACACTGCAGCATCACCACAACCACACCTGGCTGTACCATCAGAACCAGTCATATTGTAATCTTGAGCCCAGACACAAACTACATGATCAGGACAAGACAAAACTACAACATATGGGACAGGCACAACCACATCATCAGCACCAGACACTACTGCATCAGCAGGAGTACACAAAAGTCAATCGCCAGGACCAGACATAGCTGTACCCTAAGTACCAGATGCTTTGCATAATCAAGACCGGACAGCAACCACATCAGCACCAGGCACTGCTGTATCAGCAGGACCACAGAAAAGGTCATCACCAGGACCAGACATCGCTGTACCACCAGAACCAGACTCAACTGTATCATCAAGACGAGGCACCAACTACATCATCCATACCAGACACTACAGCATCAGCTGGACCAGACAAAGGGTCATTCCCAAGACTAGACACAACTGCATCGTCAGGACTAACCACTAATGCATCATCAGCACCAGACACCACTGCATCAGAAGGACTACACAAAAGGTCATCAGCAGGACCAGACATAGCTGTACCATCAGAACCAGTCACAACTGCATCATCAAGACCAGACGCCAACTACATCATCAGGACCAGACACAACTACAACATCAGGGACAGACACAACCATGTTATCATCATCACCAGACAATATTGCATCAGCAGCACCATACAAAAGGTAATCCCCAGGACCAGAAATAGCTGTACCATAAGAACCCGACACACCGCATAATCAAGACTAGATGGCAACTTCATCATCGGCACCAGGCACTGCTGTATCAGCAGGGCCAAACAAACAGTCATCACTAGGACCAGACAAAGCTGTACTATCAGTACCAGGACAACACCATCATCAACACCAGGCACCAATTACATCATCAGACACAACTAGAACATAAGGTACAGACACAACTACATCATCAGCACCAGATATTACTGCATCAGCTGGACCACACAAAAGGTCAACCCCAGCAGCAGACATAGCTGTACCATCAGAACCAGACACAGCTGCATAATCAAAACCAGACACCAACGACATAATCAGTACCAGACACTACAGCATGGACAGGACCAGACAAAGAGTTCTGCCCAGGACCAGACACAACTGCATCTTCAGGACTAACCACCAATACATCATGAGCACCAGACACCACTGTACCAGCAGGTGCAGACAGTCATCCCCATGACCAGACATAGTTGTACCATCAAACCAGACACAACTGTATCATCAAGACCAGACGCCAATTAGAGCATCAGCACCAGACACCGCTGTACAACCAGAATCAGTCACAATTGCATCTTCAAGACCAGGCATCAACTACATCACCAGGCCAGACACATCTACAACAAGAGATGTAACATGGACAAACACAATTGCATCACGAGAAAGAGGTAGAACTGCATCATCGGGACTAACACCATCTGCAGCAACAGAGACAAACATCTTGCAAAAAGGCCACCAGAGAAAGCTTTGCAGACAGATGCTATTGCAGCGTCACAAGCAAACACAACACAACTGCGACATCAGGTTCAAACACAACTGCAGGAGCTGATACAAGGACAGCTTCACAACCACACACAACTACAGCACCAATACCAAGCCTCAAATGTAGTAGCACAAGCACCGGAACAAGCACACACATATGCAAAGAGTGATGCAACTACTGCTTCATAATCAGACGGTATTTCAGCTTGAGTCAAACACAACTGATGCGCTGCAAAGAAATCCAAGTGCAGTATCTGGACCAAACACAACAGCCTCATCAGAAAAAGACTATGCGGTGTTGATGTCAGCATTACGCAGTATGCTTGTGACACCTGCTTTTATACTGTTTGGAATGTCTTTCCATAGTTGAAAACTGAAGAAAACGAAGTGCTTGAAATGAAGTGAAGCTCTGCAAAGCCTGAGAGATGGCATGTACTTTCCAGTGAAGAAGCCAACAGTTGCAGCTATGACCAGAGCATTATAAAATCATACAGTCTACAATAGGGTCAGTGAAAAGGGGTGGGTCCATTTTGAAATCACTGTCATGATCTCTGCTTCCAAAAGATCAGGACTTGCCCGACTCCCTTGGAAGCAGACCCATAACCCGGTTCCGAGTGCCAGCCAGTCCCAATTGGGACCTTTTGGACCCTGTCCTGGCGCCAGTGGCACCAGGCTCATAAAGATGCCCAGTCCCAGCGCTGGAAGCGCCGGGCTCATAATGCTTGGGTGGACTTACCTGCAGCAGACCATGCTGCTTACTTACCTGCCAGTTGAACCCCTGATCTTCTTCTGTTTGGGACTACTTTTCCTGTTGGGTGGGGCAGGAGCCACTCCCTAGGTTCAGAACACTGGAACTCTTCTGGAAAGCAGGAACTCTTTTCTTACCTAGGCGTGGCTGTGGAAGGAGACACCTAAGCACTACAGGAGGCTATTTAAACCACACCCGATGGATGAATCTTGCTTTGCGTTATTCTGCATTCTCTGCAGCAGAACGCTCATCGTGTCTTCTGCTTCTGATCCTGGGCCTAAGGGAACAAAGGCTTACCATCCTGGAATCCAGTCTTCAGCAGCACCTGCAAAGACAAAGAAAGAACAGGTTAGCACTACGGTCTTCAGTGGTAGCGCATCTCTTACCTGGTCCATCGGCTGTCACCAACGCCTCGCGCTGCATTCCGGCATCTGAAAGACAAAGGCTTACCTACTCTTGGCATGCTCCGGAGGTCTTCACACTGCATACCGGCATCTGAAAGACAAAAGCTTACCAGCTCTTCGCACGCTCCGGAGGCCTTCGGCGCTGCATCCCGCATCTGAAAGACAAAAGAAGGTGCGTTTAAAGACATTGGGCAACTTTATTACTCACGTGCCATTACTCCTTCCCACGCCGAATCCAGTGGGTATTCCAGCACCCTTCAGCTTCTCTAAAGCTCCGAACTTGTACCTGCAAGATAAAAGGGACAGTTAGTGCGCATCGTGAAGCAGGCTACAAGCGCTTACTTACGTGCTTCCAGGCGCTTCTATTCCTCACGCGGGTTCGATCCTCAACTCTCATCAGCCCGCCATCCGCCATCGCCGGAACCCTGCAAAACAAGAGATAGCATTACAAAAGACTTTTAAGACATTTGAAGTGCCCAGAACTTACCGTTCGTGCAGTTAACGACGGACAGCAGTCCTCTGAGGTCAAGAGGCCTGCACCCTTATCCAGTGAAGAAACTGGTTACGGCACCCTGCCCCGAGGCAGATGGAGAGCTCGGCGTTCACTTACCTAAGGTGAGGGCGTTGACCTTTGGGGTTCTACAGGAGAAGAGAAAGGGAAGAGGAGAGAGGCACCCAATAGCCCCAGTTCATTAATCCCATATTTTCTATCTGCAGACATCTTACTCTTCGAGTCAGACATACAGTGCACAGAAGTCCAGCCCAAAGAGCCAACCGTGTGTTACACATCACCTTTGAAGATACGGCATTCACCCAGTCAAGACCGGCGCCTCTGCGGGAATCAGGTGAGCGTTACAGAACGCAAAGCCTACCGCAAAACTCCCACCCAGGCGCTATGGAAACCTCGGATACCGACCAGCTAGCCCAGTTACTTGGGGAACTAAGAGCAGAAGTGCATGCAGCCCGTCAGGAAAGGAATGCTCTAAGAAGGGAACTGATTATTTCCAAGGAGCGAACAGACGATCTCGCTAGACAATTGCTACAGTCATAAGCCGGACAAACTCCGTTACCCGCATCAGGGGCAAATCTTCCTTCAACATCCTCTACGAACCCAGTGCAGATCAACCTACCTGGGAATGTACCTCTGGCTCCGCCCGAACGATTTTCTGGTGACCCAAAGAGGTTTGCAGTATTTATTAATCAGTGCCGGTTGCACTTCTTATGCCGGCCAGCAGCCTTTCCAACTGATCAAGCTAAGGTAGCTTTTGTGCTTTCGTACCTTAGTGGCAATGCGGCAGACTGGTCGATCCCTCTAGTTAATCAAGATGATCCGGTTCTCCATGATTTTCAAGATTTTCAGCTCAATATGGAAAAACTGTTTGCAAGACATTCACAGGGGCAGGCCTTGGACAATGAGCTCCTTTCATTGCGACAGGGTAATCAATACCTTTTGGCTTATATTGCGTCTTTCAACAGACTGATAGTGGAAACTCGATGGCCTGAGGACAAAAGGATTACGCTGTTTTATAGAGGTCTACGTGGGGAGCTCAAAGATGTGTTAGCCCAAGTAGTGAATCCCCCGCAAGACTGTTCGGACTATAGTGACTTAGTTGTTCGAATTGACCACAGACTGCAGAACAGGAAGGCCGATCGTTCCAAGTTTGATGCTCGAGTATTTTCCAAACCACCAACTCCTACCAAAGGAGTAGACTCCGGGGAACCCATGCAAATAGGGGGCCTGAAAGGACCACTAACACAAAAGGAGCGGGAAAGGAGAAAACAGCTGCAATTATGCCTCTATTGCGGAAACTCGGGGCACTTTCTTCGAGATTGTCCGGTGAAACCAGCCAAGAAGGCAGTAGGAGCTGCAGTTACCAGGGTCACAAACTCTGAGCAGGGAAACAACCTCACCCGACAAGAATAGAGGTCCTCTTGCCGAGCGTTAAAACCAGTTCCGTGACCTCGCATTTCGTGATACCTATGGTCCTCATTAGCCCTGAACATCCGGATCGATTACATGCGATTGAAGCTTACGTCGACAGCGGTGCCATCGGCAATTATGTGGATCATGAAATGGTTTTGAGGATGAATCTGACTCTTTGTCCAAAGGCTGTAAAGGACGTCATTACTACGGTGGATGGTACGGAGATAGCCTCTGGACCAGTAACGCATACCACCCAAGAAGTGACGCTAGTAAGTCAGGATGGACACCATGAGAAGATCGTGTTCGATGTGATCAAGGCCCCTCAGTTCCAGATTATTCTAGGAATTCCTTGGTTAGAGAAGCACAATCCTCAGATCGATTGGCGAGCAAGAACGGTTCAGTTTCCAGAATGTGTCTCTACTTGTCACCCTCGACCTGGTGTTGCACTGGCAGCAATTTCCTCGGAGGCTCCCCAGTTACCTCCTGAATACCTAGAATTCCAAGATGTTTTCCGGAAGGATCAGGCTAACTCTCTATGTCCTCATAGGTCTTATGACTGCCAGATAGACCTGATACCTGGATCTACTCCTCCTTGTAGTAGAATTTATGCCCTCACCGAGCCTGAGAATCTTCACCTCCGACAATACCTGGATCAATACCTAGCGAATGGGTTTATTCGTCCTTCCAAGTCCCCTGCTTCCTCAGCTTTGTTCTTCGTTCCAAAAAAGAAGGGGACCTTAGAACTTGTATAGATTATCGCGCCCTGAACCAGATCACCGTTAAGAATAGATATCCGTTACCTTTGATCCCTGAACTCCTGGACCAAGTCAGAAAAGCATGCATATATACAAAGCTGGATCTTAGAGGAGCCTACCACTTGGTATGAGTAAAAGAGGGCGATGAATGGAAGACGGCCTTCCGCACCAAGTATGGGCTATTTGAATATCAGGTCATGCCCTTCGGACTTTGCAATGCCCCGGCCGCCTTTCAATATTTTATGAACGATGTCCTCAGAGAGCTCATAGATGTGTGTGTTGTTGTTTACATTGACGACATCCTCGTTTATTCTTCATCGGAAATTGAACATCGGAAACACGTGAAAATGGTCCTCGAGAGATTGCGTCAACACAAACTTTTCGCTAAGTTGGAAAAATGTGTTTTCAACGTGACTGAAGTTGAATTCTTGGGATTCATATTATCACCTAGCGGAGTGCGTATGGATTCAAAGAAGGTCGATGCAATTCTCAAATGGCCATCGCCATCCTCCGTAAAAGGTGTTCAAAGCATGTTAGGCTTCGCTAACTTTTACCGCAGGTTTATCCCCGAATTCTCTCGAATAGTCCAGCCCATCACCGCCTTGTTAAAGAAAAACAAACGTTTTGAATGGTCTACCGAGGCGGAACAAGCTTTCCAGAATTTGAAGACTAGATTTATCTCTGCACCGATCTTAAAACATCCTCGCCCAGAACTCCCCTACATCGTTGAAACTGATGCTTCGAGCCTTGCCATGGGGGCAGTTCTATCACAAAAGGACCCAGTAAACAATCAGTTGCATCCTGTGGCATTTTGGTCCTGCAAATTCTCGCCTCCTGAAATCAATTACACTATTACTGATAAGGAACTTCTAGCTATCAAGTCCGCCTGTAAGGCTTGGAGGCATTATCTTCTGGGGGCCCGACACACTGTTACTGTGATTACAGATCACCGAAACCTGCAATATTTGAAAACCGCAAAAGCTCAATCCTCTAGGCAACTCCGTTGGGCACTATTCTTTGCCGAGTTTGACTTCATAATTACCTATCGACCTGGTACAAAAAACGGTAAAGCTGATGCCCTTTCTCGGATGGGAGTGGAAGAACATTTGATCAATCCTAAACCTGTACCTATCATTCCCGAACAAAGAATTCTAGGTGTAATCGCCACCCAATCCATAGAGGAAGTTAAGGATAAAGCCAGGCTACTGGTAACTCCAGCAGACATACAGAATTGGCATCTGCAGGGAAAGGACTTTACGGTGAAGGACAACCTATTATATTTCCAAGAACGGTTATACCTGCCCAGCACAGATTTACAGAAAAAGGTAATCTCTTGTTATCACGATTCTTTAATGGAAGGACATCCGGTATGACCAAGACCTCGGAAAAGATCAAGCGCTACTTCTGGTGGCCGTCTTGGAAAAAAGATATCAGAGACTTTATAATGTCCTGTGGAGTATGCGCCCAAAACAAGAGTCAAAAGGAAAAACCAGCCGGCCTCTTACGCCCTATTGACATCCCGCCTCGCCCTTGGCATACACTTTCTATGGACTTCATCACCGATCTACCTCCATGCTCCGGATACAATACGATCCTAGTAATCGTGGACTTATTCTCCAAGATGGCGCATTTCATTCTACTCAAAGGCTTACCAACAGCAGCAACTCTGGCCCGAGAATTTCTCGAAAACATCGTCCGACTGCACGGTTTTCCTTCAGTTCTAATTTCGGATCGAGGTAGTCAATTTATTTCTCATTTTTGGCGAAGTTGCTGACGGTCGGCTCAAATTGATGTGAGACTTTCGACCAGCCACCACCCTCAAACCGACGGACAAACCGAGAGGACCAATCAAACTCTGGAACAGTATTTGCGCTGCATGCTACAACAAACTGAAAAAACTTGGAAAGATATCCTTTGGATAGCCGAATATGCCTACAATAACTCTGTCCACTCGGAAACTGGGAAGACCCCGTTTTTTCTTTTATACGGTAGTCACCCTCGAACCTCGGAGTTGGATCCACTCCAAGATCTTGGAACACCAGCAGTAGACCACCTGCATTCTACAATCACCCAAGCCTTTAAGGAAGCCGTTTCTCACCTTCAAAGGGCTAAAGAACAATACAAGAAAGAAGCAGACCAACATCGGAAGGAAGCCCCCCAATATTAAGTAGGAGATCAAGTCTGGTTATCCACCAAATATCTACCTCTAAAAGGACCACGCACATTCAACCCAAGATACCTTGGTCCCTATTCCATCACTACCATAGTAAATCCAGTAGCGGTCAAGTTGGACTTGCCCCCTCACATGAAGATACATCCGGTCTTCCACGTCTCTCTATTAAAACCCGTGCAACCTCAAAGCCGACTAACTACATCTCCAAAACCTATTCTAGTTGATGGAGAACTCGAGTTTGAAGTCAAAAGCATCCTGGATTCCAAGATCTCCAAATCTAAACTATTTTACCTGATTGACTGGAAAGGCTACGGTCCCCAAGAAAGATCCTGGGAACCTGCAGAATATGTCCACGCGCCTCATCTAATTAAAAGATTTCATCGAACATTTCCTAACAAGCCCAAACCCCCGGAGAAGCCCGGTTTGGGAGGGGCCTTGAGGGGGGGGGGTGCTGTCATGATCTCTGCTTCCAAAAGATCAGGACTTGCCCGACTCCCTTGGAAGCAGACCCATAACCCCGGTTCTGAGTGCCAGCCAGTCCCAATTGGGACCTTTTGGACCCTGTCCTGGCACCAGTGGCACCAGGCTCATAAAGATGCCGAGTCCCAGCGCTGGAAGCGCCGGGCTCATAATGCTTGGGTGGACTTACCTGCAGCAGACCATGCTGCTTACTTACCTGCCAGTTGAACCCCTGATCCTCTTCTGTTTGGGACTACTTTTCCTGTTGGGTGGGGCAGAAGCCACTCCCTAGGTTCAGAACACTGGAACTCTTCTGGAAAGCAGGAACTCTTTTCTTACCTAGGCGTTGATTCCGGAAGGAGACATCTAAGCACTACAGGAGGCTATTTAAACCACACCCGATGGATGAATCTTGCTTTGCGTTATTCTGCATTCTCTGCAGCAGAACGCTCATCGTGTCTTCTGCTTCTGATCCTGGGCCTAAGGGAACAAAGGCTTACCATCCTGGAATCCAGTCTTCAGCAGCACCTGTAAAGACAAAGAAAGAACAGGCTAGCACTACGGTCTTCAGTGGCAGCGCATCTCTTACCTGGTCCATCGGCTGTCACCAACGCCTCGCGCTGCATTCCGGCATCTGAAAGACAAAGGCTTACCTACTCTTCGCATGCTCCGGAGGTCTTCACACTGCATTCCGGCATCTGAAAGACAAAAGCTTACCAGCTCTTCGCACGCTCCGGAGGCCTTCGGCGCTGCATCCCACATCTGAAAGACAAAAGAAGGTGCGTTTAAAGACATTGGGCAACTTTATTACTCACGTGCCATTACTCCTTCCCACGCCGAATCCAGTGGGTATTCCAGCACCCTTCAGCTTCTCTAAAGCTCCGAACTTGTACCTGCAAGATAAAAGGGACAGTTAGTACGCATCGTGAAGCAGGCTACAAGCGCTTATTTACGTGATTCCAGGCGCTTCTATTCCTCACGCGGGTTCGATCCTCAACTCTCATCAGCCCGCCATCCGCCATCGCCGGAACCCTGCAAAACAAGAGATAGCATTACAAAAGACTTTTAAGACATTTGAAGTGCCCAGAACTTACCGTTCGTGCAGTTAACGACAGACAGCAGTCCTCTGAGGTCAAGAGTCCTGCACCCTTATCCAGTGAAGAAACTGGTTACGGCACCCTGCCCCAAGGCAGATGGAGAGCTCGGCGTTCACTTACCTAAGGTGAGGGCGTTAACCTTCGGGGTTCTACAGGAGAAGAGAAAGGGAAGAGGAGAGAGGCACCCAATAGCCCCAGTTCATTAATCCCATATTTTCTATCTGCAGACATCTTACTCTTCGAGTCAGACATACAGTGCACAGAGGTCCAGCCCAAAGAGCCAACCGTGTGTTACACATCACCTTTGAAGAAACGGCATTCGCCCAGTCAAGACCGGCGCCTCTGCGGGAATCAGGTGAGCGTTACAATCACCTTATCCTTAACCCAAGCACATCTGCTTGGTTGTCAGTGTGTTGTGACCGTGTACCCCACAAGGGCTCTGCACATGTTTCTTGCTGCCACCACAGCACTCTCAGGGTCTCGATATTCATTAGATGGATGGTTTGCGACATCCTACGTCATCCAAAAAACAAAAAAAATACATTAAAAGTAA
Source organism: Ambystoma mexicanum (assembly GCF_040938575.1). NCBI lineage: Eukaryota > Metazoa > Chordata > Amphibia > Caudata > Ambystomatidae > Ambystoma > Ambystoma mexicanum. Next base: position 249,285,866 of record NC_090926.1, on the reverse strand, counting down.
ACAAGGTGTTGGGGTGTTAGTGCATGTGAAAGTTGATAGACTGAGAGTGTTGGAGTGTAAATTCCTCTATTGTACAAGTAGGGTCCATATGCACGGTGATCATGTGTCCTTGACCCACACACTAGCGTCCCATGTGCCTGCCACAACTTACGCCAAAACATATGTACTGAAGTGCCACAGATAAAACAAGAACTGCCATGGAAGAAACCCAATATCATAAAACGGAAGCTTTCTTCCTTGTTTGCTGTAGGAGCAGTGCAGTGGTTGAGCGAGTGGGCCACTGGAAGAGAACGAGAATAGAATGTGGAAATGTATGGGGCGGAGTTGGCCACAGTCCCCTGACAAGCCAAAGGGTGGAAAGATTGAGGGCAGGAGGGGGTTAGGCATAGGGGGCAGGCCAGGTTGCATCCCCAGGGTTTCGGAAGGTGGCAGGTTGGCACCGTCTCCCAGGCCTCCATGGCAACAAACAAAAGAAAGCCCAGGAACAAGGGGGGAGGCTAAGCCCAGGAAAGCAGAAGGTGTAAAATGATCAGGAGAGGGGTGGGAAGAGACCCAGCCCCCCAGGTACAAACAAAGGAAGAAGCCCACATAAAAAGGGCGGCCGTAGCACAGAGAGAGTACTGCAAGAGACAAGCAAATCCATCAACGATAAACTTGTCGAAAGGCAGCCAGAGAACTGAAGACGCAAGGTCCAGGTGTGGCCGTCATGACCCCCACACAACTCTCAGCCTGAAGACAGAGACACAACAGGTGCACCTCTTAGGCCCTTCACTGCCATTATCGATTTATCACAGATGTCAGACACGTTAATCTCCTAGACAGCCATTCCCAAACGATGATCTGGAGGAGATGGAGATGCCATCTATCAAACCAGTCGACTGACTGCAAATCAAGAAATTAAAGACGTCATCACTGAAATCACGATGTAGTCGTACTTAGACATGAAGTAAATAGTCATCCTTTCATGAAGTTACACAAACATGCATAGAGACATGAAAAACATGCTTATGCCTCACGCAGGTAGATGACAGACACACATACATATCTCTATATATACCCACATTCTTCGCCATAGCTGAACCGCAAGACGCCAATGTATATCTATACCAAGCATTCCCATGCTCGACTGCCACTAACATGGAAAGGCCATAAGGACAAATATGGAAGCTATAGGCCCACCGAACTGTATGAGGAAGGGGAAACAGGCTTTGAGTACATGCAAGGGCTGGCATGATCGCTGCAGCCAGAAGCAAGCAGAACGATGCACCCCGCCAAGTACGAGTGGAGATGGGAAAGTTCCTGGTTACCAAGATGATAAGTCACCTGCAAGAAATTCATGCTAGAATCCTCATAATTACAGGCAAGAGAGCTCCATTTTGTGATCTCAACACACGCAACCCAACAGGGCAAGACAAAGCCCATTCAATCAATGTAGACAGAGATAAGCTGTTCCCACCAAATCAGAGGTGGGAAGATACAAGTGTTGCTCACAAAATGCTAACTGAATGCACTCTTCCAGGCTTAGGGTATCATAGATGGTAACGTTAGGGAACACACAGCACCTCCATGTTCATTCTCTTTGCCTTGAAAAGGTACACTCAGCCTGATAGCCATCCAGGCTCCCAGGGCTGGGAAAACACATTCTGCCCAATCAAGAGTCACCTTTCACTTGAAGATATATTATGTTGCAGGAGCCAATGGTTGGGACCCTGCAACATTGTAGATTGATACATGTAGAGGTGGTCCCAGGAGAAGCCACCAGATATGGCTACCGAATAGTAGAATTTACCCTGATAGGATACACACATAGTCCGCCTAAACAGACCAATGTCAGCGCCCAATAGGTTTCGCCGATGGAACTTGGTTTTGTGATGTCACACCTGGATAAAACCAGGTGACACATGCTCAGAAGACGAGAAGCCTGGAGAATTCACATTTTTCTACTGTGATCACTGTCATTTTGTTAGATAATAAAGACAGTAAACATTGCCCCACAGCTGAGTCTTCCGTTCTTATGGTGGGGAGTTTTTCATGGGCCCGAGAGTCTCTCTGCTGGTAATTGAGGTGAATACTCTAGGGTCCCTGCCACTCCTCGACAAGTGGTAGTAGAGGATGGTTGCTAAGACCTTTCGGGAATAAGCCGTCTCATCCCGCCGCATGCCAGAGGGCTACGCAGCAACACGTGGAAATCGGCACCTAATTCCTTGTGTGGGCAAAAAGAGAAGAGGTCGACAGGAGCCGCTTTTGGAAGAAATTCCTGCCCATTTCCCATTGGACATCTAGCAGACCGGATGGCAGAGTGGCAGGTTGTGGAGAGTCAGTGTCCGACGGGCTTCACCGAACCACGAGTGTAAGTATACACTCAGCTATATGGCAAATGTGGGTGGAAGTTAATGTTTCGCTTGATGTTTTATGTTGCAGTTTTTATTCAGTGTAAGGATTACCCATTCATTAGGCGGTCAGTTTGGGTGGTCAGCTTAGATGGTCACTTTAGCTAACATTGAAATAGAAAAAAAAGAGAATAATGGTTTCCCTGCAAGTTAGGCAATTTAGCTTGGTTCATGGATGATTATTTATGGTTTACCTGTATGTAGGTGTTAATGGGAGAAGCTAGCTTATATTATCTATCTGAGATGCATTCCTACATGGTGACGCTATAGAAGAGGTACCACGTGACTTAATGGTTTACCCTGTTAGTGAGGTAGGAAGACGGCTGTGTGCGTGTGTTATTTCATGTTTGTCATTGTGTTTGTGTAAGTAATAGCAGGCATATGTATGTTGAAGGGTTGGGCATTGAGGCTGTTCCTCTAAGGTATTGGTGACATCACCTATGAGGCTTTTTAATAGGATTTGAGGTGTACTGGAAGTGGTGGACTTCAGTGGTTAGATTGCTAATTGAGTTTAAGAACTAGCTTTGTGCCATTGGGGAAGAGAAACGCACGAGTGGAGTTGTGATTTGAGCCTTCAGGGCAAAGGGCCACAGTGGGGAGGTGCACAGAGCACATCCGCATTGATGGTGTTAAGCCGCATAGGCCAAGGAAAATAATTAATTGCACTGTTATGATTTGGAGACATGGTATTTGAAAGACAGTACTAATATTGTGGACTGCAAAATTGTAAGGTGAAGTAAAGTGGAGGTCTCAGAATCACGATTTGAGGTCAAGTAAGTAGTGACAAGTGCTACATAAGGTGACGGAAGGAGGCATACACCTCTTCAACACTTATACATGTCCCTCCCGCAGTATCAAGACAAAATATGCAAGTATAGCAAAGAATGGACTCACAATACTGGGGGAAAATTGGCAAAGCCATGGCCCAAAGACGGGAGCTTTTCCAAATGTGTGTAGCAACAATTGACCACTTATTTACATGCAGCCTATAAGGGGAACAAATTAAGCAAGCGCCTGGCCATATTAGAGTTAATGAAAATGTTTCAGACCGAGGAAGGGGACTCGATCCAGCAGCATTGGCTGCTGAATCAACGGGATATGGAAGGCGAACGGCCCTCGGCTCCCCCTCCTCCTCCTCAAACCGCAGATGTAGATGCAACAACAGAAAGTAAGGGATTTCACAATGTAAAGGAGTTAAAAGCAGTGGTGGAATACACCAATCACACTCTTGCACCTATAGCATATAGTGGCAGAGATGCACTTAATGGCGCAAAGCAAGCGTGTAAAGTAATGCAAGATTTCAGAAGCAAATGTAAGGAGCACAGTGAGCTGCAAGAGAAGCTAAAGGATAATAACTTGGGGAAGACAGGGCTTAGCGAGGGCCAAGAAGTGATAGTTCAAAATGAATGGGTAGGTGGACGGATATTGCTCAAATTGGATGTGAAAGTCACGAGTGAGACAGGGCACGTGGGGAAAAAACTACCGAGTAGTAAAGACACAGAGAAGGAAGCTGAATAATGAGCGGAGATAATGGAGAAAGTAAATAGAAGAAAAAGGGAAGAGATAAAGGAAAGCAAAAGGTTGTAAAAAGAGAGAGCGCAAGAAGAAGCACGAGAAAGAGAAGAAAAGGAGAAGAGAAAACAGAGAGCTAGAAGACACAGCATGGCAGAAAGCAGAAGAAGTGCAGGAAAAGCATTTGCAAATGAAGAAAGAGAAAAGGAGGTTAGTAGTTGAGCGGCTCGTTAAAGAACGCTGACGCAGGGAAGAAGAGGAGCAGAGATGCGAGTGGGACAGAGACAAGAGCAGAGAGAGATGCTCTTTGAATGCAGTGGAGGTTAAGATGGACTCAGCATGTTTAGATGATGAAGATGGAGGAAGGGAAATGAAGAAGGTTAGGGTAACTATATAGGTGTAGGAAAAACAGCAGGGCTGCCCCACGGGCAAGTAGGAGTGCTACTGGGCCCTCAGTGAGGGGGAATGCAATGGGAAGACCCATTGTTGAGGAGGATTAGCTTCGAGGACGAGAGTTAAGGGGACAGCGAAAGTGGTTTCGGGACCATGGGGTCAGACGAGGATCAACAGGGGAGTGATGATGACATAGAGGGAAGCCCATCTCACCGCTCCAGGGAAGCAAGCCCTGCTAGAGGCACAGTATCAGAAGGCAAAGAAGACATAGAACGAGGATAGGAGGACATCGAAGGATGACTGCTGCATCCTAAGGGTGGATTGTGCAGTGCAGATGATATTACTTCGTATGCACAGAGGCTCAGGGCTCTGCCAGGGTAGAAAAAGACAGAGATTGCAAGGGCATTCACAGCCACTAAAGACATGGGGAGACCGGGCTGTGGGACGAGACTGACACAGTTCCCATTATTGGAGAAGGGTGGTGGGCGTCCTCAGTATATTCCATGGCAGCAAGTGGACAAGGACAATTTAAGATGCAAGCTACCTTTGTTGACTGCTGAGGCTGGAAAATTGATTGATGATCTTGAAAGCCTGACAGCAGGGATGACATTAGCAGTGGGTGACATCAAGAGTTTACTCTCAGCCATTCTTTGGAGGTAGCAGACAATATATGGAGAGGAGCAGGGTATCCCGGAGTGACTGCACAGAACACGGCACACAACGGTGCACCGTTCAATAACTGCCGAGTGGATTTATGGCAAGCTCTAAGAGTGCAATACCCAGACACCTCAGATATAACCGTTATTATGGCACGCAAAATGTGTGAGAACAGTGGGGTTATTTTACCCCATATTATTTCAAGGGTTGCCCAAGCAGGTGCAAACACAGCTTAAGAAACTCGTGGGGATGGAGGCTAAGCCGTGGTCAGAAATACTGCTAACCATAGCACACTATTGTAGGCTAATGCAAGAGAATGCAAGAAAGAAGCATGAGATAAAACAGGAAGAAGCAAACTTGGTGCAGAAGACATTATCCAAGTACATAATGGAAGGGGCAATGCTAATGAGTGGGGAGGGAGTAATTACTCAGCATATGCAGAACAGACCAAAAATAGCAGAGGGAGGCTTTGCATGGCGAGGGGATATGAGTCAGTGGCCACAGGGATGGGGAGGGGCACCTCGCGGAAGAGGGATTGGGTATCAAATGCAGCAGAGCGCAGAGGGATTTTATGGGGGACAGCAAAGACTGACAGGAGGTCCCATACAATGTTGGGTGTGAGGGTGAATGGGTCACATACCTCGAGTGTTTAGGGGCAGAGGTGGGATGCACCAGAATTGGGGAATACAGAACCAACCCACATATCAGACAAAGCAGACTGACTATTATGCCCAGGATCACATGCAAGCACAGACATATGCTCCGCGAAACACGGACACACAGGACATGCAAATGCAGCCATATCAGCCCATGACAAATGCATCTCAGATGCAGGGACAGATGCAGCCATCACAACCAACACAGCAGGCACGAGCACAACAGAACATCATAACCACGACACATGCAGACTCCACAATGCCGCATCCTGTGTGAAAGATGGGGGAGCAACTGTTTTAGGGGTCAATCCATTCACAGGGACGGGAATGTCATTATACCCGCAATAGGACAGCCCAGAGGCAGACCTGATATGTTCAATCCTATCTGTTACACCCAATCCGGCTGATGGACCACGTATGGGGTGACAATAGGTGACAAGACTTTTTCTTTTCTTGTGGATACGGGGGTGACTCAATCCTGTATTAGGGAAGGAAGATACCCAATGTCAGGCATTGCCATGAATGCGCATGGATTCTCTAGGGCAACAGACTTGGTTCCTTTCACCAACGAACTTCCACTTTTGGTAGGAGAATACGACCTGACAACACCACTGTATATTCCTGACATACACCAGTGAACATAATGGGTAGAGACATGATGAGCCGACTTAACATGACCATTTCATTCACGGACCAGAGAAAAGTGTACACGGCACCAGGAAATCATTACACGAGCATGAGGGAGCTCAACTAGGCATTTTGCAGGCAAACGGTACAGAGAGGGGTGCCCGCAGACATTGAGCTGTTCCAATATGGATCAGAAGTATTGATAGCGTGGCTTGCAGGGATACATGGTAGACTGTTGTGCATACCCAATTAATTCTTATTTACACCAGAGATTCCCCTATTGAAGCAAGGCATTCTGGTACCCTTGTATTTACTTACAAGAAGCAGATTTAATGGGTCGGAAAATTAATCCTACGAAAAATGTGTAAAAAGGGAGAGTATCACTTTTCTGGTGCACTAAGCTGAATAATGTCCTACACATTTAATTAAATCTCCTTTTAATGACTCCACTTCGAGGGAAAGCACTTTGTTTATCTAGCGCTGCTCAACACTATGCCATCTGCCCACACACCCGGCCCTCTCCCTGTGCCTCGCGTTTATTCTCGTACTTTCTTTAGCACAAGGGCCACAAGGACTAGGTCGATCGCGCATTCTAGAAGCTACGGCTAACAGCAAAGCAGATGCAGGCATATATCGAGGGTACCAATGCCAACATGAACTTCTTTACCAGTGATGACGCCAAACGGCCTCCGTACTTGATCCCTGCCAAGGCAACATACATGTGCGTCACCAAGACAGGACAAAGTGTTATCCTCAGGAACAAACACAAATGCACAATCGAGTCCAAACGCAACAATATCCAGACAGGATCGGAAAAAATAGCGTCCCATGGACCAGTCACAACTGCATCTTCAGGAGTAATCACTAATACGTCATCAGCACCAGCCACTGCTGTATCAGCAAGACAAGACAAAAGATAATCCCTAGGACGATATATAGCTGCACTATCAGAACCAGAAGCACTACAGCCTCAAGACCAGGCACCAACTACATAATCAGGCAGAGACACAACTACAACATAAGGAGCAGACACAACTACATCCTCAGCACCAGTCACTACTGCATCAGCAGGACCAGGCACAGCGTGAACTGATTTAGCTGTACCATCAGAACCAGATGCACCCGCATCCTCAAGACCAGATGGCAACTACATCATCAGGACCAGCCACAACTACATCTTCAGGACTTATCACTAATACATCATCAGCACCAGACACTGCTGTATCAGCAAGACCAGACAAAAGATCATCAGCAGGACGAGATATAGCGGTACCATCAGAACCGGACGCACTACATCCACGAGACAAGACGCCAACTACATCATCAGGCACAGACACCACTAGAGCATAACAAACAGACCCAACCACATTGTCAGCACCAGACACTGCTGCATCAGCAGGACCAGACAAAGGTTCATCCCCAGGACCAGACATAGCTGTACCATCATATCCAGATGCACTGCACCTCAAGACCAGACGCCAACTACATAATTCGGCCCAGACACAACTACAACATAAGGAACAGACACAACTACATTGCCAGCACCAGTCTCTACTGCATCAGCAGGACCAGGCATAGCTGGAACTGATATGGCTGTACCATCAGAACCGGATTCACCTGCATCCTCAAGACCAGATGCCAACTACATCATCAGGACCAGCCACAACAACTTCTTCAGGACTAATCACTAATAAATCATCAGCACCAGACACGGCTGTATCAGCAAGACCAGACAAAAGATCATCCCCAGGACGAGATATAGCTGTGCCATCAGAACCAGACGCACTGCTTCCATGAGACCGGATGCCAACTACATCATTAGGATCAGACACAACTACGACATACGGGACAGACACAACCACATCAGGGACAGACAACTACATCTTCAGGACTAATCACTAATACATCATCAACACCAGACACGGATGTAGTAGCAAGACCAGACAAAAGTCATCCCCTGGGGCAGACATAGTTCTGCCATCAGAACCAGGCGTTTTGCATCTTCAGGACTAGACGCCAACGACATCATCAGGATCAGACACAACTACCACATAAGTAACAGATCCAACTACATCATCAGCACCAGACACTACAGCATCAGTAGGACCACACAAAAGGTCAACCCCAGCAGCAAACATAGCTGTACCATCAGAACCAGACACAGCTGCATCATCAAAACCAGGCACCAACTACATAATCAGTATCAGACACTGCAGCATCACCACAACCACACCTGGCTGTACCATCAGAACCAGTCATATTGTAACCTTGAGCCCAGACACAAACTACACGATCAGGACACGACAAAACTACAACATATGGGACAGGCACAACTACATCATCAGCACCAGACACTACTGCATCAGCAGGAGTACACAAAAGTCAATCGCCAGGACCAGACATAGCTGTACCCTAAGTACCAGATGCTTTGCATAATCAAGACCGGACAGCAACTACATCAGCAACAGGCACTGCTGTATCAGCAGGACCACAGAAAAGGTCATCACCAGGACCAGACATTGCTGTACCACCAGAACCAGACTCAACTGTATCATCAGGACGAGGCACCAACTACATCATCCATACCAGACACTACAGCATCAGCTGGACCAGACAAAGGGTCATTCCCAAGACTAGACACAACTACATCGTCAGGACTAACCACTAATGCATCATCAGCACCAGACACCACTGCATCAGAAGGACTACACAAAAGGTCATCAGCAGGACCAGACATAGCTGTACCATCAGAACCAGTCACAACTGCATCATCAAGACCAGACACCAACTACATCATCAGGACCAGACAAAACTACAACATCAGGGACAGACACAACCATGTTATCATCATCACCAGACAATATTGCATCAGCAGCACCATACAAAAGGTAATCCCCAGGACCAGACATAGCTGTACCATCATATCCAGATGCACTGCACCTCAAGACCAGACGCCAACTACATAATTCGGCCCAGACACAACTACAACATAAGGAACAGACACAACTACATTGCCAGCACCAGTCTCTACTGCATCAGCAGGACCAGGCATAGCTGGAACTGATATGGCTGTACCATCAGAACCAGATGCACCTGCATCCTCAAGACCAGATGCCAACTACATCATCAGGACCAGCCACAACTACTTCTTCAGGACTAATCACTAATAAATCATCAGCACCAGACACGGCTGTATCAGCAAGACCAGACAAAAGATCATCCCCAGGACGAGATATAGCTGTGCCATCAGAACCAGACGCACTGCATCCATGAGACCGGATGCCAACTACATCATTAGGATCAGACACAACTACGACATACGGGACAGACACAACCACATCAGGGACAGACAACTACATCTTCAGGACTAATCACTAATACATCATCAACACCAGACACGGATGTAGTAGCAAGACCAGACAAAAGTCATCCCCTGGGGCAGACATAGTTCTGCCATCAGAACCAGGCGTTTTGCATCCTCAGGACTAGACGCCAACTACATCATCAGGATCAGACACAACTACCACATAAGTAACAGATCCAACTACATCATCAGCACCAGACACTACAGCATCAGTAGGACCACACAAAAGGTCAACCCCAGCAGCAAACATAGCTGTACCATCAGAACCAGACACAGCTGCATCATCAAAACCAGGCACCAACTACATAATCAGTATCAGACACTGCAGCATCACCACAACCACACCTGGCTGTACCATCAGAACCAGTCATATTGTAACCTTGAGCCCAGACACAAACTACATGATCAGGACACGACAAAACTACAACATATGGGACAGGCACAACTACATCATCAGCACCAGACACTACTGCATCAGCAGGAGTACACAAAAGTCAATCGCCAGGACCAGACATAGCTGTACCCTAAGTACCAGATGCTTTGCATAATCAAGACCGGACAGCAACTACATCAGCACCAGGCACTGCTGTATCAGCAGGACCACAGAAAAGGTCATCACCAGGACCAGACATCGCTGTACCACCAGAACCATACTCAACTGTATCATCAGGACGAGGCACCAACTACATCATCCATACCAGACACTACAGCATCAGCTGGACCAGACAAAGGGTCATTCCCAAGACTAGACACAACTACATCGTCAGGACTAACCACTAATGCATCATCAGCACCAGACACCACTGCATCAGAAGGACTACACAAAAGGTCATCAGCAGGACCAGACATAGCTCTACCATCAGAACCAGTCACAACTGCATCATCAAGACCAGACACCAACTACATCATCAGGACCAGACACAACTACAACATCAGGGACAGACACAACCATGTTATCATCATCACCAGACAATATTGCATCAGCAGCACCATACAAAAGGTAATCCCCAGGACCAGAAATAGCTGTACCATAGGAACCCGACACACTGCATAATCAAGACTAGATGGCAACTACATCATCGGCACCAGGCACTGCTGTATCAGCAGGGCCACACAAACAGTCATCACTAGGACCAGACAAAGCTGTACTATCAGTACCAGGACAACACCATCATCAACACCAGGCACCAATTACATCATCAGACACAACTAGAACATAAGTTACAGACACAACTACATCATCAGCACCAGATATTACTGCATCAGCTGGACCACACAAAAGGTCAACCCCAGCAGCAGACATAGCTGTACCATCAGAACCAGACACAGCTGCATAATCAAAACCAGGCACCAACGACATAATCAGTACCAGACACTACAGCATGAACAGGACCAGACAAAGAGTTCTGCCCAGGACCAGACACAACTGCATCTTCAGGACTAACCACCAATACATCATGAGAACCAGACACCACTGTACCAGCAGGTGCAGACAGTCATCCCCATGACCAGACATAGTTGTACCATCAAACCAGACACAACTGTATCATCAAGACCAGACACCAATTAGAGCATCAGCACCAGACACCGCTGTACCACCAGAATCAGTCACAATTGCATCTTCAAGACCAGGCACCAACTACATCACCAGGTCCAGACACATCTACAACAAGAGATGTAACATGGACAAACACAATTGCATCACGAGAAAGAGGTAGAACTGCATCATCGGGACTAACACCATCTGCAGCAACAGAGACAAACATCTTGCAAAAAGGCCACCAGAGAAAGCTTTGCAAACAGATGCTATTGCAGCGTCACAAGCAAACACAACACAACTGCGACATCAGGTTCAAACACAACTGTAGGAGCTGATAAAAGGACAGCTTCACAACCACACATAACTACAGCACCAATACCAAGCCTCAAATGTAGTAGCACAAGCACCGGAACAAGCACACACATATGCAAAGAGTGATGCAACTACTGCTTCATAATCAGACGGTATTTCAGCTTGAGTCAAACACAACTGATGCGCTGCAAACAAATCCAAATGCAGTATCTGGACCAAACATAACAGCCTCATCAGAAAAAGACTATGCAGTGTTGATGTCAGCATTATGCAGTATGCTTGTGACACCTGCTTTTATACTGTTAGAAATGTCTTTCCATAGTTGAAAACTGAAGAAAACGAAGTGCTTGAAATGAAGTGAAATTCTGCAAAGCCTGAGAGATGGCATGTACTTTCCAGTGAAGAAGCCAACAGTTGCAGCTATGACCAGAGCATTGTAAAATCATACAGTCTACAATAGGGTCAGTGAAAAGGGGTGGATCCATTTTGAAATCACCTTATCCTTAACCCAAGCACATCTGCTTGGTTGTCAGTGTGTTGTGACCTTGTACCCCGCAAGGGCTCTGCACATGTTTCTTGCTGCCACCACAGCACTCTCAGGGTCTCCATATTCATTAGATGGATGGTTTGCGACATCCTACGTCATCCAAAAAACAAAAAAAATACATTAAAAGTGAACAAGATGTTGGGGTGTTAGTGCATGTGAAAGTTGTTAGACTGAGAGTGTTGGAGTGTAAATTCCTCTATTGTACAGTAGGGTCCATATGCACGGTGATCATGTGTCCTTGACCCACACACTGGCGTCCCATGTGCCTGCCACAACTTACGCCAAAACATATGTACTGAAGTGCCACAGATAAAACAAGAACTGCCATGGAAGAAACCCAATATCATAAAACGGAAGCTTTCTTCCTTGTTTGCTGTAGGAGCAGTGCAGTGGTTGAGCGAGTGGGCCACTGGAGGAGAACGAGAATAGAATGTGGAAATGTATGGGGCGGAGTTGGCCACAGTCCCCTGACAGGCCAAAGGGTGGAAAGATTGAGGGCAGGAGGGGGTTAGGCATAGGGGGCAGGCCAGGTTGCATCCCCAGGGTTTCGGAAGGTGGCAGGTTGGCACCGTCTCCCAGGCCTCCATGGCAACAAACAAAAGAAAGCCCAGGAACAAGGGGGGAGGCTAAGCCCAGGAAAGCAGAAGGTGTAAAATGATCAGGAGAGGGGTGGGCAGAGACCCAGCCCCCCAGGTACAAACAAAGGAAGAAGCCCACATAAAAAGGGCGGCCGTAGCACAGAGAGAGTACTGCAAGAGACAAGCAAATCCATAAATGATAAACTTGTCGAAAGGCAGCCAGAGAACTGAAGACGCAAGGTCCAGGTGTGGCCCTCATGACCCCCACACAACTCTCACCCTGAAGACAGAGACACAACAGGTGCACCTCTTAGGCCCTTCACTGCCATCATCGATTTATCACAGATGTCAGAAACGTTAATCTCCTAGACAGCCATTCCCAAACGATGATCTGGAGGAGATAGAGATGCCATCAATCGAACCAGTCGACTGACTGCAAATCAAGAAATTAAAGACGTCATCACTGAAATCACGATGTAGTCGTACTTAGACATGAAGTAAATAGCCATCCTTTCATGAAGTTACACAAACATGCATAGAGACATGAAAAACATGCTTATGCTTCACGTAGGTAGATGACAGACACACAATCATATCTCTATATATACCCACATTCTTCGCCATAGCTGAACCGCAAGACGCCAATGTATATCTATACCAAGCATTCCCATACTCGACTGCCACTAACATGGAAAGGCCATAAGGACAAATATGGAAGCTATAGGCCCACCGAACTGTATGAGGAAGGGGAAACAGGCTTTGAGTACATGCAAGGGCTGGCATGATCGCTGCAGCCAGAAGCAAGCAGAACGATGCACCCAGCCAAGTACGAGTGGAGATGGGAAAGTTCCTGGTTACCAAGATGATAAGCCACCTGCACGAAATTCATGCTAGAATCCTCATAATTACAGGCAAGAGAGCTCCATTTTGTGATCTCAACATTGCAACCCAACAGGGCAAGACAAAGCCCATTCAATCAATGTAGACAGAGATAAGCTGTTCCCACCAAATCAGAGGTGGGAAGATACAAGTGTTGCTCACAAAATGCTAACTGAATGCACTCTTCCAGGCTTAGGGTATCATAGATGGTAACGTTAGGGAACACACAGCACCTCCATGTTCATTCTCTTTGCCTTGAAAAGGTACACTCAGCCTGATAGCCATCCAGGGTCCCAGGGCTGGGAAAACACATTCTGCCCAATCCAGAGTCACCTTTCACTTGAAGATATATTATGTTGCAGGAGCCAATGGTCTCCCTGCGACCCTCCAACATTGTAGATTGATACATGAAGAGGTGGTCCCAGGAGAAGCCACCAGATATGGCTACCGAATAGTAGAATTTACCCTGATAGGATACACACATAGTCCGCCTAAACTGACCAATGTCAGCGCCCAATAGGTTTCGCCGATGGGACTTGGTTTTGTGATGTCACACCTGGATAAAACCAGGTGACACATGCTCAGAAGACGAGAAGCCTGGAGAATTCACATTTTTCTACTGTGATCACTGTCATTTTGTTAGATAATAAAGACAGTAAACTTTGCCCCACAGCTGAGTCTTCCGTTCTTATGGTGGGGAGTTTTTCATGGGCCTGAGTGTCTCTCTGCTGGTAATTGGGGTGAATACTCTAGGGTCCCTGCCACTCCTCGACAAGTGGTAGTAGAGGATGGTTGTTAAGACCTTTTGGGAATAAGCCGTCTCATCCCGCCGCATGCCAGAGGGCTACGCAGCAACACGTGGAAATCGGCACCTAAATCCTTGTGTGGGCAAAAAGAGAAGAGGTCGACAGGAGCCGCTTTTGGAAGAAATTCCTGCCCATTTCCCATTGGACATCTAGCAGACCGGATGGCAGAGTGGCAGGTCGTGGAGAGTCAGTGTCCGAGGGGCTTCACCGAACCACGAGTGTAAGTATACACTCAGCTATATGGCAAATGTGGGTGGAAGTTAATGTTTCGCTTGATGTTTTATGTTGCAGTTTTTATTCAGTGTAAGGATTACCCACTCATTAGGCGGTCAGTTTGGGTGGTCAGCTTAGATGGTCACTTTAGCTAACATTGAAATAGAAAAAAAAGAGAATAATGGTTTCCCTGCAAGTTAGGCAATTTAGCTTGGTTCATGGATGATTATGTATGGTTTACCTGTATGTAGGGTTAATGTGAGAAGCTAGCTTATATTATCTATCTGAGATGCATTCCTACATGGTGACGCTATAGAAGAGGTACCACGTGACTTAATGGTTTACCCTGTTAGTGAGGTAGGAAGACGGCTGTGTGTGTGTGTTATTTCATGTTTGTCATTGTGTTTGTGTAAGTAATAGCAGGCATATGTATGTTGAAGGGTTGGGCATTGAGGCTGTTCCTCTAAGGTATTGGTGACATCACCTATGAGGCTGTTTAATAGGATTTGAGGTGTACTGGAAGTGGTGGACTTCAGTGGTTAGATTGCTAATTGAGTTTAAGAACTAGCTTTGTGCCATTGGGGAAGAGAAACGCACGAGTGGAGTTGTGATTTGAGCCTTCAGGGCAAAGGGCCACAGTGGGGAGGTGCACAGAGCACATCCGCATTGATGGTGTTAAGCCGCATAGGCCAAGGAAAATAATTAATTGCACTGTTATGATTTAGAGACATGGTATTTGAAAGACAGTACTAATATTGCTGACTGCAAAATTGTAAGCTGAAGTAAAGTGGAGGTCTCAGAATCCCGATTTGAGGTCAAGTAAGTAGTGACAAGTGCTAAATAAGGTGACGGAAGGAGGCATACACCTCTTCAACACTTATACATGTCCCTCCCGCAGTATCAAGACAAAATATGCAAGTATAGCAAAGAATGGACTCACAATACTGGGGGAAAATTGGCAAAGCCATGGCCCAAAGACGGGAGCTTTTCCAAATGTGTGTAGCAACAATTGACCACTTATTTACATGCAGCCTACAAGGGGAACAAATTAAGCAAGCGACTGGCCATATTAGAGTTAATGAAAATGTTTCAGACCGAGGAAGGGGACTCGATCCAGCAGCATTGGCTGCTGAATCAACGGGATATGGAAGGCGAACGGCCCTCGGCTCCCCCTCCTCCTCCTCAGACCGCAGATGTAGATGCAACAACAGAAAGTAAGGGATTTCACAATGTAAAGGAGTTAAAAGCAGTGGTGGAATACACCAATCACACTCTTGCACCTATAGCATATAGTGGCAAAGATGCACTTAAAGGGATGGTCTAGTAAAAAATTTTATTTCAAAAATAGATAGGCCACATAAAAAAAAAATACTAGCATCCTCCGTTTTAAAACTTCCTATGTAAAATCTTGAGCTATTCAAGCTCAAAATTAGAAAAAGCAAGCACAGGGGCGCAGCCATTTTGTGAAATGGAGGCCCTCCTGTGCTGGATTTTGCTTTTGCGGCACTAATGAAGGAAAAGCCAGCCAGCTGCAGTAAACAAAGTCTACCGCTGGGTGGCTTTCCCTTCATTAGTGCCGGGACTCGGAGGACGCGGACCGGAGACCAGAGCAGGAAAGCTGCAGCTGAATCTCGGTAAGTGCTATTTATTTTTTTTACAAAAAATAAGCACAAGCTGCGTTTTTTTTTCTAGGTTTTCCGGGCCCGGAAAGTTTTTTTCTAAGTTTGGCTTTCCCTTCATTAGTG
Organism: Ambystoma mexicanum; assembly: GCF_040938575.1. Taxonomy (NCBI): domain Eukaryota; kingdom Metazoa; phylum Chordata; class Amphibia; order Caudata; family Ambystomatidae; genus Ambystoma; species Ambystoma mexicanum. The sequence goes on along the minus strand of NC_090926.1, from coordinate 249,269,647 downwards.
CCGGGACTCGGAGGACGCGGACCGGAGACCAGAGCAGGAAAGCTGCAGCTGAATCTCGGTAAGTGCTATTTATTTTTTTTACAAAAAATAAGCACTAGCTGCGTTTTTTTTTTAAAAAAAGCAAGCGTGTAAAGTAATGCAAGATTTCAGAAGCAAATGTAAGGAGCACAGTGAGCTGCAAGAGAAGCTAAAGGATAATAACTCGGGGAAGACAGGGCTTAGCGAGGGCCAAGAAGTGATAGTTCAAAATGAATGGGTAGGTGGACGGATATTGCTCAAATTGGATGTGAAAGTCACGAGTGAGACAGGGCACGTGGGGAAGGAACTACCGAGTAGTAAAGACACAGAGAAGGAAGCTGAATAATGGGCGGAGATAATGGAGAAAGTAAATAGAAGAAAAAGGGAAGAGAAAAAGGAAAGCAAAAGGTTGTAAAAAGAGAGAGCGCAAGAAGAAGCACGAGAAAGAGAAGAAAAGGAGAAGAGAAAACAGAGAGCTAGAAGACACAGCATGGCAGAAAGCAGAAGAAGTGCAGGAAAAGCATTTGCAAATGAAGAAAGAGAAAAGGAGGTTAGTAGTTGAGCGGCTCGTTAAAGAACGCTGACGCAGGGAAGAAGAGGAGCAGAGAGACAAGAGCAGAGAGAGATGCTCTTTGAATGCAGTGGAGATTAAGATGCACTCAGCATGTTTAGATGATGAAGATGGAGGAAGGGAAATGAAGAAGGTTAGGGTAACTCTATAGGTGTAGGAAAAACAGCAGGGCTGCCCCACGGGCAAGTAGGAGTGCTACTGGGCCCTCATGAGGGGGAATGCAGGATTACACATCGAGCCAAGGGAAAGCAGTGGGAAGACCCATTGTTGAGGAGGATTAGCTTCGAGGACGAGAGATAAGGGGACAGCGAAAGTGGTATCGGGACCATGGGGTCAGACGAGGATCAACAGGGGAGTGATGATGACATAGAGGGAAGACCATCTCACCGCTCCAGGGAAGCAAGCCCTGCTAGAGGCACAGTATCAGAAGGCAAAGAAGACATGGAACGAGGATAGGAGGACATCGAAGGACGACTGCTGCATCCTAAGGGTGGATTGTGCAGTGCAGATGATATTACTTTGTATGCACAGAGGCTCAGGGCTCTGCCAGGGTAGAAAAAGACAGAGATCGCAAGGGCATTCACAGCCACTAAAGACATGGGGAGACCGGGCGGTGGGACGAGACTGACACAGTTCCCATTATTGGAGAAGGGTGGTGGGCGTCCTCAGTATATTCCATGGCAGCAAGTGGACAAGGACAATTTAAGATGCAAGCTACCTTTGTTGACTTCTGAGGCTGGAAAATTGATTGATGAGCCTGAAAGCCTGACATCAGGGATGACATTAGCAGTGGGTGACATCAAGAGTTTACTCTCAGCCATTCTTTGGAGGTAGCAGACGATATATGGAGAGGAGCAGGGTATCCCGGAGTGACTGCACAGAACACGGCACACAACGGTGCACCGTTCAATAACTGCCGAGTGGCCTTATGGCAAGCTCTAAGAGTGCAATACCCAGACACCTCAGATATAACCGTTATTATGGCACGCAAAATGTGTGAGAACAGTGGGGTTATTTTACCCCATATTATTTCAAGGGTTGCCCAAGCAGGTGCAAAAACAGCTTAAGAAACTCGTGGGGATGGAGGCTAAGCCGCGGTCAGAAATACTGCTAACCATAGCGCACTATTGTAGGGTAATGCAAGAGAATGCAAGAAAGAAGCATGAGATAAAACAGGAAGAAGCAAACTTGGTGCAGAAGACATTATCCAAGTACATAATGGAAGGGGCAATGCTAATGAGTGGGGAGGGAGTAATTACTCAGCATATGCAGAACAGACCAGAAATAGCAGAGTGAGGCTTTGCATGGTGAGGGGATATGAATCAGTGGCCAGAGGGATGAGGAGGGGAACCTCGCGGAAGAGGGATTGGGTATCAAATGCAGCAGAGCGCAGAGGGATTTTGTGGGGGACAGCAAAGACTGAGAGGAGGTCCCATACAATGTTGGGTGTGAGGGTGAATGGGTCACATACCTCGAGTGTTTAGGGGCAGAGGTGGGATGCACCAGAATTGGGGAATGCAGAACCATCCCACATATCAGACAAAGCAGACTGACTATTATGCCCAGGATCACATGCAAGCACAGACATATGCTCCGCGAAAGACGGACACACAGGACATGCAAATGCAGCCATATCAGCCCATGACAAATGCATCTCAGATGCAGGGACAGATGCAGCCATCACAACCAACACAGCAGGCATGAGCACAACAGAACATCATAACCACGACACATGCAGACTCCACAATGCCGCATCCTGTGTGAAAGATGGGGGAGCAACTGTTTTATGGGTCAATCCATTCACAGGGACGGGAATGTCATTATACCCACAATAGGACAGCCAACAGGCAGACCTGATATGTTCAATCCGATCTGTTACACCCAATCCGGCTGATGGACCACGTATGGGGTGACAATAGGTGACAAGACTTTTTCTTTTCTTGTGGATACCGGGGTGACTCAATCCTGTATTAGGGAAGGAAGATACCCAATGTCAGGCATTGCCATGAATGCGCATGGATTCTCTAGGGCAACAGACTTGGTTCCTTTCACCAACGAACTTCCACTTTTGGTAGGAGAATACGACCTGACAACACCACTGTATATTCCTGACATACACCAGTGAACATAAAGGGTAGAGACATGATGAGTCGACTTAACATGACCATTTCATTCACGGACCAGAGAAAAGTGTACACGGCACCAGGAAATCATTACACGAGCATGAGGGAGCTCAACTAGGCATTTTGCAGGCAAACGGTACAGAGAGGGGTGCCCGCAGACATTGAGCTGTTCCAATATGGATCAGAAGTATTGATAGCGTGGCTGCCAGGGATACATGGTAGACTGTTGTGCATACCCAATGAATTCTTATTTACACCAGAGATTCCCCTATTGAAGCAAGGCATTCTGGTACCCTTGAAATCGCAGTCTAACACTGCAGTGTACCCTGTAAAAAAGGTGACTTGGGTCATGGCATTTTATTCAGGATGTGCCCCCCTTGAACCAAATCGTTGAAGCAGAATTCCTGTTAGATTCTAATACAGTAACAGTTCTGTGTAGCATCCCGACATAACCTACCCGCTTCACGGTCATAGACTTGAAGAAGGCCTTCTTCTCTATACTTCTCCATGAAGAATCACAAGACCTGACTTTGTGGTACTGTGAGTCACCTTCTATCTTCAATGGAGTTCTCCAGATGGGTCTTGGCAAGATACAGATGGGGAACATGGTCATACAGTATATGAATGACATTTTGATTTGTAGCAAGCCAGAGGAAAAGTGTAGAAATGACTCAGTATACTTGTTGTCAGTATTGGCAGAGAAGGTTTACAAGGTAGACAAGGTAAAATTATGATATCGCCAGAAGGAAGTGCTATATATCGGACAAGTGATATCGCAGTAAGGGTGAAAAGTGGCTCCAGAAAGGGCAGAGGCAATCTGCAGAATGCTGATGCCAAAGACAGTGAGAGAAATGCAGCAAGACCCTTGTTAAGTGGACTCAGGGAGGCACAGAGAGGGGGCAGCAAGTTGCTATGGACACACGAAATGACTGAAGCATTTGAGGAGTTGAAGAAATCAATATGCACAGCTCCAGTGTTAGGGATCCCAGACCAGTATAGTGAATTCCTTTTATTTTCACACACCAATGGGGTAGTGATGGCTGTGCTACTCACACAGAAGATTATCCTAGAGCACAAGCCACTGGTCTATTCTAATGGACATTCAGACCCAGTAATGAGAGGACATTATCCATGCAAACAAGCCCTGACTGCTGCTGCATTCACAGTATAAAAGTCTGCAAGTATTACAATGGATGCAGCACTACGCTTTACGTGGAGCATGCCCTCTTGACAATCCTCGAAAGACCCAAGAGTACGCTGACCATACATAGAGGTTCTGGATATGAGGTAATTATCTGAAACCCAGCACCAGTGTTGGTGAGGTGGAGGAGCGTAAACCCGGCAACATTTCTAGATTAATCAGTGGAGGAGAGATACTATGTGCATGACTGTACTACGTACATGGAACAGTATGATGACCATCAAAAAGTGGGGAGAAGCCACTTGAGGGGGAGAAGTTCTCTATATTGATGGGTCTTCGACGATAGACCAGACAATGGGGGAAAGACATATGTGGATAGCAGTCATAAGAATAATATCGGACGGGACGGCTGAAGTAATAGCAAGCGGGAGATTGCCTTCACATTTTCCAGCGCACGTGGCAGAATTAGTGGCTCTCGTAATGGCATTAGAAGCACACAGGGACCAAGAAGTAACAGTGTATCCCAATTCTGCCTACGTGACAGCTACAGTACACTCTGGGCTGTCACCATGGCAGAGGAGGGGCTTCCAACATGCTGATGGCACACAGATAGTGCATGCACCCCTATTGGGCAGGCTTATAGATGCGCTCCAACTCCCAGCAGCAGCAGCAGCAGTAGTAAAGTAGCAGGCCGACATGAGGGGGAGGCCCTAGTCTCCTGGGGCAATGAAGCCACAGACACAGAAGCAATGTGCGTAGCATACTTCCCTGAAGTAACTGACTTTGATACTCCATCGAACACACGTTTCCGTGTGTGCAATATGATTCTAAAGGAAAGCTATGATACCTTGCCAGCCACGCAGATAATGGAATTTCATGAAGGGGCACCAGTAGAGGAGAAAGAATTATGAGTGAAAAGAGGATGTTCAATTTCCGCCACAGATGCTTTGTGGCGACAGGAGAGCACAGGCAAGCTAGTAATTCCAACAGCACTATTGCAGATTGTGCTCACACAATTGCACTATCCTTCTCATCTGGGTGAGGACGTACTTGCTGGACACTTTGGAGAAGAGTGGTTCTGTCTTAATATGGCGGAGCATATAGCTGCATTGATGGAAAACAGTGTCACCTGTAAGAAATTCAATGCTGGGCATACTTTACGTGTAGTGAGAGGAGCCATACCCCGCCCAATCATGCCTTTCCAACACCTCCGCATTGACTACTTCGACATGATCCAGGTGTGCCAGGACTACCGCTACATGATAGTGGTTGTGTGCCCATTTTCCCAATGGATTGAAGCTGGTCTCTGCTCACACTCTGACGCTCTCAGAGCAGTGAAATTCCTCGTTAGAGAGGTTTTCCCACGATGGGGGTGGGTGTCAGTCCTGGGGTCTGACAATGGACCTCATTTTGTAAATGATACTTTTGAGCACATCACAACTCTATTGGGGATACAGCACAAATTCCCTTGTGCCTATCCCCCTGAAAGCGAATTGGATCTGTGAGCGCCTCCACAACCTGCTCAAAGAGAAGATTGAAAAAATAAAAGCCACTCTAAAAAAGGTATGGCTCCAATGTTTTCCCTTATCCCTGTTCGCACTTTGCAATCAGCCCGGATTCTACCACCACTTACCGCCTTACGTGCCGTCAAGAGGTGGCAACTTGACGGCATGCATGCAACTCCCCCTGGCTCCTCCCACTAGGGCATTGACAGATGCCCATGCCATCTCTGACGTTTTTCGAAATTAAATGCAGAAATATATTGCTTCTTTGATGGCTAGTGCCTCTTTTATTTCTCGCCAACTGCAGGCACGGCGGGAGAGGTCGAAGAACAGCAAGGAAGATAACCCCCCCAGAAACTAATGAAGGACTCCTAAAGCAGCCACTAATTTACCCTGGGGACACAGTTCTGCTGTGTAAGGCCATGGTATAAACCCAGGTTTGAGAGGCCAACACGTCGTGGAGCAAGCCACCGGTTGTGCAGTGAAACTAAGTGGCAAGAAAGTCTGGAAATCCATTTGAGACGTTAATCCCTGCAGATGTGAGAACTCCTCCTGCCCAAATGAAGACGTTTTGATGTAAGAAGAAGAACAAGACAAGGAAGAAGCACCACAACTGCGGCTAACCCGGTCCAGGACCAAAGAGTTAGGGATGGACAATACACACACCTAGATTAGGCCCACTATCTTTTCCTTACATTAGGTTCTCATTGAGAAAGTTCAAACTTTCATAGCTGCAATATCACCTGCAAAGCCCCACAACCTCTGGTATGGACTGACCACTCCCTCATACCATTCGACATTAACATTAATAACCATAACCCCAAGCAGTGCCCCCACGCACCAGCCTGCCCAACCAGAAACAAGCGTAATATTACGGCAGAGACCCTGACACCACTGGCTCTCCCCCACCTAAACATGCTCCCAGCCACTAGTTAATACCTACAACGACGCCATGACTAATGCCATCGACGCCGTTGCCCCACTAAAACTACGCAAAGGTAAACCAAGAGCCCATCTGAACTCTTGGTACACACCTGAACTCAAATTACTCAGAAAAGAGAAAGCTAAAATGGAAAACAGCCCCCTCACCGGAAAACAAAACCAATCTCATGACCACCTCCTCTAACTACAAGAAAGAGATAATCTGCACCAAAAAGGAAGCCTATGATGTTAGAATAAACAATGCACAATCCTCTGCCAAAGAACTTTTCACCATTCTGAAGGAGTTAGAAAATCCCAACCCACCGACCGACACTTGCGTGAAAGACAAGCCATGGTGCACCAGCATCCAAAATGCCTTGGCCAACAAAATTACTGGGCTTCAATCAAAATCGAGGCCAAACGATTACAACTATCCAACAGTTACGCCACTGCTAGCACTTCCACCCCCACCATTACTACATCCGGCTTCACGTTCAAAATGGTCACTATACCCGAAGTCCAGAAAATTATAGCATCCCTCAAACCCTCTAATTGCAAAGGGGACAGCTGCCCCGCCCAGATCATCAAAGATGCTGCGAGGGACCTATCCCCCTTCATCGCCAAACTTATAAACCTATCCTTCTCATCCAATTCGGTACCTAATAACTTGAAACAATCATGGGTTCTCCCACTTTTAAAAAAACAATCCCTTGACCCCGCCATCCCCACCAACTACAGGCTTATCACCACGGTCCCTTTCCTCTTAAAAATCCTCGACAAAGTGGCCTACCTGCAAATTCAAGAGTACTTAGAGTCCAATCAATTGCTAGGCCTGCGTCAATCTGGCTTTCGACCTCAAAATGGAACAGAAACTGCCCTTGTTGACCTCAAAAGTCAGATCGATGATATCAAGGACAAAGGCAAAGCAGCCATCCTACTCCTTCTAGACCTCTCAGCAGCCTTCGACCTGGTTGACCACAAAATACTCTGCAACCACCTCTCATCTGCTGCCCACTTTTCCCCCGCCGCTGTCATGTGGATACAATCCTTCCTAGCCAATAGAACCATGAGGGTCTTCTCATCCACGGCCGAGCAGACCGCATCCCCATTACCTGTGGTGTCCCACAAGGATCTTGTGTCTCCCCTACCCTCTATAACATCTTTACAAAGCCTCTCTTTGATAAACTGGACCACCTGGGTGTCACCTACACCAACTACACAGATGACACCCAGATACTCCTCACCATCACTGGAAACTACAATGTCGACGCCACTAGGATCAACAAAATCTTCTCTATCATTCAGGCATGGATGGCCACATATGGCCTCTGCCTGAATGATGAGAAGACTTAGCTCCTCCTAGTTGGATCTCCCAACAACCTTCTAAAACTCAGCCCTGACTACTCCAATTTCATCATCGATGGTAACATCATCCCAGTTGTTAAAAATGTGAAAACTCTAGGTTTTTACCTTGACGCCAATACCAACCTCTCCAAACAAGTCAACATGACCGCCTCAGCCACCGCCTATACGGGGAAACTAATCAGGGCCTGCAGACCTTTCCTATCCATGAACAGCTGCCTCACACTAGCCAGGGCTCTCATACAATCGAAGCTTGACTACTGCAATAGTCTCTACCTAGGCGCTAACCAAGCTATAATCAATAAACTTCAGGTCCTCCAAAATAATGCACTGCGAGCAGCATTAAACATCCCTAGGCGAGAGCACATCTCCCACATAAGAACCTCCTGCAAATGGTTATCCATTCAACAAAAAATTTATTTAAAAACCCTCTGCCTCACCTACAAAGCCCTAAACCACTTAGCCCCCCGCTATCTCACTAACAAACTCACTTTAAAGCCGAGCACCAGAATTACTAGATCCTCCAACACTCTTTGCCTCACTGTGCCCAGATCTACCTCCAAAAGAGCCGGCGGCTCGAGTTTCACAGTCCTTGCCCCTCAACTTTGGAACACCCTGCCGTTGAACATCAAATCGACCAAATACTTCCAACTATTCAGGAAATTAGTCATTAGCTGGCTACTGGGTAAAACCAACCCCATGATAGACTAAACACAGTACTAACTGCATATATTGTACATACCTCACAAATGTTGAACCCCCTGCTCCTACGATCATTGTTGTATATACTGTATATTACCCCCAAAATTGTTAATTGGAAAACTGTCATATATTGTAATTCTGTAACTTGTCCTTGCAAAGCGCCCTTTTTCTCCTGGGTCCGGAGCGCTATATAAATAAATAAAATAAAACAAACAAAGAAACAAAACATAGGTACATGGTTCCCAATCGGCATACGTCCTTTCAAGAGTACTTTATTAGATTTTTGATACCATCCGAAACAGAGCGGATGATTCCTCCATGATTGTTTTTCCATGCCTTTTTGCTTTCTGCAGCCCAGAGCTACCCACAGTTCACCCACGTTGATCCCAGTATAATTACACTCCTCAGTTATTCGAGAATTTGCATAGTTTGGGAGTGATTGTTCTATGCAGCACTCGCCCAATACTATAGACGTAGAACTTAATCTAATACACACTAACTTCATAATTATGCATTCTTGAGGATTTTCAGGTGAGTTCTACAGACACTTTTAGTAACGCAAGAAAACACTCAGTAATAAAAGGGGAAATGTAATTCGAAATGTCGTGACAACATTCTGTGCTTTCTGCTGTCTCTACCTCTTTACCCTCCTTGTTTTACAAAAACTGTTATTTTCACATACACAAGCCTTGACCCCTAATAATGTAACCCCTTTCTCTGCTGTTACAGAAGCAATATCTGGGCCGGCGATAAGCACTGCTAAGGAAGTAAAGAGAATTAGAGGCAGTGCTGACATAGACTTCAACCAGGTAAATTCCTATCTAACTGATTTGGCCCATATTTCAAACAACATGTGGTATAAACACATGGCTAAGGCAGGGAATTAAACCACAGGGGAGATCTGTTATGACTGTTCTCTCACCCCCTATGCCATGAGTGTATCCAGAACATTTGTAGCAACTGAAATTTCAAAGGCACCACAAGAGGACAATTTCAAGGGAGACAAGCCACACCAAGGTGGATGTCCAAAAGACATTCCTGTATGAAAATAGTTACATAGAGACTCACTAAATGATGGATGGTTACTGGAGTACAGACAAGTACGTAAATATAGATGCATCTCACCCTATATGTTAACAGTCTAAGAAGAAAGAAGTATATTCAGGAGTGATCACTAAGTTGCATCAATCCTCTAATACAATTATTTGTGGACGAATTAGCAGAATTGAGCTAGTTAGAGAGAGAAAAACAATCTTGTAATGACATGTATTCTTTAATTCTTATATAATAGAAAAGTGATTTATATAAAGACAGTTAGAAATCCACATTAACATCTGTGTTCCTCCATAATAAATATGTCATAATCAAAAGAAAAAAACAATAATCCTCACAGTGCTTAATAGAAACATTAGCATCTGTGTTCCATTCCATAATAAATATGTCGTAATCAAAAGAAAAAACAATAATCTTCATTGTACTTAATAGAAAGACAAAACATTGAACAACCTGATAATCAAAATTAAGGTTTCAACATGTAAACTTTGAAATGAATTCTGCAAAGGGGAAACTTGAATGCAGTTCCCTTATTCGCACACCCTGTTTATGGGTGTTTTTGAAAGAACTCCCTATATCTTCTCCTGGTAATTACTTCTAAATTAGTAGTAGTGACAGGAGTAGGTGAGAATTCCAAAAAGTTTTCTTTAGGGCTTAACTCTAGCCCGGTGTCTGGGTCTTTTGAGGTAAAAGAATTGGAGTACAGACAAGACCATAGAATATATCACTGAAGGTCTGCAAAAAGGAAAAAGAAAGGTAGTGGCACAAAAGAAGTTACAATGCCCCAAGACAGGACCAAGGGAGATAGGAGGAATGCCAGGATGCTGGGAACCACTGCAGATACTGCTGTATGGACAAGTGTACACAGCAGATGAGTGGAAGGAAGGAGTGGTTGGGAGCAAATCAAATGCACTCTTAACAGTTCCAGTGGAAGTAGTGCAAAAGGAAAATGAAAATTGCCTCAAGGAATGGGAAGCAAGTGTGAAACTGCTCACATGAGTGGAAAACAAAGCAGGGCCTATACCCATTATTATGTTTCCAGTATGATGGCCCAGTAAAGGTTGGAGAGAAGATTGGGTTGTAAGCAGATCTCACCTTTACCAGGCATGAAGGTCAAAACCGCTGTGTTTATGGACCACTAGTGGGTCTGTGGGTCGAGAGGGCATACCAGCAACTGCCACCCAACTGGGGAAGAATATGCTCACTCGTACAGTTGAAAAACTCAGCCTTGGTAGTGTGCCAGAAGGACAAAAAAGCAGATGGATTCCCTAAAATGGATACTCACCAAAGAAAGAAGAGATCTGTAGGGTTGACCACATAAAAAAGAGGGAACTATGCATCATCAAAAATGGAAGAAGCCCTGGTCGCGATACCACCAGAGCACAGACTGTTCAGCAGAACAGAGATGTTCTTTCGCGTCCATGGTTCAAGCAGTCCAAACTAGCACAAATGCCAAATGGCTTCAAATAATGTATTGGGAGATGATGCAGATGATAATTTCAACCGTCAAAGGGTTCAATGCCATCAAGGAAGAGCTGTGAGCAGTGAGGTTAATGGCTCTCCAGAACAGATATAGTCTAGACCTTCTCACAGCCATGGAGTGAGGCATTTACGCCAAGATTGTGTCTTCTTGCTGTACATTCATTCCTGTCCACGATGAAGACATTGGGCCCCTGAAAGAGGCCATTGCCTGGCTATCAGAACTACATGACAAGATGAAGGCAGAGACGAATACTGTAGGAAAGGACGATGGCTGGCTGTTGTATATATCTTCTCATGGATACCAACATGGATGGCCAATGGACAGAAAGTATTGGTGGCAGCCCTGATACTAGTGTTAAACAGTGGTTGTGGGCAATCTACCGCACTTTGGTAGGAGCAGATGCGTCGCTTAACATGCTCTTGTCTAACCCAAATAAAGTGAAGCAACTAATTTACCACAATGATTGGATCAATACTCGAAACAAATGTCTCCAATATAAGTCTGCAATCCCTGAAAAATTTAGACACAAAAGGTTGGGATGTATAGAACCGTATCTCTTAAAATTTCCCTGCAAGAGAATACGCTCAGGCATTATTGGAATGCGCCTGAACCTATGGCACACTCGCAAACTCTTGGCCCAACGGAAGTGCAGCGAGGGGGTGGCAACCTTCTGTAGATTTTGTTGCGACATCGAGGCCACAGAAACTTTAGAGCATATACTCTCGCTATGACCTGCGCTACTCCAAGAGCGCCTGAAATTGTTTTCAGGGCATTGTAGCTATTTGGGGAATTTAGAATCATCGGAAAGATGGTCCACATTACTGTATACGACTAAGGTTTCTCTCCAAATTGCAATTGTTAATTTCCTTTATGGAGTGAATTTAACCTGTTAAGTAATTGTTGCTTCTTCTCCGGTTGATTTTACTACCATGTATAAGTGGCACGTTGAATTTTCTTGTTCTCACTGTTCCTTGGTCGTACGTGCTTTATGTGAATTGAATAACTTTTTCTTTTTGTCGTTTTAATGAGAATTGTATATTATGTATATGTATTAACCTAATCATTTTCATTCTCATAATGAGTTCTTTTCTAATTTCTCATGCATATTTTACGAATAACTATATGTAAAGTTTTGTATTGAAAAGTTGATTTATTTCAACGATATCAATAATAAATAAAATAAAAAATACAAAAAAATAAAATAAAAGAAATAAATAAATAAAAATATACTAGTGTTGTTTGCCTTTTGTGGCATCAGAATAGCCATCACACAATGCAAAAAGACCACTGAAAAGACCATAGGGATGAAAGTATTGGTAGACTTGGGGACTGAAGACGATTAAGAGACAAAGGTATGGAATACATTGAAATTACAACTGACGCAGTGTCCTCTTTTCCTGGGAGGAATGGTGTTCAAGTTCCGATTCGACACCCGTGACTGTTGGGGGAAATGGGTTTGGTGCAACCCTGCTGAATACTGCAGTTACCTGACATGGACGACCATGCGAAGCACCATGGAAGTACCATGGACATCTCAGAGGCATAACAAAGATTTTGCTCCCGAAGTTACACGTGAACAGAGAGACTTGTGTAGGTAATGTGGTCGGCTCATTGACCAGAGGGGCTATTAAAGATGGAGATCCAGGTATGGCCCTCATGACCCCCACATGGCTCTCAGTCCAAAGACAAAGACACAACAGATGCAGCTCACTCTTAGGCCCTTCACCGCCATCATCGATGTATTGGAGATGTGAGAAACATTACTCTCTCAGACAGCCATCCAGGCCATACCCAATCAACGAACATGCATTAGTTTGTTGCATAAAGACAGGAAAAACATGCTCATGACTCACGTTGGTGGATGACAGACATAGATACATATCTCTATATATGCCCACATTCTTCAACAAAGCTGAACTGCAAGACACCAAAGTATACGTATACCAAGCTTGCACATGCTCGACTGCCACTAACGTGAAAAAGCCATAAGGACAAATATGGAAGAAATAGGCCTACCGAAGTGAATGAGGAAGGGGAGACAGGCTTCGGGTACATTGAAGGGCTGGCATGATCGGTGCAACCAGAGGCAAGCAGAACGATGCACCCAACCAAGTACAAGTGGAGACGGGAAAGTTTCTGGTTACCAAGACGATAAGCCACCTGCAAGAAATTCAGGCTAGAATCCTCATAACTATAGGCAAGAGAGCTCCATCTCGTGGTCTCAACACATGTGATCCAGCAGAGCAAGACAATGCCCATTCAATCAAGGTAGACAGGGGGAAGCATTTCACACCAAATCAGAGCTGGAAAGATACAATTGTTGCTCATGAACTGCCAACTGAATGCACTCTCCCATGCTTAGGTGATCAGAGATGGCAACATAAGGGAACACAAAGCACCTCCATGTTCATTCTCATTGCCTTGAAAAGGTACACTCAGCCTGGTAACCATCCAAGCTCCCAAGGCTAGGAGGACACATTCTGCCAAATCCAGAGGCACCTTTCATGTGAAGATATGATATGTTGCAGAAGCCAATGGTCTCCTGCGACCCTTCAACATTGTAGATTGATGCATGGAGAGGGAGTCCCAGAAGGAGCCACCATATATGGTTACCTAATAGTAGAATTAACCCCTATAGGATACATGCATAGTTCGCCTAAACATACCAATGTGAACACCCAATAGGTTTTGGGGATGGAACTTGGTTTTGTGACGTCACACCTGGATAAAACCGAGTGAAACGTGCTCAGAAAATGAGAACCCTGGAGAATTCATGTTTTTCTAGTGTGATACCTGTAATTTTGTTAGATAATAAAGACAGTAAACTTTGCCCCATGGCTGAGTCTTTGTTCTTGCGGTGGAGAGTTTTTGTTGGGCCTGAGTATCTCTCTGCTGGTAATTGGGGTGACTGCTATATGGCCCCCTAACGCTCCTTGACAGAATGATTCTCGTTTGCTTAAAAGTACATCCTGAATGGAAAAGCTTGTTGGGCTGCAGTCCTACCTGGTCAGTGAGCACAATGCTCCACGGGCCTAGTGTGTGCTGCTGCAGGATCCATAAAGCAATGGAATTGGGTGACAATGGCGGAGAGGCAAACCAAAGAGGCCGCTCACTGAGGATGGTGAATGAATTACTCCAGTTGCCGAGGATGAGTGAAGAAGGTCCAGGAGAGGGCGTGCGAACAGCAGAATACGGCAGAGAGCCAGGGAAGAGAATTTCACCATAGAAGGTAGCGCAAGGTGTGCCCGCGCCCAGTAGCAACAATTGTTGCAAGCCAAATTGAGACGCTGGGAGAAGGGGGTGGGGCCTACCACACAGAATGCAGGCTCATAAAGAGCTCCACCGCAGCTGTGGAGAAGGCCCGGCTCAAAGAGCCTTGAGTAGAGGCAGTAAAGGAGCTCATGTGGGCTTAACAGCAGTGCCTTTATAACTGAGTGGAAACTTCAGGGCCGGTGCTATCACTAGGCAAGGTTAGGCGCTTGCCTATATGTGCAAAATGTTAGAGCGGCAAAATGCTGCTTTAACTCACACTACGTTTATGCTGCCTTGCCTGTGATAGCACCAACCCTCTACACTGTCTGCAGGCTGGCGCTGGCGGCAGCAGCAGAGTCAGAGACCAGGCGGCGCTGTGAAGGTTGGGGTTGGGTTAGGCCTGGGTGATGAGTGGCATCATGGGTGTGACAGCGCTGGCTGTCACCTGAGCATTACGAACGGAGCACCACATGTGCCCCTCTGCTCTGTCTTCTGTGCCTCGTTAGAAGTAGGTACCAGGCATTCCACGATATTCAAAGGAACGTCGTGGAGAAAGCGGTGCAGGCAGCTGCTGAACGAGAAGCGTTTCCTGCTAGCGCCTTGGCAGAAGGAGCAGATTAATCAGGTGAGACAACCTGCCCCTTTCCCCCCAGCTCAGTGTTAAACCCTTGTCCCTGTTTCTGTTGATACCCCTCTCTACGGTGCCTCCGCAGTTTCTGTCCATACCTGTTACAAATGCCTCTATCTGACCATCAAAACGAATCTCACTGCCCCATCAACCCCTCCCATCAGTGTGTAAATATTTACCCCCCCTCTGGATGGTGCCCCAGTCCCCACATGGTGGTTATTTATTTATTTATTTTATTTGTTACACGCCCAGACCCTCGGGTGTCACGGCGTGGTTATAAAACAGCTTAGCAATTAGTAAAAATCAACATTACATTAGTTACATTACATCATTAGTGGACAGTTGGTGCAAAGATACAATTTACAAATATTCACAACAATATACAGTGGAACGGGATCCTATCTTCAGGTCCTAATATTGGTTGAATAACCAGGTTTTTAACAGTTTCTTATAAAGCGTGAAGGAGGATTCTTTTTTGATATTAATGGGTAGGGTGTTCCAGTGTTTGGGGGCTAGAGTGGTGAAACTGCTACCCCCCGCTCTGGTGGTTTTGAATCGAGGGGGGTCCAGGAGGAGTTTGTCATTAGATCTTAGTGATCTCCTGTCAACTTTGGGGTGTAGAGTATTGTTGAGATAGATAGGTCCTTTTTTGGTCAGGCATTTGTATGTGATGCATAATGTTTTGAAGATAATTCTGGCTTTGATGGGAAGCCAGTGGGCGTCTTTCCTAGTCTTTGGGATATGGTCTGATTTTTTTATGCCTAGAGCTGCCCTCAGAACTTTATTTTACAAGAGTTGCATTTTGGCTAGATTAGTGTTGGAGGTGCCTAGTAGTAATACATTACAATAGTCCAATTTCGATAGGACCAGTGCTCTGACTACGGTGAGGCAGTTTGCTGGGGTCAGAAATTGTCGGCTGAGAGCAATTAGTTTGGAGGTGTAAGCCGTGGAAGAGGCGAGCACGTTGATCTGTTTAGTCATGGTCAGGCTGGCGTCAATGTACACACCCAGTGTTTGACTTGCTTCAACACTGGAATATTGGTACCATCGATATTGATGATTGAGTATTCTGGGTGAAGGGTTGCTATTTTGGCTGGAGATCCTACGATGAGGACTTCTGTCTTCTCATCGTTAAGACATAGGCTGTTTAGCGCCATCCAGTTTTGTGTGGTGACGTACATTTTATTGATTGTTACGGTGTCCTGGTCATAGTTGCCTGTAAGAGGTATAAGGATCTGGGTGTCATCTGCAAAATTTGTGTATATGACACCCATATCGTCAAGTGCAGAGAACAAGAGTTTGTTATATGCGTTGTACAGCGTAGGATGAGAGGCAAGAGCCTTGGGGCACTCCTATGGGGACTGGGATGGGGTTGGCTGCTTCTTTGCCTATGGACACTCTGGAGGTGCGGTCGGTTAAGAAGGTTGACTTGACTCCTGTACTTGGGCTGGCTCCTCTGATATGATCGCATTTTAGGCCTTTTGTGTGCAGCGGACAAGCGCCCCATGGAATATGGGACCCATGTGCTAATAAAGCGCCTTAAAACTGTGTTTAGAAACACCAGCGCTGATCCTAAACCAGATAAATTCCATATCCTCTGCAGAGCAGGGATCCCAGTCCATCATATCTGTGGCCATAGGCGAAGCACCAAGGGCAGCGTTGCTAGTCCAGCCATCAAACATCACACATTTTACATACATGAGTAGGTAAGAGTCTGGCTGAAAATGCAGATGAGTATGTCTTTTTGACTTTGAAGGATGAATGCCTATTCACCAGGTTTGTTGAGGGGCTGTTAGGGATTCTTGTCCCCGGGCCATTAAGAAGTACCTGCCTTGCATTGCCCACAGTGAGTGAATATACACAGAAACTGACAAGATCACCCACAGGTGAAGAAATCACTGCAAGTCTGGCTAATAGAGCTCACACATTTCCACTCCCCTCATTCTTTATTAGTGGACAGCCACAGCTGCCCAGCAGCACCTCTTTTGAGATTGTTTGCATTTGCGGCCTTGAAGTGGTGTGCACTTGCCTATGGAGTATCACAATTCGAAATAAACTGAAAAAGACATAAATAACTTCCGGGCGCTGAGCCTTCCAGAAATGCAGTGTTGGGAACTGCAGGGCTCAGTGATTTGGTGGTAATTTACAGAGTGGGCAGTGATCACAAGTCCTCGATCACCTGGTGATTTGTTTGGTAGCAATTCCTAAATGGGTTTGTGAGTAGTGCATTTGCTAAATGGAAAGTGTCCACTTTTCCCAAAAAAAACACTACAACCGCTGAAAAAGCATTGTCAATGCCAAAGGTTTTGACTTTTGTGTAGGATAGGGATACGTATTTGCCAGGTACTGCTGTAATGGTACTAACTGGCAATTATTGGCAGCTGCTGTAAAATGATGCGAGTACCTGGGCATATAACAGTAGTGCCTGGCAAATGATTATTTAATATCTATAAGCAGGCCAAACCTGTTGGCAATTCTTGCTTTTAACAGAATGTCAGTGAAGGACATGCACACTGCATATAAATCAAGTGGCTGATTGTACACTTGGTTAAGACATTTTTATTACACTAGCAGTGCCTGTGAAGATCAAATAAAGCCATTCATTTGCATAGGACTGCATTGAAATAACTGACAGGCATTTCAACCAAAGGTTAATGCTACTTCTTGATAAAACCAGCTCAAAGAGATCCCAAGAGAATGTGCTTATAGCGGGTAGAGGCAGAAAGTGGGTGAAATGGCCATGGGTATTAGCATGGTCATGGGCAGTTAAATGGTGGACAAATAACCAAACAACACCTACACGTTTTGTGTCCCTCAACACATCCCATTACCCTCCTAGCTGTACTCCAATGCAATAGTTTCAGCGTAAAGGTGGTGCGTGGCAGGAACAAGGATGACTCGTGATCACACATACCTTTAATACATTTATCATACCGCAAGGAAAAATATGGTGGCCCATTAAAGACTAGCAGGCTGGTGCCTCAGAGTGGGGGCACCAATTCCTGGGAAAAGGCTGGCCAAGGGTTCCTCCCTCTGTAATCAACGTGGTGCCAGCTCCCACTGTTCCACTGTTGTGATGAGGTGCTGGTTGCCAGAGTGTTTAAGTGTGTTATATTTTAATCTTTCCTGCATCTTTTATGAAACATTGTGCCCGCTTGGGCCTGTCGCTTTTATCTTCTCGGGTGTATCCGAGGGATGCAATAGAGGGTATTGACCCTTGCATGTATTGGAAAGAGTGGTAATGTGGTACTCTGTGGTGGGAAAGACCTCAATGCTCACATGTCACTCTAGAGGGTCATGATTTGTTGGTCGGATTTTGGCACCCATTGCCTTACCTGTTTACTAGGCCACTATGAACTCATTGGCCGTCCCCTAGCCAAGCACAAGGCTCTGGACCTCACTGAAGCACTTGGGAATCATGGGTATTATGACAGGGCTGTTCAATGCGGTCATGCCTCTCATATGGGAATGTTTCCAACAGAATTGCTTTGGGTGATTTTGACTTGAGGGTGGCTGACCCCTTCGATGCTGTAGCAACAGCTGTAATTCACAGTGTGGGTATTATGCCAGTTTCTTGATAGTTCTGACTTATACCAGAGGCACTGCATGCTACACAAATGAGGTGGTGGGTCTCAATTTCACTGTATCTGACATCAGAGAGTTATGGAGCGGACGTGGTTCTACTGAACACAGACATCAACACATTATTCCTCATTTACCTTGGAGGACAGACTCCATGACAACAGAGTGATGTGTGATCTTGTGCTTCGTGCTGGTGTCACCTTTACAGGCCACCTCTGTAAACTTTGCCTGTAAAGGAGTCTGACAGTTTCATGGTATTCCAGTGTCCTGCAAATATTGAGACATGTATTCTGACAGAAGGACCCTTGAAGTTCTAGGACACAGAATGAGGGTGCATGCACAGATTCCAGTGTGAGGGCAGAGTAGGTTAACACAAGGCCATTCTTTACAATGAGTGCTTGAGGGGGGTGGGCTCCAGGTTCATCCTGGTTAGCCCTACACCATCTCATTGTTAGTTTTGGTTATTAAGTGGAACTGAAACGGCCACCTTTAAGCAGAAACTGTTGTCATAGGGAGGGGAGATATAGGATATGGGATCCATGGAGGAAGATATTTTGGGACTTTCAATCTGTGGAGGTACACACAATGAAAAGGTTATCTTTATGAAGATAGTTCTTAACATATGCAACAAAAGTGCATAACAAGGAGCTGGAAGTTTGTGAGACAAGCTCCATACCTAACTTTGTTTATTACACAACTTCTTTCAGTGTGTGTTTGAAAGTGGGGGAAGTACAGTGGTGTTAAAAGGAATTGTTTCAGGCTTATATTATATTGCATTCTGGGAATATATATGAACCTACAAATTGAAAACTTAAAATATTTGTACCAAATAAATCTTTGTAGGTGTGTGGCCAAGTGCTTAAAAAGCAGAGTGGTTTAAATCACTGCTTCACTGTTTACCCAAGTGTGTGATCCTGGACAACTAATTTAATCTCCCGCTGACATAACTGTGCACAGGTGTCTAGAATGTATTACCAAAATCGTTTTTCTACTGCTTATATTGCCTATATATAATTGACAGAAAGGATTAGATCCACATGCGCAGCATTACATTTTTTGTTGCTTTAGTATCATTGGCTTGTTTAATAAACATGTATTTATGAAACACAATTTGACTTCTGAAACCTAACACTCCGAGTAGATGTGAGGATGAGGAAAGTGCAATGGGATCCATCCACAGCGGAAGACGTGAGCAATGTGTTAGGTGGAGGTAATGGGTTTGCGGCAATCGGTAACAAAATGAGGATGAGGAAAGTTGGTTGAGAACGGTTAGGATCTAGAGTGGGGGGGCACCAATCTGACAGTTTGCCTAGGGTGGCAAAATTCCTTGCACCGGTCCTGTTCAGCACTCATAATACTGGCCAGATATAACATGGGCTATGGATTCTCGATCAGGCTGAAGAGAGCAGCAAACAGCCCGTTGGCAATAATACCAGTCACAAGCTATTAGTGGCTACGGTTTTCAGGGGCATTTCTTCTAGCCAACATCTTGCGGAGAATGGCAGGGGAGCAACGTTAGAGGTAAAATGAACTGTGCTCCTGGCCAAAAGCTGCAGAGAAGGAGTTTGGAGCATAGCGGGTGACTGACACTCTGCGTGGTATGGAGCAGAACAAGGAAATGCCACCACTATTAATTGAAGAAATCAGAAGCAGTGAGTCAGGAGCAGCAGAGGAAGAGACCCTTCACAGAGGGCAGAACAGAAAAGGAGGTGTTGAGGAGGGCACTTCAGAAGAAAAGGCTGCAAACGAAGGACCAAAGAAGAAAAGCAGAAAAGAAAAAAATACAGGTCCTGAAAAAAGTGCTTTTCAGAAACTTATAAAGCAGAGCCGGCTTCAGCAAAATGCAAAAATAAGGGGAAAAGAAGAAATGCACGAACAATGTCAGCCCTAGCTCATCCAAATCAGAGGAGAATGGGTGGGATAAGGCAGACACTAGTGAGGATGATGAGAGGGAACATCTGAAGGCATGGGTGAGGAAGAAGAAAGTAGTGAGCAAGGGAAAAAGTAAAGGAGAGAATGAGGTTAGAGTTAGCCAGGATAGGGGTGGAGCTATGGCAGAAAAACAGGGGGGAAACGAAGGTAAGGATAACCAGAATGGGGGTGTAGTTTTGGAAAAGGCACAGAGGGTAAACAAGGTTAATATAGGAACGATAGCTCAGGGGCAAGACTCTGGTCTGGTAAGCAAAACTGCTCTAAGCAGCACAGTTTAAGAATCCAGTCCTGTTTTAGACAGCTAGGACCGGGCCGCATTTATGACGAAGTTTGGGAGAGCAACAATGGGTAAAGATGTGCACAGGAGAACGAAGAAAACAATGGCCTGGCCCATAGAAGAGAATATAAAAAGTAAAATGTGGCACAAAGAATTCATAGAAATGTTCTTGTTGGAATAACAGAAGAGGGTTTATGACGTTTGCAGGGATGACAAGGAGGAAGAGAATGGGGCTAACAAAAAAGTTGCACTAGAGCAGAACTTTGAGAATTGGCTATCGGCTTTCCACATCCTATCCACCATTATAATGAAGGAATACCCAGAGGAAGAGATAGCATTGGTAGCCTAAGAGCAAAGGGTTGTTAAGGTTCACACATCCGTTGGGGGGATGCATGGTTGGAATATGATTGCGTATTTTGCATGCAGATGGATTGCTACCCAGACTTGGGGTGGAATGAGGATGACACTAACATTTACATTTTCAACATACTGCAAGAGAAATGGGAACAGTCAAATCAGAGCTTGAGCAGCTACCAATAGAAACTGTATTGTCAGAGCAACTGCAGGGGTAATGATAACAGGTACCAGTTGGCAAAGATGCAGCAATTCCGGAGGAAGCATATTGGAAGCCAGCAGAGCCGACACCGCAGCATGCTTCCAACAGCACAGGGTCGGTCGGGGCTGGGGGGATATGGTCCGTCCAGGGGCCCCCTGCATTTTGCTAGAAATTCGATAAGGGGTCATGCAGCAGGGGGGAGGACTGCAGATTTAGGCATCAATGTAGTAGGTGCAACAGGGAGCACAACTTTTTATTTTTTTTAATTTTTTTATTAGCATAAATTAGTTTTCAAGAAAACTTTAAATGCGAATAATTCATTAATTGAAGCAAAAAAGGAGAAAGGACAAACTAAAAATTACACATCTATGTAGGGAGGAAAGTTTGAGACCAGAGAGATTGCGTGTCTAGATTTGAGAGAATGTCTCTCACAAAGTTCAACAGTGCCAAGGTCAAAGATACTTTTCCTCCCCATCTTAAAATAGTCCACCTCTCGTGCAGAGAATGTGTCTCCAAGTTCTTGAAATCATTTCCCAACCATTTTTCTCTGGAGGCCGAGAGTGGAACACAACTCATTACCAAATGCTGTAAAGTTTCTACCTCCAAACCACAGCATCGGCACAGAGTTAGCTCATCTTCCCTTTTTTTGGACCTTCTCCCCAGCACCTCCCTAGTTGGGAGAAGGTTCAAGCGAAATCTCAGAAAGAGCTGCCTTTCTGAGTAAGACAGGAATTTTTCGAGGTATGGGAGCAATGTACCTCTGCTATAGTGTTCATCAAGTCCCGAGGTTATGGATGGCAGTAGACTGAGCCTGTCCTGGGTAACAATCCATTCCCAGTCCAACAGTTTGTTCTTTACCCTGGACGGATTTTCCAGTAGCTTGTCTGCATTTTCGGCAATAACTTCCAAGATGCCTGTACATGTATTCTGCCATGTATTTAAAGCTGGTATCTGGTTACCAGACAGTGCTTCTTTTATAGCCATGAAACCACTTCTTTCCGGAGGAACCAAACATTTGCTGTTAAGGGTTAGTGTTTTCCAGACCATAGCGATATACAAAGAGGTAAGCCCCGGTTCTTTCCTCGCGCATTCGATTGGGAGAGATGAAGGTAGGCTCAGTACCCTTTTCCAGAACTGGCTTTCAAGCACACGCCAAACCTCTGGTACAAGGAAGAAGTTGGCCACAGCTGCGTAAGTCAATACTGGAGAAACTTTGAGTTTGTAAAAGTCAATGAGGGGACGAAGTGAGAAGGAACAGTAACAACACTTAATTAGAAGTGCTGGAGATGCCAAGTTTTTAACTTTGCTTCTTAGCCTAAGAACACCCGGACCATCTTGGATGCTGTCGTTGAGTGTGATGCCGAGGTAGATCATGGACGAGACCACTGGAACGACTTCCCCTGTTAGATGCCACCTAAAGGTCTTAGTCGACTTCATTGTTCCTAACCCCATGATTTCCGATTTTTTTGGGTTGATTCTCAGTCCGTTTTCCTGAACGTACAGTTCTAAAGCTTTCAGCTGTCTCTGTAGACCTATCGCAGTCTGATCTAACAGAAGAAGGTCATCCGCAAACAACAGCCTACCCACAGGGGTCCCCCCAATTTTTGGAGGGAAGCTTCTTACTGCCCCAAATGCTTCAAACATATCTGATATGAATAGGCAGAAGACAGCTGGTGCCAAACAACACCCCTGCTTCAGCCCATTTTCAGACGCAACTTTGTTGGATAGGGTTCCTTTTCTGTCCAGTCTAATCTGAATGGTTGTTCCTGTGTGGAGAGCCTCCAGTGGTTCCCTCAGATTGTTTGGGCAGCCCCATTTCCTTAGTTTGTTCCACAAGAGGCCACGATCAACAGAGTCAAAAGCCTGTTCAAGGTCTATTGACACGATATAGATGGTTTTATAGGTTTTTCCCTTGACCATACATTTTACTATGTTAATGATTAGTATGTTCAGGGAAGTTCCAATTCCCTTGCGGCACCCCGACTGCCAGGGATCCTGGTGATGTGACCGCCAACTCCAAGCGTTCAGATGTTTGAGGAGCACTGCAGTGAATATTTTGCCCACTACATCCAGTAGGGCGATAGGTCTGTAGTTCCCAGGTACAGACCTGTCACCCTTCTTAAAGATCGGTACAATTATAGACCTGGTCCAGGAGTCAGGGATCCTTTTGAGTCTGATTATGTTTTTGAACAGAGTTGTCATAAATTCAGCCCATTTCTCCGGGTCTCTCTTAAGGATGTCGTTTGTGAGACCATCCCGCCCAGCAGCACGGGATGAATTTGACTTGTTGATGAGATCCACGATATCTTGTTTGTCGAATTTCAAATCCCATGGTTTGTCCGATGGTAAGAATTTGTGGGGGCCGCTGGTGTTTCCTGCGGAGTAGAGGTTCTGATAGTGCTCCTCCCAGGCCTTAGGTGGAATTGGGTTTACAGTTTTTGAATCGACAGGGATGCATATCTCGTTGATTAATTTCCATATACCAGAGATGTTTTTACTGGTGACTAGATTTAACATCTTCTCACTATCTTTTTGCAGTAGGAAGTGTTTATGTTGGGTGAGCCAGTTTCTGTAGCTGTTCCTGGTATCTTTGTACAGAACTAGGTCACCAGGCGTGTTGGATTTTTTGAATTGCCTCCTGGCCCTCTGAACGGCTTTTTTTTTAGCTATGATTTGGTGGTCATAGGCATGCCTATATGTAGTGGTACCACTCCTATGCACAACTTTTTTGTGGAAGACCTTCAATACCTCGATGTATTCTATGGGATTTGCGTTTTGGTCTCGCTCGACCGGTTGTAGCCCCAGTAGCTTGTCCAGTATTGCACCCATGTCTTTTCTCTGGATCCTGATTCTGTTTCCACCGGGGGTCAGGTCAAGTTGATATTCCGGTAGGTGTTGGACAGTCTGGGAGTGATCTGTATTCCATTCCTCAGTTTCAAGTTCCAGGATATTGTGATCGCTCAAGTCTGTTTGGATCACTCTCAACGTTTTTAGTTTCCCCATCAATGGCTCTGTTACAAATATATAGTCCAATGTACTGCCTTGGTTTGCCCGTGTCCATGTAGTAGCAGCAGGTAGGTCGCCCATTAGGCTTCCGTTTACCATTAAAATGTTTCTACCTGCTAATTCTTTGTCGAGGTCAACTCCTCTTGATGTATTGTTTGTGGAGTGCAAGGACAGGAACTCGATTTTTCTCCCCTTTTTGTCAAAACATTCCATGTTGAAGTCTCCACAGAGGAGGACCTCCAGGTTTGGACGCGAGATCCTGGCGTCATCGATCGCTTTAAGCAAGGCTTCCTTGAAGTTGTCCTGTTGTCTTTCCGTGGGTCTCCAGTAGATGTTACAAACGAGCAGGTTCCATTTCACCAGGTCAGACCCTGCCTTGGAGTTTATTTGGACTGTGGTTAGTTGTATCCAAGGGTTATGATTTGTGGACGAAATCACCCTTAGACCAGATGTGCGTTTGATGCCCAGCAGGAGGCCCGAGCTAGGTCTACCTTTAAGGCCCTTTATGGCCGGGTTCAGGAACATTTCATATCCGTCTAGGAGGGGTAGGTCGCACAGCCACATTTCTTGTAAGCAAAAGAGGTTGTATTTTGTTAGGTCCCAGGCTTGTTTGCCAATCAGATGGGTGAACCCCCTTGTGTTCCAACTCATGATTGTTTTTCCTTTAACCAAGGTGTTTCGTGGAGCACAGGAGGGAGCCGGCTGGCATTATGATTTTGCTGCTAGGAACCCCGCCAACCACCTCCAGTCGTCCGGGCTGCTTACAGAGTTCTCCTCGAGTGTGTTTGGGGAGCTGCGCGTTGGAACCCCTCGGACATCAGCCTGTATTTCGTCCTGGACCCTTTTCACCAAATGCGATGGGCGACCATGTTCCAGTACTGGTTTGTACTTTTGAGAGCCTTCGTTGACGTGGTCCCTGTCCTTAATGCCTTCAGAAGAGGTACGCTTGCCATCCTCCAACTCCTTAAGCGAAAACCCACAAAGATTGAGTTTGGAGCCTAGTTTGAGGAGTGCATATCTTGTATTCCATTTCCCCATATGAAGGATCATACTAAAGTGGCGCTGCTCATTGTGGAATTCGATCAGATCAATGTCCTTTGATTTCAAGTTGTCGGGTGAGTCAATTGAATGTACAAGGCGCATGACATTGTTTCGATTCATAGTGAGGTTATCTTCGTAACCAAGAGTTCTCTCTAGAAGTACTCTATAAGGGCCCTTACCACCCTTTACATCCGGTCCTTTGTCTTCATTTTTGTTTTCGGTCCCCGATCTTGAGCCCGTATCAGTATTTTCGCCCCAAGACACTGTTCTTCGTGTGTTCTTTACGCACTCATTTTGGGGTTTGTAGTTTGTTTCTTTTCTTACGTTCTTCGTTTCCAGTATAATCCTCTTGCTCTCAAGGGTCTTGAAAGCCATGTATCCAGAAGTGTCCTTGATCTCCCCCTCCTGCACTGGGGCACGAGCCTGGCTGACCCTTGGAATGTGGACTCTGGATTTCCACAAGACGTTCCTAGCTGAGTCAACTCCCTTTACATCTAGTTTTATTGCCTGGAGGATGGGAGATTCAGCTTGGACGTTTCCAACTTCTTCGGACCTTTTGTTGGCACCTTCCACCTTTTGAGCTGCGTCATTGGGTTCTGATATTGCCAACAGTTCCTCTTTCTCTGGACTAGATTCGGGTGCCGTAGATGCTGGGCCCACCTCTTCGATCCAGGAATCATTCGGGTCTGAGTAAACTGATAAATCCATGAGAGAGCTGTTCACGCTATCGTTCTGCCTCTCGTTGTCTGAGAGGTAGTCAATCTCTTCGATAGGGACCTTTGATTGTTTAGTGAAGGCCCCAGCGGATTTCCTTGAAGTTCTGCCATAAATTAAAGGTTGGTCAGGTAAGACCAAATTTCTGGGTAGAGTTAGCCTGGTTGTAGCTTTTGGCCGAACTGGTGCTTTTCGTAAGATGGATGGCGCAGAGCTTGACTGTTTTGTCGACCCAGAGGTCGCTTTTCCATAATTTCTGTCACCTTTTTTGTTAAGTTCTAGTTTTTCACTGGCCATCAGATTTACTCCTCTGTTTGGTTTTGTGAACAGATCGTATAATTTAACTCTGTCCTTAGGTTGGGTCGGTCCAGTTGGCACGATGGTCGCTGGAGGTAGAGGGTCCACCACCATTGGGGTAGTTGAACTTGAGTCTTTGTAAGAAGTGCCGCCCCTCGTCGCTGTAGTGGGTTCAGTGCCAGTGGATTTGTCCTGATGTAATGGCGAGTTTAAAGTTTCCTCAGATCCTTTCCCAAATGACGGTGTAGTCTGGTTTAAAGTCTTTGCTGGACTCACCACGCCCACCTGGGCGCCACCCTCTCCTTCTAGAAGAAAACTCAACCTCTCTGATCTCCTAGTTTCTCTGTCCTTGATTATTGGCTCAATGATACTCTTTAGGATTTCTGCGGTCTGATCAGCACTTTTGTCCAGGTTTGACTGGATTGCGGTAACAAATCCTTCTACGAAGATCATTTTAGAGTATAACATGGCGATGGTAGTCGTATGATCCCGTAACTGTTCGTTTTGTGACTCAATTAGTTTCATATATGGGGCCATAACAAGCGCAAATGCTGTGATCATTTCTGTGTCTATCTTTGGATCGTTTTTGGCAGGTTCCTCCGCCTGAGTGGTGGCCAAGATCGTTAAGAGATCTTCATCAGTCGGTGAAGGTTGTCTTCTAAATCGTTTACTTGGAAATGGGGCCTGCTGCGGAGGAAGTCCTTTGTAAGTCCTCAAGGGGTAACCTCTGAGTCAGTTTTTATCTTGGTGTAAGGTAACTCCCCCATCTGGGGGTGTTTGGTCCCCATTTGAGCACTGTGCTAGGGGCGCGTACCTCCAGTGATCCACGAATCGTGGGATATCTAGAATGGCTGGATCAGTTTGAAATGAGATTCCTGAAGGTTTCCAGCCTCGATTTAACCTTTGGTTTTGGTGCTGGGTAAGATTTGTCCTATTGTCTGTTCCAAAGACAAAAGGGGCGCCATCATGGGCATTGCTGGGCTTTTGTAGAACACTGAAATTGTCATTTCCCACAGATTGTTCCTTTTGAGGACTGTCACAAGTTTTTTGAGGCGCCTGGTTAGGTACCTTAATTGGCCGCTCTTTTACCATTGTGTCCTTGTCGGAGCTCGTAGTATCGCCACCCACCACTCCAGAGTGGAATGTATTATTTGAGGGTTTTGAAGATGACTTCGGTTCTAGGTGGTGAGTGTCGGCTTGTTTTATCGGGCTAGTCTCTTCGACGCCCTCCTCCGTTGTTTCTGTTTCAGATTGCAAGGTGTTAACATGCGACTTAGTTGTACCAGTGATTTCCACTTCAGGATAAAGTTCCCGGACAAGCCTGTCCTTTTTTTCCTGTGGGACAGAACTGTCTTCCATTATGAGTGTTAAGATGTCCTTTTGCTGGTGATTGGGGGGTGGAGTGCCTAGAGTGCCTAAAGGAATAATGTTCTCCCTCTCTAGATCTATTTGGCCTGTATCCTGATGATCAGTAAACAGTTTAAAGTGCCTGAAGCAACCCACCACAAGATTTGCTGGTTAAGTGTAAGCTGTAAACAGTGTGAATTAGTAGTGAGGTTTGCCTTCCAGCCTTCGTACCTCGCTGCCGTGGACTGTTGTTGCTGCAGCTCCTCATGTGAACTGACAGGGGTTCACCTTTACACCAAGGCACAAGTGGTGAGTAAATTCTTGAGAGGGATCAAAGAGGATAAGCCTCACAGTCTCCCAACTGAATGTAGCACCACCTGCGCCAAACAGCCGCAAAACAGTCGGCGCCCTGTGCACCTATCGGGCTTAGAGCCGCAAGGGTAGTGGCCTCGGTGTTTTGTTGTCCCAAGGAAGTCACGTGCAGGGTCACGTGACCAGCCCAGCTCCGCCTCCTCCAGTGAGCGTGTAACTCCCGACAAGATGCTCCAACGGCTCGCAATGTCGGCGTTGGATTAATGCTGCAGTCGCTTTCTTTTAGAAAAAGTTATGCACCGCTCTGCTGGTGGCCTCAGTGTTTTGTTGCCCCAAGGAAGTCACGTGCAGGGTCACGTGACCAGCCCAGCTCCGCCTCTTCCAGGAAGCGTGTAACTCCCGACAAGAGCCCTCCAATGGCTCGCAATGTCGGCGTTGGATTAATGCTGCAGTCGCTTTCTTTTAGAAAAAGTTATGCACCGCTCTGCTGGTGGCCTCAGTGTTTTGTTGCCCCAAGGAAGTCACGTGCGGGGTCACGTGACCAGCCCAGCTCCGCCTCCTCCAGGAACCGTGTAACTCCCGACAAGAGCCCTCCAATGGCTCGCAATGTCGGCGTTGGATTAATGCTGCAGTCGCTTTCTTTTAGAAAAAGTTATGCACCGCTCTGCTGGTGGCCTCGGTGTTTTGTTGTCCCAAGGAAGTCACGTGCAGGGTCACGTGACCAGCCCAGCTCCGCCTCCTCCAGGAAGCGTGTAACTCCCGACAAGAGCCCTCCAATGGCTCGCAATGTCGGCGTTGGATTAATGCTGCAGTCGCTTTCTTTTAGAAAAAGTTATGCACAACAGTAAAAAGTGCACCAGACCCAGCACAAGACAAACCGAGGGCAAACGTCATGAGGGCCTGGGCTCAATGGGAAGGTCACCTATAAAAGGTGGAAATGATGGAGAAGTGGTCACAGGGCTTCCTAGAAAGAGAGACAGCTGAACTGATAAACCCTTTCTTTCTAAAGGGTTTACCATCCCAATCAATGGACAGGGTTTATGGGACACAGCACAGGGACACGCCACAGAACTTCAGAACTTAAAATCAGCAAGAGAAAACCCAGAACTGGCGCATGGGAAAATACAAAAAGATATAGACTTGTGCAGAATGGTGGGCCCATTCAAGGAAATACCCTTCTGCGTGTTCATCTATTTCCCCCTGGACCTAGTGCCGAAGAGGCAAAAATGAGAATTATTTATTTAATTTTTTTTTAATTTTTATTTTATTTATAAAGTGCACTAGCAGACCAGAGGCATCGAGGCGCTGTTACATGAATGTGTCTTAGTTAAATGGAAGACACATACGAAAGTGTCTTGATTGCATGGGAGATACATACATCACTCCAGGTTACAGTGAGCATGTAAAGGTTTTGCCGAGTATAAGGTCACATTAATGATGTTGCATGCAGCTGATACAGTTGCATGGGTAATTAAACAAATAGCAGCTTCTGAGTGCCGCTCAGAAGATTTTTGGCAGCGCACACAGACATTTCACACCTATGCAATAAGATTTAATAAGGCACAAGCCACAGCATTTACATGACATTTGCTTTCACTTAAAATAATTAACTAGTCATGATAGTCTGGTCTAGCTCATTTACATTACCCTACTATGCAAGTGTGACCTTAAAAACCGAATACAGCCACAAGAGGTAAAAACTAATATCAAAAAGTGGTTCCATGAACAGAAAAATCTAGTTATGCTATGCCTGCACACATTAACTAAATACTGTCCCCTCCCCACCGAAGACTCCTATACTTTACTCTACCACACATTTACTCAGATCTCTAAACTCTACCCCAGAACCTATTTAGATATACTGGACAGCAGGACGCTTCCTCTCTTGGCTCTGCAAAAGTTTACCAGACTTGTACCTACATCCACTTGTCGTATGTTTGTTGTAATTTAAATAACGTTCAAGCAACAGATCTTCTATTATTCATGGTGCCTTATCAAAAGTGCCCGTTTGACTACACTGGCCCCCCTGAGATGTGTTCTGCATGCTTCAGAATGGCTCATCAAAGGACTCTGGAAATTCAACCCTCCTCTAACAGCACTGTGGCAAGTCTCTACAAGGCTGTAACCGTGAGGTCCCCAAGCTACTTCACTGAGAAACTCTGCATCTCCAGAGGCCTGCGATCCACCAGAAGTCAGGAAATGTGCAGCACCAGAAGTCAGGAAATGTGCAGACTTGCACTCCGATGGCCCAGGAAGAAAAGAACGAGCCAGTCATCAGACTCACCCCATTGCTGCTACCATTCAGGAAAGAGCTCAAGACCTTCCTTTTCATGGAAAGGCTCCTCTGTAACACATAGGTCCACACACCCTGCACTCCCCATCATACTGAGACTCTGTGATCTGCTCTTCACTGTCTTCTACCCTGGTTGCTTGTAGATCCCGTGCTGCAAATTGCCCAGCCGTTCGCTCCCATTACCTTTTTCTCTGCTTCCCTTACTGTGATTGTAAGGTGCTCCGTTGCTTCCCAAATCTAGGCCCGCGCTCAATGAATACCCTAATAATAATGATAATAAAAGTGTCACCCACACTATTTAACCCAACTATCATCTTAAATATCGGATACTGACTGTAAGGAAGCAGGCTACTTGGATGCTGAACCTCATCCCGTGCTTTCTATTCTTGGAACATATGTGATGCAAGCGCTTTGAAGGGGGCCGCTTGCAAGTTAATGCATTATAAAACTCAAATATTAATTTTCTCTATGGATTTTGTGTAGACAAATGTCATGCTCAACGTCTCCTACTTTAGCATTGCCAACATTACCCTATAGGTGGAGAGTAACATTGCAATATTTACTTGGCTTGCAAGGGATAATGGGTATGGACTAACCCCGGTATTACTAATCTATAGTAGTAGGGCAACAGATATTCAGACAGTAGATAGCTTTTCACACAATCTGCATCCTTTTCAAGTGTTCGGAGTTGCATTGGGCATAAACCTCAACAAATTGTACTGTAACACGCTGCTATACGAAAACGGGTTCACTTATCAGTTGTATAATCCTACCCAACTATATAAGGGTGGGATAAATTGCAAACAATCTTGTATGCACTGCAAAATAATAGTGTAAATGCAGATTCATGACACTTTCTTAAAATGCATATCATATGGTGAGGAACTAAATATGTTTTAATTGCAAAGTATTATGGGTCTGCAAATATCCCAGTGAGTGTTTTACTGCTGCAATCCCTCAATGTTTAAGTAAGTATTGTCACAACTCACATGACAACGTAATGTGGATAGTAATCAGAAGCCAGGGAATTTTGATCATCATATTAAGTGATGCAGTTATTCTGATGCAATTAACATCCTTACACAAATTATGAGAGGCATGTTCTCCTGGCCCTTGAATTACTTCATTAAAGTGGCACATGAACTCCCATTGGCTTGTTTTGTCACATTCCTTTTGTTTCCTATTATTCCATCTGCAAGTATTGTATCCTGTCTGATTTTCTGACACCCACATCAGTTATGAAAAGCGATATTTGTTTTTTGTAATACACATGAGTGTTTTTCCAGTGGCATACAGCACACATTTTTCTCTGCACAAGAGTACTTTTGCTAGCTACTGTGGCATATCTTGAGCTCTTGAACTGGTTGTTAAGTTGTCTTTATAATCACATATACAATATTTGTTTTTTATCCTATGTGTTTGGAAAAAGAGCTGTAAGATGCACCTTATACACATATTTGTAAAGTATTGCAATCGTTGGAAAGGGGAAATTCCTTTCCAAACTCTCTTCGGAGATGGTAATTCACTAACTACGCATGCTCACAAAGTGGCTTACCTCGTTAGTCAGTTGCACACATGGAAAATAAAGTGCACACGAAAGGCAACCAGTTCCGCACTTATAGAAAAATAATTAGAGGGAACATTGCCCATTGGGCAGTTCGGTGAACGACGGCACATCTTCACTGGAGGCAGCAGGAACATACACCGACTTCCAGGGGAGAGATGGTCATAGGGGCATGGCTGGCGAAAGCAGACATTAAATCAGCCGTCTGACTCCTCTCGGTACACAGGACCTCATGGCTATGCTTCCAGTTTGAGGATGGTTACTACTACGACAAATGCCTGCCCATAGGGTGAGTCATCTCTTGTTCATATTTTGAGAAACTAAGCTCGTTTATACAGTGGGTGCTCAATAGACTAATGCCAGAGTTATTTGCAACAGGACCATACAGAGACCAGCCCATGCGGCTTGCAGATCTCAAATTTAGCGCCTGTGAAATCCATTAACCCATAGGTAAGCTATGTGCTTTTTGATTTTACATCAACCACACGTGATTCACTCAAACTAAATAATTTTGGCTCAGACACCCCCCTGACTGTAGTCTCCTTCCCCTGTAGCACAGACGTCAATCTACACAGATCTCCGTCTTGATGAAGGCTGTGTTAAAGATGAGGCACACCTAGCCCACCTAGAAACGGCTGAAACACCTGGTGTAGACGCACTACTCCCCCCAAAACTACAGCACATTAATGCTGTTTACGCAAGAAAAATAATTTTGTGTACCTACCATTGTTCTATGTGTTTTCCACAAATGTTGACTTGAATATGTACACTGCAATATGTGAATTTCTTGGCAAATCCTAATAGGAGTCGGGTTTGTTACACACACACAATTTGGAGATTGTCCCAAAAAATGTTTTTTTGGCACTGTGTGTTGTAAATATATTTTTTGTCTGATTGTTCTGTTTTAGCAAACCATTTTGATGTCTTTATTTCTCCAAATGTTGGATTTATGTCTTTTTGCACACAACTTTAATATAAAAAAATTAGATTTATCTCTACAACATACTATTGAAGAGTGATTCCTTCCTTAGCAATGCAGAGTTTGATAATACATGTGGAGGTGTTGTTCTGAGCCTAGCATCCTTGGACCTATTCATTTGTATCTTTTGTTTTCCTGAAAAAGTCAGGCAGACAGGAAACCTACTTGGTAGATGCCTGAGAGAGAGGTGGATGACTGGTTAACTCCTGACGTAACAAGGTAGTGCATTCAGCCTTTGGTAGGTTGAGCAGCCCTGAAAGACGCTATCCAGCAGTGAGTGAATGAGGGTCTGAACCCTGTGAAGATTTTGTCAGAGTAGAATGAGAAAAAGTACCTGGGAGCTAGTAGAATAATTCATGCTTGGGAAAAAGCACGCAATGATGTCATCTCTGTACAACTCAAAACCATGCTACACAATTTTTGTGGTCTGCTGACAAAACTCTAGAGGTAAGATCCAGAATCCCTATGTATCTGATACTAGAATCCCCTCACCTGTGACTATGTTTGTGAAGGGAGGGCCACTAATGTTTTATATCTACCTCTCTTTCCCTTTTTTAGGTATAAGCGGTGGAATGCCCACACGCTGTAAAGTGAATCCAGAGTCTAAAGATGCATCCACTCCAAAGAGAATATGGAAACAGGATTCTTTATAGCTATGACGTTAAGGTAACATTTGTGGTTATGCACACCACTAGCCATTTAAGTAGATCTAGATATAGAACTAATGTACAGGCCTGTGTACATGTGCACGACAATTTGCAGGTTTTCATTGACACAGTAGGACCACTATCAATACCAAGCTTACAGCTCCCTCTAGTGGTGGCTCCCGATCCTAGATGGAGCACAGCTTCGGGAGAGAGATGTTTGCTCCCCATCTATTCCATCCTTGAACTCTCCTGGACAAAGCAATCTTGTGATCTTGCAGACCTTCCTATCGCCATCCAAGAAAGAAACTTACCCCATTTTGGCATTGGTGGA
Organism: Ambystoma mexicanum; assembly: GCF_040938575.1. Taxonomy (NCBI): domain Eukaryota; kingdom Metazoa; phylum Chordata; class Amphibia; order Caudata; family Ambystomatidae; genus Ambystoma; species Ambystoma mexicanum. The sequence goes on along the minus strand of NC_090926.1, from coordinate 249,236,013 downwards.
TTGTGGGGCCATGGGGATATTTATAGATCAAGAGGCATAATGCAGCCTGTAGAAGCTATCGATGGCAGCTGGGTGCCCTCTAATGGACCCTGCGCAGCAACATCCGCTGTGGCATTGGCGAGTCCGAAGGGCATAACCAGGTATTCAACATTTCATGGACCGGGTGTTCTCCAATATGCTCTGATATGCTGTTCCTCTTTGTCATAGTTTACCCCCAATGATATTCTGATATACTCCAAGGACCATCTCAAGCATGAAGAACATGTGAAGGCAATCCTACAGCGGTTACGTAAACATAAACTAGAGAAATGCTGTTTCCATTTCTCTAATGTTCACTATCTAGGATTTGTCCTCAGTCCAGAAGGAATCTGAGTGGATCACTCAAAGGTAAAAGCCATACTATCCTGGCCTGTCCCAACCGCCGTGAAACAGATTCAATCCTTCCTGGGGCTTGCAAACTTTTACCGGAAATTCATAGCTTCCTTCTCAGAGATAGTTCAACCGATCATTACACTGTTGAAGAAGGATACTCCCTTTCTTTGGTCAGCAGCCCAAGATAAAGAAATCGGAGTTTACACAAGCCCCCATGTTGGCTCAACCTGACATTAATCGACCTTTCATATTGGAGACGGATGCCTCCAACTATGCCATCGGAGCACTTCTCAAGCAGGAACTCGAGGACAAGTTAGAACACCCCATTGCTCATCTCTCGCAAACTCTAACTCCTAGCGAGACTCATTACTCTGTCCTGGAAAAGGAACTGTTAGTCATCCGTCAAGGCTTTACCGAATGGCGTCATCTACTCTTGGGGGCAAAACAACCTGTTCAGGTCCGTGCTGACCATCGGAATCTTCAAGTTCTGCAATCCCTGGAATGTAGGAATAGTCGTCAAGCCCGCTGAGCCTTCTTCTTCGCACAATATCAGTTCCAAATACAACATGTCCCTGGAACTCACAACATAATTGCTGATGCCTTATCCGGACGGCCCGACTACGAAACTCTTGAAGATCGATCCTTTCCAAAGATGTTTCCCCACACAATTTTCGTAGCCCAAGCAATCAGCCTCCTGGAAGACATTCGAATCCAAGCCCATTCCTCCGAGATCTGGAAGGAATTTACTGGAAAGAACCGGTGGAATCTTAAAACAAAGGATGGATATTTATTCAAGGATAATGGCCTGGTTATCCCGACACAAAGACTGCGACAAAGTATCATGAACCTCTGCCACGATACCCTTCATTCAGGACATCGTGGCATCATCAAAACTCTCCGTTTGATACGAAGGCAATTTTGGTGGCCACAAATGAAAGTTGATGTCCAACGATACATCCAAGTCTGTGCAATCTGCAATCAAAACAAGCATGACAACAAGAGACTGGCGGGTCTCCTACTCCAACTAACACAACCAACAAGGCCCTGGGAATTCATTGCTACGGACTTTATTGTGGAATTGCCACCTTCCAGGAGATACACAACTATCATGGTAACCATAGATTTATTCACTCACATGGCTCATTTTACACCCTTGTATAAACTACCATCTTCCTCAGAACTCGCTGGAATTTTCTTGGAACACATATTCCGACTTCACGATCTCCCTTCCAAGATCATATCAGAGGACCTCAATACATATCTCAATTCTGGAAACACTTATGCCGTATACTAGGAATCCAACGTGCCCTCTCCTCAGGGTATCCACAGACCAACGGAGCTACAGAACGTGTGAACCAAACCCTGGAGCAGTATCTTCCTTGTTTCACAACCAAGGTCCAGGACGATTGGTCACTCTTGATACCTGTGGCTGAATTCGCCTACAACAATTCAGATTACTCGGCTGTCAAGCCCAGTCCCTTTTTCTGTAGCCATTGCTTCTGTTCTACCATCCTTGCTCCCACATCCTTGCTCCCACATCTTACACCAGTACCTACAATCGACTCCTGGATTGAAAACCTCATCAACGTACACAAGCAAGCCAAAGAACACCTCGAAAGGGCCCCAGCTTCTACCAAGCTCTATGCAGACTCCAAAAGAAGACCAAGGCTTTCCTATGCAGTAGGGGATAAGGTCTGGCTATCCTCGAAACTACTGCCTCAGCATTTACGACCAAATAAGTGGGCCCCCCGGTATTATGGTCCCTTTTCCATAAAGGAAATTATTAACCAAGTGGCCTTCCAACTCAAACTACCAGACTCCTGGAAGAGGGTCCACCCAGTGTTTCACACGTTTCTACTGAAACCATATGTCCAGTCCTCCTGGACTGCTCCAAGGTCTACCCCAGTGATTGTCAATGACAAGCTCGAATATGAAGTATCCAGAATATGTAACTCCAGGTACAGACGTGGTCAGCTACAATATCTGGTCGAATAGAAAGGGTACCCTCCCAGTGAACACACCTGGGAACCATTCTCAAACCTCAATGCCCCCAGATTACTCAAAAGGTACCACCTTATACACCCCGGCAAACCCGGAGGGACAGGCCTTCGGAGGAGGCATGCTGTCATGTACCATCGGACTCGCCCCTTCTGGACTTCCTGGTCCCTGACCCACAGAGGCTTGCACTCAGCAGTACTCACAACATGGCCACCAAATGCGGAACGTACCAGTTTCCGCGTCTCATGTTCTATAAAGCAGACACCCCCCGCGGCTCTGCACGTCTCAACGCTACCGCTTACTGTGGCTAGACATGTGCTGTCGTAGTTCGCTCTCGTTATTTCTTGTTTCCTGGTGCCTGGTCCCCATTTGTTACCACCTACATCCTTTCCTTTCCTTGCCTTCACTTCATCCCAGACCTGCGCTTCGCTGTATCCAGGACTTCCCGGGCTTTCTGAACGATCCAGGACTCGGACACTGAACGTACACTGGACCCCGAGGACTCTCGCACAGGGTTGTACAAGGCCCGCACTGTACGCAGGAAGACTCCATCGAAGAAATGACACAGACAGGTGAGAAGGGGGGGAACCTGTGACAGCTATGCACATTGGTATTGTCTCTATGTATCCTAAGGCAACAGCTCCCTCTAGCTGTGACAACATGTGAAGCTACTGCATTGGACAAACATACATCTGGCCTTTTATTATATTGTTAGATAGATTAGATTGTGAGATTTTTATGATCTCATAAAATAAGTTTGTTTCATAACTTGCAGATAAGAGGAGTAGCCATGCACAGATTCTCCAGGTACTTTGAAATAAGTTGCATATAGCTTTAGGGTCTTTAATAATTGATGAAAATATAGGCACTTTGGGCTTCAACACTATATTTCTGTGTCCTCCTATCCTGTCCATTCCCTCCACTCTATTTTTTCATTTTGTTTTCTTAGGTTTTCGCATTAGATGGTCTGCATGACAGAAAAACAACTCTGTGAATTATATCAGAAACCCATCTTTTTTTTTTTTTATTTGTTTTGGCTAAAGCCTTTACAAAAATAATACAAAATAGTTAGCAAAAAGCACATAGAAATTACATTACATTTCATAGTTTTCCACCAACCCTGTCAATTTTCTATTTTCTGTTAAATCAATGTTTTAAGTACATTTGTCCTTTATTTTATTATGTTAAATGATCAGTCCACTTTCTATTATCACCTGAATGGCTGCAAACGTCAAAGCTGCATTGCTTCCTGAGGTAATTCTGTCCCAAAGGAAGTCTGAGATTATATCTTCCTCTCTCCACACAAAGTCTCTGAAAAGTCTTAGTCGTTGAGGCCATGTGCCTTCACATTCCATTAGAACATGTCTTATTGTTTGTTTGGCAGGGTTGACACAGATTGAACATATTTTCTTTGCAACCTCCCCTTGTTTGTGCTTTTCCAGAACAGCCCCACACTGGATAAGATTCAGTCTCATTCTAAGAAAGTCTGAGCGCAGTTTCCTGTTTGGGGATTTTAGTAGGTAGCAAGAGAGACACCCAAGTTTCTTTTCTCCCTTCAGAAATAGATTTTGAATTGGTTCTTCTCTTACTCTCTCTACCGTTTCAATCCAATCCCGTTGTTCTAATCTTCTTTTCACTTTGAGTGGGTTTAGGACTAAAGACTCTTTGTTTATATCTAAAGTCTTCAGTCTTTCCCAATGTTTTCGCCTCTAACAAGGTGAGGATAGTTGATTTCTTTAGCAGTGTTTCATGTCTGAGGTCTCCATACAGTGTCGAGTCTTTGCTTGTTGTTATTTATCGAGACAGTGAGATGAGCTTCCAGTCTGCCATACAGTTCAATGATTTTAGACCTAGCTCAAATCTCAAGCTTATTGAGGAGGCACAGTTTGGGAGGCCCAGAGCTTTTTTCCATAGGCGGCCCTCAAAATTGTCCCAGTTTATGAACCAAAGATCGGGTTTGGCTTCTAGACCATACAGAATGACTGGGACCACTTTGGCGAGGTAGAACTTTACCAATGGGAGAATAGAAAACTTACAAAATTTATAGTTTAATTTGATCATTTGTGATGTGAATTGTGTTACTTTAGCCATGATTTCACTTTCTGCTTTGTAATTTGCTGGATGGGCATAGATGGGCATAGATGTTATATCCCAGGTATTTTATGGTTTCTACTGTTCTTATCCGTTCTCCTCCCATATTCCAGTTTATGCATTTTGTTTTTGATAGCGGATGTTTGAAAATCAAGATGTTTGATTTAGCCGGGTTGACTGTCAATTTGTTTAATCCCACATACTCATTCAGTTTATCAAGTAAATGTTGTAAACCAATTGATGTTCTGTCGAGGAGAACTCTATCATCCGCGTACGCGAGCCAACATATTTTTCTCCCATTTAATATTGGACTTACCAAGCAGACAGTTGCAAGAAAAGGTCCATATCTGCTAAGAACAGGTTGAAGAACAGAGGCGCTCCCAAGCACCCCTGTCTTACCCCCCTGTTATCTTCAACCAGTCTTGAAAGGTGTCCCATTGCATCGAGCCGTACTCTCAAATTGGTTTCTCTATGTAATTCCACTAAGATGGACAATAGTGGTTCTGGCATTCCCCATTTCCGGAGTTTCTCCCAAAGTAGAACTCGTTCTATTTGGTCGAAGGCTTTGGACAAGTCTATCCATGCTCCGTACAATACTTGTTTTTTCTCCCCTCTTTTTTGTTCATTTAAGATGTTTAAAATCAGGCCATTAAGAGATGTTGAATGGCCTTTACGGAATCCTGTTTGAAAGCGTGATAGAATATTGAAGTCTTCCACCCATTTTAAGATGTGATTTAGTAGAAGTTTCATAAAAATTTTGCTTTCAATGTCCAGCAATGCTATTGGTCTGTAATTCATTGCTACATGGCGATCCCCATGTTTAAAGAAGGGTATTATGAGGGCCGTTTTCCAAGATGCTGGGAAAGTCCGTTTTTTTAGTATTTCATCAAAGAGAACAGATAAGAGCTTTGACCACAACACAGGTTCGCTTTTCAATTCCTGATAGGTCAAGCCGTTTAGTCCTGAGGCTTTGGATGTTGAGGAATTGATTATGATTTCGTGTATGTCCTCTTCATTGAAGTTAAGTTGCCAACAGAGTTCTGGCTTGCCTCTAAATTCATGGTTATTGTCGCTGGTATATGTCTCTGTCAAATATCTCACCCAGCCATCTTCTGACACTAAGTTACATAGTGATTGAGTGTAATCCCCTTCAAATTGGTTCATTATTTCCCAGAAGTTCTTGCTGTTGCTTTCTCTAAGGGTTCTTAGTATATGCTCACCGTCTGTTTGCATCCGAAGAGCTTTATGTGAGATTGACCATGATTTATAATTTGCTTTTTGATTTTTTATCTCGATTTGCATTTTTTCAAACGAATATCCTGCTTTTTGAATGTCTCTCAGAGCTTTTCTATGCTCTCTTTTTCTCCTTTGTGTAGGTTCATCAAAGGCATGTAGATGTTTCTGTTTTGTTTCTCCCGCTAAATATTTGGGCGCTAAGGTTGCCCATAAAAAATTAGTGAATCGGTCTGGGTTACATTGTATTTTCCAGATATGTTCAGGAATCCCTTTAAGTTTCCCATTCAATTTGTCTCCCCCATCTTTGTATTTGACAACTCTGAGTTTTCCTTTTTTTTCTTCTAACAACTGTAGTTCTCTTTCAGCCTCTGTTGTTAAGATGTTTTCAAATAACAGCTCCAATCTGCTGTGGTCACTGCCAATTTCCTGTTTTATTATTAGAGTGGAAGGCAAAGCCTGCAGGGTTTTTGAAACGAAAATGAAGTCTAACGCAGAGGATGAGTTCCCTCTTCGCCAGGATATATACGGTTCACCCTCCTGTGTGCCAACTACCATGTGAAGATCCCATTGTTCCATGAATTCCTGCCACTTTTTTCCCCTGCTCACTTTTCCGTGGGTTCTTCGATCTGAGTCTCCTTTCTGTGGATGTAAACAGTTCGAGTTGAAGTCTCCTGCTACCACAATTTTACTGGATGCTAAGGTTGTTTTTAATAGTTCAAATAGTAATGCTAGGTCTTCCAAAAAACAACTTAGTTTCGATGTCACTGGGTTCCAATAAATATTTACAAAGATCCAGATTTTAGTGGTTTCTTGTAAGTTTACTTCAGCTCTACATGCCTGGATACCATGGGGACTTTTCCATATTTCTGTAACGTTTTTAAAAACTTGGCTTTTCAATGCTATCAATAAGCCTCCTGAAGGACGACCTAATGGTTTTTGTGCAGCTGATAAACAGATGACTGTATATCCTTCAATGTTTAGTGGATTTACCAGCCAGGTTTCTTGCAATAGAACTGCATCTCCCTGATTGAATAGATATGTCAGTGTTTCTTTACCTCTGATGACACTAGAGCCTCTTGTGTTCCAACTAAAGATATTTATATTTTTCCTTCTAAAGTCGCTGCGTGCCCAATCCCAGCTTCTGTAATACTTCTGTCAGTATTTCTGGAAGGAGCGTGAGAGTATTATCTTTTGTCTTGGGATCTCTTTCTGAGTTTCTCTTCCCTGTGAGGATCGCCTCATTTTGGGATGTTCTTCCTTTGTTTGGGCATACAGGGTTATGGTGTTCGCTCATGATGTTTTTTTTTCTATCATTGCATGAGACCTCTAATCCATAGGATTCCAATTCAATTGAGTTTTGTAGGATAGCATTTTTTGCATTTTCAGACGTCAATATGAGTTCTACCAAAAATGGGTCATTTGACATTGGAAATTTCACGTTCTCAATGTCATCGGATTTGAAGGAATGAAGATTTTTAATTTTATGTATCATGCCTAAAATCACTCCCCGATTCAAAGATTTATGGTGCCCATAGTTTGAGCGCAACTTCAACCAAACCCTTTGGATGGTGTTTTCCATTAGTATGCTTTGGATTGACTGATCACATAATATAGAAGGGGTTTGAATGCCTGCAATGTTCTCCTCACGGTTTGTAGGGATGTCAAGTCTCGCAAATTTCCCTTCTCCATTTTGAATTTTGTTATCACTTGTTTTGGATATGTTTTTTCCCCACCATATTTGCTAAGACATTTGGATTGGAGAGAGTTAGGCTTGGGTCTTTGGCAGCCACCTGTTTCTTTAATAGGAAGATAGGGGCGATTTTCCTGCTCTCATGTTGGCTCAGAGCGATGGCTTTCCCATTGGATTTATTTTTTTCGAGCTGGAGGTTTTTTTTTAAAAAGATAGGGGCCCATTTTTCTGTTTTTGCTATGGGCTCCTTTTGGAATTGAGCATTTAAATTGTTTTTTGCTGATAGTTTCTCTGAATTTGGCTGCCCTTTCAGATCCTTATCTTCCTCTTTATTTTTCTTTTTTGGATTATCCTTTTGCTCTGTCTCCTCCTCTGTTTGCAAACCGATGCTTGCTTTTGTTACCAAAGCTATATCATCCAATTTGTTCCCTTCCATTATTTTGATCTTCTTAGGGATAGCAGTCTTATGCTCCTGGTTTCCCTTTCCTGCAACAGATTTATTTCTTTTTGTGTGATTTTGCGGTACTTTAAAGTCGCCCATAATACTCTCTTGTTCCTCACTGTACCCATTTGGCTGTATTTTGTGATGTATTTTTCCATTCTCTTTATCGGTTTTGTTACATTTCAGCCCTTTATCTTGTTTTTTTTTCCCCTTAAGGTGTATAGATTTGGATCTCTCTCTCTTTGCAAGACGGTTCCTTCTTTTTCTTCTACCTCTTGATGTTTGTTCCCCTTGTTCTTGCCATTCTTGGGATTCACCCGTTTGTATGTTTTTTCGTTTATCACATTCTGTTTTTTGTATGTTTTTTCCAATATCTGCATCTTCCTCCATTACGGTAGCAAATCTTAGAAATTCTTCCATTATCGAGTCTGAAAGCGGTGTGTCATCAAGTGAATACTCTCGATTTTTTTCTGGGGTTTTCTCTGCTTGGGCTAGGGACGGGTGTCCTTTCAAAGTTGAGAGAACCTCTTGCAACAATCTGTTATTAAGGTTTCCGATTTCATTTTTTTCCTTCAAAGATTGCTGGATGGAGGAAATGTCAAGTCCTTGTTTTACAATCTCAAGGTTTAAAGCCTGATTTGGAGTGCTCAGTTTTGTGTTAATAGCATTTGCCAAGCCCACTAAAGTGGAATCACATAGTGCGATTTATTTTGTCATTTCTAACAATGTCCCGTTTTGCGATTGAACCTCTCCTTTTAACATCTCGAAGACTGAAACCAAAGAGTTAAGGACGAAGTTGAAAGCTTTCAATGTGTCTGTATTTAACTTTGTTTTTGTCTTCTCATCATCTTTGAGATCTGTTTCACTTTGTTCCTGAAAAAATTGTGTAACATTTTTTGTTGGTTGTAGGTTTTGTGGCGATGAAGGAGTCATATTATCCTCCTCAAATTGAATGGGGGCTTCTTTTTCCAGATTTGTTAATGTGAGATGTATTTCTGTGCTAGGAGCCGGAGTTTGGAAGTGCCTAGCGTCTTCCCAGAGGATGAGTGAATCTCCAGTGGTGCGTTTTGTAGTACACAGAGGAATCCGGGCAGGGTAATCATCTTAAAGAGGGCGGCTCTACCCATTAGTGTCAGGGGGAGAAGCCACCAGTGGCGGACATCGTCTTTAAAACGGTCCATGATCGGCTGGAGGTTATGGGCTGCGTAGCGCGTCAGGTCCTCCAATATCCAAATCCCAAGATACCGGATGCCGCTTGGTTCCACCTTGTATGGGCATTCCTGGGGGATGGCCTGTGTACCGCCCTTTACCGGGAAAAGATAGATTTGTCCCAGTTGATTCTCAGCCCACTGAATTCACCGTATCGGATGAGCATTTGCGTTACTATGGGGCAGGTTTGTATCGGATCACCCAAGTATACCAAGAGATCATCCGTGTACAAAGACGCCCTGTCTTCGTGCCCCTCCGGGCACCTGAATCCCAACCAGGCCTTACTCTGGCAGAGCCATAGGGTGAGTGTCTCTATCGCGAGGGCGAAGAGAAGGGGGGACAAGGGGCATCCCTGCCGTGTGCCCTTGCCCAGGGGGAAAAGCTCAGAGGGCCACCCATTTACCTTCACCTCTGCTTGTGGATCTGTGTAGAGAAGTTGTACCCATCCCAGGAAGTTGTCCCCGAATCCCATTCTTCGCATAGTTTCCCAGAGGCTGTCCCAACGTTCCGAGTCGAACGCCTTCTCAAAATCTATGGCAAGTAGTGCAAGCGGTTTGTCTATGATAGGGGCCCTTTCCAGCAGTAGGTGGAGGCGCCGCAAATTCATATGTGTTGATTTATGTGGCATAAACCCGCATTGGTCCGGGTGGACCAGGGAGGTAATTACCGCTTGCAACCGGTTGGCCAGGATCTTGGCGAGGATTTTAGTTTCGCTATTGAGTAATGAGATAGGCCTATTGCTCGGGTGGTTTACCTGGTTTGGGAATAACAACGATCGTGTCTTTGCGCAGATCTGGCGGGAGAGCGCCCTGGTCGCGGGCCCAGAGGAACATTTTGTGAAGGTATGGTGCCAGTTTCTACCCAACCAGTTTCTTCCAGGTCTCGACCGGGAACTCGTTGGGGCCCGGCATTTTCCCCGACTGCAATTGGGCTACAGCCTCAGCAATCTCCGCTTCGGTGAGAGCCAAGTCCAGCTGTGCCCTCTGTTGTTCTGATAGGAATGGTAGGGTGATGTTGTCTAGTAGGGAGGGATCGAGAGGGGACACTGGGGCGGTGTACAGAGTAGCATAGAAGTCAGCGAAAGCCTGTGCTATATCCCTATCTGAGTGGCATTTCCCATTCTGCGGGGTTATAATCTCTCTAACGTGGCGTTGACCCTCATCTCTTCTCTCGAGCCAGGCCATCATTTTCCCAGTTTTGTCCCTGTGTTCATAGACCCTTGCCCTGGAGTCTTGGTGGGCTTGCCTGGCGTTGTCTAGTTCGATATGTTGAAGACGTTCTCTAGCACCCTTAAGGGATCTGAGAGTCTCCGGGCTTGGGTCACGAACATATTTGGCTTCCCAATCGCCCACATCAGTTTCTGCCTCCAGCAACTTCCAAAGTCGCTCCCTCTTCTTATTTGCTACCCAGGACATCGCCTCCCCCATCAGTACCGTTTTGTATGCTTCCCATACCGTGACTGGGTCATCGACCGTAGAGGTATTGATTTCAAAATATTCATTAGTTACTTCCGTGAGGTGGTCGACAAGATCAGGGGAGCCAAGATAGTAGCTATTCAGTCTCCATGATCTGGGTGGGGTTTCACTTTGTATGCGCAGTACCGCCATGAGGGGTGAGTTGTCTGAGATACCTCGGGAGAGTAGGTCTGCAGCGGTAGCCCTATGTATATCAGTGCCTGGGAGGAAGAGGTAGTCCAGTCTGGACATGGACCCGTGTGCTCCCGAGTGGCACGAGTAGGCCTCGTCCACAGGGTGGAGATGCCGCTACACATCCCGAAGGCCCAGGGCCGACGCAAATTTTGCTAGTTTGGTCGGAGTGTTCGGGTTGCGGTCCCTGATGTGAGTGCGATCCTTAATATTGCACATGACATCATTAAAATCCCCCCCAAAATACACGTATCAGGTTGGTGTTTTGCCATAAGGATGACCAACTCATCTAGGAGTTCCTCCCCCAGTCCTGGCGGGGAGTACACTGACGCAATGGCCAGTGTTTCTTGTCCCAGTGCTCCTATGACCACCACATAGCGACCCCGGGGGTCTTGTTCAACTGTTAGCAATGTGAATGGGACGCGTTTATGTATCAGGATAAGAGTCCCTCTGGATCCCATTGTGTATCCTGCATGTAGGGCCAATCGGTAGTTGGTTCTGCGAAAGAAAGTGCAGCTGTTCCCGGCTAAGTGTGTCTCATTTATCAGGGCGACGTCGGGGGAATGTCTGTTCAAGAATTGCAGAACAAGGCGTCGCTTAATTCCGGACCCCAACCCGTTCACGTTCCATGTAATTATTTTGAGAGATCTGGGGCGCTCAGGGGTAGGTGCGTGGGTCAGTGTGGTCGCCATTTATTGTGTACAGTACCAGGTTTGCAGACATTATGGGTTGTTTCATGGAATTGTTATGTGTCGGGTGTGTTGGGTGGTGTGATTTGTTAATTTCGTGAATGTGTAATAAACGTGTATTAATACTAAAACATGAACAACATAAACTCGCCCATCCCCCCCTCCCTATACTCCACCTCAACACAAAGTACCTGTCGCCCGAACATCGTTGACACTCGGAACTAGAGTGTCAGCTTAAACTTGGGGTCCTGGCTGGCAGGCGAGCAGAGGGGGTCCCCTTGGGTCTGCAGCTCCTACCGCCTTTGAACATTCCGTGGTTCTTAGGGTTCACGTGTGACGTTGGCCTCTCCTCGGTTCGGTATTCCATCACATCTTAGTGCTAGTTGGTTTCCCTTGCCTTAGGCTGGGTTTGCAGCCTGTTCCAGGATCGCCAGTTCCTGGGCATCCAGGTGCCCCCTGGGAGGGGGACGACCCACCCTGGGCCGGGGTCTCCTTCCCCGATCCGTCGGTCTAGCCGTCCAGTCCCCTTCAATGTGCACTTCCGCCCATCTCCAGGCCTCCTTCGGATCCGTGAAATGAACTGTGGTTCCCTTGTGGTGGATCTTGAGTTGGGCCAGAAACAGCAGTCCGTATCTTACTTTCATGTGGAATAGTTGCTGCTTCAGCGGTTCAAACGACTGTCTCGCCCTCTGCACCTCCTGGGTGTAATCAGGGAAAAAGGCGATTCGGGAGCCGTTATGGGTGATTGTACCCTTGGAGCGAGCCATTTGAAGGAGTGCATCTCTGTCCCGATAATTAAGGAATCTGGCTATGATCGTTCTGGGCGGTGCGTCTGGTACAGGCCTGCTCGATGGCATTCTGTGAGCACTCTCCACCGAGAAGAACTTAGAGAAGGGGTGAGGCGCATAGATGTCCACAACCTTTGTTCCAATAAGAACTCCATGCTGGGCTCCTCCTCCCCCTCCGGGAGGCCGATGATGCGTATATTGTTGCGGTGCGATCTTCCTTCCCCCTCATCCACACGGTCCTCTAACATTTTCAGACGATTTAGTGTCTGTGAGAGTTGTTGATTGATGCCTCTAATGTTATCTTCAGTCCCCGAGATGCGTTGTTCCGCCTCCCCCGTACGAACGGAGAGTTTCTGCAAGTCATGGCGCAGAAAGGAGACATCCGCCGCTATACTGTCAATTTTCATCTCCATCGAGGAGCGGGAGTTGACAATGGCGGCCATCACGTCTCTCAGGGAGAGTGCGGTCTCGTCCTCAGGGGGGGGGGGCGTCTGTGCTGTGTGGGTCTGCGAGGCCTGGGCCTGTGCCAGCGCAAATTGGTCCATCTTGCTTTGCGTAGAGGCCTTTTTCAATTTGTCTTTGCCGTTTCTTTGAGAGAGGTAGGTTCGCCGGTTTCGTGGTGGTATTTAGTCCCAGTGGCCGCGGGTTTCGTGGGATTGTGTGCACCCGGGTAGACCCGAGGGGCGCTGTGGATCGGATGGTTCAGCGTGTGTCGTGGCAGTCCTGGTCAGACGAGTTCTTCATCCGAAGTCTGCCGCAGGTGTGGCTCGGAGAGGGGCTTCCACCTTGGGTTTACCGGTGTGTGGGTTCGGGCTGGTGCCTGGGGGCACTCACCTGGCTCGCTGGATGTCACGGTAAGGGAGTCTTCCCAGCCCGGCAGTCGAGCCGCAGGGCCTCCGAGTGGCGGGGCCAAGATCCCGCACAGGGTTGACTCCTCGTGGGCCAGCACTCTACCCCGTCCCTGCTGTTACTACGGAGGCAGAGATGGTCTGGCATTTTCCGTCAAGTCTGCTTGCAGTACCGTCGCTCCCCGCAGCCCGACAGGCCCCGAACTGCACTACGCGCCGGCAGCGGCCATCTTGGGAGCACGGGAGCCCTCTCTGCTTCGCTCTTCACTCGTCTCGGGTTCGCTCTTGGGGCTCCGGTTTTTCCTGAATTTTGCATCTGATGGTGCCCCAGTGCGTCAGCTATTTATGCAGGTATTAGAAGTGTGTAGAACTCTCAGGAATCAGGCTATAAAAGGCAGGATATTTGCAGCGGCCACAGAGCTGATCGAGCTCACGTCTGCTCCATTGCGCTGCTGGCCATGCCCCCCTGCATTCTGGGATATTAAAACAATTATTTTAAGCAGCATAGAAACAAGAAGCAATAGTTTGACCCGCTATACTCTGATGGAGAGAAAGAGTAAAGTGAGAGAAAGTACACAAATAATACGCTGGATTCTGGGATAAAGTGTCAGATACAGAAAAATCAGCAAAGCATGAAGGACAGGTTCATGCCCATGTGACCTAGTGGAGAGAAAGGGCCAGTGGAGAAAACTTAGCACAAGGGGAACATGCTGCATTCTGGGACTCGGCATCCGATCCCTAAGTGCCAGCAAAGCATGTAGGAGAACTGTGTACCCTTTACCCTGGTGGAGAGAAGAGTCGAGTGGGAAAGACAGAGCATGTGAGTAAAATTTGACCTTCTGGATTGTTTTACAGCAACTGTATCTATGTAGGTGTCCACAAATGCACAATAATGCACCTCCAGCTTATCCCGATACAGCGCAGCCCAAGTGAATCTAGGCCTTAGGAAAAATGTTCAAATCTCGCAGGGCTTGAAGAGTCTCCGCTGACGTGGACTGGAACAGAGAATCAAAATAAAATTCCTCAGCAATCTAGCACAAAGGGTCTAAATAAATTACAAAGAACCTGGACTCGTACAGCTCACCGAGGAACCAGAGATCAGTCAACTTCGGCCTCCTCTTCATACTCTCTGACTCTCCAGATGTTTGTGAAGTCGCAAGTCACAGACCCCTCTTATCCATCTTATACCCAAATATGCTCGGAAACATAGGGTTGTTATCGGATTTGGAGTGCTCGACACCCGACTGTGGAACACGATTCCGCCATCTGTGAGGCTTACAGAAAACCACATCTTTTTCAGAAAAATACCTCAAAACCTGCCTATTCCAGTGTGTAACTCAGGACTTCACCCAGGGCAACAAGGGCTCAAACACAAAGTCTCTTTTCAGCAATTTGACCTCGATGTCCACCCAGGTGATGTGGAAGGCAGGTGGGGAGTTATTGTAAAAGACTTCCTGCCCCCTTCATCCTCTTGTTCTTCTTCAGTGAAATTGTTTGTTTATAGCCCTCCCTCCCCCCTGACTCCCGGAGGATATAAAGGCACATATCACTGTGTTGTATCGGGCTTCTGTGGATAGATGAGTTGTTGGAATGTGTGTGCGTCATTGCTGGAATATTTGTGTATGTAAGTTCCATCAAAGGTTCCATTTGTGTCAGTTGGTACCTCCAGCCTGGGTGATGGGACCCAGTGTGTTTATCCTACAATAAAGCCTCAATACCTAACAATCAAACGGTATTGGATCCACTTCATTTCGTTGGCGACGAGTATAGCCCATGTTTATGCTGTGGGTCAGTATACTCGTTAACTAGTTGTGAGTCTGTTGTAACTGTACTTTAGGGTGTACAGAGTTTTGACAGAGGTTGGTTTGTTAATCTTATGTGTTTGGGAATTAGACGGTAAAGATTGACGGTTGGGCTGTGGAGTGACAATTTCTGGTGAAATTGTCTATGAGGCTGTTGAATATTCATGCGTGTAGGTTAGCATGAAATTTGTGACTAATGCATTCCACCTGTGAGATTTTTTATGAATTTGGCGTGGTTGGTATGTCTGAGATGACTACTACAGGTTAATGAATAGGGTCGTTGGAGTCTATCGTGTGTTGGTTGTGTTTTGTTATTGAGCTCAAGTAAGAGATCTACATTTTCTTACGATGGGTGTGGTGATCTATGGTTGTGACTTCTTACAACCGCTTATGAGTGCAATGGGGTGGTTATATTTGTTTATGCAAAGCTTTCGGATATGCCTGGCCAGCATATCTGCATTGGTTGATATGGGATATTGATGGTTGGAGAGTGCACCTGTCTAGCCAGTTGGCAACAATTGTGGTGTACGATTGTGGTGTGGATGGATTTGTGTGCCGTGTATCTTGTGTGTGACACAGGTGTTTTTTGTTTTTGTTGCGGTGATTGTTGTTGGAATGGCGACGCATTTGTCCTCTTTGGGGTTTGGGTAGTGCTTTGTGGTGGCAGCCTGGAGGCCTGTCTGTGGTAGAGGCGGGCGGAAGGTGGATTGTTTAACTTGGTGGTGTCCGGATGTAGTTTTTATATTGCCTGAGCATGGGGCAGGTGTGATTCTATAGTGAGAGTCTAGAAGTTTGTTTGTGGCAGGAACGGGCTGATGGAGGTTTTGCTTACTGTGAGGGATTTTCAGAAGTATGTAGGATATGGGTCTGGTTGTCATGTCTTCATAGTTGCCACACTAAAAGTGATGTGCCTGAGGTGTGGTGCAAGCGGTATGAATGTGTCCTGTTTGTTATGTGAATTTGTTTGTGTGGGTAATTGTAAAGGAGGGAGATGTGTTGTATCGTGCTTCTGTGGATGGTTAGTTGTTCGAATGTGTGTGCGTCATTGCAGGAATATTTGTGTGGGTAATTGTAAAGGAGGGAGATGTGTTGTATCGTGTTTCTGTGGATGGATGAGTTGTTGGAATGTGTGCGTCATTGCTGGAATATTTGTGTATGTAAGTTCCATCAAAGGTTCCATTTGTGTCCGTTGGGACCTCCAGCCTGTGTGATGGGACCCAGTGTTTTTATCCTACAATAAAGATTCAATACCTAACTATGAAACATTAACGGATCCACTTCATTTCACACCCCTTTTCTCCTGCACGTCTTCCTTGTGCACTTTTATCATGGCAGCCAGACCCCAGTATTGCAGTCTATGAACTTGCATTTCATGAGGTTCTCCCTGCCCTTTACCCTCCCTCTGACCTCCCACGCAGTTCAGCCCCAAGTCACTAAACTCAAAGGATCCACTGGACCCACTTGACTTTGCCCTCGAGCTTACAGTGAAACAGCCACTTCCCTAACCATGTTCCTGCAATTCCAAGGTCCTCACGCTGTTTGCCCCTGTACACTGACCTCCTCATGCTGTCTGACCCTGTGCACTGAGCTCCTCGCCAGAGGCGTAGCGAGGATTGAGCTTATGGCCCTTGGGAACATGCATATGGAATGGATGGGACGACACCAGAATAATTCTGAGTCCAAATAACCGGACAAACTCAGGACGATGGCAAAGTACTGTTTTATTAACACTTATCTAAAACAGGGAGTTACAACCAACATCCACGGACGGATGGTCAGTCGCTTAATGATCTTCAAACAAAATATGTTTTTTATACAAAAAATATATCAGAATGACATCATACTACGTGGAAATAATGAAAAAGTTATTGGATACTTTTCGATAGGAGCTAGGATTGTTAGTGGCTGTCCGTTATCAGGTGCACAACGTATGCCTACCTCTAAAAAACATGTAATTTCAGAACATTAGATACACAGTTTCTCATTGGTCTTCAAACTATAAGGTCCTTCGTTATATGGGCTGATATAATTGTTTGGCATGCTTGTGCCATGTCTGCAACATTCGGTTCATTTAGCAGCACATAAGCCCAGACCAGGTGCAAGGAGGGCATGAAACTACCCCACCACCCAAATAGCCCATCACCCATGCCTTCTGCCATGAAATCGTCTTTGTACTTGGCCTTGCAGAGTATTCTTATCTTTGAGAATGCACAGGAGTGAGGGCACTCGCTATCGTGTCTGGGACTTCAAATTCAAGCTCTATTTCCATCCTTCGCTCACGTGACGGCAGACCACAATTTGGTCCATTTTGTAGGTAAATGAATTAAAGGTTGGCATCCTTGGTGTTCTTTCTTGGACTTTCACAAGGGAGGATTCCTCCACTGCATGCTCGCTCCTTTTCAGAATAGATAGCTGACCTTGGTTGCATCGGTTTTAACTCCTGCAAGATAGCCTCGCTATCCATCTCCATTAGCCTATTATTCTTGCTGCAACCCAGTTTTCCATTCCATCTCCATGGGTTCTGGCCTACTAAATCCATGATAGCAATGTCCAGTTTCTGTACAATGGCGCTTTGCCTGCATTCTATACACTACTCATAGCCAGCTTTTATGATGACTTAATCTACTTTGTATTTGAGCAGCTGTACATTTATTGAACGGTTGTTTTTCTGCAGTACTTCGTGCACGTGTAATCTTCCTTTTATATTGGAAAGCTTCCTTCGATTCTTTACTTCGTCATTAGATTCAGATAGTATTTGGGACGCTGTGCACACTTCTTTATGATTTCATTGGTTATCTTCTTTTCACACTCCTTCAGGTTTTTCCTCCTGCAGGTTAACATCACGTCAAGGGTACATTCGATAGGATTGTCTCAATGGATATCTTCTTTCAAACACGTGCTGCGGTATTGGTATTATTGCAGGTGTTAGGCACTGCACAATCTCATGTCTACAATACTTGGGAGGTAGGGGGGCAGGAACTCCTGCAGAGGCACACAGCTGCTCCTCTACGGGATTTTCTAACAAGCGGGAACTGAAGCTAATGTAGTTGGGCCCAGCAGATTGACATTAGCATCTGTAAATGCCCACACAGTGCTGATGAGTGGGCATTTACAGAGTTTGGGTGGACCCTGCCCGCTCAGGCCTTACCCTTTCTACTCCTCTGCTCCTCAAGCTGTCTGCCCCGTGCACTGAGCTCCTCGTGCAGTCTGCCCCATGCACTGAGCTCCTCACGCTGTCTGCCCCATGCAGTGAACTCCTCACACTGTCCTACCATGTGTCATGCTCTCCTCGCACCACCAGTCCATGTGCTCCCCATAGCCTTGGCACTTTCTAACCCTCTGGGCCCGAACAGTTCAGCCTGTCGGTCCATGTCTGGATTGTTAATGATCCATCAGGCTCCTGCCTTTGACGTGGGGTCAGTCTGCACTTTGTAAGTCCAAATCCCAGCAAGGCCGACTCAGCCCTTCTTTTCATTTTGACAAATTGAATACCATTAAATAGGGTAATAGTAGCAGCAAGTCACAGTGCTAAAAAGTGGGGGGAAGTCAGTATGGCCTGCTACATACAAACCTGGAATGTTACTATGTGCACCAAGACACTACTCCTCCCTTCAACTTCACCCCAGTCTCCCATGATGTAGTACATAGTACCATAACCAAACTCAAAGCATCAAACTGTAAAGGAGGTAACTTCCCAGCACACCTAGTTAAACTATGCGCCCCCACCCTCACACCTATAATTACTAATTTTGTGAATGCCTCTTTCAATTCCAATCTGGTCCCAGTCAGCATTAAAGCGGCGTGGGTCACCCCACTACTAAAAAAGCCCATATTAGATCCACTAGCCCCTACGAATTACCGGCCTATAACGACGGTCCCCTTCTTACTTAAAATCATTGACAAAATAGCTTACAACCAAATATAAACCCACCTTGAACAAAACAACCTACTAGGAGCTAGACAATCTGGCTTCAGGCCCAATCACGGTACTGAGACGGCCCTCTTGGACCTGAAAATCCAATTAGACACTATCAGAGACTCAGGCAAACTAGCTACCCTACTGTTGCTGGACCTATCAGCAGCATTCGACCTGGTAGACCACAACAAACTATGCGACGCACTAAAAAAAGACTTTAACTTTTCAAATAACGCCACACTCTGGATCAAATCCTTTCTAACGGACCGTACATCCAGAGTTGCCATCGAAAATTATGCAGCTGACCCTATAGCAGTTCCCATAGGAGTTCCCCAGGGATCCTGCCTCTCCCCTGCCCTCTACAAAACATATACTAAACTCTTATTCTCAGCCCTTGACGGCATGGGTGTCATTTACACAGACTTCGCAGATGACACCCAGATCCTCATCCCCATTACAGGTGACTACACCCAAGACACCTAAACCATCAATAGAGTATACACCATAATTAAAAATTGGATGGCTCTAAACAGCCTTTGTCTTAACGACGAGAAACTGAGGTTCTCACCGTGGGCTCTCAAAAAAGATTAAGCACCCTCCATCCCGACTACTATATATCAACATTGACGGCACACAGATCCCAGTACTCAAACAAGTCAAAACTCTTGGGTTATATATAGATGCCAACCTCACTATGCACAAACAAATGTCAGCCCTCTCCTCTTCTACAGCTTGCACAGCTAAACGTATTGCACTCAGCCGCCAATTTCTTACTCCCACAAACTGGATTTCTTTGGCCAGAGCGCTGTGTTTAACGAAACTGGACTGTTGTAACATCCTCTTTTTAGGAACATCCAAAACTAACATAAATAAGATTCAATTACTACAGAACAAAGCTCTTAGAGTGGCTCCAGGTATAAAGAAATCAGAACACATATCCAACATCAGGAGAGAAAACCACTGACTTTCAATTGAAGCCAGAATCATTTTCAAAACACTTAGTGTAGTCCATAAATGCATCTCAAACAAAGCGACTAGCTACCTCAACAATACCATTAGAAAAAAATCTCCTGTAGGACACTTAGATCCAATTAACTGGCTCTCTTGGAAGTACCACAATACAAATACAGTAGAGCAGGAGGAAGTAGTTTCAAAGTGCTAGCCCCGTTGCATTGGAATGCATTACTTCTCAGTATCAAAAATGGGGACACCTTACTAGGATTCAAAAAAGCGCTGAAAACCTGGTTATTCAACAAATATTAACCTCTGCTAGTCCCATTCCACCTCAGCATCAGAACGGCCTGGTTTACCTCGTGTTCATTGAACTGAAACACCAAATGCTGTTCCTATGGCCCACATGTAAGTCCAGTGGTCACCTTTAGACCCGTAACTAATTTCTTAAATGAACTGCGACTTCACTACCTGACTGATTGTAACATAGTATAAGAAATGTGATTATATGACTGTAACTGTAAGACTGTATAAATATGTGATTATATGACTGTAACTGTAACACGGTATACAAAATGTGATAATACGCCTGTAATTTCGCCGTGATACCTTCGGGGCTGGGCGAGTAATAAATGTAATAAATAAATAAATAAAAATAGATAAGCTTGTTGCACTGTCTGTATGCCACCAACATTCAGAAGCGGAATTTGAATTGGTGAGTTTTGGGAAGATGAAGTGTGTGTGTGTGGAAATGAAGGGGTTTGCAAATGAACTTGTGTGTTATGTTAAGGTATTGCTGATAGTTTTAGTGACCCAGGTGCTCACACCACGAACGCCATCTTGGCACAAAGGAACAGTGGCACGGATAACACCATTCAGATCTCAGCCATTAGATGGGAGTGAGGAGGATCTCAGGAGTTCCTTGAATTGCAGGTGATGTCTGTTCTTTCTCAGGTGGACTATCACCCACCCCATAATTCTTTCCCTGTTTATTTTTGGAACCATACGAGGCAAAGAGCCGGGTGGCCTAAATGGGTCGGCTTCTGCATACACCTCTCAAACTCTGAACTAAACACAGCCATAACTCTACAGCACAACAAACTGCATGCACTTCACTACACCATAACAATGAAACAAACCACACATAGCCTTGCCCAACAGCACATGGTGGCTACCAACCAGAAAAACCACCTATGTGTGTCAACCGATCTGAAGCTGTCAACAGCACATCACAGCTCTCTTGCTATTTTCTCCTGCTCAGTCCAACTAACTTACCCCCATCCCATGTTAATTTACAGATTCGCCAGACCCCCAAGAAACCATGCAGGTGGCAACATTGCTTGACATAAAAACCTTTAACATAAAATAACACAACACACGGTTTGCCAATGGCAGCGAGGGAAAATAGACCGGAGTGGGAGAAATGTGCTTTTGACTGCAAGTTGCTACTCATTCTGTACTCTATGTAGGGAGTAGAGTTGATAGAAAAGATAGGCACCAATTCCCTAGTCCAAGTAAGTTACGACAAGTACAAATGTAGTTTCATCTCGATGAGGCAGTGAGAGAAACAGGAAGGTATACAATCTAGTGTCCTGAGTTCAGGAAGGTCTTATTTCACCACAGCTTTGATCTGCGGAGTTATCGTCCTCAAAGGCGCCATGTTTTTTCACAACCATTCCTGGATGTTTCCAGTCACCAGTTGGCACTGTAGATTCCACTGCAAGGAGTCTGCTGGGGTCTATGGCTCTGATCTCTTTTATGGTTGGTTCTAGCTGAGGATGTTTGAACGCATCCATGTATCTATTTTTTACAGGCTAACTAGAGAATTAGTAAACACATTTGGGGTTGTCAGGTGGCAGCATGACTGACATTTGGGTGTTCTCTGTACAGTTGTACACTTTTACTCGTAAACTGTGAATGCAAGCCCCTAAACGCTCACACCAGAAAAAATACAACCCTCTAGGGAAAAAGGCCCAAGAAACTCTTGCAAGGATAAGAAGTGTTTATTCGTACAAAAATAGGTGCTTCCGCAAAGAACTCTGCTGCCATGGAAGGCTCTGGGCAAAAAAGGTTAAAGAAGCTTAAAATGGGACACAGCATCATAGATTACATCATTTGTATAAAGTGGAAACACACGTGGCTGGTTGGTGTGATCATATACATGGTCGGCCCATTCCATAGGGGATGCCAGGTCATTGGTCCCAGCACAGTCTGCCCGTCTGGACCTGCTGGGCTCATCGTCTCCAGGGAACCAAGGCCAAAGAAGCAATTAGCTACATATGCTTACAGTACTACTCTATCGTTATACAGTGCACCTGGCATGCTCAAAGACTGGCACAGGAGGAGTCTCGAAGTCACTCTAACCCAAACATCCTTCACTCCTCCTGATCGCATCTCTTGGCTTCCAAGGCTTCCACCCTCACGTTTGAACTCTAATTTATCCCTCCCTGTACCTCGCATTACAAATCATGTCATTATGAAATAACGGTGGGACGACCATGCTCTCAGATCTTTTACAGTGGATTAGTTCTTGGTCAGTGGTCTAGGGTCAACTGGTATCTCTCAATTCGGGGGTCTTGGGACTAGGGCAGTTGTAGGGGCTATAACTCGTGGTTGGCCTGTGTGTGATAACACATATACCACGGTGCCCAGTGCTGTTTCGTGGCGAAGCGCCAGAGCGTCGCGCAACTGAAAAAAGATACCATTAGTACTCCGATCTCGCAGGCCTGGGTACAAAGAGCAACAAGCCCCTCACTGGGGGGCATTACCACTTAAGGTAAGGCCTCAGGGCCTGCGTTAAGGCCCTCACTGCACTCTGGCCTGTAATTTTGAACTTCAGGGCATTACTCGAAGTGGTAATGCCCACACCCCCCCCCCCCCGCAGCTCGGGCTTATTGCTTAAGTATAAGTAGAATAGAATGCGTTAACTCACAGCCACGTTAAAAGGTTGTGATACAAATGGGAGAAATCTAATGTATGATATGATATGATAGTTTATTTATATAGCGCCTATACACAATGTGTTTCAAAGCGCTTCAAGGCATGGGAGGCAACAAGGGAAAATACAATGACATTCTTACAGGCCATGAACAGTAAGGATGTGAAATTAACTATCGTACTCGGCCTGATGACATTTCAGATAGTGCAAGAGCTAAGACATAGATAAGGAAGGGAGGGAGAGAGTGGCAAGGAAATGGAAACAGACAGGCGACTACCGTACTAGGCCTGACAACATTTCTGGTAGAGCCGGAGAAAAGCAAAAGGTGAGGGAGAGGGGTGCAGAAAGGGAGGGGAGGAACAAAACAAGCGACTATGATACTAGGCCTGATGACATTTCAGATAGTGCTGGAGGGGATATGGGGAGGAAAAAAACAGTAATGGGAGGGTGGAGGAAACAGACGAGGTTGCTATCATATTAGGTCCAGGGACAATACTGATAGAGTAAGTGCATAGAAGAAAGTAAGGCGAGGAGATAGGAAAAGGGAAAGGAGGAGAGAACAGAGAGTAAGCAGTCAAAAAGAGCGGAGAAGCAAGAGGGGAGAGCGAATACAATTGCAGAAGTCAGTAGTAACACATAATGTTGCAAGCCAGGATACAAGATGAAGATGGGAACAGCATGATTCAGGGCCACCATGAGTACAAGAAGTCCAGCATGAAAGTTGAGAAAGAGTGACGCACCATGAATGAATGAAGCCCATAAATGTCAAAACCAGCATTGGCCACAAGACGGTGATGGTGAAACCAGAATCTATCAGGACAGATGCCTGCAGAAGTATTCTGGAGGAGGTTGAGGGTGAGCAGGGTAGAAGAAACAAGCAAAACAGGCAACACCTGTGTGCGAGAAGGGGGGGGCACAAGGAAACATGACAGGGGGAGCAGAGGGGTTGGGATGGCCTGTGGGGACAGAGGGGTAACACATGTTGGTGTTTGCTTACCTGCTGTCTGAGCAGGGGGTCGGGCCCTGGGTCCTCCTGGTCCGAACAGGTCCAAATTGGAATTGCCATTTTCTTCGTCTGCCCTTCGCTGCAGACGCCCGGGCGAGAGACGCCCTTGATCTAATAGTTAAGAGCAGGAAGGAAGAGGCAGGGCTAAGAAGGTGGGTGGTGCTTAGACCAGGTGACCTAGATCCACTTGCACCTGCTCCCCATCTGCAAAGGAAAAGAGGCTGTAGGGCTCCTTAAGTAAGGAAACAGAGCGGCAAGCAGGAAGGCACCAGGTATGCGCGGCTTGATAAGTGGTGAAAAAGAGCAGCAAGCAGGAAGGCACCAGGTGGGCGGGGCTTGCTAAGTGGTGGAAAAGAGTGGCAAACAGGAAGGCACCAGGTGGGCGGGGCTTGCTAAGTGGTGAAAAAGAGCGGCAAACAGGAAGGCACCAGCTGGGCGGGGCTTGCTAAGTGGTGAAAAAGAGCAGCAGGCAGGAAGGCACCAGGTGGGCGGTGCTTAGGCCAGGTGACCTAGATCCACTTGCACCTGCACCTGCTTAGGTTTAATGAGATTCCATACTAAATCCGCATTGTGAATGCATTGCCTCGTGACGGGCTTTAAAAGATTCATTAAACCTTTCCCAGGAAAGAGAGAAAATACTACGGGTACCGAGGTGAGGCACTATTCTGAAGGATTCTTTGTTGTCCTCCCCGGGTCATTAGAAATGATGAGTGAGATTGTTGGTTAGACTATGCACAAGATAGCATGACAAATTTTATAAATACATTAGAGAACGGGGTAAGGTACTGGCTTGTTCTCCAAACCACTGTTAAAGTGAAGGACAAAAAATGTAATTGTCAAATGAACTTGATCAACATTTATTGTTTTAAGTTTGAAGCACTAGTATATTATGAAATATATACTTGATGCATCCTAATGGTGATTAGGGTTGGCTAGGTTAAGTAAATTAAGCAATTATGCCCATGTAGTAATGTGTTTATGTTTGTATGTACCCACAGTTATAGGAACCGGGACCATAGAGAAAAGTCTACAGGAAGCACACGACAATTTTCTGCCCCTGAAGAATGTCCAGTTAATAGTAACATCAAGGACAGAAACTTATATAAGTCGGGCTAATTTTTTTGTATACAGTAGGAAGCAAGAGGAATTGAGTTGCTACTGTACAGTGTTTTTCAAGTAATTGTATAACTTGACTGTGTGTGGTAGAATCACCACTTTTTAAATATTGTATAATTTTTATGTGGTGTAAATGTATTTTTTTTTTAAATAATGTTTTTTTATACTTGTGCTATTTAGCAAATGAATTAAAATATGATATTTTAAATTATTGGTACACGTTATTGATTAGATTTCACACAGCCCACATTTGCTGAGTGGCTGTATGGGTCAGTGTTCAGATTTCTGTGGGGAACATGTTGTGTCAATAAGTTTGTATATGTCCCTTCTTTTAGATCCACTTGCACCTGTTACCCATCTGGTATGTATTACTACTCTCAAGCGAGTAATGTGAAAAGTGAATGTGAGATGAACTAAGGGCGGCCAACATTAACCCTTACCAGGTCTTTGGGAGGCCAGACAAATAGCAGCCTCTGGGCACCCCACTGGATCATCTGCGCAAGATCAGAAGTAAAGATGAGGTTTGGTGGCAGGTTGAACCCGGAAAATAGCCAGATCTGGAATCAGAGCCCAGGTACAAGAGATACATGGGGCATCCAAAGTTTTTCCAAGGAGTTCACACTGTGAGGTGTAGGTGGGGTCCAGATTAGCGACTACCGACTTAAATAAAGTGATCAGGGGCCTCAGCCAGAACAGCTGTTACTGCCATGTCCAAAGACCGCATTCTGGATGCCGATGTCATAAAACCGGGGAGAAGATGAGCAGAAGAGAAGGAGAGAGGAGAGAGAAATGGAGAAAAGGGACTCCGTCACCTTCCTTTCCATTCTCCTGTTGAAATGAAAGAATGAATGGATGGATGAATGAATGAATGGAAATGCATTCCCAGGTGCATAACCAAAAAGAAGGCGTTGCTCTGGGGGCTCCCAGAGTAATGATTTCTAGCAGAATCTTCCATAGAGCCCAATAGAAAATCCCCTTGGATTGGAATAAAGTGAGATGTCTAAAATGTGCTTAACTTGGCCTAAGATAATTTCCAAAAAGATTCGGCTGGAATGAATCATTGTTGTATGCGATGCCCATTAAGGCACAAGTTTCCGTTTCTGCCATCATCGCTCCCAAGATTCATTGACCAATGAAGAGAGGGTCAGGGATGTATTACTTCCACCCGCCTTAATTGCAAGGGCACTGCAGCAGGCATGTGGTAGGTTAGGACAATGTACACCGTCGTAGCCCTCATTGTGCTTTGTACATCGTTCAGTGTCACATGACAGGGCAGCTGTGTCTGCTTCTTTTAACATTATCACAAATGCTTTCCACGAAAGTGATATACTTTAGCTCTGCCCAGGCGAACGACAGGCCATTGACGTCATTTCATCAAAATGCTTGGGGTGGTGGAAGTGACATAACACACCCTTTGACCCCGATGACATCACAGGAAATGACTTTGCATGGCTGTTTACCTTTATTACATCCGAAGAAGCGCATGCAATATCACTGAATAAAACGTGTAATAAAATAAATAGGATACTACCTACTATAGCAGGCAGAAGGCTATTTTTGTTTCCAGACAAATATTAACTCGATTATCTAGGGTTCTGCCATGATTTTTCAGGGGCATGCGCAGCACAGCCACCACAAGCCAGTGTAGAAGCGCGTGCCCAGCTACGACCTCGTGCACTCAGAAACTGCTCTCATATGACAGCTATGGTCATCATATGATATGTACAGTAGAGTCTCATATTGAAGGGCACTGCCGTCATATGCCATAGCCATCACATGTTAGAGCCGCACATGCCCAGGTAGCCAAGTGCAGCCTTATGTGTCCCAGTACTGCTTTCATATGCTATGCAGAGCCTCACATGCGCTGGCACTGCCATCATATGCTGTTTAAGACACCACGTGTTCTGGTATTGTCATTATATGCCACATGTCACCTCATTTGCCCCGGTGTTGGCATCCTATGCCCAGAGGGGGACTGGGAACCAAAAGAGGCCCTAGAAACAATTGTCAAAGTAGCCCATTAATACACATTTTGAGCAAGTCCACCCCTTTTCAAATGAGAACATGTGTAAATACCTACATAAAAGGAGCCCTGGGTGCAGAGGCTTCCTGGGAAATGGCCAGAGTTCCCTGTCGGACAGTCCACCCCTGCCTATGCCCAGTGAATCTTCCTATGCCCTGGACTTTGGTATTGCCATTTCACGTCGAGCAGGTCTTAATTTGCCTGAAACCTGCCATCATATCCCAAAAGCAGCCCTACTCAGTCAGCGACAGACTTCCATGATATCACGAGATCTTTCTCCCCGGCCCAGGGAGCATGTGAAAGCATGTTTGCATAAAAGGGAGGCCAAGTGATGGCAAATAGAAAATAAGCAATACTCCTCCTTTAGCAAGAATGCTGTCTGCTTTCTCTAAACATTTTATAAGAGCATTTCTTTAGCAATATAAAGCAAAAACAAAGGCTGCACTAATATCATTATCCAGATCTCTGGGCTGTTTGGGGGGGAAACAGAAAGTAGGGGACACGCATCATGCATGAGCAGAAAGGGGGCAGCATTATGGAGAACATCCTGTGTACATCAGGTCTAGGCAAGGTGGTCTATGCTCACTTCATAAACTGCCTCACCACTTGTTTGGATCTTTGTGCTTTTGTACAAGCACCATTCGGGGGGATGTCTCCGCCATCTGTAAATGTGTTGTTGTAAGTCATTGCTGATCGAAACTGACATCACAAGCTAGCCGAGGAACCCTGCTCCCCAGGCCAGGAGACACGACAAGGCCCTGCACACATTCTTCCATTGAGAAAATAACGGTACTGCAGACTGCCTCATGTAGCTTCACCCTGCCCTGAATGTGTGTCTGACACTACCTCTGTGATTAGGGGTACCAGAGGCAGTGCCAGGGGTAACAAGAGGATTGCCAGTGGTAGCAGCAAGGTCATCTACTATATAGTGATGAACCCCACTATGTGGGGCGGATAGGGCTGGTAACAGCTCGAATGGGGAGGGCTCAATGATGTTACCGGCACCAGTACGTTCTAGCTTCCAAAAGGCAGTTAAGTCAATATAAAATGTAAAGGTGTGTTCTAAGCCCCTCTTCCAGTTGCCCATCTCGACCTGCTTTAGGTAAGATTTTCATATTTATGATAACTTTCTTTTTTTTTTCTTTTTTTTTTTTTTTTTTAATGGTTAATAAAATCAACCTTTCAAATATCAAGAGATATCACAATATCAAAACACTACAATTCATAAAAGCAAATTTGCAGTTTGTTCATTCACCACAGTTAAGAATTCAAAATGAGTTTAACTCAATTACGCTAATTATGAGTGAGTATACACTAAATATTTCATCCAAAAATCGTACAATTGCTATTTTGGTCCTTAAGGCAGTTGATGAAAAGATACAATGCCATAAGTTCTTATTAATATGTGCATTTTGGTCTTCAAAAAAATTTCCAAAGATTTTTTGTCGAATAGTGGTTACATTTGTACAAAACACTAAACAATGCTCCAACGTTTCTTTTTTGTCAACATTCTTACAAAAGCGACATACATTTTCTGATTGCATAATATGATTTCTACGAGCCTGAACATCTAATGTCGGCCAAAGGTTCAACCGAAAACGGAGAAACTTCTGACGAGTCTTTGAACAAGGAAATTTGGCCAAATAATCAGACATTGTTCTACATTGCTTGTGCCCAAATGGCGCTCGATCAAAATCCTTGTAATTGAGACATTTATTTTGGGTCAGAATCCAATCATATTTATGATAACTCTTCCTGACCTGTGTCAATCCCAGAACATTTTGCCTGGACTTGGTAACTATTTTAGCTTGTCCCTCTGTGAGTGGAAATCGTTTTCCCCTCTCACGTAGTCCTTTACTCTTTTTATGGGTGACCTTTTTACGTCTCCATAGTGTTTGGTTGGAATTATCATTTCCTATAACTTTTGGGTTTAGGCTGGATTATCCCTTTGGGCTCCTCTGTTAATTTCTCTTTCATGTACTTGGGTGAACTACTGTTCCCAATCAGTAAAGAGGAATTTTCATCCCCCTTTACATTTAATATAGTGAGCCTGCACATCCCACCTTATGTGGAGTGCGGGGGGATACCATGTATCCCCTTGCTTACTTACCTGTAGCATTTTTGTTACAATTGCAAGTTTGCTTGAATGGCTGGTGGCAGTGGTTTGACCATAGTGACTTTTTAGTCTTATTACTCGCAGACTGTTAAATCAGCCCCGGTAATGCAGAGAAGGGCCACCATTTTTCTTAAATGGTGGGCTCCTTCTTTTTCTGCAATTTCTTGTTTGCTTGTAGTTTTTGAGGTCTTCCCCCTGCCATTCTAGATGGGAACGATGACCTCTGTGGAAGTTTTGTCTTCAGCAGGAATCCTTTGTATACCCCTCCCAGGCTCCAGAGTGTCCGAGAAGGCAGGAAGCGAGAGAGGAGTCCAAGACTCTGTAGCCCTTTGTCTTCCACCTTGCCTGAAAGGATCCCAGTCTCAATGGAGGACAAGATGTCCTGATTGGACAGCCAGGCCGCAACTTTCTGTAAACTGCAGGGACAGATTGCATAAGTTGTGCTGTAGTCCCTGGTAAATACTCCAAACCTGGAAGCTGCTTATATGTCAACCACTGGAACTGGAACCAAAGAGGAAGATATAGAAAGGATGGCTGTAGCAATTTCCAGCGACCGGAGAGCCTGCTGTGTAACTGGAGCCTGCTTTAACCCTTCCTTCCAATCAATCTGGGGGTCCCGAACGTGATGACTCTTACTCAGAGGCTAGTGAAATCCATGAGTCTTAATAAGGCCTGCATTATGAGCCATCCCATGATGTGCTGTGACCTTGCTGGGCTGCAATACCCAAATACCCTAGGACCTCAAGCCATTGTGCAGTGCATGGTCTTCTGAAGTCCGATTCCTTCCAAAACTTTGTTAGCCTCCTCCTGGCTCTCCAGAGATATGATTCAAATCCCTAAAGTCCGAGTGCAGGACAGAGAGAGTGAAGAGAATCCAACTAGTATCCATTGCTGGAAGCCTCCTCTGATGACTGCTGATGCAAGTTCCCATCCAGTGTCCAGTTCTTTTGTCTCCAGACCAAGAATCCCGGGACCAGGTACTGTGCTGTTGCATCCTGAAGGCATCCACTCCAAAGCTCTTCTTTTCTCCTAAGGTACTGTGTGGACTTGGGTAAGTGCTTACCGTTAAGTCCTGTGTGAGTCCTGTGAGGCTGAGTGGATGATTTGTGTGGTTGGGAGTTTGCCCATACCACTTGCCCAGGCCTATTGCTGAAACATCTATAGGGAGCCTTCTCTTAAGTCCCTGAACACTTTAACTAACTTTGAAAGTGAATACTTACTTGTTTAACGAAGATCTCCTATGGAACTTTGTCTTTCCTGCAACTGAACCCTATCTCAACCTGCCTACAGCTGGCACCTAGATCACTAGGGTCCCTCTTCTGCCTGAGAGAACTCATGCAATAGACTATGGAAGGACTGGATAAGAAAAGGATTATGTCTTGAAAAGTATAACAAATGAAAATGTACTTGCTGAAAGAATTAGTCTGGTAACTGTATCTCTGTGAAAGAAGAAGTTACAAAGTGTCATTAAGTTTATGCTTACCTTTGAGTTGCAGTGTGCCCTCTAAAAAGTATATATGTTGCTTTACTTATTTTGAATGGTGTTCTCCCTTCTAAAAAGTAATAAGAGTTGGTACTGTTTTATCATTGCTTAACTGAATGAGTGTAAAATCTTACCAATAGGGTTTACCTACGTTGAATTACAGTGTGTTCTTCTTAAAGTGTACAATATGGTGTTACACTCCCTGATCTGCTTTATACAGACCTAAAACAGTCCTTGAGTTAATACTTACCTTTGAGTTGCTTGAAGCCCCTCTTAAAAGTATATGGTTCCTTACTTAACTTGAACAGCAACTGCTCATCTAAACTTGTAACAGTGGGTCGTGCCTCCCTCGAAACTGCTTAGAGCATTTCCAAAATAGTCATAGGGTTAATTGCTTTACTTGAATAACATTGTGTTCTTCTTAAAGTGTAATAGGGTTTTGCTTTCCCTGGTTTGCTTAGTGCATTCTAAAATAGTAACTGTATGTTCATATTTTTCATTGAGTAGTCGAAGGCTCCTCCAGAAAGTATATGCGTTGTTTTTCTCGCTCTAAACTGAGTTCTAAAAAGTAATGTTGCAAGGAGTATACTTGTAACTGGGTTTATTATGTGATTTCATAACTGAGTGTCACTGCATGACTGACAGGGTCTACTACCCTTGATTGTATTCAAAAAGTATATCTAACCTGGCCTTATTCCCCAAGAGTCGTATATTACTATCCTGAACGTATAACCTTAGGTTTGACTCACCTTGACTTGTGTTGGGAAGGAGGTGACCCCGACACACAGCCCTAAACTCTTTAGATTAAGGTGAGCTACATTGGAAGCACTATGATGGGCCGGGGTGGGGGGTTAGTGGTAGGACCCCACCCCAATATAATCAACCCACATAGTATTGCCCAGAACACGAACAAGACTGCCATTTTATGTAGATGTTAGTGCATTTCTGCATAGATGTGAGTACTCATAGTTAGGAGACAAGGCCTGCACAGCGATTACGGTATTTCATGCACTAGGCCCTAATTGTGAGACAAGGGAAACTTTCAGCCATGCCCGAGCTCCCATGAGGACACCCTCAACTGCCATAAAGCTCATTCATTGTTCCAGCAGTGTTGCAAAGGTGTGTTTCTATTTGAAAGGAATGTGCCCACAAGGCCGGGTGCATTTTATCTCACACTGGCCAAATTGTGACCTGGCCTACCCCCAGACAACCATGAGTTATATCCCATATAACTGACTAAGCCCCAAGATCCCTGAATTCCATGGCACGAGGTGACCTTCGACCATTACCCCTAAAGTAAAAAGTATTGAATGTTCAAAAAGAATGGATATTGCATGTCTGTGAGCTACAATCATGTGATTTGTATTGCGAGATGCTGGGACAGATGAATTATAATTCAAAACGAGGGTGGAGACCTTGGAGCCAGATGGCGTGAAGGGGAGTGAGTGAAATGTGTGTGTGGAGGTCAGAGT
Source organism: Ambystoma mexicanum (assembly GCF_040938575.1). Taxonomy (NCBI): domain Eukaryota; kingdom Metazoa; phylum Chordata; class Amphibia; order Caudata; family Ambystomatidae; genus Ambystoma; species Ambystoma mexicanum. Next base: position 249,204,181 of record NC_090926.1, on the reverse strand, counting down.
GCCCCAGAACCTCCTTTGGGCCCGTCTTAAAGCCTGCCAGGTGCACAGTATAATGATGAAGTAGCATTGTGTTAGGAGTGCAGTTAATTTGTTTGACACTCATTGATGACAAGAAGATGATCTCTGCAGCACCCATGTGATGGAAGACAGGCGGACTAGGCTGGAACTAATGACCTGGCATGCCTTATGGAGCAGGCAGATCCTGTATAGGCACACACCAACAAGCCGCGCAGGTTTTTACTTTATAGTATTGCGTCATGATGATGATATATCTCTTCTTAAGCTTTTGGTTGTACCCTTTTTCGGCAGAACATTCTTGACAGCAGAGTTCTTTGCTGTTGCTCTCATCTTTGTGTGAGATTAAAACTTGTTATCCTTAAGAGATCGACTTGGGCCTTTCTTCTCTAGCGGGTTGTATTCAGGGACATGCCTTCATTTGCTTCTTGCTCCTCTAAATAAGGTTGTACCTTACTTTGCATACCATAGGTATTGTTATGATGGATTTCGAAACTCTGACCTGGCGGGCAGAAGTTTAGGAGGCCACCCTAGTTTAGTGTAAAAGGGGAACCTTCTGGACAAATCAGACCAATTTATGGTAACTTGGCAGGCGGTCAAGACTAAGTCTCAGGAGGGGTGAGAGTGATATCGGATGCCCACAATTAGTACATACAGTAAAACTCCACATATTACCCTTAGAACGATGTGTATCAAAAATAGATTTATTATTGGCTTTTATAACAAAACACCATTAAACCACAGTTGTCAAGAAACCAATTACCATACACGCTTATTCACTACAAACATATATCAATAATGCAATTAGCCTAAGGCTGATGATGGTGAGGAAATAACCACAACCTGTAACGGAAAGGGGTTAGTTTACACCTATATCAATGTAGGCAGTCCTTCATCATCAATCCCTAACTTATGTAGTCCAGCCCTACGAAGTGAGGAGCAAAGCGCTCAAAGTACAGGTGTGCGTTCACAACATGCGGTTGTGCGTAAAATGAAGAGCAGGTTCTATTCAAGGGGCTGTAGCTGCTAAGGATGGGGCTTGAGGCGATGAAGAATATGTTCCTATTCCTAGAGGACGGTCTACCCTTGTGGATAGAGCAACTTTCAGAGTTTGGGAATAGCTGGGGAGCACAGGCTATCCCAGCTAGGGTGAGGATCTTTTAAGGGATTTTTGTGTGTAAAAACGGATGGCTGTGCCAGGGGCCACCTGTAAGTGGTGCAAGTACTCACCAACCCTCGACAAAGTCTGGACCAAACTTGGGCAGTCTAGCCCACTTCGCTCGTAGGTGTAGACCCAGCTGTTTCAGGATGCTGCGGCTCTCAGCGGCTGCAGGACAGGATGATTGTCTGTGGCGGGATAGTAGCCTTTACTCAGCTCTCAAAGAAAGTAGAAGGATAGTTCCGGTGCAGCACATCTCAGAACACAGCAAGTAAGAACGGCAGGCACTTTCAGTGATGGTCACCACAGCATGACAACACAGGGACCGCAAATGCTCATGGTGAGGAGCACTCTCCTAAATGGTGACCCAGAGGATCTAGGACAACGGTTTTGATAGGAGAAGGCCCAGGACCACACGCTAGCGATTCCCAAGATTTCGAGTCTCAACTCTGCTTTCCTGTACAATACCCTGGGTTCGAGCTGGAGCGTTCACTTGATGGCCCAGGAACACCTCCGAAAAGGCTCTTAGTGAGGGTAAGTAGGAGAGGCCAAGAGTAGTTGTTCCCACTACTACAAAGGGTCGAAGCCCCCTTGCAGGCCTTCTTAGTTTGATGAAGAAACAAGGGTCCGACGGAACAACAGCGGGGTCAGAGTGCCAAACCTTCCTAGCACGTCACCAGCGGTTCCTTGAGTCTGCTTTCTTGTTAATGATACTTGGCTCCTTATGAGGTTCAGTGTGAACCTCAGTAGATAGACCTGGAATGGAATGGATACAGAGCCCGTTCTCTTATCCAAGATTCGGTTTGCGCTCAAATCTCAGATAGCCAATGGAAGATCTGCTCTCTTGCACGCACGCCAGACGTTGGCCAATCGTGGCCCATGGTGGTTCCAGTCATTCATGGCTACCAGACATACTGGCACCAGAAGTGTGGATTGGGACCAGACAGTCCCTACCCTCTTCCTGGGCACTAGCATACTTGACATGCAGGAGCCCACAAAAGATGAGGTTTTCGCAGGAGGCTGTATGCCCAAATAAGGAATACCTGGGTCTCTCAACCTGGGGAAGGCAAATGGACAAAGGGCAGAACTAAATACTTTGTGGCATGGCCATTTTCGGCACTGGCCACAGTCTTGGCCCAAATACGGTAAACGCAGTATGGTCCATAAAAACAAAGTCAAAATACGTACAAATTAAACTGCTGCCACCAGTTCATCCTAGGTACACTTCTACAAACACCAAAACATCCTTAGGGGGTGGCTAGGGCCATAAAACAAAATAACCCCTATGTACGGCACTGTAAGGTACTTGGCACATCGATAAAAAAGTTACCAAAAAATTGCAACATAGTCGAAGACTAAGGGAAACATAGTTTCACAGTACTAACAGCCCGAAGGGCATGTCAGTTTCCCCATAAGAAATGAGCAATAGCCCAGAGGAGTGCAGCTGAAGGCTGTGCTCCACTGGAAAAGTCAGGTTAGGTAAGCCAAACAAAAGCAACATTTTGGGGGTCCACAAATCGAGTGAAAATTGCACCTAAGGGAAATCTTTCCTAACAGGTATTGAATTGTCTTTTATGATTGTGTTTATATGATATGATAGTACATACTAACCCCAAGATCTATCTGGGCCTACATGTATTTAAATAAACCATTTATTTGTACAAACAATGCATAGTGTTTCAGTGTTTCCTTGGTCCATATGTATGCTACAATTTCTTTGTACCAAACTCAAACCCTCTCCCTCCTATGGAAAGCCTGGCTGCTCTGTCCATGCTACCCCATCCTCAGGTGGTACAGCCTTATAATAAGAGTGGAGCTTCTGTACTGCCTCAGATGTATGGTTTTTATGAAGTCTGGTAGGGCTTTAGAAAAACTGTCCTAACAACCTGAGTGGCACTCATTGAAAAACCCACCTTATTGTGACAAATTAATTCAGGACCCAAAGACTTGCAGAAGCTCAGACCCACGACAATGCACTGGCCACAGGATGCGCAGCAGAACAATGGAGGTCCATGGAGGAAAGGGGTTTGTATATTGACATGTGGTAGATCTTCCTTACCCAGCATGTAACGGATGAAGTATGGAGAACCCTGGGCTGTGAGAAGAGAACCCGTTAGGAGAAACACGCATTGGCAATGCCATCAGTTTGGGCCTTTGTGTAGGCATGAGAAAGGCACTTACCAGGCACTGCTGTAGTGGTATTAACTGGTCATTGATGGTAGCAGGTACAAAATGGTGTGAGTACCCAGGCATCTAATGGCAGTACCTGACATATGCCTAATACTTATACACAAGCCAATGCTTGTTTTTAAAAGGACTTCAGTGAAGGATGCACATTGTGCTAATAAATGGAGTGGCTGGAGGGCTGGTTAAGACATTTTTATTGCACCAGCAATAGGCCATTACCTCTCAGAGGACTGCTTTGAAAAACCACTGGCAGACACTTTGACTGCAAAGTGTGATGGTAAGGCTTGAATAAAGCGAGCTGAAAGCCTTCCCATGAGGAAGTGTTTTAGGCGGGTAGGGATGGGAACTGGGTGGGAATGGCCATAGGGATTAGCATGGCCATGGGCAGTCGATGGGTGGGCAAATGGCCAAACAACACCTACAAGGTTTGTGTCCCTCCTCACATGCCATTTCTCCCTATCTGTACTCTACTGCAATCGTTTTGGCTTATAGCTGGTGCAAGCACCACCTAATAGCCCAAACTAAAAAAGATAGCAGCGGTTGGTTATGCAAATTCTTATGGCACTGCACTGGCCCAGAATGGAGGAGTGTGGGCCAATTTAAAAGGTCAAGCCCTGCTAAGATTGAAAGAAGGAGAGAAGGTAATTCTATCCCACAGAGCTGAGTGGATAATGGGAGGAGACTGTATATAAAGCAATCCTCGCAGATTTACAGAGAGAGTTGGTGGCATAATTCAATGTAACAAGGTTTGCAGAGGCCTGGAAGGTACTAACAGCCTGGAGATCCTTAAAGGTGAGAGGTGTTAAGACCCTTAGGACACCTGATCCTGAGATGTCCTAAAAAGCTGAAAATATTCAAACCTGAGAGTCGATGAGAACATAGAACCTAGAACTACCTGAAGCCGGTGAAGGTAACCTAAGAGCACGTCAACCTGAACGATGTTAGGAACATAAAAGCCCTTACAGCTGAGAGGTGAGGAAACCCTGCGAGAACACGAGATGGCTTGACCATGGGAGGTGATGACAACCTTAGAAAGGTGCTAGGAACCCTAAAGCACTTGAACATAGGAGGCTCTTTGCACCTGAGAACACCTGACCCCAAGAGGTGCAGATACGCTAAGGAGAGGCGCTGTGAGGCGAGTGCACTTTAGTCTGAGATGTGCTAAGACTTAGTAATCACTAGAATCCCGGAGGTGTGACGCATCTGAAAATCAGGCGAACCCTGAGAACTGGTAAAAATCTGAAAACACTTGAATCGTTTGATGTGCCTAGAAGTCGAAACAACTTGAATCATGAGATCTTACTAAAGAGTAAGTAAAATGCATGGAAAACTTGACGCAGAGATATAACCCATGTTGTGATACAAGTGACCCGGTAGCAATATGATATGATAAGTTATTTATAAAGCGCTTAACAACTAGCGGTTTCTAAGCGCGGGCCCGGGGATCGAACCTGTGGTGCTCCGTGTCGTCTTGCTTCCAAGGCGAGCACGTTGCCCCTGAGCTATCCTCCCAATAAAAAAATGGTGTTATCCGGTAGACTCCAGAGGGAAAGGACTGAAGCTAGAAAGCATCGATGGTTATGGGAGTGGTGAGAAGAAGGAAAACTCAGAAACCCTGTGCTGGCAACTCTGGGACAAGACAAAAGTAGACCAAGAGGCTCCACAATGTAAAGCTTCCAGTGACAGGGAAAAAGGGGTATTAGACAATAAACCAGGGATACGTTCAACCTCCTTGAAAGACCTACCGTAAAAAAAGCGACCTGAAACTGGGGAGGTGGACAATATGGAGACTGAGAATCATGACAGGTTAAAAAGATATGCTGAAAATTAAAGTATTATATTCTGGGCGTTTATTTGCATTTGATTGAGAACACTCTGCCACAGTTTAGGACATAACTTTCTTCATGCCAGCCAAGACCTTGCTAACCAGCCTCCAAAAGATTGAAGAGGCATAATATCAAAACCAGAGCCCCATGGGAACAGACGTGGGAAGCAGAGTCTGGGGGATGTGCCCGGGGCGGCCACTGGAGGCACACTTGCCCCATGGTCCAGCGACCTGGCTACTTGGATACTATCCCTTATCTCACGCTGTAGTCTTTATTACTGAAAGGTACAATGTCCCTTGAACGGATGCTGCAGGCCACCAATCTATGACCCCAGGTTAAATCACAGCAAGGCAAACAGTTGTTGAAACAAGTGGCGGAAGCCTCTCTTCTGCTGCGCTATCAGGGTTATTGTGCAATTTTTATTTGCCAGTGTCAAAAACACAGGTTGCAGTAGTCACGCTTTTTTTGGGGTGAGTTTTTTTTAATTAGGTGTATCCCCTCCTGTAGATCTTCACTCCCACTTACCATGTATACCCATGCTGTAACCTGAGGGGCAGGGGGGGCTCGTTGGGAGAGGGGCTAATGCCATGAATGATGTTTTTACTGCAGCATTTAAAAAACAGCAATGTCATCTGTTTGGGGAAATGCACGCCTTCCACTGAGCCATCCTATTTCTCCCCGAGGTGAGGTAGAGGCTCACCTTACTCCAATTCTGCTGCTTCGAGGTGAACCACCACGTCAGCCTCACTGCAGTCAGGCTGATGTTGGCTGACATGAGCGACCGCGTGGGGTTGCCTTAATGCCTCCAGATCCATGAAGCAATTCACCATGGTATCATGGTTTCACGTTCTTTCGCCGACAGTAATAACTTTGTGATACTTTACCATAAACTAATTACTTCGAATTTCAGCAGACTGGTCTTTCCCAACATTTTGAAAGGATGCACGAGTTGTTGTGTACAGCACTGAGACTGGAGCCCACACAATCCAAGTTTCCTGGCTTTGTGCGTTCTCAGTCGAGTTGACTTTCTGACCATGCCACATTTGCATCATCTTTTGTCAGCTCCTGGTTGTGTCCGTGATATTTGAAGGATATCTCCTTATACTTGGCCATCTGGGACCTCATAGCAGTGCACAGTCCACCACATCCTGAGACGCTTACAGGAGTTACCCTCACAACCTTCTTACATCAGACTTGTGGAACCTCTGACAAGGGCAGTCAAACAGACGTTCGAAGGGACTGTGACAGGGGCACCAGTGGTCCAGGGATGAATATTGGTTTCGAAACCATCAATTAGCCCCACACCTCTAGTACACCAGAAGGGATCTGAACAGATTGCAAACACAAGTCAATTATAAACTTCCTTGTCCAATTTTGGTAACATGAACAGAACGGCAGTCTTATCTCCGAAAGGTCATGGATCGTTGGTTAGTTGCAACACAGAGAAAATACAATTGTTACCCAATAATAAAGGGGACTGTCCAGTCAAGGTTGTATAAACATATCTATTTTATTATTGTCACAACAGAGAGTTCTAGCACACTACAAAATACAACCCACCCTGTAAAGGAAGAGGATAGAAAGTATCAAAGAAGAAAAGGGGGTGCACTCTGGATACTGACAGGAGGGTAGTCGGTATAGTAATTAATCGCAGCAGTTCAAGGATACTGGGTTTCAACACAAAGGGAGAAATGGGTTGTAACATGTCACAAGGGGCCTTTGGGGAAGGACCAGGGGGACAGAACCACAATGTACCTTGTCTTGTAGATGTTCTTGGTGCTTGATAGGGTCGAGTCAGTTTCAGGGTGCTTTGCAGCTTCTGCGACAGAGTTCACGATGGGAGACAGGTGTAGGTATCAGGCGGCAGGCAGTTTGACGAGAGAGGGTCCCCAGCGCGATGGTTGGCGAGAAACACTGCTCATGCTGTCTTCCTTGTCAACTTCCCCTTCCCCTTTTGGAAGGTCTTCTTCATTTGGGTGAACAGGGTCTGACCCGTCCCCCAGGGTCTTCTCCCCAAACAAAAGTCAGCAGTGCAGTCGGTTGCAGCTGGAGTGGTTTGATTGGCTCAAAAATGTCCATTAAGGCGGACATCAGTAGATGCTTGTCGATACACTCCTAGCTTCTTCACCGGGCTCATGTAATCCTTTAAGGCGGACGGCCCAATGCTGATGAGAGTGTTGCAGTTAGCTGCCTTGTCCTTGGTTTGGTTTAGAGACTCTCTGGCACTCCCCACCTAGGAAGCTTGCTGAAGAGCCTAGCAGGGCATGCTGTGTGCTGGCTGAGTACCAGTTCTGGAGCTGCTGGAGGGTCTTCTGGATTCAGTATCTCCCTTTGTTGCCTGGGAGATGTTTAGGGGAGGGACCTTACTTCCCTCTTGGATGTCCTGGCCTTCCTTCACTGGTGGATGATGTAAGGCAGACTGTACCTACAGCATAGTATAATGCTGAGTTTGTCTTGTTACTCCTTGCAAAGTCGTCAGATGATCTGCCCACAAGAGGGGCTCATCCCTCTTTGAAAGACAAAGACAAACGGGCCACAGTTATTGGTGTAGGCTGTGCCTACCTTAATGAACCAATCCTGGGTCCCCACCAACAATATCCTGTATGCATGAAGTCATAACCACAGTATTTTGCAACAGAAAAGGTAAAGGGGTGAATGCATGTAAAACTATGCCCCACCCATCTTCCTGTCTGTTGTGGGTCAAAGGGTCCCTCTGTTCAATGGAGTTCTCTTTGATTCATGAATAAAGCTGCACGTCTTCTGTGAAGCTGTGGCGAGACTAGACTTTCTGTCTCGGTGAATCCACATATGCGTACCTTCTGAATAGGGTATCCCTTTGGGGATGACTACTGTAACACGCAGTGCCAGGCATGACATTTCCCTGTCAATCGATACTGAAGACGGGAGCTGGCACCAGGTTGACATAGTGCATATGAAAGGGTGTTGGGGGTTTCCTCTCTCCTTTGTTAGCCTCTGCAGCCAGGCCCCATGTGGGCCTGTTTGAATTAAACTCTGTTTAGTATGCAAAGCTTCCACCAGCAACAGAGCCAAATAAAAGGAAAGGATCCATGGAGCCTTTGATAGTTAATTAGGCTGGCCATGACAGGGGGAAGGTTTGGCCCTTCCCCTTCTGAGATGACATGGTGTAATCCTGGCGGGCATATCCCAACTAAATATGTCAGGGGGAACTGCGCTTGTAGGCTGTGTCCATCCAGAGTACACGGGTATATGTGTATGTTGTACAGTGGGCATAAGAAAATGTGTGCGGATTAGCCCCACAGATTTTCCAGAGGTTGATCTACCTTCATTAATTTTCATTTAAAATTTCAAAAAAGCCCAGATGAGTGCACACCCACCGTGCAGATGGTCGAATTCCTCAATGGGACTGCACCCAAGGGTCTTCTTGGTCCCTCCCTGCACCTGGACAAAGTGCAAGGCAGAAGGCTGAGCTTCTACAATCAGTGTTGAGTTTTGGGCCTTTTGCTATTAGACCCCATGGAGCCAATTACCAGCCACATTCAGGTGTACCCAGCTTCAGGTTTCCATAGCTCACAATTCTGGAGGCCAGTGGCAGATTCCAGACACAAGGGCCCCATAGGAAAGAATGGCAAATCGAGTCCATGTGAGACTCAGGTCTTGGGGTGTGGGTCAGGTGTTGGGGGCAGGGCTTTGTGTCGGCAGACATTAGAATGATCTTGGGTGTGGCAGTAAACTATTTTAGGGTTACATTTTTTAATCTGTTCATTTTTAAATTTCTCTTTTAAATTACTGTTAGAAATGAATATTTGATGGCTTCCCCCTTGGTGGTTTTGAGCCACTTTTGACTCCTTAGCAAGTGTTGCAGAAAATAATATCATGTATGGCTGCCGCAGTCTCGACATCATGAAGCATACAAATAGGTTCCTCAGTTATGACCTGGAAAAAAACCATGTTCCGCTAGCCAAGGACTAGAAAAAAACTACAAGTAACTAACTACCTCCATGCAGCATAAACTGGCGATTTCAAACATGTTGGCTCGGCCTGTGGTGAAAAAATCAACTTTTTTTCTTTCTATCTTTTGCATCGATCGCTTTTGAGCTGGGAGTTGGAAAGCGACCCCTCTATGCAGAATGGAATTGGAATTTCACAGCCTCACAATAACCACAGTAAACCTTTTCTGACTGGGTCGGGACACAAACACCCTAGATTGGTCGTATTATTCCCAAAATGATTACCTTTGTTTTTCATACACACTGTAATCGTGACTTTGTTTGTACACGTCGAGATGGGATTTAACAGTTTAAAAATTAAACACACCAGTAGACTGTCAAAGCAGCTGGCAGTGAAGGTGTGCACTGTAAGAGCAATGCATTCTTGGAAGGCCCTACAATCAGGGTTATCGCTGTAAATCCTGAAGGAGGCACACACATAACTATTGTACATCAACCTAAGGTATCCCGTGGTTTTACCGACGGAAATCACTTCCAAGTAATCTACTTCGAAGTGAGTACTTCGAAATTATTTCGAGATATATATAGGATTGTAGGTTAAGAGGTAAAAAGGGGCAGGGAGGGACTGGGGGTAGGGGCAGTAGTGAACGGAAGGGGAACCCTCAAAAAAAACAAAAAAAACTTTTACAAAACGAAGTATAATTTCGAAGTAATTACTTCGAAGTGAATTACCTGAAAGTGATTTTTAAATCTGTAAGTATACATACATTTAGAAAAACGTGCCATTAAACATCATATATAATTTATTTCATGTAGCATGCCATGAGCGAGCGAAAAGACAATCCAGCCTGAAGTATGCACTATATAATCGATCAATATTATTAATATTATGGTCCATGGGGCTCATTTGTGAAGTGCTGCTTGCTGATGCTGTATATGGAGCAGCACTGCAGCTTATTAAGTCATATATCTGTCAGCTCTTTTCTCAAACACACACTGAACTAATGCACTGGAAGGTGAGTCCCAATTTGCCAGCTAAAGAAATGAAGGCCCAATTAGATTCAGTTATTTGCAGAGCATAACATCCGATGGTCATCTGAGGACGCCCTGCTTTCTGCGTCCACAGTTCACAATTCACTCTGAATGGGGTCAGTAGCACTGCTTAGAAGTGCGAGTCTCTCTTCCCTTTTAGGGACCATGTGAACTGGGCTACAACACCTGAAACAGAAAGAAAAGCGTATGGAAGGAGCACGTTGTGTGGTCACCGTCATCCTGCCGCGAGCACGCCATGCGCAGTGCGTCAGTGAAACCGCGAGATGTACCAGCACTCAGAGAGGAGAGAACATGAGACTGCCTATTCATGGAATTATTTGCGCCGAAAAACGGATATTTGTGCGCCATTCTGCCCGCAAATCCCCATTTGTTGAACATGGATTTGCGAGCAGAATGGCGCACAAATCCCCGTTTTTTGGCGCAAATAATTCCATTAATCAGCTGCATTGTGTTCTAATTGCTGTGCACTCAGGGAAACCGTGGGGTACGAGGCCACCAGCATCATCAAGCCCCTGAGGAGGAACCAAGTCAAACCCCTGCAGAATGAGAAAGGTTTATGGCTAGCAAAAGCTTGGCAACAAAGAGCAAACACGAGTCACCATCGCCTTGCCCAGCCCTACCAGGTGATGAGTCCTAAACTGAGGAGAGAGAGGCTCAACAGGGCCAAATAGAAGAAAGTGAAGTCAGCTCTCCGGGTAGTGGCAGTAGGTACAGCCCCCAGAGGTGCAACAAAACAAAAAAAAGACTTAGATGTGTGTGCGAGGTCAAGAGTGAGAAAGAGAGGATGCCAAGGAGTAAAACTGCAGAGTGGAAAAGGGAGAGAGTAGCCAGAAGGGCGGCACCGGGGGGAACGTGAAGTGTTTCCCCCCGGGGTGGTTTTGGGCACTGCACAGGCCAGCGAGCTGGCCTGGCGTACAGTGCGCCGAAGGGGTATTTAGGGGGGCATGGGAGGTTCGAGAGCAGGCGACGGTTGAGTATGAGCGTTTGTCCAGGTCGCCTGCTCCCTAGCCTTCCCTGCGTGGGCCGCGTAGCCGGGCAGTTTACGAGGTACGGTAGGTCAATCGTGTGCAGGCAGTATTTGGTGGGTGGGTAGGCATAGTTATTGTTCCACATTTGTTAAAAAAAAACATAGCCGGGGGTGCCGTAGATAAGGTACCCCCAACTGTACCATGTGACAGGGGCTCTGCGCATAGCTCTCAACCATGTGTCTCGCAAAGGTGGGTGAAATCACCCGATTTTGTTGCTTGGCGGGTGAGTCAGCCCTTTGCAAGGTGGGTGACACCCGCCAAAAGCGGGTGAGTTGAGAGCTATGGCTCCGCGTTTTATGGCGTGTTGAGCAGAATAGATTTTCATCCACATAGTAGCTGGGTTGCAGGGTTGTCCCATAGGTGATGTCCGCGTCGGGTTTCCGGCCGTATCGGTCTGGTGATAGGTCCCGTGGTTTTCCTGCAGGGGTAATGTGAGGGTCGGGCAGTTTTAACCCCCGGGTTTGGTAGAGCGCATCATCTCGATAAGGAGCTCGAGCCCCGGTGGCTGGCACCCTGTCAGTTTGGCGCAGTAGCGGGGTGTGGCCAGAGGTGGCAGTGCTAAGCCCTTAAAGGGGCCGCACGATTATTGTTTGGCAAGTGTATTGAGGCGCGGCAGCCTTTCATTGAATGGGCTTGCCTTTGCGGTGCCGTCAGTACACCTCTAGGTGGCGGTAGTGTTCTGCCGCTTCCTTGTGTTGGGAGCAAGGGCAGCCACGCGGTTTGGGGGGGACTCATTTTCGGCTGGGTGGGCTCCGAGCCTGAATAGAGTTAGAAGTGCGGGTGGGATTACAAGGGGTATTTGGGAATTTTACTGGTAGGTAGGGCATATATATATATATATATATATATATATATATATATATATATATATATATATATATATATATATATATATATATATATATATAAAATAATATAATAAAGGCTATAAATAAGGAGATGAAATTAAAATAGAATCATATATATAATTGAATAGGTGTGGCATTTGAGTGACAGCCAGTTGCTGTTATTTCTGCATCAGGTAGTGGGCTACAGTTTATCAGGGTTAATTATGTTCATGTTTACGTTTATTAGGTTTATGTAGTGCTTTAACCCAAAGCGCTTTACAATATAACAACAGGTACAATAGAGGGAGAAGCATATAAACAATCATGATACAAGCCAGTGTAACAATACGTAGAACAGTTTTCATAGATGGAGGAGGGGATGGAAGGGTGAGGAGGGAGAGAGTGGGGGTAGTCAGGGAGGGGGATCAAATTTAGTTGTCTGATTTAAATTCCCGCGGGTGTGAGAAAGAAGGGGGGGAAGAGGGAGGTATGAAGGGGATAGAGGAACAGAGGGGAAGGGAGGAGAGAGGAAGGAAGGAAGTCAAGGAGGGGTGTGAAGAAGGAGGGCTTTCAAGGCAGAGCGGAAGGAGGAGTAGGTGGGGATGGAGCGGATGGAGAAAGGTAAGGAGTTCCAGTGTAGGGGGCCAAGAGCTGAAAGGAAGGGAAGCATGAAGAGGCACATGGTGAAGAGGGTAGGGCCAGTAGGAAGAGATCAGTGGAGTGGAGAGAGCGGGAAGGAGTGTAGAATGAAAGGAGAGAGGAGATGTAGGGGGGGGGGGGGCAAGGTCATGGAGAGATTTGAAAGCCAGAACGAGGAATTGAAACTTAAGTTGGGAGAGGAAGGGAAGCCAGCCAAGAAGGGAGAGCAAGGAGGAAATAGAGTCACGAGGACCGAGGAGACAGAAAGTACGGATAGAGGAGTGGTAGATGGATTTGAGGGGGGTCAGATGAGAGACAGGGAGACCAAAGAGGAGAGAAGAGCAATAGAAGAGACGGGAGAAGATGAGGGAGGAGATAAAGAGTTTAAAAGCGTGGAATGTGAGGGAGGATCGGATTTTACCAATGTTGTAAAGGTGGTGAAGGCAGGCGCGAGAGGTAAGAGAAATGTGGTTGGAGAAGGAAAGAGAGGAGTCGAAGTGGAGACCGAGATTGCGAGCATGGGTAGAGATGGGAAGAGTAGAAGGGGGACAGTTGATTGAATGAGGAGTAGGGGAAGTGCATTAGAAGGAAAGAAAAGGACTTCCATCTTGTCAGTATTAAGGGAGAGAAAGTGAGATGACATCCAGTTTTTAATGGCCGTAAGGCAGGAAGATAAGGAGTGGTGGAGATCAGGAGTGAAAGAGGAGTAGGAGAGGAAGAGTTGGGTGTCATCAGCGTAGAAGTGGTGGGAAAAGCCGAAAGAGGAGATAACAGGGGCGAGAAGGGAGGTATAAAGGGAGAAAAGGAAAGGGCCAAGTACAGAGCCTTGGGGAACACCATAGTCCAAGGGGATGTTGGAGGAGGTGCGGCCGCCCCAGGAGACAGTGTAGGAATGTTTGGGGAGGTAAGAAGAGAGCCAGGAGAGGACACTGCCTTTGAAACCAAAGGAGGAGAGAGTACTAAGGAGTAAGGGGTGATCAACGGTGTCAAAGGCAGCAGACAGGTCAAGGAGGATGAGGATAGAAGATTGCTTAGCGTAGCGAGCAGTAAGGAGGGAATTGAGCACGTAAGTAAGAGCAGTCTCCGTGGAGTATCTAGGGCGGAATCCAGATTGAGAGGGAGGAAGGAGAGAGTGAGTAGATACAAATGCTGAGAGTTGAGAGTAGGCTAGGTGCTCGAGAAGTTTAGAGAGGAAGGGGAGAAGCAAGATTGGACGAAAGTTAGAAGTAAGAAGAGGGTTGGCAGAAGGTTTCTTTAGGATGGGAATGCTAGTGGCATGTTTGAATGCAGCCGGAAAGGAGGTGGTGGAGAGGCAGGTTTTGAAGAACGTAGTCAAGTAGGGAATGAGGAGGGGGTAGTTTTTAGTAATTAGGGAGGTGGGAAGGGGGTTAGAGGGGGCAGCAGTAGGGTGAGTTTTGGACAGAAGAAGAGAGACACAGGATGGGGTGATAGGAGCGAAGTTGGACATGCAGGCAGCGGGAGGGGAGAAGGAAGAGGGAGGAGAGTTATGGGAGGGGGCTAGGAGAATATTTTGGCGTAGGGATAGAACTTTGGATGAGAAAAAGTTAGCAAAGTCAGAGGGAGAGAGAGGGGAGTTGGTAGAGGGATCAGGTGTAGGAGGGGAGAGGAGGCGAGAGAGGGTTTGGAAAATTTGACGGGGGTGAGAGGCTTGTGAGTGGAGAAGGTTAGAGTAGTAGGAGCATTTGACTGATTTGAGGCAAGAGTCGTAGAGAGAGTGATATGAAAAATAGGAGGATTGGTTAGACAGAGATGGTGTTTTGTGGCTTGGGGGCTTTGCTGTCAATTTTTGGTTAGGAAGCGCGGTGCACTAGTTGGAGCAGAGCTCTCTGCAGCAGGATGGTGGGACAGGGGGCAAATAAGAAGGGGTTAACTGATGCCAAGGCATTGAGGGAGGCCCTAGCAATAATTAGCAGGGCAACAAAGGCACAGCTTGAAGGGGCGGTGGTGGAGGTTACGGGTGAAAAGGAGGGTGCTGGGGGAGGCCGCAACGGAGAGCTGCAGCAAATGGGGCCCTTGCGGCAGTGGTGGCCTGCAGTCCTGTGGCTGGCAGTAGGGAATATTAGGATAGCGGGGCCAGGAGGAGAAGGAGGGAGATGCCCAGGAGAGCGTCAAAAGGGGTTGGTGAGGTAGCCGAGGGGTCCGGTAGGGGTTTGGGGGATAAAGACCCAGTAGAAGAAGTGGAAGATAGAAGGTTACAGAAAGGTGCAGGACAGGTAGGTGGGGAGGAGGGGAGTAATGGAGTGCAGAGAGGGGCGACAGGGCGGATGGGTAAGGGAGGAAAATACCTGCAGAAGAGTGCAGAGAGTGGTCCCCTTCGATTAGTGAGGATAGAGAGGGGCGCGCAACGGCCACCCCGGCTAGGAGGATTTCGGGTGGAGGGCACAGGACGGCCCCTGCTATTGCAGAGGTGGAGTCGGGAGATGGTTTAACAGTGGCCCCCCTGCAAAATTCACAAGGACAGTCTAGAGGGTGTGGCACGGCCCGTGGCACGGAGGACCATATGGTGGAGGAGAGGACCCCTCGCCCGAGAGAAGAGGACCAGGAAGGGGTTTCTTCTGCCCCGCCGAGAAGACGCCGACGGAGTGGCAGGGCGGACGCCCCAGGCTCACACGGGGAGGAGCTGCCCAGCCCGAGCATGTGCTTGCAACAGCCATGGTATTACATTGGGGATGATGAAGGGGAGGAGGAATATGTGTGGCTGTGGGAGGATGAAGGGTACAGTGTTGGAAGGAGGAGTGATAGGGCGAGAAGAGGTTTAGGTTGGGAAGGGGAAAGCCAGGAGCAAGGGGGCTGGGGGGCCAAGGGGTCGGTGGGAAACTGGCTGGGTGAGACTGTTGACATGTTTTGTCCCCGCAGCAGGAGCCCAGTAAGGGAGGAGATGACGAGCGTTGGAGTGGAGGCCAGGCTGCAGACGGCGATGGCAGGGCAGAAAGAGGTGAGCAGGAAGGGGAATGGTCAGCGGCATGGCAGAGGGAGGACATGAGGTTGGGGGCAAGAAGGGAAGGGGCAGGGGCGCAAGGGGTGAGGAGAGAGATTGGCTTGCAGGCTATGGGGGCCTTGGTTGTGGAGAAGAAGATTTCTTCTGTGGAGGTGCAGACAGACAGGGCGATTGAGCCCTTGGCACCCGAGGTACAGGTTCCAAAAGAGAAGGCTGCATAGGGGAAGGGGAAGGAGAAAAAGCTGCCATACATGGGCATTATGAAACCTTTGGGAGCACATTTGATGACAACAACAAAGGATAAGATATGGGCTGGGGAATTTGTGGACGTTTTCAAGCTTCTACATAGGGAGATGAGAGCCAAGGAGGGTTCTAAGGAGGAGGAGAGGGAGCTGGCCTCGCGTCCGAAGGTGCCGGCGATGATCGAGAATTGGACGTCGGCTTTTATTATCTATGCAAGTGTCTATTGTGAGAAATTCCCAGGGAGATGTGTGGCACTGTTGAAGTACATGGATGTGATAAGAAAGGTATTCACGAGTTTCGGGGGTTCCGCGTGGGTGCGTCATGATGAGGAATTCAGGGCAGGGATGGCAGAGGACAGCTAGGCTGTTTGGGGTGAGATAGATATGGATCTCTGGCTGCAGTGGATAGCGCCGACGAGCCCAGCTCCAACGTTGCAAACAGCAAGTGGTTTGCCTGTGCCTTTCCGGCCCTTTCTTGGTCGCCCCACCCATGAGGGGGCAGGTGGAGGAGGCAGAGGTTAGCCCTCAGTGCCATGCTGGGCCTTTAACAACGACGGCTGCACAAGGGCGGTATATAGGTTTAGACACAAATGCAGAAGGTGTGCAGGGGGGCATCCAATCACTCAGTGTTTCCAGCAGGGGGACAGAGGGAGAGGGTGAGGAGCAGGCTGTGGGGTTGTGGGAAAAGGCTTTTACTCCAATTAAGGTGGAGGTGCTGGAGAAGTGGCTTGAATTTTACCTGGACAGAGAGGGGTCGGAGATCTTGGGAGACGGTTTTCGTTATGGTTTTAGGTTGGGTTATCAGGGTAAAAGGGTGCGTCATTGGGCGACTTGAAATCAGCCAGGGAAAATGTGGAAGTGGTAAGAGAGAAATTGGGCAAGGAGATAGAAGTGGGTAGGGTAGTAGGGCCATTTGCTGATCTGCCAGGGGATTTAGTGGTATCCCCACTGGGGGTCGTGCCCAAGAAGGTTCCAGGAGAATTCAGTTTAATACACCATTTGTCATGGCCAGAGGGCATGTCGGTAAATGATTTTATTGCCCCGGAGGAGTGTGGGGTTGCATACGTGAGTGTGGATCAGGCAGTGAGATTGGTGAGGAAGGCTGGACGCTGGGCCTCATGGCCAAGTGTGACATTAAGGCGGCTTTCAGGTTGCTGCCGGTGCACCTGGAGGATTTTTGGCTGATGGGAATGCAATTCGAGGACCGCATTTACATAGACAAGGCCTTGCCAATGGGTTGCGCAATTTCTTGCGCCTTGTTCGAGTGTTTCAGTTCATTTTTGCAGTGGGTTTTTTCATATAGTTCGGGTTCGGAAAGTGTATTGCATTACTTAGATGATTTTCTGTTCATTAGTGGAGCTGGCAAAAAAAAGGAGTGCGGGGAGATGCTAGGGATGTTTCAGGTGCTGATGCGGGAGGTGGGTTTGCCATTGGCAGAGGACAAAACAGAGGGACCGGCAGTGTTGTTGATTTTTTTGGATCGAATTGGACTCAGTGGCCATGACCTCACGCTTGCTGCACGACAAGGTGAGCAGGCTGGTAGGTTTGCTGGAAAAAGCGGTAGGTGCTCGGAAGATGACATTAGTGGGGATGCAGAGGCTTTTAGGGCATGTGAATTTTGCATGCAAGGTGGTGGCCCCAGGGCATACTTTTTGTAGGAACATGGCACGGTCTATGGCAGGAGCAAAGTGTCCACATCATCGGGTAAGGGTGTCAGGGTCGGTTCGGGAAGACTGTAGGATTTGGTTGCATTTTTTGGAGAGTTTTAATGGGGTGTCCATGTGGCTCCAGGGGGATCCTGTAGATATTTTCAGAAGCGGCAGTTGCAGGGGGGTTTGGAGTCTTTTGGGGGGGGCAAATGGAGCGCGGAGAAGTGGCCATCGCGTTGGCTGAAGGAAGGGAGAAGCTCAGCATTTCTGGAATGTTTTCCTTTGGTGGTTGCGATGGAATTGTGGGGAAAGGAATTGCAGAACAGGAAAGTGAACTTCAATATTGACAATTAGTGCGTGGGTCATGTAGTGAACAGGCAGTCGGCAAGGGACCAGAGGGTGGCGAGGTTAATTAGGGAATTTGTGTTGCGCTGTATGGAATTGAATGTGGTGTTTAAGGCAACACAAGTGCCGGGGAAGGATAATGGCATTGCTGATGTATTATCTCGTTTTCAATGGCAGAGGTTCCGTGGAGTGGCACCAGGAGTGGAGCAGAGGGGACAACGGATCCCAGAAGAGCTGTGGAAGTAGGAAGTTGAGAGCGTTGTCTTTAGTGGAGGGTTCGCTGGCCCCGGCGTCCAAGGCAGCATACAGGAGGGCATGGGCGGAATTCATAAAAGGGGGAGCACGTAGCTGGAAGGGTAGGGAGGATGCCGAGCGTAGAAGGGATGATGTGGTCAATTTTCTATTAGGGTGCATGGACAAAGGATGGTCGAAAGCGACAACAATAGCAGGGAAGATGGCGGGCATCTTTTTGGGAAGTGGTTTTGGGGTTTTCAGCCCAACGGCAGGGAAATGGCAAGCAGGATGTTAGAGGGCTGGGCAAGGGAGAATAGGAGGGAGAAGGACAGCAGGAGGCCTATATCGGCGGCTCTATTGGCTAGTATGCCAGGTTCTGGACAGGGTTTGCTGGTCGGCTTGGGAGGGGGTCATGTTTTCGCATGTTTTACTTGGTTGTTTTTTGGGGTATTCAGGGTGTCTGAGCTGGTAGGGGGGAAAGGAGGAAAAGGTGACTTCATTGAGAGGACATTTATTTCCCAGTAGAAGGGGTGGATATTATGATTAGGAGGTCAAAGACGGATCAAAAGGGGAGGGGATGCTGGGTGTTGCTGGGGTGGGGTAGCAAGGAGCTGTGCCCTGTTAAGTTAGGTTTGGCTCGGAAGGAGTTATGTGGGGGGAGTTCGAGGTTGGTTTTCAAGCATGAGGATGGGGCGGTAGTGTCAGCAGCTCAGGTGTTGGGTGTGTTGAGAAAGGCTTTGGGGGCTGTGGGGGAAAGTGCAGAGGAGTTTGGAACTCATTCATTTAGGATGGGGCGGCATCTGAAGGGAGTAGATGGTAAGTTGGGGCAAGGTATATAGTGGGGTGGTGAGTGCAAGGGAATCTCCCCGTTGTTTGTGCTAAAAAAGGCAAATT
This sequence comes from Ambystoma mexicanum, assembly GCF_040938575.1. Lineage (NCBI taxonomy): Eukaryota > Metazoa > Chordata > Amphibia > Caudata > Ambystomatidae > Ambystoma > Ambystoma mexicanum. The sequence continues at coordinate 249,185,195 of NC_090926.1, read as the reverse complement.
TGGTGAAAATAAATTTGATTAAAATGCCATTCAGCAAAAAGAAAATGTGTCAAAGCTTCATAGAACCTTTTTTTCACCAGCTAGTACCCCACCTTCTCTATAAACCACCGCCATGGTTCTTTATACCATCCTTCCTCCTTCTGATCTCGAGGGCTGCAGCCTCCCCCTCCTCCGACCTCACCCGAACAACCCTGCCCATTTCGTTTGTGCGCATCCACCGTGGCTGGTCAATGGCGTCCCATAAAAGTTCCAGTTTGTGTGCGCGTTTAAGGCCTTGGCATGGCAGTCTTTGTTAAGGAGCCACTCTGTAGTCTTTGTTATTGAGACATTTTTTGGCTCTGTTACAGGTATGCATATGTTCTGTCTGAAGCAGATTATAGGCTTGAAGCGCCACTACTCAGCTCCATTTCAGGTGAGCGTAGTTGCTGTAAGGAGCGGATGGCAGTATTCTGTACGCGCACTGGCACTTGATTTGGTAGGATCTTCAATATCGTGCAGCAGTTTCCTGGTGTTCTGCTGTTGGCTGGGGTGCACTGGTACTTGGTACCCCACTGGAGGCACTTGTGGAATATTTTCTCTCCGGTCCACCGTTGGGGGTGCTGGTTTCTGTAGTTCTCTAGAACAAATAGCAAGAAAAAGGCCCGCATTTTTTACAAGAGGTATGTGATGATGAAGAGTGCCACCATTTTGAATCACATGGGCACATAAAGAAATGACAAGTACTGGGGCACTCCCAACTGTCACCTTTGACCTATGGGGTAGGACTGACTCTGGCTTCCACCCTGGTAGGCCTTCCACCCCAGGCTGAGAGGGGTCCCATCCCTTTTTGGCAGGGTCGGGCTGCTGACCCTGTCACTGATGTGCCGAGCAATGTGACAACGTCATTCCTGATGACTCTACAGCAAGAGGCATCATCAGGGCAGGTCCTGCAAGGAGAAAGCCCATCTCATAGGAAGAGCAGGACATGACAAGCAAGAGCAACAATGCATGCCGGATACTGGGTCCTCACAGAGCAAACAGAGAGGAACATTAGGCCTAAAGCCGCAGCACACTGGGAAAGTGAGTCCAAACACCCAAAACTAACTATCAACTGTGAGACTATTGCACACTGTGAGAAAGTCCACATGCTCAGGGTTAACAACTGATTGGAAAATAGATGCCTGCTGAGAAAGTGAGCCAAGACTCCTAGAGCAAATGACTGATTGTGAAAATGTTCTATATCGAGGATGATGGTCCACAATCTAAGCGAGAACTACTTAGCAAATCACTTGCTGTGGGAACACTCTATTCTGGGGTAGTGAGAGAATCACTTGCTGTGGAAACACTGTATTCTGGGGGTACTAAGAATCACTTGCTGTGGAAACTCTCTATTCTGTGGCAGTGAGAGAGAATCATTTGCTGTGGACACACTCTATTCTGGGGTAGTGAGAGAATCACTTGCTGTGGAAAAATCCTATTTAGGGGGAAGTGAGAGAATCACTTGCTGCAGAAACACTATGAACACTATTCTGGACCAGTGAGAGAATCACTTGCCACAGAAACTTTCTGTTCTGGGGAAGTGAGAGAATCACTTGCTATGGAAAGGTTCTATGGTGGGGCAGTGAGAGAATCACTTGCTGCAGAGACATTCTATTCTGGGGCAGTGAGAGAATCACTCTGTGTGGAAACAATCTATTGTGGGGACAGTGAGAAAACCACTTTCCCTGGAAACACTCTATTCTGGAACTGTGAGTCACAAATGCGCCAAAAAGAACTGACACTATCCATCCTAATTAAAACTCAGGTTGATGGAATACTGAATCCTGAATCCCAGAACAAACCGAGAAAGCAATTAAATATTTCATGCTGAAGAAAGAATTGCAGCAACTAAAAAACAGCCCTTGAAGACTATACTCATAGGCCAATGGCCAATCCTGAAAATGTGTTTTTATTTAATTTTAATACAGGAGTCTGCTGCATATTCCATGAGTCATTCTCACAAGGAATATTCAGTGCAAAATGATTAGACGCAATGTGCGAATTAAAAATGTATCTGCGTCTTTCTCTAAAGCACATATATAAGGACGCAGGGAAGCAAGGAAAACATATGCTAAAATCAGTGAGGTCCTCGCATATCCTAGCAATAGCGTTTTTGTGAAGTTAATAAACTTCTTTAAATTAATCCTATTTCCACATATTTTTGGAGACGATGAACTGTTAAATTAACATAACAAAGAGGCGCACAGCCTGCTCTCAACATGCTAAAGATCTATGATGTTCAGGGCGGAGTCAATGTTCATTCCTTTTCTCATTGCTGATTTCATCAGTAGGGTCTGTCTGCTCGCAACTTCAAACCTTTGATCATCAGATCATTAAATCAGCATATTTCTTTTTCTTAACCAGGCAGTCAAGTCCTGTGGGATAAGCTGGGTCCTCCCAACTCTGATCCCTCCCCACGGCTTCTTGAGCGATCTGGCCTCCTGGGGCTTCAGGAATCTGTGTGCTTGCTTTGTTGCACTGCTTGCTTATACACAAGAACCCACAGAAACAATCAAATCCAAAAGTACCTAATGAGAAATGACCGCATTTATTTGTTCGAATTTGTTAGGTATTTTTGTACATTTTTAATAATATATAGATGTGGAGTGAGGTAAGGGTATAGGTGAAGGTAGGGGAACGTGGGGGATGGTGGAGGGTTTACCCCTCATTATAATTTTTAAAAAAGTTTGACATAAGAAATTTGTTTCCCAGCGAGATAACATTCGTTTTTCAAAATGTCGCATTTCAAATCAGTCGTCATCTTGGAAATGTCTCATAAGACCAGTACTGTCCCATTTCCGGCTGCTTTCAGCTCATCTCAAAAAAACATTTGTGTCGTTTACCCCCAATTCTCATTAACTGCATGGATTCCACCAGAGGAAAACAGAAGCAACTTCATATTAGGACGAGTACATCCAATAATTATAGTTGCAGCCAGTTAGCACCTACTTCTTATGAATGACATTGCATGATGTCTCATTTCCAATATAGTGGATTTCTCAGATTTTCTGTCAGATGGATAAATAAAATTGAGAATAGTTTAAACTACCCATGTTACAAAGTGATAGAAGATAGAAATGGAACCTTTGATAGTTGTACATGCCCTGTGCAGTTTATATAGAAAACACTTGTATTTTAAAAGTACATGGCTTTTTCTGCTTTAAGTCAGCACATAAACTGCCACTTGCAGTGAAGACTTGTTTTCTTTAGCAGCGTTGCATGCAATTGAAAAGTGTTTAATAATGGTGTATGTATTTTTCTTGTGCTTGAAAAGAAAGGCTATCCAGGCCAACAGCCCTGATTGCATATGTGAATATGCATCTCTCCAGGTGAAGTGTTCCTCTTCCAACCAGTTTCGACGTATGCTGGCTGAATAATGCCACGTCTTCTTCAGGGATTAGTGTCTACAAAAGTATATTTAATTTCATTGTAATGTTGCATGTTATCGAATTGAATCAAAATACATTTTACAACATATAGCTTTCTACTCCCTTAAGTGGGCTTCTAAGTTGAAAGCACCTGTAACAGACATAAATGGTACAAACACTTTAGTGATGATAACTATTGCCAATGACCTTCACCCAAGGTGGAAAACATTCAAGGACTACTCACATTTGCTGTTTAGCCTACTCGTTCTCCTCTTAATAAAGCTGGACATTTGCAGAGTCCAAATCACATAACCACTATTGAAAATGTCCAGCGACTGTAGACGTTTCATGTAATGCTATACTTATACCTTATGTTCAGTACCTGTGTCTTTGACGATTGAATCATGGAAAGCATTCACAGCCGTCTGGCACCATGTGTATAAGTTCATGTTTCTCGCTTCTCGCTGCCTTGATGGAGTGTTTGTTATAAATCTTTGTTAGCGTCGAGAACACGGGTGATGGACTGTTCCCAAAACCTCCTTCACATTTCATTCTGTATTAGTGGGCGCCATTTTGTAATGTCTAACACAATGGTGAATACCATGAACGTTCTTGACTGTAACAGAAAGATTGCATTGGTCTAGTCCATGGTTGACATTTAATAACGGTGACAACAGTATTTCTAAAAATTCAGTATTTGTTGCATGTATTCAACATCTCGCCAAGCGCCTATAATGGGTCATAGTGTATAGTTGCTATTAGCTCACCATGCTTTTGCCCTCAGTATTACAATCATTTATGTATCGAGACTTGATTTGGTGTCATCATCCAATTCTTTAACAAAGAATTGTGTCGATACACTATTTCCGATCTATGGTTTAGGTTCTCCATAGGTTATTTGCATGCTGCTGACCCATACAAATTAAACGCTTGTCCCAGCGCAATTGGGCACATTTCAAACCTACCTTAATTTACACTATAATGGGTCATGGGTTGGGGTTGGTGATGTTGCCAGGGCCTTACACAGCGGGCAAGAGACGTGAAGTAATCGTCCATGTTCTGAGGGTGAACAGGTAGAGTCATTCATAAATATAGTAATAGCTCAAATTTACATCAGGAATGGAGGGGCCTGGAAGCAGTTGGTGGTATTATAGCCTCTTTGAGGTAGAACAAGGCCTGTTATAGGCCAATCAGGTAAATCATTTGCCTTGGGAGCTATCACTTGGCTTTGGTATTAGGGGAAGTAAGGGTAGAAGATATTTAATGGGAGAGGCATAGCTCTCAACCATTTGTGCTGCAAAGGCGGGTGAAATCACCCGATTTTGTTTTTGGCGGGTGAGACGCCCATTGGAATGAATGGGCGTGCAGTAGGCTTGGCGGGTGACCCAGCCCTTTACAAGGCGGGTGACACCCGCCAAAAGCGTGTGAGTTGAGAGCTATGGGAGAGGGCAGATTTGAGAGCACCGTTGTTATTGGTTATCTAAAGTGTTACCATATAATTTCCCTCAGGGAGGAAACGTCTGTTTGTGTGTCGAGCTTTCTTGCATCGCAAAAGATAGAATTGTGGTGAGGACTCAGGTGAAAGCCCATCTCCTGTTATACCTATTAACGCAGGTTACCCAACAAGCACTTTCTTCCACAGCTGTTCTGGGGTGAAGCATTGCATGAGGAGGTCCCTCCCTGGCCTGTTAGACAAGGATCTGCACCAGCAGGGCAAACATTCCTTGTCAACAACTGCATAACACCTAGATTATTACATTGTATAGGGTTCATAATTGTGTTATTCCCCACCACATAGCTTCCTAAAGCTTCCTTCAGCTTCCTTGCGCATGTGCTGGCGATGGTGTGCTACACTGTGCCTCACACCGCAGTGTCAGTCTGGTGCTGTGGGGCGGCTCTGTTGACATCACCTTCAGGGATTCTATCTCAGCAACATTGAAGAGCGATGGGTGGAAATGCTTTGAATCCATTAGAACCACTGGCAATTTTACTCTGCATCGCTGTTCAGCCTGCAATAGCAATACAGCAGGGGAAAAGCATATGCAAATCAGGCTTGAACTTACCCCTAAAGCCGCAGTCCAGCCCAAATTGCCAGGTCACTTCCCTTCTGCATAAAAGCACAAGCGTTTGCATACATCCTTTTTCAGTGTTGCACAGTCACCCTGGGTTTGCCAGTTTTGCTTGATGACTTGCTCACACTGGATGGGGCAATTATATGGTTGAATTCTGAATATGACAATTGGGAGTTTTAACAGTAACACCCAGATGCAGCGCTTAGACAGCACATCAGCCTCTCTCGCAATAGTCTCAGTTATCAGCCAAGTTAACTGCAGCATTGGGTAAAACTGAATGAGTGCAACTAGACACCAATGAGTCATTAGAAAAGCCAAGCGAAAGGCCTTTATGTTAATGGGACATAAACCTGATCAATTTAAATTGCGTCCTAAAAAATACTTATGCAGCGGTCCGTTTTAAAACTGTAGCCTGACCCTCTCCACCGCCCATGTTACAAAAGCTAGGCCGTGTGTGAGGACCCAGATGCCTTTTACATGAACTTTGAAAGGGTAGCTGAAACTGCAGGTTGGCATCAAGATCTCTGTACCCGGTACCTCACCCCACTACTAACAGGGGAAGCACAATAGTCCTTTCAAGTCCTCAACCCTGATGGAAAATTAAAACATGGCATCCTAGAGAGGATGGCCGAAGATCCAGAACACTATCAAATCTGACTAACACTTACACCCGAGCAAAGGGAGACATTCCCCACCAGATGTAGGACCTGCCAAACCAATTATTGGCCAACAGAACCTACAATGACGTCAACGATATCCTGGTCATAGAGCGGAACATAGAGTCACTGCCCCCATATCTACAACAAATCTACTGGCAACTGCATGAACCCAGTTTGGAAGAAACAATACTAAGTAAAGCTATGAATTCCCGAGAAGCGATCCTGGAGCCACAAAAGGTCAGTAAACTAAAAACTGGCACCCCAAAAAGAACCAAAGGAAACCCAGCTCAAGACTAGGTCTTACCCCCGACCCATGTGGGGAAAACCAAGGCAGGTTCTTGTCCAGAACAAATAGGATGCTATGGTTATGGGAAACCCGGACGTATCTCCCAATTCTGCCCGGAAACAACAAAAGAAATACTGATGGTGATCTGACTTCTGACACCAGGAGTGCCAATCCTTTTGGGAGAGATCACGCCTAACTGGGAGGAAGTACAAGTTGAGTCCCAATCCCTCAGCAATCTGTTTCGTGATGAATCAGAGGAACCAGACTCAACCCCCTGGACAGCATATACTACAGGGGAGGCTGACACAAAATTCCATCTGCCAGTGAGTGGACAAGGGGGTCCCAGCAGGAGCTCTGCTGGATTCCAGAAGTTGACAGGCATCCATTAGAGTGGACTCGGTAAGTACTGAGGAGCTTCACCCTGGCTCTCTCTCCGAGATTACTTGTGTCTGTGGTGATACCAATTTATATCTTCAGGCCACCATAAATCTCCAGGTCCTGGGTCAACTGGTAAAGATGCGAAAGAAAGCCATGCCGTGACTCCCTGACGAAGTTCTTTTGGGCACAGACTTCCCTCTGTTCGATCATTGTCTTAGGGCACTACAAGCGGAGTGGTAGTCAGAATACCCAGAATGCTTTGTACAGACAACTAGCTGTCCTGGGGACAAGAAGGACTTAGGAGAAAGGGTGCAAGTGTAACATGACCCTATCAGGCAGGGAAGGAGACCCCTCTCAGCCGGGGTCGAAACCTGCCATTATGTAAGCCAGAGGCAGTCCTACTCCTGAGGGGAAAGGTGGCAGTTGGGAGGGCCCAAGTCTGTGTCCCTTCTTAATGCACCTGTGTGATTGGCAGTAGTACCACTCTTAATCTCCCCATATCTCGGTTGCAAATGGCTGGGCAGTTTGTTTCTGTATATTCTAGCGAACCACAAGTTCCAGTAGCCTCAGTGGTGGACCCAAGAGAAACTGTCCTGCAAGAGTCTCTAGAGTGAAACCAAGTACCATAGTCACTTCTCCCCAAGCGGGAGCCTTTCCCTGTGATGCTAGGGAGGTGAGCCCCGCTATGCAATACCCTGTTTAGGGGTTGAGGCAAGCAGGACCGCAGCGGGAGAGACACCCCCCTTGAGGACAATGACTCCCATTTAAAATAGGAACTCCCTAAGTTACTCACCATTAACCCACCACTAACAGCTCCTACTCAGAAGATAAGAAGAACAAGGCAATGTTTTTTATTGTGGTGTAGAAACATTGACTCAACCTGAGAAGCAGTATTTATGCAATAGTAAGAAGAAGAATGTGCGAGTAATGCAGAGTACTCTGGCAATAGATAAAACACTGAGTAGCGCATCATAAATAAAGGAGGAGGAGTTCCGTTGGAGACAGAAGCCCGGGAATTTCGAGTGAACTGTGCGAGGAGAGTTGAGAGAGACCGGGACGGACAGCTTCTGAGCGTGGACGACAGCTGGCATGTAAATGAGACATGGGTGAAGCCTGAAGCAAGAGAAGCTTGGGAAAGGAAACTTCAGACGTGTTACTGAAGCCTAGGTAGTGGCATGACCGAGAGTCGGTGGACTGCTGAGTCCAACAATGACACCGAGACTACAGACCTGTTAGCAGCACAGAGCAGGTACCAAGCAAGATAGAGAGAAACAAAGAAGCCAGAAGCCAACCTGACGAACCAAGGGAACAATCCCATCCTGAACGCAGGCCAGGTGATGCTAACCTCAAGAGAAATAGGTAGGTACCGGGGAAGGCGGGAGACCGAGGAGGGTATACAGAATAACGTGTGTAAGAATCATACTCGTCCCAGTGAGGACCTAAAGTTAGTGTTCCCTAAGGAGAGCGTGAAGTCATATGAAAACACTCATATTCGTTTCAGTAAAGACGAAATATTGGAGAACACTAAGAATTAATATTTTAACTCTCATACATGTACCAATTAGGAAAGGACAGTAATGAACCAAGAGAATACTGGTACTTTTATTCTCATCCCAGTAGGAACAAAGAGGTGGTGAAAAGTGAGAATCATTACTGGAACATTCATACTCTACTCAGTAAGTCTAAAGAGGTGGAGACAACTGAGAATCATTACAGAAACATGAATACTTGTCCCAGTATGGCTAAAGAGGAGGAGACAAGTGAGAATCATTAATGGAACATTCACACTCGTCCCAGTAACTGTCAAATGAAGGAGAACAGTGAGAATTCTTTTGAGAGTGTTTGTAACTGGCCCAGACAGGGACGAGTGGACATTGTTTAGAGAAAACATAAGAACGGTGATAAACAAAGAGAGAGAGAAGAAGAATATCAGAAGTGGAAAGCAAGGTGTCAAAGACATGAAAAATAAGCTAAACAGCCCTATTTCTGAACTGTACAAACTGGTCAATGAAGTTGCAAAGAACTACCTATGAATACGTTATGAAAGTGACTGTGCAGGAGAAGGGAGTCATTATCCAGTGCCTTATTTTGTGCTGAGAGTGGGAGGGACAGAACACGTTAGTTTGGACAGAGCAGATCTTCTTTTTCGATTCACCGACGACCGAAGAGCACCGAGTTACTTTGTGTTAGGTTAGGGAAAATACTTAGTTTAGGGACAGTCATGAATTTGTGTGGTTTCATTTAATCAATAAAATTATAAAAATGGGAAATAGAAGTCTCTGTCCTTCTTAGGGCCCACCACAACTGCCATCTGCTCCTTCCAGCAGCAGCACTCACCTGGCCCTGCGCCATGGAGCAGTGCTTTTACACAAACTGCAGACCACTTCAGACAGAAGAACCACTTACCTTTAACAGAGCCGCCCCTTAACAAAGATACCATGACAAGGACTTAAAACCTCACAGGAACTTGACCTTTTAGAACAGCGGTCCACCATTGATGAGCTCTGGTGTCTTTGATGTCTGTAACACCTCCTGGGTGGGGAAGATAGGGAACGATCGGCCTGCAGAGCCATAATGAGAGAACATATGGTGGCAGGAGGCGGGATGTAAGGGACAACAGGAAACAGTAAGATGTGGGTTGTTCAGATGAGGTCAGAGGCAGAGGAGGCAGCAGATCAAGAGACCAGAAGATGGAAGTACTGTGTAAAGGAGGTTGGAGACATTTTATAGAAAATAGTGAGGTATTGGCTGGTGAGAGAAAGCAGTACTGTGTTGTAAGTGTGAGTGTAAGGTGTTTAAGTAGAAGGGATAGTAGGAGCGTAGGAAGGAAATGAAGTGTGATTGAGGTAGCGGAAGGAGGGTGATTGAGGAAAAGGTGGGCTGGCGTAGTAAAGGTGTGGAGGTGGAGCATTAGTAGTGTGGAGGTGGGAGCAGTTGTAGAGTAGAGGAGGGAGTAGTGGTGGTGTGGAGGTGGAATATTAGTAGCATAAAGGAGGATCAGTGGTAGAGTAGCAGTGGGAGTATGGAGAAGGAGTAGAAGTAGTGCTGAAGTGGGGAGAGTACTAGAGTAGAGGGGGAATACTAGTGGTAGGCAGATTAGTAGTAGATTGGAGGTCGGAGATGGTAGACTAGAGGTGGAAGTAGTAGTATTGTGGAGGCAGAGTATTAATGGCACAGAGGTGGGAGGAGTGATAGTATAGAGGTGGGAGTTGTAGTGATGTTGAGATAATAGTAGTAGTGTTGTAGGGACTGGACAGCAGTGGCCATTTAAGAGTGGGCAGCAGTGGGTAGGTGGGAGAGAGAGAGATATACCATTGGAGGGACAGATAGATAAAGAGAGAGGGAGCATGGTAGAAGAGAAGGAGGAAGGGAAGGGAGGTGAGTACTGAAGTAGGAGAGAGTAGAACATCAGGGAAAAGAGTAGAGGGGCTTGGAAGACCAGGTGAGTGCCCAGAGTGATTGGAAGGCACTACCTAACCAGGATTCCTGATAGGTGTCACCTAGATTGTTCCCAGAGGAAGTTCAGCTGGATATGGCGTTTTCCTTTAGGCAATCATAACAAAACAGATAGCCTTTAGACAGTAGACGTTACTGATCACTACTACGAGGGATGCCTGAGTTAGGGTGGCACCACTCATCCCTAAGTTAGAGAGAGAGGGATGGCCATTAGTCCCTTTGCTGATGTAAAAATGAAAACTTCTGACCCTCATCTAAGAGAAGATGTATTATTGATGCCATCAGTGACAACACACATTGGCAAAGGCAATACTTTTTGCTTTTGCAGTTGTTCATTGCATTCTACATTTATAGACATCAAGTTGCACCGACCCGATAAAGAATAGCCCCAGCTCAAATAACATGCAAGCTAAAGGGCAAATCATTATGTGGTTATTATTCTATCTGTTATCCTCTGGTGGCTTAATAAATATTACTAATGTGTTTCATCAGCAGCCGAGTCATGAAGCCTGCAGCGTAAACAGCCTGCCACAGAGTCCCATAAAAAAAACGTTTGAACTCTGTACCATCTGGCATGGCATCATCAATAATATTAAAACATACCTTCAAGCCCCAGTTACCCAGGGTCATAAACATTGTTCAACTGAACAGTGCAACCTCTGTCAACCCTAACAATTGTGAGCAGTCAGAAATGTGAGGCAGACAACCTTATGAAGGTTTTTCAAAAGATGCCATTTTATTAACTCGAAGGGTTTGATAAACGCCTCACTATCCCCACCCTGAAGATGATTTCCCTGCCTATAAAAATATACTAAAGGAAACACTCTAACAAAAAGTTTCTTTCCCTCACACTTAAACATACACAAACTTAATAATCTGATGTACGGCAGTTCAACAGCAACAAATGTAGCAGTTAAATTCACATCATAACGACTGTTTCTTCTTCTAATCTGGGTGAATTCCCCTTCCCCAGATTCAAGCAGGATTTTGCTCAACAGTTCCAAAAGGGTTAAGGAAATCCTGTTTCGTAAGAAAAATCCCACTAGAGTTTCCTTTTTGTTCCAACCTGAAAACACAAAGTTCCAACTTGTATTTAACCAACAGTTCACAATTGTTCAATAAGGTTTTCCTCTTCTCACTTGTGACAAAGTTCTTGAAACAACTTCTTGCCATCAACTCAGAATATTTCCTTACTTCATTGGTTTCAACAATGAGGTCTTGGACAGGATATTTCTGCACCAGTTCACAAAACCACTTGTTTGAAAATATTAAATATTTCTACAGCAGCTCACACAACACTTGCTTCAATTATAATAATTTGTCAGGATGATTCTGCGTTAGTTCACAACAAAACACTTTTTGTGCTTCTTCACCTTCTTCTTCAAAAACTCACAAAACCACTTTAGTGGATCTTCAACTTCTTCTTTAATATTTTTAACCACACCACAATACTTCAATGGCTTCCACCTGGTCCACTCGCCTGCCAGGCCTACTATGACAACGTTCTCTGCTCTAGTGTACTCTCCTGCCAGGACAGATCAAAATACTACAATGTTCTCTGACTTGGTGTACCCTCCTGAAAGGCCAAAATAAACTACTACTTGCAAGTGCCTATGTGCTAAAGGTTATACTCAAACCGCTTAGCACTGTCTTTTGTTCCACAATATGAACTATAAGAAACTTTTCAAGGGAAGTAAGTTCCTGTTGTGCTGTTTGCTAAACCTGTGTTATCACAACACTCTCTGTCGGTTATGCTCCACTCCTTTTGAATGTTCTCTTTCAGAAAGGTATCATTCATGTCAATCTTGTTTCTCCCCATTTTCTGTGACCAACCGCTGATAAGGATTCTGTTTCACTTTCACGCTTCTTTTGCTTTGGCAATGTGCATTTGAACCATTTTCTCTTAGGACCTTATTTTCATATGGGCAATAGTTTTTACCAACACTGAAAGTCTTAACTGCCTTCTTTTGGTTTGGCCAATTCTGGCTCTTTCTTAATTGGCTGGGTATGTTTCTCTTTAGGCTTTGGCAGTGATGGTTTATCTTTTCTCCCATAGATATTGCCCCTTTTCATTGATTGCTCTTATTATACCCCACAATCAAACTCTTCTGGTATGATAATTAGGTTTTTGTTCTGCCTTTTGCTCTCTTTTAAATCAGCTTGGTTCACAACAGAAGAATTAACTTGCTTTACATTGGTTTGGTATTCAAAAAGTTTCTGCTTCTTCAGTTTTACCACGTTTATCACGTTTCTGTGATCATGGCCCCTGGGCTTGGCTAGCGGGTGGTTACGGAGCACTCCGGGTCACAATTTGCCAGTAAACTTACCAGGTCTGGCATCTTCGTCAGTTCGCCTTGCTGCCTTTAGGCCCAGTGCTTCTGTTTCCCCATGCTGTCGGGAAACCTCTCTCTCACCGTTTCCCGCAACCTGGTCTGTCACCAGCAGGGCTCTCCTGGCTCCCACAGCTCTCTGGTGCTCGCCTGCCGCTGGTGCTTTTCTGACTATTGGGGAAACTAGTAAATGGTGCACTTTCCGCTGCGTGACCTCTGCAGCTGTGATCCTCAGCTGTCCCCCCCAACGCTTCCCACTGTGCCAACTCTGCACTCACGGTCTTGAGCATAAAAGACCCTCTCAGGACCAGCATCCAATTTACACACCAATGTGGTCCCGGCGACTCTACTCACATCCGACGTCTGCCAAGTAGAGGTAGGAAAACATCTCCACCTTCTGCTACTGCTCTCTCTTGACCTGCACATGAGAGGGATTTCTATGCCTCCCAGTCCTCCTCGAGTATGGGCCATTATTCCTAATTGACAGCAACCTGCAGTCTTTTGCCTCTGCAATCCTTTTCTTCATCCCAATACTTTTGGAATTGTGGAACTTGAAGTCCATAATATAAAACTCAGCTTCCCTAATGAAATTATCATCACCAAGTTCACTACTCTCCTTATACAGTACAAAGGAGTACTGTAAGGAATCCATGAAGTATTTGGTTTTACAGAAGGAGGAGATTTCTCGGAATTTAAATTGGTAACATTTAAAGACTCTTCTTTCTTCTGTTACTTCTCTGGGACTCATAGAGGCTTTCATGTCTCTGAATATAAATGACTATAAAAAGGTTTATCTTACTCCCAGAACATAACTGCTTGTAATTATCTTCACCTATATTCTGACAATCAGTTTGAGAAATTAAAAACTCCCTCTTACAGCAAGCCATTACATATTCCAGTATTAAGGATATTCCTTTCTTTGAGGAAGATAAATACAGCGTCTCATCCCACAAAGTCTTCCAATTACCCTGGGGCCCTTCTCCTCCCAGGTGATCCTCCCGACTAATAGCACCCCAGGGCTAGGATCAGGAAACGTCTGCCTTTCCCTGGCCACTTGAAAGGTGACTTTAGGCAGGGGTTTTGTGAGGATTCATCACTTACCCTTCACCTAAAGACCTGGCCTACCTGTAGAGGAGCAGATGTATACATCTGCAGGAGATCCTGCCCCCCTACCTCCCCTGTATTGAAGACATGAGACTGTGCCTTGCCTAACACAAGCTATCATACCAATACCGCAGCAAGTATTTGGAAGAGATATCCATTGAGACAACCCTATCGAATGTACTCTCAAGTCGGTGACAACCTACAGGAGGATCTCCCTGAAGGAATATGAGAAAGAGCTAAGCAAATTAACTGATGACATCATAAGAAAGTGTGCACGACGTCTCAAGACACTGAAGGAAGACGATGTATCGAACCTAGCAGACAAATGACGAAGTAAAGAATCGAGCGAACTATCAAAGTGGAAAAGAAGAAGATTGCACATTAAGAAAGTGCCGCAGAAAACATAAGTTTAATGAATGTACAGATGCAGAAACGCAAGGTAGATCAAGTCTTTGTATAAGCTAGCTATGAGTAGTGAATAGAATACAGGCCAGGCCGCAATTGTATAGAAACTGGACATTGGTATAAAATAAATAGGCCAGAAACCATGAAGGAGGAATGTAAATCTGTGTTGCAGTGGAATAACAGGCTGCTGAAGATACGTAGCAAGGCTGTCTGGCCTGAAGTCAAGATCGTAGAAATCCAGGTCAGCCATCCACACTGAAGAAGAATGAGTGTGCAGAGGCTGAAAACTCTCATGTAAAGGTGCAAGAAAGAACACACAGGATGGCAAATTTTGATTCATTGAAACATTTAAAAGCTGCATAATGGACCAAATTGTGGTCTCTTGTCACATGGGCCAAGGATGCCCTCACTCCCATGCATTCCCAGGATGAGAATACTCTGCAAGGACAAGTACAAAGACAATGTTAATGCCAGAAGACATGGGTGATGAGAGATGTGGGGCTAATTGGGTGGTAAGGTAGCTTCATGTCCTATCTCCCTGCACCTGGGTCTTGGATTACGTGCTGCTAAAAATTAACTGAATGTTCCAGGCATGGCACAAGCGTGCCAACCAATTGTATTAGTCTGTATAACAAAGGACGTTATAGCTTAGAAGACCAATGAAACACAGTGTAACTATTTATTCTTAAATGACATGTTTGAAAAGGTAGGCGTAGGTTGTCCACCTGCTAAAGGACAGCCAATAACAATCTTAGCTCCCATATGATTGTATATCTAGATGTTTCCTATAACCAATCCCGACCCTTAATAGGTTTTTTTATTATTGCCATGTAGTAGGACGTCACTCTGACACATAATGAAGCATATGAAGTGTATTTTTTGTGGAAATCATTGAGAAACTGAGCGTATGTCTGTTGATGTTCGTTGTAACCTCCCTGTTTTAGATAATTGTTAATAAAACAGTAACTTGCCATCTTCTTGAGTCTGTCTGAGTATTTCTGGTGTAATCCCATCTAATACAGATGGATGTTCCAAAGGCCATAAGCTCATACCGGGCCATGTTCTTTTGCCCCTTCTAAGCCATCACCCTCTGCTGCAATTTTAGCAGGATCACATGTCTTCCAGTCCCAGACGGGGATCCTCTGAGAATGTTTCCCCTTTAACCCAAGAATTTTGAGGGGAATACCAAGAAGATATTTTCCCTATTTGGTTGACAAATAATTTAATAGATTTCAATTGAATCTGTGCTACTCAAAAAACCCATCAATCAAAATGGGGAACCTCACTACCCAGTATCATTGGTGTAGGAAGATTAGGTATTACTTACACCAATGAAGATCACCCCTGCTGTTGCGCAGGGAGTCTTGATTCTATGAACGACATGGACTCGAGCATTATGCTTCAACTTCTTTTATTTCCACTCATCGAGCCGATTTAAATCTTCATATTTCTTCAATAAAAACTTTTTTTTTTAATTTAAACTTGAAATCAGAAAAAGACACTCCAAAATGTCACATCCCATGAACCCCAGTATCTCTGGTAGTCCCATATCCATATCCTGTCCCTGGGTCCCATGATCTTCTTCCTGCCCAGGTCCTTTCCTCTTCTTTGATGCCTTTCAACTGACATCTGGAACCAATGGCAATACACTCTGAATCGAAGAAAATGAACACGCCACCCATGGCTGCTCCTGAACTGCAAACCCCCCCGACCAGGTGTCCTCTCATTGTCACACTGACCATCCGGACTGTGACAATGCGCCATCTCTGCCTTCAACATCTCAGCCAGCCTTCTGGTCATCAGCTGCCAGAGACAAAATGCATTAGGGAGGGTAATGAGACCCAACGTAGCATACATAAATGACATGCATTATATCAGAAAACAGACAATCATGCCTTGCGTCACTGTGCAGGATAATGCTTGCCTCTGTGTCTTTAATAGAATCAAGACTCCCTGCATAACACCAGGGGTAATTTTCATTGTATGTCAAGACCAGAGGCGAGCATTATGCTTGTTCAAACCTATTCATCACTGCTGCTACCACACTCGCTATCAGCTTCAGATAAAAAGTCCTAAAAGTGCTGTAGCTGGACCCATCAGTTGCCCTCAAGATGTCTTGAAGACTAGCTCAGGCCCCAAAAGCCTCCGGCGCTATAGCGCCCCTAACGGAGTGTGCTCCGAATCGTGAGACATCTATGCCTGCCAGGGCCATGACTTCCCGCACCCATCGGGCTATGATTAACAATTGCGAAACTCCTGCAGGCCTCACCTTGTCTGTTCTATCCTCATATACCTTAATACAGTCGGCTACGCACAATTTAGGCTCTTCTGGGAAATAGGGGAATGAGATAATTGACAAGTGACATTTTGGTCTTTTACAAACTAAAAGGTCACTCCGTCGGAACCAAAGGATTTCCTATCCACTTCGAGGGCCTTCACATCTGACACTCACCTGCAGGTCACCAAACACAACAGCATCCCCAACTTCCCTGAAAGCTGATGGTCTGATAAATCCCTGTTAAACAGTCAGCTTATAAACAGCTGAAAAACTGCTTTGACATCCCATAGTTGTGCATACTTAGGGATGGGGGGGGGGGCACTTACTTTAACACCCTGTATCGACCTCATGACTGCCGGGTGCTCCCCCATGGGGCCCCCGTCGAATGGTTTGTGCCCCGCTTAGATTGCCGATTTATATCCACCTAATGTTTGAAATGCTTTCCCATCTTTGGCTAGGGAAGCTAGAAAATTGAGCACTTGCACTAAAGGGGCTGAAACAGGATCAAAGTTGCGCTGACTGCACCATAAGCACCATCTCCCCTATGCCATCTCGTAACTCTTAAGCATAGAGGGGGCCCAGGATTGTTTGTTACATTCTGAAGCTGGTCCCGAAATGCCTGGCAAGGACCATCTGCTCCCGATACCCTGCACGCTAGCAGAGGTAGTTGCCCCGTCTTTGCCAGCCGATGATAATTCCCTGACGGGTCCGCCAGGAGATCCTCCCTGGGATGAAGGGCTTGTGAGCACTCCGAAGAACATTCCATCAGAACTGGAAACCACACTTGCAACTTCCAATTCGGGGCAACTATGACCGCGTTTGCTCTTTCTCTCCTGATCTTCACTAAAATCCTTGCTAGCATCATGAAGGGGGGAAAGGTGTTGTGCACTTCGCCCGACCATGCCTGCAGAACAGCATCCGGCCCTTGCACCTCCTGGTCTAGTCCCCAGCTGAAAAACTTTGGTAACTGTTCAACCTGGATGAAATAGGTTGGTGTCTAGGGGACCCCATATTGCTGATATCCAAATTAACACCTCTCTGTGACGTATCCAGTCGCTGGTATCATGCCAGTAGCGGGAGTTCCAATCCAGCACCACGTTCTGCACACCTGGGAGGTACTCTGCTGCAACGTAGATCTTCCGATCGAGGCAGCAATGCCAGAAGTCCTTGGTCAGCTCTACTAGCATCCGTGACCGAGTGCCCGATAGGTGGTTGATGTATGGGACCGCTGAGATGCTTTCTATCCTGAGCAGAATGCAACACTCCGCTTTGCCCTTGGTAAAGGCTTTTATTGCAAAAGAGCCTGCAGGCAGTTCCAAACAATTGATATAGAAAGTCTCTATGATGATCTCCGGGACGTCTCCGAAGATGGCCCGTTGTTACAGGCTTCCATGTTCTAAAGCCAGCATTCCAGTTCTAACCTCCCCTCCTGATCCAAGGGTGACAGCAGAGTATACCCTAGGCCATGTCGCAGGTGATGGATTTTCTGTCTCTGAAGAGCCCTGTAATGTAGGGGGCCTGGAAAGATAACCTGGATGGATGCTGCCAGAAGCCTGACAATTCTTGCCAGAGCATGGAGAGATATTACAGACTTTGCTAGTGCTGCACTTAATTCTTTCTTTATTGCTCTGATCTTGGGAGCAGGCAGCTCCAGGGTTGGCCTCGTTGTGCCTACTATAAACCCTATAAATCCCAGACGTTGTCTGGGGACCAGCTCTGATTTCTCCCGGTGTATCAGGAAACCAAGGGAGGAAAGAAACTGGGACGCCCACTGCATCTTATCGACAAGCACTGGCATGTCATCCACTAGTATGAGAATATTGTGTAATTAAATGATCATGCGGATACCTCTTTATCGCATGGCTGCTGCTACCGATCTCATAGCTTTCATGAAGGACCAAGGTGCTGACTCTAGCCCAAACGGAAGGCACTTGAACTGCCATATCTGGTTGTCACATAGGAAACCAAGGTATATGCAGTGTTCTCTGGTGATAGGGATCGTCAGTTAGGCATCCTTAACATCGAACCTTACTAGCCAGTCTCCTTTCCGGAGAATGCCTCGGAGGTGGTGTACTCCCTCCATCTTGAAGTACCTGTAAACCAGCCACCCGTTGAGTTCCTTCAAGTTGATAACTGGTCTCACTTTCTCTTTCCAGTGTGCCTCGTCACTGCGTTCTATAGCGCCTTTGCTCGCCAGCTCTCTTTCTAGGAGGCTTCGTCGGATTCACTGCCCTGGCGGCGCTAAAAACTCTAGCTGACAACCTGTCACTATTTGAAGCAGCCATGCATCGCTTTAAAGCAGTTGCCAATTTTCGAAGCATAACAGCGTCCTGTCCCCTTCTGGGGGGTCGGGAGGTAGGTAAATGTACTTCTCACCTGTTTGCATTCCTAGGTGAGGTTAATAACTGTGCTCTCTGTGTCCCGGGTTCCCCGTCCACTTGCTGGGAAGAAAGAATCTTGCTGCTAGGACTCCCAATAGCGGGATCTTGGATTCTGAGGTCTTCTCTGTGAATGGAAACGACTGGATGCACGACCTCTGCTGTGACCGGTCCCGGCAAAAACTTTCAATGTCAAGGGGAAAATCTTTTTGATGGATGATTGTGCTTTCTTGAGGGCAGTATACGTGGTGTATACGTGATATACATGCCCACAAATCTTCCCAACTCTTTTGAGAAAGCTTCACCAAACAGAAGCCCTTGGACGGCTTCGCCAGCATCATAGGACACCAGGTCTCCTAGTTTTAAATCTACTTTTAATAGTAGTCCTTTTCTTCGTTCAGACGAAAGGGCACAATTTGGTGTTTCCTAGGAGGCACACAGCCCTCTGTACCCAATTGGCTAGGGTGTCTGGATCCATCGGTTCCCCAGTATTCTTCCCCTTCCTGCTAAATCCATAATCTTAGCTATGGGACCCGCCATGTCTAAGACTTTCTCCTAGAAATCCTTCCAGGCCAGGTCTGTGCCGTTTCTAAGGTCTCTCGAGGTCTTTGAACTCCAGCGTTTCCACCTCTTTTCCAGGCAATTCTGGCCTGGGGTTCTCCGATCATGTCTGCAATCTCACTTCTTTTTCAATCTGCTTGCGTTGCCTTTGGGTCATATATGCTTTTGTCTCTAGGCTCCTCTAAAGGCTCCTCTTTGCATTTTCTCTGCCCACTCTTTGACTACTGGGAGACTATAGAGCCAGACACCACTGACTGTAGTGAGGAGTCGTCATCATCCCCTATATTGTGCGCCGCTGGGGAAGGAGGTAGGAGGCTTGGCATAGTTGATCGCATCAGGAAGGCGTCTTCCAGCTTCCTGAATGCGTCAACAGTCTCAAGAGAATTTCTTTATTTCCCCTCCTTGTCATGACCCGGGGGAGTCGAAGGGCTTTTCCGATTACGGATGTGCTCTCTCCCTTTATCAATTGCCTTAGCACCAGGCAGTTCAGAGGGTGTGCTCATCAAAACACTGAGATGCTTTTTCTTAATGACATCCCCAATTAAGGACTCCAGGGCCTCCCAACTATCTTGGAGCGGGCGCACCCCTTGGGAAACTGCGTTGACCAGGGAATTACCTAAGACTCTTTTAAAACTAACCATTAGTTCTGAGTCGTCTTCTGAATATTCCTGGCCTTCGCTCCCCACTCTTCTGTCATCTGATTCCATCATGTGTGCTATTTTTGTAACTGGTGCCTAGATGCCTGGACACAGCAGGCTGAATGGCACGTCCTCTGGTAGATGAGGGGTGGGGTTTGGTGCCCTATCGGGATATACAGCTCTTCAATGTCCACAGTTTATTGGCAGTGTGCTGCTCCTGGCATTGGAGCTTTATATTTGCAGGAATAAGATGTGCTTGCTGTAGGACTGCGGTTTGTGAGCTGTATGTTGTACTGTACAGTCACTTGGAGCTTGAGATCATCTGCCTGTGTATCCAGGGCCCAGTCCTGTGCAGGGCTGCTCTAGATGGACTCGCTCCGCGAGCCTCTCGCTTCCCGTGTACCTTCCCATGTACAACACATTTAAATGTCACAGTGTTGCACGTGTAGGGTCGCTGATGCCTGCTTGTGCTATTTAACTCGGTGTCCTAGCACCGGGACACTTTTAATTTGTGGCTCGAGTCATTGAAGTGATGCTGCTTCAGAAAAAGGCACCTCTTCTGCTCCTACGCATGAATGACCCTGTGGGCATGCGCGCACAGCATAATCCCTCCACGAAAGTCTGCTTGCCTGGGGCAAAGCCAGAAAAGGCTTTGCCGAGCAGCGGGATGCCGGAGCGGGGGGAAACACTGATCCGTGCACAGCCGGGTGCCCTACTGTGAGCCAGCTACTCACAGGGTCCATCTGCCCCTCCGTAATATACACTGCTCGGGAACTACGTGCTTGCCGTGGCCTGCCTTTTTTTAACTTAAAAGTTTGGATAAACACCTCACTATCCTTACCCTGATGAGGATGTCCCTGCCTAAAATAAACTTAAAGAAACATTCTAACAAAAGGTTTCTTCCCTAACACTTAAACATAAACCAGCTTAATAAGGTAATATATGACAGTTCAAAATCAACAAATGTAACAGTTATATTCACATCATAACGACTGTTTCTCCTTCTAATCTGGGTGAATTCCCTGTCTCCAGATTCAAGCAGTATTTTGTTCAACAGTTCAAAAAAGATTAAGCAAATCCTGTCTCATAACAAAGGTTCCACATCAGTTCTCTTGTTGTTCCAACTTAATAACAGAAAGTTCTTGAAACAACTTCTTGTCATCAACTCAGAATATTTCCTTACTTCATTGGTTTCAACAATGAGGTCTTTGTCAGGAAATTTCTGCACCAGTTACAAACCACTTGATTGACAATATTAAATATTTCTGAAGCAGTTCATACAACACTTGCTCCAATGATATTAATGTGTCTGGATGATTTTGCGTTAGTTCACAATGAAACATTTTAGTGCTTCTTCACCTTCTTCTTTAATAACTAAAAAAACACTTTCGTGGATCTTCAACTTCTTCAATATTTTTAACCACACCAGAGTACTTTAATGGCTTACAACTGGTCAACTCACTTGCCAGACCTACTACGACAACGTTCTCTGACCTGGTGTACTCTCCTTCCAGGCCTGAATAAACTAACTACTTGCAAGTGCCTCTGTGGTAAAGGTCATACTCAAACCGGTCAGCAATGTCCTTTGCTCCACAACATCACGTATAAGAAACGTTTCAAGGGGAACAGAACCACACTGGTGCTGTTTGCTACACCTGTGTGATCACCACACTCTCTGCAGGTTATGTTCCACTCCTCATTTTGCCACTCTTATTTCTCCCCATTTTCATTAACCAACTGCTGATAAGGATTCTGTTTCACTTTCACACTTCTTTTGCTTTGTCAATGTGGGTTTGAACCATTTTCTTTTAGGACCTTCTTTTCATATGGGCAATAGTTTTTACCAACATCGAATGTCTTAACTGCCTTCTTTTGGTTTGGACACTTCCGGTCCTTTCTTAATTGCCTGGGTATGTTTCTCTTTAGGCTTTGGCAGTGATGGTTTATCTTTTCTCCCATAGATATTGCCCCTTTTCATTGATTGCTCTTATTATACCCCACAATCAAACTCTTCTGGTATGATAATTAGGTTTTTGTTCTGCCTTTTGCTCTCTTTTAAATCAGCTTGGTTCACAACAGAAGAATTAACTTGCTTTACATTGGTTTGGTATTCAAAAAGTTTCTGCTTCTTCAGTTTTACCACGTTTATCACGTTTCTGTGATCATGGCCCCTGGGCTTGGCTAGCGGGTGGTTACGGAGCACTCCGGGTCACAATTTGCCAGTAAACTTACCAGGTCTGGCATCTTCGTCAGTTCGCCTTGCTGCCTTTAGGCCCAGTGCTTCTGTTTCCCCATGCTGTCCGGAAACCTCTCTCTCACCGTTTCCCGCAACCTGGTCTGTCACCAGCAGGGCTCTCCTGGCTCCCACAGCTCTCTGGTGCTCGCCTGCCGCTGGTGCTTTTCTGACTATTGGGGAAACTAGTAAATGGTGCACTTTCCGCTGCGTGACCTCTGCAGCTGTGATCCTCAGCTGTCCCCCCCAATGCTTCCCACTGTGCCAACTCTGCACTCACGGTCTTGAGCATAAAAGACCCTCTCAGGATCAGCATCCAATTTACACGCCAATGTGGTCCCGGCGACTCTACTCACATCCGACGTCTGCCAAGAAGAGGTAGGAAAACATCTCCACCTTCTGGTACTGCTCTCTCTTGACCTGCACATGAGAGGGATTTCTATGCCTCCCAGTCCTCCTCGAGTATGGGCCATTAATCCTAATTGACAGCAACCTGCAGTCTTTTGCCTCTGCAATCCTTTTCTTCATCCCAATACTTTTGGAAGTGTGGAACTTGAAGTCCATAATATAAAACTCAGCTTCCCTAATGAAATTATCATCACCAAGTTCACTACTCTCCTTATACACTACAAAGGAGTACTGTAAGGAATCCATGAAGTATTTGCTTTTACAGAAGGAGGAGATTTCTCGGAATTTAAATTGGTAACATTTAAAGACTCTTCTTTCTTCTGTTACTTCTCTGGGACTCATGGAAGCTTTCATGTCTCTGAATGTAAATGACTATAAAAAGGTTCATCTTACTCCCAGAACATAACTGCTTGTAATTATCTTCACCTATATTCTGACAATCAGTTTGAGAAATTGAAAACTCCCTCTTACAGCAAGCCATTATATATTCCAGTATTAAGGATATTCCTTTCTTTGAGGAAGATAAATACAGCGTCTCATCCCACAAAGTCTTCCAATTACCCTGGGGCCCTTCTCCTCCCAGGTGATCCTCCCGACTAATAGCACCCCAGGGCTAGGATCAGGAAACGTCTGCCTTTCCCTTGCCACTTGAAAGGTGACTTTAGGCAGGGGTTTTGTGAGGATTCATCACTTACCCTTCACCTAAAGACCTGGCCTACCTGTAGAGGAGCAGATGTATACATCTGCAGGAGATCCTGCCCCCCTACCTCCCCTGTATTGAAGACATGAGACTGTGCCTTGCCTAACACAAGCTATCATACCAATACCGCAGCAAGTATTTGGAAGAGATATCCATTGAGACAACCCTATCGAATGTACTCTCAAGTCGGTGACAACCTACAGGAGGATCTCCCTGAAGGAATATGAGAAAGAGCTAAGCAAATTAACTGATGACATCATAAGAAAGTGTGCACGACGTCTCAAGACACTGAAGGAAGACGATGTATCGAACCTAGCAGACAAATGACGAAGTAAAGAATCGAGCGAACTATCAAAGTGGAAAAGAAGAAGATTGCACATTAAGAAAGTGCCGCAGAAAACATAAGTTTAATGAATGTACAGATGCAGAAACGCAAGGTAGATCAAGTCTTTGTATAAGCTAGCTATGAGTAGTGAATAGAATACAGGCCAGGCCGCAATTGTATAGAAACTGGACATTGGTATAAAATAAATAGGCCAGAAACCATGAAGGAGGAATGTAAATCTGTGTTGCAGTGGAATAACAGGCTGCTGAAGATACGTAGCAAGGCTGTCTGGCCTGAAGTCAAGATCGTAGAAATCCAGGTCAGCCATCCACACTGAAGAAGAATGAGTGTGCAGAGGCTGAAAACTCTCATGTAAAGGTGCAAGAAAGAACACACAGGATGGCAAATTTTGATTCATTGAAACATTTAAAAGCTGCATAATGGACCAAATTGTGGTCTCTTGTCACATGGGCCAAGGATGCCCTCACTCCCATGCATTCCCAGGATGAGAATACTCTGCAAGGACAAGTACAAAGACAATGTTAATGCCAGAAGACATGGGTGATGAGAGATGTGGGGCTAATTGGGTGGTAAGGTAGCTTCATGTCCTATCTCCCTGCACCTGGGTCTTGGATTACGTGCTGCTAAAAATTAACTGAATGTTCCAGGCATGGCACAAGCGTGCCAACCAATTGTATTAGTCTGTATAACAAAGGACGTTATAGCTTAGAAGACCAATGAAACACAGTGTAACTATTTATTCTTAAATGACATGTTTGAAAAGGTAGGCGTAGGTTGTCCACCTGCTAAAGGACAGCCAATAACAATCTTAGCTCCCATATGATTGTATATCTAGATGTTTCCTATAACCAATCCCGACCCTTAATAGGTTTTTTTATTATTGCCATGTAGTAGGACGTCACTCTGACACATAATGAAGCATATGAAGTGTATTTTTTGTGGAAATCATTGAGAAACTGAGCGTATGTCTGTTGATGTTCGTTGTAACCTCCCTGTTTTAGATAATTGTTAATAAAACAGTAACTTGCCATCTTCTTGAGTCTGTCTGAGTATTTCTGGTGTAATCCCATCTAATACAGATGGATGTTCCAAAGGCCATAAGCTCATACCGGGCCATGTTCTTTTGCCCCTTCTAAGCCATCACCCTCTGCTGCAATTTTAGCAGGATCACATGTCTTCCAGTCCCAGACGGGGATCCTCTGAGAATGTTTCCCCTTTAACCCAAGAATTTTGAGGGGAATACCAAGAAGATATTTTCCCTATTTGGTTGACAAATAATTTAATAGATTTCAATTGAATCTGTGCTACTCAAAAAACCCATCAATCAAAATGGGGAACCTCACTACCCAGTATCATTGGTGTAGGAAGATTAGGTATTACTTACACCAATGAAGATCACCCCTGCTGTTGCGCAGGGAGTCTTGATTCTATGAACGACATGGACTCGAGCATTATGCTTCAACTTCTTTTATTTCCACTCATCGAGCCGATTTAAATCTTCATATTTCTTCAATAAAAACATTTTTTTTTTAATTTAAACTTGAAATCAGAAAAAGACACTCCAAAATGTCACATCCCATGAACCCCAGTATCTCTGGTAGTCCCATATCCATATCCTGTCCCTGGGTCCCATGATCTTCTTCCTGCCCAGGTCCTTTCCTCTTCTTTGATGCCTTTCAACTGACATCTGGAACCAATGGCAATACACTCCGAATCGAAGAAAATGAACACGCCACCCATGGCTGCTCCTGAACTGCAAACCCCCCGACCAGGTGTCCTCTCATTGTCACACTGACCATCCGGACTGTGACAATGCGCCATCTCTGCCTTCAACATCTCAGCCAGCCTTCTGGTCATCAGCTGTCAGAGACAAAATGCATTAGGGAGGGTAATGAGACCCAACGTAGCATACATAAATGACATGCATTATATCAGAAAACAGACAATCATGCCTTGCGTCACTGTGCAGGATAATGCTTGCCTCTGTGTCTTTAATAGAATCAAGACTCCCTGCATAACAGCAGGGGTAATTTTCATTGTATGTCAAGACCAGAGGCGAGCATTATGCTTGTTCAAACCTATTCATCACTGCTGCTACCACACTCGCTATCAGCTTCAGATAAAAAGTCCTAAAAGTGCTGTAGCTGGACCCATCAGTTGCCCTCAAGATGTCTTGAAGACTAGCTCAGGCCCCAAAAGCCTCGGGCGCTATAGCGCCCCTAACGGAGTGTGCTCCGAATCGTGAGACATCTATGCCTGCCAGGGCCATGACTTCCCGCACCCATCGGGCTATGATTAACAATTGCGAAACTCCTGCAGGCCTCACCTTGTCTGTTCTATCCTCATATACCTTAATACAGTCGGCTACGCACAATTTAGGCTCTTCTGGGAAATAGGGGTATGAGATAATTGACAAGTGACATTTTGTTCTTTTACAAACTAAAAGGTTACTCCGTCGGAACCAAAGGATTTCCTATCCACTTCGAGGGCCTTCCCATCTGACACTCACCTGCAGGTCACCAAACACAACAGCATCCCCAACTTCCCTGAAAGCTGATGGTCTGATAAATCCCTGTTAAACAGTCAGCTTATAAACAGCTGAAAAACTGCTTTGACATCCCATAGTTGTGCATACTTAGGGATGGGGGGCGCACTTACTTTAACACCCTGCATCGACCTCATGACTGCCGGGTGCTCCCCCATGGGGCCTCCGTCGAATGGTTTGTGCCCCGCTTAGATCGCCGATCTATAGCCACCTAATGTTCGAAATGCTTTCCCATCTTTGGCTAGGGAAGCTAGAAAATTGAGCACTTGCACTAAAGGGGCTGAAACAGGATCAAAGTTGCGCTGACTGCACCATAAGCACCATCTCCCCTATGCCATCTCGTAACTCTTAAGCATAGAGGGGGCCCAGGATTGTTTGGTACATTCTGAAGCTGGTCCAGAAATGCCTGGCAAGGACCATCTGCTCCCGATACCCTGCACGCTAGCAGAGGTAGTTGCCCCGTCTTTGCCAGCCGATGATAATTCCCTGACGGGTCCGCCAGGAGATCCTCCCTGGGATGAAGGGCTTGTGAGCACTCCGAAGAATATTCCATCAGAACTGGAAACCACACTTGCAACTTCCAATTCGGGGCTACTATGACCGCGTTTGCTCTTTCTCTCCTGATCTTCACTAAAATCCTTGCTAGCATCATGAAGGGGGGAAAGGTGTTGTGCACTTCGCCCGACCATGCCTGCAGAACAGCATCCGGCCCTTGCGCCTCCTGGTCTAGTCCCCAGCTGAAAAACTTTGGTAACTGTTCAACCTGGATGAAATAGGTTGGTGTCTAGGGGACCCCATATTGCTGATATCCAAATTAACACCTCTCTGTGAAGTATCCAGTCGCTGGTATCATGCCAGTAGCGGGAGTTCCAATCCAGCACCACGTTCTGCACACCTGGGAGGTACTCTGCTGCAACGTAAATCTTCTGATCGAGGCAGCAATGCCAGAAGTCCTTGGTCAGCTCTACTAGCATCCGTGACCGAGTGCCCGATAGGTGGTTGATGTATGGGACCGCTGAGATGCTTTCTATCCTGAGCAGAATGCAACACTCCGCTTTGCCCTTGGTAAAGGCTTTTATCGCAAAAGAGCCTGCAGGCAGTTCCAAACAATTGATATAGAAAGTCTCTATGACGATCTCCGGGACGTCTCCGAAGATGGCCCGTTGTTACAGGCTTCCATGTTCTGAAGCCAGCATTCCAGTTCTAACCTCCCCTCCTGATCCAAGGGTGACAGCAGAGTATACCCTAGGCCATGTCGCAGGTGATGGATTTTCTGTCTCTGAAGAGCCCTGTAATGTAGGGGGCCTGGAAAGATAACCTGGATGGATGCTGCCAGAAGCATGACAATTCTTGCCAGAGCATGGAGAGATATTACGGACTTTGCTAGTGCTGCCCTTAATTCTTTCTTTATTGCTCTGATCTTGGGAGCAGGCAGCTCCAGGGTTGGCCTCGTTGTGCCTACTATAAACCCTATAAATCCCAGACGTTGTCTGGGGACCAGCTCTGATTTCTCCCGGTGTATCAGGAAACCAAGGGAGGAAAGAAACTGGGACGCCCACTGCATCTTATCGACAAGCACTCGCATGTCATCCACTAGTATGAGAATATTGTGTAATTAAACGATCATGCGGATACCTCTTTCTCGCATGGCTGCTGCTACCGATCTCATAGCTTTCATGAAGGACCAAGGTGCTGACTCTAGCCCAAACGGAAGGCACTTGAACTGCCATATCTGGTTGTCACATAGGAAACCAAGGTATATGCAGTGTTCTCTGGTGATAGGGATCGTCAGTTAGGCATCCTTAACATCAAACCTTACTAGCCAGTCTCCTTTCCGGAGAATGCCTCGGAGGTGGTGTACTCCCTCCATCTTGAAGTACCTGTAAACCAGCCACCCGTTGAGTTCCTTCAAGTTGATAACTGGTCTCACTTTCTCTTTCATGTGTGCCTCGTCACTGCGTTCTATAGCGCCTTTGCTCGCCAGCTCTCTTTCTAGGAGGCTTCGTCGGATTCACTGCCCTGGCGGCGCTAAAAACTCTAGCTGACAACCTGTCACTATTTGAAGCAGCCATGCATCGCTTTAAAGCAGTTGCCAATTTTCGAAGCATAACAGCGTCCTGTCCCCTTCTGGGGGGTCGGGAGGTAGGTAAATGTACTTCTCACCTGTTTGCATTCCTAGGTGAGGTTAATAACTGTGCTCTCTGTGTCCCGGGTTCCCCGTCCACTTGCTGGGAAGAAAGAATCTTGCTGCTAGGACTCCCAATAGCGGGATCTTGGATTCTGAGGTCTTCTCTGTGAATGGAAACGACTGGATGCACGACCTCTGCTGTGACCGGTCCCGGCAAAAACTTTCAATGTCAAGGGGATAATCTTTTTGATGGATGATTGTGCTTTCTTGAGGGCAGTATACGTGGTGTATACGTGATATACATGCCCACAAATCTTCCCAACTCTTTTGAGAAAGCTTCACCAAACAGAAGCCCTTGGACGGCTTCGCCAGCATCATAGGACACCAGGTCTCCTAGTTTTAAATCTATTTTTAATAGTAGTCCTTTTCTTCGTTCAGACGAAAGGGCACAATTTGGTGTTTCCTAGGAGGCACACAGCCCTCTGTACCCAATTGGCTAGGCTGTCTGGATCCATCGGTTCCCCAGTATTCTTCCCCTTCCTGCTAAATCCATAATCTTAGCTATGGGACCCGCCATGTCTAAGACTTTCTCCTAGAAATCCTTCCAGGCCAGGTCTGTGCCGTTTCTAAGGTCTCTCGAGGTCTTTGAACTCCAGCGTTTCCACCTCTTTTCCAGGCAATTCTGGCCTGGGGTTCTCCGATCATGTCTGCAATCTCACTTCTTTTTCAATCTGCTTGCGTTGCCTTTGGGTCATATATGCAGCCACTCTCAGTGACGGCAGCCAGTCTTTCGACCTTGGATGTACAATGGACTCGGGGTCAAATATGTCAGCAAATTTTTCTCTAGGCTCCTCTAAAGGCTCCTCTTTGCATTTTCTCTGCCCACTCTTTGACTACTGGGAGACTATAGAGCCAGACACCACTGACTGTAGTGAGGAGTCGTCATCATCCCCTATATTGTGCGCCGCTGGGGAAGGAGGTAGGAGGCTTGGCACAGTTGATCGCATCAGGAAGGCGTCTTCCAGCTTCCTGAATGCGTCAACAGTCTCAAGAGGATTTCTTTATTTCCCCTCCTTGTCATGACCCGGGGGAGTCGAAGGGCTTTTCCGATTACGGATGTGCTCTCTCCCTTTATCAATTGCCTTAGCACCAGGCAGTTCAGAGGGTGTGCTCATCAAAACACTGAGATGCTTTTTCTTAATGACATCCCCAATTAAGGACTCCAGGGCCTCCCAACTATCTTGGAGCGGGCGCACCCCTTGGGAAACTGCGTTGACCAGGGAATTACCTAAGACTCTTTTAAAACTAACCATTAGTTCTGAGTCGTCTTCTGAATATTCCTGGCCTTCGCTCCCCACTCTTCTGTCATCTGATTCCATCATATGTGCTATTTTTGTAACTGGTGCCTAGATGCCTGGACACAGCAGGCTGAATGGCACGTCCTCTGGTAGATGAGGGGTGGGGTTTGGTGCCCTATCGGGATATACAGCTCTTCAATGTCCACAGTTTATTGGCAGTGTGCTGCTCCTGGCATTGGAGCTTTATATTTGCAGGAATAAGATGTGCTTGCTGTAGGACTGCGGTTTGTGAGCTGTATGTTGTACTGTACAGTCACTTGGAGCTTGAGATCATCTGCCTGTGTATCCAGGGCCCAGTCCTGTGCAGGGCTGCTCTAGATGGACTCGCTCCGCGAGCCTCTCGCTTCCCGTGTACCTTCCCGTGTACAACACATTTCAATGTCACAGTGTTGCACGTGTAGGGTCGCTGATGCCTGCTTGTGCTATTTAACTCGGTGTCCTAGCACCGGGACACTTTTAATTTGTGGCTCGAGTCATTGAAGTGATGCTGCTTCCGAAAAATGCACCTCTTCTGCTCCTTCGCATGAATGACCCTGTGGGCATGCGCGCACAGCATAATCCCTCCACGAAAGTCTGCTTGCCCGGGGCAAAGCCAGAAAGGCTTTGCCAAGCAGCGGGATGCCGGAGTGGGGGGAAACACTGATCCGTGCACAGCCGGGTGCCCTACTGTGAGCCAGGTACTCACAGGGTCCATCTGCCCCTCCGTAATGTACACTGCTCGGGAACTACGTGCTTGCCGTGGCCTGCCTTTTTTTTAACTTAAAAGTTTGGATAAACACCTCACTATCCTTACCCTGATGAGGATGTCCCTGCCTAAAATAAACTTAAAGACACATTCTAACAAAAGGTTTCTTCCCTAACACTTAAACATAAACCAGCTTAATAAGGTAATATATGACAGTTCAAAATCAACAAATGTAACAGTTATATTCACATCATAACGACTGTTTCTCCTTCTAATCTGGGTGAATTCCCTGTCTCCAGATTCAAGCAGTATTTTGTTCAACAGTTCAAAGAAGATTAAGCAAATCCTGTCACAACAAAGGTTCCACATCAGTTCTCTTGTTGTTCCAACTTAATAACAGAAAGTTCTTGAAACAACTTCTTGTCATCAACTCAGAATATTTCCTTACTTCATTGGTTTCAACAATGAGGTCTTTGTCAGGATATTTCTGCACCAGTTACAAACCACTTGATTGACAATATTAAATATTTCTAAAGCAGTTCATACAACACTTGCTCCAATGATGTTAATGTGTCTGGATGATTTTGCGTTAGTTCACAATGAAACATTTTAGTGCTTCTTCACCTTCTTCTTTAATAACTAAAAAAACACTTTCGTGGATCTTCAACTTCTTCAATATTTTTAACCACACCAGAGTACTTTAATGGCTTACAACTGGTCAACTCACTTGCCAGACCTACTATGACAACGTTCTCTGACCTGGTGTACTCTCCTTCCATGCCAGAATAAACTACTACTTACAAGTGCCTCTGTGGTAAAGGTCATACTCAAACCGGTCCGCAATGTCCTTTGCTCCACAACATCAGGTATAAGAAACGTTTCAAGGGGAACAGAACCACACTGGTGCTGTATGCTACACCTGTGTGATCACCAAACTCTCTGCAGGTTATGTTCCACTCCTCATTTTGCCACTCTTATTTCACCCCATTTTCATTAACCAACTGCTGATAAGGATTCTGTTTCACTTTCACACTTCTTTTGCTTTGTCAATGTGGGTTTGAACAATTTTCTTTTAGGACCTTCTTTTCATATGGGCAATAGTTTTTACCAACATCGAATGTCTTTACTGCCTTCTTTTGGTTTGGACACTTCCAGTCCTTTCTTAATTGCCTGGGTATGTTTCTCTTTTGGCTTTGGCAGTGATAGTTTATCTTTTCTCCTATGGATATTGCCCCTTTTCGTTGCTTGCTCTTATTATACACCACAATGTCACAATCACACTCCTCTGGTATGATAATTCATTGTTTGCTCTGCTTTTTGTGCTCTTTTAAGTCAGCTTGGTTCACAACAGAAGAATGAAATTGCTTTACATTGGTTTGGTATTCAAAAAGTTTTTGCTTTTTCAGTTTCACATTGTTATCTCGTTTTTGTGATCAGGGCCTCTGAACTTGGTCAGCGGACAGTTACGGAGCCCTCCAGGGTCACAATCTACCAGTAAACTCACCGGGTCTGCCGTCCCTGTCCGTTCGCCTCATTGCCTCCAGGTCCTCTGCTTCTGTTCCCCCATGACGTCCGGCCACCTATCTCTCACGGCTTCCCGCGACCTGCGTCTGTCACCAGCAGGGCTCTCCTGGCTCCCACAACTCTCCGGTGCTCGCCTGCCACCGGAGCTTTAATTACTATGGGGGACACTAGTAAATGGTGCGCTTTCCGCTGCGCAACCTCTGCAGCTGTTATCCTCAAAGGGAGAGTTGTCACTCTCAATGCTTCCCACTGCACCAACTCTGCAGTTACGGCCTTGAGCATAAAAGACCTTCTCAAAACCGGCATCCGATTTGCACACCACTGTGGTCCCGTCGTCTCTGCTCACATATGAGCCCTGCTTCTGCTGCCACGTAGAGGTTAGGAAACTCCTCCACCTTCTGCTACTGCTCCCTCTCTCTCTCTCTTGACCTGCACCTGAGGGGGCTTTTTATGCCTCCCAGTCCTTCTCAGATGTGAGTCATTATTCCTTATTGACTGCAATCTGCAGTATTGTGCCTCTGTAGTCCTCTTCTTTGTCCTTGTACTTTTGGAATTGTGGGACTTGAAGTCCATAATATACATCTCATCGTTCTAAATGAAATTATCATCGGCAACTTCATAACTCTCCTTATACATATTCCCCAAAGGAGTACTGTAAGGATTCCATGAAGTATTTGGTTTTGCAGAAGGAAGAGGTGTCTCGGAATTTAAATTGCTAACATTTAAAGACCCTTCTTCCTTACTCCTCAGGGACTCATAGAGGCTTTCATGTCTCTGAATGTCAATGACTTTAAAAAGTTTTATCTTACTCTCAGAACATAACTGCTTGTAATTATCTCCACCTATATTCTGACAATCAGTTTGAGAAATGAAAATCTCCCTCTTACAGCAAGCCATTACATATTCCAATATTAATGATATTCCCTTCTTTGAGGAAGATAAATACTGTGTATCAACCCACAATCTTTCCATTTTCCTGGGGCCCTTATCCACCCAGGTGATACTCCTGGCTAATACCACCCCCAGGGTTAGGATTGGGAAGCGTCTGCCTGGCCACCTGGGAGGAGACTTTAGGTAGGGTTTTTGTGAGGACTCCTCAGGATTCATCACACAATCCAATACTACAGGGCTAAATCGTAGGGCCCACCATTCTGATACAGAAAATAAACATACATAATATATGAGACCATGGTAGAGGGGCATGTACTGATCGATACAGTTTGCAGCAAGATAAGAAAGTTGTACTGTACCAAGAGCCAGCATTAGTTTACGAACTATGCCCATGCAAAGTGGACATCAAAAGTCTTGTAAACATCCATCCAGATGTATGGTTGTTTCACCATAACAAGCAAATGGATTACCTCACATTTTAAGCTTTCAACGTCCGGGGGCAGGGTGGGCGAGACAGATTATGGGCCTCATTACAAGTTTAGTGTTAGCCTTGCCGGTAAAACCGGCAAGCTGCCGCCAAACTTGCAACATTTTCCGGCACCCACGAATGGGCAAATACTGGGGCATCCCAGCCCTGCCAGACCTGGTAATTGCCAATTCGCGGGCGCCGGAAAAATGATGCTCCCCATTTCCATTCAGCCACATTGGGCTGAATGGGAAAGGGGAGGTTGGATGCACCGGCACCGTTTATAACTGTGCTGGTGCATCCGACATGATGTGCTCACGGGCAGAAAAACACTCACGAGCACAACTCGTAGTTTGCCGGTCTGGGAACTACAGTACCGGCAAGCTTACTGGTACCGTAGTTCCTGGACCGGCAAACTCATAATGAGGCCCAATGACTGGCTGAAAGTCTGTGCCTGAAATACTGTGTCTATGAAAATACAGGGGATAGGAAGGAGAGTGGGGCTAGAAGTAGGAAAGGAGGCTAATTGATGAGAGAGTAGGACTAGATACTAGGATGAGAAAATGCAAAGAATGCCTAGGACCAGAGACTGAGACATGGGACTGGGATGGGGGCCTAGGACTTTGGAATGAGGGACTGGGTCAGGGCACTGGGATAAGGGACTGGGATGAGGAAGAAGGACTAAGAAAAGGAAAAGGCACGAGGAAGAGGATGAGGAAGAAGCTCTAATGTGAGGGTTAGGGAATGGGACTAGGACATAAAATAGGTAGAAGGACAAGGAAGAGGGACGAGGATGAGGAAGTGAGAGAGGAACTAGAACAAGGAAGAGAGAGAAGGACTAGGACAAGATACTGGAAAAAGGAAGAATGGGAAATAGGGGGATAAGAATGGGGAACAGGACAAGAATGAGGAAGAGAAAGATGGGCTAGGACAAAGAAATGGAATAGGGACTAGGAGAAGAAAGTGGAAGAGAGACTGTGTCACTACGAAGCAGAAGAGGGATTAGGACAAATTGGAGGATGAGCAACTAGGATGAGAAAGAACAAGAGGAACTGGAATGAGGAATAGGGACTACGATGAATAGGAGGGACTAGGGTGTTGATAAGGAAGAAAGACTCGGATGAAGTAGAAGAAGTAAGTTTATGATGAGGAAGAGGATGAAGGACGATGACAAGAAAGAGGTGGCAGCTTTGGGACAAGGAGGAGGAAAACAGGCTAAGAGTAAAGCGGGATGAGTGATAATGAAGATGAAAAAAGACAAGGAAGAGGAAGACAAAGAGGGATAGGCTGAGGAAAAGCAGCACGGAAAAGAGACGAGGAAAAGAAAGAGTGGCATGGAGAAAAGAAGAGGGATGAGGAAAATATAAAATAGACTATGATGAGAAAGAGGAAGAGGAAGAGGTTCAAGAATGAAGAAGACTCTGTGAGAAACAGGGATCCGCAGTTTTCTTTTCTTTACTTTTTTACTGTATTGAGACAGTTGCATGTAATAATGTCCCCACAAAAATGCCTCCAGACAATAAAGTTGCTGTTTTTTGCTGAGCCATTATTACATTGAACATGCGGGGGACACCCCCGCAACCACCACATATTTTCTTTTTTTGCAAGGGGAGCAGGGACATCCCCACAACCCACCCCCATTCAAAATGTCAGCATATATAATGTCGCCAATGGCTTTTCCCAGTGACATTATTTATGGGGACATTATTACATGATACCGTTCAGACATGCTGACAAAAGAAAGCATGGTAAGTGGCAGGACACAACTTTATCCAACTGTGATGCAGCCAGTATATTCCAGTGTCATTGCCATGCCAATAAGTAATTCTGCTTTTCAACAACTATTCTTTCCTCTTCCTTCTATGTAGCACTCCTATGACCACAAGGTAGTGGCAAAGTCCCATTGTATGTGCAAAAAACCAAATATGTCTCTACTCCTACGTTAACAATGATTTTTAGGTTAAAATCTACTAGTGAACTTAAGCGTGGCTTTCCTTAGGCCACTACTCGGTCAGGAGGAGAAACCACTTGGAAATTACAGGAAAATGCTTGATATCAACATTTCTCTCTCACAACTCGTTTTGTCCCAGCATGTTACAAACAGCCACAATTATACCGCTCCTGAAGAAACCAACTGCTGACTCCAACACCTTTCATTCTACAGACTTATCTCTCTCCTTCCCCCTTACTGTACAAATGTTGAGAGGGTTGTGTTCAACCACAAAGGCAACTATTTTGTGGTGCACTCACTTGCAGACTCCACCAATCTGCATTCCTATCTAGACACTCCACTGAGACTGCTCTCATCCACATTACAAATTCCCTTCTACTGCACATCACTCTCACTACTCCTCAATCCTTATCCTTTTTGACCTTTCACTGCAGATCACACCTTCCTCCTTAAAAATCTTTGCCTCCTTGGCATCAAGGACCCTGATTATGACTGGGTTATTTCCTATCTCTCTGACTGCTCCATCGTATGGGACTCCAGACCCCCCTTCTCAACACCCCTCCCAATGGGTATTCTTGAATGATCCGTTCTATGTCCATTTCACGTCACCATATAAATCTCATTTTGTCTTTTGGTATTAACTATCACTTCTTTGCTGACGGTGCTCAGGTCTTCTCCCCTCTCCCCTCATTCACCGCTGCAATCCCTGAATTTATAACCAATTGCCTAAATGCCATCCACCACTGGATGGCTCTACACTGCCTCATGCAAGTCCTGAAAGACTATGGTCATCTTTCCCGCTGACTGCAATGCCAACCCCACTCTTCCCTCTTCCATATCTTACCCCCGATTACCTCCCTCACCCACGTCTCATAACCTTGGGGGGTTCCTTGTACACTGACCTTAAACCTTTCTAATTTGTTACAGCCACTGCCACCACAGGCTGACTGAGCCTTCTAAGCATTAGAAAAAGCCACTCACACATGATGCTCCACTCAACTATAACACTTATCTCTACTCTTGTGCTCAGCAAACTAGTCTACTGAACAAGCCTACTACATTATCTACTCCTCTAATGTTATTCTCCCCTCAACAAAGTCCTCACCTTTGCAATACACAGATCATTTTTCAACCTTCCCAGCTCTTCCTTCCATTCTACCTACAGTTACTACTCTGGATCGCTCTCTCTTTAAATTCCTGCCACTCTTTTATAAATCCATCCATGGTCTTGCGTCCACTCTATCATGCTGGCAGCATCTCTCTGCATCTCACTGTACTCTGCTTCTTCTCCCCTCCTCATCTCTTCTACTCCTGTTCTCCTTTTCCTTACTTGCTCAAATTCTGTGGAATCCTGTCCCTCTGGCCATCAAAGACATCTCGTCAGTGGAACTCATTCAAATGAGCCCCCCAAACCCTTCCACTCACCCTATGCCAACTAAGCACTAGACCCACCTTTCATGCATTTTGCCCACAAGACCATTCTATGTAACTTTTGAAAACTGTCTTAAGGTTGCCAATATTTAAAAAGTAGTAATGCAGTGGTAACTCTTTCACCACTGCATTACCACTGCATTACCACTGCATTACTACAACACTGTACTACAACCTTGGTGGTAAGGTGGAGGATTTTCCTCCAGCAAAATGCTGGAGGTAAATCCTCCACCTTACCACCAAAACAGCAAAAGCAGCAGGATTACGGCCGGCAGTAACTCTGCCGAAATCCCCTTGGGGTGCTATAAACTCCAGAAAATGGGGATTTACACCACCTACCACCATTTGTAATCCCGTGGTAAATCTGCAGGACCAAGTGGCGGTAACAGTAAATCCATTTGACAGTATTTCATCAGATTTACCACCGAAATATCACCAAAACATGTAATAAAACCCTTGTCCTCCAGTCCACAACCCAGTAAACGTCACTCAATCAAACAATGCTCTTATGCAAATCCACCTTACCCAAGGACTGCCTCCCATCTCTACTGTTTGTAAGGCATTATTTTTTAAAGGGCACCCGGTTCTTCAACTAATACAAATAAAAAATACAATTAACTTTTGAACCGGTGAGAATCAGAGCGAATGAGTGAGGACACACTCACAGAGTGGCACATTGGATGCCTTGTCCAGAAAGCCACGGTAGTGGTCCAGCCAAGGCACATAAAGCACTTGACCAGATACCAGTGTATGACTTTCGGCAATAGCACTATGCTGATAAAGGATGCTTAAAACAGACCTTTCGATAAAGCTTATAAAATAAAAACTCGTTGAAGAATCACTGAAAACCAGCTTGGTGCCCACTGGTTTCTTTTGGAGCAGTGGGCCACAGCCACCTGCTGTGTGCTTTCTGAAATCCCTTCGACCTCAGGACAATTTCAAAATGACACCACTGTAACCGAGTTCCCCTTTGACCTTTGCCAGTGAAAAGGTTAATCAGAAATGCAATCAATGTCTTTGACTTCCCAGTCAAAACGGAGGCAATAAACAACCTGGAAAGGAGAATGCCTTTATTAAGCTAAAACATACTTTTTCTCGCAAGCTTACAGAATAACCTATGCCCCTTCTTGATAGAGCTCCCATTGTCTGACAGTTGTCATTCTTAATCCTTTGGTAGAACATATGTTATGTTGATTTATACCACACACCGCTGCCATTTGCATGGTCTCCAGGCACTCACATGGCTCTGTTAGAAAAGTGAGTAGGGTTGGTTAGTGAGGGAGAGAGAGAGATAGCTTTTGATTTGTGCAGAACCAGAAGAAACTGGTGTCTGTGCGCGTGAGCTTATTCTTTGCTCCTGGTGCAGTTAGTATGCCAGCTCAGCGTAGAAACGCTGAAGCTGGGACCTTAAGTTACGTATCACCAGTAATATAACTCCTGGCTAGTAAAGCAGCTGCGGCCTACGACTTTCTCACTGTAATATTTTACATGTGTGTTATGTCACGGGTGGGGCAAGCGTGTCCTTCATGCATGTATTATGTGTTGCCGAAGTTCAAGTGTGGTCTGTCACTGCGATGCTAAGCACAGTACGCCTCTGTGCAGAACCGTGGCTCCCGTGCTATCAGCACTATGTTCTGAACTTCAGATCTGTGGGAGAGGCCTGCTGCCTTGCATGGCCTTCCTTTCTGACAGTGGTGGAAGCCTGTGAGTTAGGACCGCTGGCTGGGGAACTGCATGTCTGTATGTGCAAGGGGACGCTCCTGTGCCTCCTCGCACATACAGACAGAGCAGGCTGGAGTGGGGCATCTCAGGACCCGCGCTCAGATCCTTTGCACACATGTGCAGGAATCAGGAAATGTCCTGATTCCTGTTCATGCTTGCAGGGGACTGGAGCACTGGAACCTCCAGACTCGTGGTAGAAGGTACGTTTGTTTAAGTTCATTTTTTTTTCATTTCAATTATGTGTATGGATGCGTGCATGCTTGTGTTGTTAGGTGAATGCATGATAATGGATGCTGGTGTGAATAGGGATTGCTTTCTGTGTGTATGTTGTGTAAATGTGTGTGTTTGTATGTTTGTTTATTTAGTATTTAAATATGTGTATAAATGCTTGTTATGAGTGAGTGCATGATGGCTGCTCATGTGAATGAAACAACGTGTTCGCTGGGTGTGTGTTGTGTAATGTGTGTTTGTATGTTCATTTATTTATTATTTAAGTATGTGTATGGATGCATGTATGCTTGTGTTATAAGAGTGCATGATGGGTGCTCGTGTGAATGAGACAGAGTGCTTGCGGTGTGTATGTTGTGTATATGTGTGTGCTTGAATGTTTATTATTTAAATATGTGTATGGATCCATGTATGTTTGAGTTCAGAATGAGTGCATGATGGATGTTCGTGTGAATGAAACAGTGAGTGCTTGCTGTGTGTATGTTGTGTATATGTGTGCATTTGTATGTTTATTATTTAAATATGTGTATGGATGCGTGTATTCTTGTGTTATGAGTGAGTGCATGACGAGTGCTTATGTGAATGAATGAGTGATTGCTGTGTGTATGTTGTGTGTATATGTTGTGTAAATGTGTGTGTTTGCAAGTTTATTTATTTAAATATGTGTTAGGATGCATGTATGCTTGTGTTATGAGCGAGTGCATGATGGGTGCTTGTGTGAATGAGACAGTGAGTGCTTGCTGTGTGTATGTGTGTCTGCGTGTGTGTGTGTGTGTGTGTGTGTGCTGGTCCGAGATGATTTTGGCGAGTGGGAGTAGGAGGTTTTTGCCAAAAAAGCATTTTAAAAATTCCTGTGGTGCACAAACCCCCTCCCCACTGGCCAAAATCAGCTCTCCGTCTGAGGTGCTGTGGGGCCCAGGGGACAGGATGGTATTTTTTTTTACTGGACATCTATGGTAGATGTTCAGTACAAAATACCATTCCTGCCCCCTGATCCCCAGTGCCTGGCATACACACATAACCACATTGATTGTGTGCATGTGTGAGGAGCTCGGGACCTAGGAGACAGGTCAT
This sequence comes from Ambystoma mexicanum, assembly GCF_040938575.1. NCBI lineage: Eukaryota > Metazoa > Chordata > Amphibia > Caudata > Ambystomatidae > Ambystoma > Ambystoma mexicanum. Next base: position 249,145,574 of record NC_090926.1, on the reverse strand, counting down.
TTTTTTACTGGGCATATATGTTAGATGACCAGTAAAAAAAAACATGCCTTATCCCAGTGCCCCCCATAGTCTTGCAATCACACATAATCACATTCATCATTATTGTGATTATGTCTGACTGCAAGGCGCTGGCATACCATGCAGCAGGTATGGCATTGTTTACTGCACCTAGTTGATAAAGCAAGCATGATAAGTGTCATTATGCAGCCAGACTTTCATTTTGATGCAGCTAGTCTAGCCATTTCTTATTGTGGTTTGACATTTTGTATTGGGCATATTTGGTAAAGCAACCATGATAAGTGTTAATATGAAGCAAGACTGGCATTCTTTATGCAACCAGTCTAGCCATTTCTTACTGAGGCATGGCATTTGGTATTGGGCTTCTTTGATAAAGCAAGCAGGATCAGTGGTATTATCGTTTCTGTGGGATGATATTTTGTATTAGGCATCTTTAGTAAAACAAGCGTAATTGTTTCTTATTGTAGTATGACATTTTGTATTGGACATCTTTGGTAAAGCAAGCAAAAGTGTTATAATGTAGCTAGACTCGCATTTCAATACAGCCAGTTCAGTCATTTTGTATTGTGGTATGGCATTTTGTATTGGGCATCGTTGCTAAAGCAAGCATGATAAGTGTTATTATGAAGCAAGGCCGTCACTTTTATGGACTTAGTCTAGCCATTTCTTGTTGTAGAAACATTTTGTATTAGGCATCTTTGATAAAGCAAGCATGATAAGTGTTATTATGTAGCTCGACTGGAATTTTAGTACAGCCAGTTTGGGCAGTTTTCATACTTTGGCATGCATTTTTAATGGTAAAGCCAACTGGAGTATGTTCCTATGTGGGAATACTGCCATATATTTTGACAGAACAAACATGGACATGTTTTCTAATAGTATCATTACTGGCATTATGCACAAAGCAAACATGAATACGTTCTTATACGGGAATAATATGGTATAATGGTGCAGCCAGTGTGAAAATGTTTATACTGGCACATATTGTGGGAAAAGGCATCATGAAAATGTGTTGGCGAAATGTACCTGTGCACTGTTGGTAACTTGCATCTATTGTATTTTTATGAGCTACCATACAAAACCTAATTGAATGAATGAATGATATTGTATTTGTATCGCTCTTGTACACGGGTGTTTCGGAGTGTGACAAGGCAAGGGAGGGGAACAAGGGAGAACAAAAACAACGATCTTACTAGGCCTAGTGACATTGAGAACGTGCACTTGCATGGGAGAGGAAGTAGGGGAAAGTGCATGGGGGGAGTGGTGAGCAAGGATAAAATAAATAAAATATAAATAAATATATAAGAGCAACAAACAGTGGTAGTGCAGCCAACAAGTGGCAAGTGCTAGGTATAAGTCAGCATATAGGGTGTGCCAGATAAGTGCAGAAAAAAGGTGGGGTGGACTGTAGGGTTACAGATACAGACCCCGGTACAAGGGATTGGCAGGAGGCAGTGCGTTTAGGTGGCAGGGTGAACGGGTACCTGGGCACTGAAAGTCAGAGGTTGACCAGGTGCACGATGCCGAGACAGAGCAGATCAGCAGGGGAGAGGAGGAGAGAAGACAGAAGCAAAGAGTCAGGTCAGATAGCACAACAAGTGAGCGCTTGCTTTGACATCCGTGCAGAGCCTGCCGATGCAGGTTCGAATCCTGGAAAGGCCAAACTCAGCCTTTCATCCTTCCAAGGTCAATAAATGAGCACCACACACCGTGGGTAACAATAAGCCGCGCTCAGATGCCTGAGGTTTCATAGCGCTATATAAATGCAAAAGTATTAAAGAGGAAGGTCTTGATGTGGTTCTGGAACCAGATATGGTCCTCCTCAAGTTTAAGAGTGGCAGGGAAGCTGTTCCAGAGGGAGGCCCCAGTCGAAGACAAAGATCTACCCCAAACTCGTTTCTTAGAAAAGCGACTGACCTGAGGGACTTAGAGATGGAGGAGCGAAGAGCTCGGGAGGGAGGGTATTTATGGAGGGAAAGCTGGAGGTATTTTGAGCCCAGGCCCCAGAAAGCCTTGTGGACAATGCAAAGGGTCTTGAAGTTAATCCTTGCAGCCACTGGGAGCCAATGGAGAGATATCAGGGCTGGAGAGATACGATCCCAGGGTTTGAGGCCAAGGACAAGTCTCGCAGTCCTGTTCTGGATTAGTTGCAAAGGGCAGAGAGTAGGAGCAGGTAGATTTAGAAAGAGGCTGTTGCAATAGTCCAACCTAGAGAGAACAAGGGCTCGAGAGACAGTGAGCTTCTGCGGGAAGGAGAGGAAAAGTAGAATACCTCTTAGGAAGTTAGAATTTTTTGAGACATCGGAGATGTGGGCAGAGAAGGAAAACGTGGAGTCAAGGTGACCCCTAGGTTCTTAGCCTCAGAGGTGGGGGTAGGAGGAGGGCCAAAGGAGCCGGCCAAAAAGTGACAGGAAGGGAGGGTGGAGGTGTGCCGATGAGGAGAATCTCCATCTTGCTGGCATTCAGGCAGAGATCATTGGTGGCACAGCCAATCCTGAATGGCAGATAGGCAGTCAGAGATGAGAGAAGGAGAAGAGGTGGCCGAGGCAAGCCTGAAAATGAGTTGAGTGTCATCCGCATAGTACTGGAAAGTGGAGCAGAAAATGGCAGTGCGATGGGCAAGAGTTGCCAGGTATTGGTTGAAAAGCCAGGGTGAGAGTTTAGACCCCTTGATACCCAAGTTGTCACGGAGACGGTTGAGCAGGATGGTATGGTTGACCGTGTCGAAGGCAGAGGAGAGATCGAGTAGGATGAGGACAGAGGGGATGTTAGAGCCAAAGTTGGAGAGCAGGTCTTCATGGATGTTCAGGAGAGCAGTTTCTGTGCTTCTGGCTACTCTAAAGCCAAACTGATGGTCATGGAGACAACCAACAGAGTCAGAGTAAAGGCTAAGCTGTGAGATGGCCAGCAAACTGTTTGGCTTTTTATCCAATTTTTCTAAAATGTGTGCTCTAACATGCCCCATTTTCACGCAATATTTAAAAAAACTTCTCGAGTGAGAACACCCCAGAACTCCAATTGAGTGGTATGGGCTCCCTCGCTACGCTCAGTTACTCTGGCATATCTGGGACAAATATTTACGGCCCGCAAGTAAAAATAAATGTGCCAGCTGCCATTGCCTTCTGACTTGCTCAGATAGGAGGTTAAAACAGTGGGGCAGTTGGCAGGGACACTGACTTCTGGTTCTCCCGAGGGGTGCCAGCACCAAAACAAAAGCCTCATTGAAAGTATGGGGACTCTTATGCAGATTGCCTTTCCCAGTACGCAGGTGGCATTTCCTGGGAGGAAGAGGGACATGAGAGAGGTGGGGACTTTGGCAGTACACCAGGTGTTGTCTTGTTTTCTGCGGGGTGGAGAAAGCACACGATTAGATCGATGTGGGTTTGCCACTAGGCGGCAGGTACTTTTTTTCTGTTTGGAGAAGGAGCAAATGGGCGTGACAGGAGGGCGGATATTTTGTCGTGTTCCTGGGGCGGCTTTCCGGGAGGTTGAGGGAGGTCAGGAAAATGTAGTTCTCATGCCTCCCCGCTTCACCCACGTCGCTGCTGGCCCACTAGAAGAGCACAGAGGGCGGGAGAGGGATACACGGAGGACAGGCACAGCATAACCTCTAAGATGATAACTATCAACACCAGTAAAAGATTTCACCTCGGGTCCCGAGGGGCATCGCCGATAAATGGGGCTTCGCTCTGAACCCCTTGCTGGAACATGGCACTGCTATTATATAGTACCACCTGCAATCCCATATATTGTGCACAGACTTTGCATTTCCAATAACATGTTGGAGTTCACCTCTGAATCCAGCAGGATGGGGAAAAGAAACATCCTTTCAGTTTGCCAAGCACGTTGTGATCAATGGGATGACAGGTCAGGAGACTAGAGTATCTTGCATGTGTCCAGGTTTGGCCACCTGCCTGATAGCTCGGGGAGGATGCAAGGACACGTTCCAATCAGGGGAGTAAGGCATAAAACCTAAGTCGCCTTTATGACCTGATTAAAAACTAAAAAAAATAATTCCAAATGGTGAACTCACAAGTGCTGCTTTCTCTCAGCATTTTAAAACCCAGAGGAAGAGTTGTCACCCGTAGGAGGTTTTGAAAGGGTTCTGTGTTCTTTTCGATTCTCCCTTGTCCTTTACCCCTGCCAGCCTCATCCTTTACTCCATTTGCAAAGGAATGTTTCCCATCTGCACCCCTCCCACACCTCCCCCCATCTCCCTACCCCTGTCCCACATGCCTCCATATCCCACTGGTATCTTTTACACAGCGCAAGGAAAGCAGCACCAACACAAAGGGAAGTGGCTACAAGTGCCTGCAGGCTCTACCACATCCTCTCAGACCATCCGCGCACAGGTCTTCTCCTGCGCACCTGCCAGTGTGACGCCACCAGCCATCAAGTTCAGCATGCACCACACATCTAACTCCATTGCTGCTCTGGGACCGTGGCCGCTTCTGGGCCCTGTTATGTGTGACTGTTGAACACCTGGGCACTGGCAGGGACGTCATTTATGGGTCGCCAGGGATCCTGTATACAGTCTCCCTGGCTACCACTAAAAAAAAAAAAAAAAAAGAAAAGATTTCATTTTTGTTTTTTTTTACAAATTGACCCTCCTGGGCTGTGGCCAAAGCCATGTGGCGATTTGAGCTATTTGTCTTTCTGGAATTCCATACAATAATTGCTAGACTCATTAAAGGTTTATTTCAGGCACACTTCAGGGGGTGAGTCACCGATTTAGTCTGTTCTGAAACACCTCAAATTCACAATGCAGACAAAATCCTCCAAAAAGCATTTAGAGTAGAATAAGCACCCATTTCGGACTATGTATTTTGCTTGTCACAAGTTGCAGTTATAGCATGTTTTTTTTCTGCTGATACATATGGTGATCCATACTTTTATGAAATGTATATCACGTTACAGTAATATTGTAACCATATTTTTATAGTGTACTTGGAAACAATGCTATGTGATGCCACTTCCTTTTTTGTCAAGGGGTAAACGGTTATGTTCCATCGCTTCCCGTGATGTCACTTTGGGGTGGAGTCAAATGACATAATTTCCTGTGATGTCAGCATAGGTCAAGGGTCATGTGATGTCACTTCCGCTCCCCCTGGCATTTTGGTGAAATGACATCTCTGGGCACTGGCCACATTTGTGTTCAACTTGCTCAACATTCCCTCTGCCCACTTCATGCACAAGCCATTCAGAGTGTGGATTTGGGTGAAAGGAGTAAAGCCTAAGCTATGTCCCAAAGCAGCAAAATGTTCGCCAAGCAGCTGGCCTGTTCCGCTGTGGTTGATGCTGTACCGATGTCTACTAGTTCTCCGGCGGTTGTCTGTCCTGCTTTACTCATATAGAAAATTCCACTTGTGTATTTATTTGTGCACGTAGGCCCTCATTACGAGTTTGGGGGTAAGCATGGTGGTAATTCTGCAATACGGAATTACTGCTGCCGCCAATGCAGTTGGCAGATTTACTGCCATATTATGAGGTGATGGACATCTAGAAATCCACCCTGTGGGAGCGGTAATTTCACCTAGTGGAATTACCTTCAAAATCAAACACAGAGCGGTAAATCGCCCAATTTTCAGCAGAATTAATGTTACCGCCATCACAAATGGAGCAATTACCAAACGGTAATCCCGCCAGAAATTGTCTGAATTACTGCCAAGCGAAAATAGTGTCCCATTGAAAAGGGGAAGCTGATCGACAGGCATTTTGAAAACACAATCTATTAAATATCTCTAATTGCAGCAGTCATTCAATGCCATGCCATGTCAGGGGACAATTCTAAATCCTGTGTCCTGGAAATGAGGCTGCGTAATTTATGGAGGCGGAGCTAACAGTCCAGGCCAATGAGGTGGTGACTAACGCAGATGTATCGTATGGGGACCAGCAGCAGGAAGATCACATTGCACTGTAAGCCATCCATCTGGTCAGAGGTCTGTGACAAGGTGGTGGCAGTGGGGACTGTACTCAGGGATGTGGAGGACATACAAAAAGATGGAATGACATGAGGCCAGGGAGAACAATCTCCATGCCCACCCAACACCACAGGGAGATAGCTGCCACAGGAGGAGGTACAGTGGTACCCCTTGTCCTGACCGCCTAGGAGGAGCCGGTCAGCACCATTATCCACATGGCAGGCTGGTGGGTGTAGGAGCAGCTTGTACTTTATGCCTTGTCCTTCAGCAGTTTTTAAGGAATACACTTTCTCTGTTCTTCTTCCAGGTATGTGTACGCAAGTCCATGAGGAAAGCAAGGGATTTGTGTTTTATCCTCCAAGACCTCTCAACCAGAGTTCAGAAGGACCACAGCAATTTATGTCTTGTTCTTTGAGTCATCACTACTGCAGTTCCGAAAGGAACACACTTTCTCTGTTTTTCTTTGAGGTATGTGTATGTAGGTACAGCAGGAAAGCAAGGGCTTTGTTTTTCATCCTCCAAGATCTTTCAACCAGAGTTCAGAAGGACCACGGTATGTTATGGCTTGTCCTTGAAGTCATCAATACTGCTGCTCAGTTGGAACACACTTGCTGTTTTTCTTCGAGCTATGTGTACAGACGTCCAGCAGGAAAGCAAGGACTTTGTGTCTTAACTTCCAAGGCCTTTAAACCAGAGTTCAGAAGGACAACAGTACTTTATGCCTTGTCCTTCAAGACGTCACTACTGCAGTTCAGAAGGAACACACTTTCTCTGTTTTTCTTTGAGGTATGTGTACGGACGTCCAGCAAGAAAACAAGGGCTTTGTGTCTTATCCTCCAAGGTCTTTCAACCAGAGTTCAGAAGGACCACAGTACTTTATGCCTTGTCCTTCAAGTCATCGGTACTGCAGTTCAGAAATGTTAGGGAGAATTCTCATTTCTGTGCTAATTCTCTTCTACTTTAGAGACCCCCAGCTCTTTTGCTGGACTCTAGGACATTTAATTTTTAATCCTGGAGTGAGTGAGACCTTTTTCCCAGTCTCTCATGTATTTGTCTTTGATTTGGACCTGTGTTTCTTTTGGTTTTGGAGTCCGACAAACTTCATAGCCATCATCATTTTCTATTTTGACACACAGCACCTTCAGTGCAATGTCAGAGAGAAGTCCTTTGGATTTCTGTCAAGGTTTAAATCCCTTTTCTTGGATAAACTACTGTTTCTAAGAGTAGTAAAGTGAAATTGACTTTACTTACCTTTTTCTCTTTGTAGACCCAGCACACACCATCTATGTGGAGAGCTGGGGGGGTTACTTAGTATCCCCTTTGTCTACCTTCTCATGTAACATTTTTTTATGTTACCCTTACTGCAATTAATGGCTGGTGGCAGTGGTTTAATTTTCCTACCATTGTGCATTTTACAGCAGCCGTATTGCACTCATGGGTGCCCATTTTGTCAAAATGGTCCAGGTCTTCTTTTTTCACCATTTCTCGTTTGCAAGGGCATTTTTGGGATTTACTCTGCGCGCCAGCTTTGGTCCCTTTGTTTGTTTTGTCTTTGACAGGATTTACGGGTGAAGCCTGCCTATGGCTCTAGAGTGTCTGACAGGGCAGGAAGCGAGGGAGGTTCCCGAAACTCCCTGTGCTTAGTCTCATTGGTTACAGGAATGCACCCAAAGGTGATTGGCTGGCTGTCCTTGGAGGATAGCCACCCTGCTGTGTGAGTGACAGCTAGGCTCATGGGCGTAGGACATGGGTGGATGGGGGGACAAATCCCCCCACAATATTAAGTGGGGGGATATAATGGCATTTATCCCCCCCAGAATTTGGTTTGGAATTGTGTCTCTGCAGCGTTGCGTCTGCAGCCTGCACTGCAGGCTGCAGTCATTGTCAGCGTGCAAAAATTAAAATACAAAGTTAACTCTTCATACTCTGCAGCAGTGAGCTAAAACACAAACTTCTGCTGCTTGCTCATGCGTTACGTGCCCTGTGCTTGTGCATTTTCAACGTGCCCAGGCCAGGGAACAAAATGTACGTGCCCTGGCTGCGCAGTGCACTGCTGCGCAGCCTCAGCCTTCGGTGTTTCTAGAACGAAGGAGAAGCCAGGCACCGACGAGTGCTCCAGTGACTGACTGGCTGCAGCTTTTCTTTTAGGTAGACAGAGTGAGACTCTGACTTCAACTCTCGACCTCCTGAGACCACAGCAGCTACTGTAATAGGGTAGGTCAAGTGGCCCCCTCTGCTGGTTCACCCAGAGGTAGGGATTCCCACTTTGCTCTTTTGGAGAGAAAAGCAATAGTTTCAAGTACCCTGGCTGCTGCGAGTGTTTGAAGAGACATCACGTTCCTCCAACAGCATTCAGGCATGGCCCCATCCCAAGTGAGGAAATAATTGAGAATGCTGCGGCCCACCCTACCAATGCTCTTCCAGTTCTCAGGCAGGGACGCTTACAAAGTTACAGCACGTGCTCTTCCCTCTGTGTGAGAATAAAGTGTGCACTGATGCGCCTGTCTCAGGGGCCATTCACATCCATCCAATGTGAGCGGCAGCATGTGCCTGTGATCAGACAAAGCTTACATGGTCTGAGCATGCAATTATCTGTGCACCTGGGCATCGAATTGTCAATTTCCTTAGGTGGCAAACACCCTGGCACCTGCGATTTCTCTGTTACAGATCTACGTGCATGGCAATGAGCTCTGGCCCGGGTTCTGCACATCTCTACCATTGCTGTTGCTGGTTATGACACCTGTCTCTGATTATGATCTATGTCTCTTAGTCTAGCGCAGCTCACTGTGCCTCTGCTCTCTGTACTCCGCCCACTTTGTGCCTCCCCTCTCTGTCCCCCACTCACTGTGCCTCCACTGTTAGTCCTCCTCACTGTCTCCACTGTCTGTCCTCTGCTAACTGTGCCTTTGATCTCTGTCCTCCGCTCACTATGCCTCCCCTCTCTGTCCTCGACTCACTGTGCCTCCACTCTTAGTCCTCCTCACTGTGCCTCCCCTCTCTGTCCTCCGATCACTGTGCCTCCCCTCTCTGTCCCCGCACACTGTGCTTCCCCTCTCTATCCTCCGCTCACTGTGCCTCCACTCTTAGTCCTCCTCACTGCTTCTCCGCTCTGTCTTGCGCTCACTGTGCCTCTGCTATCGATCCTCCACCCACTGTGCCTCAATCTGCTCTCTTTCCCCCGCTAACTCTGCTTCTCCCCTCTGTTACCCTGCTCACTGCCGTCCCCCCAAACTCCTGGCAAACTGTGCCCCTGCGCTTCTGCCCTCCGCTCACTGTGGCTCTGCCCTCTGTCCTCTGCTTACTGTGGCTCTGGCTCTAGCTCTGGGTTTGCTCTCTTTCCGCAGTTCTGTTCCCTTTCTTTAGCTCTGACGGGTGTCCACGCTGCTGCCCTCCGTCCATGGTCCTGATCCCTCTCCCTGTTTCGGAGCTCTGTCTCTTTTCCTGCTCGATGCTCTTGCTGCTGCGTGCCTAAGGTATTGAGGGGGCATATTTAGTTTAGATAGGGAAATAAATGGGGTATAGTGCATTTCTGTAATTATACCTGTGGCTGGTGAAGCAATGGGTATTCTGTTCTATTAAAGCTGGATATTCAGGAGCAAGGGTTGGTCTCCTACTTCGGCATTCCAGCCATTTCGGGGCGCCATATCCCACCCAGCTGACAATAAGCAGTGAAGGAAGCAGAGACAATTAATGTTCAGCGGGAGCGTGGTTTTCTCACATTAGCTCTTATCAGAATTAGCGCTACTGTGTTAAGTCACTTGTTTTTCATTTTGTTTTGTCCTTGCAAGGGAACGGGTCTTGGAACACTGTTGTGTGCTCAGTTCAAGGTTGACAAATGTAATGAGTTGTGCTCTGGACTAGTCGTTTACGTCAGGTAAAGCAGGGGACAGAAAACAGGCATTCTAGGCTTTTTATGTTAAGGCAATTAAGCATTCTTTTGGCTCAGTGCCAGATGGTCTGCAGCATTATTTGATCATGGGCGAGACCGGTGTGGTGGTATTCCATTCAGCAGCACAATTTACAGTTACAAACAATTAGTTGAGAGGCCTGCAAGCACATGCTTGCTTCTATTACGTTTACCAAAAAGGCGGTATGTATCTACTTTACAGCTCTTGGCAAACTTTCCTTTAAGTGCAGTGGATGTAATAGACTGTGTAGTGTGGGCTTCCCTTTGCTCTTGTTTCCTATCTCCTAAACTATGGAATGAATTACAGACAGTTTTGCTGTGGAAAAATTATAGGCCGTAGGCATTTATTTTCTACAGAAAATACACAACCAAAAATTATATAACAACAGTGTGCTTTTGGGCACTTCGTGTCCAGGGTTGGAGATGCCAACCTTCTCCTCAGCAAGTCTTTGTTACCCTTGGGCATGTGTTCCTGGACACGTGGTGCCTACGACTTTCTTCTACCATGTACTGAAGAAAGTACTCAGCGTTCCGGCTCCTCCTTGGTTCGTCTCCTTTTGTATTTGCAGGGTGGGTTGGGTGGAAAAAACGTTTCTTCTCCCCCTTTTCCAGGCCCTAGAAGCTTACCCGAGTGAGGTGAGCTTCTTACCTGGATTGTGCTTTCCCCTTATCCTTGGCCACTACTTATACTTCTCGGCCCTTTTGTTCTTCCCTTGGGGGGCCGGACTTCCACCGCCCCCCCGTGGTTTCCCCTCACACCTTTCCTGGTGTTTGTCGGCGGCTGCCCTGCCCCTCCACTTGGCCGCCCCTCCCCTTGCCCTTTCGCGCCATTTCGCGCCCACCCCGCGCCTTACCCCCCAAGCCCTCCAGGGCCTGGGGCATAGGCTGTGTAGTGTGGGCTTCCCTTTGCTCTTGTTTCCTATCTCCTAAACTATGGAATGAATTACAGACAGTTTTGTTGTGGAAAAAGTATAGGCCGTAGGCATTTATTTTCTACAGAAAATACACAACCAAAAATTATATAACAACAATGTGCTTTTGGGCACTTCGTGTCCAGTGTTGGAGATGTCAACCTTCTCCTCGGCAAGTCTTTGTTACCCTTGGGCATCTGTTCCTGGACACGCGCCGCCACACCTGAGTGGGTGTTGCCCCGGCCGCTCAGGTCCCCCCCAAAAGCGCCTCTACCTACATCCACGCTCCTCTAGGGCCCTGAAGATATTGTCTGAAAAAAAAACCATCCCTTTGCTAGACAGGTGCACCCTGTCTTGATGAAACATCTCAGGGTTGTTTTGTGAAAGCCTGTGCTTTATAAAATGAAGGCCTGTGCTCCTGCAGTATTTCTCCACTGCTTTGTTTAGCTTTCTCCTTGCTGTTTCGATGGCCTGTCTCCGATGTGCCCCATACCAGATTCTACGTGGTATCATTTCTGACAGGAAAATTTCAGTTTTCCACCAGCAGTGTGCTATGCCATGCAGTGACTCACAAATGTTTCTCTGTAATCTTCCCCTATTCGTGCTGACCAGATTGTTGCCCCCGAGGTGTATTACTAGGTACTCGGGCGGGTCTCTGAAGCCGATCAAATCAGACAACCTGTCGTGAATGTCCTCCCAGTGCATCCCCAGCAGGCCCCACCAGGACGTGATTGTCTTCTTGAAATGGAGTCCCTGCTTCACCTCCTCATTCCACCTGCCTGCCCGGGTCCGAACAAGTGCCCCACGATCCATGACGACTTGTAGGGGCCCGTATCTGTTGGAGTGGGGGGAGAGAGGTTCATATTAGTTCCTCCCTTAGATATTTTTTGAAACATTGTGACCTCACTCTCCAATTCTTTTCACACCCTTTGCTCCCAGGCCCCCTGCCCATGCTGACGTGGCTGCTCCTATCCTAAATGAGTGGGTCCAAAATTTTGCTGGATCCCACCCTGCCTTGGCTACTGTTTTCTTTAATACTGCCTGGAACTGATACCTGCTGAGTGCGTTTCCATCCCTGTGTATTAGCAATTGCCCGCCGACCTCCGGTCGGATCTCTAGAAATGCTTGGGTGATGCATTTGGGACAGTGGTCCTTCTCTCTGATGCAGTTGAGGTCTATTGCTCTCCCCTGGTCAGTTTTGGATTTCCTCAACAGTATAGACATACCTTTGGACCCTATGCTAACATCGCTTTTTGCCAGGCCATCCCCTGCTATCGTATTCCGGGCTACTAGCTCCCCTAACCTGAAAGCCCCGTAATATGCTAGGACAAATGCTGCCCTAAATAGAGCTGTCTCATATTCGCTGCTACATATGCCTTGCAATACTTTCAGCAGAACCACCAGTTTCCCAATATTCAGCGGTCTCCTGCTATCGAGCTTCTTTCCTTCCAACTTTGCCCAACCCTTCATCGCATACTTTTTAGCGGGCTGTTTGTTGGATCTGTTACGCCGGCTACTTTTGAGGTGTATGCAACTGTGGCTAAGTGTGCTGCCGCCCAGCTTTTCCTTTTCCCTTTGGCAAATGCCCCTTCCAAGAATTCACACATTTTGGCCGTTGTAACTTTACCCACATCTTGTACTCCCGTTCCCAGCGATACATTATTCACATGCTTTCCGTATTGCTTACCCGTTTTGTAAGTTAGGGCGTTCCTGGCCAGTTTTTCTATGACTCGTACTGGTTCCTGTGGCTTTTCCTTTTCTTTTGAGTTAACCTTGTGGTTAACTGTTCCTTCTCCTCCAGAGCTTTCAGTGGAACCCATGCCTTTTTGGTGTGGGCGTTTTTTCCTTTCTCGCGTCCGGCCTCAGCTCCCTGAACTTGTCCCACTGAAAACGAGACAATGCGTCAGCCACCACATTTGTTTCTCCAGCTATGTGCCTTGCCTTTATGCATACATTGTTTTTCAGGCATTCTAGGGTGATGGCTCTCATCAATTCCAGTACCAATGGGCATGATGCGCTCCCTTTGTTTAACACATGCACCACTGCCATGTTATCAAACCAAACTGCCATCTCCTTGTTAATTAGCTCTTTTTCCCATGCGCACAATGCTACCCAAATTAGAAAAAACTCCAGCAGCGTGATATTTCTTGTCCACGCTGCCTCCTGCCATGACCTTGGCCATTTCTCTGCGCACCACTCTTTTCCTAGTATTGCCCCAAAGCCAAAACCTCCGGCTGCATCTGTGAACAACACTCTTTTTTTCCTCCTTGTTGATCGGCGAACGCCAGATCACTGACCCATTAAATGACCTCAGGAATTCTCCCCATACTTCCATGTCCTTTTTGATTCCCCCCTCCTATCCTGACTCTGTGGTGTCCCATCTAAGCCCCTCTTGTCCTCATCTCAATGCTCCTTTGAAAAATGTTTCCTTGTGGTATGATCCTTCCTGCAAAGTTTAAAAGTTTAGTTTTCCCGCTAATGCTTGTAATTCCTTCACAGTGGCCTTGTTCCTCCCTTTTAGGTCATTGTTTGTTTTCAACAGGTCTGCCACTTTATCCTCTGGGATCCGGCATACTCCCTCCCTTGAGTCAATTTCTATCCCCAAAAACTGTATTGTCTGGGTTGGGCCCATTGTTTTTCCCCCTGCCAGCGGGAAACCCCATTTGTTTGTCAGCTCTACAAATTTGTTTAAAGCGGCCTTGCACAGACTTGTCCCTTGAGGTCCTACAAATAAAAAATCGTCCAGGTAATGGACCACCCTGGCCTCCTCCATCTCCTTGGTGAGTGCCCACTGCATGAATGAGCTCACTCTTTCAAAATAAGCACACAAGATGGCACATCCCATGGGGAGGCATTTGTCAATAAAATATTCTCCATCACATTGCATGCACAGCCATTTCTGTGACTCCTTGTTGACAGGTAAAAGTCTAAAAGCTGATTTTATATCAGCCTTTGCCATCCATGCCCCTCTGCCTGCCTTCCTGACTACTTCCACTGCCGCTTGAAAATCAGAGTAAGTTACGGTTGCCTCCATTTGTGGGATGCCATCATTTACCGATTCCCCGGGGGGGGTATGAAAGATAGTGAATAAGTCTGAATTCCCCTTTTTCCTTTTTCGGGACTAGCCCCAAAGGTGAGCATATGTAGTATTTAAATGGCAGGGATGTGTAAGGGCCCCCAATCCTACCCAGCTCCACTTCTTTCTTGATTTTCTCACTTACTATCCCTGTTTTCCATAGCTGACTTCAAGTTTTTTGGGATGTTCTGTGACCCTTGTCCTGTAAACGGAATGTTGAAACCTTCCTGAAAACCCCTTCTAATCACATTGGCAGCTTCTTGGTCTGGAAATGTGTGGAGCCACCTTTTCATTTTTTCAATCTTGACTGGTGTGGCCCCCTTCTCACCCCAGCCCCTATTCCCGCTTCTCATTGCTTCTATTGCTGTTTGTCGTTGCCCTGGTGCACTTGGTGCTGCTATGGTCTCCCCTACATTTCTCGCATTTATGGCTAAATTTGCACTTCCTACCCCAGCTGCATGCTACCGCATTTTCGAAATTCCGGCATTGCGCTGACTCTGCCCGTGTTGACCAAGTATTACCCCTGCCGCCCCCCTGGGCCAGTGGTGGGATGCTGCTCTGCCAACTTCTCTGTGAGCTATATCGTCTATTCCGAAAATTCTGATCCCTTGATCTGTCATAGCTGTTTTCGTACCTCCTGTTATTATACCTGTAATCATTTTTATACTCGTTCTGCCAATATTGCTTTTTCTGTTGCCCTCCTGAACTCTGCTCCCTGGCGTCCCATTTCTCTTTTAATACGTTAAATATGTACAGGTTAAAGTTTTCTTCATCCCAACCTATGTCCGGGAAGCAGTCCATTTCCTTTCTAAACTCGTGGTCGTATTCTTTCCATGCATCCCCCCCGAATGCTTTGTACACCTTCAAAACCCTCTGCGGATATGTGACTAATGCTACCCCGTCCTCTGGATATTTCTGTAATATAATAGTAGACCTTATTTGGAAAGCTGCTACCCAGTTTTCAAAACTCCTCACCACCGTCACTCTCCTTAATAACCCTTTCTCATTCTCTTTCATGTCTTCTACTGACACTTTCAGCACCCTCTTTTGGCATTCTAGCAGAGAAAAGATGTCAATGAACTCCTTTCTCCAGATTTTCTCTTTAACCTTGTCATTTATGTACCATGCCATTGCTTTCATAGACCGACCCTGTGCATCCTTTCCCATTGTTGGCCTGCCATATTTTGTCATGGCTGGCCCTCTTTCCTTGCCTGCTGTGGCTGTGGTACCTACCCTTGGTGAGTCCACCCCCTGAGGGGTGCTTCCTGCCAGTGATATTGGTGTGGGTACTGTGGGTGCCACTGGTGTGTTGGTGGAACTCCCTGAGGACTGGGTCCCGGCGGGACCCCTTGTGGACCGGCACCATTGGTGCCCTTTGAGGGGTGGGGACCAGGTATCTACCGGTACTGGCCCCGTCCCCCCTGTGCCTTTTCCTGCTCTCTCTAGCCCGGAGCCCTCCACTTCTCCCTGCTTACTACCCCTTTCCATATCACCCATGCCTTCAGGTGGTCCCTCTCCTCATCATCGCTGCTTTCTATTTCTGTCGTTGAATCCCCCTGTTCCTCTCTGTACCTTTTTTGCTTTCCTTCCCCCCTGTCACTGGTCCTGGGCGACTTACCCATACGAGTGATGCAGGTTTTCAACATATTAACAATTTTCCAATCACTTTTTACAGTACCTTTATTTTTTTCTTTCCTTTTCTTCTTCCTGGGTGCCTCCGTCTGATCTTGGGTCCTTCTTGGCTCTTCTCTTCCCCTCTTCTGTCCTTGTGGTACTGCATCCTCTACTTCGCTGTCGCTGGATTTGTCGATTAACAAAGGCGACATTTCCTTTGCCCTCTCCTCCTTTTGCATGATGTCCAGGACCCATTTGGCCCCATACTCCTTCTCTGTTTTTCTGGCCCATTCACTGAATTCTTTTGCCCTTTTTGCTCTTTCATCTGCCATGCTTCTTGTCTGTATGATTCTTTCTTGCTGTATGTTGCCTCTTCTTCGTGTGGCCTCTTCTTCGCTTTCCCAGTTCTCTGTATCTGCCTTTTGATCCTGGTCCTTTTCAGCAGTCACGTGTGTTTGTGTGTCACGTGTGTTTTTAGTTATATGCTGTTCCTGTGCCTCCCGGGCACCGGCGTGTTAAAAAATGGTGCTGTCTTTTTAAGATTGTGTTGCCCAGCTGGGCCTGCAGTGTCGCAGTGCTGTCTCTTTAAGATTTAGCAGACCCTCTGTCTCTTTAAGATTTAGCAGACCCTTCTTAGCCGGGCCTGTTGTTCCGCTTGTTGCCGCTCCTTTACGAGACCCGTGCTTGCCTAGGCCCTGCCCCCTTTCACCACTCCTTCCTTCAGTTAATCATTGCAGCGCAGCCCAACTTGGTGCCTCTGGGCTGGCCCCTCTCACCGCAAGCCCTCGAGTGTCCGTCCTGGTCCCGGCCGTACAATGCTGCCAGCCCGCTGCTTCCTCTCTTTGTTCCGGGACGCGTCTCGGCTCTTCGTCTGGATCCACACGGAATTTCACCTGCTCAGCTGGCGGTCCTACACGGCAGTCCTCCAGCTGGATTACCGACGTGGCTTGCTGCTCGTCCGGATCCACCTTGCGCTTCTCCTGCTAGGCTGGCGGTCCTTCACGGCAATCCTCCAGCTGGCCACCCTCACTGCTCTTGATTCCGGCTCTGCTCCCGACGAGGCGAAGACCCTCAGCAAAGTAAGTGTTGCTCCTACTCCTTCTCCACGCGGCTAACGCAAGTTTGGCCACACGAGTAGAGGGAAAAAACTTTTCTTCTCCCCCTTTTCCAGGCCCTAGAAGCTTACCCGAGTGAGGAACTGTAAACTGTGCCCTGTGCATTACATTCCGTGTTTCTATTTATTGAAAATGAAAGCAAGAAACTGTTCAAATGGTGTATAGATAGCTGGGTTAGTCCCATTGTTGGGTATTGCACACAGTCATGTGAGTAAGTTAATATAAGTTAATATAATTAAGAAAATGGTGATGAGACCAGAGCTGGAGACATTAAGGGGGCTTGTGATGATGTCTCCTTCCTAGCTGTTAGGGTGTCTGCATTGGTGACTCGTGGTCTCAGGCCTCAGCACTCGCTATGTAATGTGGGGCCCAGTGGCAGTCTGAGGAGACTTCTCTGAAACTTCACAACACTGCGGCCTGCAGTAGGGAAATACTTGCTTGAATCCACTTACAATAATGTGTCTGTGTGGACCCATGGAATTCTCATAGTGACAATGGGAAGTCGGAATTTACCAAACAGTCTCCAGCAAGACATCTCTTCCACGGCTGCGGCAACCCATTTTATGAACTCTTCTTATGCTCTCCCACGTGCATGTGTGAGAATGAGAATTCAAAATTGGAGGACTGTACACACAAATGATTTCTTCAGATCCTTACAGCCTTATCACTATCAAAAACCAACGTATTATCAGGTATGGTATCCAGTTAAATTATCGAAAAAATATTTTCCACATGACATTTTGTCGTAAAAAAATTGCCGAAAAAAAGAATGTTTTATTTTTCTTTTATATGTTTTTTTTGTTTCGCGGGTAAAAAAAGTGTTTATATAAAAAAAAAGGGGGTGGAGGGGGGATCCGACAAAATGGCATTTCGAAAATATTGCATTCGAAAAAGTCACTAGGAACCATC
Organism: Ambystoma mexicanum; assembly: GCF_040938575.1. NCBI lineage: Eukaryota > Metazoa > Chordata > Amphibia > Caudata > Ambystomatidae > Ambystoma > Ambystoma mexicanum. The sequence continues at coordinate 249,128,103 of NC_090926.1, read as the reverse complement.
AGGTACATGTGAATCTCGTTGGAAGAATTTGGGTCCTTGGGGAACGAAAGCCCTATGGAAGCCTAGGTAGAGTTGCAGGTAGGGTGGGCAGCAGAGAGTGGTGGATAGGAGAATGTGTAGGTTCAGAGAGAGAGATTAGAAGAGGTTAAGTTGCAGGAACAGGTGGTGGCGCAAAAGAAATGGGTGGAAGAGGACGTGTCAGTTCAGAAGGAGCTCAAGGTGTAGGAAGAAAAGGAGGTGAAGAAGAGGCTGAAAGTGCAAGAGGAGATGGAGGTGCAGAAGCAGTTGATGGGGCACTAGGAGGTACAGGTGTAGAAGCTTTTCAAGGGGCAATATGAGGTACAGGTGCAGAATCAGTTGAAGGGGCACTAGGAGGTACAGGTGTAGAAGCAGTAGAAGGGGCAATATGAGGTACAGGTGTAGAAGTAGTTGAAGGAGCAGAAGGAGGTACGGGTGTAGAGGCAGTTGAAGGGGCAGTAGGAGGTACAGGTGTTGAAGCAGTTGAAGGGGCAATATGAGGTACAGGTGTTGAAGCAGTTGAAGGGGCAATATGAGGTACAGGTGTAGAAGTAGTTGAAGGAGCAGAAGGAGGTACGGGTGTAGAGGCAGTTGAAGGGGCAGTAGGAGGTACAGGTGTTGAAGCAGTTGAAGGGGCAATATGAGGTACAGGTGTTGAAGCAGTTGAAGGGGCAATATGAGGTACAGGTGTAGAAGTAGTTGAAGGAGCAGAAGGAGGTACGGGTGTAGAGGCAGTTGAAGGGGCAGTAGGAGGTACAGGTGTTGAAGCAGTTGAAGGGGCAATATGAGGTACAGGTGTTGAAGCAGTTGAAGGGGCAATATGAGGTACAGGTGTAGGAGTTGAATGAGAAGGATGAGGGGAGAAAACAGCAGGCAGGTGAAAGAGCTGAGAATTGGGGAGAGTGCAAAAGTAGTCAAAAGAAGGGAAGAACGAGGTGGTGGGGAGTAGGCAAGAGTGGTTAGAGGAGGAAAAGAAGTGGAGATAGAGAAAAAGTAAAAGAATCTAAGGAGGGGAGGGAAGAGACGCCTAATAACACAGAGAAAAGGCCAGCAGTTGTAGTAGTAGATAAGGAGCAGGATGCAAGCTGGGATGATGGTGGCAAGTCCCTTGAAGGTGCAAGGACTGTGACATCTAGAAAGTAAGACAACACCAGTCTGTGCATTGTCTGGGAGGAGTGGGAGAAGGAGAAAAGCATGTGGCAGAACATTGAAGAGGTTAATCAACAGCCAGCACAAGGGCAAGAGGCAAGGCTTGGCAACCCTACTCCAGCCATAGTCCACCAAGAAAAGAAACAGCCAGCAACCAGAGCAACTGTCTTCAAAGCATATATACCCGAGACTGTGAGTGACTCCGCAGAGAGACCCAGAAAGATTTTGCATGAAGAAACATTTCACTGTCAGAAGCCTTTTCATGCCTTTCATACCTTTTTGAATCGCCCAAGACAATGCAAAGCCCTATTAAAATGTTTCTGAACTAAGTTAATGAGTTGCTTCCTCTTTTGAATCCACTCACTTGGCTTTACGGTATTCTCCTTTTACTGATCGCATAAACTGTCCTAGTGTAACTGGCAAATAGAAGCCCTGCTCCAGTCTAGTATGCTCTGGCGATTTGCTCTGGATCTAATGCTCAGAGCTTGAGCATATGGTAGAAAGCCTGTTATGCGTCTTAACACAGCTCGCTGCACACAATCAGCCTGCACCTCGGTCCGCGTTGAACTGGGTGGAGATGCTGGAATCCCTTTGGGTTCAATCTCTTTTTTACACTTGTAAAAACCAGGCAAAATACATCCACATTTATAGTTACTGCCAGCTTCTCTCCCAGAATTCCCCCAGGTCTGAAGTCATATGTGAGACTTCCTGTGCCTCTATCTGCATTTGACTACCATGGCTGTGTGCACCAGGCTCGCGTGCATAGTTGCAGTGCAGTGGCAGCTGAATACAAAGGAAAACAAGGTAGTACACATTACTTCCTTAATCATAGTGAGCACCTGGCCCCCTTTTCTTATGCCAGTTACCTAAGATAAACCGGCAATGGAAGGTGAGGTAAAGGTCGGAGGGAAGTTGCCCAAATACCTTTAAAGAACCAGCTAACTCGACCTCTCCTTTGTTGTTAACCTCGTCAAGCACACAGAAATAGAAGCAACTTCATCATCTAAATTATGATTGAGTAATAGATTCAATGATACTTCATGTCACAATCCCCCAGAATTCTGTATGCCCAGGCTTTAATTCCTGTAACCATAAAGAAGTGAAAGGAATCTGTCTAGAACAAATCGATTGACAGATTTTGTTGTGTGACATAATGAAAAGAAACCACATCCCCTTTGTTGCCACATCGGCAATGTCCCATGGGATCAATCAAATGTAAAGACTATCTATATGATAGGCCCCGATGGAAATGTTACACTTTTATTAGTTACGGACAATTTCACATGTTAACTTGGCACATGGATGTTGAAACATGTGAGAAGAAGGATGGTCCCTGTTCCCCCCAGATGTTATGGGTCTCCTACGCCCCTGGCTAGGCTGTAAGTGAATGGGAGAAACTTGCATAAAAGGCGAGGTCTTTTGCAAGGAAGGCAGAGTTGACCACTGGATGAAGGAAGCGAATATGAAACTGGAAGAGAAGCTTGCTGCACCCTCTTGGACCGTTGGTTTCCCCGGTGAAGCCCTGCTGGTGTGCTGAAGCTCCAAATTTGACATCGACTAAAAAAGCCCGGAATGGACGACTTTTTCCCTTGGGTTGGTGCGACAAACTGACCCCAAGACGAACTTGACTGGAACCCCTCTCCCTGCTGGTTCGACTTCTTTGCTGCTGCTGGAACCGAGTGCCATGGGACAGGAACACCAGAATCCAGTGCATCATTTTTAAGCCCGACCCAAGCTCCATGGAGATCCTCCGAACTCCCTAGAAGCAGGACTTTCCAAGCCAGAGCCACCTCAACAAAGTGCTGGACCCCAGAAGCAAGGAGAGCCCACAAGGTGTCCAAGAACTGTGGTGGTGCTATTTGTGAGTAGCTGAAACGGCAAAGTGCTGCTGATCTGGAGTAAGTCCATTGCTACCGCTGACCTCCAACCCGTAGTGCAGGAGTCCCCAGACGTCCTCCCTCTTGTCCCCATGGCTGAGGCCCAGGAACAACATGATCTGCAGGACTACAACAGGAACAGAAGCCAGCTGGAACCTTTTCTACAGACTCAAGGTACTGTGAGTACCTCTTGTTGTGTGTAGCTTGCTTGCTCTCACTGGAGACTTGCATTGACTGCAGAGTTGCTTGCAGCTTTGCTTTTCACAAGCTTCCCAGCTTTTGGCCCAACAGTGATTCTTTTTACAACAAAACTCTCATTAACATTGTGCAATTCTTTTGTGCTATTTTCAAGAAGTGCCGCAGCTCCCCTAGACTTTGCTCAATTGACATTGGCTGTCTGGACTCCCTGAAGGCTCTTCTTACCCTCTGACTTTGTGTTTATTAGCCCCTGAAAAAGTCATACATAAATTACTTGTATAGCTAGGTAAGGGTTAACCTATATTTCATTGGGGGATTGTGAAGTGCTTACCTGTTTGGGGAAACCTGTTAACCTTTGTTGCCTTCCCTAACCTATTCCTTTTTCCACAACCTCAGTATTGCATTAAGTGTAAACGTGATATATCAATGTCCACAGTGTCCTAGCAATTGAAGTCATCTCAGGGTGTAGGAAGTGTGTGTGTGACCTCCCAAAAGGGTATCTACTTACTTACTGAAACTGAAGGAGTGCATTTTAAGTGTATTTTATTGTTGCATATTGCCCTTTCTAAAGAAGGCTTATTTTAAAACTGACAGTTACATTAATCAATAATTATATTAATAAGAAACCTTGAGTATAAGTGTTATTCGAATACCTGTCACTATGAATCTCTATGTTACACCTCTACAGCTCACATTGACCCCTCTTGAGATAAGTCTGGCAGTTCAGTCACTCTACCAACTTGTGTAGTACAGACCTATACCAAAGGTTGGGTTGCCTATTGCCAAGAGGGCAAGGCTGGTGTAGTCTCCCACAGGGTTACTACATACAATATTGTCTAACAACAAGGAACACACTTTCTCTGTTTTTATTTGAGGTATGTTTATGGACGTCCATCAGGAAAGCAAGGGCTCTGTGATTTATCCTCCAAGGCCTTTCAAACAGAGTTCAGAAGGACCACGGTACTTCATGCCTTGTCCTTCAAGTCATCGCTACTGAAGTTCAGAAGGAACACCCTTTCTCAGTTTGTCTTACAGGTATGTGTGCGCTAGTCGAGCAAGAAAACAAGGGCTTTGTGTTTCATCCTCCAAGGCCTTTCAACCAGAGTTCAGAAGGACCACAGTAATGTATGCCTTGTCCTTGAAGTCCTCACTACTGCAGTTCAGAAGGAACACACTTTCTCTTTTCTCTGTTTTTCTTTGAGGTATGTGTACATACGTCCAGAAGGAAAGCAAGGGATTTGTGTTTTATCCTCCAAGGCGTCCAACCAGGGTTCAGAAGGACCATGGTACTCTATGCCTTGTCCTTCAAGTCATTACTACTGCAGTTCATAAGGAACACACTATCTCAGTTTTTCTTTCAGGTATGCGTATGGAAGTCCACAGGAAAGCAAGGGCTTTGTGTCTTATCCTCCAAGGTCTTTCAACCAGAGTTCAGAAGGACCACAGTACTTTATGCCTTGTCCTTAAAGTCATTACTACTGCAGTTCATAAGGAACACACTATCTCTGTTTTTCTTTCAGGTATGCGTATGGAAGTCCACAGGAAAGCAAGGGCTTTGTGTCTTATCCTCCAAGGTCTTTCAACCAGAGTTCAGAAGGACCACAGTACTTTATGCCTTGTCCTTAAAGTCATCACTACTGTAGTTCAGAAGGAACACACTTTCTCTGTTTTTCTTCCAGGTATTCACACGGACGTCCATCAAGAAGGCAAGGGCTTGGACGTGTTGTATCCTCTAAGCCTAAGGCCTTTCAACAAGAGTTCAGAAGGACCATGGTACTTTGTGTCTTGTCCTGAAAGTCTTTGCTGCTGAACAGCTGAAGTTCAGAAGGCACACACGTGTTATCTGTTTTCCTTCCAGGGAAGCACAGAAGGAAAGCAGGGGTTGGGTGTCTTATCTGCCCAGAGGTTTTCAACCACCATTCAGGACCATGGCATGTATACATTCTCCTCCAACCCATCACTTCTGCAGTTCAGAAGGCACACACGTTTTTATTATCCTTTGTTATTTTAGAGAAGTTCAGAAGGAAATCAAAGGGTTTGTGTCACATCCTTCAAAGCATCTCTCCCTGAGTTGGGGTGCAGAAGAGGACTCGGGTTCAGTGGTCTTGGGGCTAAAACCAATACAGTTCAGCAGGCGCGGCCGTTTGATGTGTGATATTGGTTTGGGATTTGCGAAGACATTTCCGGAAGCCATGCTTCAAGGCATGACAGTCAAAGTTCTGAAGCGCAAGAACACTGGACGTACACTATGTAAAAATAGGAAGCAGCTTATTAGCGAGCGGGAGAGGGAAAAGCACGAGGCAGCGCGGCGAGATGAAAAGGCTGTCGGGGGAGGCCTTTGTTCAGGCGGCTGACGATCCGCCACAACAAGGAGCGAGAGATCAGACGGAATAAACAAGGAGGCGCTTTGAGCTGATCAGGGCCCCTCCGTGGGCCGTGAAGAGACACAGGGGGAGGCGGGAGAAGGCGGGCAGGTGCTAGAGATGCTGATGTCAGTGTTATCGATGCCTGCAATATCGACCTGCATCCCCCCGAGAAAGGGAAATGAATTAATGCACTAATAGGACTTAAAAGGGAAGCGGCGGCGAGGGACCACGCCACTGAGAGAGAAGCACGCCGCGCGCCTGCAATAGAGGGAGGGGGGGAGGGGTAGGGGGGGTGCGAGGCCGGGAATATGTGGGGTGGTGGGAAAGGGTGGGGGGAGGCTGTGGTCTGGGAGAAGAGATCCTGAGCCACCGGATGCAAGTGATAACCACTCACATATTATCACAGGGCCCAGGGTCTGATGCGCCAGTCACTCGGAGACTGGAGGGGTCGCCCAGGGCCACTCCATAATGTAGACCAAGAATCTGCCAGCTAGTGAAATAGCCTGGAGATAATCGTGGTTAACCCTCGTTAAGGTCAGATCCTCGAATCCCATCAGGGGCTGACTCCTCCTTTCACCCTTCAGCAGGTAGATTTGATATGATAGGTTATTTATATATCGCGCTTAATACCCAGAGGTTTCTAATCGCGCGGACCCGGGATCGAACCGGTGTTGCTCCATGTTCTCTTGCTTCCAAGGCAAGCACGTCTTCCTGAGCAGTGTTTATTCAACAACACAGAAACATTGCACCAGTGCAAGTGCAAAATTGCACGGTATTAGCACTAGGGAAAAGTTTGCACTATTTTAAAAACACTGGGACATATTAGAAAACTATTGCACCATGACAAGTGCAGTTTGGCATAAGCACCAGGGCAAAAATTGCCCTATGACGATGCTTTACTGGAACAGGGAAAAAATGCATCGAAAATGTACCTGTTTTGCCATAGAGCAATGTTTGCCCTGGTGCTTATGCCAAACTGCACTTGTCACGGTGCAATAGCTTTCTAATATGTCCCAGGGTTCTTAAAATAGGTCAAACTTTGCCCTAGTGCTAATACTGTGCAACTTTGCTCTTGCACCTAGAGGTGGGTGAGACTGAGACCTGGGCTCAAAGGGTGGCTCCAGTCCGACCTACGTTTCGGGCGATACCCTCCGATGCCACGGGGCCCACCATGGCTTCCCAGTGTCCAGCAGGAAAGCCGAATAAAAAAAAAGCAGGGTAGCTGCGTGGAGGCACACACCACCGCCCGAGCCATGACTTTCTGTCCCACGACCCCGTTTACACGATAGACTGGGGCAGAACAGGGAGTCACCCTGCAGCAGCTCCGACCTACGACCGAGGTAGGCCTGTTGCCCCAGTCCCCTCCATATCTTTGTTTGTATGGGCATTTATTTCCATTTTGCTGGTAAAATGGAAAGAAATACCCAAATATGAAGAAATAAAATCTGCCCTGATGGTTGCTCGAGTGCCTAGAGGGCACCAGGGCCGCGTTTATTTTTTGCTACTTATCTGCATTTCTCTCCATTTTGCCGGCAGAGTGGGCATTATGGAAAGAAATGCACAAAACGTAGAAAAGAAATGCGGCCCTGATGGCGACTCAGGTCACCAGGACCGTGTACATTTGTTTTCCCTTTTCCTGCCTTTCTTACCGCGCTAAAACGCGACAAAAATAAACGCGGCCCTGATGGTGGCTCGTCAGGGCCACGTTGATTTGTTTTCCTTTTTTCTGGGGGAGCCAGGGATTTCATGGGCTCCTAGAGCCAGGCCTGACCCCCAGGCTCGGCCTTGCCTCGGCCCTACCCATGAATTCCATTGCTCCTCCAGCTCTACTTGCACCAGTACAAAGTTTCTGTAATCTGGCCCCTGTTGGCGCAGCTGCAAGACTGACGCAGCAAACACAATAATAGGCAAGTGATTGTCACGTGCGCTCACATTCCGCGTTTCTGGCAGAATCATATGCTGGGAATGGCTTTGCCCTACAACCCCTCGAAACTGAGGACGTGTGTGACCAGGCACTGTCTTGCATGGGTGAATGGGGCATTTCTCGAGCAAAGGCCGTCTTATCCTTAGGTGAACTGCCCGGCCACCATTTAGTTTTTACATGGGATCTACATTTTACCAACAGCCCCCTTTTTTAAATTTTCTACACAGACATGTGATTACTGATGAAAGACTTTGCATTTAGTCAGGGATCGTGACCCATGTATGCATTGTGTTCGGGCCACACGCAGCGGTGGCCGCGGTCAGCCCCGCCGGCCCTGATATGCAGCGCCCATCGGGAGTCGTTACAGATTGGCAAGCCCCCCAAGGTAAGAAACTCTCTGCCTGTTGAAGGGTTCCCCCTTTTTTCAGTTCTAATGCAAAACTTGCCCTATACGCATTAGGATGCATGCCTAACCTCAAGGCTCCATGCATCCATTTGCGAAACCCTGTGGTGGCGCAGGACTCTAAGCCCTTTTTCTCTCTTATCTTTCCAGGCAGGGTTTTCTGACTCTGCCCTGATGAAGGGGGTCTTACAATAAGGTCCCTTTTCCCCATACCACCGAAACGCGGATCACAGCAAGGGGACTAGCCAGGATCCCGGGTTGGACATTCAACATAGCTGAAATTTTACCCCCTGCATGCGTAGGCAGACTCGACAGACCCTATGAGGGTTTTCTTCCAATCCACTAATTAGACCACTTAGATCTCACAAACAAGACTCAGCATTGAAAATGATCAAAGGTTTTCTAACAAGACTTTGAATACAATCTGTCATAATAGATGTCAGGTAGATTGAAAACCTGTTTGTTTTTGTTTTGAATGACATGATTCAGAGAAAGCCCAGTCATAATTTAAGACAAGGGCAGTGTGACTACATTTATTTGAGTTTGCTTTTGTACATGCAATAATTTATGTTTGCTTTTTCCTAAAAGAAAATAACTTTCCTTGTATTTGATAGATTTGTTTCTTTGTACATGCAACAGTTGATGTATACCATTCCCAAGAAGAAGACAAATATTTCCTTTCCCCTTTTTCTTTCTGAATTGTTTAAACGTTATTTAAATACATTCTTTGTTACACATCAGCAATTTTGATCTCTTCTCATCTGAGAGACTTTCTTTTCCTATTCCCTCAACACTGGGTTTCTGCTCACTCTACATTGCTATTTCCTCTCTCTACTTTTCTTATTAAATGCGATTTGAGGAAAACGGTGATGCAATCTGACGCTACCTCAATCCAAAAAGTTTTCGCACCACTTTACTTGGTCTAATTGGAATGTAAATATATTGCTTATTTTCCACAATTGAATAACAATTATAATAATAACACCTCTTAGACGTCACGACATGTGTGTTGTTGTTTTTTGTTTTTTGCCCAAATCATACATTTAATAAAGTAACCGAGATCTGATTCAGTCAAGATCCGCGATAAGAGACTCCACCCATTTAGCATAATTCACAGGGTGGGAGTACCGCTTTTCCTGCAGCATATTATTCCTTGGTGTTCATATATTACAGGGGCCCAGCTGCTAGTCCTAAAAAGGGCACCCCAACTCTAATTTTTTGTTATGACGAACAGAAAGAAAAGCAATTAGAGGGAGAAAAAGACATGCCATGAAGGGCTCATCGGCTCATCGGCAAATGATGCCACAGTGGGTCTCAAAACCTAACCAGACACCATCAAACAAAGGGACACTCCCCAATCCATTTGGTTAGTAAATCATAGGCAATCCGGCTGATGCTGAGAACATCACAGGGGTCACTTGAGGCGTGGCAGCACCAAACACAGTAAGCATAGCGGGGCTAACCCCTACAATGGCCCCCTACATAGCAACAGTAATGCATAATATCTCATAGTCTATTGACCCAGTGAAATGAGACAGAGACCTTCTGAAAGTTGGAAACATATTACACTTTATTGGAAACATATGTTCGCATTGTTAGAGTCATCCAATCGGGCGGCCCAGCCATGCTCAGGTCTTACGAATGCCTGCCAGCACTGCTCAGGTCTTACGAATGCCTGGCCCAAAACAGTCCTTTTGCGCGTGGCTCTGGCCAACCCCACCTTACAAAGTACCATGTCCAAAAACCTGTGAGCCATCTCACTTCCGCTCTTGCCCTGGTATCCCACTGCCAGTTCAGTCACTCCCATTTGAACAATGGATCAAACCCAAGGCCACTGTATCAGTTGTTGAGGAGTCGCAACCGTCCCTAGTGGTATCAGTGCCCGTGTCACCCCATCCTGGCCTAAGCAGCCAGTGGTTTTAGCTTGCGGAAAACCCGCACAGCGTGCCTCCTTCTCTGGGACCACCCTTGTAACTCCGCCTGCGACAGAAAAAATAATTTGAAAAATTGCTATAATCACCTTTACAAAAAAATTGGTTAACATGCATCAGGCATTTAAAGTACATTGGCTACAAACCACATTAGACCATACCCTCCTAGAGACCCAATTCCTCTCAATTTATTCCTACAGCTTGGGTGGGAGGGTGGTTGCTGAAGCCTGGGCTGGGCTGGAATAGAGACTCGGCTCTCTCAGCCGAGACTATTTATGCGCCCCCGAGGGACCAGCCATTTCCTGCCTGACCCCCGCCGGAACAGGCGCTATGCCCCCTCAGAGAATCAGCTAGTCGATAGAGGGGGTGGCCGGAGGGGCAGCCCGCTATGCCAGCTAACCATCTAGCGCCCCGTCTGTGGGCTGGTGCACCTGCTGAACAAGGCCTGTTGCAGTATGCAATAATGTAGGGTGATGAGACATCCCGGTTTTGCCAGGATTGTCCCGAAATTGGGCACACTGTCCACCTGTTGCGAGAGTTTTTTTAATTTGGAAAGCTCTGGCTGTATAAGTCGTGGCATTGGTTCTACCTCATTTCATCACAAGTCATTTTTACGACTGTTGCTTTTACGAATACATTCTGCCGAAGAAAGTATCAATATTTTTTTTTGTTCATTTTTGGGGTGTTTCTGCCCCAAGCTCCCCTCCCTCACCTATTGATAACTATTCCTGACACCCCCAACCCCTTATCTGCCCTTTCACCCCCCAAAAAGTTCGATGACTTTTTTAGTAATAGTGTACTCGTAAAAATGGCAGTCGTGAAAAAGACTGTCGATGAAACAACGGTATACCACAACATCTGACTCACAAACAATTATGAACCAAATAGCCTATAGCTTGGTAATCATAAATAAAGTTGTAAGCCACCAGGGGCAGGGTCGAACTCTCAGCTTTTCATTTAACAAGCATATGCATGAACTGCTTGCAAGCGCACAAAGACCATTGGCCAAATGGGGCGGTACTCGCCCTCCCCAACACCCCAATATTCTGGGTTATGTTGACTTGATCTCGCCTAGGGCTGCCAGCAGACAGGACACAGATGATACACGGTGCCTGGGCTGCACTGCTAAGGAAGGTCCCACAATTGCTTCTATAAAGCATTTCATGGTTAGCAACTGTGCAATTGTTTGCATACACTTTTAGATAACTGAAATCATGATAGGTTCAGCACTTGTAGGCCATTGGAGTGCAGAAGGCACCCCATCTTCAAGTTCCTGGTTTCAGATGTGAAGGGGGAGCTATGGCTGCTTTTAACACTGAAGCTTCACTGGAAGTGTCTCACTAGTGTAGAGGAGCAGCTGAATGCCTCTGCCGGAAGTCCTGCCCCCATCCTTCCTATATGCTGGGAGCCAGACGTTGCGACATGCATGACACCAGTGATCGTGCCTATTCCATGAAGAGCCTTTCGAGAAAAGGTATCCATTGAGAGGACCCTATATGATGTATCCCCGTAGAGATGACAATCTCTTGGAGGAAATCCAGAAGGAATATGAAATGGTGACGTCACAAGAAGCAAGCATGACGCACTGAGAAGAGTGGCTAAAGAAGAAGATGTATAGACTTTATGGAATCTGATGACGAAACAAAGCATTGAGTAAACGTTCATATGCGGAATGAAGATTGCACGTGTGAAGAGCACTGCAGAAAATGCAAGTCGTTCAACAATTGTACATATGCAGCAACGCAAGTAGACTAAGTAATCTTAAAGGCTGGCTATATGTAGTGAATGGACTGCAGGTGGGGCCGCCATTGTATAGAAACTGGACATCAGTGTCACATGTTTAGTAAGCTTGGACCCGAAGAAGGAAGGATCGAAAAAGCTGTGTCGGAGCAACATGAAGCTAAAAGCATGGAAAGGCCTGGAAGAGCTGTCTGGCCTGGTGTCAAAGGATGAAGTAGCTAAGAACTGGTTATCTATCTGAAGAACAGTAACCGTGAGACACTGAATCGCATCATTTTACGGTACAAGGAAAGAACACCATGAGTGTCAAGTTTGTTAATTAAAAACAATTAAATGCTGCAAAACATGCCGAAATATGGCCTCCTGTCATGTGAGGATGGAAATAGAAGGTCGACATGCAGCTCTAAACTTGACATAGCGTGTGCCTATACTCCCTTTAATTCCCAGGAGCAAGATACTTTGCAAGGCCAAGTTCAAAGACAATCTGAATTGCAGAAGGCATGAGCAATGAGAGATGTTGGGCTAATTGGGTGGTGAGACATGGTTAAAGTCCACTCACTGGCACCTGGGGTACCAGCTTACGTGCTGCTAGTGAGCCAAATGTTCCAGAAGGGTACAAGCATGCCAACCAATTATAGAGGACCATATAACGAAAGGCCGTATATGTTGAGAGCCAATAGTATACTGTGTACCTAATAACTAATGAGGATGACTTGCACTAGGGATGGGCATGGGTTGTCAACCTGACTTTAGAGACCTAATCACAACCCGTCCCTATATAGAAAGTATACTTAGATGTTCCCTTTGAGTGTATCACAACCCCCCATAGGTTTCTCTTTTTTGCTATGACATCATGTATGACACATTTTTGCTATATAAATGTTGTTTTTGATTAAATGCTTTGAGAGAACTTACGCAAACGTCCGTTGATGTCCGTTGTAACTCCCTGTTTTAGACAATTGATAATAAAACAGTCGGAGGAGACTTTTTGCTAACTTCCTGGGTCAGTCTTATTTGGAGTAAGAGTTATTCTGCATCCCATCCATGCATGACGTATTACTGATTTAAGGACCCCCCGGGTTCATGTGGTAGCAGAGGATGGTTTTATAGAAGACCCATCGACCTGTCTGAACTCCAGTGTTTCGGATGATCGGACATCTTCCGCCATCTAGCCGGAAGATCGCAGGTTTTCCTGTGGAGATCGGCCTATTAGAAAACTTGCAAGTAAAATCGAGACAGTAGGCAGTGTCCCTCTTTGACAAAATCCCTACCTGGTTTCCATAGGTGCTTTGCGGGCGGAATGTCCAAAGTGGTTGATTGGATGATGAGACTGAACCCATAGACATGGGTTCTTTAAGACGAGGCAGCAATATGTAGCGATGGATGGGGATGCAGAACTTACTCATACATCAATAATCAAACTGACTCAGGAGGTTGGCAAAACTTAATACTGTTTTATTTGCAATTGTCTAAAGCAAGGAGTTATAACAGTCATCAACGGACATCGCATAGGTGCTTGGGGGGATCGGCCTGGTCATGCCTCCCTACCCAATTAGCCCAACATCTGTCATCACTCTTGCGGTGTGCCATTCAATTAAGGTTTTGAACTTGACATTGGAGAAGCTCTCTGTGCCTGAAAATGAAAGGGAGTGTGGCATGGTTTTATCTTCTGGTTTCGGTGTAGCTCGACCCAAAGTCTATTTCGATCTGACCATGTGAGTGGAGACCACGTTTTTGAGCTCTTCACTGCATATAATACTATTAAATGATGAACTCTTGACGCCTTCAGTGTTTTTTCATTGCACCTCAAACAGAAGCTTCTTTCTTTCTCACGTACATGTAACTACTTGACAGACAACCAGGCTCACTCTGGCCTCGACTCTTGGTGCTGGGCCAGCCAGCTTTTCTTGGATTCTCCTTCACCAATAGCTATTTTCAAACTGCACCACACTGAAACCCTTTCCATTAACAGGGTTCAAGCCTTGCTGAAGTACATCGTGGAACATCCAAGTTCTATACATTCTTATGTATATACGTTGGCACATCGCCGCAATCTATTCACTACGTAACCAGCCTCAAGATAACTTTGTCTGCTTGCATTACAGCATCTGTACAATTGTAAATTGACATTGCATTTTCTTCAGCGTTTCTTTGCATGGGCATCTTCATTTCGAGCCCGAAATGCTGCTCATCTTTGACACCTTCTCTTCAGATCCTATAGAATGTCCATGTTCTTTTGTCTTGTGTAACTTTTCAGGGAGCATCAGTTTTGCTTCGCATGACCTCACCAGTCTTCTTTCTCGCTCATTTTCACACTTATTCCAGGACTCTGTCCAGAAGACCATCATTTCTTTGTGAATGCATATAGGGTTTTCTCAATGGATATCTTGTTTCAAGAATTCTATGTGGTACAGGCATCCTCACTGGTACGGCATGTGTCGCAATTTCCGGGTCCCAACATATAGGCAACATGGGTGCGGAGCTTCTGGTAGGGGTGTTTGGCTCTTCCTCTACACTCCCCTGCCCTCTGGGCGATTCATCGACCACTCTCTCATCAATCTTCACATCAAGACATCCTCGTCTGAAGAAATGCTTCTTTGGAGTCCATATCTTTATGACTCCTTTCAGGCACCGCATGGATTTCACATGCTCATCAACACTCCAGGTCATAAGACTGCATTGTCCATTGGGACTGCAGTAAATTCATCTTCTCACATACATCTTGTGGTTCTTTAGATACAGGAACTTCGTTCCCTCAGGTGCATGAATACTGGCTTTTACGTAGTCTCTGATTTCTTCATCTGTTAGCTCTTTAGTTTCGAATCCCGATTCGACATCAATCACAATCTTCTTTCCTACTGCCTTCTTCGCAGTCTTCTTGCATTGTGTGATTATTATCCTGATCACACAGAACCCAAACATGACCATCACCAACAGGGCTCCAAGGAACTTGAAAATGTTCACCATCCATTGTGGAACCCAAGACGCGAACCAGCTGTCATCAGCAATGTCTTCCACTTCATCTTCCATCTTGACGTGTAGGTTTGTTTGTTTGTTTGTTTATTTATTTATATAGTGCAGCCTGGCCCTAAGGCATCAGGGCGCATCGCTTGGTGACAATGACATGATGTTACAAATACATACAGTGTTGGTTGCAGAGACAACATTATGTACAATAATATACAATAATATATAGTAAATAGTTACACAGTTGAGGTTATTTACATATGAATATGGGGTAGTAGGTTAATGGTGGCTTAAACTTCTTTGGAGAGTATACAGGTTTTGGAGTTTTGTCTGAAACGTTGGAAGGACGGTTCTGTTCTGAAGGCCAATAGTAGAGTGTTCCAAAGTTTAGCGGCAAGCACAGGGAAACTGGTGCCACCTGCTCTTTGGAGCTTGAACCTAGGGACTTGCAGACAATGGGTCTCATTACAAGTCAGGCGGAATGGGTTAACGGGCTCCGCTAATGGTGGCGGGCCCGTTAACACCATTCCGCCTGATTACGAGGTCCCCTCGCGGGACCCGGTAAAGATGCCTGGTAAAACCTGGCGTCGTTAAGGGATCCTGCGAGGGGACGAGGAAGCTAACAACGGGCCGGTCATAATCGGCCCGTTGTTAGCTCCCTCTCCCATTCCCATTGAGCCCTATGGGGGCTCAAATGGGAATGGGGAAGGTCCGGGTCCGGGTTCCCAGAGGGAGGAATTACCGGGCCCTCCGAACTCGGAATGGCCCAGTAATTCCCCATTCAGGGAACTCGGTAAAGGAGCCCGGTTTGGCGGCAGCCATTGAGCTAATAGCTCCACTGCAGTTGACTGATGTAGGAGAAGCTGTCCAATGCAAGGCACCGGCAGATGGGCGAGTTGCACCTAGCATAGGTGTTAAAACTCGGAGGCCATTTAAGAATGTTGTTTCGGGTTCCACAATGCGGCGATAATAGCAGAATATACTTCAAAAGCAACTTGAATGCCGCTTTTCAGTGAGAGCAAAGCTGAATATGTTGCTCAATTGCAATTATTGGACCAGATCATGTTGGGTGTATGGGAATGCGCTTTTAGCATTTCTCACCGTGAAATTACATGGAGAATGCTGTTGGAGTCCTCCATCGAGTGCAGGGTGTGTCTCAGGTGGTGGGGAGACAGGGCTCCAGCTCTTCCGTCATCGCTGTAGGCAGGATCGGAAGAATGGCTTAGTTTCTGCGTGAAATAAAGTCAGTTCTCTTAGTATGTGCTGCACACTTAACTGTTGCAATGGCTACCGGGAGTTGTAGTGCCTTAATAAGCCTGTCCAATAATGTGACACGTTGCATTGGAGTGCCGTCTGCTCGGAGGTAGCCCCTCCTTTTCCATCGTGCTAACCCTGCGTGTATGGTTGACGTCACATAGGCGGAGTCACTGTACACTGTTACTTCCTGCCCTGTGTGATTCTTGAGCATGACCAATTCTGCAGCCTTTGCTGAAAAAGGAGACGGTAGTCTCGCACTTGCTACCACTTCAAATTCCCCATTGGCTCTGTGTTTTACCACAGCTGAGCTTGAATGCCTTTCTCCATCAGTTTGATCAATCTAAGAAGAACCACCAATAAAGAGAACCCCCCCAGCTGCTAGAGCATTTTACTTTACTCTCTGGATTTCCTATAGAATTTCTCATAATTTGAGCAATCATGCACTTGCTCATCCACTGCTAGTGGTTCGGCTACAAACGTGGCAGGATTCACCATTTTACACCTGAATATTTTCGTGCTGGGTTTGATATAATCACCTCATAGGCAATAGCTCTTTGAGACATTCGTGTACCATTAGGTTTCTCCAAAACAGCAAACAAAGTAGTCTCAACAAATAACATCATGGAACAGCCCATCACTATGCATGCAGATTTCTCGATAGCGAATGTGGCTGCTGCCAGCGATTGTTCGCAAGGGAAGTGATCCCTCATATCTGGGTCCAAAATCCCAGTGTAATATGCTAAGGGTTTGCACCCCAATTTAGTTCTCTTAGTACTGCTGTCATGACTGTCCCATTTGTGTGCGAGAATAAAAATAACTCCACAGAATAATTGGGAATTCCTAAAACCGAAACTGTACAAATTACCTTTTTTAGTTAATCAAACCCTTCTACCATTTCCTCATTCCATTCAATTTTTTCCTCATTCACCTGTGCCTTCTTCAGGGCCTGCAACAAGGTTTTTGTGTATGAACTATACTCAAATTACCATGCTCTAATATAATTACATAGTGCTAGAAACTGTTACATTTGCTTTATCGTGTGTGGTTTTGATGTTTTCAAGATCGCCTCAGCTCTTTCTGGTGTAATTTTATTTCCTTCATGCGAGATTAACTGTCCTATGTACAACACCTCTTCCTGGCAGTACTGCAACTTCTCTTTATCCACTATATATCCTTTATCTGCTAAAATAATTATTAGCTTAATCGAGTCTCGTCTGCACTCTTCTTCTGTTGTGCTACAGACCAAAATATCATCTACGTATTGTAGCATAACAGTTGGTAAATCAATATTGCTTAGGTCCATCTGCAAGACCCTATGGAAGATCGATGGAGACTCACAGTACGCCTGGGGCAGATGTGTACTTTTCAGCTTAGTGTGACGGAACATGAATGATCTAAGATCTTAGGAATCTTTATGCAACGGGATTGAGAAAAACAAATTTTTCAAGTCAATCACAGTAAAATATCACGCTTCTGGGGGAATTCTGCATAAAATTGTTGCAGGATTTGGAACTAGAGGACACTCTGCCTCTACAGTCTGGTGTATTGGTCTCATGTCCTGAATTAAACACCATGACCCACCCTTTGATTTTTTAATTGGATACACTGTGGTATTACATGGTGACTCTGATGTCACTAATATACCTTGTTCCATCATAGCTGATATAGGGCCTCATCACGACCTCGGCGGTAGCAGTGGCGCTATTAGCGTGGGGGCTATTAGCGCGACCGCCATAGCCCCCGGCGCTAATAGCGCGGGATCACGAGTTGGGCGGACTTGTTAGTCCCCATTCCCCATTGAGCCCATTCGGGAATGCCCCATTCCCCATTGGGCTCAATGGGGAAATTTCACGCTCATACCGCCGGCGGATTTCCCGCCGGCGGTATTAGCGCGAATTCTCGGCGGATTTCACACCACCTCAGAGCTGGTTTGAAATCCGCCGAAGCCCTGATTCGGCGGACCCTTAAATCCGGCGGTAATATTGCTACCGCCGGATTTAAGGGTTACCGCCGAGGTCGTGATGAGGCCCATAGTCTTGAAAATATGCTCATCTGCCTTGTCAAACTGGATATTAAATTATGCCTCCTATTGTAAACGATTGTATGTATATTGGCCTATGCCAAGTTGCATAAAACTGTACGCGAATAACTCTCTGCGGCAAGGTCTTGACCTTAGAAATTGATGTAAGACGCCATCTTGAATCAAACCGCCATTTTAGGTTCTCTTGTTGTGTAAAAGTCACCCTGTACATCAAAATGGTGGACGATGCCATTCCGAACAGAACCTGGTCGACATGACCTCCGTACAGCTAATGTATAACTTGCCTGCAAACACTTGTTACGGTTGTGAACCGAGACCTTGTCCTTGTGTTGACCTGCATGTAAATGGATTACCTGTATCAACGGAACTGATCTATGTGCATACTGATGTATGTATTAGAAGATTGACCTGGCAGAGACCCTAGACCAGTAATACATTCATGGAATGGTTAACCCCGAAGGGGTTGGACAACAGGCTGGAGAAATGTATAAAAGCCTGAATGTCCCAATGTACAGTCTCTCACTGAATACATCGAACCCCGTTGAAGTTCGTTGTGTTGTACTGAGGGCCGATAGCTATCTGACCTGTCATTGACTTTGTCATTGCTTGACCTTAAAATAAAGTACTTTGTATGTTCCTTTGTAACCAGTGTTTTGTGTGTTTCCTTTGGGTTTCCCGGCCTCATATTATCTTTCTCTTTTCACAGCCTCTCGAAACATGAGATACTGCCTTGCTCGAGGTAAAATTGCTCCTTGTTTCAACGTAATTTTAAGTTCTCCTTCCCCGTCATAAGGGCACGCAGTCCATAAAGAAATTGGTACTTTCTCCATATCCTCATCAAAAAATGTGGGACGCTGCCGCACTATCATCATCTTCTGTGGAATTTCTCATCTTTCTGTCCTGATCCAATACGTAAGGCTCATTTTGAACACTACTTCATCATCTCACGGGTCGTGACATCAGTCAGTCTATATCCTTCCCCAATAGTAATCACTGTTCTCCATGGCCTGCCTACATCATCAAATCCTTCGAGCATGGCCAACTCCACTCGCACTATGGCTGCCTGTAATTCCAAAGGAAAAAACTGTGCCATATCTTCGTCCATACGGTATATGTGGCCTGAACAGAAATTCATCAGGTATTCTCATAATCTTGCCCACTAAACTGAGTAACCACATTAACAAAATACGTACCCCATAGTGAAAAACTTCTGACTCTAACGGCGTTCCTCGCAGAGCTATTTGCCCTGTAAATGCCATGATAAATTTACCCACATTAAAATAATATTTTCCTGGTGTTGGGCACACTATGCCTTCATCAGTGAAGGAAACTATCATATTTAGCTTTGTCATAAAAACTCGGCCCAGTATTTTAACTGGTGTCTGCCTTGAATACAACAATGGGACAGACATATCACATTCTCCTATAGAGACTGTCATGAGCAAGTTACTCCAATGTCTACTAGAAAAGGAAAGGATGTTCCTCCTATGGTAACATCAACCCTTGGTCCTCTTGAGGATTTGGAATCACCGATAGTACTGAACACATCACATCAGGTCACCCTGTGAGCTGTCCTATTGTGGGTACATACCTATTTCTGTGCCTGTAAAAGGATTCCCACCCTCAATAGTGACACCCCCTACTCTAGGAGTCAATAATTGTCCTGCCTTGCGCTTTGCTGTATCTGCATGGGTGCGTGCTGCGACTGCCCTTGCGGCGGATTCAATGGTGCTTGCTGTGGTTGCAAAGCCTGTTGTGTTTGTGCTGCTTGTACTTGATACACTGTCTGATCTTGGGTGAACCCGTACCTGCTTTGTGGGATATATGCTGGAGGATAATCTGTCCCCCTTTTGAGAATTGCCCATTCTGTACATACCCTTGGCTCCCATGTGATTGTGCAATGTGTCCTGTCATTCCACATGTCCAACACACAGGAGGGATCTTTCTAATTTGCCCTCCCTGCATGCCTTCATTATCATTCTGCACATTCTGAAAACCACCTTGGTTATTCTGAAAGTTTCCCTGATTATTCTGAAAGCCTCCTCTTCCACAGAAGACTCCCCTGCCTCTTGGCATAAACTGTTCCCTCCTTGATCCAACTGCCATTGATTATTCACTTGCGTCATACCTGCTGTCTGTTGTGATCCTAGCCCTTCTCTGCTAGTCAGCATCGCCCCTTCTAAAGCATATTTCGACAGCTTTTTCTGCACTAGTTTGGCTTCCTCAAGCTTCCTAGCATCTTCTTTCTTTTGGTTTTTCTCTTGCAACAATCAACAATGGTGCACAATTGTCAGCTGTATTTCTGGCCATGGCTTTGCCGCCAAACCCACCAGCTTATTACTGATCTGTCAAACCCTGACACAAAATATGATAGAATACAGGTATTGATTTCCCCCAAGGCTCGCGGGTTTCCAAAGCCCACTGTTCCTGAAAATTCTGAATGTAAGCAAGTGGATCCTCCCCTTCCTGCATCTTGCGTGTCATAATTGCACCTATATTTGATGTATGACGATATTGTACTTTAAGCGCTTGCCAGACTGCCGCTCTGCAATTATTAAACGGCGCTCCATCATGCGCTATGTTCTGTTCTGTGACACCTGAGTATCCTGCTCTCATCCAAATGTTGTCAGCCCTTTCCCCAAGGATAGCCTCTAGAAGACCCTTAATGTCTCATATAGCTAACGTGTTTCCTCCAGTCATTTTTTCCAATTCATAGATCCATTTCCTCCCACCCCCCCTGACGTTGAACTGGGCAGTTTACATCTTGCAGTTTACATCTTAAATTGTCCTTATCCATCTGGGGCCATGGGATATACTGCGGTCTGGCCCCGCCTTTATCTAACAAGGGAAATTGTGAAATCCCAAAATTGCAATCGCTTCCCATTGTCTGCCTATCCATAGTAGGGACAATGGTTCCTGAACACCTTCTTCCTGGTAATGACCTCCGTCTCCTAACATAGGGTGGCTAATTCCCCTCTCACTAAGAGGTCACCTTTTAGGTCGCTCTGGCCGCGCCATAGGCTCTGGTGTCCTTTCTTTAGGCAGGTCCAAATCCAAACACCTCACTTTATCAGTCTGAAAACATCCCGCACGCACCAACAGCCTCCTCCCCACTGAAGGTTTCCCTGTCTTCGTCTGACATATCTTGTCCCCAACTAGTATGGCTGTCATCCTTCTCGTCTCTGTTTAGAGTCAGCCTGTCTGAAGACAGGGCTCTATGCTCGAGACTAAACAGGCCTCCCTCCTTACCACGTGCCTGGGCAATTTCAGATCGATCGTCTTTCTCTTTATTTCTCGTTTCACTTTTTGTCCTCATCTACTGATAAGCCTTCTCGATTCTGTCTCCAATACTTCCTATCTCGAAATTCTCCTCTATGTTTAGTCTAGAGTGTCCTGGCATCGGTTCTTGCTATGGGAGGAACGCCTCTATGTCCTCCCATAGTACTACTGGACTCGGTTCCATTAGCTCTCGATGCGATCAATGTCGCGTACCCTCTGTCTTCTTTTTTGTTCTAATTCCTCATCAACTTCTCTTCATTTCTTTGCTTCCTCCCTAACCCTTTCTTCTTCCTGCTTTTTGGTTCCCTTTTCTCATTTGCCCTATGCACCTCTTAATCTCTGCTTCTTTGCATTCTTTTATCTCTTAATTTCTGTTCTTCCTCTTCTTCTCTTTTCCTGTCTAGTCTATCTCGTTCTTCAATTGCTCTCCGCCTATTGTCATATTTTATTTGCTCTTCCACTCTCTCCTCCTTACATAACTGTTCTTCCTAATACATTTGTTCTCATCTTTGTCTACTCTTTCTTTTATACTCATCTTCTTTCCAGCATTTCTCTCATTCCCTGTGTTTTTTATCTTGCTCATCTTGATCTTCCCCTTGCCGTACTCCCTCGATGCTCTTCCCATCGAGTTTGAGCAATATCTGACCACCCATCCATTTGTTTTCTATGAGCGCTAACTCGTCAGCTTTGTCTTTTTCTCCCTTCCATCTCTTAATTTCTCGTCACTGCTATACGCAGGCAGAACATTTATGGGATTACTGTATCCTGTTGCTGCCTTAAGCTCTCTTAATGGATACAATCCTTCATCTTTCACAATGTCGCCATTTACTTCAGGCGTGGTAGGGGAAGCAGAAGGCTCAACACCCCCCTCTTTACACTGGTTAAGCATCCAGTCTTCAGGAGGTGGGTCTTCCCATTTCGCCTGATACATTTTCCAAAGCTCTAGGCTAGCTAACCTTTTTCCAATTGCAGGTATGTGGTCATGTGTTGCAAAACTGCATTTGACAGTGATCCCCCTTGTGGCCATGGCATGAACATTTTATCTGCCATGCCCTTAACCCATTCTGCACTATATTGCTTAAGCTTGGTTGCGTGTTTTGGCAGCTGTTTGCACAGGTGCAGGAGCGGAGTAACATCCTCCATTATAACAAGTCACAATCGACTGCCAATGCTTACCGTTATTTTACACAGAAAATACTTTTCAGAAAAACAATATAATATGAGAGTGCACCAATCGTCGCCGCTCCAAACCTCTATGTCTCATTTTACTTCAATCTACCTATTCAATCGACACCATTAACAACTAAATAAATAAATAATCTACTCTCAGCCTTTTAAAACAATCTATTATTTGAACTCTTTGACATTTCATCATTTCCTTAATACATACAATACATACAATATACAAATAGACAAACTGGCCGGCCCCAACATATATCTCTTCTCAGAGCTCCTTGCTGCTTATTCTTACCCTTGAAGTTTACTCCGATCGGAGTATACGTTTTCTCCCTTAGCAAACATTATTCGCTCGTGGCCTAAGTATATCCACTTGGATTTTGAAATAACTTCTTCTAGACGTCCCTTGGACGTAGAATTTATGGGCTTAATCTATGGTGCTCCTCGTCGTATATATATACCTCTACCTGATGCTCTTCATCATTTACTAAATACCCCACGAACCCTCTGTTACTTTCTTCCCATTATCACTTTCCCCACGTAACAGGCATACATCGTTTTTTGCCACCTTTCTCAATCTACTCACCATTCGCTTTTGAAATCCTGACCCTTGGGATCGTCTCCTCCTCAACAAGCCACCGTAGCCTTCGGTACGCTCAGCTGTCTGTAGAAATCGGGGGAGGGTGAATTCTGTGAAAGACAGACCCGTCCCACCTGTCCCGTTGTGTCTTGCAAGAAATTATTTTTGCCTGCTATCCACAGGAAGCCTCGTGGTCCTCCAGCTAAATGGCGGAAGACGTCTGATTTTCGAGACCCTTAAAAGCCTACTGGGTCGACGGATCTTTAACCAACCATTCTCTGCTACCATGTGAACCCATAGACATGGGTTCTTTAAGACGAGGCAGCAATACTTAGAGATGGATGGGGATGCAGAACTTACTCATACATCAATAATTAAACTGACTCAGGAAGTTGACAAAATTTAGTACTGTTTTATTTGCAATTGTCTACAACAGGGAGTTACAGTGGACATCAACGGACATGTCATAGTACGATCTCAATGAATTTCATAAAAAACCCAACTTTTATAGTCAAAATGCATCATCATTGACGTCACACTACGTGGCAAACTACAAAAACCTACTTGGGGGTGTGATGGGCTTACAGGAAACATCTAAGTATATGTTCCATACCAACAGGGGTTGTGATTGGGTTTCTAACATCAGGTGCACAACTAAGCCCTCCTCTAATGCAAGTCTTCTTCATCGTCACAAAATACACAACGATTCATTGGTTACACAAACTATAGGGCTCTCTCTTACGTGGCCCTCTATAATTGGTTGACACGCTTGTACCCTTCTGGAATATTCCATACGCTAGCAGCACGCAGGCTGGTACCCCAGGTGCTTGGGGGGTCGGCCTGGTCATGCCTCCCTACCCAATTAACCCAACATCTATCATCACTCTTGCAGTCTGCCATTCAATTAAGGCTTTGAACTTGGCCTTGCAGAAGCTCTCTGTGCCTGAGAATTAAAGGGAGTGTGGCATGGTTTTCAGGCCGATTCATGGAATTAATGTGCGCTGAAATTTTCGGCGCATGCGTGCGAAAGCGTGCGAAAGTGTACGAATCGCAGCGAAAGTGTATGAATCGCAGCGAAACCCGCGCACAGCGATTCATGGAAGTCCGTGCGCGTGTAAATCCCTGGATGTGCGCTAGAAATCTGCGTGGCGCACGCTGGCGCACACGTCTCCAAACAGCGTGCGCTATGCGCACAGCGAAAGCGCACATAGCGCGGCACACACAACAAAAGTAGGCGGAACAGGGGGCGTAACACGCGGAATGGGGAACAACGGGTGCAAATGTGGGCGGCACGGGGGAAGTACAGGAGGCAAATGCGTGGCACGCCCACACGCATGTTCAAAACACGTATTCATGGAATCGAACGGGGCTAATGCGTGCGCCAAAAAAAATGTGCTAATCCGGAAACCTGTACGCCAGCAGGAAGCAGGCGTACGTGGACCCGCACAGCAGAAAAGTGCGCGCAAACAACAAACAAGCTCAGACGCCAGGATGAATATACCATTCCTAGCAGCAGTGGTCGTGGGATACCGCAGGAGGAGGAGGAGGATAGTCAGGCCCAGAATTTTTACACCCAGAACCAGCCTTTTTGGGATGCTGGATGACCAGGTGTATGGGAGGTACAAGTTTCCACCTCACATAATACTCGACTTGGTGAGTGAGTGGGAGGATGACCTCACATCACCCACCCTGTGCTCCCAAGCACTCAGCCCCCTGGAGAAGGTCCTCAATGTACTGCACTTCTTGGCCACTGGATCATTTCAGCAGACAAGCGCTATAGCGGGGGGGGGTGTCACAGGCCACGCAGTCACGCTGCCTATACCAGGTGTTGGCCACCATGACTGCATGCCCATCAGTCCGCAGGCACATATACCTGCCCAGAACACCTGCAGAAAGGCAGGCTGCCGTCCAGGATTTCTATGGGGTGGCACAATTCCCCAAAGTGCTAGGTGCCATTGATGCACCCATGTGGCTCTACGTCCCCCCAGGGCATCTGAGCACATCTATAGAAACCGCAAGCACTGGCATTCCATCAACGTGCAGGTAGTATGTGATGCCAAGGGAATCATCACCTCAGTATATGCCAACTATCCAGGGTCCACCCACGACAGTTTCATTTACAGAATGTCAACCCTAAACCGGGACCTAGAAGCTGGGCGGCATGGCGTTACATGGCTGCTTGGTGAGTATAAATGCCACTGCACATGCATGCATGTCACATACTGAGTAATGTCACAACCCCACTAATGATACCCATCACCACCTCCCCAGGGGACAGTGCCTACGCTCTGAGCACCCACATGACGACGCCAATTCAGAACCCCACCACGCCACCTGAGGTAAGATACAACACAGCCCATATTGCAACCAGGGGCATAGTGGAGCGCACATTCGGAGTGCTCAAGTCACGCTTTCGCTCCCTTGACCACTCTGGTGGGCAGCTGCTATACGCTCCCCCAGTAGTGTGCAGGATCATAGTGGCAGCATGTGTCCTGCACAACATTGCAACACGCTGGGGCCTGCCGGTGGACATGGTGGTGCCCCCACATCCCCAACCACATGCACGCCCGCTGCGCATGGGAGGGGAAAGAGCACGTGGTGAGGCAGCCCGTTACGCAGCTGGTGGCTAATTACTTCACATAAAATCACACCTCTGTGGAGTGCACACAGCCCTGGTACATACCAGCTGACAATCAATGATGATGACATAAGGGACAGTCAACTGTCACAACCATACCAGCCTGAGATTGGTCATCTGGAAGTGTTACATTGTGTGCATCCCTACCTACACAAACACCACCAATGCTGTGTCATCAAAAGACATACATCTATGCTGTTAAAATCATTACCCCCTTGCAAAATACAACATGAAAACAGCGCCATGTCACCCAACCCCTCCCCAGCTCCACCACCCAACACACCATGGCATGTCATGCAATGTGAAAGCAAACAAAGAAATGCACAAAACCTGACACAAGTGTCACAAAGTACACTGTCCCCAATGGAAAATGCCCACACACAATATGCTCCCAGTAATGTATACCTAACAACACACATGACCAAATACTTACCAACAATACAATGCAGCAACTCAACATCAAAAATAGCAAAAACATGACAGTACTAAGTTAAAGTAGTCGTAGTCTTACTACCTGAATATGCCACCACATCGACCCCTTCCAACTGTACAGTGTTGCTGCCACGCAAATGTCTCTGTGTACTGCATACAACATGAGCTGCATCTGCAAAGTAGACGGCCTTGTGAAGACATGAGGAAGGAACCTGCAGATTAGGAGGAAGACATGGATGCACAAGCACATATCAATACACCATGCAGTGTACAATACAACAACAATATCCACTAGGGATGTCTACACAGTATTGACTACAGACTGCCCACACAGCTCATGGGAGCCCAACATCACTGTGTAATTCAATGTCACTTGGTCACACCCTTTGCAAGCCTTTGGAAACGGGAAGCACGAGGGGTGTGTGTCTCACGAACCCAAACATATAACCCAAACTCAGGACAAGCCTGCATGTGCCCGTCGGAATACAGTGGATGCCCACGGGAGCCACACAGGCAACACACTGTAAAAAAAAATCAAAAATCAAAAATGGCCATGTGGGGGCCAGTGGGGGGGTGGAGGAGGCCACCCAGGAGGTTCGAGGACAGGGTGCACACCACACCCACCTGCGTGGATGTTGCGAGAAAAAAAAAATCCTTGGGCTCATGGCCTGCACGGCTATGCCATTGTGGGAGAACTGCTGTCACTCTGCTCATCCTCTGCTGCTGCATCAGGGGGCGGTGGCACTATGGGAGGCAGCCCACGCAAAGCCCTGGTATGGTCTTCCATGGCAGTAAGCATGTGGGTCTGGAAGGTCTGATTCTGGAGGATTTAAGTGCGGAGATCCCCATGCAGCACATCACGGGTTGCCTGCATTTCTGCACCCATGGCCTCGCGTGATGCCCGGATCTCCTCACGTGTTGCATGCAGCTCGGCTGAGAGCGAATGTGTGAGCTGCTCCAGCTGCTGTTCTGCCCTTAAATTACTGGAAGCCTCAAGTGCAACCAGAGTCTGCCTGAGGTTATGTAGTTCTTCCCTCAGGGCTTCCCTGTGGCCCTGGGACTCAATTGATATGGATTTGCGCAGAGTGTGCCGCCCGTCTGCCACTGTTGGACACCAACATGTCTTCCCTGTGTGATTGGCAAATGGAGTCTGTTGTCTGCTGTTGTTGCTCCATCTGCCTTTCAGGGGGGATAATGGAAGTAGCCACCCTCTCCATTGCCTGAGCCATCATTTCTACTGATGCTGCCTATTGGGTTGCCATACTGTACATGGAGTTTTCCCATACAGTATTGCCTGGTGGCGCACGGCCACCGTGTCGACGGGCACCACACCTGTTTGGGGCAAGGCGATCTGCACCTTGCTGTGCTGGCACTGCCTGAGGCTGCAGGACTGCATTCCCCCTCTGATCTGCTGGCCCAGGAACAGGATCAGATGCTGTGGAGTGTGACCCTGCATCCGTAACCGCCAAAGGCGGACCCACCAACACTGACATCCCCATAGAGGGTTCTACCCCTGGTCCAGGTGGGTTGGACAGAACAGAATCCCTGCCAGAAACACTTACCTGCGACTGCACATAAGTTTCATCATCCGACTCAGCACCTGAATAGAGGTCTGGGGAGGTGCATCCAGAGGCACCCCTGGACAGTATGGTCTGCAGTAACATTGGGTTTTCACCCACCACCACACCACGTCCCCCACTGGTGCCCGGTCGTGCCTGAGATTCCTCCTGGGTCTGCACCATCTCCTCAACCTCAACAGCACCAAGTGCGTCATCATCTGCAAAAACATGAAAGACAACAAATGGAAACAGGCATGAGCACCATAGCACACACATAGGCCGTGACAAGCCAGAGATCCAGTACATGAATTACACATGTCCCACATGACTATAACCCTGCCATGCATGCACTGTCAAAGAGTTGGAAGTGGAGTCAAAAAGGTGGACACTGGAGAGAGCAATATGGATATGCAACACATTTGCAGCATGTTGGGTAGCACTGGCATCACACATCAGGCTGTGAGTGGCATATCCAATACACATACATGACACATGCCACCACACATATGTCATGTAGCATAGCCACGGTAAATTTCAAAACTACAGCAATATATCAGTGAATGAGTAATGTCACACATCCATGTCACATCGACATGATGCGAAGATTGATGCTGAATAGTGTTGCAAAATATGCATGTGCCACACACTGAAACACATCCAGTGTCCAATAACGCAGTCATTGTGGGCTGATTAATGGTTGGTCCCTTTGACATCACAGGAAACACCTTTTCATCTTCCACATGCAAACAGGCCCTTATGAAAATGTTCTGCAGGCCAAGACTCCATCAGCCTGAATGGTCTAATCATTAACATAACCATGTGAAAACAGTGCCCCAGTGTAGGCTGTGAACAATGACCGAAACATAGCACATATGTCGCAATAGTGCAGAAAAATGTCTAGCAAAAAGGGGAGAGTGGAAACAATCAGCCTGAATGAACACTTACAAAATGTGAACTATGTAGTTGCAAGATGACAGTTCAAGGTAAAGTGCACTAATGTGTGCCTAATTGGCAACTGTGGGCAGAAGGGATACAGTCATACCCAGATCCAAGGCACGTGAATGTATGGGAGGAAGCAAATGGGTGACCCATAACACTCAGGAGTACACACCCTCACCTGGCACTCAATCAGAACCCGTCACCCAAACAACATACACATGGATTACACACACACGCATGGCTACTCACCGGGCAATGCTTCGTAATCAGGTAGATCTCCCACACCTTGGATATGTTCCTCTGTAACGAAGGTCCCAGCAACAGACTCATGTTCAGTGAGTTTGTTGTCCTCTTGTGGAGACCCACCGCCAGTCACCAGAGTAGCGGCATGATTTGAGGCCAGCTTGTTCTTTGCTCTGTGTTTCAGGTCATTCCACCGCTTGTAGCAATCATCAGCTGTGCGTCTCACAAATCCAAGGGCACTTATGCGGTCCGTGATGGTCTGCCAGTGTGCCCTACGTTGACCAGGTGTAGTCTTGCACCCTGCAGTCACCAACATTTTGCGGCTATGTGCCGACACATAGGTCACAAGTGCATCAAGTTCCGGGTCATTAAAGCTAGGCTTCCTTGACGTGCCCGAGTGTGTAGCCGTGTCTGGGTTCTCAGCCTGTTGTGCCAGAGCACCCTTCTTCCTCTTCTTCAAAGGTGGAGCGGAGCCTGAGTGGCTTACGCCGCTCTGGTCAGTAGGGGCAGAAGCGCAGGTGGCCTGGGTACTGGGAGTGTGCGAATGCACAATGACCATAGGTCTTGGTGCAGGCATTAGTTGCAGGGTGATGTTGGCGGGGGGAACGTCAGTTTGATGGACCTGGACCGGCACTGTCCTGGCTGGGAGAGTCAGAGCTGCAGCGGATGGAGCTGCAGCTGCAGCTGCCCCTGCAGCCTCCCCACCCTGCCTACTTGGGGTAGCAGATGACATAGCTGCCCTAGATCCACGTGGCTTGGTGACAACAACTTGCACCGCCACACGTGGCCTAGACTTGCTGACCTGGAAGTCAGCCTGGGAGTCATCCTGTGCCAGGTCAGGTGCCACAATGGGCTGGTCCAACAAGGGCTGAGCTGGGATGGT
This sequence comes from Ambystoma mexicanum, assembly GCF_040938575.1. Classification (NCBI taxonomy): domain Eukaryota; kingdom Metazoa; phylum Chordata; class Amphibia; order Caudata; family Ambystomatidae; genus Ambystoma; species Ambystoma mexicanum. The sequence continues at coordinate 249,098,503 of NC_090926.1, read as the reverse complement.
GTCAGCCACGTTTCCCTCAACCATGGGGGGGGGGGCATGGGTGTCCCTGATTGGTCCTCCACACATGGGGTATAGGGACACCCTGCAAATTCCGGCCACATCCCCTACCGGGCCCACCACGGCCACCTTTTGAAGGTCGGCCACCTTTGCCTCCCTTACCGCTTGGTCACCTCCCAACCATGGCACTGATGTTGTTGTGCGTATGGGAGTTGCAGTAAACAATTGTCCTGGGCAATTGGGGGTCAAAGGGGTAGGGTACTAGATGGAATTCGTACCCTAGTGCTCTAACAAGGCTGTCTGTGACCCCTGGGGGAATATGACGGGTCACGCAACGCACAGGCAGCCCAAATTAAAAAAATAACGTGCACGCAACCCCTCATAGAGCACGTGCGTGAAATAATGAAATAATGAACCCGCACTACGCGGTGGCACCCAGAAACACAAAAATAAGCGTATGCGTAAAACACGCAGCCTACAATGACCTCTGAAGGGTTACGCGACACACGGGGCAAGCACAGTTATTAAATACGTGCGCGACTCACCGTCTGCCTGGAAAAAGAACGTGAAAATAACGCATACAGGTGCTGACGCGCTTACGCGCTAAGGGCCTTTCCTCCAATTACACGCTGACGTGCAATTTTTTCACGTGCCAAATCACTCCGTATCAAGCTGGCCACGCGAAAACACACGGAAGACCACGCTCCTGCCCAGAAGGCCGAATTACTGCCCCCCAGAGCCCCGAGCACGCTCCCACCTGCAATCTGCTGCTGCCTGACTGCCTGCTGCCCACGTGCCCTGCTATTTGGTGCCTGCACATCAGCCAGGGTTCCAGTTGCTGTGTACACCCCTGCTGGAACAGAAGACTCCCGACTGGGATACCATTGCTCCACAGCCCAGCCCCAGGACCCAGTTGCCCACCCATGCCTGCCTTTGGGGTCGCCATGTCGGGGCAAACACCATCTGAGACCACTGGCGACCCCCAGCCAGAGAGGCAGAGGGCCACCAGCTTCAGTGTGAAGGAAGTTGGTGTCCTGGTGGAGCATGTCCTGGGGCATTATGATGCCCTCTTCGGAACATCACGCACCAACAAGGAAGGACGGGAGAGGATCTGGGACGACGTAGTGGTTGCCATCAACGCGGAGGGGGTGGCAACCCGCGACATCAAGCATGTCAAGAAGCGCTGGGGGGACTTCAGGTCCAGGACCCTCCACAAGGCCCGGCGGAGGGGGGCCGGGTCAGCATGAGTGACATCCAGATGAGGGTCCTGGAACACGTATGCCCAGCGCTCCACGCCCAAATCCTTTGGAGGAAGACCCACCTGGAGTCGAGCGGTAAGTGGCCAAGCATTGGTGTGTGAGACAGGGCATGTTGCAGTGTGCTGGTAGTCTGATACTTGCCTGTATGTGTGACATGGGCCATGTATGGATGTGTGTGTGCAGGGACATCATGTTCATGCATGTGAGACCAGTAATGTGCGAACCACATGGTTGGTGCATGAGTTCCAATGCTACATGGGGAGCTGTATGTCAAATGCACACATGAAAGCATGCCAGTGTCTGTTCTTGCACATGGTGGGGGTGTGAGGGATGGGTGCTGCTGTCATGTACATGTATGGTGCACATGTGTGTGTGTCTGAGAAGTGTGTCTGTGAATTCGATACGCCATGGATTCATGACACATGTCCGTGATGATGTGTGGATTCACTCATGCAGTGTGGTCACCGTTGTATGCACTGTGTCTATCAACTGTGTCTGTGGTGTACAAGGCATGATGCATGACCCTCCAGTGATGTGTATGCATGGGATCAGTGTGAGCCATGATGCATGTGAGTTTGAAGGCAACATTTTGATTAATAGAGGCCCTTGTACATGGATGCTGATGTTGATTGCAGGCGCCATGCCTGTTTATGCATGTGTGTTGCGTGCATTCACCCATGTGTTGTGGAGGGACAGGATGTAAGTGACGATAGACACTGCCACTCATGTGTTATTGCTTCCTGTCTAGAGGAATATTGTACTGTACCCTGATGCTTGTGTTCTATGTCTCCCTCTACGCAGCGTCAAGTGAAGAAGAGGGCGGAGACGGCGCTGTGGAGCCAAGCGGCAGGGATGCCTCCACTGGGCGGTGACGCAAGGCCCAGCCACCCTCCCAGGACTTGCCATCATCCGGGAGTGAGGGGACTGGTGCCGCGTCTGCCACTTCGGCTGTGGCGGAATGGCCGGGTGACCCCCCACAGGGGCTTGCAATGGCGGAAGTTGGCACGGAGACATCCAGGTTGGTGGTCTCCACAGAGGAGGAGGAGCCTGCTACTGAGCCGCACATGGGGCCTGGTGGGGGTAGTACCACTGGTGCAAGTGGTGCAGACCAGGGTCAGGTGGCAGCACAGGTCACCGCGGAGGGGCCTGTGCATGTCCCTGTCCTTGACCCTGTATCTGCACCACCATGCACCAGCAGGGATGCCCCGTCCCAGGCCCGTCCGCAGGTAGGGGAGAGTGCCATGTCATCTGCCTCTCCACTACCTGCGGACGCGGGGTCCCATGAATGTATGTGCTGCGTCCTGATTGGTGGCGCGTTGCGCACGCATGACATTCGTGATGATATGCGTTCTTCCTGGGCAGAGAACGCATGCCATCACGAAGAGCTGCGTCGCGACGTGGCACTGTTGGGAGGGAACCAGGTTGGTGGGTTCCTACATGTGACTCGCACTCTGGCGGACCTCTCCTCCTCTGTGGAGACTATGTGCCAGTCATTCTCCCTGCCGTCTTCCGGCCCAGATTCCACCAGGGCCCCCTGTGGACCTGGCCTGACCAACACAGCCAGCTTGGTGGAGATCCCATCCCTGCCACAGTCAGGAGTCGGCGGTCCAGCAGGGGTGGACACCACAACTGGAGACCAGCTGATGGAGGATGTCCAGGCATCATCGGACAGGGCACATGGACAGCGGCAGCAGGAGCAGGCTCTAGGTGGGAGCAATGATGGCTCGGGGCCATCGACATCAGGGGGGCAGGCATCGGCCAGAGGGCAGGAGGACCCTGGAATGGATGTGTCTTCCGTGTGGCTGCAGTTGGGCCAGCGTATAGGTTCGGAGCGGCGGCGGGCGGAAGAGGCGCGGCTCAACATGGTCAGGGCGGAGTTCTCCATGCGTCGGGCGTTGAGGCGGGCAGAGTGCCTCGAGGCGACTTGCAGGGAGTTGGAACAGGCCATGAGTGCCTCCTTGCGAGACCTCGGGGCCAGGACAGAGGCCCGCCTCCAGCAAATAGACATGGAGTTCGATGATGCCCTGGCCGAAAACATCAATGAGTGAGCCGCAGGACTTGCCTGTCGCCATTGCAAATAGTTTATAGTGTTAGGTTTCCTTTTTTTTTATTTTGGGGCTTTTGGACTATGCCCGACACTTTTGTAAATAGTTTTTTTGTTAGGTAGGTTATTAGATAGGTTTCATTTGTTTTGTTGGGCTCATGGACCCTTGAAAATTGTATTGTACATAGTTGGATGCTGGATTTATTTGGACATTTTAATTTAATTTCACCATGGATCAATGGATTTACCTTTTTGCATTTCATTTGGATTTGGTTTGGTGGACAGAGAGTTTTGGCCATTTTTCTTTTGGATTACTTGGATTTCTTTGAGGATTTTTTATTTTTTTTATTTGGACATGCATTTCATTTCATGTTTGCCATTATTTTATGCTTTAAGTACTTTCAATTTGTTTTCATGGTAATACATTTTGATCTTTTACTTCAATGTGTGGGATTCACTCATTGGGTTCATGCATGTTGACATGTGGGTTTACTCAATCAATGGCAACCTGTGTGTGTGTGTGTGTGTGTGTGTGTGTGTGTATGTGTGTGTGTGTGTGTGTGAGACGGACATGTGTTGATGTACATAGTTGACTTTTGGTTTGTGTCATGAGATGGGCATGCCACTGCTGGATGGGTGAGTGGGTGGGGGGACATGAGTGGGACATGAGTGGGGGCCTGCTGGCAGGTGCCCCTCACTGCTGGGGGATGGGGTGCAGTGGGACATGAGTGGGGGCCTGCTGGCAGGTGCCCCTGACTGCTGGGGGGTGGGGGTATAGGGGGACATGAGTGGGGGCCTGCTGGCAGGTGCCCCTCACTGCTGGGGGGTGGGGGTGCAGAGGGACAAGAGTGGGGGCCAGCTGGCAGGTGCCCCTCACTGCTGGGGGATGGGGGTGCAGGGGGTCATGAGTGGGACATGAGTGGGGGCCTGCTGGCAGGTGCCCCTCACTGCTGGGGGGTGGGGGTGCAGGGAGACATGTGTGGGGGCCTGGTGGAAGGTGCCCCTCACTGCTGGGGGGTGGGAGTGCAGGGGGACATGAGTTGGTGATCATATTGCAAGGTGACATGTGGCTTGGCTGGGGGGCATGCCCAGAATGTGGTTGTATTTTCCCTTGTTCCTTCCCTTGCCTTGAAGCGCTTTGAAACACATTGCGTATAGGCGCTATATAAATAAACAATCATATCATATCATATATCATATCATATCATATCATATCATGGTGGATGGGCTGCCTGCGGGACATGACCAGGGGTGCAGGGTAGTCCCCTGTGGTGTGGGCTGCCTGCAGGGGCCATGGAGGGGGTAGAGGGGACACCTGGGAGGACCCACACTGCCAATTCACGTGTAGGACTCCCCGCACAACACACTGGATACACGTACCCCGCTCTGACAGCAAAATCGCGTGTGAAACTTCCCGCGAACCCCAGTAATACACGTACCCCACTCGCACAGGGCCTTTCGCATGTGAAACTTCCCGCGAACCCCAGTAATACACGTACCCCACTAGCACAGGCCCTTTCGTGTGTGAAACTTCCAGCAAACCCCCGAAATACACGTAGCCCGCTCCAATCGCGTGTGAAACTTCCTGTGCACACTAAGAATACACGTACCCCACTCGCACAGGGCCTATCGCGTGTGATAGAACCCCAGCTATACATGTACCCCACTCGCACAGGGCCCTTCGCGTGTGAAACTTCCCACGCACCCCAGTAATACACGTACCTGGATCCAATAGCGTGTGAAACTTCCCGAGAACCCCAGTAATACACATACCCCACTCGCACAGGGCCCTTCGCGTGTGAAACTTCCCGCGCACGCCCGAAATACACGTACCCGGATCCAATCGTGTGTGACACTTCCCGCGAACCCCAGTTATACACGTACCCCACTCGCACAGTGACAATCGCGTGTGATACTTCCCGCGCACCCCAGGAATACACGTACCCCACTCGCACAGGGCCAATCACGTTTGAAACTTAACGCGCACCCCAGGAATACACATACCCCACTCGCACAGGGCCAATCGCGTGTGTAACTTCCCGCGCACCCCCGAAATACACGTACCCGGATACAATCACGTGTGAGACTTCCCGTGCACCCCAGTTATACACGTACCCCACTCGCAAAGGGCCAATCGCGTGTGAAACTTCCCGCGCACCCCAGGTATACACGTACCCCACTCGCACAGGGCCAATAGCATGTGATACTTCCCGTGCACCACAGGAATACACGTACCCGGATCCAATCGCGTGAGACTTCCCGCGCACCCCAGTTATACATGTACCCCACTCGCACAGGGCCAATCGCGTGTGAAACTTCCCACGCACCCCAGGAATACACATACCCCACTCGCACAGGGCCATTAGCGTGTGATACTTCCCGCGCACCCCAGTAATACACGTTCCCTGCTTGCCGTGTGCTGTGTGGCGGCCCGGTATACTGGTCCAGGGTTATCGCAGCCCTTTGCGCTGGATTGGGGATTTTGATGGCTTTTCCTTGCGCGAGAGGTGTTCTTGGGGGCGTAACTGGCGCTGCTGCAGGGTCGCTACGCCACTCTGCGCCACGGCTGGTTTTGGTAGCTGAAATCCATGAATACGCTGTACGCGGAAATGGATTTTAGCGCACACGGCTGGCGCAGAAAATCGCACGGGCACACTGTGCGCCAGCCGCGTGCGCCACTTGTGCGCTAAATTCTATGAATTACCCCCTTTATCTTCTGGTTTCGGTGCAGCTCGACTCAAAGTTTATTACGATCGGATCATGTGACTGGAGACAACGTTTTCGATCTCTACGCTGCATAAAATACTATTAAATAATGAACTCTTTACGCCTTCTGTGTTTTTTCATTCCACCTCAAACAGAAGCTTGTTTCTTTCTCACATTCATGTAACTACTTGACAGACAAACAGGCTCACAGTGGCCTCGACTCTTGGTGCTGGGCCAGCCACCCTTTCTTGGATTCTTCTTCGCCATTAGCTATTTTCCAACTGCACCACACTGAAACCCTTTCCATTCACAGGGTTCAAGTTATGCTGAAGTACATCGGTGAACATCCAGGTTCTGTACATTCCTATGTATATGCGTTGGTGCATGGCTGCAATTTATTCACTACTTAGCCAGCCTCAAGTCCACTTTGTCTGCTTGCATTACAGCATCTGTACAATTGTATGCATGAGCATATTTATTTCGAGCCCGAAATGTTGCTCATCTTTGACACCTCCTCTTCAGATCTTATAGAATGTCTATGTTCCTTTGTCTTCTGTATCTTTTAGGGTGAATCGTTCTGCTTTGCATGATGTCACCAGTCTTCTTTCTCTCTCATTTTCACACTTCTTCCAGGACTCTGTCCATAAGACCATCATTTCTTTGTGAATGAATATAGGGTTTTCTGAATGGATACCTTGTTTCAAGAATTCTTTGCCATGCAGTCATCCTCACTGGTACTGCACGTGTCCCAATTTCCGGTTGCCAACATATAGGCAACATGGGGACGGAGCTTCTGGTAGTGATATTTGGCTGTTCCTCTACAAGACGATACCGAAGGCCTCGAGCCAAAGCTATCGAATAGTGAGTAGATTGAGGAGAATGGCAAACTAAGGGGACAGGGTTGTGATCATTAAAAAAGTAACGAAAGTAACAGTAGTAACGGAAAATATTGCATAAAGAGAGAGAGATATAATGCCCGAGAGTCCTAGACCAAAGGGGTTGTAGAAGAGGTTGTCTCAAACTCTAATTGGAGTAAAATAGACTATGTGCAGGACAGGGCTGCATAAAGTCACAATCTAAACTCTGTGATTAGGGTATTAATTGGGGCTAAAAGAAGCAGCAAGGGTGATCCCCATTGTTTAAATGTGAAAAGTGAACTAGTTTGTCTGTTCATGTGTTTGTGTTGAATTAAGGTGTCAAAGAGCGACAATGAGGTGTAAAAAGAATTGAGAAAAAGTTAAGAAGTTATACTATCTTTCTAGGGAAGTGGTTGGTACCAATCCAGGGGTAAACAGAGAAAATTGGAGAAATAGAGGCTTTGTGCAGCGATTGTTGGATCGCTCTAAAATGTATTGTTTTTAAGAATTGAAAAGCACTAAAGGCATTTTTATAAATTCTGGTAAGTATTGACAGTCAATTGAGACTCGTCATAATGGGAGATATTACCGCTCTGATGCATTTATGTAAGACATTGCCAAAACACATGCCCATGCTCAAACAGTATAGTGCGGAATGGGTGAAAGGCACAGCAGATAAGATGATCATGCCATGGCCATAAGGGGGACCGCTATCAAAAGCGGTATTGCAACACATGACCACATACCTGCATGCTGCGTAGAAGGGAAATAAATTAGGGAAGAGGTTAGCTATTCTAGCACTCTGGAAAATGTACCAGAAAGAGAGAGAGGATCCGCCACCTGAGAAGTGGATGCTTAACCAGTGTAAGGAGGAAGGTGCTAAGCCCTCTGCTCCCCTTACCTCGCCAGAAGTAAAAGGCGATAGCATGGAAGTAAGGAACTGAAAGCGGAGAGTGGGTATAGTAACCCGATATAAAAACTGCCCGCTTATAGCAGTGACGACAGTCCAGAGGAGAGTAAAAGAAAAGAGGAGATCTTTAAGATCATAAAAATCAGGTAAGAGAAAAGTGAGCGATGGAATATATCGACAGAGATAGAACGGGAGATTAAGAGATGGAAAGGAGAAAAGGAGAAAGCTGATGAGGTAACGCTCGTACAGAACAAATGGATAGGAGGACAGATGCTGCTCAAGCTGGATGGGAAAAACATCAAGGAAGTAAGGCAAAAGGAAGATCAGGACGAACAGGATAGGGAAGACAGGGAACAAAAAAAAAGTTTTAACGAAGAAGAGCATAAAAGAAAGACGAGACAACGATTAGAACAGATGTATCAGGAGCAACAAAAGGACGAAGAAAGGGCAATGGAGCAAAGAAAGCCTGACAATAGGCAGAGAGGAATAGAAGAACAGGATAGACAAGAAAGGAAAAGAGAAGAGGAAGAAGCGCAGAAATTAAGGGATAAAAGAATACAAAGATGAAGAGATGAGGAAGATAGAAGAGCAGGAGTAAGGAGAGAAGAGATAAGACAAGAAGAGGAGAGAGTTAGATGGGAAGCGAGAAAGTGAAGAGAATTAGATGAATAATTAGAATTTAAGAGGAGACAACGGGAGCTTGATATTAATCATATTCAAAAAGAGCCGATGGAACCAAGTCCTACAATACAATGGGACAGAACAGAGGAGTTATTCCCGGGAAAAAGGAGTGACGCCAGGGCCATCTGGAGTGGCTCTAGATGAGGACTTTGATATAGGAAGCATCAGGGATAGGATTGATAAAGGGTTATCAGGAATTAAGGGAAGGTAACAAATCAGGAAGCCGAGGGAAGGGAGAGCAATCTCCTGTATTTCAATTACAAGGTGAAGAGGAGAATCCATTCAGTCTTGAGCATAGAGCCTTATCCTTAAGCAGACTGATCTTCGATAAGGGTGACAGGGATGAGAGTCATACTAATTGGGCACTAGATATGTCTGACGAGGAGAGGGAATCCTTCTGTGGGCAAGGAGGAGGAGGTGCATGCACTCCCAAGGGAAGCCTGCAGGCAGACAAGCAAGTAAGATGGTCTGATGTAGAGCAACCTAAGGATAGGACGCCAGATTTCATAGCCAGAGCGTCCCCAAGGACGATCTCATAGTGAAAAGGGAGAGTCACTGCAATATGTGAGCAGATTAAGATCATTGACATGAAGAAGAAGGTCAAGGACTATTGATAGGCAGACGATGGGAGCAGACTTTGGGTTAGGGTTTACACAGTTTCCCTTTTTGGAAAAGGGGGAGCAAGACCTGACACATCAGACATAGGTGCAATTATGACACATTAGATGAAAGAAGATGAAGATCCTATTGCATAGATTAAGTATATTCAAGAACGTTGGATTCTTGAAACTAAAGAGCCCAGGGAAAAAACAGTGGCACTATTTTACCACATTTTATGTCAAGGGTTGTCAGAGCAAGTACAGAGGCACATGAAGAAATTAGTGGGGATAGAAGCCAAGTCTTGCTCTGAGATACAGCTGACGATAGTGTATCACTGTCAGCTCTTGCAAGAAAAAAATAAGAAGGATGAGACTAGGAAAATTGAGGAAGCCAAATTAGTTCAGAAAAAAATGTCAAAGTATGCCAGAGAAGGGGCAGTACTGACAAGTGGAGAAGAACTGGGAGTACAGCAAACAGTGGGTACATCTCAGGCAAATAATCAGCATCCGATAGAACAAAGAGGGAATGGGTTTATGCCATGAGGTAGAGGCATGGGCTATAGAGGAAGGGGCGGATTACAAAACAATCAAGGTGAGTTTCAGAATGCGCAGAATGAGAATCAGAACGCGCAAGGAGGATTTAACCAAGGGGGACTAATCAGAAGGGCTCCTCCTGTGTGTTGGACTTGTGGGAGGACAGGGCACATTGCACGCATATTCGGGAGCCAAGGGAATATACAGAATGGCCAATTCTCAAGAGGGGGGACAGCTTATCCTCCAGCATATAGCTCACAAGCTAGGGAAGGGTTTGTCCAAGATCAGACAGTGTATCAAATACAGCCGCCACAAATGCAACAGGCACAGCAACCACAGCAAGCGCAAATGAATCCACCGCAAGGGCAGTCACTGTACGCCCCTATGCAAACACAGCAGTCTGCAAACACGGGACAATGGTTGACATAGGGGGTGTCACTGTAGTGGAAGGGAATCCTTTCACGGGTATGGAGGTATGCATGTACCCACAATAGGACAGCTCTCAGGGCGATTTGATGTGTTCAGTACTATCTGTGACACCAGACCCCCAAGAGGAACCAAGGGTCGATGTGGCGATAGGAGGCAAATCGTTTTCTTTTTTACTAGACACTGGGGCTACACGCTCATGTATACGAGAGGGAAAATATCCAATGTCGGGAAATGCCATGAATGCTCAATGGTTCTCCGGAGCTAAAAGTCGAGTTCTTTTTACTGACGAATTACCAGTCTCTATAGGAGAGTGTGGCATGTCTGTTTCATTGTTGTATTCTCGACAGACACCAGTTAACATTTTGGGAAGAGATTTGATGACAAAACTTAACATGATGATTTCTATTACTGGCAAAGGTATGGTGTGTTCCACTCCTGGAATACACTACGTGAATGTGGGTGGATTTATATTGGCATTCACAGTGCAAGTGGTTCTGCGAGGCGTTCCAGTATATCCAGAGGTTTTCTTTTATGGGGTGTGCATTCTATTAACATGGTTACCTGGCTTAGTGGGGAAGACTTTGAGAATACCTGACACGTTCTTGTTCAGACCAAAGATACCCATGGACGAAGAGGGGGGACAGACTATCCCTATCATGTTAGAAGCAGCTATAGTACGAAGGGAAATGGCAATGCTCGAAGGAACAGATGATGAGGGTAGACCATGAAGAACAGTAATAGATATTAAAGAGGGTTATAGGCTGACTGACATTACTGACAATGACATGTTTAGGGATGACCCCACAGGGGATTAAATAGTGTTACACATGAGCATCACCTACTTGATTAGAATAGAGAAAAGAGAGATCCCACAGCGAATGGTGATAATACGACAGCATCCAGCTTTTTTTTTACAAAGACTTGGAGAAGATGCCAAGCATCCTATGGACTATGGGCCCTTATGGTGTAGGCCTGTTACCCCTTAAGTGCCAGGCTATTATGCAAATCTATGCAGAAAGCACAAGCATACTCATCCTTGGCACTTAAATGGGGTAGAGGAAGTCAAAAGAAAGTTGAAATCTGGAGCGATTTTACCTCGAGCAAGACAGTACCCCATGTCTTGAGAAGCTGATGAGGGTATTTTTAAGACTATTTCAGCACTGATGGAACAAGGTATTCTGGAACCGTCAGAATCATTGTGTAATACCACAGTGTATCCTGTAAAAGAATGCAGAATTTCCTTTAGTTCCTAATCAAGCGACGATACTATGCAGCATCCCAGTAGAAGCACGATATTTCACGGAAATTGATTTGAAATGTGTTTTTCTCAATCCCTTTGTATAAGGAATCACAAGCCTTGACTTCAATTTCCGTTTCCAACAGACTCGTCAGAAACACACTAGTCTGCCCCAAGTCTACTGTGAGTCTCCATCAATCTTGAACAGAGTCCTCCAGATGGACTTGGGTAATATTGATTTGAAAAGTGCTGTGATACAGTATGTAGATGACATTTTAATCTGTAGCACTACAGAAGATGAATACATGCAAGACTCGATTCAATTAATGACTATCCTAGCAGACAAGGGAAACAAGGTAGACAAAACAAAATGACAGTATTCTCAAGACGAGATGTTATACATAGGACACCTGATCTCACATTAGAGAAAGAAGGTGACACCTGAAAGGGCTGAGGTGATTATGAAAACTGCAAAACCACACAAGATGAAACAGATGCAACCATATTTGGGACTATGTAATTATGTAAGAACCTGGGTGTTTGACTATAGTTTGTACACAAGACCCCTTATGCAGGCTTTGAAAAAGGCACAGGTAGACAAAGTCACACTACAATGGACTGAGGAGTTTTTCTGATTTTCGCACAAATATGGGACAGTTATGACAGTAGTGCTTACACAGAGGACCACATTGGGGTACAAACCCCTAGCATATTACAGTGGGATTCTAGAACCAGTTATGAAGGGACACTTTCCTTGCGAACAGTCATTGGCAGCCGCTCTGTTCGCAATTGACAAGTCTACAAGCATTGTAATGGGCTGCTCTATGATACTTTTTGTGGAACATGCTCTGTTTGCCATTTTAGAGAAATCCAAGGGTACATTGACATCCCAGAGAGCTTCTGCTTAAGGAGTGATAATTTCAAACCCAGCGATAAAAATTTGCAAATGTTACATTGTGAATCCTGCCACGTTTATAGCTGAGTGACAGAAAGCTACCAGGTGGGTGCATGATTGTGCAAATTATATAGAATTATATGGTGATATACCGCGTGTGAAAGAAAACGCATTGTCAGGAGGGGAAATCCTCTTTAATGATGGCTCTTTAAAAATTGATCAAATCAATGAAAAAAGGAAATCTGGTGCCACTGAAGTGAGCCATTGAGCAAATGGCGAGTTTGAAGTTGTAGCAAGTGCAAGGCTACCATCTCACTTTTTGGCGAAAGTGGCAGAAATGGTAGTGCTTATTGTCATGCTTGAGAAACCCAAAGGGCAGGAAGCGACAGTATACAGTGACTCCGCCTATGTGACGTCAACCATGCATGCAGGGCTAGCACGTTGGAAAAGGAAGGGTAACCTCCGAGCGGACAGCACTCCAGTGCAGCATGCATCCTTATTTGACAGGCTTATTAAGGCACTACAACTCCCAGTAGTCATAGTGGTCATTAAATGTGCCGCCCCTACTAAGCATACAGACTTTATTAATACGGGAATGAAGCTGCAGATGCAGAAGGCTAGATGGTTGCATATTCTCGAGATATTTCAAATTTTGATACTCCAGATGTTACTGAAAAAATAGTCATGATTATGGTAGTGAATGAAGGATTTAAACATTTGCCAAAAACCCAATTAATGGAGATTCAAGGAAGCACACCACAGGAAGAGCGTGACTCATGGAAGCGAAGGGGGTGTTCTTTATCCCCACTGAAGCATTATGGCGACAGGATAGTGACAGGATAGCACTGGAAACCCAGTGATGCCAGTAGCATTGTTACAGGTAGCTCTTGACCAGCTGCACTACCATGCACATGGAACTAGGCAGAGCCTTGCTGCAATGATTGCGGAAGACTGGTTTGTTCCAAACCTATTAGAACATGGTGCATGTTATGTAATAAACTGCATCATATGTCAAATGTTTACCACTCGGCATGCACTGTGACCTATTAGAGGAGTTACTCCTCGACCGAATGGTCCGTTTTAGCATTTACATATTGACTATGTTGATATGCTGCAGGTATGTCGTGGATACAGGTATCTGATAGTGGTAGTGTGACCCTTCTCCGGGTGGATCGAAGCAGGTCCGTGTACACACCCTGATGCCACTTGCACAGCGAAGTTTCTAGTAGGTGACATTTTTCCAAGATGGGAAGTGTGTGAAGTGCTGAGATCCGATAATGGGACACATTTTGTTAATGAGGTATTTGAACAAATAACATTATTATTGAATGTTAAGCACACATTTTCTTCTGATTATCACCCACAAGCAAGCGGAATATCTGAGAAGCTCAATGGCCTCCTTAAAGAAAGGATTGCAAAGCTCAAGCTTATGTTGAAAAAGGGATGGCTACATTGCCTGCCCTTAGCTTTATATGCCCTAAGGAATCCGCCTGGTTTGGACCATCACCTCACACCCCATGTACTAGTAACAGGACGGCAAATGAGAACACCTTTAACTCCTCATCGAGGAGTAGAAGTGATGCCCAGAGTACAGAAGAAATGTTAGGAAATAAGTTACGTGCATATTTGACGTGTATGACCGCTAGTACCTCTCTCATTTCATATCAACTCAAGCGCCAGGGGGGTCGGTCTCAGAACACAGAGGAAAACCATCCAGCAACTAGAACAAGTGAACTTTTATCAGTACCAAGACTATTTGTGGTGATGATGTGCTAATGAGAAACTTCGCTAGGAAGTGGCACGAGCGGAGGTTTAATGGGCCTTTTGTTGCAGAGAATTTTACTCCTTCAACAGTAAAGGTCCCAGGCAGATGAGTGTGGATACATCTAAATGATGTAAAGCTACACACCGGGAGACTGCAGCACCCCAGTCATCAGTCCAGAAGCAAGACAAGAAGAAGAATTTCAGCGTGTACAGACTCGATAGATGACAAATAAGAAGGATGACAAAGTTCCTGACTAATAAATGTAGATTTGCATTTGGACTGTGACTCCCCGTGGACACTCCTTATAGATATTATAGCAGGTGTGTAGATCTTTGCCAGGAGTCATAGGAATTCTAAAAAATTAACTTTAGAAAAACATTGATGTATCATGAATATGCCTGATCTGGATTTCAAGTTCGATAACTGGAAACTTGAGCAGTACCCTGACTCGTTTCTTACTGAGCATTTGTTTGGCTGAATCTATGGTCTTGTCAGATGGAGATGTGCATCAACTTGCTGTTTTTGTGTTTATCCTTCGAGCTTGTCCTGCTCTTGTCAGGGCCTCATTACAAGCTTGCCAGTCCGGTAAAATCAATGCCCGGTACGGAAATACCGGCATCGATTCCCGGACCAGATAATTACGACCCGTGAGGGTGAAATCACCGGCACAGGCCCCTCGTGAGTGGCATCGCCGATGCCGGTTTGCGCCTGCCGTGCCTTCAACACCGGCATGCCGCAGACCAGTGCACATTACAAGGTGCATGGACATGAAAATACCGGCATGGAGATATCGCAGATAATGGCAAGAAAGATGCCGTAAATACTGGCATTGCGGGACTGGCGTTAACATGGAACAGGTGAGCAGAAACCTGCCACAGGTGTACCAAATCAGCACAGGTGCACACCATTGAACCCAGCCACAGTACAAAGGCAGCACACCCACACATCACACCCCACCCAATGCAAACATGCTACCATTAGCACTAGCTCTGCTGGAGGTGGAGTAAATGCAGGAACAGCTACTCTATGAGGAGGCAGTGGGCCAGGCCATGCAGCAAATGCACAGGAGGAGAAGGAGGGCAGGAAGGGGACAGCACATGCCCAATGTGCAGGCCATTGTGCCCCGCAGGCGCCCAACAATCCCCCGTCAATGTGTCAGACCATTCTCCCTAACCCCATCACAAATCCACACCATGTACTGGCAGGACAGGGACACTATCATCACACTAGTGGATCTCATACACGATGACCTTGTGAGTGTCATCAACATACGGACAGCCATCCCCCTCCTGCTTAAGGTTGGGTGTGTTCTACACTTCCTGGCAACTGGAACCTATCAGCACACAGTGGGGCAACTGCACGGGATCTCACAACCCTGCTTCTCCCGCGTGCTGACGCAGGTACTTAAGGCACTCCTCAAACATGTACGTGAGCACATCAGCATGCCACGGACCGCAGCTGAGATCTATGCAACTAAAGTCGCATTCCATACCATAGCAGGCATGCCAAATGTCTTAGGTGCGATAGACTGCACACATGTAGAGCTGGTGGTGCGGCATGACATTGAGGTGGTATGCCACAACAGGAAGCAGTTTCATTCGATAAACATCCAAATGGTGTGTGATGCCTGAAAAATCATCACACACTGCTGTACCCGATACCCAGGGCCGACACACGAGGCACTGGTCCTGCGGAACTCAACGCTGCCCCACTACATGGAGAGACATGCCGGACCCCACACATGGCTGCTGGGTGAGTGTGACCACATGGCAGACGCATTGATGATGGGAGGGTCACTTGCCGGCACTGGGAAGCTGCCTGTTGGGTGGGCCATATGGGGTAAAAATGGGGGGGGCATTTGTCAGCACTGGGAAGCTGCCTGCTGGGTGAGCCATGTGGGGTAAAAATAGGGTGGGGGGACATTTGCCAGCACTGGGAAGCTGCATGCTGGGTGGGCCATGTGGGGCGTGTGTACAGACCACAGCATACCACCATCCCGCAGCACTGGTGCAGACCAGAAAAATTGAATCCCTGTCCTGGCTGAACACAGTAGACACAGCCATGTTTGTCAAATGATGCAACTCATCACAGGTACCCTTTCTCTTGCCTACATGCAGGTGATGCTGGGTGTCCACTGATGGGCTGGCTGCTGACCCCAATCAGACATCCACGTAACCGACATGAAGAGGCGTACAATCGCTCACATGCAGGACTTGCGTCACAATCAAACAGACATTTGGGCTACTGAAGAGTCAGTTTTGCTGCATGAGCAGGTCTGGGGGGCCCTCATCTATGGTCCCGAGAGGTTGGGGCGTATCGTGATTGCCTATGCAATACTGCACAACATGTGCATCCGTCGTAATGTGCCACTGTCCCCGGACATGGACATGTTGCCACAGGACGATGATGACAATGATCATGATGAGTATGCTGGCATCCCTCAGCATCACCATGGCCATGACGGACAGGCTACACGACAGGCATTGGTTGCAGGTTATTTTTGATGAATACATCACACATGGATATGGTTGCGGAACACACTGGGTGACGTGCACAGTGTTACAATAAATACTTACCAACTCATTGAAAAATGGACGGTCAACTGTATTTTTGCAAACATAAGTGTATTGTTGTATGGTGAAATATTTACAAAATGTGAGGGATTGAACATGCACCTCTGTCCAATCATGATTGGTACAACTCCCAAAACAATCTTCACCCCAAACAATGGCCCTACACACCCTACCCCAGTAACTCACATTTGCACCCGCCCACCTGCCCCACAAAGTCCAACACAAAATCCAATTTGAACAGGAAACTACCAACGACATCCCTTCACCAATATCTTTCCATTCCCATGCACTGTCCTACCATGCACTGTCGTGCAAGGCCTTCTTCCACCCCCTCTTCGGTGCTGGTGTTTGAGGGCCCATCAGCCGTGTTAGTCTCTCTGAGCGCCGCACAGGGTTGCCATGTGCAGATGGGCCAGGTGTAGCACTTGCTGACTCAACTGGTGGCGTAATGATATGCCGCTGTTTGGAAATGGGCGTGACAAGGAGGTTAATGGATTTGGCCATGGTGGACATTACCTTGTTGCCCTCATGCACCCTTCTGGCCAGTTGGTACACCTCCTCAGTTGCCCGGCCGAGCATCCGTGCAGTGTTTCTGGTGTTGTCTTGCATGGACTGCCTCATGAGTTCGGCCTCGGTGATGTACCTGTTGAGAAGGACATGCATCGCCTCCTGGTGCTCCTCGGTACGGGTGAGGTGGGTCTCAATGTTTCGTATCTGCACATTCCGGGAAAGGGCATGAGTGGTGGGCTGCATGGGCCTGGTGGGCTGAACCCAGGTTCTGCATCATGGTGGACATTTGCGTCCTCTCCAGGACCAGTGTCCTGCGTGCAGCTGCATGCAGCTGTGAGACGACGTGCACTCTGCATGTCTGGGGTATATATTGGTGTGCCAGAATCCTCCAGGTTGGGCATGCTTTCTATTGTGATAGGGGACCGGCAGGCATGCTCATTGTTGGTCACAGTGGTGGACCTTCCATTTCCATTTGTGGAAATGCTGCTTCTGCCTCCTCTGTAGCTTCATCCATGCCTTGCATATTGGTGTGTCATGGCGGGTCGGTCACTGATTCTGGGCTCTGCTGCCGCAGGCCTGCAGGTGTCTTAGCATGCTTATTGAGGCTGGCAGGTGTGCAAGGGTGGCTGGGGGGATGCACAGTGGAGGATGTAGTCCCTTGTCTGCTGTTGCTGCATGCTTTTTCCTGGCTGCTGGTGGTTTTTCTCTGGCTGCGGCGATGTGCAGCGTTGGTGGGTGTAGTAGCGAGCTGGCCCTCGCTGCCGGAAGAGGTGCCTGTGGGCGACAATGCAGGGGTACCTTATTGTTGTGTCATCATCCATGTGACGACCACCACACTTCGTTCAATTCATTGACATGTGCTTCCTTTGGTACATGGTGGGGCCAGTATGAAGCAGTTTTACAAAGGTAGCGGGCGCCCCTCTCTCGCAAGAACAGACATGATAACCTGTTCAGTGGTTATTAACCACTTGAGAGTTCGCAGCCACTGCTTTTACTCACTGTGCCTTTCACAGATGGGAAATATCCATTTGCATATCAGTCTTTGTCCTGCCCAGGGGCATTCCAGCACCGAAATACAATGGCAATTCCAATCTGAACAAGAGTACCACCAGCAACCCCATACACGTGTTTCACCCTTGTTGGGGATCATCAGTGAGGTGAAGCTGATGCCTCTCTAAGCACAGTGAGAGGGAGACCACGTCTGGTTGCCCCCAGGAGACCTAGGGTTACCAATCCCAGGTTCCTTAACAAATAGTTTTACAAAGGTAGCGGGCGCCCCTCTCTCGCAAGAACAGACATGATAACCTGTTCAGTGGTTATTAACCACTTGAGAGTTCGCAGCCACTGCTTTTACTCACTGTGCCTTTCACAGATGGGAAATAACCATTTGCATATCAGTCTTTGTCCTGCCCAGGGGCAGTCCAGCACCGAAATACAATGGCAATTCCAATCTGAACGAGAGTACCACCAGCAACCCCATACACGTGTTTCACCCTTGTTGGGGATCATCAGTGAGGTGAAGCTGATGCCTCTCTAAGCACAGTGAGAGGGAGACCACGTCTGGTTGCCCCCAGGAGACCTAGGGTTACCAATCCCAGGTTCCTTAACAAATAGTTTTACAAAGGTAGCGGGCGCCCCTCTCTCGCAAGAACAGACATGATAACCTGTTCAGTGGTTATTAACCACTTGAGAGTTCGCAGCCACTGCTTTTACTCACTGTGCCTTTCACAGATGGGAAATATCCATTTGCATATCAGTCTTTGTCCTGCCCAGGGGCAGTCCAGCACCGAAATACAATGGCAATTCCAATCTGAACGAGAGTACTACCAGCAACCCCATACACGTGTTTCACCCTTGTTGGGGATCATCAGTGAGGTGAAGCTGATGCCTCTCTAAGCACAGTGAGAGGGAGACCACGTCTGGTTGCCCCCAGGAGACCTAGGGTTACCAATCCCAGGTTCCTTAACAAATAGTTTTACAAAGGTAGCGGGCGCCCCTCTCTCGCAAGAACAGACATGATAACCTGTTCAGTGGTTATTAACCACTTGAGAGTTCGCAGCCACTGCTTTTACTCACTGTGCCTTTCACAGATGGGAAATATCCATTTGCATATCAGTCTTTGTCCTGCCCAGGGGCAGTCCAGCACCGAAATACAATGGCAATTCCAATCTGAACGAGAGTACCACCAGCAACCCCATACACGTGTTTCACCCTTGTTGGGGATCATCAGTGAGGTGAAGCTGATGCCTCTCTAAGCACAGTGAGAGGGAGACCACGTCTGGTTGCCCCCGGGAGACCTAGGGTTACCAATCCCAGGTTCCTTAACAAATAGTTTTACAAAGGTAGCGGGCGCCCCTCTCTCGCAAGAACAGACATGATAACCTGTTCAGTGGTTATGTGACGACCATCACACTTCGTTCAATTCATTGACATGTGCTTCCTTTGGTACATGGTGGGGCCAGTATGAAGCAGCACACATGTGTTGGGGTGGAGGGGTGTTTGTACATCATGATATGTGTGCATGGTTTGAAATGTGCATGTTGTATGGGTTGCTGTTGGGTTCCACGATTGGTGTTGTGTATATGTAGCCCTGTATTGAGCGCATGTGTGACCTGGCTGTGGGGGGTAGAGGTATGCTTGTGTGGGTAGGGTCATTGGTATGTCATCAGCTTGAATGGGGCAGTGGGTGGGCACATATGAATGGTGGCAATGGTGCATGCATTGTGGACGTGGGTAGTTGGTGCCATGCTGACACATGTCACAGGGACCATGTTGTGCTCAGTGGTGTGTGTTGACGCATGCTGACCGTGGGTCTGTCTGTATGACAATGTACATGTGGCATGTGCCTGTGGTGCATGTTGATATTCTCTGTGGTGTGCTGATGTTTTGGTATGAGGGTCTGGTTGGGGTCTTGCAGGGCGGTGGGTATCTGGTGTCAGTCATGCACAAGGCACTATTGGCAATAAGGGGTCAATAGTGGGTATGGGATTTTGGTCGTAATCACTCACCTGCATCTCCAGACGTTGTTGCACCATGCTCGGCATCACCGACTCCCTCGATGCGGGCTATGTACAGGATGGAGGCACATATTTCCTCCCATGGGTGGGGTTTCAGGGGTGAATGTGGACCTCCACCAGTGGCCTGCCCCTGGCTGCTCTTGGCTGCGAGTAGATTGCAGACTCTGAGACGCAGGTCATCCCATCTTTTGCGACAGTCCCTTACTGTCCTCTGTGTAGTGCCCACCGCTGACACTTTGTTGGCTACTTCATTCCAAATCTCCTTCTTCCACAGCTGTGTGGCCATGTGCAGGTCAGCTCCAAATACCTCGTCCGCATTCTCAACAAGGGTGTCAGCAAGCATGGTGAGTTCTGGCTCACTGAGCCTTGGTTTGTGGCGTTGGACGTTCCCCCATGTAGCAGACATGTCCCTTTGTGATCCTTCACTTCCAGCTCCTGTGTTCGGCTCCTGTGTTTGGAGGATTGCAATGGATTGTGTTTTTAAAGATGGCAACCAGTGCATTTCCCGTTCCGCCGCAATGATGTTATTACCGGTTCCGGTATTGCCGGTACCGTTATTTACGGTCTGTAGGTGCCAGAGTCGGTGTGGACAGCATTGTTCGTGCCGTTATGTGGGTTTTTTGTTCCTTTACCGGTATGCCCGTGCTACCGTTACTGGCATGCCTTTTGGTGCAGCTAAGCATGCTTGGAATCAGCCGTTGATTCCTCTGGCAGTGCATGCCGGTATCGGTAGCTACGGCATGCCATTAATAAGAACTTTTTACCTCCAAACTCGTAATGAGGGCCATGGACAGCCACACTTTTATACATGATCCTAAGAATGGCCCTGTAATCAAAAGGTTGCTTATTGCACTAGTAGAGGAATTACTGCAGCTACCACATTCATTACAGTTGCCAGAGTAAAGTGTTTTTGCTTCCTTAAATTGCAGTAAAAATGGGAAAAGTTGAAGTTAACACGATTTCGGAGAAGGAGCAAGCTCAAGAGGTTCCAGAGTGGCATAAGTGCTGGGGATTAATATGTTGGTTTGTGATATACATATGCACCATTATGCTTTGTGTTCTTCTGTTTCTTTTGATTCCCCTTTTCTGTCTCATTGATCCAAACAAGGCAGAAGTCCCTTTGATCCTACCCACTACAGGAACTCTTGTTGATTTGCCCATTACAAATGAGCCAAAATCTTTTGTGTTCTCGCCCAATAATAAGGCTGCATTAGAATTGTTTCCATGAGCTGCTAACATTTTGAGAGCGAGATACAGGAGAAGTGCAGAAGAAGACAATGATGAGATGAATACAGATTTTGACAGTTCAGTACACGTGGGCAATATGTGGTATCAGCACATCAGAAGGGTAGGAGAGAGAACATCTAAGGAGAGCTGCTATGTATGTGCCCTGATACCATATGCAATGGGAACCTCCAAGTTATTCATAGCTACAGAAGTACCACTGCAAAGAGCTCATTGCCTGACGCATCTTGCACTCTGCCCGACAAGAGGACAGTTCCAAGACAGAACAGCATCCCTGTTATGAATAACTAAAGAGACATCTCAAAGAATAGACAATTATGTACAAGATTTAAAATAAAGAGAGAAGCCAGAAAAAAGGCATTGAATAATCCGATATGAACAACCTGGAACAAAAGGAGCAGGAATGAGGATGGAAAAAAACAAGATGCTAATTTGTCAAGGCAAGAATAAGGAAGAAATACAGAGATGCTAGGAAAGAGGTAAATTGCAAATTAAAGCAACAGTGCTGACTCCAGAAGGATGGGCTGATGGCATGATTGTGTGTAAAGCAGCAGCATTAACTGGATATTATGAACCAGTTATAGACACTGCAGAAAACTAATGCAAGAATCATTAGTCGAAGTTTACAAAATTGTTGACATGGGTCAATGACACAGGAGGATCATTACAGATACTACCTCTAACGTGTGCATCCTGGTGTTTCAGAAATAATGGTACAAGGAAGGTTGGAGAGAATCACCAATGTGGCAGAATTTGGAGGCATGAAGGAAGGGACAGTTGTCCTAATGTATCATTATTGGGCTTGTGGGTCCAGAGCCTACATGAATCTGTCCAAGGATTGGGGAGGAATGTGATCCCTAGTGCTTATCTATGTTCCAGCATTAATGATTCTTAAGAGTGACTTAAACATTGGAAAATTTCCAAAAATGTATGCTCATTTGAGAAAAAGAAGATCGCGTGAACTTCTCAATCGAACCAGAAGAGGGTATTACTTTTCAGCTAAATCAATAGGAGCATATGACTCCATTCTATATGAGCACAAGGTTTTCAGCAAAACTGCATCAGCATTTATGACTATCCAGACGATGGCCAATACGAAGTGGTTGCAAATCACTCACTGGGAGCTCCTGCAAATGATCAACACTACCATAAAGGGATTCAATGTTATCAGGGAAGAATTGAGGGCCATACAATGGATGTCCCTCCAGAACAGATATGTCCTGGATATAATCACACCCACGGATGAAGGAGTTTGCGCGAAAATTGGGCCATCATGTTGCACATTCATACCTTCTCACGATGACGAGAATGGGACCTTCACATATTCTATAACGTTGCTGACAAACCTGCACAAAAAGATAGAAGATGAGACATAGGACATTACAGATGCCAGTTGGTTTGCATCCATATTCCATATTTTCATGGGTTCCACAGTGGATGGTAAACATCTTTAACCTTCTTGGAGCAGTATTGGTGATGATAATGTTTGGATTCTGTGTGATCAGGATAATCATCGCACAGTGCTAGAAGACAGACAAGAAAGCAGTAGGAATGAATATAATGATCGATGTTGAGTCAGGATATGGGCCCAAGGAGATGACTGATGAAGAAATCAGAGAATGCATAAAAGCCAGCATTGTAGCACCTGACCATAGGAAGTATGTGGGATGATGGATCTATTGTAGCCTGAATGGACAGTGCAGCTACATGACCTGGAGTGTTGATGAACATGTAAAAACTGCAGGGTCCTTGAAGGGAGTGATGAAGATCTGGACTCCAAAGAAGCACTTCTTCAAGAGGGGATACCAAGATGTGAAGATTGATGAAAGATTGGTCGATGATTCAACCAAAGGGGGCAGTGTAGAGGAGCAGCTGAATGACTCTGCCGGAAGACTCGCCCCCATCCTTCCTATATATTGGGAGCCAGAAGTTGCGACATGCACGACACCAGTGATCATGCCTATTCTACGGAGAGCCTTCGAGAAAAGGTATCCATTGAGAAAACCCTATATGATGTATCCCCATATAGATGACTGTCTCTTGGAGGAAATCCCCAAAGGAATATGAAGTTGAAAGAAAGAGAAGTTGGCGACGTCACAAGAAGCAAGTGTGACGCACTGAGAAGAGTGGTTAAAGAAGAAGATGTATAGACGTTATGGAATCTGATGATGAAAAAAGAATCGAGTAAAAGTTCATATGCAGAATGAAGATTGCATGTGTGAAGAGAACCACAGAAAATGCAAGTTGTTCAATAACTGTACAGATGCAGCAATGCAAGTAGACTAATCTTAATGGCTGGCTATACGTAGTGAATAGACTGCAGGCGCTGCCGCCATTATATAGAAACTGGGCATCAGTGTCACATGTTTAGTAAGCTTGGACCCGAAGAAGGAAGGATCGGAAAAGCTGTGTCGCAGCAACATGAAGCCAAAAGCATGTAAAGGCCTGGAAGAGCTGTCTGTCCTGGGGTCAAATGATGAAGTAGTGGTTATCTGTCTGAAGAACAGTAACCGTGAGACACTGAATCGTCTCGTGTTATGGTACAAGGAAAGAACACCATGAGTGCCAAGTTTGTTAATTAAAGACTATTAAATGCTGCAAAACAGGTCGAAATTGGGTTTCCTGTGACTTGAGCTAAGGATGGAAATAGAAGGGAGGCATGCTGCTCTGAACTTGAGATAGCGTGTGCCTATGCTCCCTTTTATTCCCAGGAGCAAGGATACTTGGCAAGGCCATGTTCAAAGACAATCTGAATGGCAGAAGGTATGAGCGATGAGGGGCTAATTGGATGGGGAGATGGTCAAAGTCCGCCCACTGGCACCTGGTGTACCAGCTTATGTGCTGCTAATGAGCCGAATGTTCCAGAAGGGTACAAGCATGCCAACCAATTATAGAGCACCATAAAATGAATGGCCGTATACTTTGAGAGCCAATAATATACCATGTACCTAATAACTAATGAAGATGACTTGCACTAGGGGTGGGTATGAGCTGTCCATCTGACTCTAGAGACCCAATCACAACCCGTCACTGTATAGAAAGTATTCTTAGATGTTCCCTTTGAGTGTATAACACCCCCCCCCCAAGGTTTCGCTTATTTGCCACGTAGTATGACATCATGTATGACACACTTTTGCTATATAAATGTTGTTTTTTATTAAAAGCTTTGAGAGAACTTAAGCGAATGTCTGTTGATGTCTGTTGTAACTCCCTATTTTAGACAATTGATAATAAAAGAGTCGGAGGAGACTTTTTGCCAACTTCCTGAGTCGGTTTTATTTGCATTAAGAGTTATTCTGCATCCCCTCCATGCATGAGGTGTTGCTGATTTAAGGATCCCCCGGGTTCACTAGAATGTGTAAAGAGGTTAGGTGCCCTAAACACCACATTTGGTCAAGAATGGCCATGGAAAGAAAGTGACTCACAACATAAAGCTGAGTATATATCCATGAGGTCTACCAGCTTAAGATGAAAATAAAACTCCCTCCGGAGCCAGTCTGACTTCAATGGGATTATACTACAATGCAGCTGGACATGCAAAATGAACTAGCAGCTGAGCAAGCCAACCACACACACCAGATACCAACCACAGCATTACCATGCGGGCTAGTTCCAAGAAAAATGTGCATTGTGTCCTTCAATCTTCTCATGTTTAGTGGCAGTGTCAGTGGCCTGATGTGTTTTAAAATGCACAACGTTTTGCTAAATTGACACTAGTTCCCACAAACATGCATTGGTGAACTCCCCCCACAAGTTTGCCTCCAAACTCTCCCAACATTTGAAGGATCAGCCATCCCCCAAAAAATGTGAGTCTGGTTGCAGCCCTGACTGATTGCACCACAGAGACTCATGGAAAAGGGCTTCAAAGAGTCCTGGAGCAATCAGAAATGGAAGTCATTTGGGGTTCCCATGGGTCGCAGCTCCCTTGCAACCACAAAACAAAATGTAAAAGCAATTAGTTTTTTCTTGTTTGATTTTATTTACATGGAAGCTCCTGGGCTGTGGCGAGCGCCATGTGGCTCTTTGTTTCTGGAGTGGTTGTCTTTCTTGTTCAGGCCTCTTAAAAAAAACAGGGGGTTCCACAAGTGTAACACTTTCAGCAGTGACCCTAAATAAGAAAGAATAGGAATAACACATAATTTGTCTTTCTGGCATTTTATACACTAATTGCTGGACTCATTCAAGGTTTATTTCAGGCACACTTCAGGGGGTGAGTCACTGATTTAGTCTGTTCTTAAACACCTAAAATTCACAAAGTAGACCAAAACTTCCAAAAAGCATTTAGAGTAGAATAAGCATCTATTTCGGTCTAAGTATTTTGCGTTTCGCAAGTTGCAGTTATAGCATGTTTGTTTTTTCTGCTGTTGTCGCTGTTAAGATCTTGGTTACCTGACAAACTCCATGTGCCTAAAAGCTTGTGTACAGTGTAGAAATATTTGACCATAGCATATAAAGTGGCCCTTGATGTCCTGTGCCACAATTAATGCTTTGTTGTAATGTTTCTATCTTTCCTATCTCCATGGTATGCTGTTCAGGATGTTTGTTTGCAAGTACGAGTGCCCAGAGTATGGGATACCTTGTGAGTGCGCTGCTTTCCCTGTGCTACTCTAAATTCTTTAATACACAGTTATGAATCCTCCCAAAGGTATATTTTTCGCCAATCTCTGAAGCCTGAAAAGTAGATTCATGCTTGACATGTGGCCAACTTTGCACCAGACCTGCAGATGAAATGGCCTGCTGTTAAATCTCAGTTACCAGTTTAATGGTATCAACTACAGAGTGTAATTTGCTTTCTGACTTTGAGACCATTCAGGCATGCGATTACTCATTTTACTAGGTAAGATAGCTCTAGCCGATGAGATAGCTCTAGCCGGTGAGATAGCTCAGTGGGTTGAGCGCTCACTGCTGCAATATGTTTATGATCTAAAGGTTGCAGGTTTCAATCCCGGCAAGGCCAACTCTGCTTTTCATCCTTCTCAGGTCGATAAATGAGTATCAAGACAGGTTGGGTGATAATATACGTTTATTTGTCCTAAATGAAGTGCTTAAGTGCTATAGAATGACATATATATATTTTTTTATTTGTAACTTATAGTTTCATACATAAAATACAAACTTTACATTACAATGAATCCTTTTCCTCTTCTCTTCTCTATTTACACTTCCGACCTTATGATTTTTCTAACTGCAATCCATCCATAAAGTTAATTATTGCGCAGGTCAGTCGAGTGTTTACACCTGACATCGAATACCTCCACCATTCTTCCATATTGTCATTCTGTGGTGCAAAGTTAAGCAAATGCAAAGAACATTGTGCTGAAATCTCAGTGCAAAATATCATTATCATTTGGCATTGGATGTCAGCTTGCATTCACAGTAATTTGATAATATGGGCTTTTGCAAACTGATATTAACGATACATATGGTAATACATTCATGTATGAAATGTATATCACATTACAGTGATATCATAACCATATTTTTTGTAGTGTACTTAGGAACAACGCTATGTGATGCCACTTCCTGTTTTGTCAAGCGGTGAGTGAAAGTTTGTGTTCCATCGCTTCCCATTATGTCAGTTCAGGGTGGGGTCAAATGACATCACTTCCTGTAATGTCATCAGAGGTCAAGGGCTGTGTGATGTTACTTCCGTTACCCCAGACATTTTGGTGAAATGACGTCCGTCCGTGTATTCTTAGAGAGTCACAGCTACACCCTACTGATGAGGTTCAACCAGACCGAAACAAGTGTCTGGGGTTGCTGTTCGTACTCTTGTTTAGAGGAGAATTGCCTAGCATTTCGGTGCTGGACTGCCCCAGGGCAGGACAAAGACTGATATGTTCAGGATATTTCTCCTCTGTGAAAGATAATGAGCTAAAGACTCTGGGTAAGGCTCTTCTAACCAGGACTCATGTCTGGCAGAGTCTCCCAGGATCCCCTTGTTATTTGCATATTTCAAGTAACTTTGAGTCTCACCCTAAGTTACTAGGGGAATCCAGACGTGGACCCCTTGCTCACTATAGTTAGAGAGGTACATCTACACCCTACTGATGAGGTTAAACCAGACCGAAACACGTGTCTGGGGTTGCTGTTGGTACTCTTGTTCAGAGGAGAATTGCCTAGCATTTCGGTGCTGGACTGCCCCAGGGCAGGACAAAGACTGATATGTTTAGGATATTTCTCCTCTGTGAAAGATAGTGAGCTAAAACTCTGGGTAAGGCTCTTGTAACCAGGACTCATGTCTGGCAGAGAGTCTCCCAGTACCCCCCTTGTCATTTGCATATTTCAAGTAACTTTGGGTCTCACCGTAAGTTACTAGGGGAATCCAGACGTGGACCCCTTGCTCACTATTTGTATTTGTATTTGTATTTATTGATTTATAAAGCGCCTTACGCCAAAGCGCTCAGCTACACCCTACTGATGAGGTTCAGCCAGACCGAAACACGTGTCTGGGGTTGCTGTTGTAACTCTTGTTCAGAGGAGAATTGCCTAGCATTTCGGTGCTGGACTGCCCCAGGGCAGGACAAAGACTGATGTGTTTAGGATATTTCTCCTCTGTAAAAGATAGAGAGTTAAAGACTCTGGGTAAGGCTCTTGTAACCAGGACTCATGTCTGGCAGAGACTCTCCCAGGACCCCCCTTGTTATTTGCCCTGTGAAAAGCAGCCTTTGGGATGTGTCATATCCACTGACAAGTGCAGGTACTGTTAGAAGAAAATAATTTTCCTTTTAATCCATAGCTGCAAGATGTGGAGGAACAGTTTTGGAACATGTTAATTACCAGCTTTGGGAGTCTGTCATATTCAGTGGAAAGTGTAGGTAATGCTACAGTAGAAGCATTTTTTTTCCATAGCTGCATTACAAGGTGGCACAAGAAGAGAAACGGGAACTATAGCCTGTGATGATATTTGGAATCTGTGAGTGGCAACTGAAGGCATTGTGACAACGGAAACCTATTTTGAGATGCATAAGTGTACTGTAAGGGGCCGGTGAGCTGCACTGACATACAGTGCACCTGTGGGCACATTACAAATGCTTAGTCACTGGAGGGGCCCCAAGCCATCATGCAACACATCAACGCCAGGCCTGCTCCAGCATTTTTAATGTCCTCAGGTGAACCCCTAGTTTCGTGGGATTTATGGGTGGACACATTCAAAGTTTACATGAGAGCAGCTGGTGGACTAAAGTACAGTGATGATGAAAATGAGGCAGCGTTATTGAATTGTCTTGGCACAGAGGAACTTAGAGTCTTCGTGCATCTTCCTGGTGAGGAGGTGTATGTTCCAGGCGGCTGAGAAGGGGAGAGAGTATTGAGCGCATATGAAACAGCTCTCAATAAATTAGAAGGACGGTTTGGGAAGAGACCAAATGTGGTACTCGAGCAATAATACCATTTCTTCTCTATGGCACAAGGAGTCGGGGAACGCATTGATGCCTATGTTACGGCAATGTGGACCCTTATGGCTACATGCAAATTTACTGGTGTGCAGGAGGAGTACATCAGGGACCAGATCATGATGGAAACAAGTAATTCCAAAGTCAGGGAAAGGTTATGGATAGAAAGAGACCCACCTGTGGACAAGGTAATAGAGATTTTGAGAGCCGTAGAGGAGTCACGTGCCAGCGTTCAAGTTGTCACTGAGAAGACGGACAGGAGAGTCAATTCAAGCAGTTTTAGCACCATTCAAGAAGGGTAGCAGTGATGTCAGGAAAAATCAGAGAAGTTTGAGGGGCAGTCCAACAGACCGAGTAGAGTGAAATATGGGGTGGGGTTAGGGAAGCATGTAAAAAATGTGGTTGGTCGAGACATCCCAGCAGGGAAAAGGAGTGTTCTAAATGGGCAGTTGAGTGCAGGCTTTGTAAGACTAAAGGACACTATGCCAGGATGTGCAGAATGAACGCGGAGGAGAGCAATGTCCAAGGAAGACTGACTGTCAGGATGATGGAAGCTGACAGTGGTCAAGGAAGCACTGGAATTCTGGACAGCAGTGTGTTGAGGGAAGGGGTGATATTGCATGTTGAGGCGGGCCAAGAAGGGGCCATGGGACACATTGACGGTGAATGGTGGGTTCCATGTAATAATGTCACCACAAAATTATTGCCATGCAGAAATATCGCCAAAAAATGGTCGTTTTTTGTGGTGACATTATTGCATGGAACATGCGGGGGACACCCCCGCAACCCCCAAATGTTTTTATTTGTTTTATTTTTTTTTTTTTTATTTTTTTTTTTTGCCCCTGTCGCCATATATATGGTCACCCAAATAATATCGCCACGACATTTTCCCGCCGATATTATTTACGGCGACCATATATGTGGAGATATTATTACCTGATACCGAATGGTGTGCTTTTGGAATTGTTGATGGACTTAGGTTCCTCCTAAACCATGATCTCCCCAGAAGTGTACAGAGAGAACTTTGGGAAAGAGGTATCTACCCTCATACCTCTGGACATTAATCCCAATGCGTATGGTCAAGTACCCATAAAGGTACTGGGGTATGAGTGTGTGCAAATTGAATTCAAGGGGCGCAGCACAGAAGGAAAATTGTATATGGCACATAATGATGCAAGCATTTTGGGGTGGGATGAGCAAGTGGCCCTTGACATAGAAATATGTCCTGGGAAGAGTGTGCCTGTGCTTAGTTTGAGGAAGTGTCGGGTAAAGTTATGTCAGCGCAGTATTTGTGCAACAAGTATCCCACAGTGTTTGCAGAGCGACTGGGTATGTTACATAGATTTTCACACAAAATTGTTTTAAAAAGGGGGGCAGTGCCGAAGGTACACAAGGTCAGAGGTGTTTGCGTTTTGGCCAGGCAATATTTGAAGTTGGAATTGGAAAAGTTGAAGGAGGTGGGGATCATAGAGGAGATTGAGAGTGGTCATCCCCTGTGGTGTTAGCAGGGAAACAGGATGGTGGATTAAGGATGTATGTGGACCTTTGGAAGCTTAATTCCAATATTTGGGTGGATTGTCATCCGCTCCCCAACATCAATGAATTGCTGTTGACAATCGGACACGCAGAGTGGTTTTCCACTTTTGATCTGTCATTGGCTTATCATCAGATTAATCTGCATGAGGAATTGCGGCTGTTGACTTCATTTGTGACACCTTTTGGGGCATACAGGCTTCGTCGTATGCCATTCGGTTTGGTATCTGCTTCTGCAGCATTTCAGCGTTGATGCAGGAACTATTTGGAAGTGTTCTGGGTGTGAACTACTTTCAGGTTGACATTTTCGTGTGGGGTAAAACAAAAGGAAACATGACGAGAACATGCATCGGGTTATGCAAAATTCTGCAGCAGAGTGGTTTGACAGTGAAGTTATTGAAGTGTCAGGTGGGGGTGCCCAGTGTGACGTATTTGGGGCACACACTCGATGCCACTGGCACAAAGCCTAGGGAAGGGTTGGTTAGGGTTATGAGGGAGGCCCCTTCCCCAGTGAATAAGGACCAACTCAGGTTGTTCTTGGGAATGAAGCAGTAATAATTCAAGTTCATACCGTTGTATGCAGAGAAGACTGTGGGCATGCATGCTTTGTTAAGGAAGAATGCCAGTTTTGAAGGGTCTCAGGAGTGTCAGGCTGAATTTGTTCAATTGAAAAAGGATGTAGACAGGGCGCCATCTTTGAAGTCATTTGACTCAAAGAACGAGTCAATGCTCATTGTGGATGCCAGTGATGTCGGCTTAGGGGCAGTTTTGGAGTAGTGGTAGGATGGTGTGTGCAAGCCGACTGCATTTATGTCCAGGGCACTTAGGGATGCTGAGGAACGGTATGCAGTCATTGAGAGGGAGGCATTTGCCCCTACTTGGGACTCAAAGCATTTTAGGACATTCCTCTGGGGTATTTTCAATGTCATCAGGACGGACCACAAACCACTTGTATATGTACTCACCACCAAGGGTGTGGGGTCTGTGTCCCCTATGATAGCGAGGTGGATGGTGGATCTGCAAGAATTTAATTTCAGGGTGGAGTACTTACCAGGCAAAAGGAATGTGGTAGCAGATTGTTTATCACGATTGCCGGTGGAGGCATCGGAAGTGCAGGGGGAGTGTGATGTAAACACCCAGATGGCGTGTGTGCTTTGCACTTTGGATAAGGATGAGTGGGAGGAAGAATCGGCCAAGGATACGGAATTAGCATGGATCAGAGGTGGTCTGCATCATGGCTGGGAAGCGGTCAAGGGTAGAGAGGAAGGTAAGGGGGTACATGTAGGTTTTGAGTGAATTGGCGGAGGGACCATGGGGTGTCATGAGAGGTGGATATTCCCAATGAGGTGTGGTTCAAGATGGCGTTGGTCATTATGGGTCCCATGGAGTGTTTAGAGGGTGGATTGAAGTTTGTGGTGGTGCTGGTTGACTATACTTCGCAGTGGGTTGAGGCTGCTGCTTTTGAGACAGTAATCATGGATAAGGTGATTGCTTTTCTCAAAAGGATATTTGACAGGGAAGGTGTACACACAATTATGATCACAGACAAAGGGGTGCAATTTGTGTCACTTCAAATGCAGGATTTCCTGAGAAACAATGGTATCAGGCACCGTAGGACAGCCCTGTATAATCCGTGAGCCAATGGGTTGGTGTCACACAACTTTTCTATATCTTCAGACCCACTGCCCTCCTCCGTCTCCTCACCTGAACTGCTGGAGTCAGATCTGTAAGAATCCCGGCTCTGTCTGTACCTGTGCTTCTCTTCGTCTTTCCGTTGTGGTGACCTGTCTCGGTGGGAAGACACAGTGGCCTGTAGCCCTGTGGCTCCTCCGCCGAAGCAGACCACTATGGGGAAAAAGCCTCAGGCTAAAAGAAAAACAACGTAAGATGTAGTTGCAGGTAGATGACTTGCCGATGGTATTTGGCCAACAGTGAGGGAGCATGAACATTGGAAGCGGGTTCCCAAGAGTCTTCAGACCACGGGTATCCCTTCCAGCCTAGTAGGTATTCCAAGCGCCCTCTGTGATATCTAGAGTCAAATATGTGGGACACCTCATATTCTGCGTCAGACTCACCCTGTAGATGTTTGTAGTTAGAGGGAGACTGGCCTGAGGAATCCTGAATGAAAAGTTTAAGTAGTGATGAATGAAAGACAGGATGTATAGGTTTGAGTTTAGGTGGTAGCTTGAGTTTGTATGCAACTGGGTTAATCTTGGCTAGAATGGAAAAAGGTCCCAAGAAACGAAGAGACAGTTTAGATGGGTGAGCCCAGCGGGGTAGGAATTTTGTAGAGAGCGAGAATTTGGAACCCACGTCCACATTAGGGCCTTTCTGACAGTGAAGATCTGCTTGACGTTTGTATGTTTGAGAAGTGGCTTCGAGACTGGATCTTGCTGATGCTTATGCTTCTGCTATTCTGTCTAGTGATGTCTCCACTGCTAGTAAGTTCATCTGTCTTTTTTCTATGGAATTGATGCTTCATGGATGGAAATCATAGTTGCAGAAAAAAGGTGACATGTTTGTCGCAGTGTGTTTGGCGTTATTGTAAGAGAATTCTGATGTGGATAATAATGGCATCTAGTCGTCTTGTTGTTGATTACAATAACAGCAAAGATACTGTTCCAAAGTGGCATTGACTCTTTCCGTTTGTCCGTTGGATTGTGGGTGGTATCCTGAAGAAAGTGCTCTTTCCATCCCCAGAAGCTGACACACAGCCTTCCAGAAGCGTGACGTGTATTGTGTCCCTCTATCAGAAATGATATTGTCCGGTAAGCCGTGGAAGTGAAAAATGTCTCTAATGAACACCCTTGCCATCTCCTCTGCAGACAGAACCTTGGGTAAGCGAGAAAAATGTGCCATTTTGGTATAGGAGTCAATCATCACCATGATACACGTGTATGAATTGGATTCTGGAAGATTCACAATATAGTATGTTGATATTATTCCCCATGGACGTGTAGGTAGTGGGGTTTGTTCCAGGAGTCCAGTAGGTTTACCAGGCTGATATTTGTTCTTGGTGCAGACTGGACATCCCTTGATGTACTCTGCTACTTCTTGTTTGATGTTAGGCCAGTAGTTAGAATGTCTTATCAGATCAAGTGTTCCGTATTGCCCTAGGTGTCCTGCAGTTTACTTGTCATGACACCAGTGAAGTACCTTTCTTCTGAGAGTTTTTGTGGGTATATACAAACTGTTGTCTTTGAACCATAGACCGTCTTCTTCCCTTACACCTTTTGGCAATGTGGATCTGGTCCGATGTTCCATGACTGTAGCCTGTTTGACTTGCCGTAGGAATGAGTTCACCAGAGGTACTAGTCGGTTCCTGGGAAACATTCTTTCTGG
The DNA here is from genome assembly GCF_040938575.1 of Ambystoma mexicanum. Taxonomy (NCBI): domain Eukaryota; kingdom Metazoa; phylum Chordata; class Amphibia; order Caudata; family Ambystomatidae; genus Ambystoma; species Ambystoma mexicanum. The sequence goes on along the minus strand of NC_090926.1, from coordinate 249,064,976 downwards.
TTGGAGAACAGGTTGGTTCTCGAGGTGTTTTTTATGTGAAAGCACGTCTGCTAGCATGTTTAAATTGCCTGGTAGGTATGTTATGCGGAAATCGTATTGAGCGAAGAAGTGAGTCCATCTCGCTTGGCGAGAGTTAATACACTCCATGGATTCCAGGACTTTCAGGTTGCAGTGATCCGTGCAGATGGTAAAGGGTTGTACACTGCCCTGCAGAAGGTGCCTCCACTCCTCGCAGGCTTGTTTCATTGCTAGGAGTTCCTTCTCGAGGACGGAGTAATTCCGTTGGCTAGGATTGAGGGTCCGTGAGAGGTAGGCGATGGAGTATTCAGTACCGTTTCTTCCTGGCAAAGTGCTGCTCCAATAGTGGCTGCGGAAGCATCAGTTTCAACCACGAAGGGTTTAGACTGATCTGGTTGTTTGAGAATCAGAGCTGAACAAAACAGCTCTTTGAGATGTTGGAAGCTTTTCTCGGTGGCTAAAGTCCACTGGAATGGACTGGTGCTTTTCTTGAGAAGCGTGGTGATGGACAATACTTCTTCCCAAAAGTTAGGTATGAACCGGGGATAAAAGTTCGCTAAGCCAAAAAAAATCTGTATCTCCTTTATGGAAGTAGGAGCTGGCCAATCCATATGGCAGAGACTTTTCTTTTGTCCATGGCGATACCCTGTTCAGATAGGATGAAACCCAAGTACGGGATTGAGGTAACTCCAAACACACATTTCTCAAGTTTTGCCAAAAGATGATTTTCGTGGAGGCTTCTGAGGACTTCTGGGACATGTTGGCATTGTTTTGTGGGATCAGAAGAAAAAAACAAAATGTCATCTAGATAGACGATCACAGAAAAAAACATGAGATCTGAAAACATTCTGTCCATAAAACGTTTGAAGACCGCCGGAGCATTAACAAGGCCGAAAGGCATTACCTTGTATTCGTACAAACCAAAAGGTGTACGGAAAGCGGTCTTCCATTCGTCTCCTCTTCGGATTCTGAGTAAGTGATATGCGCTGCAGGGATCCAATTTGGTAAAGATCTTAGCACCCTGTACTGCCGCCAGGATGTCGGAAATTAGGGGCAATGGGTAACGATCTTGTATGGTGACACGGTTAAGGCCTCTAAAGTCAATATGGTCTTAGTTCGCAGGAATCCCGTTTAGGGATAAAAAAACAGCAGGGCCCCTGCAGGTGACCTAGAGGACTGAATAAAATTGTTGTGCAAATTGTTGTCAAGATAGTCCCTAATTGCTTTCTTTCCTGTATGAGACAGTGAAAACATGTGGCTGAAGGGTCCTAACGCATTGGATGTCAGTTCGATCGCACAATCCTCAGGCCTATGCGGACGGAGCTCCATTCCTATTTGCTCCACAAAAACCTGCTAGTACTGGATGTATTCTGGAGGTAAAGCATGTACTCCAATGGCTTCTACTTGGTCTGTGGCCAAGGCTTGCACCTTACCGTAAGGAGGTTGGGAGAGACAGTGTTGCTTGCAGTAATCGGACTCAAAGCTCAACTGGTTCTTGGTCCAGTTGATATGTGGGTTGTGTTTCCTGAACCACGGAATGCCCAGAATGACTGGGAAATGGGCAGCACGGATTATGTCGAACTTCATCAACTTAGTATGTTGGAAGATTCAGACTTGGAGTTCATCTGTGGTGTGCGGGATAGGTTCTTATGACAGTGTGGTGGCATCTACCCCTTCGACCTTCTGATCTTCGGTTCTTTCAAGTCTAATGATTCCCATGTTAGCCGCCCATATTGTGTCCATAAAATTACCGGCTGCCCCACAATCAAGGAGGGCCAAGGCTTCTATCCAATCAAGGCCAGATCTTACTTGCACTGTGACCACCATGGGGCATGAATAATCTGTGTGATTTACGGATGAAACAGACAAAGAGGCATAAGGACTCGAAGCAGACATAAACCCTTGGATACTTGTCCCTGTTAGGTCAGAGGGCGATCGTTTCCCTGTTTGCAGGAAGGTAACTCTGAACAGTTCCGTATTGAGTGGTTTTCAGATCCACAATAGGCACACAGTTCGTTCTCTCGGTGATGCCTTCTTTCTTCAGCGGTAAGGGGACCCCGAGCAGTTCCGATCTGCATCGGTTCTTCCCGAGGAATGGGCAGGGGTAGTGCAGGTGTGAAAGATGATGGTCCACTGAAGGAGGTTTGGCCTGTGTGTCTTCTGTGTTCATTCTTTCTTTCCAGGATCCGATACTCTATTTGGAGCACCGATGAAAGATGGTCTGCAAAGGTAGGAGGCGAAGGTGACCTTGCTAGCTCATCCTTAATCTCCTCTTTTAGCCCACGTCTGAATATCGCATATTGGGCTTGTTCTGGCCAACCAGCCTGTGTGGCCAGTGTTTTGAAATTGGAGATATAAGATAATACATCCATTGGTCCCTAATGGGCGTCTAATAGGTCTTCACAGGCAGTATAGGTGATTTCTGGTTGTTCAAAGGTCTGCCTTAGAAGTGTTTTGAAACCATCGTAATCTTGCAGTATGGGGTTTGCTCCAGTCACAAGAGCAGTAGCCCAGGCCAGGGCATTCCCAGCCATGTTAGAAATGAGAAAACCCACTTTAGCCTGGTTAGATGCAAACATTGCGGGCATGAAAGTGAAGTGGACTGTGCAGGCGTCCAAGAATTCTTTCACTTTTTTAGATGTACCATCGAATTTACCCGAAGACAGCGGCATCGGGGGTAGTTCCGGGTTTGGGTAGTGCTCCCGATTGGTGACCATCTGTCTTTATACCACGTTTTCATTCTTAAGTGTATGGACCTCCTGGGAGAGTCCTTGACCTGCCCCCAGAAGCTCCTGCACTTGTTCGAGCGTGGCCATGTTTTGTTGGCGTTGCAAACTGTCACACACCTGTTCGATATCTTCAGACCCACTCCCCTCCTCTGTCTCCTCACCTGAACTGCTGGAGTCAGATCTGTAAGAATCCCAGCTCTGTCTGTACCTGTGCTTCTCTTCGTCTTTCCGTTGTGGTGACCTGTCTCGGTGGGAAGCCACAGTGGCCACTGGTGTGCTGTAGCCCTGTGGCTCCTCCACCGAAGCAGACCGCAATGGGGAAAAAGCCTGAGGCTAAAAAAAAACAACTTAAGATGTAGGTGTAGGTAGATGACTTGCTGCTTGTAAAAGTGGTGAAGAACGGTGAATGGCAAGAAGAATCCTGGATGACAGCGAAGCTGCTAACAGTCCTCCGGTTCGAGCCAAGAGCGGCGTGGACCTAGAAAAGCAGCAGTTATCCGGGGCGAGTTGATTGCAGCTTCCGAAAAGAGGAAGTATTGGAAAGATGGAGGCTTGCCGAGGCACTGTCCGGCCCACGCAAGAAGCCGCCAAACAGAAGAGGCGCGGCCCGCAGCTGCAGCCGCCAAGCAGGTGAAGCACGGCTGAAAGTAACCCACCCCGCGGGAAGCGAGAAGCCGGCGGAAAGAAGGGCCGAGTGAAAGAGAGAGAGTCAAACGGAGGAAGAGGGAATCTGTAAAAAATAACAAATTAGAAAAGAAAAGCCACAACGAGGAATGCAACACTGAGCGTTAGCAAACTAGAAAGGCAAAGCACGAAATTAGAGAGGTTGCAATGCAAACAATGCTGGATGGAAGTAGTATAAGAACTTCCCAGCCAGAGTTGTGAGAGAAAAAGACTAGACCGTCGCCACACCGTAAAACAAAACGTGATGGAACTGTTAATGACCGCCCCATCTATACCCACTCCAGAGTCCCCAGGCACCCGGACGCATGACAGTTGGTGGGAAGAATGAATGGTTTTGTGAAGGGGGCTATACAGCTGGCCATCGCCAAAGGTTTGTGTTGGCAGGAGGTGGTTTCAGAGGCTTTGACAGCGTATAGGCGGACACCTTCATTGTTTATTGTATTGTATTGTATTTATTTATATAGCGCACCGAGCCATGAGGCAACTGGGCACATTTCTTGGTTACATATGTAGATATATTATTTACAGTTACATAATCATACACAAGGTTTATACAATTTACAGGAAGTGTGTTACACATGCTATACAGGCAAATCACGGGCATATTACGGCAAAATCACGGTTTGAACTCATGAGGGGTAGGAAGACTGGGTCATGATTGAGGACGGCTGCTCTTGGTGGTGGTGTGATCATGGAAGTGAACATGTCAGATGTGTTGCAAAGGGTGCGTGCACACCAGGATCGCTTGAGAGCACAGCAGAGCGGGCAAAGACCCATTAAGGTCGAGGTGGGTGATCGTGTTTGTGTGAAGAACCCTAGATTTGTCCCAAAAGAGAGGAGTGCATTTATTTCCCTGTGTGTGGTGGAGAGGGTGGGGACAGGATATGTGGTTCTAGATGATGGGACAAGGTGGAGCAGGAGAAGGGTGTTGTGTTAAGGGGTACCACCATGGCACTATCAGTTCAGGGTGTCTTTTTTTTAGAAAATCAGTTAAGTGATTTCTTTGTGGAACAGTAAATTGGGGATTACACAGGGGAGTTGGAAGTGGGATGTAACGATGTGCCTTCTGGTGACAGTCATTAGGATGGAGTGAGTGTGGCGTCCGAGGAATGTGTTGCTCAGGTATCGAGCAGTGATGGGGTGTGTCCATTGAGGGTGCGGGTACCTTCTGTCAGAATGAAGGATTATGTTTAGGAGGGTGGGAGTGAGTAGTACGTGTGTGTGTGTGCCGCGTGTGTGAGTTCATTGCCACAGCATGCGTATGAGTTTTTCTACTTACATTTTTGTTTTCGTTCTCAGAGGTGCTTCTGCCACCAGGAAGTATGTTTTACAGCGTCGTTCTGATGTGTGTTTTTATCTAATATTTTCCAATTTCTACCATTATCACAAAGGTGTAATATTCAATTGTTTCAGTTGTTAGGTATTTTTCGGTTTTTGGTTACTTTGGTATGTGCTAAGGGGGGGGAGAAGTGTCATATAATGCACTCTGATATGCCGGCTCGCGTTGTTATGCGGTCAGCATTCCAGGTGCTATTTTACAGTTGGAAGGGGGCTGAGTGGCGGTGTGGCCATGGGGTCTGTCCAAACTAATAAAGGACTTACCTCTCACTACCCGCCTCCGCCATTGCTTCATAGTCCTATGTTTTTTATACATGCTCTGTCCCGGATTTTTATTTTTCAAATCTGATCGGCCTACCTGCAGGCTAGAGGATAAACAGGAGCGGATGTGCTGAACTTTCTGACTCTAGCCCTGAATCCATGTTGCTTAATATGAACAGCGTTTCCAAGTTACTACAGCTTGAGAGAACGCGTTTTTCCAAAGCGGTGGCTCCCAGCGTTCCCGAAGAGATGGGTGGAGTCCAGCAGATTCATCAGTCCGACTGCCACAGGCATGAGGAGAGGCAGTTCTCTGTAATGTATCATATGTGTTGCTCGTAAACGTGGGAAAGTCTAAACATTTTGGCGTTTGCCGCGTTTCTGAACACAGGCTCCAAACGGGACCTACAGGTTCGAGAATATATTTAAACTGGGAACCTACTAACCAATTAGAATAAGGAATGTTGGAGTAAATAACAAGCTCTTTGTGGAACTGGAAGATTTGCACAAGTCACTGTCAGGTTGTTTCCACTGGCATACCGCACGTCCACGTCGTTAGTGGGCGGACCACCATTGTGAGGGGAAGTGACGTTGGCTGAAGGAGGAGGGACTATGGGGTTTCAGCAGCTACTGCCGTGTTGGTTAATAAAGAAGGTTCATACACACCCCAGCTCCCGCGTGATCCTTCATTCCTGCCGGTTTGAGAGGCAGCGCAAAACCTCACAATTGGCGACGAGGGGTGTTCGACACCCGTCCGTGCCAGAGGGAGGCCCGCAGTCGAGCGGTCGTAGCGTGTCAGCGCACCTCCGCTCTGGAGGACCCGGGACGGCACGCAGAGGACCGCGGTAGAGCGGCGCGTCGGCGCTCCTCTCACGTGAGTGGCCCTGATACTGGCGGCTTCACGCAAACAAAGCAAGAGCAAGCTTCCCACGCCGCACCACAGCAGGCGTGCCCAAGAGCTCACGAGGCGGCCCCAGCAGGCTCGGTACACATCGCGGGCGGCAACCCTGCCCCTCCCCCACCACGCACCGCTACAGGCAACAGGGAAAGCGGGAAGTCCCGTGAAGGCGCGAAGGCCCGTCATAGCCGGACACACGGCGGCCCAATGCTCCGAGAGGCGCACTCCACAGGGGGATAACACGCTAATCAAGGCCACAGCAGTGCAGCCCCACGAAGTTCAGCAGAATAATGGCATCACAAGGTGCAGCAGAGTAACTACGGGCCCTGAACAGAGCACGCTCACCACGCTGACTCAGACAAGCCAACAGAACCATGTAAGCTCCTGCAAGCCCAGCAGCATCGTCATCAGGAGGAGCAGGAGCCGCGGCGGATGATCCACAACTGGCACAAGGACCAGGTAACACCTCTCAAAACATGCCCATACCCGGTCCATTTGATGTCAGAGACACCTCTAACCTGAGACCCAGGTGGGTCATATGGCTAAGAGACTTCAAGTTTTATGCCGGGGCGATCAGTCTAATTGATGACGCAAGGCTAGAAAACACTCTATTCATGACTGTAGGCCCAGCTGTCAGGGACATAGCAGGCGAGCTCATGAATGTAGACACTGTCACATATGGAGAACTCCATGGGAAACTGTCGGAATATTTTACTCCTCACACCAATATTGACTATGAGCGCCACGTGTTCCATACCACTAGACAGGAAAAAGGAGATTCATTGGACAATTTTCTGATGCGCCTGTGCATCAAGCTGAAATATTGCGAATTTCACAAATATTCCAACAAAGAGGCATTGAGGTCTCAAGTCATAGCCGGATGCATATCACAACCATTCAGGAAACAGTTGCTCCAAAAGCAAAGGTCCCTTGAGGAAATCCTTGCCCTGGCTAGAATGGAAGCGGCAGTGGAGTCACAGCTGGACAGTCTAGGCAAGGTCACCATCCAACACCCGACATCCAAATCGGACACTATCAACAAACTTTACGCTGCCCCCTCACAAGGTGGTAAACGCGCAGACGCCACCTGCTACCGATGTGGATACAAATATCCACACGTCGGTGACTGCCCCGCAGTTGGACAGAGATGCGCCGCCTGCGGCGGTATGGACCACTACAGGGCGGTGTGCAAAAATGCACCGGGGCCAGCGCCCAGTAGACCGAGACAACAAGAAAGATGGAGAGGTTCGTGACTCAGCCCACCCATGGGGAGAGGGGAAGAAGACCAGATGGGGCAGAGGAGAGAGGACAGAACCCAGAGGAGCTCATACGTAAGAGAGGACAGAAAATCATCAGACGGCTCCAGACGGTCCCAGAGGAGGAGGTTCGTCCGCTACATCGAAATGTGATCTCCCTCCGGCAGTGATTCCCAGTCATCAGAGGATGATCAACGGAAAAAGGGATATGTGTGGGCACTCAACAATGCCACGGCCACCCAACACAGTCCCACGCTCACACTGCAAGTGAACAACACCCCGCTTGAATTCCTCATTGATAGAGGGGCGACGGTTAACATCATAAGTGAACAAGCATATAACTCGCTCATCAGCCCACCAAAAATACGAAAAGCAACAGTGGACATCTACCCATACGGCACCACCACCCCACTACCCTACAAAGGGACTATCTCAGCATGGTGCGTGCACAAATCACATGCAGCAAAGATTCCCCTACACATTCTAAAGACGGAAGCCAACAGCGGGTGTATCCTCAGTTTTAAGACGGCTGTCGACATGGGGCTAGTGCACATATTATATCAACTCATGGCCCACAAATACTTCACCAGACCTGATGCGATAGAACAAACGTTTCCAAACCTATTCAAAGGACTTGGCAAACTGAAACACAGGAAGGTACAGTTACATATAAACCCGGACATACCACCAGTCGCCCAACATTACTGTGGAATACCCGTGAACATACAACATCAAGTCGAGGAAGAACTAGACAAGAACATCAAACTCAACGTCATCGAGCCAGTCTCGGGTCCCACACCATGGGTATCCCCCATTGTCCCCGTCCCCAAAAAGTCACCCGATGGATCGATACGTCTGTGTGTGGACATGAGGAGGGCCAATGCAGCAATCAAAAGGGAAAGACATCAGGCGCCCCGGATCACTGACATGATCCACCTCATCCATGGAGCTCAAATTTTTTCCAAACTAGACCTCACAAAAGGTTACCACCAGATCGAGATCGCTCCCGAGTCCAGGTACATAACGACATTCGTCACACACCTGGGCCTATTCCAATATAAGAGGCCCAGCTTTGGGATATCTTCCGCAGCTGAAATCTTTCAAGAAGAAAGACACAGAGTCATCAGGCATGTGCCGAACTGTCTAAACTACTCAGATGATGTTCTGGTCTTTGGGAAGACGAAGGAAGAGCACGACACAGCTCTCCACAGGGTGTGCGAAGCGCTGCAAGCGGCTGGTTTAATACTGAATAAAGCCAAGTGCGAATTCGGGAAAGGCTTGTTACGCTTCTTTGGTCATATCTTCTCCAGCAAAGGAATGCGGCCGGACCCGGACAAGGTGGCAGCCCTCAACTCAGCCTCACCCCCAACGACCGTGACAGAGCTCAGATCGTTCTTAGGGTTGGCCAGCTACTGCTCCAGATACTTAAAGGACTATACCACGATTAGCAACCCCCTGCGCTTACTAACGCGCAAGGACCAACCATAGACCTGGTCCATGGACTGCCAGAGAGCATTTGAGGAAATACGGGATGCCATCACAAAGGCGGAGGACATGGCCTACTTTGATGCCAAACGACACACGGAGGTCATCGTCGACGCCAGTCCGGTTGGCCTGGGTGCCATACTAACGCAAATAGACCCTCAGGCATCCACAAACGTATACATAGTGGCATATGCCAGCAGAAGCCTAACCCCCACAGAACAAGCATACTCCCAGGCGGAAAAGGAAAGTCTGGCGGTGGTGTCGGCATGCAAGTATTTCCACTTGTTCCTATACGGAAAGGAATTCACTATAATAACAGATCATCAAGCCCTGCTCACAATCTACGGGGACCCAAACTCAAGAATGCCACCGAGGATAGACAGATGGGGTCTGCGTCTGCAAGACTACAAGTTCACCATGAAGCACCGCCCGGGAAAAGAAGACAACTCGACAGACTATCTGTCTCGCCACCCAACTGGGCCCGCCAGCCCTCAACCATCCATTGCAGATGAATACCTCAACTATGTCGTCCATCACCTGCAACCCCTGCCAGTGTGGTGGGCAGACATAATCACGCAATCAGAACAGGACCCCGCGCTACGAATCATATGCCACTGCATACAAGAAGAAAGAAGAGCGCACATGCGACAGCAAGCGAGACAGGAGTCAGAGGATGTCCAAGAAGACATCAAATACATAGACCAAGTGTGCGATGAACTCTCCATAGTTGACGAACACGTAGTCCTAAAAGGATGCAAGGTACTCCTCCTGAAATCACTACGAACCAGGACGATACAGGTAGCACACGAAAGTCACCAGGGATTGGTCGCCACCAAGCGACTACTAAGACAGATGGTGTGGTTCCCCAGATTGGATGCAATGGTGGAAGAGATAGTGGGCAACTACCTGACATGCGCACAAGTAGCACCACCGACACACCCAAACCCGCTGCACATGTCACCCTTACCGGGACACGTGTGGGAGGAACTGGCGGTGGATTTCTTTGGACCCCTGAGAGACGGCACATATGTATTGGTGGTAATAGATGAACACTCAAGATTTCCGGAGGCACAAATTGTCGACAGCACCGCCGCCTCCAGTGTCATCCCAGCACTAGACCGCATATTGTCCACATATGGAATACCCCGAGTCATAAAGTCCGACAAAGGAGCACCATTCATGAGTCAGGACTTTTAGAACTTCTCAAAATGCATGGGGTTCCAATACAGAAGAATATCACCCAGATGGCCTCAGGCAAATGGCATGGTCGAGAGATTCATGGCCAACATCAAAAGAACTCTACAAATAGCGGCCATACTCAACAAGCCTTTTGAACAAGCACTTTATCAGTTCCTCAGGGACTATCGGCACACACCTCATAGCACAACTGTCATATGCCCGGCTGACCTGATGTTCAGAAGACCAATCCACACGCGGCTACCAGAAGACACCCACTTAGCCGAGGCAACACCATTAGAACAGGAGGCCAGAGCCAAAGACGACACAGCCAAGGCCAAGATGAAAGAGACGGCGGATCACAAAAGGAGAGCACAAGAGTCAAACATTGAACCAGGGGACCAAGTGTGGATGCGACAACCGAAACAAAGGAAGGAGGATGCTACGTTCGCAAAAGAACCGCTGATCGTCACACAGAGAAAAGGGACAATGATCATGGCGCAAAGGATCGATCAGTTCTCAGTGACTTGGAACATATCGCATTTCAAGCCCCGAATGACTCCCCAGGAGAACACGCAGGACAGAGCCGAAAACAGTGACGATGACAGAGTCGGGACGCTCCTTATCTAGGAGACAGTGAGGCTTCGGAAAGCGAGGACAACTCAATGCAACATGAAGAGGCTGGATGGACGCCACAACACTCAGGAAGGCCGCAGAGAAGCCGTATAAAGCCTCACAGACTCATAGAGGAGATGTAGTGAGAAGAGGCAAGGACCTTACATGTTAAAAGGGAGGGAGATGTCAGGTTGTTTCCACTGGCATACCGCCTGTCCACGTCGTTAGTGGGCAGACCGCCGTTGCGGTCCTTCTTCCCTGGTGAGGGGAAGTGACGTTGGCTGAGGGAGGGGGTACTACAGGGTTTCGGCAGTTACTGTCGTGTTGGTTAATAAAGAAGGTTCATACGCACCCCGGTTCCCACGTGATCCTTGATTCCTGCCGGTTTGAGGGACCGCGCAAAACCTCACAGTCACTAAAAGAGTTTCGCGTTGCACGTGTCATAGAGAGATTGGTAGATGAAAAAACACAAATTGCTACAAAGTTTCTTCTAAACAAGAAACAATTAAACAATCCTACTATCGGAGGAATCTGAATTAATTTACATAGCACCTAGGTTGAGTGATGCACCATTACCTCCAAGTTCCTCTTCCTCGTCCCAGTACTTACTTGTGAGGTAACCTTACCTCTTCTCCAAAAACCCTTCTTCTATTACCTTGCTTGTTTCTGTGGGTCCTGCCTCCTCCCTCAGCAGCATATCAGATGACCTCTCCTGGCCAATCACAGTTAAAAAATGATTCCGCCTCAATCACGGACCGACGGCAGCATGCCATGTGATCTACTCCTTTTCTGGTGCAGTTAGAGGAGGCAACATGCCGACGTCTGTAATCAGGATCCTCCTGCTAAGTAGTGAGGTCCCTGTCACTGGGCAAGGCTCTGACTGTCCCTGCAAACCAGGGGACTCCCAATTAAGCACTGCCGGATTACCCAATAGGCAGTGCTGGGCTTAGTGGCATCTGTGCCCCGGCAGAAAAAGAACAATTTGGCACCCCCCGGCCACACCCATGGTCAATTGGGAGGAGGTGAGGAGGTTGGAGGCGCCAAATGTTTATTTTCGGTGGTGGGAGACGGCGTCCTTTTGAAATAAAATGCACTTGCGGGCCCGGGTACATTTAACAACAATATAGTGCTGCAGCACCCTATTAAGATGATTATCTAGCCACTCCCAGAGGAGCAAGGAGCTAATCACTGGACTAGGCGCCCTCTTCTAATGAAAACCGCCCCGTTCCCGCGTTGCAGCAGGGAGGTAGTTATCTCAATAGAGTGCCAGCACCCTATTATTAAATGCGCCTGCTCATGTGAGCGCATTTAATTTCAAAAGGACACTTCTCCCACCATGCCAGCTCGGGGTAGCCCTTGAAAGGCTCCCCTTAGATGGAGCCCTGGGGGGCTAATGGCACCCCCGTGGTCACCCGGCCCGCCCTGCCCTAAGGGCAGTGGCCTATGGGCCCCACTCCTTATAGGGATAGCGCGCCTGCCAGTGGTGCTTAATTTGGATTTTGTGTTTGTGCCCCGGGGCTGGACTCTGGCGGCAGCCTGTGTCGCGTTAGGATATTGTTTTTAAAAAATCATATCGGTCTGTCTCCCACCCACATCCGCGTGTGGGCCCTCCTGCAGAGTCCGACTTGCATTTTCAGTTTTTTTCAGTTTTTTTTTACTTGTATGTCCGTGTGTTCCAGAAAGGGCCCAAGCGCAGACTCACCCTGGCTGGTGCGCAATGGCAGGCAGGCAGGAGCATCGCCACCAGCAGGAGGACTACTAGTGAAGTCATCAGAGGGCCTCATGCCCATGCGGTGCCTGCAGCATCAGCCTTTGCACCGCTAGGCTCAGCCACGGCCATCCTACAGTAAGATTCCTACCCAAGGGCCATTGGGCCAGTGGTGGAGGGGCGCGGTGAAAGCAGTCAAAGGAAGCGACTCCCATGGGGGGCCTGCCTGGGTGGGTTACTGCGCCGCCGGTACTCGGATAGACCACCCTCATCTGGTAAGTGGCCCGGCTGTAAACCACAGTGTAAGCGTTTCATTCAGTGCCCTGCTGTGTATGATGCATATGGAAATGTAAAGGTTGTCTTCATGTCTGGGATGTTAAAAAAAAAAGCAGGGCACTTTAGGGGTCCCCTGCCGGGGCCTAATCTAGGCTTGACTCAGGCATGATGGGATATGTACTTTGCACACTGTTGAAGCTGCTGTCAGCCACCTTCCCCTCAGTTTAGAGAGTCGGCGTCTTTCTGCTTGTGAGCTTCGGCACATTCTGCGCAGAAAGCAGGCTGAAAATGATCTTTTGGAGGGTCACCCACAGTCAATGCAGAGGTCATGATGTATTTAAACTTTTCAGCCAACATTCTCCAGTTTTGCAAAAGTCACCATAATTGAGATGGGTGTCCCCAGACCCGTCTCGAGCTTGCCCCGCCAAAGTTTCAAGATAAACCTCACTGATGATGCCCATTGAGGTCGAAATATGTTGATTGTGGCATCGTGGAGGAGTGTGATGCAGCTGTTTCATCTGGACTGCTGCTTTTTTTTCCCCAAAACTCAGGTCTTCAAGTTCTCAGAGTCAACTCAGAAATACACCATTAAGGCAACATTAAAATAAGGTTGGGATCACTGTGCAATACCTTTTGGTGATTTTTCTGGGCCCGGAACATTTCAATACAGGTTATTTTTTTGGGGCATTGATCTTTATTTTTCTGAAATGCACAATCTTCATTAAAGAAAGGCCAATTGAATAAAGTTTGAATATGTCCCTTTAAAATATAGTCCCCCGAGCAGGAGTCATCCGAGGGCGGTGATAAGGGGCAGGGTGGGCACGCATACGGCATCAGTTGCCATAGGATGGCACTAATGGAACTCTGGTGCATTTACTATTTTAAGTTGTGATAGTAAGGGCAGTAGTCGTGTTTCGCCCCAATTGCGGTTGCTCAGAGCTTTATGAGAATGGGCAAACACCCTGTGAAAAGGGGCCACATGGAGCCAGAGGAGTCCTCTTCCCAACGGTCACCCGAGAGACCCAGAACAAGAAGAGAAATTACATGATTTCAGAGGAAAGGCTTCTGGAAATACTTAAATGATCTTTTAAAGAAGAAGGGATTGAAAGCACACACAAGCATGGGCATGTGTCCTCCTTTTCATTCACTTCTAGTTCTTTGGATGACTCCTTGTCCTCCTTTAATGAGGGAAAGGAGGGCAAATACGTGGATATGGAGGCTGTTGCTAAAGGCTTGATCCAGGCAGCTCACTTGATCCAGGCAGCTCACTTGATCCAGGTAGCTCACTTGATCCAGGTAGCTCACTTGATCCAGGTAGCTCACTACATGGAGTTTCCAGAAGCAGACCCTTCAATCCCTTCGGACAGGAGGATAGGGACTTCTCCTTCTATTCTCCAGTTCACAACATGAGATCCTGTATAGACTACATAATAGTGGGACCGGAAATGGTTCACAACACAAATAGTTGTTCTATGCTGCAGAGGACATAGTCTGATCACTCCCCAATTGTGTGACAGTTCCAGATAGATAATCTTGTTATAACAAGACCCCACTGGTGCTTTAAGGGTCATGCTCCATTATATGTGGTATAGCTTAATGAGGCACTTGAAATCATAGCGTCATTCTTTGCTACCATTATGAGGTCAGTGGCGTCTGTCAGGATCCTCTGGGTAAACTTTTAGGTCTTCTTGAGGGGGCACCCTATCTCTATGGAGAATGGGGTGCTGAAGTCAATTTGGAGAAGACTGGCAGGTTTATAGTGTGAGCTAAAAGAATTACAGTCTGGAGGTGCAGGTCAGCCTTCCGGCGAAAAGCTTTCTGGGATCAGGGTAGCTCTTGATCAATTTAGGGGCAAGGTGGACAGAGAGGTGTGATTTGTTGCAACTCCACATTGGGCACAGAGGTTTGGTGAAGAAAGGAGGCTGGGTAGGCATTTGGCTCGGTTGGTGAGGGGTGGAAGGGACCAAACTGTTATCCTGGTGATTAGGAGCTCTGATGGTACATTGGTCTCGGAACCTGACTTAATCCTTCAGGACTTTTGGTTGTTTTATTGTGGTTTGTATGCAACTAGTGGGAGAGCAGATCGTGATACTATGCAACACTTTGTTGGTGAGGCCTTGTTGGGGGAACTTGACGAGGCAGCCAAAGAAATATTGGGTGCCTCCATCACTGTTAATGGCATCTTAAAAGCGATTAAAGATCTCCCAACATCTAAGGCCCTGGGATATGATGGGGTTACCTTTGAGTTTTATAAAGAATTTGGCCGTAAAGTTCCTGACTATTTAACCCAAGTGTGGCAGAAAGAGTTGCAGTCACGTTCTCTCCATCCTACGATGCGAGAGGGCATTACCTCCCTGATTTTAAAGCCTGGCAAGGATCAAATCGGGTGTGCCTCTTATAGGCCGACATCCCTCATTATTATGGACACAAAGGTATTTTCAAAAATGTTAGCAGATAGGTTGCTCCCCTTCCTCCCATCCATTGTGCATTTGGATCCATCTGGCTTCATCCCAGGTTGCTCTACGGTGCTCAATTTACAGAGACTGTTTGCAGTTTTGGCTCAGATGGATCCTTCTGTGCAAGAAATTGGAGCACTTTTAGATACAGAGAAGGCGTTCGACTTTGTTGCCCGGTTCTGAGGACCCTGGCACACCCAATATTCTATTTACAATGTGTTAAAGTCCTGTACTCTGGGCTGATTGCGAGGATTGGTCTCTTTGGCAGGGACTCGACATCCTTTAAATTGGGGTTGGGCCGTGTCAGGGGTGCCCTTTGTCCCCTCTTTTATTTGGAATTGATATCTCAGATGATGTCATCCTCTATGTTAAAGACCCTGAAAATAATTTGCAACCACTCTTACAGGTGATTGAAGCATTTGGTAGAATATCAAGGCTGCAAGTAAATTGGTCAAAGTCAATCTTATTTCCATTATATTATGCCACCTGGAAGCCCCTTGGATCAGAAAGGTTCCGCTGGAAACAGATTTGTACAAAGTATTTGGGAATAGTAGTTGGTAGAGGCCGAACACAATTACTGAAAGGCAATCCTGGGACTTATTTAGAGTCACTTCAGGGTAAAGTCGAGCGGTGAGCCTCTCTTCCAATTTCGCTTATGGGCAGAGAAGCAATTATAAAAATGGCGATCCTCCCTAAACTACTGTATTTGTTTCTCAACATCCCACTAGACACTAACAGGATCGTGGGAACAGGGCAATTGAATGTGCCTGCTATAGAACTATATTACTTGGCGGCCCAGGCTTTGTTTTTTTCCTTTTGGATGCCGGGTTCCAAGTCTTTCTCACACGTGCACATTAAGAGGAGGTCGGCCCATCCCCATTCTCTACAAAGTACCTTTATAACTATGTATATTAATGAGAGGTGCCCCTTTGAACCAGCATTGTGTACAGTCCATGCATGAAAGAGGTTGTATCAGAGAGTGGGTGTGCAGGGTCCGTATACCCCAGAATTGACTGTCTGGGCTATTCAGTGTCTCGCCCCGCCATGTGATGGAATGATTAAGAGAGTGTGGTCTAGACTAGGGGTCAATTATATGTTTGAATTTACATGGACAGGAACTTTGTCTCCTGGGTACAGGTTGAGGCCACACCGAGGGATGAGTTTGAGGTTTCAATATTTCAGGATCTGGGAGGCTTTTCGGCCTGGTCACTGTGTTTCCCTTCTGAACCACAGGTATTTGCCCTTTTGAAGTACCTTGTTAACTCTGCCATAAGAGTAATTTACCAGATGGTGTTAGGTTCTGCTCCTAGGGCAGTGCTAACATGTAGATCGCAGTGAGCAGCGGATATAGGAAAAGACCTGGGGGACAAGTTGTGGCAGTATATGTGCGTGTACACCAGGAAAGTGGCATTGTATTCCAGGTTCAAGCCCATTGAATTTAAAATTCTCTAGCAAGCCTGTTTATTCCCTATGGTCCAGAAAGAATTAGACAACACCAAAGACGGAAGGTGTCCCAGATGCAAAACTGACAATGCTGGATTTATACATGTTCTCTGGGAGTGCCCTTCCCTGTCATCGTTTTGGTGGCAGGTAACTGAAATGACGGGGCGTATGATTTATCGAGATATGCCCCAAGATATTCTCTGCTGCATATTTGGGCGGCTCCAGTAGACTTTTAAAGAAGGTAAGAAACTGCTCTCCACAAGCATGGTACTAGCAAAGTGATGCATATTGATGCTCTGGTCTAGTTCTGTTGCTTCAATCGCTGCTACGGGATTTAGCCTGGTGCTGTGATATAGAATTAGAGTTCTGTAGGATGTTGCCCGGAGATGTTCCAGGCCTAGTGATGTATGGAACCTGGTACAAGCCTTTAATACAGACAAGAGAATCATAGGACGATGCCATGATAGCAGAGGAGAGAGCAACTGAGGATTAAGATGGCCAGATTGTACTTCATCTATGTAAAGCTTAACTGGAACGCGAATCATGGGTTCAACAATAGGGCATAATTGTAAAATGCTTATGTTTTGTGGTGATGAGTGGATAGGCTAGGCACACCTATCCCGAAGGGCTGTAGTGGCAAAAGAATTCACAGCGTATGGCTGGTTTGAAACACAGAGGACTGGTGGGATTTCCCCCTTACAATTGATATGATAAGAGATTATTGTCATTCATGGTCCTGATTTGTTCTTTCTCCTGATTCTATGGGCTCTCCCTTCTTAGTATGCAATGTGAACCTGTTTATAAATAATGTTTTTTTAATAAAGGAATTTTTGATCAGAAGAGGCAAAATCACGAGGTAGTGGCTCAACACTTCAAGATGGAGTGTTCCTAGCATATTATTCCCATGGTGTAGAAGTACTTTTTGGCATCACTGGACCTGCACAAATCCCACTTTCAAACTGGAAGATGCACCAACAATTCCTGAGGTTTGCAGCAGGCAGGGAACACTATCAGTTCCGAGTCCTGCTGTTTGGGTTAAAGTCGGCACCTCCGTTTTTCACAAACATGCTTCCATATTTAGATGATTGGCTCTCCAAGACTCCTTCCTTGGATCTCCTGGTTCAGCATGTGAAACTAACTCACAGTACATTTGAGGCTGTAGGGTTACTGATCAACTGACCAAGTCTAAGCTCCTTCCTTCTCAGGACTTCCAATTCACTGGGGCAAGGTTCTGAACTGCCAAGGGAAGGGTGATGCTCCGGGTTGACTGGGCGGATATGCTACAGGGGATTCTGCTGGATCTACCAATGGAACATCAGGGCCTTGCAAGAGACTTCCTGCAAGTACAGTGGCATATGGCTTCCTGTATTTTCTTGGTTCCCTGGTCTCATATCCCCATAAGAATGTTATTGGTTCGCCTTCACCAGATTTGGAAAGAGGAGTCTCAAGATGTCAGCACATTAATTCCAGTCCTGCCATTGGCAGAGACGGGTGTTACAGTGGTAGCTACATTTACCCAACCTCTTCAGAGGGTTTCCACTGAAATAATGCCTTCAGACGATTGTTACCACGGATGCAAGCATGATTGTTTGGAGATCTGTCGTACATGATTAGTCTTACTAAAAGCTGTGGACAGAGCACAAGGCATCCCGCTCCTCCAATTGGAGGGAATTTGCAGCAGGATCAATGGACTTGTGGGTATTAACCACAATCCTCAGAGGGAAGTCTGTTCTACTACAGACAGTCAATGCTACAATGGTGTCTTATGTCAACAAGTAGGGGGTGTACGCTCCAAAACTCTAGGTCTTCTGGCACAATAGTTGGGGAATGCAGCAGATTCAAACCTCACGCCATTAGAATCGGTGCCCATCAGAGTTCTGGACAACTCAGTAGCAGACCAGCTGAGCAGGGCTTTTTCTTTTGTAGATTGGGAGCTGAGGCAAGAAGCGCTTTACAGCATTGGCAGGAAATATGGGTTCCCAAGTTTGGATATTTCTAAGTCCCTGCAGAATGTGAAAGTTCCCCGGTTCTGCTCCAGGTATCGATGCCCAGGTACCCGGAGGGTGGATGCAATGGCAATAGTTTGGCCAAAATGTCTTGTATATGAGTTCCCTCCCCTCCCGTTGATCCCAAAGATTTTGCTTAAGATCAGAGATTCTGTAGCAGAGGTTATCTAGAAAAGGTTTCCCTTGCTAGACCTATGCTTAATTCGGGTTTGCCCCCTGGGATGGTCCTCTGGTCAATAGAGCCTCACAGTCAGCCCCTTGGAATCTCTGGAAGATATTTCTATGACATTTCTGACACTCAAGACTGTTTTTCTTGTGGCCATTACTTCTGAGAGAAGATATGAGGAAATCTGTGCTTTATCTTCTAAAGCTCTGTATCTGGTTGGTCCAATCGGATGCCTTGTTCCTTGGATGTTAGGCCTCCTTCCTTCCAAAGGTGGTTTCAAAATACCATAGATCACAGGAAATGTCCTCCAATTGTTTTTCTCTAATCCTTTCCTACCCAGAGGAATGGTGGTGCAATAAGATGGTTATTCTCAGGGCTGTCCTGGTCTATCTACAGAGGCGAAGGGATTTCTGATTCTTTGATAACCTCTTGGTCACTTTTGGTGGGTCCTATTTGGGTAGAAAAGCTACGGGTCCCATGGATAGCTGTTGGCTGAGAGAAACCATCTCCTTGGCATATGAATCCTCTGGTTGGGACCCCCTTCCTGGGATACAGAGAAGGTCAACGAGGGCGATGTTAGCCTCATGGGTGTAGGAACAAGGAGTTTCGATCCAGAATATTTGTAGAGCTGCTACTTGGTCAGACCCTAACACAGTTATCAGACACAATTGCTTCAATCTACACCATCAAGAAGAAGGTGCTTTTGGAACTTGAGTTCCAACTCTAGAGACCACGAATACTGATACAGAGGAAGTGTGTCAAATACCTTCACAGCTGGACTTCCTCATCAACCATCGGAAGTCACAAATACATCCTGTTCAGAGGTCGGATTTCACTGGAGCAACACTGGCGGCAGCTGTGGGGATTGCCTTTCCCTAAGCAAAAAGAGCTAAGCAAAACATTATTAAATCTTCTCTGCACCAGCAAGCGTCAGGAACGGGCTCCTGGTACAAGCATATATGACAGCCAGTCAAATATTCCCTGGGAAATTGGAACCCAGAGAGCAATATTTGCGAGAAAAGAGGATCATAGTGACAGAGAATCCGGTACAAACTATAGTTGTGGCTTGACCCAGAAAGCACTGGCAAGGCCAATAGTTTTAGCTTTTGCACTTGTTTAATGCAGGTTAAACTCATAAGCATGAATTTGCATCCACTCTAAAAAGAAGGGGCCAGGCTCATAGAACATGCAAGCTGAAAGGCCAGGTCTTCCTCTGTTATGGGGTGAACTGTTAGCCTCTGCTGGCTGATGAAATACTTCCACAATTTTACATCAGCAGCTAGTACACTAAAGACTGCAGCTTACACAACCTACTATTGAGACACATACAATGGGCCTCATTACGACCCAGGCGGCAAGGGTTAAACGGCACCGTAAAAGGTGACGGTGCCGTTCAACTCGTTCCGCCACATTACGAGGTCCCCTCGCGGGACACGTTAAGCACGCCTGGGAAAACCAGGTGTGCTTACCGGGTCCCGCGAGGGGAAGAGGGAGCAAACAACGGGCCATCTCGTAATGGCCTGTTGTTTGCTCCCTCTCCCATTCCCATTCAGCCCTATGGGGGCTGAATGGGAATGGGGAAGGACCGTCTCCGGGTCCTTGAGGGAGGAATTACCGGGCCATCCGAACTCGGAATGGCCCGGTAAGTCCTCATTCCGAGGACACGGATGCGATTTCGGTGGCAGCCATGCCGCCAATAGCGGCATGGCTACCGACCGAACTCGTAATGAGGGCCAATGTGTTTTATCTCTCTATTATATGGCCTGCTATCTCCATAAACATAAAAAAGCACACCTTCAAAAACCAATTGTGCAGGTCAGTAAACAATGTCCAACAAAACAGTGCGACCCCTACCAATAAACTCACTACAGAGCCAAAGGGTAGGACTGTACCGATCCAAAACAGAATGCAGCCACAAACAAAATATGAAACCTACTGTTTGCATCAAGAGGAGGAAATTGTGGCATACCAACACCCAGCACCAGTTGGCCAGCCATTTACAGGAAAAGAGGTAATCAACATTCATGTCAACATGCTGGCTATAAATGATGCCAGGAATATCTGATAGCATTAAGCCCACATGACCTTTTCAGTCTGAAAAACATTTGAGCAGCTTTCATGCCTTACCTTTTACCTCCAGGACCACTGAAGCAGCTGATCACACGCAGACCCATATGCCATCTTAGTGTGTGGTTGCTGTATAATAACAGAGCAAACATCTTGTAGACTTCATCACATTTTATTCTTTTAGCATCCAGCTACCTTACAAACTCTCAATGCTCCATATCATTATTTATTTTAAAGAGCAGGCAAGCAAGAGAAATAGAGAGAGTGAGAAAGAGGGACATATCAAGAGGTTAAGGATGAAAAGATGAAGCGATAGAGATGGTGGAACTGATGCAGATTGACAGTAAGACTGTGCCTGAGGTACTGACTAGGACAAATGAGAATTTCTAGGGCGAAGTAGAAGTACTCGGATAAAGGACTAGGAATAGGACAAAGGTCTAGGACTAAGGCTGAGGAAAAGGACCATGATTAAGGAGAAGGAGTAGAACGTGGATGAAAGGAGAGAGAGAATCAGAGAGAGCAAGAGAAAAGGAGATAGAGAGAGATGGGCTCAGACAGAGCAGAAGTACTGGGATGAAGCAGGCAGGCAGGGATGAGGGTAAATGCAAAGTACTGGGATGAAAGAGAAGGGCTAAGATGAAAAAGGAGAACTGGTGAGAATGAAAAGACGTGGGACAAAAGGAAAATAGACTTGGATGAAGGATAAGGACTGTAGAGAAGACAGAGTGGGTTGAAGGAGAATAAGAAGTAGTGGGAAGGAGGGGATGGACTGGGACAAAGGTTAAGGAGAAGGACTGGGACAGAGGAGGACTGGGACAAATGAGAAGGGCTGGGTATTAGGAATTCGATCATCCGCACAGTGGGTGTGCACTCGCCTGGGCTTTTCTGAAATTTTAAATGAAATTGAGTGATGGTAGATCAACCTCCGGATATGTGTGGGGCCAATCCACAAACATTGTCCTCTGCTCACTGCACAAACATACACATAGACCTGTGTACTCTGGGTGGACACGGCCTACAGACACCATCCCCTGTGTCATTGTGAAAGAGGGATGGGAGAGCAACCCTTCATCCCCTATACGAGATGTGGTGGACTATGTACTTGGCCTTCTGTCTAGAATGGCAAAGTACATGGAACAGTCAACTAAAAACCTAAAGTCTAGTCATGAGCTGATGAAGCATTGGCATGACTAGAAGGCCACAGTGACAGTCTATTATCTAGGCCAGTGGGTGTGGATTATGGAGCCTGTCAAACCCAGTGCCCTTCAGGACAAGTGGGGAAGGCCTTACTATGTGCTGGAAAAAGTCAGTGAGGTTAATTACCTCATTGACGTGAAAGGACCTAAACAGATGTAAAGGGTCTTTCACGACAATGGCTAAAACCCCATTATAGCCGGGATGACCTGGTCATGGCATTAGTGACTGATGCAGAGACTGAGGAGGAGACGGATCCCCTCCCAGACATCCCGCACACTGAAGCCACAGATGGGTCAGTGGAACATGGCAACCTTGCAACTGACCTGTCAGAACAGCAACTGACAGACTGTTGCCGTTTACTGGGACCGTTTGATGCTCTGGTTTCACTGACTCCAGGTTGCACAGATTGGTGCACCCATGATGGACTAAAGGGGGCTCAATTCTGTCACAAAGACAGATGTTCACCCCATTCCTCTGGCAGATGAGCACATTGTCAAGCTCGGCGCTGCCAAGTACATGAGTGCCTTTCACCTCACGGCAGAGTATTGGCAGGTCGGCAGATGAAGCAAGAGAGAGGTCAGCAGTATCAACTCCAGAAGGACATTATCAGTTGAAGGATGCCCCTTCAACTTTTCAGCGGATGGTCAACCAGGATTTGTCTGGTCTGGAAAACTTCAGAGTAGCCTGTTTAGACAACATTGCTGTCTTCATCCACACCTTGGAGGACCACTTATCCCACCTGAAACAAGTTCTTCAGACACTGCAGAATACAGGGCTGACCATCGAGGCCACGAAGTGCCAGATAGCGCAGGGCACAGTGACTTACCTAGGCCATATGGTCAGTGGAGGTAAGAAACAACCTCTCGAAGTGAAGGCACAGGCTGTGAAGGATTAGGACCCCCCCATCACACAGACGCAGGTGAGAGCCTTTCAAAGTCCCACCAGGTACTACTGGTCGTTCATCAAGTGGTGTGGGAGCATTGCCATGCCCCTGAATGATGTATCTTCCAAGAAGATGCTGAAGAAGGGAACTTGGACCCTCGCCTGTCCAACCTCCTTTCAGGATTTAAATGATGGATTGTGCAGGGCCCCATTTCTGAAAGTGCAAGACTATGGTGAGGAGTTCATTATCCAGACAGGCGCCTGTAATTTTTGGATTTGGGCAGTGTTACCACAGCTGAACTCTCAAGGGGTAGAGCAACCTGTCATCTACATTAGCAAGCGATTGACAAAAAGGGAAAGGAACTGGGCTGTCATTGAAAAAGAAGCTTGTGCGGTCATGTGGGCCCTAAAGAAGCTGAAACCCCACATCTTTGGGCCACACTTTATGATCCAGACAGACCACCGGCCTCTACTATAGTCAATAGCCATGCAGGGAGAGAACCCTAAGCTTTTCCGTTGGGCTATAACCCTACAGGGATTAGATATGGACATCCAGCAAAAGCTAGGCTCCCAGCATGGAAATGCAAATGGACTAAACCGGTACTTTCACCTTGATGGCAAACCAGACCCGCAGTAGAGTGGTGGTTCACATGTTGGGGCTGAGGGGTCATGTCAGGAATTTGATAATCCGCACAGGCTTTTTTGACATTTTAAATGAAATTGAATGATGGTAGATCAACCTCTGGAAAATGTGCGGGGCTAATCCGCACACATTTTCCTATGCTTACTGCACGACATACACATAGACCTGTGTGCTCTGGGTCGACACAGGCTACAGATTCCATCCCCTCGTCATATTTAGTTGGAGTATGACAGCCAATAATACATCAAGGCATCTTAGAAGGGGGAGGGCCAAACCTTCCTCCTGCCATGGCTAGCTAATTAACTAACAAAGGCTCCATGGATCTACCCTTTCCTTTGTTAGCTGCTGGTGGCAGCCTTGCATACCAATCAGAGTTAATTCAAGCAAGCCCACAGGAGGCCTGTATGCAGGATTAACAAAAGACAGGAAGTACCCAACAACCTTTGATATGAACTGTGTCAACCTGAAGTCAGCTACCACCTCTCAATATCAAGGGCAGTGACCTGTCATGTCTGGGACTATGTATTTACAGTAGTCATCCCTGTGGGGGGACCAAATGGAAAAGGTACAAGTATGTGGTTTGGCAGCGACCAAAAGTCTGGTCTCACCACAGCTTGAATGGAGACCTGCTAATTTAATATGGAACCACAGACAGCTCAATTAACCAGCAAGACCATTTGAGCCACAACAGACAGGAAGATGGGTGGGACTTGGTATTACATGTTTTCAGCCCTTTACTTTTTCTGTTGCAAAGCTCTCTGGTTATGACCTCATGCATAGAGGAGATTGATGGTGGGGACACAGGATTGGTTCCTTCAGGTAGGCATAGCCTACACCAATCACTGTGGCCCATTTGGCTTTAAAAGAAGGCTGATCACCTCTTTTGGGCATATCATCTGAAGACTTTTCAAGGAGTAACAACAAGAACTAATTTGGACACTGGCTGAAGGTGCAGTCTGCCTTACAGCTTCCGCCAGTGAAGGAACGCCAGGCGTTCCAAAGAGGAAAGCAAGAGCCTTCCCCTAAACATCTCCCAGGGAACAGAGGGAGATACTGAATCCAGAGGACCCAGCAGCAGCTCCAGAGGTGGGTAGTGCCAGAAAGTCTCTAAACCAAACCCAGGACAAGGCCGTTGCCTGAAACACTCTCCTCAGCTTTGGGCCATCCGCCTTAAAGGATGACACAAGCCCAGTGAAGAAGCTAGGGGGAGTGCATCGACAAGCATCAATCAGCGTCCACCTTAAAAGACATTTCCGAGCCAGTCGAGCCCCTCGAGCTGCAACCAACTGCACCGCTGACTTTTTCCACGCTGCAGTCACTGACGTTGTCCATGACGCCTCGGCCAGTACTTCTCACCCGCCAACCATCACTGAGACAATGATTGCTGACCCTGAGCCGCTTTGTAAACCAGACTGCAGCCTTCCGTCCAGCCTCGCTTGCCCAACTGCCTGCTGCCTGGTACCCGCAGCTGTCTCTGGTCTTGAACTCTAAGCGCCCTGAAACCGACTCTACCATGTTGAGCACAAAGAATTTCTACAAGCACAAGGTACAAGCACATCACCTGCGACAAACTGCTACCCCTCATCCTCCCTACACTCAACGATATCCCGGAAAACCTGGACCCCGAAACCATGGTTAAGGAATTTAACCACATCATGACCACATCTCTGGACTCTATTGCACCACTCAAACTTAGACAAAGCAAACCCAAAGCCCATCTCAATTCATGGTATACCCTGTACCTAAAATCATTGCGCAAACAGAAAAGGCATTGTGAGACAACCTGGCGAGCACAACCTTCTGACGAAAACAAAGCCAACCTCAGCTCCATCACAGCTCTATACAAAAAAGAAATCATCCTCGCTAAACGCGAAACTTACAATGCTAGAATTGCCAAAGCCAACTCTAGCACGAAAGAACTCTTTGTCATCCTCAAAGAGCTAGAAGCACCCATCCCTGTGCCAGACAACTGCATCAAAGACCAACTCTGGTGCCCAAACATACAACAAGCTCTAGCTAACAAAGTCACTACCCTCCAAACAAAAATTGCCAAGAAAAAAGCCACACTCCCCATCAACAAACCCATTAGCGTCAACCTAAAGCAACCAAGTAACTCTACCAATCACCACAGATTTAAGTTTTCCAAAGTCACCATAAAAGAAACAGAAAATACCATACTATCTCTCAAACCAACCAACTGTCAAGGCGACCTATGCCCCGTTCAACTTCTAAAGGATGCAGCCAGAGATCTGGCCCCCTTTATCACGAAACCTATTAACTCGTCCTTCTCCACCAATACCATCCCAACCAACCTCAAAGAATCATGGGTGCTTCCTCTACTGAAAAAGCAGTCCCTGGACCCACTAATACCCACCAATTACCGTCCGATAACTACAGTGCCTTTTATCTTAAAGATCTTAGATAAAATGGCACACTCCCAGATACAAAAATACTTGGAAACCAACTCTCTACTAGGAACTAGGCAATCAGGCTTCCGACCCCAACATGGGACAGAAACAGCCCTCTTAGACCTCAAGTCACAGATAGATGAATTCTGGAATGAAGGGAAATCAGCCCTCCTTCTACTCCTGGATTTATCAGCTGCCTTCGACCTGGTCGACCACAGGGTCCTATGCAGCCACCTGGACTCTGCAGCTCACTTCTCCAAAGAAGCCATAGCATGGATACAATCATTTCTAACCAACAGGACCATGAGAATCTTCTCTCCTATGGCAGCAGCCAACCCCATCCCCATAACTTGTGGAGTGCCCCAGGGATCTTGCGTCTCACCCACCCTCTACAATATCTTTACCAAGCCCCTTTTCGAAAATCTGGACCTTCTGGGTGTCACCTACACTAACTATGCAGATGACACACAGATTCTCCTACCACTTACAGGTGATTACGACAAGGATTTGGCCTTGGCAAACAGGATATATCTCATCATCCAGGCATGGATGGCCACCCACGCTCTATGCCTGAATAATGGCAAAACAGAGATCATCATCCTGGGCACTCCCTCGACCCTCAAAAAACTCAGCCCTGAATAATCAGCAGTCAACATAAACAATAATATCATTACTGTCGCCAAGGAGGTTAAAACTCTGGGCTTCTACCTGGACTCCACTCTCTCCTTCAGCAAGCAGGTCAATGCCCTGGCCTCGGCCACGGCATATACATGCAAGTTGATTAGAGCGGGCAAAGCCTTCCTGTCACAGGACAGTTGCATCACCCTAGCCAGGGCCCTCATCTTATCTAGGCTGGACTACTGCAACGCTCTATACATTGGAGCCAATAAACAAACCATCAAAAAAATCCACCTCCTACAAAATAATGCGCTGAGAGCAGCCCTAGGAATCCCCAAGAGAGAACATATCTCCAATACCAGAAGAGCCAACAACTGGCTCTCCACTCATGATAAAATAAAACTTAAAACTGCCTCCCTCACCCACAAATGCTTGAACAATGCAGCACCCTGTTACTTATCCGACAGATTCAACTTGAAGCCTACCACAAGAATCACCAGACTTGCCAACACCAACTACCTCTGGGTCCCCAGATACAAACGTGCCAAAATCGAAGGCAGCAGCTTCCAGGTCAAGGCAGCACCCCTATGGAACTCGCTACCATCCCCTCTAAGAATCGATCAAACCTATCACAAGTTCCGTCAGAGCATCACTAGATGGCTCAAAGATGCCGACATCTAGGCATATACCCTGCTGACTTTGCCAGGCACCTTCCTCTACACTGCACGCACCAACCGCATCAACTACTTTGTAAAACTATGCATGCCTCAAAGTACCTACCTGTATTGATCGTAACCTATTGTGCCCACATGTAACCAATCGGCACCTGCACACAAATGTATTTTACATGCTGTAACCAAGCTTTGAATATCCTCATGCCTTGCACCTGAATACCCTCGGGTCTGGCGCGCATTACAAATAATAAACTAAACTACCTTGTGGTTCTGTCCCCTTGGTCCTTCTCCGAAGGCCCCTAGTGACATTTTATGACCCTTTGTGCTCCCTTTGTGCTGAGACCAAGTATCCTTGAACTATTGCGATTAATTACTTTACCGACTACCCTCCTGTCAGTGTCCAGAGTGCATCCCCTTTCCCTCTTGAAACGGTCTGTTCTCCACATTCCTTTTTAGGGTGGGTTGTATTTTGTAGTGTGCTAGAACTGTCTGTTGTGATAATAATAAAGTAGATATTTGTATACATCCTTGACTGTACATTCCATTTTATCGTTGGGTAATAATTGTATTTTTGCTGTGTTGCAACTAACCAATAGTCCACTGTTAACTTCTCTGATACTGCACTTTCTTTTAATTTATTGGGGGTTAATCTGATGCAAAGGGACTGCCCACAGACTTGCCTAAGAGAAGGGCCTAACAGCTGAACACCCATGCCAAGTGATGTTGCAGAGCAGAGCACAGCTGAATTGTGGAATTCTGTGATCCCTCAGACTGCCGGGCATGAAGAGCCCCTCCTGAGAACGTACACAGCGATGAAGATGCTGGCTCAAATAACAAGGCTGCCAGAGCCTGCCTTGCAGAAAACAGCTGACATTTTCGAAATTTACTTTCTTCCTCCAGTTCGGCGAAATGACCTGTTTGTTATTATACGTGCATTATACATGCTGGTTTATGGGTGGAGAATAGATTTAGCTACTCCATTGTACATAAGGATGAGCCAGGCCTGGGAGGGGCAGATCGGAATGCAGCCCTCCTATGCACTAGTGTGTGTTTGCATTACGGCCCATTTCTCTCTACTTCTGGTCTCCTGTGTATTATTTGTGTCCAGGTGCCGAGTGCCTGGTGGGTCTGAGGTGGTGTGAGGGAGCTGGGGGAGCACTGGTATCATGGGGCGCAGGACGAGCCTGTAACAGATGGTGCTGATTCATAGGAGTTCCCCTTTCCTGATGTGCATGACTGGGGTGTACAACAATACAACGGGTAAGTGACAAAAGTGTTTTTCAATGTACATGTTGGATGTTTGACTAGGGGACTGGAGTATTCAGGGACTCTAGGAATAATACAGAGACAGTGCCTCAGAGTGCTGCAGTGATACAGTACAGGGTTGCAAGGGCAATTACAGGAGTGTAATCATGTCAGAGCATTCTTAGGCATCTGTGATACAGTGAGAGCGCCAGTCTTAGAGAGATGGTGTAGGGTCGATGCTTTAAAGAGCACAGGGAAGGAGTGTGAGGTCAGAAGCCTGAGTCAACCTGCAGTAGGGCAGATACCAGTTATATATAAATTACAAATAAGATACAGATTAGAGTTTCAGTTACAATATGGCAGATGCCGGTCCACTGACCAGGCAAGAGGCAGGGCAGATCTGTCATATAAATTGAGGGCACAGGTATCTTGGGGAGCAGGACTAGCCCTTAACATCCACAACCTTGCAGAGATAAGCCTGCCATTCTGTCCACATTACCAAAATTGGACAAGGAGGTTTATAATTTGCTTGTGTTTCCAATCTGTTCGGATCCCTTCTGTGTTTTAGAGGTGTGGGACTGATTGATGGTTTAGAAACCAATATTCATCCCTGGACCACTGGTGCCCCGGAAGTTGATTCGTTACACTGGGTCAAAGGTAAAGAAGGACTGGGAGAAAGGAAACCAAGGTCTGGAACAAAGGAGAAAGACTGGCCCAAAGGAGAGGGACTGGGATAAAGGATAAGAACTAGGATGAAGGAGAAGGACTTTGAAAAAGTATAAGGACTGGATAAAGAAGAAGGTGGAAGACCAGGGTGAAGGAGAAGGACAAGGGCTAGGGTGAAGGAGAAGGACTGGGGTTAAGGAGAGAAACTGAGATGAGGGAGAAGAGGGACTAGGATAAAGAGGGAGGAGAAGGACTGGGACCATGGAGATGAACTGGGTTGAAGAAGAAGAAATACTAGAGTGAAGCAGGAGGACTGGTACCGAGAAGAAAGGCTGTGATTATGGGGTAGGACCTGGATGAAGGAGAAAGATTGATGGAGGGGAAGGAGGACTGAGGGTGAAGGAGAAGTACTGGGACAAAGGGGAAGGACTGGGACGAAGGAGAAGGGCTGGGAAGGACTGGCTGGGAGATGCACATTGAAGGGATGCTCAGCAAATGGCAGGTTGCCAAGGGAGAGAACTCCCAGTCTTTTAACTGATAGAAGTTAGCTGCCATGCTTCAGGAGGTCAAGACCTTTTCTTTATATATAGCTGTGCTGATATGCACTGGCAATGTGGCAGCAAATGCATATGCAAACCAGCAAGGAGGAAAAAAAGTGAAATCACTATCATCTCTGGCAGAGCAGAAATGTGCTTGGGAAGAGCTAAATCACTCTCTAAGAGATTCTGAATGTGATGGCTAACAAACTCAGCTGGATATTGCCATCCCCTTCGGAGCTGTGTCTGACAAACATGCATTTCAGCTCACTTGTAAACATTTGGTGTCCTCAAGTTAGACCTGTTTGTCACCTGAGAGAATGCTATGGCCTCTCAATTGCAGCATCCTGGATCCCAGGAATTAAGACGACTTGAGCATTGGATGACCAAGCCCCTGCTCTATGCTCCCCTCGACCAATCCCTCTAGTTGACAAGGTTCTCCAGAGAGTGATGGTGAAAGAGAAGCAGAAGTGAAATTGGTGTTACTTCAGGAACCCAGTTCCCGCTTCTACTGGAGTTTTCGGTGACCCAAATTTTGATTCATCTTCTAGAGCCCTCTTCCACCAGGTCCCATCTCTTGTTGAGGCAGAGTGGGGAGATCTAAAAGTATTGGGTGATTTGATACCTAGACTGTTTTTTAAAGGATAGGGTCTATGAATCCTCTCAAATATAAACTGGATCCACCATGGAATTTACCACTGGTGTTGAAATTACTGTCAAAGTACCCTTTTGAGTCTTTATAAGAAGTAGATGGTTATTGGTTGTAATTTCCTCAATAAGATGCCTAGCGGACCACTTTACTTTCAAATCCTGAAATCCTTCCTGGAGCTTCGAGCTTGCTTCTGGCCGAGGTTTTCTTTTCAAAGATGTGCTCCCCTTTTCATATAGACCAGGCTGTGGTGCTCGCTGGGTCACTATCAGATTAGACAAGGATGGCGAGGAGAATGTTTTTGCTGTACATGGAGCAAACAGAAGTATTTAGAAATCATGACAAACCATTTGTGGTGCTCGGAAAGGCTAGGAAAGTATACAAGCCAATGATCTTGACCGCAGGTGGATCAGAATTGTCATCATAAAAGGGTATGAGTTTTCTGGACGCACTCTTGCTCTCCTAATTCTGGGTGGATCAACCAGGAGAGTGGTGGCTTCTTGGACAGAAGCATTAGGTGTTCCGATAAACTACATTAGTAGGGTGGTGACATGGGCCACTTCATCCACCTTTTTAAGGTATTATGGTGCGGATTCAAGTCACAGAAGGACAAGATGTGGGCTCCTCAGTTGTGTGGAAAGGCCAGGTGCATCAGAGATTCACAAAATAAAAGCTCTCCCATTAAAAATGTGCTGTTTCGTGACTATTGGACCCGCCACCATGGTGGTCTCTGGTATGTTCTCATTACCGAGGAAGGTGACGAGGGAGGTGAGTTTACGGCAATGCTTAGATTACAAATGGTAATCACCAGCACTTCAACTTTCCTCGCTCATCACCTTACACCCTGACCTCCCACCTATATTCTCATGACAGGTCAGTAGATCTGAAGACAGACAGTAACAGGGTACGGTAAGGGTCCTGTGGTGGGTGTAATGGGCAGTGACTGAGAATAGGCAAGGGCTAGAGATGCACACGCACTCTGAAGCAGTCTGTTCTTGAGACCGTTTATGTTGTGTGGTGAAGGACAACTAATTATTGAGTAGGGTGAAAAGGAAGGAGAATTGGAGCAATAAGGATGACCATATGCAATATTTATTATAGAGAGACGGTAAAATAGCTCAGCGGGTTGAGCGCTCGCTGCTGCGATCTGAGCCTCATCTGCCGGTCGCAGGTTCGAATCCCGGCAAGGCCAACTCAGCCTTTCATCCTTCGAGGTCGATAAATGAGTACCAATTTCGGTTGGGTGATATTGTATGTAAATGTGTGCTCTGTAAAGCGCTTTGGATTGAGGCGCTATATAAATAACACATCATTATCATTAATATTTTTCTTTGTTCACCAGGTGGACACTTTAATGCTGGTAAAATATCTCAATGAGTTATGTCCTGGCTTCAGATATCTGTGCTCAGATTTCTAGACCTACCTCTGCATTCCTACTGGACCTAGTCAGCACATCATACTTCTCAGGTTGATAAGCTGTGAGCTATTGAACTGGGCAATAATAGCCCCTAGTATTGCAGCACTAAAAAGCATGATGAATTGGGCATGAAAACGTAAACGTAGTATCAGGGACGTCATTCGGGGGTCGCCAGAGGTCGCAAGAGTGACCTCTGCTGATTGGCTGGCGACCTCTGTCAGTCTCTTGCGACCTCTGCATTTCCGCCAGTCAGAGAATGCAGGGGGCGTGGCCACAGCTATCATGCACGGTGCAGCGTGTGCCTGGGTTGCTCCATTTTATGTTTTGTCCACTCTCCCCCTCACAGCAGCATGTGTGGTTCACTGGTTCTCCTGTCCTCGTGGCTTACAACACGGTAAAGTGAGTGAGCAGGTCGGGGGTGAGCGTGTCCAGTTCTGCGGGGGGTTGCAGGTAGGTCCTCCTCATTGTGTTTGCTGGTTACGGGCCGCTACGGCTGCGGCCTGGAAGGGCCGTGGCACCGGCTGACATCAGCTGACATCAGGCACGTGAAGGGACTGGAGAAAGCCATCCGCACCTGCAGTGTTTTTTTTTATAGCATGAGTTGTTTTTTGTTATCCTGTCGGCCTGGACATGTAAGCGAAGGAGGCTCAGCTTCTATGGCTAGACCCTCGAAAGATCCTTGTCCCATGAGGTGGGGTGCGCACAGGGTTGGGTAAGTGGAGATAAACACCTTTCCTTACACAATCGCAGATGATGGCTTGTACATCACTCCCCTTCCGAAACATATGGGTTTCGCTGGCCGAAGTGCGACAGCAGCCTAAACTGAGCGTGTACGTTCCACTTTCAGCTCCCCAGTGACGACTTGTGTGATTTTATGCCCCCCACTCTGTATCCCGACCTCTTTTGTTAATATTCAGTCACTAATACGCCAGTGTTTTTGCTTCGCTCAACATTCTCGTCAAAGCTTCTGTCTGGAAAGGTAAACGCCATTTAAAAGGTTAATAACAAAAGAGTTGCTTCAATTGTAAATGGGGAAGGGCACGTTTGAAACGAGAGCTCAACTCTTTACAACTAGGTGTGTGACGGAGAATCTCTCAAGTGCATGTAAGGAATGCCATTTTCCAAGGTGAGCACTATTACTGCATTTACGTTCATCATGGCAGAAATATTTGCCTTGCCCAAGGGTTCGTAAAGTAATGCAGATGGGTACGTATGGGGACGGGATAAGCATTAGGTTTCCAGCGTTCCCTTCTTCATTAGCATATCGCACAGAAGTCCACAACAAAGGCTACCTCAAATTTAAGAAAGCCCCAAAAACGTCACTGATGAATACGACCATCCCTTAATTGGCGGACAGTTTCCCATCGACCCCTCATCAGATAATTCATGGCACTTCATGTCTGTACTTCCTTCCTCTTGTAATGTTGCTGGTAACTGAGACACAGTGGTGTAACTAGACTAACATTTCGGAGGGGGCAAACCTTTCAAATGTTGGGAGACGGGCTACCTTCAAAGACTGTGGGGAAGGGGCACACTTGTGTGAGTGCATCTAACTTCTTTACACATCCTAATGAGGCTATTCCAATGGTGCAATGACCATTGGGCGTTATCGTGAAGGGGGTTGGTATTTGCATGTCAGGGGAGTGATTGGAAAGGTAGTGGGTGACAGTAGACAACTCATTCTCATAGCAGTTCTTAAGTGTATGGTTTCAGACGTGAAGGAGAGTTGCGGCCCGAGGTCCCCTTGCTATCCCTGTGGTCTCCCTGGTTACCCCTAAAAAAAATGTTGACATTTTTTTCTTTTTTAAATGGAAGCTCCTGGGCTGTGGCCTGCACCACGTGGCTTTGTTTCTGGAGTGGCTGGCTTTCTTGTTCAGGCCTCTTCAAAAACAGGGGGTTCCACAAGTGCAGTGACCCTAAATAAGAAAGAATAGGAATAACAAATTGTCTTTCTGGAATTCTATACAATAATTGCTAGACTCATTAAAGGTTTATTTTTGGCACACTTCAGGGGGTGAGTCACTGATTTTAGTTTGTTCTTAAATACCTCTAATTCACAATGCAGACAAAAACTATATGTATTTTGCTTTTTGCAAGTTGCAGTTATAGCATGTTTTTTTTCTGCTGTTGTCTCTGTTACAATCATCACAAGACATTCCATCTCGGTGTCCTCTGTCATTTGATAAAATCCTTGTGTCTAAAAGCTTGAGTACAGTGTAAAAATGTGTGACCATATCACATTAAGTGGCTCTTGATTTAATTCTGCCACAATGAATGCTTTGTTGTAATGTGGCTATCTTTCCTATCTCCGGGGGGGGGGGGGGGGGGGGGGGGGGGTGTGTGTGTGTGTGTGTGTGTGTGTGTGTGTGTGTGTGTGTGTGTGTGTGTGTGTGTGTGTGTGTGTGTGTGTGTGTGTGTGTGTGTGTGTGTGTGTGTGTGTGTGTGTGTGTGTGTGTGTGTGTGTGTGTGTGTGTGTGTGTGTGTGTGTGTGTGTGTGTGTGTGTGTGTGTGTGTGTGTGTGTGTGTGTGTGTGTGTGTGTGTGTGTGTGTGTGTGTGTGTGTGTGTGTGTGTGTGTGTGTGTGTGTGTGAGATCTGCATGTTGCAGGTAGGCATTGGACAGTTACATTTCATTGCCAGGTGTCCTGTGCTGGGGTGGGCGGGTTTGGGGGTGTTGGAGTGCCCCTGACCAGTAGGTCAGTGGCCCTGTGGCGGTATGTTGGGACACATTGCATTGAAAAGAATAATGTTGGGGTCAATGTTATAGAAACGGCCTTCTGGTTGTGGGCCGAGGCCCAGAACAGTGAAGTGCCACACCTGCATTCACTGATCGGGCAGTGCTGGCCGGTAGGCACACAGGACCAAGGGGATCGGGACTGGGGGTCTGGTCGGCTGACAGGGGTCACCTTATTATCCCCCAGGACTGTTCCCGGGGCTATGGGAGAGGGGGCTACAACCACTACCCCATGCCTAAAGATTGTGAGCAGTACAGGCTAACAATATGGTTTAACATGTATCTTACGATGTCATTCAAGTATTGTCTGTTGCATTTTGTAAATAAATGCAGCCAAATGCCTTCCAGAAGAACCTTGCACTGCTGGGCCCTGCTGCCTGCGCATCCCGGTGGAGCAAGCCCGGGTGGTGTTTTGGGAGGCGCGGTGTCGGGCTAGGGAAGGTGTAGGGTAGTGTCGAGAGTTTTCTGGCGCTGAGTGGCATGAGGATGCTGCCGATCGCCACCGGAAGAGAGGTCTTGGGCATGGAGGACCTAGGTCGTATAAGAGGGGAAGCAGGTGTGTGCTCTAACTGTTTGTTTTTCCAGGTTGCCCGAGAGCTCATGCAGGGGGGAGGGGATTGGGTTTGGGAGCGGCAGTGCCGACATTGTTTTCCCCCGCAAACCCAACTCCCCCCCTGCTTTGGGTTTGCCCCACAGATGACTGAGACATTGGATTCAGTGTTGGCAATAAAAAGGGCAGTGGATTTTATTGCACATACATAAATCATAAGACATATTTGTAATTTATTTATGAATTACACTCATAATAAAAAGTCTCATCTCTCGTAGCCCTTTGGGGCACATGGGCCAGAGGGTGTCCCCCGGTGGCCCGTGCTGCCCTCTTCTTCCCTTAACTTTGCGAACAACGTTCATTGTCCTTTCTTTCTATGCTTCTTCCTTTCTCATTCTTCTCCTTCTTTCTGGGCGGGTGGGTTCTGGGAAAAGAAATGTAGTCTCCTGCATGTGCAGGATGACTTATGGTGCTCCGTTCCGAGTACCAAGAAGGACTGGAGTTTCCCTCCAGTTTCCTCTCCTTATATTCCTACTAAATAGCCTGAAGTGATGTCCTTTGCCTTTTGTTTGGGTGCTTGGATGTACTCCTGCCGGGCTGGCGCTGAGGGGCCATCACACATTGGTGTGAAAAAGGCGTTCTACCTTTGTTGCCAGTGTCCCTTCCTCCCTGCCTCATCCTGCTCTTGGATCTATGTCACCTCAGTGTGATCAGTCCCTTGATGTGTCTCCCTTCCTGTCTGGGGCTGGTGACATTGGGCCCTCTGTGAGGGCTGGAAACTACGGCATGGAGTGCCGAGCATTGCTGCTGCTTATGGCACTGACTATATTTCCTATGTCCTATGGCCTTGCCCCTTTGCCCACCACTTACCCTCCCGTGCCCTTGAGCTCCATGAGTTCCTCATTGCGTGGCACTGGCCATTAGCTGGGGAGCAGAGATGGCAACCGTTTGTACTTCCTGCACAAACCCAAACCCCCCTCTTTGGGTTTGCCCCACAGATGACTGAGACAATGGATTTAGTGTAGGCTATAAGAAGGCTGTAGATGTTATTGCACATACATAAATCATAAGACAATTACGCTCATAATAAAAAGTCTCATCTCTGGTTGCACTTTTGGGCACATGGGCCCGAGGGTGTCCCCCGGTGGACCGTGCCGCCACACCTGGATGGGTCACCGGCCATCCAGGTGGTTGCCAGACATTTGGTCGAAAAAAATTGGTCGACCAGACAAATGGTCGAACCAATTTGGTCGAAAACCAAATGGTCGAATTTTTATTTTTTTTTATTTTCACCCCTTTTTTTATTTTTTTGGGGGGGTCCCGGGTCCCCCCAAGCCCCTTTTTTTCTCTAAAAATCTCTTTTTTTAAAAAACGAAAACCCGAAAAATAAATATATAAATAAAAAAAAAAATTCGACCATTTGGTTTTCGACCAAATTGCGTCGACCAAATGTCATTCGACCAGTTTTCAGTCGACCAAATGACTGGACACCCTCCAGGTTCCCGCCCCCAAAAGTCCTTTCTTATCTATCCTCTGTCAACTAGCCCACCCTTGGTCTTGTGACGGGGTTCTGGGCCTGCCCACTGTCGGCCTGCGCCTGCTATGTTTGGAATCCCAGGATGCTACGCAAATTCTCAATTTTTTGTTACTTTTCTCGCTCTATCATGTCTATAGTTTCATTGGAGGCTGCCCCCTTTATCGGCGGCAGAATTTCAACCTCACTTGCTGGTTTCATTCTCGGTAGCTGGGTCCTCTGCTATTGCTGTCTAGGCAAGCATAGCGATTTCAGATCCCTTACCCCATTAGTCGGATTACCCTGGGAGCATGTTGTTTCTTCCCCAGGCCGCTAGGTCAACCCTTAGGAGGCTTGATCCGTGACCCCTAGCACCATGTACTACTCCTTTCTGAAATTGGATTCCTGGAAAAAACACTCAAAATCTAATAGTGGTAGCAAACTTAATGTTGTGGGGGCCCCACTACCCAGCATATCATTTAGCTGCTTATGTTTGCATGTCTTTATGGTCGAGCTCCCTCCCAGCTCCTACGTGTGTGAAAACTGGATTTCCTGTTGAATATTTGGCATTGAGTAAATATCAGTTCTTATTTTAAACCTCCCCCGCGGTTTGGCGGTGGGTGACTTGCTCTTTTTATTTCTACCCCGGGCGTTCGGCTTTGTGTAAATGGTGACTTTTAGCCTCTCGCCAATTGAGGCCCTTCTTGGAGCCCTTTCTTTCCACCCCTCTGTTCGGTCTCTAAATGGCTAATCTCACTGCTCTAATGGGATGTCGTCCCGCAACTTGTTAATAACCCCATCTTCTGCCCTTCTTTCATGGATTACTACCCACTCCTGCACCTGGTGCCCTCACAAGCCGCAGTGGAGTTTTCTGACCGGCCATTGTTCCCTTAGTTTGCCGACCTGAGACAGGTTTTCTTGGTTTGTCACTTTATTTTGCTTGTATTAAAACAGTTTTTGTTTCTACTAGCAGCCTAAACCAACAACCGCTCTGTTTTGACTTTCTGGGCTGCTGTGTTCCTTTTCCCTGCTGCTGTTGCTGCTACTGACCTGCACCTGTGCTGCGTGTTGCGTCTACTTCCCTCTGTGATTTCACCAAGGCGGCTGCTGCTCATGCTGGCCTGGACTTAACACACTTCTGTGTATAGCTCTATTCTGCCCTTCCTTTGGCACCGCCGCAAGTTTTTATTGTGCGGACCAATTTTTCTATGGAAAACGTATGGGCGGGGTGGTTTCCCGAAGCTTGCTGCTTCTGGTCTACACGTCACTGCGCCGCTCCTTTGCCAACGGCCAAAACCGCAACTTTCCCCATTGTGTGATCCCTAATTTTAAGGCATCCTTGCGGTCCCTCTTCCTCTTCTCTAGCTTGGCATTTGCCCTCCCTGTTGCTTTCTTTGTACGATCTGTGGGCCTTGCTTATCAAATAAGTTGTGCTATGGCGGAGCGGGTTTGTACTTGTAAGTGTGTAGGTATTACTCTTCCTCCTGCTTTTTTTAAAAAACGGTAGTTTTTAGCCCCCAATCACATATCTTGCCTTATAGCCTCTGCCACCCCGTGGCCTCATTGTAATCCACTGTGTTTCACCAGTAGCCGTGACGTGCGCCCCATTCTAACTTAACCTGGCGTATGTTTCCCACTACATGGCATTTTGCAGCAACTTCGTTATGACTGGTTATGTTACTGGTGCCTTATAGCAATTGCCTGATGCACACATGCATTAACTTCTCGCCCTACATTGTACAGGCACCTTTCACTGTGGTTTTAATTTGACCTCCCTCCTGTGACTTATGGGTCCCAGCGCCTTTACAAGGTACCGTCCTTTAAGTACTGGACGTCAGCGTTTGTGCAATCTGTATACTAGATAACCCTATTTTACGCTTTCCCTTTTCAGCTCACTGTTATTCCTGATGTTGAACATTTGATTATAGACTTAGAGTCACTTAACTGTATTTAGAGTGGCAGCACGGATGTACCTCTTGAGTTTTGTAGGCCTTTGCGCAGCTCCGCATTTATTATCACAGTTATGTCGCGCCTGGCAATTCGAGTGTCCTCATTGCTACTGGCTGTTTCATTTAAATAGCTGGACTAAGCCACTATATACTTGCCCCCTGCCGTGAACGATAATCTTATCTTAACTTTTGGTATCTAAGGTATGGATTGCCCCCAATCTTCCCTTACTACCCCCCTTGCAATCGCTGCCTGAGCAACTTCGATTGGCAAACTTATCTATCCTCTTTATCGATCTTGGCCAGGTGCTGTGATTATTTCGTTATCTAATAACCTTTCTTTATTGGCCCTAACCCAGTCTGTTACATTTTGTGGTGGATGTGCTTGCACCCCCACTTTGACCCCTACTTATACTTTGGATACTTACCCGCTTAGCTTGCTACCGCCTTGTGACTGCCTGCTTTCTGGATTTCGTGTGTCCTTGCCGGATTGCAACAGCACCGTGCGGTGCGCTTGTTGTTGTATTGGCACTATACAGTGTCTGCAGAATAATCTTGCTGCGCTCCGTTCAAAGTGTTGTGTGAATTGGAGACCCCTTCTTTTGGATTCTCTTTGATTGCAACCACACCGTGAGGTGCTCTTGTTGTTTGTATTGGCACTATACAGTGTCTGCAGAATAATCTTGCTGCGCTCCGTTCAAAGTGTTGTGTGAATTGGAGACCCCTTCTTTTGGATTCTCTTTGATTGCAACCAGACCGTGGGGTGCTCTTGTTGTCCACACCGTGCGGTGCTCTTGTTGTCGTATTTGCAGTGTACTGCGTACAAAGGATAATTTTGCTGCGCTCCGTTCAGAGTGCTGTGTGAACTGGAGGCCCCTTCATTTGGGTTTTCCTTTTATTCGCCATACCCCATCTGGTTCTTACCTCTCATTTTTATTCTTCCTCACTTGATTGCCCTTCTTATGCTTTCTTATTGGCTGGTTTGTCTTGCTGTTGTCCCTACTGCTGCTGTAGTCATCCTTTTCTTCCTGTGTGGCCTGCCTTTCTCTGCCCTTTTTGTTCCCTTATTTGTCCTGGAAATATCTTACACGTGTCTGTTCCCCTGTTGCGGGTGGTGTAGCTGCCTTCTGCTAGAGATTTTGGTAAAAACTTTTGATCCGGAAGTACTATAGCCATCTTTTTGTACCGTATCCATCTTCCCAGCAGGCACTCAACCTCAACTGAACTCATTTATTAGCCTGAAACGAAATGTCGCTATTTTCTTCCTGCTAACCTTCAGCATGCCTCAAAATTGTTGGGCGCTTTGACACCCAATTTACTTGATGCATAGGCGCTTTACATTAATAAAATAAATAAGGGAAATGTAACTTTGCCACACACTTTCTATCTAACCCTTAACTGCGGGGACCTCTCCTGAGTGGCTGGGATCTGACCCTGTGGCCCTCCACTATTGCTGTCTTCGTGGCCATCACGCTGGTGCAGCGCTTGTTGGATGCATCCTTGTCGGGCCACGGCTGTGCTTGAGTGGATCCTGTCTTTGTTTCCTGGTGCTATGCTCCTCGACGGTTGAACGTTTCTAGGGCTTATTGCTCTCTTTTCTCTCTGCTAAATCCTTTTCTCCTTTTCTCCTTGCCGCGCACTGCTTCATGCTTTCCTTGTGTCTGTTGGTCGTAATCAGCCCCCTTTAAAAGCGGTTCTCCTGCTTTCGCTCTTGCCATGGCTTAACTAGCAGCCCCGATGTCAGCCTCCTTCATTCTGCCAAAATAGAATGTAGGCCGTCCTATTCCCTTTCTGTTTTCATCCTGTGCTCTTAACGATGCTGCCCTCGATCTCCCTTTGACCGCCTCCTCCATTTGCTCCATGTATACAGTGAATTGCAGTATTTCTGCATAGTTGTGTTGCTGGAAGGCCTTCTTGTCTACCTACATGTGCGTTCTCTCCTTCGTTCCTCAGGGAATTATATCTTTTAAAATGTTAAAG
Source organism: Ambystoma mexicanum (assembly GCF_040938575.1). Taxonomy (NCBI): domain Eukaryota; kingdom Metazoa; phylum Chordata; class Amphibia; order Caudata; family Ambystomatidae; genus Ambystoma; species Ambystoma mexicanum. The sequence continues at coordinate 249,024,741 of NC_090926.1, read as the reverse complement.
CTAATGATCTTCGTTCGGTTAGCAGCAAACATTAGAATTTTCCGTGTGTGTTTATAAATGGGTTTCACTGCGTACCCCATGACTGCTTTCCTTCGTCACTCTTACCTTGCTTGACTGCGCTCACGCCATGTCCTCTCCTGTTGTTGTGCTGCCTGGACTGGGCTGCAACCAAACGAGTCCTGGAGGTCTCTACGCTCCTTTCTTTGTGCTGTGTGACTGATACTAAGTTTTCCTTTGGCCGCCACTTGTTTCATTTTCTGCTGCAACCTCCCTCTATTTCAGTGAAATCGTCCGTGACCTTCATGCTCTTAAATTTGCTCCCACTTAAACATAGCGGGGAGATCCCCATTGGACACCCCCACCTCCTTTGGTCCGTACCATTACACAATGAAATGAATACAAAGACAACTTTTAAAGTTTGGAAAACACAGGGTCACAGGTTTATTAGGAGCAAGAGAACTTGGGACGGTCCCAGCCACATTACAAAACAGTCAGATACGGGTGAACCCTGTCACCTCTTTAGCCACTGGCCAAACTGACAAAACCGCTGGTTACTTCCAGCTACACTGGTACACCAGTGGGACACTCGGGCACTGACCAGGAGATTGTTGGCCTATCGCCCTAAGGAAGGGAGTCAGTGCCTGTCGAGGGATCGGCTCGAGCATGGCCAATCCCGAGCCGCTGCAGCTGCAGCTTGAAGTCCCTCATTGGCTAGGACCGCCCCGATACTCCGCCACGCTTTGATGGTGGCTCGCGCTGCCATCAATGCCCCCAAACCTTAGGCCCTTACTTCTCTCTTAGCATCCCAATTGTTCCATACTCACCATTAGTTCATCTGCAGCCAGCCCTCGGTAGCTCGCCCAATATAGCCGCCAGGAAAACATTGTTGCCCTTGTCAGATAAGTGTACACCACCTGCATCAAAATGGGAAGGCAAGGAGCTCAGTCAGCAATGCCCTATAAACCCCAGGCCCTCTGCCTTTGTGAATTTTGCAACACTTCTGTTGAGGCGCTTCCTGGATTTTTCCATGCCAGGCAGAGAGATGGCGTCTCTCCACACCTGCCTTTGCACCATCTCTGACCAGAGTATTTCTGTGCCTGGTAACTCATGTGCTGTAATGCGCAAAGTCACCTGTATTTGGGCGAGCAGGCGACCGCGGCCCAATTTAGCCAGATCGTTGCCCCCCAAATGAATCACTAACCACCTTGGTGCACGCCTCCACTGTAATCGCCAGTGAATGGCCTGCAGCAAGGAATGCCACCTCATTCCAGGAGTGCCCAACCACACACATTCGGTACTCTTGAATCCCAAGTTTTGTCCGATCGTCCATTGCCTAGCCCTTTTTTCTGCCCGTGTCACAAATGAGTGGCCGATCAGCCACACCGCATCATCTATAGGGAAAAAACATATCATACCATCAGTTACCTGATTCAACTGTAACCACACCGACCCCATTCCCTGCCCCGACCCCTCAGTGTCCTTGATATCTAGTATTCTTCTGGGCATGCACTGTGCTGGGGGCGGACATAAAGTCGATAACGGCCAGACTCCCACCTCCCCACTTTCATGATCGCCCGAGGGGACATGCCTTGTTGAAACGCTGTGGTGGCTGCGCCTATCCTAAAACTATGCATGGACCAACCTTCCTCCTGGATGCCCAAAGCCTTCAATGCCATTGCCAACACTTTGCGGAATTGGACTACATAAAGGGGGGAAGTGTCGCGTGAATCAGCAGGGGGGCGGCACTCGTGGCACGTAACTGTACAAAGAGCTTAAAAAGGAGTACCAGGCAACATTCCGAAAGGGGTGCCGCGTGTAAGACTATGTTATAACCTTTTCCTTGCTGGTCCGTTTTGCTTTTCTTCAATAATATACTGACCCCTTCTCCTGTTTCCTTGTGAAACAGAGATACATCACCCAAAGCAATGGCCCTCCCAGATGTGTCCTTTTTAGATGCAGAAACTAGCTCACTAATCCTAAATGCCCCAAAAAAGGCACTACCGCATTGTTGTCGGACCAAAAACTAACCCTCTTATTGGCCAAAACCGTAGGCCATAACAACAGTGCAACACAATGGGGAACATTTCCAAGACCATTATGTTCTTTGTTCTCCCTTTCTTGTGCCACTGCTGTGACCACTTCTGAGCACACCACTCTGGCCCCAGGATTACGCCGAAACCTTCACTTCCCGCAGCGTCTGAAAACAACTGTAGTTCGATGTTGGTTTCCCACGGAGTTCGCCAGATTTGCACCCCATTAAAGCTGTCTAAGAATCTGAACCACATCCTTAAGTCTTCCTTGAGGCCAGTGCTTAATCTAATATGGTGTTGCTTCTGAACCACACCTGCTGTTGCCCTGGCCAGCCTACGAGCAAAAACCCTGCGTGCCGGGATTATCTTGGCCGCAGAATTCAGTTTCCCAAGAAGTTGCTGCATTTTCTCAAGGGTGGTCCTGTCTTTTGACAAATTATTCACTATTTCCTCCTTCAAACCTTTCACTTTATCCTCGGGCAACCTACAAGTGCCCCTAACCGTGTCTATCTCAATGCCAAGAAATGTCAGAACCCTGCAAGGGCCCTCTATTTTTTCAGGAGCTAAGGGAACGCCCAACTCTCCCATCAATTGTTGAAAAACAGACATTGCTATTGCACAGTCCTCGGACCCTTCCTTGCCAGAGAATAGAAAGTCGTCTAGATAGTGAACCATTGCCCCCCGCTGCTCCCTTCTGCGTGCCGCCCATTCAAGGAACGTGCTGAATGTTTCGAAAAAGGAACAGGACACTGAGCACCCCATAGGCATACATTTGTCTACAAAGAAACCCTCATTCCACTGGAAACCCAGCAAATGGAAGCTGTCTGGATTCACAGGTAATAAGCGGAATGCAGACTCAATATCCACTTTGGCCATCAAAGCCCCTCTTCCCATATTGGCCACCACCGACATAGCCTGATCAAAAGATGCGTAGTGAACAGAGCATACTTCAGGGCTCAACCAGTCGTTCACTGACTCGCCTTTCGGGTAAGAAAGGTGGTGGATGAGCCTGTACTTGCCCTTCTCCTTTTTGGGAACTATGCCCAGAGGTGACACAATGAAGTTGGGGAGAGGGGGGGCATCAAATGGTCCAGCAATCCTGCCTAGTTCTAGTTCTTTGTTTAATTTCTTATCAACCTCCTCAGGCAGATCCCTCGCTGAAGGTAAGTTCCTAGCAAAACGGCAGATGAGGGGACCCTCGGAAGGAATAACAAATCCTTCTGTGAAACCTTGAAATAACAAATCCCTCTCCCGCTGTCTGGGGTAATGGCTTAGATGATCCACTAACACCTGCAAATTCACTGGAGAGGGACCCTTCCTAGACAAATCCAAAGTCCGTGTAGCCGTGCCTGTTGCCGGGGGGGAGTGAATATGTGAGCCTTACTGTCCTTTTCTCTGGCCCCTACCCCCGGAGCCACCCTCCTGCTTGAAACATCTGACCAAGGGATGGTTCCCCCCGCATTTCCCGCACTCGTGGCTGAACTTACACTTAGGACCCCAGTTACAGCTGCCCTTACTAAAAAACCGGCATGCCCTATTCGCTCCATTCGAGGTACCAGATCCTGTGGCTCCCGACTCTTGGCCCCCCCATCCCTGGGGGGTATTGTTAAAGGGTTGCCCTTTACCACCATTGTTTTGCTTACCGTACCCGCTCTTCTTCCCGCTTTTGTAAATATAGTTCCAGCCAATACTCTTCCTCTGCTTACCCCCCATAAAAGTGACCCAGACGTCCAACATTTTCTGGTCCCATGTCATTGTGGGGCAGTGTTCCATCATGTGTCTAAACTTTCTGTCATAATCAATCCATCCAGTAAAACCGTACAGCCTAGCTTCTTCTACAATTGATTCTCTGTACTTGATCAAACCCGGCCCATGCTCGGTGTTCTTTTCCATCACCAAAACTGACATTATATCAAATGCCTTCTCCCAGTTGGCTATGTTCTCTTCCGGATGATACTTACGATGCCTCGTATTGTTCTCTTCAGTGCTTAGCGTGACATTGGGACCAGCATCTTCTATTGCCAAAAGGCTGAATATGTCAATATTCTTCCTGGCCCATATTTGCTCTCTAATGTCCTGGGGTATATGCCAGGCTAAGGATGACCTGCCTGATAACAGGGGGGCAACCGTCACCGGCTGTTCCGCTCCTAAAGGCGCTGAAGGTGATGCGAGTGAAGTGATGGGGCGCTGACGGTGGGGGCCGTGCCCGTTTTAGGGGCAGGGGGGACGGGTATACTGGGCAAATTGATATCAGTGGTGCTCGCACTGGTCCCCTCCCACACACTCCTAGCCACTGGTAGGGTAGCCACTGTAGCCGCAGGAGCCCCATTGCCCCTGACCAACAATAATAACTCTTCTAAAATCAACCCAAACCTTTCATTACCTACTGCACCCCCGACTGGTGGCGACACACCTGCTTTTTCAACTGAAACCTGTAACATGGGAGGTGCAATGGGACACAATTGCGTTTCGCTCACACTCGCTACACCTGCAGTTGCTACAGGTGGCAAGGCTGTAGCGCCTGGCCCAACTTGCGCCAGCTCGCTGACAATTTGTACCGTGGGCGCCACCTGCAACATTTCAGCCGCTTTCTTACCCTTTTGCTGGCGTTTTCTCTTGGCAGGTAAAGGTTTTAGAGCGGTTGCGCTCGGTGGGGGAGTATCTACCACGGGGGGTGGACAGATCTGGGCGTCCACCACAACTTGTTTGGGTAGCTCTGGTTGTTTTTTTGGCTAACACTGTCTTAGTCCAACCCTTCCCCTCACTGCGCATCCTCTCTTGGAATAACGCCCAGATGGCCCCTTCGTCCTCTTCCTCACTTGACCCCGGGTGTTGGGCACTTCCTCAATCGAGTGGAATAGATCTTGTGAGTCCTCCACCGACGACATCCTAACTGGGATGGAAAATTCACGTTACTACCCGACCTTACTGCATCCCACGTTGCGGGTGCTGACTGAATGCACCTGCCAAGACTAATTTTCACACAGTTGCAGACTCCTTGACCTATACCTTACCCCACTTCTTTTTCTTTGTGGTGAATATCCTTAAATTCCTCTTAGCCGCTGCTCCTTTGCCCGACCTGTATTCAAAAATGAACCACGCCGTTAAGCAAATCATTCATTCGACATCACAAAAGGCGCCTGAGGGTCATAAAGGAATGTATTGGCCCCAAGAAAGCACATGAATTGCAAAATTTGTCCACACAACACTGGGAGACAACATAAGTAATAGGAGTAACTGGCCGTAGCTTGGCTAAGCACATCTTCAGCCCGTGATGCGGAGGCCTCCCCCCCAATGACATTCGAGCTCAACCACTTTGCATGCAGCCCTTTAACAATCGCCTACCACCCGGCATATTTCACATGCACTTCTCCTTAATTGCTTTCACTACGCCAATTTCACTGCTGAAGTCCGAACCAGGGTCCCCCGTTTACAAAACAGGCGCTTTACCCACCCCAGTCACAACGCCACATGATTACATAATAATCACATGGCTAATATTATAATGTAGCATCTATATTTAGTGCTACGATCCTCGGGTATCTGAGCGCTGCTTTTTATCACCCATGGTGTGTGCGGTGCTCTTTTGTTCCCTCGGAAGGTGAATCAACAAACCTGGTTAAAAGTGTGAGTGGGGGGGAGAGAGGTGGGAGCTGGTGCTTTGCCCGGGCCTCACATGTTACGGGCTTGGTTAAAGGTCCCCCCCCAACTTAATTAATAATTCGGGCCTTATGCGGTGTCGTGGGAGCTAGCACCTAGACTCTCAGTCTTTCGTGGGCCGCCCTGCACCATCCGCGTTGTTTGGCACGCATTCGCGTCCCAAAAAGTCTAAGGATACTCTCCTCCCTAGCCTCCGATGCGGCCCGAACCCGTACCAGCGGGCGCGCGCGAAGCTTAGGCCCTTAATTTAACATGCCCAGCAGATTCCAGACATTGGATTAGAACTCAGGTCTCCAGCATCCTAAGACCAAGCACTTACCACTTGAGCCACGGGTGGCTGTATAGCGAGGCCGCATCGAGAATGCCCAGCGACTCCACTCGATGGGAAAAACGCCGGTCATAGTTCCCCCCCACTTGCGGCTCTAGCGGCCTCATAGACAATATCAATTTAAACACCCGCAATCCAGCCTTATGTCAGACATAATATTGTTATGAACTAGGTGTCTGAGGGCCGCTTAATATTACCCACGGTGTGTGGTGCTCATTTATCGAGCTCGGGAGGACAAAAGGCTGCGTTTGTCGCCGCTGTGATTCTAACCTGTGTTAGCAGGCTCTGCATGTATGCCAAGCAAGCGCTCCATTCCCAACGAACGCCCAATGCGGCACCATCGACTTACATTCGATGCAAAACCCTGGTGCGGCGGCCATGCATCCTTTTAAACCCAGGATGATTTTGCCCAACACGTGCAAATACAAACAAGGGCCGTAACGTAATTCAAACCATTATATGGCACGTCGGCCCCAACTTATTTCGAACAATGCAACTTATATACACATAGGCACGGCGGCCCCAACTTGATTTAGCACAACGCACACTTATATACACATGGGCACGGCGGCCCCAACTCGATTTAGAACAACGCACACTTATATACACATGGGCACGGCGGCCCCAACTTGATTTAGAACAATGCACACTTTTATAGACATGGGCACGGCGGCCACAACTCAACCTCCGCGTGCATAATAGAAAAAGTAACATTTGGCAAGGCGGCCAGAGATGTATTCAGTGTTCCACCCGTCCGAATGCGTTGAGGCCCTCTCAAGCTGACGTGGCGGCCAGCGAGTGGGCCCCTTCCCCCCTGCCCCCAATACCTACCAATCTCTCATGACGATTCTTGAGCTGCTGGTCAAAATAATGATGGCCAGCAGCTCCCGCCCTTATAAGTGTCCCCGGGAGACCAGGCCGGAAGCCAGGTCCCCGGGGACGCCTCTTCCGCCTCGCTGAGGGGGGAGGAAGAGGAGAGGCATGACCAGCAACCAGAAGGGGGCGGCCAGAGGGGACAGCCCGCTATGTAGGCTGTCCCTCTAGCGCCCCCTGCGGGGGCCGGTCAGCCTCTTAATCACAGCAGTTCTAAGCAATTTTTCGCAGTGCAATGACTGGTTGGCCTGCCCTGGTCGAATACCACACCGGTGCAGAGTGAAGCTCATACACGGCAGTATCACCTCAGCAGCGTGAAGCTCATGGCAAAGGCTGAAGCCCACGCCATTACCACTGGAGCAGGTCAAAGCTCACAGCAATAACATCGGAGCAGGGCGAAGCTCACAACAGTGGGTTTAAAGAGCAGGTCGATGGTCAAAAGAAATGTAGTCTTCTGCGTGCGCAGGATGACTTATGGTGCTTCGTTCCGAGTACCAAGAAGGACTGGAGTTTCCCTCCAGTTTCCTCTCCTTGTATTCATACTAAATAGCCTGAAGCGATGTCCTTTGCCTTTTGTTTTTGTGCTTGAATGCACTACTGGCCAGCTGGTGCCCATGGCCCATCACACATTGGTGTGAAAAAGCCTTTCTTCCTTTGTTGCCAGTGTCCCTTCCTCCCTGCCTCATCCTGCTCTTGGATCTATGTCACCTCAGTGTTATCAGCCCTCTGATGTGTCTCCCTTCTTGTCTGGGGCTGGTGACATTGGGCCCTCTGTGAGGGCTGGAAACTATGACATAGAGTGCTGAGCATTGCTGCCCTTTGCCCCCCCCCACTTACTCTCCTGTGCCCTTGAGCTCCATGAGTTCCTCATTGCACGGCACCAGGGCCGTCACGAGGGAGGTGCAGGGGGGGGGCAAACTGCCCCGGGCCTCGCGCTTGCATGGGCACAGTCTCCAATATCCTTTATTCACACGGGGGTTTGTGCTGTCTCCTTTCTGCCCCTGCAATGACTTTGCTGTTTGTTGCGAAGCCGTTTGGCTCCGCAACAAACAACAAAATAATGGGAGACAGCAGGGCTCAGAATTGAACTCTGCTGTCTCCTGTTATTCAGCTGACAATGTGGACATGCTGCATGACAAGAGAGGACTCCTCTCCTGTTAGTCAGTGGGTTCACGTTGTCAGCGTGACCGCGCTGACTGATGGGAGAGGAGTTCTCTCTTGTCAGGCAGCATGTCTATGTGTCGGCTACGTGGATGCTTTTGAAGGGTGCATGGATGTAAGGTAAGTGTTTTTTATTTTAAATTAAATGTGTATATTTGTGTATTTAAATTAAATTCGTGTGTATGTATGAATGTATGCGTGCATGTTGGTGTTTGTGTCAATGATGTGTTTGGTTGTGTAACTGGTGGATGAATGCATGGGTGAAAGTGTTTCATGTGAATGTGTGCTTAGCCCCACCCCTAAATTTAGCCGCCGTGAGGGCCACTTCATTAAGGGGTGGGTTCATGGCATCAGAGGTGCACCTAGGCTAAAATGTAAGGGGCGTGGGGGGAGTTGGAAACTAACACTTCAAATCTTGTGTGTGAGGGAGGGGCAAACTTCCTGTGTAGAGGCATCTAACATCTTTTCACATTCAAATGAGACTATTCTGGTGAAGCTTCAATGTTACAAGTAGCTACCTCTCGCCTTCATTTCTGAAACTCACACTTAAGGACTGCTGTGAGCACACCACTTCCCTTCTAATCACTCCCCTAGCATGCAAGTGCTAACCCCACATCACAATTTCAATTACCTAAAAATGTATGCAGATGAATGCAGGTGCTAACAGTAAAATGTTTTATGTTAGTAATTACAGGACCTTTGTTTACAGAGAAGCCAAGGCACCATTTAACATGTGTGTCCTGTTCGGTCTGACCACAGCTCTGTCGGTCAACCCGGCAGGGGCTGGATGACCGTTTTGAAAGTGGATAGTGAGTAGGGCCAATAAAACCATTGAACTTTCGGTCTCCCCCCTGAGGGATGGCATCTGGGCCTTTCACCTTTTACTGTTGAAATGGGCCCCCAAGTAGCTGCCCCCATGTTGCAGTGTTATGATACAGAAACCTACTGATAATCTGCAGCTTTGACCCTCCTGGCTGCATTATTTTGACTTCATTATTGATTTAAGCACTCTACAGGTGCCTTGGACCATTGTTCCAATCAGTAAGGGGTGCCCCAAACATAAAAAGGAAATGGGACCCACCATCCCTGACACATCTTTAGCCAACCCTGCTCCCATTTCCCTCTGAATTCTCTGAGCCCAGCTAGGAAGCTGAAAAGCTATTTCATCTTCCCATTGGCCACTAGTCATACCTTTCACCCCAATTCAGAGGCTGTGCTAATTCATAGTGCTATGCTAATCTCCAGAGAGGTGGGCCATTTAAAAGCTGAGACCAGAAGTTAAGATTTTGGCTTTATCAAAGTGAGTCTGTTGATATTGCATGGATAGGCTTTTGTGCTCTGCATGTTTGATGCTGATGCTGCTCCTTAACGAGTGCTACGGGCTGGCGACACAACGAAAGAGGCCTTCTGCCTCAAAGTGGCCAGGGGCTGGCGCCGCCCATGGAGCCAGGTCGAGTCAACAAAGCCCAACATTTCAGAAAGGGGCTAGAGCCGATCTGCTCTATGGTGTTGTGCCACTGCATGGCATTCTTTTTGTTTGGGTTATTAGGTGTGCCACCAATAAGCCAAAACTATTGCTTTAGTGAACAGACAGTGGTGGAAAAAGACTTTTTTTCTGGGGCATCCCTCCTACCACAGTGAAAGAGGCCGGGTTCCAGCGACGGGAGGATTAGGAAGGTGTAGGGCAGGTATTTTATTCACCCCATGAACAAGAGGATTTATCGTCAGCCAAGTTCAAAATCTGCACCCCTTTTAAACCTAAAAAATGCACATCAATATTTCCAGTACAGTGCAACATTGACAAGGGATTTCACAGGGCTCCCACTCAGACCCTCAAGTGGTCTTGTGGGGAAGTGTCTCACTTCGAAACCTAGCGACCACAGTTCAAATCCCTACTCAATATAGTTTAAAGCACGAACACACCAGAGTATTCTAAAATAAACATATAGTGCACAGATTTCCCAGATTGTGGAGCTGTATTTCCAATCTGGTGAGTAATTATTTGCCAGATCCTGGGTCTGGGAAGATCAGTCCCAATGATAGCATTGAGTACAGATAGGAAGAAATGCAATATGAGGAGGGACTTGTAGATGTTGTTTAGTTATTTGCCCACCCATTGACTTCTCATGTCCATGATAATCCCTATGGCAATTCTCTCCCAGTTCCTGCCCTCCTCACCCAAAACACCTCCTCACTGGAACTCTTTGAGCTAGCTTTAAACACGCCTTGCCATCAAACGTTGCCCTCAATGTGCCTGCAAGTGTTTTCTCAAAGGAGTCTTCTGAGATTTTATGACTTCATTGGAGTTGTAAACACAGAACTGGTGTAATAAAAATGTCTTAATCAGGACTGCCTTTGTCCACTCGATTTAAAAGCACCCTGCGTGTCTTTCGCTGAAGTCCTGTTAAAAACAAGCATCGGCAAAGCCAACAGTTTTGGCTTGTTTATAAATATTAGACATTTGCCAGGCACTGCTATTAGCTGCTCAGGTACTCAAACCATTTTGCACCGGCACAATAAATGGCAAGCTAATACCAATACAGAAGTGTCATTCCCATGCCTACACGAATGCTCAAACTGTTAGCATTGCCAATGCTCTTTTTGCTTTCCCCTTGATGCACAGGACTATGCATCAAGGTTAAAGCAAACATACTACTTGGCTAAATTGGCCCACATTGAATGTAGGCCAATCTAGTCAGTAATAACACTTATGGTACACATGGCTGAACCGGTGACTGCAGGCTGCTGACCAGGTAACTCGACCCTCCATGGGCCTTGTTTTTGTAAATGTGCTGCTCCTGCCTTTGTTTGCCCCTCGATTGTGCTCCCCCTGCCCCCTCTCCCCTGCCGTGAATCTCTGTGTGCTGGCTCCCAGCCCTCCCGCCTCCCAGCCCTCCCACTGCATCCTGATTGGCTGCTTCTCTTCCGGGCCCTGCTAGGCTGCCTTGCAGTCACCGCGCTCGCCATTTCCCATCTTGGGCTGAGCCAGTGACTGCAGGCTGCTGATCAGGTAACTAGACCCTCCGTGGGCCTTGTTTTTGTAAATTTGCTGCTCCAGACTTTGTTTGCGCCTGGTCCTTCCTTTGTTTACCCCTCGGTTGTGCTCCCCCCGCCCCCTCTCCCCTTCCGTGATTCTCTGTGTGCTGGCTTCCTCCCTCCCGCCTCCCAACCCTCCCACTGAATACTGATTTGCACGCCCTCCCCCTCCTCATTACAGGAGCCACTACGGCAGCCCCTGCCCGGCAGCCCCACAGCTAAGGTCCCCTAAGGCAAAGGGCGGTTCCCAAAGTTGCGGCTCCTGTTGTATCTGCAGGTGTCTGCAGGGGACGCCAGTTGCCAGTCTTCCAGGCTAGTCCCCCGAGCACCCTTGCCACCATCAGACCCTATTCTCAGTTGTGCTGTATTCCCCATGTTGTAGTAATATGCACTGTATCTGTATTTAAAAAAAATATATTGCATTTTGAAAAACCATGCCTCTCAAACCTAGGTGTGTCTTCTCACCTGTCTCAAACCGGCACATTTTTTAAACTCTTTTCCTGAGTGTTGTCGTCTGTCCTATTGCTCAACTTGCTTGCCTCTCGCTGTGTTGTCCGTCTACTCTAGTGTCCTTCGCTAGTGTCCTCCCCTCTCCCTTCCACCCCACTCCTCTCCCACCTTTTCTATGGTGCTCTCTGTCTCTCCTATCTTTTCTAACTGCTTCTCCAGTGACTACCGTGCTCTCCTCACTAAATCTGGTAGGAACAAGTTTAAAAAGGATGTCCTGGTCTCCAGTCCAGGCCTCCTTATCGCCGACACCTACACAAGTGCCTCCTCCAAGGAAGCTCTCACCGACATCCTCTTTGTCGTGCCTTCACCAGACCTATGGACCCTTCATATGGTCTCTGTGCTCTCCCCTTTCTCCTCTTCTCCCATTAATGGTGTCACCCGCTGGGATGCCCTCCTGGCATCCTTCCATTCCTCTAAGGTCATCATTAATGTTTCCTCTAATGGGACCGTCCTGGTCCAAGACCCTCAGGCCAACCTTCACCTCTTTGATAGACGCTTCCCGCGCCTCATCAACTTCCTTTCTTCTCCTGCTGTCCCCTCTCCCCTTTCTGTGACTACCTTGCCTCCCCCTTCTGCCTCCTACTTGGCTACCTTGCCTTCCCCTTCCCTCTCTGCCCCCTCTCGGCTCCTTCTACACCTCTGCAGGGTGTACCTCTGATCTGTACCCCTCACCAGAAGTCTTTCAAGGATGACAACCTTCTCCACTCTTAACTCTTGCTCTGCTGTCAAGCAGTCCTCTGATATCTGCCACCTTCTTGAAGAACTTCACCTTGATGTCCTTGGTCTTACCGAGACATGGTTCATGGCCAGCTCTGTCACGAGCTTTGATACGCTCCTACCTGATGGCTACAAAATCCTCTCCACTCCCAGGGCCAACAGCTCTAGTGGGGGCGCAGCCCTGATCTTCCCCAAGTGGATTCCTGCCTCTGTCACTCCTATGCAGGCCTAATCCTCTTTTGAATGCCTCGACTGCAGGCTCTCTCTCTCTCCCCTAGCCATTCTCTACATGTGGCTACTATCTATCGGCCACCTGGTCAGATTTCATTCTTCCCCTCTGAGTGGGTGAACCTCTCCTCCTCACTCCTGCCCTCTACTACTCAACACCTCCTTCTTGGAGACTTCAACATCCATCTGGATGCCTCCTGTCCTCCCTCTGGACTCTTTTGCAACCTCTGCATCTCACTCTCACTCACTATTCTCCACTCTGGCCCAACTCATTCTAAAGGGCACACTCTTGATGTTCTGATCTCCACAGACCTTCCCCTCTCGGTCCCTCTTACCACTCCTCTCTCCTGGAATGATCACTTTCTCCTCTCCTCCCACCTCACCCTCCCTACCCCTCAGGCCAAGCCACTTCCAGCACTGCCACCCACCTTCTCGGTCATCCGACCCATGAAGTGCGTGTCAGCTGAGGCTTTTTCCGCCACCTTCTTACCCCCTCCCCCTGACTCTCATCCTGACACAGCCCTCTCCACGCTCCACTCTGCTATATCTGATACTCTTGATATCCTTCCCCCTGTCATGAGAATCCGCCGGAAGCCCAAAGCCAAGTGCAACTCCTGGTACGACTCTGACCTTGTCGCCCTAAAACGCAAATGCAGGATGGCCGAGAGGAAATGGCATGCTTCATGTACATCCTCTGACAAACTGGCCTGCTGCAAAGGCAATACCGGCTCTCTGTCCTAACCAAGAAGGTAGCTCATATCCAAGCCCGCGTCTCTGCGGCATCTAACAACTCGGCTGAACTCTTTAAAATCTGCAAGGAACTGGCAAATCCTTCCACAGTCTCTACCTCTCCTATCCCTTGCCAGGCCCTATGTGCGGCACTGGCTTCTCACTTCATCTCTTTAAAGTCTCGTCCAAACAGGTTCACCCCTGTTCCTCCAAAACTATCAAGGACAACATCGACTCCCTGGCTCCTGCCCTGGCTGATATCTGCAATCATTCCTTCGCCACTGGAGTCTTCCTATCCCCCCTGAAGCACTCCCTTGTGCACCCCCTTCTTAAGAAACCCTCTGCTGACCCCTCCTGCCTGGCTAACTATCGCCCAATCTCCATCACTCCCTTCCTGGGCAAGCTCCTGGAGAAACTGGCCATCTCCCAGCTTAATCTGCACACTGAATCTGTTGGTTGTCTTCATGAGCATCAGTCAGGCTTCAGAGCGGCCAGAAGCATGGAAACTGCTCTGCTGAAAATCTGTGAAGACCTGCTCTCCAACTTTGGCTCTAACTCCCCTTGCGTCCTCATCCTGCTTGATCTCTCTTCCGCCTTTGACACTGTAAACCATGCCATCCTGCTCAACCGTCTCCGTGATAAAATGGGTATCACTGGTCAGGCTCTGTCTTGGCTGACTTCTTTCCTCTCCGACCGACCTTCCCAGGTTCAACTTGGGTCCTTCCTGTCCGCAATCTTTTTCTCTACCTGTGGTGTCCCCCAGGGGTTTAACCTCTCTCCCTGGCTGTTCAACCAATACCTGGCACTCCTTGCCCACTGCATTGCCGCTCTATGCCCCAACTTTCAGTGCTATGTGGATGACACCCAGCTCATCTTCAGGCTGCCCTCAGCCTCCTCCTCTAGTTCCCTCATCTCTGACTGCCTGTCTGCTATCCAGGAGTGGTGTGCCGCCAATGACCTCTGCCTTAATGCCAGTAAGACTGAGATTCTCCTCATCGGAACCCCCGCTCCTTCCTTTCCTGTAGGTCTCTGGCCGGCCTCTCTTGGCTCTCTTTCTGCTCCCACCTGCAAGGCTTAAAACCTTGGGGTCATCTTTGACTCCACACTCTCCTTCTCGCCTCACATCTCCGACATCTCTAAGAAGTCTCACTACCAGCAGCACCTCCTCAGAGGTATTTGTCCTTTCCTCTCCTTCCCCCAGAAGCTCACTGTCTCCAGAGCTCTGATTCTCTCTAGGCTGGACTATTGCAACAGCCTTTTTCTAAATCTGCCTGATTCTACTCTCCGCCCTCTGCAACTTATCCAGAACAGGACTGTGAGACTTGTCCTTGGCCTCAAGCCCAGGGATGGTATCGCTCCAGGACTGAAATCTCTGCACTGGCTCCCAGTGACTGTGAGGATTAAGTTCAAAACCCTCTGCATCGTTCACAAGGCCTTCTGGGGCCTGGGGCCTCCATACCGTCAACTCTCTCTTCCTAAATACCTTCCTTCGCGAGCTCTTCGCTCATCTGCCTCCAACTACCTCAGGGTCAGTTGCTTCTCCAAGCAACGAGTTCGGGGTAGATCTCTTTCTTCAGCCGGTGCCTCCCTCTGGAACTCCCTGCCTCCCTGAAACTTGAGGAGAATCATCTTCGGTTCCAGAAGCACCTCAAAACCTTTCTCTTTGCTTCTGCTTTTTCTCCTCCTCTCCCTTGCTGACTTCCTGGCTGACACTGATGCTGCACTGGTTACCTGTACACCCTCTGATCTCAGGCCCAGGTCTCCTCCCCCTCCCCTGCAAGTCGCACTCCTGCACTGCCTTCCTGGCAACCCCTGCACTTGGGGACTGTTTCTGTATCCCTACAGTCCCACTACCAGCACTTGACACCTGTTGTCTGCACTTACCCCTGCACTTGCCACCTGCTGGCCGTACCTTTACCTATTGTTATTTATTCTTATCCAATGTACTGCACAGTCCTCTCCCCCTTCCCCGCACGTCTCCTCCCTCCCCTTCCCATGCACTTGCTTGATCTGAACACCTGGCCTAGTAGGATTGTTGTCTGTCTTCCCTCTGTTCCCCCTCCCTTGCCTCGTCGCGCCTTGAAACACTTCTGTATAGGCGTGTTATAAATGCCATATCATATCATGTCTTATCAGCCTGGATATACTTTCTGTGGCATGGCATTTTTACTGGCTGGGAGTCCATACATGGTAACAATGGCATATATTGATGCAGCCTGCATGGACATACATGGGAACAACCAGCATGAATATATTTGTATACTAGCATATCTTGCGTGGAAATGCGGCATGAAATGTATTGAAAAATGTTCATGTGCACGGTTTGTGATTTTCAACTATTGGGATTTTCCATGTGCTTCCATACAAAACCAATTACAAACTGTATGGATTTCTACCCAATTTTGCAAAGAAAGTGCTGTAAATTGCATAATTTTAACCCAATGTTTCAAACATTTTCTTGGGAGTGAGAACCCCCGCGCAAGCAACCCTTGTTTGGTTTGGGCTCCCTCCGTGTGCTCTGTTGATCCTGCCTAATTGCCACAACCTTTTAAGCCTCTTAAGCTCATAAATGTACCAGCCTCCACTGTACAACATTTGTGACTGTGTATGATGTGTGTTTTAATGCGCACACAGGGGCAGTGTGCTCCTTGATGATATGATATGGCATTTATAACGTGCCTGTACCCAAGTGTTTTTAGGCGCGACAAGACAAGGAGGAGGAAACAAAAGAGTAGGACAAAACACAGATCTTACAAGGCCTTGTGTCATTCAGATCGCGCAAGAGCAGGGAAGGGGGGAGCGGAGAAGTGCCGAGGGTGGGGTAGGATGCAGAAGTGCAGGAACAAAGGAGAAACAAGAGTGCAGCCAATGGGTGGCAAGTGTGGGTACTCGTAAGTGCAGCCAACTGGTGGAGAATAAGTGGAAGAGAGGGACTGTAGGCAGTGGGCAGGAGCGGTGCTCCTCTACTTCTTTTAAATAAGTCTTACCGTTCCTATACTTTTATTTTTAAAACGGAACGGTTTCGTTTTAAAATAAAAGTGTGGGAAGAAGCTGAAACTTGCACTTTCAGTGCACTGCACTGGACGTTCCCTTAAACAGCAGGTGCGTGTGTTTTTGGGTTTGTATTGTGCATGGGAGTGGGCGCGGCAATGGGGTTTGTGGGAAGCGGTGCAGGCCAGTAGGGAAGATAGTTCCACTACTTCTTTTCATACACTTCGATCACTGACTGTAGGGTTACAGATATAGACCACAAGTGCAGGAGAGCCAAGAGGCAGTGCAGGAGAAGCAGGGACCTGGGCCCGAATTCAGAGCTTGACCAGGTGACCAGTGCATGGATCAGGCAGGTGATCAGCAAGGGAGAGGAAGAGAGAAGGCAGAAGCAAAGAGACAGGTCTTGAGTTGCTTCCGGAACCAGAGATGGTTCTGCTCAAGTTTGAGAGAGGCAGGGAGGCTGTTCCAGAGAGAGACCCCAGCCACAGAAAGAGATCTGCCCCCAACTCTTTGCTTGGAAAAGTGACTGATCCTCAGAGAGTTGGAGGTGGCGGAGTGGAGAGCTCATGCCATCCTATATATATTTATGCATATGATACAAAGTTAGTCCGGCATAAACCTTTCTTCAGTAGAGAAATCTAACTTTGCAGTAGTTGATTTGGAGGTGTATTAATAAACCATATTTGGGATCCTGCACACAAACTCAAAGGGAGATTTCTCGAGACTCATGTTTGCACAGGTGCCGCCGCTGGCTGAGTGCACAAAATTGTAAGGGGGCCTCACCAAATGTTTTGTCCCGGGCCTCACCACATCTTCTGACAGCCCTGCGCTGCGGCACTGGCCAAAATGTCCTTTCTAGTTGTGGGAGGACAATCAAGCCCGGCATGGGTCCAAAGGAAACGCGACTGGGGAGTCTGGGGTCACCTTAATTCCCCTTGTGACCGTTTCCAAGCCTTATGGGGAGGCGGCCACTCCCCCACACTCACACGTTGCAAACAATATGGAGTAACAATATGGCCAAACATGTATCGTACGCTGTCACTCAAGTATTGTCTGGAGCATTTTGTAAATAAATGCGGTTGAATGCCTTCCAGAAGACTCCGGTGTCTGGTGTCAGTCCTTTACCCTGCCGCCTGCCAACTAAATCCACGATAGTGATCCAGGATACTGAGAGGGCGAGAAACAGAGCCATGGAGGCATTGGGGGAGGAGAGAGCGATTGACAGCGCAGGAGGGAGCTCTGGCGCAGTTAATATTTCAGGTTCTGCAGTAAATTGAGGATCCACTCGATTGAGATTCCTCACTTATGCGTGGGTGGCTGAATTAGCATTCCAGGCTCCAACGTTCTCGGATTTCAGGCAATTAGCTCGTTCTTTATGTTTTACCTTTGCATTTAAATCTTGATCCTCCTTTCAAACAGGAGTGGGGGAGGAATTTAGACGCGTGAGAGGGGCGCTGGATTGGGAAAAGGGGGGATTGGAAGAGGGGGTGTGAAAGAAGCGTAGGTAGAGATGGGTGAGGGAAGGCAAGTGAGGCACAGACACACAAGACACAAAGAGTGATGGGTAGATATAGTGCTGAGCAGCTGGGCCGGAACACGAAGGAGTGGGGCTAAGGCAAAACACGTCTTGTCAGAGCAGCCCTGACCCCAGAGTTGGGGACACTCACGCTTTAACGAGCAGGCTTCAGAAGACTGGCGCACCCCGTAAGCAATCTGCTTGATGAAGCATAGGTTGTTTGGGCGTGTGTGCGACAGCTCTGCTTCAGAACGGGATAGTCTCAGCAAGATATGTCCTGAAGCTGAGTTATCACATGTGCAAGCAACACACCTTTCAACAGACACTTTCAGTAAGGCCTGGGAAAAAGGAATACAGAAACAGCCAAAGCCTCACATACTGTCTAGACTGGTATATATGTCCTGCAATGTAGAGACATATTTTTCTTAGGGTGAGTAGTATGACCAATTAAAACTGCAGACTACAACTTCCATTATTCCCTCAAAGGGGTTTCTTACTCAATCACAATAAGACATGCTTCAAATTTAAAATTCTAGAGATACCCTAATGCTCTTACTTGTATGCAAATCGCCAGCATTGGGTTCTGTGAAGTGATACTGCATTAAGTTACCTGGCCTGGGACCACGTGCCTCAGCCCCACCACTCCAAGGATGAGAAGGTTACCCCAATACATTGCTCCCATTTCCAGCACTGGCTGCTGAGTAAACATAGGGCGGCGGAGGATAACCTGGGATTCTAAGATCATGGGAATTTCGCAGGAGGCGAATGTGTCGGAAACTTGTTGGGCTACAGCCAGTTTGTGAAGGGCACCCCATCCACTGTGCGCCTGAGCACTCCTCGTCGCCCACTGGTGTGTGTTTTAATGTAGTTTGACTATGAGTACAGGTGCATCTTTCGGAAGAGTTGGAACCCTCTTAGAAAACATCAACTCACCAGGGCTGGCCACAGAATCACTGGAAGTGACATCACAGGAAGTAATATCAACCTTTTAGTCTTGAGGGCATCATGGAAAGTTACATAACGAAAAGTCTGCAAGAGCAAACCCAACGTAGCATACCCATGGCAACCGCTCTTTCCACGTATATACTGCCCCACATTGCCTCTCTTCTGGCCTTCTCAAATTTACTGTGGGGCTTCACTCAGAGGCATAGCCTGGATTGCCTTACAAGTGGGGCCTGAGGCTAATGTAGTTGGGCCCACCGCAGTGACATGACCATCTGTAAATGTCCACACAAAGCTGCCGAGTGGGCATGTACCGATTGTGGGCAGGGTTGGGCTGGACTATAGGGAACTCTGGAGATTTCCCAGTAGGCCTCTGTACCCAGGGCCTCTTTTGTGTGGTAACCTATTTTATTTCCAAATGTTCTCATAGGAAAAGGGTTGGGCTTGCTGAAAATGTGTAATATGGGGCCACTTTGAAAAAAGTTCCAGGGCCTCTTTTGGTTCCCAGTCCACCCCTGATTGTGGGTGGGACTTGCCCGCTCAAGCCCTAGCCTGTCTACGCCTCTGGCTGCACTGTCTCCATGTCCAGCCTATCCCTCCATCCGCTCCTTCATAGCAATGCCATGCATCACCGCAGTTAAACATGCCGGCCGGCCCGGCTCTCCTCCACTTCTCTAATCGCTGAACCATGAAGGCCAGCTCCTTTTCTCATGCTCCTCTCTAGCTACTGACGAAGGACGTATAGGTCCATGGGAGGCTGGTGTTCTAGTGCCAAGATTATACATGCAGCAGGTTGGGGCCCTAGCCACGTCATGTTGGCATGTGAATGTATGTGTGGGAAGGTACAGGCATTGCAGAGCAACGTTTCTTCCACTGCGTATGACCCAGGTCCATAGGCGCACAGCCAATTCACACCAGTGTCAGTGAGTTATGCACCCTCCTCCTCCATGTGCCCGAAAAAGGCCCTCTGATACCAACCAAGGTCCCTGTCAGGCCAGGTGCACTGTAAAGTACAATATGCAGGGGAGTAGACTTTTGGTTTTCCCAGGGTGCAGGTTGGGTGGAGGGCACAAATTCTGGGCGGGACGTTCCATTTTAAGGATAGGGGCTTTTGTGCAGATTACCTCCCCCGGTGGCGTCCCTTACAGTATGTATTTATTTGTATTAATTTATTCGTAGCATTTGTTACACACCCAAACTACACACCCAAACCCGGGGGTATCACGGCATAGGTTACATGGATTGCTTGTCTGGTTGCAACGTTAGGTCTTAGGTGCAGTTACTGGGAAGCTGGCTCCCAGTGCCCTGGAGCTCTTGAACCTCGGGACACACAGGTGTGTGCTGGCGCATGATCTGTGGGTTCTAGTTGAGCTTTTTTGGGGTGACACAGTTATTGAGGTGGGAGGGGGCATCGTTGGTGATGCATTTGTGTGTGCTGATCAGAGACTTACATGGGCTTCTAGCTTGGATGGGTAGCCAATGTACTCCTCTCCTAATGTGTGAGATATGGTTGTTTCTTATTAATCCAATGGCTGCCCGTAGGCCTTTGTAACATTTGCAGTTTGGCCAAGTTGGTACTAGTAGTTCCTAGTAGCAGTACATTACAATAATCAAGTGTGGAGACAATAAGGGCTCAAGCTAAGGTCAGGCAGTTTTGTGGGGTGAGAAATTGGCAGCTGAGTGTGATGAGTTTGGCTATGTAAGCCGTAGCAGCAGAGAGCGCACTGATATGTTTAGTCATAGTAAGGTTGGTATCTAGATAAACACCCACTGTTTTAACCTGTTTGAGTAGTGGGATGGAAGTTCCGTCAATGATAATAGCTGAGTAGTCAGCGTGAAGAGTTTTTAGTCTGGAGGGGCGGCCTACAATGAGAATCTCTGTTTTTTCGTCATTGAGACACAGGCTGTTCGAGGCCATCCAATTTTGTATGATTGCATAGATGGTGATGTTTGTGGTGTCTAGATCATGGTCTCCAATTATGGGGATGAGGATCTGAATATTGTCTACGAAGTTGGTGTACATGACACCCATGGAGTCAAGAGCAGAAATCAGGAGTTTGCTATAAGCGTTTTATAAGGTGGGAGAAAGGTAGGAGCCTTGGGGAACCCCTAGGGGTACTGGTATGGGGTCAGCCGCCTCATCACCAATGGATAATAGTATTATCATAAGACAGAAAACCTTATTTGTATGCAGCCTTTTGCCATTTGACGGAAAGTAGTGTTATTCAAACAGGTGCCTCTTCCCATCAGTCAGCATCGCAGCAGAGGTGCTCTTTGTGGAAGATGCTGTGATTGCCTCTAGTCTAAACACATCATCACCCGAGCAGTGCAGGTGGCATAAAGTGCCAGACACAGGCACACCTGTTACTACGGATGTTACTACTTGTGTGGTTTGTCCTGGTTTAGGGAGTTAAATGGTAGGGATTGTGCTTATCTGGAGCCTTGGTGAGCCCATTAGACGCAGAGGTGGGTGTCTCCTAGGCAGGGAGAGGGATGCCCAAGTGCAGAGAGGAGATAGGATGAATAAAGCAACAGTGATGCCCGCCTTAGATAATGGGGCGATAAAGGGGTGCTCTGGGGTCATTAGCTCCCCAGCGCCCCCGCCACAGCCGACCGTGTGCTCCTGAGAGCGTCACACATTGAATCAGCCAAGTGTCTTCTCCAATAAGGGACCCAATCCCAGGACCTGCACGTGTAATTAATGGGAATAAATACCGCATCAGAGCCTGGCTGGCTTCTCATCTCACGGCGCGCTGCAACGCCGATTTCTATTAATTCGGTAATCTTAAAGGCGCCATCTCAGCAGTGCGAAGACAATTAAGGAGTTAATTAGCAAGCTGCGCACGCGGGATTCAAGGCTCCCGAGGGGACGCGGCGATGGATTCCGCTGTCATGGGGCTCGGTGAACCATCGCATGTCTTTTAGGACTTGGGTGTGCCAATAGAATAGGGTGCTTCCATCTTTCTTGTCCAACCCCCAAAGGCAGCTTTCGCTTGAAAGACAACTAAAGTGTTGTAAAATGTACGGTAGAAGTAGTACTGGCCTATAGGGAAACTTGGAGATACCAACACACCAGTACCTCTGAAAGGTTTAGGTGTCTCTGGACTCTGCCCGTCCAACCCTTTGAGAGCATAGCTGGACAGACTGCATCTGACTGGCTCTGGGGCCGATGGCCAGGGAGACGGCCTGGCTACCACCATCGGAAGAGGCTTTTTAAAGCACATTGGTTGCAATGCTCAGAAATTAGCCCCCATTGGTCGAATCGATGCTATCAGAAATGGAAACATTCTGAAAAGTTATCTTTCTCCCCAGGACTACCCCGTAAAGACATCCGCCCTGTAGTGCTGGAAGCAAAGTGAGTACCCAATAAGGCATGTAAAGGTTCTGGACTTTGGGAATCACTATGGATG
The DNA here is from genome assembly GCF_040938575.1 of Ambystoma mexicanum. Lineage (NCBI taxonomy): Eukaryota > Metazoa > Chordata > Amphibia > Caudata > Ambystomatidae > Ambystoma > Ambystoma mexicanum. The sequence continues at coordinate 249,002,610 of NC_090926.1, read as the reverse complement.
GAAGAACCGGGTTGGCCAGGGTCAGGCCTACGGCTCGCTAACTTTCCCCACATTGTCCAAGACGAACTGCCATTATTGTTTCTGCATTGGCCCCGTGCAGAAAAAGGGGGTTCGGTTTAAGGGGCTGAATTAAGATGTTCTTATTTATAACAACTCCCTGCTGGGGAAGCCAGGGCCAGATTGGCAGGGGACAGTAGACCAATCAGAGGATAGGGATACCCCAGGAAATAGGAAGTTGAGGGTTGTTCGGGTGAGATCAGAGGTGACGGCAGACCAAGAGACCAGGAGGAAGATGGATGTAAGAGTGGAGTGTGGAGATGATTTTTGGAGCAGGTGAGGCATTGGTTAGTGAGTGCAAGAGGTACTGCTTCGTGAGTGTGCATGAACAGATGACGAGTGTGTTTAGGAGATGGAGTGAATGTGAAGTGTGTGTGTGTGTGAGTGAAGCGAGGGTGTTTGAGTAGAAGGTGGGATGGAGTAGTAGTAATAATGTGGAAGATGGAGTAGAAGTGTGGAGGTGGGAGCAGTAGAGTAGTGGAGAGTAGTGGAGAGAGTAGTAACATGAAAGGGAGGTGCAATGAGGTGCAATGAGTAGCATGAGTGAGAGACATCTGAGGGACAGAAGAGGAAGACGCAAGGAATAGAGAAGACAGAGTCGAAGCGAGAAGAGTAGCAAGACGGAACATCAGGACCTGACGGGGAGAGGATTCTGTAGGCTTCATAGAAAGGAGACCAAATCGGACAGTGTCTGAAAGGCACAATTCAATATCTCTGCTTGGAAAACGAACCACTAGATACTGTAGGGTCAGTCTAGGAAGTCCCGGGGGGGGGGGAGACAGATAAGGTGTTCTACCTTTAAGTCGTCACCTGTAGTCTAAGTTGGAATCTAGACAGTAGGGGTCAATATTCAGTACATCGTAACCTGGTGAGTTGGGATGCCTGGGGTGGTGGGAATTGGTGCTTTCTAAACGAGAGAGGGAAAGGAGTAGCCCTAGGTCCTTGACATTTCTCTGAGACTCAGAGTGTTTCTTGAGCCATCTATGACATTTGCTATCCCAAAGCTTTCCCTTTCTGCAGCAATATCTCAAGTGCTGACCCCATTCCGTACCCTGGTGCAGATTCCCAGATAGCTTACTGCTTTTATTGCTTAAGTGATAGAGGAGACAAACGTTTTTTGAAGATTACGACCTTAAATGCCTCTGTTTTCCACACCCAAAAGATGGCTAAAAGGCTCAAAAATACATTAAAACCCCTAATGAAGAAGATGGTCGACAAGGATGGCTAAATTCTACTAACCTGGATTCTGTTTGCAGTACAAAGTCTGCAGGCCTTGATTGGCTTCCCACAATTTGAGCTGGTCCACACAATGCCCTAGACATGGTCAGAGTGGCGTGGCAGTACACAGAAGATACTGTTTTTGACTAAGCTGAGTTTGTACAAAACTAGCCTGTCATCAGGTAAGGTAGAATTTGGAGAAAGCTCAGGAGAAACTAAAACTCCTGTACAATAAAAATGCTGTCTTCGTAAATTCTAAACAACAGATCAGGTATTGGTCCTGGTGCCCAACAGATTACTGGCACAGTGGCATAGGTCATACCAAGAGACAGAAGTCATAGGAAGTCAAAGGTTCAACAAACTGATTAACAGAAAAAAAGGCTGGGTCTGCCATGCCATTTGGCTTAAATTGTGGCAGACATGAAAAGAAGAACAACCCCAACTGTTTGCCAATAATCAGAAAGAAAGCATAACATGTATAGGGGCTCCACAAAAGCAAAAGTGAACCCAACTTCTATCATGATTTAAGTAACACCAAGTGGAAATAACGAGAAGATTTCTGTCAGAATGTCTCACTTTTTATTCTGGCAAGCACGGGAGAGTAAGTATCTACATCACTGGTTTCAAACTCATTGATACAATAAAGACCTTATTGCCTCCTCTAACCTTGTTGCTACATCATTCACGAAGAGGCACACAAGATGATCAAAATAGTCCTTTTGTGCTTTTCCTCTACCATTTTCTAGGTTCCCAAACCTAATGGATCATGGAGCTTCTGCTTAGACATTTGAAGTGAACTCCATCTCGGAATTCAATGGCTGCTTGAAGTGAACTCCATCTCGGAATTCAATGGATGCTTGATCCCCAGTAATGGTGAGCTAATCAGGAGTCTGCAAGAGTCAAACTACATTAGCATACTAGATCTTGCAAAGAGCTATTGGCAAGTGCCACTCCATCCGGCCAGTCAAGAGGACTCCTTCTTCTTCCAGAGGGTCTGTTTCAGTTTGCAGTGCTGCCCCAGGGACAGCATGAAGCACTTCTTCAAATATCTTGGCTATCAATCATGTCTGCAATGGAGTGATTAAGCCACAAATAACCAAGGTTCCGCTGATTCAGAATAATGGGCCCCAAATTAAATAGATCTTAGTGCCTTCCATGGGTTCACTGGATGTTATAGAAGGTTTAGGAGCGAAGTCATCGCACAAGAAGTGTTTTTTCGGTATTGCCCAAATTGTTCAAACACAATTGTTCGAATGAACAATTGATCTAATTTAAAGGGTCCGAATTGACCTTTTCACAATTGACCGAATATATATATATATGTTACATTTTTTATATTCTCAGCATGATTCCATTGTGCCATGTATACATTTGTCTTTTTTAACTTGCTCTTCCTATATATACTGCAGGTTCTTGCTACGTTTCAAAATGGCCACCATGATTTCTTGACTAAGCTGTTAACTTGTGATGTGAGGCGACATGGAAAAAGGACTAACCTACAATATCTATTGTCAGTGTTTCCACGTCTCCCTAACGTGATCAAGCGCTGTGTGTAGCGCGAAACGCGTCGTTCAGGACACTGTTTTGGCATTTTGTTTTGTTTTGCTGTGTGTTTTGTCCATTTTGTAAAAAAATGTTTTTACCATATATTAAACTCGTGTTGTTTACTTCACTCGAGTTTGTGGTTATTCCTTTTTTTGGGACTTCTTGACCTCACACGTGGAGTGCGTTTTTTTTTCCTCTATGTTTTCATGATATATATATATATATATATATATATATATATATATATATATATATATATATATATCAATCAGTTTTGGTGGGGGGTTTTGCGTTGGATGGGAGGTTGCAGGGGGTTTCCCCCCGCACATATGTAACAATTGATCTTCACAATTCGGTCAATTGTGAAAAGGTCAATTGTCATTCGAGCAATTGTGACTCGAACAATTCGTATACAACCATTTTTTCACTGCATTTCCCCTCTCTGTGTCAGTGTTTCAGCACTGCAACCTTGCATCTGCCGCCTGTGGTGCCAAACCTGCAGGATCATGGTTCCGCAGCTACACCGCCCTCCCCCAGTTTCCATCCCAGTCTACTTTGACCTCTGAAATAAACCATTTATATTACTTTCCACCTCATGTGTCCACACTGCTCATGGATGTCCAGGTAAACCCAATATATGTACTTTTTTTTGGGCGTTTATCATGTGTTTCAGTTCAGAGGACATCCTCTGTTGTTGATGTTGTCACATTCAGTATTTTGGGGATTTTCCACCACGCCCAGGACTGAGACTCTTCCATCGCCCCCTAGCATCAACCAGCCTCTCCTTCAGATCCACAGAGTGAAATGACCATGTCAACTTTGAACACAGAAAATAAGATGCAGAAACATGACCCATACCAAGGTTTATCCACAGTTTTCCTTCCAAGCTCACCTTCTGGTCTGCTTCCCAACAATCACCTGAAAGAAAAGCAAAAATTGGAAAAAACTGGCTGTACAAGCGATTTCAAAATGGTCTTCTGCGGTTCCCCCATCCTTCTAATGACGGACTACAATCAACCATTTATTCTTCAGATCAATTTGTCTCAAGTGGTTATTGTAGAAGACCTGTCACAGCTTTCAGATTGTTTTTAAAAGGTATTTATTTAATAATTTACAGGAACTACTTTGGTAATGGTAATGGGATGGTAATGTTTATTTGTAAAGCGCCTATACACAAAGCAAGTGTTTCAAAGCGCTCAACGAGGGAGGGAGCACGGGGGAAAAACAATACAAACCCGCACAGGCAGAGTAAGTGCATAACATACAATTAACAGTGTATATAACAGCAAATAGCTCTGAGTAGGATTCTACAATTTTTCCAAGTGCACTGAGGCGCAACCATGCAAGGAGGGGGGACAGGGAAGACAGACGATCTTCAAGGCATGGTACGTTCAGATCGTGCAAGTGCACAGATGGTACAGGAAAGGGGAGGTGGAGGAGGACAAGTGGAGGGGGGTCCAAGTGCACCCAGTCAGTCAGAAGCTGGGGTAAGTGCTGAGAAATGCCACTCTCATGGGTCATTGACCAAGTGCAATAACGATGAGGCAAGTGCAAGGCCCGGAGGCAAGTGCGAGAGGACTGGCGAGGGTGCCAGGGACCTGTGAAACTCTGAGGTACACCCAGCAGCCAGTCAGCAAGCTGTGCGGAAAAGGAGGGATAGGGAGGTTAGCAGGGTAGAGGGAGAGAGAAGGAAGAGGCGGAGAGGAAGGCCTTAAGGAGATTCCAATATTTAAGGGGATCAGGCTATAGACCGAAGGTGGTAGGGAGGCTATTGCATAGGGAGGCCCCCGCTGAGGATAAAGATTTGCCTCCAAATCTCTGCTTGGAGAACCGGCTCACTCGCAGAAGGTTGCAGATAGATGAGTGGAGGGCTCACAAAGGACAACATTTAGGTAAGGATCATGGGAGATAGGTAGGTCCTGGGCCCCAAAAAGCCTTGTGGACAATGCAGAGGGTCTTGAACTTGATCGTAGCCAGTGGAGGGATTTCAACGCCAGAGAGATGCGGTCCCTGTGCTTGAGGCCAAGGATAAGTCTTGCAGTTCTGTTCTGGATGAGTTACAGAGGGTCCAAAGCAGAAGCAGGGAGGTTGAGAAAGTGGCTGTTGCAGTAGTCCAGTTTGAGAGAACCAGGGCTCTAGAGACAGTGAGCCACTGGGGGAAGGTGAGAAAAGGAAGAGTACGTCTGAGGAGGTGCAGCTGATAGTTGGACTTTTTAGAGATGTCCGAAATGTGAGTGGAGAAGGGGAGAGTGGAGTCAAAGATGATCCCAAGGTTTTTCGCTTCGCAGGTGGGTGCGGGCACAGGGCCAAGGGAGGACGGCCAGAGTGCAAGTGGGAAAGAGGGAGCAGGAGTCCCAATGCGAACGATCTCAGTCTTACTGGAGTTGAGGCAGAGGTTGTTTGCAGCACACCATGACTGAATTGCGGACAGTTAGATATGAGTGAGGTAGAGGAGGTGCCTGAGGGTATCCTGAAGGAGAGTTGCGTGTCATCCGCATAGCACTGGAAGTTAGAGATGAAAGCGGCAATCACACGTGCCAGAGCAGCCATGTAGAAGTTGAAGAACCAAGGGGATAGGTTAGAACCCTGGGGAACGGTACAGGTTGAAAGGGTGATAGTAGAGAGAAAGGACCCAAGTTCCACCTGGGATGGCCGGTCGGAAAGGAAGGTTGTTAGCCACGCCAGAGCCTGACCTGTGATTCCCAGGGTGTCACTGAGACATGCAAACAGGATTTTGTGGTTTACCATGTCAAAGGCAGAGGAGAGGTCAAGAAGAATGGGAACAGAGGGGGTGTTAGTGTTGAGATTTGAGAGCTGGTCTTCACATGTGTTCAGAAGAGCAGTTTCCATGCCTCCGGATGCTCTAAAGCCAGACTGATGGTCATGGAGGCAACCAGCAGATTCAGTGTGGAGGGTGACCTGAGAGATAGCCAGCATCTCTAGGAGTTTGCCCAGGAAAGGGGTGATAGAGATAGGGTGGTCGTTTGCCGGAATGGAGGGGACAGCAGAGAGTTTCTCAAGCAGAGGGTGCACAAGGGAATACTTAAGAGAAGTTGGGGAAAACTTGTGTCGCAAAAGAGAGATTGCAGAGATCAGCCAAGGCTGGAGCGAAAGAATCAATGTTGTCCTTAATGGTTTTGGAGGGGTAGGGGTCCACTATGTTTGTATGAAGCCTTCTTAGACCGGACTTGTCTGGTGACCTCATCTGGTGTGACAGGTGTGAGAGAAGAGAGGAGAAGTGGTGGAGGGGCAAAGGGAGGCTCCAGAGTTGTTGGTGTATGATGTGGTGTGGAAGTGAGAGAGGAAAGGTTATCTTGGGTTTGTGCAGTGAAGTGTGCATCCAGGGCCGAGCAAAGGTCCTGGGTGGGTGTGACAGAAGAGGAGGCTGCTGCAGGATTGGCCAGTTCCTTACAGACTTAGAAAGGTTTTCCCATGTTGTTTGATGCCACAGAGATGCAGGCTTTGCTTGTATTGTTTTTATTTTTTTAGTGACTGAAAAAAAGACTGATAACCTTAGTGGTGACCGGGACCTTTCCTATTTATGCATGCCTTGCTAAACCACTTTTTATCATCTTTTGGCTTCTTAATTCAATATAGGCAAGAGAACAGTGCTTCTGCCTTTCCCATAAGACCTTTGTGTGCCGGCAAGTTTGCTAAAAAATTATTTGTCTAAGTTTCTGTCATATGACAAGGGGGAGTGGGAACCCCTCTTAGTCATCGGTGGAAGCCCCACCCACGAGGAATCCATTGCCAGTTCTACGCCTACGGTGGATGGTGGCAGCCAATGGGGACCCAAGTCCCCCCACCTCGTTGGTTCGGCATGTGTGTTTTCAGGCCGTTATCTCCAGCTTTGTCTCATGGTTTGGATACTGGCCTGTGTTTGTTTTAGTATTCAGGAAGCCCCAGAGAAATACCTAGAGACAGAAAAGAAGGCCAAGCGAGAGAACCAACATCAGTGCCCCATGCTCCGAATGGGAAAGAGGAGCCGAAAAGAACAGCCAAAGCCCCACTGAGATCAAAGTGCAGCAGTGAACCTACCAGATAGTAAGACACATCCGCTACAGCTACGCACAAGTGCAGTGCAGAAAATTGCTTTATGAGCACTTCAGAGTCCAGCAGCAACTTCGCACCAACATTCAAATGTTCCCTAGACCACTGTGGAAATGACTGTGTGTGACTTTCATGTTTCCCAAATGTATTTTCCATCTTGCACTGGATATGACTTCATATTCTTCCCTGGCACCAGTTTCGGCACTATGTATGCTCGTTATTAAATTCTGCCAAGTGTTTGTGTGTTCCCCTATGTGGGTATTCTGTCCTGTATTTACCTATTGCATTTAATTCTTGAATGTACTTGATTCCAACATTTCCTGATCACTGGGGTTTGTATTTTTACTTATAATCCCTATATTTGCATGTTTTCTGGCACACTGGACATTGCCCATCATTGACATTGTGTTTTTAGTGTGTGTGTGTGTTTGTAATACCCGCCTTGCTATGTGGATCTGTGTTGAGTTCCTGCCATTGGGTTTAGTCAACTCTGCCCCTTGCACCTATGGTATGTGTGGGTAGTTTGTGGAATTTTTCCAGCCCTGGAAAGGACTCCACTACCTCCAAAAACCATTTACCCCTGTCGCTAAACCTGTTCCCAGCCCAGCTAAAAGAATTCCAGAGATAACAATCTGGCCAGACCTTTTGACCCACGTGTTTTACCCTGTAATATCCACCAACACTTTGTGAGCCCTGCAAAACGAGTTCCACTTGTGTGTGCATCATGGGTTGGGAGGTGGGTTCTGGAAAGCCACTTGTCCCACACCCTATAATTAACCTCCCCCTTGGGCCAAACTGTCCTGTACTCTTTAATGTTCATTTCCCCTCACCAGGGAATCAGGCATAATCTAGTTTCCCCTATTGTGGGAATGGGTGGGGGTGGGTTCTAGAAGGACACTTGTAATTACCTAATTACCTGAGAATGTGTGCCCACGTGCCCTGCAATCCCATCTCCCCTCCCAAAGAACCACACAAACACACGTCCTTTGCACCAGCCATAAAACAGTTCCACATGTTGTGTTCCTGGGTGGGTGGTTGGCTCTGGAGTGGGAGGGAGCTACAGTCTTATATAAGCCTTTGGAGAGAGAACAGGGCTCTCTTTTTGGCTGCTGATGGTGCTGTGTGCTGACCGGGCTGTTGAGGGTAGAGAGGCCCCTTATAGCAGGTAACCTTGTTTCCTGTCTATTCTTCACTTTCTCCCTCTTCCCCCAGACTGTACTAGTTCTCCTCTCTGCCCTGCTCCCCGTGCTTTTTCCCTGGCCTCTCTGCCCAGCCCCATTACCTCCCTCTCTTCTGCCCCTGTGCACTCTGTCTCTCTCTCTCACGCCCTTGTGTGCTCTCTCTTGTGCCCCTGCAGTCTCTCTCTCTTTTGTGGCACTGTGCATGTTCTCTCTCTTTCCCTTTTGCCACTGTGCAGGCTCTTTCTTTTGTGCCCTGTGCTCTCTCTGTCTTGTGTCCCTGTGATCTCTCTCTCTTGTGCCCATGTGCATGCCCTCTCTCTCTCTCTCCTTCTCTCACCGGGTGCTACTCCCTCACTGGGTGCACCTCTCTCATACTGTGCACCTCTCCCTCACTGAGCGCCACTCCCTCACTGTGCTCCGCTCCCTCACTGGGTACTGATCTCTAACTCTGCGCCCCTCACTGTCCGCCCCTCACTATGCGCCTCTCACTCACTGTGTGCTTCACTCTCTGTGTGTTTCTACCTTGCTGAGTGCCTCTCACTCACTGTGTGCCTCACTCACTTTGCACCTCTCCCTCACTGTGCGCCTCTCACAGTGTACTCTCACTTTGTGCCTCTCACTCACTTTGTACCTCTTGCCTCTCCCTGCGTGCCTCTTGCCTCTCACTGTGTCTCTAGCCTCTCCCTGGGTGCCTCCCTCACTGTGTACCGCTCGCTCACTCTCTCCCCCTTTCTCTCTCCCTTTCTCTCACTCTTCCTTTCTCTTTCTCCCCCCTTTCTCAGCCCTTACCATCTCGACCACCGTCTAATACCAAAGATCCTCCCCAGGCACCATGCCAGTGGGTATCCCTAGCTAGTATGCCTGCCATCAATGCCCTACATTGTGCCGCAGCCCGGTGCAGACAACCATTTATGTCCACTGTGCCTAACGTATCCTACTGGCAATGAGTTCACGCCTTTTTCTGTAATAAATCTGTTCCTGGTTTCTACAAAGACTTTAGTGCATTCATTGTGTTCCCACTTTTCAGTGTAGCCTGCTTGTTGTTGCTAGAGCAGGGACCCAGTCTGTCTATGTACATAACACACCCTCACCGGTGCTGTTGACTCCCTGGTCCAAAACTGTGGAATTGCCTGGGGTCTCCCAGATGGCCTCCCCCATTTTGCCCTGCCTCCCACTTCCACACCTCCAGGGAAGAAGGGTAGAGGGAATACCCGGATCCACTACTGGTGGTTCCTTAAGGAAACTTATGAGAACATAGTCAACTTAACTTGCTTGTAGATGTAGCAATCAGGGGGGGTCACCATCAATCATGTGATTTAAAATGTTGCACAAAAAATGCTGCTTGTTTAGGGCCAAATTGTCTATTGGTTTGCTTGTAGTGCTGCTCATATACGAGTGCATCCCCTATTGTAGCACTGCCATGGACCCACATGTGCTTCAGCCATTAGGGGCTACCTCGTGGTCCTGTGAAAACAAAATCAAAATATCGAGGCTGAGTACCCCAAAAGGGAATACACCGGACACGGGTTACAAAGGAACATACAAAGTACTTTCATTTATACTGAATTCAGTTACAAAGAACAGAACAAAATCAGATAGCTATCGGCCCTCAGTGCAACACAACGAACTCCAGCGTGGTTCAGTGTGTTCAGTGAGAGACGCTGTACATTAGAATCCATTGCTCTTTTATACTATTTGCGAACATGATGTCCAACCCTACTTCAGGTTAATATTCTTCTAATACATTACTGATCTAGGGTTCATGCCGAGTTTGCATATCCACATGTAACTGGTTTGCTTTTAATACATATATCAACAAGCCTACACGGCAACTGTGTATTCTGGGATTTCCCATGCAGGTCTTCTCAAACATTATACAATGTAGTTAAACAAGTGTTCTACGTTCAGTATTTGAATACATTGTTCTCAACATATGCTTGCGGATTAGTTTCATTGTACAAGTAATCCTTTACACACAGGTCAACGAAGGAAAAGGTCTCAGTTCATGACCTCAACAAGTGGCCTGCAGTCAAATTACATATTAGCAACATGCAGAGGTCAAAACGGCCATGTTGTATTTCGGAATGACATCGTCCACCATTTTAACTCACAGGGTGACTTTACAAAGCGAACCTAAAATGGCAGATTGACCTAAAATGGCGGCTTACATTGATTTTAAGGTCAGGACCTTGCAACACAGACTTTTCGCAAGTGACTTACAAGCAGCTTGGCGTAGGCCAAGATACATATATTCGTTGCAATACGAGGCACGATATACTTTCTCATTTGACAAACCCTCCTTTTGGCCTATGCCAAGTGCTAAACTACTTCTAATCTCCTTGCAAATAACTCCATGCATCATCTTCCATGCACCCTGAATCGCTGTCTGAAATATCTATCGCCATTAGGTCATTCGCTAGAATTTCTTTTAACACATATTGTTTGGAAGTTTTATCTGGGGCATACACTTTATGTCCTATCGCACCTATCGCTTGTGCGCAACATCCCCCTAGCATCGAACGTATACTAGGTAGACACTGAATACAACAACAAAGAGCAACAGAATTCCCAAAATAATCAGAAAGACCGAAAGTACCTTCTAACCCCAAGATCGCAAGGAGTCCCAGAACCAAGCGCTAAGATCCCAGTTTCCCTCGGGAACATGCACTTCTGAACTAAGGACGTGCACATTCTGTATTGCCTTGAAGATGGTTGGGGAGGAATCTGGTTCGAAAACACAGCAAGCGGACCCCACTAATTTACACACTCCACCACGTTCAGCCAGAATTACATCTAATGCCATCCGGTTCTGAAGTGCTACTAGTCTTATCGCCTTCTGTTCTAATGTCATATTATAGAGTATGTCCGAAGCCCGGTTGATGGTTCTCTCCAGTACTCTCGCGAGTGTTCTGATATCTTCGGAATTCGTTATCTGCCCCTAAAATGGCACAACTGATTTTGCTATATCTCCCAAGATTTGTGCTGGGGTGTCACCATTCTCGTCCCGCCGTGGACGGGCCTTTGAAACTTCTATTGTAATAGCTATAAACACCCCAGGTAACAGGATTCCTAAATAACAGGTTCCCTGCCAACCCCTCTGCAACCATGGAAATGCTACATTACCGCAGACAAAGTAGACAGGTTCGCCTACATACAAAGGTCTGTTTTCCCCAGTCAAATTTGCAACGTTGGCACAACCTAGAAAATCTCCCATTGACTGAGTGTCATTCCTCTGTATGCAAAAAGAAACTGTATCAGGGCTATGGTTGACAGTATAAGAAGGAGGCATGGCATCCTTATTGCCTATCAGAGCCATCTTAAAGGAAATCAAAGATTGAAAAGGACGAGACAGTCTATCAGAAGGCCTAATAGAAGCAACGTTAGGTTTACTCCTGTTTGCGAAAAGCGAGCATCCCAGGGGAGCCAAAACACATTTCTCAAAACCATTCCAATTAGTGCCGTCAAAGTTCCCTGAGAGGCTATCCTTCCAACGGCCAAAGAACAGTGCTCTAAGAGAAGCATAACAAGCAGTTGTCAAAGGTAAAGGATGAATATACCAACCTAGCCCCTTATCCCCGTGTTGCGGTAAATGTGAGCAGACCCAACAGTTAGACTTATTAAAAATGGCATACGTAGCATTCATGATAAGTAGCAGAGTATTATTGTGGTATCTTTGTATATGCTGAGAGTCCCTAGGAGACAGAGTATGCAAATGTACAAAGGGAGTAGGAACAGTAGGTACATTTGCAATCGGTAACAAGGATTCTAAAGGATGAGTTTCCTCAAGGTACCACAATCCTAAAACAGTGACTATTATAAAACCAAATATCATTATAAAAACACAGCAATACGTTTTCGGGGCCCAGGTGCATTGTCCATTCTCCCGGTTGGTCACCCCATCATTTACAAGTCCCATACGAGCGGTAGCGGTGGCAGGCATTGTAGTCTTCAAACGGAAACCTCAATGCTCGTTCCTGGCGACCTTCCGGCCGGGCGACTTCTTAGTCCTTCCCCAACCAAAGCCACTTTCCCCTTTCTCAAATTTGGGCAAAAACAAGCCCTCGATTATCCTTTCCTTCTCCGAATGCACAGCCGAACCGTGCCGTAAGTCTATCAGATGCACAGCAGAAAAGTGCCATAGGTCGATTTTCTTGGATGTAGATTGTACCTTGCTTTTCCAGGTACTGATTGATCCGGAAACAATGTATCGTCACTTCCCGTTGGAAGCAACGTATCACAGACAAGTGAAGATGCCGAATTTGAAACAGCAGTTTCCGGATGCAAAACTTTTGGAGAGTGTGGAGACAAAATGGCTACTTCCCCAAGCCTCACAGGCTCAGAAAGATTCTCCGACACACTCTTGGCGCTATTTACTGCTTTGGGATCGTTGGTTGCAGCGTTAGCGAGGGGTTCTGTTTCTTCTGTATCGTGTGGCACAGGGTGTGGAAGTTTCTTGACGTGGGACGCGTGGATCTAATTCTTTCTTCCAGAAACCCGCACCGCTGTTTGGGTGACCAACAGGACTTGGAACGGGCCCCGCCAGCGAGGTGCAAGGCAAGAAGAGCGCTCAAACGCCTTGATGAGCACCCAGCTTCCAGGCCGTATGCTGTGGCCCGGGCCCTCGTATCGCACAGGTAAAGCCTCTCGCACCTGGTGATAAATCAAATACAGGTTTTTAGTCAACTGGCTGCAATAATCTGAAAGTAATACATTTTCAACATTTCTTAATGAGCTACATTTAGGAAGGTTCCAGATATTGGCAGGTCTCCCCATTATCACCTCAAATGGAGAGAGCCCAGTCTTAGTTTGAGGGGTTGTACGCATGGATAATAACACGATCGGTAAGGCGTCCGGCATTTTCAATTTAGTGCTGGCACACGTCTTAGCGAGCTTGTTCTTGATGATACTGTTGTGTCTTTCTACTAGTCCGGCGCTCTGAGCATGTCTGGCCGAATGGAACCATTTGTCGATCTGCAATGCCGCACATATTTGCAGAATTACAGCAGCGACAAAATGTGGACCATTGTCTGACCAGATAACTCTTGGCAGCCCGAACCATGGGAAGATTCCTTTAACATGGTTTTTGCAGTAGTCATGGCTGTAGCATCTTTGACAGGGAAGGCCTCAACCCATTTGCTAAAAGCATAGATGAGCACCAGCACGTACTTCATATTGTTGCACCGCTCAATTTCAATAAAATCAAAGTGGATAACTTCAAAGGAGACAGAGGGTGGCCCAAAACTTCCCCTTGGAGTTGCTGTCCCCTTTCCCACATTGTGTTGTAGGCAAATCATGCAATCCTGGACATAGCGCTGCGAAATTTTCGAAATTTTGTCATTTGCTCAAACTTTCTCTAACATTTTTGTCACTTTCTGGGCACATACATGCGTAGGACCATGGGTCATGATGACCATCATCATTACATACGCGTCAGGGAGTAGCCATTTCCCTTCAACTATGTCCACCCAAAACCCGTCATCATGAAGTTTCCCCAAGCCTTCAGCCCACTTCTTGGATTCTTCTAACGTGGCATCAGATTGGATATCCTGTACAGACCCAACACCCTCGTCCATTGTATAGGCATTTACAGTCTCCCTTGAAACATACATCTCCGTACGGAGATCGGTAGCAGTTTGTCTAGTTATCTGATCAGCGAAAGCATTCCCTTTTCCTATATCATCTGTATATCTTTCGATGTGCTGCACATTTCATAATGGCTAACTGAGTAGGGAGCGCAAGCGCTGAGAGTAGTTGTACTATTAGGGAGCCATGTTGGATTTTAGTGCCATGTGAAGCTAAGAGTTGTGAACCACCCCAAAGGCATACTGACTATCAGTATATATGTTTACTGCAAGCCCTTCGGAAAGTTCACAAGCTCGGGTCAATGCTATAATCTTTGCGGCCTGCGCAGAGTTATGTGTAATTCTCTTGGTCTCCACGACCGTGCTTAATGTGGTGATTGCATAAGCAGCTGTGGATATACCATCCGAAAGTTTGAAGCAGGAGCCATCACAAAACAGCTCTCCTTGCGGGTTATCCAAAGGAGTGTCTTTCAAATCAATTCTACCCTTTTTTTCTTATTTGGTAGTATACAAACAGTCATGTGACTCTTCACCGCATCAGTAGCATCTTGCGGGAAAGGTAGGAGTTCAGCCGGATTAAGAACACAACACCTCTTAATTTGAATTTGAGGAGCAAATAAGATCAATTAATATCTCGTCAACCGTGCGGAAGTGAGGTGTTGCGTTTGGGTTTGGTTCAGTAGAACATCTACAGAGTGAGGCACCATCAGGGTTAGATCATGGCCTAGGATCATTCCCTCACTGTGTTTTACAGACGCAGCAGCAGCAGCGACAGCTCGCAAACATCTTGGCAAAGCGCATGCTACAGGATCAACGGCGGAAGAAAAGTAACCGCACTGTGGAAACAGAAAAATAATATGAGGCCAGGAAGCCCAGAAAGAAACACACCAACACAGGTTACAAAGAACATACAAGTGCTTTATTTAAAAGCTACAACAGTTACCAAGTCAATTGACAAACGGATAGCTATTCGGCTCTCAGAGTAACATAAAGAACTTCAACGAGGGTTCGATGTGTTAGTGAGAGAGCGCACATTGGAATACCTGGGCCTTTTATACGGTTTGTCCAGCCCTTGCCCAACCCTCTCGCGGGTTAACCATTCTATGAGCCGGGCCTATGGGTTCCTTGCCAGGTCAATCCTGTAATATATACATTTCGATTAGTTTCACTGATATAGTTGTATATTTACATATAGGTCAACGGTAGGACAAGGTCTCAGTTCGCGACCCCGACAAGTGGCCTGCAGGCATATTAATTATTCATGTGTACGGAGGTCACAACGGCCAGAATCTTACTCAGAATGTCATTCGGCCTCCATTTTGATATTCAGGGTGACTTCCATATAACAAGAGAACCTAAAATGGCGGCTTAATCCAAGATGGTGACTTACATTGCTTTCTCTAAGGTCAAGACCTTGCCGTGGAGTTTGTTCGCATATGATGTTTAGACAACTTGGCGTAGGCCAATACACATACAATTATTACGATATGAGGCATAATATTGTTTCAATTCCGACAAACACTCCTTTTGGCCTATGCCAAGTGCTAATATCATTTCTAATATCTTTGTAAATAACTCCATGCATTGTCGTCCATACATCCTGAATCATTATCTGTAATATCTATAGCCATTAGGTCGTTCATTAGAACCTCTTGTAACACAAATTCTTTAGATGCTGTATCTGGGGCATACATTTTGTGCCCTATTGTGCTCACTGCCTGAGCACAACATCCCCCTAGCATTGCACATATACTAGGTAGACATTGGAAACAGCAACAAAGGAATAGCAGGATTCCCAAAATAACCAGTATAACAGAAAGCACCTTCCAACCCCAGGATCGTAGAGAATCCCAGAACCAAGCACTAATACTCCAATCTCCCACAGGAACATGCACTTCTGAACTAAGGATGTGCAAGTTTTGTATTGCTTTGAAAATTGTCGGTGAGGAATCTGGTACGAAAACAAAGCAAGCGGACCCCACTAATTTACATACTCCACCACGTTCTGCCAGGATGACATCTAATGCCATCCGATTTTGGAGTGCTACCAATCTTATTGCTTTCTGTTCCAGTGTCATATTATACAGTATATCCGTGGTCTGGTTGATGGTTCTCTCCAGTACCCTTGCTAGCCCCCTAATATTTTCAGAATTTGCTATCTGTCCCCAAAATGGCACAACTGATTTTGCAATATCTCCCAATACTTGCCCAGGGGTATATCCGTTCTCGTCCCGCCGTGGGCGAGCCTTAGAAACTTCCAATGTACTAGCTATCAATACCCCAGGTAACAGGATTCCTAAATAACAGGTTCCCTGCCAATCCTTGGGCAACCAGGGAAATGCTGTACTATCACAAACGAAATAGACAGGGCCCCCTACATACAGAGGCCCGTTCTCCCTGGTCAAATTTACAATGTTCACGCAACCTTCAAAGTTTCCCATTGACCGAGTGCCATTTCTTTGTACACAAAAGGGGACTGAATCGGGGCTATGATTAATAGAGTAGGAAGGAGGCACAGTGTCCTTATTGCCTATCGGAGCCATTTTAAAGGAAATTAGAGTTTGAAAAGGAAGAGATAGTTTATCAGATGGCCTAATAGATGCAACATTAGGTTTACTTCTATTTGCAAAAAGCGAGCATCCCAGGGGGGTCAATTCACGTTTCTCAAAATCATTTAAATTAGTTCCATCAAAGTTCCCTGAGATGCTATCATTCCAACGGCCAAAGAATAGTGCTCTAAGAGAGGCATAGCAAGCAGTCGTTAAAAGTAAAGGGTGAATATACCATCCTAGCCCCTTGTTCCCATGTTGCGGTAAATGGGTGCAAATCCAGCAATTACTCTTATTAAAAATGGCATGCGTTGAATTCATTATTATCATTAAAGTGTTATTATGGTACTTTCGTCTATGCTGGGAGTCTCTAGGTGACAAAGCATGAAGGTGTACAGAGGGAGTCAAAGCAGTAGGTACAATCTCAATTGACAGTAGAGGTTTTAGAGGGTAAATTTCTTCGAAGTACCAAAGTCCCACAGCAGTAACTATACAAATTCCAATTATTATCAACACAACACAGCAATACGTTCTCGGGGCCCAGGCACATTGTTCGTTGTCCGAATTGGTCACCCCCTTATATACAAGTCCAATGCGAGCAGCAGCGATGGAGGTGGCAGGCATCGTAGTTTCTCAATCGACGACCCCAATGTTTGTTGCTGGCGACACTACAGTCGCGCGACTTCTTAATCCTTCCCCAAACCTAGCCAGCAGAATCCCTTTTTTCCTTTTTTTTTTAAAAACTTCCTTTTGCAAGAGAAAAACTCTCAATAAGTTTTTCTTCCCAGATGCACAGGCAAAACCTGTACCGTAGTTCTATTTTCTTCGTCGAAGGTCGTACCTGGTGGTACCCGGTACTGTTTGATCCGGAAATTAAGTAACATCACTTCCTCAGGGAAGCAACGTATCGGAGGCGACGGAAGTCGCAGAACTTGAAACAGTGTTTTCCGGAGGTGACCTTTTCAAAGAGTGCGGAGACAAAATGGACTGTTCCCCGAGCTCCACGGGCTCAGAGAAACTCTCCGACACACTCACAGCGCTGTTTGCTACTCCAGGATCAGAGATTGTAGCATCAGCGAGGGGTTCTGCTTCTTCTGTAACGTGTGGCGTCGGGTGAGGAAGTTTCTTGACATGCGTCGCGTGGATCCAATGCTTCTTTCCAGCCACCCGCACCGCTGTCTGGGTGACCAACAACACCTGATAGGGTCCCCGCCAGCGAGGCGCGAAACAGGAAGACCTTTCGTAGGCCTTCACTAAGACCCAACTTCCAGGCTGAATGTTGTGTCCTGGGCCCGTAAACCGTACAGGTAAAGCTGATTGGACCTGATTTTTAGTCAACTGGTTACAATAGTCTACAAGCAATACATTTTCGACCTCCCTCAGGGTTTTGGGCTTCGGAAGGCCCCAAATGTTAGCAGGTCTCCCCATCACTACCTCAAATGGAGAGAGCCCAGTCTCGGTTTGAGGTGTGGTACGCATGGCTAACAATACAATAGTTAAGGCATCTGGCCATTCAGTTTGGTGCCGGCACATGTTTTTGTAAGCTTATTCTTTAGGATACCTTTATGTCTCTCTACCAACCCAGCACTTTGAGGATGTCTAGCCGAGTGAAACAGTTTTTCAATGTGTAACGCTGTGCATATCTGCAAAATTACTGCTGCAACGAAATGGGGACCGTTGTCCGACCAAATTACCCTAGGTAGCCCAAATCGTGGAAAGAATTCCTGTACCATATTCTTTGCAGTGGTCATGGCAGTAGCATCCTTAACAGGGAAAGCCTCAATCCATTTACTAAAGGCACAAATAATCACAAGAAGACCCGATACCCTCATCCATTACGTAGGCATTTTTTGTTTCCCTTAGAGAATACATGTCTGCGCTAAGGTCTGTGGCCGTTTGCCTGGCTATCTGGTTATCTGGTCAGCAAAAGCGTTCCCCTTTCCCACATCGTCTATGACCTTACGATGTGCTGCACATTTCATGATCGCTAACTGACTAGGGAGCGAGAGTGCCGAGAGCAATTGCACTATCAGGGGACCATGCTGAATCCCAAAGTTGTGAGCCACCCCAAAGGCGTACTGGCTATCAGTATATATGTTTACTGTATGCCCTTCAGAGAGTTCACAAGCTCGGGTCAACGCTATAATCTCTGCGGCCTGCGCGGAGTTATGCGGAATTCTCTTAGTTTCAACAACCGTACTCAATGTAGTAACTGCGTAGGCAGCTGTAGATGTACCATCGGGGAGTTTGAAGTAGGAGCCATCACAAAACAGCTCCCCTTCCGCATTGCCCAAAGGAGTATCTATAAGGTCTATCCTGCCCTTTGTTTCCTGTTCAGTAATATGCAGGCAGTCATGTAATTCTTCGTCCCCGCAAACAGTATTTTGCGGGAAAGTTAGGAGTTCAGCCGGATTAAGAACACAACACCTCTTAATTTGAATGTGAGGGGCAAACAGAATTAATTCATACCATGTCAGCCGTGCAGAGGTGAGGTGTTGCGTTTGGGTTTTATTCAATAGGACATCTACAGAGTGAGGTACCATCAAAATTAAATCATGGACTAGGACCATTCCCTCACTCTGTTTTACAGACGCAGCAGCAGCAGCGTCAGCTCGCAAACATCTTGGCAAAGCGCATGCGACAGGATCAAGGGCGGAAGAGTAGTAGCCGCATGGCCTATTCTTCCCTCCGTGTTCCTGTGTTAACACAGCCAAAGCACATCCATCACATTCATGCACAAACAACACAAAGGCCTTGTCATAATTTGGAGTACCCAGAACCGGTGCAGAGCATAACGCAGTTTTGAGAAGCTCAAATGATCGTTGATGTTCCGATTTCCATGGCAGCGGCAAAGAAATGCCCTTCTTTGTCAAAGCCAACATCGGTTTTATCACTAGTGAGAAGTTCGGGATCCACAACCTACAGTAAGAAGCCATACCTATTAAGGCTCTGACTTCCTTCTGTGTATTTGGAACAGACATGCCAGAAATGTGTTTTATTCTTTCAGGTGTCAATCTTCTCCCCTCCATTGACAGGAGGTAGCCTAAATAGGTGACCTCCTGACAACAATATTGAAATTTTTTGAGCAAAGCTTTATGACCGTTTTCAGCCAGATGAATAAGCAACAATACAGTGCCTTGTTTACAAGCACTTTCAGAATCTGCAGCTAAAAGTAAGTCATCGACATACTGAAGCAGTGTACAAGTAGGTGGCAATTCAAGGGTATCAAGCTGCTCTTTCAAAGCCCTACTGTAAATGCTTGGACTTTCAGTATACCCTTTAGGTGCACGAGTAAATGTGAACGAACGTCCCCCCAAGGTGAACGCGAACAAATATCTACTCTCCTTGTGTATAGGAATACTAAAGAAAGCATTTTTTAGATCTACAACACTAAAGTGCGTAGCTGTAGCAGGGATCATTGTTAGTATCGTTGTTACATCAGGCACAATTGGAAATTTTGGGGCGACAACTTTGTTAATAGCAAGTAGATAAATTATGAAACGGTACAGGATTGCATTGTCGCCTTTCTTGTATACAGGCAAAATCGGGCTGTTACACAAACTACCTGCAATCTCTTCAATCACTCCTCGATGCACAAAATCGGAGACAATGCACTTCAAAGCACGCTCGCCCTCAACTGATATTTTATATTGCGGAATGCGTGGTAGTTTAACTCCCTGTTTGAAAACTATTTTAACGGGTTCGATCTGTAGCACCCCGACATCATTGTCATCAACCGCCCACAAACATTCTGGAACAACGCAAAACTCAGCAGGCAATGGTCGAGTCAAAAACTGAGAATTGGGACGTTGCTGTGGTGAAACCGTCAGTCGCACTCCGTCAGAGGAACAATGAATTACTGCATTCAGTTTCTTCAACAAATTTAACCCCAGCAAATTCTCTCCAGTTCGAAGTCAAGAGGAAGGGACAATGGTCTGTGAAGGGACCCAAAGAAACAGACACCGGCGAAGAAACCGGGCAAGCAATTGGTATGCCAGAAAACCCTACAGAAACATTTGTTTGCCCTGACAGTGGAATGTTTGGAACCCGGGAATGATCAATGGAGCACTTCTGTGCTCCAGTGTCTATCAAAATCTGATGTTTCCTATTCCCCACTAACAATTCAACGTAGGGACCTTTCTGAGTAACGGGAATAGGTGAAGGTTCCAAACCCTGCTTCGGGCAGTCCAAACGAAATAAAATGTCGTCGGAAGGAAGCTCTTCAGAAAGGTAGGCAGCAGAAGGGTGATCAAATATGTTTCTCGTGTCCACACTAGAAGTCTGATTTTCCCGTGAAAAAGGTTGCTGAGGATCTTGCGAGAACTGACCTCTATCAGGGCCCCCGGCTCCGGGGCGACCTCTAGGTCGTCTACCCATACTCCCAAATGCATTGTTTGACCTTTGTCGAAGGACGGGGCACTGTGCTCGCCAATGACCTTCCTGGCGGCAATAGGCACATTGATTAACATTCACAGGACCCAAAGGAGTGTTTCCTTTTGGGACATACTGACCTCTGGACTGTGAAGTACCAACTCTGGGATTTCTAACAATTTGTTGTAACAATACTTTAGTCTTCAAATCTCCTTTCCTCTTCTCTATTTTCTCTTTTTCATTATTAACACGGTTCTCATAATACTGAGCTATGTGCAAAACTTCACATTGGGATTTTGCCTGCCAAGCGCTCTCAGAGGACATAATCTGTGACTGGATGTCGGGCAACAATCCACGTACAAATTTGTCCACAAACAACCTTTTCCCAGACTCTTTGCCCAAGTCCTATCCACTGAAGTCAGAGAATACCTGTTTGAATCTATTAAAGAACTCGGTGGCACCTTCAGTTTTTCCTTGAACACAGGCCGTAAGCTTGTCCCAAATAATTCTTTTCTCAGGAATTATGGTTTTCAATTTTGCGACAATTCTATCAGGCAAAGTAAGTATTACCTGAGGTGGTTTCTCACCAGCAGGTCTTTCCCCATCAAACCTAGTCATGGTAGCCCACGTATCTCCCAACCCTGGCACATCGTCTATTGTTCGAACCTGCTTCCATAAATCTATGGGCAGGAGTACAGGGAATAGCAAGTCAATATCGCTTGAGGTGAACACAGAGGACTGCAAAACGGACTCTATCTCTTTGTAGAATCCTGTCGGATTTTTCCTAATATCGGGAATTGATTGTCTAATAGTGTTCACTTCCTGTCGTGAAAACGGGACGTGAACAAATTGTGATACATAATGTGCAGGGATGTCCACAGCGGGTGCACCAGTCCCAGTGTTAGCAGGAATCTCAACCTTTGGGACAAATGTCGGAGGAACCTCTCTCATAGGCAACTGAGATATAGGTAACTCTGACCGCTTACTAAGCAACAGAGCCAGGTCGAGCGCTAAGGCAGCTGAAGAAGTGTCGGGCGAAAAAGCCCTCTTACAAATACCCAATAACTCTATAGGACAACTAACCTTCTTCCTTACACATTCATCCTGCAGGTACTGTACCATAACCTGAATCACCTTCCTCTGCATTTCTACTGTATACTGACTATACGTGTCATATACTTCATCCGGCGGTGTTGATGAATCCGAGATCCATCGAATCGCATCTTTGGTACAAATTCGTACTTCCTCAGATGCCGATCTACGACACGGAACATACATACTGTCGTACGTACGTATACATACCTATCAAGGCTCTAACTTCCTTCTGTGTATTTGGGACAGACATGCCAGAAATGTGTTTTATACGTTCAGGTGTCAATCTTCTTCCCTCCTTTGACAGGAGATAGCCTAAATAGGCGACCTCCTGGCAACAATATTGAAACTTTTTAAGCGAAGCTTTGTAACCATGCTTAGCTAGATGAATAAGCAACAACACAGTGCCCTCCTTACAGGCGCTCTCAGAGTCAGCAGCTTAAAGCAAGTCATCAACATATTGAAGCAATGTACAAGTAGAGGGCAATTGAAGGGTATCAAGCTGTTCTTTCAAAGCCCTACTATAGATTCTAGGACTCTCTGTGTACCCTTGAGGTGCACGAGTAAATGTGAACGAGCGTCCCCCTAAGGTGAACGCGAACAGGTATCTACTATCCTTGTGTATAGGAACACTAAAGAAAGCATTCTTTAGATCCACAACACTAAAGTAAGTAGCTGTAGCTGGAATCATGGTTAATATTGTCGTCACATCAGGTACAATTGGAAATTGCAGAGCGATGACTTTATTAATGGCACGCAACTCAATTATGAAACGGAATGAAATTGCATTATTGCCTTTCTTGTACATGGGTAAAATCGGACTATTGCACAAACTTCCTGAAATTTCCTCAATCACCCCGCGATGCACAAAATCAGAAACAATGCATTTCAAAGCTCGCTCACCCTCAACTGAAATCCTATACTGGGGAATGCGTGGCAGCTCAATTCCATGTTTCAAAACTATCTTAACAGGCTCAATCTGTAAAACACTGACATCATTGTCGTCAACAGCCCATAAGCTCTCTGGTACATTAATGAATTCTGGCGGCAAATGACTAGTCAAGATTTGCGAGACAAAAAATTGCTGTGGTGAAATCGTCAAGCGCACTCCATCAGAAGAACAATAAATTACTGCATTTAATTCTTTTAACAGGTTCAACCCCAGCAAATTCTCTCCACAATTGGAAGTCAACAGAAATGGGCAGTGGTCCGTAAAGGGACCCAAAGAAATAGGTACCGGTGAAGAAACTGGACAAACAACTAGTGTGCCAGAAAACCCTACAGAAACATTGGTTTGCCCTGACAGTGGAATGTTTGGAACCTGTGAATGATCAATGGAACACTTCTGTGCTCCAGTATCTATCAAAAACTGATGTTTCCTATTTCCCACCACCATTTCAACGTAGGGACCTTTCTGATTGACGGGAATAGGTGTAGGTTCCAAACCCTGATTCGGGCAATCCTATCGAAACAGAATGTCATCAAAAGGAAAATCTTCAGATAAATATGCAGCAGAAGGATGATCAAATATGTTCCTAGTATCCACACTCGAAGTCTGATTATCCTGCAAAAAAGGTTGCTGAGGATCCTGTGCAAACTGACCTCTACAAGGGCCCCCTACACCCTGGCGACCTCTGGATCGTCTACCCATATTCCCAAATGTGTTGTTCGACCTCTGTCGAACGACGGGGCATTGTGCACGCCAATGACCCTCTTGTCGACAATAGGCACACTGGTTAATGTTCACAGGACTCAAGGGCACATTCCCTTGCGGGACATACTGACTTCTAACCTGCGAACTACCCCCTCTTGGGCCTCTTACAATTTGCTGTAATAGCACTTTAGTCTTTAAATCACCTTTTCGTTTTTTCAACTCTATCTTTTTCATTATTGACACGATTCTCGTAGTACTGAGCCATATGCAGTACTTCTGATTGGGACTTCGCCTGCCAAGCGCTCTCAGAAGACATAATTTGTGAATGGATGCCAGGCAGCAATCCACGCACAAATTTGTCCACAAATAACCTTTTCCCAGACTATATGCCTAAGTCTTGTCCGCTGAAATCTCAGAATACCTGTTCGAACCGATTAAAGAACTCGGTAGCACCCTCAGACTTCCCTTGGACACAGGCCGTAAGTTTGTCCCAAATAATTATTTTCTCATTAATTATGGTTTTCAATTTTGCAATGATTCTATCAGGCAAGGTTAGTATCACCTGAGGCGGTCTTTCACTAGCTGGCCTTTCTCCATCGAGTCTAGTTATATTCGCCCATGTATCTCCCAACCCTGGCACGTCGTCTATAGTTCTAACTTCTTTCCACAAATTTATGGGCAGGAGTACAGGAAATAATAAATCAATATTGCCTAAGGTGAATACTGAGGACTGCAAGACGGACTCTATTTCTTTATAGAATCCTGTCGGATTTGTCTTAATATCGGGAATAGATTGTCTAATAGTATTCACTTCCTGTCTCGAGAACGGGACGTGAACAAACTGCGATACATAATGTGCAGGAATGTTCACAGCAACTATACCCTGTGCAACATCGGCCGCCACCTCAACCTTCGGGACAAATGTCGGAGGAAACTCTCTCATAGGCAACTGAGAAGTAGGTGACTCCGAACGCTTACTAAGCAACAGAGCTAAGTCGAGCGCTAAAGCAGTCGAAGAAGTGTCAAGTGAAAAAGCTCTCTTATAAATACTCAATAACTCGGTGGGACAACTAATCTTTCTTTTTATACAATCATCCTGTAGGTACTCTATCATTACCTGTATCACTTTCCTCTGCATTTCTGTCGTATACTGAGTATATGTGTCATATACTTCAAATGGAGTTATCGACATATCTGAAATCCATCTAAGCGCGTCCTTCATACAAATACGTGTTTCCTCAGATATCGATTCTCAACAAGGAAGGAACCGTTTCTGTACATACATACTTTCCCCCTCGTCCTCCTCATTCTGTAACCTTTCCAACTCCTTTCTATACCCAAATAACCTCTTGACATGCTCATTTACTTTCTCCACAGTGTCTCTAGAAAAACGCTAAAGTATTTAAATCCCTTAACCCTTGCGGGAGATCTGTATTATTTAATTTTCCCCACATTACACATAACTGAATCCCTAAACCTTCAATAAAAACATTTTTCTCAGGAATATTATCCATATTATAAAGTGTGGCAAAAACATTAGCTTGATCATCCCTCTCTGTACAATGCTTAGCCCATGCAATCAACTCACGTTTCTTCTCTGGTGGTACAGTATTGCGAGTGACAACCTTCGACTCTGCACCTCGATCAACTACAAGCGGCTCAGGACCACTTGGAAGAGAGGGAGCAGGCAAATTCAATGGAGGTACTGTTACAGGTGCGATAAGAAGAGGTGGAGGAGCTGGAGGAAGAAGAACATTAGGAGGAGCAGGAACAACGGGAACAACAGAAGGTAGAGCAGGAATAGCAGGAGGAAGAGGCAAAGCAGCAGGAAGAGGAACATACAGAGGTGGCGCAGAGGCACCAGGCATTCGTTCATTTAACAATTTGTCTATGAATTCGTCGGAAGCATGGAGGTCTTTAGAAGGATAGATTTTCTGAATTCCAAGTGAGAAAGCCCTATCCATATTCCTAGTCGATTCAGAATGTTTATCTTGGTCATACAATAATGCTTTTTCGGTGTTCGTCTTATGACGGCGCGCATGTTTTTCTCTACTTTTAAGTTGCTGTAACGCTTCTTTTTTCCAATTCTGCAAAACATTGAATGCTGCAGGTCTAGCATTTTTCTTTAATAGAATTGACTCTAAATACTCAATGCGAGGGATTTCAATACTACCATTGATTGGCCACTGAAGTTCGGAGGCATGTCTGGTTTGTCTGTGCCAAATATCATTAAATACTATACTTCCAATGCCATGCTTACAATACATAGTGCACGCCAGCGACCCCTCCTGTGGTGCGGGACGGCTAAATTCCAAAGATTGTCTATCGCTGCGGAACAACGCCCTGAAGCAGGTAGACAATTTCCCAGGCATATCAAATTATTGGTGTTACCTGGTCAATAATTGTGTCTGCAGATACAATACGCCAAAATCAAATTATCAGGATTATATTAAGAGTCGGGTCACGACTCACCTGATCAAGCCTAAGGAGGTCCGATCGGATTTCAAAGAATTTTACCTAACTAATCTTACCTTGTGTATGGTGATTTCAGCATATCTGCCCGCCTCGATAAGTGGACCCTCGTCAAGATGCTGTTCTCGGACCACAAGCTAATCGTCCAGGGATCGGGTCTTGCTCAGCTGCTGAGGTGTCGCGTCTCGTTCAGTGGTGCCTCTTATTGTCACACCGTCTGATCCCGGTCGATAGCAAGGGTCAACCTTCGATAATCCGACATCAATCTAGAGGGTCCCTATTCGGGCGCAATATCGAGGCTGAGTAGCCTAAAGGGAAATACACCGGACACGGGTTACAAAGGAACATACAAAGTACTTTCATTTATACTGAATTCAGTTACAAAGAACAGAACAAAATCAGATAGCTATCGGCCCTCAGTGCAACACAACAAACTCTAGCGTGGTTCAGTGTGTTCAGTGAGAGATGCTGTATATTAGAATTCATTGCTCTTTTATACTATTTGCGAACATGATGTCCAACCCTACTTCGGGTTAATATTCTTCTAATACATTACTGATCTAGGGTTCATGCCGAGTTCGCATATCCACATGTAACTGGTTTGCTTTTAATACATATATCAACAAGCCTACACGGCAACTGTGTATTCTGGGATTTCCCATGCAGGTCTTCTCAAACATTATACAATGTAGTTAAACAAGTGTTCTACGTTCAGTATTTGAATACATTGTTCTCAACATATGCTCGTGGATTAGTTTCATTGTACAAGTAATCCTTTACACACAGGTCAACAAAGGACAAGGTCTCAGTTTCACGACCTCAACAAGTGGCCTGCAGGCAAGTTACATATTAGCTACATGCAGAGGTCAAGACAGCCATGTTGTATTTTGGAATGACATCGTCCACCATTTTAACTCACAGGGTGACTTTACAAAGTGAACCTAAAATGGCGGATTGACCAAAAATGGTGGCTTACATTGATTTTAAGGTCAGGACCTTGCAACAGGGACTTTTCGCAAGTGACTTACAAGCAGCTTGGCGTAGGCCAATATTCGTTGCAATGGGAGGCACAATATACTTTCTCATTTGACAGTCCAAGCTGGCAGCTGGGTGAATATGGAATTTTCTGGGACCAGCAAAGGACATTTCTGTGGGGTTGGTGACAGCAATGGGAGTTCGAGAGTGCAATCTCAGGGGAGGAGGATATTGAAATGGGAACTTACCTTAGTTCCAGTGCCTAACATTTAAAAAGGGGGTTCCCTAGCACTTTTCCCCCTTTTCTCGCTGCACCGTCTGATGATCGCACACTCTCCCACCCCATGTTTCCTGGATTTTTGGTGTTGGGACATTGGCATTTGGGATAGTTTTGAGCATCCATTGTTCTCAGTATCGGTTCATCTGCTGTGCTAATTTTGTGATCTAATTGTCACATTTTGGACTTTGCTAGCATGGTTGATGGGGATCTTCACAATGTTAAATGGCGATGACCATGAGCCATTTATGAACTTGCTGTATGAACTACGTTGTCCATCCTGCAGGGTGGGTGAGGGGTCCTCTCTCATCCAGTAGGCCAGCCAGAAAGTGTTTACAGTTTGCTGGTCTCTTTGATTGCTCATCCGATTGAAGGCAGATCCTAGGCTTGGCCCTTTGACTTTCCGTTCTGACAATTGATTTAGCAATTCACCCAATTCAACTCAGACATCTGGTAGGCCAACAGGCTACTGGTGGGTCGGAAGGAGCTTATGGGTTCATGCTCAAGTAAACTTGCTTGAAGATGTAGTACTCAAGTGGGGTCCCCAGAATTAGTTGCCATAAAACTTTGGTGAAATAAAATGCAGCCTGTTAACCTCTAAGTGGCTGTAAATCTATCTTCTTATTGGTCTGCTTGAAGCCATAGTCATGAACAAGTACATGCCCTGTGTTTGTTTCCAGGTACCCACAAAAGGGCAAGGGCCGTAGCCTAACAGGCACCATTCAGGTCAGGTAAGTGTTCTTAATTGCGGCGATGACCCCCTGCCAAGCACCCCTTTCACTGGAGATACAGGGATCATCAACCTCTCACCTGGGGTGATGTTCCTCTGCATCTCTAATGAAAGAGTTGCCTTGCAGGGGGCTGACGCAAAGAAAAGCCAGGATTTTTTTTGTTGTAAAGTCTGAAGTTCTCGCTTTGTTACAAAAAAAGACTTGCCTTTTGATGGGGTCACCTACCCCCTCACCAGACACCCCTTTCATTGGAGATGCAGGGACGTTGGTGATGCAAGGACACGGAAAGGCTTTTTTTCTTAAGCCTGAGGCTCTAGCATACACGCGAGAGCTTCAGACTCTACCAAAAGAAACTTGCCTACTACCAGCCTGGTGGGCTGGGGTTAGCAGGGGACTTCAGAGGCCCCAGAAGGCCACCAGCTCAAACACAATTTTCAGAGTCTGCCAGGGCTCTGCGCCCAGCTAGCTCCGGCCCACTTAAAGCCCTACTCACGTGCCTTGGTTCAATGCACTAGTCAAGTAGTTCAAACTTAGAACCCAACAATATATAAAAGCCCCTTTACTATACACAGAAAGAGGAGTCAGTTTGATTGAGGCAAATGGAATATTTACACAAATGAAAGGTAAGCTGGTTATTATTATTATTATTGTATTAGTTTATTACAAACTTTAAAAAAAAGATACACTATAGTACACATTTTCATTATTATCTCATTTGTCATTCGGTACATTCAATCATCGATGCACAAAAACTTTGTCGGTTATAACAAAGACAAAAGTACGGTTATAAACTTTCCCTCTCCGTAACCTCTTTAGTCAACCAAACATTCACTGATTAATAAAGAAGAAAGTTCCCTCTTAATGTGGCGCTGCAAGTGTTGGGGACCTTTAGCCTGAGAAGGGCAGCAGTGGTGCCATCACGGAGACCGCCTTTGCTCGCCCACCTTCCCTTAGCTGTCAGGAGTCCAGGGCGCCAGAGGCTGGTTTACAGACTGCAGGCTTCACATGACACTTGTGTCTCCTGGGCGGACCGGCATCGTTAGTATTTGAAAGTGCACGTTGCTGCGTCCCTTCAGCTGCTGATTGAAGCGGCTAACCAGAGGCCTGGCAAATAGTTACATCTCGCGCTGGGAAGTCCTTAGGTCTATAGTGCCCGAGGCGCCCGCTGCAGCAGCGATGAACCAATCAGTGAATGTTTCGAGGGCTGAAAACAAGATTTCTACCATAATGGACAAATGGGACAAACGGGTGGTATTGCCAGGCGCCTCGGCTCGGGCTCCTTCCCTGACGCCGTGCCCGGCATGGAGCTAATTGCAGCAGCAATTCGGTGAGGTGAGTCCCCGAGGGAGGGGCACTCTTGGAGGGAAACATTCTTTACCCCTTACCTGGAGCAGAGGCGGGTGCTGATATGCATTCAGGCCTTACTACCAGGACCATGTTCTAGGCCCTCGCTGTCCTTTCCGTGATGAAGTGTGACCCAATGGCCCTCCTTGGCTCCCAGTGTTATGTTGTAGTGTTTGGCCAATGAGCCTCCTTTGCAAGATGCAGAGTTTAGACCCTACAGGAATCGGCGTGTCCAGTCAGCATCCCCAACTCGAGTCTCTCCTCTGATGGCAATGTGGCATTACACGTCAGGAAACTGGCTTCCAAATGTAGACCCAGTAGAACAGATATTGCCCCCAGAAATAGGCTAAATACTGCTGATGTGGCCCCTGGAATGTGTTGCAATAGTCCTCATATGGCCCTCAGGGGAGGACAAAATGCTCCAGAATTAATAATACTACTCTAGATGTGACTTACCGAAATGCGACCAATACCCTAGATGTGGCCTCCAGAGCTGGACGCAATATTCCGGAAGTGACCCAGAGAATTGGGAATACTATTCCATTTGTGGTCTTCCAGACAGGGCACAATAGTCCAGCCATGTCCCTGTATAGAGTTCATAATGCTCTAGACTAGTAAACAGTATTTTAAGTGGGCTATTCTGAACTGGGCACAAAAGTCCACACTTAGCCTCCGGTATAAGGCACATTATTCCAGGTAATGTTCCCATGAAAGGACATAATATTCGACACCTGGACACAAAGCTCCAGATGTGGACTCTGGAACTTGTTGCAATAATCCACATGTGGCCCTCATTGGAAGACCTACGGCTCCAGAATGTATATTAATACCCCAGATGCGATCTACAGATCTGACATGCTGGAAGCTGCCCACAGAACTGGACAGAATACTCCAGATGGGTTCCTCATAACTGGGCACGCTGGTCCAGATGTCACCCTGAATGGAAGTCATAATACTCCAGAAAAAGGCAGAGTATTTCTCCAGATCTGGACACGGTAGTCTATCTGATATTCCCTTTAAAGGCCATAATACTCGACAATTTGACATTACCTTGCAGATGTGGCCCGCAGAACAGGCCGCAATACTCCAGATGTGGCCCCATGAAGGCACTGTTCTTGGTTTTCAGTTTTATGCCGGATGAGGGAATCTCGACATGTATTGATCAATACATGCATTTGGAAGACGAAGCCATTTATCGATTGATGTAAACTGATCCCCCACCTCTCACCTTTGACAGCAGCTCAGTGGAAGATATTTCCGGTTCAAGTCAAAGATTTATTAACCTCTCGTTGTCTTTTATAGGTGGAAAGACATCGTTTGAAGCGAGAAAGTGGAACGTTCATAATCCGTTTGTTAAAAGAAACAAGGGGCACCGAGATGTGAAGCACACATGGGCTGTTTGACTCCCATATCTAATTTCTCTAACGCGGGATATTTTTCTTGTAATGTGATGCTGGATTCTTAGCTGGTATCTCTGAGGCGGAACAGCTGGCGGGGCGACCCGGAGATTTCTCGGCAGGCTTCTGAATATCCAGTGGGGTTGGGACAGAGTCAATCCCATGGCTGGCAGTAACCATTAGTTGAAGACAGGACACACATAACGGTGGTATTAGTGTTCATACAGAACGTGCATCTCCACAGGAAATGGCATCAGACGACGTCACGTCACAGCAAAGCAATTTCAGATCCCTTCAGAGGATTCGGGGCATTCTGCCCCTAGCAAAAACGCCAGCAATGGACTGTATAATATGTTTTCTTCTCTGCCACAAAATAGTAATCTGCTTTGACGGGAACTGCTGAGCTGGACTTTTCTCACCTAAAATCACTCCCTGATCATTCATTCTTACTTTAAAAAAATATGTAGCACCCACAGCTGATGATCTGCACATTCCAGATGTTAGCTCATGTGATTTTGCATTCCTCCTTAAAGAGTCTCACTGGTCCCCGGCACCCTGCCAGTCCTCTTTCGCACTTGCCTCAGGGCCCTTACACCCTACCCACACTCACTGCACTTGAGAAATAACCTAGAGAGTGGCTCTGTCTGCACATACCCCAGTCTCAGCCGGCCGGGTGCACTTATCCTCCCCCTCGCTGGTACCTTCTGTGCACTTGCACGATCCACACGCACCGTGCATGAAGATCGTGTGTCTGTTCTCCCTGTCCACACCCCTTAATTGTACTGGTAAAAGCTGCAGCTATTTGCTGTATCTCAAGCTGTTAAATGTATTTTACGCACTTACTCTGCCTGGGCAGATTATTTTCATCTCAGAATTTCAAGGGCTCTGAGCGACTGTTGTATTTTCCCCATGTTCCCACCCTCCTTGAGCGCTTTGAAACACTTGCCTATGTATAGGCGGTATATAAATAAACAATACCATACCATACACACCAAAGGGGCCCTCAGCGACAACGCCCATTGCTTGTAGTCATTGTTAGACACCAGCATTCAGCCTGCTATTACGCATGAAAGAGATTAACTCTGCAGGCCATTAGAATAAATACATTTCTAGGCATCGTGTAAATGGTATAAGCAGCTTTGAAATGTATATTATTTCCATTCAGGTTTTGCTTCCTTTAATGCAGCCAACTGGGAGGTAAACAGAATGTTGAGAGTTACAGCACGGCCGAGACCCTACTCATGGTGCCCGATTACACAAACTCACACTTAAAAGGAACAATGTCCCCTCCTCTCTTTGGTGGCCTAAGGGGCCACTGAGCAGGCTCGGACTAGCCTGTAGGGCAACAGGGCAATACCGAACCAAAAGCACAAAATACTAGTGTGGGCAGGTTTTTGTTGGTCAAAGTGGGCCACTTTTATGACTCCTGTGGGCCAATTTGCTAAGTTACTTCACCGTGCGGCTAGTAGATTTGACCAGTGTGACTGAATAAATAGTCTTTAAAATGGATAATTTTCATCACATTTAATCAAAAACCTTCCCCTTGGGTACTACTCAGTCTGTAACAAAAGGAATGACTTGCCATTTGGAACTGTGGGCCACTTTATCATTGGTGCCCGAGACACTGTTATGCCCCCAGTCCGACCCTGACACTGAGTAGCTTGTCTAAAAATAGGGAGGGAATTCAATCGGCTCGCAAGTACCCTTGGCTTATTTCCTGCTTACAGGCTAATTTGAGACATGAAAAAGTGCTCCTAAGCCAGAGCTTTGCAACTAGCCCCAGAGCCTCTCTGATGACGTTGTCTTTCGTGAGCCCAGCAGGCAATCGTTCCTGCACCTCTTTGGCTGTTTCTGGAACTGGTCTCACCTTCTGTTTTGCCTGGATGAATTCCGCCCTCAGTCTTATCTTGTGCAACTACCCCCTCCCCATGCTTATTATTGTCTTGCAATCCTTAGGAAGCTGTTTCAGGATGTCCTCTAGGCTGCACTACTCAATTGGGAATTGTACCAAAATGTCGCCCTCACAATTACGAAGACCGAAAATGCTGACTTTTTTTTTTTGGACACCCCCTTACACCACATACATATATGGGGGGTATAGGATATAATATTAATATGGGGGGATTGCGGGGGTCTCCCCCGCATATATATGTGGTGTAAAGCTTTTTTTTCACATAGATCCCTAAATTGACATTACTTATTTGGGTGCATTGGTTCTAATTTGATGTCGAGTTTGGCTTAATGTGGCACAGAACTTGTTGACTGTCACCTACGCTTAGTACGCTGTTGGCCTGCTTTTGAATGGGAGTGTACACCTTATATACACCAGTAGCCATCCTGTCCTGTCTCCGTATACTCTGGGGTTGATGTGCGTCTTCGGGATGGTCAGAGCCTGCGTCAGCCGTCACTGCCATTGCCTTTCCCTCTGCATTCATGTTAGGGAGAATTCTCTGTTAAGGCTAATTTCCCAAACCTAGTGCGTCCCCCAGCAGCTTTGCTGGATTTTTGGGGTTTCATTTTTTTCTCCTGCTAAGAGTGACTCTTTTTCTCCCACTCTTAGGCATGATTTGAGAATGTCCTTTGACTTTGTAATGTGTTTTATGGGCTATGGGGTCTTTTACTCCGTAGGGCTACATGTGTTTTTGGTAAGTGTGTTACACAGCACCCTCAGTGCAGTAACACAGGGGTGTCATAGTGACCCCCAAACATAGACTCTGTCTCCCAGGGCATGTAAAGTCATCATTGGCTTTACTAGTCTCAAATTGTGAACAGAACCAGTACAAACCATCATATTGTGGAAGTACTGGTAGGGGTAATTAGATTGCCCCTGGGTCTGTTTTCCAAGGGGGCACTGTCCAGTCCCCCCTTGTCGAGTTTCTGGCTGGTGGCAGTGGTTACCATGCAAAATATTCCACCAGAATATTTCCTATGTGATTTTCCCATTCATTTTAAACGCACCACTTTTTTGGTGCAATGTTAAAGATACCGCCGGGTTATTTATTTAATATTTATTCCCCGGTTGGGTCTTTTTGCCAGGACTCGGTTTTAAAATGACGTTTGTGTTCACCTCTGTAACTCCAACCCAAGTCGAGCCCTTTGCTCCACTTTTGGCAGGCTTCTGCACAGAAGCCTCCAAAAGTGGCGCCACTCTGTCTGGGTCTACAGGATGTGTGGGAGGGGGGAATAGGCACCCTGGATGAGTTACCTCGGCAACTCAAGTCACACTCTTGTGTGATTGGCCCAGTGGTGAGCCGCCCGGCTCACCACTTAGCATGTTTGAGTGACAGCTAGGACTGATGAATGGGGGTTTTCTGCATAAAAGCAGGGCTTTGGGGACTGGAACTTCAGAAGTCGCCACAGGATCTAAAGAATCCGAAGAGGGAGAAGCTGAGCCGACCTGCAACAACGACACCACCGGTGGAGCCCTGCTGAACCGAACTCACCACTTCCCAACGACAGAGAAGATCTTCTTCCAGGAGAGTCTTCTTCCTTTGAGCTGGTGGGGTTAACCAGTTTGCCCTTTTTTCACCTTCCTGGATCGTTCCATGGTCGAATCGCCTGTGCCCAGCACCCCGGCGGCTGGATAGCCACGCTTCACCACTACCGCAAATAAAAGGGTAGTACCTTTTAACCGGGAAACTCCGTGGCTGGTTTCTTCCCTGGCATTGCAACGACCTCCAGCTTTCCTCCATGTCGAGATCTTCTCTTCCCGTGGACGAAGCACCGACTTGCACCCGCTGCCAGGAACAACTGCCCCCGCTGGAGCTTTCTCACCATTTCAGGTACTGTGTCCCACCTGGTCCCCCTTGCAACAGACGGTCCAAGGTGTCCCGTAAATCCTTGACTCTCTATCCTCGGGTGACCTCGGACCTGTTAACTAACTTTTCTGAACTGATCTAACTCCTTTTTGAACTATCTGCAAAGACTTTTAAAGTGTACTTCAACTGTGTGATCTTGGGCACATTCCGCCTTGCTCTCTCCAAGAGTGGGCCTGGCCTATGAACTTTTTGCTCTACAGTAGACCCTGCCTTTCTTGACTTGCTGTGGTTCTTTAAAAGTGTTGGTATTGTGTGTTTTCCTATTTCTGCCTTTTCTCCCCCTTTTTTGTTGATAATAAGTGGTGTTCTTTTCCTAAGACTTGTCGAATAATTAATCAGGGAGGTGTATATATTTCTAGTGACTGTGTTTGAACTTGCTTGACATCTTAGTGCCAGTGTATTTTTACAAGTGTGTTTTTTAAATAAATAATTATATACTTTTATGCCAAAGCTCTGGTCAGTGTTTGCTTGTGCTACTGTATTTTGGTACCTAATGTGTATACTCTACATACTACCTAACTCTTCTTGAGAGAAGTCTGGCTGCTCAGCCACAGCTACCAGGTAAATCTGGGGGGTACAGACTGCTACCAACTGGGTTTACTGCTAACAACTGTAGTCTTAAACTGTTTGCAGTGGTCCCGAAGGGAACAGCACAGGTTTCTGCCTAACACTCCATGGAACAGCTTGTCCTGGGACTGATGCGTTACGTTTTCCCGCCTGTTTGGTGGAGATTTGTTGGCGAGCTGTTGCTGCTGCTGCTGCTGTCGCTTTCTAGGCTTTTGCTTGTTGCATGCTTCCATTCTCGTGTGAAGTGGCCTATCTTCTGGTAATTCGCGCACGTCTTTGCTCTAACTGGGCAGTCTCTTGTCTGTGACGTCCTGGATATTCTTTGGTCCTCCACACCCAGCGTGTTGATCAGTAGGGCTGTTTTCTTGCCGAAACCCTTGGACTTCCACGTTCGCTTAGGATCTGGCTTGTCCATTGCTGCCAGAGGATCGTTGGTATAGTGCGACGTGGCAGGAATGTAGGTGGAGCTGTCACCTGCTGTGGCATGTTGGTCAGGATGGAGTAACCGTGCGCGCTTGCCGTTCGTTTGTGCGCTTGATCCAAGTCTGATCAGGCACACCGCGTCATCAGCCCCGGCCTACTCGTCGCCACTGTGAAGAGGATGGTTACTTATAAATGAATTGCCACTCGAGATAGCTTTAAACAGCAGGTAATTTAATTACAAAGGAAGCAAGCACACGATGATCTATTAAACACAGGAGTGGAGCTGCCAGAGGCAGTTCCGTCACCCTTGGTGTCACGCCACCCTCTGTGCACGCTTTCAGTATGTTCCTCGTGCGTGATGGATGTTGCACAGGGCGTGGATTGTGGGAGTACTGGGAGTTAAAGGGGACACTATAACTGGCGATGGGCCCTCCTTTCTGTGTCAGCTTGCCATTGCAATTGGGGACACAACAGCTGGTGACAGGAGGGTGGGCCCCGTGTGCAATATCTGACTTAGCCCCTGCTGCTCCCAGCCCACCTCAACAGAAAGTCAAACATCGCCCACATATTTCTCCGTGAGTGCCCTCGGTTGGGGGAGAGATGGTCTATGTGTTTGGAGGCACAAGGGAAGTATTTCTGAGCCACGTGTGAGGAGGATTCACTGGTGTGGCCCATCACAGGTGACAATGACTAAGCAGCTCACCTCCACCTGCAAGAATCCCCAGATATGACTGATTGGATCTTCAGAGACACACCAAAGAGGCCTATGAGTCCATGGACAATTTGCATATGCAAATATCGGCCCACGCCATTGAAGTTCCCTCCCCTGAATGCAGATGAACCGCCCGAGGTGTTGCATCACCACCGATAGTATGTGGGTGGTAGCGAGCATCGATCGAGCATCGATACCGGAGCATTCGTTACCATTTTTCCAGATCACAAGTTCTCAATGTTATCTCCACTAATGCTCCGGTCACCTACTAATGTCAAAACCTTTCCTTTTGGCTGTCCTACACCCATTCCTTTATGAGTGGTT
The DNA here is from genome assembly GCF_040938575.1 of Ambystoma mexicanum. Lineage (NCBI taxonomy): Eukaryota > Metazoa > Chordata > Amphibia > Caudata > Ambystomatidae > Ambystoma > Ambystoma mexicanum. The sequence continues at coordinate 248,966,271 of NC_090926.1, read as the reverse complement.
TTCAGGCTGATGCTGCAATATCGACGCTAATCCACATGCCAGAGAGTATTTGGGGTGTTGTCAGGCAGAAAGGTGCCCTTGAGCTGCCAAGCGGCTAAACATTTAGATTTAGAAGTTTAGAATCTTCTCCACGCACAGCAACTTTAGAAGGTACGAAGTCAGGTTGGAAAGCGTTAGGTATGTGATCATATAAGGCAGTGTCATGGCAGACCCAAAAAAGTCACAGCTATCAAGACTGAAGCCATTCCTCAGATGCTGTCTGAAGTGCAGCGTTTCCTAAACATAGCCAATTTATGTGGTCTGAGTGTCATAACCCAACTGGTAACTCCCAGACAACCATCTCCTCATGGCAGTCGAAGAGCATTACAGTTACCTGGAAATGAAGACCATCAACACCCAGAATGCCCAAGGATTCCGCCCTAAGCTCAATAAAACAATAGCAAATGGTAACTTTGGAACAGCACGTAAGGCTGACAATGCGTCGTCATTCCAAAGCAGTGAATTCAGAGAACATTTGAGAAGCTCAGCATCTAGTTTTCCAAATCACACAATGATCGCCACAAGCCAATGATGACGACCAGGTGCAACACAGAAGGAGATGCAACAATGTTCTGGTAAGCACACAGAGACGAGCAAAGAGAAAAGGCTTCCACCTCAAAGACCAGGTATTAGTCCAGAACCATCATCCCCATTGGAAATCCAACATGTTTTTTGGAAGCGGGCCAATGACAGGCACTTGCGCCAAAGGTGCCATGTTTACAGCTGAAAACACTCAATGGTCTGAGACATGAAACAGCTCCTTCTTCAAAAAAAATCAGAGGGGTGTGAGGAATTCAACTACCATCACGGTGGGTATGTTTTCCCAGGGCTTTTTTGAACATTTAAATGAAATTGAATGATGATAGATCAACCTCCGAAAAATGTGTGGGGCTAACATGCACACATTTTGTACAACTTTTGCTATGCTGACTGCACAACATATGCATAGACCTGTGTACTCTGGGTGGGCACATAGGAGTACACAATGCATCTCCAGAATGGGAAGGACCAAACCTTCCCCCTGCCATGGCCAACCTAATTGACTAACAAAGGCTCCATGGATCCACCCTGCCCTTTTGTTCGGCCCTGTAGGTGGTGGCAGCAATTTGCATACTAATCAAAAGTAATTCAAACATGCCCACATGGGACCTGGCTTCAGATGCTAACAAAGGAGATAGGAAACCTCAACAACCTTTCATATGCAACTGTGTCAACCTAATGCCGGCTCCCGCCCTCAGTATCGATTGACAGTGAAATGTCAAGTCTGGGACTGCGTGTTTACAGTAGTCATCCCTGCAGAACGTTTGATTAAGGTTTGATGAAGCCAGAAATTCTGGTCTCTCCGTAGCTTCAAGGGAGACTTGCCACTTTAATCAGGAACCACAGAGAGCTCCATTAACGAGAGGGACTCTTTCATCCACAACAGACAGGAAGATGGGTGGGGCTTGTTATTACATATTTTCACCCCTTTATCTTTTCTGTTGCAAAGCACTCTGGTTATGACCTCACACATACAGGAGATTGTTGGTGGGGTCCCATGATTGGTTGATTAAGGTAGGCGTAGCCTACACCAATCCCTGTGGTCCATTTGGCTTTAAAAGAGGGTTGATAATCTGAAGGCTTCATCAGAAACAGAAGGAAGAACTCATCATTGGACCCTGGCTAAAGGTACAGTCTGCCTTATATCTTTCGCCAGTGAAGGAAGGCCAAGACCTCCAAGAGGGAAGCACAATCCCTCCCTTGACCATCTCTCAGGCAACATAGGGAGATACCAAATCCAGAGGCCCCTCCAGCAGCTCCAGAACCAGTACCCAGCCAGCACACAACGTGCCCTGCTAGTCTCTGCAGCAAGCTTCTAAGGTGGGAAGTGCCAGAGAGTCTCTGAACCCGAAACCAAGGACAAGGCAGCTGCCTGCAACACACTCCCCAGCTTTGGGCCGTCCACCTTAAAAGGCGACACAAGCCCAGTGAAGAAGTGCATCAACACGTATCTACTGACATCCGCCTTAAAGGACACTTTCAAGCCAGTCGAGTTCCTTGAGCTGCAACCGACTGCAACACTGACTGTTATCAAAGCCGCAGTCACTTAAAGACATCTGAGACGTTACGACCAGTGCTTCAGAACCACCGACCAGCACTAAGACGATTCCATGTAGGCCAGCCAGCAGCCGTTCGTCCAGCTTCGCTTGCTGAACCGTTTTGCCGCCTTATACCCGCAACTGACTCCCATCTCAAACTATGTCACAGAAACCTGCAAAATGCTCTGAAGCTGACTCGACCCAGGCGAGCAGCAAGAACACCTGCAGCACAAAGTACATTGTGTTTCTGCCACCCTGGCCCTTCCCAGAAGGCTCTGAGAGACATTTTTAGAACCATTACTCCCTTTGTGCTGAAGCCAAGTAACCTTAAACTATTGTGGCTATTAACCATACTGACTACCCTCCTTGTCAGTATCCAGAGTGCATCCTTTTTCCTTCTTTGAAACTGTTTGTCCTCTGTATTCCTTTACAGGGTGGGTTATATTTCGTAGTGTTGCTAGAACTGTCTGTCGTCCTACTTTTTTATACGACCTTGCCTGGACAGTCCCTTTTATCATTGGGTAATAATTGTATTTTTGCTGTGTTGCAACTAACCACTGATCCACAATCTTCCGGAGATAAGCCTGTCGTTCCGTCCACGTTACCTAAATTGGACAAGGTGGTTTAAAATGTGTTTTTATTCTAATATGTTCAGATCCCTGGACCACTGGTACCCTGGAAGTTGATTTGCCATAAGCGGAGTCATGGGTGGAAACCAAAAAACATTTCAGTGGCAGGGCACTTGCTTTGGGAAGCAGAAACATGCTGAAAGAACTCATTAAACCAGTTCCAGTCTCCCCGACCCCTTTTAAGGTGAAACAAGGAATTCCAGAGCATGCCTCAGACTGCGAAAAGACCGACACTGTGGTTCCTCTGTCCCATAGACTAAAACATAACAATGAGTTAACCGTTGGAAGGGGTGTACTTTGGAGGTCTGCCACAGAAATGTGTTCTCTCCCAGGCCCTTTTGAGTGCAGGGATGCTAGCATGCGTGCACAGGGACTGGCAGGTTATGTAACTGCCCACTAGACAGGCACCCGGGACAGACTCCCACACTCAAGGGGGAGATGTAAGTTGGGTAGAGAATGCACATTGTCTCTGTGTCCTGCTTTCTGTGTATAATCCCTGTGCCGCAGGAGACGCAACATGGCCTACCTTTTCCATTTCCTTGCAACTCTGCTTTCTAAATCATTTTTCTTCCGTTGTTAGCAGTTTATAACTGTGCATTCCACTACAATCCGAATGCCAGCAGCGAGGATGTCTATCATGTAAAAGATGCTGTGGTAATTGGGCGCCCCACGTACACAGAGTGACAACCGTTTTGTGTAGAAAAGAACACGCATATTAAATTGTCATTGGGTAGTCCCAGGATGTCACAAAGGTTCAGTTTTAATTAATTTTATATAGTACTTATAGCTTGTGTTCATGTATGCGTCTAAGCATTTCCAATTTTGTAACGACACAGAAGAACAAAGAATTAAGCTACCGGGAAATAAAAGAACTTTCCCAGGCTCACAAAATGTGGCCACATAGGAAAGCCTCGAAGTAGAGTGCGCTTTCCTGAGTTCATCTAAGTAGCCTACCTGAGGGATGGTCTGGGTAGTCCCTTGTTCAGTATACTCTATAGTATACTGGCCGTCCAACCATCCCAGATTTTGTAAGAGGTTACCAGATTGCATCCTCTGACGACAGACTTTTCTCCCAGACACTAGTCACTGCAATCACTGCATCCGGATCCACAGCCCCCACCCCCACCCCAACACCAGAATGATTGTGCAGCAGTAGGAGCTGGAGAAGTGCAACCGACCATTGTGAGCCAGGTGCAGGGTAATTATAAGTCAGAAGACCCGATGAAGAATAAGCTCAAGAAAGTCCCTAGAGGCAGAGGAGACCATCATATTTGATTTAATATCTAAGCAATATGCCCCGAGCGGCGGGGGCATTACCGACTCAGGCCCGTAGTTATAGGCCCGAGCAAAGCGAGGGCTTTAACGAAGGCCCCGGGGCATTATCAGAGTCGGTAATGCCCCCGCCGCGAGGGGCATATAGCTATTAGTACCCCGGCCCGCAAAAACTGCATCAAAGAAAATGGCCGCCATGGAAAGGGAAAACGGGGTCCGTTTCCCCTTTCCATGGCAGGCATCGGGAGCAGACGCACTGGAAATAGAAGCGTTTCCAGCGCGTCTGCTGCCGAAAAAAAAAGAAGGTAAGTGCGGTTGGGAGGGCGGAAGGGAGGGCAAGGGAAGAAAAAAAAAACCTACCTGGGTCCCCGGCAGGGGATGGGGGGATGATAGAAGCCTCCACACAGCTGGAGGCTTCTATCATCCCCCGCCGGGGACCAAAGGATAGAAGGTAAGTGGGGTAGGGAGGGCAGGGACTGCAGGGAGGTGGGAGGAGGGAGGGCCCCGGGGCGAAGGCAGCCTCTCAGCCGTGGGGAGGCTCGGAGCGGGGGATGGCCCGGGGACAAAGGCAGTGGAATCCCGACAGAGGGATTCCCGGCCTGGTAATGACTCGGAGAGGGCCAATTAGAATGGCTCTTTCATTCTGATTGCGCCCTCGCCCGGTACTAATAGCTAAAACCTTCATAAGTGCAGGGTGAATTAAAATCCAATTGCGGTCCTCTCACACGTGACCTATAATCGAAGAACACTGTCTATTCACTAGCAAGAAACACAGATAGGGTACCTGCCACACTCTTTACACATATTCCCAGACACAATACATCGCACAAGGTTAACTACAAAGGCGATCACCTTGGCTCATTGCATAGAAGATGAGGGACAGTGTTTTCTTGAATTGAATACAGTCAGACTGTGGACCTCTCTCCCCTCACTTCCATTTGGCTCATATCTTGATGAACTGTCAGTTGTCCAAGGTTGGTCAGGTTAAAGCCAAATAATTGAAACTCTTGATGACAACCCGCCCATTACATATTGCTTCAACCAATAAACTATTGTAATAATGATGTATTTTTGCTGTTATCAATTTGGAGGTGGTCCTAGGAGGAGCCATCAGTTAAGCATTCTCCAATTAGAAGTGTAACCCATATAGAAAGTGCACTAGTCAATTCCACTAACCAGTGCCCTTACTCATACAATAGGTTTTGTGTTAAGATGTTGCCACTCTGATGTGCTTTTTATGTAAAACATGTTGTTTTGTATGAAAGCCCTGATAGCTGCGACCCTGTGGATTGTATGCTGTCCCCGCTTTATTTTGTGCATTAATGAACCTGGGTTTTACCTTTCACTTTGACTGTTTTTGTTATTGAGTCTAAAGTTTTCTGGCTACTCTTTCTCTGCGTAAAAGAGGCCTGTAATGGGCCTGTAGTTATCCAGGTCCTCCAGGCTGACTGGGGACTTAGAATGAACCCTCATTTAGAGATGCATTCATGATGACGAGAAGCACTTTGAACGCTGGGCGGATGAACTGTTTGATAAGGGGACATGGCAACATTGTCCATGTAAGTGGTGCCTTTGAGAGAAGCAAGTGTATAATCTGAGAGATACTTGGGGGAGAGCTCACCAAGGGATAATATACAGAAACTACTGCATATACGTTTGAAGGAGAAATCATCGACCACTCCTAAAATTGCCTTAACCCTAGATGCTGATAAATCATTTGACAAGATTGAATGTATATATTTATTTAAAATGGTGTCTAAATGTGATCCTTTCATAAATAAGATATGCCTTTTTTATCTTACCCCATCTTCCAGAGTGATTTGCATGGGTACATGTCTAACCTCTTTCATATACGATGACGGGCAAGATAGGGTTGTCCTCTATCCATGTTATTATGTTTATTGCCATTTGCACCACTATCTATTGCAACCTGTAATAATATAGAAATTGTGGGCATACAAATGCCAATTGGCATACAATAGATCATACTGTATGCAGATGATTAAAGGCTAACTTTGTCTAAATGCAAACCATCTCTACAATCTCAAAAAGCAGTAGTGGGAACAATAGAATACTTTTCTCGATGTTCTGGATATTAAAACAATTGGCTTAAGCACATGGCCCTTCCTATATCTACATTCACAACACCAGATGATATATACGGCTATCTGTGAATTTTACTAACAATTCTTACTGATATGTTCTCCAACAATATAAATCCACTGTGGGAGTTGATATTCATGGACCTGCATAGATGGAAAAAATGAACTTCTTTTTGTGGGGTGAGGCAGAATTTTTAGAATGTTGGTCTTCCATAAATTCAATCATATTTATTTTTAACATCTCTCTGGCCAAGTCTGGCATTCCTCAAAAACATACAAAGTTATTCATAGAATTTATATGGGGTAATTCTAATGCAAGAGAAAACATTCATAGAGTATACTCAAGTTCCCTCGCATGGTGTTTGAAGCTCCATTTTGTGGTCCCTGATATCTGAATTACTTCTATGATGAACATATTCTTGAATTTTGACCAGGGTCCAGACTTGCTGTTACTTGAAAAATATATGCTTAATCCATCCACAGTTGAGTAGCTTTCCTATGGAAATATTGTTGCAAATACATCCAATGCTAACCTCCTCACTTAAGAGGTGGATCAGACTGCACAAACTGTAATGTAAGGACCCTTCATTCCATCAAAAAACCCTATATGTGATAACAGGAATCTGAAAATAGCTGGGAATATATTTAGATGGCAGATATGGGCCAACAGTGATATAAATAAGACACAAGATGTTTGGCAGAACAATGAGATGATTCTATTTGAAACTTTGGAGCAAAGGTTCAAACTTAAGCAATATACGTTGACGTGGGAGGGCATTGCCAATCAGGTAATGGCCCTAGCCAGAGTTACAGGCCCAAGCAAATAGAGATTGGGTGTGTGTGGATGGGGGTTTGGGAAGGCTTATCTTTTGCCCACTGGGAAGACGGAGGCCTCCTGCTGCTGAGGAGGCTCAGAGCGCCAGCAGTACCACGAGATATAGCCTGCATTCCTTTGCAGCTGCGGTGCAGGTGTAAGTGGATCTAGGCCACCTGGCCTAAGCCCCGCCCACCTGGTGCCTTCCTGGTTGCAGCTCCTTTTCACCACTTAGCAAGCCCCGCCCACCTGGTGCCTTCCTGCTTGCCGCTCTTTTCCCTACTTAAGGAGCCCTCCAGCCTCTTTTCCTTTGCAGCTGGGGAGCAGGTGTAAGTGGATCTAGGTCACCTGGCCTAAGCACCACCCACATTCTTAGCCCTACCTCTTCCTTCCTGCTCTTAACTCTTGGATCAAGGGCGTCTCTCGCTTGGGTGTCCAAAGTGAAGGGCAATCAAAGAAAAGGGCAATTCCTGTTTGGACTTGTTCGGACCAGGAGGATCCAGGGTCCGACCCCCTGCTAAGACAGCAGGTAAGCATGCACCAACATGTGTTTACAACCTCTGTCCCCACAGGCCTTCCCCACCCTCTCTGGTCCCCCGTGTTGTTCCCTTGTGCCCCCACCCCCTTCCTGCACACAGGAGTCTGTCCTGATACATTCTGGTTTCACCATGACCATCTTGTGGCCAATGCTGTATTTTACTTTTATGGACTTCATTGAAATTCACGGTGCGTCACCCTTTCTCAACTCTCATGCTGGACTTCCTTTGCATCTTGTACTCATGGTGGCCCTGAATCATACTGTTTTCATCTTCATCTTGTATCCTGGCTTGCAACATTATGTGTTACTACTGACTTCGGCAATTGTATTTGTGCTCCCCTCTTGCTTCTCCTCTCTTTTTTGACTGCTTACTCTCTGTTCTCTCCTCCCCTCCCCTCTCTGATTTCCTATCTCCTCCCCTCCTCCCTTACTTTCTTCTATGCACTTACTCTATCAGAATTGTCCCTGGACTTAGTATGATAGCAACCTCGTCTGTCGCTCCCCACCCCCTTGCTGTCCCCCCCTCCCTCCAGCACTATCTGAAACTTTGTCAGGCCTAGTACGATAGTCACTTGTTGTGTTCCTCCCCTCCCTTTCTGCACTCCTCTCCCTCACCTTTTGTTTTCCTCCGACTCTACCAGAAATGTTGTCAGGCCTCGTACGGTAGTCGCCTGTCTGTTTCCATTTCCTTCCCACACTCCCGCTCCCTTCCTTATCTATGTATTAGCACTTGCCCTATCTGAAATGTCGTCAGGCCGAGTACGATAGTTAATTTCACATACTTACTGTTCATGGCCTGTAAGTATGTCATTGTATTCTCCCTTGTTCCTTCCCTTGCCTTGAAGCGCTTTGAAACACATTGTGTATAGGCGCTATAGAAATAAACTATTATATCATATAATATCATTCCAAGCTTTGTGATTGGCTGGGAGGCCCCTTGACTCCCCCTGTCAGGTGCTAATAGCTGATTCACAACATTGGTAAGACTTACAATTTCAAGAATGTATAGAGAAAACGATGAACTTGACTAAGGGCCTGATTCACAGAGCGTTTTCCTATGGGATTGCCCCATTATAAAATGCTTCTGTGAAACAGGCCCTAAATTGGGTGGCGTGTCCTTACTGATACCAAGATATTTAGCTTTGTGGAAAGGAGGTAAACAATTTGCAGTTGTTGGGGAGGACGCAAAGTCTTCCCACACCCTTAGGCGATACCAAATAAGGCACAAATGACAGAAGACACATTCGGGGAGCAGGGGGAAGGAGGGGGCACACAAAGGGGGGTGAACGATCACTGTGATGCATGTATTAGGAGCTATACACAAATGCAAACCCCATCTTAGACAAATGGCAGCCATCCTAGAATGTAGGCCCAAGCACGGCAACTAGTGTTAGGTGCTTCAATATTGGGTCCCTCGCATGAGCGCAAACAACATCCTCGCCCGGCCCGTCCCACACAGCCCATGAAATCCTCAATTATTCCAAAGAATTACAGGCCCGCGCTGTCACAAGGGTCTGCTATGTCCTCTTCCTCAAAGGAGGACTCCGTCTCAACTCCCACAGTGCCACCGTATAGGTGGGGCGGTGGACGATCCTCCGTGACCGTCAAAGAGGTGAAAAAGCCAATGGCATAAAAAACCCCTATGAGAATTCCACAGGCTGGAGCAGAGCGTTCTTAGGTCCACGGAAAGGCAGGAAGATGCAAGACGTGATAGAAGGCAATCCAGAGGCTAGCAAGGATTCAGTACACAGGTGAGCAAAATGATGCAGTTCGAACGACAGAGGTAGTCCAGAGGCAAACAAGGGTCCGGTACACAGGTAAGCAAAAAGATGCAGTTCACATGGCAGAGGCAGTCCAAAGGAAAAACAGGGGTTCGATACACAGGTGAGCAGAAGATGCAATACGAATAGCAGAGGCAGTCCAAATGCAGGCAGGGGTCCGGTACACAGGCGGGCCAAAAGAGAAAGTAAGAGGAGGGAAAGGAAAGAGCCAGGAGGAGGAAACTCGAAGAGCAAAAGGGCAGCAAGGAAACGGATGAGAAGTCCGAAATGGAACAAAAGGAAAAAACAGAGCGAGGAGGGGCAGGGAAGGAAAGAAAGGAGCGGACGGGCAGCAGGAATAAGCAGAACCCAAAGTGGAGAAATACAGAGGAAAAGGACCAGGAGGAAGCGGAGAACCGCACGGAAGAAAGCACACAAGCGCTGGCAACACAGGCGAAACCAAGGAAATGTTGCAACGCGTGCGTGAACTATAAGCAGCAGAATAAGTGCTACCGTTTACGTGCGCGAAGCAAAAGAACTAGACCCGCACAGGTCGTACGGGGAGACGTGAAGGAACATTCAATGGCGGACCGCCGCGCCAGCGATTCCAAACCCGCCATCTCCCCCAAGGCGTGACACGCGTACACAGGAAAGAATGTGCCCCGCAAGGTCACGAGAAGGGAGCAGCCCGTCTCTTGGCAGTACCATCCGGTGAGACATATAGCCAGGCCTCCTGCCCCCAACAATCCCAACATGAGCAACACAGCTTTGCAATGCTTTCATCCTGAGACCCCTGCATGCTACAGCACCAATCAAACCCAGACCACCAACCATAAAACATTTACATCCCTCAATCGATCACTAAGATCAGAAGGCAAGGCTATTGAGTTTTCGGAAATGGTCCACTGATTTGTGCAGCGAGGTGCAGGGTAGCAACTAAAGTATAGCCCAAAACTAAGGTGGAGGACCTTGGCAGTTGCTGAGCTGCGTAGGAATGAGTGAAGCATGTGAGTTATTTTACAGCCCATGGATATATCTTCCAGGTGTTTGCAAGAATGATAAGGCAACATTGCATAACAGAGTAGCCAATTAATTGTTAGACCATCCTCACCACGGATGACCAGCCCAGCAGCATGTGGACAGAGATGGACAGATGAAGATGGACCAATGGCCTGGTATCCCATATGGAGTAGACCCTATATGTATAGTGCCCATCCAATTGGGATGGTAGAATTGTACTGTATAGAATGACATAATGAGTGACACCATCTGTAGTTATAAGGTACCACACGTGCTCCCATATCTCAGAGCGTTCTCGTGCCGCAGAGTCCTTTGCTGATATTTTTTCTGTTTGTGGAAATAAACACTTGTTACCGATGCAAGCGCATCTTTGGCCTTCTTCCCTAGCAGGTTGTATTTTTTCTGGTGTGAGCGTATAGGGGTGTGCCTTCATCTGGTGGACTCAACATGATCTCAGTGCCCCCTGTGGCTGCAGAGACTTCCAGGCAGCTTCTCTGGAGTGGGCGCACCCACCTACAGTGACTACTCCCCAAAACATTTAATATCGAGTGGTTTACAGGAGCCGTTTTTGCAGAATTCCTGTCTGCTCCTTGAAGCGGGACGCGGCTCCGGTGCGAGTGCGAGCCAGTGTTGGAACCCCATGATGGAGGTGTTTGGGAGAACATGCGCATGTGAGTATACTCATGCAAATAGTAACAAGTGGGGAAGGGTAAATGGGAAAGTATGGAAAGTTGTGAGCAAGTGGAGTACTAAGTATTGGTGAAGTGTGGTCGTGCTCTGTGTGGGTTTTCTTCTTATTATTGTGTGTGGGTTTTTATTTTCATTGAATTTTTAAGGAGAATATTATGGCAAGGAGTGTTAAGGAGCCTCCCCGAGTGAGGGTAGAAGGTGATACAACTTATATTGTGTAATGGAGGAAAAAGGGATTACATAGGAGCCCTGCATAATTAGTGGGCTCGAGAACAGTAGTGGTTGTTGTTTTAGCTTATTATTTTAGTTTATTGTGTTTATGTTTTTATTGTGTAGGGTGGAGGCCTAAGGAGGGGCATTTTGTAAATAGTGGTGTGTGTCGAGTGAGTGAGGTGTAAGAGCGGGTGTATTTGAAGGGGAGGGGAGGGAAGAGAAAGTAACATGGGCTGACGGGGAGGAGGAAACGACAGTTTGTTCTTTTGCCTGTGACTTTTTACAGCATGCGCAGCGCACAATTAGATGTGCATAGAAGCTTTAGAGTGCATGTCCCGCTGAAATGGGAGGGGAAACACCTTTAGACTATATGTACAAGGCCCTGTCCTTGTACCGGAAAAGATTGAGAAGTATCACAAACAATGGCTGTCCGAAATACGAGGGGGGATGTCTAACTCTTGGCAAGAATAGGGCACCCATAATAAGGAAATTCTGGAGCATATGACAATATTCCTATCAGCAAAATATATGGGTAAACAGCTGTAGAAGAGAAATTCCAGACTTATGGAAGATAATTGATGACGTAGAAGAGACCAATAAGGGAGGGGCATGGCACGCAGGCGAAAGTGGACCGGAACTGAACACAAGGGGTTATACGCAATAGCAGCACTCCTGGTGACAGGATATAGCAACCCGACCTATGTATCCAGGCATGCAACTGTCCCTCCACTCTCATACACACCTGTTGCAGCAACCGCCCGCCGCAGGACTGTGCAGGACAAAAGGAACTAGAAGAGGTGCTGAATCAGCAGAGCAAGAGCGATTGAGGGCAGTGCAGAGTGAAACAAAGTAGAAGGGATTAGAGGAATGGAGAGCAGGAGACTTTTTGTTCAGAGTGGACAGTACGGCAATAAAGGATGTGCTTATCGAAAGAAAGAGAGTGGGCGGGCAGCCCTTGCTGGCCGCAAAGTGGTCAGAAGAAGGACATGGGCAGTAGGGAGGGAGACAGCAGTACCCCACCCGGAAGTGGTAACAAGGAGGTCAGCAGCAAGGAAGCGGTGGGTTTAGGAGAAGTTGAGGGGGCTTTGGAGGAATGGGGCCAAGGGTAGTGTGCACCGGTCCGTCCCAGTGTTGGAATTGCCGGAAGTAGCAACACCTCTCACGGTAATGCGGAAGCAGACAAAGGGCTGATATAACATGTACAACACTTACCATCCACCACCCCAGAGCGCTCCACAAATGCCAACACAGAGGATGACCTCTATCCCCTAGGCTATACACAAGCATATACGCAAGCACCGCAGATACAGCACCAACAGCAACAGCATCCTCAACAGCCTATGCCCCAGCAAGGAAGCAGCAATATGCACACACCAAACAAGGTCTCGAATGGCACCATTGTACCATATGGGGGGTAAGGGTGATGGGTACCAACCCATTCACCTTCCCGGGGGTCAACACCTATCCAGAGTAGGACAGCCCAAAGGGAGCGCATGCATGACCAGTCCTATCTATGACAGTTCACTCTGATTAGGAACCCTTGGTGGGCGCAGAGATAGAAAACAAACACTTCATTTTTATGGTTGACTCAGGTGCCACAAAATCATACATCAGTGAGGGGGATTTCCCGCTCTCGGGCAAAACTCTTGACACACAGGGCTTCTCTGGGACTGTCTCCATGGTTCCATACATTAAAGAGATTGACATCAAAATAGGGGGGAAGGTGGTGCAGGCCCCCCTACTATAGTCCAAACGTTTGCCAGTTAACTTGTTGGGCAGAGACCTATTAAGCAAGCTTAACATGACGATTTCTTTCACTGACATTGGCATAGTGTGTGCTACAACAGGGATGAGGTGGTGGTCCGGGGAATTCCCATTCACACAGACATCTTTGTGTATGGAACAACTGTGTTTGTGGATGCGGTGCCTCAAATTGGAATAGGTTGTTGGCGAGTGCCCTCAGATTTCATTGTTTGCCCTGTTGGGTAGCCTGCATTGGCAGCAGGTACAATATTGTCCCTAGATTTACAAGGATTGGTGGTCTCAGCAAAAATGATTGTAGTGCTACGGACTGACCAACATGGGTGCGTGTGGCACACAGTACTATGCATTGACCCTAAGATATCTCTGAAGGAGTTCACAGTTGCAGAATTGTTTGAGGACAAACCAGGGGATGGAGAAATTGTGCTGGAAATATATATCCTTTGTGGGATATGATATGATATTGATATGATATTTTATTTGTATCGCGCATGTACACAAGTGTTTATACTTGTGCAGTATAGGAAGGTCCAGTGTTCCATAATGACCCTTACAGCCCCACCCCCGTTTCTTGACACAGACTTAGAGCAGGTGCCCCAGAGACTGTGGACGACTAACCCCCATGACATAGGGCTCCTGCAGGGAGTGGCCCCAGTGCGCATTACACTAAAACCATGTGGGGTACTACCAGAAGTGAAACAATACCCACTATCTTCCGGGTGTTTGCAAGAATGATATGGCAACATTGCATAACAGAGTAACCAATTAATTGTTAGACCAACCTCACCACGGATGACGAGCCCAGCAGCACCCAGGTGGAGGGAGATGGACAGATGAAGATGGACCAATGGCCTGGCTTCCCATATGGAGCATACCCTATCCCCATCCACATGGGATGGTAGAATTGTACTGTATAGAATGACGTAATGAGTGACACAGGGCCTCATTACGAGTCCGGCGGTAACCAGGCTGTAAAACCGCCTGGTTACCACCAGACTTGTAGTGCCATTCCGCCTCCATGATTCCCGGAATTACCGGGGCATCACAGCCTGCAGGCGGGCGGTGTTAAACCCGCCAGGTCACACCTGGCGGGTTTGACACCTCCGCCTGCAGGAGTTGTGATCACCCGGCATGGAAACAACGGTGACGGCGGGTTTACCGCCACCGTTGTTTCCATACCGGGTCAGTTGTGATGAGGCCACTGTCTGTAGTTATAAGGTACTACACGTGCCCCCAGATCTCAGAGCGTACTCGCGCAGCGTCCTTTGTTGATATTTTTTCTGTTTGTGGAAATTATCACTTGTTACCTTTGCAAGTACAACTTGGGCCTTCTTCCCTAGCGGGTTGTATTCTTTCTGGTGTGAGTGTGCAGGGGCATGCCATCATTTTCACAACATGTGGGAGAAGGACTTTGACTATGTTCGATCTGATTTTAAGTGGAATAAAGTACTCCTCCATTCTACAAGTGCACTGGTAATGTATTAGCAAAATGTGCATAATTCAAAATATTGCAGGGTTGATTTTGGTCACCAATGATGTTACACAAAGCAGGTCCTAGACCTACGGACAGATGCTGGGGACGTAATAACCGGAAAACAGACACCATACATATCTTGCGGTCATGCTCACTCTTGCCAACTTTTGCGTCCAAAATTCTAGACCGTATTGATATGGTGGTGTCTAGTCAAAGGATCGAATCCAAAGGGTCGACAGGTCGAAGGATCGACACCAAAGTGTCGACAGGTCAAAGGATTGATTTTTTTTTTTTATTATATATATTTTTTTGGGTTTTCATTTAGGGAAAAAAAGTGGTTTTTAGCAAAAAAAAGTGTGGTTGGGGGTGAACCCACTCAAAAAAAAAAAAATGTGAAAAAATAAAAATATAAAATTCGATCCTTTGACCTGTCGACCCTTTGGGGTCGATCTTTTGACCTCTCGACCCTTTTACTGTCGATCCTTTGATCTACAACCGATATGGTCACGGGAGGTAAAGAAGAGAACCATGGGTGGTTATTCTCCATAATGAGTCAAACAAACCTAGTATGCACTCACACTGGAAAAGGAGGGTTGCAATATCGTTGTCCACTGCCAAACTATGTATTTTGAGACTCTGTAGACTCAGTAATTGCCTCACATATCAACAACGGTTGGACAATATTGCAAATATAGCCTCTTGAGAATTTGTACCTGCAGCCTCTGATATAATATATCCACACTTAATGGTGTCTGGGGCCAGTGGAGTAACTTTGCTGAAAAGTTTGAGGCCTGGGGGACATGATATCTAAATGAAAGAGGCCCCTGCCCAATGCGTGGGACAAAATGGTGAGCCACAAAAGTTGGGGGGACAAACACCCTTGTCCCCCCTAAACTTACACTCATGTCTGAGAGGACCTCTTGGAGGATGTACAAATATTTGCAGAGGTAAAGTCTGGATAAATTACTTTAATTTTCTGTCTCACATGTCTCTTGGGATTCATGTATTTGAGAATCTTCGTCTAGAAATGCATTTAAGCAGGATGTGTACTGGAATGCTTTAGCCAGTATAACATTGCCACAACGTACTAGACTTGACTACTGTTGGTGGATGTTATATTTAAAGTTATATTCTACTTTAGATTATACTTTAATCACTTATCAGTTTTAACGATGGCTAAATCCATGACTGTTGATGTTTTTAATTAATATAGGAAGGGATGGAATAATGAATGCGTTGCAATTGCCACAGTGTAATGTAACACGTCTACTCTTCCTATATTCTCTTCAAACCTTGGATAATGTTTGTCAATGCGGCCAAGCTCTTTGCTTTCCTACCTTTCTTTTACTGCAGAGATTCAGCAGTGTTCCATTAATAGCGTTGTACACATGTTAAAACATACAAACAAATTATGTTAAAAAAAAAAGACAAAAAAAGAAAGGTAGAGTTTAAAGGGTTAAACGATGGCAGATGGGTTGTTACGTTGACGGGAAAAGAGAAAAGAAAAGTGAGCAGGTGCGACTGGGAAGGAAAGTAAGGGAATAATGGAAGTTATAAGAAAGTCCAAATGGGAAACAGAAGACATGGCTGGGAGAAGCCAGCCGGGCAGACGAGAAGGTTAATCCACTGACGAAGGGGCGACTAGGAAAAGAGAGAAGGACAAATCTTGCATTGAAATAAGATGTGCAAATTGAAAAGCTAGATGGTAAAAAAAGGGCTTCATATATTTGTAAACAGACCTGCCTTAATCATCGAACGAACTGAGAGTCAGAGAGTTTTTGTGGAGAGCCCACCCGCAAGTCCACCTGCAGGTTGAGAGTCACGATCAAACATATGCAGCAGGTACACAGGTGCCAAATCCCTCTGACCAGGGCAGAAGGGGCACTGCCTCTGCTCTGCTCCTTACCAGCAGGGGCAGGAAGCACCTCAGGTTGCCCCCGTAGTGTCTTCGCTTTTCTGAATGTACAGTAAGACTGTAGGATGCAGTGTTGCAGGAGACAAGATACTCGTTCAGTTATTAGCACGTGACCGGAACTGCAATGTTGGCAATGCATAAATGCAGTGATACCGACCAGTATCAGGGGACACACAAGAAAGACGGCTTCCTCCCAGATCGGAATGATTGTTTGATTGCTCTCTCATTACCAGCTGTACTATGAGTCACGTGTTCAGTCTTCCTATATTTTATCACCATAACTAGCAGTACACGGCCGGTGTGCTCTCTCTCTTTCTCCCTGTAACTCTCTTTCTCCCTGTAGCTCTGTCTCCCTGTAGCTCTCTTTCTCTTTGCATCTCCCCCTCTCCCTCACTTTGTGTTGGCGTGAGCAAGGTTGCCAGGTGCACGTTTCCTCAAGCCCTGCCAGCTGTTGCTGAAAGCAGAGCGACCAGAGAAAAAACACAGATATCTTAAAATATGGCTTAAGAGGAGCTGTGCCTCTTTATGGTTAAAGGATGAATAGGAGCAGATGGGAACCCCCCCAGGTGGGGGTAGAACAAACAAATTGAGACATACATTTTCATCATGCGTGTCCTGTAGGAATGTTGCCATGACACCGAGAGCGCATTATACATACAGGGAGAGTTGAGGGAATTGTTGGAGTCCTCACAAGGCTGTAGGGTCTACACCTGATCATATGTTTCAACTATGTTTGTAAGTGTGTGTTTTTTGTGTACACACAGGATGACTCAAATGTAACACTAATAAACATATCCTAAGGTGATTCTTATGTCAAATAATATCTTGTTTAATTTACATGAAGAGTTGGAACAAATATTTATTTGTATTAATATATAATGTGCAGATATTCCTGTTGGAGATGAATGTAATGCCACTTTTGTATTATTCCAGGCATTGTCCAGTCCACCCAATTCACTAAAAGCCAGTGAAGATTGCCAACCAGAGGCCACGCCCCACCCTCTGTCTCTTCTGCACCTCCCCCAACAACACCCACCATCCCATTGCCTCCTTTACAGAGGCAGCCAGACTATCACTCGTTTTATTTCCTCCACTTTTACCACTGCACCTTGTATATATAAGAATAAGGAAAATGGCAGGTATTCCACGACCTAGTACCTGATTCATCGTGTGCAAGACCTTCTCCCAGAGTTCGTGTATCTTATAACAGCCCGCAGCATGCGAGGGAGAGCGCCTAATGCATGGTTACATCCTCAACACTCAGCATTGTTGGCCAGACCTCTCCTATGCATGTGGTCCGCGGTCCAGTAAACGCAGGTCAAAATGTTGTTTTATGTCGTCCTCACAGCCCAGTCTGGAGACATGAGCCATATTTTCCTGCTGCACTTCACCCTCTCCAGAATTCAGTTGATAGTGTCCCAATGTTATGCCTTTTTGAAGGTTACTGGTGAGGGACTTTTTTTGTTGACACCAAGCAATACCTCATGACCAATTTGAGTTGATATTAAGAGTTATTAGATATTTGAATTTTGAGGAGTCGTTGCGTCGATGTAATCTGCTACAGAGACATAGAGACCCTCTACTCCGTTTGTTAATAATAAGATTATTTGGATGAGCTTACAGATGTCGATGCGCCGCAGGACAAAGAAATGACATCCTCTTAGAATAAGATTTTAATTGCTTTTCTTTTTATTTGTGAAATTTAAACATTTTAGCCTTCATGGATTGCAGATTTCAAACATTGTAGCCTTTAGGATGACACGTGTTTCGGCAAATTTATATTTCCTTTTTCAAATCCAGGCTAGAGATGCATGTCACATAGGTGAGAAGCAAACATAAAACAAAAGAGAAAAGAAAAAATATATGTCTAAAACACATACTTGGTCATTCTTGATAGACAATGTCTATGTATAGCTATCATCTTAGTATTATGTGCAATTATTGTGCCATAAACATGGTGAAAAAAGTGAGTTGACATGGAGCCCAGTGGGTGGTTAGTTCCAAGTGGAGATGACAGCATATATTTTGGTGGAAAAGTTGGAGGGAGGACTGCGGGTAATGAATTAGTGTGAGATGAGATTAGTGTTAAAGATATTAGGTATAGGTAAAACAGGTTGAATGGATAGGTAAATATAGTAGTGGCATAAGCATGATGTGGGGTCTTACCTTTGGTCACTTGCGTGAATAACAGCATAATGCAATAGAAGGAGGCAAGTCATGGGTTTAATCCCACCTGTGTGGAAATTAAAAAACAAACCCAATTTGTGTTACTTGTTTGGCTAGGAGGATCAAAGGCACATAAGTATCATTACGAGGTACTAGATGTGGTTCCCTTTAATTAAGTGCTCAAAAATTGAACACCCGTTTCGTATTGGGAAAGCAGATGGGTAGCCATAATAGACATGACAGTGTAATAATGCCTTGCTTGAGAAAATTAGATACGTATTGATAATTTTATCAGCAAGGTATCATTTAATATGATTAACCGCAAAAAACATCAGAGAGGTAGTATTGTCTTCCTTACAGAAAAATTCAAAGGTATTCAATGGTGAAGCTTAAGTTCAAATATGTGCCAAATCGTATGAAAAAATATCGTCTCTACCGGATTGAACCTTTAAAATATAAACAGATGCAGACACGTATTTGGCTGAATCTTGCGGATCGTGTCGCCTGAACACAGTAAAAGGTTCTAAACAGAAAATGCAATGGAAAAAGCTTGCACGCACGTTGCGCAGCACGTGTTTTCATAACGGTGGGGTCAGGACAAGAAGGACCCCCCGTGTACGGGTAGGTGAAGGAAAGGTCTACCTCATGTGAATACGTCCTCCATGTGCCA
Organism: Ambystoma mexicanum; assembly: GCF_040938575.1. Lineage (NCBI taxonomy): Eukaryota > Metazoa > Chordata > Amphibia > Caudata > Ambystomatidae > Ambystoma > Ambystoma mexicanum. Next base: position 248,947,130 of record NC_090926.1, on the reverse strand, counting down.
AGTAGTCCGTGTTCAATGTGTCGGCCTGTAAGTGAGATACACAAATAAGTCCTTCCTTTGTGTTTTTCATGGCGGCCATGTTTTGGGCAATAAAAAGTATGCAGCCGTTCGTTTGAGTAAGAAAGAAGACCATTCAAAGATGAAAACTTACATTCAGTACGAGCAAGGCATAACCTTTACTTGAGCAGAATTATAAATGTGATATTATCATATTAAAGGAATATCTTGCAGTAGTACGTATTGCTTAATTAAGTGAGCACATGTACTTATAATTAAGTTTACATCTCCAGGTCTTTTGGATAGCAGAAGATGATACTACATGTATTGCATTGTGGTTAATATAGTTTGAATTTGGAGCATTAGCACAAGAAAAAAGAAAAGAAAGGAAAATGAAAAAGAAAACGAAGAGGAGAAAGAGTTGGCCAGGAAAATGTGAGTTAGGTGTGTGTCACAAGTATTAATAAATTAAAGTTTGTTTTCTATCTCAACGAAAAATGTCAGCATATTAAGCAGCCTCTTAGATATGTACTAATGTACTCCTAAATATAGATAAAAAGGGGAGAGAGTTTACATCAAAAACATGCATGCATGAGAGTACCAGTGCAAACAGTACCAGATAAAATAAAAGTCAACAAGTACATTTAGAGAAAAGGAACCATTTCATTATCAGAATTCAAGCCAAATTCTACAGATCTATATTGCCAAATTAGTCTTGCTTCATCTCTTCTGAGGTATAATTCCTGATTGCCACCTCTTTTGTTCCTCTGGATTCTTTGTAGACCAATACATTTAATTTCTTTTTTATTGTCCATTTCATGCATCGTTTGCCAGTGTTATGAGAGGGGCAGGTTGCTGTCTTGACTGCTTATTGATGAAAGGTGTTCTCTTTTACGTGTTCTTAGTTCCCATATTGTGGTGCCAATATAAATAAGTTGACATGTACATTGTATAGAGTAGACACCATATTTTGAGCGGCAGTTAATTTGTTGTTTAATTGCTGTCTTAATCCCATTTTTGTCTGTAAATGTGGTAGTCTCTGGTAGAGCATGCTTACACATAGTCCAAAAGCCGCATTTTCTGAAGCCTGTTGCTTGTTGTTGGAGCCAATTTGTTGTTATTTTTTCATCAAACTCTGGTAGTAGTGATGGACTGATACTCATTTTTGGAGTTTTAGCTTTTTTGAAAATCAAAGTTGGTGTGTCTCTAATGTTTTTGGGGATGTGAGGATCTGAATTAAGGAGATACCAGTTCCTTTTGAGTATTTTTCTGATAATTTTAGCATTTTCACAAAAAGTGGGGATAAATTGAACTGTGTCTTCCTGTTTAATTGGTTTAATTTTGGGGGTCAGGGTTGCTTGTCTGTTCATTTTTCTTGCTTTTAGTTTCGCATTCTTGATAGCCTTTTGTGGGTACCCTCTGGCAAGAAATCTGTTGAAGAGTAATTCACATTCAGATGCAATAACCGGTTTGTAAAGGCAACTAGTGGCAAAAAGAGTTGAGTTCACTTCAGTTTGTTTTCTGTAGGTTTTGGTTATTAATTTATCTCCTGAGACAAGAATGATGAGGTCTAGGAAGTTTATTTCTGAGTCACATGACATTCTAGAGAATTGTAAACCAAAGGTGTTATTGTTGACTTGTTCCAAAAAGGTATCAAGGTCAGTTTTGGTTCCATACCATATTAGAAATATGGCGTCTATATAACGAGTCCATTTAATTACATGATTTGTGAAGGCTGTTAGTTGATAAATAAACAGATCTTCGAACATTCCCATTACGAGATTAGCAAGGGCCGGTGCAAATTTGATGCCCATTGCAACACCACATGTTTGTTTGAAAAAGTTATTGTCAATGATGAAGATATTATTTTCCAGCGTAGTTAATAGCATTTCCTTTAACATGCAAATGTAGCTGAAATGTGATGCAGATTTGTCCTTGAAAATGTAGTCCATTTTTTGCAGTGCTAGGTTGTGTCCGATTGATTTATAAAGGGCTTTGACATCCCAGGTGGCCAACAAATAGTTTTCATTCCACTGTATTTCCGCCAGAATCTTTATAATTGAGGTTGTATCTTTTAGGTATGCTTTCACCTGATAGACCTTTGGTTTAAGTATGTGATCAATATACTCAGCAATAGGTTCAGTGGCCCATCCAATACCGCTTACAATTGGTCTACCCTTGAGAATCTTAAGAAAGGGTTTATGTACCTTTGGAAGAAAGTAGATGGTCGGTATGGTGGGTTTAGGTATGGATAAGTGCTGTTTTTTATCATCATTGATTAAACCTTGACAGTGCCATATATCTATTAGGTTCTTGATTTCTTGTATGATTCTTGGTGTGGGGCTACATGTAAGTTTCTCGTAGCAATTTGGGGTTGCAAGGTGGTTCTCGGCCATTTGTATATAGTCAGATCGATTCATGATGATAATATTTCCCCCCTTTTCTGCTTCCTTAATCAAAAGTTTTCTGTTTGTCTGAAGGTTCAATAGAGCGGTTCTTTCCTGGTTTGTGAGATATTTATGCGCTATTTCCATTTTTGTTGACCAGATTTCTGAAAGGATTGGCATAGATCATGGGAAACTGCTTTGTGGAAAGCATCAATCATATTGTCCAGTGCCAATTGAGGTGAACATTTTGATTTAGATTTAAGTTCTTTGGAAGTTAGGTTTGCAGACTGGATCCGTAGCTCATACATAGTTTCATGTATCGGGTAATCGGCTGGTTCTCCAATGGATCTCAAAAGATGGATGTTGCCCAATTCTTCTATAGTTACATCACTGTTGTCTGGTCTTTCAGTTGGTGTTTTTCTTTTTTGTACTTGAGTGGCAAAGAATTTTTTTAACTTCAACTTGTGAACACATTTGAATAAATCAATGTGTAGCTTGAATGGTTCACAGAAGGAGGTCGGGGCGAAGGACAAACCTCTCTTGAGAAGGCTTCTTTCGTCTGGAGTAAGATTGTGGTCGGATAGGTTCATGACCAAATTGTCTATTCCGATTTCTTGGCCGCCTCTCTCACTGCAGCTCTGGTTAGGCGTCGATAAGCGTCTAGATTGTCTGGATTTTCTGAGTCCTCCAGTTCCTCTTCTCCCTCTTTTCCGACAGGGAGTTGTGAAGTGTCTGGTGCTTTGGGTAGCTGAAAACATACCTGTTTCTGGGGTATGTTCCTGTTGCCTTTCTTATAGCGTCTAATTTGGTTCAACAACCCATGTCCCGTTTTCTTAGTAGTTCCTTGTGTAGTTTCTGTATTAGCCTCGTGTTCTTCTTTGGCTTCAGTACTAGCTGGCGATGTATTGGGAGTTGTCTCTTTGGATACTGGTTTTGTAAATTTACTGTATTTTTCCTGGAAAGTATATACTCGGTCCTCATTGTAGTCCTGATGGTCCCTATAGTATTTGCGCAGTTTTCTAAGTTTAATATCATCCTGATATTCCTTTAGGACTTCATACATTTTAAGAAAATGTTTCTCCTTGGTGACTTCAAGTGCTTTTGCTTCCTTGATTTCTTTTTTGAAAAGTTCAATTTGGTCTGTTGCTCTTTTATGTTCCCTTTCAGCGTGTTCAGTGAGGATTTGTATCATTTGTTTGGAACAATGATTTAGATTACTTTCCCAATTGTCTGCTAAATCCATATCTTCATCTTTATTAAAAACTGGAAAGATCAAGATGCGTAATCCTGTGGGTATCTGATCCTTGGACAGGTAATTCTTGATTGAGATTATCTCCCAATGCTTGTCAATTTCCCGGCAAGATGCTCTTTCCAGTTTAATAAATTTGTACCTCAAATCTTCCCGTTTGGGTGTAGATGAGGCGAATGCATGTGTATTGCTGCCCCGTGGGGAAAATAAATTATTGGCTTCTTGTTCGCGGTTTTCCAAATACTCTGCCATATGTGTTCAAGTTTTTTAGCGGGTCTGCGTAGTATATGATGTCAATGAATCAAGTAGGTTACTGGTGAGGGACTTTTTTGTTGACACCAAGCAACACCTCATGACCAATTTTGAGTTGATATTAAGAGTTATTAGATATTTGAATTTTGTGGAGTCGTTGCGTCGATGTAAGCTGCTACGGAGACATAGAGACCCTCTACTCCGTTTGTTAATAATAGTATTATTTGGATGAGTTTACAGATGTCGATGCACCACAGGACAAAGAAATGACATCCTCTTAGAATAAGATTTTAATTGTTTTTCTTTTTATTTGAGAAATGTAAACATTTTAGCCTTCATGGATTGCTGATTTTAAACATTGTAGCCTTTAGGATAACACGTGTTTCGGCAAATTTATATTGCCTTTTTCAAATCCAGGCTAGAGATGCATGTCACATAGGTGAGAAGCAAACATAAAACAAAAGAGAACAGAAAAAATATATGTTTAAAACACATACTTGGTCATTCTTGATAGACAATTTCTATGTATAACTATCATCTTAGTATTATGTGCAATTATTGTGCCATAAACATTTTGAAAAAAGTGAGTTGACATGGAGCCCAGTGGGTGGTTAGTTCCAAGTGGAGATGACAGTATATATTTTGGTGGAAAAGTTGGAGGGAGGACTGCGGGTAATGAATTAGTGTGAGATGAGATTAGTGTAAAAGAAATTAGGTATAGGTAAAACAGAATGGATAGGTAAATTGGTAGTGGCATAAGCATGATGCGGGGTCTTACCTTTGCTCACTTGCGTAAATAACAGCATAATGCAATAGAAGGAGGCAAGTCATGGTTTAATCCCACCTGCGTGGAAATTAAAAAACAAACCCAATTAGTGTTACTTGTTTGGCTAGGAGGATCAAAGGCACATAAGTATCATTACGAGGGACTAGATGTGGTTCCCTTTAATTAAGTGGTCAAAAATTGGACACCCATTTCGTACTGGGAAAGCAGATGGGTAGCCATAATAGACATGAGGGTGTAATAATGCCTTGCTTGAGCGAATTAGATACATATTGATAATTTTATCAGCAAGGTATCATTTAATATGATTAACCTCAAAAAACATCAGAGAGGTAGTATTGTCTACCTTACAGAAAAATTCAAAGGTATTCAATGGTGAAGCTTAAGTTTAAATATGTGCCAAATCGTACGGAAAAAAAATTTCTCTACCGGATTGAACCTTTAAAATATAAACAGATGCAGACACGTGTGTACGTTTGCTCATATTTGGCTGAATCTTGCAGATCGTGTCATCCGAACACAGTCAAATGTTCTAAACAGAAAATGCAATGGAAAAAGCATGCGTGCATGTTGCGCAGCACGTATTTTCTTAACAGTGGGGTCAGGACAAGCAGAACCCCCCCGTGTACGGGTAGGTGAAGGAAAGGGTCCTATAATACATCCTCCATGTGCCAAGTAGTCCGTGTTCAATGTGCGAGCCCGTAAGTGAGATGCACAAATAGTCCTTCGTCCGTGTTTTTCATGGCGGCCATGTTTTGGGCAATAAAAAGTATGCGGCCGTTTGTTTGAGTAAGAAAGAAGACCATTTAAAGATGGAAACTTACAGCAGGACGAGCAAGGCATAACATTTACTTGAGCAGAATTATAAATTTGATATTATCATATTAAGAGAATATCTTGCAGTAGTACGTATTGCTAATTAAGTGAGCACATGTACTTACAATTAAGTTTACATCTCCAGGTCTTTTGGATAGCAGAAGATGATACTACATGTATTGCATTGTGGTTAATGTAGTTTGAATTTGGAGCATTAGAACAAAAAAAAGAAAAGAAAGGAAAATGAAAAAGAAAACGAAGAGGAGAGAGAGTTGGCCAGGAAAATTCGAGTTAGGTGTGTGTCACAAGTATTAATAAATTAAAGTTTGTTTTCTAGCTCAACGAAAAACGTCAGCATATTAAGCAGCCTCTTAGATATGTACTAATGTACTCCTAAATATAGATAAAGAGGGGAGAGAGTTTATATCAAAACATGTATGCATGAGAGTACCAATGCAAACAGTACCAGATAAAATGAGAGTCAACAAGTCAACAAGTACATTTACAGAAAATGTACCATTTCATTATCAGAATTCAAGCCAAATTCTACAGATCTATATTGCCAAATTAGTCTTGCTTCATCTCTTCTGAGGTATAATTCCTGATTGCCCCCTCTTTTATTCCTCTGGATTTTTTGTAGACCAATGAATTTAATGTTTTTTTTTTATTGTCCATTTGATGCATCGTTTGCCAGTGTTGTGAGAGGGGCAGGTTGCTGTCTTGACTGCTTATTGATGCAAGGTGTTCTCTTATACGTGTTCTTAGTTCCCGTATTGAGCTCCCAATATAAATAAGTTGGCATGTACATTGTATAGCGTAGACAGCATATTTTGAGCGACAGTTAATTTGTTGTTTAATTGCTGCCTTAATCCCATTTTTGTCTGTAAATGTGGTAGTCTCTGGTAGAGCATGCTTACACATAGTACAAAAGCTGCATTGTCTGAAGCCTGTTGCTTGGTGTTGGAGCCAATGTGTTCTTATTTTTTCATCAAACTCTGGTAGTTGTGATGGACTGATACTCATTTTTAGAGTTTTAGTTTTTTTGAAAATCAAAGTTGGTGTGTCTCCAATGTTTTTGTCGATGTGAGGATCCAACTTAAGGACATACCAGTTCCTTGTGAGTATTTTTCTGATCATTTTAGTATTTTCACAAAAAGTGTTGATAAATTGAACTGTGTCTTCCTGTTTAATTGGTTTAATTTTGATGGTCAGAGTTGCTTGTCTGTTCATTTTTCTTGCTTTTAGTCTCGTGTTCTTGATTGCCTTTTGTGGGTACCCTGTTGCAAGAAATCTGTTTGAGAGTAATTCACATTCAGATTCAAAAGACGATGTGTTCGCACAGTTACACCTGGCCCTGATGTATTCTCCTTTCGGGATATTTTTAATAACCGGTTTGTAATGGCAACTAGTGGCAAAAAGAGTTGAGTTCACTTCGGCATCTGTAAGCTCATCCAAATAATACTATTATGCCTTTTTGAGTTTGCCATGAGCAATGCATTCGGGTCCAACTGACCCATATCCATAGCTTTGATCAATAGCGCTCAAAGGTTTGAACATTTATTTCTGAGTGGCAGTCCCAGAGTCCCTCTGAGGATCCACATGCAGTCCCGGAGACCCTCTGGGGATTGTGAAGAGACTGAGTGGATCCTCACACTCTCTCACCCTGGATCTTCTTCTCAGGTGGCCAGGGAAAGGCCATTGCTTTTGAATCGTATCCCTGGGGGTGGATAAGAAAGGGAGGATCACTTGGGTGAAGGGTCCTTGAGGATTGGGGAGAGGGTAACCATAGGTGAGAACTGGTATTCCCCATTCCCTTATCAAAATGAACCCTTGTTTCCCACAACCTTTATAGTTTATTGTCAGCCTCACACTGTTAACTCAGATAAATCTCAGCCAAATACCAAAGTGAGGAGAAGACAACACAGAGTTGTGAATAATTACTTTTATGTAACTCTCCCCAAACAACACTTTGGTACTGAGACGAAGAAGAGGGCTATGGAGGAGTTCAGATGGGAAATCGAGGCATGTCCCTTTAATTTTGGTCAGGCAATTGCACTATGGTCACTTAGATATACAAAAGGTGTTCTGTTCACAACGAAGACAGTCGCACAGCTGGCTGTAGCGTGAAGCCGGCTGGAAGCTGGCAGTCCAGAGATACAGGAGCAGGAGACGAAAGCGCGGAAAGCCGTGTCAGGAAAGGACCAGAGGAGGCAGGCCCAGAGAAGTTTGGGAAGTCCTATGCACCCTCAGTGTCGGGTGCAAGAAGGAGCTGTGGTGCGCCAAAGTACTGCGGTCATCGCGGACCTCCGGCAGATCGAGTGACACTCTCCCTGACCTCCACACAAGAAGAGCTGAGACCGTGGAAGCTGGAAAGGCAAAGTGAGGAAAGAAACGAAACCGACAGGAGCTGCCGCCTGAAGCCAATGAGTGCAGATAGGAACATTCATACCTGGGCGCTCTGAAAACACTGGCAATAAACCTTTCCCGAACATCGCACGTTGTCGAAACTGCCATAAGCACTTTTGAATATTGAAGCAAGTGCTTATAATCTTGAAATGAACTGAAAGTGATTTCAAGGGTGAAACGGATGAGTTTTGAATACCGATTGTACTGAAAACATTAATGAATACCATACAGAATTAAAGTAAATAAGGAGCATGATTGAATAAGCATTTCTGAATGCTGCACAGAGACAAAGCAAATAATGAACATGTTTTGAATGGAATAAAAGCAATGTTGTGTAGGTGGCAAATGCCACAGAATTTATTGAATGAAATACAAGTGTTGGCAAAGCAAGTACAATCCCAAGAAGGGTTTGAGAAGAGAAATACGTCTTGACACAAGCCAAGTGGTCAAGGAACTACAAGTTAAGAGGAAACCTGTATAGGCAAGAGCCAAAGAAGTAGCAAAAGTGTGATCAAGTAAATTGTGGCCAACCTAGCGTTGATACATTGTTGGAAGAAAATAATCCTGATACAAGAAATACTCATCATTGTCAAAGGAAAGCAGTGGACAATTGTTGGTAAAACAGATGGAAAGGGGTTATCAGTTGCGTGACCGTGTGGTCTGACAACTACGCCTAGCCCGAGTGCCCTACATGAAAAAGCAAAGGAAAGCAGCATCTCTGGCGCAGTGAAACCCGTGGCGGGGTAAAAGTGTGGTGTTCAGCGCCATTTCCCAGGTTCCGCAGTCCACACCATGGTTTGGCCACGCCCCCAGGAGTTATAGATGGCAGAAGTATCCCTGCAGTGGTGAAGCCCGTGGCGGGCTAAGGGTGCGGTATTCTGCGCCACTGGTGTTCTGCGCAAAGGGGGTGCAAGAGGCCTGAAGACCCATCTTTGCATCTTGACTTTGCCCATGCAGCTCCCACCGGCATCCCTCTTCCCTCTGCTCCTTTTCTGCCCTGCCATCCACGACAAACAGGATCAGTTAACACTAAAGTCACAGCGTAAACTTTTGGTTGTGAGGAGAAAGCAACAGCCAGGGGGGACACTAAAGGCCATTACCACTGACTCTAAGTTTGGGGGTCCACCAGAGCAATTTTGTCTCACAACGTGGGGGGTCCCTCAACTTCGTGGAGGATAGCCACACCCCCCAGGGAGGAGCACCACTAACACCACCTATACTAGAAGGATCCCACCAAAGAGTTATGCTCAGCACAATGGGGGGCCCATCTGATACCCGCCTTGGAGCACATTGTAAGGCTAGGACCAAAAAAGACCCTGCCATCAATGGAAGTGCGTCTGCCATCGGAACGAGTTTCACAAACACGGTCTCTGCCTACGACAAAGGCAAGGGACAAGGCAATGGAATGGCTGATCTGAGTCACTTTTTCGCCCCAAGCCTCGTTGTTACCCCAGATGCTTTGATTGCCCCGATCTAATCTTGGCCCCCATTATGCCTATCAACATTTGTCACTTGACCTTCCACTGTCCGGTCTGGGGAAGCTACTAACATCTACGGGACAAGAGGTTGCTCTTCCGGCAGCCACCGCTAAATGTGCTTCACCACATAGCCCCACCCTTGGGTGTCCCAGTCTAGTTCCCATCTTTTCACAAGATATATTCTCCCACAATGATCTGATATGCCATTTCCTGCTTCTTTCGTTTTCTTCAGTCACAACGTACATGTTGTGTAACGCGGTTCTTGCAGCGAAACCCACTCTTGGCTCCCCTGGCTCCTTCAGCCTACTTCTGCAGGAGTTTGTCCTGATGCATTCTGGTTTCACCATCACCGTGTTGTGGCCAATGCTGGATTTGACTTTTTTGGACTTCATTGATTCAGTGTGGCACCCTTTCTCAACTCTCATGCTGGACTTCCTTTGCATCTTTTACTCATGGTGGCCCTGAATCATGCTGTTCCTATATTCAGCTTGTATCCTGGCTTGCAACAGTATGTGTTACTACTGATTTCTGCAATTGTATTCGCTCTCCCTCTTAATTCTCAACTCTTTTTGACTGCTTACTCTCTGTTCTCTCCTCCTCTCCCTTCTCCCGTTTCCTATCTCCTCCCCTCACTTTCTTCTATGCACTTACTCTATCTATCAGAACTGTCACTGGACCCAGTATGATAGCAACCTCGTCTGTCTCCTCCTAGCTCCCCTTACTGCCCCTCCACCCCTCCGTCCAGCACTATCTGAAATGTTGTCAGGCCTAGTACGATAGTCGCTTGTTTTGTTCCTCCCCTCCCTTTCTGCACCCCTTTGCCTCGCCTTTTGTTTTTCTCCGGCTCTACCAGAAATGTCTTCAGGCCTAGTACGATAGTCGCCTGTCTGTCTCGATTTCATTCCCACTCCCCCTCCCTTCCTTAGCTATGTCTTAGCTCTTGCAGTATCTGAAATGTCATCAGGCCAAGTACGTTAGTTAATTTCACATCCTTACTGTTCATGGCCTGTAAGAATGTCATTGTATTGTCCCTTATTCCCTCCCTTGCCTTGAAGCGCTTTGAAACACATTGTGTATAGGCGCTATATAAATAAACGATCATATCATATCATATCCAGTAAAGTCTGGAGTGAGCTTTTGGCATCGGTGCAATCAGACATGACAACGACAGGCACACTAATTTACTCACCAAGGATGCCTATGTAACCAGGGGTGCAAGTGAAATCAAGTGCTTGCAGAGTTAGCAGGCATTAAAATACTGCTCCTAGCCCTGCTGGAGTCTCAGGGGAGAGAGGGGGGAGGCAGCAGGGGGAGGGGGAGTCCTGCAGCACCCGTGGTGTCGACAGGGGGTGTAGCTACCTGCCTATTAAGCCTCTCTTGAAGTGCCCTATCGTACTGGATCATATGGGCCCTGCAAACCCGGATGGGAATGCAGTGCATAATAACCTGGTAGCTGGAAGAACATATGCAGCCAATGCCCTTCACGAAAAGAATATCAAGAACTGTGAGCCTAGTAAGGCACCCAAAGCTAAGACAACGTTTTCCTCAAGGATGGCCCGGGTCCCTAACACCATACAATGTCCAAACAAGGGGGTTCTCGGCGTACGCAGTCTACGGCCCAGAGAGAGCATGTCTGGCCATTGTAGTAGAGGGGAGCCCAAATGTGCTACAGTATTCCTGCATGGGGTACCCAAATTGGCAGTGAATAAGTCATCGTGGGATGTGGCAGAATCCCAAGCAAATCCAGAGATCCCCGTGACACTGTTAAATTGGACTTCCGGGACTGGAGAGTGGCCAAGGGGCTCCTGCGAAGAAGTGGGTGGATCGGCTGGGCAGCTAAATCTGGGATCTCAATCAGCCTGTACCCACGCCCAGGTCTCGACAACCTGTTTTGAAGCATTGCAATCAGCATTCCCCTAACTGGTGCGAATCACATACCCCGGGTCAACTCTAACCGGGGCAACAGTGGCTGGGAGTATGGAGTACTTGGTACCTTCAATCGGGATGGATGTATCCCATTGTTTCTCCTCTGTCACTTCTCCAGCTGTAATGTGCTGTATTGTATTATGAGTTTTAAGTGTAGTGCTGTGGTAGGATGTACTTTGATAGCACGACGGCTGAATAAAGTTATGTATGATGGTCAAAAGTGTGATCAAGTGAACCAAGTGAATGGTGGCCAAGCTAGCCTTGATACATTGTCGGAAGAAAATAATCCTGATTCAAGAAATACTTGTCATTGTCAAAGGAAAGCAGTGGACAATTGTTGGTAAAACAGATGCAAAAGGGTTATTGGTGCGTGACCGTGTGGTCTGACAACTACGCCTAGACCGAGTGCCCTACATGAAAAAGCAAAAGAAAGGAGTCAAGAGTGTTACCATTAAAAGGACCAAGTCAATGGCCTCATTACGGGTATGGAGGTAGCCATGGTGCTACTAGCACCATGGCTACCTCCATACCGCATACCGGGTCCGGGTTCCTGAATGGGGACTTACCGGGTCATTCCAACCTTGGAGGACCAGGTATTTCCCCATTCAGGGAACCCATCCCCATTCCCATTCGAGCCCCCATAGGGCCCAATGGGAATGGGGAGGGAGCTAACAATGGGCCCCTTAATAACTGGCCCATTGTTAGCTCCCTGGTCCTTTAGCGGCTCCCGCTAAGGGACCTCGCAATGCAGCGGTAAGGGGTTAACGGCACCAGCATCCTTACCGGCACCGTTAACCCCTTACCGCCAACCTCGTAATGAGGCCCATGAAAGTATACATGGAAAGACTTGTGTTGTAACAGACGTGAGTTGGTGAACCAGGGAAGATTACCCATGGTAAGAAGGTTGGGGAAGATCCCAATCCTTTGTGAACTGTTGTGTTTTGAACTTTGAACCACCTATCTTAACCTTGGGGAAGGGAACCCCGAGACTTGCTGAACTGTCTTGAACTTGGGGCAGGGAACCCCGAGAGTTTTGTGGAACTGCTTTGAACTTGGGGAATTTTCTTATGTTCATTGCTGTCCCCGTTTTATATGGATTGTCAATAAAACAGGCCTTTGTCATTTACTTTCACTATTCTGTTTTTGGGTGTGGGATTTCCCGGCCTACCTGGTCTGCTCAGGACTGGGCCTTTCCACGCCACCATTACACTTTACATAGAACATATTTACCTACAATATCACCCAACTCAAGTTGGTACTCATTCATCAACCTCAGCAGGATGAAAGGCTGAGTTGGCGTTGCTGGGCTCTTTTACCAGCTATATCTTATCTTATAAAAAGTATATTTAGAACGGTTGGGGAGCACAGCCACTACTGTGCTCTGCTAAAACCCTGCCACTTCTACATTACTACCACCTGCTCCTAACACTGCCTTGTATTTGACTGTGCTCTTTAGTTAGCCAATGTGTGGAACCTTGCTGCACCTTCTCCCCCCCACAGTTGGCCAATTTGTTGAATTCCACTATAATCTGAAATGGCTACCATTGTTGAATCTAGGGGAATTATTTGAGCAAGGTCATTGTCAAATCTAGATGAATTTGCACAACACATACACTGGTGAACTTGTGTAAATCTTACAATATAATCACTGTTGAAACCAGGTGAAATATCAGAGCATAGCTAGTGTCAAATCTAGGTGACTGTTTACAATATAGCCACGGTTTGAACTCATGTGTGGCACCCATATGTGAATACAGGCGAATGTGTCAATACAGGAGAATTTAGCAGCCCTCTCTCCATGAGTTGGGAGAGTAAATATTATGATACTATTTTGTAATCCTTGATGCCAAAAACTAGCATCCTTATGCACTGCACTAATGGACACACCATGTTGTTCATAGGTCCAGTCCAGTTATCAAGCTGGTCTGTTACCTTTTCGCGTTGGCAGCCTGCACATACCGACTAGACTTCATTACTGCCAATTGAAATTGAGTAAGTGACTAACAATTATATCTTTCATCAATACAAAATGCTCTATTTGCCCTTGGCCTATTTCAAGCGCTGGCATTAATACCTATATCGTGTATTTCATGACCACAGGATACAAGAGACCACTGTTGTTAGAGGTATGAAAAAGCCTTCACAGACAATACTTGACAAAATTCATACTTAACTCTCACTACGGGTGCTCATATTATGAAGTGGGCCACCTTTAATAACACATGATATTTAACTTACACTATGGGTGTTCGGATTATGTATAACATACTAATTTCAAGTGCTAAGAACGTATCCCTCTGCACACACTCTAGTCATAACCGAAAAACCTAAAATATGATGGTGATGCAGAAATATATCAATACCTGCCTTTCTGCACTGCACAACTCCACCAACTTTGTTTAACATGATTATTCATTAACAAGAAATGAGGAAATCAATCTGCATGCTAACAGAGACTAGGAAATGGCAGTCTAAGACAATTGTATACATACTAATGACAATATCTGTACATGCATATTATGTATTTGTACGATGATTTATTTGTGGTTTAGAAAATGTCCATGACAGTAACAGCCCTGAGGAAGAACTTAGTTCGAAACACGTGTTGTCTGAATATATGTGCTCCTTGAATTTTTGTTTGCCTTAAACCAGTTTCACTAATACCTTGTGTAATTCACTACAAATATGCTAAATGGCTGAATACATGTGCTCCTTGGATTTTCAGTTTGCTTTGAACTAGTTTAATTAACGCTTTATGTAATGCACTGAGTATTTGCCAAATGTTGGCTGAATCTATGTGCTCCTTGGATGTCTTTTCGTTTCACTAACACTGTGTGGAATGTACTCAGAATATACTGAATGTTGTAAATTGCTCTTTGTTTTTCCACTGCAGGATTATCATTATCTTTAATATAGTCACAATACATTGAAAACTATAAGTACTTGAATCTTTGATTTCTTGAATGAGGTGCCCAGAGAGACTTTGTGTTCGTGCATTTGTTGTATTCAAGAGCTGTGTAAGGGAAACACGCCCACCAGTCTCTAGTGTGGCTCGTGTCCACCCTATCTAATACCTGCTAGCAGCGCAGCACACTGGGTATTTCCCAACATTTAGATCAACTGCTGAATCTAGGTGTACTTTTACAACATAGACTGGGCGAATCTAGGGGAAATATTGGAGTGCAGCCAGCATTGAATCCGGGTGAATTCTCAGAATATAGCCGCTAGTGAACCCATGTGAGTCCACAAAATAGCCACTGTTGAACCTGGACGAATTATTAGAGTGTAGCCACTGTTGAATCTAGGGGAATTACCAGAGCATAGCCACGGTTGAACCTGGGAGAACCGTTACAGTTGAACCACTGTAGAATTCATCTGAATTCTACCATATAGCCACTGCTGAAGTTAAGAGAACTATCAGAGTATAGCTACTGCTGTATCCATGTGAATTCACAGCACAGCTGCCACAGCATCTAGACTAGCTATTACAATACAGCCTAGGCCAAAGCCAAGAGAAACATTGGCTCTCGGGAGGATAGCTCAGGGGCAACGTGCTCGACTTGGAAGCAAGACGACAGGAGCACCACAGGTTCGAGCCCTGGGTCCGCGCTTAGAAACCTCTGGGTGTTAAGCGCTTTATAAATAGCGTGTCATACCATATCATTAGAGTATAGCCACTGCTGAACCCATGTGAACTTCACACCAACCCCTTAAATCTGACTACAGTAAAGTACCACTGACTCTAGCAATGGGGTGCTTCACTGCATTGAAGTGCATTCCCTCCCAAAGCGTTTCCTTCCACAGAACAACTCGAGGGTAAGATTGTTAACACCTAGTAGCTATCAAGAATCCAGCAACCATAGGAAGGCCACCACCTCCGTCAACCGGACACAAAACAAACAAAAAAACTGCAGGACCCTATAAGGAGAGACAGGCAGACAGGACCAACAAGGGAAGAAATAACCACGTACGCCACTGGTCACTGCAGGGAGGGTTCAACCACATTTGAACCGGATGCAAGTGCAAACCTATAAGAACCCACCAAGGGAGATAAACATACAGGAGACCACAGGGAAAGAACTAACAAAGGACACCACATGTCACCAAAAGGAAGGAAGGAAGGAAAGAAGGAAGGGCTTTGTCATTGGGAACCCCCAAGGAAAGACCAAAACAGAGACCGCCGCAGGGCGGTCCACACTACTGTGAGCCCGATACAACTAACCACCCACACCTAGTCCCCAACCATATCAATGAGACACCTACCACCAGGGCTAGCCCCCGAAAGTCAAGGTTAGTCTGATGCAGCGAGGGCTGGTCCTCAATGGCCAAGACTTATTCAGTGACAGCCATGGCTAGCCCCTAGAACTCCCGGACCCCCAACATACCCCCCCTCTCCAGGAAAAGCCTGGCCCTGTGATAGTCCTTCCCCTGGGATACAGCCGCTCCAGCACATGTTCCATTACAAAATACCACACACCAGGAAAGACTGATGCATAAGGATCAACCAAAAGAGAGCAAATGAAGTAGAACAATATCCAAGCACAACATCTGAGAACAGACACAAACCAAGCGTTAACACACCTATATGTTCCACGGAAAAAGGTCTGTCCACCAAAACAAGACCAAAATCTCTCTGCCTAATGCCCCACCTCAACCAAACACCCACTTGAACAGCTCCTAACCCAAAAAATCTCAAACACATTAGCAGGATTACAGAATGCCCAGAGAAAAGAGGGGAAAACACACAGAATAAAACCAGAAGGAAACAACACCAGCACCTCTGTCAGATAGGCTGACATCAATGAGTCCCTCAAAAGAATGTACTGAGCGACACAGAGAAAGGACTCCGGCAGACCACAGGAGAGGATCTGTGCCACGGCCACGAAGCAAAAAAACATCCAGGACTCACAGGTCCGTATCACACTCCATGTCAATGGAAGATAGCCGTAAGCCTGGCCACCTATCCGCACTCATCTGCATTCATACGGTACTGGAAGACACATTGCACAACACCTCTGCCATTGGAATGCAGCTAAGTCCCACAGTAAAAATGTGGTCTAGCTGGACACATTATTTGTCTCATGGACTTACATACCCTCCCAACAACCTCACAGCACCCATACACAGGCCAGCTAGACATCAGTCGCTTGCAGGTACCTGCCCACCCCTACCACCTTCGCATTATCTAAAATGCACACACACATTCTAAACTCCTCTGATGAATCTCCTATACCACGGACTTCGGTCCCCCAAGGGCATACACCCACAATGCTTTGGGGCCATACCAATGGAATAAGCGCTATAGAAATGCCATATTACTTTACATTGCACACTGCACCCCCCAGTGCGGGGACTGCTTAGGGAAATCTCCCACTTTAGGATTTTAAAACCTTGGAAGGCAGTAAACCAGTGGCACCAACTTCTGGTTGTCTGGAGGGGAGTGGGGGGTGACAGTGTGACAAATCAAATTCTGGGGCACCAGTGGTCCAGGAATGAATATTGGTTTCTAAATCATCAATCAGCCACACACCTCTAGTACACCAGAAGGGATCCAAACAAATTGGAAGCCCAAGCAAATTCTAAACCTCCTTGTCCAATTTTGGTAACAGACAGAATGCCAGGCTTATCTCCACAACTTTGTGGATCGTTGGTTAGTTGCAACACAGCGAAAATACAATTATTACCCGATGATAAAAGGGACTGTCCACTCAAGGTTGTACAAAAATATCCACTTTATTATTATTCAACAGACAATTCTAGCACACTACAAAATACAACCCACCCTGTAAATGAATGCAGAGGACAGACAGTTTCAAGAAGGAAAAGGGATGCACTCTGGAGACTGACAAGGAGGGTAGTCTGCAAAGTAATTAATCGCAATTGTTCAAGGATACTTGGTTTCAGCACAAAGGGAGCAATAGGTCGTAAAATGTCACTAGGGGTCTTCCGAGAAGGACCAGAGGGACAGAACCACAATATACCTTGTGCTTGTACAAGTTCTTGGTGCTTGTCAGTGTAGGGTCGGTTTCAGGGTGCTTTGCAGCTTCTGTGACAGAGTTCAAGATGGGAGACAGCTACGGGTATCAGGCGGCAGGAAGTTCAGTGAATGGCTGGATGGATGGCTGCAGGCTGCCCTAGATGGCAGCTCGGGTCAGGAATCATTGCCTCAGTGCTGGTTGGTAGTCTAAAGCACTGGGTGACGCATCTCGGATGACGTTAGTGACTGCAGCGTGCCAACAGTCAACAGAACATTTGCTTGCAGCTCGAAGGGCTTGACTGGCATCGAAAATGTCCTTTAAGGCGGATGCTGGTTGATGCTTGTCGATGTACTCCTCCTAGCTTCTTCACTGAGCATGTGTCATCCTTTAAGGAAGACAGCCCAAAGCTAAGGAGAGAGTTGCAGGCAACAGCCTTGTCCTTGGTTTGGTTCAGAGACTCTCTGGCACTTCCCACCTAGGAAGTTTGCTGCAGAGCCCAGCAGGGCACGCTGTGTGCTGGCTGGGTACCGGTTCTGGAGCTGCTGGACAGTCCTCTGGATTCAGTATCTCCCTCTATTGCCTGGGAGATTTTTAGGGGGGATCTTGCTTCCTTCTTGGATGTCCTGGCCTTCCTTCACTGGCGGCAGATATAAGGGACACTCTACTTTCAGCCAGGGTCCAATACTGAGTTCTTCTTTCCTGCTTCTGGTGTTGCCTTCAGATGATCTACCAAAAGAGAGACTGGACCCTATTTTAAAGCCAACTGGGCCCAGTGATTGGTGTTTAAGCCTCCCTTAATAACCCAATCATGGGTCCCCACCAAAAATCTCCTCTATGCGTGAGGTCATAACCAGAGTGTTTTGCAACAGGAAAGGTAAAGTGGTGAAAACATGTAATGTTAAGTCCCACCGCCTTCCTATCTGTTGTGGATCAAAGAGTCTCTCTGGTTAATTGAGATCTCTGTGGGTGGTTCCTGATTAAAGCGGCAGGTCTCCCGTGAAGCTGTGGCGACACCAGACTTTTGGTTGCCACCAAACCACATACTCGTACCTTCTGAATGGGGTCCCCCAGCGGGGATGACTACTCTAAATACATAGTCCCAGACATGAAGGGTCACTGCCCTTGATACTAAGAGGCGGGAGCTGGCTTCAGGTTGACACAGTGCATATCAAAGGTTGTTGAGGATTTCCTGTTCTTTTTTAGTCCTGTGACCAGACCTCCCGTGGGCCTGTTTGAATTAACTCTGATTAGTATGCGAGTCTACCACCAGCAGCTAAAAAGGGAAAGGGCAGATCCATTAAGCCTTGGTTAGTTAATTAGGCTGGCCATGGCAGAAGGAAGGTTTTGCCCTCCCCCTTTTGAGATGCCTTGATGTATTCTTGGCTGTCATATTCCAACTAAATATGACAGGGGGTACGGCGCCTGCAGGCTGTGTCTATCCAGAGTATAAGGGTCTATGTGTATGTCGTGTGATGAGCAAAGGAAAATGGGTGCAGATTAGCCCCACACATATTCCGGCAGTGGATCTATCATCATTCCAGTTCATAAAAATGTTTTAAAAAGCCCATGCAAGCGCACACCCACTGTGAGGTTGGTCGAAATTCTCATATGCCCCCTAGCCTCAACCTGTGAACCACCATCCTACTGAGGGTCTGGTACGTCATCAAGGCTAAAGTACCGACTGAGGCCATCTGCAGTTCCATGCAGGGATACTTGCATGTGCTTGATCTCCATATCTAATCCCTGTAGGGCTATGGCCCAATGCAGAAGCTTAGGGTTCTCCCCTTGCATGGCCACTAACCATCCAAGAGGCCAGTGGTCTGTCCAGATCATAAAGTGTGACCCAAGATGTGGGGTTTTGGCTTCTTTATGGCCTATGTGACTGCATAAGCCTCTTTTTGACTAACGGTCCTGTTCCTTTCCCTTTTTCTCAATTGCCTGCTAATGTAGACAACAAGTTGCTCTACTCCTTGAGTTCAGCTGTGATAACACTGCTCCAATCTCAAAATCAAAGGCGCCTGTTTGGATAATGAACTCCTGACGATAGTCTGGCACTTTCAGAACTGAAGCCCTGCACAATCCATGCTTTAAATCTTGAAAAGAGGTTTGACAGGCTTGCGTCCAAGATACCTTCTTCGGCATCTTCTTAGAAGTTACATCATTCAGGGGCATGGCAACGAGACCTAGAAAGGCTCTCACCTGCGTTTGTTTCTTACCTCCACTGTCCAGTGCCCTGTGCTATCTGGCACTTCTTGGCCTTGATAAACCTGCATTCTGCAATGCCTGAAGCACTTGTTTCAGGTGGGATAAGTGGTCCTCCCAGGTGCGGCTGAAGACAGCAATATTGTCTATATAGGCGACTCTGAGGTTTTCCAGACCAGACAAATCCTGGTTAACAATCTGCTCAAAAGTGGCAGAGGCATTCTTCAATCCAATGGGCTCACGGTGAACTGATAATGTCCTTCTGGGGTTGAGAATGCTGACCTCTCTCTCGCTCCATCTGTCAAGCCAACATACCAATACCATGCCATGGGGTCAAAGGTACTCATGTACTTGGCAGCACCAAGCATGTCAATGAGCTCATCTGCCTGAGGATTGGGG
The DNA here is from genome assembly GCF_040938575.1 of Ambystoma mexicanum. Lineage (NCBI taxonomy): Eukaryota > Metazoa > Chordata > Amphibia > Caudata > Ambystomatidae > Ambystoma > Ambystoma mexicanum. Next base: position 248,927,256 of record NC_090926.1, on the reverse strand, counting down.
TGAGCATCTGTCTTTGTGACAGAATTGAACCCCTGTAGTCCACACAAAAGCAAACTTCAGTCTTCCCACCACTGGTCTTTTTAGGGACCAATAACACTGGGCTAGCCCAGGGGCAGTGGTTTGGCTCTATCACTCCTAGGAACATCTTCTTGGAAACTTCCTCCTTGATGGTGTCCCTGACCTTATCGGACCTCAGGTAATTCTTACTCTTCACCAGCTTACTGTCTCCAGTGTCCACATCATGGGTGCACCTATCTGTGCGACCTGGAGTCAGTGAAAACAGACTGGCAAACTGTCCCAGCAAACGGCAACTATCTGTCAGTTGCTGTTCTGGCAGGTCAGTTGCATGGTTCACACCTTCAACTGACCCATCTGTGGCTTCATTGTGCAGGAGGTCTGGGAAGGGATCAGTCTCCTCCTCAGTCTCTCCGTCAGTCATTAATGTCATGACCGAGTCATCCCAGCTATAATGGAGTTTTTGCCAGTTGATGTGAAAGACCCTGCAAGTCTGTTTAGGTCCTGTCATGTCAATGAGATATTTCACCACACTGACATTTTCCAGCACACAGTAAGACCCAGTGCACTTGTCTTGAAGGGCACTGGGTTTGGCAGGCTCCATAATCCACACCCACTGGCCTGGAGAATAGACTGTCACTGTGGCCTTCTGGGCATGCCAGTGCTTCATTATCTCCTTACTGGCCTTTAGGTTTCTTGTTGAATGTTCCATGTACTTTGCCATCCTAGACCAAAGGCCAAGTACATAGTCCACCAAATCTTGTGTAGGGGATGAGGGTTTTCTCTCCCATCACTCTTTCACTAGACTGGGGAGACCTTGTACAGGGTGTGCAAACAGAAGCTCAAAGGGGCTAAACCCTATTCCGTTCTGTAGCACCTCCCTGTGGCGAACAAAAGGCATGGCAGGAGAATATCTCATTTTCTCCTCAGGTGCTCTTCCAAGCCACCTATCATGCCTTTCAGGGTCTTGTTCAATAGCTCAACAAGCCCATTTGTTTGTGGGTGGAAGTATGTAGAGAACCAGTAGGTGACTATACACTCTTCGCACTTAGCCTTCATATATGCTGATATGAAATCTGATCCCCTGTCAGAAATGACTTCCGTAGGGAATCCAACATGGGAGAATATCCCAATCAGAGACATAGTAACCACAGGTGCTTTGATGCTCCTCAGAGGGACAGCCTCAGGGTACCTTGTGATGTGGTCTACCACTGACAAGATGTATCTGTTCACGGAGCTGGTATGAGGATCCAAAGAACCCACAATTTCCATGCCTATTCTCTCGAAAGGCCGCCCAACCATGTTTAGGGGAATAACGGGGGCCTTTGTGGCCCCACCTGACTTTCCAGAAGCTTGATAAATCAGGCAAAACGGGATAAATTACTTAATCTTTACGCCGAACTGCGCCTAGTAAAAGCGTGCAGACTACCGGTCCAATGTCTCATTCACTCCCGAGTGACCCGCTAAGTAATCTGGTGAGCCAAATCCAAAAGGATCTTTCTGTGGCACTGGGCACTGGGGAATCACCAAACATCTGTTGCACTGGCCCTCAGAGTCTTTGGCTTACCGTACATAGTCCATCCTCCAAATACACGTTGAACAGTGCAGGGGCCTTGCCCTTAGCCTGCTCCGCCACCTGCTTCCGCAGACCAGCCAGAGTGGGAGACTATTTCTGGGCTGTGAAGAAGTCAGTCTGATCTGGGACCCCAGCTGATGCAAACTCATCCAGCTTGGGCAAGCCCTTCAGATCTGCGGCCTCCTGGTCCTCCACTTCAGATTCCTGCTGTGCGCCAGGCAACTCTGAAGTTGCTGAGTCCCCTGCTACCAAAGTAGGGTCCCCAGTGGCTACTGACCCCTCTCCCACAGGCGTAGGAGACTCAACAGTTTGTGGACCTGGACTGGGGGCTACCGACCACGCTGGTCTTTCCAACAAGCCCTCTGGAAGCACTCTAGGCCCTGAGGCTCTTAGAGTGTTCAATCTGGCAATCTCTTTGGCCCTTGATTGGGTAGCCACTGAAGTACTTGCGTGTTGCACAGTGGTGTGGCACTGGATTACATTTACATAGTAACACAGTAACTTTTTGTTAACCACTAGTTGTAACCCACTTAATATATAAAATTGAATCAGTCAGTGCTATTACTTTGAGTGCTTCTAAATCAGAAACATTAAGAAAGCTATGTGCAGAAAGAGGCATCACTGCCTCTAGCACAACAGCTGGGCTAATCCAAAATATTATTGATTGGCAAGAAAGTATGACTGTACCTCTTGCCTCCTATGATAGTACAGAAAGTGCGGGGGCTTCTCCCAGTAACAGTCATGATGTGCCTGCCAATCATAGAGAGGAGGAGGGTGATGATGCCCAATCCCAAGTGTCCTGTATTTCCTCTGAGGCTCTGTAAAATCTCAAGAAACAGAAGCTTAGGCTAAGAGATAAATAACTTGAATCTAACATAACTAAGCTTGAGATGGAGAAATTAGAAAAACAAAAAGATGGGGAACATCAGTTGTAGCTTGCCAAGCTTCAATATGTCAACAGCTCTTCGCGGGTATCTGGAAATGGTTCTGGCTCCTCCTCACGTCCTAGGTTTCCTAAAGATCTGCTGAGTTTGTATGATGAGATGAAATGGCTGACTGCTTTTTGGTATGCCTGTGAAGTGCAAGAAGTAGTAGATGCTGGTAACATTGCATGGTTGCTCAGTAGACTGCCCCACTCTGGCTGTAGTACCACTGTGGAAGTGTCAAAGACTGAGAGAAAGGACTTTGCAAAACTGAAGTAAACCATGATCTTAAAGTTTAGGAAGACGCCTGCCCAATACTTGAAAAGATTCAGGGAGTACAGGAAGAAAAGATTCAGGGAGTACAAGAAAAGAGAAGGTAGTACTTGGGTCACATATGTAACTGAATCTTTAAAGAACTTGACTGGTTGGATGGAAGGTTATAAAGTTACCTCTTTTGAAAGCATGATCCATTTAGTCATGCTGCAACATACTTTTGCCTAATGTTCCCCTGAGCTTAAGCAGCATCTGGCTGACTCTAAGGAGATAGATCCTATGAAGTTAGCCACTGTAGCAGATTTATGGGTATCCAACAGGATGTCTCATAAGGACAACCCTGCTTCTGGAAAGGAAGATGGGAAGAAGCAGAAAGAGAAAGATGGTGGATCCCGGAAAATTGTCATCCCAACAGAGCCATAACATGTTTAAAAAGGGTAAGTCACATGACCATGTACAGGGTAGTGGGACTAAACATCCCAATCACAACTCTGGTTATACTAAGCTTCCCTATGCGCCAAGACTCAGTGAATATTGTGTGGCTTGTGGAGCAAATTACCAGTTGAAGGGGGACCCCAGATGTATGGTCAAAACCTTGGGGGTTCACCCTGTGAATCTGGCCTTCCACCATGAGGAGGAAGAAATAATCACAGAGTCATCCTTCTCTTTGGACTCCTTCCCCCGTGGGATACGATCAGCAGTAGTCTTAGTTTCCCTGGGATCCTGGGAACCTAGGGTATATGAGGCATATGCCTCCATCCATGACAATACCAAGCATTATTTCAAGGATAGTGTCCTGGTAGACTGTATAGAAACCCCTGCCATCAGGGACACTAGGGCCAGCAGAACTGTAGTGGATTCCACTTTGGTAAATTCAGAGGAGCTGGCCAGAGCCCCTCTGATGCCCACTAAACTGGCTGATGGTCCCCAGCCCAAGTTTCCAGTTATGCATGTAACTCTTGCTGTGAATGGTTCAGTAGTCAGGATACCTGTAAGTGTTCAGAGGCAAGTACCTGGGAGAGTACTGCTGGGAAATGATCTCAGAGACTTTGGTCTTTTGGAAGATGTATGTTACGCGCAATGCTTCTCACCTTTTGTGCCGCCCACACCACATACCTGCTAGCTCCTGGAAATTGTTTCCCCGGTGGTGCGGGCGGGTGTGTCAGCATTTGAGAGTCCTGAGATGCCTGCATGTGCAGGGAGGCGCCAGTGGCAAGTTCTGTGAGGATGCTGTGATCCACAGGATGCTTCCGGGGTCGGGGTGTGTTAATCTTACATCCTGATGCAGCCTTCTAAACTAGGATCATGTGACCCTATCCTAGGAGACGACTGATGCCAGAAGATCACTGCACGCAGTATAAAAGACGGGCGTGTCTCCTCCTCAGTGTGTCTTAATAATCCTGTGGTTCTGGCTCATTGCCCTGCTCTCCATGGTCTATCTGGCTACTCGTTCAACCCCCAATATCTGCCAATTGGCTCTTTCTTCTCTGCCCTTTTGCCTGCCTGCTGGCTCTTCTTCTCAGTTCTTTTGCTTGCCTATAAGCTTCATTTCCAGTCTTAGCTTGCCTGTTACTTCTAAGTTGAAATTTTGCCTCTGATTTCTTTGCTCCTGTATCTTGTTTTCTCAACAATCGGTATGAGATTACTGTCAGAGGGTCGCTCCTTTGACAGACTACTGAACATCTACTATCACTCCCGGTCCAGTGGAGCCCTTGTGGTTCCACTGCCTTTACACTACCTTAATTCTGGGAAGTCAGTATAGCCCGTGGTGTTAGGGAACCGGTCCCCCAACCTGCCCAAGTCCATACATCAGTTTCAGACAGAAGGGGGCTGAGTCTCCTGCCGCATTGACCCTGGTTCACCCCGGATGACTAGCATTCCGGTGCCTCCAAGAAGAAAGGAAAAGGCTTGTCACTGCAGAGACCCGGTAAGCAGCGCCCACGTGATCACACCCTAGACAGATTAAGACACCATAAATCCAAATAGGACATGGAGGCGTTGCAAGACTTGCGGGAAGAACTGCAGGCCCTGCACTTGGAAGTTGCTTCTTTGAAACAAGAAAACAGCACCCTCCGAACAGCAATTGTACACGATGTTGCAGCAACCACCTCTGAAAACACAGTGGCCCATTCTACAACCATACATTTCAATGGGGACCCAAGGAAATTGACCACATTCGTAAATCACTGCAAGATACAGTTCCTGTTTCACCCGGCTCCTTTTGTGCATGATAAAGCTAGGATAGGATACATCCTGAGCAACTTGGTGAGTAACGCATTGGCTTGACAGCTCCTTATGTGACTACAAACAGCCCCATGTTAAACAACTTTCAAGATTATCAAAAGGTATTCCTGGAGATGTTCCAATCCCCCAACCACATTACCAAAACCCAGAATCAGCTCATGGAGATCAAACAGGGTTAGCAGGACTTGCTAATGTACATTGGACGCGTTTGTCAACTGGCCGCAGATGCGCAATGGCCCATTGTAAGACAACAAACTCTGTTTAAACGTGGATTACGGGAGGAATTAAAAGATGAACTTGTGCATTATGGGGAACCTCAGGATCTTAATGCCTTGTTTGTACTGGTCCCCCACATCGATCATCGCCTTACTGAAAGGAGAGGAGAAAGAAGATGAATGCAGCAACACTACATGTTCCGCCTCAGCCTCCAATGGTTTCAGATGAACCACAAGTCGAACCAGTGCAGTTGGGGGCGGTACGGGTTTCTATGACTGAGGAAGAAAAGAAAAGAAGAAGAATAAATCACCTATGTTTGTACTGTTGTGGTTCCGTCCATTTATTGGGATCCTGTCTGGTCTGACTGCCCAATGTGGCGGAAACTAGTAGTCTTTCTGTCTGAAGGGAAGGCTACAGCAAGCTTGTCCTACTCCTCATCTCTTTCCCCCAACCAACCAAGGGCTAATGCCAACTTTTTGTGCTTTAGTCCTGGAACTTCAGCTGTTTAATACAAAGACACAACAAATAATTACTACCATGGCATTGTTGGATTCTGGGGCATCTGAAATTACATCAGCCAGGCATTCGCAACCTTATATGACATTCCTTTAGTGGAGAAATGATGTCTTGCAGCAGTGGCCCTTATGAACGTAATGACCCCCAGTGTTTGTTGGCCTAAGGACCAATAAACACCAAGAATGGATCGCTTTTGACACCCTAAAGATAGCATCATACCCGCTGGTACTTGGTCTTCCGTGGTTAACATACCACAATCTGTTCATCAACTGGGCCACTCATACCCTAATATTCAGTTCTGAAATGTGCACAAACTGATGTTGTTTGAAGAGGATGGAAGGAACACACATGGCTTCAACGTTGACAGCTTCCACCAATGCCACGCCCAACAGCTGTACTACTCAGAGAGTCCCTTCTGTGTACTCGGGGTACAAGAAAGTGTTTGCTGAACCAGAAAACATACCTCTCCCACCACATCATCCTTCCGACTGCGCCATAACCCTTCTACCGAATAAGGCAATTTCTCATGGTAAAATATACTCTTTGTCACCATGTGAACAGCAGGAACTCCAGCAATACCCGAAGGAGTGTCTACAAAAGGGTATATCGTGCCAGCTGTCTCCTGCAGGTGCACCATTATTCTTTGTGCCTAAAAAAAGAGGCCTTGTGTAGATTATCGGGAGCTGAACAGCATCACAGTGAAGGACCGATATCCCCTGCCTCTTATATGTGACATTCTGGAATCCCTAAACAGTGTCTGCTACTTCACAAAATTAGATTTGTGTGGTGCCTTCCACCTGGTCCAAATAAAGAGAGGGGGCGAATGGAAGACTGTGTTCAGGATTTCTGACGGCCATTTTGAATACAGAGTGATGCCCTCCGGCCTCTGCAATGCGCCGTCGGTCTTCCAAAGATTCATGGATACCGTCTTCTCAGATCTTATCGGATTAACCATGTGGGCATACCTTGGCGAACCCTTAATCTTGTCCCTCACTCTCGAATCACATCAGGAACATGTGTCACAGGTTTAACAGCACCTGGAGTCTAATCATCTGCACGCCAAACCCACCAAATGGATGTTCCGCCAACAGAAAATTGACTTCTTGGGTCATACCATTAGCAACCTGGGTATTCAGATGGATGAAAACAAGGTCCAGGCCATAAAGGAATGGCGAAGCCCCAACACCCGAAAGGCGGCACAAGGCTTCCTGGGGTTTGCAAACTACTATTGGGAGTACATCGCTGACTTTGCTCAGTTATCCTTGGACATAACCCTGGTATTACGTATCAACCAACCCTTCTAGTGGGGTGTGCAGGGAAGGCATGGCATCACAAGTATGACACTGCCACAATGGGTACAGTTTGTAAAACTTTTATTGAAGTTATTGGGGCTCGAGAAACGTCTACTTTGCCCTATAACTAAGATGTTAATGACAGGCCCATTGTTAGCATCCTGGACTGCTACCATTCATTACGTGGCTGCCTGGATCTTAATGAGGCCCTCTGACTTCAACACAATAATCAGTTCCAAAATATGGATCACAGCCCGCATGGACTTCCACGTTAAAGTCCCTTTTCATGACTTCCAAAATAATGTTTAAACAAAAAGTTCACAAAGGTCCCCCTCTGCCGGGCTCAGACCTTTCACCACATAGTTCATGTAGGTCCCCTTCTGTTGGGCTCAGACCTCTCACGATAAAGTTCAACACAAACTTGCACAGGGCTCCCTTCTCCAAGCTTATTATACTTTGAGTCTCCCTCTGTTGGGCTCGGTCCACTTTCGGATGTCAAAGACTTTCTAATGTGTCTGGTTTTCTTGGCAGACCACCACAGGACCACTTCGACTTAAGGTTCATTATTTAACTTTCACTTTATCCTTCTCTAGGAATTAATCTTGTTTACTTCATTCTTGCTGTTCATTCACTTTATCGCTTTAAACAATGTACCTTTCACTGAGATTTTCGAGTGAGCTACTTCTTTTCGCCGGACCACTTACTTAGTATTGCTGATCTCACAGCTGTTCTTACTTCAAAGTTCATTCACAGGTCTGCCTTTCCTCATGGCTCATCCACACACGTGCAGCCTTCACTTGAGATGTACTGTTGCTATTTCAAATTTTAACACACAGCAGTCTCTCAGGTCGCTTGCCAATTCACTGACTGTGTGCCTCTTTCGTGGTTTTGAGCTTTCCCATTCAGGAATGAAGGTTAGTGCCACAGGCTTGGCCTCACCTCCCCAAAGCTGCCGTTCACCTGGGAGGGTCGCTTGCGTCCTTGAAACACAACACTTTGCTTGTAGGATCTGGCCTTTTCCACTTGTCTTTCGTGGCCTGTCGGAGACAATGACCTCCAGTAGGGAACTCTAAGGGTTCTCGACTCGCTGTTCTCGTCTCTGGGTCCATCGCTCTGCTCCAGTAGGTTTGCTTTTGTCCCAGAAGCCCTGCTCGTACTAGTGTTCAGCCTTGCTAAGAGTGTGTCTCTAGGTTCTGCCTTTTATTTGTGTGAGGAGAGCTAATTGACATCAGGTGTATACATTTAAACTCAAGTGCCTGACTTCGCCTGACCCGATTAGCGGAACATAACCAGTATGATGTGTGGAAGTTAACGTTGTTACTCTCAGTCACCCACTTCCTCGGCCCAGTGTTGTGCAAAAAGGGGGCGGGGGATTTGGGTCCTCAGAGAATCCTAAATTTTGGATGGGTCAGATAAACCAAATAGGGAGGAATACTGCGTTTCACCAGCAGCTGCCTTGTGGAAATCGAAATAATATTGTACCTCCTATCGCATTGTTTGAATGTATGTTGGCCTACGCCAAGTTGTCTAAAAACATTGTGTAAATAGATTCCGCGGCAAGGTCTTGACCTTAATGTATTGTGTAAATCGCCATCTTGGATTTAGCCGCCATTTTAGGTTCTCTCGTAGTGTGGAAGTCACGCTGAACAACAAAATAGAGGCCGAATGACATTTCGAGTGGGATTCTGGCCGTTGTGACCTCCGCACACATGAATAAGTAATATGCCCGCAGACCACTTGTTAAGGTCGCGAACTGAGACCTTGTCCTATCCCTGACCTATGTGTAAAGGAACAACTGTATCAGCGGAACTGATCAAATGCATACATTATGGGACTGACCTGGCAACGACCTGGTTCTGAGAATGGTTAACCCGCGAGGGGGTTGGCCAGAGCTGGATAAAAAGTATAAAAACCCGAGTATCCCAATTTACGGTCTCTCACACTAACACGGCGAACTACCGTTGATAGTTCGTTCTGTTACTCTGAGGGCCGAATAGCTATCCGTATGTCAATTGACTTTTGGTAATTGTTGTACCTTTGAATAAAGCGCTTTGTATGTTCTTTGTAACCTGTGTTGGTGTGTTTCCTTTTGGGCTTCCCGGCCTCATATCAATTTTTCTGTTTCCACAGTTGGCGCCCGAATAGGGACCCTCAAGATTGATGCCGGATCATTGAAGGTTGACGCAGACTATCGAACCGGGATCGGACGGTGTGATTCTGCGGGCCCGACCGATCGAGACGCGATACCTCGGCAGCGCTGCACGATCCGATCCTTGGACGATAGTCGTGTGGTCTGACACGGCATCTTGACGAGAGTCCAATTTTGAGGCGGGCAGATTTGCCGAAACCACCAAACACAAGGTAAAATTCTTTAGGTAAGTTCTTTGGTAAACCGTACGGTCCTCCTTAGGTTTGGTCAGGTGCAGTCGTGACCGGGCTCTTAATTTAACCCTGACAATTTGAATTTGGCATATTGTATCTGCAGACACAATTATTGAACCAGGTAACACCAATTTTTTGTGAAATGCCTGGGAAATTGTCTAGCTGTTTTAGGGCTCTGTTCCGCAGCGATCGACAATCCTTGGAATTTAGCCGCCCGGCACCACAGGAGGGGTCGCCGGCGTGTACCATGTTCTGTAAGTATGGCATTGGAAGTATAGTATTTAATGATATTTGGCACAGACAGACCAGACATGCCTCCGAATTTCAGTGGCCAATCAACGGTAGTTTTGAGATCCCCCGTATTGAATACTTAGAATCGATCTTGTTAAAGAAAAAGGCTAGACCAGCAGCCTTTGATGTATTACAGAATTGGAAGGAAGAAGCATTACAGCAGCTTAAAAGTAGGGACAAACATGCACGTCGTCATAAAACAAACGCTGAAAAAGCATTATTATATGATAAAGAAAAGCGGTCAGAATCAGTTAAAAATATGGATAGAGCCTTTTCACTCGGGATCCAGAAAATGTACCCCTCTAAAGATTTCCATGATTCTGAGGAATTTATTGAGAAGTTATTAAATGAACGCAGGCCCGATGCCTCAGCGCCACCTCCGTATGCCCCTGTTTTGGGCGCTCTGCCCGTTCCTGTTGTCGCTCCTGTTGTTACTCCTGTTCCCCCTATGCAACCTATTGTTCCTAGTCCCTTGGTTGTTGTTCCCCCGCCTATCGCACCGCCCCTTCCCTCTGCACCGATAGTTGCACCTTTGTTAAATTTACCTATACCTCTGCTCCCGAGTGGCCCCGTATTGATTGAAGTCGATCCAGGTGCAGGATCAAAGATTGTGACTCGTAGTACTGTTTCTGCAGATAGGAAACAGGAATTGTTTGCATGGGCTAAACTTTGCATGGAGAAAGGTGATCAAGCTAATGTTTTTTCTACATTATCTAATTTGAATAGTTTTCCGAGAAAAATGTTTTTATCGAAGGTTTGGGGACTCATTTGTGTGTGATGTGGGGTAGATTACAAAATTCGGATCTTCCACAAGGGGTGAGAGATCTGAATGCTTTGACACTTTCGAGGGACACAGAGCAGAAAGTATATGGACATGTTGAAAGATTGTTTGAGTTCAGGAAAGACTTTGAAAAATCACGAGATGAGGATGATGAGGACGATAGAATATATGTACAGAAACGGTTCCTTCCGTGCCGTAGAGCGGCACCTGAGGAAGTACGAATTTGTACCAAAGATGCGGTTCGATGGATCTCGGATTCATCGATACCGCCAGACGAAGTGTATGACACGTATAGTCAGTATACAGTAGAAATGCAAAGAAAGGTAATTCAGGTGATGGTACAGCACCTGCAAGAGGAATGTGTAAGAAAGAGGGTTAGTTGCCCCATAGAATTATTGGGGATTTGTAAAAGGGCTTTTTCGCCCGACACTTCTACAGCTGCCTTAGCGCTCGACCTGGCTCTATTGCTTAGTAAGCGGCCGGAGGTACCTATATCTCAGTTGCCTATGAGAGAGGTTCCTCCGACCTTTGTCCCAAAAGTTGAGATCCCCGCCAACGCTGGGACTGGTGCCCCCGCTGTGGATATCCCTGCACATTATGTATCACAATTTGTTCACATCCCGTTTTCACGACAGGAAGTGAACACAATTAGACAATCAGTTCCCGATATCAGGAAAAACCCGACGGGGTTTTATAAAGAAATAGAGTCCGTTTTACAGTCCTCTGTGTTCACCTTGAGTGACATTGACTTGTTATTCCCTGTACTCCTACCTGTAGATGTATGGAAACAGGTTCGGACAATAGATGATGTGCCGGGGTTGGGAGATACGTGGGCAAATATGATTAGAATTGATGGAGAAAGACCAGCTGGTGAGAAACCACCACAGGTAATACTTACTTTACCTGATAGGATTGTCGCTAAACTAAAAACTATAATTCCAGAAAAAAGGATTATTTGGGACAAGCTTACGGCCTGTGTCCAAGGGAAAACTGAAGGCACCACCAAATTTTTTAATAGATTCGAGCAGGTATTTTCTGACTTCAGTGGACATGATTTAGGTACAGAGTCGGGAAAAAGATTGTTTGTGGACAAATTTGTACGTGGATTGTTACCCGACATCCAGTCACAAATTATGTCCTCTGAGAGCGCTTGGCAGGCAAAATCTCAATCTGAGGTTTTGCACATGGCTCAGTATTATGAGAACCGTGTTAATAATGAGAAGGAGAAAATTGAAAAGAGAAAGGGAGATTTGAAAACCAAAGTATTATTGCAGCAAATTGTTAGAAACCCCAGAGGAGGTACGACACAGACAGTCAGTACGTTCCAAAAGGAAATGCTCCTCTGAGTCCTGTGAATATTAATCATTGTGCTTATTGCCGCCAGGAAGGTCATTGGCGAGCACAGTGCCCTGTCCTTTGCCAGAGGTCAAGCAGTGCGTTTGGGGGTATGGGTAGATGACCTAGGGGCCGCCCTGGAGCAGGGGGCCCTGATAGAGGTCAGCTTTTACAAGATTCTCAGCAACCTTTTTCACGGGAAAATCAGACCTCGAGTATGGACTCGAGAAACATATTTGATCACCCTTCTGCTGCCTACCTTTCTGAAGAGCTTCCTTCTGATGAGGCTCTGTTTTATTAGGATTGCCCGAAGCAGGGTTTGGAACCTTCGCCTATTCCCGTTAATCAAAAAGGCCCCTACGTTGAATTATTAGTAGGGAATAGGAAACACCAGTTTTTGATTGACACTGGAGCACAGAAGTGCTCCATTGATCATTCTCGGGTCCCAAACATCCCACTGTCAGGGCAAACAAATGTTTCCGTAGGGTTTTCTGGTATACCAACTGTTTGTCCGGTTTCTACGCCGGTATCCGTTTCTTTGGGTCCCTTTACGGACCATTGTCCTTTTCTTCTCACTTCGAACTGTGGAGAGAATTTGCTGGGGTTGAATTTGTTAAAGAAATTGAACGCAGTGATTCATTGTTCTTCGGATGGAGTACGGCTAACGGTTTCACCTCAGCAACTTCCTAACTCTCAGTTCTTTTCGACCTTTACCTCCCGAGTTCAGCATTGTCCCGGAATGTTTGTGGGCGGTGGACGACAACGATGTTGGAGTGTTACAGATTGAGCCCGTTAAAATAGTTCTGAAACATGGGGTGAAACTGCCACGCATCCCGCAGTATAAAATATCAGTCGAAGGCGAACGTGCTTTGAAATGCATTGTCTCCGATTTTGTAAATCGTGGGATGATCGAGGAGATTACAGGTAGTTTGTGTAACAGTCCGATCTTACCTGTATATAAGAAAGGCGACAATGCAATTCTGTATCGGTTTATAATTGATCTTCGTGCTATTAACCGAGTGGTCGCCCCACAATTTTCAATTGTGCCTGATGTGACGACGATATTAACAATGATCCCTGCTACGGCTACGCACTTCAGCGTTGTGGATCTGAAAAACGCCTTCTTTAGTATCCCTATACATAAAGAAAGCAGATATCTGTTTGCGTTCACCTTGGGGGGACGCTCATTTACATTTACAAGGGCACCTCAAGGGTATACTGAAAGTCCCAGTATTTATAGTAGAGCCTTGAAAGAGCAGCTCGACACCCTTGAAATGCCACCTACTTGCACGCTGCTTCAATATGTTGATGATTTGCTTTTGGCTGCAGACTCTGAGAGTGCCTGTAAAGAAGGCACTGTACTGCTGCTCGTTCATCTAGCTAAAAATGGTCACAAAGCTTTGCTTAGAAAATTTCAATATTGTTGTCAGGAGGTTGCCTATCTAGGCTACCTCCTGTCAAAGGAGGGGAGAAGATTGACACCTGAAAGAATAAAACACATTTCTGGCATGTCTGTTCCAAATACACAGAAGGAAGTCAGAGCCCTGATAGGTATGGCTTCCTACTGTAGGTTGTGGATCCCGAATTTCGCACTAGTGGTAAAACCGATGTTGGCTTTGACGAAGAAGGGCATTTCTCTGCCACTGCCATGGGAATCGGAACATCAACGATCATTTGAACTTCTCAAAACCGCGCTATGTTCGGCACCGGTTCTGTGTACTCCAAATTATGACAAGGCCTTTGTGTTGTTTGTGCATGAATGTGATGGATGTGCTTTGGCTGTGTTAACACAGGAACACGGAGGGAAGAATAGGCCGTGCGGCTACTACTCCTCCGCCCTTGATCCTGTCGCATGCGCTTTGACAAGATGTTTGCGCGCTGTCGCTGCTGCTGCCGCGTCTGTAAAACAGAGTGAGGGAATGGTCCTAGGCCATGATTTGATTTTGATGGTACCTCACTCTGTTGATATTCTATTGAACAAAACTCAAACGCAACACCTCACCTCAGCACGTTTAACAAGGTATGAACTAATTCTGTTTGCCCCTCATATTCAAATTAAGAGGTGTTGTGTTCTTAATCCGGCTGAACTCTTACCTTTCCCGCAAAACACTGTTTGCGGTGACGAAGAATTTCATGACTGCCTGTATACCACTGAACAAGAAACAAAGGGCAGGATAGATCTCACAGATACTCCTTTGGAGAATGCAGAAGGGGAGTTGTTTTGCGATGGCTCCTGCTTCAAACTTTCGAATGGTACATCTACAGGTGCTTATGCAGTTACTACATTGAGCAAAGTTGTCGAAACTAAGAGAATTTCGCATAACTCCGCGCAGGCCGCAGAGATTATAGCGTTGACCCGAGCTTGTGAACTTTCCTAAGGGCGAAGAGTCAATATATATACTGATAGCCAGTACACATTTGGGGTGGCTCACAACTTCGGAAAGCTTTGGTCGGAAAAAGGGTTCCTGACCTCACATGGGACCAAGATCCAGCATGGCCCCTTGATAGTGCAACTACTTTCGGCACTCTCACTCCCTAAACAGTTAGCGATCATGAAATGTGCAGCACATCGCAAGGTCATAGATGATGTGGGCAAAGGGAACGCTTTTGCGGATTTGATAGCCAGACAAACGGCCACAGACCTTAGCACGGACATGTATGCTTCGAGGGAAATGAGAGATGTTTGCATAATGGATGAAGGTATTGGGTCTGTGCGAGATATTCAGACTGATGCCACAATGGAAGAATCTAAAAAGTGGGCTGAAGGAATGGGGAAACTGGATGATGAAGGGTGTTGGGTGGATACATCCGAAGGGAAATGGTTGCTTCCAGATTCTTATATATTGGCAATGGTTACGATGGCACACGGTCCTACGCATGTGTGTGCCCAGCAGATCACGAGAATGTTAGAACAGGTTTGGGTGAATGACAAGATTCTGGACACTGCAAAGAGGCATGTCCAGAACTGTATGATCTGCCTGCAGCACAATGTGGGTAAGGAGACAGTGACTCCAAGGGGAAGTTTTGGGCCCCCTTCTGTCCCCTTTGAGATTATACACTTTGATTTTATTGAAATGGAGCGATGTAATAATCTAAAATATGTTCTTGTAATTATTTGTGCCTTCAGTAAATGGGTTGAGGCTTTCCCCGTCAAAGATGCTACCGCCATGACCACTGCAAAGATTATGGTAAAGGAATTCTTTCCTCGATTTGGGCTCCCGAGGATAATCTGGTCGGATAATGGTCCGCACTTTATCGCAGCAGTAATTTTGCAAATATGTGCAGCCCTATGTATTGAGAAACGATTTCATTCAGCTAGGCATCCTCAAAGTGCTGGGTTGGTAGAAAGACACAACGGTATTTTAAAGAATAAGCTTGCAAAAACATGTGCTGATACCAAACTAAAATGGCCAGATGCTTTGCCCATTGTGTTATTAGCTATGCGTACCACACCTCAGACTAGAACTGGGCTTTCTCCATTTGAAGTAGTAATGGGGAGACCTGCTAACATTTGGGGTCTCCCAAAACCTAAAGCCCTGAGGGAGGTGGAAAATGTATTGCTTGTAGACTACTGTAACCAGTTAACTAAAAACCTGTATTTCATCTACCACCAGGTGCATGATGCTTTACCTGTACGGTTCACGGGCCCAGGACACGATATACAGCCTGGAAGTTGGGTCCTCGTGAAGGCCTACGAGAGGTCTTCCTGTCTCGCGCCTCGCTGGCGGGGACCCCATCAGGTATTATTGGTCACCAGGACAGCAGTGCAGGTGGCTGGAAAGAAGAACTGGATTCACGCGACGCACGTCAAGAAACTTCCTCACCCGACGCCACACGCTACAGAAGAAGCAGAACCCCTCGCTGATGCTACAGTCTCTGATCTTGGAGTAGCAAACAGCGCTGTGAGTGCATCGGAGAAGTTCTCTGAGCCTGAGGAGCTTGGGGAACAGTCCATTTCGTCTCCGCACTCTCTTGAAAAATCACTTCCGGAAAACACTGTTTCGAGCTCTGCGACTTCCGTCGCCACCGACACATCGCTTCCCTCAGGAAGTGACGATACCTTATTTCCGGACCAGACAATTTTGGGTACCATCAGGTACAACCTTCGACCAAGGAAATAGAACTACGGCACGAGTTTCGTGCATCTGGAAGAAAAAGGAAGTGATTGGGAAAATTGTCTTGTTATGAGAAAGTTTTGTTGAACAAAAAAAAGGGATTCTGCTGGCTAGGGTTGGGAAGGACTAAGAAATCACGCGACCGTAGTGTCGCCAGCAACGAACATTGGGGCCGTCGATCGAGAAACTACGATGCCTGCCACCTTCACCGCTGCTCCCCGTACTGAACTTGTAAATAAGGGGGTGACCAAACCGAACAATGAACAATGTGCCTGGGCCCCGAAAACGTACTGTTGTGTTTTGATAACGATTATTGTTACTTTTGCAACTGCTGCTGTAGGACTTTGGTATTTCGAAGAAATTTATCCTTTGAAACCTTTACCGACCAAGATCGTACCAACTGTTTTGACTCCCTCTGTACACCTTCACACTCTGTCCCCTAGAGACTCCCAACATAGACAGAAGTATCATAATAACACTCTGATGATAGTAATGAATGCTACTCATGCCATTTTTAATAAGAGTAATTGTTGGATTTGTACGCACTTACCGCAACACGGGAACAAGGGACTGGGATGGTATATACATCCTCTACCTTTAACGACTGCTTGCTATGCCTCTCTTAGAGCACTATTCTTTGGCCGATGGAATGATAGCATCTCAGGGAACTTTGATGGAACTAATTTAAATGATTTCGAGAAACGTGAATTAACTCCCCTGGGATGCTCGCTTTTCGCAAATAGAAGTAAACCTAACGTCGCTTCTATTAGGCCGTCTGACAAACTATCTCTTCCTTTTCAAACTCTGATCTCCTTTAAAATGGCTCTGATAGGCAATAAGGACGCTGTACCTCCTTCTTATTCTGTAAATCATAGTCCTGACTCAGTTCCCTTCTGTGTACAGAGAAATGGCACTAGGCCAATGGGAGATTTTGAGGCTTGTAAAAACATTATAAATTTGACTGGGGAAAACAGGCCTCTGTATGTAGGGGGGCCTGTTTATTTTGTTTGTGGTAGTTTAGCATTTCCCTGGTTACCCAAGGATTGGCAGGGAACTTGTTATTTAGGAATATTGTTACCCGGGGTATTTGTAGCTAGTACATTGGAGGTTTCTAAGGCTCGCCCACGGCGAGACAACAACGGAGATACCCCTGGGCAAGTATTGGGAGACATAGGTAAATCGGTTGTGCCCTTTTGGGGACAGATAGCAAATTCAGAAAACATTAGGGGATTAGCAAGGGTACTGGAGAGAACGATCAACCGGACCACGGACATACTCTACAATATGACCTTAGAGCAAAAGGCAATAAGATTGGTAGCACTTCAAAATCGGATGGCATTAGATGTCATTTTGGCAGAACGAGGTGGAGTATGCAAATTAGTGGGGTCCGCTTGTTGTGTTTTCGTACCAGACTCCTCACCAACAATTTTTAAAGCAATTCAGAACTTGCATACTCTCAGTTCTGAAGTCCATATCCCTGTAGGAGACTGGAACCTTAGAACTTGGTTTTGGGATTCTTTGCGATCTTGGGGTTGGAGGGTGCTTTCCGTTATTCTGGTTATTTTAGGGATTCTGTTATTCCTTTGTTGCTGTTTTCAATGCCTCCCAAGTATGTGTGGAATGATAGGGGGGTGTTGTGCTCAAGCAGTGAGCGCAATAGGGCATACAATATATACCCCAGATACAGCATCTAAAGAATTCATGTTACAAGAGGTTCTTATGAACGACCTTAAAGCTATAGACATTACAGACAATGATGCGGAATCTATGGATGATAATACATGGAGTTATTTTCGAAAGTATTAGGGATGATGTTTAGCACTTGGCATAGGCCAAAAGGAGGGTCTGTGGAAATCGAAATAATATTGTACCTCCTATCGCATTGTTTGAATGTATGTTGGCCTACGCCAAGTTGTCTAAAAACATTGTGTAAATAGATTCCGCGGCAAGGTCTTGACCTTAATGTATTGTGTAAATCGCCATCTTGGAGTTAGCCGCCATTTTAGGTTCTCTCGTAGTGTGGAAGTCACCCTGAACAACAAAATGGAGGCCGAATGACATTTCGAGTGGGATTCTGGCCGTTGTGACCTCCGCACACATGAATAAGTAATATGCCCGCAGGCCAATTGTTAGGGTCGCGAACTGAGACCTTGTCCTATCCCTGACCTATGTGTAAATGAACAACTGTATCAGCGGAACTGATCAAATGCATACATTATGGGACTGACCTGGCAACGAACCCTAGGCCTGGTTCTGAGAATGGTTAACCCGCGAGGGGGTTGGCCAGAGCTGGATAAAAAGTATAAAAAACAGAGTATCCCAATGTACGGTCTCTCACACTAACACGGCGAACTACCGTTGATAGTTCGTTCTGTTACTCTGAGGGCCGAATAGCTATCCGTATGTCAATTGACTTTTGGTAATTGTTGTACCTTTGAATAAAGCGCTTTGTATGTTCTTTGTAACCTGTGTTGGTGTGTTTCCTTTTGGGCTTCCCGGCCTCATATAAATTTTCTGTTTCCACAGCCTCACCCCCACTCCCTGAAGACCCCTCACCCAGGTGATCCACCCACACTGGTCCACCCCCAGGAATTGGATGCAAATGCAATGGTCATGTCCTGGCCACCTGGATGACAAATCCCGAGAACTAACGGGTGAGACTCCCTTTAGTTGCTCACAGGTCCACCAGCTGAGTTGACCTTTCAGAGCAAAAGAGGGCCTTCATGCCTGCATCTTTTCTCTGCCATTTTGATGATTCTGTTTTTCATCGAAGCTGATGCTTCGGATAGTGCCACTGTGGCAGTGCTGTTACAGACTGATCTCCAAACCTTGGTGGAGCACCCCATTGCATAACTCTCTCGCAAGTTATCTCCTAGTGAAGTTAACTATTCAGTGATCGAAAAGAAACTCTTGGTCATGAAAGGAGCCTTTGCACAAAGGAGGCATCACATTCAGAGAGCACGGCACACTGTTAGCGAATGGGCAGACCATTGTAATCTCCAACATCTGCAATCCCTGCCATGCTGTAATAGCTGACAGGCCTGGTGGGTCTTCTTTTTATCGCAATATGACTTAGTCCTTACGCAGATATCCAGCTACATACGTGCTGATGCGTTAGGCAGATCTTTTGACCTGAAAGCCGTTCTGGAAGAATACCCTGCAACCATTCAGCATCAGAAACATTTAGTGGGCATCATTCTAACCTTATTCGATCACGTCCATTCTGCTAGAATCCTGCAGTACCTGGTCTTTTGGACCAGCAAGACGTGCTCACTAAGGACTTAGTATTATACTCTAAGCGGTTGTATATACCTACTCCTGAACTACAGAAACAGATCCTTTTTGGGTGTCACAATGCACCCCAGGCTGCACACAGAGGTTTAAAGACCACTTTGGATTTGGTCTTCCATACGTTTTGGTGGCCCGGATTGAACAAACAGATTGCATCCTATGTGAAACTCTGTCCTGTGTGTGCCCAGTCGGAAACCTCTCACCAGAGAGTGGTCGGTCTGCTTCAACCCATTGAGAAACCACCCAGACCCTGGCATACCATTGCTGTAGACTTCATTGTGGATCTCGTGGAGTCTGATAAACACACCTGGTTAATGGTGGTTGTTGATTGCTTCTCTAAACTGGCCCACTTTGTACCTATGACAGGGTTGCCTAGAGCCACACAGGTTTTATCGCATATACAGTCTACCATCCAAGATCATATCAGACCGTGGATCACAGTTCATTGCTCGTTTCTGGTCACAGCTCTGTAAACATCTGAAAATACAAAGGGGACTAAGTTTTGGTTATCATCCCCAAACCAACGGCCAGTCCGAGAGAACTAACCAGACACTTGAACAATGCCTTTGTTGCTACGCTATCACCACACAGGATAACTAGTCTTCCTGTTTGGATATGGCAGAATTTGGCTATAACAATTCTTGGCATTCCTCTATCCAAAAACAGCCTTTTCTTATCACCTACGGCCAACATCCCTGACTGTCCACAATTGAATATATCATGGATAGCCCTGTAGCCTCGACGAATGTCATGGTGTGACATGTTCAGCAGATGCACCTACTTACGGACTCTATTCTATAGGACACCAGGAACCGTGTCAAACAACAAGCGGATAGACACTGGGGGTCATTACAAATTAGGAGGTAACCATGCCGCTATTAGAGGCATGGCTACCCCCTTACCGGTTACCGGGTCTGGGTTCCTTGAATGAGGAATTACCGGGCCATTCCGACCTTGGAGGACCCGGTAATTCCTCATTCAAGGAACACATCCCCATTCGAGCCCCCATAGGGCTTAATGGGAATGGGGAGGGTGCTAAGAACGTGCCCATTAATGACAGGCCCGTTGTTAGCACCCTGGTCTGCTCGCGAGACCGGCTAAGGGCGCCTGGTAAAACCAGGCAGCCTTAGCGGTTTCCCGCGAGCAGACTCGTAATAAGGCGGTAAGGGCTTGACGGCTTACCGCCTCACTCGTAATGACCCCCACTGTCACCTGGAACCTCCGTTCCAGAAAGGATAGCAGGTCTGGTTGTCTTCTAAGTGGCATACAAGCATTTTTACCTGCTGCATGGCGCATACATCCTGTGTTTCATGTGTCATTGATGAAACCATTTGTGCCTGATCCCTAAGGATGCCTACCTGTCTGGCCTGCCCCAGTGGACGTCGATGGTTCTTCTGAGTATGTGGCTCGTTGCATCTGTGACTCACGTTTCCGTAGGAGGCATCTGTACTATCTGATCAACTGGGAAGGTTGATCCTTATGAGATTACTGTCAGAGGGTGGCTCCTTTGACAGACTACTGAACATCTACTTTCACTCCTGGTCCAGTGGAGCTCTCATGGTCCCACTGGCCTTACACCATATTAACTCAGGGAAGTGAGTATAGCCCGTGGTGTGGGGTGACCGGTCCCCGACCCTGCCCAAGTCTATATATCAGCTTGGGACGGAAGGGGGCTGAGTCCCCTGCCTGCATTGACCCTGGTTCACCCTGGACAACTCACAGCCCAGTGCCTCCAAGAAGAAAGGAAAGGCTTGTCACCGCAGAGACCTGTTAAGCAACACCCAAGTTATCAAGCCCTTGACAATACAGCAGAGAAACCCAGTACTAGGTCTCAAACAAAGGCTGCCCTGGCCAAGTCCAAAGCTCAGCCAAAGGGGAAACCCAAGGCAAAAGGCGTCAAAAAGCAAAAGAGAGGGAGAGAGAATATTCCCCTTGGCTCACCTACCACTGAGGTTGAAGCAGTTGGCCAAGCTCCTGAACCTGATGAGGAAGAGGAGCTACCTGAAGTATTTGACCCCATGACCATCCTGAGTTGCATAGTTTACTTGCAGAAGGTGGTCCTGGAAGGGAAGAATTCAGTAGGGACCAACGTGAGTGCCCATCTTTGGAAGGTCGTAGGAGACAAGTCTGTTCCCAGCTTGAGGGTGAGCCTCCTTTGAAACATAACATTTATTGGGAAGGTATGCTACTGTATAGTAAGCCCACAGAGTCCACTGAAGGAGACCATAGCAGGTTGGTGGTCCCCCTTCAAGTGAGCCCATTTCTCCTGTAGTTGGCACATGAGGTCCCCCTTGCACGTCAGCTTAGTATCAAGAAGACTAAGGAGAAGTTGTCCATGTACTTCTAATGGCCCAAGATGGGGGTCCAGGTAGACGGTCACTGTAGGAATTGTGTGACTTGCCAACTCTCTGGTAAAAGTGGGACAAGAATTCAGGCTCCATTGGTACCACTCCCTGTAGTGGGTATACAATTTGAGAGGGAAGGGATTGACATTGTTGGTCCTGTTGACTCTCCAACATCCTATGGCAGCAAGTTTACTCTGGTGTTAGTTGACCATGCCACGAGTTATCCAGAGGCAATCCCACTGAAGACAGTAACTGTCTGGTCAGTTGCTAAGGCATTAGTTGGCATAGCCAACGGAACCACCAGGCTGAGGCTGCCAGCAGCACATCACTGCTCTCGTGCACTTTTCTAGCTTATTCCCACTAACTCACCACCCCCTTCTCTTTTCAGAGCCGCCAGAGCGCCAGGGTACCACTCCGGTCGTGATAGTGCACGGAACAAATATCCTATAACATTAACATATCCACTAGGGTTGGCTTCCCTAAAAAAGTTGTGTCTGACAGAGGCAGCAAATGCATGTCCAAGTGCATGCAAGCCAGCAAGCCATGTGGAAGGAGTGGGGGGTCTCCGATACATTTTCATCGGTTTATCATCCACAAACAAATGGCTTAGCTGAGAGGTTTAATCATCCAGGCATGGATGGCCACCCACGGTCTATGCTTGCACGATGATAAGACTGAATTGATAATCTTGGGTATTCATACTAATATCAATAAACTAAGTCAAGAATATTCCTCATTCATCACCGATAACAACACCATCAGAGTCATAAAAGAGGTAAAAACCTTGGGCTTCTACCTTGACTCAACGGTGTCCTTCGACAAACAAGTAAAATCCGTGGCCTCTTCCACAGCTTATACTTGGAAGCTTATCAGAGCTGGTAAGCCATTCCTTTCCCACGATAGCTGCATGATCCTGGCGAGAGCACTAATACTCTCCAAGTTAGACTACTGCAACAGCCTCTACAGTGGTGCCAACAAAGCCATCATCCAAAGACTTCAAATCCTTCAAAATAATGCCTTAAGAGCTGCATTAGGCCTAAATAAAAGAGTACACATTTCATCAATCAGACGTCAGTATAACTGGCTGCTGACACATAACAAAATATTACTAAAAATGGTCTCCCTTACCTATGAAGGACTAAATGATGCGGCCTCAACCTACCTTACAGACAGACTAACCAGAAGAACCGCCAATAGACCGACAAGACTTAACAATACCAACTGCCTTCTGGTACCCAGATTTAAGCTCTCCAAAATTGGCGGCAACAGTTTTCCTGTACAAGCGGCCACAATTTGGAACTCACTACCCCACGAGTTTAGAGCAGACTAACCCTATACACACCTCAGAAAGAATAACATTAAGTGGCTCAATTCAACTGACTACTAACATCCATTATAGTATGCACCAAGGGCCCCCGCTGATTCCCTCTTTGACCAGCGTCCAAAGAAACCAATCTGGCTCAAACTTGTACATTTGCTGCTTTATTGTGACAACCTAACTTTTGTCTTATCCATTTGTAACATGTTGTAACTTACCTTTGTGCTGTAAATATATTGTATATTGTACTTGATTGCAACCATTCTGTAACCTTGTAAGCTTTGCACCTTCTTATTGATGCGCCCTCTTACCCATGGGTCCGGTGCGCATTATAAATAAACAAACAAACAAACAAACTCTCAAACGCATGATGTGTGCTCTTGAGGAGCCAGAGAGGAGAAAGTGGGATCTCCTTTTACAATGCTTCCTCTTTGCCTACGCAGAGGTCCCTCAGCGAGGGGTTGGTTTTAGTGCCTTTGAACTTCTCTTTGGACACCCGGTCAGGGGACCCCTAGATATAATAAAGAAAGGATGGGAACTGCCCACTCCTGCAATCACTACAAATGTGGTGGACTATGTGCTGGGTTTGAGAAAGTCAGTGGCCTTACTGATCGCTCAGGCCAGTGACAAAATGAAGGCTGGTCCTTGGTCAAACATTGGCATGACCATAAGTCTTCACATGTACACTTTCCCCCTGGTCAGTAAGTCATGATCATGAAACCCATAAGGCCTAGGGCACTACAAGATAAGTGGTCAGGCCCTTAAAAAGTTGTGGAGCAACTTGGTGATGTGAACTATTTAGTGGACCTTGGAAGGCTTGGTGAAGACCCAAAAGTGTTCCATGTACATAGACTCAAGGCATTCATCCCCAAGGTGTAAATGGCTGCTCTGCTCTTGGCATCAGACAGAGAGGAAGGGGCAGTCCTTCAGGTGGCTCCATTGAGGGTGTCAAATTGGCGTCTCAGCTGTCTCCTAAGCAGCAAGGTGAGGTGAGAACTTTGCTGGGGCAATAATTCCCCACCTTGTGTTCACTCACTCCGGGTTTGACACCTTTGTGCAAACATGACATTAATACTGGAGATAGTGTGCCTACCAAAAGAAGGAGCTATAGGATGTCAGACAAAGTTAGTTCCACGTCAAGTCTGAGCTCAACAAGATGATGGATCTTGCGGTTATTGAACCCTCCAGTGGTCCATGGTCCAGTCCTGTGGTTCTGGTGCCAAAGGCAGGCACCTCTGGGTTGAGGTTATGTGTGGATTACAGGGCTCTGAATACTGTCACCAATACAGATGCTCACCCCCTACTAAGAACACACAAATTGGTAGACAAGCTAGGTGCTGCAAAGTACATGAGCACCTATGATCTCACTGCAGGGTATTGGCAAATATCCCTGTCAGAAAGTGCCAAGTAGAAAACAGCATTTTCAACTCCAGAAGGGCTTTACCGGTTCAGGGTAATGCCATTTGGTTTGAACAATGCACCTGTCACATAACCATGTTCTGAATGGGCTAGATGAATTCTGCATTGCAAATCTGGATGATATGGCTGTCTTCAGCCCTACTTGGGAGGAACATGTAAAGCACCTTGGGATTGTGTTGCAGGCTCTTCAGAAGGCCTACCTGACCATTAAGGCCTGAAAGTGTCAGATTGTGTCAGATTGGTCAGGGTTCAGTGGTCCACCTTGGGCATGAGGTTGGTAGAGGTAAAAAAACAGTCTCCCAGTAAAGTACAAGCAGTACAAGACTGGTCTACCCCCACAATCCAAACCCAAGTGAGAGATTTCCTGGGCTTCACTGGGTATTACAGGAACTCTATGGCAGACTATGGTACCATAGATGCCCCCCTGACTGCCCTCACTAATCCACTAATGGTCTAATGGTCTAATGGTCTGAGGAGCGTGAGAAGGTATTTCAAGGCTTAAAGGACTCCTTGGGCCCCTGTTCTCCAGGCTCCTGACTATCTGAAATCTTTTATTGTGCAGACAGATGCCGCTGACCCTGGGATAGGTGCAGTTCCATCACATCTAGATGAGAAAGGTGGGGAACACCCTATTGGATTAATCAGTTACCAGATTAAGGACTAAGAGCTCAGGTGGTCTACTGTAGAAGAATAATATTTTTCTATTGTGTGGGCCCTAAGGAAGCTGAGGCCCTACCTATATGGGACCCATTTCACTGTACAGACTGACAATACACCCTTAAAGTGGCTGATGAAAATGAAGGGAGAGAATTCTAAGTTGCTCAGGTGGTCCATTAGCCTCCAAGGCTTTGACTTCACTATTGAGCATAGGCCAGGTGTCCAAAATAGCAATGCTGATGGGTTGTCCAGAATGTTTAACCGACCTGAACATGAGACTCATCCAGGGGTGGATTAAGTCCCCCTGTCCTTAGTGTGGGCGGGACAAGTTTTATTTAAAATTTCACTTACTGCTGGTTTACCCCTATATTTGTGGACCCCCTCAACTTTTTGCTTTTGTTTCAGCCTCCTGTCCTGACTTCAGCTGCACGCCACTGGGCTTTCACTCATCGTTCTGGGGAAACTGACTTGTCCTTCCGACAGTCAGTATTAGTAAACATTGTTTCCCTTAGTCTTATGACTTTGTATCACTTTTGGCAACTGTAACATTACAATACCGCACACTGGGGTCCTTGCGTTTTCGGGCCCTAGACATCCCTTAAGGATTTTCTGGACAATGTGCCTAGGAGTAGAATGGTGGCAGCAGAAATGTTTTAATTTCTTTTTATTAACTTTTACCGAGCCATACTATGCTTACCGCGTGTGGCTCATGACTGTGGCTAGTGTCCGTTATGGCCATGCCACGAGGTCTTTTGTCTTCTCCTTTGGCCGTTTTGTCAGTTGGCCTTCCCCTTGCTCTTTGTGACCTGGGGAGTCCTTATTTGGGCATGCATTCTCCCTCGGAAGACAGAGGTTTTCAGGGGCTAATACATATCACATGCGTGGGTGCCCAGGAACTGAGCTGGGTCTATCTGGTCCCAATCCAGACTACTGGTGTCAGAATGTCTGATGTTCCTGTGTACGTGAGAGTCAAAGTCGTCCCTGTTTGGACTACTGTTGGTGGGCAAGAGTGGGCAGATCTCCTCATTGGCCAGCCTGGTGTGCGAGCCTGCCCTGGACTTTTAGGATAAGATGAGGGGGTCTGAGTATACACGGAGTCAAGCATCCTGAGAAGCGAAGCAGATCCAAGGACTGCCCGGAACTGCGAAGAGAAGGTTTGACACCAAGAGCCCGCTGTCACGCTCAATATCCAAAGACCTGCAAAGGTGCTTCAACCTTTTGGAGTGGTGAGACCAATCACTCTCAACGCCTCCTTGGTACCCTGCAAAAAAAGCCTTCTCAGAAATGTCCCTGGGCCCTCCAGTGGACTGACCAGCTGCTTGTACCATGGTGCCCATGCTGGAGCGTTGCTACATCGAGTTTCTGCTCGAGCTTTGGTACAACCCTAGTTCTCATGGCAAAGCCTCTGTTTGACAAATCTCAGCGACCCTACTGCTTTGGGCCATGAGAGAGAAGCGTGTGTCAGTCTGTGAGACTTGGGTGCTTCGGCGTCACTGTGCGACAGTGGCGGTCGCTGCTGGCAACTTTCCACCTTTCTTCAAGTGTTCTGAGACCAGCTGTATTAGTGCTTTCTTTGTCCTGCATTTGTGATGAGAGATCCAGCTCCAGATCTAAATTGGACGCACACCCGCACCACCTGTGCACTTCGGAGCAAAACCAAGGAGGGGATTTCATAGTCCAGGTAACCTTCTTCAAACCTGCCAAGTTTGAACTAGGCGTGAGCTAAGGGTGGTGAGTAATCATACCACTTATCGGTGGCCCCTAGTTCATCTATACCGTTTTTACACACAAAGGATCCCTTGTGGTCGTTGCCTTGGCTTGGGTGGCTATCGCTTCCTATAATCATCCAAAAGTTGGGAACAACTTTGTTCTATGTAGCAGATCCGCCTCCGACCGAATTCTTCACACCCCAGTGTCCTCTTCTAACTTTTCCTTCCCAATGAAGTTTGTCTTGTGTGAGCTTTACACATCGACAAGTGTTTTTATGCACAAACATAACATTGAGCACAAGGCTTCAATCTTCATAGGGCTTTTCTGGAGTTGGCATTGTGATAAAGTTTGTTTGCTTTCCCGCCTCACAGGTTTTGGTGGGAATCCGCAGTTTAATGCATTGACCGAAAAGTGACTACATATATTTTACCTAGTGTGTGTTTAAGTAGTAGTATTACTGTTTTCTTCATTATTCACTTGTGTTTGTTTTGGGCCTAATACTTTGTATATTTTTGATATACTACTGTCTAAGAGTAATTCTTATTGTCCTGCTGTGTGCGCTCATCCAAGACCTCAGATCACCCCCACTACTCCTGAGACGTAGCCTTGACTGCTACTGAGAGGCGGGAGTTGGCTTCAGGTTGACACAGCACATATCAAAGGTTGTTGGGAATTTCCTGTCTTTTGTTTGTGGGCCTGTTTGAATTAACTCTGATTAGTATGCAGCTAACAAAGGGAAAAGGTGGATCCATGGAGCATTTGCTAGTTAATAAAGCTTTCCATGGCAGAAGGAAGGTTTTTCCCCTCCCCTTCTGAGATGCCGTGATGTACTCTTTGCTGTCATATTCCTACTAAATATGACAGGGGGGGTGGCGCCTAGAAGCTGTGTCCACAGACAGTACACAGGTCTATCTATATGTCATGCTGTGGGCATAAGAAAATGTGTGCGGATTAGCCCCACACATTTTCTGGCGGTTGATCTACCATCATTCGATTTAATTTCAAATTTCAAAAAGAGCCCAGGCGAGTGCCAACCCACCGTGAGAATGGTCGAATTCCTCACAGACAGCACCCAACAAAACAAAAAAAAGTCCCATTTAGAGTATAGAGACTCCTATGCAGATGGCATTTCATACGGGAGGGGTATCCCGGTCTCTCGGCAACCCTGCAGTAAACAGCACATCACGTAACCCCGGAAAGAGCACGAGCCCTGTATCCCTCAGAGTAGGAGTATTTCGCACTTGCGGCACCTGGCAGGGTGGTCGGCATTCCTGATGACACACCTGTCCCCTATCAGCAAAGATATTAGGGTGACACACCTTAATCTGAAAGTGATGCAGATCATGCGTGAATGTCTGGTGGGGAATCTATCATCTCCCCACCGCGCGCACATGCATAGAGGGGCAGCTCACGCAGGCAAGTCGTGGGCAGATCTCCTGCCTCCAGCAGACACATATTAGGACCCTTAGCTCGGGCGCCAGATAAGCAGGCCCTGTATCCTTGAAAACATGCCGTGCGGTTGAGCAGAGCGGACAGGAGATGATTTCTGAATTATTCATGAAGTCGGTCGGCCTTTTATCGGAAAGAGGGAATGCACTTGGGGGCCCGACGCTTTTGGGGCCTATCCCAGAATCCTCCCGCCCTCCTCTCTTCGGTTTTTATCTCTCCCTCCAGCTTGCGACTCAGTGCAACGATCGGCGCAGGCAAAGATTAATTTTCTCCAATTTGCATGGAGGTGGTGGGGGTAGCGTGGAGCAATGTGTCTGGCGGGGGCGGGAAATTGTCTTCTCCCTTCAGTCTCCGACAACCTAATCCCCAGCCGAAACCCTTGAGGAATAAGCGACAAGCGCCGAAAAGCTATCAACGTGTGACGCATCCAGGCCAAGGTGCTTTAAAAGTGGGACTAAAGACGGCCTTCACAAGCGCCAAATGCGGCACACAGACCCTGCCCCGGATTTCCCCGAATGCAGTGCGCGGTGCAGCACAACTGGCTGCTAAGATTAAAAGGGTTCACTTCTTACATAGAACTTCGCGCCGGATTCCTGCTTCGAAGCGCTGTAAAAATAAATGTCACTGTCATGAAATATATCAATCTCGGAAGGATGAAGGGCCGTGTTTAGATTGCAAAGTGCCGGCTGGTCTTTCATCTGAAGACAGCGTTTAAAGTTTGAGCTATCGCCTGGCGGATGCAGCCGTAGAATGCATTTAAAAAAGTCCCTCCTTCCAGCCCATGGCTTTTCCCGCAAAACGCTGCTTGCACCCAGAGGGTGTAATTCAATGTTGTAAGATGCGTTTCTTTGGGGGGTGGCCTACCCAGTGAGGTGCGTCACTCTGCGGTTCCTCCTGGACTAGTGTGGGCGAGACCCAACTGCTCTTCAATAGCTTTGGGGAAGACGGTGCAAGTGTAACATACGTTCATACAAAGGGCGTATATAGCATGAAGAGCCCTAATTGGCGAGGGTCTGGACTAGCCTGGGGTCTTGCTAGCAAGTGTTTCCATGAAATTAGCACTGAATGAAAAGGGGTACCCTGATAAATGCTCTTCCGTTCAAATGAATAGTGCGGATGGGCTTGCTACTGTGCGCAGGTGGCCATAGTGGGCGCCTGGAGGGGAGGGCAGAGCTGGACTGGGAGCAAAGGACGTTGGTACAAGCGGTGATACAATGGGCAATGACGAACCGCAGCAAATGAAACATGTTCACAATCAAACTAGGTTATTCGAGATTAAATGTGCTCACAAAAATGACTGCAGACCCAAACAATGATTACTGACACCAGGAATGCCGGTCAGAAGTTAGTTTGGCCAGGAGTTAACTTTGGAGTCGTAGGGCAGGCAGGCGCTGAGCTCTACCCAACATCCTTCACCCAGTGCAGGGAAGGAAGTTACCGGGCCCGAAGCGATACCGAGAACCTTTCTTTCTCTGCTGGGCACTGCAGCAGAAGGGCAGCCATAGCACACTTTCTTCTTCTTACAGTTACCAGGGCTGGAGGTCTCCCGTTCAGCCGTCACAGTGGTGTCAGAGCTATTCTCCCTCACTCCTCTCTTGTTTTCAGATTTTGGAGCTATAGCTGCTTTTTCACAGCACGAGGTGGGCTCAGGTGTAGCAGGGTACGCATTTGCCTCTTCGAATTCCCCCACAACAGCAATTATGTCTGGGCCCATGTTAGGACAGGACGCGGAGCCAAA
The DNA here is from genome assembly GCF_040938575.1 of Ambystoma mexicanum. NCBI lineage: Eukaryota > Metazoa > Chordata > Amphibia > Caudata > Ambystomatidae > Ambystoma > Ambystoma mexicanum. Next base: position 248,897,370 of record NC_090926.1, on the reverse strand, counting down.
GAACCTAGCAGCAAAGCACCGGCGCAAGGTCCTGCTCAGAGCACAACTGATGCATAACCAGGATGCCCCAACAGTGTCTGGAAACCACAGGGCGACGCTGCAACAGGCTCCTGCCGAAGGGACAGGATAGGCAGACCAAACCAGAGCATGGGTAAGATTTTGAGGGCTGTGGGAACATACCATGGACAGGTACAGGGGGTTTCAGGAACGATGTATCAAGTCCCAAGCCCTGGATGCAATAAAAATACATTTTTGATACAAACAAAATATATGACTGGAAAGATAGCTAAAAAACACTGAGACTCGAACTACAAGGATGTATATTCAAACAAAGGTAACAGAGTCATAATATTTTATTATAACGTAAAGTCAAAAATGTGAAACATCCACACATGCAAGATGCACCTCAAGAGCAGAATCTGGCCAAATTGGTGGGTGTGGGGGGCATCCTCCTCCTCTTCTGGGTGTCAGGAAATCTGCAAAACAACTCACTGTTAAGTGTATGAGAGCAGCATGAACTGGATGATCTCCAAACAGCCCTTTAAGAGGAGTATCAGTACCCTCGAGATAGATGGGGATGCAGATTCATACTCATGGATCAAATAATTAAGACAACTCAATAGTTTGGCAAAGGGAGTCTGTTTAATGACAAGTTCATAAAACGGGGAGTACAACGAACATCAGCAACCGCTCGATCTTCTCACTCTCGATCTCACTTTACTTTTCGAAAAAACACAATATTTATATCAAAAACTCATCATTGCTGACGTACAACCTGCGCACGTACTAACTTCATTCTACGTGGCAATCTTAAAAACTTGACATGCAACGTGATTGGTTATAGGAAGGTAACTTAACATAGGTACTATATCTGTATATGGTAATGGGGAGAGGGGATTGGATAATAAATGTCAGGTGGGGCAACTAAGCCCTCTCTTCAAAATGGCCACTATGAACTTCACTAAAAGGACGGCGTCCCATTGACTTTACTCACTATAGGACCCTAGATTACATGGTCCACTATGATTGGGTTGGCATCAACCCCACTCATATTTTTCCACCTATGTCTAGCAGCACGCAGAAAGAACATACAGGTGCAGAGAAGCTCGTCTGCACTCCAGCTTCCCACCAATTATGCTACAATCAATCATCACCTCAGTGGTCATGTGTCAATTACTGCTTTGTAGTTTGGCCTTGTGTCTGTTCTGTACTCTAAGAACTTTCAAGGAGTCTGGGCATGGTGGAAATCCATGCGTAGGTGTGATAGTTTCACCCTCCCAGCCTGCCTTTGTCACGTGACTAGACACTGTGAAATCTGCTTTTCTCTGTGTCTTTTCGTATATTTGATTTAATTCTACCAGTCTTCTGACGACTGTGGCTCATCTTGACCTTTCTGAATAGGATCCTCTGTTCTCTTCTCTCCTCAAATGTATCCAATGTCGGCCTATTCAAGTCAGATAAGACCTTAGCTTCTTGGCATGGTCATCCTTTTGCTGAGTTTTATTCTGTCCTGATTCTCGATTTTCTTGCTGCGACACACTCCAACTGTGGCCTTTTGTAACCTTTGTTCATTCTGCTTATATGCGTAGTGGACTTTCATCTATACATAAAGTGCACTTTGAGGTATATATTTATAAACGTTGGCGCTTGCCGCTATCTATCAACTATAAAGCATAGCAAGCTTCACAATTTCTTTGCCTCTTGTAGTTACTTGCATCTGTACACGTTTAAACTAATTAATATTTTCATCATGTATGTGGCATACGTTTCTTCATCTAGACATCAATTTCTTCACCTTAGGCTCAAGATGTCACTTGGTATCTTCTCTATATTTAGTGTTTTATCAGTATTCTCAGGTTATTATATCTTCTATATGTGTGTCAGTCTGATTTCTTATGATGTCACAATTCATCTTCCTTCACTATCTTCTTTGCTTCTTCAGGTATTTTATTCAAACAACCATCATACTGTTTAGAATGTAGATATGGTTATTTTAATGGGTACCTTACTGTCCAGGTTTTCTTAGGTGTCAATATATTAGCATGTGCTGTTATGCTGACAGGTACTGGGCAGAGCCCATATGCTGCTCTTTGCTGATTCAACTGTTCTTCATACATCACATACTTTGGTGTGAACTCAATAGGTAATGGGAGGGGGCCACTGAAGTGGGGATGATACTTGACACTTCCTCTTCACTCTCCCCTCTGGGCCACTCATCGACTACTCTCACTTCTTTCTTTGCATCCACTTTGTCTTCATCCTTCACTTTTATTTCATCTTCTGGATCCAGACATTTTGATCTGAAGAGATGCTTCCTTGGGGTTCATATCTTTATGACTCCTTTCAAGCATCTTGCTATTCTCACATGCTCATCCTTATTCCGTGTCATTAGTTGGCATTCTCCACTTGGACTGCAATAGATCCATCTTCCCACATATTTTCTATGATTTCTTGGATACGGGAACTTGGTTCCTTCTGGTGCATAAATGCTGGTCTTCACAAAGTCTCTTATTTCTTCGTCAGTTAGGTCTTTGGTCTTCCATCCCGACTCAATATCAATCATGATCTTCATCCCTATGGCTTTCTTTGCAGTCTTCTGGGATTGAGAGATTATTAATTTGATCACACAGAATCCAAGTAATATCATCACCAACAGGACTCCTAAGAACTTGAATGCATCTGCCATCCATTGTGGAATCCATGAAAATAGTGCTCCAAACCAACTGTCATCATCAACTTCCTCAGCTTCATCTATCATCTGATTCTGTAGTTTCTTCAGCATGTCTATGGCCTCTTTTAAGGTTCCATTCTCGTCATCGTGTGAAGGTATTAATGTGCAGCATGATTCTCTGATTTTTGCACAAACTCATCCATCCATAGGTGTGATCATGTCTAAGACATATCTGTTCTGGAGTGTCAGTCTGATTTCTCTTAACTCTTCTCTAATTGCATTGAATCCTTTTATGGTTGTGTTGATGGTCTATAGTAACTTCCATCTGGTTATCTACAACCATTTACTATTTGCTCCAACCTGAATTCTTGGCATCAAGGTGAATACTGAAGAAGTCTGACTGAACAGTCTATGTTCGTATGGAATAGCATCGAAAGCCTCTATGGATTTTGCAGATAAATAATTTTCTCTTTATGTTCTCCTCATAAGCCCCAGAGATCTCTTCTTTCTTAGGTGAGCATCTGCTTTCAGGAAACAGTCAGTGTTCACATCACTTTTTGGAATCACCAACGCTGGAACACGGACATTCACCAATATACATATACCTCCCCAACTTTTTGGGAATCTCATGTATGCCTGGGATCCACACACCCAATAGTGATCCAGGATTACTGCAGTACCATGCACCATTCCTGGGACGTCAAAGACTCAACTACAATTGCGATTTTCTTCCATTTCTCTTGTACCTTTATTTCTAAAACAGAATTTTGGGCTCTCCAATGGTATTATCTGCAAGGGCCCTCCTCTGTCATCGACCCATGTTAGTAATTTAGCAAGCTTAGGTCATAATGGCTTACATCCATCCATTCTTCATCCATTTTTTGTTCACTTCTCTTCTGGTCTCTGCTCCTTTTATTGCAGGTTTTTCATATCTGATCACAATATTTTTTGTTTTGGCATTGTTTCTTGTCTTTATGTCTTGGACATAATCATCTTCATCTGGATCTGTCTTTTCAGTTGCCCATTTAAGAGAAGCATCGCTTCCCATGAACTGACCTCTGGTTTTGCACATTGCTATATGTGACAGACAGTGTGCTGTCTGAACATCTATTTCGATAGCTACAAAGATTTATGACTTTCCCATGCTGTAGGGCAAAAGTGCACATACGAAGCATTCCTCATCCGAAGTTTGTATTCCAACTTGCTTCATATGTTGGTACCATATGTTGTTTCCCAAATGTGCTGTGCTATCCAGGTAATCATTTAGTTTGTTATTGTCATCGTGTGTGCTTCTTTTAATTCTCAAGGTCTTTTTCTAGTTTGCTATAACCACATCTCTGAACACATCGGTATAACTTCTTCTGTCTGGCGGATTCTCAGGCACTTCCGTCTGGGTTCTCTGAGTAGAAGAATGTTCAGTAAGTCTTTCTTCATCCCTCTGCCTCTTTCTGACTCTGTTTATAAATGGCCATATTGATTCTGCTATAATCTCTCCGCGTGATTGTCTTGTGGGACTTGTATCTGCATGGATTATTTGTGCCGGTGTAACTTTCATCAATCCTTCGTCTAGTTTACTTTGCCGACCCTGTCTCCAGTGTTTCAACTCATTTGCTAAACCAAGTGTTGGATGTGTGTCATTGCTTACCACATCCATTTCAAGCTCAGTCACTCTGTCATTATTTCTTGGAACAGGAATGACTAAATAAGGTCTGGGCGCTCTTGTGGGTATCAAGCGTGCATTCTCAAGTGGGTGCACAGGAACAACACTTTGTGCACCTATGAAAAACATAGTTCTGATCGTTAATGACAGTAATACGATCATGAATATAATGCATGCATAAATAATGCATCGGTAGGTCATTTTACAGCATTTGTTTCTTGGGCAATATGAATGTCTCACCTCCTGAGGGAGAACAATGCTGCCGCTCTGGCTCCCCATCTCGATCATCTAAGGAAGCAAAAACTGGTTCTTTAATACATTTTCATTATCATCACTTTTTCTTGTATTCTGTTGTCTCTGCTTTTACGGATCAATAGTTCTGGACCAGTTGTCTTCTAATTCTGGATAATGGACTGTCTCTTGTCGCTGGAAACAGTTCAGTTTATAATGTAATGTTCTAACAATGAACGATGACCTCAGCAATTCTATAATACGTGCTCCATAGAGACTAGTTCCCAGTCTATACCTCGAATCTGCTTCACTCCAGATGACATGTTGCTTCCCTGTCAGCAAAAGTGTATTTTATATCAATACTTCCACGATCTGTCCCTCGAATGCAAGTCTCTACACAGTTCTGTGATTTTGATGAGAAGCAGGTGCAACCTGAATTATTATGCTATGCAGAAGCAAGTTTGAGTTAGCTGGATCTTGGATGAATGTAAGCACATCAACATTGGCATGTCTCCCAACAAGGTCTGGAAAGTCTTCAATTAAACAAAAAAATACTGCATTTGCCTATCTATGATTCTCTGGTGATAGGAACATGTGTCTTGTCCTCGCTGTGAACAGTCTTCTTATTATTTTCTCGTTATCAGGATCTTGAAGAAATTATGTTATGCTTGTAAGTCTCCCCACCACTGATGGCTAGGACCTCAATACCATTTCGAAATAAGTCAGTATGTGCCTAGTGAGGTCACTATTGTGTGACACCATAAATTAGTCCAAACAAAGACTCTGTGTGGAAGGACTCAGGATATTTTATTCTTTATCAATTTATATATCCTCAATCAAAATTTGGCATAGCTTTTCTTATCAAGGCTTCAGTATGCCTCAGTCCAAAGTCAACAAACTATTTGTGGCTCAATAAATGCAATTCTTCTTCTACTCTGCAACTAGGATGCACAGAGTGTTCATATTTATATCCTTTTTGATGTTTTGCTCAAAGGAAATGTCTTATAACTGGGCCACAACCTTGTGACAAAGGTTTCCTCGCTTTTTCACTTGACTGGTCATGCGTCCTTCTTCCTCGTCATGGATCATGTCTGCATGTGCTGTGGTTATTCCCCATTGTCTGTAGGTTCTCTAGGTTGGAGTGTGGGCAGAGGGGTTTCTTTGATATATGGCTTGACATCACCAATGAAGATCCAAGCTCTTCTTCCCTGTAACTTGACGGCAGATGGCGTAATATCCTCTACAATGAAGGGTCAGTGGAACCTTGGCTCGTCCCACCTTTTCCTTGTGTGATTCCGAACTAAGATGGTAGCTCCAGGGTATAGTTGAGATATCTGTAACTCCGGAACCTTGTAAGCTGTAGTATCTCTTTCTGTGTTCTGTACTGCCCTACACCCTCCTTGTCATCGCTGCAGCTGTCCTGAAATTACAGAAAAACTGGAAGTCATACAGTTAAGGTAGTTTTGCATTTCTAATCCTAGCACTTCTCCTGTTGGCTGAGCATCACATCTAGCTTTAGTTCGAGTCATTAACAGCGTCCACATTCTTCTACCCGTCTCAATTTGATGTGGCGTAAGATGGTTGTCAGAATCAGGCTGGTATCTGAGTGCATACAATGCCAGTGGAAGGCAGTGCAGCAATCCTTTTTTCAGAGTAAGCTTCATCTTGGCTATCCTTTCCTTTAACAAGCCGTTGAGCTTCTCGCATATTCCATTCCCTTGCGGATGATACGCCGATGAAAACTTGTGCTTTATACCAAGCAACAAGCTGATCTGTTCAAATACTGCGTTAACAAAATGAGGACCGTTATCTGACCTTATTACTTCACAAACTCCCCATCTGGGAAACACCTCCTTGCCAAGAATTTGGCTGCACAGGTAGAGTCTGGGTGTGTACATGAACCTGCTTCTATCCATCTAGAGAATGGACACACCACAACAATTAGATAGCTGTACCCATTACATACTTGAATCATATCCACATAGTTGATGTGCAAGTTCTGAAAAGGACCATTAGGCCTTGGGATGAATCCTCTGATCACACGTAGTGCATGCACAGCAGCAAAAGTCAGACAGATTATTCAATTTATCAAAAAAATCCAACATGCTCTGCTAGGCTTGTTACAAACCAGTCTTCGGCATTTGGCTGATGCTAGATTCTCTCTTGTTATATGTGCTGGATAGTTTAACTGTTCCAGTGCTATTTTCAATAGGGCTATATGCATTACTGGTTTACAAGTGCTGTCCTGTCACCATAAAGCTTCAGGGGGGTTTAAAGAACACCCTCTTCGCTTCCAAAGATTCTTTTCTTCATGTGGTGCCTCCCCTTGGAGCTCCATTAACTGAGTATTTGACATGTTACTGTAGCCTTCCAGCTCACTCCTTAGAACAATCATGTTCTCATGCACTTCAGGCATTCCCACATCCATCATTATTTCATCTTCAGTTCCCACACGCTTGGCTTCAGTATCTGCTGCTTGATTTCCACGCAAGATGAAATCTGACCCTTTCATGTGGGCTGCGAATTTTCACGACTGCTATGCCCACTGGGAGTTGTAGTGCCTTAATGAGCCTGTTCAATAAAGCTGTGTGCTGCACTTGCGTGCTGTCCGCTCGGAGGTAGCCCCTCCTTTTCCAGCACGCTAAGCCTGCGTGCACTGTGGACGTCACATAGGCAGAGTGCATGATTCTCAAGCGTGAGTATGAACAGCAATAATTCTGCAGCCTGTGCTGAATAATGAGAGGCACTAATAAGTACTCGAAATTCCCCATTTGCTGTGTGCTTTACCACAGTGGCACCAGTACATCTTTGTCCATCATTTTCAGCAATCCTTGAAGAACCGTCAATGAAGACAATTTCTCCATCTGCCAATGCATTTTCTTTTACTCTGGGATCCCATCATAGAATTCTTCATAGTTCGCGCAATCATGTATTGGCTCTCCTTCAGTAACTAGCTCTGCTATAAACATAGCTGGGTTCACTATTCTGCATCAGACTATTTTAATCGCTGCATTTGATATGACCACTTCATAAGCAGAAGCTCTTGTGATGTCAATGTACTTTTTGGTTTCTCTAAAATGGCAAACAATGTGTGTTCAACGAATAATATCATTGGGCATCCCATTACAATGGTTGTAGCTTTCTCTATGGCAAACGCGGTGGCAGCCAAACTTTGTTTGCACGGAAAATTAACTCTCATTACTGGGTCTAATATTCCACTGTAGTATGCCAGGGGCTTGTACCCCAACATATTTTTCTGTGTAAGGACTGCTGTCATAACATTACCATCCATGTGTGAAAACAGATAGAATTCCTCTGCATAATTAGGAATCCCTAAAACTGATGCCATGCAAATGGCCTTTTTTAGTTCCTCAAACCCTTCCTGCCTGGCCTTAGTTCACATGATTTTTTCTTTTGTTGCCTGTGCTTTCTTTAAAGCTTGTAATAGGGGCCTGGTATAAGAGCTGTAGTTAAAGACACATGTCCTGACATAATTACATAATCCTAGAAACTTTGCATTTGTTTTACCGTGTGTGGCTTAGCTGTTCTCAAAATAGCTTCAGCTCTTGCAGGAGTAATCTTTTTTCCCTTATGTGAAATCAATTGGCCTATGTACAACACCTCTTGTTGACAATACTGTAACTTCTCCTTGTCAACTTTATATCCTTTTTCAGCAAGTATAGTCAATACTGAATGGAATTGCGTCTGCACTCTTCCTCTGTTCCTTCCTCAAACTAGGATGTCATCCACGTATTGCAAAACAATACTCTCTAATGCAATGTTGCTTAAATCCATCTGCCAGATTCTATTGAAAATCGGAGACTCACAATAACCTTGAGGCAGCCTTGTGCTTTTCAGACGAACTTGTCTGAACATAAAAGATGTCAAATCTTGTGAGGCTTTATGAAAATGGATTGAGAAAAATGCATTTTTTAAGTCAATCACCGTGAAATAACGTGCCTCAACAGGTATGTTACTTAGAATCGTAGACGGGTTAGGGACTAAAGGGAACTCGGCCTCCACTATCTAGTTTATCAACCTTGTATTAAACACCAAGACCCCCCCTTAGATTTCTTATAGGGTACACTGATGTATTACATAGTGACTCTGATGTCACTAAGATGCCCTGCTCCATCTTGGCTGAAATTGTCTTGAAAATCCCTTCATCTGATTCCGTGGGTATGGGATACTGTCATTCTTTTGGTAAAATTGCTCCTGGTTTCAATTTAATCTTCACTTCTCCAACTGCCTTTAATAGGCCTACGTCATAAGGGCCTGTAGTCCCTACTGAGACAGGCACCTTTGCCATGTCATCATCAAAATATTCAGGACGTTTTTGTGCCAGCATCATTCTTTGGGGCACCTCTCTTTTAATTATTTTTACCCAATAAATGAGATTAACCTCAAATGTCATCTCATCCTCACCTATTTGTTCTTCAAACAGATCGTCATCAGTGACGTCAGTGAATCTGTAACCTTCTCCAATGGCGATTATTGCGCACCATTGTCTGTCTTCATCATCACAACCATCAAGCAAAGCCATCTCCCCTCGCACTATGGCTGCATGTATTGTCAAGGGAAACACTTGTCCCTTTTCCTCATGCATAGATATTCTTGGTCTGAACAGAAACTCATCTGGTGTTCTTATTGTTCTGTCTGCAAGGCCTGGTAGCCATGACATTAATATGCACACTCCATTTGCGAATATCTCAGGTTCTAATGGAGTAGCTCTCATAGCCACTCGTCCTGCGTATGCTCTGATCATTTCGCACAAGTTTAGATAATGCATCCTGGAGTTGAACACACTATGCCTTCCTCAGTGAACAAGATTGTGATATTCAGCTTTGTCATCAAATCTCGTCCCAATATATTGACAGGCGTTTGTCTCGAATATAATAGTGGCACTTTCATGTCACATTCTCCTATAGAAACTGGAAGTTCTTTTGTGAAAGGAACGCGGTTTGTGGATCTTGTAAAACCTTGGGTATTCATGGCGTTGAGCGTGTTGCACCCGTGTCCAGTAGGAACGTATATTCTTTATCCCCTATAGTGACATCTACCCTTGGTTCCTTGTGAGGGTTTGGTGTCACTGATAGGATGGAACACATCAGGTCTCCCAGTGAGCTGTCCTAGTCCATGTACAATTTCGTCCCACAGTTTGTAAATGGATTTCCTCCATCACCCGTGGCATTTCCTGCTCTAGAGTTCAATACATATCCTGTGCCAGTGGTCTGTAAAAGTTGCATCGGAGACTGTTGAGACTGCCCTTGTGGGAAATTGGTCACAGTCTGTCGTGGCTGCAAGCTTTGTTGCACTCTTGGCACTTACTGCTGTAAAATTTGATTCTGCGCAAATCTGTCTCCACCCTGCTGCGAGAACGCAGGTGGATTCATCATCCCCCTCTTGTAAATTGGTCATTTTGCACCATCCCTTGACTTCTGCAGATACGCACTAGATGCCCTGTCATCCCACACATTCAACACTTGGGCGGTGGTCTGATCATTTGCCCATTTTGCATATTCTGATTTCTGCCTTGCATATACTGAAAGCCCCCCTGATTATTTTGCTATCCCCTTCCTCGGTTGCCTCTTCCTCTTGGGCTGAACCCATTATTACTTTGATCGAACTGTCTTTGGTTATTAACCTGATGCGCATTGTATCCATCTGTGCTAGTTAACATTGCTCCTTCAATGGCATATTTCAACAATTGTTTCTGCACTAATTTAGTTTCTTCACCTTTTCTGGCATCATTCTTCTTGGGATTTTTCTCTTGCAGCAGCCTGCAATAATGCACAATGGTCAGTTGTATTTCAGACCATGGCTTAGCCTCAATTCCTATCAATTTCTTGAGCTGCTTCTGCACCTGTTCTGGCAGCCCTTGGCATACGATATGATAAAACACGGGTATAGATTTCCCCCAAGATTCCTGCGTTTCAAGCACCCAAGTGTCTTGAAATGTCTGAATGTAAAGCAACGGATCATCTCCCTCTTTCATCTTACGCGTCATTATAGCCCCCATGTCAGAAGTGTACAGGTAAAGCACTCGAAGCGCTTTTCATACTGCGGTTCTGCAATTATTAAATGGCACTCCGTCATGTGTAGTATTAACTGTAGTCACACCAGGGTAACCTGCACGGGTCCAGAAATCATCAGCTCTATCACCAAGTATGGCGATCAAAGAGAGGCATCTCTGGTGACCTCACTCTGTGTCTCTTTCTTCTCTTTCACAGGCTTCCCTGTCTTCATCTGATATTGCCTGTGCCCAACTCTTGCAGCTTCTCTCATCTTCCTCATTTTTATTTAGTGTTAACCGATCTAGCGACAGCTCTCTATGTCTGCTGCTGTCTGAAGCGTCCTCAGTGCCATACAACTGAGTGCTTTCAAGGCACTCATCCTTTTGTTTTCCTTGGGATACCTTTTCTAGTCCCATCTCATCATATATTCTATTGATTGTCTCTCCGACACTTCTGGTGTCGAAGTCATCTTCTAGATTTACTCTTTACGTGCCTGGTACTGAATCGTACCCGGGAAATAATTCTTCTATGTCTTCCTATTCTACCACTGGATCAGGTTTTCTAACCTCCCTTTCCAGATATTCGAGATCACGTGTTCTCTGTCTTCACTTGCGTTCCATATTGTCATCAAATTCTCTACGTTTTCTCGCTTCGTCTCTGACCCTGTCTTCCTCTTTTTTCCAAGTATCTCTTCGTTCATTTGCCCTTCGGATTTCCTCATCTTTCCGTCTCTTTATTCTCTTCTCCTGTATCTTTTGCTCTTCTTATATTCTCCTTTGTTCTATTCTTTCCTGATCATCAGCTGTTCTTTGCTTATTATCACGTTTTCTTTGTTCTTCCGCCTTTTCCTATTTTCTAGCTTGTTCAACATGATATACCTGCTCTCGTTTCTGCCTATCCTTTTTTCTCGCTCCTTCATCCCTCAATCGTCCTGCTTTTTCCTTATCCCTTCTTTCTTGTTCGTCTCGTTCTCCCTTTTGTCTTATGTCCTCAATGCCTTTACCATTGAGTTTTAATAAAATCTGACCTCCCATCTATTTGTTCTGTGTGAATGCCATCTTATCAGTTCTATCCTTATCTCCTTTCCATCACTTTACTTCTCTTCCTTTACCTAGAGATGTACTTGCTTATGTTTGATCACCTTTTTCCTTTTCGTGTATCTCCTTGTCCCTTGGGACTTTGGAGGTAATAGTTCTTTCCTTGTCTTGCTGTGGGCTTTCGTCACTACTTTGCATAGGTGACTCATATGATGGGTTGCTATATCCAGTTGCTGCTTTAAGTTCTCTTAGTGGGTACAATCCTTCGTCTTTACTAGCTTTGTTTTTTATTTCAGATGGGGTGGGTGGCACAGAAGGCTCTTTACTCCCCTCTTTGCATATATTCAGTATCCAATCTAACAGCGGCTCCTCCTCTCTTTCTTCCTGGTACATCTTCCAAAGTTCTAAACTAGCCAGGCGCTTGTCTAACTTTTTACCAGTGTATATAGCACGCAAATATGTCGTCATGGGCTGTAGGACCATTTTAGATAGCGATCCACCTTGGGGCCACGGCATAAACATTTTGTCTGCGGTCCCTTTAACCCATTCTGCACTGTACTTTTTAAGCTTAGGTGCGTGTTTAGGCAACTGTTTACACATGTGTACTAACTGAGTGATACCTTCCATGCTTAACTCGTTTACCCCTTGTTCATATAACACTTGCTTATTTTATTACTTTATACTTTGTTACAATTGCGTGTCCACAATCATCAATACGAGCATGCACCAGTCGTTGCAAGCTCCAATCCTGTTATTTCAATAATATGTTTTACTTTAATCTGGCTAAAAAACAACCATCAATCCATGTCATGCAATAAAATCCGTCTACAATTGTGCAATTTTCATGCTCTTTGTTTACAAAAACAGTTTTCGTCTATGACGTCACAAGTTTTCTTAAACACATAATACAAACAGACAAACTCTGGCCAGCCACATACATCTTATGCCGTCTGCTCTCTCAGGCGCATCTTACCCCTAAGTTTATTCTGACATGGAATTTAAGCCTATCTCTTTCGGATTTGCCTTTAAACAAACCGGTCTCCTACATCATCCTATTAACAGGACTTTAGATAAGGGCTTCTGCTAGCATTATTTGTAATCTAGGCACTGGGCGTATACTCTTATCGTGGCCAAACTAACAATAACTCTTTATATTGCTCGGCCACACTCGAGTCAATGGTATTTCCCCTTATATATATTATTTTTTACACTCTTATTCTGATGTCATATTTTATCCCGCCTCCCTCCATTACCTTCCCTTTACCTGTTTTCTATCCATACATGCTTTGCCAAAACATTCAGTCTTTTTTACTCACCGTTCGCATGTCTTTCATCTATGGACACTCGGGATCACCGCCTTTGTTACCACCTCTCCGTGCCGCTTTTCCGATCTACTACTCGTAGAAGTGGGAGGGGATTTTGGGAGAAAGCAAGGGACCCGTCACACCTAACCTGCAGGGTTTTTTAATAAATCTATCCACTATCTATGGGCAGCTTCTCGTTCAATCAGCCGGATGGCAAAAGACATGCGATATTGCTGAGGACCCGAAGTTACTTATGTCGACGGTCGATGGGTATCTTTATCTAATCTAACCATCCTCTGCTACCAAGTGAACTGGATGATCTCCAAACAGCCCTTTAAGAGGAGTATCAGTACCCTCGAGATAGATGGGATGCAGATTCATACTCATGGATCAAATAATTAAGACAACTCAGTAGTTTGGCAAAGGGAGTCCGTTTAATGACAAGTTCATAAAACGGGGAGGGCAGCGAACATCAGCAACCGCTCGATCTTCTCACTCTCGCTCTCACTTTACTTTTAGACAACACACAATATTTATATCAAAAACACGTCATTGATGACGTACAACCTGCGCACATACGAACGTCATTCTACGTGGCAATCTTAAAAACCTAACATGCAACATGATTGGTTATAGGAAGGTAACTGAACATAGGTACTATATCTGTATATGGTTACGGGTAGAGGGGATTGGATAATAAATGTCAGGTGTGGCAACTAAGCCCACCCTTCAAAATGGCCACTATGAACATCACTAAAAGTATGACATCCCATTGGCTCTACTCACTATAGGACCCTAGATTACATGGTCCACTAATATTGGGGTGGCATCAACCCCACTCATACATTTCCACCTACGTCAAGCAACACGCAGACAGAACATCCAGGTGCAGAGAAGCTTGTCTGCACTCCAGCTTCCCACGAATTATGCTACAATCAATCATCACCTCAGTGGTCATGTGTCAATTACTGCTTTGTAGTTTGGTCTTGTGTCTGTTCTATACTCTGAGAACTTTCAAGGAGTATGGGCATGGTGGGAATCCATGCGTAGGTGTGATACTTTCACCCTCCCAGCCTGCCTTTGTCACGTGACTAGACACCGTGAAATCAGCTTTTCTCCGTGTCTTTTCATATATTTGATTTAATTCTACCAATCTTCTGACGTCTGTGGCTCATCTTGACCTTTCTGAACAGGATCCTCTGTTCTCTTCTCTCCTTAATTGTATCCAATGTTGCCCTATTCCAGTCAGATAAAACCTTGGCTTCTTGGCATGGTCATCCTTTTGCTGAGTTTTATTCTGTCTTGTTTCTCGATTTTCTTGCTGCGACACACTCCAACTGTGGCCTTTGTAACCTTTGTTCATTCTGCTAATATGCGTAGTGGACTTTCATCTATACATAAAGTGCTCTTTGAGGTATATATCTGTAAACGTTGGTGCTTGCCGCAATCTATCAACTATAAAGCATAAGCAAGCTTCACGATTTCTTTGCCTCTTGTAGTTTCTTGCATTTGTACACGTTTAAACTAACTAATTATTTTCATCATGTATGTGGCAAAAGTTTCTTCATCTTGACATCAATTTCTTCACCTTAGGATCAAGATGTCACTTATCCATGGTATCTTCTCTATATTTCGTCTTTTATTAGTATTCTCAGGTCATTATATCTTCTATATGTCCGTCAATCCATTTTCTTATGACGTCACCATTCATCTTCCTTCATTATCTTCTTTGCTTCTTCAGGTATTTTATTCAAACAACCGTCATACTGTTTAGAATGTAGATATGGCTTTTTTAATGGATACCTTGCTGTCCACGTTTTCTTAGGTGTCGATATATTAGCAAGTGCTGTTATGCTGACAGGTACTGGGCAGAGCCCATATGCTGCTCTTTGCTAATTGAACTGTTCTTCATACGTCACATACTTTGGTATGAACTCATTAGGTAATGGGAGGGGGGCAACTGGAGTGGGGACGATACTTGACACTTCCTCTCCAAGTAGGTATCAGGAATAATGGCTCCCAACACAAGAGTTCCACATGAGCTGTCAAACAAGCAAGACACAAGGCAAAGATGGGGACCTGGAGACTTGATTGTTCCGATTTGTTTCAGAGGAGTGAGCAGCGGAAAGTTCCAGCTCTGCTGAGTCATTGACCATTGAAACACATTGGGACTCATTGGGAGTTTCCTTGTGCGGTTTAGAAGTGGTGGCCATTCTGAGTTCACAACTCTGATTCCATGTGCTTATCGTGGCATGGAGGAAACTGTGAGATGGAATACAGAAGCAAAGAACACTATCGTATTTGAGACGGGAAACTAAGGAGAGAATGTTTATTCTTATGGAACAAGTGAACCTAGTTTTTTGCATCAAGATTAGGATTAACAAATGTATTAGTCAAAAGGTTTGATATAGCCTGGAAATAGCTCACTAAAGGCCACAGAAGACTAATTGTGACCTCGAAGTGAAACACGTGTTGGCATTTATCTTGGGTATTGTGTGGATGTATCAATTTTGCACAAAATGTATCTAAGAAGGATTAAGAGATATGAACATAATTGGTTCACAAATTGTTAATTTCGGATAATTCATTATTTGACTATATTAACGATTTGGTGTCCCGGTGTGTTACTTAAGTTGAGGCGCACCCAGGGTATTGTCATGATCTCTGCTTCCAAAAGGTCAGGGTTTTCCCAACTCCCTTGGAAGCAGATCCATAACCCAGGTTCCGAGTGCCAACCAGTCCCAATTGGGACCTTTTGGACCCAGTCCTGGCGTCAGTGGCACCAGGCTCATAAATATGCCCAGTCCCAGCGCTGGAAGCGCCGGGCTCATTATGCTTGGGTGGACTTACCTGCAGCAGACCATGCTGCTTACTTGCCTGCCAGTTGAGCCTCTGATCCTCTTCTGTTTGGAACTACTTTTCCTGTTGGGTGGGGCAGGAGCCACTCCCTAGGTTCAGAACACTGGAACTCTTCTGGAAAGCAGGAACTCTTTTCTTACCTAGGCATGGCTGTGGAAGGAGACACCTAAGCACTACAGGAGGCTATTTAAACCACACCCGATGGATGAATCTTGCTTTGCGTTATTCTGCATCCTCTGCAGCAGAACGCTCATCGTGTCTTCTGCATCTGATCCTGGGCCTAAGGAAAAAGGCTTACCATCCTGAATCCAGTCTTCAGCAACACCTATAAAGACAAGAAAGAACAGGTTAGCATTACGGTCTTCAGTGACAGCTCTTCACTTACCTGGTCCATCGGCTGTCACCAACGCCTCGCGCTGCATTCCGGCATCTGAAAGACAAAGGCTTACCTACTCTTCGTGCGCTCCGGAGGTCTTCACACTGCATTCCGGCATCTGAAAGACAAAGGCTTACCAACTCTTCGCACGCTCCGGAGGCCTTCGGCGCTGCATCCCGCATCTGAAAGACAAAACAAGGTGCGTTTAAAGACATTGGGGAACTTTAATACTCACGTGCCATTACTCCTTTCCACATCTAACCCAGTGGGTATTCCGGCACCCTGCAGCCGCTCCGAACTTGTACCTGCAAAATAAAAAGACAGTTAGAGCGCATCGTGAAGCAGGCAACAAGCGCTTACTTACGTGCTTCCAGGTGCTTCTATTCATCACACGGGCTCCATCTTCAACTCATTTCAGCCCGTCATCCGCCATCGCCGGAACCCTGCAAAACAAGAAACATCATTACTAAAGACTTTAAAGACATTAGAATTACTCGAAACTTACCGTTCGTGCAGTAAACGACGGACAGCAGTCCTCTGAAGTCAAGAGGCCTGCTCCCCTTATCCAGTGAAGAAACTGGTTACAGCACCCTGCCCCGAGGCAGATGGAGAGCACGGCGTTCACTTACCTAAGGTGAGAGCGTTAACCTTTGGGAGAAGAGAAAGGGAAGAAGAGAGAGACATTCAATAACCCAGTTCCTTAATCCCATATTTTCTATCTGCAGACATCTTACCCTTCAAGTCAGACATACAGTGCACAGAGGTCCAGCCCAAAGAGCCAGCCGTGTGTTACACATCACCTTTGCAGATACGGTATACGCCCAGTCAAGACCGGCGCCTCTACGGGAATCAGGTGAGCGTTTCAGGTATATTGTGATGTGGTATAGTCTCATGAAGTGCTCTTACAGGTTGGGGCCAGATGTAACCTATGCTGCCACATCAAGAAGAGGTAGACTTTGGTGTTTGAGTACTAAAATCATCACAGTACCAGTAAGTGTCTACGCAAGTAGGATGGTTTGAGGAACCGGAGTTATCATTTATATCAGGCTAGTCGTGGCTTTTAACGTCAAGCTGTTTTAACGGAACATAGGTTTGTACTTTTTAGGGTAATGCATGATGAAACAGTGAATTTTTAATCACAATGGCCGAGTTGAATTGACTAAAACTACCAATGACCGAATGAACTAAGTCCAGGCCTTCAAGCATTGCCCTATCACATTTAGGCCCAGTCCGAACCTCTTCACCGTCACCGTGAGAGCCTCATAGCCTCTTCACACTCTCCAACAAATTCTGCCCACCTCATAAACAGGGAAGGCATTGTCGTGGTAGACCTGTCTTGTTGGATCATACTGCCTTTGTTTCTGTGTGTTCAGGCCCTTCCGCAGCCTCAAGTGTGGTTTCTCGCTTGCTCTATGCTGTTCCTTTTATGAGTCTGTATTCCGGATGAGTGCAGGAGGACTGAGAAGAGGAGAGGGTTGGGACATCCTGAGGTAAGAGGAAAGGGGTAGATTGGTTGCACTATTGGCCCTTTAGGTTGCAAATTAATAATGTCCCTAACATCTTAATTGCATAGGATGAAAACATCCACATCCTACCACCACCCACTAACTATCCAGGGTCGGACTGGCCCATCGGCTTGGAGGGAGGGCGAGGCCCTGGGGGCTGGGCTGGTACCACACCTGGGCCTGTTTGACAGTCGCGGCTGCTTGCCCCGTCTGGCATGCAGACAGCCTGGCTGAGGCATTCAGCCATACAGGCAATTAACGAAAGACTCAGCACCAAAATGTATATTTTTTTATTTCCACAACACGTGTTGGAGTGTTTTCGTTATGGCGTGCAATTCGCAGGTGCAGGGGCAGCAAAAATGTCTTTGTTACTCTCTGCACAGAGCCGTGGCCTTTGCGCGGATATCTTAGGCGTTTGTTTTGAGGGATGGCGCAGCCAGAAGAATCTTTCCGCAAACAGTGCAGTTGCTTTTCTTTTTTCACTGTGTCTGTCTGTCAGTCAGAGACACCATACAATGTCATTGGCTGTGAAAAGCCATAGAAATGTAATGTGTGCATTAGGCAGTGGGTGGGGCACGGGCCTGTGAACATTGCCTGGATGCATGCAGCCGGACCGGAGCCAGGTGATGGGGGTCAGCCAGTGAGTGGCTCATGGACGGGAGGAGCCGAGCCACGCTGAGCCATCCGCACGTGCAGCAGGAGTACAGACGAGAGGAGCAGCCTCAAGAACGACGAAGTTGAGAAAGTAAGTCTAATATATTTAAATACCTGCTGTTTTTCTTCTATGCACTTGAAGTTTACTTCAAATCATTTTTTTTTGCTTTCTTAAAGACACGTCTGCGACTATTTGTTTTTAATATGCATGAGAGTGGGTGGAAGTAAAGAGCTCCTGTCTATGAACATCTATGGGCCTAATGTTTGTAGTTATAAGAAGCACCCCGGCACAGACATATTTCAATTCACACGTGTATAGCTCTTGCAAGATGCAGGGCACCCACGCAGCTTCATTGGGGGTCATCAGTGTTCGCTCATGCCACTTGTGTTATTGTGAGCCCTTCCCAAAGGGCGATGTTACTGTATGGGCACGCTTAGTCACTAATGCCGGGCAATTCAACCCAGGTAAAGAGTGAGATTTTTTATTACACACGCTTTTGCATCCAACGGGATACCATTCGATATTTTAATGCTGCTCGGTCTGTGTCGGCAAAAGGAGCCCATGAGCAGGCTATGAGAATGGGATAACAGAAGAAACTAAAATGAAACATCAAACACTAGATATAAAACTATTGTCCCACTACAATGTATTTAACTGAGATGCAGACAGATAAACTTTGCACATTTTGATTTGGCTGTGCTAAACTGGTAGACAGTGTAAGCAGTAGTACACACTGATTGTGGCAAAGGGTTGTCTGTCCACGAGGTGCATATGTGTGCTTCTTTACACCTGAGCCATTGAACGATGTACATGAGTACCCGTGTTTACTCGTCAGGTTTTGAGTTGGGGTAAGGAGGTGTTAACAGTTTAATATTTTGTTTGGGCTCATATATGCACTTATTTAATTATGGCTATCTGTTTGAGGCACACGTGTGCAGTATTTACATGTAAATGTGTGATTGGTGTGCATGCTAATGCATGCTTGGCGTGCATTTGTGCACGTGCTAAGGTCTTAACTGTTGAATAGTACCTGCATGTCTATTTACTTCTTGAGTTGCAACTAGATGATGTGCATGTGCGCCTGTGTTAGCATGTTACCTTTCGATGGGGGCGCATATACATACTTATTACATATAGACATACGTGTGATTTTCAGTTTCACATGTTGACACCTGACCGCGGTTTTGTGTGAGCTTGTTGAAATAGGAATAATGTGTTTGGTGCTTGTGTGTGCCGGGGTGTGATTGTGGATTTGTCAGCCTGTGGTGAATGTTGAAGTCTGTGCTTGCACTTGGATAGCAGACAGCATATGACTGTGGCACGTGTGTGCTTGTATGCATCTCAGCACATGGCCAGTGTGCATGTGTTTGTGTGTTAACCTGGCATCAGTGCGCTCGTGTGTGCATTCTACAAGGATAAGCGGTTGTGTCCGTACGCGCGTACATTTCACTGTGTGAAATAATATAGTACCTGTGAACGCGGTTTCAAGATCTCAAAGTAGCAGCTCAGTGACTGCATCGATCAGTTTGCATGAAAACGTGCGTCGCATACTTTCATACGTTTTCTCGCTGCAAAGCTGACAAATGAAGTCACACAGTGTAGTGGTGGGCACAGCGTATTTAAGAAATCAATCACTGGGCCTCACTACTGTTATGTCTTCGATGGATGTGCGCATGCGTGAGCCTCATGCGCGAGCCTCGTTCTGGCCACGCATGCGCGTTGGAAATAAAGACGGTCCATGTGGCAGATGCCGCCGGGACCCTGGAATGTATGAACGTGTGTGTATGAGTCTTATTGCATGCATGCGCGCGGATGCCAGTACATGGCGGCCCGAGGCACGGGAAGCCCCATCACATTGGCGACGAGGCAGGACACAGGGAGAGAAACGCTCAGCACGTGTAAATGTGTCCTTATGGGTATTTCTTCTTCACGTGCATTACGAATCTCACACAAGTGATGGTGGCCATTTTGTTTTTGATGTTGAGGGCGGTTGTGGCCCGCGAGGGTGCTCGTGCGCTGCCTAAACACTGAGGTAAACAACCCATTAATTTTTGGACACCCTGCAATTTTCCTCACGAGGGAGGATTGCACTTTTACCTGAGCTAACAGGTTGTGGGAGAGGAGTAAACCTGCAACTTTGCCCAAGAGGTCAGGTACATCAAATCTGAGTGCAGCCAGGTTTGCAGCCTCTAACACGGACTGAGGTGCCTGTGCGACCTGTGAACATGACGGACAGCGATGGAGACACTCCGGCGGCGGCGAGAGTGGTGAGAAGGCAGCATGGATCCCTACATCCAATGCAAGAATTTGACACCTCAGGTCCACCGTCAAAACTGGGTCCGGGATGGCTTCTATGGATCAAGAAACTTGATATGTTTTTCACTGCCACTGGGGAGACGGACGATGATGCCAAAGTGGCCACACTGCTATACTCAGCGGGCATAGAGGTACTGCGCATTTACGAATCTCTCTCCTTACCCGTAGTGAACTATGATGCTGTCAAAACCGCGCTGAAGGATCATTTCATCCCCTTATCCAACGTTGACTTTGACAGGTTTGTCATGTGCGGGGAGAAGCAGCATGAGGATGAGTCATTAGATCAGTTTTGTGCACGTTTGAGACAGCTAGCCACCACGTGCAGATGGACGGATGCGGAGTTAATGATCCGCCATCAACTGATTCAGGGTTGCAGTTCAGGCAAGCTGAAGAGGCAGGTCCTGAGGGAGCCTGGCATGTCGCTGGTGCAGATTCTGGACAGTGGAAGGGTGTACAAACTCGCCGAAAGTAGAGGAGCTAAGATGGATTCGGCCACACGCCCAGGCAAGCATGAGGACGCTTTTGCTGTCGGGAAACAACCCCAGACGAAGCCGAGGTGGAGCCAGAAGAGGCAGGAATCAACAACACCGCAAGGTAGCCCCGCCATTTGCCAGTATTGTGGGTATGACTTGCCGCATTCGGAAGACTGTCCAGCTAAGACGAGAGTCTGCGGAAGATGCAACACGCCAGGACACTATGCCAGGATGTGCAGAGCTGCTGCCCTGGTTGCCACGCAGAGAGGGCCTGCTAGGCTGAGCGGCGGGTTTAGGAGACAACGCAGTGTCGCTGCCGTCAAACAGGATGTCCAAAGACTTAATATCGCAGAAGAGGAGGAGGAAGACAAAGAAGTCTTTTTCATCTCAAACTTGGCCACCGGGACCAAGAAACGCAGACAACCAACGTGCGTTGTAGACATTCAAGGGGTCCCTACACAGGTACTAATAGACACAGGGGCCTTGGTGTGCGTGCTGGCCACTGAACATTATGAGGCCATACCAGGTCCCCCTCCGTTGGACAAATCAAGAACAAAAATGTACACATTTGGTGGTGATGATCCCCTACCCATCAAAGGGGTGTTTGTAGCTCCTATAGCCCGAGGAGACAAGGTGATAAAAGCAAGGTTTTTCGTCACTGATGTCAGCCCACGGTCACTGTTGAGTTGTGCGGCCTCGGAAGCATTGGATCTGATTCACTTTGCACTTGCGGTCCACCAAAGGGACGTTGAGTCACTTCTGGAGAGGTTTGAGAGTACCTTTCTGGGGACTGGCCGACTGAAAGCGCAGCCAGTGCGACTACACATAGATGAGACGATCCGCCCTACGGCGCTGAAGCACCGACGAATCCCGTTTCACCTTAGGTCCCAGGTTGAAGACGAGCTCAAAGCACTAATCAGTATGGACATTGTTGAAAGGGTGGAGGGGCCGACTCCTTGGGTCTCGCCAATCGTGGTGGCGCCCAAACCTAAACAACCGGGCAAGGTACGCATCTGTGTGGACATGCGCTGCCCAATGCAGCCATTAAGCGTGAACGCCACCTGAACCCCACTATAGATGACATCATCAGCGAACTGCAGGGGGCCAGGATATTCTCCAAACTGGATGTAAGGGCAGGGTATCACCAACTAGAACTGCATGCAGACTCGAGGTACATTACCACCTTTACCACGCACGAGGGTCTGTACTAATTCAAACGCCTCAGCTTTGGGATATCCTCCGCCGCAGAGGTCTTTCAGAATGCCATCAGGGGCGCTCTGGCGGGTCTAAGGGGAGTAATCAATATTCTGTGACGATATTCTGGTTTTCGCCACATCACATGCCGAGCACATGAAGCGTCTAGAGGCAACCTTGCAGAGACTCAAAGACCTTGGACTCACCTTGCATCGTGAAAAATGCGAATTCTTTAAGGATCGCATTGGGTTCTTTGGGTTTGTGTTTCACGAGAACGGTGTATCCCCGGATCCGGAGAAAGTCAGAGACATCCGCGAGGCCGCAAGCCCCCAGTCGCCGACAGAAGTCCGCAGCTTTCTGGGAATGGTTAATTATTGCGGGCCCTCACGAAAAATGACGCTGCCTGGGTCTGGGGCACAAGAGAACAAGAAGCGTTCAATTCCATCAAGAAGGCGCTGTCCGATCAGGACATAGTGGCGTACTTTGACCCCTCATCCCAATCTGAGATCAACGTGGATACAAGTCCCGTGGGCCTAGGAGCTGTCCTAATGCAAGAAGATGCGAGAGGCGAAATGTTACCCATCGCATATGCAAGCAAAGCTCTCACAGAAACTGAAAGACGCTACTCACAGATTGAGAGGGAAGCCCTGGCCATCCTGTGGGCTGCAGGCATTTTGGGTTGTATATTCTTGGGAAACCCGTAACTGTCATAACGGATCACAAGTCACTTCTTCCAATCCTTGCGGGCGTGTCGTCTAAACCACCTCCCAGAATTGAGCGGTGGATGCTCGCCCTCATTGAATATGGGGTCAAGTTAGTGTACCGGCCAGGAACAAACAATCCTGCAGACTATTTGTCCCACCACCCCAACGAGAAAAGGGAACATGGCCAGGGAGAAGTAGTAGAATGCCAAGATTTTATCCACAATATTGTGGAGTGTGCCATGCCGGTGGCGTTGGACAGAATTGTAGTGGCACAAGAGTCGGCGAACGACGAGGTGTTCAAGATTATCCGAACTGCAATTCGGAGCGGGGAGTGGAGAGGCATCCTGCAAAACAATACAAGGAGAGAAAACAGAGTCCAGAGGGACCTTCAGGCGTTATGGAAGGTTCGTGATGAACTCTCCATCTCGGAGGATGGTTTGCTGTTAAGAGGGCGGCAAATTGTAGTACCTCAGTCGCTGAGGCCTCAAGTCCTGGAGCTGGCACATACCGCACATCAGGGCGTGGCAAAGACAAAGGCAAGGCTGCGACCAAAAGTATGGTTCCCTGATCTGGAGGGCCTTGTTGAGTTACATGTGAAAGGATGTTTGTCGTGCCAAGCAGCGAGCCCCCTAGAAAGGGCACCGCCGATTAAATCAATGGAACGGAGTGAGAAGCCATGGGGTACAGTCCACGCAGATTTTGGATCCACCGGAAGGGGTATGTACTTTGTAGTGGTAGTGGACCAGTGGTCGAGGTACCCAGAGGTAGAACTTGTGGACTCAACAGCCAACGACCATCCTGGCCTTAGAAAAAATGTTCGTCACGCATGGCCTCCGTGAAATCTTCTGCTCGGACAACGGGCCATCCTTCACTGGGAACCTATTTGCTCAATATCTGAGAGAAAAGGGAATACGGCACCGGAAAGTGTCGCCACTCTGGCCCCGGGCAAATGGAGAGGCCGAAAGGCTCCTGAGGACGCTCAACAAGGTATTCCGCATAGCGGCGAACAGTGGAGGGGAACTAAAGAGGACTCTTTTCGAGTTTCTTAGAGAGTACCGAACTACACCCCACCAGTCCACCGGAGTGGCTCCAGCAGAGGCTCTGTTTGGGCGCTGACTGAGAGCGCTCCTCCCTGAAGTGGAAGGGCGTGAGCCGGACGTTATAGACAATGGGCCTCATTACTCGGTAGGCGGTAACGATGGCGCTATTAGCGCCATGGTTGCCGCTGGTATTTTACCGTGTCCGCCTTGGTGGATGGTGGAATTACCGCCCTATTCCAAGGTGAGCGGGGGCAGTAATTCCCCATTCACCAAGGCACTTCCCCATTCCCATTTTTGCCCCCATAGGGCTCAATGGGAATGGGGAAGGCGCTAATTACGGTACTGCAAATTGCGGTACCGTAATTAGCACTAAGGTCCCTTTGCGGCACCCTACTTTAACGGCTGGTAAAACCAGCCGTTAAGGTCGGGTGCCGCAAAGGGAACTCGTAGTAAGGCATTAAGGGTTTACCGGTACCGGTGCCCTTACCGGTACCGGTAAACCCTTACCTCCTACCGTGTACTGAGGCCCAATGACAGAGTGAGGGAAGATCGAGAAGCACACAACGCTAAGGAGACTGAAAGGAGAAGAATGCAAGACAAGGAGATAGTGGTAGGAGACTCGGTGCTGGTATCCAACCGCAGGCCAGAAGGAAAACTGTCATTGCCCTACGAACCACAACCGTGGGCCGTCACCCATGTTAAGGGTTCCATGATTACCGCGGCGAATGCAAGAGGAACTATCACCCTCAAACAATCTTTTTTCAAAAAAATTGACAACCGTCCCCGTAATGTCGACCCAGCAGCACCTGCACGACCAGAGGATGATGATGAAGTACCTGAAGATGACCCACCCTTGGATCAGACGCCGGCAGTCGGGACCCCACCACCCATCCCGCATGTGGAAAGGAGGTACCCTGCGTGTCAAGGCCGCACTATACCTGTTCGACTCAAGGACTACGTCCTAGACTCTGGAGAATGAACAGGTGACTGTTCCAGGCCAATGATCCACTGTTAAAAATGTTAATGCTATTTTCTGAGTATAGTTTAAATGTAAGTTATTGCACTATTTTGTTTAAAGAAAAAAAGGGATGTTATGTCTTCGACGGATGTGCGCATGCGCGAGCCTCGTTCTGGCCACGCATGCGCGTTGGAAATGAAGACGGTCCGTCACGAGATGGTGCTGGTGTTTCCACTTCCCCATTCCCATTGAGTCCTACGGGACTCAATGGGAATGGGGATTTACACCATTCCTCCTCCGTGACTCCCGGGACACTGGGGCTGTAATGCCCTGGTAATTCCGGGAGTCATGGAGGCAGAATGGTAATACAAGTCCGGCGGTAACCAGGTGGTTTTACCGCCGCGGTTACCGCCGGACTCGTAATGAGGCCCACTGTTTTAAAGTAATGCTGTCTCACTGCTGAAGCCCCGGGGGCTTTGTGAAAGGAAGAAGAAAACGTCAATCAAAAACGGTGCAGGTGGAGGTTAAATAACTATTCCAATTCTTACATGAAAGTATCTAAGAGTGGGAAGGGAAGGCGGGTAATGGGCACGAGCAATGATTGGTTGAAACATTCCCTTTGGTTTCGTAGCTCGGATTTGACCTTGTTTGAAAACAATTTATTTCCTCTGTGATGCACGTGTTACTCATCTTCTGAATATGAGAATTTTGCTAAACCTGAACTCTTTCCATTCTATTTTACAAATATTCGAATGGAAAATAGGACTACATGGATTTGTGCGTGCATGTTTGTATGAATGTGTGTGTGAGAGAGTTTATTTTAACAGGGTGAAATTGTGTGAGTGACTGTGTCTCTGTAAATGAGCAGAGGTGTGTGTCGCGAGTGTGAAGTTTTCCATGGGGCAAAAGAGCCCCCTTTTTGCCATGTGCATTGCAGGGGAGGGAACCTTGTCTTCGGACATGGTCATGGAAACGTGTTTCACAGGGAATAAAGCATTTATTAGGGCAAAGCTAATTCAAGTATGTGCTTCCAATGGGTAACACTGAAAGACAGGGATTACTTGCCTTGTGTTTATTCTGCAAAGTCATAATGTGTGCATTCTTACAGATGACTGGCATTACTGTGCAAGGTCAGCACAAGTGTGCTCCCACAGCTGGTACTGCCAAGCTGGCATGACTGTCCTTGGTCTCATTGGACAAACCAGATTGGGTGTGTATGTACAATTATAATACTGACTTTGTGTTTCTTGGGCAAAGCCAAAATGGGTGTTCTCTCACAGATGCTGCCCTAACTAACACGTTACCACCTTACCAGAGCCACATGCAGCCCCTACTGTGCATCTTTAGTAGATTTGTGCGGCCTTGCTAAATCTCCTGCATGTGTACATGAACGTGAACAGCAGCTCACATACGGCAGTGTTTGATATGTGCACTAATTGTAGCACTCTCTCTCTTGCAGCATTTGAATAGCTACTATGACACATCCTGGCACAACGAAATCTCAGGAGACAACAGCAAGAGACATTCTGGGCAACAACTAACATGAGCTAAGTGCTGCACTACCTCATGTGTGTTTATTATGCTGCTGTGCCTTTGTATAGTGCAAGAGTGATATTATATGTGTGTGTAGAGTGAGAATCAGGGACATATGTTTGTATGAGTGCTGTGTAACAGCTCGCTGGAAGTGTGCGCAGTGGTCAAAACCTTACCCTAACATCCCCAACCTATCCATAACCTCTCCCTAAACCTCATTCCGGATTCCTTACTTCCCCCCTTATCCTATCCAACTGTCATCACGCTAACCCTCCTTGCATGCTGGGGATGCAGAGCCCTGTATAAGCATCGACTTGCAGGTCCCAAAAGCACAGTGGGGGTGGTTGGTTATTGCCACTCCTGCGCTTCGGAGCTGTGGACCCTGTCACAGAGCTGTATGCAAATTTATGTAATTTTATGAGTTGTGTTGTAATGCAATATTTGAGCATAAATACAACAGGCAAGGTACTTTCATTTGGCTGTACTGCTTATTAAATGCAACTCTATTTTCATTACTGGTGGCAACGAGTAGACATGCCTTAAGTCTGGTTCTGCAAAATAAGTATTAAGCTATGTGATAATGTTGTTTTTTAAAAAAAGAACAAAAGGAATGTTATCACTTTCTCAAGTGTTTACACAAAACATAACAAGCAACGGACACATGAACCCTCCATAAGTAGCATTTTCTGTAAAGTCGTGAATTGACGCGATTCATGAATGATGGTTTGATGGCCACTTTTTTTGAGGCAAGGGGTGGCCCACTTTTTTTGAGGTGAGGGGTTTGTTTTGGGTGTCCGGGCCTATTACTTGTCCCTGTCCGACCCTTTGCGAGCCTCCACACAGGCAGGAATTTCTGCAGCATTTAAGCAGAGGACCATCAAACTAATATATAAACAAAGTTCATCCTTTGCCCAACCCTGCAATCCTAAACATCTCACTCTCTTTAGCCTTACGAAATCCACATATTTATTAATTTCACATTCGCATTCGGGGAAAGGCGCTCAGCCAATTAGGTGGCTGAAACAAGGGCGAGAACTGACAGTGCCCCACCCACATCCCACCAGCCATCTGAGCCCTTTCCCGTTTACCTATTTTTTTGTGAGGTGCTTCGGCATCTCTGCCCCTCATCCAGACCTCTCCCCAGCCACTGCCCCACATCATCTCCAAACCCTTTTACCACTAAATTAATTCTTCATATTATGTTTTGATTGTGTGATAAATGTGCACTCATGGGATGCAAACCTGCACCTGCTTGTGCCCCAGCAAAAAGATGTTACCATTTATCCACTACCGTTTGCCTTATAAAACTTTCAACTTTATCAGACCAATGTATTTTTGTTAACGTATGCAGGTGGCTGTACTCAGCTGCAGGTAAGGCGACCCACAAATATCAATTTGATATAGTCAGAGATTTTATGCTCTTCAGGAAATGTGTTTGAGATCCTACTGCTCTTCAAGGGCTGTGTGAGATATCATACTGCTTCGTTGGTGCTGTTCAGGACATAGTGATTCTCCTCAGATGCCGGGGAAAGAATCTGCTGCTCCTTTGAAGTGATATGAAAGATCTTGCCACCCTCAGTGCCTATGTTCATGATTCTGCCACTCCTCAGTGCCTGCGTACCTGATCCCACTGCTCCTCAGTACCTATATGCATGCTTTAGTTACGGTGTGCATGATCATGTTGCTTCTCAGTGCCTGTGTACTTGACACTGCTGCTCCTCAGTACCTGTATGCTTGAGTCTGCTGCTCCTCAGTGCCTGCACGCATGATCCTGCTGCTCCTCAGTTCCTGCATGCTTGATCCTGCTATTCTTCAGTGCCTGAGTGCATGATCCTGTTGCTCCTCAGTGCCTTTGTGACTCACCATGTTGCTCTTCTGTGATGTGACATGTAGGCTTCAGACCCATGAGAGGAATGGAGACGGCACTACTCTATATGGGACGACCCAAAAACCAACGCAGACTCCAACGTGAACTCAGCACTGATACTACTTGACCTCTTTAGAACATTCGACACAGTGAACCATAACATCCTCCTCATGAGACTGAAAGAAATAGGGATCACTGACACAGCGCTTCTCTGTATTAAATCTTACTTGTCTGAAAGAACAGAGACAGTATGGATAAAACTATTCAAATCTGCACAGTGGTACACCACCTGTGGAGTACCACAAGGCTCATCATTATCCCTGCTACTCTTCACAATCTACAGGACGCCACTAATCAGCCTCATCAAAAGACGTGGCTTCACATGCTACAACTATGCAGATGATACCCAAATCATCTACAAAATCAGCGATAAAGAAGAGGAGAACATTCACTAATAGACTGTCTCAAAGAACTCTACCAATGGATGAACACTAATAACCTCAAAATCAACCTGAACAAGATGGAGATCATGATTACACTCGGCAACCAAGGAAACAACCAGTACATCCCATGGCATACTGAACTGTAAACGCCACCCGCACCATCCAAAGTTGTCAAAACCTTGGAATCCTAATGGACAACGAGTTAACTCTAGAACCCCAAATAAAATGCATTAACTAATGCTTCTTCCGTCTACACACGAGCAAAAAGATTCTACCATTCCTCTCCTTCATGCACAAAATACTTGCCATCATCTCCCTCATCACGTTCAATACAGACTACAGGTTTATTAACATGAGTACTTCCCATACTTTTGTTTACAAGGGACCAGCATCAAACTGGGAAGAGACATAGGATACAACCACTATATTAGGAAACTGGTTACCCCTACCTCGGCATTTAACACTAATTTGTAAACACAAAAACCTGTTCTATAGTTTACCCAATTGTAAGCAAAAAACACATGAGTGAATATATAAACAATTATTTCATTTCATTCATTAGAATTCATACACAAACCATATAAAAGGACACATATTGTGACTCGGGGTTAGTACTAAGTGACTTGATCAGAATTTGTCACAGATATGAACAGACATTATTGATCCGTGATAATACCTCAGTAATTCGGGTACACATGCAGCCTCTACCAAAATGTTTATTTACAATACAGATCAGTCAATTTTTTCAAATTGTCAGTTTAACTAAATTCAAGTGAGAAACACAAAAACTCAAACAAGAGAGTCGTCTACTGGCCAATAATTGTTTCGGCCCCTTTCCCGTGATGCATCATCTCCCACGCGCTCACCTAATCGATTATTGGGCCTTCATCAGGATGAACAAATCACTTTATCAAAGACCTGAATCAGTTGTCACCCCATGGATCATACTTTCTATAACAATAAAAATAAATACAAACAAAAAAGGGTAAAAATGCACTCTATATGGCCACATTGGCCATTTTCATTGACATAATAACTGGTATGATGTGTGCTGACCTGAACTACTGGTGCAGGATATGCCAGGCACAAAACATATTGACAAGCCATTCATCTATTTCCTGGAAAGCATTAGTTGATCCTATCTCCTCCACCGCATGCAAGTGCTGAAAAAAACAGCAGTGCGCCTGTCGAAACATGTTCCTTTTGGAAGAGGAGTAACCAGGGCGTGGCAATCATTACATTGGTTGCCTATAGAGGCAAGGGTCAATTTCAAGTCATTGTGCATGATTCATCGTGCCCAAAATGGCAAAGGATGCCTAGCCATTCAAGAAAAACTCCATAGTTATAATCTTTGTCAAACTTTAAGATCCATGAATATCTCTCTTCTGTGTGTGCTGAAGTATAAAAGAGAGCCGCTGGGTGGAAGAGCCTTCTCCGTGGCTGGATCCAAGATATGGAATTCTCTGCCCGCACATTTAAGAAATAATGATGATTTTGTATCTTGCAGGAGGGAACTCAAGACCTTTCTTTTCATTTAGGGGGCTCCCTCTCTTTTCTGGTTTCTCTGTTTTTTCATTCTCTCCGTGTAAGCGCCATGATGCCTTTGGCGAAAGCGCGTTCTAGAAATAACTAATTGATTGATTGGAGTGGCAACTACTTCACTCAAAATGGGTGACAGAAATACAATATATTTGTTTTATATTCAATACATTTTTTGGTTGTCCCATATTCATTATTTCACAAAATATTACCATAGCTCACTGACCTGCATCAAGAGGTTGGTGTGAGTACCCCAAAGCATGCACCACTCTTAGTGTCAAAAAGGGGGGGCTCCTCTAACATCTTCTGTAACACAAGTCAAACAAAGTATGTACTCAGGCCATAGAACATGTATCTTTTCAAATAATTAAATAGAAACCTGCAAACTTGTTAGGTCCTAAAACTATTGCAGGTCTAATCCTGTGTCAGATAATCGTGCTGACACGCGCCCAATGAAAAAAGTTCCATTCTACAGCCAATGCTGGTATGATTATCACGTACAACATTTAAACACAGATATATACAGCTTAGTGTTAAATACCAAGGTAGGGGAAACCAGTTTCCTAATAAAGTTGTTGTGCAGGATAGACTACACCAACAGCGTATACCTCAGAATGCCCGACTACTTACTGAGGAAACTACAACAAATACAGAATGCAGATGCCAGACTTCTCCTCAAACTCTCCCGAAGGGACTGTGAGGAATTCGACCAACCGCACGACGAGTGTTCGCTCGCCTGGGCTTTTTTTGAAATGTTGTAATAAAATGGAGTGTTGGGAGATCAACCTCCACAAAATGAGTAGGGCTAATCCACAAACATTTCCTTATGCTTGCCGCACCACAAACACATAGTCACTTGTACTCTGGGTGGACACAGCCTACAGGCACAGTCCTCCTGTCTTGTTCAGCTGGAATGTGACAGCCACATGTACATCAAATCATTTCAAGAAGGGGGAAGGCAAAACCTTCCTCCTGCCATGGCCAGCCTCATAAACGGACAAAGGCTCCATGGATCTGCCCTATCCTTTGTTCACCCTGTTGGTGGTGGCCCATACTGATGAGAGTTCATTGAGGCTGGGTCGCAGAGCACACAAAGGAGACAGGAAACCCAACACCATTTTGATATGCATCTGTGTCAACCTGAAGTCAGCTCCGCCCCTTAGTATCAAGGCCAGTGAACTGTCATGTCTGAGACAACTGTTTACAGTAGGCAACCCCTGCAGGGAGACTCCCTTTCAGAGGGTAGAAGGATGTGATTTGATGGAGACAGAACATCTGTTCTCACCACAACTTCAAGGGACACTTGCACTTTGATCAGCAACCACAGAGAGCTCAATTAACCAGAGAGACCCTTTGATCCACAATGGACAGGAAGATGGGTGGGACCTAGTAGAGCATGTTTTCACCCCTTTACCTTTCCTGCTGCAAAGCACTGTGGGCAGTCCTCAAACATAACAGAAGATTTTTGGTGGGACCCAGGATTGGTTCATTAAGGTAGACTCAGCCTGCACAAATCACTGGGGTCCACTTGGCTTTAAAAGAGGGCTGAGCCCCTCTCTTAGCAGATCATCTGAAGACTTTGCAGGGAGTAACAAGACTCATTTGGACCCTGGCAGAGGGTATAGTTGCCTCATAGCTTCCGCCAGTGAAGGAAGTCCAGGATTTCGAAGAGGGAAGTAAGATCCCTCCCTTAAACATCTCCTAGGGAACAGAGGGAGATACTGAATCCAGAGGACCCTCTAGCAGCTCCAGAACTGGCCCCCAGCCAGCACACAGCATGCCCTGCTAGGCTCTGCAAGCAAGCTTCCTAGGTGGGAAGTGCAAGAGAATCTCTGAACCAAACAAAGGACAAGGCGGTTGCCTTCAACACTCTCCTCAGCTTTGGACCGTCCCCCTTAATGGACATCACGAGCCCAGCAAAGAAGCTATGAGGAGTGCATCAACAAGCATCAACCAGCGTCCAACTGAAAGGACATTTTTGAGACAGTTGAGCCCCTCGAACTGCAACCGACTGCACCACTGACTGTTGTAATGCTGCAGTCGCTAACATCGTCCGAGATGCCTCGACCAGTGTTTCAGTCCCACCGACCAGCACTGAGACAACAATTCCTGACCCCCTAGCTTCTGTGTAGGCCAGTTTGTACCCATCCATTCAGCCTCACACACCAAACTGCCTTCCGTCTGATACCCACAACTGTCTCCTGTCTGGAACTCTGTCGTAAGTGCTGCAAAGTTCCCTGAAACTGACTCGACCCTGTCGAGCACCAAGACCTTCTACAAGCACAATGTACAGTCTGGTTGTGTCCCCCTTGTCCTTCTCCGAAGGCCCCTAGTGACATTTTATGACCCTTTGATCCCTTTTTGCTGAGACCAAGTATCCTTGAACATTACTATTGATTACTTTACCAACTACCCTCCTGTCAGTATCCAGAGTGCATCCCATTTTCTTCTTGAAACTGTCTGTCCTCTGTGCTCCTTTACAGGGTGGGTTTTATTTTGCATTGTGCTAGAACTGTCTGTTCTAATAACAATAAAGTATATTTGTTTACAAACTTGAGTAGACAGTCTTCACATTGGGTAATAATTGTATTTTCGCTGTGTTGCAACTAACCAACGATCCACGACCTTGGAGAGATAAGCCTACCGTTCCATCCAGGTTACCAAAATTGGACAAGGAGGTTTATAATTTACTTGTGTTTCCAATCTGTTTTTATCCCTTCTGGTGTACTAGAGGTGTGGGGCTGATTGATGGTTTAGAAACCGATATTCATCCCTGGACCACTGGTGCCACGGAAGTCGATTCATCACAGGGACCATATCACGCCAGTGCCATGAATGCTACATTGGCTCCCAGGCAAAAAAACAAATCACTTTCAAAACAATTTTTATAACACACAGAGCAATCCATGGCCAAGGAGCGCAATTCATCCAAAAGAAAATTACCATCTACAAGCCAACTAAAACACTTGGATCCAGCGACAGCATTCGCTTAGAACCAAAACCATCCACAAGGAAAAAACTTGGTGGATCAGCATTCTCTTGCTTAGCCGTAAAACTATAGAACTCTCTTCCCAGAGAAATACGAACTATGAAGGACCATCTAAAATTGTGGAAATGACTGAACAACACCCACGCACCATGAAACAAACAAACAACTGAAGAGGAGTGGAGAGTAGCCGGGACCAGAGTAGAAGGTAGATGAGAAGAGAGGTGTCTGAATGGGAAGGGTGGTTTATGAGCTGAAGTGTATCCATCCTGATAGAGGGCCAAAGGTGGAAACAGGGGAGGGAGAGGTGTCCCTACTTGATCGGGCCACTGATAGAGGGCCAACAATGGAAACATGGGAGTGTGATGTGTCCCACTTAATCGAATCACTGAGGGTGTGGAACACATCACACACAAAAGAATAGGGCTAGACCGGGAAACCAGGCAGCCCACAAACTGACCATGTGGCACAGGGAACACACTACCCCTGGAGAAACCTGTGGGGGTGGTAATTGCCACACTCTAGAATGAGCGACAGGAGAAGGGATATTAATCACATTTAGTGAGAACAGAGGGTGTTAGAAAATCTAACAAACCGTACTAAAAACTCACCCTTCTGCATACACCTCTTAAACTCTGAACTAAAAATTATCATACCTATGCAGCACCACAATCTACACATACTTCACAAATCCAGTTACTCTTCTGACCTGGGGACTGATCACGAGTTGGGCAGTATCCTGGCTGGGATACCGCCAACTTTGTTTGAGTTAGCGCCCACCCGTTCAGTGTTATTACCGCTGGATCACGGGATGGCCGCTAACTTTTACTCCCCATTCCCCATTGGATCCATTGGACCCAATGGGGAATTTGTAGCGCAATTACTGCGCGGTAATACTGCTTGCGGTAATTGCACTGAAAATTGGCATGTTTTCCCCAGCTTTGAGCTGGGGGTTAACATGCCAGACTCGAAATTGGGCGTACCCTTAATTGCAGCAATAACACCGTTACCACTGCATTTTAGGGTTACCACCAAACTCGTGATCAGGCCCCTGGTCTGGGAAACCCCAGTACTTCACAAGGGATATGTGCTAAACCCCATAGCTTCTTAGGGGCAGTGAGAGAGAACCTAATTCCCTTCAGAGACTGTGTGGGAGATCACACTGCTCCTCAGGTGCATTGTAAGATGCTGTGTGGTCATTTACAGATTTTGGTTAGGCCCTGCCCGGTCAGGCACTTCCCTGTCAATGCCTCTGCCTCATTGTGCCTTGAGTCTGGGGAAGAAACTGTCGCTTGCCTGGAATGTGCAGGAAAATATGTACACTATCCCACTGCTATTCAGGCATGGTGTAAGAAATGATAGTGTTCCTCAGTGCATGTGTGGCAGATATGAAAAAAACTAGAAATGAGGAGCTTTGAACTCTAATAAACAGCAATATATTTTCTAGGATCTGAAACATTTGGTAGCTCAGATAATTTAAAAATGCATGCCACTGCTCTGCATGAACTGTTACTGCACAGAGTGCACACATGTGGACCCAGTGAGATGATGCCATTGGATTCAACCTATGCTTGGTGCTCACCTTTCCACTGTCCCTTTTGCAGCTTTACAAGAATCACTAGATAAATATTACACAGCAATGTGCAGCATCACACACTTCCCTGGATTAGGCTTGTCTCTGAAAACTCACTTTTGGCGCAATTTGCAATTGGTAACATCATTTCATGTCTGCATTTCTTTTTTTATGTTCAAAGGTTTTATTTATATCCACTCGTACAAGGCATACAAATATCTTAATAAAGTCTTGTAAACATTATAACATAAGGGATTAATCAAAGACCTTAGCTATTAAGGTACACGAAAGCCTAGCATGGATACATACTCATTAATCGTGAAGATCTCAGTTTTGGGTGTTAAGGAGAGGGAAGTACGCAAACACTTAAGAACGGTAACAAGACAAGGACAGGACATGCATGTGAGGGAGAATGAGTTTAAGAAGGGGGGGGAATGGGAAGGAGTGCGCAATTTGTACTTAATAAATAACAATGAAACCAAAGATGAACGTGCTAGAAATTCAACTAAAGGTTTCAATTTTAGTTCATGTTTTAGTAATAAAGATGGAGTAGAAACATTGCACCTCTCTAGTCTATGACTAATACATATAGCATTCCACCACATCTTGTAATGAGGTTCATCTAGATTTTTCCATTTGGATGAAATAGTCTTAATAGCAATCATAATAAATAAGTCAAACAAGAAGCTCTAATTTTGATCAATTATATCTTTTAAAATGACACTGCCTGCAAATAGAACTTGAGGACCAAAGTCAATTGGTATGTTGAAGATATTTTTGAGGGTTTTCCATATGTTGAACCAAAAGGATCAGACGAATATACACTCAAGTACCATATGTTTGAAAGAGCCTGAGGGTTTAAGGCAGCTCCAATAATTGTCGTTTTGCAATATACCACATTTGAAAAGAAATGAAGGAGTAATACAAATTCTATGATGGAAAAAGAATGTGGTTTGTAGAAGACTTGCCTATGTGGTGACTTTGGATATATGTTCCTTAAATTGGGCCATTCCAGTTGACTATTCATTAATACACAGTCATGCTGCCATTGTAAGTAACAATCAGACAAAGTTTGCATAGAGGAGCTATGCAAAGAGTTTTATAGTATAAAGAAGCGGACATGTTCTGTTTGTGGAGAGATTGTAGCCTGTCAACATCAGGAGCAGTGTTTTTCAGATGAGGGAGTCATCATTTTCCATAATAGCATCAATGATATTCAGGAATTGTTGTAGGAATGAGAAAGGAATATTGAATTTATCAACAGGTTCATTAAAATTAGCAGGGGTACCTTCAACAAACAGTTAATCTATATAAATGATACCTAGAGAGTCATGGGGCCTCATTATGACCTCGGCTCCGGGTTCCCAGAATGAGGAATTACCAGGCCATTCCCAGTTCGGAAGGCCCGGTAATTCCTCCCTCCAAGGACCCGGACCTTCCCCATTCCCATTTCAGCCCCCATAGGGCTGAATGGGAATGGAAGAGGGAGCAAACAACGGGCCGATTACGAGTTGGCCCGTTGTTTGCTCCCTCTTCCCCTCGCGGACCCGGTAAGCACGCCTGGTTTTACCAGGCGTGCTTACCGGGTCCTGCGAGGGGACCTCATAATGTGGCGAAACGGGTTTAACGGGTCCGCATCCTTTTGCGGCACCCATTAACCCGTTCCGCCAGGGTCGTAATGAGGCCCATGGTCTCCAAAAAATTGACTTCTTCTAAGGGTTAAACCAAATATACAGTGAGATATAATTGAAGGGCTTTGGATTTAGAGGAAACAGATAAGTTCTTAGGTAATGGGTGGATAACATAATACTTGTACATTTAATAAATCTGTTTTTTGTTTTGATGAGATAGCAATCAGCAAGGGTTAGGGGAGATACCATTGCTCTCTCTAGACAATACCACTGGGGTACATTGTTAAAATGTTCATGGGTAAACCATAACTGTACTTGCTTTAAAACAAAAGCCATATGATATCTTTTAAAGTCAGGAAACCCTACCTCTCCAGCCAGCAGATGTGGTTTTTTAAAGTTGCAGAGAGATAGTCTGTGTTTCCTCTTCCTCCAATGAAATTTGGCCAAACAAGTGTCAATGGATTTAAAGCGAAAGGAGGGAAGATGGATTGGTAGCATGTATAGGAGATAGAGAATTATTGGAGAGATCATCATTTTAATAGATTCTAATCCACCCCACCATGGCAGGTAAAGCGGGGACCAAGAATTAGTGAGTTCATTCATTCAAGAGAGTAGGGAGGTAGTGTTGAGTTTGATTATATCTTTGGCAGAGGAAGAAATGTGTATACCAAGATATTTAATGCCATTAGGGCACCATTTCGTACTGTTATGTATTTGGGGTTTGGTACAATGTACATTAAGAGGTAGAATCTCTGACTTGTCAGTATTCAGTGCATAATCTGAGAGAAAATTCATCAGCATATGCGCTAATTTAATTTGTATGTCATCACACTGAATACCTTTTTTATCATTGTTTTGTTTTATTCTTTCCATGAAGGGTTTGAGAGGCAAGATAAACAGAAGTGGGGATAGAGGACACCTTTGGTGTGTGCCTCTAAATAAGGGGAAGTATGGGGATATTTGTCCATTAATGAAAATGCAAGTCAACAGATTAGAGTAGAGAACATTAAGCATTTGTAAAAATGGGGACTCAAAACATTTGAGGGCTTCGAACATGTAGTTCCATTCGACCCAACCAAACGCTTTCTCTGCATAGAGGGCAACAGCTGTGTATGGATCTTTGGACCCATGTATAAAGTCTAAGGTATTCAGAACCAGTCTTAAGTTGAAGGAATATAGTCTACCCTTAATATCACCTACTTGTCCTTGTTTTACCAGGTTAGGCAGCACAAGGAGAAGTCTATTGGCTAATATTTCTGCAAAAATGTTACAATCTGTATTGATAAGGGAGATGGGTCTATAGCTCTGAGGTAGCTCAGGATCTTTGCCGAGTTTGGGAAAGACTATGAGCATGGCTTCTACAAATGATCCCTGCGCCTCTCTGTCTCGGCTGAATTGAGTAATTATGTTTGCGAATTAGAATAGCCTTAAAATGTGCATAAAAATCACAGGACAAGCCATCAGGTGCAGGTGCTTTACCTTTTTTAAGGTCCTTGATGGCTTTGTGAATTCTGCTTAGGGAGATGGGGGCATTGATTGGCTATAGGTTAACTAATGGATATGTACTGTAAGGGGTATCTTGAAGAAATCTCTGGATATGTTCATTGTTAGGAGAGGATTTGGAGGTATATAATTTATGATAGAAGTTAGAGAAGACTTTAATTATTTCTTTATACAAGATCGTTCTATTGCCTGAGCAATCTTTAATGACTGCAATTGAAGCTTTCCCTTTTTTAAGTTTTAGGTATGAAGCTAGGGACTTACTCGACCTATTAGAGAGTTGGAAGATTTTTGCTTTGGATTTTAGAAGGTTATCAAAGGAATATTGTGTTACAATTGTATTGTATCCTGACAATAATAATGCTTTTTAAGATTACTTCAGAGTTTGTACGTGAGTATTGAGATTCTATGGTTTTGAGTTTTTTCAGAATATTTTCAGACTCCTGTTTAAGTATTTTTATCTTTTTCACAGTAAAGGAGATAATGGGCCTCATTACACGGATGGCAGAGAACCATGGCGCTATTAGCGCCATGGTTCATGCCGGTAAAATACGCACCGCCTTGGCGGAAAGGGGAATTACCACCCCATTCCAAGGTTGGCGGGCCGGTAATTCCCACTTCCACCATTGCCCTTCCCCATTCCCATTTTTCCCCCATAGGGCATAATGGGAATGGGGAAGGCGCTAATTACGGTACCGCAAATAGCGGTACCGTAATTAGCTCCCTGGGTCCCTTTGTGGGTTGGTTTTTAACGCCTGCAAAAAGCAGGCATTAAATCCCCCAACCCGCAAAGGGACCTCGTAGTAAGGCAGTAAGGATTTACCGGTACCAGTATTTTACCGGTACCGGTTAATCCTTACCGCCATCCGTGTAATGAGGCTCAATGTGTTCCCTGAGTACCACTGTACCACTTTTTTCCCAGTTTTTGGTAACAGAGGTGTCTTGGTTCATGTTTTCAGAAAAATAATAGTCATGTTGTTGGGTTATGAAGAGGGTGAACGATTCGTCTTTGAGGAGGGCTGAATTAAATCTCCATCTGTTAGATTTTCTAATGTTTTGCGGAGAAGAAAATTGAATATGAACAGGTGCATGATCCGATAACGCAATACAGTCAATTTTGGCATGTAGTAGGCAACTTGTTAGGGGTTTAGATAAAAAAATATAGTCTAAAATAGACAGAGTTTTGTGAGGGCTGGAGAAGAACGTGAATTCAGATTCGGAAATATGAGTAATACGCCAGGTGTCTATAAGGCCTACCTCTAAAATACATTTGGTGAATTGCATATGAGACTTAGGGGGTCATTACGAGGTTGGAGGTAGCCATGGTGCCATTAGCGCCATGGCTACCCCCTTACTGTATACCGGGTCCGGGTTCCTTGAATGGGGAATTACCGGGCCATTCCAACCTTGGAGGACCCGGTATTTCCCCATTCAGGGAACCCATCCGTATTCCCATTCGAGCCCCCATAGGGCTCAATGGGAATGGGGAACATGTTAACAATGGGCCCGTTAATAACGGGCCCGTTGTTAGCATGCTGGTCCTTTAGCGGCTCCCACTAAGGGCGCCTGGTAAAATCAGCCGCCCTTAGCGGGACCCGCTAAAGGACCTCGTAATGCAGCGGT
Organism: Ambystoma mexicanum; assembly: GCF_040938575.1. Taxonomy (NCBI): domain Eukaryota; kingdom Metazoa; phylum Chordata; class Amphibia; order Caudata; family Ambystomatidae; genus Ambystoma; species Ambystoma mexicanum. The sequence goes on along the minus strand of NC_090926.1, from coordinate 248,857,678 downwards.
AAGGGGTTAATGGCACTGGCACCTTTACCGGCACCGTTAGCCCCTTACCGCCCAACTCGTAATGAGGCCCTTAGTATGTTTAAAGCATACACTAGATTTTCTATCTAAAAAAGGGGTCCATAATATCATTGCAATTACCACAAACAATTAGATTATTAGGATTAGGGAGGGAAATGTGATTTTTGAGCTGCACCCAAAAGTAGGGGTCTGGTGATGTAAGTCCATAGATGTTAAGAATGGTATATTCAATGGAGTCAACTAATAGTTTCACCATTACCCATCTGCCTACGTCATCAGATTAATTGGCCAACACTTGACATTTAGATTTTGTGTTAATTAGAGTGATAACACAATTCTTTTTACCTAGCTGCACTTGAGAAGACTTGGTCTACCCAATGGTGTTTAAGTTTAAGCACCTCAGCATTAGACAGATGAGATTCCTGGATGTAAGCGATGGATGGTCCGGTTCTATTAAGTGGAACAATATTTTCTGTCTCTTAACAGGGTTGTGTAACCCTTTAACATTCCACGATGTTACATTGAATGTGATAAATTACAATAAGATAGTATACAGGTTGCACAATTTACATATATGTGAGTGATAGTTGGATAACCTTCTAGAATAAGAGGTTGACGTTATTAGCACAATTAACAAGGACACAGAGGAAAGGAAACATACGGGAAGTGGGAAGACAAACAAAATCAACAAGGATGATATAAATCTAAGAAGAAGAGCGTCAAAAATGATTGTGGCTACGAGGAAATGGCCACACCAAACCATGTTGCACAGAAAGGAAAAACGGATATAGGGGGGCCTCCGAGGAGACAACTACGCTCGCACCCCACTCCGTTGAGGAAACATTAAAGTGATGATTTGTCATATTTGAGTAAAGCATAAGTGATGAAGATGAAGTAGGTGGTCTTGACATATCCATCTCTTCTCTCCTCTGGCTTTAGATAAAGTGCCTTAATTCAGTTGGATCTTGAAAGGCAGAGGTGTGACTATTGAGAGTATCTTCAAGGATATCAGGGTGTATTATGCCATATCGCACATTGAGCTGTTTCAGGGCCGGCCTGAGGGCACGTAATTCTTTTCTTCTGACTGCTGTAGCATTAGATACATCCTGGGTGATGAAAATCTTTTTGCCATTCCAAGCAAGTTGCTTTATTGATTTAGCTTTTCCCAAAATAAGAAGCACATGCGTATAGTCAAGCAATGCAAATATGTTGGCTCTAGAAGGATTATTCGAAACGTAGTTAGAAGACTTCTTTGGGTTAGTTGGTCCTATTCAGTGAGCTCTTTGAATATTCAGTTGAACTGATGTCAGTGGATCTAGGATCTTGGTGAGCATGGTGTTTAGGAACAGAATTGGGTTGTCCCCTTCAATACCTTCTGGCAATCCCACAATATGTATATCGTCCCTTCTATTGTGATTCTCCACATTTTTGGTATGCTTCTATAGGGATTTAACAGTGTTTTCAAGCACCCGTACTCTGCTCGTGACATCTTCGGCATCTTTGTTTGACTTCTGTTATTTTTGCTTCAAAAGCAGACCATGTATCATCAATTTGCTCTAATTTAGCATTATTTGCTTCCATAAATGGTTTGAGAGCTTTTATTTCCATAAGGAGGGCCTGCATGATTGTTTCAGGAGAATCGTATTTAGGCATCCGCGATTCACTTTTCTGTCTCTTGTTGGCAAGAGATATGGGTGTATATTTAGCTTGACCTTTTTCCAATGCCATATTGAAGACGTTAGTGTAAAGCCACAAATGTGAATACTTGTACACACAAACTCAACTCTTCCTCTCCTTCTCAACTGACCTCCACCTACAGCTCTCATCCTGCCTCACTGCCATCAAGAACTGGATATCTTCCCGATTTCTCTCTCCTAACACGGACAAAACAGAAGTCTTATTCTTTCCCTTTAACTCTCTTCCCCCTTCTTCTCCTCCCCCTTTCATTCACTTCCCTCCCTCCAATCTCCCTATCTCTTCTCAGGCTCGCAACCTAGGCGTTCTCTTCGACTCCTCTCTTTCCTTCTCCCAACACATCTCCCTCACTTCTCGCTCCTGTCGCTTCCACCTCTTCAATATTTGCAAAATCCGCCCCTCTCTCACTTTCCACGCTACTAAACTCTTAATCTCCTCCCTTATCTTCTCCCGCCTCTTCTACTGCTCTTCCTTACTCTTTGGACTCCCTAATTCTCACCTTGCCCCTCTTAAATCTATCTACCACTCTGCTGTACGCACCCTTTGTCTCCTTACCTCCTGTGATTCCATCTCTTCCTCTCTCTCCTACCTTGGCTGGCTTCCTTTTCACTCACAACTTAAATTTCAATTTCTCTGTCTTGTCTTCAAATCTCTTCATGGTCTTGCCCCCGCCCATCTCTCCTCCCTTCTCTCCTTCTACTCTCCCTCCCGTTCCCTCCGATCAGCTGACCATTTCCTTCTCACTTCACCTCCTTCTCCCTGTGCCTCCTCCCGTTTTCGCTCCTTCCAGCTTTTAGCTCCTTTACACTGGAACTCCCTTCCTCTTGCCATCCGTTCTTCCCCCACCTTCCCTTCATTCCGCACTTCCCTGAAATCTCTTCTTCTCCATCCTCCTCCTTGAATCCCCTACCCCCTTCTACTTCCCCCTTCTTCTCTCTTTCCCTGACTCTCTCCCTCCCCTCCTCTACCCCCTTTTCCTCCCTCCCTTTCCCCCTCTTGCCCTCCTCCCCCTCCACTCCACCCCCAACCTGTCCCTTCTCCCTTTCCCCCCTCCCCTTTCAGTTAATTGCTCTTTCCATTGTTTTGTTGTTTGATTGATTCATATTGTTATGCTTCCACAGTTTATCGTTCATGTTTTTATGTATCATGTTGTTCTTTGTACAACGCTTTGTCGTAAAGCGCTTTATAAATCAATAAAATACAAATACAAATACAAAGTCCACTTTTAACTTAATGTATAAGTTAGTATATTGGTATATCTTTAATAGAAATGTAGCTTATATAAAGTATCTTGCTTTAATAAATGTGCAGTAAGGGAACAATTATACCAGCCTTTACTATGGCCAGAAATGGTTTATGAATTTCAGAGCTGGCAAGTTACATGTCAAAGCTGTGGGAAAAAATAGCTGGTGAAACTCTGTAAAAATAGGCTTAAGAGCGGCTACTCAAATTAATTTACAAGTTAGTAATTCAACTTTTTGGCTTACTAATAATAGTTCATGAATTGCATGAAAAAAGAATTGAAAGTACGTTGGTTTTAGAACAAATAGAGGCTTTCAAACATTATTGGAATGTTAGGTCCGTGTTATGTGAAAAAGTGTTTCCCAAGTGTTCGGTGCGCCTCCTTAGACAAACTGGCCCGTAAAGCTGACAGGAACGTCGGCGTAACAATCGGGGGCAGCGCGACTTCAGGCCCCGCCCACCCTCATCATCAAACGCCTCAGACACAAATACAGCGGTCTCAAAAGTTATGCCGTCGACCACCAGGGATGAAAGCAGGGGCGTTGCTAGGGGGGGGCTAAGGGGGCTATAGCCCCTGATCTTTTGGTTGTAGCCCCGGATAGAATCTCAGGAGCTACAGCCAAAAGACTAGCTAGCCCCCAGTCCCAACAGTTCTGACATCAGCTTAGCCCCGGGTCTTTTCCAGACCTAGCAACTCCCCTGGATGAAAGCACGTAAGGAAAGCATGATGTATTTTGGCAACGCAGACTTGAAAATGTAGAACGAAGTGAAAATCTCTTGCGGGAGCGCACAGGTCAGGCGGCCATCCTCAACAGCGCTAAGCCACGCCCCCCAATGTCTGCATTTTAAATAGAATTATTTTTTATGTTTGTTTATGCTGAACTTTCGCCAAAGTGCCAAACACAGTGAAATGGTATAAATTCAATAAATGTACAATATACAAGAAGAGAGAGAAAGACAGTAAAGACCTATTAGATATTGCAAGCCGACTCCAGTACTTAGAAGAGGAAAAGATTGCAAAAGAGACTGGGCCCAAGCTGGTCTTGGAATTGTGAGAAATAACTGAGAAAGGGATCTAAGGGTGCAAACAGGGCTGCAAGGGGAGATGAGAGAAGAAATGAGTCAAACTAAAAAGACGTATGAAAAGAATACAAAGAATATAGAATATTAGACAAGAATCAAAAGAAAGCCATTGAAGATAATCTAGATCGGAGGAGGTAGACCCACAAGGACAGTCAGAAAAATGTAGGTGGATAGAGAAGTTAATGCCACTGTTGTGCAGTGGCTATGTGGCAGATATGAAGACAAACAAACTTGTAGAGATGAGGAGCATTCAAATTTAATTAAGAGGGATACATTTCAAACTTTTCGGGCAGAAAAACTGGATCAAACATTTGCTAACTATCGAGTTGGATGATGTTAAGTTACATACGACTCTGGCCATGAACTGCGCAAACCATGGCACTGTCGCATTTGAATCTTTGTTAGCTCAAAGATGAAAAGTCTTATGGCCTGATTATGAGTTTGGCGGGAATGGTAAAACATCTGGTATTTTAGAATTACTGCTCCACGCATTTTCTGAGTTGCATACTGCATGTGATAGCGCCACATGGGAAGTGTTTAGCTGTAATGCATGCAGTAATGGTGGCACAGTGCATGTAGAAAATACTGGCTGCGCAGAGTCTGAAATACCAGATATAGTGAATACAGAATGATTCTAACTTCAGATCCCGGGTAAAATAACACATGAAACACCTCAAATGTTACCACCTGCAAAAAAGAAGGTCGTAATGGCTGTCAGGTGTGAGAAAACAAACACTGGTGGATGTCATTCACCTCAAAAGGCCCCCACAAATCTCACACAACACACACCACCATGCAGGCTGGAGAATCAGATGCCTTTGGGGGCTATACATGCTATTTTGAGGGCAGGAGGAACAAAGCAATCAGGAGACAGAGGGCCACACAGGGAAGAATAGATGTGTGCAGGCCACCCATACGCAGAGTCAGATTGTCCACATGGAGCCTAACAGACTCACACATCCTGAGAGCACATCGTTGGGCCAGACCCCCATCATTTAGGTACTAGAGCTCATTGAAGTGGAGCTTGAAAACGAACTGAGGATACACACAGTCAACCCCCCTCTATTGTTGCAGGTGGTTGTCCTCCACCTCCTGGCAACTGACACATCCTAACACACAGGCAAAGCCAAACCCAGGTGTTGAGCGCCCTATCAAGCCATGCAGCAGGACACATAGCACAACCCACAGCCCCTGAAGCGATACATGCAATGAAAGGACACCTTACACAATTCCCTTATATCATATGGGCCCTGGACTGCACATGTGTGCCATTTGTGTCCCCCAAGCGACAGAGTAGGTCTAGAGAAATCGTAAACAACATCAGCTCAGGAATGTCCAGATGACCTGGGGCACAGATATGACCATCACTCAGTGCTGTGCAAGGTTCACTGGTTCCACTCTTGATTACATGGCAGCTGCGCAACAGTACCCTGCCAACATAAGTAGCCAAATACAGGAGTCAACAGACGTGTTAAGTAGGCGGAACAAGCGAATGCTTGTTTGTGGGGAGTAAGCACAGAGAGTACCTGTTAGGACAGGGGTGTTAAGCACTGGGAGTGCATGTTGAGGGGGTGGTAGGATAACGACAGAGAGTGGGTGAAGTACAGGGATTGCTTGTATGTGGGGGGGTTTAAGCACAGGGAGCACCTATTGTGGAGGATGGAAAGACGTGCTAGAGTAGAGACACAAGATCACTCCCTAGCTCCAGCAACTATACACTCCACCCACACACGACCATACATGTGTCAGGTCTATAACATAGGACTAATTAACACATTTTTTATTTTTTTATTCACTTGTTCATAATCAAAAAAAATGATTTTTACAAGGATAGCTTCACAGTATAGAGGATACAATTATTTCGGCCGTAGATGTTGCAGTTGTTGAGATCAGAGTAAAAGTAAAGAAAATAGTGGTCCAGGAGTTTTCAGTTACTACAGAACAGATCTAGACTTATTTAAAACTTATAAGTTTTCTTTGAGTCTCTATAGTAATTTTCAGTGCTGCTTCTAACTTCTTGACTGTTGCAGTTGACCATCTTGTTTTTTCACCTGCGATCAAGCGGCACCACCACGTCTCCTCATCTCTGAGTGTGGAGTCTCCAAAAAGAGGCAGCAAAAAGGCTTCACGTAGATATGCTGTTTTAAGACAGCTCAGCAATAAATGTCTTATGGATTACACCATTACGTCGTTGGCGCATAGTCTGCAGGTGCTCGAAATTGTTTGGGAATGATTGGCCTGAATTTCTTGAGTCAGGATTAGGTTTAGCTGAATTCTCATAACAAGTTTTTGAGATTTCTTGTTTGGAAATTTTATGCAGCAATTCAGAGGTAATTTCAGCTTGTTTGTTGTTGGAGGAAGATACCCCAGTAATCTGTTTGCTGTTGCCGTTTCACAAGTTTTGATCCAGTCTTTGCGGCCAATTTTTTATTTGACCTTTTCAGGGTTTTGAAGCAAACCTTCTTGGGTACAGGCCAGATCTTTCAGCTTCATCTTGAGGTTCTGTTCCCAGGCGTTCAAAGCTATGCAGCGGCCTTGCTGAAGTTCCACCTGGATTATCTTGTATATCGGCAGGCTCTCAGGCCTTATAATTTTTCTGAGCAATTGCATTTGACTTTGCTCTACCGAAGCGGCTAGTGATAAAAGGCCTAGATCTCGTCTGATGGCTGCTATAGACGTTGATTTAGGAAGGCCCAAGATAGATTTCCAAAGGTAGCCCTTGATTTTGGGCCAGATTGTTTCCTGCAAATTTAAAGCAGCGTCCATTCTGTAGATCAGTGCGGACACCACTTTTGATTTGTAGAATTGAATAGCTGGTAAAAGGGAGAATTTCCCATATTTCTGGTCTACTAATCTCGTTTGAGTGGTCAGTGTTTTCATTTTGTTCCACAAAGCCCAATGTGTCGCCTTCTCGGTCCTTGTTGAATACATCATAATTCCCAAATACTTTATATCCATCACTACCTCGATCTCTATGTTGTTAAGGGACCAGTGGCCTTTTACCCTGGTTTTGGAGCGGTTTTTTTCCATGATCAAGATTTTGGTTTTTGCTATATTGATCTCGAGATCGTTGTCACTTGTGTACTTGGCCAAATTTGATAGTTGCCGCTGGAGGCCAATTTGCGTTTGATCCATAAGGATCAGATCGTCAGCATAGAGGATTCTTGCTATTAGTTTGTCGCTGACTTTCGGTGGAAACGATCTAATTGATTGTTGAGTATATTGGAAATCTCCCAAAAAGGCAATGAAGAGGGCCAGAGCAAGTGGACAGCCTTGTTTCACTCCACGTTCTGAGTTAATCTGGTCAGACAAAATACCCTGCTGGTTAAGTCGGACTCGAATTTTGGTATCGGTGTGGAGTGCGATCACCGGCTCTAGAATTTCCACAGGGCATTTCCAGTTGGTTAATTTGGTCCACTATTTTTGTTGGCTAATTTTGTCAAATGCTTGTGACAAGTCTATAAATGCAAGAGATACTCTTGGCGCGCCGTTCTTGATGTTGTCTTTTATAATGTTCAGAATCATGATGTTTACGCTGGTACTAGCGTTTTTCAAAAAACCTGTTTGCAGTGTATCTGAACATGCAGATGTTCTTGCCCATTTTTGGAATCTAGCTAGGAGGAGAGTTGTGAACATTTTGCCCATGATGTCTAGCAAAGCTATTAGGCGATAATTGGCCGGGTTGTCTCTATTTCCTTTTTTGAAAATTGGGACTATCACCGCTTCAGTCCATGTTTTCGTGATTTGTTTTGTAATTTGGCATTGCTCAGAGATTTTGGTTATAAGAAGGGACCATTCCAATGGGTGCTGTTTCAGGTCTATGTTGGTTAGCCCATCTGGGCCGGATGCTCTGGATGATTTAAGTTTTGAAATTGTTAGTAAGATGGCCTCCGGGTCTGGTAGATTCACCCAAGATGTTTCTTCAGGGAATATAAGGTTGTTTGTTGAACACATTAACAACTTACTACCATGCAGGTGATACCAGATATCCCCTCCTGCCATGGCGCTTGACACCCTAAAGAAAGTCTCATCGGCCAGAGGCGAGGCGGAACAATGCAGACCCCATTCTCGTATGGATCATAACCGAGCGGACCTTTGAACTCCTCAAACCAAAGGTTCCATTGCCTCCAGAGAACCATCAGAGCCCTGATGTACGCACCACATAAGGTTGGGCACATAGTCATGGCGAGGCAGCAACTGGTAAATGTATGTGTGTGAGTGTCCCAGTGTGTACCAAAGATAGTGCAAGCACCGAAGAAGACTATCATTGTATACCCCTCACATCATCTTGAAAGATGTACATTAATGCGTGTACACTAAACAAGAACTGCTTGTGACTGCATCACCAGCATAATAATCTTTATTCATAAAATTGATTCAATGTGCACTGGCACATGTATATTCTGACACATACATCGCACCCTTAGTTGTAAATGGCAGACTTACATGTGGTTTGTTTTCCACCACTCCCATCTCACATGTCAATCCCAACACACACGCCTCCTAGGTCACCAGCAGTCACCCCCAACACACGTACTTCCCCCTCCCCCACAATTCAACCCAAACACATACACCTCCCTCTTCCCCACAGGTCAACCCGAGCACAAAATCCCCCCCACCCCATCACACACTAAACCTGTATGAATGTGATAATACTGTCACCTGTAAGCAGTTATTGGCATGTTTTCCCCTTCTCGTGTGAGCTGTGGGCTGGTGATTGTGTACACTGTGGAGAGTGATGTGGAGGGCTGACACGGTCAGATTCATCTGTGGTGTTCGTAGAGGTTGATGGTGTGGTGTTCTTTGACACCTCAGGATGGAGTTGCTGCAGGCCCTGCTCTGTCCGCTCTAAATGCTAGAGAGCAGGTGGAAGCCCTACTAAGTTGCCTCTGTGCTCTCCCTCATTTGCTGGCTTTGGAGTGCTATGTCAGAAGGCCATCCATTTTCCCTCTCAGAAAGGACGCTTGGTAACCCAACCTTTCCCCATGCAGCTATAATGCCTTCCTTATGTCCCACAGCACATTCAGGCATTGCATCACGGGGACTGAACCTGTGTCTCCATCTCCCCGAGGCGTTGATGATCCCCTGGCCCATAACCGATGGCATGTGGACTGACGTGGGATTTGTGGACCAATGTGCAGAAGTGATAAATTAATAGTTATGGGATAGGTTGTGATCATCTGAGGACCACACACCTGGGCCGCTTTGGTCTTCTTGCCTACATGCATAGGTGTTGTGTGTAGGTTGACTCTGTCCACACACATGGGATTCAGTGAGACACATGAGGAGATATGAACGAGCCAGGACACATACTTGTTCACTTCCACAGCCTCATTTCATGTCATTGGTGTCCAGGCAGACTGCATTTGCTGGGCAGGTTGTTGTGGCTGGGCAGGTTGATCTGGCTGGGCAGACTTCATTGGCTGAGCAGGTTGTTCTGGCAGGTCAGGGAGCTCTGGCTGGGCAGGTTGTTCTGGCTGAGCAGGTTGCTCTGGCTGGGCAGGTTGCACTGGCTGGGAAGGTTGTTCTGGCTGAGAAGGTTTTTTTTATTTTCATTTATAAAGCGCACAGAGCTGCCCTGATGCATCGTGGCGCTGTTACAGAAGGCTTGAGCTTAACATAAGTAGGATGTAGCATTCGGTAGCAGTCGTACAATGACAGGTGTTAAGAGACAGAGGGTCCGAAAGGTTATACTTTGCTTTGGTTACAGTGCAAGCATAACTGTGCATGTTGGTTTGAAAATATTAGCGGAATAGAATGGTTTTTAGGTTTTTGCGAAAGGTGGTGTAAGATTCTTCATTCCTTAGTGAGGTTGGCAGGGCATTCCAGTTTTTGGGTGCAAGGTGTTGGAAGCTAGACCCTCCATCTCTGGTTCTTTTGAACGTGGGGACGTAGATCTGGTTGGCGAGGTGTGCTCTGGTGGGTCTGTTGGGGGTGTTGAGTGTGATTCTTTCGGAGAGATAGGGTGGGGCATCTGATGTAAGGCACCTATGTGTGATGGCCATGGCTTTAAAAATTATGCGTTCTTTTACCGGTAGCCAATGGGCATCTTTCCTGGCTTGAGAGATGTGTTCCCTTTTAGGAATGATCAGCGCAGCCCTGAGGGCATTATTTTGCGTGATATGGAGTTTTTTTTATATTTTTGACAGAGGTGCCTAGGGAGAGGGCATTACAGTAGTCCAATTTGGTACCTATTGTGGCTCTGGCAATGGATAGGCATTTTTTGGTGGGGAGGAAGGGTTTGACTGCGTTGATCACCTTGGTGGTGAGCGCTGAGGAGGAAGCAATGGCATTGACCTGGCGGGACATGGATAGTGAGGCATCTAGGTGAACACCTACGGTTTTGACAGTCTTGGAGACTGTGATGATGGAGTTATCGATGTTAAAGGATTTATATTGTGGAGGGAGTTTGTTGAGAGTTTCGCTGGTCCCTACTATGAGGATCCCCATTTAAGCAGAGGCCATTGGCAGCCATTCAGGTTTGGATGACTGTGTAGATTTTGGTTAGGGCTATCACATCTTCATCATAGGTCCCGGTTAGTGGGAGTAGTACCTGCGTGTCGTCCGCGTAGTTGGTGTACGCTATGTTGCGACAGTCGAGGTCATTGAAGAGTGGAAGGGTAAATATGTTGTAGAGTGTAGGGGCGGTGCAGGAGTCCTGAGAGACGCCGCAATGGATGATGGTGGGAGTTGCAGAGGCAGTGTCTGATAAGACCTTCATGAGTCTCCCATTTAGAAACGAGGCCACCCAAGCGATAGCTTCTGGGGAGAAATGTGCTTCATTTTTTAGGTGCATGCCTAGAATATCATGGTTGAAAAGGTCAAAGGCGGCGGACAGGTCCAGTAGGAGAAGGAGTGCCACTTTGCCTTTTTCCATGATGTCCCCAAGTTGTATTTTTAAGTCAAGTAGAGCTGACTCTGTCCCGTGACCTGGTCGGAATCCTGACTGTCTTTTACCTAGGATATGGTTGGTTTCAAGATATTCGTAGATTTGCGTGTAGGCAACTTTATCCAGGATCTTGAGCAGGAAAGGCACGGTGGTGATGAGCCTATAGTTATTAGCAACTTCTGGGTCAAGAGTAGGTTTTTTTAGGTGGGGGCATACCTGTTACGCTCACCTTTCTCCCACAAAGGCGTCGATCGGAACTGGACAGCTGCGGTCTCCACCAACGTGACGCGTAGGGCCGAGATGACGGACTGGACTAGCCCACCTAGCTTCGTTTGCTTGGCCCGTAGGAATATTCTTCTGAAAATGGAGAAAGGGAATTAACCATCCGTGGAGTTGAGCATAAATCCCCCCACCCCCGCTGTTCTCCCAACAGATCACCTTTGATGTCCCCTCTTATAGTCTCACCTGATGGTTTGAAAATATGAGCTCTCCATCCTGCATTGAGCGCAGGGGCGCGTTGATAACCAGTTGCTTCACTGGCTCGAAGGAATTGGTGAGTTCCAGAACAATATTGACTCCGAGATTCCCAGCAAGATGCCGTAAGTATAAAGTTCGTAAGAGTTCAAATGCCTGACTTTCACTCTTGTCCGATTCCTTGCAGGTTGCAGCTTGACCCTAATGAAGAGTTCCTCGTGGCAACCGGTAGCATTCTGGTAAGGATTTGTATTTTCCAACACAGTTCGATAAAATAATGTCAATATGTAGCCTGTTGCTTTCTCCCTTATTCAGGCGCTGAGAGAAAGTATGTAGTCTTGGGGAATAATACCTCCGGCAGTAAAATCAGGTAAGTCTATTGTGGTGAGGAGGGTTCCCCTTATTAGTCCCTTTGTTTCACCTTGCTGTCCTTTTGTTTCCCCTTAGGGGCCGGGGTTCAGCGAAGATGCAGTGGAAGCTGCGCCGACCCATGAAGAGGAATAGTACCCCCGGTGGTAAAATCAGGTAAGTCTATGGGGGGGTAACTAATATTCCTCTGTGTATTCCCTTGGCTCACCTTGCTGTTCTTGTCTTCTCCTTAGGTGCCGGAGTGCGGCTGGAACATGCAGGAGGATGCAGTGGAATGTGAAGATGCTGCAAAGGCCGGTGAGTTCAGCGCGGCGCTGCAGCAGGCGAGGCGACGCGCAGATATAGCTTCTTTCTTCCAGCTTGAAGGCGCGATGGATCGGGAATTCAGGTAAGGATCAAAGGTATTGCTCTTGTTCTAACCTTTTCTCCTTCTTTCTCTCTTTTTCTAGGAGCTCCAAACTCGAGGTGGGTGTGGCAGAAGGCTGGATGCAGACTTGCAGGCACGGTGAGCGTTCGCTGCTGGATGCAGAATAACGCGAAGCGTGTGCTGCTCTTCGGGCGTGGTTTAAATAGCTTCCAAAGTAGTCCCAGGTAAGTATTCCTCCCCAGCCCCGCCCGAGTAAAAAATAGTCCCTAAATAAAGTAGTCCCTTCCAAGCCTCTTTTGGCTTGGAGCTCTTGCAGCATGGTCTGCATCAGGTAAGTTTTAATCTATGAGCCTTGCGCCATAGGCGCCAGGACTGGACCCAAATAGCCCCTAGCAGGGGTTGTTGGGCTTGCTTGGGATAACTTGATGCCTGCTTCCGGGGTTGCTGGACTTGGTCTGGGTCCCCGGGGGTAGGCATCATGACAATACCCAAGCTTCTTTTAGACTGTCTGGAACTGTGTTGGCATTGAAGGAAGCGTTAATGAAGGATTTGAGAAAGGGGGCAAGTGTTTTGGTGCAGTCTTTAATGAGACTGCCTGGTCAGGGGTCTCCTTTGCAGTTGGATGGTTTAATCTTGTTCATTATCTCAATGACTTCCTGTTCTGTTACTTCCCTGAAATTGAAAAGGGTTATGGGGGCTTTGTCGGACGGGGGCACTGGGCTGGGGGTGTGCAGGTGGTCAGATCTGGTGGTTGTTTGGTGGTGCTGTGATAGGTGTTTGTGGTGCTCCTTGATTTTAGCTTGTAGTAGTTGGATTTTGTTCAATAGGGCGGATTGTTTGGAGTTACACCATGTTTGGTCTTTAACAATATCTTGTGATTTGGTAGCTGGTGTGGTAAGTTCTTTGAAAATGGCAAAATGTTCTTTGGATTCGGAGCTTGCATTAGCAATTCTTTCATTGTAGGAAGCTGACTTGGCTATGATTATGGCTTTTTGGTATTGAGAGGTGATTAATTTGTAGGAGGATAGGGTGGCTGGGGAGGGTGATTTCTGCCAGTTGTTCAGTGCTTTTCTTTTCTGAGAGCGGAGTTGTTTAAGTTCAGGGGAGAACCAGGTGTTTGAGTGTTTAACTGTTTTGGCTTTTTTGTTCTGTAGTGGGGCAATGGTGTCTATGGCAGTGCTTATGGTGCTCTTATAGATATCTGCTAACAATGACTGGTCGGAGGACTTAAGGTCAGTTGTGAGGGTGCTGAGGTGTGGTGTGATCTTGTCTGTGGTGATTTCTTGCGCATCTTGCCAGTGCTGGGGGGATGGGGTTAGGCTTTTTAGATTTAGATGCGGTTGGGATGAGGAAGTGAATGATGTGGTGGTCTGACCAAGGAGTCGGGGTGATGGAGCTTATGTCTATGTGGCAGTTGTGGTCGGCTACCCAATCAAGGATGCGACCTTTGTTATGGGTGGGTGAGGTTATCTTTTGGTCAAAGCCTAGTTCTTTTAGGGCTAATGAGAGAGATTTGGCTGGCTTATCCTTTTTGTCGTTGTAGCCTAGGTTGAGGTCGCCTAAAAGGATGCTTTTGGAGTTGAGTTTTAGGTTTTCTGTTAGGTGATGTAGGAGGTTCTCATGGAACTCCAATAGTGGGCCAGGTGGGCGGTAGACGAGGTTGATGGTGATGGTGGAGTTGGGGGAGAGGGCAATGTTTATAGCAAGGGAATCTGTGCTATCACCCAGATTGGATGTGGTTTGTCTGGCCTCTAGGTGTTCTTTCAGGATCAGTGCTACCCCACCTCCTACTGAGGAGAGGCGGTCTTGCCTGATGATGGAGTAGCCTTGTAGGATGGCAAGGTTGAGGGCTGGCCCTGCGGAGCTATGAAGCCAGGTCTCCGTGATGGCTAGGATGTCGAGGTCCAGGTTGATGAGGAGTTTATGAATTTCAGTGGCATGAGCAGGGATGGATCTAGCGTTAATAAGGGCACACTGTAGGTTGTGAGGGGTCTGGGATGATGAGGGGGTGATGTTGTGTGGTGCCGGTGAGGCAGGGTTGGGTTGTGTCAAGACTGATGTGGGTAAGGATGGTTTGGCCGTGAGGGTGGCCGTTTCTGCGGTAATGGGAGGGTTGGGTGGTGCTTGGTGGGTAATGCTCGGGTGTCTGGAGCGGAGTCCCAGGAGTTGGTTCCTGATGTTAGTGGGTCTAGTGTATGATGTTATGGTGGGTGGAGGATCGGTGGCTGTGATGTTGCTTTTGGTGAAGCAGGAGGGTAGAAAGTAGGTGGGGGGAATGTTGGAGGGGAAGGGGCGGGTGCGGCTGGTGGACTGGTTGCTTGAGGGTGACGCATGGTGAGGGCAATGTAGCTGGATGCTAGGGCAGCAGTCAAGAGGGGTGCAGCTAGGTGCAAAACTCAGCAATCAAAGGCAGTACAGGCAGGTGAAAAATGCAGCACACAATGGCAATGAGCTGCAGCTAGGTGCAAAACTCAGCAATCAAAGGCAGTGCAGGCAATATGGTGCAACAAACAATGGCAGTGTAGGTAGTCAGAGAGGGGGGCAGCTAGGTGCAAAACTAAGCAATTAAAGGCAGTACAGGCAGGTGCAAAGTGCAGCACACAATGGCAATGGGGTGCAGCTAGGTGCAAAACTCAGCCATCAGAGGCAGTACAGGCAGATGCAAAGTGCAGCACACAATGGCAGTGGGGTTCAGCTAGGTGTAAAACTCAGCAATCAAAGGCAGTACAGGCAGGTGCAAAGTGCAGCACACAATGGCAGTGGGGTGCAGCTAGGTGCAAAACACAGCAATCAAAGGCAGTACAGGTAATATGGTGCAACAAACAATGGCAGTGTAGGTAGTCAGAGAGGGGGGCAGCTAGGTACAAAACTCTGCAATTAAAGGCAGTACAGGCAGGTTCAAGATGCAATGGAAGGTTGCTTTGGCTGGGTAGGTTGCTCTGGCTGGGAAGGTTGTTCTGGCTGAACAGGTTGCTCTGGCTGGGCAGGTTGCTCTAGCTGGGCAGGTTCTTCTGGCTGGGCAGGTTCTTCTGGCTGAGCAGGTTGCTCTGGCTGAGCAGGTTGCTCTGGCTGGGCCGCTTACTCTGGCTGAGCAGGTTGCTCTGGCTGGGAAGGTTGCTCTGGCTGGGAAGGTTGTTCTGGCTGGGCAGGTTGCTCTGGCTGGGCAGGTTGCTCTGGCTGGGCAGGTTGCTCTGGCTGGGCAGGTTGCTCTGGCTGGGTGGGCGGCTACTCCTTCCCTTTCCTTCTTTCGACTACAGTAGTGACAGCTGATTATTTGATTTTCTTGTTGCCTGCTGTTGTGGGTGGTGCAGTGTTGGCTTCGATGAACGTGCCAGTAGGACCTTTGCTGGCGTGTGATATGCGGCATTTTTTTGGGAGCCAGCATCCCCTCTTCATCGCTGTACTTGTCCTCCATGGATATGCATGGGTGAGATGATGTATTTATTCTCCAAATTACTTCTCTGGGGCATGTTGTCATTTACATACAATGGCGGTTATTGCATGTTTTGTGGTGCGGTAAAAGTGGTGATAAATCCGTTACCGGCACTTTTACCCAGTATCAGAAACTGGAGAAAAATCAGGCCCCCACTGGGAAAATACTGTCGGTATTACCGGCACCAGTAATACCAGTGCCAGTAATACCGGCATTCCCCTCCATCGAGTCCTATTGGACTCCATGGAAAGGGGAAGGACCGCCATTGCCGGCACCTGGAATATCCTAGTAATACTGGGATATCAGGCACCGGTAACAATAGTTCAGTTTTCCGGTATCGCGCCGGAATAATTGTCAGGATACCGGCAAACATATTATGACCCCCCAACGACTCTATGTGCTGTGATCCTACATGTGTGAGCAAGTATGTGGTGTGCACATGTCCTATCCCTGCCTGCATGTTTGGGATTAATTCCTGGATTTCCTGCTGGTGGAGCCTATGTGTGTGAGAGGTAAGGTGGATTGTGTAGGATTGGACAGAGCTGCATGTGTCCACAAGACATGCACGAGAAGCTCACCCAGTCCTGCTTGACTTCTGGTACATGTAGATTTTTCGCTTGCATTCTAAATTTGGGAAAAGTAGAAAGTGGAGGCGAGGTGTCACTGTCATCAGCATGCTCATTGCGGCTGCGTTTGTTCCCTGCTTCTTTTTTACAGTGCGGTTTCTGCACACTTTGACAAAGTGTCCTATTTTCTGACAGTTTGCGCTTGTCGTGCCTCGACTTGCATGCGAATTCTACATCAAAAGCTGGCTTTTTTGTACTTTCGTGTCTGTGGTCTCTCCTGCCTGGGCCTGTGTACTTCTCTTTCTCTCTCTCGGATTCTTTTCTTACTTCGTGTGTATTTGGAAAATGGCGATTCTGCTTCTGGCATGTTCTCCGTGCTCCATTTTCCTTTGTAATGCTGCTTCTCGCATGCGCTGTGTTATCATTTTTAGGATCTTTCCCAATCATACTCATTGATTAGAGGGGCTGGTTGTCTGCTGGGTGCCTTGCCATGACGGCAGTGAGCTTCTAGGTGCACTGTGAAGCTGCCCTTCTACTGGACTCCTGCTATGGTTGATGCACCCAGGGTCGCTTGGAACACCGGCTGAGCCAAAAGAAGTGCATGTACACGGTACGAAGCCGGACGTTCTGGTGAAGCACTTTCGATGCCGGCCGTTTCCGCACCGCACCTTGGGCACTGGTCCCTTTTACACACACCATGTTGTTTGCGCGCAGTGAGATTAAATTATGTGCTAAGGGGCACACACTTTGGTAAAGCAGCGCATCTGAGAATCTTTCACACAAACTTCCGGTATTTTCCTATGGATAGGATAGTATTTTGTTAAGAAAGTTTGAATATATTAAATGTGACTTTCTTTTTTGCATATCAAACTCGCAGATAGCATAGCTGAAAAGTTAGCTTTAGAAGGGGGGGGGGGTTTATTATCCCTCGCTTTCATTGCCCAAAAAGCAATTGGGTAGATAATTGGAGCTGTGGGCGAGTTTTCAGTCGAAAACGTTCCATCACATCTGGGGGAATTTTGAGAGAGGAGGAGAGGGCACTTCTTTCCCCAGCAAAGGCAGCAGAACCTTAGTCCTTTAAATTGATAGAGTTAAATGAAAAGCTTTCATTTTCACTCAGCAACACAGTTGAGTACCAGTACTCTCTTTCAGGCGTTGAGAAGTGCAGGTATTTAATGCTAAAAAATAAGTAGTGCAGGTACCGAGCACCAGTTAAGACCGGCCCATTTAAAGCACTACTTACTGTGCCGTGCTGATTTTCCTTTGAATGCTCTTATATAGTTTTCTAGCGGTGCACGCTCACTTTGGGTCTTGTATGTGGCTCATGGGCTCTCACCTAATCACATCTGCTCGTGGCCACTGTGGCGTGAATATTACTTTAATTAAGTAGACTGGACCCAAAGGAAAGTTTCTTAGAGCCATTGAGTATGCTCAGAGAGGCGGCCTCTTGCGCCTCTATCCCTGGTGCCCTTAGTGCTGCTCACTCCACCTCCCACACCTCATGCAAGCATGCTGAGTGGGGAGTGGCTAGAACAGGGGAAAAGATTTAAAGGAGACGCTACCCTTTTCTGGTGTGTATGCATTAACACAGACCCACCACTACAATAAAAGAGAAGTCTTAGCTTAGGTGGCCCCATCAGTGTGCATTTTCAAGCAGAACAGTTCTGCCGACCATGGACCTAGGCCACGTAACCCACATATGTAGCCCTTAACCAATCATGGCCAAAAGTGAGAGCACCCTCATAGAACAGACTACTGACCCCTGATGGCTGAGGCAGCTCACAAAAATGTGTCTCACTAAACCCCTGCCACAGCCAACATTCAATCAGAGGCGTGCTTTGCACTCGGATGATGGACAAAGGGCGATTGGACTCTCAGGTGTCCTAGCCCGACCCTCCCAATCTATTTAAATCAGCCACAACAACACACACTCTCAGGAGTGCACCTAAGCTCAAACTTCAGGGGGTGGGGAGCTAAACCTTCAAATGTTGGAAGAGGCATTAACTTCAGAGACTGTGAGGGAGGCTGAAACTTAGTTGTGTGGGGGGCCTCCAACTTAATGAGCCTATTCTAGTGCAGCTTCAATGTTACAAGCATTTAACTCTCTCCTTCACGTCTGAAACCACATATTTAAGAACTGCTGTGAGAATTAGCTGTCTTCTGCCCTCCCCTATTCCAATCACTCCCCTGGCTTGCAAGTAGGAACCCCACATCAGATTTCAATTGCCTAAAAAGTATGTATATTAATGCAGGTGATAACAATTAAATGCTTTGCAATAGTAATTGCAGGGCCTTTGTTTACAGAGAAACCCAGGCACGGTTTAATGTCTTTGTCCTGTTCTGTCTGGCCACGGTTCTGTAGATCAGCAGGTCCGCCTGGTCGAGTCAACATAGCCCAAACTATTCGGGTGAGGGCTACAGCTCGAAACACTAAAGGACACTGAAAAGTTAGTAATTGCTCTGGCAGAAAGGTGCTAATGCAGATAAAACCAGAGTAAAAGGTAAAGAGTTGAGAACAAGGCTCGATGTTATCAAAGGTAGTCTGTAACCTGCAACACAACACACATTTAAAGTCTTCAGTAAAGGTGACAGCTGCCAGGAAAGGACAGCCTGTAACATGCATGGAAGGCCCAGTGCACATTTAATGCCGTGAAAGAAAGAAATATGTTGCTGTGAAGACTGCTAAAGTAGGGGCAGCTGCTTGGGTCCCCCCACTCCCAGAGGCTCTTGAACACATACACAGCACTGTGGTACTGTTAGGCATACAAGGCACTGAAATGTTCGATATGTCTACTGGACCTACCCGGCCTGTCCAGCAAAAGATATGGAGAGCCCTAATTTGCATAATATGGACTGACATGATCAGAAGCAACATCAAAGAAAATAACATTACAGACAGTGACAACAGTCTTCAATACACTAGGGAACCACTCGGAAAGACTTAAAATTAATTAATTCACATGTAAGCCAAGAGAATAGCGTGTTGTGTGATATATGAAAAGTCACTATTATTAATATGCAACAACTGAACAGTAAACCACAAAGGTTTTTCCTCACAGCAAACGTTGCAAACTGAATCCCTTCTAGGGACACCCAATGTAAACAGATCTGGCACAGTGAGATGAAATTATTTGCCCAGGATCAAACATTTCGTTAAAGTGGTGAAATTAGTATTTGGGCCCAAGTTGTGATTTAAGCACTTAACTATATATATTCCCATTGATAGGTCACATAAGTATTTTTTCAAGGTTTGGGTTTCCAAAAATTAAATAATT
This sequence comes from Ambystoma mexicanum, assembly GCF_040938575.1. NCBI lineage: Eukaryota > Metazoa > Chordata > Amphibia > Caudata > Ambystomatidae > Ambystoma > Ambystoma mexicanum. The sequence goes on along the minus strand of NC_090926.1, from coordinate 248,838,267 downwards.
CCCTTTCTAGCAATGCCTTAAAAATTACACAAATCACATAAGAAACCGCCTTGACATTATATACATTGTTATAGAAATAGCCGAAGCAAAAGACACTCACCTCCCACTGAGTGACAGATCAACTTCCGCGTACCAGTGATCCAGGGGTGAATATCAGTTTCTAAACCATCAATCAAAACCCTGCACCTCTAATACACCAGAACGGATCCAAACAGATAAGAATGACAAGCACATTATAAACCTCCTTGTCCAATTTTGGTAACGTGAATGGAATGGCAGGTTTATCTCTCAAAGGACCTGGATCATTGGTTAGCTGCAACATAGGGAAAATCCAATTATTACCCAATGATAAAAGGAGTGTCCTGTCAAGGGTGTATTACAAATATCTACTTCATTAAAGGAATAGTGCCATCAAACATTTTATTGGCTCAAAAGATGGGCCATCATCAAAAATATATATAAAAAATATTAATTAAGAAAGGTCCCATGTAAACCTTTGAGCAAATGAGGCTCAAAGTCACAGATTTAAAGCACTAGGAGCATCCATGTTGTGAAATGGATGAGCCTCCTGTGCTTGTTTTAATTTCTGCCCTTGCGGCACTAATGAAGCAAAAGCTAGCCAGCTGTAATAAACAAAAGCTACCAGCAGGTGGTTTTTGCTTCATTATTGCTGGAGAGCAGAGATTAACACAAACTGTTGCTTGTAAGTGCTTTAAATTTCCTTCTTTTTTAAAAGCACTGCAACATAAATTCTGCCGTTTTCTTTCTAACTTAGTAAGAAAACCACAGAATTTATAACTTTGTATTTATGTTTGCTGTGGCTTTAGCGTTGAGTCTGGGGGTCGGAGAGCCCAGGAGACTCAAAGCTGAATCCACAGCAAACCTAAATACAACGTTGTTGTATTTAAAAATGCTGGGGTTTTCTTTCTACGCTTCCCGGAGCCCGAGAAACATAGAAAGAAAACCGCAGTATTTAGAAATACAACAAAGTTGGATTTCTGACTGCGGCGGCTTTCACTTTAAGTCTCCTGGACTCCCCCGGGTGGGGGGAGCCCAGGAGACTCAAAGCTGAAGCCACAGCAAACCTAAATACAATTTTGTTGTATTTAAAAATGCTGCAGTTTTCTTTCTACGTTCCCTGGAGCCCGAGAAACGTAGAAAGAAAACCGCAGCATTTAGAAATAAAACGACGTTGTATTTCTGACTGCAGCGGCTTTCACTTTGAGTCTCCTGGACTTCCACAACCCGGGGGAGCCCAGGAGACTCAAAGCGAAAGCCGCCGCAGTCAGAAATACAACGTTGTTGTATTTCTAAATGCTGCGGTATTCGTAGAAAGAAAACCGCAGCATTTACAAATACAACAACGTTGTAATTCTGATTGCAGCGGCTTTTGCTTGAAGTCTTCTGTACTCTCCTGACCCAGGGGAGCACAGGAGACTCAAAGTGAAAGCCGCCGCAGTAAGAAATTCAACATTGTTGTATTTGTGATTGCCATGGTTTTCCAACCACAGCAATCACAAATGTAACAACATTGTATTTATAATTGCCACACCTTAGCTTTTTGCCGTTCATTTTATGTTTTCTGTGCTTCCCTGGGCTTGGGGAGCACCAAAAACGTAAAATGAAAGTGAAGGCAGCCTTCCAAGCTCTGCTCTGGCTGCAGTAAGCAAAAGCTCCCAGTAGGGGGCTTTTGCTGCTTGTTTTGTGCCGCCAGGGCAGAGCTTAACATGAGCTGAGGAGGCTGCCTGAAATGGCAAAATGGATGCTCCCATGTAAACGTTTTGAGCCTCGTTTGCTCAAAAGTTTACATAGGAACTTTCATTAAAATTATGCATGTTTTTCATTATTGCCCATTTTTTGGGACAATAATAGTTTTGCACACTATTCCTTTAATAACAACACACATTCTAACAACACTACGAAATACAACCCACCCTGTAAATGACTGCAGAAGACAGACAGTTTCAAAGAAACAAAAGGGATGCACTCTTTAAACTGACAGGAAGGTAGTCGGTATTGTTAATAACCACAACAGTTTTAGGTTTCTTGACTTCAGCACAAAGTGAGCAATGGGTCTTTATATGTCTCTAGGGGCCTTCTTGGAAGGACCAGAGGGACAGAACCACAATGTACCTTGTGCTGTAGATGTTTTTGGTGCTTGGCAGGGTCAAATCGGTTTCAGGATGCTTTTCAGGCTTCTGTGACAGAGTTCAGGATGGGAGACAGCTGCGGGTATCAGGCGGCAAGACGTTCGGTGAGCTAAGCTGGACCAGCGGCTGCAGGCTGGCCTATACGGCAGCTCAGGGTCAGGAATCGTTGTCTCAGTGCTGATTGGTGGTTCTGACTGGCTCAAAAAAGTCCTTTAAGGTGGACATCAGCAGATGCTCGTCGAGGCACTCCTCCCAGGTTCTTCAATGGGCTCATGTCGTCCTTTAAGATGGATGGGTAAAGCTGAGGAGTGTGTTGCAGGCAGATGCCTTGTCCTTGGTTTTAGGTTCAGAGGCCGTCTGGCACTACTAAGCCAGGAAGTTTGCTGCTTAGCCTAGCAGGGCAGGCTGTGTGCTGCCTCTGGCTAGGTACCAGTTCTGGAGTGGCTGGAAGGTCCTCTGGATTCTGCATCTCCCTCTGTTCCGTGGTAGATGTTTAAGGAGGGATCTTGCTTCCCTCCTTGGATATCCTGACCTTCCCTCACTGGCAGAAGATGTAAGGCAGACTGCACCTTCAGCCAGGGTCCAAGTTTGAATTCTTCTTTGGTACTTCTGGTGAAGTCATCAGATGATCTGCCAAAAGAGGAGCTTGGCCCTCTTTTAAAGCCAAGTGTGCTACAGTGATTGGTGTAGGCTAAGCCTACCTTAATTAACCAATCTTGGGGTCCCTACCAACAATCTCATGAAGTCATAACCAGAGTGCTTTGCTACAGGGAAGGTAAAGGGGTGAAAACAGGAACAAGGTGTGCCCCAGAATTAAAATGGCAGAAACCTTCTCTTAGCTGAAAGATCCCTGGCCACACTCAATTGTGATACCTACCAAGCCCTAGCCATCTTCCTGTCTGTTGTTGATCAATGAGTCTATCTGGTTAATGGTCCACACTATGTGGTCCCTGTTAAAGCAGTAGGTCTCCCTTGAAACTGAAGCAAGACTAAACTCTCTGGCTCCTGCAAACCACATTCTCATACCTTATAAATGGTGTCCCTGCAGTGGGGTGGCTTACTGTAAACATGCAGTCCCAGACATGACAGCTCACTCTCATAGATATTGAACTGGCTTCAGGTTGACACAATAACACATGAAAGGTTTTTGGGGTTCCTGTCTCAGTTGTTAGCCTCTGCAACCAGGCCCCATGTGGGAATGTTTGAGGTACCCTCTGTTGGTCTATAAATTGCTTCCACTAACTGCAGGGCCTAACGAAAGAGCAGGGCAGATCCATGGAGCGGAGCCTTTGTTAGTTAATCAGACTGGATATGGCACGTGGAAGTTTGGTCCCCCCCCTTCCTGGAGATGACATAGTGTACTCCTGGCTGTCACATTCCAACTAAATATGGCTGGGAAGACTGTGCCTATAGGCTGTGTCCACCAAGAGTACACGGGTCTATGTGTTTGTCATGGTGTGAGCATTGGAAAATGTGTGTGAATTTGCCCCACACATTTTCCTGAGGTTGGCCTACCATCATTCCATTTAATAAAAAATGTCAAAAGAAAGCCCAGGTGTGGAATTCCTTACACACTGCTTACTTTCACCCCTTAGTCTCAACATCCTCAACCATGGGTCACCCCATTCATACACTCTCTCTGTACAGACATGCGTTGGCTGCTGCGCAAATGAAGGCGTAACAACTCGCATGAGGACCTGCAACTCTACCTCTCTGCCCTGAACTCTCCCACGTCTACTCTTGATAGAGAAAACAGGGAATTTCACCTAACCATCATTGACTCTCACACTAATTTTCCTCTATGGCTAGAGGGCCCTCTTAACTCACTCCTCACTCCTCTCTCCTGGTAAATCTATGACTATGAACTCCACTCTCACAGCTAATGACCCAGCTGAATACTGCGCTGCAGAAATTCCCAAAATTAGAGACCCTCTCTTGACATCACCCACACTCCCTCATCCTGCATTTTACACTCTGCCTACTCTCACATCATGCACTGCCCCTATCTCCCACTTTAGTCACACTAATATTGATGAAGTGCTATCTCTACTGATGAAGGCACAGTGCCACATCAGACCCTCTTGTTTCTCAGCTAGTCAAGCCTAAGGCCCCTTCAGTGGCCTCTAATCTCAAAACTCTTCAAGCTGTCCTTAGAACTGCTTGCTTTCTCTCTGTTTTCAAAACAGCCACGGTCATTCCACTCCTAAAAAATGTAGGGGCTGACATGAATCTACCGGCTAACTTTCACCCTGTGCCTCTCCGTCCGCACCACTCTAAAGTGCTCTAAGGGTTGTGTTAAACTGTCTTACCAATTTCTTAGACACCCACAACCTTCGAGACCCCTACAAGCCTGTCACTCCACAGAGACTACTTTTATGAATGTGTACAACTTAATAGCCTCTGCTAAGCACTCCAACCTATCCTCTATCCAAATTCTCCTTGACCTGTCTGCTACCGTTGACACTGTTGATCACTCTGATCTCCTCAATACTCTCTTTCTTCTTCGGATTTGCGATCAAGCCCTTGTCTAGATTACATCCTATTTGCACCTCGCCAATTCTCTGTCTCCTGGAGTCACATTACCTCTGAACTCACTCCTCTAACTGATGGTTTTCCACAAAGCTCTGTCCTGGGTCCTCTTCTCTTTGTAATCTACACCTCTGATCTTAGGGCACTAATCTCCTCCTTTGGACTCTTGGACCAACTCTCTGCGGACCACATACAAATCTTCTTCTCTTTTCCTGAACTTCTCTAATCTCTCTATCAAAATTTCTAACAGTCTCTCTGCCATTAAATATTGGATGGCTTTACACTCTCTGATGTTAAACTATACCAAAACAGAGGTGCTATTCTTCCCTGCCAAATGTTCTCTCTCATCTCTTCCTCTTCTTATCCAGTTGCCACCTGACACTCTCCCCTACTCTTCTTCATCTAGAAACCTTGGCGTCATCTATGACCCTTCTCGCACCATCTCTACTTTTGTCTCCAAAACGGAAGCAGCAGCTCGCCTAAACGTCCTAAATATTTGGAAAATCAGGCACCTCCCTCCTTTCAACACCACCAAGCATCTCTTAACCACTCTTGTCTTCTCTAAACTGGACTACGGTGACTACATTTATTTATTTGCATTTATAAAGCACACAAAACAGCCCAGAGGCATCATGGCGCGGTTACATGGAATCGGCTTAGTTACATTTGCACATAGATGTACTTAGTTATGCAAAATGTGTTTCATGGAGAGTGATAATGCTGCACAGGGTTACATAGTGTGTAGCATATCTTTACATAGCACATTACATACAGCTGTTTCATAGTCTATGTACACAATTGGCAGAGCCTGGGGACGTTAGTAGGTTCCATGGGAGGTTTAGGCAAATAACATCCTCTTTGGTCTCCCCAAGTATGTGTCCTGTACTCTTGACAAGATCATTCCTTTTGCTACTAGGACTCTTTTTGAACTCTTTCCCTTGACACCTACTTCCCTGTACCATCACAAGGCTGGATGGTTGACAATGTAAAACAGGGCCTGATTGAAATTTCTTCTCCTTGATCACAAATCTATCCACAGTAAGGCACCACTGCATCTTTCCTTCTCTATCCAACTCTACAAGCCTTCTTGTAATCTCTGCTCTGCCTCCTCGTCTACCCTTGTGACTCCTCATCTCCCCGTGCTTCCTCTTGCTTCACCTCCCTTTCTCTCTTCTTGCTCAACTTGCATGGAATTCACTTCCTCCAGACATTTAAGATACAGCCCACACAGATTTGTTCAAACCAAACTAAAAGCCTACCTCCTTGCGTCCTAGTTCTCTCCTAACCTACCTCTTATCTGCCTGCTAGATAACATTTTCCATCGCCTCTAACCTGCCTCGGTCCCTCACTTCCTCTGCCTACACTGTAGCCCTTCACCTATAATGGTCACATCACGAGCACAGCTATCCATACCGCCGGTCTGCACTTAAAAATGTCTGTCCAATGTTGGTTGTCCTTAATCTATGTATGTCCAGTAATGTATTGTCCTCAGTTACTGTTACATTTACTCCCCTCCACAAAGTGGAGGGGAGTAAATGTCCCTCAAACGCACCCCATTGTAAGAAGCTCACCGCTTCCTGTCAAATCTGATTTCTTATCTATTGTGTGTTCTTTTGGGACCAAAAGAGTAGTGTTCCTCCTGTGTACAAATAAATAAATGAATAGAAAATAAACATGTATAGCTATATGATCGCCACCCTGAATGCAAAATTGCAGCATTTGCCTGCAAAGGTATGTGGACCTAAAAACCTATTACCAGTGAAAGAGAATGCAATATAAGGTAATTTCCTCGAGCTGATATTTCATACAGCATGAAACATTATACCCCCTTGCATTTATTATCATCCACCAAGAGACGACAGTCCTTGCCCAGGCACCCCTGTGTCTGAGTCATCAATCTCTAATCTGTTTAGTGAAATGCTAGATTAACACAAAGCTGAACCTAGGGGTTCTGGGGGAGTAGTGGGAAAGATGCTGTGCTTCCATGCACCTTTAAATGTTACATGAAAAGTGTGAGCTGGGAAGACGTTGAACAGCTGATCCTGCTTCAGAGGGCAACGCCAGGGCTGATTCCTGTCCTGAGTTAGCTGTGTGTGAGACACAGGACACAGCCCATAAAATCTGGACAGTGCCGCAAATTGCAGGATGGTTGGCCACCGTACAGACATGCCCAGCCCCATTCCCCGACATTGGCTTTCATCTGGGCTTGTGCAGCTGCCAACTCGGTATAAGGACCCTTTGCTGTAAGGCTCATGCTTGAAGGCCCCCTGCCTATGAATGTCCATGCAGTTCGTGCACAACGACTCTTATGGCTCTGCAACAGCCCTAAAGCACAGTGTAAGGCCATCGGCTTCAAAAAGTTGTAGAGGAGCATCGAGAACAATTCCTCCTTTCGACTACCAGATTGTTCTCCACAGTGAGTGTCCATGCATAACTATCGCTTACACACTCTGTGTTATTTGGTAAAAGTAATCCCAAGGTTTTTTGCAGCTGTTCAACCATTCTCTGCTCATCTGGGCGTGGTGATGCATTATCTGCCTTCTGAAGTTGTATATTTATTATGCTTTATTCTTGTTTTATGACACAACTAGGCTATTGCCATTCACTTCGGTACAAAAGCCTCTCTTTTCTTCATCAATATCATAGTACGAATGACCCTGCTTCGGTAGTACGCCTCTGAACGTGACCATCCTAGCCACTGCCTGTTCGACTTTTACTTGCTTGTAACCCCCACCTAGCCCCCCACTAGCAAGGAACAACCACTGCCAAACTCTTTCCAACTAGCGTTGGAACACTGCCATTATTCTTGATCAACACTAGGAGCAAACCCATGCCATTGCAAACCAGCGACTAGTGCCTAGTCACAAGTGTTGAACTACGTTCTTCCCACCTGCCCTCTGCTCTACCGCAGCTGTTGCTGAACAAAGGCATCTCACGATCTAAGGCAGTTGACCCGCCTAGGCACCCACACGTCCCCTAGTGTGATACGTACACACAGACTGACCCAACACTGTTCTACCCCTGCGCATTAGTTTGCCAGTAACGCACTGTCCCACTTCACCATAGCTCTTTAACGTTACTCCCAATCCTAAACTAATCTCTCCTCTCCCCTTACAAGCCAACCTTCCTGGTATTCCACTGGTGATCCTCCCAGTCAAAGCACACCAGCTGCCAGGGTGCACAACAAAAGGCAGCCCCATTTGCCTGCGCCTATCCACAGCTCAATGCCACTCAGCACTAGCGCTCCACGCACCAACAATCGTGACCTGGCCCTGAAACTTCCAAACTTATATGACATCACCCCCACTTCCTTTCTACCTTCCTTCTCCAGCCCCCCAAAAATCTGCACACTCAGAATTTGTATCCCAAGGCTAGCCCCCCTGAATACTTAGCCCATAGGCTTACTATGCTGAGGTGTCGCACTGAACCTCACCAATACCAAATGCGCCCGAGGCCAACAGATCATAGAAACCAAATACTAGGCTGGCGCTCCTCACGCTCCTCAGCCCACATGTTCATGGGTTCTCCCCTAAACACGCTCCAACATCTAACCTCAGTCTCCCTACACCCCCCAAGAGGAATAAACAAATATACCCCTCTGTGCCCACTCTAGCCTTTGATAAAAATCACGCTATATCCAAGTCACCCTCACACCACCCCACCGACCACACAGTCCCCATTATTCTACCAGCAACCAACATCACTCGACTCAAGTCACCCCTAGGCACACTCAACACCAATTCAAGTATTCACCCCATCCCACTCCAATGTGCCCTCATAAACACACGCTCGCTCACAGCCCACGCTTCAGAGATCCGTGACTTACTCACTAACCTCAACCTGGACCTCCTCACCAATACAGAAACATGGCTTCACAAAGCAGCAGGACCTGCTATCTCCCTAGCACTTCCACCAGGCTACTCCATGCATCAGCAGGACAGACTGCATATGAAAGGGGTTGGTGTAGTGCTCATAGTCAAAGAATCTTTGTCTCTCAGACAATTAAACTCCCCACTGGAAAGCAACTCAGATTCCATTGCAGTTAAACTCTCCCTCTCCCGCAATTGCACAATTGCCATCCACATTGTCTACAGATCCCCAGGTCCGTACCCAGACTTTCAGGAAAACCTACTCCATTTACTAGGTGAGAACCTAAAAACCATCACCAAAACCATCTTACTGGGTGACCTAAACCTTGGCCTTAATGACCTTAATGACCCCGAAGACAAGCAAGCCAAATCACTCGCCAAGGCACTTCATGACATGGGATTCCTGCAACGAGTAACTAACCCTACTCAGTCTAAAGGACGCATCCTCGACTGGGTCGCGGACCATAACTGCTCCGCCACCATCAGCTCCAACACTGCATGCCCTCGGACCGACCACCACCTCATTCATTTCTCCATCCCTACCTCCTCCAAAGCCACCAAACATTCTACTCCCTCACCACCAGCACTAGCGTGGAGAGCCCGTAAATTAACCAAAGACAACCTCCTGCCTCTTCTCGAGGATCCAGCCTTCAAGCCCCCTTTCTCCAATCACCCTCTGATTCTAGCAGAATTGTACAACCTCACACTCAAAAAAGCAGTTGACTCCATAGCTCCTCTAGAACTCTTTGTTCACAACGGAACTTCAGGAACTACGCACCCTTAAGTGTATCCCGCACACCAAATGGCAAACCAATTCTCAAGACTCCACTAAAGAAAAATTCAAAAAACTGTCTACCCAATAAAAAAAATCCATTATCCCAGCCAAATCCCCCTCCTACAAAACGAGAGTACCGAATGCCAAATCAGAATCCAATTTTTTTTTGCCATATTCAGGAAACTAGCTACCCCTGCCCCCAGAACCCAAGGCATAGTTAAAGATTAATCCTGGTGCTCAAGCATTCGAGCAGCTATGCTCAATAAAATAGACCTCCTTCAGAGCAAAATCCGCTCCCACCATAATGCCTTGACCAGCACTGACCCGCCCATCTCACCCACAAGAAATACCCACTCCTAGGATAAGACATTCTTCTCCTTCAGAGAAATCTCACAAACCAAAGTCCTGGCCCTCCTTAAACACATTAAATCCTCCAACTGCAAAGGTGATATCTGTCCTGCCAATATAATCAAAGACTGCGTAGACACCCTAGCACCATTCCTGACAGCATTCATAGATTCCTCCTTCGCTTCTGGCATTGTCCCAACATGCCTTAAAGAGGGCTGCTTGTGTCCTCTCTCGAAAAAAACATCTCTAGACCCCTCCTCCCAAAACAATTACTGGGCAATCACCACAGTATCATTTTCTGCCTAAAAATTCTCGACAAAGCTGTATATACCCAAATCCAGCAATTCCTTGAAATCAATGGCATCGTAGGAAAGAGGCAATCAGTTTTCTGCCTGGACCATGGAACGGAATCAGCTTTACTGGACCTAAAAAAACAACTAGGTAAAAAAATGGACGAAGGCAAACCAGATCTTCACCTCCTTCTTGATTTATCTGCAGCTTTTGATCTTGTAGAACATAAGACCCTCTACAGACACCTCTCTCATCACCTTCCGCAAAAACCTCAAAACCACTCTCTTCAACTGACACTCCATCCCACTCCCTGCTGCCTCCATGCTTACCCTGTACCACATTGTAACTAAGTATGTATAACACCAGACTGGATTTACACATGTATGCATCTGTACATCTCTGTAACTATTATACCCATTGTAACCAGTCATGCTAACTGTAACTGCGCCACGATGCCTAAGGGCTGATGAGCGCTATACAAATATTATTAAATAAATAAATAAATACATCTCACGAATTCAGCCCAATTCACATATGAAGCCACTAACCGGATCACCTTGTTTCTTGAAGGGAGAGCCATGAAGGTCTTCTCAGATCAGGTGTGCATGGCACACACCACCATTCACTGTGGAGTCCCACAGGGTTCCTTCACTTTGCACACCCTGTACAACATATTTACCAAACCTCTCTTCGACAACATTCAGGTCCTCCTCCCACTCTCTGGCTCATATGAAAAAGATGCCAAGACATTGCACAAGACTTATGCGACCATCCAAGCCTGGATGGCAGCCAAAGGGCTCTGCCTCAATGGGGACAAAACTGAAATCCTCCTATTCGGCCCCAATGAAACCTTTAAACTTAATAAACAATACAGCGCCTTCACCATTGGCAACACACTAATCACTGTCTCTCCCTAAGTAAAGACTCTGGGGGTGTACCTCGATTCCACACTCTCCATGACACGCCAAGTAAGCACCATTGCCTCCTCGTCCTCATTCACAACGAAATTGAACAATGCAGTTATACCCTACCTGTCTACTGCAACTGGCACCTCAGCCAACAATCTCAACAGACTTCAAATTATTCAAAATAATGTGCTCAGAGGTGCCCTCAACATTCCCAAGAATAGAGCATATCTCGCATGCTAAGCGCTCTGAACACTGGCTCCCCATCAAAGAACGCATCATATTCAAGACCCTAGCCATAGCCCACAAGTGCCTCTCTCTCACAGCCCCCTCTTATCTTTAAGAGAAAGTAGTCAGAGCCAGTTCTTCCAGACCTAAACGATCAAACTACTCCAACCAACTGAACACCCCCACCATCAAAAGGGCCAAAGCTGGTGGCTCCAGCTTCCCATTCATAGCTCCAAAACAATGGAATGCCCTCCCAAATACCCTAAGGAATGAGACCTCTCATATGTCCTTCCGCAAAGCCCTCAAAACAAGGCTCTTTAACTAGTCCACACTACACCCCTAGGTACACCCAGATATCTGTGTCCATGAAGGTATTAGTTGTATCTGGTTCCCCTGTAACCTTTGAACCGTAGGCCCCCCCCACCAATTGTAACATTGCACGTTTAACAACTACCTGTCAGAAACTAGGTTCATTGTTACCACGAACCACAGACAGGCTGTCTTTCCAGGCTGCATTTCCTTCTGTCTCCGGTACCTAAGTAAGCCTTGCTTGTAAAAGTGCCACGATGCCCGAGGGCTGCTTTGTGTGCTTTATAAATGTAAAAAATAAATAAAGGTGAACAAGGAGAGCTCACACAAAGTGCATTTTCGTCACCAATGGGGATCTTTTTTGGATCATTTCAATACAATCTCACTAAGTGGATGCATTTTAATAGTTTCCCTCTTCATTTATCTATTGCACCTGTGACTGCGTGTAGGTGGAGAGCGAGGGCAAGCACCTGCCCACCTTGCATCACAAATAAGCTCACCTTTCACTCCTTCCCCTCTTGCTTCCCTTTTCTCCCATACATCATTCTTTTCGCCCCCCTGTTTTGCTTACTAGCAAATTCCTCTCTACTATCCCACTCTTTCCTTTTCTTTTACTCTCCACTGATGCTCTTTTTGCCCACTATGTCAGCCCCTGTGTTTCCCTCATTCCCGTAATCATTTTTTTTCATAAATATCCTGCTCTCTTTCTCATTTTGCTGCAATTCACAAACTTCCCTTTTTTCCTTCACTCAATTTTTCCCTCGTCACCCATCTTTTGCCTTTGCATTGCTGCCCCTCCACTCCCCATTACTCCCACTTATCTTCCTTCTCTCCCTTTATCCGGTATGCAGTAATACATTTGCGTGAAAAATTTTGCCTTTACAAAAAACAGGGCAAAAATGCTGTGGTTTGACCCGGTAAAGGTGTATCTCATTATCCCATTTAAGGGGAGCAGTGGTTGCAGGGGTGTCCCCCGCTCCCTTAAATGGTATAATGGGTCTGGGGTTTGCGGGGGTGTCCCCAGCATCCTTTACATGGATTGCGGCAGCAAAACCACTGCCTTTTTGCCATGATTCTGTGGGTAAACTGCCATTTTTGCCGCGATTTTAACACATGGAACCCTTAATCCTGCCTTCCCTCACTCTTCATTTCTCCCTGACTCTTTAGACCTCCTTCATTCTCCAATCTCCTTACACTCCTAAACCCCCGCTTCATTCACCTTAAATCATGTCTTCCCTAACTCTCAATCTCTCCCTCATGCTTCTGCCCTCCTTCACTCACCAACTCTCCTTCCCATCAGTGTCCATGTCACCTGCCCTATCTCTACATTCTCTCACACTATCCTGCCCTTATTTCCTCTTCATTTCCATTGACTACCTTGCAGCAGGGCCCTGTGGATCTGGGGGTGATATGGAGGTGGTGGGTTGGAGTTAAGTGGTCTGTCAAGTGCCATAAGCAGTACCCACAAAGAAAATAGGTAACCTCTGGTAGGTTTTGAGATTAAAAGGTGCACTCCTTTAAATCGGTGATGTTCAATGACAGTTCAAATGTATCTGTAGAAGGAATTATCCTGTGATATAACCTGCTGTAATGTCCCTTCCCATTTCCCATGCTATTGCCCATTGACATGAAGCCTATAAATTTGAATATTAGCTTTAGACTTGATCATTCAATATCACCACCATTGACAGCGAAACCTGGTAAGGAGGCCTTGCCGTCTCCAGCCAGAGTCAGACTCCTAAACACAGAAAACATTTTTTAAAAAAAACACAATTTTTTTTTTGGATTAGTCCATAAAATTAATCATTGTGCACCTCTACCCACTCTAGGTTCCACCTCTGTGATCTTTGTCATTCCGGGCCTTTGCCTTAAATCTGTCACTGCATTCAATCATGCAGACCTCGCAACCTAGCCCAGCGTCACCAGCTGTTCGTCTGAGCCCAGCTCTCAACCAAACTTGACCAAGCAGCCATGAGCCAGCCCGTGTCACTGAGTCGAGCTCGCCACCCAGCTTGGCTCTCTGCTGCATGACGGCTCCAATAAGCCTGGCTCCACACCCAAGCGTGCTGACGAAAAGCTGCAGAGCCCATAACTAGTGCATTTGTCCATTTGTACCAATAAACATTATACTTGTTCATTCTTCCTTTCCTTTCATCTCCCTTAGTAAGGTGCAGAATGAGACTGGTCCTCATTTTGGCAAAAATTGCCCGCAGATTTATTTTCACAACATCATAAAAAACCACTGCACACATTAGTGACAATAGTTCTGAAGGTGCAGCACCTGCTCCGTGTCCAACAACCTGCTTCCCCCTTTTCTTGCTCAAAGTCCACAGTAGGCCCAACTCTCCCAACCCTTCGTGTCTGAGCCCCACCTGCCCTTGCAGGTGTTCATGGGCGGGGAGAGCGCAGTTACTTTGGAGGAAGCTGAGCCCTTATTGTTACCACCAGATGCCCCTGCCGCTTAGGCTCCAAAGAGGCGCTGGTCCGAGAAGAGCGAAGACCATTCCGGCTTTCTCATGGCTCATTCGGAGTTTGTCTCTTGTGATTGGTTGCCCAAACACCGCCACACTGCCTCGCCGTCCTGCAACGTCAACGAACAGGCCTCGTCCAACCTCTGTTCAACTTGTAAAGTGGGTGGGTGGAAAACGAAAAGTCTTCCTTGTTTCGTGGCAGGCGTGCTTCTGCTGGAGCTGGATGCTTCCTGCCGTAGGACACCCGCCGGTTATAAAAGGGCTTCCCCCGCCCCTTTCTTTTGTCTGCCCTTCATAGGCTTTTCAACGCTTTGCCGCTCTTTCTGAATGGCGCTCTCACCCTTACCCAGGGGGAGGGAGGAGGAGGACCCTGCCCGAGTTATCGGGCTGCCTCCTCCATTTTCTGGTTTTTCCCCGTCATCACCTGCATAACTTGTGCATTTGTCCATTTGTACCAATAAACATTACACTTGCTAATTCTTCTGTTCCTTTCATCTCCCCTTAGTAAGGTGCAGAATGAGACTGGTCTTCATTTTGGCAAAAATTGTCCGCAGATTTATTTTCACATCATAAAAAACCACTGCACACATTAGTGAAAATAGTTCTGAAGGTGCGCCGCCTGCTCCGTGTCCAACAACCTGCTTCCCCCTTTTCTTGCACAAAGTCCACAGTAGGCACAACTCTCCCAACCCTTCTATCTGAGCCCCGCCTGCCCTTGCAGGTGTTCGTGGGCGGGGAGAGCGCCGTTACTTTGGGGGAAGCTGAGCCCTTATTGTTAGCACCAGACGCCCCTGCCGCTTAGGCTCCCAAGAGACGTTGGTCCGAGAAGAGCGAAGACCCTTCCGGCTTTCTCATGGCTCATTCAGAGTCTGTCTCTTGTGATTGGTCACCCAAACACTGCCACAGTGCCTCGCCGTCCTGCGACGTCAACGACCAAGCCTCGTCCAACCTCTGTCCAACTTGTAGGGTGGGTGGGTGGAAAACGAAAAGCCCTCCTTGTTTCGTGGCGGGTGTCCTTCTGCTGGAGCTGGATGCTTACTGCCGTAGGACACCCGCCGGTTATAAAAGGGCTTCCCCCGCCCCTTTCTTTTGTCTGCCCTTTGTGGGCTTTTTGACTCTTTGCCACTGTTTCTGACTGGCGCCCTCCCCCTTATCCAGGGCGAAGGGAGGAGGAGAACACTGCCCGAGTTATCGGGGTGCCTCCTCCATTTTCTGTTTTTTCTCCGTCGTCACCTGCAAATATTCCGTAGAGGCCAGCCCTCACAACTGGCCATTGGCAGCCATTCCGGTTCACCGGGGAGGAGTCACAGACATGGATTATGGTTACTGCTCCCACATTACGCAGGTACCAGCTTACTTCACACAACATGAACTTGCCGACCAAGTTATCACATCCATTCCCAAAATAATTTTGGGAAATCGCCTTGTGCAGTTTTCTCACGGTCAATCATATAGTACTACATCCTCACCCTGCACCATCTTTCTTAGGTACCTGCGATCTTTCTTGTCACTCTTCTAGTGTACCATATCTCTGGGTCAACTGGTCTGGGGCTTCCATTTTCTCCTGTTTATCTGTCACTCTCCATGCTATGCATGTCTACATTTTCTGGTTCAAGCCCCTCTTGAAAGGCCACCGTTCATTGTTCCTGAGCTCTCTAAAGAAGCTAGGGTTCCTAGTGACATGACTTGGGTTGTGACTTGCTGGGGTCATTGACCCTTTTCTCCCCACAATGGTCTCTGGATATGGACCCGAAGGCAGATGTTGCTGGTGCTGTGCCTGGTTATTCCTCACCAGCGCGCGCTCCTTTTTTGACAGCCATCCTTCTTGTGCTTCGCAATGTGTTTACAACCCTTTTCTTGCAGCGCACTGCCTCCTTATCAATACCAGGAGTGGACCACAGTAGGCAAGCTGGTAAAATCTCCTCATCTGCCTGCTCGTGAGTACCTCTGCATGCCTTACGTCTGTCTTGGCGTGAGGAGTGGCTCAAAATCCCACCAACTGTCTCTCAGTTCTCCCTTGATATGCAATCCAGAATATGTTGTTAAATGTCCTCGTGAACCACCCCACATAATCATTTGTGCATGGCCATCTCGGTGTACTGGGTTTGTGCATTACTTGCTGGCACAGCATAAACACTTTGAACTCTGCACTTTGAAGTGGCGGGCTGCTGTCTGAGCACAGTAGCTCAGGGACTGCATGAGCTACCAGTAACTCTTCCCGAGGCACAATCACCACTTCTTCCACTGTGGATGGTATGAAGTCTACCTCTGGATATCCAGGGAATTCGTCCATTACTAACATAAAGTGTTGGGTTCCTAGAATTGTCCCAAAGTCCATAAAAATGGCCTGCCATGCAGTCTTGGTTCTCTCAGGGGCTTCTGTTGTTTGTGGTCTATTTGGAGGGCCTTTTGCCTGGCACCACACACACCCTTTTATCATATCCAGACCAGGAGACCAGACCTTCTCTGACAGGCGGGCTTTTGTTTTTGCCACTCCTTTTAGCCTGGGTCAGCTAAGCTTATGACCTTTCTAATGAGTGTGTCAAGCACGGCTGAATGGGAGAACTGCACAGTAAGGCCCTAACTTGATACAGATACTTCCCCTTCACTTTACACAGACCCTGCAGGATTCTCATGGCTTCATTAGTTCTATGCCTTTGCTGGGATGGAAGCTCTATCTACCTGAATAAAAGATCTATTTGACCGGCTGCATGCACCAGTCATCATTGGACGCCTGTATCAAGTATGCTAATGTCATAGACACATGCCTTTGTCATCTGATTTACTTGTGCCTCAACCATCAGCCCTTCCACCTCATCGCTCCCTGGTGGCTCGTGCATCCTCTGAACCATGGCTTTATGAAGCTGTGATTTGAGAAGGGAGAGGGTGCACAGCTATGTACTCTGTAATTTTGTAATTTCTTTTGTATACACTTCTTAATAGTTTATAGTTGCTTAGTAGGGTGCAGCCCACTAAATAGTGCCTCCGTGCTGGGCTCTCGTAATGGACTGAAGAAAAAGGACCTAGGCTGATTAGCCATCAGTGTGGGCCACACACCTGTAATTACCGCGAATGGTTAAATGTTTTGTATTATATTCTGTCAAAAAAGTAAGTGCAAACACAGTTCGATTGATGTTGAAGTAATTTTCTTTAATCCACTAAATTGTGAATTGATAAATGCTTGTTATTGGTTAAAAAGCACCAATTTGTGATATGCTGTTTTTTAGGCAAACGAAAACCCTATGGCTAATGCATTTCGGAAATATTAATTTCCTTCTTCAGAGCCGGGTAAATCTACACAGGATTACTCAAATTGTTCTTCCATAATCAAAAAAATCAAATATTGCACATTCATGTTACAATAGACGTATTGCAAGATTATTTGGAAAGACAGGGTACCCACAGGGGAAAAAAACGATTAACAGAAAACACATAAAGAGAGAGAGAAAAAAGCATATGTCGCTGTTAGTGACTTGTGTTAAAATACCTATAAGTTTTTGCAAGATCCATATTAGATTAATTCTTTGCGCACTCTTAATGTAATGATGAAACATGTTACACGTATTACAACAGCATAGAGAGCTATATATCCCATCTTCTCTATATTCTTAAGGTTCATTATACATATTACCTAGTCCATCCGTATTAGTTGGTGCTGCTGGTTAAACTAAACATTATCAACTCTCACCGAATATTGTGCTTATCTATACTTTCTTTTAGCGTGTGCGAGCACTAACCTGAAAGTGCATCTGTGTCCCAGGCGATATCCGCGCTGGTCAGCGTTGTCGGTTGCGTTCAATTAGCGCAGTAAAAGGTGAAATAAAATAAGTTGAACGCGTGTTGTGGCGTGTTCGTAATGATAAAGAGCACTGCTGCTCTTGGTTAAATAGCTGCTTGTTATTTCTTTGTGCTTACCTTAAGAGCTTTGCTATCAGTAAATGTAATCCTTCCGTTTCTTTCCTTCCGAGCTACTGCCTGTCTCGGCTGTCTCAGAAAAGTGAGCCGTTGTCTAGGCAACGTATATAACCAAAATGGCCAATCGCAGTCGAGCAAGTCGGCCATGTTGGTGTGGGCATGTCAATGGTACCTAATGTGAATTACTGTGCTCTGTCTCTGCGATCTGCTAATCACTTGACCGATGGATGCTTGATAGCTTGAAGGCAATTTGTTATTGTAAAAAGTATGTGCACAGAATATTCTGCATTACTATCGGTAATTGTGTTTCGAGGTATGTGTGTAATGCGTGTGAGCCTTTAGTGTGCACAATAAAGTTATGATATTGCATGGTTGGCTGGTCGGTACCTGTGCGAGTTAATGATGCCCATAGATGTTGTGTCTACCAGGTTAATGCTATGTATAATGAAAGAAAAAAAGGAGTAAGCAACTGAATAATCCAATCTCTATCACTTTTGAAGATGTAAATATGTAGTACACTATTGAATGCTTAGGTACGGAGCGCTCATACGGCCCGTGATTGACATAATGAAATACCAGTCAATCTATGTGGATACATGGTACAATGCTTGCAAAAACGTAATTAATTGATTAGGAGTGACAATATATAATGCAGTTAAATGACGCTGGGCAATTTGCAAAGTAATTAAAGAAATCAATTAAGGTCGAATTCACCATTAATTCCTCTCGGTGATAATGCTTCTAGTCAATCAATCCAGTATGCTTCTCTCTGCTGTCTCTTCTTTTTTGTATCTCTGGAGGTGTTGTCGATTAGTTCTAGCACTTGGAATCTTAGTTGTGAGATATTATGCTTTTTCTCGTTGAAATGTTTTGCCACTGCTGAGTTGGCGTTTTTATTGTGTATACAAGATTTGTGTTCATTAATACATATACGTAGTTGTCGTCCTGTTTCACCAACATAGTATAGGCCACAAGGGCAACTTATACAATATACGCAATTTTCTGTGTTGCAGGTTGCTTGGCATTTTAATGTAATCTGTTCTCCTGTGTAGGGATGTACCACTATTCCTCCTTTTATTATGCTATTGCAATTCCCGCAGTTTAGGCACGGGTAAGTACCGGTTCTTTTTGTCACGATGCTTTTTCTGGGTTTGTCTTCTCGTGTGTTAACAAGTAAGTCTCTCAGGTTGTTTGATCTCTGATACGCAAATGTTGGGGGAGCAGAAAAAAGATCTTTGGTTCTTTCATCTTTCGTCAGTATTTGCCAATGTTTAATTATGCATCTTTTAATTTGCGGGCTCTGAGTAGAGAATCTTGATACATATACCAGTGATGGTGATGCTGGTTTGCTTTTTGGCATGAGGGTGCTGGCTCTTGTTTTTGTTGCTACCTTCTCTGTTGCTGTTAGTATATCCTCTTCATGGTATCCACGATCTTCAAGCTTCTTGCTCATGCTGATTAACTCTTGTTCAAATTCACTTTGATCACTGATTATCCTTTTAAGACGTAGCATTTGCCCATAGGGCAAATTCCGTAGTGTGTTTTGTGGATGAAAACTCATCCGATGTAGTAAATTGTTCCTATCTGTTGGTTTGGTGAATAATGATGTTGTTATCTGTTGATTATGTGCATTGACTTGAATGTCCAGATAATGAATTCCAGGATTCCCTATCTCGAAGGTAAATTGTATTCGATGGTCTATGCTATTGATGTACTGAAGAAATTCGTCTAACGATTCTCTCGTGTCTTGCCATATGCAGAAAATATCGTCAATGTATCTGATCCACAATTTTATTTTGTCTTTCCACTGTGTTTTTTGTAGGATGTGTGACATTTCAAATTGGTACATAAAGGAATTTGCGTAAAACGATGCCATCGTAGCACCCATGGCAGCGCCTGACGTTTATATGTAGTATTCATTCTTATATTTAAAGTACGAGTTAGTTGAAATGAACATCAACAAGGACATTATGAATTCTTTGACTGCTCCTATGTTGTCTTCACGCAACAAGAGCCACTCCACCGCTTCTTGCCCCAAATCATGAGGGATGCTGGTATAAAGACTTATCACGTCTATTGTGAAAAGAATGTCATTCCCAGTTAGTTGTATGTTTTCGAGTATGTTGAGGAAATGTGTACTGTCTTTCACGTAAGTTTCTGTTTTCTGTATGATGGGGTTCAAAAAGTAATCAATGTAGGTTCTAAGTGGCTGTAGTATACCTCCTGTGGCAGCTACGATTGGTCTTCCCGGTGGGTTTGTTAATCCTTTATGTATTTTTGGTAAAAGATAAAAACGTGGAGTGGTTGGTTTCTGTGTAAGTAGGAATGCTTTGGTCTTTCTTGTAATCATACCTTCTTCTTCTGCTTTGGTTAAGAGGATCTCTAAATTTTCACGAATATCGTTGGTGGGATCTTGTTCCATCTTTGCATAAACTGTATGGTCGTCCAATTGTCTTCTGCATTCCTGTTCATAATCGTGAGTGTTTTGAATCACCAAAGCCCCGCCTTTATCTGCTGGTCTAATAGTGATATTGTCATCAGAGTAAAGGTTGCGTATTATGGACATTTCATTTCTGTTAAGATGTTTGTTTTTGGGAGCTCCATATTTGATTTTCTTTAGATCAGAGATAACCATTCTTTCAATGATATCTATGGCAGGTACATTGATGGGCGGTGTAAAAGTGCTTTTTGGTTTGAACTCAACTAGTTCTGTTGTCTCTTTGTTGGGAGACTCATGTTCCATTTCTGCGAAAAATACTTTTAATTTCAATTTTCTTGTTAGTTTGTGAAGTTCAACTTTGGTATTAAACAGATTAGTGCCAAACTTGGGTACAAATTTCAAACCCTTCTGTAGTACTCGTTGTTCTTGTTGGCTCAGAATACGATTTGAGATGTTAACCACTAAGTTGTGCGAGCTTGGAATCTCGTCTGTACTCCTGGTCCTTTTCCTCTTCCCCCTCCTCCTTGGCTTACGTTTGGGTGACTGTCTAAAAAAGAAGAAGCCGGATGCGGCACTCTGCTGCTTGTACTTGGTCATTCAGTACCACCTGCTCCACTCTCTGGTTCTGTTGTTGATTGTGGTTGCTGTGCGTGATGTCCGTCTCTGCTGGATGTCTGAACTGCTATTATCTGAATTAGGGTTGGGATTCCTTGGTCGTTGTGGCTGATTTTGATATTTATCAGCCCACGTATAAACTTCGTCTCTCAAGTAGTCCAGTGTATCTCGTCTGAACTTTCTTATTTTCCTCGCTTCTAGATCTGTTTTGTACCCTTCAAGCTTGTTAATATCTGTAAGTATATCTTTGAATGTTTCCTCACTTGTTAGTTCTGTTATCTCTGTGCTAAGATCTTTAATTTCTTGCTCCAGACCAAGGAAATTCGATGAGAGTTCCTTGATGGTCAATAAAATTAGGTCAAGAGAGCACTTGTTCAGTATTTGTTCCCACTTTTGGAAAAATTCTTTGCTTTCCTTGCATTGGGTGGGTTTTAGTCAGATTCTTAACCCCCGTAGTATTCTTTGCGCCTTGTAATAGCGGCCTAGAGTGATAGCATGTAATTTGCGATTGATGGTCTTTCTGATGATGTATTCCAACTGCTTGATTTTTTTTGTTTGGATCAGTATCCTGGGTGGTGATGTTAGTCTCCTTTATGAGACCTAGGATTGCATTTGCCTCTTCAGCTGAAAAGCCTAGTGTGGTAGCTTTTAGTTCAGTTAGTTTCTCGATAACTTCATACGACATTACAGCGTGCTACTCCTCAGTTAATTGCACGGAAGTGAAATTACTGTGATTTGAGAAGGGAGAGGGTGCACAGCTATGTACTCTGTAATTTTGTAAATTTCTTTTGTATAAACTTCTTAATAGTTTATAGTTGCTTAGTAGGGTACAGCCCACTAAATAGTGCCTCCGTGCTGGGCTCTCGTAATGGACTGAAGAAAAAGGACCTAGGCTGATTAGCCATCGGTGTGGGCCACACACCTATAATTACCACGAATGGTTAAATGTTTTGTATTATATTCTGTCAAAAAAGTAAGTGCAAACACAGTTCGAATAATGTTGAAGTAATTTTCTTTAATCCACTAAATTGTGAATTGATAAATGCTTGTCATTGGTTAAAAAGCACCAATTTGTGATATGCTGTTTTTTAGGCAAACGAAAACCCTATGGCTAATGCATTTCAGAAATATTAATTTCCTTCTTCAGAGCCGGGTAAATCTACACAGGAATACTCAAATTGTTCTTCCATAATCCAAAAAAATCAAAAATTGCACATTCATGTTACAATAGACGTATTGCAAGATCATTTGGAAAGACAGGGTACCCACACGGGACAAAAATGATTAACAGAAAACACATAAAGAGAGAGAGAAAAAAAGCATACGTCGCTGTTAGTGACTTGTGTTAAAATACCTAAACGATTTTGCAAGATCCATATAAGATTAATTCTTTGCGCACTCTTAATGTAATGATGAAACATGTAACACGTATTCCAACAGCATAGAGAACTATATATCCCATCTTCTCCATATTCTTAAGGTTCATTATACATATAACCTAGTCCATCGGTATTAGTTGGTGCTGCTGGTTAAACTAAACATTATCAACTCTCACCGAATATTGTGCTTATCTATACTTTCTTTTAGCGTGTGCGAGCACTAACCTGTAAGTGCTTCTGTGTTCCAGGCGATAACCGCGCTGGTCAGCGTTGTCGGTTGCGTTCAATTAACGCTGTAAAAGGTGAAATAAAATAAGTTGAACGCGTGTTGTGGCGTGTTCGTAATGATAAAGAGCACTGCTGCTCTTGGTTAAATAGCTGCTTGTTATTTCTTTGTGCTTCCCTTAAGAGCTTTGCTATCAGTAAATGTAATCCTTCCGTGTCTTTCCTTCCGAGCTACTGCCTGTCTCGGCTGTCTCAGAAAAGTGAGCCGTTGTCTAGGCAACATATATAACCAAAATGGCCACTCGCAGTCGAGCAAGTCGGCCATGTTGGTGTGGGCATGTCAATGGTACCTAATGTGAATTACTGTGCTCTGTCTCTGCGATCTGCTAATCACTTGACCGATGGATGCTTGATAGCTTGAAGGCAATTTCTTATTGTAAAAAGTATGTGCACAGAATATTCTGCATTACTATCGGTAATTGTGTTTCGTGGTATGTGTGTAATGCGTGTGAGCCTTTAGTGTGCACAATAAAGTTATGATATTGCATGGTTGGCTGGTCGGTACCTGTGCGAGTTAATGATGCCCATAGATGTTGTGTCTACCAGGCTAATGCTATGTATAATGAAAGAAAAAAAGGAGTAAGCAACTGAATAATCCAATCTCTATCACTTTTGAAGATGTAAATATGTAGTACACTATTGAATGCTTAGGTACCGAGCGCTCATACAGCCCGTGATTGACATAATGAAATACCAGTCTATGTGGATACATGGTACAATGCTTGCAAAAACTTAATTAATTAATTTTGAGTGACAATATATAATGCAGTTAAATGATGCTGGGCAATTTGCAAAGTAATTAAAGAAATCAATTAAGGTCAAATTCATCATTAATTCCTCTCGGTGATAATGCTTCTAGTCGATCAATCCAGTATGCTTCTGTCTGCTGTCTCTTCTTTTTTGTATCTCTGGAGGTGTTGTCGATTAGTTCTAGCACTTGGAATCTGAGTTGTGAGATCTTATGCTTTTTCTCGTTGAAATGTTTTGCCACTGCTGAGTTGGCGTTTTTATTGCGTATACAAGATTTGTGTTCATTAATACGTATACGTAGTTGTCGTCCTGTTTCACCAACATAGTATATGCCACAAGGGCAACGTATACAATATACGCAATTTTCTGTGTTGCAGGTTGCTTGGCATTTTAATGTAATCTGTTCTACTGTGTAGGGATGTACCACTATTCCTCCTTTTATTATGCTATTGCAATTCCCGCAGTTTAGGCACGGGTAAGTACCGGTTCTTTTTGTCATAATGCTTTTTCTGGGTTTGTCTTCTCGTGTGTTAACAAGTAAGTCTCTCAGGTTGTTTGATCTCTGATACGCAAATGTTGGGGGAGCAGAAAAAAGATCTTTGGTTCTTTCATCTTTCGTCAGTATTTGCCAATGTTTAATTATGCATCTCTTAATTTGCGTGCTCTGAGTAGAGAATCTTGAAACATATAGCAGTGATGTTGCTGCTGGTTTGCTTTTTGGCATGAGGGTGCTGGCTCTTGTTTTTGTTGCTACCTTCTTTGTTGCTGTTAGAATATCCTCTTCATGGTATCCACGATCTTCAAGTTTCTTGCTCACTCTGATTAACTCTTGTTCAAATTCACTTTGATCACTGATTATCCTTTTAAGACGTAGCATTTGCCCATAGGGCAAATTCCGTAGTGTGTTTTGTGGATGAAAACTCATCCGATGTAGTAAATTGTTCCTATCTGTTGGTTTGGTGAATAATGATGTTGTTATCTGTTGATTATGTGCATTGACTTGAATGTCCAGATAATGAATTCCAGGATTCCCTATCTCGAAGGTAAATTGTATTCGATGGTCTATGCTATTGATGTACTGAAGAAATTCGTCTAACGATTCTCTCGTGTCTTGCCATATGCAGAAAATATCGTCGATGTATCTGATCCACAATTTTATTTTGTCTTTCCACTGTGTTTTTTGTAGGATGTGTGACATTTCAAATTGGTACATAAAGGAATTTGCGTAAAACGGTGCCATCGTAGCACCCATGGCAGCGCCTGACGTTTATATGTAGTATTCATTCTTATATTTAAAGTACGAGTTAGTTGAAATAAACATCAACAAGGACATTATGAATTCTTTGACTGCTCCTATGTTGTCTTCACGCAACAAGAGCCACTCCACCGCTTCTTGCCCCAAATCATGAGGGATGCTGGTATAAAGACTTATCACGTCTATTGCGAAAAGAATGTCATTCCCAGTTAGTTGTATGTTTTCGAGTATGTTGAGGAAATGTGTACTGTCTTTCACGTAAGTTTCTGTTTTCTGTATGGTGGGGTTCAAAAAGTAATCAATGTAGGTTCTAAGTGGCTGTAGTATACCTCCTGTGGCAGCTACGATTGGTCTTCCCGGTGGGTTTGTTAATCCTTTATGTATTTTTGGTAAAAGATAAAAACGTGGAGTGGTTGGTTTCTGTGTAAGTAGGAATGCTAATCATACCTTCTTCTTCTGCTTTGGTTAAGAGGATCTCTAAATTTTCACGAATATCGTTGGTGGGATCTTGTTCCATCTTTGCATAAACTGTATGGTCGTCCAATTGTCTTCTGCATTCCTGTTCATAATCGTGAGTGTTTTGAATCACCAAAGCCCCGCCTTTATCTGCTGGTCTAATAGTGATATTGTCATCAGAGTAAAGGTTGCGTATTATGGACATTTCCTTTCTGTTAAGATTTTTGTTTTTGGGAGCTCCATATTTGATTTTCTTTAGATCAGAGATAACCATTCTTTCAATGATATCTATGGCAGGTACATTGATGGGCGGTGTAAAAGTGCTTTTTGGTTTGAACTCAACTAGTTCTGTTGTCTCTTAGTTGGGAGACTCATGTTCCATTTCTGCGAAAAATACTTTTAATTTCAATTTTCTTGTTAGTTTGTGAAGTTCAACTTTGGTATTAAACAGATTAGTGCCAAACTTGGGTACAAATTTCAAACCCTTCTGTAGTACTCGTTGTTCTTGTTGGCTCAGAATACGATTTGAGATGTTAACCACTAAGTTGTGCGAGCTTGGAATCTCGTCTGTACTCCTGGTCATTTTCCTCTTCCCCCTCCTCCTTGGCTTACGTTTGGGTGTCTGTCTAAAAAAGAAGAAGCCGGATGCGGCACTCTGCAACTTGTACTTGGTCATTCAGTACCACCTGCTCCACTCTCTGGTTCTGTTGTTGATTGTGGTTGCTGTGCGTGATGTCCGTCTCTGCTGGATGTCTGAACTGCTATTATCTGAATTAGGGTTGGGATTCCTTGGTCGTTGTGGCTGATTTTGATATTTATCAGCCCACGTATAAACTTCGTCTCTCAAGTAGTCCAGTGTATCTGGTCTGAACTTTCTTATTTTCCTCGCTTCTAGATCTGTTTTGTACCCTTCAAGCTTGTTAATATCTGTAAGTATATCTTTGAATGTTTCCTCACTTGTTAGTTCTGTTATCTCTGTGCTAAGATCTTTAATTTCTTGCTCCAGACCAAGCAAATTCGATGAGAGTTCCTTGATGGTCAATAAAATTAGGTCAAGAGAGCACTTGTTCAGTATTTGTTCCCACTTTTGGACAAATTCTTTGCTTTCCTTGCATAGGGTGGGTTTTAGTCCAATTCTTAACCCCCGTAGTATTCTTTGCACCTTGTAATAGCGGCCTAGAGTGATAGCATGTAATTTTCGATTGATGGTCTTTCTGATGATGTATTACAACTGCTTGATTTTTTTGTTTGGATCAGTATCCTAGGTGGTGATGTTAGTCTCCTTTATGAGACCTAGGATTTCATTTGCCTCTTCAGCTGAAAAGCCTAATGTGGTAGCTCTTAGTTCAGTTAGTTTCTCGATATCTTCGTACGACATTACAGCGTGCTACTCCTCAGTTAATTGCACAGAAGTGAAATTACTGTGATATGAGAACGGAGAGGGTGCACAGCTATGTACTCTGTAATTTTGTAAATTTCTTTTGTATAAACTTCTTAATAGTTTATAGTTGCTTAGTAGGGTGCAGCCCACCAAATAGTGCCTCCGTGCTGGGCTCTCGTAATGGACTGAAGAAAAAGGACCTATGCTGATTAGCCATCGGTGTGGGCCACACACCTGTAATTACCACGAATGGTTAAATGTTTTGTATTATATTCTGTCAAAAAAGTAAGTGCAAACACAGTTCGAATAATGTTGAAGTAATTTTCTTTAATCCACTAAATTGTGAATTGATAAATGCTTGTCATTGGTTAAAAAGCACCAATTTGTGATATGCTGCTTTTTAGGCAAACGAAAACCCTATGGCTAATGCATTTCAGAAATATTAATTTCCTTTTTCAGAGCCGGGTAAATCTACACAGGATTACTCAAATTGTTCTTCCATAATCAAAAAAATCAAAAATTGCACATTCATGTTACAATAGACGTATTGCAAGATCATTTGGAAAGACAGGGTACCCACAGGGGACAAAAATGATTAACAGAAAACACATAAAGAGAGAGAGAAAAAAAGCATATGTCGCTGTTAATGACTTGTGTTAAAATACCTATAAGTTTTTGCAAGATCCATATTAGATTAATTCTTTGCGCACTCTTATTGTAATGATGAATCATGTTACATGTATTACAACAGCATAGAGAACTATATATCCCATCTTCTCTGTATTCTTAAGGTTCATTATACATATTACCTAGTCCATCTGTATTAGTTGGCGCTGCTAGTTAAACTGGTCTGCCATTTTGTTTTTTTGTTCTTGCAGAGAAGTGAATGTGCTATAGACTGGTCTTGCCCATCTAATGGTCCCTTGGCAGCGGCTTCCCTCGTGGGCTTGGATTCTCTATTGACTTTGTCTAAACTCATATGTTATTGGGCGGCGATACAGAATGAATCCTCCCTTCAGGGCCCGGATTGCACCACCCATTTAATACATTTCACCAATGCTCCTTGTCTAAGGGCGAGAACGTATTATACCATACATGTGAACACCTTGCCCCTGACCCAGGTGTTTTTGAGTGACCAAGGAATCTTCACCACTGCAACCTCGGGTCCTACATCATAGAGCTGGTGGTGGCATGTGGGCCCTCTGGTCCCCTTGGAGATAATGTCCTGGACCCCTTATGAATAAATCATACATTTGTTCAATCCAAATGACATTATATGAAATAGTCATGAGAGAGTCAGGCAGCGCTCAACCCTCCTCCATCTAGGATATCATTCGACCGTGTGAGCATTTCTTCACACCATGAGATCTTGACAAGTTTGTTGACATCACATGAGTGAATCACACCCTTTAGATTTTATCTTCTAACACACAAGCCAAACCAAGTCAAAACTGAACTATTGTTGTTCGGAAGCTCGCAGGCTAGAGCCCAACTTGGTAAGGAGTACACCTGCGGTACAATCAGGGATTGTACCATTACTGTGGCCTGAAAAGTTAAAACTCTCAGCGTCTTTCTTGATTCCGCACTTAGCGCTGAGACACAAGCAAGTTACATCTATAGAAATTGTCACTACCATCTGAGACTCTTGAAGAACATCATCAGAGTCCAACTGTGCAGCTATCGCACTAGCATTCATTCTTAGTTGCCTCGAGTATTGTAACGCATTGCTGATTGGGGCAAGTAAGAAATGTTTGCACCAACTCCAGAGCCTCCAAACTGATGCAGTTCGCATTATTAAGGGTATACCACGGCGAGACCACATCTCAACCACCAGGCAATCACTAGACTGGCTCCCCATCCATGACCGAACCTCTTTAAGACAACCTCTCTAGTGCATAAATGCCTTTATGGCAAGGCTCCGACCTATTTGAAGTCTCGTATTGTCCTACATGGGACTACACATATCCCACGCTCATCAAACACCGGACCTATTAATACCCATAAGGTCAGAAGGACCAAGGGTTTGGGGAAAGCTTTTCCTATGTAAGCTTCAGGGTTTTGGAACTCTCTGCCAACCACCTTACGCCTGGACACAAACATGAAAACCTTTTGTCCCTCTTTGAGAACCCTTCTTATTAGGTAACATCTCTCCGCCTTCCTGATTTGATGATCCTGGCCCCATCATACAGGTCACTCGGTTGCATAGTCCCGTCTTTGGTGTGTTTTGTCTCCTTGTGTCTCTGTGCGCCCTGATGCCCTAGGGTTCCCGGCGCAATACAAATAAATAAATAAATTCAAAATAAATAAATACAGGTAGAAGCAGGCAGAATGTTTCCCTGAAGATGGACATAAGCCAGAAATGCATTGGACTTGTTGCAATGAGTTTAATTTGGATTGAACAAATATGTGATTTACTGATAAGGGGTCCCTCCAAGCTCCTGACAAGGTTGCCGATGACATTATCACTATATCAGTCACTCCTAGTACAAAAGGTTCATTTCTTGGTTGCATCACCACATGACTAAGTGCATTTCTCAACTAGATAGCACGCCACTGTGGTGCTCACTCTACGTCTCCAGATGTTCCCTTGGGACCCCTTCCCACACACCCCGAGGGTCACTTCCACGTTTTTACGACACTGCGATGCTTGTCATGCGGCCCTAGGTCATTATGCCAGAGTGTGCTACTCATTAGTCCTCACTCAGGTGCCCTTGCACCCTAGGTCGAGATGAATCCCAGCATTCCCCTCCCGTGTGGGCCTCTGTAGGTGTAAGAGGCTGAGCTTGGGCCTATCCTTATCCTCCGCTGCTGAGGGTTGTCAGCAGACTGCTTGCAGTGTGTTGGCCGGCCTCCACAGGTGCTTAGTGCAAGGGATGACATTCGTATCTACTGTGCTTCACTGGGTGGACATTTAGACAGACTGGCCAATTTGTTCCAACAACTCCAGGACCATGGGCTGACTCTGAATTTAAAAAAATGAGCTTGCCTCCAGGCAAACATTTATTCTTTGGTTGATTTGCTCAATGTACATTTTGTTAACTGACTCTCAGAAGGTTGCAGCTATCAAAGTTGCATCAGGCCGGCACAATCCCTCGAACGTTTTGAAGTTATCTGGGAATGGTCATTTTCTGTGGGCACTTCATGTCTGACCTGGCTTCCATAGCGCAAGCTCTCCAGTATCTCACCAAGACGCACAGTTTCTTGGAATGGGGAGAGAGCAGGAAATGTTTTTAATGACACAAAAAGCTCTTTAATTTACAGCACTAGCATGGCATTCTTTAATCCGTCTCCTCGACTGGCTTAGTCATTGACGCTCACCCTAAAGGCTTCGGGCAGTCCGTGTGCAGGTGTATGAGGATGACGACAGCCTACCAATTGCCTATGCAAGCGGATCGCTCGCAGCCACCAAGCAGCGCTACTCCCATACTGAATTTGAGGCTCTGTCCGTCCTCTCTGGTTGCCAACATTTTCATATCTACATCGACACTCACCCGATGCTTGCAGTAACAGACTCCAAACCCCTGTCGCTGATCCTGAGAAGCACGGCCCTAAGGCCTCCAGCCAGAATAAAACGATTCACGCTGCAACTACCCTAGTTTGGGGTAATTCTGGCTTTCCAGCAGATTGTCTTTCATGAGAAATGTGAAGATCAATGGACGTGATGGGCCAGTCTTCTGTGGAGAGGTTGACATTGGCCACCTTTGCTTTACCTGCTCGTTGTCATGAGATTCTGTAGTCCTTCTGAGTATGGCAGTGCAGTAAAAAGTGGAGATAAAGTGACAGTAACAGATTTATTGCCACTTTAGCACACAGCCATATGCAGAGTGTGGCAGCATTGCAGAGGGACAACTTCCAGATGTTGGCAGGAGCTGAGTGCTCCATTTTACCTCCAGAAATTGGAGGATTTACTGCAGGTCAACTTGCAGCCCACAGTAAATCTGCCAAAACACCAAAGCGGCCCTATGGGACTCCATAAACGAGGGTCAACCATGAAAAACCACCACTCATAATCTGGTGGATTCACTGAGATAACTGACGTTGGTCGTAATCGGGTCCCTACCCTTGTATTCCCACTGCATGTTTTACCCCATGCGAGGCAATTGCTAGAGGGCGGCAGGGTACCACCACAATATTCACACTGCTTGAGTATCAAGGTCAAAGGTTTCACCTATCTGTGCTGTGAAGTATCTCTGCCGATGATCCTTGACGATGGGTGATCCTGTACCACCTTGACATCTTCTACCTTCTTAGCCTGTTTAGCTTCTTCCTTGCATCCTCATCTGTCTCCCTGACCCGCACAAAGTACATTTCCAGTCTTTCCAACCAGATGGTCCATCTGGAAAACAGAGTCTACTAGGCATTTCTAACATCAAACTTGCCCATCAGTACCACTTGGAACATGGTGAGTGGGCAGAGAGCTGCAGTTCTTGCCATTAAACTGGAATGGGGCATGGTTGTGCAGATCCCTAATATCTGGGCCATCTTGACTCTTTTCAGGATTATCTTAAATATCCCTCTCTCCATATGGTGGAACGCATATTATTTATTAATCTAACACCAGTCGTAGAATATTTCTGAAAAGTCTGCAATGGTGGGTCAGGAAAGAAGCAAACTAACATTGCTTCAGAAACAATGTTTTCTAGATATGGTGACATCCCATGCAACCGGATCCCCCCCCGAGCATTATGTTCAACTTCATTCCTCTCCCCTGGCACCCACCGACCAACCACCGCCACCTAAGCCCTGCACCTCCTTTAAAGTCCCCATGCTACAAAAAGGAAGCCAGGTAGATGTGTGCACCTGTCATATATCTCTCTTGCTCCCTGTCATTCTGCCACTCTACACACATGCACGCAAGGAGCCAAATGTAACCATATTGTTGAAGGCACAATGTTGGCGTAGTGGTCATGTCCTAATGCAGCCATATTTGGTAAACACTGCACAGCAGCTTTATTGTTGAAGGCCTACCACACCCATGTAAGGTCCACCTGTGACCATAATTGATCAGGATCAATGAGGCAGCATTAAAGTCATACTGCATTTGGCCAAGGGCAACTATAGACCTTATAGCACACCGCGGCCATGTTGATCATGGTCTGACGTGCCTATGGAGAACGTGAAGGGCCCATGTCACTGAAGTGCTGAAAAGGCTTAGATTTAATATCAGAGCAACTTAGAAAGATTGCATTAAAGAATAATATAATTTGCGGCCCAAATGAAAGGGCCAAACAATAAATATAGGTGTTTCTCCTTCCTTCCAGGGCCAAAGTATTTTAAGGCAAAAGTCGATCCTTGTTTTATATATGGATCCATATTTTTACATTTAATGAATCTGGTTTGCTGGACGAAACTGAAAGGTTTATTGTGGCGGAGAGTGTTATCTTTACCAAACTGTACACCTTTTGCTGTGATTAGATAGGATTTGGGGATTCTTTTGTTTCATGCTTTGATCAATTGGAAGATATCAATACCGGTAAGATAGCTCAGCGGGTTGAGCGCTTGTTGCTGCAATCTGAGCGTGATCTGCAGGTCGCATGTTCGAATCCCGGCAAGGCCAACTCAGCCTTTCATCTTCCGAGGTCGATAAATGAGTACCAATTTCGGTTGGGTGATATTGTATGTAAATATGTGCTCTATAAAGCACTTTGGATTAAGGCGCTATATAAATAACTTATTATTATTATCGTTACTACACATTAAGATCTTAGATCCCCCCCTATAATTTCGATGTATAGAGAGAAGAAGATCCTTATAAACAATACAAAAAAATGAATGAACTTAATAATAATATTTTTTCATATCAAATACCTTGAGTGTTAAAAGGTCTAATGGGAAATAGATTAGTGTGCCACTCGAGACCCAACCTCCCAATAAAATGTGTTGACTCAGCTAAATAAAGAAGTAAAAAGAATATCGATGGCCCCAGAATCTCTAGTAAAACCCCAAATAAGATTTGAAGAAATGCATTCAAGTGAATTCCTTTTAATTTCTTTCTAACAAATGAAATTTTAGGAGCTAGAATAAATCTTCCCAGAGAGTGGCAACTTCGTGGATTTTGTAATGCTGGGGGAATATTGAGGCACTAGAGCATTCACTCGTTGAATGTTCTAAATTACAGTTTTTGATGGAATGTCTGATTAGGAGTTTTGTGTGTAATGTGAATGTTTTAAGCATACTGTACATTATGCATTTACTCCCAAATAATGGAGAAGCAGGATTTCCTGTTGGTCAGGTTCATTAACTTTTATATTTCTAAAGTTTATAGACGGATCTCTGAACAGAATCTGGCTCAGGAGGGGCTACACTTAAAATGAAAATGAACACAAGGGTGTGATGAGTAAGTAGATCATATATGTGCCAGGTGAGTGATTTGGCAACATGAGTAACCAATCAAGTGGGTGACTGGTATCAGTGTACTGTACTGTACTAGATAGCAACTACAAATGAAGGAATGGCCATAAGAAGAAAATGTGAAGGATGACTACATGATAAATGAGTGTCTAACATTAAGTGCAGGGTATTTTTAAATAAGCAATGTATTTGGTGAAAGGGCATTTTAAGGCGCTGTTATAGCAGAATGTGTTATAGTAAAGAAATATGATCTATTCCTTAGAGATACAAACTGTGATCGATGAATGAAGATAAAAATCAACACAGAAGTCATGAAATATTGAAATATGTCCGCATTGAATAATGTTCTGTGGGCAAACAAGGGAAAACAACCATACAATTAATTGCTAAATTTGCACTGAGAGTCAATGAACAACTTGTGATAAAACAAGGGGGACTCCTGTCCAGATGAAGAGCACCAAATAATAATATGGGGTTGATACGGGCACTTAGACGTTAGATGTAGAGGGTGATTACCTTGAATATAGCAGGTTTTTATGTCATGTGATACAATGTCTCTATATGTTTTAACAGAAATATTGATTATAGAAAGTGATGCGATTTCTGGGCACTTAGTGACTTTGACTAGGCACCGCACTCACCCTTTACATGCACATCTATTCTGTCCCCTGGTTTTTATAAAAATAATGTCTTCATATCATGTAAAGGTTTGATAACACTCATATGATTGGTTGGGTTGCTCACCAGGAGTGCAATAAATATTGATTATAAGTGTATTCATTGTTCAGCTCCCCTATTTTTGATAGGTCTAAAGCAGGAGTGGTCAAGTGGCAGTCAGTGAATGATTTCATGTACACAAACAAGTAGAATGTGGTTTACTTGAACAATGATAATACGGGTACTGGTGAAGGGGGAGGGACAAGGGGCGCAGAAGGCTGAGCGTGGTATCAAATTGACCTTTCATTTGATGCCAGCGCTTAGTGATGATTTTTAACTTTTGTGTATGTAGTTAAGAGGGCACATATTTGTGGACAAGGCGATGCCAATGGGCTGCATTCTGTTTGAAACTTTCAGAAAATCCCTGGAGTGGGTGTTTTTGCCAACATTGGGTTTGCTTCATGAGTTGCATTAAGTCGATGAAGATTTGTCGGTGGGCTTTCACGGGGTGCAGGAGAATGCCTCAGGTAGCTGATAGACAGAGGATCATGAGAGGCCATTGGCACCAGAAATGACATAAGGGCCATAAAACTGTTAGAAATTCCTAGGGGTTGGGCTCCTTTTAGTGGCAAGGGTGTGTTGGGGCGGCAGGAGAAATTGGTGCAGCTGATGAGGGCTATGTTAGCCTCAGTGATTGGGATTAAAAAGTGCAATTGCAAGACATGCAGCACTTGCTGGGACATATGTGAACCTGTAGGCCCTCTTAAACGAGGCAGCCCTCTATGGATGGATGGGGATGCAGATCTTACTCTCACACCAATAATCAGACCGACTCAGAAAGTTGGCAAAACACAACTGTTTTTAATTGCAATTGTCTAAAACAGGGAGTACAACAGGTGCCAATGGACAACCCACAGCATAGGTCTCAATGATTCACATGACAAAACACAGTTTTATAGCAAAAACACAACATCATTGACGTTGCACTACGTGGCAAAGTAAGACTTAGGGTTGTGATTGGTCTATGGGGACCATCTAAGTATATTTTCTAAATAGGGATGGGTGGTGATTGGGTCTCTATGCCCACTGCTAGTGCAAGTCATCTTCTGTGTCATAAAAATACACAACGTTTCAATAGCTTTCAAACTATATGGTTCTTTGCTATGTGGCCCTCTACAATTAATTGGCATGCTTGTATCCCTCAGGAATATTCCATTTGCTAGCAGCAGGCAAGCTGTTATCCCAGGTGCTGGAGGGTTGGACTTGACTGTACCACCCCACCCAATTAGCCCAACATCCATCATCGCTCCTACTTTCTGCCATTCAATTAGTCCTTTGAACTCGGCCTTGCAAAGGATCACTGTGCCTGGGAATAAAAGGGAGTGTGAGCATGGCCTTATCTTCTAGTCTCGGTGTAGCTTGCCCAAAGTATATTTTCATCTCAACCATGTGACAGGAGACCACGCTTTGAGCTCCTTCTTCACATTTAACACTTTTAAATGAATACAACCTGGTGCTTCTAGTGTTTACACCTCAAGAGGAGCCTGTCTTGCTTCTCACGTTCATTGTATCTCCTTGACTAGATAACCAGTTTCTTGGCTGCCCCAACCCTTGACACTGAGCCAGACAAGCCTACTCGAATCGTTCTTTGCCATCAGCTGTTTTCTTCAACTGCGCCACACTTTTCAGCCCTTGTATTCACGGGGTCCAAGTTTGGTAAAATATGTCATGGAACATCCACATTTTATACACACATATATATATTGGCGGCACCGCCTGCAGTCTATTAGCTACGTATAGCCAGCTGTATGATTACTTAGTCTACTTGGGTTACTGTGTCTGTACAATTATAAAATGGCTTTGAATTTTTCTTCAGTGCTCTCTGTATGTGCAATCTTCATTTTGCTCATGACATGTTGCTCAATTCTTTACTTCGCCATCAGATTCTATCAGTTCTATGTACTCTCTTTATTGGCATCTCTTCTGGGTGTGTTATTTCTCCTTTATGTGATGTCACCAGTCTTATGTTTCATTAATTTTCACAATTCTTCTGGAATTTCCTTCAGAAGACTGTAATTTCTTTGCGGGAACATCATATACGGTTTTCTCAATGGATACCTTGTTTCAAGGACTCTTTGTGGTAGAGGTACTATTATTGGTTTTCCGCATATCGCAACTTCTGGTTTCCGACATATAGGCAAAATGGGGGCGGGGCTTCCGGCAAGGGCACTTGGCTCCTCCTCTACATATGCAGTTTACATACAATGTGATTACACCACAGAGGATGTTTTCAAGGAACATAACCTTTGTAATGTGGGGTGTGGTGAGGGCACATTACCATATTATGATAACAGCAAAAATCCTGGAGGTCCTGAGAGTTTAGGGTAGGTTTTTAAGTGTATCCAGTCATTGCATCGACAACCAAACCATCGACAGCCAAACCATCTAAAAAGAAAGTATCTAATGCATTTTTCTTAGATGGTAAAGGGTCTAGTTTAAGAAAAATGGGTTTTAAAGGTTAAAAAAAGGGAGGTTGGGAGGAACCCGCCATTAATAAAAAAATGCATAAAATGCTTTTTTTTTGATGGTATAACATTAGATGATTTGGCTGTCGATGCAACGACTATAAACCGTTTGTGAGCAAAGGTGATCGCGTGTCCATGTGGTTTTCAAAGGAGCAGGAATTGCGGTATATAGATTTTTTTCCGGCGTGTCTGAGGCTTCAGGTTTTGGCATGTATTGGGATACTAATTGGTTTGCGGCCGAGTGACCCGGTGAGTGGATTGAGAACGGCCACATCAATGCATTTCTGGACTCTTTCCTGTTTTTCGTCATGTTGGTGCTATGGGGACAGGAGTTCAGGAATATGAAAATAACATTAATTGTATAAGATACATATGTGTGGTTGTCATTGTGAAGAAGTAGACTACAAGGATGTTAGGGGGTTGTGATTCCTGAAGGCATTTCTTTTGCAGTGCTTGCATTTGACAATTGATTTGCCGACATTCTCTCTCCTTCGTGGTGTTGAGGTTCCATGGGTTGTTCATTGTGGTGCTGGTTGACTAGCAGAAGCTAAGTGCATGGCTGCACTATGGGTCGTTGAACGCTCCTTGGCACCTTCACAAGAAGAGCAAATTGACAGGCTTGGGTAGAATTGTTTAAGGGTGGGGCTAGGGAAGAGGTCCCTCCCGAATGTAGCCTTGAAGCAGAGCTGCAGGGCATTTAATCATTTTGCAGCTGCCAGCCAGTCTCGTTACATGGTAGAATAAGTTAGAATAATGCAGCTAAAGGCTTGAATTATGCTCTTCTTACGGCCCCCCTTTGCTGAGCCCCGTTAGAGCGTGTCGGCTCCCAGGACACGAATAGCACCTCATAGATAGCAAGGTCTGGAATGCAACTCTTCCCCCCAGTATGTAGCTCGCTTCCAAGAACAGAAGCGCTGTGTTCTGTTCAACAACTGAAAGATGCCTCTGCACTCACAAATTGCAAATTGTTACTAGAATAGATGTTTGAAGGTGTCATAGTTGTCGAAAATGTCCATCATCACACCAAGTTCAAAGAAACCCAATAAAGGGGGGTCTTAAACATGTCATAGCTGATTGTTTGATATGCATTTTGTATGTATGTAACTGATGTATGTAATTCTCCCTCTTGCATCCCTCGAGGTCTAGAGATACACGTTGCGGGGCGTGAGACCGAGTTGGCCAACTGAGACTTTTGCTTTGCAATAAACCCTAGCTTTGGGAATACAACCTCGTGTCTGGCGTATCTATTGTGTGTGGTGACTCGCCTTGTTTACATAGACGTTAGGGACCCCTAGGGGCCCCTTTCAATTGCATCGACAACCAAAGCATCGACAGCCAAACCATCTAAAAAAAACATCTAATGCATTTTTTTAGATGGTAAAGGGTTTAGTTTAAGAAAAATGGGTTTTAAAGGTTAAAAAAAGGGAGGTTGGTGGGAACCTGACATAAAAAAAAATGCATAAAATGCTTTTTTTAGATGGTATGACATTAGATGATTTGGCTGTTGATGGAATGACTATAAACTGTTTTTGAGGAAAGGTGATCGCGTGTCCATGTGGTTTTCAAAGGAGCAGGAATTGCGGTATATAGATTTTTTTCCGGCGTGTCTGAGGCTTCAGGTTTTGGCATGTATTGGGGTACTAATTGGTTTGTGGCCGAGTGACCCGGTGAGTGGATTGAGAACGGCCACATCAATGCATTTTTGGACTCTTTCCTGTTTTTCGTCATGTTGGTGCTGTGGGGACAGGAGTTCAGGAATATGAAAATAACATTCATTGTATAAGATGCATGTGTGGTTGTCATTGTGAAGAAGTAGACTACAAGGATGTTAGGGGGTTGTGATTCCTGAAGGCATTTGTTTTGCAGTGCTTGCATTTGACAATTGATTTGCCAACATTCTCTCTCCTTCGTGGTGTTGAGGTTCCATGGGTTGTTCATTGTGGTGCTGGTTGACTAGCAGAAGCTAAGTGCATGGCTGCCCTATGGGTTGTTGAATGCTCCTTGCCACCTTCACAAGAAGAGCAAATTTACAGGCTTGGGTAGAATCATTTAAGGGTGGGGCTAGGGAAGAGCCCAAGCAGTGGGGTTGGAAGAAGGAAAAGGAATAATTTTGTGTGCTTCATGAAGGGGCTTACTTGGTAGAAGGCTAGCTAGATGCTGGCATGATTAGTGCTAAGTGGATGGACATGGCCTTTTAACCCACTAGGGAAGAAATGGGCAAGAGAATGCAGGAAGCCTGGGACAGAAGCAAGGGGCTAGGCGCAACAGAAGGAAAGCAATTTCATTAGAACTGTTGAAGAGGATGGTCAGAGGGTTGGGTTGGATTTGCTTCTGCCTTAAAGGCTACATTGGCATTGCTGTTTTTTGGGGCTTTCAGGTTCGCAGAGGAGGCAATTTCAGGTAGAAGAAGGGGACAGGGCGAGCAATATCACTAAAGCTCTACAAGACAGACCTGAAAGGGAGTGGGTAACGGGTTAAACTAGTGATCATGGAAATTGGGCAAAATCTGAAATTGAGGAGAGCAGAGAGCCATCATTTCCTGTTGCATGAGGATGGTAGCATCATTGAAGAGTCTCTTAAGAAGTGTGTAGAGCACTTTGGATTACAGGTCAAATATCTTGGCACACACCCCTTCTGTATGAGAGCTTAAATTGAGGGTTTTGGTTTGTTTTCCCGTAGATGAAATTATGAGACTGGGGAGGTGGAGGCCTGGTTGATACCAAAGCTATCTCAGGCCTTAGAGAAAAAAGAAGTGGATTTGCTGGTCAAGAAGTAATAGCTTTCAAGTGTTTGGTGTGAACAGTTTTTCTTTGTTTTCAGGCATGCAGGAAGCCAAGATAGGTCTGGATCAAAGGCAACCCCATTGTGAAGTTGGCTTGTATGCATTTAGGGACAGGTCTTATGAGAAGAACTTGAAATGGGATATGAGATGGTCCAGAAGGGGTGGGATATGCAATGGGAAGAATATTTCCAATTATGGTCAAGCCAAACATGTTAATAATCCATGAGGGAGAAAATTATGTGGTGCAGGGTGTGTGCAGATTCTTGTGTGCGTGCCCTCCACTTCCTGTCCTGCAGGCCTTTCTGCATCCCAGATGATCACACTGGGGACCTTCGTGATGCCTTTTAGTTTTCCAGGGAGCCTCACAACTCCCTCCTTTTTCATGTCCACTTGATGGTAAACTTCTGTGTTCTCTGTGCCACCCTCTTCTCTGGCACCCCTCCCCACAGCCGTTCATCATGTGAAGGGAATGGTGCTTAATAGTATTTATTTATTTATTGTGCATTTTTAAGGCACTTATACAGCAAGTAAATTGTGTTTCAAAGCACCCACAGGGCAACATGGAGGGAGCATGAGAATGAAAATCAATTAAACATTGAAGGATAGAGGTGGACCAACTAGGCCTTGTGAGCATTCGGAACGTAGAGAGAGGAGAGGGGAAGAGGGAAGAGGGGGAGTGCTAGTTGTGCCCAGAGTGAAGTGCTCAGGAATGAGCAGCTGTAAGAGTCAAGTGGAGGAAGTGCTAGGGAGTGGTCAGCTGCCAATAAATAAGTGCAGGCCCACGGTGGCAAAGGCCAGTGGGAGCCGAGGCAAGAGCTGTGAATGGGCAGAGGCTGAAGATGATTGGGCATGGGAGGCCAGGGCCCAAGGTTGTCAATACACATAAGGGCCCTGGTCACCAATCTCAGCAACTGTGGGATTAGCAGAGGAGGGAGGAAAGGAAGGGGGAGGTGAAAAGGAAAGTCGTGAGGAGCTTCCAGAATTTGAGGAGATCTGCCTCAAGATGAAGAGGAAGTGGGAGGCTGTTCCAAAGGAGGGAGCCTGATGAGGAAAGAGATCAGCCACCAGCTCTCTGTTTAGCGAAGCGCTTGACACACAGAGAGTTGGTGCCGGAGGAACGTAGAGATCTGGAGGGAGAGTATTTAGTACAGGAAAGTTGTAGATAGCGTGGTCCCTGGCCCCAGACAGCCTTATGGATGATGCAGAGGGATTTGGATTTGATCCTTGCAGCAACCAGGAGCCAATAGGGAGTTTTTTGGGCTGTAGGGATGTGGTACCTGGGCTTGAGGCCGAGGATAAATCTCCCAGCCCTATTCCGAATTAGCTGTAGGGGTCATAGAGAAGAAGAGGGTAGATTGAGGAAAAGGCTATTGCAGTAGTCTAGCCTGGAGAAAACCAGAGCTCTGGAGACATTGAGCTTCTGGGGGAAAGTGAGGAAAAGGAGAATTCCTTTGAGGATGTGGAGTTGAAATGCTGCCTTCTTGGCAAGGTCCTCAATGTGAGGGAGGAAGGAAAGAGAGGAGTTGAAGATGACTCTAAGGTTTCTGGCTTCAGATTAAGGTGAGGGGGAGAGCCCATAGAGGATAACCAGAGTGAGGGGAAGAAAGAAGGAGCAGGTGTCCCAATAGGAAGGATCTCAGTCTTGCTAGCATGAGTCAGAGATCATTGGAAGTACACCAGGACTGGATGACGGATAGGCAACCAGGAATGATGGAGGAAGTAAGGGAGGGTCTGTTACGCTCACCTGGTATCCACAGGGAGGCCACCCAGCCGGGTTACTCGCTGGCATGCTTCTCAGCTTTGCCCTGATGTGGTCTGCGGGGAAGGTTCTGCCTTGTGGTAGAATTAGACGTGCTCTCTGTCCTGCCTTCTTTGCAGGGGCATGTTGTCTTTCATGGGCGAGTGCGGTCCGGTTACTTCACTGACGCCGGCACGTTTGATATTGTTCAAGTAGGTTTTATTGCTGTTCTTTAGTTTTGTTGCTATCCTGCATGGCTTTCTTTGTTTAAAATGTATCTTTTTTCTCCCTTAGGTATGCAGAGCTTGAGCACGGCGAACTGGCTTGGTTGAGCCCTGCTGGTAAATGATGGCGCATTAAGAGCGCTATGATGTGGTAAGTAAGGGCTATGCGCAGCAATGCGAAGTCTTGCCTTTGCTAACCTGTGTTTTCCTTCTTTGTAGGTCGCAGTGTTCTTCAGCGCGAGTGGAATGTCCGGAGTGGTGCCAGCCGAGAGGTGCCCAGATAGGTAAGCCTTTTGAGCAGTTCGTAATTTGTAAATGTCTCTACTGCTTTCTTTAATGTTGCCTCTATCTTCCTCTTTCAGGTCGTTCTGTCCGGGAGGCGTGCAGATTCGAGGAAGCTGTTCTCAGTAGCTGCGAGTGTTTAAAGATGAAGACTGCAGGTAAGATGCTGCTGCTAATGATGTTCCTTTTGTTTGCTTGCAGGTGCTGCTTCTCTGAGGTTCGAGGGAATAGCTGGACACGGTGAGCGTCACGTTGCAAGCTGCAAAGTAACGCGAAGCGTGTTGTCTTGCTCGGGTGTGGTTTAAATAGCCCAACAAAATAGTCTATGTAAAGTAGTCCCAGGCTACCACAACCAAAACACTAGACCGCATAGCTTGATTCTTAGGAACCAACCTATGCGGATGCCTCCATGTTGGCTGACAATACAATAAAGTAGTTCCCAAGCACATTGTTTTTCATGGTGTATGAGCCTGGCGCCATAGGCATCAGGACTGGCCCCATGAGAGGATGGCAGGCCCTAGAGGCCCGAGTCCTGACTCCACCTGGCCATTGGGTTTGCCTGAGGGGGTTTTGGGCGAGGGTCGTGACAGCACTCCCCCCTAACGCCCCTCCCATGGTGTTCCTTCTGTCTGCCCCAGGTTTGGTTGGGAAGTTCCGATGGAATTCTCACTGTGTTCCCAGGATCTATCTTGTGGTCCAAATCTTTTCCAATCGACGAGATAATATAGCTTGGTCCTAGAGTATTTAGAGTCCAAGATATCTTTGACTTCGAATTCTGGTTCTCCGTCAACAAGTATGGGCTTAGGTGGTGTCCCAATCCGTGTGCCGGGTTGCATTGGTTTCAGGAGGGACACATCGAATACCGGGTGGATGTGTAGATTAGGTGATAAATCCAGTTTCACGCTGCTGGGTTGATAATTGCCTTAATGGTATAGGGTCCTAAGAATCTGGGATGAAAGGTCCGGGTTCCCTTGATGGGTATGAATTTAGCAGCTAACCAAACTTTGTCTCCTACTTGATAATCAGGGCCTTTTCCCGGTGTTGGTCGGCGAATCTCTTTTGTTTTTCTTTGGCATGAATAAGGTATTCCTTTGCCCTTTTGAAAGCCTGAGTAATGGTTGTGTGTAGAGTCTTTACCGCTGGCATTTCCAAGCTGGCTGGAGGGTCTAGTTCAGAGGTACGTGGATGTCTGCCATAAAGGGTATAGAAGGGCGTTCGTCCTGTGCTTGAATGCAAAGAATTGTTATATGCATATTCGGCTATCCATAGTAGGTCTTTCCAATTCCTTTGTTCGTGGTGCAGCATGCACCGTAAATATTGCTCGAGTGTCTGATTGGTTCTCTCGGTTTGGCCGTCCGTTTGGGGATGGTGACTGGTAGATAGCCGAACGTCGATCTGCGCCAATGCACAACATTTTTTCCAGAAGTTTGAAACAAACTGGCTGCCTCGATCAGAGACCAGAACCGAAGGAAAGCCATGTAGCTTAACCACGCCCTTCAGGAACACTTTTGCTAAAGTGGCTGCAATGGGGGGCCTTTAACCGGAATAAAATGGGCCATCTTCGAGAATAAGTCCACAACTACAAGGATGGTGTTGAACCCTTGGCTTGGAGGTAGATCAGTGATGAAGTCAAGGGAAAGAGTGTGCCATGGAACTGGAGGAATGTCCAATGGTTGTAGGAGACCAGATGGTTTTTGTTTCTGTGATTTATTTTGTGCGCAGACACTGCAGGACTGAATATACTGAATAATGTCCTTACGCCAGGTAGGCCACCAAAAGTTCTCTTTCACCTTAGCTAGGGTTTTGACGATCCCAGGATGCCCTTTGATCAGTGAATCGTGATAGTTTGAAATAATATGCTGTTGTA
The DNA here is from genome assembly GCF_040938575.1 of Ambystoma mexicanum. NCBI lineage: Eukaryota > Metazoa > Chordata > Amphibia > Caudata > Ambystomatidae > Ambystoma > Ambystoma mexicanum. The sequence goes on along the minus strand of NC_090926.1, from coordinate 248,795,490 downwards.
ATTCCTTCTTGGGTACAAATAGGCGATCCCTAAAAAAGGGTAGATGGTCCTTGATGGTATATTGCTCTCCTTGAGTTTGCCATGCGAGGTAGGCATCAGGATTCATTGTCCGCTGGATTTCTTTTCGTAGTTCTGCTTGTGTTAAGGCTGTCGTGATACCCAAGAGTTTGTCTTCAGGTATAATAGGTGCTGGGTCTGGAGTTGTATATACTATTTCATCTATGCCCATGCGAGATAAGGCATCCGCCTTTCCGTTTCTGACTCCTGGTCGAAATGTGATTACATAATCATATTCGGTGAAGAAAAGGGCCCACCGTAATTGACGCGAGGACTGGGCCTTGGCTGTTTTGAGATATTGCAGGTTTCGGTGGTCTGTGATGACTGTAATGGTGTGTCTGGCCCCCAGAAGGCAGTGCCTCCAGGCTTTAAAGGCGGATTTGATAGCCAGGAGTTCCTTGTCCGTGATGGCATAATTAATCTCTGGAGGTGAGAACTTTTTCGACCAGAAGGCCACAGGATGTAGCTGGCTGGTTTCCGGGTCTCTCTGTGAAAGGTCAGCCCCCATTGCGAGACTGGACGCATCAGTTTCAATGACATAAGGGAGGTCTGGACGAGGATGTCGCAGGATTGGAGCGGAGGTAAACCTTTGTTTAAGTTCCTGAAAGGCTTCTTCTGCTTCTACATTCCAAGCAAACTTTTTATTATTTTTTCGAAATAGTACTGTGATTGGGGGCACAACCTGAGAGAAGTCTGAGATGAACCGGTGGTACAAGTTCGCAAAGCCCAGCATGCTTTGTACCCCTTTCAGAGACGTCGGTGAAGGCCATTTCAGAATGGCATCTACCTTGTTCACGTCCATTCTGATGCCTCCTGGAGTAAGGATAAAACCAAGAAATTCTACTTTGGTGATGTAAAAAAGCATTTTTCAAGCTTTGCAAACAAGCGATGTTGACAGAGCTTGGTGAGGACTGAACGAACGTGCCTGACATGATCTCATTCCGAGGCTGAGTATACTAAGATGTTGTCTATGTACACTAAGGCACACACATCAATTAACTCCCTTAAGACGTCATTCATGAAATACTGGAATGCAGCAGGAGCGTTGCATAACCCGAAGGGCATGACTTGATATTCAAACAAGCCGTACTTAGTACGGAAGGCGGTTTTCCATTCATCTCCTTTTCTGACTCGGACCAGGTGGTACGCTCCTCGAAGGTCCAATTTGGTATACATCTGGGCATCTTAACTTGGTCTAGCATCTCAGGGATAAGTGGCAAGGGGTAGCAGTTCTTCACTGTGATCAGGTTCAATGCGCGGTAGTCAATACAAGTTCTCAAGTCTCCTTCCTTTTTCAGTACGAAGAACAAAGGACTGGCTGCGGGGGACTTCGAAGGACGGATAAATCCGTTTGCAAGGTACTGGTCTAAATAGGATTTCAAATGAAGGTTTTCTGGTTCTGTGAAAGCGTAGATCCTGCCGCAAGGGATTTGTGCACCAGTAACAAGGTCGATCTTACAGTCATAGGGCCTGTGCGGCGGCAATGTATTGGCTCGGTCCTTTCGGACAACATCCTGGAAATCATGGTATTCACTTGGCAAGGTATCAGTTGTTCCCAGGGTTGAAACTGTCGCTCCGGGAGTCATGGGGATACAGACGTCAGATTTCTCCTCTTGGTAATAGCAGGCACGGGAGGAGTCACCGGGGAAGGTTAATTTTCGTGCCCGCCAGCGCCAGACTATCAAAGGGTTGTGAGCAACCAACCATGGCATCCCTAGTATTAGCCTGAACTGAGGTGCCTTGATGAGATCGAATGAAATAGACTCCCGATGTCCGTCCTGGCACAGCAAGGTTACCCTGGCTGTGCACTGGGGTACTGGTCCGGAAGTGATTTCTGTCCCATCCACGGAGGTTACATTGTCCATAGTTGGCTTAGAACACAAGGGAAGCCCCATCTCTGCTGCCAGTTCTTGATCAATATAATTTCCAATTGCTCCGCTATCGATGTATGCTTTAACAGCATGCATTCTTGACGACTGTTGGTGGTTAATTAAGATCACTAGTATTGCAAAGTGCGAGGTCAGCAACTCTTTCTTCTCACTCGACAAACTGACCTCTACGTGTGTCGAGCTTGGTAGTTTTCCGATTCCTTAGTTTCATCCTTCTCTGTGGCCCCGACTGTTCTTCTTGGGGGTTTTACTGGACAGTCCTTCAGGAAATGTCCTGGTTTCCCAAAATACAAACAAAGCTCTGGTTGTCTTCTTTTGTCCCGCTCTTGTTTTGTTAATGGAGGCCGTATCCCTCCAATCTGCATGGGTTCTACAGCATTTTCAGGTACACGCGGTGTGTTTTCCCTTGGTCGAACATACACGGTCCGAGGGTCCGTCTTAGACCGGTCTGCCTTTCAGTCCTGCAACCGGTGGTCTACCTGCACAACCAGATTTATGAATTCTGCACACTCTCTGGGTGGATCAACCACCTGGGCTAAGACGTCCTTTAACTCGCCTCGTAAGCCTCGATGGAATAACGTGGTTCTTTGTTTTCTGGCCACCTAGCTTTGGCAACCAGTCTGTTGAAGGTAACAATGTACATTAACAAGACCTGATTCCCCAGTCGGAGGGACAAGAGTTAATTGTCTACTGCTTGTTCCTGGTATGGCGAGCAAAAGGTTTTTCCATTTCTCTCTGGAACCCCCCAAAGTCATGTAATAGAGGATCATCATGGGTTACCAACGGCACTGACCAATCTGCTGCACTACCACTCAGGTATGATAAGACAAAAGCTACCGAGCTTGGTCGTTTGGAAATGCTCCAGGCCTACAAAGAAAATGAAGGCGACACTGATTGATGAATGCCGCATACTTCCGTGGGTTGCCTGAGAACCTTTCTGGTGGTGCCAGGGGCACTGTTCCAGGTAACGTGATCTGTACCGGAGTGGGTGGTATGGTGGGGTTTTACATCGTTGGATTGCTTCCAGGTAGAGGCATCTGTCCTGCCTGTGATTGCAAGTATTGCCTAATAATCTCTTCAGTGCGTTCTTTGGACACTGTTAGGTCTCTCCGGAGGGCATTAGTCTCTTGTCGGGCAGAATGAACCTCAGCACGAAGCTCTCCTAGTAATTGGGCCAATTGGTCCATTTCTGATGTCTCCATGGCGCCCCGGTGGATTTGTTATGGTAGGCTTCGCGTTCTGTTACACTCACCTGGTATCCACAGGGACGCCACCCAGCCGCGTTAATCGCTGGTATGCTTCTCAGCTTTCCCCTGATGTGGTCTGCGGGGAAGGTTCTGCCTAGTGGTAGAATTAGGCGTGCTCTCCGTCCTGCCTTCTTTGCAGGGGCGCGTTGTCTTTCATGGGCGAGTGCGGTCCAGTTACTTCACTGATGCCGGCACGTTTGATATTGTTCAGGTAGGTTTTATTGCTGTTCTTTAGTTTTGTTGCTATCCTGCATGCCTTTCTTTGTTTAAAATGTCTCTTTTTTCTCCCTTAGGTATGCAGAGCTTCAGCGCGGCGAACTTGCTTGGTTGAGCCCCGCTGGTAAATGATGGCGCATTAAGAACGCTATGATGCGGTAAGTAAGCGCTATGCCCAGCGCTGCAAAGTCTTGCCTTTGCTAACCTGTGTTTTCCTTCCTTGTAGGTCGCTGTGTTCTTCAGCGTGAGTGGAATGTCCGGAGTAGTGCCAGCCAAGAGGCGCCCAGCCATGTAAGACTTTTGAGCAGTTCGTAATTTGTAAATGTCTCTACTGCTTTCTTTAATGTTGCCTCTATCATCCTCTTTCAGGTCGTTCTGTCCGGGAGGCGTGCAGATTCGAGGAAGCTGTTCTCAGTAGCTGCGAGTGTTTAAAGATGAAGCCTCAGGTAAGATGCTGCTGCTAATGATGTTCCTTTTGTTTCCTTGCAGGTTCTGCTTCTCCGAGGTTCGAGGGAATAGCTGGACACGGTGAGCATCACGTTGCAAGCTGCAAAGTAACGCGAAGCGTGTTGTCTTGCTCGGGTGTGGTTTAAATAGCCCCAACAAAATAGTCCAGGTAAAGAAGTCCCAGGCTACCACACCCAAAACACTAGACCGCAGAGCTTGGTTCTTAGGAACCAAGCTATGTGGATGACTCCATGTTGGCTGACAATACAATAAAGTAGTTCCCAAGCACATTGTTTTTCATGGTGTATGAGCCTGGCGCCATAGGCACCCGGATTGGCCCCATGAGGGCTTTTGAAGAGGATGCCAGGCCCTAGAGGCCCGAGTCCTGACTCCACCTGGCCAATGGGTTTGCCAGAGGGTTCTTTGGGCGAGGGTCATGTCAGGGTCAGAGGGAAGTTTGAAGAAGAGCTTGGAGCGCTGGGGGACACTACAGGTGGAAAGAGTGCTAGGAGAGGAGAAAGATGCCTGGGATGGACGATCACGGAGGAAGCAGGTTAGCCAGTCCAGTGTCCACTCCGAGATACCCAGGTTATCATGGAGCCACTTGATGAGGATGGAGTGGCTGACTGTAACAAAAGTGTAGGCGAGATCAAGTAGAATGAGGACAGATGGAGAGTTGGAATCAAGAGATGCAAGCAGTTCCTCACAGGTGTTCAGATGAGCGGTTTCCATGCCTCTGGATGGTCAGAATCCAGATTGATGGCCGTGGACAAGTTCAGTGTGCTGGTAAGTTGGGGAAAGTCCAGCTTCTCAAGGAGTTTACTGAGGAAGGGAGTGATAGACATGGGGCAGTAGTTGGCTGGACAAGTGGGGTCTGCTGAAGGTTTTTTCATTAGGGGGCGCACAAGGGAGTGCTTGCGGGAGAAGGGGAAAGATCCAGAAGCAAAAGAGTGGTTGCAGCAATCAGCACGTGCAGGGGCAAGAGGGCCAATGTTGCAGTAGCAATGGAATATTGACTAGCAGTGAGTTAACTGTGGTAAGCTACCTGGTACTATAAGGAATGGACTTGGAACCAATCAAAGAAATAAAAAAGGAGACTTGAAGATGCTTAAAGACACCTGGTCAGGGATGGTGGTCCTGTGGTAAATCTAGTTGTGCAGAAGATATGCAAGCGGGGCATGCAAGCTGAGTGCTATAAAAAAACATGTGGCAGAAGATGAACAAGAAGATCTGACCTTATTGGGTGAGATTGTGATTTCTCTACCAGGAAGTAGTGGTTGTTGAAACAATTGAAATGTGCTCGTGGGGAAATTGGAAAATTCTCGGCTAAATCAACCACTTCACTAATTTCAAATGAGTTTGTGAAATTGACCATATAGGTGTTTTCCCACACAAACCTCCTTTTTTTGGGCTGTTGTGCCCTACATTTCAGCCATATAGGTGATTGTGGAAAGGTTCAGCTCCCCCATTGGATGAACATTCAGAAAAAGACGCCCCAAATCAGACATGTTGGATAGGAAAGTGATATTTGGCCAAAAAGGCAAATCTGGGAAAGAAATCTGCTTCCCAGGCAGCAATATCGCCCACTTCTACTTAAAGCTGGCGGTGTCACAGGTGAGCTTTGTGAAGCAATACAGGCCAGACATGTGCATTTGTCTGCAGTGGGAACAGAGATTTAAGTGCATAAGATGATTGACCTAGTTGATGCATTTGTAAGGAACAGGTTGCAAATGCCTGGTGGAAATAAAACAGAAAGAACAGCATTTGGTGAGAGATTTTCTGGGTGATCGTTTTTTAATTTTCAATGTTAAAATAGCTAGGTCAGAAAGGGTCAGCCTTTCCGTGGGTGGAAATATGGGAGGGATGGAGTTCTCAAAGCCAACTGGGCCAATGGGGCAGGTGGGGGCACAGTTGGCCCAGAGGAAAAAGTTGGAAAATGATGAAGAAGATCACGAGGTCTGGGTCAGGAGCCGATGAGGCATTCAGAGTTGGTTGTAAACATTCTTAGAGAGTTTTGGGTGCAGTGGCTGTGCCAGGAGAGGGGTAAGGGGTCTGGTCCCTGCACTCCCATCCCCTCACCCCAGGCAGCTCCTAGGCACACGTGCTCAAGTCCTTCTGGGGCATGCTGGGGCTGGTTGAATTTGCTCTCACCCACTCCCTTACCAGGAACACCGTACCCAGAAGAGAATAATACGTAAAACACAGAAGTTGCATTTGTTTTGTCTTGTAGTTTTATAGTGTATTTGTACATGCATGTGAGTTTGAGTGTAATGCATATAGTGTGAGTGCACAGGCAAGAGTTGTGTGTGAGAGTGAGTCTGTGTGTGCATTCCTGTGCATGTTAGTGTCAGAGGCTGTGTGTGTGTTTATGTTTATGGATGTTTGTCTGGCTGAGATTGAGTGTATGGGTATTTGGATATGAGTGTGAGCATTAATGCAATGCATGCATTTGCTTACATGGCATGGGGCCAGGCCAGTAATACATGTTGATATTTGTCGTGAGCTGAGCTTCATTAATGTGATCTACAGTGACCTTTATTGGCAAAGATAATAATAATAATAATAATAATAATAATAATAATAATAATAATAATAATATTAAGTCTGTAGCCTCATGCAGGTGACTTGCAGGAACCATTACTGGCAAAGGGTGAAAATGTGCCGATGGGCCTTTAATCACCTCAACCCAAAAAGGCCCACCACTTAAGAAGTGACCACACGGTTGAACATAAAGAACGTTTATTCTACAAAGTTCCAGGGAGCAGTTAGATGGTGTTGCAGGACCAAACTAACCCGAGTCTCAACCAACCACATCAGGTGATGTCTCATATACCATTTTGCAGCAATTAAAATACTCCCAGATACTCTATTACTATCCACCCCAAAACTAGATTGGACAAAAACATCTTCAAACAAATACCATCTTTTCCCAATTCTTCAATTTTTATTGGCCAGTCTTATCTTGATAGTCCTCTTCAGATCATAGTCAGAACACAACTCTTCTAAGGATTCGTCCGCAGTAGGCCGTCATGTCAGTACATGGTTAAACATTGGTATTGAAAACATAATTTATTATTAGCAATAACTGTCCTAAGGCTTTTAACTTTAAGTGTGACTGCACATGGTCCGATTACATATTTTAGCAAATAGAGGAAGGGCTGAATATACAGGATTTTCTTTGAACTACTGATTGCGATCTCAACTACCACAGACTCTTGTCGCTTCTGAAAATCTACTAATTTATGCAACCAAATTCCAGAACCAAATCTTTGATGACCTGTAAAAGCAATTAACCGCTGGATATCCTTGCCTCGGGACTCATTTTTATTACCAGCCAAAACAAATGACCAACCTCCTCTAGCGTCTTCTTCAATACAGTGAGTGTGATAACATCTGTTCCCTTGCAAGACTGTTGAATCATAAACTTTGTCCTGTTTGTAAACTGACCTTCTTACTAGATGGCTCATTCTTCATTTCTTCAATGAATGTCCCAGCTACTTCGAATTCATGTGCAGCACTTAACCACTGAGATTAAAATTACTGATTTACTAATTTTCTGCAGTCTGAAAACCTGTGAAAGTCAGTTTAAAAGTCAACATGCATTTTCCAAGAGTCCCAACTACCGTGTTTCTTTACAAAGCACCCTGTTGTGTAGATTGTGTTCATGTTGCATTTGCAGTTTTAATATTACATCTTTCTACCTGCACAAAGACCTAATATCGATACATTCTAAACAACTGTAAGAATAAAAGTAGCATATCCCATCCATAATTAACTACACTCAGTACATATGGATTTGCAAATTTGCGCCCAGTTTGCTGCCATCCCCCCATCATTAATATGGTGCGTACAACATGAATCCCTCATAATGATGGGGATCCTTCCTGACCAGCCCGACATAAACTCTGGCCACAGCATCATGAAAGTGATTTCAAGTGACAATTACTGGCATAGGTAGCTTTTAACTGCAACTTCATGACAGTGATTTACAGTGACCATTACCGGCATACATAGATTATGGTCACTGGCTCATGCAAATCATTTACAGTGACTATTTCTAGCATTGATGAATTGTGGCTGCAGCTGCATGACAGTCATTTGCAGGCAGTAAATCACTTTCAAGAAGCTGTGGCCACAATCTATGTATGCCACTAATGGTAATTGTAAAACTTTTTCATGACTGGCAAAGATTGTGGCTGCAGCCTCATGCAAGTGATTTACAGTGACCATTACTGCCATAGACAATGTCATAGGGTATGGATTTAGGCTGCAGCAATATGGGTATGATATAAAGCTACATTACTGGCATAGATAGGTTTTGACTATAGCCTCGTTCAAACGATTTACATGCCAATTACTGGTGTAGATAAATTGTGTTTACAGTCTCATGAGAGTGATTTACAGTGAATATTACTTGCATAGCTAAATTGTGGCTGCAGTCACATCAGAGTGATTTACAGTGAGAATTACTGCTGTCGATAGATTGTGGCCACACCCTCATGTGAGTGATTTATGGTGACAATTACTGGCAAAGCTAGATTGTGGCAACAGCTTTATGAAAGCGAGTTACACACATCACTTGCATGACGCTGCGCCCACAGTTATCTATGCTAGTAATGGTCACTGTAAACCACTTTCATGACCAGCATAGAGAGATTGTGGGGGTAGCTTCATGGAAGTGTTTTACAATGACCATTACAGGCATTGATAGATGTTCATTAAGTGATTTACAATGGCTAATACTGGCATAGATTGTGACTGCAGCTTCATCCTAGTAATTTCAAATGCTCCTATGTACTATTGATAATGTCACCCTGGAAAAAACAATTGTAAATTGTTTGGCTTTTTACCCCATTTATTTAAAAGATTGTGCTGAATTTGCACAATTTCAACAAATTATTTTAAAGGTTCTCTCTGGGGTGAACCTCAGAGCCCCATTCATTATTTGTGGTTCCCTCTCTACTTTCGGTTGCTCCTGCCAATTTGGGGATATACTTTAGGTACCACCACTGAAACCTTCCCCATCCTTACTGACAATGAATCTTTAAGAATCCTGGTTCTCCTCAGCAGCCATTCACCTGCGACAGCCCCGAGCACCAGAAGATGCCTCAGCCAGTGTGAGGGTGGTATAGGATGTTTATATATTAGTTCAGTGTTAGGGCAAATAGTACAGTCTGTACAGAGAGAAGGCAGGTGATGTTTTGAGAATATCTAGTATATGTGAATTTTTATCAACCCAATGAAAGTGACGCACGTGTCTGTATGTCTGCTTCTCAACACTCATCTGAAGCAGGAGTTGAAATAAATACAGCAATTAGAGTGCGGCCACAATGTGGGGATAGACCATTGGTTCAGGGGAGCACAAAAGATACAGGAAGAGAGTCAGGAAAGAGAGTGGGGCAGAGTGGGATAACGGTGGGGGGAGGGTGCAGGAAGGAAAGGTACAGGGGCCCAAAGGGCATACACACTATGGAAAGAGTAGCCAGGCGTGCCATCACATTCAACCCCGACTTGGGATACTGTTATGCTCAGTTCCGGCCCCACACCGCATTGTCACTCTTCCCCCAGGCCTAGATTCAGCGAGTGAGGTGCAATGTAACACTGCAGAGGCCATGAGCTTGAGCAGTGTCCATAGGGAGAGAGGGGGAATGTCAGTAAATCGGAGATTAATGGAGAGTTCTCGCTCTTTACTTCCCTGAGGCAGCGCAATGCAGGTTATTACATTGCTGAAATTGCTGTACTATTGTGGCCACACTGTATTAACTTATGCTCTGATAGCTGTGCTGTTTGGACCTAGGTTATAAAATGCCTTGGGCATTAGCACAGAAACGACAATGGAAGCTGGATGTGAAAACGAAAATATTATAATAGAACATACATGACTCGTCTTTTCTTTAAAGGACTTAAGTACATGAGCATATGTGCTAACATGTCCCAGGCATTTGGGAAAATGGTCATCAAGTACTTTTTTTATTTTAGGCTATTAGGCGATGCTATAGCACAAGCTGAAATTATTGAATTGAAGTACAGCTAGAGAGAGATGTGATGTGAGGAGGGACACACATCGTGTGGGTGTTATGTGGGTTTTTTCCATCCCTTGACTGCCCAAGGCCATTTTAATTCCTATGTCTATTCCCACCTTGTACCCACCTCTTCCCCCTAAAATATATCCTCATGAGATTTCTTTGAGCTAGCTCCATCGAGTCCCTACCAGTATCACTCAGCTAAGTGTAACCTGGGCAACTCTGTTTACAAGCAATATGGGTTTCCTCACATTTGTTCCTTGCACTGAAGCCCTGTTAAAAGCAAGGATTGGCAAAGCCAGCAGTTCTGGCTTCTCTATCGAAAGGTACTATATAGGCATTTTCAAAGCACTGACATCACATGGCCAGGTACTCCGACATTGCTGAGGGAACACACAACTACGGACATCTTAATACCTTTAAAGGGTTTTATTAAACAAAAGTAAAACAAAAGACTTTTGCATTGAAATTGGTTCAGCATGGCTACAACATAAACATTCTTGGGAACGTAGTCCTTGAATTCAGGATTATAAACGAAGGACAGCAAACAAAAATGCATCGAGAAAGTTCCAGACAAGATGTTTTCTTGTTTCGGTCACTTTTGCATTCAATCGTATCACGCCTTCTAGGGACCACAAGACCTCTCTGCTTCTCTCGAGATTTAGGGCTTTCTCCCTTTGCCAAGTGTCCCAAAAGTCCTCTCCTTCTCCTGAGCACTCTTCTGCTCTGTTATTTATTTCCCTCTTTTAGGTCCAAAGGAATCTGCCCCCCTGTTCTTTTACTCAGGAATATGGTGACCTACTTAGTCTTCCACACCCAGGGATATAGTGACTTACTCACTCTCCCAGGGATAGTGCCTCGCTCACTCTCCCAGGGATATAGTGACTTACTCACTCTCCCAGGGATAGTGCCTCGCTCACTCTCCCAGGGATATAGTGCATTGCTCACTCGCCCAGGGATATAGTGGCTTGCTCACTCTCCCAGGGATATAGTGCCTTGCTCACTTGCCCAGGGATGTAGTGGCCTGCTCACTCTCCCAGGGATATAGTGCCCTGCTCACTCTCCCAGGGATATAGTGGCTTGCTCACTCTCCCAGGGATATAGTGCCCTGCCCAGTCTCTATTTCTTCACTGTAGCACGCCGCCAATCTAGATTCCTGGGGCTCTCCTCTTCTCTACCCCATCCTCCCTTCTGGGACACAAGCCACTCTTTCTCTTACTACATCTTACCACTTCCTTCTCTTAGGTCAGGGGTCTCTTTCTTTTGGTCTCAATGGCTCTTACCTCCCTTACTGGAGCCGCCCCCTCACTGGATCACAACCCTTTTCTCCCCGTCATTGAGTAGAGCTCTTTTAGGGTTTGGGTGGGGGGGCTCTTCTCCCCCTCACTAAAACACACCCTTCTTCTGGGGTTATGGGTGTTCCTCTTCTCCTAACTGGAGTGGACCCCTCTTTTAGGTATCAAGGGTCTCCTCTCTCCATCATTAGAGCATACCCTCTTCTACCATTCATAGGGCTCCTCTCCTCATGGGGCAGACTCCTCTTCTCGGGTTCATGGGGTATCATCTCCCCCTCACTAGAGCACGCCTCCCCAACTCTGAACCTTCAGGGAGCTCTTATCTTTCTCATGGGAGTACACCCCTTTTCTGGGCTGAAGAGGCTCTCCTGCCCTGATGCTCTTCCGCTTCCTCAGCAAACTCCTCTCTTCGGCTGCCAGCCCAAAACATTGTCCGCATTTCTTAGCCTTAGTTCTACAACCCTTATCATTTTGCCACTGGTTAAGGCCAACCTTTGATTTGATTGGTTATTTGGCTTCCTGTTCCAAGCCAGGGGAAGGAAGTCTTTAAAAGGCTTGACGCTATTTGGAATTTCTTTCAGTTGGTCTCCAGTGCAGGAGCTGGTGTTGGTTTGCTGCTCTGCTCTCACCTTGCTTCGTGGGTGTCCCCTTGCACAGAAGTTTCTTTTTGCAGGTTGCTGGTGTTTGAAAAGCCATTTTAAGGTATAGGAAAACCTCCAGTAAAGTCCCCAACTATGAAAAATCGTTTTTGTTTTGGAAAGGGAGAAGGAAGCATTTCTCGTCTTAAATACTGCAGCTGAGGGGGAAAACCATTCTCTTTCACAAGCGCTGCTGCTATTGTGGGAAAGGGGGTTGGCATGAGTGAGTTTGGTTTATTTCGAGGATATGTACTTATTGACTAAGGGTTCTCTCTGGGTGTGCTAGTGTTTCCCCATAGTGTATCTTTCCATAAATCCCTAAAAGACACTCCAGAAACCGCTCAGGGTTTGGTATTTCTAAACCTGGTGCATCATGGGAGATGCTTTCCTGAATGCCCTGTTTCTTTGATACTTGGTTGTTTCTAAGTAGTTGCTCTCTCAGGGCTTTGGGGAATAGTTAAAGACTGGTCCAGTCAGACCTACTCTCAGGTGCACTGGGGACTACATGCTTTGTCGCTGTAGCTTTGTCACAGTATTCACACAATTTCATACACTTCCATGAACACTGACCCAATCCTACTTTGGTGGCCTCCTGCACTTCCATGGAACTGACCCATTACACCATGGGTGCTCTCAGAGACTTCAGGATAAAGCTGAATTGCTGGGGGTCTTTGGGTGTCTAGCTAGTAGGATGAGAGTGCCTTATGCAGCTCAGGATAGAGGTGAATCTCCAGATGTCTGAGGGACTTGTTAGTCGATTGGGAGTGCATTATACAGGTCAAGGAAGAGGTGAATCACTGGAACTCTGCAGGTGACTTTGTAGCGGGGTGGGACTGCACAATGCAGGTCAGGGCATGACTGAAACGCTGGGGCTCTCTGGCTGTCTTGGTAGTAGGATGAGTGTGTTAGGTAAGAATTGGTGCAGTCGCACTGTGTGCGACTGCACAACACTTATCTGCTTGGTATCAGGTAACTCACCTTTTGGTATAGGTCCGTACTACACAAGTTGGCAGTGTGACTGAGCAGCCAGGCCTATCTCAAGAGGGGTAAATGTAAGCTGTAGAGCTGTACAAATGAAATTAGTAAATACAAATAGCCAAGTAACACTTACACTCAAGGTTTGAGTTATAAATAGTTATTTATTTAATTAACATACATTTTTAAATAAGCGTTCTTTAAAAAGGCAATTTGGTGTAACAATGTATATATACTTTAAAATTACTCTCCAGAATCAAAACAAGTTAGTGGATAATCTTTGGATATGCTTCATATGCAATCCCTACACCCTGAGGTGACTTCAATCACAAGGAAAGTAATGGCATTTATATAGCTCAATAGCATATTTTGCAGATTCTGAGGTTGCAGAAAGGAAAGGTTAGGGAAGGAAAAAGGTTTGACAGTTTCACAGTATGTGTGAGGACAACTAAATCTTCCAATGACATCTGGATAAGCCTTTCCCATCAGTAACAGTATACAACAAGCTACCACCTATGAGGGGTAAACAGTATCGAAATCAATGGACTAGAAGAATCTTCAGGGAGCCAGGACAGCCAAAGTCATTTGGGACACAGTGTATGGGTGTGATGCACTTCTTATATCAATGTCTTGCACACAGTTAGAGAGTCTTTAGAAAAATCACTTGTAGGGTCACGAGCTGTTAAGCCTGTGAGAGGAGAGTTGAAATCAACTCTAAAAGGAAAGCCAATGCAATTCCCAACTGAGAAGAGCATGGCTAAAAGGCAATTAGGTAAATACCCCAAACCTAAACATTACCTCTGGTTTGAAGAAGAGTGGTGCAGCTGGATTCTGTTTTGCTACAACGGTGCAGACCCTTGTTCCTGAGCTTCAGTGGTGGGGACAAGAGGGAGGATGTCTGGAGGGCTCCTGTCGTGGTTCATGGGAAGTCTTTGGCAGCTACGGTCTCTTTTCGGTTCAGATGCACTTCACGGTTTCAGCACTTAGCAAACAGCAACGTTGCGGATCTTGGACACCAGTTGGACTCTCTTTGCTCCCTCGGTCCTACACTCTGGTGATGGGACTCTGCATCTGGAGGTCCTGCCTCTGGAGGGCCCTTAGGAGTATTCTGGAGCTTCTATCTGGATTCATTCCACGACAGATGTTGCACTCGACTACGGACACTCGACCTCTGGCAGGGGGCCTCCGAAGCAATGAATAGGCACAGCGAGTCAGGGATGTTGGTCCAGTGGGGTTTGTCTCAGGGTTAGTTGGTCCCACTAACTCAAGGGGAGAAGTCTTTCGTCTGGAACTTCTCTGTCAAGGTGAAAATGGAGTTCAGCACAGCAGCAGGGCTTCACTGGGCAATTCAAAGGTCCAGGAGGTTGCAGCAAGCTTCGTTCATGGTTTCTTTGTCGGGTGTTTCTCCCAGCGGTCGACTCTACCTGTAGTCCCAAAACCCTTGCCTTTTAAGCAGGGTTCTTCCATTCATGCACAGCCTAGGCTGTCAATCACACAGCAGGATGGCTGTCCAGAAACGACATAAGGACTAGTTGCATGCAGGCATTCCTAGAGACAATGGAAAGGGGAGTTTCGGGACCCTCCCTCACATCCTGTCCTTCCAGACACACTGGAGCCGGGGGGGGGGCTTCGGGGCTGAAGCCTGCCAAATGTAAGACAAAGGGCTCAAACCTGTCTCAATGCACAAAGTTAAACCAAAGAAAGAGCTCACAAACATAAAATGGTGAAAAAAGAAGACAGGGGCCATTTTGACAAAATGGTCACACACAGGTGCTGTACTGCAGCTGAGGATTCAGCCTGTGGTAGACAAGCACAATGGTAGGAAATATTAAACCACTGCCAGCAGCCATTTAAAGTAGTGAGGGTAACATAAGCATGTTACATGAGAATGTAGGATATGGGGCTACTAGGTAACCCATCACTCCACATAAGATGTTGTGTGCTGGACCTACAAAGAGAAAAGATGAGCAAAGTCAATTTCACTTTGCTATTCTTGGGAACTGTCATTCACACCGCACTGAAGGTGCTATGTGCCACCATACAAAAAGCAGATGCCTATGGAGTTTGTCAGACGCCAAAAACAGTGAAAACACAAAATCCAAATCAGGTAAGAACACATGAGAGAGTGAGAAAAAGGTCTCACTGACTCCATGGTTAAAATTAAAAAGTTCTAAGTCCAGCGAAAGAGCTGGGGGTCACTAAGGTGGGAGGAATTTAGCACTAAAAATGAAAATTCTCCCTAACAGAGTGTTCACATTGTAGGCCAGGATAGAGGTGAATCACCAGAGCTCTTTGGGTGTCTTATTTATGGGTTAGTTGTGCCTTATGGTGTGCAGATCAGAAGAGTGGAAAATGAATGGAGCTCCCTGGGTGTCTTGGTAGCAGGATCGAACTGCAAGCTTCAAGGCAGGCCAAAAGTGAACTGCTGGAGGTCTGTGAGCGTCTTGGCAGTGGTATAGGAGCACACGCTGCAGGCCCGTATACAGGTGAATTACCTCAGCTCTCTGGGTTTGCTGGTAATGGGATAGAAATGGATAATGCGTCAGGTGAGAATGAGGTGAATCGCTGTACATCTGTGGGTCTATGTTAAATAGGATTCAAGTGTTGACTGCAGGTCAGGATAGAGGTAAATAACTGCACCTTTGTGAGCGTCCAGGTAGTGGGATATGAGTGCCAGGATAGAGGTGACTTGATGGTGCTTTGCGGGTGTCTTGAAAGGCAAGAAATATGTGGACAGAATGGATCAGCCATAGGCAGGCAAGGCAAAACTGGAGACCACTGATAGGGAAACCAGGCTCACCCATTGATGTTTGGTTAGTGCCATTTCAGAGACAGCTTTATTAAATACAGAAAGACCACATCCTACTTGAAAATGACCGCAGCAGCTTCGTCTACCAGATTTCATCTTTCTGGAAGCACGAAATTATCTGGCGGCAATGTTTTATGGACTCCAAAGCTTGTGCCGCATTACTCCAAGGTGGTAATTATCTATGAATCTTGATCTGCCCTCCAGGTCTCCCACCTTTCTAGGGTACTAGTCAGGCATTCAATTTAAACCAAACTTTCAGAACATTCGAGAATCACACCTCAGGCCTACATGTGAAGAGGAACCTCCCACCCCGTGCACAAACATTATAACCCTCCATATGCATGAGCCCGTTGTTGATGCGAACATCCAGGTGACATCACCTGACCAATTCCTTCCATGTGCTTCCCTGAAGAGCTATTCCACCCCTCACACCGAAACAAGGACCCTTGTCTGTCCAACATTTCCTATGTGTGAGCTGGACCAAACCAGTTCGGTCAGTCACGTTGTTGAAAAATACCAAGGCTCAGAAAATTGCAAGACAGTTTTTCCAGCTAGGACTTTGCACATGTCCTGGTGTGAGTCTGAGAGGAAACACGCATTGCCAAAAGCCACAAACCAAACAGAATCTATGAAACAAAGTCAGCTGAACCAAAGGCTGTGTTAAATCAAACATGTAAATTGGCGATTGTGACCATCAATGAGGGAAATCTGTAAATCATGTTTTATAAAATCAATACGGCCTCCACAACATGAAAGGCTGGCGTGTTACAAGGGTGCAAAAAGTCATATCACATTGTATACAAGAGCAAATTATTTCAAGAAAAAAATTGTTAACCCTACATTACCCCAAAAATGCAGCTCCACGGGCCAGCCGCACTGCTTCTCATAATTGTTTTTCCCTTGACGTGTCACAAGAAGGCCGAAAAGGACCAGGCAACCAAAGAAATCCCACGTGGCCAAAACATATGCCTTTTCATAGCTTTTGCAATTATCTTCAAAAGTAGTCAAAGATAACTTTCTGACAACCATCCCAGAAACCTTACCAAATTCTGAAGTGTAAACATTAGGGCACACCTCAGTCAACCCCACCGTTCTGCAGAAAGGAAGTCCTTCTGTCTCCTATTTCCTCTCCCTTTTGCATTGCAAATAGCTGTTGATGAGTGAGGTGTTATCTTTATAGCTCCAGCAGACTCCTCTTTATGGTAATCCCTCACAGCCCTTCCCTGTCTTTGGAAGGCCAGCCCATAAAATGAGATGCATACTGCGGGATTGCCTTTCCTCTGGTTGGTTTCATTAGTCAGCTGTTGCACAAAGCTTTCCAAGGAGCTTGTGCAGAGATTATTTCCTAGCAAGGGACCAGAGATACAGCAACGTTTCAGATTGTTTGCTATGTTATGTTATTGGGACTTGTTCCGCGCACTGCTGCAATTTTCATGGCCTCGAGGGGCTCTGGCGGATCTGAAAAGGAAGAAGGGCTGAGAGGGCCTAGTTAGTGGGCCTGAAAGAGAAAAGTGCAAGAGAGCTTTGATGTGCTGTTGGTAGCTTCAGTTCGGAAAAAACAGTCACTGTGTGTTGGTTTGTTTCCAGTTGGTGCGTGCTATATGGTATTTGGCGTATGTCCAGATTTATATAATAATAATTTGGCATTTATATAGTGCTACGAACCCTCAGGTATCTGAGGGCTGCTTATTATTACCCATGGTGTATGGTGCTCATTTATTGACCTCGGAAGGATGAAAGGCTGAGTTTGGCCCTGCCGGGATTCAAACCTGTGTTAGCAAGCTCTGCACGGATGTCAAAGTGAGCGCGCTACTCGCTGTGCAACTTGACCAGCTTATATGTGAATATGTGATTGCTTTAGTTATTGGTTGGGTGGTGTGTAGTGTATGCAGTCTGTGGTGTTTTTAGGTTTTGCTGCGGTAGAAATGTGTTTGTTCTGTGTTGGAGGTGAGCATGCAGGATATTGGAGAATTATTAGTCGGGCTAGTTGCATCAAATGCAGCCTAATACTATACATTGGGGGTCATTACGACCTTGGCGCTAAGGGATTACCGGTACTGGTAAGGGTACCGGTACCAGTAACCCCTTAGCGCCCAATTCCCATAACAGCGGCTGAAACCAGCCGTTATTGCAGGGACCCGCAAAGGGACCCTGGTGATAATTACGGTACCGCAATTTGCGGTACCGTAATTACCGCCTTTCCCCATTCCCATTATGCCCTATGGGGCAAAAATGGGAATGGGGAAGGGCCATGGTGAAATGGGGAAGTACCGCCCCGCCAACCTTGGAATGGGGTGGTACTTCCCCATTTCACCATGGCAGACTCGTTACAATACCTGCAGCAACCATGGTGCTAATAGCGCCATGTTTTAGCGCCGGTGTTGTAATGAGGGCCATTGGTTACACTCAGAAATGATTCAGTTAAATGCACTACAACGGCTACTAGAAGTGTAATACAGTGGCTACACTAAAAGATTCAGCTAACTTCAATTCGTGATTGGTCTGCCAGTCCTAACCCCCCACCCAAACACTGATTTTTTAACTGTCAGTAGGCTTCATTTCAGCTACCTGCATCCGCTGCCCCTATTTAGGCCAACAGATGGCACCACCAGATGTGTGGGGTTCTTCAAGGAACCCACACTCTGCCGTTTGTCTTTCCTGATCCTCATGTAATCATGAAGAACCCCCTGCAAGGTTTCAGCATCATTCTGAACCCGAAGTTATGGAACTGCCTCCACTCCTGGTGAGATTGACAGAGGCGAAGTGAGAAAGTGAAATATAATCTGTCTGCAAGATGGCAGAAGTTGGAGTGCAGGGGGGGCACCAGGTGGTTTTCCTTGTAAGGCATACTCCTCACTTCCCCCTGACTAACCAGCTTCCCTCTAAGATCGTTTACCATCTTACACTACACACACAGGCCCTCCCAGTTGTCTGCCACAGGCCTAGCCATTAACATATCAACGCTAATCAGGCTATGATTACACTATACTCCTCTACGCCATCATGCTCCCCCACAAAAGTGGGCATCCAGGCCCAAAGCCATGTAGCCTATCAGATCTACAGCTCTCCCATAATATAACATACCCCCAAGTGTCTCCGCCAAACCCATTGAATCACAACGGCACTCATGTCACTGGTATGTCTGACCTGCACATATCAACACCACTGGTTTCTCTTCTGTCTCTCCTGCTATCTGACTAAAACGCCCTCCCTCATTTCTCACAGACGCCTGCAGCAAGGCCAGCAAATATGGCAGAAGCCTGGGCCTCAAGACCAGTTTAATAACAGGCAAAAGGTAAGGCAAGATAAGCTAAAGTGATCTTATGTGGTGCCCCTCTGCCAATAATTGTGCCTCGCTGTGCTTGGTTCTGTAAAGAAAATGAGTGGGTCGGGTAGGGTTAGTAGGGATAGCGGCGTGAGCAAAGTGTAGAAAGACTGTGGTGTTGATAAGTGTAGGTCGAAATCGCCCTTTACATCTGTGCTAAATATGGGTTCTGCCATGTTCAGGTGGGGAGATGCAACCTGGGCATGTTAACTGTAAGGGTTGAGAGGATATGCATGGATGTGGGTCGAGTGGAGCGAGGTGTTGATATGAAAAGGCTAGTGAGGAACCTGCGTATAGTGTGCTGGATCTTTTGGGACCTCTGATGGTGTGTAAAATGTGGAGTGAAAGCAGCTAGTAAATAGTGAGGGAGATGTGGATGGGAAGGAGGAATATGGTCTGTGTTTACTGATTTTTTTCATTTACGTGGTGGCATGGATGCTTAGTCTCAGAAGATCAGACTCCTTTATCGAGGGGTTCAATGGAGATACCCGGTGAAGCATATTTATGAATTTTGACGTCTGGCAGCAGGCAACTCCAGTTGGGTTAGTCTGGGTCCGTCTGGGTCTTACATGTAAAGTCATGTTTTGAGTTTCCGGAATGCCTGCTGGTTCATTCCCATGCAAAGGAGCTTTGGGTATGGTGTTCCAAAGTTTGGTAGCCAATGCACAGAAATAGAATATGGTCTTTTTCTCTAGAAGTCGAGGATAAGGACTTGGGAGGTGCTACTTTATCTAAGAATCCTGGAGGGGGTGTAACTTTGAAAAATCCTTGTGAAGCAAACTGGGCCCTTTCGATGGTAAGCCTGGTGGGCACTGCAGAAGCCTTTAAAGTATACATTTTTTCATGGGTATTCATTGCCGTATTCAGAGAACAGTTACGATGTGTTCAAACCTTTTCAAACGAAGGAGTAGTCTGACCTGCACATATTGTGCTCTTTGTAAATTTTCCATGAGTATTTTTAACCTAGATAAAAATCCAGTCTTATTAGTACACGTGTGATTGCGACCATGGTCCTGTGAGTGAACGAAAGGTATGGTAGCATACATCCAAGCATGCAAAGTTGGAAGAAACAGCTTCTAACATGTACTCTCACTTGTGAATCTAGCATTAGGCTACTGTCCATTGTTGTTCAGAGGTTTTTGATGTGGATGATTGTTCTGGGCATATGCCCAACTCATAAGGCCAAAGAACTGCAGAGGTATTTGATGGGGCTGCAGTAAAAAGTATGACTTTGTTTTGGAAGGACTGAGTGTCAGTATATTTGTTGTCATCCATCCATCCACATGTGTGAAAATTCATTTTACGTCCAGCAAATTCATTGAATATTTAAGAGATTGTAGATCATTTGAGTGTTGTATGTATAGTTGTAGCAGGTGAGGCCAGAGAGACTGAGTTCCAGTAGGAGAGTCATTTAGATGTTGACCAGGAGAGGTGACAGAGTGGCACCTTGGGGTACTCCACAGTCCGAGCCATGTGGCTCCTATCGATATGGGGCCGACAATGTGGTTTTCGTTCTGTTGGTGAGGATGGTGGTAATACAGCATACAGCCGTTCCTTTTATTCCAATGTCTTCCAATCCTTTTAGAAGAAGCTTGTAAATAAAGGTAACAAAAGCTGCTGAGATGTCCAGGAGGATCAAAGTGCTCGCAGAGTTGCCATCCGCACCATTCTTTTGTATATCCCATATTGAGCACAAGGGAGGGATTCTGTGCCACTCACAGATCTAAAACCATGCGTTGCCTCTTGAAGCAGCTCATGTTTTTCAATGAAGTCTTGGAGTTACCTGTATATAATTTATTTGCGTATTGTCCCAATGAAAGGAGTGTTTCAGATTGGTCATTAATTTGCAGGGTCATTTGGGTCTGCTGTCTGCTTTTTGGAGAGTGGTTTGAAGTAGGCTGATTTAAATAGTAGAGGAACGATCCCAGTGGCAATAGAGTGATTGAGGAATGATACAAATGACGTCCTAAATTCCAGTTGTTTCATGATGATTTCTAATAGGTTGGAGGGGCAGATATTTTCCAGGGAGCCTGCACGGTTGCATGAGGCGATGGTACTGGGCAGGTTTTATGGGGAGAAGCGGTGGAAGGTGGTCAGCAAGATTGGTTCCAGAGGTGATATCTGAGGTGATATCTCTTCGGCGGTAGGAAAGTGTAGATTCCTTAATGTCTAGGTATTGTTGGATTAGTAGTATCTTTTTAGTGAAGTGCACAGCAATTTGGTTCCATAGTTCTTGGGTTGGGATCGGGGTTAAGTTGCAGGCTCTTGGGATTTTAAATTCGTTAATTATCTTGAAAATGTTCTTTTGTCTGTGATACGCTGCATTGATGCATCTGGAGTACTTCTCTTTCTTGGCTAAAATGATTTCTGGCATGTAGATACAGTATCCAATGATTTCAACCAATAAAAAACAGAATTACTTTAATACCGAAACAATGATAACGAAAAAATTATGATTATTTTTCTAAAATATATACAGAGTGGGTAAGGGGTTAAAACAGGTGGGGGTTCGGGGTGGGGGTTTGGGGTGAGCTTAAAAGCATAGAAAAATAAGGGTTTGGGGGACACCTCAAATAAAATAAAAAACATTCGATATTTTTTCGTTATACAAGTTTCGTTGTAAAATCATTTTTGGGGCCTCATCACAAGTTGGTATCCTGAGTTGGATACCACCCAACTTTATTTGCGTTAGCACCCGACCCGTCCAGCGGTATTACTACCAGATCACAGGTTGGGCGCTAACTGTTACTCTCCATTCCCCATTGGGTCCACCGGACCCAAAGGGGAATTTCTGTGCAATTACCATGTTGTAACCATGGTAATTACAACATGGTAATACCACAAGCGGTATTACCATGTTGTAATACCGCTGGTGGTAATTGTGCTGAAAATTGGCATTTGTCTGGCGTGTTTACCCCAGCTCTGAGCTGGTGGTAAACACGCCAGACTCGAGATTGGGTAGACCCTTAAATGCAGTGGTAACAACATTACTGCCGCATTTAAGGGCTACCGCCCAACTCGTGTTCAGGCCCTCTGTTATGTAATTTGGTAAAATCACATAGAACCGTAGATACATAGCTGTCAATGGTAGACAAAACTATCTGGTTGTAAGTTATGCCTCTTTCAGATTTTATGCAGTTTTTGGTTCTCCTTCTTCATGCACTGTATTATTGGTTAGTATCCGTTTGCAAACATCTTCTTCTGTGAGTTCTTAAACAGTTTTTTTAATGTGATCCTGTTCAAAGCTAGATTCATCGGGTGTTTGTTGGTGGGTCCAATGTGGTGGGTGACTTGTTTAATTCCAGTATTCTGGATAACATGTTGTATTTAGCTTCTTCCCAGTATCTGGACAGCGTCAGGAGGGCCAGGGAAAGTTCTGCATGCGGCAACGCTTCTGTGAAGATTGCAAATGGAATGGATATGTGATCTCCTAATTGGAGGTCCACAGGGAAGCACACTGTGACAATATTCTCACTGCAGAAAATCCTGTTGAATGTGTGGCTGGCTATTTGGGTAGCTCCCTTCACTAGTTTATTAAGATGTAGTGGAGAGAGATTAGCAGTGAGAGATTTTGTGTTCAGGCTGTCATCATCTCGAGCCAGTTGTTGAACCCACTAGTATTGTGAGGTGTTGATTGGTCCACTGCTAGGTTGGCGGCTGCATCCACAGGTTTGTCTGCAAAAGTGGGGCTCTAGTAGGGTGATCTGTAGATGAGGAGGAAGTTTAGAGAAGAGTTGTGAGAGACTGATTGGGGCTGACGCTCAATCTGGAATGTTGTCAATGGAGAGTGTTTAGACTTTGATAGAGTCTATTGTGAGACAGGCATGGTATCAAGAGAGACACAGACTCAAAGATGTTAGTTTCAAAACCTTTATTTATTAAAGTTCCTGGGTTGGTGTAATGTCTAACAGGCACTAACACTAAAGGGACGGTTCCCTTAACAGATGTTACTAAGGCTGTCGAAGTCTTAAAGTCCAAAGTAAAAATTAATCCGTGTCTAAACCTTTGCTTGCTAAAGATAGCGATTCAACAGAAAATAGGAAACTAAGGTTGGTTTCAGGTGGTCTTCTTTCCAGGTGTAGGCTGGTCAGTTTCACAAAAATAAGTCCAATCAAAACAGGGATGTTCATAAAACCTTCTCCACAAAGCCCTTGCAATACTCTCAAATACCTTCAATGTCTTTGGGTTCCTTAAGGTTCCCTTTCCCAAGTGTCAACACATTCAAGTTCCAAACACCACAAAAGAAATATAGCACAGGTCCTTTTGAAACTCCTCAGGGCTCCCTTCCCCGAGCTTTAATCCTTTCAATGCTACAAAACAATACATCTCCAACTTGGTTAGGCCTGTCAGGGTTCTCTTCCCCAAGCTCAGGCCCCTTTCAGTTGCCACCACAAATTCAGTTTAGTCATGAGGCATTTTGCTTTCTTCCTTAGGCCTCTCAGGGATCCCTTCCCCAAGCTTAGGCCCCTTTTTGGTTTCAATTACAAGTTCAACTTGTTAGGATGTACCTTTCCTTTTTGAACACAGTTCTTTCATACACTCTTCACTTGTGGGACACAATCACAGACTTTTCTGAAACCGCCTGGTTCTTTACTCCTCCTAGGCGTGACCACTCCAATCTGTGACCCCACTCTTTATTCCTTGCTCTTCCTTCTTCAGCCTTTCACCTTAAGGTGCTTACTGCACCCCTTCTTGTTCTCCTTTCTGTCTTTTGCGTTTGTTCTTGTGCACACTTGCACCTTCCTTACTTTCTTATACACACGTGTACCCTCCTTGCTTTCTCATGCACACTTGCACTGCCTCTCGCTTGCTTTCACCTTTTCAGTGCCCCTGTCACTTTCCTTTTCCTTCCCGTGCCTCTTGCACACTTCTCTTGTCCTTTCGGTGCTCACTTCCACCCTCCTTTCCGAAGTGGGTTACTTGCACCTTTTTCCCACACCTTTCTGCCCTCCCGGGGCTCATTTGCACCTTACCTTTTCTTTCAGCTCTCTCAGCGCTTCTTTATACACTTTCTGCTTTTCACTTCAATGCCTTTCACACTCTTTTCCAATCACTTTCAGCTTCAAAACCTTTTTACCTTCTGTCGCTTGCTTTTCTGCTTCGTGCCGCTTTATATTCGGTGCCTTTCTCCTGCTCCTCTACAGTCACACACACGCTCCCGAGTTTCTTTCATGCTGCTTTCACGAAACTCACCGGGAAGCATCATGTTGATTGGCCGTCCCTTCAGGATACACAGGGTTGACGTCAGGGCCTCACCAACTGCCCATCAGACAGCCTTAGGGCCGGCACAAGTCCAAAAGGAACAAGCATTTGCATGGTCGCCGCCTAGCAGGATGCAGGCAGCCTCACTCTGGCTCTTTGGAGACATGGCTCGCTCGCCACGCTGCAGCCCCTCACAGACACCAGGCCAGCGTATCGGCATGCCGTTCTCCTCCAGCACTCAGCTCCTGTTAGTCTCTGTTCCTTGGCTCCTCTGGTCCAGACCGCACCCCCAGCTCGCTCACTCTCTTGTGAAAAAGCACACCTTTTATAGTTGAACAAACAGTCAAGTGGAGTCAGGTATGAATGGTCATTATTAAATGCCGTACCCTGCCTGACTCTATTAGTGGGAAAACTTGAGTTCTTTCTATAGTAAGTTTCCCTTAATTTCCCCATTTGCTTCTATGGGTAATCTTTACTGCTCTCGTTTGCCTCTTTTTCATCCCAGTATTGGTTGAAAATGCGATGGGGGTGATGGAAGGGTTTCGGAGGATACATCTATTTCCTGCTACTCTATCAGGAAATTGACAATGGACTTTGGGAAATCCTCTAGCCTGGCTTTCCTTCACGGACATGGTTGCCCCCTTCTATATTCTTGATGGTTGATTATAACAACATGAGTCTTAATGGTATTCCCTCTGATCAAGATTGGTAGAGGATGAATGGATATTAATATCAGACTTCTGTCTTTGTTTTAGTTGTTTTTTCTTCCTTCCCCACCTTGGGCAAGTGACTCTTTATTTCCTCCCTCTTTGGTTGTGGATGATGTGATTGGAATTAGGGAAAATGAAACCTGGATTAGCGTGATGAGAATCTATGTATCACATGAAGGCGTCCGGGTCTTACTCCTCCTCTTCCATCACCCTGTCAGAACCCGCGTCTCGCCTAGGGTAATCCCACAAAGGCAACCCTGGATTCGCCTAACCAGGTAATCCTCCCCTGCCCATCCACCCCCAGGGTTCGGATCCAAGAGTGATGGCCCTACCTGGCCACCTGAATAGAGGACTCTCAGGGTCTTAATTGGAGAATAACCCTAGCTATCTCCCACTATGTAGACTAAGGGTATTCCTCCACCTCTTTTGTTTGCGCATTTGATCTTGTGTCCTGTTGGATTGCTTTCATGGATTGCTGGTGATTGCTCATCAGAGATCAAGATTTACGTGAAAAGAAATAGATCAATTTGGTCCTCAGACAATAGGTCAAATATATTGGACAGTGTTTGGGGATGGATCATGTGTTCATCAGGTGGCATCTACTGCACACCATCTTAGGATGGTTATCGTGATGGTAGGCTTGTTGATGTTTTCATTTGCTTCCTGGAGACTTGGTTGAGGCTTTCAGAGTTGAAAAGACTGAGTAGCTTCTTCCTGGGGCCATGATCCTCACCCAGGTGGTTCTGTGTGTTGGTTGGGTTCGTTGTGGATTGTCATGTTATGAATGGTGTTTTGAGCGCTACTTCCTGCAATTGTAGTTTTATAGATGGTTGGTAGCTAAATGGATTGCATTGTAGAGGGCTTACAGCTTTGTCTTTTATCTCCTTTAGTAATTTCTGTCTCGTCACGGGTGGGCTTCCCCTGTACAATGCCTCTGAGAAGGTGCTTCATGAGGAGTCTGGATATGAAAGTCATTAAGGGTATATTGCTGAACTGTTGCCTTTGCTTGTTTCTCTGTGCATAGGATTCATAATGGGGGAAAAAACGTATGTCCCAGAATGCAAAGAAACAACCAGCGTGTTTTGGGAATGTGTGCATGGAAGTGCCTGCAAATTTCGCAACTACATTTTGTCCCCATTTGAGTGACACCAAAATAATGTGAATTCTTTTTCTCAAGAGTAAAGTTACTATAGAGAAGTTATACTCGAACCCATGCATTGCCAGGTGTTTAGTGACTCTGTAAGTCTTTGATGCCAGATCATCATCAGATTCAGAAGTACCTCTCACACATGTGAATAGTGTCACCTGCCTCCAGCTCAGTCTCACTCTCACAACAACTCCACCTCTCCAATAGTCTTCAATGAGGTCAACCACCCAGCATAAATGTCCACACCCAGCAAGAAGTATGTGCATTGCCACAAGCAACAGATTTCACCCAACATGAAGACAAAACATTTTAAGAGGTGTGGAATGAAGGTTCTTTCAGTCTCGCAAGTAGGCTGCTCAGGTTAAATAAAATGTTCTGTTGTGTTGGGGCTCAGCCTGCTGATACCGTGGAGCATTTAGACTTTGGCATATGTGCAAAAGGGAATGATGGCACCTAGCCAGGATGGCTCCTGGAAAAATTAGGCATGCACTTTTTTTAACTGTAAAGATTTCCATTTGATGGGTATTTAAGATGCATGAATTTCAGGTTTCATTAGTAGCAACTTACCTCTTGCATGGAGCAGCATAGGTTGTTGCATTCCTGCCTACCCCCAGCCTACATTTCCACCTTCATTCCTATCTCCTGCCAAAACCTGCATTAAGCACCCATCATTCTTACTATCAATCACTGTCTGCCGTAAGGGCCCTTTCCTAGCTCCAGTCTGCTGCCTGCTTCAACCTCCATTCCTAGATCTACTCCTTAACCCGCTGCAGTGCATTAAGAGGGACAAGAAATAGAGGAGAGGCCTTTAAAAGTCACAAATCAATATTTTGGGGCAGAGCATATGCAGCGTCTGGCAGGGCCTCAGAATCCCAAGTAGCTGAGAAACCTTTATAAGAGGCGGGGGCATGTAAATAAAGGAGGGGCCTAACTAATACCATCAAGTTTTTGTACCTGGCATTAAAAGGTGTGTTAAATATAATACTATATAATAACAGGCCAGATGTATGTTTGTCTGAAGCCGTCCTGCCCAGTTCACCTGTCATCTCCACTAGAGGGAGCTGCTGCCTTAGGCATACAACAATACAACTTCAAGTTCATCTTACAGGCAAACAAAATGTGTATTTCAAAAATGATAACATACAATTAGCTGCAGAAAAGGCCCAAGACATGGATGCCACTGTAACAGCATACTTCAAGTTGCATAAACTTAGAGAATATATACATTTATAAATTAAGACATATAAACAGAAATTCATTTGATGAAGCACAATTTCTCTAACAAAAGAAATTACTTTTCCTTTTTCAATGTACTTATGTATTGTGTAATTATTCATTGTAATATTTCTTGGTATGTATAATTATATCAATAATATTTGTCATGCACGTAAACTTTATTTGACTTCAATTTACTTTATTTTAGGATCTCATGTCTACTTCGAATCATGCTGCACGTGAATTGTATTACTCTGACATCCCTCAACATTATATATTTGAGTCCAAAATCTTTAAGTGAAATCCAAGACAATGAGGAGCAGATAAAATTGGCCATATCTACTATGTTGAACTTTCAACGATTCTGTGAGATTTTGTTTGAGTTGACTACTCCTCCACGTAAAAGGACCAAGATCCTTTACAAATGTTTTTTTTCTATTAACATAAATGACATCAAAATACACCACATGATATATTTACACTCTGAAAATGTCTTCCTTTACGCACATTAGCCCATGTACACGGGTCTTTCTACTAGTAGTGTAATAAATCATTAGCCAAACATTGACTAAATTAATAATACTAAAATATAAAAATGTAATCATTCAAAATATGTCAACGAGGGTTCCAATCCCTCAGTTATTTTGAAAGAAATTCAAGGTCGATGTGTAATATAAATCCCATTAACATAACATTGTTGTCTAGTAATTAATTTAATTCAGTAATTTGTATGGTAAAACAACAATAGAATAATCTGTTTTAAAAAGCAAACAATGTGCTCTCTTTATTATATTTTGCGTTCAGAGTGTTACAAAAATATAAACTGACTTCAAATGGATCAAACTAATAATGATTATAAGCAAGGTGTGATAGTGACATTCACTGAGCAAAAGCAGGATTGTCATTCAACATATTTTCATTGACTTGGAGCATGCAGCCTTAGGGGACATATTGTCAGGGAAGTTAGCCCTCTACATGGGCCCCTGGTTTGAGAACACTTTGTGGACATTGAAAGGGCTGCGCCCTGGCAAACCCCATCCCACTTAAAGCCCTGACCTTCCGGTTCATCATCACAAGATATTAATAGCTCCCTTAAATCAATGTTTGAAGCTTGTATTAGGCACAGGGGTTCTAGCATTCTATTGCATGATTGATGACTTTCACTACTGCAGTGCATAAATCAGTGGAGAAAGTGTCAAATAAAAACTAGTTTGGTGAAATGAAGGGTAACATGACAGGGGGGCTCGGGCAGGGAAGTTTTACTGGAGCAGAAGGTGAGCAGCTGTTTGCCCACGTGACAGGCAGTAACTCACTCCAGTAATGGACAACTCTCCGATGTCCAGGATTGCAGTGAATGGAATGTTGTCGGAATCTCTGGTAATGGGAAGGTGGACAAGGGAAGGATACCGCCTTTCTCCACTGATGTTTGGCCTGGCTATAAAGCCTCTGGCAGCCTTGCTGAGGGGACAACAGATACAAAGAGGTATTCAGCTGTATTCTATAAAATGATCATTTCACTTTATGTAGATGATGTAATGCTGTTTTATAAAAATAACCATGTGTGAATCTGATCCCAGTAAAATAACAGGTGAACTTGTTGGAAGAACACTCTGGTCTGCGGATCAAACATGAAAAATCTGTGATTTTTCCTCTGACCGGGATCACGTTGGTTTTTCAAAGATGACTTTTGGTTCAGGTGGGAAGTGGAAAATACAAAATAGAATGCTGAATGCTGAACTTGTTATATCAAGTCTCATGTGCTCCACACCACAATTTATATTTTGTGATGATTTCACTTTTTTAAGTAAACATATAAGTGATCCCTTTTAGGTTAGATAGATATCACATTTATTTCACTCAACAACATTCCTTGTATTACATGTGTCGTGCCAACATGTGTTTCACCCATGCAGGAATCCTATTTAAAACACTATGGCAGAGCGGTCGATACACTTAAAGGTCAAGTACAGAGCTGGCAAGGCCTCCCTCTCTCATTGCTGGGATGGATTGCTTTGATCAAAATGGTAATCCTACCAAGATTCCTATATCTCTTTTTGAATATTACCCTCTGTCTCTCATTGCAGTTCTACGCACTCCTTAGGGGGATCATACTGGGACTTCTTTGGGTGGGCAAGCAGGCAAGAATTAAGTGGGATAAAATGTCACAATCTCCTGCCAGCGGAGGCCTCACACTCCCGGATTTTTTAGCTTTCTGGTACCCTGCAAGTAAATCGAGACCATATGCACAGATAGAAATGGAGGTGGCTGCACAAGCGTTACTACGTACAAAGATAATGAGTGGGGCTACATACAAGGTCAAGCAGATAAATACAGTCACATGGAAATGTGGTGCCTGGAAAAGGATAGCGCCAAAAGGAGGAGTAGATATCCTATACTCCCCCCTTCTTCCAACTATATTTGTGGCCGGGATGGAAATAACTCATGAACAAGTATATATCAGTCTCGTAACTAAACTAGGCTTAGATACATTTGTGGAATACTTTCCAGAGAGAACCTTTCTAACCCTAGAAGCCTTTAAAGGAAGGGGAGGTAACACCCCACTAGATATATTCATGCATTTCCAGATCAGGAATTAATTCAAAGCACGATTTCTGTATTTTCCTGCACAACCAACCACATTCTCACTGCTACAGGATGTTATTAAGGCCCAAGGTGTTGTCAGGGTTGATGCACAATGTTCTTAATAACTACTTTAAAAATATACACCAACTTGATATACTTGCAATCCTTCAGAAAAGAGCTATGTCTGAAGTAAAAAGAATATTGTATTTGTTATCACTAGATTTGAAGATGTCAAAATATTCATGAACAGGATGTGTTAGAAAAACACTTCCCATTCACAGATGCAAGACCATAGAAGCATGGTATAGTAGAAAGGAAGTAGAAAATCAAAATGAACATTACTGACCCACACATTATTCTATTTCTTTGACAGATGGATTAGCAAAATGTTACATTCAATTCTTGAAGGACCTTTCTCTCAGCAAAGATCACAGGTGAGTCAGACAGGTTGCATCACTACATAGGGGAAAAAAAACCTTTGGTAAATAAGTATTTTGTTTAATCTTAGCTCTGTGGAAAGACCCTTTCTTTTGGGCAAGAGGTTGAACCATCATTAGAGATTAGCATAATTGTTAGTAACTAATGTGGTTGTTTTCTCTACTGAAATGGGATGTAGGAATTTAGGTTTCTGGAATGACCCACATCAGTTGGCTGTGTTTATGTTTTCTACAGTATCACCTTTGCCACTCCCTGCCTGAAGCAACCAAGGGCTCCTTGTTCCAATAATGGCAACTGCACCCCGACCATTCTACAGGGTAATGATAGGCTTGAGCTCAGTGTTATCCCCTGGCATTGCTTGACAGGTTTTAAAGTTCAATTAATAGTTAGCCTAGTACAATGTCTAATTAACCATTTAAGGTTTCTCTTTTCACTTGTTGCCTGCAATCTGCAGTACAGGCCCCATCCTTTTGATTTGACACAACATTTGTAAAACATTTTTAGCAAGAATACTTTGCAGGTGATCTTTGCAACATGCACAGACATTGGTGCTATAGAAAGAAAGATATGATATATTACCTTGTGCTAATCAAATGCTTAGATCTCTTATGAGAGGTAATAAAGTGTTTGGTGGATAAGAAAACAATGAGATCTGCGACCTTGTAGGATCAAATGGGGTGTTCCAAAATAGTGCAAAGGCTGAAAAGGCTTGTATACAAAGCAATGGTCTCCAGCTGTACCCATATTCACAGAGACAAAGCTGCATTATTGTGCTCATAAGACACTGCTTACGATGGCACCTCTCTCGGCATCATAGGATTCACACTTAGTTACTTGTCTCTGAACCATAATAGTAAACCCTGGTATAGTTGCCAGATATACGGTGAACTGGGATACATCCAGAAAGATTCCTTTGAAGAGATTGGCATTAAAGGTGAATGCATAGGTGAGAAAAATGGCTAACATGCTATGGATTATTGGGCCAAAAAAGACATCTTCAGAGACATATTGGGATAAAAATGTAAAAGGTAATGTTAAATACTTACATTGTTAAAAATGGTACAAACAGGTCTACGAATGCAAACATGCTTTTCTATAAAATATAGTTGGTTTGTGGGTTTGAGAAAGAAAGAAAAATAATTTTAGTACAGTATATGTTCAACCAAGTAGTAGGTATTTAACACAACTTTAGATTTTGATATGGCAGAAAAAAGTATTACGAACACATATATACACACACACACGAGAATACTAAAGTGAACAGAGAAAGGCTTTTTGATGTTACCTGCATGCTAAAGTGTCTCTCATTTCCTTGGTGACACGTGATTGTGTAAATACGTAGAGAGTATGTTGTGCTCTGACGTCCGCTAAGGTCATGAGCAGGGGCCGTAGCATTATACTTCACATGGTTGGGCGTGTGCTCCAGTTTACTGACGCCTGGGCATTTGACTTTAGCTAAACTGCGTGTGAGATTACGTTATCACAAGATGGCGGAGGGGTATAGGAGTGGATCACAGCCATTTCTGCTTCGAATATATCTCTATGTGGTGCAGAGTGTGTCAAGACGATTGGTCGAATTAAACACGTGGGTGAATCTTTCTTTTAATTGGATCTTACAATGGGCACAATTCCAGATATTAGCTGTAAAGATTAATTTCAGATCTAAGTGAGGAGGGCCTATCGCAATAGAAATGGACCTAATAATTTCACAGTTGAATTAAGATATATTAAGATTGACAAACTGAGACATTTGACAGGAAAAATATCAACACTGCACAGATTTCCATGGCACCCAGATGGTTAGATGACAGATATGTCTTTAAAAATAATAAAAGTATCCTCATCGAAAAAGGAGGGGTTGGTTCCTGAGAAGCACTTTCTAAGAGAAATGTGTGGTTTTAGCATTATACTCAAGAGC
This sequence comes from Ambystoma mexicanum, assembly GCF_040938575.1. Taxonomy (NCBI): domain Eukaryota; kingdom Metazoa; phylum Chordata; class Amphibia; order Caudata; family Ambystomatidae; genus Ambystoma; species Ambystoma mexicanum. The sequence continues at coordinate 248,763,356 of NC_090926.1, read as the reverse complement.
TATTTGACAACAAAATCTCAAATACTGTACCAAATAAAACAGGAGAAGAAAGGGGAGTGAGTGGAGGCTTTAATGTGATCCCATTTGCGGTAGCTGAATTGAAAAGGATTGATATGATATGGCATTTGTATACACAAGTGTTTCAAGTGTCTTTTTTAAGAACATAACATGATGATGTTCTATTGACCGGATTATGCTTGTGTCAGCAATGATGTTTGGGTTTCTGTTGAGACAACTCAAAATGCACACAGACTGTTGAAGTTGTCAGTAGTAAAGACACATTTTTTGTCCTGACATGACAGCCAGGCTCATATATGAATAGAAAGAAATGCAATATGTATCTGTATGAGAAGAGAAATGGAAACCAAGACGCTGAAAGCATGGAAGAATGGGAGGGCAACCGGACGAAGTAGCAAGGGCTGCTGGGCCTGTAACCCACCAGCTGTGCACGTCCCGCCAAATAAGCATGGAAGAATGGGAGGTCATCCAGAGGAGACGGAGAGGGCCGCTAGGCCTGTAACCCGCCAGCTGTGCACGTCCTGCCAAATAAGCATTGAAGACTGGGAGGGCATCCGGAACGAGGCGGAGAGGGCTGCTAGGCCTGTAACCCGCCAGCTGTGCACGTCCCGCCAAATAAGCATGGAAGAATGGGAGGGCAACCGGACGAAGCAGCAAGGGCTGCTAGGCCTGTAACCCACCAGCTGTGCACGTCCCGCCAAATAAGCATGGAAGAATGGGAGGGCATCCGGAGGAGACAGAGGGCCGCTAGGCCTGTAACCCGCCATCTGTGCATGTCCCTCCAAATAAGCATGGAAGAATGGGAGGGCAACCGGATGAAGCGGCGAGGGCTGCTAGGCCTGTAACCCGCCAGCTGTGCACGTCCCGCCAAATAAGCATGGAAGAATGGGAGGGCATCCAGACGAGGCGGAGAGGGCTGCTAAGCCTGTAACCCACCAGCTGTGCACGTCCTGCCAAATAAGCATGGAAGAATGGGAGGACAACCGGACGAGGAAGAGAGGGCTGCTATGCCTGTAACCCACCAGCTGTGCACATCCCACCAAATAAGCATGGAAGAATGAGAGGGCAACCGAACAAAGCAACGAGGGCTGCTAGGCCTGTAACCCGCCAGCTGTGCACATCCTGCCAAATAAGCATGGAAGAATGGGCAGGCAAACGGATGAAGCAGAGAGGGCTCCTAGGCCTGTAAACCCCACCTGTGCATGTCCTGCCAAATAAGCATGGATGAATGGGAGGACAACCGGACAAGGAAGAGAGGGCTGCTATGCCTCATTAAAACTCATTAACGCCTCATTCGCAACATAGTCCATACCCAGTAACCTAAAAGAATCTTGGGTACTCCCATTGCTTAAAAAACAGACGCTAGACCCAGCCATACCCACGAACTACCGCCCAATCACCACTGGGCCATTCCTCTTAAAAATTATAGATAAAGTAGCGTACTCTCAAATACAGAAACACCTTGAAACCAACAATTTACTAGGAGTACGGCAGTCTGGCTTCCGTCCCCAGCACGGGACCGAAACTGCCCTCTTAGACCTAAAGGCGCAAATTGATGAGCTAAGGGATCAAGGCAAACCAGCCTTACTCCTCCTCCTGGACCTATCAGCTGCATTCGACCTTGTTGACCACAAGGTCCTTTGTAGGCACTTGGATATGGCTGCGCACTTCTCAGAAGAAGTCACAAATTGGATCCAATCCTTCCTCAATAATAGGACTATGAGAGTCTTCTCCACCACTGCGGCAGCAGACTCCATCCCCATCACATGTGGTGTGCCCCACTGATCTTGTGTCTCTCCCACACTCTACAACATCGTCACTAAGCCCCTTTTCGATGATCTGGACCATCTTGGTATCACCTACACTAATTACGCAGATGATACTCAGATTCTCCTACCTCTTACCGGTGATTACGACAAGGATTTGGCCTTGGTGAACAGAGTGCATCTCCTCATCCAGGCATGGATGGCCACTCACGGACTATGCCTGAATGATGACAAAACTGAAATCATCATCCTAGGCACACCCTCTACCCACAAAAAACTGGCCCTAACTACTCCTCCTTTATTATTGACACAACCGCCCACGAGGTTAAAACTCTGGGTTTCTACCTGGACTCCACCCTCTCTTTCAATAAGCAGGTCAACGCGATGGCTTCTGCAACTGCCTACACCTGTGAATTGATAAGAGCAGGCAAACCCTTCCTATCGAACAACAGCTGCATCACACCTGCGAGAGCGCTCGTTTTATCAAAGCTGGACTACTGCAATTCACTCTATATCGGGGCTAATAAGGAAGTTGTCAAAAGAATTCAAATCTTGCAGAACAATGCGCTTAGAGCAGCGCTAGGTTTTCCCAGGAGAGCCCACATCACCGAATTTAGACGAGCCAATAACTGGCTTTCTACTCAGGAGAAAATCCAACTAAAAGTTGCCTCGCTGGTCCACAAATGCCTTAATAACGCCGCACCACATTACCTCTCTACGAGATTCACGAGAATAAAACCTACAAAACTCACCAGATCTGCCAACTCCAACAACATATCCATACCTAGAGTTAAATTGACTAGAGTCGGTGGCTGTAGCTTTCAGGCGAAAGCAGCTCAACTTTGGAACTCCCTACCATCCACTTTGAAGACTGACCAACCCTGCCTCACCTTCCGACATAACCTCATAACGTGGATCAAAAATGCAGACAAACAATAGTTCACCCATTGCCTGGACTTATTTAATCCCCAGTAGTTTCTGATCAGGACTGTAAATACATGCATCCTCATTTTCGCCTATTGTATATTTTTGTACATTTCTGTTGTATATTATTATATATTTCTTGTTTTTGTTTCTCTATTTTGCCATGTGCTCCTGTAACTAAGCTTTAAGTTGTCTTATAAAATGCACCCGGTTACCCCTGGGTCTGGTGCGCAATATAAGTAATAAAAACAAACAAACAAGCACGGAAGATTGGGAGGGCAACCCGACGAGGAAGAGAGGGCTGCTAGGCCTGTAACCCACCAGCTGTGCACATCTCACCAAATAAGCATGAAAGCATGGGAGGGCAACCGGATGAAGCAGCAGGGACTGCTAAGCCTGTAACCTGCTAGCTGTGCACATCCTGCCAAATAAGCATGGAAGAATGGGAGGTCGACAGGGCCAAGAAGAGAGGGCTTCCATGCAGTGGCATGTCCAGACTCTTTTGACTGGGGTATGCCAAGTGAGGCACTGACTTGTGTAGGGGTGGCATGAAGTACGAGTACGCACGCGCACATACACACACACCTCAATAGCATTCATTTACTATTTGTCTCCACTACCCATATCTACTTTAATTACTAACATTACTGTCTTAATTCCTGTGTGTGAAGTTATATTACTAATATTACAGTGTCTTACATTCCATAGTTTAGGATAATTGGGTGGCACCTGGGATGAGCAATTAGATTCCAGGGATAGCACGTGCCACCCAGGTCACTCCTTCAACATCCTATGCCGCCATACCTGTAACCCGCAAACTGTGCACATTCTGCCGAATAAGTATGGAAGAATGAGAGAGCAACAGGACTAAGCAAAGTGTGCTGCTATACCTGTAACCTGCAAGCTGAGTGTCCTGCCGAATATACATAGAAGAATGCAAGGCGCAACAGGATTAAGCAGCGACTGCTACTATTCCAGTAACCTGCAAACTTTGCTCGTAATGCTGAATAGGCACAGAAGAATGGGAGGGCATCAGGACTAAGCAGAACGCGCTGCTATACCTGCAACCCGGAAGCTGTAGGCTTCCTGCGGAATACTGGACTAGGCTATATAGAGAAGGGTTGTGTGCACTGATCTATGAAAGCGAACATGAAAGGAGATGGGGCTCATTCCGTATTTAGCGATAATTCGGTGGTAAATCCGCTGAATTACTGACAAAATCGAATACCGCCACTTGGTCCCATGGTGGTAGGGCGATGTTAGCTCCCATGTATGGACTACCTTGAGAACTATTGGTGGAATTACCAATGGCAGAATTACTGAGAAGTAATTCCCCAAAAATCGGCAGAATTGCCACTCAGTAATTCCGGCATTGGTAATTCTGCACCAATTTGTAATTTGGCTGTGCTGGAAAAATTGAGCTAATTCCGTAACCACCAAAAAAAGTGGCGGTAAGAGATTTACTGCCAATCTGTCCTGTGTCACCAAGCTTGGAATTAGCTACCATGTTCTAAAAAATATAAAATAAATCCTGCGCAGAGCACGGGGGAAAGCAATGGTGGTCGCCCATCTTGGGCCTCGTCTCCATGCCGTGTGCAACCCCTACTGCCCCTCACAGGGCTAGCCCTCCTTTAACTTTCGCTTTTTAATGAAAGGAGGGCAGGAGCCATACTTTTAGATGGAGAGTCCACTGCATTCTGCTTCCCTGCATAGAGAGAAGATTCAGAAGAGGACGCTGTGCAAAGATAAGTTTAATTTTTAAATAAAAAATGTTTGCATGTTTGAATGTAATGGTGCGTGTGTGTGTGTGTGTGTTTGTGTCTGTATGTGTGTGTGTAGGTTGTGTGTAGGGTTCAATTGGAATTCTTCTATATGTTTGCTTTGCAGGGGGTGGAGGCTGTCATTAAACTTAATTAAAGTGGATTACCAGCATATAAAGTGTTCACATATCAAAGTGTTTTAATTTGGGAATGCAGGCAAATATTGTGGGCACATTATCAAACAAGTGATTTACAGTGGCAAAGTTGGCATATTTTATGGGTGCTTTTATTGCTACGATTGCCCCTATCAACTTATTTTGAGTACTGTAAAACTCAGAAGCATAGAGAAATTTCAAAACACAAGCAGTGCTCTGAGATCTGCAGTAATGTAAGCCAGCACCTGCACCAAAGTGGCTGCTCTTCTGACCACGTGGACTCCTGTATATCCCGCTGAACGTTGCTAAGAGATGTATCAAGTTCTGGGTTGATAGTCAAATTTAGCAATGGAGGATCTGACCTTAAACATGATACAGACATTGGTTTCACAGATTGATCAGGTAGATTCTCAGAGGACCAAGCACCTGAGTCAAAAGGCAGTATGGACATATGTCAAAGTGACGTAGAAGGAGAAGCAAAATTCTGATTTTTGTTTACAGGCTATGGATTACATTCCTGGTCTGGGACAATGATAGGGCCTCTTGATGAAATAACCTGTTATGGAACTCTGGTTGGATAAGATGGGCTGATGAACAGAAAGGGGGATCCAGGGGTCCGAACAAACACCCACCCCTCCTCACTTGTTTCCCCCTGTGTGAGGGCCCTGTCTTTCGCTCATGAATACCCAGAACAGAGACAGCCAAGTTACGCGTGTTTGCCTAAGTATAGTTAGTAAAATCTGTTCCGAGATATATCTAAATAAAAGATGTTTTAAAGTGCTCAGGTGAAAGGGGGAAGAAAGAGAGAGCAGCTGCTGACGTGGTCAATAGCGGGAGGGTGTAGGGGCTTGTGGAGCCTAGCTTCGATAGCCTGAATATCAAAGGAGATTCTTCAGTGCTGTGCAGGATTTCAAGTAGAGTGGAGACATATAGCAGAGGGAAGAGCCTTCAAATGGATAGCTCTGCCCCAAAGATCATGCACTTTGTTTAGCAAATGGCTGACATAGTGTCAGCCGAAGGACCCTTATAGGAAGACGCTATGGACGTACAGTTTTTTCATCTGTTGAACACACTACAACCTTAACAAAGATGGTGCTGTAAGCAGCATTCATCAAGACATGTCCCACAGGGCGGGACGGGAGGGTTGTAATGGGTAGTGGAGTGCTGTTATTTTTGCTGCATAATATACAGCAACGCAGCATTGATTTTTGGTCAATGCACTCAAAATAAAAACATATCTGAGATAAATGAACCAATCAATTATTTATCTAAATCAGAACCAGTGAGCAATCAAAAATATTCTTTTTATTTGTATCCTTGTGATGAATCATGGGATCACGTCACTTCTCCCCATGGGGAGCCCTTCCATGTGAGGCTAGGCATGTGCGGCCGCTACCCGATGATCCCCCTAAGGGTGGTAAAAGGTAGGAGGAGCTCACAGGGCGAGACTCCCCTCATGGGAATGGTGACTCCTGTTCTATGGTGGAACTCCCTAACCCTCTTTCTTACCTTTGAGTCTACGACATCCTTAAGATCTGGAAGAAGAGCTGCTGATAGTACCACTGTAGGTTATAGTGGCACTTCTCCCTTTTAAAACCTAATTCATTGTCTTATGGAAATGCTATCAAGAAGAAGTATACAGCAGTCACACAAACTACTCCTTCATTTGATATCAAAAGTACTGGGAAGAGGTGACACGCAGGAGGCCTATCAGTACATTATGGATACAGACAAGGCACATTAATACTAAGCAGGGAGGACTCAGCTACCAGACATAAAGACAGACAAAGGACTGGCCAAAAGGCAATCGAGGGAACAAGGGAAACCAGAGAGAAGCCAGTGTGAAGACGCACCTGCCCAGGAAGTTCAAACCAGGCAACAAAAAATGCGAGACAGAGAAGCAAGTCCTTGGTTGAGAGGACGTGGCAGGAAGGTTGGAGGAAGCCTCTGGAACTAGATCGAGGCCCAACCAAAGCAGAAGAGAGGATCCAGCTAACGGTGGCCTGACCTCAGCAAGGTGGACTGGTTGGTCCCTTAACAAGATCGATACTGGTGAACCGTAGGCCCTGCATAACTGAAACAGGGCCAAGAAAAGCGAGGAAAGACTGGCGGCGAATGGCCAAAGCAGAAGAGAGGCCCCAACATCTCTGGAAGAACCAGCAATGTGGTCCCAGGAAGAAAGAGGTAACAGTATCCACAGTAGACCCATTAGGGACTTGGGGAAGAACAATGAATGCATCGGGAGGGATCTCCCTCATCTCACTAATTGTTGTAAAACTGATCAAAGCATCAAGAGGGGTCTCCCTCGTCTCAATAATTATTGCAAAAATTATCAAAGCATCAGGAGTGATGTTCCTCGTCTCAGTAATTGTTGCAAAGCTGACCAATGCCTCAGGAGTGATCTCCCTCATCTCAGTAATTGTTGCAAAGCCTACCAAAGACTCAGGAGTGATCATCCTCATCCCAGTAATACTGGCAAAGATAACCAAAGGCTTCAGAGTAGTCTCCCTCATCGCAATATTAATTGTAACAGTAAGCGAAGTAAAGTAAACCTTGGGAATAATCTCTCATCTCAGAGGTTTTTACAGAGTGGACCCAAAAGTGATTGAACCACGGAAAGTAGATTGAGGGACATTTAAATTACCTTTGGAAGATACATGGAGAGAAGTGCAAAGCTTAATAAGAATCGTTAAGAAACATTGTCCCCAAAAGCCAAGTGATGAAACATTGCCATCAAGGGTCAAATGATCCAGGAGAAGGGAGCCATTATTCTTGGCTCCCAAAACAGTTTTGTTGATTCAGATACTAGGGCAAAGGTTGTCAAAGATATCGTCAAAGACACTTTGCTATTGGACCAAGAGGAGGGAGTCATACTCATGGTATTTTGTATCTTTGTGGAACAGGTCTCGTAGTCAAGACTTTTAAACACAATCCCCAAGGTTAGCCAGGAGAAGGGAGTCATTCTCCTGATGTTCTTTATGTTGTTTGTGTATGTAGTGGTAGTGCTAGAGTTAGGTAGTTTTGGACAAAGGACAGGACTTTTCATTTGGATTACCAGCCTAACGAACGAGCACCCGAGTTTTCCTTAGGTAGGGAATATCCCTTAGAATTTAGAGAGTTAGGCCCTTTTTTCTTATTGTTTAATAAAGAAGCATCCATGTCACAATATCCCTTTGTCCGACTCCTTCCTCCAGCACGCTACACCCATATAAATGCTTTTTGCAAATGTGTCAAAATCCATGTGAAAATACATGCTTAAAGTACCAAGAATCAGTAATGAAGGTGTATGTGTGTTACATCTGCTTTAACACCTTTAACAATCTGTGGGATTTTAATTTTGTTGTTAGGCAGAGTGAGGGACAATGAACTAACAAATTGTGTTTGTCATGCTTCACCTCAAAACGACACACATGGTTTAGTGCCAGTATGTATTTTCATGCTGGAGTAAAACCAATAGATTCCTATGTAATATGCCTGCTTATGCACCCAGTATCCCTTGTAAATGATCACCCCTCCCTCACGAATTGTTCAATGTTGGAGGAATCCACCATTTCCAAACACGCCGTGGAAAATTAAAGTGGAAAAGTGATTTCAGCAGTGTTTCACCTTTTACATTTCCGCTACGTGGCATGAACAGATTCAAATTGCATAGAGTGGACCTTTTGCATGAAAGTGCAACTAGAGCCGGTCCTCTCCATGCAATATCCACTTTGCGGAAAATGAACCCCTATGTCTTTCTCTTGTACTTTTTTCAGATTCCTGTCAACTAACCTCTAAAGTTGTTGCTGGCAGTAAGTAAGCCTGTGCTCAGAGTGGAAGTCCTATCTTTAGGAAAGGCATACATGTAGGCTCAGTTGATGGTATACTCACAAAGCAACAAGAGCATTAGCTGGCGGAATGCTTCAACATAGCGCTGCAGAAGTGAGTTTACTGGCACATAAATCTGCTTACTGAAATTGAAGGCAGCCAAAGGAGCATGTAGCAGCATTCATTTTAAAGTAAAAATAAAATGTATGTAATACTATGGTTGTCACATTTATTCATAATGTTTAATGTGTTTTGTTTGTTATTTTCACTGTTATGTTCTGCTATATGTGTATAGTATATATCTGTATATATAAAAGTGAAAATGTGTAGGTTTGTGGCTTCGCGTACGTTCCCTATACAATTTCACACCGGTTCACCAATCTGCACCAAATTTTGCACAGTCACCTGTTAGGACCCTCTGGGCATTACCGGCAAGATAACATCTGGAAACACCACCCCTTCTCCTGGATCTCAGCAAAAGTGCAAATTTCAGTGTGGTTTTGAGATTTCTGTATGTTCCCTATACAATTCCACACAGTTTCACCAATCTGCAACAAATTTTGCACAGTCACATGTTAGGACCCACCAGACATTACTGGCTACATGACATCTGATCACCCCACCTCTTTCCCTGGATTTCAGCGAAAGTGAACATTTGGTTGTGGGTTTGTAGGTTTGTAGCTTTGCGTATGTTCCCTATACAATTCCACACCTTTTCACTAATCTGCGCCAATTTTTGCAGTCACCTATTAGCACCCTCCGGACAATACTGGCTACATGACATCTGGACACCCCACCCCTTTCCCTGGATTTTAGCAATAGTGAACATTTGGTTGTGGGTGTGTGGCTTCGCGTATATTCCCTATACAATTCCACACCGTTTCACTAATCTGCACCACATTTTTCACAGTCACCTGTTAGGACCCTCCAGACATTACATAATATTTGTACACCCCACCCCTTTGCCCAGAATTCAGCAAAAAGTGAAAATGTGTGGGCGGGTTTGTGGCTTTGGGTATGTTCCCTATACAATTCCACGCTGTTTCACCAATCTGCGCTAAATTCTGCAAAGTCAGCTGTTAGGACCCTCCGGACATTATTGGTGACATGAAAGTTGGACACCCCACCCCTTTCCCCAGATTTCAGCAAAAGTCAAAATCTCTTTGTGGGTTTGTGGCTTGGCAAAGCATTGTTCCTTATACAATTCCACACCGTTTCACCAATGTGCACCAAATTTTGCACAGGTACCTGTAGGAGGGAATGAAAGCACGGGCGATGCCAGGTGCATCAACTAGTCTCTTATAAAGCAGTAAGGACCCTTAGGTATTAGAGAGCTGAGGAGAATTAAGAGGGAGCCATGGAGAAAAAAACAAGATACTAAGAGACCTACATTCATAGCTCAACATAAAAACGAATTAAGGTGTGGTTGTGCTATTTTTCCAGTTTGTCCAGCAACTGTGGCAGGTTTAAACTAGGAGTGGCTATTGAAGTCTGATTATGATCTGCAAGGTTTACGGAGCTTAAACCATCTAGCTAAATAGTTAGGCGATTTTCCATAGACACATCTAAGAGCCAAAGTGCCTAGCTTCGATTTTATCCTGGCCTGGATAGGAGCTAGTGGCATTGGTAGTGAATGGGGTAGCAGGTGGTCCAGAGAAGGATGAGGTGCTTTTGTAACTGGTCTTGGAGCATTATTCTGTTGATTCTGAAGTCTGTCAGCTTCCTTTTGGAACCCTTATAGAGAGCCTTACAATCGTTTAACTGGGCTCGTACAATCGCCCTCACAAATATGCCTGGATGGGAGTCTCCCAGATATGGGTGGACCTCTTGGAAAAGTCAGATATAGTAACTGGTGTGACCCCCCAAGGAGTTTACCTGTGCAGTCATGTCAAGGTTAAGACTCGAAGATAATGCCCAACATTGTAACCCACGCCAAGATCGGAGTGGCCGGACACTATGTTGTGAGAATAGGGATCTGGTTTAGACCTGTTTATGGCATTGCTGCAGGTCTTAATTATCGTCAACTGTACCTTATTAATTCTAAGGCTAAACCAGTTTCCTTGGCTACAGCATTTTATAGAAATAAAAAAAAAACACATTTACATTACTGTTGTTGATATCAAATCCCCAGTTTGTTTAAAAAATAACTGAGAGCAAACCGCATAGCAGTGATATCCCAGGCTTTGACTGAGCAAAGAGCCATAGAATAATATTGTGTAAATAATAAATAAAACAAGAGGAGAGAGCCGACCCATGCAGCACCCTGCACCTCACACTGCAACACAGTTGGTTCAACAATCAATCCTGATCTACGTACACAGTGATAATCATTTGGCGGAAAGGAGCATGTCAGAGAATCCTCAGTCACCCCGACCACAAAGCATAGTCTCTGTAGACGGTGCCAAACACTGCCGATACATTAAGTACAATATGAGGAGAGTAGTGGTGTTTATCCAAATTCCACAAAGCTCCTCATGCACATCTAGTGCGCCCCTGTTACTCCCATAGGCCAGCACCTGGACTGTGTGTCCCATAGGCAACCATGGGTCTCATGTTACTACTCTCGCCAAGGTTTTGATCAGAAATGGAGTGTGGGGATGGCTCTGGAACTACGGAGCAGGTGAGGACACAATGTAGTTTTTGTTTTGTAGAAGCGTACTCCAGGTTTGTTTTAGATTTGGGGGTACAAAGCTGTGAGCTAGAGAGTCATTTTCAAATGCTGTAATGGAAGGTAATATATCTTCACTGAGGTCCATTGCAATATGGGTGGGCTATGCAATACCTAGGCATCATGTTGGGTCTACATTAGCAATAACGAGTCTGAATCCTCGGTGGTAGCTCTCCAAAAACCAGAGAACATGTCTGGTTTACTAAGATAGTCAATTGGTTCCAAATGTGGATTCTGTGCTTTTTTTCTATTATGTTTTTATTGTAAATGCCTAGTCGAGTTTTGCGGGTTTTATCCTTAATGGAATTAAGTATCTCTATTCACAATGTGATGGTTACCAGCTGAGTAAACTTATGCTGTGTTTATTTTTCATTAAATTCAGTGTTTGGAATAGCTGTACACCATAACTGAGGATTAGCTTTTTTCAGAACTCGGTGAAAAAGAGCCAAACTTCACATTTTTCTTCAATGGGGGCGAGGGGGCTTTTTTGGCACCATCTGCATTCTTCCCCATCCACTTTTTCAATTTCACCCTATTTTCCTAAACTCTAATTGCTGTGAGAAACCTGAAAGTGTCTCACTTACTAGTCCCCGGGGATCTGTCATCCAGGTGGCCAGGACACAGCCATTGCTATTGGATCCAGTTCCGGGGGGTGGACGAGTGCGGGAGGATCACCTCCATGAGGGGTCTTCGTGGAGTGGAAGTGGGAGACCAAAGGGTGAGACACGGTGCCCCCTTCCTTATGACACCCTTTCCTCACCCTACCCCGTAGGATATCCAGAAACTGAAACCCCCCCTTTCTTGACACAAATACTTTCTCACATACCGATTAGTGTGAAAGATGACGGATTAACACCAGAGCCGTATACCTGACATGTCCCAACACAAGGGTCAGGCAATTGCAGAGAATTACACACACCTCACTTTCCTTCCCTTTCCCCATAGGGATAAAAGGCAGAGTACGAAAACACACTGGGAGCAAGCCCAAATGCATGAGGAAGCAGCTATTCCAGTATGGCAGTTGAAATGAAATAGAAAAGCGGCGAGACCTGAAAGGACGATGAGGAGGGAATTACCCTTGCCCTTTTCAACCCAGACCTGCAGAGCCTCCGAGAAGGGAAACGTAAGACCGGGAATCACAGCTTACGAATGGTGCAAAGTATGTCAGCAGTACATGGGACCCTCCCAAACTGATCACCAGGGCTGGGAGAAGTGGTTGCCATTGTGGTACCATCCTTGTCTCCAGAGGCAGAAGACGCCAACAAAGTTCGGCACAGCCGGTTAGTCGGAAAGGGCTGATAATAGATCGGACTGTGCTGGGCTCAAGGTTGTGAAGAGCAACATTGTGTGAAGAAAGAAGACTAAAGCACAAAGGTCTTTTGTAAGCAAAAAAGGTATCAGTTAGTGTGGTCCGGTGCCACGTGGGAGCTCAATCGAACGACTCTCACTGATGCCCTGCGTCTGAACAAGGAGAATGTGTTGAACTGAGAAATCAAAGTGCTCATACGGGGTCAAGCCACACCCTTTATACAGTCGAAAGTCTTCGGTTGTTGTTGAAACTACAAGTTTCAAGAGGCCCTAGGGGAGGCTGGCGTGAGGTGTCGAGGTGGTCATACTAAGGTCAAGCCAAACCCCTTGTACAATCGAAAGTCCTTGGCACATTGCAGAAGTCTGTCTTTGAGGAATATGAAAGAGTGAACCCGACTAAGGGAAGTGTGAAACTGGCGTTTCAGCCCGGATGAGGGGGACGCTGTGTAAACTGTGATATTTTGAAGTATGCACTTGCCAGAGACTAACAGAGTGACCCAGCGAGACGTGATCGCCCCTTGGAATTCTTTGTTTGAACTAGCAAGTGCTTTAGGAGGCCGGTGAAGGAAGGTCTGAGCCCGGATGAGAGGGGCCTAACTAAACTAGGTGGTTGTTTAAAAAGACATTGAGACTTTTGAATACTACAAATGAAGAGATTGTGATTGAAAGGCGTTAGTTAACCCGACTGAGGGTCATCACGTGAAAAGCTAAGGGAAGTGAATCCCACATTGTGAAAAAGATAAGTGAACTACATTGTGGTGACAAACGTTTACCCGACAGAGGGATGTCCACAGTGAGTGGTTGGTCTGAGCCGACAGATGGAGGCTCACATTGAGAGAAGGGTCAGAGCACCGCTCAGGGGGATACAAGGGGAAAGAGTAATCGCCCGACGTGAAGATAAATGGAAGGAACTTTTGTTTTTTCGTTTGTGAAACATCAGGTCTTCTGAAGCAAGAGACTTTGCATGAAAGAGACTTGGACACAGAAGGTCCTGATATTGAGAAAAGGAACTGTAACCTCGCGTGCTGGAGAAGCCCAGGAGTACGCTGTGCTCAAGAGTCCAGCCTTGTCCTGTGCTAAAAACACTATTTTGTAGCATAGCAGTAAGGATTGGCAATAGTTTTTTTTTTAGTATAGGCCCTGTTTATTTGACTAGACTCCACTAGGACTGTATTATCATTATTTGATGGTCATAGCTTGTTCCTATCTTAGATATAGGTTTAGATTAGGTGTTTATCTCACCCATTTTTACAGTTTAATAACCACCCTGGAACTGTGATTGCTTGTGTCCATCTTACTTTGATACCATACCTTCCCTTACATACATTGCCTTTCCCTTCCAACCATATACTTATGTGATTGGAATGGAAAGTCGTCAAGTTAGGTTTGAGAAAATTACTTTCTTTATGAAGGTTTCACACTTTTGACTGCAGTCTGTTCGAAATATGTTGTCAAGTCTTGTAAATGGATGAAAGGTTATCGACCCCCCTCTCCCGAACCACAGAAGCCGAATAGATCCACCCTCCCACCGTGGTTGGCGCGGGCGCCTGATAGTAATAACACAGGTAACCACGTGGCACACAATGGGGGGAAGACGGAGTTAGGGAAATGGGGTGGACAGACAAAGGTAGGGTGGGGAAGAAAAAACATACATATCTATACCTATAGCAGACTCAATTCCTACAGAAAAGCCTATAATCCTGGTCCTGACCTCCACACTTGATACTAGCTAATCATTCAGAACTCCTGCCTAAGCCCTTACATAGACATCCTAGTAACTGCATCCTCTACTTGCATACCCTTGAAGGAACATTGATTTCACATAACATAAAACATGAATTAGCAGGATACAAAGAAGAAGCATACATGGGCTCCAATGCCAGACATGTGATTAGCAACAAGCTGCATGGCACAAACAAGGGATTTCCCTGGCATGAAGAAACAAGACACATGGACCCGTGGCTAGCAACAGCAACAAAAGCAACAAACAGCAGGATTAGTATTCATCCATACTCAAATGTTAACAAACATAGCTCCGGAAACACTGCCCCAACACCATGAGAAAATGGGAAGGCACTTATCTTTATGTCCGGGTGACTCGTGAGCTGTGAGCTCACCCGGACTTCAGGGGATGATGCTGTGCTATTGCTTGAGCCCACTCTGTTCACTGCCGTAGCCCGGCTCTTGAGACAGCTTTGCTGTAAACGAAGAGAACCCGCCTGGGTCAAAGCTGCTCACCGCTGCGGCCCGAGTATTATCTTCAGCATGCCAGCATTCTCCTCGCGCCCTCCGTCTGCTCCCTCACGAACGCCAGAGGTTTAGTAAGCCCCTAATTAACTCCAGCTGGCTCGAGGCACAAATTCCCTACAACTACACACAGTCCCACCTACTGCTGGGAATTGTGGTTCCACATCATTTCTTACCAGGAATACGCCGTTTCTTGCCTCAAACCCAATTTCTGACATATGTGCTGATTGGAATGGGTGGATCCTCCAATCGTTTTAGCAAAGAAAATGTTATTTTTTTAATCTGTTTCGGTTTTGTAAGATTTTCGAAGATTTTGTTAGCTTCATTTGTTTTCAGGCGATTTCTCATTACACCATTTTCACTGTGCCTTCTTCAAGGATACTAGCACTGGTACAGAGCTTTGGTTAACTACATTTTAGTGGGGCTATCAGTTAACATGTTGTTACATAGCTCTGTTTGCTAAATTAGGTCAGATGGAAATCGGTTGTCTGAAAAGCAAGTTTGATATCATGCATAAAGAATTCGGTTTTATAATAGCTTTGGTGCCCCAATGTGTTTAACATTGTGATCTGTGTTATTCTTTTTTGACCTGCTTGGAGGAGTCAGGTTGCAAGTACCTGCTTTGTGGTTTGCCCGATCTTAATCAGAGGTGGAGGAGTTGGTAGTAGCATTGTTAGTTCTAAGTGACCAGTCCAAGGCTTCTTCGTGGGAGGGAAGCCAGCGGCTTTGACTTGATTTACTATATTCATGTCATGCTTGTCAAGCCAAATATCTGCCCATATAGCAAAGTCTCCTCGAACCTTGCATTAGTTTGCAGGTATGATATGATGTGATATGATATGGCATTTATAACACACCTATACACAAGTGTTTCAAGGTGCACATGGGACTAGTAAAGTATCCTTCAGCACATCCGTGAACTCCTTTTATGGTGATTCCGTGGCGATGTACCGCTATAAAGGAGTAAACAGTTTGATCTGATGTTGCCAGTTCCACAAACAAGGATTCACTTCATTGGGAAAGACATGTATTTAATTGGTGGGCATTCAGATGGTCTCTGAAAATGATGACCAGTCCCCCTCCTTTCCTGTTTGCTCTATCCACGTGTATGAGTAGATATCCTGAGGGAGTCCACAGAAGTCTGGAGGGTCCAGAGACATCATTTAGCCACGTTTCCACTACAGAGAGCATGTTCGGATAGTAATTGGCTGTAAAGCCATAAATGTCTGTGGAGTGTGCTAATGCGGACCTGGCATTAATTAGGGAACATGGAAGAAGAAAGCTCATGTTCTCAGTGTTAGTGTCACAGGACAGAGATTTCATTTTAAGCATATCTTGGGATCGAGGCTTGGCTCCAGTGTTCAAAACACAGCAGATTGGCCTGTTTTGGTGGCGTTGGGCTTTTTTTTTTATTGTGCGTGGAGCGCACTCTCTTGTTATGTATCAACAATCTGTATTTGATGTAATCTAATCTATGGACTGAATGATATAGACTTTTAAATAGGAAAACACGGCAGATGAAAGGAAGAGTACCTATATGTAGAACATCATGTTAACATTTCTTTTCAGACGTACCAGGCATGACCTTAAATGTGGAGGTTTTTAGATTCATTCAGCATTGTTCTGGACTATGCTATCCTTTCCATGTCCATGTGTGTTAACAGACCAGCTTAAAGCAGCAGTTGATCAGAGTAAAATTTCCTCTTCAACAAGTAGAGGGAGCAACAAAAAAAACCGAGAAATTTGTCGTTTAAAAAAAAAAAAGTGTACGGGTTAAAAATAAACACGTAAACATGCGTTCACGTTAATTTAAGTGTGTGATTGGTCAGTATATTAAGATCTCAATTAAGTATCAATGTATGTATTAATCCCGAACAGATATACGTGTATGAGAAGTGTATTGTGATGTGGCTCTGAACTGTTGGTTAATGCGGGCACATCTGTGATAAAGCAGAGCAGTGACAGCTCAGCCCACGAGGCCCTGGCAGCTGAGCGAGGCTGCCACTGGGCGTTATTGTGGGCTGCGGTGAGGACGACAGATGCTCCTTGATTCTACAGCCAGCTGTGCAGTATTGGGCGTGTTACTACACTGAGCACTCAGATATGAAGCTGGTCCGCACACTGGTGAGTTGTGTATGAATCTGTACAAAAGAACACACATTCTTTTGGACCGGAGAACACGTTCCTGTAGTGTGTGTGTTGGCCCGCCCTCGGTCACTGGGGCGGGCCACAGCTGATGTCGATGCCACCTACTGACACAAAGGAGGCGGTGCTCACGCCGCGGATGAGTCACCGGGACCACCTGATGGGCCCCAGTTCACTGGAGGACTGTCAGCTGTGGGGGGGGGGGGGGGCACCCCCACCCCATTTGGTCCATGCCGTGGGGGCACCCAGGCAGGACCAAGGAGCCAGGCCACGACCACGTGGCAGGCCCACCCAAATAACTATACACAGACACGAGTTGCCACTTCCTGGGGCTCTGCTGCATTCCCGTGTGCGTGCCAGCAAAGCCCCTTTTATAACAGAGGCGTCATGACGAGGTCATGACGCTCTCTGGCAAAAGAACTAGATCCACACACAACAGTGTGTATTCACTGGACAGAACAACGTTATAACAATAATAAGATGTTTTCACAAAGTGCTTGCCACTGAAGGGTTTGACGCCTCATAGCCTTGTAAATACCAATTGCTAATATTACACAACTTAATGGTACTCTATGTGCCCTTCTCAGGATAAAAGGCTGAGTCAGCCCTGCCAGGATTGGCAGGTTGACCTAGGATCTCGCCGCAAGTACTTCACTCCCCGATCTGCACGGAAGGCATACAACTTACTCTAGAGGGGTCTCAGCACTGACTGTGTTACTGTATTGTGTACTTGGGTGTTTCATTCTTTAATTGCTACTGGAATGTGTTTCCAACTGTACAGCACTGAGTATATGTTACTCTGTTTTGCATTCAGCTGTGAAGAGCTATACAGCATGTGAAGGCGCCTCTTGTCACTCTGCCACTGTCACTTGACAAGGGTCAGTCACATTGCCTCAGCCCAGGCCAGTGCCAAGGGTCCAGTCCATCGTTATCCCAATAATGCATTAAGGCAAAGCATCCCTCAAAGTTTAATCGCCAATCAAAACCCTGCAGGGTAATGATAGTGCAGCCCCTCAAAAATTGAAAGGGGCTGCCGCTGCAGCCTTTTCTGGAACATAGGGGAAGTCATTTCATGCCTTGAACCGGGTTTTGCAGCAGAGGAAACCCCAAGTGACAGAAGCACTGGCCTTATGCAGATGGTTTCTCTGCTGAAAATGCAATGTTGATGTTTCCCTGAGCTCACAGGTCCTTCACTAAACCCAAAAGAAAGAAGGTGCACCCAATCTGCTTCCAAAACTAATCTCTGCACAGCAAAAGCAACACAGGGAAGGAACACAGAGGGAATACTGCCCTCTAAGATGGCCGCCAAGCTAGTTATAGACCTGGCCTCGCCCCCTATGGCCAACGCAGAGCCATGGGTGCACAAGGAAGCTAGCCAATCCCAGTCCTTGCCAAGCAACCAATCACAGTTGCAAACCCTGTCGGAGGGGGAAATAAAGTATAAATGCAGGCAGCCGCAGTTGCTCTGTGTATGTGGTGTAGGAGAAGGAGGCATGCACTGGGATGAGGCTGGAGACTGGAGAGAGGTGATGGTGATGGGGAACGAGGAGGAGGGGAGAGGTGGCTACCATAAGTCGTAGGAGGTGATAATACCTTGAGGTAGTGTTAGTAAGGAGCAGAAGATGATCGGAGGAGGTAATGGTACTGGCAAGGAGGGGTAGGTGACAACAGGTAGCTGCGGTGCTGGGAATAGAATAGAGGCGATGATCGTAGGTAGTGGTGAGAGGAGGAAATTAGGGCGGGAGGTGGTGACATCAGTGAGATGGAAGAGGTGGTTTATTTACTTATTTATTTATTTGCATTTATAAAGCGCACAGAGCTGCCCTGAGGCATCGTGGCGCTGTCACAGTATGCTTGAACTTAGCATAACATACATACATAAGTAGGGTATAACATTCAGTAGCAGTGGTACATTGACAAGGTAAGAGGCAAAGAGCTTATGCGTTGCTGATGTTACAGTGCAAGCATACTATGCATGTTGGTTTAGAGACATTAGCGAAAAAGCACGGTTTTTAGGTTTTTGCGAAATGTGGTGTAGGATTTTTCATTCCTAAGCGAGGTTGGCAGAGCGTTCCAATGTTTGGGTGCAAGGTATTGGAAGCTGGACCCTCCAGCTCTGGTTCTTTTGAATGTGGGAACATAGATCTGGTTGGTGCGGTGAGCTCTGGTAGGTCTGATGGA
This sequence comes from Ambystoma mexicanum, assembly GCF_040938575.1. Taxonomy (NCBI): domain Eukaryota; kingdom Metazoa; phylum Chordata; class Amphibia; order Caudata; family Ambystomatidae; genus Ambystoma; species Ambystoma mexicanum. Next base: position 248,744,377 of record NC_090926.1, on the reverse strand, counting down.
GGTGTTGAGGGTGATTCTATCAGAGAGATAGGGTGGGGCATCTACTGTGAGGTACCTGTGGGTGATGGCCATGGCTCCATGGCTTTAAAGAGTATGCGTTCCTTTATCGGTAGCCAATGTGCATTTTTTCTGGCTTGCGAGATGTGTTCCCTTTTGGAAATAGCCAGTGCCGCCCGGAGCGCGTTATTTTGTGTGATTTGTAGTTTTTTGATGTTGTTAACAGATGTGCCTAGGAAGAGGGCATTACAATAGTCCAGTTTGGTACCTATTGTGGCTCTGGCGATGGATAGGCAGTTTTTAGTAGATAGAAATGGTTTGACTGCGTTGATGATCTTGGCAGTGAGTGCTGAGGAGGATGCTATGGCGTTGACCTGGTGGGACATAGATAATGTGGCATCTAGTCTTGGAGACTGTGATGATGGAGTTATCCATGTGAAAGGATTGATGATGTAATAGGAGGTGATGGTAACAGTATGAAGGAGGTGCTTACATCCAGAGGTGCTTGGGATTGTGACGAGGGAGAGGGGACTACATCACACAGTGGTTCTGACAGCGACAGGCAGGAGAGGTTTCAGGATGCAGGCCCAAAAGGGGGCTTACGGTGGGAAAGGATGGTGAGACACCTTTATAGGAGAGACCAAGAGTTTATTGAGGATTGTAGAGAGGACCAGAAAAGGAAGAATTGAATGTGGGACAGTAATAACACCAATTGAAGTTGAGAGGGAAAGTAGTGGGGGATGTAGCGTGATACCAGGTAGTGGGGAGAAGCTAAGGCAAGGCCTGTGCCTAGATAAGAAGAGCAGGGTGGTTCCAGTGGCTCAGGTTGGCCCTCGGCAGGAAGAGGCAGTAGGAGGAGGAATAAGATGCAGCATTGGCAAGACTTCAGTCTAAATAATCTTGTGGTTCAGGTCTCTGGCAATCTCACACCTAGCCACTCGCTGAAAAAGAGCACGAGTAACTGAAACGAGGGTAAAGTGCACCCTCATGAACAGAAAGGACTGGAATTGTGATTTCCGGACATTGACCCAAGACTGCCAATGCCTGAGAACCCCAAGGGGCTGTAGAGGTCATTGAAATATTGATCAGGGTTAAAGAGGACTCTCGACTCATCCTGACCTTTTGTTTATTTTCAATTGCAGAAACCCCATCTTACTTTCAGGTGGTCGACTGTGCAAACAATCACACAATACAAACGTTGAACTTGATCCAGAGGTATTGGCATCTTCCTTGGTCCAAGGTGTCCTCCTTAACAGGGGAAAGAGATGGACGGCTGTCCTTGTGTGAACAAGGTGCTATAATCACCTATTTACTGGCTCCCTAGGCAGACCCTCCAGGATGTTGCACATGAAACTGAACATTTTGTGGAATGAAAAAGCACATTTTGTGGCACAAATTTGTTTTTAATTTGGCATTTTTGTAGAACATGTTTGATCGACTGGAGAGGGCTAGAAAGCCAAGGTCTACGAGAGTCATGCCACTAGAAATAGATATGTGCGGGTGCATATGTGTGTGTGTGTGCGTGTATACAAAATCAAGTTTGTCATTATTTGTACCCTTGGTATGTTGTCTCTGCTTTCAATTTAATAGAGTCCCAGATACCCTCGGCTTGGCAGAACAGTTTGTTTTGCTCGGCATTGTTGGTTTAATGTGCATGCCTATTTTGTATTCTTTACTGTATTGATCATTATCTGTTGTAATGGTAAACATTCCCCTTTGGTATTCTCCATTCCCCCAGGGACCCCCACGTTCCCCCTCATCAGCACCCCTCAGATTCACCAACTCTCCATCACAACTTGCATTCCTAAACCTCTCACTCTGCCAGTCATGTGCATACTGACTTGCTTTGTTGCACTTCCAGGTTTTACTCGCTCTCTGTATTGCTTGCCACACTCCTAACTGTGCTCCCAACTCACACTTTTGCTCTCCAATTCCTCCTGCAGTCTACAGTTATTTATTCTTTCTTTCTCTTTCAGCATCTCACATCCTTTCTCCCAGTCTATCATGCTCTCCCCCATCCTTTCTCTGAATCTTCATCTCGCTCCCTATTACTAGCTCACCACTCTCCCTCTGCTTTCTGGCCCCCCAATCCCTCTCTGCTTTCTGGCCCCCACTCCCTCTCTGCTTTCTGGCCCCCCACTCCCTCTCTACTTTCTGGCCCCCCACTCCCTCTCTGCTTTCTGGCCCCCCACTTCCTCTCTGCTTTCTGGCCCCCCACTCCCTCTCTACTTTCTGGTCCACCGCTTGCACTCTGCTTTCCTGCCCAAGCCTCCACCTCTGGACACCACTCTCCCTTTGGGCCACTTCTCCCACTCTTTCTCCCTTTCCGTTTTATATTGTGACTATTTTTGAATGTTTTACAAAAATTCAGATTTGTATTGTTATTATTTGTAGGTTTTATAACGTGCTACTCGCCCATGGGCCTCAAAGGGCCGGATTTTCAACAAATGGGGCATCTAAAAATAGTGCAGAGGATGCCCTGTTTTTAAATGTCCCATTTTTGAAATGATCAGGGCATCTTATTCTCCTGGGTGACCGGTGCATTTCCAGGCAGAGGAGCTAAAGTACAATTGATGAATACATTAGAGTCAAGACAGTGCTCCTAACTCTAATGTTTTACAGGCGCATTTCACTGTGGCTCTGTCACAGTGAAATGTGAGTAAAAAAATAAAAACATGCTCATCCCTGTTTGAGGGAAAGAAATACAAGTGAGACTGCAGCAGTTCAAACCGCTGCTGTCACACTTATAAAACATTACATGACAGGATAAAAAATTCTCCTGCCATGCAACACACACCCCTGTACCTTTCCCAAACAGGTGCTTGAGGGTGCCTTAGTTTTCTGTACATTTAAAAGCCCCATCAGTTTTTTATTCGGGATGTGCTTTTAAATGCAGAGAAACACCCCTTGATTGGCACACATGCGCAAAGACGTGAAAAAGAGCATATCAATCGGTGCATATAACATGCACTCATTCATATGCCCTTGGTGGATTGTGTTGCAACTTTGACGCAAGCGATGAAATGCGCTAGCACATACCACTTGCACCAAAAAAGGTTTGGTGAATGCAGATTTTTTTTAAACACACATTTGTGCAGGTGTTTTACACAAAAAGGGCAGTTTTCAAGTTTTCTTCAAAAAAAGTACTGCCTTTTCAGTATTTTTAGTGATTGCAAAATCGCTATAACCTGCAGGGTCCCCTGGGTGAAGGTAGGTAGCACATACCCATATCTAATCAATATTTAACTCATAGCTCTCCAAATCTGCCTTTGGCCCAAGATACTTAGGCACATATATCTGGTCTCTAACTTTCTCCAGAAGACAGTCCATATAGGATGAAGTGACACACGTCCATCCTTACACAAAGCGCTTCCCTTTGCCTAATTTCCCAAATATCCCTCTTCTCTTCCCACTCTCCCATCTTGCATTCCTCCGTTTTGAGACTGAGCACACAACGCCACGGACCATGATCATGTGCTCTGAAACTCCTACAGTGGTGATCTGGCGTAGTATAAAAGCAGAGTAGCATAGCATAACATACCACTGAGGCAAATGCAACTCACAAGAGAGGGCGGAATAAAAAAGTCTGGTAAAGTAGGGAAAGGCTGATAGGGACTATGTGGCAATGGTGTAATGGAACTTTGGACTAGATCTTGCTATTCAGTGATGGGGACAAGGGAAACCAAATTAAGTGCTGTGAAATCAGGACAGAGGAATGCAAATGGCAGGACAAGAAAGGACAGAACAAGCAGGAAATAAGACAGACGTGCTATCTGTCACGCTAGACCTAACAAAAATGAACAGGAATCCTTACACTAGACTGTGGGACCAATTCACATACATGAAATTACCCCCGAAAACAAGGAACAATCTATCATGGGGAGAAGAAACAGACATGGGAAATCTGAATACTATCGCAATACCTAGACAATGGAGCTACTGGGTTTGCAATACCAGGTAGAAAGAGGCCTGAAAAGCAGGCTTCAAGGTAGAATCAGGGAGCTTGCAAAGCAGGCTTCAAGCTGGAAACGGAGCTTGAAAACCAGGCTTCAAGGTGGAATCGTGGAGCTTGCAAACCAGGCCTCAAGGTGGAAAGAGGAAGCTTGCACACCAGGTTTTCATGGTGGAATTAAAGAGCTTGCAAACCAGGCTTCAAGGAAACAGGGATCCTACAAATCAGGCTCGAAGGTGGAAACAAGGAGCTTGCAAGCCATTCCAAGGTGGAAACGGGGAGCTTGAAAACCATGCTCCACGGTGGAAACAGGAAGCTTCCAGGTGGAAAAAAGGATCTTGCAAGCCAGGTTTCAAGATGGAATCAGGGAGCTTGCAAAGCAGGCTCCAAGGTAGAAACATGGAGCTTGCCAACCAAGCTTCAAGGTAGAAACAGGGAGCTTGAAAACCATTCTCCAAGGTAGAAACAGGGAGCTTGCAAACCACACTTCCAGGTGGAAACAGGGAGCTTGCAAGCCAGGTTCCAAGGTGGAAACAGGGAGATTGCTAACCAGTCTCGAAGCTAGAAATAGGCAGCTCGCCAGCCAAACGTCAAGGTAGAAACCGGGAGCTTGACAACCAGGCTCCAAGGTGAAAACAGAGAGTTTACCAACCAGGCTCCAAGGGGGAAACAGGGAACTTGCAATCCAGGTTCCAAAGTTGATACAGGGAGCTTGAAAACCAGGCTCCAGTGTAGAAACAGCTATGAGGTAGAAAACGGAAGCTTGAAAACCATGCTCCAAGGTGGAATCAGGGAGCTTTCAAACCAGGCTCCAAGGTTGAAACAGGGAGCTTGCCAACCAGGCTTAAAGGTATAAACTGAGCTTGAAAATAAAGCTTCACAGTGGAATGAGGGAGCTGGAAAACTGTGCTCCGAGGTGAATACAGGGAGCTTGCATACCAGGCCTCCAGTTGGAAACAGGGGGCTTGCAAACCAGGCCCCGAGGTGGAAACAGCAGGAACAAAGTAGAACAGACAAGAGTTTGGTTTTGAAATTGATCATGGAGGTATGTTGCAAAGCATTTTGTGCAGTCCGGGAGTATGAAAACCTCACAGAAGAGACAAGCACAGCCTTTGGAAATTAAAGTGTTCACAGGGTGAGTACAACAACGAACAGAATGCAACATTCTGGGTCTGGGAGATCCGGCACAGGTCTCTGGAATGGGTTAAATTCCAGAATGCAATGTGGAGGTTTGCAAAGTATTGCCGGACACTTGAGCAGTTCCGTGGCTGAACCAAATGTAGAAAGGACCTCACAGAACCCCCTGTGAGCACCCTGTAATGGCAACATAAGGATTGGGACAACATCACGGGAGGAATGAGGCCAAATGACTTATCTTCTGTATCTTCTTTCTCCCTTTACTTCCTCCCCCTTATCCAAGCTTGAAGTGCATTGTGTGCCCCCCTTGTCATCTCACTTGTTCTCTTTCATTTCCAGCTTCAGCCCCCCTCTTCTTTTCTTTCCTATGTATTTTAGATTTCCTCTCCGTCTCTACCCCTTAAATTCATGTTGTTTTTTCACTCCCTCCTTGTGATTTATTATGTTCCCTTTACCTCAAACCCTAATCCTCTCTGCTCCTTCCATGTATTCCCACTTTCTCCACCTTTTTCTTATCTCATTACTGAAGTACACACATGCTTAAACCAATAATTGTATTAATTATTCATCCCCAGTCTTCTCATTCTTTTGTCGCATGTTACCTTTATTCCCTATCACTTTCCCTGCCATTCTCGTCTATTAATATTTCCTATGTCTCATCCTCTCTGCCCCTTTGCTCTACCCTGTTGCTCTATCTTTTTCATGCTTTTCTCCCTCCTTCCCATCCCATTTCTCGTCTGACTTGCCCTTCTGTTTCGCTCTTTTTCATCCATCTTTCTCTTTTGTTTCCCCTCTGTGCCCTTCCCTTTGTTCAATTTCCTATTTTAACTTTTCTCGTTCTGTGACAAATCAACTTCCGGGGCACCAGTGGCCCAGAGATGAATATGGGTTTCTAAACCATCAATCACCCTACACCTCTAGTGCACCAGAGGGATCCAAACACAGTGGAATAACAAGCAAATTATACACCTCCTCCAATTTTGGTAACGTGAATGGAATGACAGGCTTATCTGCGAAAGGTTGTGGATAGTTGGTTAGTTGCAACACAGTGAAAATACAATTATTAGCCTATGATTAAAGGGATTGTCCAGTCAAGGATGTATACAAATATCTACTTTATTATTATCACAACCTACAGTTCAAGCAACACTAGGAACTACAACCCACCCTGTAAATGAATGCAGAGGACAGACGGTTTCAAAGCAGGAAAAGTGATGCACTCTACATACTGACAGGAGGGTGGTCAGTATAGTAAAGAATCGCAAAAGTTCATACTTGGCTTCAGCACAAAGGGAGCAATGGGTCTTAACATGTCTCTAGGGGCCTTCGAGTAGGAGCAGGGGGACAGAACAGGTGCTCTTGGTGCCCGACAGGGTCCAGTTGACTTCAGGGCAATTTGTAGCTTCTGTTCCAGAGTTCCAGACGGGAGTCAGTTGCGAGTATCAGGCGGCAAGACGGTTCGGCGAGCTGTTGTGTATCAAATAGTCTCTCTGGTTTATGGATCTCTCTGTGATACCTGATGAAAGTGGCAGGTCTTCCTTGAAGTTGCAGTGAGACCAGACTCTCCGGCTCCTGCAAACCACATCCTCATACCTTATGAATGGGGTCCCCCTTGCGGGGTGAACTACTGTAAACACGCAGTCCCAGACATGACTACTCACTGCCAATTCATAATGAGGGCTGGAGCTGGCTTCAGGTTGACACTGTTGCATATTACAGGTTTTTCTTCACCATCCACTGGTTCAAATTTAATTTTCTACCACCTGTTTCTCCTTGTCTTTTCTCCCATTGTGTCCCTTTGTCTCCTTCTAATTATTATCTCTTTCCTCTTTACCACCCCCTTTTCTGCCCTTGTTTCTTCTCTCCCCATGGGTATTCATTTTCTTCCCCAACACCACATCCCCTTCTGTTTGCCTCTCCTATCTTCTTTCTTTCACTTCCATCCCCTTTACCATCCCTTTTACCCACACCCCTTCTACTCTTTCCCACCTTTGTTCTTCTCTTTGTGTCCCATCTCCCTTTCTCTATGTCGCTTCTTTTCATTCTCCTTGCTCCCTCTTCCATGCCCTTTACTGTTTCCCCTTATCTTCCCACTTACAAATATGTTATTCCCTCTTTCTACTCCTTTTCCGATTCTCCCCCTTTCCTCCTTCTGTTATGTTATGTTATTTGATATTTGTATAACGCTTACTTTGGTATGGCCTTGAAGTGCTGTGGTGGATGAACGTCCATCGGAAGACTGAAGTCTTGTAAAAGATAGGAAGTAGTACAATGCTTACATACATTTATTGCCAAATCAGTGATGTCTAGGTTAAAGCCTGTGTTTTAAGTCATGCAGCGCATATTGCAAAGGCATAGGGAAGAGCACTGTGTCAGTGTCTATGTAATAGCTAGACCATATTATTTAGTGGGACTCAGCTGTATTCTATGGGTTGCAGCTGGATAGAGGGTGAGGGTGATTGTCATGATGCCTACGCCTGGAGCACCAGGCCAGGCCCAGCACCCCTGGGAGCAGGCATCACGCCCCCGGGTAAAAGCCCAGCGGCCCTTTATAGGGGCTCTTTGGACTCTGTCCTGGCGCCGTTGGCGCCAGGCTCATGTTGGACATCAGTCCTGGCGCCATAGGCGCCAGGCTCATAGGGGGAAGTGTTTGGTGCACTTACCTGAAGCAGACCATGCTGCACACTCACCTGATGCAGACCATGCTGCATGAAGAACCAAGCCAAATGAGGCTTAGGAGGGACTATTTTTCTGAAGGAACTATTTTGTTACTTGGGTGGGGCTGTGGAAGAATACTCACCTTTAACTTCTTCCAAGGCAATTTAAGCCACGCCCGGACAGCCACACGTGCTTCGCGTTGTTCTGCATCCCAGCAGCTGAACGCTCACCGTGTCTGCTCCTGCACCTGGACTCCAGCCACGTCCGCCTCGAACCTGGAACACCTGTAAGGGAATAAGAGAAGAGAAAGGTGAAAACCAAGAACTTATTCAACCTTCTTACCTGCATCCGGAATCTTCACACCAGCATTTCTGAAGGAAGACTTCCATTTAAAAGCACCGCGTTGCTCGCTGCAGCACCGCGCTTCACTCACCTGTTCCCGAGACGCCGCCCGGCTCCATTGCGGCTCTCAGCACCGGTCACCACATCTCTGCACCTAGGGGAGAGAAGAAGAGACAAAAGGTGAGCAAGGGAACACAAGAGGAAAGCCGATTTTTCAGCCATATTACTTACCGGCTTTTCTTGGTGAACCATTCCACATCTCTGGTCGGCGCCGCATCTTTGGCAGGTACCGCACCCCGGCCCCTATGGGGAAAGGACAAAAGACATTACTGGGGAATTATAAAGACATTTAGAGGGGTCGCCCTCATCACTAACTCACCTGATTTTACCACCGGCAATTTGACCCCTCAACGCATCGCCTTTGTTCTGCACCTGAAATAAAGGACAGAAAAAACAACATAAAAGGAGGCTCACACTTGAACTTTTGCATCTTCATACTCACGGCGTATCGCTCAGAAAAGTCAAGTGGATTTGCCAGCGCCATTCTGAAAACCAGTGAAGTAACTGGACGAACGCGCGCCCCTGCACCAGAAGCAGGATGGAGAGTTCATCCTTCCAAACCATAAGGTGAGCTTAAACCGGGGGTTTTGGAGGAAGTCAGAGAAGAACAAAGGGGGAAAGGGGGGAGCAAGCACACTATTCAGCAGACAGTTAATCCCCTTTCTCATCTGCAGAAGGATATTCCTACGGGCCAGACAAGCAAGATTTGGGGATCCTGTTCAATCGGTGGTCCGAATTCTGCGCATCACGCTTGAAGAGGCCACAGCAACCCAGACCAGACCAGCGCCTCCGTGGGAGCCAGGTGAGCGTTACAGTGATGTAAGAAGCTTGGCAATTGCCAGGGCAACTGTCTACAGTTGAGGGCTCTGTTATACATTATATGCAGGCCACCTGCCTTGATGGCTAACATGCAGTCAACATACAATTTACATGCGCAAAATAAGACATAGATACCACCAGTGTATGCCCTCTTGTCTGAACCATCTTTTTTTGCTGAGTATAAAATATTGGGTTGGCTTCAGGAATGGTGGTGAGATTGCATGCATACCTGTGGAAAATGGAGCTCACTCTACATGCCATTGCCATTCTCACCCACTCTATAGAGACACCACTTGCTAATCCCCATTTGATCCCCCACCTGAGTCCCTTGAGTGTCTGATTTCTTGCATGGTAGAGTTCTGACTGCCTACTCCATATTCCCTGGCAAGGTAGGGGAACCTGATGGAGAGTCTTAGTACCACCGGGTGAATGCTAGGGAGTGACAGGTCACAGAAAGGCTTCAAAGTCTGGAGTGTCCATCAGGGGAATGAGAAGCTTACGTTTAGGAGAGCCTACTTTATAAAATGCTGGGACAAGAAGGCTTGGTGGGACGCTAGGACCGCTTGAGTTAAGAGAGCCTAGAGCCACTTATATTCAGCTAGCAGGTGGGCTCTGCGAGGGGCAACAGAGGGTTATGTTGCGATACCCTAATCCATATGTGTGTTATTCACTGGCTCTTGTCGAGTAGCCTGGTCTGGAATGTGTAAGTAGGCTGATGAAAGGGATGTGTAGGTTGTGTGAGGGCGGATGGTGCTGAGGATGTGTAGGGTGTATAAGGCTGGTGAGGTATTTCTTTTATTAACGTGCTGGGCAAGTAGCTCAGATTACGTATGCCAGGGCGCAGGTAGGACAGTGTGATGGATAGGGTTGTTTAGGATGTGCAAGGGGGGAATGGGGCATTGAGAATTAATACGGTGGATGAGGCTGGGGGCGTTGATTGTCTTGTTGGGCAAATGGCCCAAATTGCATATGCAAGGGTGCAGATGCGAAGAGCCAGGTTGTGAGTGCTTTCCTGAAGGCAAGGTGGTCCTCTATGTGGCGGATGGTTACAGGGAGAGCGTTCCAAATTGTGGGTGCTTGTACTGAGGAGTTGCCCCCATATGAGTTGATCTGGTCTCTGGAATCACGAGAAGTGTTGTGGCAGATCTGAGGTTTCGGGTGGGCCTGTAGCAAGTATATTTTTGCTGGAGGTATTCCGGTCCTACGTTGTAGATGGCTCCGTGAGTGATACACATCGCCTTGAAAGAAGCTCGTTGACTGATCGGAAGCCAGTGAAGAACTCTGAGGGCTGGAGAGATGTGTTATCTGGGACCTAGAGCTAGGACAAGTTTTGCAGCAGCGTTTTGCACTCACTGGAGTTGTCTCAGCAGTGAGGCGGTAGCTCCTAAATACAGTCTACTTGCATAGTCTAGGCGTGAAAGGAGGATTGCAAAAATAGTGGTGATGCTATGTGAATAGGTCATAAAAGGAAAAAAGCGGCAGAGGATGACTATGTGGAGGAAACAGCGTTGCACCACTGAGTTGATGTGATGTGACAGAGTCAGGTCTGAGTCCATATGTTCCACCTTTGTCCCTTTTCCTCAAATTCCTCTCCTCTTTCTCATGCTTTACCACTTTGCTTTTTCCCCCTCCTTCTCCTTTTCATTCTGTGCCCCTCTTTTACCTCTTCGTCACATCTGATTCCCTCACCCCTTTTCAGTTTTGCTGCATAGGTGACACCTTTGTGCCACCTGGTAGGGGAAAGTATTGACATAAAGTGTGCAATCATTTCAAAGTTAGTCTGCAGGTGTCCTCCAGCTGCATGGTTTTGTCTCATAGGTGGTGCTTGAGCAGTGCCACTCATTTTGGCGCATTGGTGGTGCTTTAGCGTCTCCATAGAAGTTCTTTTTGGTTAATTTGTGCACATTTGTCACAAATGAAGACAGTGACAGCTCGAAACAGGACATTAGGAACCCCCTGTTCAAACCATAAATATACACCTAACAAGACTACTACCGAATGGTGTTCTATGTGTATTGAACAGACTAGACGTTACTTTACTGTGTCTGCAGATATGCGATATTGGATATGCTAATGTACTGGACAGTAAGATAGCTCGGTGGGTTGAGTGCTTGCTGCTGCGATTGAGCGTGATCTGCAGGTCGCAGGTCCGAATCCCAGCAAGGCCAACTCAGCCTTTCATCCTTCCGAGGTCGATAAATGAGTACCAATTTCTGTTGGGTTATATTGTATGTAAATATGTGCTCTGTAAAGCGCTTTGGATAAAGGCGCTATATAAAAAACACATCATTATCATTTCTGGGCGCTGAGCTTTACGGGTGGGGGTTCAATATCATAATTCCGACTGTTAAAGACTGCACTGAAAAAAGGCTGCATTTTTGGGCCAATTTCGTGTGGCCTTTAGCGGCCACAATTATGATATTTTCAGAGGGTTCTACCCTGAACCTCATGGGACCCGCTCCTCCACCCACCCCCACCTATTTGAACTGTGGCTTTCACCCCCTGAACCACCCTTTGCTGCCCGGCCCCCGCCTTTCCCCCCAGGCACAGACAAGCACGCACACACTTACCTGGTCGGCCTGTGACTGCCATCTTAGCTTGGCGGGCTTGCGGGTAAAGGTATTCAGTCTATTTTGCCCACAATCAATAAATCGTGTGTAAAAGACCCAAAACCCAGCTGGGTGCATGCTATTGTATTGTGTATGTATCTGTACAACAGAGCACACACTCCTTTGGGATGGAGATCATGTTCCAGTATTCGGTTCTTGAATGGGCAGAACCAAGTTATAACATGATTGTGTTTTGCTACCAAAAGGTTTGCCACCACCTAGGGGGTCATTCAGAGTTTGGCAGTAGTTATAAAACATGCAGTATACATTAATACTCTGTGCTTTACCGCTCCATCAAATTCAGAATACAAATGTTAAGTTACGCTTTACCACTACCACCCAAGAGCACCCAAGGGCAGTCTGAAACTGTGAAATTGTGCATGTTTCTAGTGTAATTACTACCATACTAAAGCTTTACCGCAAGTGATAATTACCACATTCAGTAATTAGGGATGCCCATGGAGTCCTATGAGACTCCAAAATGGGGACTATCTGAAGGGTCTGTCTATGAACCAAGTGGACCCTTCTGTTACAGCTTGCTTACCACAAGCAAGGACAGTGTTACTGTTGTACTGTATTGCACTTTTAGCTTTGTAAATAATAGTTGTTACCATTTAACACCCTTCTGTACTCCATATATCCACGTCAAGATGAAAGGCTGAGTCACCCCTACCAGAACCTGAAACTCTGACGTCAGGTTGATACAGAGTTCCGCGGCAACCACTTTTAACTGCAAGGCCCATCTGGATTACATTTTGTTGTAGAGAGTTCTCAGTGCTCAGTCTGTTCCTGTAGCGTGTACTTGGTAGTATCATTCTGAATTTGCTACTGTACTGTCAACTGTACAGCACTGAATATATGCTACTTTGTTGTGTTAATCTGTACAGCACTGAACATTTTATACAGTACTGAGCACTTTAGTGTCCCGTGCAGTCATCTCTGTGACGTTTCTTCTCAATTTGACAGCAGGAGGTTCATGTACATCTGTCAGGGACGACAGGCAAAACCGGATCAGCGAGCCTTCGGGAATTCGGAAGAAGTTATAGTTTAGCATATACTAGATTACGGTCACTACTGGCAGAGAAGTAATTCTCTGGGCAAGAGGGTGTAAGGAGACCGGCATGGACGGAGGTAAGAGACGGACTGGAGTGTGTGACTCGAGAAAGCTGGTACCTGCAATGTAAAGAGCCGACGGGAGCCAAATCTGACCCCCATCGCCCCCACACGACTCTCAACACGAAGGCAGAGAAAGGACAGATGTGCCTCACTCTTAGGACCACCAAAAATCATCAATTTATCACAGGTGTGAGAAGGGCTATTCTCTTGGGCAGCCGTTCATACCATACACAATCGATGGCTTGGACGATATGGAAATGCCATCGATCGAGCAAGTTGACTGACTGCAAAGCCAGAAATCAATGACGTCATCGTTGACATCACGACATAGCCGCACTTATACATGAAGTACATATTCATCCATTCATGACGTTACACGGACATGCACTAGTTTATTGCATATAAGCACAAAGCACATGCTTATGACCCACGTAGGTAGAGGACAGACACACATACATAATTCTTTATATTCACATTCTTCGCCAAAGCTGAAACCGCAAGATGCAAAGTATTTGTATATTTAGCTTGCACATGCTTGACTGCTACTAACATGGAGAAGCCATAAGGAACAATAGGAAAGCTATAGGCCTCTGAAATTAATGACAAAGGATAGACAGGCTTCGGTACTGGAGAAGCTGACATGAAAGCCGCAGCCAGAGGCGGGCAGAAACAAGGCACCAAGCCATGGACAAGTGGCGATGAAAAGTTCCAGTTATGAAGGCAATGAGCCACCTGCAGATAATCAGAATAGAATCCTCATAATTACAACCAGGACAGCTTCATTTTGAGGTCTCAACACACAGGACCAAGCCGAAAAGGACAATACCCACTCAAACGAAGTATAGGAAGAGGACTGTTCCCATCAAACCAGAGGGGAAAAAGTACAAGGGTTGCCCACAAACTGCTAACTGACTGCACCTTCCCAGGCTTAGGTGATCAAACATGGCAACATTAGGGAACACTTTGCACCTCCATGTTCATTCCCATTGCCTTGAAAAGGTAAGCTCAGTCTGGTAATAGTCCAGGGTCCCAGGGATGGAAGGACACATTCTGCCCAATCCGGATTCACTTTTCACGTGGGAATATAATTTGTTGCATGGACCAATGGTCTCTCTGCGACCCTGCAACATTGTAGATTGATACTAGTAGAGGTGGTCCCAGGAGGAGCCACTAGATAAGGCTATCCAATAGTAAAACTAGCCCTTATAGTTCCCATATATAACTCGCCCAAACTGACCAATGTAAATGTGTGATAGGTTTTTGGGATGGAACCTGAACTTGTGAAGTCATATTGGAATAAAACTGGGTGACACAGGTTTAGAAGACGAGAGCTCCGGAGGATACTTGTTTTTCTGGTGTGATCCCTGTCATTTTTGTTTACTAATAAAAGGCAGTAACCTTTCCCCATGGCTGAGTCTTCTGTTCCGTTGGTGGGGAGTCTTTGACAGGCCCAAGTGTTCTCTGCTGATAATTGGGGTGACTGCTAGAGAGCCCCGGCCACACCTATACAAAGTGGTAGCAGAGGACAATCGCTAGGATTTCTTGGCGAGAAACGGTCTTGTCCCACTGCATGCCATAGGGGCTTTGTGGTGATCCGTGGAAACCGATACTCAACAACACGCGTGTATGAAGAGAAGGTCAATAAGAGCCGCCTTTGGAGGAAAATTCCTAGCCGCTTCCTGTGGGACGCCTATCAGACCAAACTGCAGAGTGGCAGGTTGTGGAAGAGTCTGTGTCCGAAAGACCTTATCTGATCACAGAGTGTAAGTATAGACTCAGCTATATGGCAAATGGGGAGATGGTTTGCTTGGTGTCTTTTGTTGAAGTTTTTGTTTAATGTAAGGATTCTTAGGCAGTTAGCTAAAACAGCCAGTTTACCTTGCAGATGAAAATACCTTGAAAAAGAAGAAAACAGATATATATAATGGTTTCCCTGTGAATTAGGCAATTTGAAGCTTGGTTCATCGATGAATATATAATGGTTTACCTGGCTATATTGGTTAGCGGAAGAGGCTACCTCATATCGCTGAAGGTGTTTTCCTATTTACCTCTCTGAGATGCTATAGAAAAGGGACCATGAGTTTTATTGGTTTTCCCTGTTAGGAGACAGGAAGGCAGCCGTATATATGTTATGTTGTGTTTGTTGCTGTGTTTGAGGCAGTTCATAAGCAGACATATCTATGGAAGGGTCGGGTTTTGAAACGTCTTCTTCTACGGTAGGGGTGAAGTCACAGATGAGGGTGTTTAATAGGACTAGAGACGTACAAGAACGCGGTACAACTTATTGGGGAGTTTGCCGAATGTGATTGAATGTCAGTGTTGTGCCATTTGGGCAGATCTTAAGTAGCTTACGAGTGGAGTTGTGATTTGAGCCTTCAGGGCGGAGAGTCGCTGAGGGGTGGTGCGCAGAACACGCCTGTGTTTATGGTGGTGAGTCAGAGAAACTAAGAAAAGATTTGTTATATTGATTGATTAAAATTGTATGTATTGAAATACTGATTTGAGGTCAAGTAAGGATTGATAAAGAGTTATATGGAGATAACGAAAGGAGGGCTATACCTCTTCAGCATTTTTGCAAGTTCCTCCAGCGGTGTCAAGACAAAACAAGCAAGTATAGCGCGGAATGGACTCACGACATAGAAGACAAGTATGCAACACCATGGCCCAAAGACGGAAATGTTTCCAAATGTGTGCAGCAACAAATGACCACTTATTTTCAGGTAGGTTATAAGGGGAATAAACTAAGCAAAGAATTGGTCTTAGAGTTATGGAAGATGTTTCAGGACAAAGAAGGGGACTCGGTTCGGCGACATTGGAGGCTGAGCCAAAGGGACACAGGGGACAATCAGCCCTCGGCTCCATTTCCCTGTCCTCCTCCTCAAACAGCAGATGTAGACACAGGACTGGAAAGCAAGGGATTTTACCCTATGAGGGAATTAAAAGCAGCGGCTTGATACATAAATCCCACTTTCGCACCTCCACCGTATAGTGGCGAAGGCACACTTGACGGCCAAAGCAAGTGAGTAAAGCAGCGCGAGACAGCAGCAGCAAACGTAAGGAGCACAGCGAGATTCAAGGGAAGCTAAAGGAGAATGACTTGGGGGGGAAAATAGGGCTTTGTGAAGGCCAAGAATGGATTGCACCAAATGAATAGATAAGCGGATAGATATTGCTCAAACTGGATGGGAAAACAGCAAGTGAGACAGTACGTGGGTAAGGAATTACTGAGTAGCAAAGACATGGAAGAGGAAGCTAGAAAATTGGCTGAAATAATGGAAGAGTGAATAAGAGGGAAAGGGAGGAAAAGGAGTGTAGAGGAGGTCCTAAACGCAGCCCGCACTCCAACCGTCCATTTTGAAGTGCCAGGAACGTTCACGCCAAAATATGTGACGTATGATGAGCAAATAAACCAGCAGTGGGGCTCTGTCCAGTACCTATCAGAAGAACAGCACCTATTGAAGTACCAATCACTGGCGTAACAGGGGCCCCCGCAGGCCCCGCGGTGCGGGGGGGCCCCACCAGCACATGTGGGGGCCCCTCCCAGGACTTGTAGAAAAAAAAATGTTTGCCAAAAACAAAAAAAATTCTTTGTTTTTTCTTTTTGAATTCACTCTGAATTTATAAAGAAATTATTTCTGTAACAGAAATAATTTCTTTATGAAGTCACTTCAAAAAGAAACAATAGGCCTCATTGCGGGTTTGGCGGCAACCGTGCCATTGCTACCTGCAGGTTGCCGCCGGACCCGTAATGATTTACCGGCGCCCGACTTCCCGGTAACACCGGGGGATTACAGCCCCGGTGGTCTGGGAAGTCAGGCTCCGGCAAATGGTAAGTCCCCATTTCCATAAAGTCCTATCGGACTCTATGGGAATGGGGACCACAGAAGCACCGGCACCGTTAATAACGGTGCCAGTGCTTCCGTGAAAACTATGCGGGTGGTGCAGTTCTGCCCGGCAGGTCTGACCTGCCAGGCAGGACGGCAACTGCCCGCAGAGCTGTAATATGCCGGTCCGGAAACAACGGTGCCGGTAAGCTTACCAGCACAATTGTTTACAGTCCGGCATAGTTGTAATGAGGTCCAATTTCTTTTTTAAGTGTTAGGGCTCCCCTCAACCCCATGATGTGTGCGTGTGTGAGTGTATGTTGAAAGGGTGCACATCTTTAATATATGGGTGGCTGCCTGGGTGTGCCTGTAAGGTGAAAGGGTGCACATGTAAATGTATGGATGGCTGCCTGTGCGAGTGTATGGTGAAAGGGTGCACACTTTAATATATGGGTGGCTGCCTGGGTGTGCCTGTATGGTGAAAGGGTGCACACGCAAATGTATGGGTGGCTGCCTGGGTGTGCCTGTATGGTGAAAGGGTGCACACTTAAATGTATGGATAGCTACCTGGGTGTGCCAGTATGGTGAAATAATTCACACTTAAAATGTATGGATGGCTGGGTGAGCGTGTCTGTATATGGTGAATGGAGTGTGTGCTTGCGTTCAGGGGCGCAACAAAACCTACATTTCGGGGGCTAACCCTTCAAATTTTGGGAGGGGTGCCAACTTCATGGGCGGTGGAGGAGGGGCAAACTTATTTGTTTGGGTCATCTAATTTCTTTATGCGTTTTTTATGAGACTATTCTAGTGCAGCTTCAATGTTACAAGCAGTTAACTCTCTCCTTTAAGGTTTAAAACAGGAGACCACTCATTCTGCCGTGAGAATGAGGGGTCTCCTGTTCCCTCTCTACCCTTCCAATCACTCCCCTGGCATGCAAGTATTAAACCCACATCACGATTTCAACTGCCTAAAAAAAAAAAATGGCATTTGAATGCAAGTACTAACAGTGAATTGCTTAATGTTAGTAATTTGTGGGTTCTTGTTAACAGAGAAACCCATGTGCTGTTTAACATATGTGTCCTTTTCTGTCTGGCAACTGCTCTGAAGGTCAGCCAGTTCTAGTCAACATAGCCCAAAATTTCAGAGGGAGTGCTGAGTCCCAGTTAACTTAATGGTGTTGCACCAATACTTGAGTTTAATGCCTGGATTACTTATTGGTAATCTTCATTACTCCTAGCCCTATTCTTCCTCGTCCCAGTGTGTATGAGACAGTACTTGTGTATAAGGCACTCTGCCTCATACACAAGTACTGGGATGAGGTAGAGGTACATGGAGGTAATGCTTGATTTAGCTACCTGTATTTTTCATTACTCCTAGTCCCACTCTTCCTCATCCCAGTACTTACCTATGAGACAAGGAGCCTCAACCGTAAGCTCTGGGGCAAGGAAGAGGGACATGGAGGTAATTCTGTCCGAAGGCGCTGATTTTGGAGGTTGGGGTGGGAGGGAGAGGGGATGTGTGGGGGGGCAGGATTGTACGACAAATTATAATGGCTCTCCATGTCCAGGCTAAGCAGGCATGATATGTGGTATTAGTGGCTAGAGAGGCATTTTGGTGCAGCAGGGGAGGGAGAGAGAGAAAGCAGAGGAGAAGAGGAAAGTTTTGAGCTGCTTCCAGAACGTCAGGTGGTCTGCTAAAGCTTGAGAGGGGAAGGGAGGCTATTACAGAGGGAGGCACCTGCAGAGGAGAGAGATCTACCCCCCACTCTCTTCCTGGAGAAGCATCTAACCCTTAGAGAGTTGTAGGTAGCTGAGCGAAGGGCTCGAGAAGGAAGATATTTTGGAAGAGAGCGTTGGATGTAGTGCGGGCCCCGGGCCCAGAAAGCCTTGTGGACAATGCAAAGGGTCTTGAACTTGATACTTGCAGCAACTGGGAGCCAGTGGAAAGATTTCAGGGCTGGATAGATACGATCCCTGTGCTTGAGGCCAAGGATAAGTCTCGCAGTCCTGTTCTGGATTAGTTGCAGGGGCTGGATAGTAGAGGAAGGCAGATTGAGAAAGAGGCTGTTGCAGTAGTCCAGCCTAGAGCGAACCAGGGCTCTGCAGACAGTGAGCTTCTGGGGGAAAGTGAGAAAGGGAAGAGTCCCTTTGAGGAGGAGCAGCTGGTAATGGGACTTCTTGGCGACGTCCGAGATGTGAGGAGAGAAAGAGAGAGTGGAGTCAAAGATGACACCAGTGTTTTTTGCCTCACAGGAAGGCGAAGGAAGAGGGCCCAATGTGGGCGGCCAGAGTTAGAGAGGGAAAGCAGGGGCAGGAGTCCAAATGAGAAGGATCTCCATCTTACTGACATTCAGGCAGAGATTGTTGGAGGCACACCAATCCTGAATCGCGGATAGACAGTCGCGAATGAGCGAGAGATGAGAGGAGTATGAGGGGAGCCTGAAGGAAAGCAGAATGTCATCCGCATAACACTGAAAGTTAGAGGAGAATGTAGAGATCAGGTAGGTCAAAGGGGCCACATAGAGGTTGAAAAACCAGAGTGAGAGGATGGAGTGGGGAGAAAGGGAACAAGTTGGACCTGGGAGGTGCTGTCCAAGAGGAAGGAGGTCAGCCACTCAAGGGCCTGATCCGTGATGCCCAGGTTCTCATGGAGTCGATTGATCAGGATTGATCAGGATGGCATGGTTGACCGTGCAAAAGCACAGGAAAGATCAAGGAGGATGAGGACAGAAGGAATGCTGGAATCAAGGTTAGAGATGCTGAAATCAATGCTGGAATCACAGGTGTTCAGGACAGCAGTTTCCGTGTCTCTGGCAGCTCTGAAGCCAGACTGATGGTCATGGAGACAACCAACAGATTCCGTGTGGAGAGTAAGCTGGGAGATTGCCAGCTTTTCCAACAGTTTGCCCAGGAAAGGGGTGATGGAGATTGGGCGATAGTTTGCCAGGCAGGCAGGATCGGCAGAAAGCTTCTTGAGGAGTCGGTGCATGAGGGAGTGCTTAACAGGAAAGGGGAAAAAGTGATTACAGAAATCGGTCAAGGCTGGAGCGAGGGTGTCAATATGGTTCTTGATGGTTCTGGGGGAGCAGGAGAGCACCTGTTTGGATGACACTTTCATAGATCGGACTTGTCTAGAAACCTTGTCAGGTGTTGTCAGAGAGAAAGAGGAGAAAGGAGGAAGAGAGGTAGAGATGGCCAAAAGGAGGCCGAGAGAGGAAGAGGGACAGGAATAGGAGATCGAGGGCAGGATGTCCTGAGTTTTAGCATAGAAGTGAGATGACAGAGCCATACAGAGGGCCTGGGAGGGAACAGGAGACGTAAAGACTGCAACATGATTGACCAGTTCTTTTCAGATTTTAAAAAGTTTGGCCGTGTTGTTAGAGGCCACAGAGACACAGGCTTGAATGTGTGTTCTATCCTTGATGAGTGTTATTGCTTCGACAGCCATTTTGGTGCAACCAGTCTACAATATGTCAAAATGTGGCCTGGCAAGCTTTACTATATTGTTATTACATGTCTACACTGGTCTACATTGTGCAGCCAGTTGGACATGTTTTCATTGTGGCATGGAATTTTTAATAGCAAAAAATTAATGTTCCTGTGCACTGTTGGTGACTTGCATCTATTGGATTGGTGTTACCCTACAAAAAACAATTGCAAACACTCTGGCCTTTTAGCCAATTTTTCTCAGACAGGGTGCTGTATGTTATATTAAAATACACATTTATATCTTTCTCCTTGTGCAGTGTGCGGCATATCCGTTCAGCAGCACGTTTGTACGTATTGTGCAAGTGTGATAATCTAAGCCGGCCCAGAGTGTGACGCGACCCTTGATTTGTTGCTTAGATGGGGGGCCCCCTCAGCATGGCTCGCAGGGGGGCCCCCACATCTTGTGTTACGCCACTGGTACCAATACCAAGAAAACCATGGACAGTAAGGTATCCATTAAGAAAACCCTATCAACAAATGAAACGAAATGAAGGTCGTCTAAGTGATGGAAGACGAATGGTGATGTCACGAGAACTCAGACTGACTCACATATAGAAGAAATGACGACCAGAGAATGATGCAAAGACACGAAATGCCATGAACAAGGATATCGTGAACCTAAAGTGAAAGGATGATGTCAAATGTGAGAAGCTTAAACTGTAAGCATGGCAAAGATATTTGACTAGTTCACGCATGAACATATGCTTGGAACCGCAAGAAAGCTAAGAAAACTGTGCAGCTTGCTATGCTTAGTAGAAAGATAGTGCAGCATGCGCCACTATACATAATCTACCTCAAAAGAAGCACGTTATATAAGTGTATTTCCATTTTGCACAAGAAGCATAATCAACCCAGGTTACTAAAGGCCACACAAGAAAAAGCTTCATATTTAGCAAAATCAAGAAGAGACGGCTGAAACGAAACTCAGCAGGGGAAACTCGTGCCAGGAAAACCAAGGTCGTATCAGTGAAAGAGACGAACAGTAGCTACATTTAAATGAAACTAAGAACAGAATATCCTGCTTCTGAAAGCTGAGAAGACGAAGACAGGTGGTGGGTGAAACGAAAATCAAATACACAAATTGATGGAAAAGAGGCAAATTCACGGTGTCCGAATCACGTGCCAAGCCGAGCAAGAAGAAGCGAGAGCCCACACCTACACATGGCACCAGGCCAGGCGAAGATATCAGAACTTTTCTAGACAGAAGATGCAGTCTCGATGCCAACCACAGTGAAATAATTGACACATGGCTACTAAAGTGATGATTGATTGTAACAATAATTGGAGGAAGGCTGGGTAACTAAGGGGCACCATGCACCTGGCCGACCATGCGTGCTGCTAAGCAAAGTGGAAAAGTATGCATGGGGTCGGTGCCAACCCAATCACAATGGACCAAATAATCTAGGGTCCTATAGTTAGTTGAACCATTTTTTAGTGATGTCTGCAGTAGTCATTTTTGAAGGCAGGGCTTAGAAGCCCACCTGACAGTGTTTACTCAATCCCCTCACATTGTTACCATATACAGATATAGTACCTATATTAAAGTTACCTTTCCCGAACCAATAGAATTGCATGCCAACTTTTGAGTGTTACACGTCAATGATGACGAGTTTTCAGTATAAATCTTAGGATTTTTATGAAGTTCGTTGGAGTTGAAGCGAGAAGGAAGATTGCACCATTGCTGATATTTATGACTCCCCATTTTTTGTACTTGTCATTAAATGGACTCCCTTTGCCACCCCGTTGAGTTGTCCTTATTGATTGGTGTTGAAGTATATATCTGCACCCCCATCCATCTCACGGGTGCTGCTATCTTGTCTTATAGTGCTTCTGAGCAAACCCCGACTCTATGGGCTGGTTGGGGGTCTCGGAGCACACTTGGTAGCAGAGATCGGATGGTTATTGATTATCAATTAGACAAGACACCCATTGACCGTTGACATAAAGTAACTTCAGGTCCTCTGTAATATCACGAGTTCTTTGCCATTCAGCTGAGTAGACCGTGAAGCTCCCTGTAGACAGTGGTAGAGTAAAAACAAAATCTGCAGAACGAGGTCTGAAGGAACCTGTGCTTCCCCACATAACCCCTTCCCACTCCAGCGGGCAGCTGAGCGGGAGAAAAGCCAAAGAAGGCGGCGACGAAGGCGGTGATCCCGAGCATCCAGAGAAGAAACATGCGAACGGGGAGTGAAATGAAATGAAATGATATTTTATTTATATCGCGCTCGTACACAAGTGTTTCAGAGCGCAACCAGGCAAAAAGGGAGGGGAATAAGGGAGAGAAAAAACAGAAAAAAACAGCGATCTTACTAGGCCCAGTGACATTTAAGAAAGCGCAAGTGCATGGGAAAGGAAAATGGGGGAAAAGTGCAAGGAAGGGGGGTGGAAAGTGCAAAGCAGAGGAGAGAAAACATAAATAAATATTAAATAGAATAAATAATAAATAAGGGTTGGAAACCAGTGTGAAAAAGACTAATGCTTTGGCAAAAAGTATATACCTTAGAACAATTAAGGGAAAAGGTAACAGAGGGAGGCGGGAAAACAAAGTCAGAAGAAGAGAAGAATGTATATATACATGGGGAAGGAAATATTGACTCAAGAATAATTAAGTAGACAGAGAGAGGATACCGGGGAAGACACCCGAGAAGAATAATTAAGTAGACAGAGAGAGGATACTTGTGAGGACACCCAAGAAGTGAGAGGATTCACCTAATTCCTACGCTTTTAATATAAGCGGCTCGAAGAAACCTGCATCCAGAGTCCCAAATAAAGGGGAACAAATAGGCCACCACAGCGATTAAAGATGCTTTTTGTGAAAGGGATGGGTTTAAACTCCATGTCGGGGTAAGAATAATTAAAGGCAGAGGTATATGTGGCCAGCTGGAGTTCATCTAGTCTGTTAACGTCTGTTTTATGTGTTGTTTGTTGTGACGTCATAAGTCAAAAGTTTCCTTAGAGGAACTGACATAAGATGTACGCAATTAAATAACTGAGATATTGTAGTATACACATTGATGTTTATTGAGTAAAATAGAAGATATAACATTTTGTGGAGAAAACGGGATTGGAGCTTGCAGTGATTGGTGCTCGCTCATATTGTTGGAATTGTTTAAGTCACGTAAATTGTTGACAAGTGTTCTATAAAGAGAAAGGGAACAGATTTAAGTATGGAAGACATAACTCCATTAGCACACCTGTGCAAACAGTTGCCGAAACATGCACCTAAGCAGAAAAAGTACAGTGCAGAATGGGTTAAAGAAACCGGACACAAAACGTTTATGCCTTGGCCACAGGGCGGTTCATTATCTAAAGCTGTTTTGCAACACATGACGACATACTTGCAACCACATACACAGGCAAAAAGTTAGACAAACGCCTAGCTAGTCTAGAGTTCTGGAAAATGTATCAACAAGACAAGGAAGAAGAACCGCCATCAGACTGGATACTTAACGGATGAACAGAGGGGGGTGAGATGCCCTCAGTGCCACCCGCCCCGTCTGAAACGAAAATTTAAAATGATAAGGAGGAAGGGTTATACCCGCTCAGGGAACTTAAAGCAGTCACGGGGTATAGTGAACCAGTGTATGAGTCACCTATGCAAAGTAGTGACAAAAATCAAGATAAAGAGAAAGAGAGATATTACCTCCAAAGTCCCGAGGAACAAAGAGAGACGCGATGACGAGAGAAGAGACCAGACACAGGCAAGTACATCTCTTGATACGGAGAGAGAAGGCAAAAGATGGAAAGGAAGCTAAGATAGAACTGATGAGATAGCATTCGCAAAGAACAAATGGATGGGAGGGCAGATTTTATTGAAACTCGATGGCAAAGGCGTTGATGACGCAAAACAAAAGGAGAAGTTAGATGATGTAAAGAGAAAGGAAAACGGATTGAGAGACGAAAGAATAAGGAAAAAAGATAGACAGAGACGAGAACAGTTATATCGTGAAGAGCTAGAAAGGCAGCACAATCATAAACAGAGTGCAGCCAATGATCAAGACAGACAGGAGCAGCAAAGGTTAGAGGAAGAGCAAAGGATACGAGAGAAAACAATAAAGAGACAAAGGGATGAGGAAATCCGATGGGCAAATGAACGTAGAGACACAAAGAAAGAAGATAGGATCAGAGAAGACGCAAGGAAACACAGAGAGTTAGATGACGATGTAGAACGTAAGAGAGCATGCAATTTCGAATATCTGGAAAGAGAGGTTAAAAAACTTGAGTCAGTAGTAGATTGGGAAGATATAGAAGAATTCTTTCCTGAGCACGATTCGGTACCAGGGACATCTAGGGCAAATATTGAGGATGACTTCGACAACAGAAGCATCGGAGAAATGATCGATAGGTTGTATGATGAAATGGGGCTACAACAAGTACCCCAAGGGGAGGGGGAAGACGAGCGCTTGGAGAGCACTCAGCTTTATGACACTGAGGATGTCTCCCGAAGTAGTGGGAATAGAGAACTGTGCCTCGATAGATTGGAAATAAGCAGGAACAAAGAGGATGGAAGAAGTTGCACGAGTTGGGGGCAGATGATGTCTGATACCGAAAGAGAGGAGCGTGAGGAAAAGGAGGAAAAGAGGAGATGCGTAAAACGATTCTCAAGGGGAAAAGGGATAAGATGGTCAGACACTAGTGAGCCTGCACCGAGGGCATCAGAGTTACCCACACAGTCAGACCGACGCGAAGAAGTATCTCACGGTCAGAGGGGGCGGTGTCTCCACCATCCTATGTGAGCCGGCTAAGGACATTAGCAGGTAGGCGGTGTAGAGGAGGTCCCAAATAAAGCCTCCACTCCTATCGCCCATTTTGAAGCACCAGGAACTTTCACACCAAAATATGTGACGTATGATGAACAAATAAATCAGCAGAGAGCCGCAGGAGGGCTCTGCCCAGTACCCATCAGAAGAGTAACACCTATTGAAGTACCAATAACCAAGCAACCATGCACAATAAGGTATCCATTGAGAATCCCTACCAACAAATGAGACGAAATGAAGATTGCCTAAGTACCGTCCTGGAAAAAACCAAAAAGGTCTTAATGGAAGATGAATGGTGACGTCACAAGAGCCCGGACGGACTCACAGATAGAACAAATGATGAACCAAGAATGACACAAGGAGACGAAACGCCATGAGGAAAGAGATTGTGAGTTTATAGTGATAGAAAGCTATCAAAATGTAAGAGAGTTAAGCTGTAAGAAAAATGACTACAGTCGACCAGTTTACGCATATACATATGCTTGAAACCGCAAGAAAGCTAAGAAAACAGTACGGCTTGCTATGCTAAGTAGAAGAATAGTGCGGCAAGCACCACTGTACATAATGTACCTCAAAACGAAGCACAGTATTATAATAAGTGCGAGTCCACTTTGCACGAAAAGCAGAATCAACTTAGGTTACTAAAGGCCAAGCACGACAGGCTTCATATTCTAGCAAAACAAGGGTAAACGGCTGAATCAAAACTCAGCAGATGCAACTGATGCCAAAGGAGCCAAGGTTATACCAATAGAAGAAACGAACAGTAGCTACATCTAATTGAAACATAAAAACAGAATATCCTGCCTCTGAAAGGTCAAGATGAGGAAGCGTAGGCAGGTGGTAAGCCGAATAAGAATTAAATGCACAAATCCAGAGAAACTAGGCAAATTCACGGTGTCTGCATCACGTGACCATCCGAGAGAGGGGAAGCACAAGTTCGCACCTACGCGTGGCATCCACCCAGAAGAAGATAGCGGAACTTTCTCAGGCAGAAGATGCAGTTTCAAAGCCAACCACAGTAACATAATTGACACATTGTTGCTGAAGTGATAATTGATTGTAACCTTAATTGGAGGATGGCTGGATAGCTGAGGGGGCACCCTGCACCTGTCTGTCCATTCTGCATGCTGCTAAGCAAAGTGGAAATTTATGCATGGGTTTGGTGCCAACCCAATCACAATGGACCAAATAATTTAGGGTCCTATAGTTAGTAGACCCAATGGGACGTCGTACTTTTGGTGAGATCCACAGCAGTCATTTTGAAGGAAGGGCTTAGACGCCCACCTGACAGTGTCCCTCACTCCGTTACCATATACAGATATAGCACCAATATTAAAGTGACCTTTTCCTAAGCAATAGAAATGCTTATTAACTTTTGAGTGTTATACATCATTTATGACGGATTTTCAGTATAAACGTTATGTTTTGTATGAAGTTCAGTGGAGTTGAAGCGAGACAGACTATTGCATCACTGCTGATTGCCATGACTCCCCGCTTTTTGTACTTGCCATTAAACGGACTCCCTTTGCCAAATCATTGAGTTGTCCTTATTGTTTGGTGTTGGAGTAATAATTCTGCACCCCCATCCATCTCAAGGTGCAGCTATCTCGTCTTAAAGTACTTTTGGAGCAAACCCCGACTCTATGGGCCAGCCGGGGTTCTCCTCAGTACACTTAGTAGCAGAGATCTGATGGTTATCGATTATCGATTATTGATTTGAATAAGACACCTATTGACTGTCGACATAAAGTAACTCTAGGTCTTTGGCAATATCACGAGTCCTTTGCCATTCGGCCGAGTAGACCGTGAAGCTCCCCGTAGACAGTGGTAGATTAAAGAGAAATACTGCAGATGTGGGCCTGAAGGGACCCGTGTTCCCCACGCATCCCTTCCCATTCCTACGGGCAGCTGAGCGGGCGAAAAGTCGAAGGCGGTGATCCTGAAGGTCCAGAGAAGAACCATGCGAATGGGGAGTGAAAAAGACTAATGTTTTGGCAAAAGTGCATGCTTTAGAACAAGTAATGGGAAAAGGTAATGGAGGGATGCAGGAGAAAAAAGTAAAATATAGTTAGAAGTAGAAAAGATTGAATGTATATGTATAAGGGTACATTGACTGGGGAATACTTAAATAAATAAAGGTTACCGGGGCAGACACCTGAGAAGAGAGAGGATACCGGGGCAGACACCTGAGAAGTGAGAGGATTCGCCTTATACCTATGCTTTTAATACAAGCGGCTAGAAGAAATGTGTACCCAGAGTCCCACATAATGGGGATCAAATAGACTACCACGTTTAAAGACATCGTGAAAGGGGTACGTTTACACCCCATGAAGGGTTAATTATTAGAGACAGAGATATCTGTGTCCAGCTGGTGTCTGTCTAGTCTGTCAAGCGTCTGTCTTATATGTTTTGTTGTGACGTCATATGTAAAAATAAATCTTCAAGAAAACAGATTTGAATTGTGTGCGATTGGATAGCTGAGATAAAATCGCATATGAATTGATGTTTTTTAATTAAATCAGAAGGTATACAAGTTTGCGAAAATTTGGATTGGAGCTTGCAGTGTTTGGTGCTCGCTCATATTGTTAGAAGTTGTTTAAGCCACATGGAAACGTTGACGAGTGTTATATAAGAGAAAAGGGAACAGATTTAAGCATGGAAGACATGTCTCCATTGGCACACTTATGCAAGCAGTTGCCAAAACATGCACCCAAGCGAAAGAAATATAGTACCAAGTGGGTTAAAGGTACCACCCACAGGATGTTTTTGCCATGGCCACAAAATGGCTCTTTAAATCTATACCTGTGTTTTACCACATATTGTGCCAAGGGCTGCCAGAGCCGATACAGAAACAACTCAAGAAGTTGGTGGGAATTGAAGCCAAGCCTTGGGCTGAAATACAGTTGACCATTGCATATTATTGTAGATTGCTGCAGGAAAAGAATTGCAAAAAGGAAGCAACTCGAAAGGGTGAGGAAGCAAAACTGGTGCATAAGAAATTGCCAAAATATGTTCTTGAAGGAGCCATGATAACTAGCACAGCTGAAGCAAGCATGCAGCAGGTGGCCAGTCCACAGCAAAATAACCAAGGCAATACCGGGTTTTATCCCAGGGGAAGAGGATGGCAGAGCAAACACGGAGGTTTCCAAAATAATCAAGGAGGTTTTCAAAATGTGCAAAATGGTAACCAAGTTATGTCAAATGGGCAAATGATCCGACCACTGTCTGTATGTTGACTGTGTGGAATGACAGGGCATTTGGCACATGCAGAAAGCAAGGCATGATGCAGAGCGGCCAAGGAACAGGAGCAGGCATGGCAAATCCACCTGTAGTTTTACAGCAGGGTGGTGCACAGAATCTCATGGTGCAGCAACAAGCGCCAGGAGCGCAACAAGGTGTGCAACCGCAAAGCATGGGGAATTTTCCACAAGGACAATCCCAACAGGCACCGCTGCAACTATCGCAGACGATGGGCACAGGGCAGACCACGAACCCTGGAATGGGGAGTAATAATGAGAAAGAGGGAAATTCACCAGCACACAGTGGGCAAAATTTGTATATAAACTAGGACAGCTCACTGGGAACCCTGATATTTTCTATCTAATCAGTGACACCAGACCCTCACAGGGGACCTAGGGTGGATGTCATTTTAGGGGATAAGGAATATTCCTTCCTAGTTGACACAGGTGCAACACGCTTCTGCATATGTGAAGGCAAGTTTTCCTTGTCCGGCGAGGCCATAAATACTCGGAGTTTCACAGGAGCGACGAGTCGTGTTCCCTTTACAAATGCACTCCCAGTCTCTATAGGAGAGTGCAAAATGAATGTGCCCTTATTATACTCACGTCAGACACCAGTAAACATTTTGGGTCGAGATTTTATGACGAGTTAAACATGACAATCTCATTCACGGAGAAGGGCATAGTATGTTCGACTCCAGGAATGCACTATTAAAACGTATGCGAGATAATCAGAGCATACGCAGGACACCCAGCCATGAGGGCTATACAATTAGAGCCAGAAATATTTGCATATGGTATGCATATGCTTATGGCAGGGCTGCCAGGCCTTGCAGACAAAATTATGAGAACCCCTGATAAGTTCTTATTCAGACCCAGAATACCGATGCATGAGGAGAAGGGTCAAGTATTTCCCTTGATGATACACACGGCTGCACTGAAAGGGAGAGTGGCCTTGATCGATGGTTCTGACGACGAGGCCAGACAATGGTGCGCAGTAATCACCATTGAAGAAAGATATCGATTGACTGACGTCACCGATGATGAGCTGTTTGAAGAACAAATAAATATGGGAGAGACAATGGTGGAAGTGAGTCTCACCTTTTAGGTAAAGATGATTAAAAGAGAAGTACCTCAGCGAATGTTGTTGGCACAAACCCGGCATGGCCAAGGTGCCTGTCTCAGTATGGACTTCAGGACCCTATGACGTAAGCCTCTTGAAGGGGATTGGAGAAGTGAAGATTAAACTGAAACCAGGAGCAATTTTACCCAAGGCACGACAATATACCATATCCAGAGAGGCATATGAGGGGATTTTTAAGATAATTTCTGCCAGAGTCGCCATGTAATAAGTCAGTGTACCCTGTGAAAAAAGTAAAGGGGGGGTCATGGAGGCTAATTCAAGACCTTAGGCCAATAAACGATATTGTTGAGGCCGAGTTCCCTCTCGTCCCGAACCCGGCTACAATTGTACGTAATATACCTGTTGAGCCAAAATATTTCACAGTGATCGATCGGAAAAATGCATTTTCTCAATCCCGTTGCACCGTGACTCACAAGATCTGACGGCATTCACGTTCAGACAAATGCATCTAAAAAGCATGAGGCTGCCACAGGGGTACTGAGAGTCTCCTTCTATCTTTAACAGAGTCCTGCAGGTGGACTTGAGCAATATTGCACTAGAAAGTGTTGTCCTGCAATACGTGGATGACATCTTAATTTAACATGGCTAAGCCACACACGATAAAGCAGATGCTGAGCTTTTTAGGCCTATGCAATTATGTCAGGGCATGAGTCTTCGACTACGGCTCTTACACCAAGCCTTTACTTAAGGCCCTAAAGAAGGCCCAAATGATGAAGGAAAAGATCGAATGGTACGAGACCATGGAAAAAGGGTTTGCTGAACTCAAAAGAGCTATTTGCACAGTACCAGTTCTAGGGATCCCCAATTATGCAGAAGAATGTTACCTGTTCTCACACACAAAAGGCAGCGTTATGACGGCAGTGCTCATATAGTCATTCCAGTCCCTAGAAGATCTGACGGTGGAGTGAATGAACTTGAAATGGATGTGATTAGCAACGATACACACACACTTGTGGTAACTAATGAAAGAAAAAGCCAGAGACAGGGTCGGCAAGGGTTGAATGAAGTAACATTACTGACAACTACATGCACGCAAACACTGAATGCACACGAAACAGGCCTAGTGTCAATGACTGCGGAACCACACACCAAGGCAGCAGAGAAGAAGAGACTGCCTGACACAAGAAACACCACAGCAGATGTTGTGAGAAAATACGAATTAAGACAAAAACCAACAGGAGCAGTTATATCAGAAACTCTTAAGAAAACAAGAGCCAACACTGAGAAACTCTTTGTACATACCCAACTGATAGTAGACTCATTGGTTCGGCACATAGCCCGAGCTAGGGAACTACAAGAGGAACTGAAGAACAAAATCGCAGAGACTGTATTACCAAGCATCTACATCCCAACGCAAGGAACAAGCACTAGCTCCATAGTACAATCGTACACTAGACCAATGCCAGAATGGATACGAACATTCATAACGCGACAGAGGAAGATGTATGAAGAGAGAGAAAGAGCTGCCAGAATTCAATCTACCCAAATGGCGTAGATGAGAAGGCCTGCACCATGGACCAGGATACCTGAGAATCCTCCAGCAAGAAAAGGCATACAGATGCATTCAGGTTTGTACTCATAGCCAACTACAGGAAAACACTAAGAATCAAGAGAAGCATGCATGGAGATGACAATGAACTAAACGACTACCTGGACAGCACAGCACATCTGGGAAACAGCATTTAGTACCAGCACATGAAAGAAGTTGGAAGACGAAGTTCAGAAGGGGAATGCGTTGTTTGTGCACTCCTACACATACAGCATGAGGAAGTCCAAGATCTTCGTAGCTGTAGAAATTGATGTCCAGACAGCACACTGTATGTCACAGTTAGCAATGTGCAAGACCAGAGGCCAGTTCATGGGTAGTGATGCCTCTCTGAAATGGGCAACTGAAGCAACTGATCCAGATGAAGACGATTATGTCCAGGACATAAAGACAAGAAACAATGGAAAGAGGAAACACATTGTGATCAGATATGAGAAGCCTGGAGTTAAAGGAGCAGAGATTAGAAGAGAAGCAAATCAGAAGCTAAATATCCAAGGAAAAACTCCAGAAGAAGCTCAGAGATAGAAGAATAGAGGCCAAATGCAAATTTGTGGAACTATACTTTCACCAGACTGTTGGGAAAAAGGAGTAGTGATATGCCGAGCATGGATGGTCTTCAGTCACTAAGAGACAACCATCAACATAGTATGAAACGGATGCAAGCCATTGTGGCCAAAGCTTGCAAAATTACTCACATGGGTCGAAGACAGAGGAGGACCCCTGCAGATAGTGCCACTAGAAAGCCCAAAGTTCTGTTTCAGAAATAACGGCACAGGGAAGATGGGATGGAATCAGAACTGTGGACGAGTTTTTGACACTCCAGGAATGGTACATGGAACTGCAGTGATTATGGACCATTATTGGGCGTGTGGATCCAAAGCATACATAAGACTGCCAAGAGACTGGGGAGGCATATGCACCATAGTGAATGTCCATGTTCCAGCATTGGTAATCCCGAAAAGTGACCTGAATATTGACAGTTTCCCAAAAGCAGATGCTCACCTGAGGAAGAAGAGATCTGTGGAACTGATAACTTGAATGAAGAGAGAGAATGACTTCTCTGCCAAATCAGAAGAAGCCTTTCATGCAATCCCATATGAACATAGGCTGTTCAGCCTCACCTCATCAGTGTTCGCAACAATTTTCATGCCAAGATTCCAAGTTGAGCAAATGCTAAATGGTTACAGATAACCAGATGGGAGTTACTACAGACCATCAACACGACAATAAAAGGATTCAATGCAATTAAGGAAGAATTAAGAGCCATCCGACTGATGACTCTCCAGAACAGATATGTGCTTGACATGATCACAGCCATGGATGGAGGATTTTGTGCAAAAATAGGGGAATCATGTTGCACATTTATACCCTCTCACGACGAGGAAAATGGAACCTTAACAGAAGCCATAGGTATGCTGACAAATCTGTAGAACCAGATGATCGACGAAACTGACGAAGTTGATGATGACAGCTGGTTTGGATCACTATTGTCTTGGATCCCACAATGGATGGCAGACATATTCAAGTTTCTAGGAGCCCTGCTAGTGATGACATTACTGGGATTTTGTGTTATCAAGATAATAATCTCACAATGCCAGAAAACGGCGAAGAAAGCCATAGCGATGAAGATCATGATTGATGTCAAGCCAGAATGGAAGCCCAAAGACCTGACTGATGAAGAAATAAGATACTTTGTGAAGGCCAGCAGGCACACGCCAGAAGGTACAAGGTTTCTCTATCCCAGGAATCACAGGAACTATGTGGGAAGATGGGTTTACTGTAGCCCGAATGGACAATGTCAACTAATGACATGGAATAAAGACGAACATGTAAGGACAGCAGGAAGCCTGAAAGGAGTAATAAAAATATGAACTCCAAAGAGACACTTCTTCAAACCATCATGTATAGATCCAGAAGAATGAACCCAGGTGATGAAGTGAAGATAAATATAGCGCAATCGAGTGAATTGCATCCAAAAGAGGAGGTGAAAGTGGTCGATGAATCGCCCAGAGGGGGGAGTGTAGAGGAGGTCCCAAAAAAAGCCTGCACTCCCATCGCCCATTTTGAAGTACCAAGAACATTCATACCAAAATATGTGACGTATGATGAACAAATAAATCAGCAGAGAGCCGCATTAGGGCTCTGCCCAGTACCCATCAGAAGAGCAACACCTATTGAAGTACCAATAACCAGACAACCATGGACAGTTAGGTCTCCATTGAGAAGCCCCTTCCAACAAATGAGACGAAATGAAGATTGCCTAAGTACCGTCCTGGAAGAAACCAAAAAGGTCTTACTGGAAGACGAATGGTGACGTCACGAGAGCACGGACGGGCTCACAGATAGAACGAATGACGAACCAAGAATGACACAAGGAGACGAAATGCCATGACTAAAGAGATTGTGAACTTATATTGATAGAAAGCTATCAAAATGTAAGAAAGTTAAGCTGTAAGCAAAGTGACTACAGTCGACCAGTTTACACCTGTAAATATGCTTGAAACCGCATGAAAGCTAAGAAAACAGTATGGCTTGCTATGCTAAGTAGAAGAATAGCGCAGCAAGTGCCAGTGTACATAACCTACTCCATAAGTGCGAGTCCACTTTGCACGTAAAGTAGAATCAACTTAGGTTACTAGAGGCCAACCACGACAGGCTTCATATTCTAGCAAAACGAGGATAAATGGCTGAATCAAAACTCAGCAGATGCAACTCATGCCAAAGGAGCCAAGGTCATACCAATAGAAGAAATGAACAGTAGCTACATCTAATTGAAACTTAAGAACAGAATATCCTGCCTCTGAAAGGTCAAGATAAGGAAGCGTAGGCAGGTGGCAAACTGAATAAGAATTAAACCCACAAATCGAGAGAAACTAGGCAAATTCACGGTGTCTGTATCACGTGACCATTTGAGGGGGGAGAAGCAGGAGTTCACACCTACGCATGGCATCTGCCCAGGAGTAGATAGCCAAACCTTCTCAGGCAGAAGATGCAATTTCGAGGACAACTACAGTAACATAATTGACACATTGTTGCTGAAGTGATGATTGATTGTAACCTTAATTGGAGGATGGCCGGATAGCTGAGGGGCACCCTGCACCTGGCTGTCCATTCTGCATTCTGCTAAGCAAAGTAGAAATGTATGCATGGGGTTGGTGCCAACCCAATCACAATGGAGCAAATAATCTAGGGTCCTACAGTTAGTAGACCCAATAGGACATCGTACTTTTGGTGACGTCCACAGTAGTCATTTTGAAGGAAGGGCTTAGCTGCCCACCTGACAGTGTTTTACCCAATCTCTCACTCCGTTACCATATACAGATATAGCACCTATATTAAAGTTACCTTTTCCTAACCAATAGAAATGCTTATTAACTTTTGAGTGTTACACGTCACTTATGACGAATTTTCAGTATAAATGATGTGTTTTGTATGAAGTTCAGTGGAGTTGAAGTGAGACGGACTATCGCATCATTGCTGATTGCCATGACTCCCCGTTTTTTGTACTTGTCATTAAACTGACTCCCTTTGCCAAACCATTGAGTTGTCCTTATTGAGTGGTGTTGGAGTAATAAATCTGCACCCCTATCCATCTCAAGTTGCAGCTATCTTGTTTTAAAGTACTTTGGAGCAAACCCTGACTCTATGGGCCGGCCAGGGTTCTCCTCAGTACAGCGGCGATGCGGGAACATTACCCCTGCAATAGACAGAAGAACCATGAGAGAAGAGAAAGAGGGCTATGCGTCCACTATTTCCGTTACTCAAGAAAGGAGGGGCGAGACCACAGTAGATTCCATGGCCACATATGGATTGGGAAAACTTGAAAAATAAGCTTCCAGTGTTGACATCAGGAGCCGGAAAATGGATACACAAATTAGAAAAAATGACGGGAGGAAACACGTTAGCTATCAGGGATATCAAAGGTCTCTTAATCGCCATATTTGGTGATAGAGCAGACGATGTGTGGACATGGGCAGGTACCCTGGTGTGGCCACAGTTAATACCGCACATGACGGAGCTCCATTTAACAATTGCAGAGCTGCGGTATGGAAAGCACTACGAGTGTTATACCCAGATACCTCTGACATGGGAGTTATCATGACACGTAAAATGAAGGAGTTGGAAGACCTGTTGATTTACATTCAGAATGTTAACGACACGTGCGTACTCAAGACTCGGAATCTTGGGGGAAATCTATACCTGTGTTCTACCATATATTGTGCCAAGGGCTGCCAGAACTGGTACAGAAACAGATCAAGAAATTGGTGGGAATTGAGGCCAAGCCATGGTCATAAATACAGTTGACCATCGCACACTATTGCAGGCTGCTGCAAGAAAAGAATCACAAAAGGAAGCTGCAAGAAAGGGTGAAGAGGCAAAATGAGTGCAGAAGAAATTGTCAAAATATGCTCTTGAAGGAGCCATGATAACTAGCACAGCTGAATCGAGCATGCCAAAAGTCAATAATCCACAGCAGAATAATAAGGTTAGTACAGTGTTTTACCCTAGGGGGAGAGGATTTAGAGGAAGACGATGGCAGAGTAATCAGGGAGGTTTTCAGAGTAATCAAAGAGGTTTTCAAAATATGCAAAATGGCAACCAAGATATGTCAAATGGGCAAGTGATCAGACCACCGCCAGTATGTTTGTTGTGTGGGATGACAGGGCATTTAGCGTGCATATGCAGAAATCAGGGCATGATGCAAAAGGACCAAGGAACAGGAACCGGTATGGTGAATCCACCTGCATTTTTACAGCAGGGAGTTGCACAAAATCACACAGTGCAACAGCAAACGCCAGAAGGACAGCAAAACTCGCAACCTCATAATTTGATGAGTTTTCCACAAGGACAGTCTCAACAGTCACGTATGCAACTGTCACAGACAGTGAGCACAAGACAGACCGCGAACCCTGGAATAAGGAGTAATACTGGTGATGGGGGAAGTCCATTCGCACAAGGTGGGTCAATTATATATTGACTAGGACAGCTCACTGGGAACCCTGATGTGTTCTATCCTATCAGTGACACCAGACCCTCACCGGGAACCAAGGGTGGATGTCGTTGTAGGGGATAAAGAATATTCCTTCCTCGTTAACACGGGTGCAACACGTTCATGTATACGTGAAGGCAAGTTTTCCTTGTCCGGCAATGCTATAAATACTCAGAGTTTCACAGGAGCTACAAGTCGTGATCCCTTTACAAACACACTTCCATTCTCTACAGGAGAGTATGAAATGAATGTTCCTCTATCATATTCACGACAAACCCCAGTAAACATTTTGGGTCGAGATCTAATGACGAAGTTAAATATGGCAATCTCGTTCTCGGAGGAGGGCATAGTATGTTCAACTCCAGGAATGCCCTATTCAAACGTATGCAAAATGATTAGAGCATACGCAGGACACACAGCTATGAGGGCTGTACCATTGGAACCTGAAATATTCACGTATAGAATACGTGTGCTGATGGCAGGACTGCCAGGCCTTGCTGAAAAAACTATGAGGACCCCAGACCAATTTTTGTTCAGGCCAAGAATACCTATGCACGAGGAAAGGGGACAAGTATTTCCCTTGGTGATACACACAGCTGCAGTATGAGGGAAAACGGCTTTGATTGACGGGTGTGATGATGAGGGCCGACAGTGGTGGACAGTAATCGCCATGAAGAGGGGTACCGATTGACTGACATCACTGATGACGATCTGTTTGATGAGCAAGCAGATGGGGGAGAAACAGTAGTTGAGGTGAACCTCACTTTCTGGGTGAAATTGATCAAAAGAGACGTGCCTCAGAGAATGATGTTGGCACAGAACCGCCCTGAATATTTTGATGACGACATGACCCAGGTGCCTGTCTCAGTGTGGACCACAGGACCCTATGACGTAGGCTTATTGAAAGGAGTCAAAGAAGTGAAGATTAAACTGAAGCCAGGAGCAATTCTACCAAAAGCACAACAATATCCCATGTCCAGGGAGGCAGATGAAGGAATTTTTAAGACAATTTCGGCTATGGTAGAGCAAGGCATCTTAGTGACGTCAGAGTCACCATGTAATACGTCAGTGTACCCTGTGAAAAAAAGTAAAGGAGGGTCTTGGAGGCTAGTACAAGATCTAATGCCAATAAATGATATTGTTGAGGCTGAGTTCCCTTTAGTCCCGAATCCAGCTACAATCCTATGTAATATACCAACTGAGGCAAAATATTTCATGCTGATTGACTTGAAAAATGCATTTTTCTCAATCCCGTTGCACCATGACTCACAAGATCTGACGTCATTCACGTTCAGACAGATGCATCTGAAAAGTACGAGGCTACCCCAGGGGTACTGTGAGTCTCCTTCTATATTTAACAGAGTCCTTCAGATGGACCTAAGCAATGTTGCATTAGAGAGTGTTGTCGTGCAATACTTGGATGACATCTTTATTTGCAGCATAAAAGAGGATCAATGCAGACATGATTCTATTCAGCTATTGACTATATTGGCTGAGAAAGGATATAAGGCTGACAAAGAGAAGTTACAGTATTGTCAACGAGAAGTACTCTACATAGCTATGAGGGCTGTACCATTGGAGCCCGAAATATTTGCGTATGGAATTTGTGTGGTGATGGCAGGACTGCCAGGCCTTGCTGAAAAAACTATGAGGACCCCAGAACAATTTTTGTTCAGGCCAAGAATACCTATGCACAAGGAAAGGGGACAAGTATTTCCCTTGGTGATACACACAGCTGCAGTACAAGGGAAAACGGCTTTGATTGATGGGTGTGATGATGAGGGCCGACAGTGGTGCACAGTAATCGCCATGAAGAGGGGTACTGATGACGATCTGTTTGATGAGCAAGCAGATGGGGGAAAAACAGCAGTTGTGGTGAACCTCACTTTCTGGGTGAAAATTATCAAAAGAGACGTGCCTCAGAGAATGATGTTGGCACAGAACTGCCCTGAATATTTTGATGATGACATGACCCAGGTGCCTGTCTCAGTGTGGACCACAGGACCCTATGACATAGGCTTATTGAAAGGAGTCAGAGAAGTGAAGATTAAACTGAAGCCAGGAGCAATTCTACCAAAAGCACGACAATATGCCATGTCCAGAGAGGCAGATGAAGGAATTTTTAAGACAATTTCGGCTATGATGGAGCAAAGCACTTTAGTGACGTCAGAGTCGCCATGTAATACGTCAGCGTACCCTGTGAAAAAAAGTAAAGGAGGGTCTTGGAGGCTAGTACAAGATCTAATGCCGATAAATGATATTGTTGAGGCTGAGTTCCCTTTAGTCCCGAATCCAGCTACAATCCTATGTAATATACCAACTGAGGCAAAATATTTCATGCTGATTGACTTGAAAAATGCATTTTTCTCAATCCCGTTGCACCATGACTCACAAGATCTGACGTCATTCACGTTCAGACAGATGCGTCTGAAAAGCACGAGGCTACCCCAGGGGTACTGTGAGTCTCCTTCTATCTTTAACAGAGTCCTGCAGATGGACCTAAGCAATATTGCATTAGAGAGTGTTGTCTTGCAATACGTGGATGACATCTTAATTTGCAGCATGACAGAGGATCAATGCAGACACGATTCTATTCAGCTATTGACTATATTGGCTGAGAAAGTATATAAGGTTGACAAAGAGAAGTTACAGTATTGTCAACGAGAAGTACTCTACATAGGTCAGCTGATATCTCATGAAGGGAAAAGAGTTACCCCAGAAAGAGCTGAAGCAATACTAAACACAGCCAAGCCACACACACTAAAGCTGATGCAGAGTTTCTTAGGCCTGTGCAATTATGTCAGGGCATGGGTCTTCGACTACAGCTCTTACATCAAGCCTTTGCTTCAGGCCCTAAAGGAGGCACAAGTGACAAAAGAAAAGATTGAATGGTCTGAGACCATGGAGGAAGGATTTTCTGAACTCAAAAGAGCAATTTGCACAGCACCAGTTTTAGGAATCCCCAATTATGCAGAGGAATTTTACCTGTTCTCACACACGAATGGCAGCGTTATGACGGCAGTGCTCACACAGAAAACCACATTGGCGTACAAGCCCCTAGTATACTATAGTGGAAATTTGGACCCAGTGATGAGGGGCCATTTCCCGTGCGAACAAAATTTTGCTGCCGCGGCGTTCAACATCGAGAAGGCTACTACCATTGTAATGGGATGCTCGATGATATTGTACGTTGAGGACTCGCTATTTGCTATTCTAGAGAAACCGAAGGGCACACTTACATCTCAGAGAGCTTCTGCTTATGAAGTGATCATATTGAATCCTTCGATTAAAATAGTCCGATGCAAAATAGTGAACCCAGCTATGTTCATAGCCGAGCCAGTCACTGAAGGAGAGCATGACTGTGCAAATTATGAAGAAATCTATGATGAAATCCCCAGAGTGAAAGAAAATGCAATGGCAGAAGGAGAAATTTTCTTCATTGACGGTTCTTCGAGAATCGATCAGAACGATGCGCAAAGATATACAGGCGTCGCTGTGATGAAGCACACAGCAAATGGGGAATTTTTGAGTACTCCTTAGTGCATGAATACCATCTCATTACTCAGCACAGGCTGCAGAATTATTGGCGTTGATACTCGCCATTGAGAATCACGCAGACCAGGAAGTAACGCTGTACAGTGACTCCACCTATGTGACATCAACAGTGCACGCAGGCTTAGCGCGCTGGAAAAGGAGGGACTACCTCTGAGCGGACGGCATGCCAGTACAGCACGCAGCCTTATTGGACAGGCGGATTAAGGCACTACAGCTCCTAGTGGGCAAAGCTGTCATGAAATCCGCGCCCACACGAAGGGGACAGATTTGATCTCACGAGGAAATCAAGCAGCAGACAAGGAAGTCAAGCATATGGCATCCAAGAGTGAGACGATCATGGAGGTGGTAGTCGCTCACACAAATGAGAAAATGATTGTTGCACGGAGTGCACCTGAAAGCTACAATAATATGGGACAAAAACAGTTGATGGAACTCCCAGGGGAGGCACCACAGGAGGAAACAAAATCTTTAGAATTGCAAGGGTGTTCTTTAAACCCCTCAGAAAGCTTGTGGCGACAAGACAGCACTGGCAAACCAGTAATGCCTACAGCCTTGTTAAAAATAGCGCTGGAGCAGTTACACTATCCAGCACACATGACAAAAGAGAATCTCGCAGAAACACTTGTGGAAGACTGGTTCATACTGAACTTAACCAAACACATTGCATTTTTAATAGTGAAATGTATAATCTACCAACGGTTCAAAGCTGGGCACACATTAAAAGTAATGAGAGGAGTCATCCCAAGGCCATAGGGACCTATTCAGCACTTGCATGTTGATTACGTCGACATGATCCAAGTATGTAACGTGTACAGATACCTAATTGTTGTGGTGTGTCCATTCTCTAGATGGATAGAAGCAGGTCCATGTACACACCCATACTCAACCTGTGTGGCAAAATTGTTAGTGAGGGAGGTATTTCCCAGGTGGGGGTATGTGAAGTCATGAGATCAGATAACGGGACCCATTTTGTAAATGAGGTTTTTGAACAGATTAGCTTGTTGCTTGGTATAAAGCACAAGTTCTCGTTGGCGTATCACCCACAAGGTAAAGGGTTATGTGAGAAGCTCAACGGCCTATTAAAGGAGAGGATAGCCAAGTTGAAGCTTAATCTAAGAAAGGGATGGTTGTACTGCCTTCCTTTGGCACTGTATGCACTCAGAAACCAACCTGGTTCTGACCATCATATTACGCCGCACGAAATAGCCACAGGAAGAAGAATGCGCACTCCCCTGACACCCCGAGACAGAGCTAGATGTGATGCCCAGTCAACAGGAGAAATCCTACGGTCTGAAATGAAAAATTACTTGAATTGCATGACATCTTGCCTTACTGTAATTTCAGGCCAGCTGCAACGACAACAAAAAGGGTGCAGGGCAGCACGGAACACAGAAGGAGATACTACTACAGGCACAGCTCAAAGACTTTGTGTTCCATCCGTTTTCCCTGGAGACACTGTCTTGGTAAAGAACCATACGAGGAAAAAGTGGGATGAGCCAAGGTTTAATGGTCCCTTTACAGTGGAAGACTGCACTCCTTCCGCAGTGAAACGACAAGGAAGATGAGCTTGGATCTTTTTGGGTGACATCAAACCATACATTGGAGACGGCCCCCTGCCTGCACCCCAGCGCAAAGAGACTGCAGACGACGGGGAAGAACCACAGCACGTGCAGACGAGATCCATGACGAGGAAGAAGGACGCATGATCAGCAGCAAAGTAAAGACAAAGAACTTTTGTGCAATAGTTGTGGTTTCACTTTGGACATTCCTCTGTGCAAAAAGAGGATAAGTACATAAAAACGGATACTCTGTGCATCCTAGTTTCAGGGTGAAGAAGAAAATTGCATTTATAAACCACAACATAGTCTGTCGACTTTGAACTTTGGACTGAGGCACACTGGAGCCTTGATTGTAGAGGAATATGCCAAATTTTGATCGAGGACACATATGTTGGAAGAAAATACAGTATCCAGATTCCTTCCACACAAAGACCTTGTTCAGAATCACTTATGGTGTCCCACAGTAGCGACATCACAAAAGATGTTGTGACATACTTCGATCTGTGCTAAGATCGTACCCGTCATTGGTGAGGAGGCTCACCAGTGTCACTGACTTTCTTCAAGATCCTGAAAACGAAAAGACTATAAGGATATTGCTTACTGTGATTGCCGAGCAGTTCCTCCTACTTCCTGAGTACAACAAGGAAAAACCAAATATCCCAAGCGGAGAAGGAAGCGAATGAGTTTATCACCGTATTGTTCTTTCGCCTAATCGAAGACTGTCCAGAACTTATCGGGAGAAAGACAGATGTGTGAACTTTTCTTCTAAATCCAGCAAATACAGAACGTCAGAGCATAATCCTAAACAGCATAGTAATCCAAGTTGCTCTCCACCCAAACGGAAAGTGCAGACACTGTTCACAGTGAAGCGAAAGCCTACAGTCCTGAAACTCAGCAAGACAGGACAAATGTCCCTGTCACCAGAAGACAGCAGGTTGGCAAGTAACATTTTCTTTCGCCTAATCACAGATTTCCCAGAGCTTGTGTGGAGACCAGTAGATGTTGACGTCCTCACATCCATCAGAGACCCAGCTAATTCTAAACAGATGAGCATGCTCTTGTATGGTATTGTGATGCAAATGGAACTTTCTAACCATCAACAGAAATATTTCAGAAGATTTTAAACTTTCCGCCGAGGGACAGATCGAGAGAGCAGTGTCAGAGATCTTATTTCTTATTTTCCATTTGGACAAAGACACAACATGTCTTCCGGAATGAAGCAGATCAGGGGCACAGACTTGGAGTTAGTATATTTTGAACATGCACAGTAAAGAGACCTGCTGAATTATTGCCTGATTTGGACACTCCCCATAGCCTAACAAAAGAACTATGTCCAGAAATAATAGACAATCTAGTATTCAAACAAAGGGGGACAATTGTTTAAGTACGTACAGCGTGCAAACAGAACAAACAGAATCCAGAGACAATATTGTTTAGAACTGTATTAAAAGTTAGCATATTTTAACGGAAGATCGAAATGGGGATCCAGAGCAGCAATCTCGTCCTCCCGCAGGAGGAAAGACATTCATATTTCTCTGGAAGTAAATGCTGCCAGTTAACCTACAAGGGAATAATGTATCTATGCCTAATTTTATCATTGTCCTACTGTCACTAACGATTAGAACTGCATTTTTTATTGGTGCACAAAGTGTTCCAATTCCAGTGCACCCACCTAATGATGCACGCATGAAGCCTACGAAGGCACCCAGACCTTACATAGTCATTCCAGTCCCTAGAAGATCTAATGGTGGAATGAAGGAACTTGAGATGGATGTGATTAGCAATGACACACACACACACTTGTGGAAACGAGCAAATCAAAAAGCTGGCGACAGGATCGGCAGGGTATGAATGAAAAAAGGTTACTGACAACCACACGCATGCAAACATTGAATGCACATACACCAGGCCTAGTGTCAACAACTGCAGAACCACAATCCAAAGCATGAGAGAAGAAAAGACTGTCTACGATGAGAAATCCAGCTATAAGCAAAGTAAAGAGCCAAATGAAGAAAGCGGATGTCATGGAGAGACAAGAAGAGTCGGAAAGAAAGCCAACAGAAACCGCAGTATTGGAAACTCTTGATCCAATACCAAGGAGGACAAGAGCAAACCCGGAGAAGATCTCTGCACGAGCACAACTGATAGCAGACTCATTATGGCCGTTCATAGCAAGAGCAAGGAAAAGACAAGGGGAGCTGAAGAATAAACCCACAGGGACAACATTGCTGAGCATATATGTTCCAGTAAAAAGGACAAGTACAAGTTCTACAGTACAGCCATATACTGGACCAATGCCAGAGTGGATATGGACATTTCTAACCAGAAAGAAAAAGATATATGAGGACAAGGAAAGAACTGCCAGACTTTTGTCTACTCAAATGGCACATATGAGGAGGCCTGTACCATGGACCGGGATACCTGAGAATCCTCCAGCAAGAAGGAGCCATACAGATGCTTTCAGGGATGTAGTTATAGCAAACTACATGAAAACCTTAAGAATCAAGAGAAGCATGCACGGAGATGACAACGAACTGAGCGATTATTTGGACAGCACAGCACATTTGGGAAAGAACTTCTGGTACCAGCACATGAAGGAAGTTGGAAGAGAACGTTCAGAAAGGGAATGCTTGTTTGTGCACTCAAGACGATTATGTCCAGGACATAAAGACAAGAAACAATGGAAAAACAAAATACATTGTGATCAGATATGAG
The DNA here is from genome assembly GCF_040938575.1 of Ambystoma mexicanum. NCBI lineage: Eukaryota > Metazoa > Chordata > Amphibia > Caudata > Ambystomatidae > Ambystoma > Ambystoma mexicanum. Next base: position 248,700,866 of record NC_090926.1, on the reverse strand, counting down.
AAGCCTGGAGTTAAAGGAGCAGAAATCAGAAGAGAAGCAAATCAGAAACTAAATGTCCAAGGAAAAACCCCAGAAGAGGCTACAAGTTGGAAGAACAGAAGCCAAATGCAGATTTGGAGAACAGTGCTTTCACCAGACAGATGGAGAAAGGAGTAGTGATATGCAGAACATGGATGGTCATAGCTCAATAGGAGTCTACTATCAACATAGTGCGAGATGGATGCAAGCCATTGTGGCCAAAGCTTGCAAAACTGCTAACATGGGTCGAAGACAGAGGAGGACCCTTCCAGATAGTGCCACTAGAAAGCCCAAAATTCTGCTTCAGGAATAATGGTACTAGAAAAATGGGAGAGAATCAGAACTGTGGATGAGTTTTTGACGCCCCAGGAATGGTGCAGAGAACTGCAGTAATTATGGATCATTATTGGGCATGTGAATCCAAAGCATACATCAGACTGCCGAGAAAATGCAGAGGTATATGCACAATAGTGAATGTCCACGTTCCAGCGTTGGTGATCCCGAAAAGTGGCTTGAATATTGACAGTTTCCCAAAAGTAGATGCTCACCTTAGGAAGAAGAGATCTGTGGAACTGCTAACTAGAATGAAGAGGGAGAATTACTCTTCTGCCAAATCTGAAGAAGCTTTTCATGGAATCATATATGAACATAGGCTGTTCAGCCTCACCTCATCAGTGTTCGCAATAATCTTCATGTCAAGATTCCAAGTTGGAGCAAATACTAAATGGTTTCAGATAACCAGATGGGAGTTACTGCAGACCATCAACACAACCATAAAGGGATTCAACACAATCAAGGAGGAGTTAAGGGCAATCCGATTGATGACTCTCCAGAATAGATATGTACTTGACATGATCACAGCTATGGATGGAGGAGTTTGTGCAAAAATCGGAGAATCATGTTGCACATTTACACCTTCTCACGATGAAGAAAATGGAACTCTAACAGAAGCAATAGGTATGCTGACAAAAATACAGAATCAAATGATCGATGAAACTGACGAGGTTGATGATGACAGCTGGTTTGGATCACTTTCTTGTGGGTTCCATAATGGATGGCAGATGCATTCAAATTCCTAGGAGCCCTGCTAGTGATAATATTCCTAGGATTCTGTGTTATCAAGATAATAATCTCTCAGTGCCAGAAAACTGCGAAAAAAAAAGCCATAGGGATGAAGATCATGATTGATGTCAAGCCAGGATGGAAGCCCAAAGACCTGACTGATGAAGAAATAAGAGACTGTGTGAAGGCAAGCATTCATGCACCAGAAGGAACAAAGTTCATCCATCCCAAGAAACATAGAAATTATGTGGGATGATGGGTTTACTGCAGCCCGAATGGACAGTGTCAACTGATGACGTGGAACAAAGACGAACACGTAAGAACAGCAGGTAGCTTGAAAGGAGTAATAAAGATATGGACCCGAAAGAGACATTTCTTCAGACCATCATGTATAGACCCAGAAGATGAAGAAAGAATGGACTCAAACAATAAAGCACAAGAGAAACTGGAAGAACTTAAAAAAGAGGTGAAAGTGGCTGATGAATCGCCCAGAGGGGGGAGTGTAGAGAGGTTGCAAATGCAGCCCGCACTCCAACCGTCCATTTTGAAGTACCAGGAACGTTCACGCCGAAATATGTGACGCATGATGAGCAAATAAACTAGCAGAGAGCAGCAGTGGGGCTCTGTCCAGTACCTGTCAGAAGAACAGCACCTATTGAAGTACCAATACCAAGAAAACCATGGACAGTAGGGTATCCATTAAGAAAACCCTATCAACAAATGAAACTAAATGAAAGTCATCTAAGTACAGTCCCTGAAGAAACCAAAAAGGTCTTAATGGAAGATGAATGGTGACGTCACGAGAACCCACACTGACTCACATATAGAAGAAATGATGACCAGAGAATGACGCAAAGGGACGAAATGCCAGGAACAAGGATATTGTGAACCTAAAGTGAAAGTACGATGTCAAATGTAAGAAGTTTAAACTGTAAGCATGGCAAAGATATTTGACCAGTTTACGCATGTACATATGCTTGGAACTGCAAGAAAGCTAAGAAAACCATGCAGCTTGCTATGCTTAGTAGAAAGATAGTGCGGCATGCGCCACTATGCTTAATCTACCTCAAAAGAAGCACGTTATATAAGTGTATTTCCACTTTGCACAAGAAGCAGAATCAACCCAGATTACTAAAGGCCACACAAGAAAAAGCTTCATATTTAGCAAAATCAAGAAGAGACGGCTGAAACGAAACTCAGCAGAGGCAACTTGTGCCGGGAAAGCCAAGGTCGTATCAGTGGAAGAGACAAACAGTAGCTACGTTTAATTGAAACTAAGGTGGTGGGTGAAATGAAAATCAAATACACAAATTGATGGAAAAGAGGTAAATTCACGGTGTCCAAATCACATGACCAGCCGAGCAAGAAGAAGCGAGAGCCCACACCTACTCATGGCACCAGGCCAGGCGAAGATATTAGAACTTTTCCAGACAGAAGATGCAGTCTCGAGGCCAACCACAGTGAAATAATTTACACATGGCTACTAAAGTGATGATTGATTGTAACAATAATTGGAGGAAGGACGGGTAACTAAGGGACACCCCACACCTGGCCGATCATTCTGCGTGCTGCTAAGCAAAGTGGAAAAGTAAGCATGGGGTTGGTGCCATCCCAATCACAATGGACCAAATAATCTAGGGTCATATAGTTAGTTGAACCAATGGGACGTCGTACTTTAAGTGACGTCTGCAGTAGTCATTTTTGAAGGAAGGGCTTAGAAGCCCACCTGACAGTGTTTACCCAATACCCTCACTCCGTTACCATATACAGATGTAGTACCTATATTAAAGTTACCTTTCACGAACCAATAGAATTGCATGTCAACTTTTGAGTGTTACACGTCAATGATGACGAGTTTTCAGTATAAATCTTATGATTTTTATGAAGTTCGTTGGAGTTGAAGCGAGAAGGAAGATCGCGCCATTGCTGATATTGATGACGCCCCGTTTTTTGTACTTGTCATTAAACGGACTCCCTTTGCCAAACTGTTGAATTGTCCTTATTGATTGGTGTTGAAGCATATATCTGCACCCCCATCCATCTCACGGGTGCTGCTATCTTGTCTTAAAGTGCTTCTGAGCAAACCCAGACTCTATGGGCTGGTTGGGGATCTCGGAGCACAGGAGGAAAGCAAAAGACTGTGAAAAGAAAGGGAGCAAACAGAAGCATGAGAAATGGAGGCGATAGGGAAAAGGAAAACAGAGAGAGCTAGAACACATAGCAAGGAGGAAAGCAGAAGAAAAGCAGGAAAGGCAATTACTAATAAAGAAAGAGAAAAAGAGTTTAAAAGTTATGCAGCTCATTAAATAACGTTGATGTAGAGAAAGAAGTGAATCAGACAGAGACGAGAGATGAGAAAGACGCTCTTCTAAAGCAATAGAGATTAGGATGGACTTGCCATATTTAAATGATGGGCATGGGGAAAGTATATGAAGAAGGATGGGGGAATTCTATAGGAGCTGGAGAAGCAGCATGGCTGCCCCATGGGCACACAGGAGTGCTGAACCCTCGGTGAGGGGGGAATGCAGAGTTACAGACCAAACAAAGGGAAAGCAGCGGGAAGACACCACATTAAGGAGACTTATCTTCAAAGAAGATAGAGAAGGGCACAGCGGTAGTAGTGTGGGGCCCATGGGGTAAGACAAGGATTCACAGGAGAGCAAGGGTGATAAGGAGAGAATACACTGTCACCACTCCGGGGAAACAAGCCCAGACAGAGACAAAATATGGGGAGGTGAGGACAACATGGGCAGAGGAGAGGAGGACATTGAAGGGTGACTATCATGTCCCAAGGGTGGGTCGTGGAGCATGGACGATATCTCCATATGTGCAGAGGGTCAAGCCCTGCCAAGGCAGAAAAGGACAGAGATTGCTGGGCGTTCACCACTACTAAAGACATGGGGAGACAATGGAGGGACGACACTGACACAGTTTCCTTTATTGGAGAAGGGTGGTGGGTGACCTCAGTATATTCCATGGCAGCAAATGGAAAAAACTATTTAAGATACAAGCTTCCTTCACTAACTAATGGGGCTGGCAAGTGGATTTATGAGATTGAATGAATGACAACAGGGACGACATTAGCAGTAGCTGACACGAAGAGTCTACTCTCAGCCATTCTTGGGGAGGTAGCCGATGATGTATGGAAAGAGCAGGGTATCCAGGAGTGACGGCACAAAACACGGCACCCAATAGTGCGCTGTTCAGTAACTGCCAAGCTACTGTATGGCAATCTCTAAGGGTGCAATGCCCAGACACTTGGGACATAAGCGTGATTATGACACTCAAAATGTGTGAGGATGAAGCCCCACTTCAATATATTCAACAAATTCAAGGGAAATGGCATCTTGAGATGAGAGAACTGTGTGATAAAACATTGGGGTTATTTTACCACACATTACGTCAAGGGTTACTCGAGGAAGTTGAAAAACAGCTTAAGAAGCTAGTAGGGATGAAGACTAAGCCATGGTCAGAAATCCAGCTAACCATAGTGCACTATTGCAGATTAATGCAAGAGAATGCAAGAAAGAAGCGGTAGGAGAGGAAGCAATAGGAAGCAAAGTTAGTGCAAAGGAAATGATCTAAGTATACAATGGAAGTGGCGATGTTAACTAGGGGAGAAGGAGTAGTTGCTCAGCATGTGCAGAACTGACCACAGATGACAGGGGAGGTTTTGCAGGGTGAGGGGATATGAATCAGTGGCCAATGGGATGGGGAGGCATACCTCGAGAAAGATAGTTCCGACACCCAATGCATCAGGAGGGTTTCATAGGGGACAGCAATGACTGATGGGGGTCCTGCAAAATCTTGGGTGTGCAGACAAATTGGCAATATATCGTGAGTGTGAAGATACAGGGGTGGGTTGCCTCAGAACGAGGGAATACAGCAACAGCTCACATTCCAGACAGAGCAGACTGACTATTATGCTCAGGATCACACACAAGCGCAGATGTACGCACCAAAACAGACGCATACTCAAGACATGCAAACACAGCAGTACCAGCCATTGACATATGCATAGGCAGCATTTCGGCCTACCAGATCTGCCCATTCCCATTGCCTCTCAGTACCAAGGTTCAACCTAAAAACTGTGGGAGGAGCTAGCTTCCCAGTCCAAGCAGCCAAGTGCTGGAATTCCCTGCCTCTCTCTTATGGACTAGAACCATCATTCCCTACCTTCAAAACCGGAGTAAAAAGCTGGCTTAGCAACAAGCCCACCCGATGCGTCTATTGTCTTCTGTCTTTATGCTGTTGCTCCCTTAGGTTTCCTTCCTATGATTGCCTATCTCGCACACTCTTATTTGTTATGTTTGTCATCAGACCTAACTGTAACCTTTGGTCTTCTTATCTGTTGTTGTTTTTTCTATGCATGTAACACTCAAGTTTTCCAGCGCCCAGTTACCTCAGGTTCCAGAGCGCAAAACAAATAACAAACAAATACACAAAATTACAGATGCAGGGACACATGTAGCAATCACAACCAGTACAGCAGGCACCGGTCCTACAGAACATCATAACCATGACACATGCGTTCTCCAGGATGCCGAATTCTGTGAGAAAGCTGAGAGGAGCAACTGTTGTAGGGGGCAATCCAATCACTGGGATGGGAATGTCATTATATCCACAATAGGACAGCCCACAGACAGACCTGATGTGTTCAATCCTATCTGTTACACCTAATCCGGCTGAGGAACTACATATAGTGGTGACTATAGATGAAAAGACTTTTTCCTTTCTCTTGGATATGGGGGCAACTAGGTCCTTATTAGGGAGGGGAGATACCCATTGTCAGGCATTGCCATGAATGCGCAGGGACTCTGTGGGGCCATGGATTTGGTTCCTTTTACTGATAAATTACCACTTCCTGTGGGAGACCACAACCTGAAAATACTTGTTATATTCCCACCAGACACCACTTAATATAATGGGGAGAGACATGATGAGCAGACTTAACATGATCTTTTTATTAACATACCAAGGGATAGTGTGCTTAATGCCAGGGATTCATTACATGAAGGTGAGGGAACACATCCAAGCCTATTATGGCCAAACATTACAGAGGGAGGTGCCAGTAGACATTGAACTATGGAAGCGGGTTTAGGGCTCTTTAGGAAATTGCATGTAATGGATGGGTTCACAGAATAACTCTGAGTCCAAATAACCAAACCAATTCAGGAAGATGGCAAAGTACTGTTTTATTATCAATTATCTAAAATATGATTATATATATCAAAATATGTCAGAGGTGACATCATACTACATGGCAAATAATGAAACACTTACTGGGGATCGGATAGGCTTAAGGGGAACATCTAGGAATTAGGATTGTTATTGGCTGCCCGCAGTCAGGTGCAGAATATATGCCTGCCTCTAAAACATGTAATCTTCAAAACCATTAGATACACAGTTTCTCATTGGTCGTCAAACTATAAGGTCCTTCATTATATGGACCACTGCAATTGGTTGGCACACTTGTGCCATGTCTGGAACATTCGGTTAATTTAGCAGCATGTATGCCCAGACCCATGTGCAATGAGATGGGGCCTGACTCTACCTCCCCACCCAATTATCCAAGCATCTCTCATCATCCAAGTCCTCTGCCGTGAAGATTGTCTTTGAACTTGGCCTTGAAAAGTAAGCTTGTCTCTGAGACTACACGGGAGTGTGGCACTCACTATCGTGGTCTAGGACTCGAAAATCGACTCTATTTTCATCCTTGACTCACGTCACAGGGGACCATGATCTGGTCCACTTTGCAGGTTTCAAATGTCTTAAATGACTAAACCTTGCCAATAGATAGCCGACCTTGGCTGCTCCAATCTTGACTCCATGCTAAACAACCTTGACATGCAGATCCATGATTCAGCTCATTCTTGTTCTAATAACTTTTTCCCTTTCTTCTTCAATGGTCCTGCCTTACTGGCTGGCTTACTAAAATTCATAATACCGATGTCCAGCTTCTATACAGTGGCGACTTCGCCTTCATTCTACTTACTACGTATATCCAGCTTCTACGATGACTTAGTCTACTTGTGTTTCAGCGTCTGTACAATTATTGAACGGTTGATTCTCTGTAGCACTTTGTGCATGTGTAATCTTTTTCGTATTTAAAAGTTCTATTTATTCTTTTACTATGTCATTCGTTTCTGTAAGATCCATACATCCCCTTCAGCCAGTATCCTGTGACATCGTTCATACTCTCTTATGAAATCACAGGCTTCATTCTTTGCTCTTTTCACATATTCCTTCAGGGAGTTCCTCCCTCAAATTGTCATTCCTTAGGAGATACATTCAATAGCGTTGTCTCAATGGGTATCTTCTTTTGGATATATGCTGTGGTATTGGCACAACTGCTGGTGTCAAACACGGCACGATCTCAGGCTTCCAACATATGGGAGGTAGGGGGCGAGGTTCCTGCAGAGACATGCAGCTGCTCCTCTACAGAAGTATTAATTGCATGGCTCCCAGGGATAAAGGGTAGGTTGTTATGCATACCCAATTAGTTACTATTTAGACCAGAGATTCCCTTAGATGAGAAAAAAGGAGAGGTAAGCCCAATAGAACTCGTGACACTCATAGTGAGAGACAAGAAAATAGTATTGCATGGGACTGACGATACAGGACGATCATGGAGGACTGTAATTGCAGTGGGGGAGGGGTACAGATTGAGTGACATAACAGATGAGGAGCTATTCCAAGACGATCAATCAGATAGCATAACACACTGGGTAGAAATACATTACAGGGAAGTGCTGCAGAGAATGGCTGTTTTGCGAAAACCGCCACCAACATTTCTCAAGGAAGATTTAGGGTGGGTACCCAGTTTCTTACGTACCAATAGTCCATATGATGTGGGACTGTTAAAAGGGATAGGAGCGGTCAAGATAAAGATTAAACCAGGGCCTATTTTATCAAGGGCAAGATAGTATCCACTATCGAGGGAAGCAGAGGAGGGCATTTATGAGACGATTGTCGCATTAGTGAAGCAAGGCATTCTGGTACCTTCAGAATCGCAGTGTAACTCTGCAGTGTATCCAGTGAAAAAGGCGGCAGGGGGATCTGGGTGTTTCATTCAGGATTTGCGTCCTTTGAACCAAATAGAATAAGCAGAATTCCTGGTAGTTCAGAACCCAACGACAATTTTTTGTGCAGCATCCCATCAGAAGCTACACACTTCACAGAAATAGATTTGAAGAACTCCTTCTTTTCTATACCACTTCATGAAGAGTCACAGGACTTAACCTTGTTTCTATATAGACTCCCACAAGGGTACTGTGAGTCACCTTCCAACCTCAATAGGGTCTTTCAGATGGATGTAGGCAACATACATATAGCAAGCACAGTCATACAATATGTGGACAACATTTTAATTTGTAGCAACACAGAGGAACAGTGCTGAAATGACTCGGTATACATGGTGGAAACAGCGTCATACTGTGACTGGAGAGGTTTTAAACCAGCAGCACCAGCAGCAATGAGCATGTAATCCAGGCTTCATGCTGGAAACAATGAGCTTCCATGCCAGACTTCAGGCTGTGACTAAGGTTCTAGCAATGCCGGACGCATGCTGGAAACAGCTTCAGACTGTGCATGGACAGGCTTCAAGCCAGCAGCAATGAGCGTCCATCCTGGCTTCATGCTGGAAACAGGAGGCCTTCAAGCCAGATGTCAGACTGTGACTAATGTGCTAGCAATCCAGGCAACATGCTGGAAACAGCTTCAGACTGTGGATAGGGAGGCTTCAGGCCAGCAGCAATGAGCATGCAATCCAGGCTTCATCCTGGAAACAGGGAGCTTGCAAGCCAGACTTCAGACTATGACTAAGGTGCTAGCAATCCAGAAAACCAAGTGGAAACATCTTTAGACTGTGAATAGGGAGGTTTCAAATCAGCAGCAGTGAGCATGCAATCCATGCTTCATACGGGAAACAGGGAGCTTCCACTCCAGACTTAAGACTGTGACTAGGGTGCTAGCAATCCAGGAGAAACAAGGTGCAAACAGCTTCAGACTGTGACTAGGGATGTTTCAATCCAACAGCAGTCAGCCTGCAATCCATCCTTCATGCTGGAAAAAGGGAGCTTCCACGCCAGACTTAAGACTGTGACTAAGGTGCTAGCAATCCAGGACACAAGATGGAAACAGCTTCCGACTGTGAGTAGGGAGACTTCAAGGCACCAGCAATGGGCATGCTATCGCGGCTTCATGCTGGGAACAGGGAGCGTCCAAGCCAGACTTCAGGCTGTGGCCAACATGTTAGCAATCCAGTAAATCTGCTGGAAAGAGCTTCAGGCTGTGAATATGGAAGCTTGAAGCCAGCAGCCCCAGCAGCAATGAACATGCAATCCAGCCTTCATGCTGGAAACAGCCTGCTTCCACGCTAGACTTCAGACTGGAACTAGGGGGCTTGCAAGGAGCATATCAACCAGGGTTCAAGGTGGCAACAGGGCGAGTGCACGCAGGGCTTTGGCCAGGAATTAGAGATCTTGGGAAACAACCCTTAAGATAGAAAAGGTGTATCTGTTCTCCTAAAAAAGAACTAAGTCCACCAAACAAGAGTTTGACTCTGTAATTGATCAGAGCGGTGTGTTCGAAAGTGCCAGTTTTTTTTTGTTGCAGTCCAGGAGCATGAAAGGTTGATGACAGGCCAAGCACAGACCATGGAAATGAGATGTTCCATGGTTTCACAGAGGGAAGAACAACAAGAGCCACAATGCACCTTTCTGTTTCTGTGAGATCCAGCAGTGGTTTATGGAATGGAGTTATAAACTAGCAGGGGGAATTTCGGTATTATGTCGGTGCTGGGACATTTGAACCATTCCTGAGCATAGTCAGCTCTTAACAGGACATCAGAGGGCCCTCGGGAATTCCCCATGTGTCAAGACAACAGGATTTGGATGAATCGAAAGAAGTATAAAACAAAATAACGCATCTGCCCCATCTCCGTTGCTCTCCTCTTCCTCTCCTCTTCTCCAAACATTGATTGCTTGGAGTCAATGTTCATTTCCCCGCTTTCTCGTTTTCATTTCTTCCTTCTCTCACACCTTCCCCATCACTCTCCCCCTGCCCCTTCTATTTTATGTGTTTGCCCTTGGTCTCTAGCCCTTTAATTCAGGTATTTCCTTTGAACCCTTATTTCTTTTCATTCTGTTCCAAGTTATAGCAACTCGATTTTATTGCGCCCTTATTTATTTCTTATTTCCACTCTCTGTTTCACTTCCCTTTACCTCAACCCCTCCTACTCTCTGCTCCTTTCACTCCATCCCAAAATACATACCTTTTTCCTCATCCATTAAATAAATAATTAAGCGATTCATTCGCAGTTGTCTCAGTTCTTCGTTGCCTGCCTTTCTGTTCTTTAATCTCCCCCATCTCTTTGCCCCGTTTCTTTGGCCCATTGAACCATCGCTCCCATCCTTTCTTTAGTTCACCCCATCTCGTTCTTTTGTCCTAGCCCTCGGTCTCTTCTCAATTACTGACCTGTTTCTTCGTTTCCCTTTTTCTCTCTTGCCTATCTTTACTCTCACCCCTTCCCCTTTTTCCTTCCCTTAACTATTTCTCCGAGTTTCCCGCTTTTTACTATTCCTTTTTCCCTGCCTTCTTCCTCCCCTCATTCTTCTTCTCTTCCTGCCGCTTTCTCCTTCCCTAGTGCATATTTTGCTTACCCTCCCGGGGTTCTCATTTTCTGTTTTCTTTGTCTCGTACTCTTTGCTCCCTTTGCCCCTATCTGCATTCATCTACTTTATTTTCCCTTTCTCGTCATCTCCCTCTTCATTCTTTTTCCTTGTTTCGACATTTCTTTATTCCTTTCTCCCCATTTTCCCACTTCCCATATATTTGCACCTTGTATCTTCTTTCTTTCATTATCAGCTCCTTTCCCATGTCTACTTCACATGTTTCTGCTTCTCTTGCTCGCCTTCGCTTGTTTCTCCTTTTCTCTTTCTCCTCCCTTTGTTCCCTTCTTCTTTTTGCCTCCATGTCTCTTACTGTTCTGTCTCCCTATCTTTTCCCCTTCACAACCATTTCAGCCTCTCTCCTCCTTCTCTTCCCCTCATTCGTGTACTAGTTCCAACTTTTTCGCCTTTTCTTGCAACATGTTCTTCATCTCCCCTTTATTCAATTTCCCTCCTCTTTCTCATTCTCAACATCTTCTCTTTCCTTCCTGTGATCTTCTCTGCCTCCTTCTCCTTTCACGCTGTTCCCCCTTTGCCTCGTTTTTCTCCTGTTTTCCTCTTTCCCTATTTCGTTGTCCTTTCCCTTTCACTTTTGCCTCATAGGTGACACTCGTGCGCCCCTTAGTGAGGAAAGAATATTGATGTAGAGTGTGTAATGTGAGGGAGGAATTGCACACGTAGTCTGTAGGTGCTGTTAGGCTCCATCCTTGTATCACATACGGGATGCTTGAGCGTCACCATTCTTTTTGGCTCTTAGGTGATGCTACATCATTGAGTTTCATCTGTTTTAATACCATTCGTTTTGGCTCAGGGATGGAGCCACTTACTAAGACTAAGCAGTTGTGAATCATAGCAACCCCTCCAGCGCCACCATTAGTTTTGGTTCATAGTGGGACATTTTAATGTTGGCTCTCGAATAGTGGGAGCCAGTAATACTGTTGCAGATGATGGGGTGCTTGCTGCCTTCTAGAGACATTGCTCACTAAACGGCATCTGGACCAGCTTGGCGGGTGGTGGGGCGCAGAGAACAGGCAGGTGTCTGGGACTCGGGTGGCAGATGGAGTTTCCTTTCGCCATTCAAAACTGATGGCTTTGCTAATGCTTGTCATTGCTTCCCAATACTTCTTCCTTTTCACCTTCCGTCGCCTTTTGGTTCGTCTTTCACTTTTTCAACCCTGCCTTTCTCCTTCCCATTCCTTTTCCCAAATCTTCAAGTCATTGTTCTCCTTCTCTACCGCTCCTTTCTTCTTATGCATGTTATGATCTCTCCTCCACCAGTGGTGGAAATGGAAAAAAGTTGGTGGGGGATCTCACAAGGACTGGGGTGGGGGTTGGGTTTGGGGGGGGTCCGAGGAGGTGGGCTTTCGAGGGGGCGGAGCCAGCAGTTGATCTCCGATCAAAGGAAATGTACAAAATAATAGTTTAAAACGGCAATATCAAACATTCTGGCATAAAAGGAATGAATGGCCATGTGCAACTGTTGGCCACTTTTTTATTGGTGCCCGAGACAATTTTATGTCCCAGTTCGACTGTGCCAGACAGTATGTAGACGCATAAAAAATGTGCCCACAGCATCACTCACAAACCACACTTTTGCTCCGTGCACGAACCAAGACAAGACAAATTACACAGGGTCACCAGAGCCAGCACACGTTAAAATCTGGCCTCCAAAAAATGCAGCATATCCCATATAACGTATATGATGTGCTGCATTTTACAGAGGCCAGACCCGAACGTGTGCCGGCTCCGTGTATCTCTCTGGTGTTCGTTCCCAGCTGGGTATATAACCAGCTAAGAACAAACACCAGAGAGACAAAGGAAACAGGTGTACAAAATAACAAAAATGCTCTGTGCAGTGTGCAAAGTCTGCTTGCACCTTGGGCAGATTAGACTCCAAGCCCAAGGTGGGGGCTCAGACATCTAATCTGCCCTGTGCGAGCACTGTGCACAAAGAGTACAAGCTGGGCAGTTTCTAGCCAACAGTGTTGCCAACTCCTCAGTGAAGAAAGTAGCTATTGGCTCCCCTAAAAGTCACCAGAAGTAGCTAGATGTCATCATTGACTAATTTGCATAAATGCCTACTCTTGCCCCTACAATGTATCGCTTTTACTGTGGCCCCTGCCCTTTTAATCATTTTGTTTTGGTCCATCCCCTTAACATACAGTTCCCCTGGAGTGTTTCTGGGGGCGGGCCAGCTAGGTTAAGAAAAATAAAATTGTTATTAATAGTTAACACCTTCCTTTTAGGTTCACAGTGTGTTTTTGCATTACTCACATTAGGAAATTGGCGAATGACCACACTTTTTTCTATTGGTTTGCAAACTTGCACACATGATGCAAGTCTCCAAACCAATAGAAAAAAGTAGATAGATTTCTCGCTAGCCGATTTTTTATTAGAAAGTCGCTAGGGGAGCGTACTTTCTCAGTAAATAGCCAGGGAACACTGCTAGCCAACTTGGTGCCCAGGGTCAAACATCAGAATGCGGCCCCCACGCCCACTGACTGGCACACGTCACTCCCAAACTACACCTCTGTCATGCGACAATACCCTTCCTCAATATAAATAAATAATTGCTATATAAATGAAGCTGGTTTCATTACATTGTAATTCAAGTACCTTAGAGAAGAAATCTAATGTGAAGACACAGCTGTTGCTGCCCGAGCACATGGGTTTTCTGTCACCTGCTCTTAGGGAAGGCCATCCAGTGCCATAGCAGAGAGGGAAGGCCCAAGGCTCTGCCGTAGGAACGGTACGGCTGCATCCAGCTAACAGCAAGGAATGTCCTGCCATAGAGAAGAACTGCCAGGGGCTTGGCCAGTGCTAGTAGAAAATGGCCACTTGATTACACAGCTCCAGACGCATCAGTGGACATAAACCCTTTTCCCCTATATTCTATATCCTGAATCTGAAATGCGTGTCAGGAACATGCCAATTGTTCCTTTGAGCAGCTCGGAGTGCAGCACAAAAACTAAGAAATTCCTTAGCAAAGCACAGACCACGCAAAGTACTTAACATGGCAGACGCACCTAAGCCCTGGCCAGCACATGAATAAGCGACTTCCTGATGCCGCAGAGAGTTCCACCATTCGGCCGCTCTGCTCTGTGAATTCAGGAACAGGCTGGATCGGCTGGGTGACACCTGACTCTGTTTGCTCTGGATGCTGACACAGGCTCCTCTGGACCCCTCCCCACCGCAAGCCCCTAACCCCCCATCCACCGACCGGTGGGGCAGGTTGGGGGGGTGAAGATAGCTGCAGAGCATTGAGAAGTTGGAGGTGGCACACCCTTGTGACCTTCTCAGTCTGCGGGGGGGAAAACACAATAATGCCCTGAAGCACTGAGTTTGCTACATTGTTCCGAGTGATTAAAACGTCTGGGGTATCCCATTTAAAGACACTCCTCTCACTTGCAAAGAAGTGCATACGCGCAGAGTCTCATTGTGGTGGAACACAGCAGACAATGATAATCGGTTTGTACCGCAAAATTAGGAAAATCCTAATTTAAGTGATCCCCAACTTCACCCCGGAGGCCTGAAAAATGGGGTTCTTTGTCGAGCATGTAAAATGAGCAGAAAATGAGGTGCAGGCGTAAGTGCTCACGCCTGTGTATGGTAATGCCAGCTCATTACTTCTGCTGATGTTCTAGTTGCTTAAAATTCTGCATAGATAAAGATTTGAAAATACTATGTGAGCCCTGTGGATAGATCTGAGGCCAAACCAGTGATCTGCAGAGCCGGTCAATACCATCTCTTTGCAAGATCAACTCCAAGCAGATATCCAAACTTTGCACTACCCGTGGAGATTGCACCATCCGCTCACTTGGCTCAAGGCCTTTAGAAAACAACTTGGCCACGCAGTGATGGAAAACAGCAGTCAGGCGTCGAAATGTTAAGCACATACTGTATAAAACAATGGCTTGTTAAATGAGCCCTTGCTTATAAATTGCCCCACTTGAACGGCTGTCAGCACAAAGAATGAGGGGCGCTGGGTGTGTGACTCCAGAACATCTCACATACTGCGTTTGCAATATGCATTCCTTTGTTTGCATATTCAGAAGGCATGGCAGCCAGCCGCAGATTGCAGAGCAGTGCTCACTGCACACCAGGCTGATAAATCTGTTGTCCGGCAGCTTTCTGTGTGGGCCCCTTATTGTGCCCACCTTCTGAGCTATTTAGCTCTGCGCCCCGGGCCAAGGAACGGGGCTGAGTACAGGGCAAATTAAATTGCGGGCTCTGCAAGTAGCTGCTCCGCTTGCCGCCGTGGCGGGTGCTTTATTTTTTGTTTTTTTTAACTAACCCAGAGCAGAGCATGGGCCTGGGGGCTGACTCTGGCCGGATCCTGAGATCCGGCTACAAATCTGGTGCCGTATCTCAGATCCGGCGATAGACGGCCCAATCCCCAGCGCTGTCCTCTACCCTTCCCTTATTTCTCTTTCTCTTTGCTCCGCTTTCTCAGTCTCCCTTTGCCCCACCACTTTTCATCCTAATACCCACCCGTGTCTTGTCTTTCTCTTTGCCTGTTACCCTGCCTTGCACTGTTCATTCACCCTGCTTCCTTTTCTCTGATCATTTTTCTCATTTTCTCCCCCTGCGCCTTCTTTTCCATCTTAGTCCTTCCCATAATATTTCACTTTCTCCAGTCACCATAACCCCCACCCCCTGTTCTTCTCTCCTCTCCAATTCCCCCCTGCTTCGTCCCCGGCCTTGTCTCTTCAGCTTCTTTTTAGACACAGGAGAGTCTAAAAATAGTAACAAGTAATGAAGGCAGGTCTAGAGTGGCGGCAAAAACGTAAAATGTAAACAGGAAATAGATATTTTATTTTGTATTATCTGTCTCGCATCAAACCTCCTGCATTCCAGTCAGGCAGCTAGCCCCAGGCGTCACCAGCTTTTGAAGGACCTTTTCACGTCTTGCCCTTTAATGAAGAAGCGGGCGTGAAGCTCCAGGCTTCTGCTGGGCGCCAGGTGTCCAGAGGTTTTCTTTGGCTGACGTCTAAATTGATCTTCGAAATTAACAAACTTGAGCCCTGGTCACTGATTGTCCTTTTTGCGCACATAAATGCATTCATAATCAGAGGCGGCAAATAATGGCTTCATGAGGAAGCACTTCTCCCTGCGTTTCGAGAATAATGAGGCCAAAGGTCACCGACATCAGACTGCATAAATGATCACAGTATTTGGCCGCTCTTGTGTAAATGGCGTGCCATGACAACAGCCATCTACGATAATAATAGGTCAGTGCATTGCTCTCTCTGGCTTTGTTTGATTTTTTAATTTAAAAAGGGCCCTTTATGCCTGCTCTTCTGGACTTTTTTGGTGTGAATGTTTTACTTATTTTATTTTTAGGTTTTGGTCAGGTTTACAGGCACGTTTTTTTTATTACACGTACATTTTCAAACGAAGTGATTTGGGTCGCCAGGGTGCTGGAGTAAGTCAGTCATTATTTGCAGGCTGTGGACAGGGCGTGAAGATTTCACGCTCTGGTCTGTCAGAGGAGCACAATTATTTAAATGCTTGCAAAGATTAATGTAAAGATATCGTGAGCTTAAAAGAGAGTACAAGGAGAAACTGTGGCGAGTGGACATGTGCCATGTATGTTTCCTTCTATAGGTAGGAGTAGTACAGATGTGGTGCGCCATTCACTACACAAGTAGGAGCCACAAGTAGGAAAAGGGATTCTTCAGCCCCCTCCCCACGCCCAGTCGAAAGCTCAGCACTCAACTGGCGTTTTCAGCTCCTTCGAAGTACCAGGCAAAGGAAGCTTCCAGAAGCAGGCCCAGCGAGAGAACAGCAGCTGCCACCTATACAGAGAGAGAAAATTCCGGTCTACAATCCAAGCTGGCGACTCGCCCTTTTGAAAGACTTCCTCCAGGAGACATGTCTACACAGTACCCCTGCCACTGAGCATGTTGAGAATCGTCATGTGACCGTCCGAGGCGCTCAGCCTTCAGCCATCCAAGTCAAGCTCTATATAAAGTCCAGTTCCCAGCCGGACAACAGAAGGTCGTTTTGGAGCTCCAGGGAGGGGGCTTGCATACAGGACATTGCAGGCGGCTAGAGGTGGGAGCTGAAAGAGCTGGAGAAGGAGGAAGGATGTTGCAGAGAGTTTGTGTCCATGGCCGTGAATACCTGGCGTGGCATTTTAGGGTGGAAGTGACTTCCGCACTGTGGATGAAATATCTTATGAGAAGGAGAGGTAGTGATCTAAGATCATGCATATGTGTTTTAATTTTCCGACAGGTAAAGGTCCCTCTCTCCAGCTGGCAGGTCCATACATTGTCTCAAACAGTTGCCGAATTCAGGCCACACGGCAACATGTCTATTTTGCCAGGGTTGAGGCAGGGATTGCTCTCTAACATCCTGGACAACCCTCAAGCAAGCAACAATGTTCCGAGAGAGATGCTTGAATCATGTGAACTCTGAGCTGGTTATTCGCCACATACACGTGAAAAACAATGTGAAAGTGGTCGAATATATGGTTTTAACAGAAGAGTGTAGGCTCTGAACAGCCAGGTGCAAATTGACAAGCCCTGAGAGACACTGAATACGAGAATGATTGGCTTCGATTTGAAATTCACCAAATTCTCCCCAGCTGTGTGGTCTTCAATGAAGGGCAGGATCCATTTCAACACAGTGTCATCCATGCCCAAATAATGTTTTAATCTGGACAGCAGGATCGAGTGGTTCCATGTCATAGGACACCAATGGATTTATTATGATGACCACTATTGGCCACTTTGAGTCCAGGTTTTGGGGTATAGCTCACCTTGTGTCTCAATGCACAGATTCTGTACTTCTCCATGGTCAGAAACCAGGCTGCTTGTCAGGGAATGTTATAGCATTCACTGTATTCTTGGAGTCATTTGGTCGCTATCTTCTCAAGGAGTGTAGCCCACGGTGTGAGAGATCCATTAATGCTGTGGTTAGTCAGAGGTGATCGGACAGCACCTTCTTTCTCCAGGAAAATGATGTTGGTCTCCATTTTGATGGTCCAGATGGAAAGCGACGTGTTATAAAAAGTAGCAAATGGGTTACACAGGTAAGTGATTAGCGATTTGGATAGTTGGGCACAGCATGAGATGGCTTAGCTTCTGGACGTTGTCATAGAGGTTTTCAATTTTTCTTTAAACAGGAGGAAAACCAGTAAAAGATGAAGAGAGCTTGACACGTGACCTATGTGGGTGGTCTGTCTATATAGAGGTAGGATGTTAAATGGAGCAATTACTTGGAAACAGGACATCAGGGGTGTGACCATGCAAATATTTTGTGCCTTGGACATGCTGCCTGATGCTCACACTACTCAGGGTGTCTAGCAGGTCTTGGCCTTGGATATTCTCCTTAATGTAAATCCAGGTATTACAGACCCCCATCTTAAGGATCTTGTCTGACAGAGCGGATACGAGAGTGAAGAGCGACCCTTCAAACTGGCAGGAAGTTTGAGTTGGTCCACGTTTTCTGTAAGTAATGATGACTAGAATCAAGTATTGATGTTCAAGCAGTCTTTAAAAGATGAATATTCTAAGAAACAGATTTTGAGGAAATGGAAGTCTAATGGGAAACCCCAACTTGAGGACTGGTTTCAGAGTATGTTGGTATTAGCTGCTAGGGAAACAGTTTCCTATGCTAAAAAACATTTGGTTGTGGACTATCAGTGAACTTGGGGTATTTTCAATGACATATATGCGTAAAATATTACTGTTATGGAATCTTTTAATGTGTGTATGAATAATGATCTGCTGGTGTGGCTCACCCTCGTCCCTTTTTGCACCTAGTGTTTGCTCATGTTGTTTGTCCTGTCTTTTCTTCTGCCGTTTGTTTGTGTATAGTTGTGTTCGGGAGCAAGTGTGTAAAGTGGGGTTGGGATATTCTGTATTATTACAACAATATGAGATGTTTTCATTTGCTTGCTATGTTCTACTTGTGCAAGATCTCTTATTAGATTACTTACGTTACCCTTTCTCTGTTTTTTACTTGTATTATATTGTGTCTGCACTTTTGTATACTGCTTGTATTTGATGGATTGAAAATAATAACATATTTTTTGTTAAAAAAAATAAATATTCAAAGGATGTGAAATAGTCACAATCGATGTGATGGCATCTAATGCTGGCTGGATAAGTCGATACAAGTCCTCCTTCCTTTTTTGGGGTGAGCTTTCACCCGGATTTTCGTGTTGACTCGTTTACAGTATTGAAAGTAGTAGTGAAGTCATTTTAGAACCAGGTTTTGGTTATTGTGAGACATGCCAGCCTTTCAAGCGTTTTTGATATTAGAAGAATTTTTTGTTGGCTGAGCATGCATTGAGGCAGCCAAACAGAAATTGGATATGCCAAACAGGGTATTCGAATCTCCCTCGATAGAAAGGTACAGGGGAATGTTCTGTGCAGTCTGAGGAGAGACCACAATAATGGAACCTTGCAGAGTCTGCTGTGGCAGTCGAACAGGACTGGGAGAGGCCGATGTGTGTAGTTGACTGGGCCACAATGTCCGCTAGCGGGGCAACACTGCCTTGGACTGGTTGAATGGTGCTAGATGACCTTCCTCCACAACAAAGAAGAGGCTAGAGGGTACTTTTTAGAACGGACCCAAAAGAGCAACCCCTCTTTAGGTTACTAACCTTCACAATGAAAAACAATGCTCATGGATCTGAGTCGTTTCAAAGGAGTAAGGGTCACTTATTCTAGTGAATTCTGTTCCATTAGATCCTAAACAAATATTGGACGGACTCTAATACTTCAACTAGTCTCTTAATCAGTTTTAAAAACATATTTTATTGGTTTTTGATTTTGTTAAAAACAGTAAAACACATATGGGACAGCCACAATACTTTAGCACGTCTATAATTGATAAAGTGTTTCATGCTGCATGATATACTACAAATAATTGCACATGCTAATCATTCACTCAGAAGACTCAATGGGCCTCATTATATGTGTGCCGGTCCGGAAACAATGGTGCTGGTAATCTTACCAGCACTGTTGTTTCCGGGCGGGCACACTATAACCCTGCGGGCAGGTGCCCTCCAGCCGGCAGGTCAGACCTGCATGGCGGGACAGCACCTACCCGCAGAGTTTTCACGGGAGCACTGGCACCGTTAGTAATGGTGCAGATGCCCCCATGTCCCCATTCCCATACAGTTCCTTAGGACTCTATGGGAATGGGGACTAACAAAATTACTGGCGCCTGACTTCCTGGCCGCCAGACTTGGAATAGCCCGGTAGCACCGGAAAGTTAGGCACCAGTAATTGTTTACAGGTCAGGAGGCAACCCGCCGGTAGCACCGATTTGGTTGCCGCCGGACCTGTAATGAAGCCCAATGTCACCCATTAATACTATTCATACTACACAAACAAACCATAGGTACTCTTACAACAGAGTTGCTAGAAGAGAAGGTATATGTTCCATCAGAGCTGAAAGTGTCTCTCCTGGGCAGTAAGCAAAATGAGAGACTAAGGAATTAAACAAATTGGCAAAGCATTTAAGGGTTGACCGATTAGTTTACCAGGCCATGGTCATAGCAGCTAAAAGTGTAGGCTGGACTACGACAGAACTTCCGTCTTGCTAAACCTTAGGCTGCCACTGATTTCACAGGGTGCATTTGTGGCAAGCCTGCCATTAGGTGCAGCCAATTGTTGATGTTGCGGGTGAAAAGGAGAAGCTTGCTCCTACTAACACCTGTTTTCGAGGCATGAAGAGTAATGCAAAAATAAAAAAACCTTTTTGGGTGCTCCTGTAGATTGAGGGTTGGAAAATTGTTTTTTTTTCATTTTTCCTCAACCAAGTGTTAGGGTAGATGACTTTTAGGCAATTCTTATCTGAATCTTTCTGAGTATATATCATGTTTGAAAGAAGGGGTGTGGCTGGTTGTGGCCTAAGAATGGACCTGGGTCAGCAAACTGGACCACAAGAGTCCAATATCATAGGAATGCCTCATCCCAATCTCGTAAGGGGTCGTAAGGAGGACAAGGCAGCGATGGGAAAAGGCTGTGGGTGTCAGGGGAAACGTGGCTAGACTAGGATGCCACCATAAGCTCAGCATACATGGGAAGGGGAGGCAAGAGAGGCTGCAACCCAGACTAAGTTGATCTAGTGTCAGCCAGAAAGTGCTCTTAGTCTTGCAGTCCAACCCAACCCCCTTACTGATGAGCAAGGTCACTAGTGTCACCAGGTGATATGGACCTGAAAGAGAGGGGCCTGCCTCAGTGAGGGTAGTGGGGAGAGAGTGAAAATGCAAGATGGCTTTGCTGTTGAGCTTGTGTGTGCAGACCAGATGTGACCGGAGCTCCGCATGTGGGCCTGTTTCTAGTGGTCTGTGCTGAGGGCATCGAGATATCAGCGTCCAAATGGGAGCCTTGTGTGCACTTTTTAATGAAGAGGAGATAGTTTTATTGAATGAGGAAGCTACAAGTGCAATAAACACCTACACTGAAGCAAAAAGCCCCAAGCTCAATTTGAGCCGGGGTCAACAAGTGATGATCTCCGACAAACCATGGTTGCTTTGGAGATAATAAAGGCACTCACTTGTGTAATAGAAGCAGGCAAGGCAACATTACAGCAGAGGATCTTTGGTGTTAGATGCTGGGTGGGATGGGCTGGAGGACAACCCAGGCAAAGAGGCAATTCCCTTTGCCAGCCCTCCTACACCTGGCTGCCCATGCTGTATCCTGTGTAACAAGCAGAACCTGGTTACCTGAGATACTCCCATCCTACCACCAGCGACCAAAAAGTCCAGTGCTGCGGGAGGGGCTGGAAGTTGTATGGGATCATCAAAGGCACGCCATGTCTGTTTTGGTATGGGCATGGGGTTCAGTAGCAGGGCCTCCCCTATACAAATGTCCTGTGAAGGCCAACGTCTGCAAGTTCCATTCAAATTTAGCACTCTGGAGACCTTCGCCCCGCCCCATAAAGTCCTCCCATCCTGTCAACAGCTGCTAGGAAGTCCGGGGCTGCAGAGAGGACCAGGAGCAGGGTGATATTGTCAAAGCAGCCTCACAGATGTTTCAGTGTGGTAAGAAAGGGCAGTGGTCGAGCTTCCCAGATGCAAGTGCAGTTATGTTGACAGATCTGCTGCACACAAAAGTAGCATGAAAATGTGTTTAATAATTGTCATGCTGGCTCACATGGTTGAGAAAAGCCTTAGGAAGGCATGTGAAGGAGCTGGTGCGGGAAGCGACAACCGTCAGTGAAGCAAAACTCTTTAGGTAAGAAAATCAGACGATTTGTCTTGTACCTATTGAGTGGGGCATGTGCAGCCTTAAGCCATTATGATGGTCACCATTATGAATAAGGTGTCAGTAAATGTACATTTATGATATATTAGGATGTGTTGAGAGGCCTTATGGCCTGCTTTGGCACAAGCAGCATGAACATTTGCTTCACAGTGTCAGTACTGGCATACATTGGTTACACAAGCCTCATGGCTTTCTTTGTGTACAGCCAGCATGAAAGGGGGTCAACGTGGGGATACTGCGTCCGAGTGAGTCTATGTAAAGCAACCACAATCAAGAATGGCCACCTCAGAAGGCAAGGAGATTTTGGAAGGACGCGCACACCCAGTGCCACCATCTTAAGCAGTACTGGAAACCAATGCATCCTTTTCTAGTAAGGTACTCTTGTAATAACATTTGTCCTTTCCTATCGAATGTCTTGACAGAACTCTCTGAGTTAGTGCTATTGAAGGAAAGATCCTCCAGCAAGCTCTGTGACAACAAATTCCACCCACCCCAAGCCTTGGGATCTTCGCTAACGAAGCAATATTGGGGAAGTGGGAGTATACGCTCTTTGTCGATTTAAGAGAAACATATTTCCACATTCCAACTCACTGATCTTTCCAACAATACTACCATTTGCCATAGGAACTTCACATTTTCAGTTGCAGAGTCTCTCCATCAGGTCTTTACAAAGGTTCTGGCACCTGAGGTAGCGATGTTTAATGGGCAAGGGATCAACATTCACCGTTTTTTAGACGATTGCCAAGTCGATCTGTCTAACCCAGATCACTGCAAAACGAGCCTGTTTGCTGTTTAATAGTTGCAGATGGGTGATCCACTTTGACAAGTCTCATTTGATCCCTAACAAAGAGCTGGTATTTATTAATATGGTGTTTGATACAACCTGCACCAAGGTGTATCTTCCAGCGTGTCAAGCCCAAGAGATGAAGAGCAGAGTCGCTGCCCTCCTGGTTCTTTCTTGTCCAAGGCCCTGACGATGGTTACAAATGCTGGTGTAGGGGGGATGGCTTCCTTCATCTTGTCAGTTCCATTGGAACATTTCCACCTAAAACCATTACTTAACTACCTCTTTCATCACTGGAAACCAGACAACAAGATCTACGACACTCCAGTCCCCATGACACAAGAGATGTTGCCATTCCTTTAGTGATGGTTAATGGATGAAAACCTCTACAAATACAAAGAAATTAAACCAAGTTGCCTATTTGTGGCAACAGTGGAATCTATCAAGATGGGACAGGGAGTGACACTGGGACAATGTACATAAGGGGGAAATTATCTCACATGGGTGCTCAGAGATCCTCCAGTCGGAAGCAACTGTCCTCCATAGTTCTATCTCTGCATAGCTTTCCCAAGGGCCTGGATCAGAAATCTGCTATGCAAGGGCCAACAACAATGCCACTTCAAACAACAGTAAGGGACGCAATGGCAAACAATGTCAGACCGGGACTACAATCTTTGAACATGGGCAGAATCACACCTCCTCCACCTGAGTGCTTTTTACAACCTGGGGAAGGAGACGGTCCCAGCACACTCTTTGATCAGGAGCTTCCAAACTTCCCAAGACCATCTCTAGCCAAGGTCATGCTTGAGGGAGCATGTTCAAGGATGGGGACTCCTTGCCTGGTGACATCAACAATGAACTCCCAATTCTGGCTTTATGAAGAGAAGGGACACTTTTTGGGTTGTATCTACCTTCCGGTACATCAACCGCAATAGCATTCTGGCAACCAATGCAGAGCCAAATATCAATGTGGCAGCTTTCAGGGAGTCACGGGAATACTGGATTTGCTTTTCGGTCATCATGAGCTTCTCAGAACAATTCTCCTCCTGCTCAGCTGCAGCCCATAGAGCCGAGAAATCATCCGCCAGGGACTGACTGATCCACATCACAAAGGCGAATGCTTTGATTGAAAAGTTGCTGGATGCGTAACCACTTTTAAAGGGGAACTCTACCTTCTTATATATTTTTTTTTTTTTTTTTTTTTTTTTTTTTAAAGATGAAGAACACGTTGTTTTTATTTTTGCATACAAAAATTGAGTTCTTTGATAAAGCAGGCGCTTTGTTTCCACAGTTATTTCCAAGAATAACCTTGAGACTACAGCACCATACATGATATAACGTTGCTTCAAGTAGCGAGTTCAGCGTACGGACAAAGCGGGCTTAGGGTATCGTCCCACATAATTGTTATGCACAGGAAACCGCTCATGAGCAGTTGTATTTTTTTTTTTTTTTTTTTAAACGTTTTTTATTATATTTCAACCAACAAAACAATACAGACCAAATATATAATACAAGATGCGTAATACAGTTTCGAATATGTTCATTATACAATTTTGGCCTCCGCTCCCCAAAACCCACCCCCCCCTACGAGCCCATCAAGTCTGTTCACTCTGTATTCACGCTGCGCGGTGGGGTCCGTTCTCCATTGGAACCCGCCAGGTCTGGCATTGTTCCAAACAATTCCGCTATCAGTGTTTTCCAAGCCCGCAGGGTTCCCATCTCTTCTTCCCCTCCCCTTATACTGAGCTCCTGCCACACCATTGTCTCTGCCTCTGCCCACTTTTGCAATTCCTTCCACCATATCTCCACCTGCGGTTTATGACAGGCTTTCCACCCCATGGCAATCCTTCTCTTGGCTAGCACATATGCTAAGTCTTTCAATTTGTTTACATGCTTCAGTTTCTGCGATCTAGGGAACCCCCCCAATAGGCAGGCCCAAGCTGACTCTACAACCAATGCAACTCCTTTATCTGCCAGTCTCGCCGCTATCTCGCCCCAGAAGCGCCCAACCACAGGGCAGGACCAAAACATGTGTGTCATGTCAGCCTGTTCTCCATCACACTTGGGACATGCTTGTCTACCTGCATTTTTAAACCTTGATATCCTCAGGGGTGTCATGTACGCTCTATGCGTTACATATAATTGTATCTGTTTCAACCTAGCGTTTCTCGACACCTTCTGATGATACCACAAAGCCCGCTCCCACATCCCATCCTCCATTGGGGCTCCCACCTCAGTTTCCCAATCTAAGCGAAGTTGCACTGGTTCTTTACCTATCCTAAGCATCAGCATATCATACAACCTTGAGATCTCATGCCCTCCCTCTGTTATGTCATATATGGCGTCTATGATACCATCCGGCTCTGCTTCGAGGACAATTTCAGGCCAAATCATTTTAATTTCGCGTGCCAGTCTATGATATGTAATATATTGGCCTTCGTGTAAACCTGTTTCCCCGCCCAACTCCTCAAAACTTATGATGGATCCCTCCCGCCATATATCTCCAATCGTTACCAGACCCACTGGCTCCCAGTGGCTTCTAATCCTCATCCGCAGTTGCTCATCTCCAGTGGCCAATGCCACCAGCGGCATCTGTAGGGAGCGCGGAGCTGAGGTTTCCATCATCCTGCACGCGCGGCGCCAGATCCTCCACCCTAGTATCAACATATTGGGGCGCCCTTGCATATCCGTTTCGGACAACCAGATCACTTCCTTTAAATAAAATGGGACACAGTCTGCTCTAAACAATCCGGTTTCTGAGGTACTTTCATCCGAGAGCCATTTAGCAACATACTGCAGTTGGCCCGCCACGTAGTAGGCCTCGTAGTTGGGGAGTCGTATCCCCCCTTTTTCGTAAGAGTTTTGCAGTTTCCACAATGCCATCCTGCATCTAGTCCCCTGCCACAAAAAGTCTCTGCATATGCTATTCAGTTTGGCAAAAAACTTCCCAGGTATGAGGTATGGAATGTTCCCAAAATAATGCAAGAGTCTGGGCAGGACCACCATCTTAAGCATTGCACTACGCCCCATCATAGCCAGCGGCAGTTTTCCCCAAAATTGCATACTGTGCTCTATCTTTCCCACAGCTACCTCCGTATTGTGCTTATGTTCTTGTTCAACCGTATGATACACGTCTATCCCAAGGTATCGAAAGGTGTCAACCGCCCAAGGGGCTTGTAATACCGGCAACTGCTCTGCAAGGAGTCCCCTATAGCTACCCAATGGGAAAATTACGGACTTCATAGGGTTCACAGCTATTCCAGACAGCTCTGCGTACCGATCCATAACCTCTAAAATATACTGGAGGTTCTCCTCGGGATGCTTCAAATACAATAATATGTCATCTGCATATAAAGAGATTAAGTGTCGCTCCCCACCTACTTCAATGCCTATGGTGTCATACTGCTGTCTGAGGTATATAGCCAACGGTTCCAGTGCCAATATGTATAACATAGGGGACCATGGGCATCCTTGTCTAGTACCTCTGTTTAACCGCCATCTCTCTGAAATAACTGCACCCGTCTTAACTCTAGCGAGCGGCGCACTGTATAACATCTTTGCCCATCTGACATATCGTGGTCCCATCCCATATTCCTCTAGCGTCGACAGCAACCATGGCCACCTAACAGAATCGAAAGCCTTTACCGCATCCAAGGACACTACTGCCATATCACCTTCATTCCGCCCCGCCCATTCAAGGACTCGATGGAGTCGTCTGTGATTATGAGTTATGTTTCTGTTTGGAACATAGCCTGTCTGGTCTGGGTGTATGAGTTTATCTATGACTTTTCGCAGTCTGCTCGCCAACACAGCTGTTAATATCTTGCTGTCTTGATTCAGCATTGATAGTGGTCTGTAGGAGCCGCAACTGTGCCCAGGCTTATTTGGTTTAGGGAGCGGAATTATAATTGCTTCCCTTAGCGACTCCGGTAGCTGTCCCGCCTCAAATGCCTCATTTAGCATATTCAGCATGGGAGGGAGCACCTCTACCATGTATGCTTTATAAAACTCACTCGGAAACCCGTCCCCCCCTGGGGTTTTACTAGTAGGTAATTGTCTCACCACCGCCTCTAATTCTTCTAAAGTGATTGGTGCATCCAGCTCTTCTCTCTCTTCAGCACTTATCCTGGGTAGGCCTATATCTTCAAGTGTTTCTTTTATCCTCTCTTGATTCTCCTCTTCAACATCCCCATATAGTTCTCTGTAATATTTGGCAAATTCCCGATTAACTCCCTCTTGGGTGTCCACTACGCTACTGTCCTCCCTTGTTATCGCCCTGATGGTGGGTCTAGGGGTTTCGCTCTTATATAACCACGCTAAAAGCCGTCCTGTTTTGTCACCACCCGCGTGCTGCCTCTCTATGTATTTCCTATAATTCAGTTTACACAACCTGTCCCAGTGCTCTCCACACGTTTGTTGAAGTTGAAGTATCCGCTCCGCATTCGGGCCAGTATCGCCCTCCCCTCTTTGTGTTTTTTCCAAGTCCCTCTCAGCCTCCCGTAAATCAGCCAGAATACCACCTTGCAGCCTGTGGGACTTCGCTATGGCCACGCCCCTCAACACTACTTTAAAGGCTTCCCACAATGTGCACGCTGAATCTACACTACCCGTGTTCTCATCAAAGTAGGTTATGATCTCTTCCCTTAACTCTTCCTTGAACACAGGATCCGTAAGCGCTTCCGCTCGGAGCCTCCACGTTGGGATCCTTGCTCTCGGAGGGCAGTACTGCCAGGTAACAATCAAGGGCGAGTGGTCCGACAGGACTCTCGCCTTATATTCCACCCGCACCACTTCCGTTATTAGGCCTGACGTGGCAAAGACATAGTCTAATCTGGTGGACAGCTGTTGTGGGGCCGAGTAGTGCGAGTACTGTCTTTCTTGGGGGTGCTTCGCTCTCCATACGTCAGTCAGGTCAAAATCATTTAGCAGCGCTTGTAACACTCGTGCCGCCGGGGCGGGTCTTTCCATTTTCTGGTCTGATCTATCCACCCTTGGGTCTAGTACGCAGTTAAAATCCCCACCCCATAGTACCGCACTTCCCATGCACATTCCCAGGGTAGCGCTCAGGGTTCTGAAGTACCCCGCTGTATTCTGATTGGGAGCATATGTGTTGATTACACTTATCTCTCTGTTCTCTACCAGGCCCCTGAGTATTACCATTCTCCCGTCCGCTCCAGCAGTTTCCTGTAACACATGAAAAGGGACATGTGGGGCCACCCAGATAAGGACCCCTCTAGCATAAGCCGAGTATGTTGAGCCCACCACCACTCCTCTCCATTTCTTTTTGATCATTCCCAGTCTCTCACTTGTTAGATGGGTCTCTTGTAATAACGCAATGTCTATTTTTTGTCTTCGCAAGTATAGCATAACCTTGTTTCTCTTCAAATAACTGTTTAGACCCCTAACATTCCACGTAATCATTTTAAGGTCCCCCATGGCTTGCTATGTTTTCCGCCCCCACCTCCGCCACGCAATCAACTGTTTGTACCCGTTTTTGTCTGTTTAGGCTCGTATCCCAGTTCAAACTCCCTTCAACTACACACACCCCTAACACTCCTCCCTTCCCCTTCTCCCTCCCAACCACACCCAACTCCCCACACCTCCCACCCCCCATTTTCCCTCCCAACCCCCCCAACCCCCTCCCCAACTGTTGCCCAGCTCCATCCCTGGATCTCAGGCTTGCCCGCATCTAGCACTTTTCTGGCTTCCGCCTGTACTCAATACTCCGCGGGGTAAGGCCGCCCTACTGGCTAGCCTACTAAGACTAATATGGGGGGTAGGGTGCTCGCATTCCACCGCTCCTATTTGCTAAGAATTCAACGCACTTAACTGTACAATTACCACATATGTCTATCCTCTTTGCTATATTCAAGTCCTTGTGTACGCCCAAGTCCATGGGATCTGCTTCAGGTGCCACCCGTACCCATCACTACCCCTCAGCCATAGTCTTCAACCATAAGTCTAATGGGTACCCAATGTGCATCATACCCCGCCATGTGTAATGTCCCAGCCACTTATCGTATTACTTCTGCGCCTGATCCGCCTCCTGTTCCGGGCACCCCTGAAGGTCTAGCCAGGTCGTCGCTTCTTCGGGCGTGTGGAAAAAAAACATCTTGCTCTTATGTATCACTTTTAGCTTCGCGGGATACAGCAGCATATATTTGATCCCCATCGCACGTAGCCTTCTTTTGATCGCCACGTAGCTGTACCGCTGTCTTTGGACCAGCATTGTGTAGTCTGGATACGCCGTGACGGTGCACGACGCTCTCTCGATGGTTCCACCCTTGCGGAAGTATTCCAAGATCTTCTCGCGATCCTTATAGTTCAGTATTTTCGCTATGATAGGCCGGGGGGGAGCCCCCGGTTGTGGCCTCCTCATGAGGGCCCTATGCGCCCGCTCCACAGTAAAGCCTTGCGAGAGTTTTTCGGCCCCAACTTCTTGCAGGAGTAAATTTTCGATGTAGTCTGTGGGGTCTTGGCCTTCCTCTCCCTCTGGGAGTCCGACGACGCGAATGTTGTTTCTCCTTGTTCTACCTTCCGCTTCCTCCGCCCGATTCTCCAGGTTAGCTACCTGTTGCTTTAGCACGTGGACCTCCTTTGCATTGCTGCTACTGGTGTCCGTGTTGGTCTTCACCGCACTTTCCAAGCAGCTCGTTCTCTCTGCCAACGCCCTGACGTCTTGCCTCAGCAAGGTGACATCAATGCCCACTGCATCTATCTTGGCCTCCAGGGAAATGCGCAGGTCAGCCATCGCTAATCCCCATGAATCTTTTAGTTCCGTGATAGCCGCCAAAATCTGGTGGTTTTCGATCGTTACGGCGCTCTCCATCGGTCCTGACGCTCCCTTGAGTGCCGTGGTCGCTGGAGACAACTGCGCCGTGGCAAATGTTTCCATAGTGGACTGTTTATTCTTACTCTTGGTTATGGTCCCTCTTCCCGCCATCTTGCCTGTGGGCGCTTAGTCCTCGACGTGTCTGCTCCGCACTTCTGTTTCGACGCACACCCAGGGCCAAGAAAGTTGACCAGGAGAGCCTCCGCACCGGCTTACGTTCGCCGGGCTATTCCTGGAGTGGATTATGTTCTCCCACGTATTGGCTCCTTTTGTTGATCGCAAGGGCAACTCCTTAAATCACTGGCCCCCGATTATTGGGCTCTCTGCGCAATGTGCACCGCTGGGTATATCTTTAGCCGTCTTCCCCGCGCACCACCATGTACCGTGGTGCCGGCTGCGTTTAGGCACTGTCACATCCCACAGTGTACCTCTGGGCAGCACCTATCAGCATAACAGTTCTGTGCACCATGCCCCCTCGGCCCCTCGCATATATTCTCGCTGGCTCACCTTCTCGGTCTTGTAGTAGGCGGGGTCCTCGCATCAGACACCCTGTGTGCCACTATCCCAAAGTCCATGTGGCATATCACTGCGCTTTCACCTTCCGCGCAGACCTGTTAATTATGCTCAATTTAGCGCTCCATCAGGGGCCAAGAGCTCTAGGTCCCTGAGTCCCACTCGCTGTAGTGCGGCGCACGTTCGTTCCGTGCAAAGTACCAGTTATGGCCCGCGGGGAGCCCCACGCTTCCAGAACAAAGGTTTTCCCTTCCAGTTGTGTGCCAGTCCTTCACGGGCCTCCTGTTTAAGCTGTCGTCCGCTGGTCTCTCCGTGTCATGCTAGCCTCCATAATGCCAGTTGCAGGGCCTGCAGTCCTCTTCCGCGCCCGCCGCATCCACTTCCAGCTCAGTGTCACAGCAGCTGTTCTGTTTGTTCGGCTGAGCCGCGGAGCCTCACCGTGCATTCGGCTTCCTCGCATAACCCGCCAGCTACTAGTCTGAGTACCTGAGTGTGCTCCTCACGTCCTCCGCTGCTACATTGTGTCCCTCTTGTCCATCATTTCTCGCGCATTTTCATCTGAGGCCCCCGATACTTTCGTTTCGCTTCCTGCAGGCAGCAAGAGCCGCGCATCGAGTCAGCTGGTGGCCGAGGAAAGCTACTTCGTCTCCGCTCTCATTTATAGTCCGCTTCGCGTGTAATTCTCCCTCCAGGTCGCTAGCAGGGGATCGGCCCGTCTTCTCAGTGGCAGGGCAGCAATACGCGATGCGCTTTTGTCCGTACTGCAGTTACGGCCGCTCGTCCTTTGTTCGCCGCCATTTTGGATACACTGTATCCATTCAGCTAGGCTCCTCGGGTTCCTCAATCTCGCCGATACTTGCCCATCAAGCTGAAATATTCTTGGGTCTAGTAGCGTATGCGTTCCCACGCACATACATCCATTCTGGTGACAGTTTTGGCCGGTATTACGTGCATTTTCTCAAGGATCAGTGTCGGATCATGGGAGCAGCTCGAGCCCGCACGTCCTACTCCATGGCTGGTAAGCCACGCCCCCCTACCTTCTTATATATCACGTCAGATGATGAGGTCTCTTCTGAAGCTTTTGCTGTGGAGCGTCTATTTTCAGCAGAGCAGGGAATTTATACTGAAATCCTTGTAAGGGCTTCATGTTACTGAGAAATCTGGCAATTCAACTCTTCACTGGATCGTTCCATCCCTTTGATTTCAGGAAGAATGGAAATCCCAAATGTGGCAGGTGTTTTTAAATGCTGAATCTTCGTGCCAGACGTGGATGGTAAGTTATCATAAGTGACCACCGGGTACATACACATATCAACCTCTATTTCAGACGTGACCTCCCTGGGCATGTTATAACCCCATATTCAAGGGGGTCCTCCTCACAATGTCCCAGGGCTCACCAAGCATAGCTATCGTCGACCTTATGCCATGTTGCATGGTGAGACTCTGTGCGAGGGCTATTTTTACACCAACGCAGCCTACACTGTGGTATAAGTCCTCACATGAACTTGACCCCAGGGCGCCCTCACTGGGACGGAACCACTTGGACTGCAGGAGGAGGAGAACCGTGGATCCTCTTATGTTTGGGCTTCATGTGGTAAGACTTGAGGGCAGTCAGACTTCCCATGTCAATCCTCATAGGAAGGAGACCCCGTCAAAGCAATCTGATGAGCAGCCACTATGGCGCTGTGATTCGTGTGTAGCAGACAAGGGCTCTTGACGGCCGAGCCGAGGCACAAAGAATTCTAAGGCACTTCATTGTGCCAGTGGCCCGCGCATGCGTGGATGTGCTGCCTCGCAAGGACAGAGAAAAGGGACAATATGCTTACAAATTCTTCTGCTGACCTTGGTCCAGTAGCTGCGTGCCACGGTCACTGCTCGCTGGGCAAACACATTCAGGGTAGCAAGCTACCTCCCTTCCTCCCGGGTGGTGCTGCTCCCACTCTGTGGGACTTTTTCTGCTAACCTGCTTACATGTGAGATACATATTACCTCAGCTCCACATGCTGCCTTATCCACGCCCTCAGCCAGGCACCAATACATTTTGAGACACCTTAACAGCACACATAGGTATTTTTACCTGCAAAGGTCTTGTCTGGGAGACAGAAGAAAACAGCAGCAGCTGGAGGCAGAGCCGCGCTTTAGGCCCCATCTTACAAGGGGCCGGGGGAGGGGATCAGTAGCCAAATGTATGTTCTTTCATTTACTGCTTGACCAGCAGAGGTCTGGCGAGGGAGGCTGATGTCAGACTTTTCGCAGGACTGTGACACAGAATATTGGACAATGAAGCAATATGAGTTGGTTGTTCTTTAAGAGGAGTGTAAGCAGGGGCAACTCAGCAATAGTGGGCGACGGGGCGCCGGCCCACCACTGTCACCCTTTATGAACGAGCCAAAGGCAGTCCAACAAAAACGCTCTCAAGTGCTCCTGTGCTGGCTTTAATTGTCAGAGGGAAACTTTGACAGTTAAGTTGCTCAGTAGTACTTCCTCAGCCTTGCAGGGCCCATTGGGGATGCAGGCGAGGGAACTACAGGCCAAAATGTGCCTAGGGTGCGCTCCTGCACCTGTCCGAACATTTACTCCTCCCTGGGCAGCATTCATGGGGCACTCCAGCTCCAACACACATGCCCTCAGGAACCTGGAACTCTCTGTGCTTTCTGGATTTAGTTCATGCTGCATCTGACGCGGAGGGCTTATGCAACAGGAGGTGTCTGTTCCAGGGTTGCAGTTAAGGAAAGAATGTTGTATTTGATGTCTGAATGTAAGTTTGCATGTCTGCGTATATTTATGTAGGTATGCATGTATGCATGTATGCGGATGCTTGTATTTGTAAGTGTGCACCAGCGAATAATAGACAGTCTATTGCATGTGTCCACCAGTGAATCCGAGAACAAATGTTTGTAAGAATGTTTATGTGAATGAGAGAAATTAATTAATTAATGTGTATGACTGCTTTATTGTGTTCCAGCTGGGGAGCTGGCCTCTGATTGTGCACATGGGACGAGGGGGAGGGGGATGACACCAGCTTGAAATAGAGGGGGAAGAGTGTGAGGATGGATTTGTGCAGCCAAAACATGTCATTATTTACACAATCAAAGGTAAAACAAACATGAAGAGTGTTATTGCATGCAAGACTGGTCTATGTTGGTGGGCCGTTCTGGATATATTTACCGATTTTGACATGGCATGTTTTAATGGGCATCAAGAGTGAAGCAAACATGATGCGTTTTATTATGTGGTTAAACTGGCTTACATTGGTAGTACCAGTCTGGCCATATATTCTTATTGTGGCATGGCATTTGTTACTGGGAATCACAGCAAAAGCAAACATGATGAATGGTTTATGTTGCAAGACTGGCCTATGTCGCTGGGCCAGTGTAGATATATTTTCTTACTGTGGCATGGTATGATTTAATGGACATCAAGAGTAAAGCATCTTGAGATAGAGAGGGTAGGGGGAGGGATTTGTGCAGCCAGGACATACCATTTATTTACTAGCAATCACAGGTAAAGCAAACAGTATTAGTGTTATCATGTGGATAGACTGGCCTAAGTGTTAACACATGGCTAAAATGGCCTACTTTGGTGCAACCAGCTTGGATACTTTTTCTGACGTGGCATTGCATTTTTTACTGGCATCAAAGGTAAAGCCAGTACGATGTGTGTTCCAACTTCTTATGTGATTTGACTTGCCTATATTGGTGCAGTCATCCTTGGCAGATTTTCTTAATGTGGCATGGCATTTTTACTGGCAAAGCCAGCAGGAGTATCTACGTAAGTGGGGCCACTGGCATATATTGACAAAGCCAGCATAGATATTTTCTCTTATAATTTCATTACTGCCATTATGCAAAAAGCAAACGTGAGCATATTCTGATATAGGAGATGCTGCATGAGCCAACATGAAAATGTGTGGACACAGCCTGCAAGAAAATGTTTTTTTACTGGCATATATTTTGGAAAAAGGCATCATGAGAATGTGCACTATTGATGACGTACCTCCATTGGATTTTTTAATGAGTTACCCTACAAAACCAATAGCAAAGTATTGGTTTTTAACCAACCTTTTCAAAAAGTGTGCTGTAAAATGGACCATATTGAAAAAATATTTTTGGAGGCGAACGCTACCGCCTCGAACCACCCTTGTGTTCAGGCTCCTTCGCTATGCTTTGTCGCTTCCGGATATTTGTGAGAAACATTTACACCCCTCCTATTAAAAAATTCACCAGCTGCCAGTGAGTGTAAGGGCAAATTAGCACATGAACCTTGAACAGACAGCTAAGGTTATCGTCATGCACACAAGTTGCGTTTCACTTTACATTTAGAAACACCACCACGATTCTTAAAACGTGCTTTGTTAGTCTCACTGTTGCTCGTTTTTAGGACATTTGAATGAACACATGTACTGACTTTGTTGTAGCAAGCACATCAACCCAATGAACTACTGAACAGGGAGGGGCTCGCTCGCACAAGCACACTGCTGTTCAACATGTTCCATCGTTTCCTAAATAAGATGCGCAGAGCCTACAATGTGCCATGAGTATTTCACAACAACAGCCAGCAACAATAACAAGTGACTTAGCGCCCCCTGCTGCAATATAATGGAAAAGACACTATTTTCTTTAAATGTGTGTGTGTGCATGTAAGTGTGTGTGTATATATTTATATAGTTGTAATGTGCATGAATGAGTGAGTGAGGGCATCATGTATGGGTGGCTGCCTGCGTGTGCCTGCGTGAGTGTATGGTGAAAGGGTGCACACTTAAAGGAATGGTTCGGTCAACATTTTTTTTTGGCCCTATGGGTCGGCCATGTGTTTTTAAGCCTAAGTCGCTCGATTTTAGAAAAATTTCCTATGGACCTTACCCGAGTTTTTGTCCAGTAAACACACGCGAAAACAGGCAATAGGGCGCCGCCATTTTGTGATAATCCTATCACTTGCCGCATCGCTCTGGCTGACCTGCTTTTGCGGCACTAAATCATATCCCCCGCCCCTGAGCGTGACATTATCAAAACATTCATATTCCCTGCCTCTCTCCGTGATGTTACTGTGCTGCGTAGGCAAACGCGCCCAGTCGTCTTCTAAACGACTTCACACAGAACCCGGAAACCAACACAGATCAACTCACAACACAGCGCGCCACAATTCGGAATATGAAACTGTACTTTCAAATCAAACAGCAACACGGTACATTTGGTAAAGTACATTTATTTAACAATAAATGTTTATAGAATATTCAGCAATTGGCATATTAAATCGGAATGTGATTTTTGTTCTTTTCTCTCTATCCGCAAATCCTGTTCTGTTTTATCGTGAGTCACGCGCTGTTCCTTTATGGTACACAGGGTGTTGGTTTTCGTTAAAAGAAGCACTTTGGTCAAACTGTGAACCGCAAGGCTGTTCCGTCAACTAGGCACTAGGCCAGCGTGAAGGTTGATATATTGCTTCTAGCCGCTAGTACCGCGTAAGGGCATATGGGCCCTTGACGATCGTCCCGTAAGATCGTCAAAGTGGTGCAGTTGTTTACGATAAGCTGCAGCTGGCGGTTGAAAAAACCATCTGCCGGGGTCTGAAACTGGTGGCAGTAGCAGTAGGGTAGGATATACCTGTTTTGAAAACATAAAAATTATAATTACTCTTGCCAGCCGATCTTTATTAATATTATTAATTTTATTTATTACGGCCGATCTGAAACTATTTGCTTTCAAGGATAGTGCAATGGAGTATGTTCGGCTCTAAAATCAATGCGAAAACTAACGAAATAAATCGAGGTTAACACACAATGAGAAACGACTGTTTGTCTACATGTGTGTGGAATGTGGACCTGCATGCCCATGTGCCTGGTACAAAGACGATCCCACAAACGTTTTACTTGCTCTTCATTCATTCATTCATCCATTCATTAATTCTTCATTCCGATATAAAAGCGTCTAAAGAGTTACTTACATTACATTTGCAATTTCCATTGTGTCTCTGCGTAATGCAGTCCGTAAATCCCACTGTGCTCTTGACAACGATTTTTCGTATACTGAACTAACATGAAACTCGGTCTAGTTTCAGAATTTTCTGCCTTATCGTCTTTTACGTTATTGCACCCCTCCTTCAAATGAAGTCCTTTCGGCATGGTCCCTGTCTCTCAAGGTCAAAAAACAATAGAACCTTATACTGCCAGTGTGAGTTGTGGGCCTCTTCAGGCCGCCAGCTGAAAATCAAAGCGGCTGACCTTCACTCTAAACGAGCATACATTCTTACTTTGAAACATCCCGTGTAAAGCCATCTTTGAGAACTTGAATTTTCGAATCCATCTATGTACTAGGCCTCAATGTGCAAATGTGAACTGGCTTCTCTCCCATCTGCAGCAGCTCGCTTGGCGCGTTCTGAGGCCCCCAATTTTGTCCTCGTTGTCCGCGAGCTTTGCAGCCCTAGAGAACCATAACTATGGAGACATTTTGGGGGAAGGTCAGGGAAAGTATAACGTACCTGAGGAGTTGAGTTGAAAGTGAGATTTATTGTTTGTTTGTTTTATTATTTGCAATACGCAAGCCTCCCCTGGGTTAACAGTGCGCAGCATTTACATGAGATTGCGAAACTTAGTTACAGCAACAAAAATATATACATACACATATTGACAAGGTCAGCGATATGAGGTGAATAGAGAGAGAAGTCAAAGATGACACCCAGGTTGTTCGCCACCCAGGATGATGAAGGAAGGGGTTAGGGTTAGCATACTTTGTATGTACACTGTACAATAACATTTATTTACAAAAAGACAATCATATTACAATTATTTAAACCGGGATTTGTACTTCACAACCAGCTTTGCTTTGGGTGGACATGGCACAGTGGCAATGTTTGGTGGCAATGCATCAGTGCTCTGCACAGAAACGTTCAAAATTCCATATCTGTGCTTCTCGAGTACAGCAACAATAAAGCTTTTTACAAAGTCGAACTCCATTTCCTCAAAGACTGGTTTGATCACCCATTGCTTACTTCTTTTAGAAAACACCTTAGTGTAGCAAGGCATCCTTACATTACCCGTAGTCCTAGATTGTTCACGGAAGAGATTCTCGTTATGGGCCAAGACCGCAAGTAGAGTCCTATGTTTCATGCCCTGTATGCTGAAATGCAAGCACTTTGGCCTGCACTTTAGGCACATATTGTGGAACACCTCCAAACCTCCTGTGTGACAGAATTCTGTCAGTCCCCTCAAATCTCTTGATAGAAGTTTATCGAAAAAAATCTTCTCAATGGCTTTGTGTGTCGGTGAAGATGGAATCAACCACTTCTTCTTCCTTGCCTCCTCTGGGGACAAAAGGCCATGTTCACATTGGTGGAAATGTAGGTTTTCTGACCAGCGGTGAACGTTGGTACAGTGGTGCATCAGTGACCGCCATTTTTCAAGTAGTATTTCCACTGACCCTTCACAAGTTTTGGAGCTCCACCAAAGATGGTTGCTGATAGACTGGGACCACTGTGAAATACTTTCCAAAACTTTTCTTTTCCCTGCAGCCGAGATTTTCTTATTGATTGATTTAGCAAGATGCCATACATCAAATTGATGTTTAATATGTGGGAACTGCTCTCTCATTGTCTTGGCAATTGAAACGTGTCTGTCCATGGCTATGAGGTCGATGTGCATTCCCCTCGATTGTAGATATTCCACTTATTTTATAAATCCTAGTTTCTCCATGGCCACTGAGGATGTACATTGTGTTACCTGCACGACCACCGAACTCACAATTTTCTTACTATCCATGTCCTGAAAGTGGTAGGTGCAGTACTTGGCAGAAAATCCAGGGCTGTCGCACTGTCCATCGCCGGCTAGCCTGAATTGTTTCCCTTCGAATGTACTTGCTAGAGACAATTGTTCAATTTTCCAAGCATCACTAATGGCCGGAAACAGATAATCATGTTGGTATTTTTAGTACTGCGCTTTAGAAATGAAATGAAGTCCCACAAACTGAAAGAAAGACTCTAACTTTCTAAAACTGGAGTCACTAAAAAGTGATGCAGCTGCACACAGTAGATTGCCTGCTGGCAGTTTCCCCAG
The DNA here is from genome assembly GCF_040938575.1 of Ambystoma mexicanum. Lineage (NCBI taxonomy): Eukaryota > Metazoa > Chordata > Amphibia > Caudata > Ambystomatidae > Ambystoma > Ambystoma mexicanum. The sequence goes on along the minus strand of NC_090926.1, from coordinate 248,662,711 downwards.
CATCGGTTGTGCAGACCATGAGAACGTATGATTTAATCTACAGGTGGCATGTATTTTGACGTTAGTGCCTTGTTTTTGACGAGTCACATGAATCAATGGCTTCCCACATCCTTTCCCTCTGACGGAATGCCCACATTTCAGCATACTTATAATTTCCATCAAACAACTGTCGAATACTATGTATTTGCCCTCTTTCATTAGACTGTCATCCGGCATCACACTTGTTTCGGACTGCATCGTTGAGGACATATCAGCAGCATTGAAAGAAATATTGCCGATATCAGGTTCTGATGCGTCGTGAATGCTGCTGCTGGTTCATTCTCTGTCATTTCAACATCTGTTACTTCAACATTGATGGGAGAACACAACATTGTCGACAGCTTTTTGGGTGGCATTTTTTTGGCGGGTGTAGATTGTGTGAATTGATCTGCGACTACTTCAGAGATATCTTCAATACATTCAGCATCATCTTCTTGTGGTGTTACAGTCGCACTGTAGCAATGGTCCATTACAACGTTACTGGATTCTCCGGACACATTCAATTCATGTTCTGGCCATTGGACATGAGCATCTCTAGTCTCAACACACGGCGTCTGAATTAATAGTTCCTCCATAGTGTAAATGGTCTGGCAAGCAACATCTCTCATTCGCTTCACTGTCTGTGTATGTATAGTTCGTACACCCATGGGTAACTAGAGGACAGATTGGAAAAGGGATGTTCAGTTTAAACACAAGATAAAGTATAGTACAATTGACTGGAAAAAACATAAAATAGTCCCCAGCACAAAAACATTTCTATAGTTATGAACTGATTGTAACTAACCTTATTTTTGTTTCTTTTCTTTGCAACTTTCTTGACTCGACCTTCAACATCTGCACGCTGTAGCTCCGATTCGTTTCCGCATCTCTTCCCTTCCTCTTGCGCTGCAACGACTATATTTTCTGTACCTGCATAGACAGCACGGAATGAGGCTCCATCGACTCCCTGAAACATAGTACTTTCATTACTATGTATCACAATATTGATAACATAAAACACACGTGAGGACGAACACACAGGTACAACTCAATAGCTCAACACGAATTAAACATTGTGTAGAACAATCAAACGACAAGTATTCGAGCTCTGATGACCTAGTTCCATGGAACTGTCAGTATCCATACCTCTGGCTCTGCATGAACTGCCATGAATGATTGTATTGGAGAGGAGGAATCAGCAACTCCCTGAAACACAGTACTTGCGTTAGTATGGTTTTCAATATTGTAAACATAACACACACTTGGGGTCGACGGCACAGGTACATATAAAGAGATAACCACAAATGATGCATTGTCTAAAAGAATCAAGGAATATTTAAATATGATCAGATTTAATCGACTTATTTCTCCGATTTCTTTACATCTGCATCATCTAAATGGGATCTTGTGATTGTAGTGGAAGCTCCATCGTCTCCCTGAAACACAGTACTTACGTTAATAGGGAAGAAAGTATAGCAAATGGAATCACGTTATATGATCACGCTCGATGGAGCTGTCAGTATCAATACCTCGTGCTGCTGAAGAATATCTATGGATGTTGTAAATGTGGTGCACGCTTCCGAAAGCTGTTGCGACGATTCATATCCGCATGGTCCCGCTTCCACTTCCCCAGGAATTACTTGAATGTCAGGCTCCACATCAAGTGCGTGGGTTGACGCTTCAACAACTGCCTGAAACATAGTATTTGCATTAGTAAGGATTACAATATTGAAAACACAACACACACTTAGGGTCGACCGCACAGGTACATATCAATGGCTAACCACGAATGAAACATGGTTTAGAACAATCAAACGACAAGTGTTCCAGTCCTGATGATCACGGTCGATGGAGCTGTCAGTATCCATACCTCGTGCTGCTGAAGAACATCTAGGGCTGTTGTCAATGTGGTGGACGCTTCAGCATCTCCCTGAAAGACAGTACTTGCATTAGTATAGATAACACTAATTATAACTGAAAACAAACACCAGGGGATGACAACTAAGGTGTATATCAATTGGAAAGCACTAACCAAACAATTGGTAAAATAAGCACACGATACATAAAAACTGTTACTTGACATGCATAAAACAAGTGTGTAGCGGAATAGCCAAGTATGATTACCTGATACGCGCTAGAAGTGGTTGATAACTGCGGGCACGTCACGGATGTAGAATCTTCTTGCTTCAGATTCAGTGGATAGTCAAGCAGTTGTAAAGGTAAATTATTGTTTGATAATGAAATGCAAATATTAAAAAATTGCCATGTAAACCAACAGAATACTTGACAATAATGCTATTGAAAATGCGCAATATAGCACAGTTCCCTGTGCCCATAAATAGATTTCCTTTGGGGGTTATAAAATCGAAAAATAATTTATTGATAAATGTCATTATTCAAAAAGCTATACACTCATATCAATATCGAAAGTATCACAAGGGACACAATACCTAAAATATCAATTAATCCATTCGGCTACCTACACACTACCGCAAGGCCTAAAGCTAAATCTGGACACTTGACTCACCAGTGGCGGAATGTGGACAAATAGAGTTGGAATAGCGTTTGCGAGCAATATTAGTGTTGTTCGCCGTTTATTCTTCTTTGTTTCCCAAGATGTGGCGTACATGTTCGAGGAAAAGTGCCGGCTGCAGATGCGGTATCGATCACCCCTCTTGTCCTCTAAGACTTGTTGGACTCTACTTTCCAGCTCATCCAGTGGATATCCGCAATGTCTGACCCATTCTCTTATTCGATCAACAGTTTTAGGGAATACATGCATTGTAGTGCCTTCAGATTTAGCATGGGTCTTCGAAGGGCAACCGCTAATCGAACAGGCCGGCATTGTTGAAAATTCTGAAAAATAAATCTCTAGATTATTATAAAACCTTGATGAATAAAAATGTCATAAAAAAGTTAATGAACCATACCATGTTCAATGCAAGGTTTGTTTTGGTCGCCGGAACTATACCAGTTCAACACATGCGGCTTAGTATTTGCATAAGTTACAGAAATGTTTTAAATGATGTGACTAAACTCTGAACATGTGACTCTTCCCTTGGATATTCTGTCTTGCACAAGAAGGAAACATGCTTACATTATAGACTGGACCCCCGAAGGATGCAATTCGATGACAATTGACACAGATAAAAATAAATAGATCTATTGATAGCATAACAATTGAAACTCAAGTCAATACCAATGAGACCAATGACCATAGCACTATTGGGTACTGTAATCGCAAATAGATAGAAATGTAAAAATGACCGAAATATGACTAGGATACATGGCCTTACCTTGACCAACAAACAGTTGGATTCAGCAGGCCGAGCAGTATGTTGCAGGAGAACAGGTAGATGGCCACAGGTAGCACACTGACGAGTTTGCTTGAAGCGGTCACAGATAGCACGACGACGAGCAAATTAGCAAAGATCTCAGCGCTTCTCAGGTAGAAGGTTCAGGAGTTGACTTGCAAAGCACAAAGATGTTCTCATGAGACATATCAAGTGGTTTATAAAGTATTAGAAACAAGGGCGGTGTTTGTGAATGAATGACGTGTGTATGTCGTGGTATTATGTGGTTTGCAGGGGGGCAGCCATGTGAGCGATGGCCCCTGGGCGTCGGATACCTTTTGACGTGTACATGCTGTTTTGCACCTTGGCCGTTTGCGCCCGTGACAGCCCCCCATGCCAGCGCTCATCCCCGGGTGCGAACCGCCTTTGATAGAGGGGGGTGGGATGAATGGGCCTGGAGCGTGCAGATAAGGCACAGGAAGACTGCTGAATGGAGACATACTTATGTGGATTGTAGGGGGCGGCCTGCCTCAGGGGAGGCCTGCCTGGAGACACGGGGTCTGAGGAGGCCATGTGAGCGATAGCCCCTGGGCGTGGGATACCTTTTGAAGTGTACATGCTGTTTGGCACCTTGGCCGTTTGCGCCCGTGACAGCCCCCCATGCCAGCGCTCATCCCTGGGTGTGAACCGCCTTTGATAGAGGGGGGTGGGATGGATGGGCCTGGGGTGTGCAGATAAGGCACAGGAAGACTGCTGAATGGGGACACACTTATGTGGATTGCAGGGGGGCGGCCTGCCTCAGGGGAAGCCTGCCTGGAGACACAGGGTCTGAGGAGGCCATGTCAGCGATAGCCCCTGGGCGTGGGATACCTTTTGAAGTGTACATGCTGTTTGGCACCCTGGCCGTTTGCGCACGTGACAGCCCCCCATGCCAGCGCTCATCCCCAGGTGCGAACCGCCTTTGATAGAGGGGGTTGGATGGATGTGCCTGGGGCGTGCAGGCAAGTGTATGGGAGCGAGGGGCCGTCAGACCCCTCTCATCCTTTACTTCTCAGTAGAAACTCGGACCAAGTGCCTCCAGTAGTGGGTTCGCCCCTTGCCCTTATGTGATTTTATTGACATTCGCGTAGATGGGACCACTGAGCAGGACACGGGGCATCCATTTTTGTACCCCCTTTCCACTCCATCTTGGTGACCAGGCCTCACTGCGCAGAGCACATGGCCCCCACCCTCGTTCCCACTCTGACTGGAAAACTCCAGAGCTATTTGCAACAGCTAATAAATGTAACACATCACTCTTCCTCTGAGATCACTGTCCAGCCTGAACTAAGCACATAGCTCGTTCATCTCCACAAACGTATCCTTGCCCACGCACCCTTGCCAGTGGAAACTTACTGCCATTCTGACCCTGTGTCCCTGCAAGGTATTCTCTTCATGTGCCAGACCACTGACCACGCCATGATGCCCACCTAGCAGATCCCCAACTAACATTAGACCCCTACTGCAGTATATCGTTGCCTATCAATAACAAATGCCACATACCGGAGATTCTCGTGAGCACAGACCCACACTTCAAACAGTGTATTATAGTGGTCAAGACCCTTAACCTAAGGCCTGTATAATCCAATGTTAATTGATAGTATAGATATATGTGTGACTTTTATAGAGACATAACCGACTGAAAAACTTTGAACAAGTGTTATTTAGTGCATGCATTATTGAGAATATATTATGTTAGCTTAGATTGTGACCACCCTGCTTCACAGCGACCTGACCTTCACCCATTCGGAGAACAGATGCCCGACGTCCATCCTTGAATGGAGACACACTTGATTCATTTAAAAAATCGAAACAACCATTGTTAAAATATATGTGGTGTTTTATTTTGTATCTTATTTTGATGACACAAAAATACAAGACTTTACACATTGTACAGGTCAGGTTTCAGCACAGCGAGAGAAAATCCCCTGTACTGACCGCTTTCATTTGGGAAAGTTTCTCTTATGGCACGAATGGCACAGGCGGGTATTACTCGTCCAAGCCTCCCGTGAAGCCACCATGTAAAGGAACGATAGGCCACCAGCCTGTACCACCTGTGAAAAGAAATGAAACAAAGTGTTTTTAAATGACCAAGATAAGTTTAATAAATGTTTGTTGTCAATGACAATTCTTGTAACTAATGGCATTCTGCCCGGACAAATGCTATCTAGACACTGCACACTATTGAACGACTTTCATGCGTTACAATGATATGTATATGTAATTTTGGATATAGTAGAAGACCATGAAATAGGAGTGGCATGACAAGCAGAGTATACTTACTCGTTACTCGGATTACGAGGACGAACAGTTGCGCGAAGTTCGTGCATAAGCACCATCATTATCCTCAACACGGACCATGTGAGGCAGGCTGCCCTGAAGTCTGGCAGCTCGGTGATGCATTGCGGTCGTGGCTCGCCTTCCGAAATGTAGGCCACCCATCCCGAGTTTTCACAGCAGCAGCAGTTCTCGTCCTCAGTTGGCATTAGCTCGCACCGATTGCATGTGCACCAGGTGGAAATGGGGATATGATTTAGTGCCGCAAAAGCAGGTCAGCCAGGGCGATGCAGCAAGTGATAGGATTATCACAAAATGGCGGCGCCCTACTGCCTGTTTTCGCGTGTGTTTAATGGACGAAAACTCGGGTAAGGTCCATAGGAAATTTTTCTAAAATCGAGCGATTTATGCTTAAAAACACATGGCCGACCCGTAGGGCCTATAAAAAATTTTGACCGAACCATTCCTTTAAGTGTATGGGTGTGCGTGTGTGAGTTTATGGTGAAAGGGTGCACACTTAAACGTTTAGGTGGCTGCCTGTGCGAATGTATGATGAAAGGGTGCACACTTAAATGTATGGTTGGCTACGTGTGTGTGTGTGCCTGTATGGTGAAAGGGTGCACACTTAAATGTATGGGTGGCTGCCTGGATGTGTGTACCTGTATGGTGAACGGGTGCAAACTTACATGAATGGGTGGCTGCCTAGGTGTGCCTGTATGGTGAAAGGGTGCACACTTAAATGTATGGCTCGCTGTCTGGATGTGCTGTATGGTGAAAGTGCGGACAATTAAATTAGTGGGTGGCTGCCTGGGTCTGCCTGTATGGTGAAAGAGTGCACACTTAAATGTTTAGGTGGCTGCCTGGGTGTGCCGATATGGTTAAGGTGTGGACACTTAAATCTATGGGTGTGCTGTATGGTGAAAGTGTGGACAATTAAATTAATGGGTGGCTGCCTGGGTGTGCCTGTATGGTGAAAGAGGGCACACTTAAATATTTAGGTGGCTGCCTGTGTGAATGTATGGTGAAAGGGTGCACACTTAAATGTATGGCTGGCTGGGTGTGCATGTGTGCTTGTATGATGAAAGTGTGGACACTTAATTTAATGGGTGGCTGCCTGGGTGTGCCGATATGTTTAAGGTGTGGACACTTAAATCTATGGGTGGCTTCCTGGGTGTGCCTGTATGGTGAAAATGTGTGTGTGTGTGTGTATTCTAGTGCAGCTTCAATGTTACAAGCAGTTAACTATCTCCTTTAAGTCTGAAAGCACCCACTTATGGACTGCTGTGAGAATGAGTGGTCTCCTGTCCCCTCTCTACTCTTCGAATCGCTCCTCTTGGATGCAAGTACTAAACCCACATCACAATTTCAATTGCCTAAAAAATTAAGCATTTGAATTCAGGTACTAACAGTATAATGCTTTGCATTTGGAATTGCCTGGCCTTTGTTAACAGTGAAACCCAGGTGCCATTTTCACATTTGTATGTGTGGGGTGGGGTGGGGATTGTGCGATACATCCTAATGGTCAACCATGTCCAGGCTAAGCAGGCATGATATGTGGTATTAGTGGCGTGGAACTTACCACAAAAGCACTTGGAAATCCTCAGCTGCTCCCTGCTCCTGCTGCGAACGCTGTTCTACACGCTTCCTGGAGGAGGCGTGGCAACACCGGCACGTGACCCCATCACGTGACTCGGGCCGGCCTTCAAAGGGCAGAGGCTACCACCCTTGTGGCGTTAAGCCCGTCTGGAGTAAAGCCCAGTGACTGTTAAGCGACTGTTAGGCACTGGTGGCCTCACTCCACGTACTGTTGGCGAACCGCCATAAATAATGACTTTATCGGCAGACGGACCCCAGACCCGAAAAAAATCCTCACAGCAACGGCGCTCTACAAATCCTTGGTCGATGATGAAAGCTGCAGCCGGCACAAAGGTAAGCAAAGCTATGGGACGTGCACTTATGGCTACAAAGGAGTCACTACCAACAGAAGCTTGCAGCTCTTCAGACCCCCTAGTCTTGATATCTCTCGAAGAGCAATGCGCACAGCCTGATGCTCTAACCCCACCTGCATTGCTCATCGTTCCATCTCATGCCTCAGCAACACAGGCAGACAATCCTGATTCATCGAGACTCCTCTCCATTAATTTAGAATACAATCCAGCATCTAATGATGAAATCTCACTTGTCAATAAAACAGACATATCTGCAAACAGAGCGAGTAAGGTGGACTCACCGAACTCGATGAACGTGTTAGGGGTCATTCCGGCGCCTCGGCTCGATGTTAAGACATCTGAAACATCACGAACGACGCAACCGGCCATAATGGCAACTACACCCTTTCATAACAACAACTCCATGAATGCTGCTGGTCTTTCCATAGACAAAGGTATCTTGTCACACTTAGTGACCGATGAAGAACTGTTAACAATCCCAAATCTTGAGTCGGGAAACCTTGCGACGAACAATTTATTTCCCAAACAAGCTCTGGACAATAAACGACCTTCTACGCCAACTGTGAGGCTGACTTGTCGCCCCACAGACAATGACATTCTATCACAGAAGGGAAGCGCTTGTCACTTCCCGGTTCAGTCGCGTGGCCCCAAGAGCGCACTGGCCAGTACCGCAAATTCAATGATGGCCCCTGATAATATCTCACGTTTCTTGGTCACCACCAATCCAATTTATTCCCGAACTGATCCTTCTACTCTAAAAATAGCAGGTCGTACTGCTATAGGAACAGCCTTTGAATGCACCGAATCTGACAACGATAGCGCTTTGGCATGTCAAGCTCCAGACGTTGGTCGCTCTTTCATCTCGAGTGTAAATGACCAGCTCAGCGCCGTTCAGCCACTTAGCACCCCTCAGCCACCGGCCCCCGCACTCAATCCACTCCCCATTCCATGCGATCGGAGTGCGATTGCTCGGGCAAGTCGCCTGCAAAGAGTCGCCGAGCTAAAAGCTAAATGCACCTCCGCCATACCTCCTGTAGGTGAAAATTCAACGCCGAATGCAAGTACCCCACACCCAAGGCCATCTCAGTTCGGTGAAGAAGCTCATCCGACGATTTCTGCAAAAATATTTACCACTTTTAATCTGCATTACAACTTAGACAATTCTGTTGGCTCCTTGTCCCTCCAAGACTCCGCACCTCAGTCGTTTGGCATTTCACCCGAAGCACTTTCTCAGATACATAACAACGTCTTAGCTGCCTCGGCTGTTGCCTTAGCTCCATTCACCAACATTTTTGAATCATTGATAGGATCAATAAGTGACCAAGGAGCTGCCATTTCGAACCTAACGGCAAAACTCGATAAACTTGAACACTTCTCGTGCTTCCTTCAAGCCCAAATGACAACAAATAATGAAAATGCGGCGCGATGGCAAGACAGGTTGAGTGATCTCGCTGCTCGTCATCACTGTCAAAACGATTCTCTAATGGAAGGCTTGCTGGACGCCGTGAAATGGATGCGAAAAAATACAACCCTGGCCTCCCGAGACCCTTGCAAGAAACAAGAAAATCCATCAAGATCCCCCCGCTCTCAAGTTTCGACTGCACCTGCGACACTCGGAAAAGAACCATCGCTGTGTGATCCAACAATGAGCCTTCCGGCGCCCTCTTATGACACTTCTGTTCCAACCTTGGAAATGCAGGGACTAGTCCCGCAAACAAGCAGCCTCACAATAAAAGAAATCTCGTTACAAGGACATGTACCGGTACAAACCTCCAAATTAGTGAACTCATTTAATATATTCAAAGGGCCAGCAAAAACCATCATTACAAACGTCGAAACTTATCCGAAAAAGCCTGCCGGACAAGAGGCAGAGCCTTCTAACAAAAAAAGCACTCATCCTAAACAAAAACAGCAAATCAAAAAAAAAAAAATTATAAGGAATCTAACAACCCCCAAATAGACAAGCCTGTTTACTCGGCATGTTCATTCAGCGACTTTAATAAAACCTTCAAACAATGCACCATCAATATCTACAGGTGCTAGACCGAGTCCTTCAAGGACCTCAATAAAACGACGGCGCATAGCCTCCAACGATGCTTCCACTATAAACGGTTCTCAAGATTCCTCCGTTGACCTATGTGACCTATCGACCTACTCAGCTGATTTTGAGAATTCCATCAATGCTTCTCTTGTAGCTCCAGCTGCAATATCAACCGGGCCATCAATGGAGGAGAAGCTTGAAACAAATAAAACATCGAAGATCGCACAATCAAGAACCAATGCCCGACAAATTTTACCCTCAATAAAGAGGAAAGCCCAGCAACCACTAAGTTGTAGGCTAAATCCTAAATACACGTCGAATCAGCTAAAACTGTGCCTGCCTCCAATGCAGCGCGCTCCCGGTCCTGCTAATTTTGAGCCTCAAACTAGTAAGTGGAAACTCTGTCTCCAAAATATCCACTCAGACGGCAACGAAGTCAACCTAAATAGAGGAAACATTCTAAAACTGTTCGCATGTATACCTCCACTGCGAGCCATCTCGTCAGACGACATCAAAATCGTGGAATATATAACAGAAGCGTCTTCCGACCAAGTGATTCTTCATATTTCATCGACGGCGGTAAAAAATATGCTACTTCAAGCAACTGAAGATCTCCTACTTTACGGCTTTGATCTCACTCTTGAACCTCTCACAATGAGAGGCGCTTCATCTTCCAAGATAAATCGTGACCATGAAGCAAGTAACGGCACCGCCAGGCGTCAGGCTGTGCGCCAATCTCTAGTTTCATCACCCGACATTTTAGACGCTGCCACGCATCAATCATTTGAAAGAAGAGCCAATAACGCAAAACGATTCCCAAATGGACCACACAAACAACAATGAGCCGACGTCAAACAAAAGACACTGATTCTACTGTCATGGAACACGAGAGGATTCACGCACTTGTTTAACACTTTCCAAGAATCCTTGGCGAATGTGTTTGCGTTATGTCTACAGGAAACATGGCTACGGGATCCCCCGACTCGTGATGGATTCATTACGCTGATAAATCCAGCTAGAAAGAACCCAAAGGGTAGACCATTTGCAGGCTTGTTAACTCTTTTGAAAATCCAGAACTGGTGGTCGCTCGTTAGTTCCACGAACCCTAACCCATTCGTGCAAAGTACTTTGCTCAAACTTTCATTAAGAGCCACCGTCTCCCATCTTCTAATAATAAATGGATACTGGAATCCTGCCATGATTTCTTCAACATCTTTCATTCAGTCAATATTGAATGAAATAGATCACACTTTTGTAGAACACAACAATGTTTCTGTACTTATCTGCGGCGACCTCAACTGCAGTTGGTTTAAATATGATCCACTTACTAAACTAAATGTCCGGCTCCCGGACCTTGAAGTAGCTAAGCGAGGCCAAACTTGGTCAAAGGAACTTCTGGCACGCAACTGCCAGATGCTAAATGGAACAACAAAGGGCGACTCTCCTGCAAATCCGACGTGGCATAGCATGGCCCGAACAAACACCCTCGACTATATTTGGGCCTCGGCGGACCTCTTCGATAAGGTTTCTTCCCTCAAAGTACGGCCAATGCCATCTAGCGATCATAACCTGCTGCGGCTTGTTTGGCATGAAGAACTCTGCAAAACGCCAGACAAATATTCTTCTCAATTACAAACAAATGCAGCAGGCAATCGATTAGTAATCAATGGTTCAGCTATCGCTAATCTATGCCACAGTGTAAACGAATTTGAGACAGTAGAATATACACATCTGCTGATGGACCACAGTCAAATAATTTCCAACTCAAGAACGTATGGATCACTCCCGAAACATCTATATAGTTCTGAAATCAGACTGGCAAAAAAACTACTAAGGAAAGATCTCAGGCAAATTAAAAGAGAGCCGTGCGATCTACGCTGCAAGGCAATGAAGATCAAGGCCCGACGACGAGACTATCGAAACTGGCTAAGATCACACTCAACCATCATTGATCAAGGTCGAGCAGTAACGATGTTAAAACTTCTTGTACAGAAAAATACCCGTGAAATCTGGGCCATCTTGAATAAGGGCCGCTCCAAATCATCGCCAGCAATTTCTAATGAAATCACCGGCGACAAATGGCGCGAATACTTTACCTTAATGTACGAAAAACCTGAGTCTGAAGATCCCCCGCAGCCTGACGTGACACTTTCTACCTGGGACATCATACCTTCTTGTAAAGAGATTGAACATGCAATTTCCAAGCTGAAAAATTCAAGAGCCGCTGGGCCAGACCAAATATCAAATCTCATGCTCAAAAAACACAGTATACACTGGGCGAAATTTATTCACGAGCTGTTTTGTCGGATTACAAGCTGCAAGAAACTGCCTTCCTCCTGGAGCAGGGCTATTGTAGTTCCGATATATAAGAAGGGATGTCGAGCTGACCCTTCGAACTATCGCCCGATTACCCTTCTAGATACTATTGGGAAAGTATTCGGATCCTTTTTGCGCCAACAGCTGGTGAATTGGGCAATTTCAACAGGAAAACTTGACTATCGCCAAACAGGGTTCACGAAAAACGTGGGGACTGATGTGAATCTGACAATACTATCATTTTTAAAGCTGTCAGCGATGGAGGCGAAAAAAAGAATCTTCCTGGCGTTTGTCGATCTTCGACAAGCATTTGACGCCATAAATAGGACCAAACTATGGGCAAAACTACGTCTGTGGCATTGCCCAGAGTCTCTGTTAGAGCCCATCATCGCCTTACACTCCAATACGTCCATCCAAGTCAGAGTCAATTCACAAGGCGATCTTACAGATCCAATAAGAACATTTAAAGGCGTCAAACAAGGCTGCCCCCTCGCAGCAGACCTTTTTAAACTTTTCATAGCTGACCTACCCGAGTGGCTAAAGTCTGTTCATTGTTTTCCACCCAAGCTAAACGGAACCTTCATTAATCACCTGGTATACGCGGATGACATAGTGTTGGTTGATCAAACCCAAATTGGCCTTCAACATCTTCTTCTTCGCCTGCATGAGTTTTTAACCTTTAACGAGCTCTATCTAAACACAGAGAAAACAAAAATCATGTGCATCGGCCAAGGTAGATCAAAAAAAGACAGGTCTTTCCAATGGCACATAGAAAAAAAAGTGCTAAATGTTGTCAAGTCTATTCGCTACCTTGGAGTAATGGTCAATGACTCGGTTTGCGAAGCTGCATGGACCGGTGATCTGAAGGACAAAATAAAGATCCTGAGTATCCAAGCTGCCAAAATAAATACTGACTACGGGAAATTTTCTATCGCTCCCGTAGTAACGTTCTATCTTCAAAAAGTAATCCCAACTATTACTTTTGGCAGCGAAGCATCCTTGAATATCAACCACAACCTATGGTGCCAACTGGAGGGAAAGTTTTGGAAACGTGTCCTGAGCCTTCCGAATCAAATCCCCATGTCGGCTCTGAGATATGAGCTAGCTTTGAATTCCATGTATATGACAATTGTCTGGAAATCTCTATCTACCTTGCGCAAAATATTACTCAGCTCTACCATCCCAGCATATAACATCTTTAAGCTGGGGCTGGAAACCACCGACAATGTCCTCATCCAGAAATGGAAGCTCAAACTAAATTCTATCATGGCTGACGCAGGCATATCGGAGGAAGAGCTAGTCAAGCGCCCACAACATGCCAAGAAGAAGATAGCGGAATGGGATTGGATCACAACCTACAATACCCGCCTAGCCCTTAAATCAACCCTGCCCACTTCCAGAAGTCAAGTTAAACTGAATTTTCAACCAAAATACCTCACAAACTGTCCATCTCGCCACCACAGGGCACAATTTCTAAGGCTGCGACTGAACGCTTTAAATACTAATGAGACGCTCTGGAGGCAAAAGAACAATGGAACAGCAAATAATTACTGCCGCTTTTGCAAAACCACAGAAGTTGAATCTCTGAAGCACCTAGCTATACTGTGCCCAATGCTGACAGATCTCCGTGAGGTGCATCTAAATGAATTCAAAACACAATCCGAGGAACCCGATGATTGGTGGGATAACGCAACAGCAGGTCATAATATCAAGCTCTCTTGCAACCTCATCAACTTCTTCGATGAAGCCCTAAAGTCAGTACCCAACTGAAGGACGCCAATATCTGAAAGTTCTGCCCTCTTGGTGGCTGTTCTTTCCGGTAACTGTGTTACCATAAAAAATGTGTTATCCTAAACTACAACATTCACTGTTAAATCCAACTAAGAATACCCACGGTGGAGATGGATGAAGTAGAATTTACTTCTTTCTTTTTTCCTTTTGGAAATGTAACAAAAACATGATATGAAAATATCAAGTTGAAGTTTTACAATAAAAAAAAAAAAAAAAAAGAATTAGTGGCTAGAGGGGCATTTGGCGCAGCCACTCTAGTCATTTCTTAGTTTGGCCTGACTTTTTATTAACTTGGCATCTCTAATAAAGCAGTCCTGCTAAGCGTAATTACCTGGCTAGACTGGTATTTGAGAGTTGCCAGGCTAGCCGTTTCTTACTAGGGCATTGTATATTTTTCTGGGCATCTGTGATAAAATAACCATGATAAGTGTTATTGCTTCAACTGTCATTTTTGTGCAACCTGTCTAGTTAGGTCTAAATGTGGCCTGGCATGCTTTAGTGGAATATGTTATTACATGCCTGGACATGTTTTCTTTGTGGCATGGCATTTTTAATAGCAAAGAATGTAATTAATGAAAGCGTTAATGTTCCTGTACACTGCTGGTGACTTGCATGCATTGGATTTTTTGATTGGTGTTACCCTACAAAACAATTTGCTGTCACTCTGGCTTTAAAACACATAATTATATCTTTCTACTAGTGCAGTGTGATGCATTCCCCTGCAGCAGCACGTTTGTGCGTCTAAGCCGGCCCAGTGTGTGGCGCGACCCGTGATTTGTTTCTGAGCTGGGGGGTGGGGAGACCCCCTCACTATGGCTTGCAGGGGGGGCCCAAATTTTGTGCTATGCCACTGAGTGCTGATCGGTGGTTCTGAAGCACTGGTCAAGACATCTTGGATGTCTTTAAGCGACTGCGGCTCGACAAGGGTCAGCATTGAAGTCAGTAGCAGCTTAAGGAACTCGACTGGCTCGAAAATGTCCTTTAAGGACGGGGTCAGTAGATGCTCATCGAGGCACATCGAGGCACTTCTCCCAGCTTCTTCAAAGTTCTTGTGTCATCCGTTAAGGCGGACAGCCCACAACTGTGGAGTGTGTTGCAGGCAGCTGCCTTGTCTTTGGTTGTAGGTTCAAAGACCTTCTGGCACTCCCAGTCCAGGGAGCTTGCTGCAGAGCAAAGCAGGGCATGCCGTGTGCTGGCTGGGCATCGGTTCTGGAGCAGCTGGCGGGTCCTCTGAGTTCTTTATCTCCCTCTGTTCCCTGGGAGAAGGTAAGGGGCGGGTTCTTGCTTCCCTCTTTGGATGTCTGGACCTTCCTTCACATGAGAAAGGAGTAAGGCAGACTGTACCTTCAGCAAGGGTCCAAGGTTGAGTTCTTCTTTGTTACTTCAAGTGAAGTCTTCAGATGATGTGCCAAAAGAGGGGCTCTGCCCTCTTTTAAAGTCAAGTGAGCCACACTGATTGGTGTAGGCTTAGCATACCTAAATGAACCGATCCTGAGGTCCCTACCAACAATCTCCTGTATGCATGAGGTCATAACCAGAGTGCTTTGCAACATGAAAGTTAAAGAAGTGAAAACATGTGATACTAAGTCCCATCCATTTTCCTGTCTGTTGCTGATCAAAGATTCTCTCTAGTTAATGGATCTCTCTGTGGTTCCTGATTAAAGCAGCAGGTCTCCCTTGAAGCTGTGGTGAGACTAGACTCTCTGGTTCCTGCAAACCACATTCTTGTACCTCATGAATGGCATCCCCCTGCCCGGGTGGCCTACTGGAAACGCACAGTCCCAGATATGACAGCTCACTGTCATTTATACTGAGCTTAGGAGGATGCTTCAGTTTGACACAGTTACATATGAAAGGTCATTGAGTTTCCTGTCTCCTTTGTTATTTCTGCAGCCAGGCCCCATGTGGGCCTGTTTGAAGTTCCCTCTAATTGGTATGTTAATTGCTGCCACCAGCTGCAGGGCCAAACAAAAGAGTAGGGCGGATCCATGGAGCCTTTGTTAGTTAATCAAGCTGGCCATGGCAGGGGAGGCTTGGTCCTCCCCCTTCCTGGAGATGACATAGTGCACTCCTGGCTGTCACATTCTGACTAAATATGACAGGGTGGACTGTGCATGTAAGCTGTGTCCCCCAAGAGCACACGGGTCTATGCGTGTGTCGTGGTGTGAGCATAGGAAAATGTGTGTGTATTAGCCCCACACATTTTCCTGAGGTTGGTCTACCATCATTCCATTTAATTAAACATTTCAAAAAAGCCCAGGTGAGTGCACAGCCACCGTACGGATGGTCAAATTCCTCACAGAGCAATACAGGTTCACAGCTTTGAATTTGGGGGCCTAGTAAAGATATAACACAACCAGAAGACCCTCTTAACAGTCCCAGGTAAAGCCAACCGCTTCAAGTCATAAAGAGTTTTTCCAATCACAATACAACCAAATATGAGGAGACCTGGAATGTTAAAAGAGTGGCAAGATATCAGCACACTCTAGAAGGTCAAGAACTTCTCAAGGATTCCTGGAGCAGCAGAAGAGAAGAGGGCACAAATTGGTAAAAAACATACACTGACATGACGGAGATAAGAGGCAAGAGCACAGTCAGGTGTGTTAAGACCATGTACCTGATGAAATCACTTCACCAGCAAGTCCTGCGATGCGCGATGACGCTATGAAGAGGGTTGCAGAAAACTCATCTTTTCAAGGATCCTCAAAGGACACTTCTAACAGACAGTGCAGAGTGGTGAGACCTCGAAGCAGGTAGAAAGACTTTCAGGTGACCACAGTGTATAAGGATAGTGGAATGAACATCTCATAACTGTCAAGGAGAGATGTGTGGTGTTCTAGTGTCACACGGAATAGAGCGCGAGTTGCAGTCCCACGAGACTTGAAACAGGAAGCGTGAGCACAGGGCATAGAGTTCGCATTGGAGGGTAGAGACTGAGAAGAGTGGCCCGTGAAGCAATTAGCTGCGCAGTGAGCTCTTGCAGTAAACATGTAATGGAATAAAATCCAGAGTTCTACTTTTGCTTACAATGTGTTAATTCACAAAGTGGTCAAAAACTCCACACCAGAAAAGAACAGATCGCTCTTTCTCAGCACTGCTGTTCTGACTTGAGTGTCGTGTAGACCGATGAGACCTCCGTCCCCAAGTGACGCACAGGGGAACAAAATAGAAACCCGCTGTGCGACCCTTGAGGCCACAGGTGAGAGATGTCTTCCCAGATCCACGGAGCCTCTGGAACACTGATGCTGCTGTCAAGAAGGAATGAGGTTAAGCACCAGGCAATCACAATACAGGCAGGTAAACAAAAGAATCTAAAGTGTCTTACCTATCTGGTGTAAGGGAGACCCAGGTAAACTAGTAGGGAGGTTCGAGGCTCAAAAAGATACAGCGGTCCCTGGAGTGGTAGAACCGCAGGTAAGCGTGGATACAGGTAGACCACCTGTAAGATAGGGCTTGACTTGGGCGTAGAAGTACAGCAAGATACTCAGGGATGATCCAAAGACAAGTCGATGTGCAGTCCAAAAATCCGGCAACAGGTAAACAGTTCCAAGCAAAGGTACAAGGGGTGTCCAAGAGAGTCCAAGATCGAGTTCCGTGGTCGAGGTAACAAGGAGCAAGTGATAACGCCAAACAGGGTCCGAAGCCAGCTGAGAAGCAATGATCGTCCTGCCTCTCAGTTCTTTATACTGTGTGTCCCAGGGTCATGTGACGTCTCTGGGCCATGTGACGTCCACCAAGATCACGTGAGGAACGCCACACTGTATCACGTGACCGACGTGATGACGTAACGCCGTCCCTTCTGCGATACATCCTCCAAGGCAGTTGCCAATGCAGGAAAGGTTGTAAATGAGCCCGTACACCAAAGAAGGTACGGTGTTTTCGGTTCTGTGGGTTCACCGGATCCCTTGAGCCTCGAAGCTGGGGTGGAGATGTTTGGGGAATGTGAGCAGTGTTCTGATGTGGGGGGGCCTGGTGTGCTGAGGATCGCCTAACATAGCCCCTCCCCAACGGCCCACGACCCCGTGGGCAGGATGGATGGTCTAAATGGAAACGGGCTACCAAGCGAGGGGCGTTCAGGTCAGAGGCGGAAACCCATGATCGTTCCTCCGGGCCGTAACCCTTCCAATCCACCAGATACTGGATCCCTCCCCTAAACCATCTGGAGCCCAAAATGGCCAACACCTCGAAAACATCAGGAGAGGACAAGGACACCGGCGCAACAGGGGTACGAAGACGGACAGAGTCGGGACAGGGTTTAAGGAGGGAGACATGAAACACAGGATGGATGCGCCAAGAGCTGGGAAGCACTAGACGGAAAGCCACCGGATTAACAACCTTTGATATCACATAAGGACCGACAAAGCGAGGTAGCAACTTCCGACAACCCACTAGGCGAAGATGACGGGAAGACAACCAGACCCTGGAACCCACCACCAGAGGGGGAGCAGCCCGACGTTTGCCATCCACACGGGCCTTCATAGCAGCCTTTGCTTCAGTGAGATGAACCACTGTACTAGCGTGTAAGGCAGAAAGATCCCTAAGACATGTCGTGGCCGCAGGGTTCGCAGAATCAGAAGCATCAGGGACCGGCAAGACCTTGGGATGTTGGCCATAGAGGGCGTAAAAAGGAGAATAACCAGTGGCTGAATGAGCCGCATTATTATATGCGAACTCCGTAAGCCGTAAAGCGGCCAACCAAGAGGTCTGATGTTGCAATATAAGGCAACGAAGGTATTGTTCCATAGATTGATTCGTCCTTTCGGTCTGTCCATCGGTCTCAGGATGATAGGCCGAAGAATACCTGGTATCAATGCCCAATAGCTTCGTCAGGGATCTCCAAAACCGAGAGGTGAACTGTGACCCTCGATCAGATATAATGACCGAAGGAAGGCCGAATAGCATGAACACATGTTCAAAAAACAAATCCGCTAATACAGGAGCCGAAGGGATACCTTTGCAGGGAACAAAACGGGCCATTTTAGTGAACGTGTCCACCACCACCCAGATGGAGTCGAAGCCCTTCGACTTGGGGAGATCAGTAACGAAATCCATCGTCAACGTATGCCAGGGCCTGGGAGGTACCGGAAGCGGAAGCAACAACCCAATTGGTCGACCCCTTTGATGTTTAGCCTGAGCACATACTGCGCATGATCTAACATAACATTCTACATCGCGCTTCATAGAAGGCCACCAACACCAACGCTTGAGAAGATCTAAAGTGCGCTCTTGTCCGGGGTGAGCGTTAAAGGGAGCGTCATGAGACCACTCAAGGGCCAGATTACGTGTGTCAGGTGTGGGAAGGAACAGGCGTTCATGTACGAACGGTAATCCATCAGAAAACACTGGGTCCCATTCTCGCAACTGGTCAGAATGATCGCTAGTCCAGGATCTAACCGAGTCTATCAGTGACAATGAGGGAGTACAGAGACAAATCACATGACTCTTTCCGAGAACAGTGTCGGGGAATGTAGGCAATTGGACCCCCCCCGGGGAACGTGACAAGGCATCCGCCTTCCCATGTGCCGTTCCAGGACGGTGCATAATACGGAAGTCAAAAGAGGAAAAGAAAAGATGCCATCGGACCTGTCTGCTATTAATGCATTTCAGAGAGGCCAGATCCTGTAGATTCCGATGATCGGAGTATACTGTGATGGGATGTTTAGCCCCCAGAAGATGATGACGCCAAACACGGAAAGCGTCCATGACAGCCAGGAGTTCTTTTTCCGTAACGGTATAATGAGACTCAGTACTGGAAAACTTACGGGAGTGGTATGCCACTGGATGTAATTTGCCTGTATTAGGACATGTTTGTGACAGTACCGCCCCGAGGGCAAAGGAAGAGGCATCTGCCTCGACTATGAACGGAAGCTCAGGATTGGGATGTTGGAGTACCGGTGCGGTAGTAAAGGCGGTTTTCAAAGTCTCAAAAGCCTCCTGCTGTTCTCTCTGCCACTGATATGGTACACGAGGACTAGTCAGGGCCGTGAGTGGGGCTACAATCGTAGAAAAGGAAGAAATGAAACGCCTATAAAAGTTGGCAAATCCTAAAAAGGCCTGCAAGGACTTGAGTGTTTGAGGTACTGGCCAATCTAAGACTGCTTTGACCTTAGACTCGTTCATGGATAACGCCCCAGGGGTGATGTGGAAACCCAAAAACTCAACAGAGGTCTTATGGAACTGACATTTCTCAGGTTTGGCAAATAAGGAATGTTTGCTTAAACGGGTTAATACTTCTCGGACGTGTTTTACATGGTCATCAAGATCACGAGAGAAGATCAGGATGTCGTCCAAATGCACAACCATGTACACATCCAGTATATCCCTGAAAATGTCATTCATGAATCGTTAGAACGTGGCCGGGGCGTTACATAAGCCAAAGGGCATGACAAGATATTCGTACAAGCCGTAACGAGTACAGAAAGCAGTTTTCCACTCGTCTCCCTCGCGAACGCGTACCAAATTGTATGCGCCGTGTAGATCAAGTTTGGTAAAAATGGAAGCATGTGTTAAATGATCTAAGAGTGGAGTAATTAACGGGATGGGATATCTATCCTTCTTGGTGATTGCGTTAAGACGCTGATAATCTACACAAGGACGTAAATCCCCCTCCTTCTTGGGTACAAAGAAGATAGGACTTGCCGCTGGTGAAGTGGAGGGGCGGATGTGTCCTAATCGCAGGGCGTTCTGTACATATTCTTTTAACACCAGTTCCTCCGAAGGAGACAAAGAGTAGATCCTGCCCGAAGGAACAGTGGAATCAGGAAGCAATTCGATTGGGCAGTCATAAGTTCTATGTGGAGGAAGTACCTCAGACGAGCCTCGATCGAAAACTGATTCGAAAGCCCGATATTCTGGCAGAATCCCAGACATCAACCCCCCAACTGTATGGGACTGTATGACTTCTGGATCGTCAACTGTCAGTGTGAGTTGTGCTAAGGCTCCCAAGACACGAGAGGGTGTGTCAGGGGCTTGATGGGTCGGGAGACAATAATTCTGACAAATATCGGACTCAAAGAGTACAGTGCCTGCTTGCCAATTGATCAGTGGATTATGTTCACGTAACCAGGGAATCCCTAGTATGATACCGAATTGAGGTGCGGTGATCAAATCAAAACTTAAGGTTTCTGTGTGTATGTCTTGTATGTTCAACAAGAGGGGTGCAGTTTGATGTCTAACAGGACCAGAAACCAATGCGGAGCCGTCTACGGCTTGGACATGTTCCGGTCGTGTTTTTACCACTAAGGGTAGATTGAGGGAATGGGCCAAATCAATATCTATGTAATTACCAGTGGCACCGGAATCAATAATGATATTGACTGCATGAAGAAGGCCAATAGAGGGACATAGAGTAGCCTTTACGGAGATGGGTTGAACACGAGCAAAGGCAAGAGGGGTACCCGGAGAAGATGATGGGACACTCGACCTGGTCTCCGGTTCTAAGGTCGAGCCATCCGAAAAACCTGACTCTTCTTGGGGCGTCGAGGACACTCTTTCACGAAATGTCCAGTGGTGCCACAATAAAAGCACGCATTATCTACCCTTCTACGTTCCCTCTCAGATGTTGTAATAGGACTGCGTAACCCTCCCACTTGCATAGGTTCTTCAGTACCGGAAGCGGGAGTATTAACAAGAGTAGGAGAGGAAGAGGCCCCCAATTCAGATCTACGCTCAGATCGGCGTGCATCAACCTGCAGGACGAGCTCAACCAATTCCTGATACTGAGTAGGCATAGAAGAGATCACTGCTAAAGCGTCTTTCATGGTGTTACTCAACCCCCTATAAAAGACCACCGCCCGCTTGTTTTCTGGCCATGATGTTTCCGCAACTAGCTGATTGAAGCGGGTGATGTAATCTATCAGAGTTCTTTTGCCCTGAGTCAATTCCAACAACTCCAAATCCCTAGACTGTGCCTTGTGTCGAGTATCGAATACTCGGGACATTTCTAGGACCAACAAATCAAAGTCATAAAGAACTGGGCTATTGTTTTCTAACAGGGGATTAGCCCAAGCTGCAGCTGTTCCAGCTAAATGGGAAAGGGCGAAGGCGGCCTTAGCAGTGGACGTGGGAAAAGCCAAAGGCCTGCATAAGAAATGCAACTTGCACTGGTTAACAAAGGTTCTGAATTTCTTGGGATCACCCTGGTAACGTTCAGGAGCAGCCAGGGGGGAAGGAGTTGGGAGGATTATTGGAGTCGGGACTGTAGAGGTAGCCAAGGGAGGGGGTGTAGTGGAGGAGCTGCCATCTCCAAACTCAGGGTCTGCAGGAAGGGAATGCTAAACGCTCTGTATGGTATCCAGCCTTTGATGGATCACTGTGTTTGCGGCGGCCATATCTGCCCTTAATATTGTAATTGCCTGAACTAAAGCAGTTATGCGTTCGTCCGTGGATCCCTGCATCGTCTAACACGACTATACGGCTTCTCAGTCTGTTCTGACTTGAGTGTCGTGTAGACCGATGAGACCTCCGTCCCCAAGTGACGCACAGGGGAACAAAATAGAAACCCGCTGTGCGACCCTTGAGGCCACAGGTGAGAGATGTCTTCCCAGATCCACGGAGCCTCTGGAACACCGATGCTGCTGTCAAGAAGGAATGAGGTTAAGCACCAGGCAATCACAATACAGGCAGGTAAACAAAAGAATCTAAAGTGTCTTACCTATCTGGTGTAAGGGAGACCCAGGTAACCTAGTAGGGAGGTTCGAGGCTCAAAAAGATACAGCGGTCCCTGGAGTGGTAGAACCGCAGGTAAGCGTGGATACAGGTAGACCACCTGTAAGATAGGGCTTGACTTGGGCGTAGAAGTACAGCAAGATACTCAGGGATGATCCAAAGACAAGTCGATGTGCAGTCCAAAAATCCGGCAACAGGTAAACAGTTCCAAGCAAAGGTACAAGGGGTGTCCAAGAGAGTCCAAGATCGAGTTCCGTGGTCGAGGTAACAAGGAGCAAGTGATAACGCCAAACAGGGTCCGAAGCCAGCTGAGAAGCAATGATCGTCCTGCCTCTCAGTTCTTTATACTGTGTGTCCCAGGGTCATGTGACGTCTCTGGGCCATGTGACGTCCACCAAGATCACGTGAGGAACGCCACACTGTATCACGTGACCGACGTGATGACGTAACGCCGTCCCTTCTGCGATACATCCTCCAAGGCAGTTGCCAATGCAGGAAAGGTTGTAAACGAGCCCGTACACCAAAGAAGGTACGGTGTTTTCGGTTCTGTGGGTTCACCGGATCCCTTGAGCCTCGAAGCTGGGGTGGAGATGTTTGGGGAATGTGAGCAGTGTTCTGATGTGGGGGGGCCTGATGTGCTGAGGATCGCCTAACAACTGCACCCTGAAAATGCATGCACAATGTCACAGATGGCACATAAATCACTTAGAGACAGTTCAAGGGTTTTTGTTTGTCTCTGTGGTGTATATGTCCATCCCTTCTCACTTGTCTTGTTATGACCCTCCTCCCTAGGCCAGGCATACATAACTCCCGGTTAGTGCTTCTGAATGTCATCTAATCACTGTCTTATACTATGGGCGTTTGCTGAAGCGCCGCCTTTCTAAACTCCCTCAGGGGCTTCCTAACTGTCCCTACTCTATCCATATACATATTCGTGTTCTGATGGGGATTTGGGATAGTGCTTTGCAATTACTCGTTTGCATTCAGGCTGGTATACTCATGCCCACACTCTTCTCTATTACTCTTACAATTTCATCCTCCGCCACCTCACTCCTGCTAGCTTTTGTTTCCACCCTTTGATGTTTCTTCAACTCCCACTCCCCTTCAAAACTCCTCTTCTCTGCTAATACTCCCCTCTAGTGCACTACTCCTCCCTTCCTTCACCCTCCTACTCCCCTCATCCACACTACTACTTGCCTCCTACCACTACTCCTCTCCTCACACTAATAACCTCCCCCACCTATTACTACTCTACTCCTCCCACCAATACTCTGATTTTCTACTACTACCCTCCTCCTCTCATTACTACTCTCCTCGTCCAACTGCTTCTTCTCTCCTCACACAACTAATCTCCCACAAACTACTCAGGCAACCAACTTTCACCTGGTACCATTCAATTCACATTCACACCTTACACTAACCACTCAACTCACATGTGACAAAACATGTACACATACACTGCAGAACCACTTGCACTCCTATGCCAATACCTCACCTGCTCTACAAATCTCCTCCTCAAGCAGCCGCTCCCTCCTTCCTCCTGCTAGCCTCTTGGTCGTCCTCCACCTCTGACCGTACTTGAAAAGACCACACTTCTTGATTCCTCTCCCCTGCATAAATCCCCCTGCTCCTGTGAGGATTGGCCCCCTCTCCATGGCCAATCTGGGACTTTCTTCCCCACCTGTGGTGTGTATGTGTGAGGGAAAATCTTGAAAAGGATGCTAAGCTCTGCACACTTGCTCCGTGTGGACTTGCCAAGTTCCACAGATGGTGGCATTGATTGTCTAGTGTTACAGTTCCTTTTCCTTCTCCTGGTCCCCGTTTGGTGGGAGGTCCCCAGTAAGTCTTTCTGAGATTGGCGGGTTGCTCTCCTCTTTTTTCTGGTTGGTCCTGGGGTTTTTCATGTCCATACACTGGTTCACCAGCTTCCTCTGCAGCTCCTCAGGATCTTCTGGACTGCTGCGTAGGGCCACAGCTTCTCTGTGGGTCCCATTGAACATGATTCAATTACAATGTTTACTACAATATCTGTAACAATGTATGCTTTTTTTAAGATATGTCAAAAGGTAACCATTTTTCATAAGACTACTATTTGAGTGCCTAGATGCCTCTGGGCTTCGCGTGCTGTACAAATACAAAAATAAATAAAAAATAAATAAATTGTGCTGGTGCCTCTAGCGGTCATCGGTGGCTACACCTTGGGTCTCAGAGACAGCTCTTTTTCGACCTTTGACTGGCTTTGTCCTGTGGATCATGCAACCTTCCAGAGATGCTGCTGGGGCGAGGCTGAGGGGGCTATAGCCCCGGGTCTTTTGGTTGTAGCCCCGGATAGAAGCTCAGGGGCTACAACCAAAAGGCTAGATAGCCCCGACAGTCCTGACATTAGCGTAATGCTGAATCTTTTCCAGACCTAGCAACACCCCTGCTACCTTCTTGTTGGGGATTAGGTTTTGCCTTTGCATGCAGGCATTCTAACAAAAGAAAGAAAGACACTGTCAATTATCTAATTTTATTTTATTTTATAGTTTCAAGCGTGGACCAAGCTCGAGAGCAGCAGAGCGCTGTATAGAGTGTGGGTAGCCAGCATTTGGGCTGGTATCTTTTAAAAGTAACGCAGTACAGTGAGTAGAGGACTATGTGTGTCTACTGGAATTAGTCCTTGGTCCAGCGTTGTTGAAAAAGCAATTTTTTAAGAGATTTGCAAAATTGGAGAATTGTTGGGGCATTCCGAGCTGACACAGGGATCGAGTTCAAGAGGATGGTTGCGTGACAAGAGACAAGGGTCCTCTCTTTGCGGATGAGGTGTTATTCAAGCCGGTTAGTTGATTTGCTGCGCGAGGAGCGTATGCCACGACATATGTGGAGCTTAACCACCAGGTACACTGGTGTGCCACTGGTGACTGCTTTGTAGATGATACATGCAGTCCTGAACAGTATCCTATAATAAATGAGGCACGGATGGAGACAAGGGTCTGCATACAAATATGATGGCACAAGGTTTTTATTCGTGGACTGGAGTTCCTCCCCCCACCCCAACTACCACTTGAGGTATCTAGAGCAAGGCTTGCTCTGACTTTTGTCTTAGTGAGCCTCCTTCCCAAGGTTGAGAAGGGTTCCTGCCCCCCTCTCCACCCTCCTCCCCCTCCTTCACAGTCTCATGACCCTGACACAGTCACAACAACATAGGGAAAGTGTGAGGCAGATAGGAATCTGCACTGAATATGAGAGGCCGCTTCTCATATGAACCTACGTGACATGAAAAATAACGATAAGGAAACCGCATCATAAACAGGACAATGCTCTAAATTATGTGTGCTAGAGAATTAAAAGTTTAATGGGCAAGATCTATAATTCATTATATCAAATAAAATATTTCTACAAATAAATCCCTGAGTGAACAAGAGCGTCACCAATTTATTTCATGTTTTCAAAGACTGGCAGTTCTTAGCGCTCTGCCAGCTATAATCAACTGTATTAAATCCAGGAATGTGATTAGGCAAAATCTGAAGGGAGCTGCAATGAGTCGCCCCCGCAGTGCTCGCCGGGAAGCTCGCATCAGGAGAGCGCCAGGCAGCAGCTCCA
The DNA here is from genome assembly GCF_040938575.1 of Ambystoma mexicanum. NCBI lineage: Eukaryota > Metazoa > Chordata > Amphibia > Caudata > Ambystomatidae > Ambystoma > Ambystoma mexicanum. The sequence goes on along the minus strand of NC_090926.1, from coordinate 248,636,738 downwards.
TTTTATTCCAGGAACAGCTAGCCTCTCACCCGCAGCACTTGGGTGCGGTGAGGGCACTTAACTACCAAAGCAGGGCCTCTTCTCTTCCTCTATCCCTAAGCACAGCTGAACAGGGGCGCCTGTGTGCCACCTCTAAGTACCTGGGCTACTCACAAATCCGAGCACCTGTGGTGCGCGCCGCAGAGCACAGAAACCGTTCTTTGGGCACCTGAGAAGCTTCGGGTAAGGATTTAGGGAGCTAAATAGATGGAGTGCTTTGGAGGATTGTGGAACTAACCATTTTAGAACCTAAACTAGTACCTGAAGAACAGAGACAGCTTTAGGCCCAGGCGGCCAGGGCGACCGCGTGGGCGCTCCATTAGCCCGCTGCCACACTAGCCCCCGTCACATTAGCCCCACCCATCGCATCAGCCCCCCTGCCAAGCCAGATCGGTGGGGAGTCTTTCAAGGGCTCCCCTGAGCTGGTGTGGGGGGTGAAGGTGCTGCAGCCACCCAGGGCCATCTTAAGCTTTTTTGGGGCCATGGGCATGGACATCTTTGGGGCCCCCCTCAATCAAACCAAAGGAATTAAGTGATCAAGTATATCTGGTGGCACCCTCCCTCCACCCCACCGTGAGCAAAACCCATAGGTAGACACGCCGCCTCGCAACATTCAAAATAAGCATGTTTACTCCCTTTAAATCCCCTTACCCTCTTCATTCTTGCTCTGATCCGATTGATAAACAAGTAGCATTTGAAGGCCAACATTCGCAATCTACGAAGAGGTTACTTCTCTTCTATTATAGAAACAGGATACTTTTTATCAATATCATCCGGGAAGGTAAGCAGCCTGTAGTATTAATGCAGTACTGTATGTAAAAGGTACATGTAACCCAGAAAAAGCAGAGAGCTCACATTAACTGACTCGGAGAATGCAAAAGTGCTCAAGCATGGATAGAGTAGACCAATTGTAAGGAAGGAGAAAGCTACACATACCATACCATGGATAGTGAATGCAGATTAGAAGCTACTAGGAAGGTGTCTCTATCCAGTCAGACTGAGATTAGAAGAGGGACATGGTTTTCAAATAGTGTTGCCATTAGAGATCACGGGAACAAGTGTCTGCGGTGTGCAGTATATCAATGCTCACTATTATAGTGGAAGCAACCCTATAGCCAGTGAAACCATGAGTGAGGTGTCTATGAAGATCATACCCTGAGAAGGAAATCACACTGAGGGGCTGACAATTTTGAAAAGTTTAGGGATTGGCAACACTAAGAGGTTAGGCAATACAAGATTAAATGCACAGGATCACATATTGCTTTACGGGGTGAAGCTGCGATTCGTGCCAACTCTACAATTTCTGCATTTGAACACTTTCTTTTCCAGCTCTTACCATGTACTAAAACAATTTTTAAAACCAAAATATTACAGAAGGGTGTTACGCAAAAATGGGAATGATTCTAGCTACCTTCTCTCCATCATCAAGGGAAGTATAAAAGTACCAGCATAACAATCGATGTGATATAACAGATGTAATCTAGGTATGTCTTTTATACTTTTAAGCTTTAAATACTTCCAAAACAATGGCTTGTGAATTTGTCATTCATAAACGTGCAGAAAAACATTTGACTTGTATACAAAAAGCCAAACGTTGTCAAACGAACAGACCTTAAAATATGCTTGCCCAATGGCTACAATATCCGGTCCACTCTCTCCTGTCTACCACCCCTTCCACTCAAATGGCCTACATAAGAAGAAAGATCAAGGAATGAGCTAACCGATGCCACCAGCATGCAAGAAGGCAAACCTCACAGAATACAGCACAGTAATGCAAGAGATATATGATTTGACCAGGATCACTGTATCATCTGCTGGCAAAACCTGTATACAAGCATGAACACTTTGGTCCCATAGGCCCTCATTACGACCCTGGCGGTAAGGGGTTTACGCCAGCGTTAGCTGCGCCGACCCCTTACCGCCAACTACGAGTTCCCAAAGCGCTATGGTCACTTTTCCGCCCGCTTTTTGCGGGCGTAAAAATCCATGGCGCTATGGGAACTTGGTGTTAATTACGCCACCGTAATGTACGGTGGCGTAATTAACGCCTTCCCCACTCCCATTGAGCCCTATGGGGCCGAAATGGGAATGGGGAAGGGTAAATGGGTCAATGGGGACTTACCGCCCCGCCAACCTCGGAATGGGGCGGTAAGTCCGCCATCCGCCATGGCGTAAACGGACTTTACGCCATGGCGGAAAAAATCCTCCAGGGTCCTAATGAGGGCCATAGTCTTTTATTCACCTTTTGGACTAATAGTTTATGCTTATCTTTGGAGGGGATTGCCTAGGTTTTGGAACGCCCCATCTGAACAAACCAATTTCTACACCATCACCATACGAATGACATGTTAGTTTTTATAGCAACCCCTATCTGGTGCAGGAGCATTGCTGATAATAGCACCTCTTATGTTGCAACACCACAAGTACATATGCAGGTAGGTTTATACATTTCAGCCAGCCTTGTTGGAATGTGCTCTTCTAATCTTTCATATGAACACACATCTTTGCAATGCGTGCTTTACACACTGAGCTAACGTCTGAACCATTGTGGCACTCAATTTATCAATATGGATTTCAACTTTGGCTATTGCACATGAACAACATAATTCCCACAAAAAGGAAAGAATGCTACAGAAGTTGTGCCGTAGGAAACACACAAACTTTGTATTCCACAGTGAACATAGAAAGCATTACATGATTAATTGATCAAGGCAGAATGTACTTGTCAAAACAGACAGACAATAGGTTTAGCGCTTCAGCAGCACGCCATAAAATCTCCTGGTGTGTGCTATTTAAGTCTGGTGAACAATGGAATCTTACTTTAGATCAGGCAGCTTTGTGGGTGCCCCCTCCAAAAAGTGTCCCTTTTGCCCTCACATAAAGACGTCTCTGCAGCCGCCCTTTAGTAATAAAATGCGCCAGCAGGAGAACAGGGTATTTTTTTTATTACAAAAGGCCACCGATGCGAGATCAGCATGGGGCAGACTTCAAAGGTTAACCAGAGATGACATCGACACCCTATTAAAGTGATTAACTCCCCGCTCCACCATGGGAACAGGGAGTTCATCATTTAATTAAATACAGCACCACTGCTGGTTTGACATGCGATTCTCTATTTAGCAGAGCAGCAGACCTAGGAAACAAAATATGCCCTCCCCTCTGTAGGGATCTGAGTGGAGTGGGGGGTGCAGGGAGGGGATGTGACAGATTTTATTTCTGCTCTCCGGGCGCTGCTAGATTTGAGGCCGGCTCTGCTCAAGAACAAATCTATGGCGCTAAGGGCTCATAGGTCCCCACTTTCTGGGTACTAAGCACATGTTCTCCTCAGTCCTCCTAACAGTCAGTCTGTCAGGTGAACTGTACGCCCGCAGCTTTTTCACACTGGGTGTAATAAATGTAGACACAGGTGCAGTGAGATGCAGGAGACAAGCTGGATGGATGCTTAATTATCGAAGCCCCTGTAGAGAAGGTCCCAAATATGGCCTGCACTCCAGGCACCCATTTTGAGATGCCATAAGCATACTCGCCAAAATATGTTACGTATAAGGAGCAAATAGACCAACAGAGAGCCACAGTAGGGCTTTGTCCAGTGCCCATCAGAAGAACTTGTATACCTATTGAAGCACCAATAAGCAGAGAACCATGGGCCGCACAATACCCACTAAGACAAACGTATCAGCAGTTAACACGAAATGAAGACTACTTGAAAACTGTCTCCAAAGAGACCCAAAGAGCCTTTATGGAAGGCGAGTGGTGATGACCCAAGGGCCCGGACAGACATACAGATGAACATAAACGACAATCGAAAGATGACACATAAGGACGAAATGTGAAGAGTGATGATGTAATGGACTTGTAAGAAGAAACGATGTTGATATATAAAGAAACATAACCATGAAGTGAGATGAAATATGCAACTAACTAACGCCTGTAAATAGGCTTGGAACGCAAGAAGCTAAGGAAACGGTACTGCTTGCAATGCTGAGTAGAAGAATAGAGCAACAAGCGCCAATTATATATCTACCTCAATGAAGCGCATTATACAAGTGCGACTCCATTTTGTAAAAGCAGAATTAAGCCCAGGCTACAAGGGGCCAACCGGGCCGAGATTCATATTCCAGCTAAAGACAGAAGGAAAGAGCGGAATAAAAACTGAGCACAAGGCAGCTCATGCCTGGGAATTCAAGGTCAACTCCAGGAAGGGAGGAGAGTGGCAACTTCGAAGAAACAAAACTTAAGAGCATAGCAGCCAGCCAGTGAAGGTCAAGATAAGGAGGCCACAGGCAGGTGGCAAGGGTAAGGAAGAATCAAATACACGAAAAGATGGAAAATGAAGCAGATTCATGGTGAACAGACACGTGACCAGCCGAGCGCGAAGAGATACCAACGCCTGATGTCACCCAGAACCCGAGGATGCCATAACTTTTCCTGATAAGAAGCTACAGTTTCAAGGCCATTCTCAGCCAACTAACTGACACATAGCCCTAAAGTACTGATTGATGGAAGGGAGGCAGGGTGAATCTTGGGGCACACTGCATCTGGGTGTCCATTCTAAAATGCTGCTAATTAATGTCGAGATTTATGCTTAGGGGTGTAACACACCCAATCATAATGGACCAAATAATCTAGGGTCCTATAGCTAGTAGAACCAATAAGACGTCGTACTTGTAGTGACGTCTATCACGAGTGATGTAGAGGGATGGGCGTAGAAGCCCACCCGATAAGAATTATCCCATCCTCACACTCTGTTACCATATACAGATATAGCCCCTATACTCAAGTTCCCTTTCGCAACCAATAGAATTGCATGACAATTTTGGAGTGTAACACGTCAGTGATGACGAGAATGTACTATAACTATTGCTGTCTGAATGAAGAATTTGGAAGTTGAAGCGAGACAGGCGATCGCAGCTCTGATGATTTCCATTTGTTTCCCCGTTTTTTGAACTTGTCATTAAACAGACTTCCCTTTGCCAAACCATTGACTTTTCCTTATTGATTGGTGTTGGATTAAGAGAATCCTGCACCCCATCCTCCTCAAGGTGCAGCTATCTTGTTTTAAGGTGCCGGAGGGCGAGCTCTGAATCTCATGGGCCCGTTCAGAGGTTGCTCCGCCCTCCAGTACACTTGGTAGCAGAGGATGGTTATGACCATCAACTAGTGAATTTTGATTATTGATAGGACACCTATTGACCGTCGACACGTAGTAACTCTAGGTTTTCGGCAATATCACGAGACCTTCGCCATTTGGCTGAGTAGACTGAGAAGCTTCCCGTGGACAATGATAGTGTAAGTCCATCAAAAAACTGCAGTGGGTCTGAAGGAACCTGCCTTACAATGCATAATCCTTCTCATTCCTACGGGCAGTCGATCAGACGAAAAGACCGAAGGAGGCGGTAAAAGGAGGCAGTGATCCCGAGGATCCAGAGGAAAATAAAAAGTGATGCTTTGGCAAATGTTCCTAGGCGATAGAACAAGTAAGGGGAAAGGTAACGGAGGGAGGTGGAGAAAACAAAATAGTCAGAAGTAGAGAAGACTATATATATATATATATATATATATATATATATATATATATATATATATATATATATATGGGAATAATGACTCTAGGATAATTGAATAAAAAGAGAGTATACCAGGATAGACACCCAAGATAAAACAGAGTATGCCGGGATAGACACCCGAGAGAAAACAGAGCATACCAGGGCAGACACATGAGAAGAGAGAGGATACCGGGGAGGACACCCGAGGTAAAGGATTCGCCTTGTTCCTGCGCTTTAATATAGCAGTCAGAAGAAACGTGAACTCATAGTCCCACATAATAGGGAGAAACTAGGCTACTATGACGATTAAAGACGTCATAAAAGGAGTTTGTTTAAACTCCATGTCGGGGTATTGATTAGAAGGCAGAGATATCTGTGTCCAGCTGGTGTCTGTCTAGTCTGTCTAGTCTGTTTAACATTTGTCATACATGTTCTGTTGATGTGTCATATGTAAGAAAATTTGGTTCCATGTTGTTTGAAATTGATTAAGGATTTTTCGCGATTCTATAAATAAGAGGGAATCGCACATGAATTGGTGATATAAAAATGTTTGCGGGAGAAGATTGGTTTGGAGCTTGCGACATTTGGTGCTCGCTCATATTGGTGGGTGCGGTGAAATTGCATGAAAGTATTGCTAAAACAGATTGAGCATGGAAGATATTACTCCGCTAGCTCACTTGTGTAAACAATTGCCTAAACATGCACCCAAGATTAAGAAATACAGTACAGAGTGGGTTAAGGGCACCGCCCACAAGATGTTTATGCCGTGGCCACAGAATCTAAAGCCGTTTTACAACATATGATGACTTATTTGCATGCCACATATACAGGCAAGAAACTAGAGAAATGCCTCGCTGTTCTAGAACTTTGGAAAATGTTCGAACAGGCAAAAGAGGAAGAGCCACCTGCAGATTGGATATTAAATGTATGCACGGAGGGGGGTGAGACGCCTACCGCGCCACCAGCCCCGCCGGAAACAGAAAGCGAGGGAAGTAAGTCTCAAGGCAGTTAGAGGGAACAGCAACCCAGCATATGAGTCAACTACGTACAGTAGTGACGAAAATAAAGGGAAGGATCAGGATAAGAATCTCACCTCTGCAGTCCCGAGGGACAAGGAGAGACGCTATGATGAAAAGGAGGATCAGGCACAGATAAGTGCACCTCTCGATAAGGAGAGAGAGGGAACGAAATGGAAAGGAAGTGAAGACAGAACTGATGTGATGGCATTCGCAAAAGACGAATGGATGGGAGGACAGATATTGTTAAAACTCGATGGTAAAAGAAGTGATGATGTGAGACCGAAAGAGAGGTCTGATGAGGCACAGAGAAGGGAGAAAGAGAAGGAAAAGGAAGTAAGGGACAAAAGAATAAATAGGAAAGGTAGGCTGAGGCAAAAACAGCTATATCGCGAAAAGCAAGTAAAGCCGCTCAGTCGCAAGCAGTGCGCAGCCTATAACAAGTACAGGCAGAACCTGCAAAGGCTGGAAGAAGTGCAAAGAGAACATGAAAGAAAAATAAAGAGATGAGAAGATAAGGGCAGAAAAGAGGCGAGGAAGTGCAAAGAATTCGATGATGATATTGAACGTAAGCGTAGACAGAGGGCAAGCGATCTCGACTATCTGGAGCTGGAAGTTAAAAAACCCAGTCCTGTTGTAGAATGGGAAGACATTGAAGAATTTTTCCCTGCATACGATTCAGTACCAGGCACCAGTGGGGTGAATATTGAGGATGACTTCGACACCAGACACCAGAAGCATCGGGGAAACGATCGATAAAATATATGATGAAATGGGGTTAGAACGAGTATCCCAAGGGCAAAGGGAAGACGAGCGTCTAGAAAGCACTCAGCTGTATGACACGGAGGACATCACCCAAATTAGTGGGAGCAGGAGACTGTCCCTGGATAGGCTGGAAATCAGTAAGAACGAAGATGAAGCAAGGAGCTGCGTGAATTGTGAACAATCAATGTCCGACTCCGGAGAGGAGAAGGAGTGCGAGGCAAATGAAGAAGGGAGACAAAAGGGTACGATGGTCAGACGCTAGCGAGTCCGCACCAAGGGCATCAGAGTCTACCGCACAGTCTGTCCGATACGAAGGAACACCCCATGGTCAGAGGGGGGTGCCGGCACCCGCCTATGTGGACAGGTTGAGGACACTGCTAGGTAGACGGCGATGCAGGAATGTTACCCCAGCGGTAGACAGGAGAGCTATGGGGAAAGAGAAGGGAGTCTGCATGTTCCAATTTCCGCTTCTAGAAAAAGGGGGAGCAAAACCGCAATATATTCCGTGGCCACACATGGATCGAGAGAACTTGAAAAACAAGCTTGCAATGTTGACATAGGGAGCTGGGAAGTGGATACACGAGTTAGAAAAAAATTACAGGGGGTGTCACGTTAGCTATAGAAGACATTAAAGGTCTCCTGATTGCCATACTCGGTGAGAGAGCAGACGATGTATGGGCACGGGCTGGGTACCCTGGTGTTACCATAATTAACACTGCCCATGATGGAGCGCCATTTAATAATTGCAGAGCAGCAGTATGGAAAGCTCTATGAGTGTTTTACCCTGATACTTCCGATATGGGAGCTATTATGACTCACAAAATGAAGGAGCCAGAAGATCCGTTAATTTATATCCAGAATTTCCAAGACGCGTGGGTGCTCGAAACCTGTGTTTTACCACATTTTATGCCAAGGGTTACCAGAGCCTGTACAAAAACAGCTTAAGAAATTGGTAGGAGTTGAGGCTAAACCTTGGGCCGAAATACAGTTGACGATTGCACATTATTGCAGACTGTTGCAAGAAAAAAATTGGAAAAAGGAGGCAACTCGTAAAGGTGAGGAAGCGAAGCTGGTGCAAAAGAAATTACCCAAGTATGCTCTCGAAGGAGCCATGCTAACTAGCCCAGCTGAACAGAACGCACAACAGGTGGCTATCCCACAGCAGAATAACCAGGGTTTCGGAGGACAATACCCAAGGGGAAGGGGATTTAGAGGAAAAGGATGGCAAAGTAATCAGGGAGGTTTCCAGAGTAATCAAGGAGGCTTTCAAAACGTGCAGATGGGCAGTCCAGATATGTCAAACAGACAAATAGCCCAACCACCGCCGGTATGTTGGCTGTGTGGAATGACGGGGCACCTGGCGTGCGTGTGCCGAAGCCAAGGCGCATGGCAAAATAGCCAAGGATTGGGAGCAGGTGCAGAGAATGCACCTGCAATCCCTCAACAGGGCGGTGCACAGAATCACACAGTGCAGCAGCAAGCACCAGGCATGCAGCAGGGTGCACAGAAGGGGGTTCAACCCCCGAGCATGGGGAACTTGCCACAAGGGCAATTCCAACAGGCACCACCGCAAATGTCTCAGGGCACAAACTCCGCGAGGGGAGGCAACCTCGGGAATGGAGAAAATCCACAAGTGTACAGTGGACCTAACTTATATATGAACTAGGACAGCTCACTGGGAACCCTGATATGCTCTATCCTATCAGTGACACCAGACCCTAATAGGGAACCTAGGGTGAATGTCGCAATAGGGGGTAAAGATTATTCCTTCTTAGTTGACACGGGGGCAACACGCTCGTGCATACGAGAAGGCACATTTTCCTTGTCCGGTGAGGCTATAGATACTCAGAGTTTTACAGGAGCTCACAGTCGAGTTCCCTTTACAGACGCACTCCCAGTCTCCGTAGGGGAATGTGAAATTAATGTACCTTTGTTGTATTTGCGTCAGACCCCAATAAACATTCTGGGTCGAGATCTAATGACAAAATTAAATATGACCATCTTGTTTACAGAGGAGGGCATAGTATGCTCTACCCCGGGAATGCATTATTCGAACGTGTGCGATATGATCAGAGCCTATTCAGGACACAAAGCCATGAGAGCTATACCACTGGAACCTGAGGTTTTTGCGTATGGCATACGTGTACTTATGGCGGGATTACCAGGCCTCGTAGACAAGGTCAGGAGAACCCCAGACAAATTTTTATTCAGGCCGAGAATACCAATGCATGAAGAGAAGAGACAAATATTTCCCTTGATGATATATGCTGCAGCAGTGCGAAGTAGGATAGCATTACTTGAAGGCTACGATGATAAAGGCAGACAATGGTGTGCTATTATCACCATTGAAGAAGGGTATCGAGTGACTGACGTCACTGATGACGATCTGTTTGAAGAACAGCCTGATTCAGAAGAGACAAGGGTAGAAGTGAGTCTCATATTTTGGGTGAAAATGATCAAAAGAGAAGTGCCCCAGAGAAAGATGTTAGCACTGATATGTCCAGAATACTTTGATAACAACATGGCCCAAGTGCCTGTCTCAGAGTGGACCACAGGACATTATGACGTAGGCCTCCTGAAGGGGGTGGGAGAAGTGAAAATTAAACTGAAACCAAGAGCAATTTTACCAAAAGCGCGACAATATCCCATATCCAGAGAGGCGGATGAAGGGATCGCAAAGACTATTTCTGACATGATGAAACAGGGCATCCTCGTGACGTCAGAGTCACCCTGTAACACAGTGATTTATCCTGTCAAGAAATCAAAAGGAGGGTCTTGGCATTTAATTCAGGATTTAAGAGCGTTAAACGATATTGTTGAATCCGAGTTCCCTCTAGTCGCAAATCCTTCCACGATTTTATGTAATATACCCGTCGAGGCAAAATATTTCACAGTGATTGACTTGAAAAATGCTTTTTTATCAATCCCGTTGCCCCGTGATTCACAAGATCTAATGTCGTTCACATTCAGACAAATGCGTCTGAAAAGCACAAGGTTGCCACAGGGTTACTGTGAGTCCCCGTCCATCTTAAACAGAGTCCTCCAGATGGACCTGAGCAATATTGCAGTAGAAAGCATTGTCCTGCAGTATGTGGATGACATTCTGATCTGCAGCACGACAGAAGAACAATGCAGGCGCGATTCAGTTCAGCTACTGACTATAATGGCTGAGAAGGGTTATAAGGTTGCCAAGGAAAAACTGCACTTTTGTCAACAGGAGGTGCTGTACAAAGGCCAGTTGATTTTGCATGAGGGGAAAAAGGTAACCCCAGAAAGGGCTGAAGCTATCATGAACACGGCAAAGCCACTCATGGTAAAGCAAATGCAGAGCTTTTTAGGTCTGTGCAATTATGTTAGAGCATGGGTCTTCGATTACAGCTCGTATACCAAGTCCTTGCTCCAGGCCCTAAAGAAGGCCCAGGCGACAAAGGAAAAGATTGAATGGACTGAGATAATGGAAAAAGGGTTTACTGAACTCAAGAGAGCGATTTGTACAGCTCCAGTCATCGGGATTCCTAATTATGCAGAAGAATGCTACCTGTTCTTGCACATGAATGGCAGCATTATGACGGCAGTGCTCGCTCAAAAAACCTCATTGGGGTACAAGCCCCTGGCATATTACAGTGGGAATCTGGACCCAGTAATGAGAGGCCAATTCCCATGCGAACAAAGCTTAGCTGCTGCAGCGTTCGCCATAGAGAAAACGACAACCATTGTAATGGGATGCTCCATGATGTTATACGTCAAGCACTCATTATTTGCCATTTTAGAGAAACCAAAGGGTACGCTGACAGCTCAAAGAGCTTCTGCCTATGAGGTGATTATAACTAACCCATCGATCAAAATAGTTCGATGAAAAACAGTAAACCCAGCTACATTCATAGCCGAGCCAGTCACTGCAGGAGAGCCGATACATGACTGTCCAAACTAGGAGGAATTCTATGATGAAATCCCAAGGGTAAAAGAAAACGCCCTAGCAGGAGGAGAGATCATTTTCATTGACGGTTCTTCAAGAACCGACCAAGAAGACGGACAAAGATATTCAGCGTTGCTGTGATGAAACACATAGCAAGCGTCAGTGCACTAATACCATCTAATTTCACAGCACAGGCTGCAGAGTTATTGACATTGATACTCGCCATTGAGAATCACGCAGACCAGGAAGTAACGGTGTACAGTGAATCCGCCTATGTGACGTCTACAGTCCACGCGGGCCTAGCATGATGGAAAAGGAGGGGCTACCTCCGAGCGGATGGCAGGCCAGTGCAGCACGCAGCCTTATTGGACAGGCTGATTAAGGGAATACAGCTCCCAGTGGGCATAGCGGTCGCGAAATGCACCGCCCATGCTCACAGGACAGATTTTGTGTTGCGTGGAAATCACGCAGCAGACACGGAAGCCAAGCGTATGGCCTCCAAAGCTGAGACGATCATGGAAGTAGAAGTGGCGTGCACCCATGAACGAATGATGGTGGCACCAACCACACCCAAAGCCTATAGTAACATGGGGCAGACACAACTGATGGAGCTTCAAGGGGAGGCCCCTCAGGATGAAAAAAACCTATGGAAACATTGAGGCTGTTCTTTAAACCCCTCTGACGGATTGTGGCGGCATGACAGCACTGGTAAAGCAGTCATGCCTGTAGCCCTACTGAAAATAGCATTGGAGCAATTACATTACCCATTACATATGTCGAAAGAGAATCTAGCTACAACGCTCGCAGAAGACTGGTTCATATCGCATTTAGCAGAGCATGTTGCATTCTTTATGGTGAACTGCATAATCTGCCAGCAATTCACTGCTGGGCACACATTAAAAGTAGTAAGAGGAGTCCTCCCCCGGCCAAATGGCCCTTTTCAGCACTTACATATCGACTACGTCGACATGATCCAAGTGTGTAACGGGTACAGGTACTTAATTGTAGTGGTGTGTCCATTCTCTAGATGGATAGAAGCAGGCCCCTGAACATACTCAGACTCAACCTGTGTGACCGAATTCCTGGTGAGGGAAGTGTTCCCTAGATGGGGGGTGTGCGAGGTGATGAGGTCAGACAACGGGGCTCATTTTGTTAACTCAGTCTTTCAACAGATCAGCTTGCTGCTTGGTATAAAGCACAAGTTCTTGTCAGCGTATCATCCGGAAGGTAATGGTATTTGTGAGAGGCTCAACGGCTTGTTAAAGGAAAGGATAGCCAAGTTGAAGCTTACTCTAAAGAGGGGATGGTTGCACTGCCTTCCACTGGCATTGAATGCTCTTCGGAACCAACCAGGCTCCAACCATCATCTTACGCCGCACGAGATAGTCACGGGAAGGAGAATGAATACCCCTCTCACCCCATGAGATAGAGCTAGATGTGATGCCCAGCCAACCAAAGAGGTCCTGGGAAGTGAATTGTCACAATACTTGAACTGTATGACATGCAGCCTTACTGTTATTTCAGACCAACTACAACGACGACGAAAAGGGTGAAGCACAGTCCAAAACACAGCAGGAGGCACTGAGGCAGACGCAGTTCAAGGTCGACGTATACCTCTCATCTTCCCTGGAGACGGCGTGTTGGTGAAAAACCACACGGAAAAGGTGGGACGAGCCAAGATTCGACAGCCCTTTTATCGTAGAGGACTGCACTCCTTCAGCTGTCAAACTGCAAGGCAGAAGAGCATGGATCTTTCACAATGACTATAACCCCTATATCGCAGAAGGCCCTATAGCTGCACCCCACCGTGAACGGGGAAGAACCTCAGCACGTGCAGACGAGATACATGGCGAGGAAGAAGGATGCATGAGCAGAAAAGCGAAGACAAAGAACCCGTTTGCAAGTTGTGGCTTAAACTGGACAGTTACTCTAAGCAAAAAGGGGATAAGGACAAAACGGACACTCTATGCATGTCAGTTGTAGGGTGAAGAAGACAATTGCGCATCTAAAGCCACAACACGTTTGATGACTCAAACTTATAAAGCAACCACACTGAAGCGTCAAAGAAAACAAGACTCGAATAGATTGTGATCAAAAGACTTTTGCCTTAAGAGCTAAACGAAACATCCTGATTCATCAAAGAACATAGAGGATTGCCCAGTTATTGTCAGAAGAACCACGGACACACTCACTTTTATTCGAGATCCAGCAAACTCTGAACATTTGAGGCAGCTGTGGAACAAACTTAGTTACTTAGTCGCAATCCACGCTGCAGGAAAGAGCAGGGACTGTTCACATCAATGAAAGGGCCTGTGATCCAGACCCCAGCAAGCAAGACAAATGTCCCTGTCACCTGAGGACAGCCGATTGGCGCACAATGTCCTGTTTCGCCTAGTCACTGACTTTCTAGAAATGGTGGGGAGACCTGCCGAGGTTGATGTCATTACCTTCCTCAGAGATCCAGCTAATGTTGCGCATATGGGAACGCTCCTCCATGGTATTATGCTCCAAGTGGAACTGTCCAACTTCCAAAAAGAGTATCTAAGGAGATTCCAGTGAAACCTTACACCGAGGGACAGATCAAGGAAGCCAAGGCAGCTCTTCATCTTTCCGTTGAGCGACAGATCCAGGAGACAGAGCCAAAGTTCTTCATCTTTCCGTCGAGGGACAGATCGTGGGAACAGAGACAAGAACTTCGCCTGTTACTTTTGATTTTTGATTTTTTGATTTTGATTTCCCATGTTTTCTAGTTTTTCACATTGAACAGGTTCCAGCATGTCCTCAGGACTGAAGCAAATTGAGGGGGTAGACTGGGAACTGACCTATTTTGAACATGCACAATGAACGTGCCTCACCAAAGGTATTAGTCTAACCTTTTTCCACAGTCTAGCAAGGGAATTGTATCCCATAACCAGAGACAATCATCACCCACAAGAGGGGGGACAGTTACAAAGCACCAGACACTTTAAGACACTAACATTCGAGAACCAACAATGAAGTGAACGAAAAGAATAGAACATTGACATTTTCCTATAATCAAAATGGGGTCCCAGAACAGTAACCTGGTCATCCCACCAGCAGAGGGGTGCCCCCGCTTCCCTGGAAGGAAATGCTGCCACCTGTCTTACCGCACAATCATATATATATGCATGGTGATTATCATTGTCTTTTTGTCATTAACAATCAGAACTGCATTCTTTATTGGTGCACAAAGCGGTCCAATTGCAGTGTACCCACTAGATAATGTACGCATGAGGCCCACGATAGTACCCAGACCCTATATAGTTATTCCAGTTCCAAGAAAATCTGATGATAAACTAAATGAAATAAAATTGAATGTAATTAGTAGTGATTCATACACACTTGAGGTAACAAATGAAGAGAAAAGCTGGAGACAGGGTCAGCTCGGAACGAATTAACGCACCCACACACTAAATGCACACAAACTAGGGCAAGTGTCAATGGCTACGGAACCTCAAGCAAAGGCAGCAGAGAGCACAAGACTGCCTGCCGAACAATCAGCCTAGGAAACAATGAGAGAAACTGAGAAGAATCAAGAGAAATGCCAACTAAAGAAGACGTAACAAGAGCCCTTAAAGAGACAGAAGCGGCTATGGGAGAATTCACTGCAAGGACACAAATGTTGATAGATCATTTATTCCCGTTCATAGCTAGAGCGAAGAAACTACATGAGGAACTGAAAAATAGAACTGCAGAGACTGTAGTGAAAAGCACACCAGTTCCAGCACAAGGAACAAGCACCAGACCCACGATGCAGCCTTACGTTGGGCTGATGGCAGACAGGTGGTGGTTAAAGGCACTCTACGAAAAATACAAGAGGAGAGGAAGAGAATCGCAAAACCTCCTCCTACCACATTGATGCAGATAATGAAAACCGCTTCACCGACCAGAATGCCGAGAGTCCTCCAGCAAGGAAAAGTCACACAGACGCATTTAGAGATGTAGTTATAGCTAACTACAGAAAGACACTAAGAATCAAGAGAAGCCCCCATGAAGATAACAATGAACTAAATGATTACCTGGACAGCACAGCACATCTAGGAAACAACATTTGGTACCAACACATGAAAGAGGTCGGAAGAAGAAAATCAGAAGGCGAATGCTTCGTCCGTACAGCATGGGAAAATCCAAGATCTTTGTGGCTGTAGAAATTGATGTTGCAACAGCACACTGCATGTCACACGTAGCAATGTGTAACACCAGAGGACAGTTCATGGGAAGGGATGCCTCATTGATATGGGCAACCAAGACAAATTACCACGATGAAGATGATTATATACAGGACATTAAGACGAGAAACAGAGCCCATACAAGAAATTATGTGATCAGGTACGAGAAGCCTGGAGTTAAAGAAACAGCAATCAGATGGGAAGTGAACCCAAAGCTGAATGTCCAAGGAAAAACTCCAGAAGAGGCGAAAAATTGGAAGAACAGAGGCCAAATGCAGATTTGGGGAACAGTGCTTTCCCCAAACGGATGGGAAGAAGGAGTGGTGATCTGCCGAGCATGGATGGTCTATGGAGCATATAAGGAAGCAGTAGAGAACTCGCAGAGGTTGTGCAAACGTTTATGGCCGAAACTCACAAGATTACTGACATGGGTCGAAGACAGAGGAGGACTCTTGCAAATAGTGCCACTGGAAAGCCCGAAATTGTGCTTCAGGAACAATGGCACGAGGAAGATGGGAGAGAATCAAAACTGCGGACAAATCTTCGAAGCTCGAGGAATGACGCACAGAACCGCAGTAATTATGGATCATTATTGGACGTGTGGATCCAGAGCATATATCAGACTGCCAAGAGACTGGGGAGGCATATGCACAATAGTGAACGTCCACGTTCCTGCACTAGTGATCCCGAAGAGTGACTTGAATATAAACAGCTTTCCGAAAGCAGATGCTCACCTGAGGAAAAGGAGATATGTGGAACTGGTATCCCGAAGAAAGAGAGAGAATTACTTTTCTACCAAATCAGAAGAAGCATTTCATGCAATCCCATACGAACACAGGCTGTTTAGTCTCACCTCATCAGTGTTCGCAACATTCCTCATGCCAAGATTCCAGGTTGGAGCAAATACGAAATGGTTGCAGATAACCAGATGGGAGTTATTGCAGACCATTAACATTACCATAAAAGGATTCAATGCTATTAAGGAAGAACTAAGAGCAATCTGACTGATGACCCTCCAGAACAGATATGTACTTGACATGATCACAGCGATGGATGGAGGTGTTTGCACAAAGATTGGAGAATCGGGTTGCACATTTATACCTTCGCATGACGAAGAGAATGGAACTTTAACAGACGCCGTAAGTATGCTGACAAACCTATAGAACCAGATGATTGATGAAACTGACGAAGTTGATGATGACAGCTGGTTCGGAACTCTATTCTCATGGGTCCCACAATGGATGGCGGACATATTCAAGTTCCTGGGAGCCCTGCTATTAATGATACTACTAGGATTTTGTGTTATCAAGATAAACATCACACAATGCCAGAAAACTGCAAAGAAAGCCATGGGGTGAAGATCATGATCGATGTCAAACCAGGATGGAAGCCAAGAGACCTCACTGATGAAGAAATAAGAGAATTTGTGAAGGCCAGCGAATTTGCGCCAGAAGGAACAAAATTTGCGTATCCCAGAAGATGTAGACTTTATGAAGGAAAATGGATCTATTGTAGCCCAAATGGTCAGTGTCAGCTTATAACCTGGAACAAAGACGAACATGTACAAACAGCAGGAAGCCTGAAAGGAGTGATAAAAATATGGACTCCAAAGAAACACACGTTCACACCATCAGGTACAAACCCAGAAGACGAAGAATTGGATATAGAAGAACCAAGTAAGAGTAATCTAAAGGAAGAAGAAGAAGTGGTCAATAAACCGATCAGAGGGGTGTGTGTAGAGGAGGTCCCAAATATGGCCTCCACTCCAGCCACCCATATCAAGATGCCAGAAGCATACTCGCCAAGATATGTGACGTATAAGGAGCAAATAAACCAACAGAGAGCCACAGTAGGGCTCTGTCCAGTGCCCATCAGAAGGACTTGTATACCTATTGAAGCACCAATAAGCAGACAACCATGGGCCACACGATACCCACTGAGACAACCGTACCAGCAGTTAACACGAAATAAAGACTACTTGCAAACTGTCCCCGAAGAGACCCAAAGAGCCTTAATGGAAGGTGAGTGGTGATGACCCAAGGGCCCGGACAGACGTACAGATGAACATAAACGACAATCAAAAGATGACACATAAGGACGAAATGTGAAGAGTAATGATGTAATGGACTTGTAAGAAGAAACGATGTTGATATATAAAGAAACGTAACCATGAAGTGAGATGAAATATGCAACTAACGCCTGTAAATAGGCTTGGAACGCAAGAAGCTAAGGAAACGGTACTGTTTCCAATGCTGAGAAGAAGAATAGAGCGACAAGCGCCAATTATATATCTACCTCAATGAAGCACAATGTAAAAGTGCGACTCCATTTTGTAAAAGCAGAATTAAGCCCAGGCTACAAGGGGCCAACCGGGCCGAGATTCATATTCCAGCTAAAGCCAGAAGGAAAGAGCGGAATCGAAACTGAGCACAAGACAGCTCATGCCTGGGAATTCGAGGTGAACTCCAGGAAGGGAGGAGAGCGGCAACTTCGAAGAAACAAAACTTAAGAGCATAGCAGCCAGCCAGTGAAGGTCAAGATAAGGAGGCCCCACGCAGGTGGCAAGGCTAAGGAAGAATCAAATACACGAAAAGATGGAAAATGAAGCAGATTCACAGTGAAGAGACACGTGACCAGCCGAGCGCAAAGAGGTACCAACATCTGATGTCACCAAGAACCCGAGGATGTCTTAACTTTTTCTGATAAGAAGCTATAGTTTCGAGGCCATCCTCAGCCAACTATTTGACACATAGCCCTAAAGTACTGATTGATGGAACGGAGGCAGGGTGAATCTTGGGGCACACCACATCTGGGTGTCCATTCTGCAATGCTGCTAATTCAAGTGGAGATTTATGCCTAGGGGTGTAACCCACCCAATCACAATGGACCAAATAATCTAGGGTCCTATAGCTAGTAGAACCAATAAGATGTCGTACTTGTAGTGACGTCTATCATGAATGATGTAGAGGGGTGGGCGTAGACGCCCACCCGATAAGGGTTATCCAATCCTCACACTCTATTAACATATACAGATATAGCCCCTATACTTAAGTTACCTTTCCCAACCAATAGAATTGCATGACAATTTTGGAGTGTAACACATCAGTGATGACGAGAATGTACTATAACTATTGCTGTCTGAATGAAGAATTTGGAACTTGAAGCGAGACATGCGATCGCAGCTCTGATGATTTCCATTTGTTTCCCCGTTTTTTGTACTTGTCATTAAACGGACTTCCCTTTGCCAAACCATTGACTTGTCCTTATTGAGTGGTGTTGGAGTAAGAGAATCCTGCACCCCATCCTCCTCAAGGTGCAGCTATCTCCTTTTAAGGTGCCGGAGGGCGAGCTCTGAATCTCATGGGCCCGTTCAGAGGTCTCTCCGCCCTCCAGTACAGCCCTGCTAAGTAAGTCCAGGATAAGTCGTTCTGGGGTGTGTCTTGAGGTTAAAGTAAGACTTACAAGTAAGCATGGGGAACATCCAGCGGCACAACCACTCCCAGCCCCTCTGGCTCAACCTGACACTCTTGGGTCATACACCCAAGTTCATGGGTGCCAACTCCACACATCTATTGGTGGTACCCAGGCAGTGATGCAAAAGCACCAAAACGGCAGGGGTAGCAGAAGTGGCACTGGATGCCCATGGAACCCAAAGTCTCCGGAAGTGATGTCATGTGACCTTTGACCCATATACCATCAGAAAAAGTGGCAGAAAAAGTGGCATCACTTCTACTTATACAAAAACAACGAAGAGCGTAAGCATCAGCATATTGGCAGACACACGTCCAGAGCCCAGAGATACAGAGCTGGTCTGGACAGGGGACATCAGCACCAAATCAACAGATGGAGTACTTAAATATGAAAAGAAATCCACAACGGTCTAGCCTTGTTGGACGTTACAAGCTTTTAGAAGAGTGAACCCTATCACTTTGGCACTGAAAAATATCACGATCAGCGGCATCCCCTGAAGAAGGTAAAGAGAATAGAAGCAATCAAAACACAATCTTGTGGAAAATTAAGCCAGAGCACGCAAGTATCCCCTCGTTCTGGTCCTAGGGAAGTGACAGGATGGGCCTTGGGGATCAGGTTCGGGGCAGGGATGGGCCTTAGGTCCGTGATGGACATTGCCTCATGGGCCTAAGTAGAATAGTTGCTTGGTAAGGTTACATTTCACTACAGTACAGTGCAGTAAAACAGTGTCTTTTGTGCAATGTGGTCAGAGCTGGCCAATGGTCATCAAAAAGACTACTGTTTCCAAATATCTGTCCGTAAGACCTTACGAACTGGGAGTCTTAATGCGCTACTATGCCATTATTCCCCTGTCCCTCACTCACTGTGTACCTCCTTGCCTGAGCAGTTTCGAGACAATGTAGTGCCTGGCACCATATACTAGAATGCGCGCCTATATCACACACCCTGCGCAGCAACCGACCCCAAAATTATCAAATCATTGCAATACATACACAATCTGGTTTTATGAACTTGTAATTAAAGTATTTAAGATTAATATGTAGCCACAGCAAATTAGATAGCAATATTGCACACAATAATCCACTGTCAATATATCATGTATATATGTTCATTGTGTGAAGGGCATTCTCCTAGATGTCGCATCCCCAAAAATGTTTACTGCTGCTTCGTGATCTAATTATTTTGCTCTCCGTTGAAAGCATAGCTAAACCATATAATACAGAAATATGTTTGTATCAGTTTAAATTCACTGAAATTCTTTCACTATCAGGAACAGCAAACAGAAACAATAAGACCCATGCGTTAGGAAACCACAAATATTGGATGGTGAATACGTTTCAACAAATAAAGCATGTTCACCATCCACAAGCCACACTTGTTGGCGTTGTCAGTACTACTCTAGAGTAAACCACGAGTGAGGCGTTTTAATAGCACATAGTGTCAACACAATCAATAAGGACTCAAAAAGTTGTTTGATAAGGCACACTCAGATTAAACGATTTGCCAAGGATCATAAACTTTGGATAAGTGATGAAGCTAGGATTTGATCCCAGGCTGCAGTTTATGCACTTGTCCACATATGTTCTTGTCAGTAGAAACATGTGTTGTTTGGTTTTCAAGAATTCTATGCTTTCTATGAATGACTTGAGATAGTGCACATATGTGTTAATATTTGGCCTCCTAGACCAAAATAATATTCTGGTTTATAGAAATCACTTTAAAAGTACCTAAGTAAAATAATAAAGCAACCTGACAAGATATAAATCACTCCAAAAAACATGTTAAGCAATGATCGAAGGAGCTGCAATCATGATGCTCCTCATGTGGGCCCCATGGGGCAAGACTTCTATCACACCTTTTAGTGTCAGGGGGGTATAATTCCAGGGGAGGGACAGCCTGATGATGTGAGGCGACGACCCAGTGACCCAATGTAGTGCAGGGCCTTAACCATGAAACCAAATGCTCAGCACCAGCACTACAAAGCCCCTGATACAGGAGAACTTGCTTTTGTGGATTTAAGGTCTCTGCTCCAGCCCCTTGACCCCCAGAGCACAAACTATTGATGGTGCCCATGCGCCATAGGCCGATATAACCTGGTGCATAAAGCCAAGTTCCGTGTATAGCATTCCACATGACATCACTGAGACTCTCAAGCATTCAGCATCGCTCAGACATTCTAACACGCCACAGTGAAGGGGAGTATGCAACACACGGTCTCTAATATTTCCAGGCAATAGGGAGTCTCCCTGTTGGGTATGATATGATATGGCATTTATAATGCGCCTATACACAAGTGTTTCAAGGTGCGACGAGGCAAGGCATGGGAACAGAGGGGGGACAGAGACAATGATCTTACTAGGCCAGGTTACATTGAGATCGCGCAAGTGCAGGGGAGAGGGGAAAGGGAAAAGTGCAGGGGGAGGGGGCAGTGCAATACATAGGATGAACAGTGAAGAAATAAATAAAACAAATAAAAACAATAGGTAAAAAGTGCAGCCAGCTTGTGGCAAGTGAAGGGGTAAGTGCAGACATCAATTGTCAAGAGCTGGTAGGGGACTGTAGGGATACAAAAACCGCCCCCAAGTGCAGGGAGTGCCAGGGAGGCAGTGCAGGTGTGCAACTGGTGGGGGAGGGGACCTAGCCCAGAGATCAGAGGGTAGCCAGGTGACCAGTGCAGATTCAGTCAGAAGTTCAGCAGGGGGAAGAGGAGAGAAAGCAGAAGCAAAGTGGAAGGTCTTGAGGTGCTTCTTGAACTGGAGATGGTTCTCCTCAAGTTTCAGGGAGGCTGTTCCAGAGGGAAGCCCCAGCCGAAAGAAAGAGATCTACCACCAACTCTTTGCTTGGAGAAGCGACTGACCCAAAGGGTGTTGGAGGCGGATTAGCAAAGAGCTTGAGAAGGAAGATATTTAGGAAGAGAGAGTTGAAGATATTGAGGCCTCAGGCTCCAGAAGGCCTTATGGACAATGCATAGGGTTTTGAACTTAATCCTTGCAGCCACTGGGAGCCTGTGCAGAGATTTCAGTCCTAGAGAGATACTATCCCTGGGCTTGAGGCCAAGGACAAGTCTCGCAGTGCTGTTCTGGGTGAGTTGCAGAGTGGTGTACATCAGTGGGCTGTGAGACATACAATTCAGAAAGTATGTCTATATATGTTGTGGGCTCCCACCCCACCTGTTTAAAATCTCCTCTTAACTGAAACCTGTCTGCGTTCGACACTCTCCAGTCACCTTCTCACCAGAAACCCCACAGCCAGGTCACAACTGCCAAACTCTTTTTTAACCTGTCACCTGTCAGTGCTCTGTCTCCTAGCAATGGGTTCCCACTGTTACACAAAACCTGGACACCGCACTGCCCCCTGTGGCGAAGAGTCTCCCACCACAGTCTATGGATGATGTCCAATAAAATAAAGGTGTGATGTCATACTCAGGTCCAGGAAACCAGAAACATTGACCCTCCCGTTACCTAGTCCACAGCTACTCTGAGGGGGGAAACGAGGAAATATAGTATAAAAACAGACAGTGACTGACCCCCTACACCTCAAGGGGGGTAGAATCAAGTACAAGCATGCAAACTAATGCAAACCTAAACAATCTCATCTGGGTTTTTACAACACATTCCCTGAACATTTATCTCCACTAAAGTCCTGACCCCCTTCTCCACATCTGCTCTCTCTCCCCATTCACCCAGCACAATAAGCGGCGTAACACAAAGGTATGGGGAGTTGCCATGTTGCTACCCTGCAGATTGCAGGCAAAGGAGCTCCGCCCAGTTCAGCCCTAGACGCATCCATTGAGTAACATGAGGAAGAGGGGGGGGGGCAAAAGCCGCTAAGCAAGCTAGAGAAATAGTACCGCGGAGCAATACAGGTGAATCTTTCCATCCTCCCCATAGACCACTGCTAAAGAACAGCTTCCCTGCCCTTGACAAGCCTGCTGCCCTTTCCAGAAAGTGAAGGAGATGGTTCTTTTTGCCTATTAATGAAGGAGAGGCGTGAAAGGAAGGAGACGTGATTTATTCAAACATGGCAAAGGCTAAAAGAAAAGCCTTAGGTTGTAAGGTAAGAAGTGGCTGCAGGATGAATGCCTCGAAGGTGTCCATCGGAATTGGGGGGATGGATGAAAGGGGGCACCCAACTCAAGGCTGTCAGCAGATGCGCCTGCTAAAAGAAAGAGCCTTGAAAGAGAGGTACCTCAGGCTTATCCACTCAACAGATCTGAAGGGGACTGGTCGGCGAGCTTTCATTACTAATTGCATCTCACCTGGCTGAAGTGGATTACAAATTGCATAACATCAAACTGTTTCGATTGGATTTAATAAACTGTGTTAATTTCAGAAGTGCACTTACTTCAGAATTCAATGGAATGAGTGTGGCAATGTCTCCTGCCTAGCCTTTAAGGTAGGTGTTTGTGGGGGTGGGGGGCAATATGGGGAGATGGGCCACACCACATGCTAAGTGATATGGGCCCCGGAGGCAGTAAGGAGAGGATCCTGTGGTCCCCCCCACAACACTGTGGGCATGGAACAGGAAAGCATCACATTGTTCGTGCTGCCACTGCTGCCCCTTTAACAGACCACATGCAGAAATATTCGATATATGGGCATTCAATATAAAGAATTCGATATTAACACTGTATACCATGCAGAATGCAGTGCGGGCAGCTGCAGGCTCTTCTAGTTCAGATCTCTGCTGCTTTCATTGTAATAAAGACAATACAGAGCTTCCCAACCTCAATCCAACTCAGAACAGGTTCATTGATGCCCGGCGACAGGACAGCGGGACGGGCGGAGATGCTGAGCCTGACATCTCTGCACAAAGGCATCCGCGGACACATCACAACATGTCACATCCAACATGTTGAACGAGCCTTTCAGTGGCTCAGTGTGTGTCACAGTACACACTGACACAATTGAATTAAACATACCTGAACCCACCAGACTCTTGTGGCCAAGCCATATCCCACGTTAAGATAAGTATAACGCCCAGCTGCATGTCCTTAGAAGATGCCCTGCCCGGTGGCAGGGAACAAAGCACTGTAACAACCAGGCTGGGAGATGTGCAGAGTGGGAGTATGCAGCAGCAGAGCAATGTGGAAGAGAGAAATGTGACTGGCAGGAGTGCCGATGGGTCTCATGAAGCAGAAGAGGTTGCAGGAGGTGGAGGCACAGGAGGAGGTAGTGAAACAGAAGAGGTGTGAGGAGGTGAAAGTGCAGGAGGAGGTGGCAAAGCAGAAGAGCTGGAGGAGAAGAAGGCCCAAGATGACGTGGTGAAGCAGGAGAGATTGGAAGAGGTGAAGGCACAGGAGGAGGTAGTGACCCAGGAGATGTTTGAGTAGGTGAAAGTGCAGGAGGAGGTGGCAAAGCAGGAGATGTTGGAGCAGGAGACAGCAACGGATGTCGTGGTGAAGCAGAATAGGTTGGACGAGGTGGAGGCACATGAGGGGGTAGTGAAACAGGAGAGGTTTGAGGAGGTGAAAGTGCAGAAGGAGGTGGCAACGCAGAACATGTTGGAGGAGGTGATGTCACACTTTGCAGTGCACACAGGCGCTTGCAGGACTCCTCCATGCCGTGTATGAAGCACATGCAAAAATACCCTGGTGCAAGGCGTAAGGTCGTCGACCTACCTTGTGGTGTGCAGAGCTTTGTAGCACCATTTCTAGCCCGATAGAAACTAAAGGGGAGAGCCAGGCAGCACATGTTGTAAATGGGACTACAATTCCCATGCTGCCTGGTTGGTTGTCATATGACCGTGTCACAGTATTGCCGGACGCTCTCCCTAATTGCGTCTGCCTTCATAAGCAGATGTGAGCTATTCCTCGCTGCTTCTGTTTGAAGTTGCTACGTGAAGTTTCGTCTTCATTTGATTTCCTGATCCCACTTCCTTTCGGTTTTCGGACTGTCTTCTTGTTGTTCTGAGTTCTGACCAGCTGTGTAATAGGACTCCTGGCGTGTCATACGGACTGCTCTTGCCCTTCGTTTTTGTCCAGAACTCTGTCCGCCCGTGTACCAGGATTTTTTGCTTCTTCATGGGACTACTCTGCCTTTCGTCTTGTTTCTGACTCTGCCCGCTCGTGTATCAGGACCCTTGCCTGTTTAAGTGGACTGCTTTGTCTATTGCCTAAGTTCAGAATATCCTACCTGTGTACCAGAACTCATTCAGCCATTCATCTGAACGCACTCTCTGCTTACCTGCCTGAAGGCCACTACAGTGCTGTCTTCTTTCACTGCACCTGTGCTTTTGCTATTGAAACGGTGAGTCATTCCAATTTTTCTCACCGCTTGAAAAAGACTTTGGCCCTCATTACGACCCTGGCGGAAAGTGACTGACCGGACCGCCACAGCGTAAATAGCGTTTCCGCCATTGCACGAAGGAGCAAAGTGCGGCCCATTCCGACCCATCGGGCACGAGCACCACGGCATGGCGGAAGTGGAAAGTCCGCGATGGCGGAAATGAACCCAAAACGGCCCACACCGCCGCCGTACGGCGCCCTAGGTGCAATACCGCCACCCATCACAGCGGACACCGCAGTGTGCGCCTACCGGAAAGTACGGTGACCGGAAATATACGGAAACGGAAGTTAAAACACGGGGCCGGAACGGGAAACATCCCGCCGTACACCTATAAAACCACTAAAACCACACAACCACTAAAATCACTACCCTGAGACACACCCCAACCCGTCATCCACCCTAGCGAAACCAAGAAAAATGGGAAAAGTAGCGAAGAAAGCGTGCGACCGCAAGCGGCAGGTCCACTTCTCCCGTGAGGAACTCACCGTGCTAACAGAGACCCTCCAGGAGAATGCTGCCGTCGTCTTCTGCACGCAAATGACCAGGACGGCACTTGCAAACAAGAAGGCCATATGGGCTCTGGTGGCACAGCGGGTAAGTGCGGTGGGGACCGCACCCCGCACCCCACAGCAATGCCGTAAGCGATGGGACGACCTGCGGATACGCGTCCGCAGCATACTCTCTGCCAACCGCAACATTGCCACAGCCACCGGGGGAGGTCCTGAATCACCCATCAAGTTGACCCCCTGGGAAGAAATCTGTGCCTCCACCATCTGAATGGAGAGCATAGAGGGAGTCGGAGGGATGGAGAAAGGAGTGCAGACATCCGAAGATTCAGGTAGGTGGCCCAAATAAAACAATGCCAAATCCACAAAGTCCATCCATGTGAAGTACCATGCGTCCACATAGTGCAACAGAAACACATGTCCAGGAGAACGGCCACACACATCGGCCTGATAGCGCACGTTAAAACCTACAATAAATACATAAATAATTAAAAACCCCTAAAACACGCACTACACGTGCAGCAGGCACACCCCAACTGCAGGCTGCCAAACAACTGCACCCTCACTCCACACACAAATGAGAGCACCTCCAAGGCCCCGACCCAAATCACCCTCAGGTACCACCCCAATGCATGTGATACAATGCCATTCCAATTCCCACAGACCCATCAATAACCCTCGCCCTCCTTTACTCCACCACAGGGTCCGATCCAAACGACGAGCTCCAGGACACCCCTACCAGCACACCTGCAAAGAGGGCCAAGACCAACGGCCAAAGACCCTCCACCTCAGCTGCACGCATCAAGACACGGCAGCAGCACAAATCAGGTGGCAGCACAGAGGAGGGAACATCAACAGGCACCCCAGCAGCCAGCATGCCCACAACACCACCACCACAGGTCCCCCCAACGGATGCCACAGAAGGCACTGCTTCTGGTGGCAGCAGCACCATAGGTGACACCCCATTGATGGCAGCATGCTCCGACACAGAAGACGGGGATGTCGAAGTCAGATCCATCCATGACCTGTCCCAATCCCCCTGTCTCTCCCATCCCGTACAACATGAGGATACCACGCAGGGGCACCCACAAGACGACGACTGGCCATCCCCCACAAGCCCTGTGGCAGGGCAACATGAGGACAACAGCCCCTCTGTGACACCCCCGCAAATGGCCATGGCCCAGCAGAGGCAACAGTCCCTCGACCAGTTAATCGTGCAACAGCAGCAACTGGCCACGCTCCTCAAGGACCATGCCGATGAATGTGGGGGCACTAAGGCAGACATAGAAACATCAACTGAGACACTTAGGGCAGAAATGGAGAGAGGTACAGAGAGCCTGAGGGGGGAACTGCATGCGACGTCCAAGGACGTATGTGCCGAACTTGCCGCAGTGCGCCGTGTGCTCACTGAGCTCTCGCAAACCCTTAGGGACATGCATGGACGTGAGCAGGCAGAGACATCATCCGTTGCAAGTTCCTTCCAGGGCAGCCCCCAACGTAGATCTGGGAGGAACCTGCGCTCCACAGGCAGGGGTGCCCCTGATACCCGCAGAGGGGGCTTGCAATAGCGACTGCCCACTGACAATGAGCATCTTTGGACACTGGTGTTCGGGGGGGAGGTGGGAGGGTGGAGGGGGTGTGTTGGGCTCACTTGGGTGGCGGGTCGATAGGGTGTACAACATGATATCACATATGCCATAAAAAGTGCACGATCAACCAATGAGATGTGTGGACATTGATCTTTGTGTACTAGGCCATCATAGGCGTACAGTCCATATTGTGCATGTCCCAGACACACACAGTGCCACGAGTCCCGTGTCCATGTATCAGCCACCAGGCGTGAGTGCTAGAAGCATACATCAATGAGATGCTGACGAATGTCACGGCCCTCCGGTGCCTCGCAGACTCCTTGAGGTGCTGCCACATCCCCACCCTCATCATGACCATCATCAGGTGCTTGCAGTTCTGCGTCAGGGGGCATGGGCACATTTCTACGTACGCACATGTTGTGGAGCATGACACATGCCATCACCATCTTTGCAACCTTCTCATGGCGGTACAGGAGTGCCCCGCCAGACCTGCTGAGGCAGCGGAAACGACCCTTCAGTAGGCCGAATGCCTGTTCAATGACTACACGGGTACGTGAGTGGGCATGGTTGTAGTCCTCCTCATGCTGGTCCCGTGGGTTCCGGACTGGTGTGAGGAGCCATCTCTTCAGTGGATATCCAGCATCACCTGTATGTGGACGAGAAACGTATGATGTGGAATGCCATTGCTACGTACGCACACCCCCCCCCCTTCCTGCCAGGTCATTGCCGAATCACATACCCCACATTATCATGCATGAAATGAGACTCACCGAGTAGCCAGGATCTGTTCCCTGCGTGTCGCTCCATGTAGCGTGGTATTGTAGAGTTCCTCAAGACCATAGAATCATGGGTTGATCCAGGGAATCGGGCACAACAATGTGTAATGATCCTGTTGGAGTCACACACCATTTGTACATTCAGAGAATGAAATTGTTTTCGGTTGCGGTACTGGGCCTCCATGGCATGTGGGACGACCAATTCCACATGGGTGCAGTCGATGGCACCAATGCAACCCGGTATGCCGGCAAGTGCATGGAATCCCACTTTTGTGTTGGTAATTTCCTGCTCCGAGCGTGGTAGGGAGATGTAGTCGTCTGCGTGCTGCAGGAGGGCATCGAGCACTTGCAATAGTGTCCGTGAGAACAGTGGCTGAGAAATGCCATGCAACTGTCCGACTGTGTGCTGGTAGGTGCCTGTGGCCAGGAAGTGGAGTACAGACACCACCTTCAGTAGGGGTGGGATGGCGGTTGGGCTATCTATCATGCTGACAAGGTCAGCCTGTGTCATGTCCACAATGGCGGCTATGGTGTCCCGGTCCAGACGGTAGAGGGTGTGGATCTGCTCATCAGTGAGGTTGAACGGATGTGCTCGGAGGCGTGGGATTGCGGGCTGCCTGCGTGGTGGTAGTGGCTGTGCTGGCGGCCCTTGCTGGCCCTGCCTTGGCCTCCTCCTCCTCCTGCGTCTCCTCCGTGCGGCCGGTTGTAGTTGGTGTTCGTCTTCTTCTTGGTGTTGGAGTACTTGCAGTGCTATCAGGTCCCCCAGGGCCAACATCGCGAGTCCTGCCGGTAGCATTTCGGTGTGGTTGTGGGAGGAGACTGGCTGTGCAATTTATGTGTTTTCAGGCTGAATGGCCTCCACCTGTGGTGATTCATTCCACCTGTGCAAACTGCTCTCCCCTTTGGCCGAGCGCGTCCCGCGCACAACGCTGCAATTCGTGGAATGGCATCTTGCTATTGCAATCATGTATTTGTACCCGATGGCCGTGTAACATTGGTTGATATGTTCATTCTGCTGTGGTCCCATTGTTTCACATACTATCTGTGCAGTCGCGAACAGAGTTGTGAAGGGTCAGTGGAACGTAGTACTCGAGTAACGGTGGGCCCTCATTCATCACTGTACCGAGTTGCAACGACGGGCGGGGCGTCCCATTCGTGGGTGAAGGCAGTTGCCATTTTCACACACAGCCGCACTCGATGGATTAATTAGTGTAATCAAACGGCCACAGATGCCTCTTCGACGTGATGTTGCAAATGAGGAATTCGAAGGGCGGCGCTTTCGGTTTCCAGCTAGCGGCGAGGAGATGCCCACAGGTCTGACTGCAAATATAACGTTCTATTGTTCAATGTCCTTGGGACAGGGGCCATGGCGAGAATGCAATGATTGATATGAATAGTATGGGATGCGCAATAGCGTAGTGGACGATAAGGCAGGACGTTCCCAAATACATGTCACTTCACTACACTGGAATTACGGGCTGGGGCACTGTGGATTTTGCAGGCTGCATAACGCACAGACTCAATGGATATTTCTAATGTTATGTGAGTAAATATTCAGGCGTTTTAATCCCGGGATGAGGGAATGATGAATGGATGCATGGGCAGGTGATTTGATACAGAGTTTGCCATGTACAGGGCTTCTTGGGATCTATCCGCCTCCCCTACGCTATGTGATGCAGGGCTGCCATAGTGGGGCCATCGTCTATCTGGCCTTGTTGAGCCCTCCCTGTCTCGACGCGCCCTCAGACACTTGTGTCCATGCACGTTACCAATCCCATCAGATGGATTCTGTTTTCACAGGCGCATGCACAGGTACACTCGTTTGTGATGGTGTTTACACCTCGATATAGATAGTTATGAGTCGCAAGTGGTTTTTGGGTGGTGATGGACCTTTGGAGTGGGCTAGCATGCATGTGGCTGTGGATTTAGTGTGATCATTGCAGTGAGTTGTTGGAATGTAGTACTGATGGCCATTCTGTTCTTTTTCTTTTCTTTTGGTTGACAGGTATCTCCTCCCCTTTTGCCACTGCCATCTGTATGCCACTCCTGCAGATGGGTTTTACTCCCGACACCTGCTGCTTCGTGTTAATCAGTGGAGCAGCATTACGATCTTATGGGACGATCGCCAATGGGCCACATGCCCTTACGCAGTACTGGTGGCTCGGAGCAACATTTCGGCCTTTCAGCTGGACTAGTGCCTCCCCATTGGGACGGCCCTGCGGTTCTGTGCGCTTCCATGTTGCCTTTTCGTACGTGAATGTGGCTCTGTGTACCATGAGGGAACAGGGCGTCACACAAGTAGTGGCTGGTCATTTCTTGCGGATGCAGCCCACAATGGTGAAATGTGTTTTGGAGTTCATGGCCTGATGGCTGTATGGGCTTGGTGATTTTGATGTGCATTAAATTTCTATTCTGATTTGGCCCGTGTAGCGTTCTTCTTTGCAAGTGATGTGGCATATGCCTATTTGGGGGGCGATGTATTGTGAGGAGATCTGCACTGGGTTCCAGCTTCGGAGTTTAGTTGCGTGGTACTGTACTGGGCGCGTTTGCCTACAAAGCCCGTGAGGTCAGGGATGGGGGCTGCCAATATGACTGTTTGAATGTTGTCATGCTCAGGGGCGGGGGATTGGGTTTTGTGTAACAGATGCCGGTCAGCCAGGTGGACTGGTGGAATGATGTGATTTTCGGAATATTGCTGGTCACAGGTGCCTGTGTTTGCGTGCGTTTCTTGGTGGGGGACTGTGGTCATGTCCATTGGGATGGCTTCTGTATTCGTGCCATCTGTGCCCTGCAGCTCCCATTGGCCCCTGTTGTGTTTCTATTGTACGTTGGCATGCATGGGTGACTTGTACATTTCACTGGTTGCATTGTGGCTTCATTGCACCTACGGGGAGTTGTACTTTGTGGGCAGGGAGCGGTGTACGGGCACTCAGTGGGGCCGTTTACGGTTGATTCGCGATGCCGTACTTCTCACCATGGCAGAATGGTGCATTCCGCCATGCTTGATGGCGTTAGGTACATGTCCGCTAGGGTCGGAATTGGCGTACCGTTGCGCCATGGTGGTGTTTACGGTTTGGCATGGCGCGCGCGCGCGTGCTTGGTGCAGTTAGCGTTGGCGTTCACTACGGTGTCGCTAATGGCATCGTACTTTGCGGTGACGGGTCATAGTCGCACCGAGCGCTATTCGATGGCGGTATTGCATTTCCGCCATCGTTTTCCGAATTCCGCCAGGGTCGTAATGAGGGCCTTTGTATCTTCCTGTTTCAACCTAAAACATTCCACTCACCCGTGCTTCACTGCATTCATACTACTGGAATCACTGCCGCCTCCGCCTAACCCAAGTACTGGAACTCCTTCTTTTTCTATGTGCATAAAGGACGCTACGCTGAGGTTGCACCAACCCGGAACTAGAGTGCTCCTTGTGCCGCCCGGGAGCAGTACCCTTACTAACCATCCTCTTTCTTATTTTATACCTGCCGTTGTCTTCCTTACAAAGAATCCAGTACTTCTAGTGGTAAAACACAACGATTTACTTTGTAATACAGCCTGGTTCCCAATTTAGTGGTTTCTTTCTTTTGCTTGTTTACTGATAGGAGGACGGCCGGTGTCTCTTGTAGCCAGTCTGGGGGGAAACATATCGTGTATACTTTGTGAATCTTTGGTTCATATGTATTTACTTATTACTTGTGGCTTATGATTTCTATCTTTCTTTGCAGCCGGTTACATGGCGGTGTGTTCTCCCCGCTCTTTTAAGTGATCGGGACCCTTTTTACTGTTCATACAGTAGAGGGACATATCATTGAAAAGAGTTACTTCCCTCTTAGAGAGGAGGCTCGGGTAGGAGGCTCCAACCCGAGCTCTACAATTAAGTCCCAAACTTCACTACGTGGTATTCAGTCTCAGGCATTCACCGTTTGGTGAGTAACAAGTGAAGGCACAGGAAGAAGTGGTGAAGTAGGACAGATTGGAAGAGGTGAAGGCACAGGAGGAGGTAGTGAAACAGGAGAAGTTTGAGCGGGTGAAAGTGCAGGAGGAGGTGGCAAAGCAGAATATGTAGGAGGAGGAGAAGGCACACGAAGACGTGGTGAAGCAGGAGAGATTGGAAGAGGTGAAGGCACAGGAGGAGGTAGTGAAGCCAGAACATTTGGAGAAGGTGTAAGTTGAGAAGGAGGTGGTGAAGCAGGTGGGGTTGGAAAAGGTGAAGGCTTAGGAGTAGTTGGTGAAGCACGCATGGCAAGATTGGGTGAAGTGAAAGTGCAAAAAGAGTGGGTAATGCAGGAGTGGTTGAGGTGCTGAAAGTGAAGGAGGAGATGGTGCCGCAGGAGAGCCTAGAGAATATTGGATGTCTGGAAGAGGGGCAGAAGTGGAAGGAGTGGGAAGAATCAAGAGTGGATGAGGAGGTTTTATTGACAAGTAGGGGAGGAGGAAGAAGAAGGAGTTGGCCGAGTGAGGGGAAGATAATAGCTAGATTGGGGTCAGCATGGAACTACCTTTGAGGTGCAGGGAAAGTATCAGAAGGCAATAGGCAATGCAAGCCTACAGTTATCTGGGAACGCTGGAGAATGGACAAGCAGATGGTCTACTGTCGATGAGGATAGCAGTAAAATTATTTTAGGGGCAGATGCCAGATTTAGCGACAAGCAGGAAGTCTTATGTGAGCATCGTACCGGCAAGGAGAAGGGCTTCATTGGGTTGGTCAACTGTAGGTTCACTCCCCTGATGGTCAGCTCAGACAAGCACCTATGGACCCTACAGGCCCATCTCACTTCAGGAGAAAACTGTTGAGTCTCCTCTAGCAATGCATCAGACTACAATTGAAGTGCTTGCCACACAGCCATCATGGTTCCCGCCCCTGACTTCAGAGAAGTGTGAGCTGCTCACCTGCACTTCAGCCTGTGGGAAGATGAGTTGTCTGAGACTGTGAGTGATGCTGGGGGGAGACCCAGAACAAAAGTTTAACCAAGGGACAGTATTGTGACTTTTACCCATAATCTATAAACCTGAAAAATTGACACAATTCACACCCTTCAGAAAGAGATCCCGGGACGAGATTGGAGAAACAATGACTCAGAGAGCTTCTCACGTGGAGGGGAGGTTTGTTATGAACACTGGACTTTGCACTAGTAGTATTGCTCCACACTGATTGGTCACCAATTCAGGAGGCCGCCGGCCTTTAGCTATGGAGAAACATCCTTACCATAGACTAGGCACCCTGGGAGGGGGCGCTGGCCAATCAGGATGCTCGGAAAATGGGTTGTATTGTATGGTACAAGCCCGTGTTCAGAAAAGCCTGGGTGCTGCTGGCCATTGCCCATTTCCCTTCCTTCCTTCCACCCTCACCTCTTAGAACCTGTGTAGTCCCTATGCGGGTGCTAAGAGTGTTTATTTAAAAACAAACAAAATGTTCCTTCTGGTGCAGCGTCACACAGCACCATAGTTCCCAAGGTCTATTTCCTTGTTGAATAGTTCTACCACCCTCACCCTCTCCGAGAGACCTACATAGACAGCACTGTACTTTGACCTACAACCCGACAACAGTACGCCCAGCACCAAAACCCCACCGGACACCGCTCGGAGGATACATAAACCGATCCACCGGAAGAATAGACGGCAAAAAAGCACCTAATCCTACCAACACAAGAAGAAATACCAGCACTCCCATCACAAGACACAGCAGCATTTAGCACCAAAATCCCCGGACCAGAAAGGGACGCCGAGAAAGGGCACAAGACAAGGCACTGGACACAGGCACACAATTCCAAGCTACCACTGAAGCAACAACCTCAAATAGAGGAAACACAATGCCAAAAACCAAAAAGACCAGAACAAAATTCCAAAGGAAAAATTCCTTATAACTCACACCATACCTCGCAACAACCCCAGAACCAGGATACCCCAACGACACAGAGACATCAAGACACACAAAGAACATCCCGGAGCAACCAGGAAAAAGACGGGAACACCCAAGAAGAATGTGGCTAGAGTCTGGCCCCTTCAACCCATACATCACAAGAACAGAAGGACACCCGTGCCATACCGGACATAACGACGACGAAGATCTCATAACCAACAACCCAAACATGAACCTAACTGACCAATTCAACGAAGAAGAAGCCTTCACGGACCTTCACCTAACCAGCACAAACAGAGAAGCAACACCACTGAACAGCCAAGCTTTCAATCTAGCAGACCGCTCCAATGAAGATGCAGCTTCCGCTGATCCTCATACGCGCTCCTACAATGAAGATGCAGCCTTCGCTGATCCTCATCCACCCCCAATCAACGCCAACAATGATACACCGCAACCAAACAACCACAAACCAAAACAAGGAACAACCAAAAAACAAAACCACACTAAAAAGATACACTGCAACCTCATCAATGCAAGGTCAATGTCCAAACATGGCACTGAGATATACAATCTGCTCTGCGACGGAGGGATCAACAACTTATTTGTAACCGAAACTTGGCTAGATGACAATTACAAGATCACCCTCAACAACTGCTTGCCCGAATACTTCAAATGCGTCCAATCAAACACAAAAACCACCTGGATATCAAACTGGGAGACCCACTAATCATCGATAAATGCAAATCCCTAATCATACGTCTATCAGCAACACCCAAAACAAACTTGAAATTCATACTAATATATAGACCACCAACCTATGATGCAACCTTCGTAGACTCCTTCACAGAAGCAATCACCGTCCTAGCCATCAAACACAATCACCTGATAATCCTAGGAGATTTCAACATCTGGTTTGAAGGAGAAAGCACAACCATACAAAAATGGCTAACCAGCCAACTAGCAGCAATGAACCTACAACAACTAGTCAAATCAGCAACCCACTTGGTAGGGCATACACTTGACGCAAACTTCGCGAACAGACTACTCCTCACCACGGCACCCCCAATCCAAATACCCTGGAGCGACCACCTCATCATCCCCTTCGTAATCAAAATTACCACGCTAACAAACAGTCCACCGGACAAAACAACGAAAACCATGAAAAGAAATTGGAGAACCGTCAAAAACTCCAACCTGAACGAACTGCTGGAGCTAAAAAAAACAGACCCAACACTCATGGAAGATGATGACCTGGACAAAAAGGTAACCCTGCTGCATTCCTGGATTATAACTACTATAGAGAACATTGCCAAAGAAAAACCCTTCGCTTCTTCTAATAAACGCTCAATGGCAAAATGGTTTTCCCCACTACTTAGCACCATGAAAAGAAAAAAACGAAGACTAGAACTTGATTGGAGAAAACAAAACGACTCGCCGAACAAACTGAAATTCCTACAACACAACTGGGCTTACAAAAAGGAAATACAAAAAGCTAAGAGGAAACTCTATGACAACCGAATCTTCGAAGCACCAAACACTCAAAAAGAGCTCTTCAAAATCATAAACGAAATCAAAAACCCTCTTGGATGTAACAACACACCAACTCCGTCCGTGAAACTCTGCAACGACCTTGCAGACCACTTCAAAAACAAAATCACCAACATCCAACAAACCATACAAAGCAGACTGTCTGATCTGACCACAACCCCAACCTACACCGGGGAGGAGTGCCCAAACAAACTACGAAGCTTTCCAGAAATATCAGTGGAGTCATTCGTCAAACTGGTGAATGAAAGCAATAACTCAGGGTCCCCTGAAGACCCCTGCCAACCAGACATATACAAATCGATTCTTAAACAAGGAACGCCCATGGAATATCACAGGAACGTTCTCAACCATTCCATCGCAACTGGGAAAGTGCCACAAGCCTTCAAAACCACATACATCAGGCCACTACTCAAAAATACAGCGGGAAAGGTAGAGGACCTTTCCAACTACAGACCCATCTCCAACATACCATATACAGCCAAGCTGCTCGAAACGTACATATAGAAAACAACCCAAGAGTTCATAGAAGAGCACGGCCTACTAGACCAGGCACAAGTTGGCTTCAGACCAGCACTGCCTTGATACTCCTAGACCTATCGGCAGCATTTGACACAGTCGACCATGACACCCTCATAACAAGATTAGAAGGACTTGGAATAACAGACACCGCCCTACTATGGATCAAATCCTTCCTAAGAAACAGAACGGAAACCGTATGGATGAAACCCTTCAAATCCAGCCCGAGAGATTCCACCTGTGGAGTACCACAAGGATCATCCTTCTCCCCGCTACTATTCAACATCTACCTGTATCTACTTATCAGAATCATCAAAAGACACAGACTCACCTAATACAACTACGATGACGATACACAAATAATCTTCAAAATACAAGACAACCCGGAAAGAAACTCTATGCTAGAAAACTGCCTCTGCGATGTATTCTTCTGGATGAACTCCAACTCCCTCAAAATCAACCCAGGCAAAACTGAAATAATGATCGTCCCAAAAAATGGAGGAGAAAACCAATTCATCCCTTAGCCAAGGGAACTCGGGACAACCCCAGCACCATCGCCGATTGTAAAAAAGCCTGGGGGTTCCAATGGACAATAATCTCACGCTAGAGCCACAAGTAAACGCTCTTGTCAAGAAATGCTTCTTCCTCCTGCGAGCAGCAAAGAGAATCTTACCGTTCCTATTGTTCGCCAACAAAACAACCGCCATCATCGCACTCGTCATGTCCAAGGTAGACTACGCCAATAGCCTATACCTAGGCATGCCTGAACGGCTCCTAAAAAAACTACAACGCATTCAAAACGCGGCAGCCACACTACTTCTGAAACTACCCCGAAGAGAACACACCGCACCAGCTCTGAAAACACTACATTGGCTACCAATAAAACAACAAATAAACAATGTGCATTACGCACAGAGCAGTATACAACGAAGGCGCTGAGTTCCTAAGAGAAAAACTGTGCCTACATCAACCAACAAGAACGCTCAGATCAAGCATGGCATCCGCCTGGAACCGAAGCCCTACAACAAAAGAAAACTTGGAGGATCCTCCTTCTCTCACCAAGCCCCGAAAACCTGGAACGACCTTCCAAAGTACATACGTAGCACAAGAAACTACCTATTATTCAGGAAATTACTCAAAACCTGGCTCTTCACGTCATAACTAGAAAGACAGGCCACAGGGGCACCGCCATAACAAAAAAAAAATCAATGAACGTACAGCGACCGCGATACACACTGATCAATCACTGGGAAAAGCCAAGGTAAACATCCCACGACATACTAAAGGTCCAAACGGGAGACAGCCGCAATAGGACCAAAGACAGTTAGCATAGCAGACTAAGACAGAAAGACTAGAACGAATCATCAAGAGGACCATGACCTTAACTATTACCTTCCCCAACAGCCATAAGGACAAAATACAGAGGGGGTAAGGAAGCACTGCACCACGGGCCCCAATGCAATGGGTGAGAAACATAATGTTTCATCATTACACACTGTCCACCAATACAAAGCAGGAAGCACAACGCCCCACCACACAAAACTACAACTAAACAATAGTCCCAAGTATGTTCAACCCACAGAAACCAAAGAACCAGTCAGGATAGAAGGATACGAACGTCTGAATACACAGGCTCACCAATATGGATCCACCAGGACAACACACCAACAGGACTCCGACCCTGAACCATTCAAATCCTTAACCGACCAGGATCACACTAGATAACCTGAGAATAGTTATTACCCACCCAGTCCCACACCGGAAGATTACCTTCAGACACACCTACTAATCCAAACTATACTCAATAGGATACAGTTGGATCAATGCAACATTACCAAAGCGAGTCGGCCCACGAGGAACCAGCAACATCCCAATCCACAGGCATACAACTGTAACGGAACCATAAGCACCTGAATCAGGATACAGACACCACTAACCCAACCCTCAATCTTCTACATACTTAAACCCACACAAAACCACACAACCACCTCTCTCCCATAAATCCACACGCACTTTACCACACTGCATCAACAACACATAAACTTCACCCACAGCACTCGAGGCCTTTGCCCGATCCGATACTAGCACCAAAGCCCAGCACTCGGTGTATACCGAGCTGAAGCTGCCAACAACACACCACCTCTCCCACTCTCCTTCTCCCCTCTTCCCAACTAACCCTACCCACCCTTCCTGTTTGCAGATCCACCAGAGCGCTTGGGGACCAATTCCATTGGTGATGATGCGCTATACAAGTACCGCTAACATAACATAACATCAGGCCATCAACATAGAAAACGGATCTCGGGAACTACGGGGCGTCGAACCACACCACAAGGTACGTTTTCTTTTATAAATGTTTAAATAAACACCATTAGCATCCGCTTAGGCAACTACACGGGTGCTAATGACGAATAGTGATATGCCCCTCGAGGGTCGGGCTAATCGCCCCAATATTCTAATGTGTCAGAGATTGTTCACTAAGGCACACATTGTAGAAGGGGGGGAATTAGCAGGGAGATGTACGTCTCGGATCATTCGAGTTTTGATTAGGATTTGGCCCTCCATAGAAGCTCTTTTTCACTTGTTTCCTGTTCCGATTTGTTATAACCCCTTAAAAAGTAACTATCTTTGAACCTTAATTATGTGTCGTGTGGTGTTTCCCAATGTCTTTGTGACATGCGTCTAATTTAAAAAAAC
The DNA here is from genome assembly GCF_040938575.1 of Ambystoma mexicanum. NCBI lineage: Eukaryota > Metazoa > Chordata > Amphibia > Caudata > Ambystomatidae > Ambystoma > Ambystoma mexicanum. Next base: position 248,598,025 of record NC_090926.1, on the reverse strand, counting down.
TTGATATACTTCATAATATTAAATTATTTTAAAGCATGTATTTTACAGAACCTTAAAATATGCAATCATAAGTCTAAGCTAAGACATTACCCTATGATGGCACCTGTTCCGAATCTAACACAGTCCGAAGGAGGGTGCAAGGCAAAGGGACTTAGTGATAAACTTTGCATCCATCCAACTCACCAGTAAGGGAAATCTGAGGTAAACAAATAATACTAACAGAAGGGTCCAGGATAGAACTAGGTGGTCAAACCTAATAAAAATTCTACAACATTTGGGCAACTAACAAAGAAGCCCCTGCATCACGCCCCCTCCCCCCAATTTTCTCCGAATGCCTTGTTGGCTGCCCATTGGCTTCAAAGTGTTGACAAACCTGCAGTAACGGCAGTGCATAGACCAAGTGATGTGAACACCACCTCTCAAAGGATGCCCAGTGCTAACTGCATGCAGAAAGAGTTTCAGTCCTTCTCGAATGCATTGCAGATTCGGCCACTTGATTAGACAAACCCTAATTTAGAAGTACTATTCACTCACTGGCCATGCCTCCAACTCTAGGGGCCACAGAGAGGCATCCCCTCCTTATGCTGGAAGGATCTGAGAAGCAACAGGCACCAACAGCTGGTCCACCAGAGGAAACCATAGACGTCTTTGCCAATAAATGGGTACCAGTATTATAGAGTCACCCTCTTCTCTTACTCTTGACGCTACCTTAGAAATTGGGGGAAATGGGAGAAGGGTTTAAAGAAACCAATAGCACATCTGTTCCACAGGACAGGGATACCGCATTTGGGAACCTCAGAATCAGCATATTCTCGCGGAAATAAAACTAGGCATGGGACCGCCAGCTTCCTGCAGAGTTCCTTGAATACAACCTTGAGGAGAGAGTTTCTTCACTGAGCGGATCTCTACACTGGACGCCCAATTCCCTGATGTGTGAGGCTGAAGTGATAAAGCTATACGATTCTGCCCATGTTTCTAGTTGCATGCCAGCTTTGGCAAGACTGACTGGCATCTTACGGTCACCAGATTGTCTACACTGAGGTGAACTTCTTGAGAACATCTTGTTAATTGAGTTGAAGGAAACGGTGTAGTGCTTTGTTTACTGGCAACAGTTTCATCCAATTCAAAGACTGTCTCAGGGCCTCCCCTCCTCGAAATTCGATGGACCAAGGGAAGCTCCCCATCCCAAACAGCTGGAATCTGTTGTGATTACCCGCGGAGGAGCCAGACAGAATGGAATGCCATAGTCAGATTGATGTGTAATAGCCACCACTGTAGTGCGTCCATCACCTATGCAGGTACCAAAACAAGAGCTTGGAAATCTTGAAAGCATGGGTCCCAGTATGCATGCAAGCATACACACACATGGGCCAAATGGAACCAGGAAGACACACGTGCCCCCGTAACCACAGCCACTGCAGTAGCAAAGAGGCAGTCCAGGAGAGAAGAACCTGAAGATCTCAGACAGGGATCCCGCTCCCCCAGAAGGAATACCATCCCTGTTATCGTAAAGAACCTTTCCCCTATGAAGGTAAATACATTGCATGGGACCAGATGAGACTTGCTCCAGTTGTTAAGGAAGCCATGGAAAGTAAGAAGATTGCAAAACCTCTGGCAGTGACAGTTCAGGAGAAAGGCTAAAGATGCCACAATCCTCCTGTTGTCCAAATGCTGAAATACTGGAGTGGCCTCATTGTAGATGTAAACCCGCATTTATTGTGGATTTGTGTGTATGAATGAGCACGTTGTCACTGTTGTCAGGCAATATTTCTTCCTGTCATTTGTTTCACGCTCTCAGCACCAGGCTTATGTTTATGGCTGACATGGTATGATCCACCAGCAGGTGGAGCGGGCTGAGCCAAGAGGAGAATTCACCTCAGCGGCAGCGGGAGCTCCCCTGCTGGAAAACTATAGTGGAAAGTCCCCAGGAAGTATAAGAGCCCAGAGAGAAGCGCAGGGGAGGGATAGCACCAGGAGAACACCAGAGGGAAAGACGGGGGAATTGGGAAGGCGGCAGTGCTTTCCCTGAAGAAATCGGAACAGGGACATCCTCATCGGTGGTCCCTTCTCCGGGCCGGCAGCTCGCTCTCCCCTTCACCGGGTCAAGTGCTCGGACCGTGCCAGTGCCGGGAACTGTAGGGAGAAAGTTTTGTTGCTGTTTTGTCCCACGAAGCCGGCGCAGGTGTGAGGGACCGGTCTAGGTCTCCATTCCCCCCTTGACGGGGTGGCCGCTGAGGTAGGAGTGGGAAATAAACCAAAAACGGGGAAGGATCCCACAAGGCAGTGCACGCTGTTTACTGTGCCCACGTGTTTAGTTTAGTGTCTCTCTCTGCCTCATTCAGCCGTGACAGAGGTGGAGGCATATACTGGCCTAAGAGACACGCTGAGGCCTGGGTCAATGGGGTCTCGCTAGGGATATGTGGCTGAGGTGATTACCACCCAGTCAGACTGTGGGTGCCCCTCCCGAGACTCCTGTTTGTTTTCTTTTGCGACTTGTGTGTTTTGGTGGTTTCCTCCATAGCGCAGGACCGCGCATTATGCATTCTGGCTCATTGGGACGTGTCCCCATCCGTGCACAGGGATAGCGCGACCTTACAGAAGTGAAAGGGAGTGGTCTAGGAGGAAGGCCAAGGTGATTAGAGGTGATTGTCTGGTTGTAGTGTGAATTATAAACCCGGTGGGTTTTCATGTACGGACAAGCCGTGTGCCAGTTTGATCCGCCCGCGCTTTCCGCATCAAATATTAGGAGATGTTTGTAGGACAAGAATTGCTCGGTTGGTTACGGATCCCTATCTCTGTTTAAGAGAAGGGGTAGTGGATCAGGTATCTCCAGAGTTATGACAACAGTGTTAGTGTGTCTGTGACCGAATCGGAGGGAGACTGTGTGGTAGTCTGCAGCTACCGGAATGTAGGGAGACTGGCATGGTTAGGATTTATGTATTTATCTATCAAATGTGATTCAACTTGCTCCCAGGTGACCCATGGAAGGTTATTAATTTATTTAACTATCAAATGCGATTCAACTTGCTCCCGGGTGACCCATTGAAGGTTATTTATGTATTTAACTATCAAATGTGATCCAACTTGCTCCCAGGTGACCCAGTGAAGGTTATTTATGTATTTATCTATCAAATGTGATTCAGCTTGCTCCCAGGTGACCCATTGAAGGTTATTTATGTATTTATCTATCAAAAGTGATCCAACTTGCTCCCAGGTGACCCAGTGAAAGGTTGTTCATTTATTTAACTATCAAATTGGATTCAACTTTCTCCCAGGTGACCCATTGAAGGTTATTTATTTATCTTTCAAATGTGATTCAACTTACTCCCAGGTGGCCCAATGAGGTTATTTTATGTTTCAGTACCAGAGGAAAAGGAAGACAGACCCTTGTCTACCCATTCAGATCAATAACTAAACAATAGTGCCTCATATAGGGGTCCCTTGATGTACTATTGCTCGGGCATACAGAGGACCTGGTTTTACATTGTTTGTTTACATAAAAAAGGCTGATGACTTGTGCCAAATGAAATAAGGCTCTGACTAGTTATTTCCATCGGGGCACACAATTTAAAAGGCAGCCCCCAGGGCTGGACATCCATTGGGAGAGGGCCCATTCACCTCACATGGCCGCCAGCGCCTTCACAGGCCTGACCTATGCCCTCACAGGAGGCTCTATAATTCCGTCCCATGGGTTTTGCAATAACGCATGGGCGCGTAAGGTGTAAGTATCCCCTACAGGTTGCTGCTCGCTCATTTATGAGCCACATATAAGGAGAAACGCCATACGTAGAGGAACCCTAACAGAGGAGCACAGACGTTTCTAAGTGCTTGTGGGGCAGATTTGAGCACAAAGGGCATGTCCTGGCAGAGAGAATGCTGTGACCCCAAATCCATCTGATGACCTGGATACATTGCAGAGCTTCCCTCTTTAAGTGTAACAATACAAATTAATCGGTTGTGGAATGTACAATCAGCACCAATCAGAAGCCCCATAAGGATTTGTGCTCTGAGACTAAACATGGTGGTTACATAATAAACCTTTACACTACGGTAGAAATTCATAACAATATAACATTCAAACAGAGGAAAATGTAATCAATCACAATTAAAACATACAATGCATTTGCACAAACCGCATCACACTATACAATAGTCACTTATCTCTTTGTAGATAAAAAGCATTTCTTCCTTACGAAGGGTTCATTTTTTTAAATTCAAGATAAAATTTTACCACACATCATATGCAGCATTAGTAATAACCCTTGACTGAGCGTCCACAATTGTGGACCAAAATTGATCTGCAGCTATGTCAGCTGGTCGACAGACAAAATTATGGAAGTGTAGTATATAAGTATACTTTAGTACTGAACACTGTGTAAGGAAGTGTCTGATGGTTTCCAACAAATTCCCGTACATCCTACACTTTCTCTACTCCACATGAATATTTTTCCGGTACCCACCACCATCAATGTTCGATCTAAGTTAAAACGTAAGTACATATTACAGCAACAACTTTGAAGACAGCGTGGGAGTCAGAAGAGCACCCAAATTCAATAAGACGCCACTTCGGGGAATAGGATTTAGAAGATCCTCCATCTAAAACCTTTTGACGATGTTTGCCTTTTACCAACATAATCTTTGATTTCGCTTCATTTATTTTCAAATTATTCCACAAAGACTACCCATACAATGCCGTTAGAATGTGTTGTAGGCCTATTGGAGTTTTGTCAAGTAGACCAATGCTGTCCGCATAGGTCAACTATGATAAAGGAATTGTTGATAACCTTGGGGGAAAGTTGTTGCAATTGTCAAAAGCTCTCTCCATATCAGCCGTATAAAGATTAAAAAAGAATGGGAGCTAAAACACACCCTTGTTTCAGTCCATCTGCAGTCGCAACGGGTTGGGTGAGTTTCCCTTCTCAACTGAGTCTGACCATTACGTACTTTTCCGTATAGAATTGTTGTATTAAATTTAATAGTGGTGGACTAATACCCAATTTGGTTAGTTTATTCCAAAGCCCTTGCCACTTTACCCTGTCGAAAGCGCTAGAATAATTGGAAAATGCCAACTACATGGGGCCTCACTGGCCAGGGTGCTGTTCATCACATGTTGCATCATCCAGATGTTGTGCATGGTGCTCATGCCCTTCCTGAAGCCAATTTGCTGGATAGGTAGAAGCTGAGCATGCTTAAGCCATAACCAGTATTCCTCGAGAATGAAGTTACAGAAGAGCTTCCCTGGTGCGTCCAACATTGCAAGTACGTGATAGTTGGAAAGATCACCCCGGGAGCCCTTCTGATAAACCCGGATGAGGATTGATGCCTTCCATAATAGGGGAATGTCACTTTTCAATAGGGTGCTCTGAAATAAGTGGGATAAGGGATTCACAGTTGTTACCTCCTCAGGGAAGGGGAGAACTCCAGTCACTTTCCCTCTTGGGTGATTCTCCTCCTTCAAAGACTCAAAGATCTCAAATGTAGTCACTGTAAATCTGAAAGACGCCTCCAGACCTTCTTGTTCCCCAGTAATAAATATGCACAGCTATTGATTTTTGAGATTAATCCAGGGATTAATCCACTGATTCCAAGGCTGAAGCTCTTACCCTGAAAGACCAAAGAAATATAGAGGCTTAGTACCACAAAATAAAATACGCCAATCACGGGTCGAAAGATACAAGTATCTTTATTTCTGTACAGAATTCAAAGCAAACAGATAGCTATCTGGCTCCCAACACCTCGCAGTGTGTACCAGCAGACACAGTGAGGGGTGAGAGTACATTTTTGCAATCATTGTCCAGCCCCTTTCCAAACTAATAATTTACATGCTAGGGTTCATGCCCAGTTCACATACCACATATTACAATATTGTACAATGGATTTAACAATTTTACATGTCCATGAAGTTACAATGGTAGTATTGGGTCTCTCGCTCATAGTTAGCCTAGTTTCAAGAGAGAACACAATATATTACAACCAAGGCACACGATTTGAGTTTGCGCTACATTGTTCCACTGTTTAGATGAGGATGAGGCTTCTGAGCACTGACAACACTTGGATTGCAGTTCATACGAGTCACAAGGTTTCTTTGCATAGAACAAACAGTCTGCTCTCGGTCAGCCTAAATGTTGACATAACTCAAAGGTTGTTTGGCTTGGCTTAGGTTGAAAACACAGTCCACCATTTTATGATGGACACAAGCAAGAGTTGAAATCAAAATGGCGGATGATTCTTAAAATGGCGGCGAAGTTGATTAGAAATCGGAACATTTAAGACGCGCTTTTCCATGCAACGCAAAAGGGCTTAGGCCACTATTCATAACAAGGCGGTATTATTCTAATACAGTTTAACAACCCCATTGTAGGCCACATCTGGAACCCAAAGTGTTTCTTCATGACACAGAGTAGTTCAGAACATTCTGTACCTTCTTACCCAGCTTTCTATAAGCTTTGCATAAGAAGGGAAAGCCTGTTAGTGGGGACTCTGAGGCACAATCCACATAGGCATTGGCGCTAGGTGAATGCCGATATATTAATTTTTAATCTTAGATTCGGCCTCCTTGCCCATGCAATTATTTACCATTTCCTCTTCTGGAGCCCCAGAAGGATGGATGACATGTGAGGACTGGTACGGAGAGGGTTCACTTTCAGAACATCTGGTATTTTAACAGCAAATCATAACAAAGGAGGAATTTTGGACATAAATGAAGGTATATTAGTCTGCCTGTTTTACTCCATTCTTTGAAGCTGGCAATCTGGACAACTCGCGTTTAGGTCTTGCCTTTATTTGCAAAATCTTGAACCTGCCCATGTTCACCCGGAATAGAGTACAAATGGCTGGAAGACTTTCTTAAACATTGCATTTGCCCCTTGGCTCCACTTCTGAATCAGAACCACCCTCTCCTGGTGACAATGATCAATGTCCTGAATGTCTGCCATATCAGGGACCGAGCATATCCGCATAGTTTATTTCTAGTGCACTTCCAATATGGATCCCTCCCTGTTGCCTGCAGAATGACAGCCTGTGAGTGCTCCTGCCATGATGAAAATAAGCAGGTGAAGTGGATACCGCAGAATAGGGCAGAGATTCCTATTTTCATTTTTCATCCCTTGTACTCTGTCAGGTACTGTTAGGATACAGTGACATAATCTGAGACATTAGGTCTGAGGAAAATTAGTATAGAAAGGTTTTTGGAAGTTATTATGAGTTTAATTTTAAAACAGCCAATTTTGCCCTTAACATTCATTACAGTCTATGGAGAATGCCCCAAGCCAAGATGGAGGTCCTCAGTCTAAGTTCTGATTGGCTGGTGATTGTTTATAGGGAAGACAATGAACATTCTAAACTGCCTTTCATCGTCTTTGCCCAGCTGAGAGGTCGCGTATTAAGCTGCTCCTGCTTAACTTGTTCAGGGGTTTCAAGTTTCAAGCGGTCGAGCGGCTTATTTGGAAAAGCAAACAGGAATCTTGCGGAGATTCATTTTGGCACGGAACAGGAGTAAGAAGATTTCGAGTTATCCAAGAAAAAAGAAAGGTTTCAAAGACTCTTCACAAGATAAGTCCTTTTAAAACTCAAGACTCTTTCTATAATGTCATTGTAGAAGATTTAATCTGATTTTCAAGTTCATATGAAAAATATTTACTAAGAACTTTATTGCTGTCGCATGTTTGGCTTTGCTACGCTACGTTTTCTATCAAGCGCGTGGTTTTTCCGTTAACAGAAGCCTGCGCGTGAGAGACTTCGCTTGAGTATCTAGCGCAAGCTCTTTGGTGTCGCGTGATACTCTTGTGCGTGTGTTTTTTCCTACCCGCGGTTGAACTTCAGCGCGTGTGCATCTTGTTTTAAGCGCGTGTGGATTTTTCCCGTTTTTCCGACTTTAGCGCGTGTGCGTGTGATCGCATCTTGGACTAAGCGCGTGTGGATTTTTACCCGCGGTTTGTCGTCAGAGCGTGTGCTCGCATATTGGATTAAGCGCGTGTGGATTTTTACCCACGGTTTGTCGTCAGCGCGTGTGCTAGCATATTGGACTAAGCGCGTGTGGATTTTTACCCGCGGTTTGTCGTCAGCGCGTGTGCTCGCATCTTGGACTAAGCGCGTGTGGATTTTTACCCGCGGTTTGTCGTCAGCGCGTGTATTCGCATCCTGGACTAAGCGCGTGTGGATTTTTACCCGCGGTTGAACTTCAGCGCGTGTGCGTGCTTTCGTTTAATCGCGTGTGGATTTTTTCTGTGGTTTCGATTTAGCGCGTGTGGTTTTTTCCTGCGGTTTAATCTACAGCGCTTCAACGATCTTCACTCAGTTTGGATCCCTATGCGAGTTCAAGAGATTTCCACGTGAGATTTTTGACGCAAGTTTCAAGAACTGTTAATTTAAGTAAAAACACTCTAAAAAGAAATTTATAAGAAGAAATATAAATACTTTCCAGAAACACTAGAACTTCCATTTACTTTTAATGAACTTAAGACTTTGTTCAAGCTTCTTGAGTTTAAAGAAGATTACCTGCAAAGTTAATTTCACATTCATGGACCTACTAAGAAGGCTGAATGATCGTTGAGATTCAAGTCAACTAGTAAGGAAGACTAGTCAGCTTATCACTTCTCTGGGCATATTGTAGAGAAGTTCCAGGTATGGTTTTTACTTTATTTGGTAAAGGATATTGATACTTAAGGTTAGTATAGTGCCTCATGAATAACAAGGTGTATTATATGTTTATGTTTTACCACAGGTGAAGAACCAGCTAGTCTTAGCTTCCAGCCTGGTGTTTGTTAATTTGTCCCTTCCCCCTTTCCCCTGGAAGTGAGGTAAACTGAGCAGTTTATAGTATCAGCTCAGAGTGCCACATTTTGGGTGGATTGTCGGGGGCTCAGCAGCTTCTGCAGACACCAGGATCTCAGCCTGACAGAATGAAAGGCCAATAAAAAGAAAAAGTCTGCCCAAGCTGTATGAACCCCGACGAGACAGCCATGGAGGCGTTGGGAGAAATGGTTAGGGAAATTAGAGAAGAGTTACGGGTGGCTCATCGAGAATACTCAAATCTTAATAAAAGAATAGATGAGTTAAATTTAAAGGTAACACAAATACAAGAAAAGGAAGTTTCGGAAGGTGCAGGAAACCCACCTGAGCTGGTGAGAGTAGGGGAAGAACAAGAACATAGACTTTCAAGGGAAGTGGTGGGTGGTTTAGGAACTTTAGTTATGCCTGTTCCTTTGGCTGCTCCTGAGCGTTTTTTGGGAGATCCGAGAAAGTTTCAAATTTTTCAGACTCAGTGCGAATTACATTTCTTAAGTCGTCCCGAGTTATTTTCAACGGATGCTTCCAAGGTCACATTTACATTATCTTATTTATCAGGAGAAGCATCTGCGTGGGGAAGTCTCTTGGTGAGTCACTTCCTCTGATCGCTCCAGAACGTTTTGTTCTTGCTGGAATTGAGAAAGAAAACGAAATCTTCAAACAAGTACGAGAATCCATATCTGAGAGACAACTTGAACATTGGGTTCGTTTGGATCCAGCTCGCAAGATTAAAGATGGTTTACCTTATCTGGACGACAGACTCTATTTACCATCTATTGAACTTAGAGAAAAGATTTTGAAGGAATGTCACGATTCAGTTCTGGCAGGACATCCAGGATATCAAAAAACACTTGAGTTGGTCAGAAGACATTTTTGGTGGGAGAAAATTCGACAAGATACTCTTAATTTTGTTAAGACCTGTGAAGTTTGTGCTAGATCTAAGAACCTCATCGGAAAGCCTTCTGGGTTATTGGAACCGTTGCCAGTTCCACCGCGGCCTTGGTATTCAGTGTCTTTAGATTTCATCACGGATCTACCACTAGATAAGGGGTGTACATCAGTATTGGTTGTAGTGGATTTACTCACTAAAGAAGCACATTTAATTCCAATGAAGGGTGAGGTTACCGCTGATAGTTTAGCTCACAGTTTCTTACAAGAAGTAGTTAAACTGCATGGAATTCCCAGTCAGGTCATCTCAGACAGAGGGTCTCAATTTATTTCTAAATTTTGGAGAGCTTTCTGTAAGAGATTGGGAGTTGAGGTATGCCTATCATCCGGTTACCATCCCGAAACCAATGGGCAAGTGGAAAGGATAAATCAGGAGTTGGAGAAATATTTGAGATGTTATCTACAGACAGGGGAAGAGTGGGTAGATATGTTGTGGGTGGCAGAATTTGCATATAACAACTGTAGTAAGGATGCCACCTCAATGTCTCCATTTTATTTGGGACGAGGTTTTCATCCTCGTTTTCTTAGTATAGAGATCGATTATGATGCTGAAAACCCGGAAGTGGAAAAGAGACTAGAGATCATGAAAAGAAATTTGGAGAAGGCAAAAGGGGTGTTGGTGGAGAGTAAACAAAAATATAAAAGATTTGCGGACCTTAAAAGAAAGACTAGTCCCCAGTATAGGGAGGGAGATTTGGTATGGTTATCAACCAAATTTTTGAGAATTAAGAGAAGAAATAAGTTTTGCCCTCGTTTTGTAGGGCCGTTTGTGGTTGAAAGGGTGATAAATCCAGTGGCTGTTCGCCTTAGATTACCAAGACATATGAAAACTCATCCAACTTTTCATGTCAGCTTGTTGAAACCAGTGGTTAAAGGAACTAGATTGACACCTACTCCTTCACCAGTTGTATTTGAGGAAGATGATTCAGAAGAATTTGTAGTTAAGAAAATTCTGGACTCTAGAATAGTGAGAGGAAAGCTACAGTATCTCCTTGATTGGGAGGGTTTTGGTCCTGAAGAACGCACTTGGGAGAAAGCAAGTGATGTACATGCTCCTCATTTGGTTAAAAAATTCCATAAGAAATTTCCATTGAAAAAAGGCCCAGGGACTGGGCGTTAGAAGGGGGGTACTGTCAGGTACTGTTAGGATACAGTGACATAATCTGAGACATTAGGTCTGAGGAAAATTAGTATAGAAAGGTTTTTGGAAGTTATTATGAGTTTAATTTTAAAACAGCCAATTTTGCCCTTAACATTCATTACAGTCTATGGAGAATGCCCCAAGCCAAGATGGAGGTCCTCAGTCTAAGTTCTGATTGGCTGGTGATTGTTTATAGGGAAGACAATGAACATTCTAAACTGCCTTTCATCGTCTTTGCCCAGCTGAGAGGTCGCGTATTAAGCTGCTCCTGCTTAACTTGTTCAGGGGTTTCAAGTTTCAAGCGGTCGAGCGGCTTATTTGGAAAAGCAAACAGGAATCTTGCGGAGATTCATTTTGGCACGGAACAGGAGTAAGAAGATTTCGAGTTATCCAAGAAAAAAGAAAGGTTTCAAAGACTCTTCACAAGATAAGTCCTTTTAAAACTCAAGACTCTTTCTATAATGTCATTGTAGAAGATTTAATCTGATTTTCAAGTTCATATGAAAAATATTTACTAAGAACTTTATTGCTGTCGCATGTTTGGCTTTGCTACGCTACGTTTTCTATCAAGCGCGTGGTTTTTCCGTTAACAGAAGCCTGCGCGTGAGAGACTTCGCTTGAGTATCTAGCGCGAGCTCTTTGGTGTCGCGTGATACTCTTGTGCGTGTGTTTTTTCCTACCCGCGGTTGAACTTCAGCGCGTGTGCATCTTGTTTTAAGCGCGTGTGGATTTTTCCCGTTTTTCCGACTTTAGCGCGTGTGCGTGTGATCGCATCTTGGACTAAGCGCGTGTGGATTTTTACCCGCGGTTTGTCGTCAGCGCGTGTGCTCGCATATTGGATTAAGCGCGTGTGGATTTTTACCCGCGGTTTGTCGTCAGCGCGTGTGCTAGCATATTGGACTAAGCGCGTGTGGATTTTTACCCGCGGTTTGTCGTCAGCGCGTGTGCTCGCATCTTGGACTAAGCGCGTGTGGATTTTTACCCGCGGTTTGTCGTCAGCGCGTGTATTCGCATCCTGGACTAAGCGCGTGTGGATTTTTACCCGCGGTTGAACTTCAGCGCGTGTGCGTGCTTTCGTTTAATCGCGTGTGGATTTTTTCTGTGGTTTCGATTTAGCGCGTGTTGTTTTTTCCTGCGGTTTAATCTACAGCGCTTCAACGATCTTCACTCAGTTTGGATCCCTATGCGAGTTCAAGAGATTTCCACGTGAGATTTTTGACGCAAGTTTCAAGAACTGTTAATTTAAGTAAAAACACTCTAAAAAGAAATTTATAAGAAGAAATATAAATACTTTCCAGAAACACTAGAACTTCCATTTACTTTTAATGAACTTAAGACTTTGTTCAAGCTTCTTGAGTTTAAAGAAGATTACCTGCAAAGTTAATTTCACATTCATGGACCTACTAAGAAGGCTGAATGATCGTTGAGATTCAAGTCAACTAGTAAGGAAGTCTAGTCAGCTTATCACTTCTCTGGGCATATTGTAGAGAAGTTCCAGGTATGGTTTTTACTTTATTTGGTAAAGGATATTGATACTTAAGGTTAGTATAGTGCCTCATGAATAACAAGGTGTATTATATGTTTATGTTTTACCACAGGTGAAGAACCAGCTAGTCTTAGCTTCCAGCCTGGTGTTTGTTAATTTGTCCCTTCCCCCTTTCCCCTGGAAGTGAGGTAAACTGAGCAGTTTATAGTATCAGCTCAGAGTGCCACATTTTGGGTGGATTGTCGGGGGCTCAGCAGCTTCTGCAGACACCAGGATCTCAGCCTGACATACTCATGATGCCTGTGATGTTTATTCGTGTACATGTAATAAGTTACATTAAACAAGGTGCATTGTGCTTGACTTTGCATCTCTATAATATTAATGTCACAGGAAGAAGTGTTCCTCTTCCCTGCAATACCCGATGTAATCAAAGTTTGTTTATGCGGTCATTATTACATGAATATCACACAAATTGATATAACTTGTATTTTAATATTCTGCAAGAGCATGGCAAATTGACGTGCTGTATATGTTATATAGATTGAGTTAAACTTGTTGACAAGGCCTACAATAGTAGATTGTCATTATCGATGAGAGAATTACAACAAGAACATTTGTTTTCGACATTGAACTTTATAAATGTCAATAGAGCTTGAATCTTGTACATCTAACCTGTTTATCCAGATCTCTGCTCAATAGGCAGGAGGAGCTGAGGTTAGTTTTCTATAAAACCGACCCTATTAATCAGTAACTAACCCAGGAACAGAGATGAGCAGACACAGGAGAACAGCAGATCTGGTTATTCTGTAAATGGTCACTTCAAAAGAAGAGATATCCACATGGAACCTTAACCCTTGACATAAGCAGCACAATAAGCCCTCATCCAAGATGTGTCTGTTTCACAGCTTTTGTTCCCAACATACATGTCAGCATATATTTACTGTTAATGCACAACTCCAAGGACAGCCATTAAAATACCAGAGGGGAGGAGTGAAATGCATCCCCATGTCACATGACAAAATACATGGGGCCAAACAAAGTAAAGAGGAGGATGGTTGGGAGTGTCAGTGTTTGAAGGCAACATACCACAGGCCAAAATTACCACCTGGAATTATGCTGCATGTGTGTAATATTTAAGGTAAACACATAGGATGTTGAGGGAGGTCTTGGGAAAGCTGCAGAGCAGAGCAAGTGAGGTTGTCCGATAGGAGAAGAGTTGGGATTCCACCTGATATAGCTGATGGAAATCCTCCTTAAGAAGGCACTTTCCAGAGGGAGCCAAATGCAGAATCCTTTTCCAAGGCAAAACCAGATTGTCTAATAAGAATTCTCGTAGCTGAAGACAGCTTGAAAGGAAATTCTCACCTGGCGGAATTGCCATGAGCAGTTGATGTCCCTACCAGTCCTGCGCCTTTTAAAAGACAAACTAAAAGTGAGTACAACAACCCGAGATAAGAATTGAATGTCTTTTGGCGAGTCCTGTTTACAAGCTATGTCACTAGGGAGGGACTTGGTCTGTTAATGGAACTTTGTGGAACACATTTAAAATAGAATGCTGTAGACTCTATAATTGTGCAAAGCATATTACTATCTGCCAGTAGCTAAGTATTCATTAATTCAATGAGTTTTAACAGGGGGAGTTTATTTCTAGTTTTGTGACCATGGTGTACAACAAGGTTCACAGATTGTCTGGGATTGATAAACTTATTGACCTTTGAAAACCATAGTTTTAGATAAATAGAAATTTGAATAGCATTTTCTACCCTTCAAAATAGAATAGGAGGTTAGTTTCTCCCCTCCACTCCAAACAGAATAATCTCAATTTAAATAACCAATGTCATTTTTCAAACTAATATTGTTCAGAAATAGAAATATTCTGCATTAAGTGGACGCCCAATACCAAATGAAATGAAGGGCTGATTCTGTTTCTATTTGAATTGTGTTTCTTAATGCTTGTGTGACCTTTTACATGACCCAAGATATGTTGTTCTCCAAAGTAAAAGCTCTTACCCTAAGCCCAAGCCTGTAGACAAAAATAACTAGACTTACCCTACCCAATGTCCAAACTAGAAATCAGTAATTGCCAACATTTAGAGTTGAATTGGCCCCACCATAAAAACAGTAAATGCAAATCTAATGTCTTTCAGTGATGCCAATATGTGTTGGTGTCAGAGAAAATTAAGTGAATTATATATTAAAAATGTTCTTCTTCTAATACTTTTTCTTGAAATGCAATGCCAGTGGCAGTTGAATGTTCATATTGCAGAAAACTATATTTCCCATAGAAAAGTTGTTCAGGTATGCTTTTGTACGAAAAAGATATCTGTGTGTATTGTGAATGTAAATATCAGAAAGATAATAGTAGACAGGTTGCATTTCTTTTATGTAGACAAGCTGCCTGCAATCATGTGGAACATTGTGAGGAACCTTCCCAGCATTCAATGTTACGGGACAACCTTTCACTTTGACTTAAAACAGCATGTTTCTTGTTCTTCATTTTCGGCTGGGATTTTCATAGTGGGAGTTGCTAGATCAGAGGATGGTCCTCGGTAAAAAGAATTGTCGAAATTGAGTCACATTCTATAGATTGAAGTAATTACATGGCACAGCATAGTCAGAATAATGTACGAGAAATTAATGTCTCCCCGGATTCCAGATTTTAAAAAGAAAAAGCCAATTTTCGAGCTGCCACACCCTGCGCATCCAAGGAGTAGCTGTCTCTAAGCTAGAAAGAGCTTTTCTCCAGTTTATCTTTGTTTTACATTTCGGCTCATGATGGCGCGATTAATGTGAGATTCTGCAGACACAGCAATGAGTGGGTGATTGAGAATACTATTGTCCCATAAAAAAGAGCAGCCTTTTTCGCCTCCTCTCCCTGAAGATCCCTTTCTTTTGGATCCTCTTGCTCCCCCATCATCAGACTTTTGTTGTGACCCCTCCCTGCATGTCCCTGAACTCTATGGGGCTCATTATGAGTTTAGCGGTGTGGTTAATAAGTGAAAGTAATTCCGTTACCACTTTTTTTGGCAGTCACTCTACAAGAGTTACTGCCAAAAAAAGTGGTTGCAGGGGCTGCCTCTTAAGTACGTTAGGTAATGCTATATGCAGCCCGGGTGGGGCCCCATTGTCTCTAGTTTCACTCTGCTACTTTTGGGCAAAGGGTGCCTCTGAGTGATGATCTTGATCCCTGTTGATCTCAGGGCATGGACAAAAGCAGATCTAAACACACTATTGGGTCGTCCTACTCTGCAAAACGTAGGAAGCACAGGCACCAAAAGACTGCAGTGTTGAGTGACGCAGGTGCGCAGGAGATTCTGCGCTACGTCCACCTCTCTGGCACCTTCATCCTCCTCCTTGGCTACCTTGCCCTCTCCTCCTCACTCCTCTGGCAACTCTCGGGCTCCTTCTACACTTCCGCAGGGCATACCACTGACCTGTACCCCTCCACAGAAGTCTTTCAAGGGTGGCAACCTTCTACGCATCGCCACTCTCAACTCTCGCTCAGCTGTCAAACACTCCTCTGACATCTGCCGTCTTCCGGAAGAACTCGACCTTGATGTTCTCGGTCTTACTGAGACATGGTTCACGGCCAGATTTGTCAGGAGCTTTGACACTCTTCTCCCTGATGGCTACAAGATCCTCTCTGTGCCCAGATCCAACCATCCCAGCAGGGGTGTAGCCTTGATCTTCCCGGAGTAGATCCCTGTCTCTATCATTCCTATGCAGGTCTACTCCTCTTTCAAATGCTTGGTCTGAAGGTTCTCTCTCACTCCTGGCAGCTCTCTCACTATGGCTACTATCTATCGGCCACCTGGTCAGGTTACCTACTTCCTTTCCGAATGGGCGGACCTCTCCTCCTCCCTCCAGGCCTCGACCACTCACCTCCTCCTCTTCAGAAACCTCAATAACCACCTGGATGCTTCCTGTCCCTCCTCTGTACTTTTTCGCAACCTTTGTGATTCTCTTTCTCTCTCTATTCTTCCCTCTGGCCCTACTCATTTTGCAGGGCACGCCCTAGATATTCTGATCAACTCTCTCTGAAGTGACCACTTTCTCCTCTCCTCGCATCTCTCCCTACTCCTCAGGCCGAGTCAGCCCCTGCACTGCCACCCACCTTCTCGGTCATCCAACCCATGAAGCGTGTGTCAGCTGAGGCTTTTGCAGCCACTTTCTCTCCCCCTCCTGCACCTCTGGCTGACTCACATCCTGACACAGCCCTATCACACCTCCATTCTTCTATCTCTGACACTCTCAATGTACTTGCCCCTGTCATGAGGATCTGGTTGAAGCCCAAAGCCAAGTGCAACTCCTGGTACGACTCAGACCTTGTCACACTTAAACGCAAGTGTAGGGTGGCTGAGAGGAAATGGTGGGCATCTTGTGCACCCTCTGGCAAACTGGCCTGCCGCCTGCTCCAAAGGCAGTACCGGCTCTCTCTCCACACTAAGAAGAGAGTCTCTGCGGCATCTAACAACTAGGCGGAACTCTTTGAAATCTGCAAGGAGCTGGCCAATCTTGCTGCAGTCTCTATCTCTCCTATCTCCTCCCAGGCCCTTTGCATGGCCCTGGCTTCAAATGTTATCTCGAAAAACCCAGGACATCCTGTCCACCCTCTCTTACTCTCCTCCTTCTTCCTCTACTTTTTCCTCTTCCTCCAGCATCCTGCGGCCACCTCTCCTCCTCCCTTCTCTTCCTTTCCTTTGTTCTCCCCTGACAAGGTTTCTAGACAAGTCCGATCTATGAAAGTCTCATCAAAACAGATTCTTCCCTGTTCATCCAAAATCATCAAGGACCACATTAACACTCTCGCTCCAGCCTTGGCCAAATTTTGTAACCACGCTTTCGCCACTGAAACCTTCCCTTGCCCCCTGAAGTACTCTCTTGTGTACCCTCTTCTTAAGAAACCCTCACCTGACCTCTCCTGTCTGGCTAACTATCGCCCGATCTCCATTACTCCTTTTCTGGACAAACTCTTGGAAAAGCTAGCCATCTCCCAGCTTAACCTTCACATTGAATCTGTTGGTGGTCTTCATGACCATCTGTCTGGCTTCAGAATGGCCAGAAGCACAGGAACTGCTCTCCTGAACATCCTTGAAGACCTGCTCTCAAACCTGGTGACTTGCTACCCCTATGTCCTCATCCTACTTGATCTCTCTTCTGCTTTTGATTCTGTCAACCATGCCATCCTTCTCAACTGGCTCTGTGATAACCTGGGTATCACTGATCAGGCTCTGGCCTGGCTGGCCCCCTTTCTCTCTGACCGGCCCTCCCAGGACAACCTTGGGTCCTTCCTCTCCTCTATCTCTCTCTCTACCTGTGGTGTTCACTAGGGGTCTAATCTTTCTGCCTGGATGTTCAACCAATACCTGGCACCTCTCGCCCACCACATAGCCGCTCTCTTCTCCAACTCTCAGTGCTATGCATATGACACTCAGCTCGCTTTCAGGCTCCCCTCAGCCGACTCCGCTCCCTCTCTCATCCCGGATTGTCTTTCCGCAGTCAAGGAATGGTGTGCGGCCAATGACCTCTGCCTTAATGCCATAAAACAGAGATCCTCCTCATCGGCTCATCAGCACCTTCCTTTCTTGTCACTCTCTGGCTGTCCACTCTCAGCCCTCTTCCTGCTCCCACCTGTGAGGCTAAGAACCTCAGAGTCATATTTGACTCCACACTCTTATTCTATCCTCACATCTCTGGCGTCTCTAAGAAGTCAAACTTACAGCTTCACCTTCTCGGGGGTATTCTTCCTTTCCTCAATTTCCCCCAGAAGCACACTGTCGCCAGAGCTCTGGTTCTCTCTAGGCTGGACTACTGCAACAGCCTCTTTCTAAATCTACCTGCCTCTACTTTCCATCCTCTACAGCTCATCCTGAACAGAACTGCAAGACTTGTCCTTGGCCTCAAGCCAAGGGATTGTATTGCTTCAGCTATGAAATCTCTGCATTGGCTCCCAGTGGCGGCAAGGATCAGGTTTAAGACCCTCTGCATTGTCCACAAGTTCTTCTGGGGCCTGGGACCGCAATACCTTCAACTCTCTCTACGGAAATATCTTCCTACTCAAGCTCTTCGCTCCTCCACCTCGAACTCCTTGAGGGCAGTCGCTTCTCCAAGCAACGAGTTGGGGGCAGATCTCTTTCTTTGGCTGGTGCCTCTCTCTGGAACAACCTCCCTGCCTCTCTGAAACTTGAGCAGAACCATCTCTGGTTCCGGAAGCACCCCAAGACCTTCCTGTTTGCTTCTGCCGTCTCTCTTCCTCTCCCCTGCTGATTTTTTTTCTGATACTGCACTGATCATCTGGCTACCCTCTGAATTTGGGCTCAGATCCCTGCCATCCAGCTGAACACCCGCACTGCCTTCTGGCACCCCCTACACTTGTGTTCTGTATCTGTCACCCTACAGTCCCCTTCATGCACTTATTAGACACTTGTCTGTGCCTTTAACTCTCACACTTGCCACCTGCTGACTGCACTGCTTGTGTCGATTTCTTGTCCTGCACTTGTCCAACCTCCCACACCCACCACACCGCCCCCACCCCCGGCACTTCTCCCTCTCCCCGGTCCCCTGCACTTGCGCAATCTCAATGTCACCTGGCCTAGTAAGATCGTTGTCTCTGTCTTCCCTTTGTTCCCCCTCCCTTGCCTCATCACGCCTTGAAACACTTGTGTATAGGCGTGTTATAAATGCCATATCATATCACATCATATTTCCAAAAAGCAACAGAATTTCAGTTGTGGAATTAGAGTTTACGGTAATTTTTCCAAAATCCCAATGGAGTCGCAGGTACTCCAAAAATGTGGTAGATCCATGGGACCGAGTGGCAGTAACAGTAAACAAGTCTGATGGTTATTTGCTGGTAAATCTGGTGAATTACCACCAAACTCGCAATGAGGCATTGCAGCTATGGAATACTCTTCCTCTTCCCTGAAGTATCCTTGTACTGTTGAGTGGTCTAGGTTTGCTGTGGATTCCAGGTGCATCATAGGTATTTTTCGTATTTACTGTTTCCCCAAACTTTCAACACATGGTTTGGAACCAGCCTGTTTTCATTTCGAACTTTTAATATTGTTGCCCTTCAGTGTCCTTCAGTGTTCTTTGTTTCTCCTGGTGTGATAGGGAAATACAACAAAAGTTTCACAGGAGCCATTGTTAAAGACAAGCCTGACTAGTCTATGACAGACCTCACCTTCCCGTGTGCAACATTTCCCTTTGACCTCACTTTGACCACACTTTACCAGTGGCAAGGTGCTATGGAAATGTTGCAGCAATACTCCTTCATTTAACTTTCTCTGTGGTTTTGATCCATGGGTGCTTCCTCTGCATCCTGGTGCACCCTGCCACCTCTTCTGCACCAAATCCTCCCTCCCATTACAGCTCATTTGATTGCCTCCTGTCCCCACCTATCTATATCTAATTGTGCTCTATTCTATCCACTTTCTAGTTAAGGCACCTTCAACCGATTCTGTTGGGAGCCAACGTCAGGCTTCTTTCCTCTGCTTCTCACCTTCGCCTCTTCTTCACTTAGCCTCAGGTTCTTAGTGTCTTGTATTTTCTGGTTTGTCCTTGCTGCCGCTGATTGGCTCTGGTGTCCACCAACTCCCTGCAACTTGGCCAACCTGCCTGGATTCTCCATGGTAGTGTTCCACCCATGCGCACCACAACTTCTCCCAGGCTGCTTTGCCACCGACTGATGATTCATCCTCATAGGTGAAGATACTATTAATGGATGAAATTATGCTTGAAATGTCAAGAGCTAAGGTCCTCAAAACCATTTAAAATGGACAATATTCCAGTGTATAGAAGGTTAGTACTAAATTAGTATAATCAACAAATAGTTTGGAGCAGATTTAACAGATAGTTACATAATAGCTATATATATTTTGTATAGGGAAGCAGACAGGATTGGCCCTTGACAAAAGATTAACGAATCAGAAACACTGGAAATATTCCAATTCCAGAAGCGAAAAATAGATCAATCTGCACAAAGGAATCTTTACTAATTATTGATTGTGAATAAGATTTGCTTGAATAAATAAATTATTTTGATGTGTCCTCTTTAAAACCAAATTTCTCTCGGAATTGTATATTTTAAAAACAATTTGCTGGTGAAATGTGGTATCGTTAAATGAATGTTTATGATGTTCCACACATAAAAAACATCTTTTTGATTGAAATGAATGTATATAATAACCTCTGATCGAAGTGTATGAAATGATGTAGTGGAACTATGTTCCCTACTGACCTACCCCGCTCCCCACAAATCATTGCTGCGTCCCCTCCCACATACAATACAAAGCCCCAAACACATTTGCCTGCTGTTTAAGGGAGAGCAAGTTTCAACTTCTTCCTAAACTTTTATTTTAAAACGAAATCATTCAAGAACGGTTTCTTTTTAAAATAGAATTATAGGAACAGTAAAACTTATTATTTTTTTTAAATTGTGATGTTAGTCCAAATCTGACTTTTTACACATACAAAAAGATCCATACCTAAAACATTATCACAAGAACAGCGAACACTAAAAAGTAGAATCAATTTAAAATTAGACTTTTCTATATTAAAACGGAAAGATGAAGAAAAGAAGAAAACGGAGAAATACGGAAAAAAATCAAATCAAACAACAACAGAGAGGGAATTTAGCTATCAGTTTTGACAATGCACAGCAAGTATTCCCTTAACTATTCTCAGACAGTAAGTTCATATCTGTTAGAAAGCCGATAACTTCATAGGTAAGAAAGGTCTCTTGACCTTGCACAAGTCTTTCCCAGAAAAGTGTGGAGTTAAGTGATTGTGGGTTGTGTACAAATCTTTGAAATCTTTTCTGTCTCAGTGTCCACGTCCCCCCACATTCTGACAACAAATGCATCGTACTTTGCTTAACACATTCTTCACATTTATCACAGATATTACATGGATAAACAGTTGGATCTCTGATATGCTTTAGTTCTAACGTTAGCACCAGATTTAGTCTAAATCTTAAGAAATCTGATATTATTCTCTGGTTTTAGGATTTTTTTAGATAGGCCGGCAGAGATCGAATAGGCTTATCGATTTTTGTCCAGGAAGCCGAGAGTTTGGCCTCTCTCATTTTCACGATAGTTCTAATCCAATCCATTCGAGTTAGATGTTTCTTTACCATTAGAGGATTCTGGATTAGAATATCTATGGAGGTATCTGCTGCTACCAATATTTTTTTGCAGACAAAGCTTAGTGTATTTAGAAATGTGTTATCCCCCTTTTCCAGCTGAACCTCTGCGTTCTGATACATTGTGCCTTTTGAGGGCACAGAATTAGTCTATATAGACTTATCCATTTCCATTCCATTAAAGACAACAAGGAAGCAAGGCCTAGCTCATATCTAAGGCTTGACATTGGTATGCAGTTTGGTAATAAGAATACCCCTTTCCGTAGCTGAGATTCTATTTTTTCCCAGTTTAGTTCAAAAGACTGAGGATAGGACTCTAGACCGTAACTAATAGAGGGAAGAACCTTCGCTCCATAGACTTTTATCAGTGGAATTAATGAAAATGTACAGTATTTACTGTAGACGTTTTTCATTTACACTCCTAATTTTCTTTGCTTGGGTTCTATTGTAGTTTGGAGATGAGACATAGATGGATAAGATGAAATTTGACAACCCAAATAGGTAACCTCCTTGCCTATTGGTACCATAATGTCATTCAGTTGCCATGGATAGTGATTAGTTATTTTAAGGGGATGTTTAAAGATTACAATCTTAGATTTGGCTGAGTTTATGGTCAGGTCATTCAAACTAGCGTATTCAGATAGTGCCGCCATAAGCCTCTGCAGCCCGACTTGTGTGTGGTACATAACCACTATGTCGTCTGCGTAGGCAAGCCACGCTATTTTGCCTCCCCCAAGCCTAGGCGCCCCCAAACCTTTCTCTAGCAACCAATTAGACAGGTCCGCCATGAACAGTATGAACAAAAAAGGAGCCAAAAGACACCCCTGACGGACCCCCCCTCTCCGTTTTAATATTCTTTGTTAGACAACCAGAATTTGTTAGTGTGACTATGATGACAGAGTCCTCATGAAGATGTATAAGAATATTAGGGAGGCCATCCGGTAAACTCCAATTTTTTAATTTGAGCCACAGCCTTTTTCTATTGATAGTATCAAACGCCAGGGAGAGAACCACCCAGGCAGCAAAAAGGGGAATACCATTTTTGACAAAAGACAATGAGGAGATACAGGTGAGGATGAGTATATTCAAAGTAGTTGATAAGCCTCTCCGAACCCCTGTTTTGTTGCTTGGGGATTATATCATTTGAGGACGCCCAATTTTCTAGTTCCGAGAGGACCAAACCACTGAAGATCTTTCCATCTGCATCCAGTAGGGAAATTGGCCTATAATTAATCGGCATAGATCGATCTCCCTATTTATAAACCGGAATAATAATAGCCTGTTTCCATGTATCCGGAGTTGTTTTTGTATCAATAATGTTGTCAAACAAGATTTTCAGTAGGCGTGGCCACAAAACTGGATTATCTCTCAGAACTGAATTCGATAGACCATTTGGCCCTGGTGCCCTTGAATTTGAAGATTTTTTTATCGGACACATAATGTCTTCTACATCGAAGTTAAGAGTCCATATGGAGTCTTGCTGGTAATAATAGGACTCAGAGAGAATAGGAGCATAAACCTTTATAAAATGGGCCACCCAAGCCTCTTCTTCTACCACTGATTCTAGGGTACAATTGGTGCAGGGGTCTGTATGATTAACAAGTGACCATTGAGAGGAAATGGCGTGCAGCATTTCTTCCCCTTGTTTTTGCAGGAGCATATATCTATAACTTCTGACCCAATTCTTATATTGGTTCTGTAGTTTTTTTTTAATTTGGCTCTGGCATAACCTCTCATCCTTCACTGTTCTTTTTTAATTTGTTTTTCTCCGCCCTTAAGTGTTTCTTTTTACCCTGGATCTGATTATCATAACCATATTTATACCTTTGATTTGGTTTGTGTTTTCCAGAAATACGTGGGTTCTGAGACCATATGAAACCAATAAAGTTACTGGGTTTACAATGATTTCTCAAATCTTTAACCATTATTGAGAAATTGAGGTATTATGAATATGCCAGATAAGACACACAGCTAAATTATGTCAACATCAGCTGGTGATTTAATTATTAGCAGCTCTAAAATCCTGCGTTCTAAAGTCACAAGCCGCCGGGAGAAGGCCAAGGGAAAAGGCCTTCCCCCCTCTCTGCAGCTCTCCGCTGCTCGACGGCGTTGGCCGGCGCTACCGGCCACATCACACAAGGTAAGGCTGCAAGTAAGAGCCTCAATGCTATCACACACTACCAGATGCCACCCTCACCCGCCACTAGGAACTCGCGATTAAGATCGCGCACTGCCGTGACCCCTCCCACTTCCCTCGTTCCGCATCTTCACACGCGGAACAAACGCCTGGGAGGAAGAACATTCTGCTTTGCCCAACATCACAAGGGAGGCCTGATCCAGGTCTCCAAGCATCACCTGCCTGCCCTTTGTCCCATGCCACCTACGGCTAGAGCAGCATCACCACGCCCCTCAGAGCTAATGCTAGTTGACATTATTGCACCCGTAACGCTGCCTGCGCCTGATGCGCCCACTGTAACTATTGTGCCTGATGCCCCCATTGCTGCTACTCTGTCTGCGCATGATGCGCCCACTGTAACTATTGTGCCTGCTGCCCCCATTGCTGCTACTCTGTCTGCGCATGATGCGCCCACTGTAACTATTGTGCCTGTTGCCCCCATTGCTGCTACTCTGTCTGCGCATGATGCGCCCACTGTAACTATTGTGCATGTTGCCCCCATTGCTGCTACTCTGTCTACGCATGATGCGCCCACTGTAACTATTGTGCCTGATGCCCCCACTGCTGCTACTCTGTCTGCGCATGATGCGCCCAGTGTAACTATTGTGCCTGTTGCCCCCATTGCTGCTACTCTGTCTGCGCATGATGCGCCCACTGTAACTATTGTGCCTGTTGCCCCCATTGCTGCTACTCTGTCTGCGCATGATGCGCCCACTGTAACTATTGTGCCTGTTGCCCCCACTGCTGCTACTCTATCTGCGCTTGATGCGCCCACTGTAACTATTGTGCCGATGCCCCCATTGCTGCTACTCTGCCTGCGCATGATGCGCCCAGTGTAACTATTGTGCCTGTTGCCCCCATTGCTGCTACTCTGTCTGTGCATGATGCGCCCACTGTAACTATTGTGCCTGTTGCCCCCATTGCTGCTACTCTGTCTGCGCATGATGCGCCCAGTGTAACTATTGTGCCTGTTGCCCCCATTGCTGCTACTCTGTCTGCGCATGATGCGCCCACTGTAACTATTGTGCCTGTTGCCCCCATTGCTGCTACTCTGCCTGCGCATGATGCGCCCAGTGTAACTATTGTGCCTGTTGCCCCCATTGCTGCTACTCTGTCTGCGCATGATGCGCCCACTGTAACTATTGTGCCGATGCCCCCATTGCTGCTACTCTGCCTGCGCATGATGCGCCCACTGTCATTATTGTGCCTGAAGCCCCCTTGGTCCCCTCTACCCTTATGCCAACAACTAATGGCGCCACCGTGTCTCCCCTAGTCCCCAAGCCTGGACACAGAACTGTACCTACCACCTCTCTCAAATGTGGTCTGGTCAATGCCCGATCTATCCCAGCCCAAGCCCTTGATATTCATGACCTCATACTCAAAAATAAGACAGACCTCCTCATTATCACTGAAACTTGGCTGAATGAAACCGTGGGCCCTGCCCTCGCCCTGGCCATCCCAGATGGTTACACTATCCACAGGCAAGACAGACCCCTCACTAGGAGCGGCGGAGTAGCTCTCATTGCCAAAGAAAGCCTTCCTATTAGGAGAACAGAGGGCAGCCCTGGCCACAACTGTGACTACCTCCCACTTAAAATCAATCTCTCCCCTAACATGACTCTGGCCCTCCACATCGTTTATCGCCCCCCGGGGCCTATCACTGAATTCCATGAATCCCTCTTTCACTCCCTCTCCAGCAACCTGAAAAAGACATCCAAAGTCCTACTCGCAGGTGACCTTAATCTTGGCCTCCATGATCCCAATGACGCCCACAAAGCCACCTTGGAAAAAGCCCTATCCACCTTAGGATTCGCGCAAGCCATAGCCCATCCCATGCACTCTAAAGGACTTTCACAGGACTGGATTAGCCACCACAACTGCCCAGTACTTATTACTGAAAACTCACCCATCCCGTGGTCCGACCATCACTAAATCCAATTCAACCTCGATACCTCCAAAGAGCCCCCCCCCACCCACCATCCCCCTCCCTCCAGTTCTCTACAGAAGCTCCCAGCAACTCACTGCAGAAAACATCACCCCATTCCTCAAAGGGCCTGCACTCCAGACTCCCTTCTCGCAGGACCCGGAAACCCTTGCTAGATCCTTCAAGCTAGCTATCATCCAAGCAGCTGACGCTATTGCCCCCCTCACTCTCAGGAAAGCCAAGAAAACCAAGAACACTAATGCCTGGTTCTCCCAGGATCTGCTCCATATGCGTGCAAAAAAACGAGCCACCCTCGCAGCTTGGAAAGCCAACCACAACGACACAACCAAAATAGACTTCAAGACAATATCCAAAGACTATAAACTAGGCATAGTCCTTGCTAAAGCAAACTCCTTGAACACCAGGATAGCCAACACCAAATCTGGCACCAAAGAAATCTTTGCCATTTTTAGGGAGCTGGAAACCCCTTCCACCCTGCCACCTACCCTCCTAAAGGATGTAAAATGGTGCAACGACATCCAATCTGCCATGCTCAACAAACTAAATACCCTACAAATAAAAATCCTAGCTCACCAAAAGGCCCTTACTCTCCAAATTACCTCTCAGAATAGTAAACAGAACAAAGAGCGCAAAATCAAATCCTCCCCGGTATTCAACTTCAAAGACATGACGAAATCCGAAGTCCTCTCCCTCCTAAAAACCATCAAACCATCTAACTGTAAGCACGACGCCTGCCCTGCTCAGCTCATTAAGGACTGTGGCGTGACACTTGCCCACTTCCTAACAGCATTCATCAATGCCTCCTTCCAGTCTGGCCATGTCCCTTCTGACCTCAACGAGGCCTGGTTACGACCGCTCCTCAAGAAGCCTTCCCTTGACCCTGCAGCACCAGGAAACTACAGGCCCATTACCACCGTCCCCTTAGTGCTTAAAATTCTGCACAAAGCAGCCTATCTGCAAGTCCAGAAATTCCTCGAGGACCACCACCTTCTGGGCCTTAGGCAATCTGGCTTCAGGCCGCGACATGGCACCGAAACGGCCCTCCTCGACTTAAAAAATCAAATGGACGACATCAGAGATGCCAGCAAACCAGCACTCTTCTGCTTCTTGACCTATCAGCCGCGTTTGATCTCGTGGACCACAATACTCTCTGCCATCACCTCTCTATCGCTGGCAACTTCTCCACTAATGCATGTGCATGGATCACCTTGTTTTTACAGGAAAGGGCCATGAAAGTCTTCTCCGACTCAGCATGCTCCTCCCCCAGTCACATCAAATGTGGGGTGCCTCAGGGCTCCTGCATCGCGCCCACCCTCTACAACCTATTTACTAGGCCCCTCTTCAACCTTCTTGACACCTTGGGCATCTCATATACCAACTACGCTGATGACACCCAGGTGCTCATCCCCCTTCGAGGTGACTATGAGGCAGATAGGATCACCCTGAATTCCATCTACTGCACCATCCAAGCCTGGATGGCTGACAATTGTCTATGCCTAAACAGTGACAAAACTGAGCTTTTGCTCATTGGGTCACCAACCATCCTGGGCAACCTCGACAAGAACTATCACTCCTTCACCATCGAAAATATACCCATCGCTGTGTCCCACACAGTTAAAACTGTGGGAGTCTACCTAGACTCTAATCTCACCCTGAATAGGCAGGTCAACACCATTGCCTCCTCATTGGCATACTTCTCAAAACTGCTTAACGCAGTAAGACACTTCTTAACCACACAGAACTGCCTTACCATCGCTAGAGCCACTATCGACTCAAGACTGGACTACTGTAATGCTCTCCTTGGAGGCACTTCCAGAAAAAACATTGCCAAACTCCAACTGCCACTGGATTCCCTAAAAAGGACCACATATCGGACCTAAGGAGACAGGTTCACTGGCTTCCAGTAATCGCATGTCCTATATTTACTCATGCCTACGTACACTTTCATGTAAACAGCGCCTCAATGCCTTTGAGCTGTAGTGCGCTTTACAAATGTAAAAATAAAATTTAAAAAATTAATAAAACATCCGATTTTGAATAGTTAGTTATTTATTCTCGAGTAATTAATCTTATGTGATTCAATGGTGAACTAATTTAATCATGATATTTCTTGTATTGAAATCACCATATATATTGTCATACTATATTCGCCCCTGTGGACGTATCCACCAACACATAGCAGCTTACATAAGGATTCATGCTTATACGGGTTCCTCCAACATGGTGCCCAAATCGGCACACATTAGCTTTGTATTAGGAAAATGAACGACAAGCTCTTGTGGTTGCTTAGCGACATGCGCTGCAGCACCGCCACTATGAACATCACAGTAAGCAGCAGCTCGCGCCGCTTAGATGAACGAATTTCAGCACCCAGCAGGTAAGCACTGCCACCACTGCTCACCGCGATTTTAGCAGGTCGGTTTGATAATGGAGATAAGATAAAGCTTAAACAAACATCCCTGTAACCGTAGGTCTACGGAGAGGGTGAAATTGAAAACAAAAGCCATTACGTTTATACCTGCAGCCTCCCAGTACTACGAGTGCTTCGGCAGCACTGTAGTAAACGCTCAAGTCTGGGACACCTATAAGGTAGGAACCTTATATATAAAAAAACACACTGTGAATATAATATATAAGCAGGAATATATTATTGAAATCACAGCGTATTCTTAATTACCGCCATATTTACGTTTTAGGATCATTCCAATATTCATGTAAGCATTGTAAGATTACAGAGACATTTAGTGTACAACTCAAAAACTCGCCTAACAGTGAGTTGCATTTTCCTAAACGTATTGACCACAAGAGTATATCACAGAAATATGGTAATGTGCATGGGGACCCAGCGCTTGAGATAGCGCCTGTTCCCTCTGCACATCACTGCTCACCTTAATTAAGTTCACTAATTAGTGATAAAATATTTTATCCTTATTCCACAGCATTCTTACTGAACTTTACCATTATGGACAACAAGCTTTTCTTGAAAGGGGAAACCGACTCTCAGGTTAGTTTAGTTGAATTGAGCCATGCTAGTAATGTTCTTCATTAAAAAGAAGTTTAAGTTAAATAATTGAGACAAATAAATTTATGTCTTACAGATAATATCAAGCCAATCCAATTTTCTAAAACCCGAAGAAGGGCATAATTAGCCCAAGACGCGTAGTTTAAAGATAGGCGATCACACTGGGAAACCTATCAAGATTATTGGATCTCATCTAATGATACAGTTTGAAACATATGCGAACAATATGTGAATAAGATCTGTATTGTGATATCACAAATGTGCAAATAAATGCTATGATGAAAGTTTTTATTTTTGATATATGGTTTTGAACAAATTATCAAATCATGGTAATGGAAAATAAATGTTTTTGTAAAAAAGTTCTTGATTATGAATTATATTCGCACAAATTGAATAATTGACTCGAATAAGTATTCTTTGAGCCAAGTTAAATTTGAAGCAACTTTTATTTGCCCTATGCTGTGCCCCAGTTTGTCCAACGTGTTTTTCGTTGCACCATTTATTCTTTAACTTTCGGGAAGATGCCTGAGAATGAGCTCGGAACCATGCTATATGGTAGGAGAGGGTGTCCAACATCAGTGACTCTCTGGAAGGCATAAGGCAGAGAACGTTGAGCTGCCTTACTGTGGTGTAGAGAAAGATTCCAGTGGGACAGAGCTTGAGGGAAGGGCACTGCATTCCTGCATGCAGAGAGGCATCTCTAAGCGTTTGAGACCTTTACAGGAGTGAATTAATCCAGAGAACGAGAATAAGACCAAGAACAAAGAAAGTGGGCAAGGTTTCTGGCCTTGGAACCATAGTTAACAATGCTCGCCCAACCTGACAATGCTCTCTTTCACTAATAAATATTTGAACTTTAGTTTTTGTGTGATACCATTCGTTAGCAGTGCCTGACACAGTATAATATGGAACACTTGATATTCTGTTGAGAGCATAAATGAGGTCACCTCAAAGTTCTGTGCCATACAGCAAGGTGATGTACACAATATATATAATTGTGTAATACAAACATTATGTTTTTGAAGGAGTCAATAGCTGCTTTGAAGTCAGGAACATATTGCCATGTTTTTATGACTCATTTGTGTGCGCCTAACTGCAAGTGCCCCTGCGCACTTTCACTAATTAGGCCCTGGTTCATGGAACGTTTTCCTATGGGATTGTGCCATTATGAAACACTTCCATGAATCAGGCCCTAAGAATATAAGATTGACTGATGAGGGTTGCAGCCATCTCTAATAAACTTGTCTCCGTCGCTGCAAGCTTTCATTGAGATCACTACTAAAGGATCATAGTAAGAGGCCTCAAAATGTGGACTAGCCATTGGCTCATGATAATTCACTGTTTATGAGTAAAACATTATCTGTTGTGCGTATGTGTAGAATTGATGGGGCCTTTTCTTACCTGGGCGAGAAGCTTGCAACTTGAATTTACCCTGATAATATATGTGGTCAGGTGTGATGTCACAAATTGAGATTTATGCAGAGATAAACAAGTGGAGTGGTTGTTTTTGCATTGTAGGTTATGGGAGAGTGGGTCTTGGAAAAGTAAATGCAGGACTGCCGGAGTCTCATCAGGCCGAGGCTTGAGGGGAGAGAGTGCATGAGAGAGTAATGCACGTGCTAAAAGCAGAGGGACGCTATCGCAGATACACCTGCACATACCAACAAAGATGGACTGTATTCATGTTTAGAACCAGCAGAATGCTAGGAGAAATTTGTACCAATTGTGTTGATTCACAGGATCTCAACA
Source organism: Ambystoma mexicanum (assembly GCF_040938575.1). Classification (NCBI taxonomy): domain Eukaryota; kingdom Metazoa; phylum Chordata; class Amphibia; order Caudata; family Ambystomatidae; genus Ambystoma; species Ambystoma mexicanum. The sequence goes on along the minus strand of NC_090926.1, from coordinate 248,567,629 downwards.
CTTCTCCCCAGAGAGGAGCCCCCTTCCCTGTGAGGCTAGGGAGGTGAGTCTGCTACGTAACATTCCCCCTAGAGGTGGTGGTCAGTGGGACCTCACAGGAAGATACTCCCCTCTTGGGGACAAGGACTCCCCTCCCGTGAAGGAACTCCTTGCCCCACTTTCGTATGAATCCCTCATACCATCACTGCCTCAGAAGACACAACCTGCTTCTCCTGTGGAGAAAAGAGACTTTTGCGTTGCATTGTTAGAAAAAGAGAAGAGCCTAAGGAAATAGGATTGATGTCAACCAAACTATGGGAAGAAAATCATATATAGCAGGAAGAGGGAATAGAACTCACAGAGTTATTTTTGTCCCTATGCCCCTTTTAAAATCCATGAGGAAATAACTGTTAATGGGATAAACAATATAGCATTGGCAGACACAGGAAATAAACAGACTGCAGTGCGGTCTGATCTCATTCATGCACAAGATTTAAAAGAAGGTTAACCAATAAGGATCACTTGTGTAGATGGGGAGCTTGAAATATATCCTAGAATCCCTGTTAACCTAACAGTCAGAGGCCAATGCACTTGCTTTAAGTCAGTAATAGGGCCAGAACTTTCTGAGGTAGTTATCATTGGTACTGATTTCCCGAATTTCATCAAGTTGTTGGAAGCTCTGTCCAATCCCCCAGAACAATATGTGCCCCACAAATCACATGAGGACGGGATTAAAAAAAGAAATAATAATGACCCATATAGGACTAACGAACCAAAAAGGTAGTTTCACCAACTAGAGAAGATTTTTGTGAAAGAAGAGGAAGGTATGTGATGACTCACATCAGGGTGGGCAGGTGAGCCCACTATGCAACAGTCCCTCTAAGGGTTGCGGTCAGCGGGACCTCACAGGGAGAGACTCCACTCTTGGGGTCAAGGACTTCCATTCTATGAAGGAACTCCCTGCCCCACTTTTCTATGAACCCCTCAGACCATTACTGCCTCAGGAGACACAGCCTGAACAGATCATTGTGTGCTATTGTGATTCCTCTTCCAATATTAGAGGCCAATACAAATCCACTGAAAAGAAGAAGAGTGGCAGAATAATGCTTATTGCTCTTCTATGGCAAATAGGGAGTACTGTGAAGAATTAAAACTATGGAGTAAGGATGAATAGTCCAGAAAAAGAAAAGAAGGACAAAGATCCTCCACTAGGGAGGAACCAGCTCAAATGCATTCAAACCAAAGAAGGACTTGCATTATAGAGTCTTGTTCACCAAGCAGGTGAAGCCCGGGAAGTTCAAACCTGGGCGAGAGAAGACGGGGCATTCTGGGAGGTCTTCAGTCGAGAGGACGTGGAGAACAAAGAGCACCTTGAGTGGTACAAGAGCCGGCAGGGAGCCGACTTGTGTGTGTGTGGCAAGCATTGCCAGGTGGAGGTGTCACCTCAAAGAGGTGGACCGCATGGTCTGACAATGATGCCGAAACCATCCAGCAGATTACTCCTCTGAGCGAGCAGACCGAAGCAGAGAAGCAAAGGAAGGCACTGGAAGCCCTTCTCGAGACAACGTGATGCCGACCTCACCGGAAGAACCGGTGACACCAAGCCGAACAAGCTAGAGGTAATGGGAACGGTGGGAGACCTGGGGGGGGTGCCATGGGCAGGCGCTGAACAACAGAGAGTATCACGAATAGCGAGAAATTCATCATACTCGTCCCAGTAACTGTAACAATAGTAACGAATATACTGAATACCGAGAGACTCGTCATACTCGTCTCAGTAACAGGAAAAGCAGTAAATAGGATAACGAATGCCTAGAGACTTGTCATACTCGTCTCAGTAACAGTAAAAGCAGCAGAGTATAATGAATGCAGAGGAACTCAACATACTTATCCCACTAACTGTGCAAGCCACAGAACACATAACGAATATCAAGGGACGCATCATACTTGTCCCAAACAGTGTGAAAACAGCAGAGTATATATCAAAGACAGCGGGACTCCTCACGCTCGTCCCAGTGATTACAACAGTAGTAAAGGCACTGAAGAACATCAAATTACTGGTTTTAATTGACTCAGTGTTTGGAAGGACCTTTGACAATAGCAAAGAGGAACAAAATAACCTATATGGTGATTCACTTAAGTGGAAGTGTTTGGAAGATAACAAAGTGGTATGAAGGATCAGGGACTCTGGTCCCCGAGGAAAGAGAGACTGTGAAACAAGTACAAGTGAGAAAGATATTGATGTAAAAGAAACCCAAAGAAACAGAGGTCAAAACCCTTGAGTAGGGAAACAAGGAACTGTAATTAAGTCAAGGCAGGGGATGAATGATGGAAGGTGAAAGAGTCACCTTGAGGAATGAAAGGAACTTATTAACTAGGTTACCAGGAACTATCTCAAGATAGACTATAAAGGCTGAGAACGCTTGTTCAGGAGAAGGGAGTCATTCTCCTGGAACCACCCTTTTTGTTTTGTTAGTTGATAATTAGTAGTGGGGTTAGAGTAGGGTAGTTTTTGGATAGAGGACGGACTATTTTGATTTGGAGGACCTCACTGGTGACGGGCCCCCTATATAGATTCTGTTACCCCCAGTTTGGTCGGGATAGATAGGCCTTTTGCTAATCATTTGAATACAATTTCAGGTAGAAATGCCACCTCTCTGTTCGCCTCCTTCTTCTGACCTACCAGACAATGTTCTCAGAATAAACTTGACAATATGAGATCACTGCAAAGAAAAGAATCACAGAATCAATTGAAATTGACACCTTTATAACAGGAAGACATTGAACTAGTCAAAATGATGATCATGGGGCCCATGTCTCTTACGATCCAGAATGGAGTACATATATTACCACAGATGCAAGTGCATATGGCCTGGGAATGACGTTGATGCAAAAAGTGGCTGGTCAGGAAAACATTATGGCCTTTGCATCTAAAACCTTGATTCAAGTCAAGAAGAAGTGTTATATAATAGAGAGAAAGATACTGGCATGTGCATGGGATGAGGCATACCTTTGTAAATATGGGTGGGCACCAAATTCTTTTTAGTAATTGACCACAAATTACTGATTCATAATAGTTTATGCCTGGAAGGCACAAAGGTAAACAATCCAAGATTGGCTACAATCTCTGCCAAACTCCAAAAATATTCATTCACCATTCTGCACATACCTGAGTGTAAAAATAGGCAGGCTGGCTGTCAAATCAGAGATAGATGGCACGTTTGTCAAGTAGGACATTGTGGTAGCACCAGTGGAAGACTTGTAAGGATGAGTGGGCAACCATGAGCAGCCAGCATTGGATAAAGGAAATGAAGTTATATACTGCCATGCTCAGACTAGAACATTGGATAGGGATGGGTTCACTGGATGAAGATCTGGTACTGAAGGACTGCAGCTTTTCTAGAAGGTGGCGCCTGAACAATACGGTGATGCTCCCTTCAGAAATTAATAATGAGCTCCTCTCCATGGGATAAGAAGAACAATCATCAATAGAGCACATGTTGGACATCTGGGTTCGGCCATGACCAACAGGACAGTAAGGGAAAATTAATGGTGACCAAGAATGGATACGGAAATTGAGAATGTGTTGATGAATTGCCATGAATGCATAAGCAGTGACAAACATCTGCAATAGGCCAAGCACCACTTATACACACTGAGATATCCTTAGATAGGCAGGAGGAAATAGGTCTGAATTTCATAGGTCCTTTAGAAGCTTTACGCCCTAGGCATAGATATAGAATAGCACTAGTGGACGACTTATCGAAATGGATGGAGCTGTTTTTTGTATCTGCTATCACTAAAGTCACTGTGGTTAGAACACTAAAACACTGATCATTAGAGAAGGATTGTTTAAGGAGATTTAATGGATAATGGAGTACAACTTGCCTCTGTTAAGAAAGAAAGATTCCTAAATTATCACAACAAAAAAGCCAATAAAAGCGGCTTTATATCATCCGTAAACCAATGGCTTATTCGAGAGGGTAACGCGTTTCTAAAGGGAAGCATTAAACCGAACTATGCGTCAGGTGCAGACCCTAAGACCATAACAATGGAAGTTCTGGCTGCACATCTATTAACCCCTAATGTGACGAAAGGGGTGTCTCCTTTCCAAACGATATGGGGAAGGAAGGCTGCACCCACACTGGCCCCTTCTTGGTTACTGAAGGTGAGAGAAAACACCACCATCAGTATGAAAAACATTGGGCCTCATTACAAGTTTGGTGCTATTTTAGCAGCAAATCCACCAAAATACCACCAAATGGATTTACTGTTACTGCCAATTGGTCCAGCAAAATTACCGCCAGATAATTAAGCGGACAAGGCACGAAGACAACTGGATTTTCGACCACTGCCAGGCTTAATCAAAAGTCACAAGCAGGTACAGGTGCTGACGCGTACGTGTCATGGGCAAGGGGGCTTGAGGGTTGGGGCCCTTTCCTTACAGGGTGACATCAAAGGGAGTCAGCAAAAGGCTGGAAAAGGAAAGACTATGGGGGCGCCCAGTGAGATTAAAAGCGTTCCCTCTTGGGCGGCAACAGGATGGGGTGGGGGAAGGGCAGAGGGTTTGCCCCAGACGCTTTGCTAGGCATAAGGGTAGCTGCAGAGCTTCACTACGCAGTTCCTTTTGTAACTGTGCCACCTCACAGAGGCAGGTTGTGAAAGAAGGGATCTGAACACTTCCCTGCCCACCCACTCCTGAAGGTACTAGCAGAGAAGAATGGCGAAGAGAAAGGACAAAGTCGCAGGCAAAGACGCGGTGGCAAGGCATGGCTCAGGGCAGAGGAGCCCACCTGCAAATAAGAGATTGCCAGCTAAGAAAAGCAGGGGAAACGGAAGACGTATGCAGGCCAGGTCTGGCTTGCTGAACACCAAAGCGGACCATGGCGAGAAACCGGAACGTTAGCCGGATAACCCATACATCGGCCTGGCCTCGGAGTTTCTGATCGGATAAGTGTAAAATGCTGGCGGGAGGTGGTCTTACTCTTTCTAAGCACGGCTCCCAACAGCATCTAGGCTTTTGATTATGCTTCCATCGGTATTCAGAATAGAGCCTGCGGCCAAAGGTTTCTCCATATCACACTGGGAGATGGTGTTTAATTATCACAGGGTCCCATATGCCTATGCATAGCTTAATGCAGTCCCATGCACAACACCGGATGTGAGAGTCCGGTTAGAAGCAAGAAGAGGCTTTGCAATGGACTGAACAATTCCTTCTTCTAAAAAAAAAAAAGATAAGGTATGCGGGAGCGCGAGTCTCATTAGAGGAGACTGGTGCCAGAGTCTAGCGAGACCGAGGCGAGAGCATGCACGAGAGAGCCTGAGAGAGGGCACACACTCAGAGCAGAGGGAGCGGCTGCATGAGGAAGCGGCTCCTGGTCCATGGCCGTGGAAATAATGAGAAGCTGGGGGCGTGTCTAAAGAATGGGCTGAGCATTATGTGCACATCTGAATAACTCTAGTATGTCAGATGACAACATAGGTGTAAGTTGCCCTCCTCAATTGTGCTGCTTTTCTGAAAATCCGAAGGATGAAAGGCTGAGTCATGCACACTGGTATACCGGATTCTATTGTGGTACACCGATCCTGTTTCCCCAAAAACACTATCCCATTACTGCTGCCAGCTTCCTCAGGGGCGGGGTCCCGCTGGATGCTATCCGGATACATCTTTGGGAAGGAACACAAAGGGGAAGGGCTCGGACCCCACACTTTTAAGGGCCCTGGTTGCCCAGTGTAGCATGGGCTGCTGCCTGGCCTCACTGCCTGGCACTGGCAGCATCCTGCAGCAATGGCTTGGGCGTCTGTCCTCACCAGTGAGCTGGCAATGTGGAAGCGCCCTCGTGTGTTTGCTTCACTTGCTCTCACATTGGCATTCTGAAGCCACTGATTAATACTATATAGTCATGGTGATTACTGCCCCACTTGCAATAGGCTCTAAAGTACTGAGCGCAGCTACTTGTGGAACAGGGGGCGGGGCCGCTGCACCAAAAAGGCTCCCTCGCCAGCATTTGCTGTGAAATCAGTATTCCAATAATAAACAAAAATAGTGCACACAGTCCAGAAAATGCACAATCTGAAGTTTGCAGCTGTGCCCTTGACAATACCCCCCTTGCATCTGAGCCTCTCAGAAATTCCAGTGAGGTTCCTTTGACATTAAAATGCTGCATCGACTGGAAGGTTACTTCAAAAAGCATTGGGCTTGCAGATTACTTTGGCGGGCCAAAGCAGGAAAGGGGCCTTTTTAGACTAAGAGGGTCTTTAGGGGATTCGCTGTGTTCCATACAGGATTATTGCATGTGGTCATTACCGTTACACGTGTCATAGCATGAGCGTCCCGCCAGGAACATGTTTTTACTGTCAGAAGGATTCGATATACAGAATGTACTATTCATCAAATACTCCCTATCAGGCTCCCTTATAAATGTAAAATGTATTTGCATCCCTATTTGAGCAATGGACATACACATGGGATACAAGAAGTGCACACCACTGACGTGCAAAGGAAAAGAAATGCACAGAAGGGCCGGCAATGACCCGTCTGCACAGTGCACAGCCTGGATGACAGAGAGTGAGAAGGTGTGCAGGTCTGCGCACAGTCGGATGTCCATTTCTCTTGGGATTTTTCATGCAAGCGAAGGGATGGAAATTGTTTTTAGACACCCTTAATTGGAACCCTCAAATATCTTTTTACCTCCACTTTTGTGTGTGGGGGTAAACATGTGGTATTTTGCATGAAAGACTGGCTAATAAGAGTGCAGCGTTGTGAAAAACGTATTGCGCAGGATTTTCAAAACAACTCATGTGTTGTGTGGCCCAGCGGTGTATGGGGAGCCACTCATACATGCACACACACACAGTCATGCACAGAGATGCAGGACGCGATGTTGCCGGTTGCATCACCCGGCGGCAACTGCCGCACGGACTTCCTTTATTCCATTACGCATGCGCGGGCCCAAACGAGGCTCGCGCATGCCCAGTGCACACTCGGGACGTCACATCCCTTTTTATCTTTAATAACAAACAACAACATGAAGTTAACTTAGTAAAACATTAACTGGAGGGACCTGACCGCAGGTCTCTTCCCATCACTTTCTGATGGCCACCGGTATCCTGAGCTCAGTCCCCTGAGTCCAAAACATAGTCCTTGAGACGGGCAGGCGGTCTCCTGGACACTCTTGAGGGATACCTAGACGTGACTGGTGGGGCCTCCGTGCTCGCTTCTGCCGCTGGGGCTCCGATGTTCATGGGTTCCTCACCCAGCTCTTCAGGGCCCTCTTCCTGGGCGGGCACGGCTTCTGGACTGGACATTCCTGTTGATGTGTCCACCTTCTTGAAGAAAGACACATTGCGCGTGACCGTACCACGCTCACAGGCGGCCGTCACCATGGTCCCCTTTACATGGGTGACCCTCCAAGGGTGTGGTTCAAACGGTAGAGCTAGCTTCCCTTCGGGGTGACGGTTCTTGACTAGCACTGAATCTCCGACACGGATCTCCTTGCCCTGCAGGCCTCGTCTGTCACTTTCCTTCTGGTTGTGTATGGCCCGCTCTTGTCGTACTTTTTCATTGTCTATGATGCCCGGACTCCTTCCCTCAATTTCAGGTATCATTCCTCTGGGGCAGCGCCCAAACAGTGCCTCCGCCGGGGCGACACCCGTGGACTGATGGGGTGTGGTCCGATATTCCCGCAAGAACTCCACTAGCTTCTTCTGCAGGTCATCACCTCCGTTGGCCGAGATCCTCAGAACTTTATTCAGCGTGCGCATCATTCTTTCCACTTCTCCATTAGCGCGAGGCCACAATGGCGAGACTCTGCGGTACTGTATTCCCCTATCACGGAGATATTGCGCAAATTGGTTGCCGGTAAACGGCGGCCCGTTGTCGGAGCAGAGCAGCTCCGGAAAACCGTGTGTTGCAAACATTCTGTCGAATGCCCTCGTGGTGAATTCTGTTGCCGTCGATTCTACCACCTCCACCTCCGGGTATCTCGACCATTGGTCAACGGCTACCAGGAAATACATGCCCCGACCCGTCGAACCAAAGTCTACATGGATTGTCCCCCAAGGCTTCTCACTCCGCTCCATCGAGCTTATAGGGGGAGCCCTTTCTCCTGGGGTCGCCGCCTGGCAAGCCAAACACCTTTTCACGAAGCCCTCAACCTTTTCTTCTAGATCCGGAAACCACACCTTTGGTCGTAGTCTCGCTTTCGTTTTGACCACCCCTTGATGTCCGATGTGTGCCAGTTCGAGCACCCGCCTCCTTAGTGTCTGCGGGATTACAATTTGCCTCCCTCTCAGTAGCAGACCATCATCTGAGATCGAGAGCTCCTCCTTTACCCGCTAGAGTGCCTGAAGATCTCTCTGGGCCTCCTGCTGGCGCCGGGAGTTGTTGCGCAGCATCTCCCTCCATTCTCCACTTCTAATGGCCTCCTTAGTGATGTCAAAAACTTCATCCTTGGATGACTCTGAGGCAATGGTTGATCTCGACAGCGCTACGGGGAGCGCCCCCTCCACCACATGACAGAGTAGTCCCTGGCAGTCTGACACCTCTCCGCCTTTGTTGCTACCTCCAGCGTTGGGGTGACGTAATAGGTAATCCGCCGGATTGTTGGTGCCTAACCTATATATTAGTCACAACCCATACTCCATCAGTGCCAGCATCCACGTCTCTATTCTTGGTGGCGGCTTCGAAGATAGACCCGCCAGTATTGGTTGTAGGGGCTTGTGGTCTGTTACCACTATCACAGGCTTTCCCAAAATATATAGGCGGAAATGGTGACAGCCCCACAAAATGGGGAGCGCCTCCCTCTCAATTTGCGAGTATCGCATTTCAGTATCAGAGAGGGCCTTGCTGGCGTACGCAATGGGTCTCATGTCTCCTCTTCCATCCGGCTGCAAAAGCACTGCCCCCACTCCCACCGGACTGGCATCAACGACAATCTCTGTCTCTACGGCGGGGTTAAAGTAGGCCATAGTGTCCCCATCCGACAGGGCATTTTTGAGGGCTTGAAACGCCTCCTTCTCCTTGCCTTCCCACTTCCACACTGCATCGCTTCTGGTCAATGCTCTGAGGGGCTCTGATAAGGAGACGAGGCCCTTGATAAAGCGTCCACAATAGTTCACCATCCCCAGGAAGCTTCTTACCTCCGTGGGGGATGTTGGCGCCGCTGCCTCTCGAATGTCCCTGATCTTCTCCGGGTCCGGTGACACACCCGCTGCGTGAAGTATGAAACCAAAGAAGCCAATCCGATCTTTGAGGAACTCACATTTCTGGCGGTGCCAGGTGAGGCCTAGGTCGTGCAACCTCTTGAGTGTGCTCTCGAGCCTTCTCATGTGCTCGGCTTCTGTGTCCGCAAACACCAAGATGTCGTCACTTATGTTCAACACCCCTTTTAGGCCTGCGAGTGCCCCTCTTATAGTGTTCTGAAAAACCTCCGCCGCTGAGGAGATGCCAAAACTCAGACGTTTAAATTGGTAAAGCCCTTCGTGCGTCGTGAAGACGATGATGAACCTAGAGTCTTGGTGGAGCTCGAGCTGGTGATAGCCCGCTCGTAGGTCTAATTTCGAAAATACTTTCGATCCCTGTAGTTCGCCTATAATATCGTCCAGCGTTGGCGTAAGGTGCCTCTCCCTCTTAATTGCGGCGTTGGGGAGACGCATGTCCACACAAATTCTCACAGCCCCTGGCTGTTTCGGCTTTGGCGTCACTACTATGGGGGATACCCAGGGTGTCGGCCCTTCCACCCTTTCAATTATGTCATTGTTAACCAGCGAGCGAAGCTCCTCTTCCACCTTTTCTCTCAGGTGGAACGGAATCCGCCTGTGCTTAAGGGCGGTTGGCCTGATCGTATTATCAATGTGCAGCCGCAACGGTGGTGCTTTTAACTTTCTGACCCCTTCAAAAATGCCTGTAAATTTGTTTAACAGCACCTCGATGTCCATTTGATAAACTGCCATCGTAAAATGGACCAAATTCAGGGCCTCGGACGCTGCACAGCTGAGTAACGAGTGGCGGCTCACGTCCGTAACGAAGAAACGTGCCTTTATGGTCTTACCTTCCTTGGACACGGGGGCTATGAACACGCCATCAATTGGAAGGGGGGTATCCCCTCCAAACGTAAAGATCTTGGCAGTTGATGTGCTTAGCGCCGGAGGTACCGGAATCCGCCGATAGTGGTCTGCGGCCAGCACACAGACCGATGCACCTGTGTCAATGAGCACTTGCGTCGGCACCCCCTGGATGTCCACTACGCACTTAGGCTGTCTCTTGTTCTTGGCACCTGAAGCAATGTTCGAGATGAAGAATACTTCTTCTTCCTCCTCCTCCTCTTCTGCCATTTGCAGCCTCTGTATCTCCTGCTCCAACGCCGCGATGCTTCGCATTTTCCTCGAGCCACCGCCACGTGCTCTGGCTGGGCCTCTCTGCACTGACACCGGGGCGGGGGCGCGACACATTCGGGCATAATGGCCAGGTCCATTGCATCTGCCACACGACCTATCTTTGGCTGGACATTCCTCTGAGTGGAGCAGATCATATCCGCACTGCTGGCAAATGCCATCAGACCCCGCAGTAGAGCGAATTTCCTGCTTTCTCTGCCCCCACTTGTCTCTTGACATCGACCGTTTCCCCATGGCGAACGCTTCCTCCGATGTTCCTGGACGCACCGCCGCATCCATTTTCGCACCTCTGGACATGGCCAGCTCAAATGTTCTGCCACTGTCCAATATCTGCTGCAGGGACCAGCCTGGTTCTCTTAACACTTGTCTCCGCAGTTTGCTGGAGCTGCAACCCTGTAGAACCTGATTACGTATTATGCACTCATCATTGTCCCATCGACAAGTGGTGGCCATCATTCGAAGCCGGGCACAAAACTGGTCGAGCGACTCCTCCTCTCTCTGCTTTTCCCCACAGAAGAGGAACCTCTCGTAGTCGACATTCGAGAGCGGTATGAAATAGTTCTCCAGCGCCTTCTTCACCTCGGCGTATGTGCCTACCTGCAAGTTGAGGGACTCGTAAATGCGTAAAACCTCAAGGCCTGCCGAATATAACAAGGTGGCCCTCTTTGCATTGTCATCATTAATCCCCGTTGCTGTAAAGTACATATCCAGTTTTTTGATCCAAAGCCGCCATCTTGGGCCCAATTTCGAAGGGGGGCCTCACACATCAAATTCTTGCATAGGTAACAAGGCTCCCTGTTGTGCTCTAGCCGCCACCGCTGCAGTTTCTGCCTCTCCTTCACTGTCTGTCATGTTCACAGGTCGCACAGGCACCTCCTGATGGGCTGGAGGCCGCAAACCTGACTCTGGAGGGTAGTGCACGTACCTTCACTTCTCTTACTGCGTGGGGTGGCCCCCTTGTTTCATTTTGAAGCTTTCAGGTCCCCTTCATGTGATGCCTGTCTTCAATGGGCCATCCTCTGTGTGTGGAGGATAGCCAGAAGTTCCAAAAATTCAGTAGAAATGGAGCCAGTGGCGCACGAGCACCTTCTCAGGCCGCTACCACTGTGCTCCTGCTTCTAGAACGTTGCCGGAATGCACCCGCCGGGTCCGTGACTCATCTGCTGTGACGTCGCTGCTAAAACATGCCATATGTATTTCGCGAGCGCTCGTGCAGCATCCCGCCTCGTCGCCAGTTGTTGTGTGGCCCAGCGGTGTATGGGGAGCCACTCATACATGCACACACACACAGTCATGCACAGAGATGCAGGACGCGATGTTGCCGGTTGCATCACCCGGCGGCAACTGCCGCACGGACTTCCTTTATTCCATTACGCATGCGCGGGCCCAAACGAGGCTCGCGCATGCCCAGTGCACACTCAGGACGTCACATCATGTAGTGAAGCTGGTGAAGAGATGAATGGTGAAAAGCAGGGAGCAATCCATAAATTCAGAGGTTCCCTCTTACACTTATCTGCTGCTCCCTTCATGCGTCATTGTGGCCCACCTGGATCTGCGGTTCGGGGAGTGACAGGACTTGCTCTCAACATAAAAGCATTTTTTTATTTGCATTTATTCTGTTTCACTACTCATATCTGCTTCAGTTATCCACAGTTCTGCAAAGACAGAAAGATATTGCTCCACAAGTCCACAATGGATGTTCCATTGATATTGAACACAGAGCCTGGCTCCTGAGATGGACGGTGGCCGAAGAAGGTGATCTGGCCCTAGACTCGTCGGTCTCAGAAGCCGCATGCGCCGTGGCTCGTCCAATGGGGAAGTGAATCCGTCATGGTTTGCCTTTCGGAAGAAGGGTGATCTCTTGAAGTGTAAAATGGATATGGTCTCGTCTCAGAGGGGTGCACTTGCAGAAGAGAGGGAGGTACTTCAGAGAGGAGGGTTTGGGAGGCTGGAGACCAAAAGAGGCGGCTTCCCCTGCTCTGGAAGCCCCTTTGGGAAGGGACCATAGGGCAATGTGTCACGTCCACAATGTATTAGACTCTAAACATTCTGTCGAAAGCCTGGGTAACTTGCTGTTTGATTGGAGACAAGGCCCTGCCTGATCCACTACATGCGGGCGATATTAGGTGGGCCTCCAAACTGGTATTTGCCACGGGCCCTAAAAATCATTAACATGTCTTCTGTGCACATGACGGGTAATGTGTACTGTCAGAGTCAGCGCTGTAAAGCCTTCAGTTTCACCTTTCAAGCAGTGCTAAAGATGTCTACTGGGAAAATGTGCATGTTGGTCACACTTCAATGCAATTGGGCTGCTGCAATCACGTGCCAGACTCTGAAAAGCTGGCAGAGATGGGGTCCAGTCAGTCACATGTCAGGCCGGTGCCTAGGGAAGGGTGGTGGAGCTCAGGGGGAGGGTCAGGGGGGTGTCGGTGTCACATGTCAGGAAGGTGCCCCTGTGGTGCTCTGAGAGGTCAGCAGGGGGCGCCAGTCCCACGTCAGGCGCCAAAAGTGGCTGCGTCAAAAGTAGCTGCGCCTCTGATTCATCGCGGGCCGATTCGGCGCAGCACTTTTGGCGCAGGAGCTTTTCTGACAAGGCCGATTTGGCGTGAGGGACGTTTGAACGTGGTTAACATTGCAGCCACGTCTAAACTCCCTCGCGCCAAATTCAAAAGCATGACTCTTTGCAAATGTAGCACGTTGAAGTGCTGTGCCTGTTAAAGTGTTGCATTTGCAAAGAATGATTTTAATGATTGTATGAAGACTTGTGGAGTGGAACAGGGGCTATGCTTTGCCTCAGTGGAAGGATGTTTGCACTGCTGCTCTCTGTGCCGTACCTATTTGTGTGAGTGAAGCTTACACATATGGTGTCCATGCTGTATAAGAGAAGGGAGCTTGTACTCCCACTGCTGTGCTGCACCTATTAGTGCGCAACTTTGCTTTCGATCCTGTACCTCAAGGGAAGGGTGTTTGCGCTGCCGCTGTCTGTGGTGTATCTGTTGCATGCAAGTGAAGTGCGCCCCTCTGCTAGCCGTGCTGTACCAGAGTAGGAAGAAGTTTGCACTCCTAATATCTGTGCTGTACCTATCAGCTTGCACATCTGCTGTCGATACTGCACCTCAGTGGAAGGAAGCTTGCTCTCTGGTTGTCTAAGCTGTCAGTGAAACCGGCTGCACCTCTGTTGTCATGCTGTAGACTAGAGGTAGGGTTGTTGAACTCCCGCTGTCTGTGTTGTACCTGCTTAGCGTGCACCTGTGCTGTTCATGCTGTACCTCAGTAATAGGGAGCTTGCACTTCAACTGCCTGCGTTGTTCCTATTACGAGTGAGTGACGCTTGCACCTCTGCCGTCCATACTGTAAAAGAGAGGTAGGACAGTTGCACTCCCACTGTCTGTGTTGTACCTACGTAGGGTGCACCTGTGCTGTTCATGCTGTACCCCAGTAACAGGGAGCTTTCACTCCCACTGTGTGTGTTGTGCCAGAGTAGAAGGAAGCTTGCACTGCCACTGTCTGTGCCGCTGGTGGCCTTAACCTGTAGCTTGCACCTCTGCCGTCCTGCAGTACCTCGGGAAAAGGAAGTGTGCACTACTGCTGCCTGTTCTATAGCTATCCCATGTGAGTGAAGCTTGCACCCCTGCTTTCCATGCTGCACCAGCGTAGGAGGAAGCTTGCACTCCCACTAGCTTGCACCACTGCTCTCCATGCTGTGCCAGCGTAGGAGGAAGCGTGCACTCCCACTAGCTTGCACCCCTGCTTTCCATGCTGCGCCAGCGTAAGAGGAAGCTTGCACTCCCACTAGCTTGCACCCCTGCTTTCCATGCTGCGCCAGCGTAGGGGGATGCTTGCACTCCCACTAGATTGCACCCCTGCTTTCCATGCTGCGCCAGCGTAGGAGGAAGCTTGCACTCCCACTAGCTTGCACCACTGCTCTCCATGCTGCGCAAGCGTAGGAGGAAGCTTGTACTCCCACTAGCTTGCACGCCTGCTCGCCATGCTGCGCCAGCGTAGGGGGTAGCTTGCACTTCCACTAGCTTGCACCCCTGCTCTCCATGCTGCGCCAGCATAGGGGGAAGCTTGCACTGCCACTAGCTTGCACCCCTGCTCTCCATGCTGCCCCAGCGTAGGAGGAAGCTTGCACTCCCACTAGCTTGCACCCCTGCTCTCCGGAAGCTTGCACTCCCACTAGCTTGCACCCCTGCCTTCCATGCTGCGCCAGCGTAGGAGGAAGCTTGCACTCCCACTAGCTTGCACCCCTGCTCTCCATGCTGCGCCAGCGTAGGGGGAAGCTTGCACTGCCACTAGCTTGCACCCCTGCTCTCCATGCGCGCCAGCGTAGGAGGAAGCTTGCACTCCCACTAGCTTGCACCCCTGCTCTCCGGAAGCTTGCACTCCCACTAGCTTGCACCCCTGCCTTCCATGCTGCGCCAGCGTAGGAGGAAGCTTGCACTCCCACTAGCTTGCACCCCTGCTTTCCATGCTGTACCTGAGTAGAAGAAATTGTGCACCCTTGCCGTCTCTACATTGAACCTATAAATGATTTCACTTGATTAAAAAGTGCACTGCAATATTTTACATTGTGAGAACATATTTGTAGTTGTACTTCGGTCGGTGCAACGGGGGTGGAGGAGAGAACGCTTAGGAAACCCCAATGGCTCCTTGTTTACTGCGCATCAACTTCCCCGTCCTTGGCTGTTCTTTCACAATCATTGATGGTGGGTATTTAATCCGTGTGTGCTCCCTATAAGTTAACAGACTACAGCATCCGGAATGCATTGGGTTTAAAGAAACTAGATAGCTGGTGGCCTGGTTATACACTAGGTTGAATCCAAACTAACTCAAATGTTTCTTTGAGGCTAGCTTAAGTAAACTTTAATAAAAGTCAAGACGCAAGGAGTGGGATATATTTGTTTAACCTGCGATATTTTTTCCGCACACAATACGTAATGATGTTCTCAAGTAAATAAGCTTTGTCACACAAAATACAGCTGTATATCAGCGGAGCTAAATCATTTCTTTACATTTAGCAGTGTATTAAACAGTTACATATTTGAGTATGTTTTGGCGCGATACTGTCATTATAATGACAGTCTTCGCGCCAATACGTCCTGCACCGGCCTGGTAGAGCTGGGAAACAGTCTGTCCCTCCAATAGTACTTCACCTTCCCGCCCCTCTCTGTTTGCGTGCTCGGTTTCTATTCCTCCTATCCTCGCCCGCCTCGTGATGCGTTCTTCTGTGTGAAGGGGCCCCTGTCAGGGAATTGGCGGGGGGCCGTATGCATCTCTTTCACTGCTTGTTATCTAAACCCCATGTACAGTAAATACAAATACAAGTCAGAACGCTGGCTCTGGGCGCCTGGTGGAGCTGAGGAGGAGTCAGTCATATGCATCGAAAATGTTGCTAAAGCTGGGATAGAGTCAGTGTAGGGTGACCAGACGCCCGGGGCTCTGAGCGGGATCCATGAATTAGAATAATGACAGAGCTGAGTGCGGATCTGCTACTGGGATACTAGGAGCTCAGGCCTGTACTGCACTGGCAGGACTGTGTGTGGGCCTTGATACTAGAGCTCAGTGTGCCGGCGTAGCTGTGAGTACGTTCCCGGTACTGGAACAGCAAGAGCGATGCAGGTTAGATGTAAGTGGCATTGGTATTCATGTTGATGAGGCTCCCAGTACTGGAATAGTAAGGGAGATGCCGGTTACGCCTGGCTGGTATTGGTATGTGCGGATGGCCTCCCAGTACTGGAATCACAAGAGCGATGCACGTTTGATGTAAGTGGCATTGGTATTCATGTTGATGGGGCTCCCAGTACTGGAATAGTAAGGGAGATGCCGGTTAGGCCTGGGTGGTATTGGTATGTGTGGATGGCCTCCCAGTACTGGAATCACAAGAGCAGTGCAGGTTAGATGTATGTGGCATTGATATTCATGTTGATGGGGCTCCCAGTACTGGAATAGTAAGGGAGATGCCGGTTAGGCCTGGGTGGTATTGGTAGATGTTTCGAAGGGCTCCCAGTACTGGGGTGCTGCAGGTCATGATTGCGGTGCACTGCCACAGATGTGCAGGGCTCTCAGTTTTGCAACAGTGAGAGGTTACCGTACTGATGCTGCGGTGCCGGTTGCCCGATGGAACATCTACCTAAAAAGGGCTCCTTCTGATGGCGAAAGGGAGGCGGCACTGAGCGCGTTCCATGAAGGGCAGTGATTCACTTGCCGTACGGTACAGGCGGCGGGCGCGTTCCCCCCCTGAAGGCCCCATTGCTCCGGAAGCCTCTTTGCTGGCCGGGGTGGGGGGGCGCTGCGTGAGCTGCAAGGGTCTCCACGCGCCCGCGAAGCCCCCGCAATCAGCAGCAGACGCGCAGGATTTGGATAAAACCTATTAACGGCCCCCAGAGAGGCTTCTCCAGGCCCGGGCGACAACGAAAACAAAGGCCGGGATGATTGCCTCAATGCGACGAAGAATCAGAAGAAGAAAAAAACACTGTCGTTTAATGTCAAGTCGATATTTCTTTTCGAAATATCACAGTGCCTGAGGGTTGAACCTTTTCCCGCCCCTCGCCCCGCTCCGTGAGCAGGTAAACGACCAAGATCACGAAGCACTCCCACATCATCTCCGCCACGAGGAGGCAGAGAGAGGCGACACCCCTGCCCGGTTAAAGCCACATAGCAGCACTGGTTATTAGGTTGGGGCTAAAAAGGTCGCTTCCCCGCTGCAAGGCGAGAGTCTCGCATGGGGTTGGATTATA
This sequence comes from Ambystoma mexicanum, assembly GCF_040938575.1. NCBI lineage: Eukaryota > Metazoa > Chordata > Amphibia > Caudata > Ambystomatidae > Ambystoma > Ambystoma mexicanum. Next base: position 248,550,515 of record NC_090926.1, on the reverse strand, counting down.
AACAAATGCACAGCCCAGTACATTTACTGAGAGACACGGGAACAGGTAGAGAGCCTGGGAGATTTGATAGGTAGGAGAGGAGGCGCGGGGTTCATTGCGTGTAAAGGGTTGCTCTCTCACAGTGACAGGCCATACGCTTACAAGACAATGCTAACCTCTCTTGCTGTCTCAGAAGAGTACCACCCCAACCACGGACTAATGCGACCACCGGTAACACATCTTACTCCACGTCATTCTTAACCCCAGACAACAAAAAGATGACTATATACCTCCAGCCCAGTGGTCTTCAGACTTTTTTGGCTTGGTCCCAGAGACATTTTTACAGGAAGGCAAAAGGGGTACTTGCCCTGGGCCCCCAACTCGGAGGGGGGCCCGACAAGGCTGTGAGATTCCATTGTTCACCAAACTTAAACAGCACATGCTGCTGAGGCTCTGAACCTATTGCCTATCGGTTGTTGACAAATACATGCTGCCTTGATCAAGTAATGCTTTCTGTGTTCACTGCAGCATACATAGTCTGTGTACTCACCACTGCACCACTCCTGTAGCATTCTTTCCTTCCTGTGGGAATTATGTTGATCATCTGCAATAGCCAAAGCTGAAATATATATTGATGGTCAGAAATTAGCTCAGTGTGTTAAGCACTCATTGCAGAGGCATGTGTATATATGCAAGGTTAGAATAGCACATTACAGACAGGCTTGCTGAGTCTTTCCTATGAATTAAGTTTTTAACCTGCATACATATGTACTTGGTTTTTCAGCACAAAAGGTGCTATTATCAGCAATGTGCCTGCACCAGATAGGTGTTGCTATACAAACTAAAATGTCATCGTATGATGAAGGTCTAGAAATGGTTTTTTTCAGATGGGATGTTGTAAAACCTAGGCAATCACCTCCTACGATGAGCATACACTGTTAGTCCAATTGTTGAATAAGCATCAAAATTCAATACTGTGGAACCAAAGCGTTCATGCTTGTATCCTGGATTTGCCAGCAGACGATACAGTGATCCTGGTCAAGTCATCTGATATGTCTTACATTACTGTGTTGTTTTCTGTGAGGATTGCCTTCTCGCGTGCTGGTGGCATCGTTTAGCTCATTACTTGATATTTTAGGCCATTTGAGTGGAATGGCTGGTAGACAGAAGAGAGCGGACCAGATGTTGTAGGCCTCGGGCTACCATATTTTAAGGGATGCTCATTTGACACAAAAAAGTTTTTTTTTTGTAAAAGTCAAAGGTTTTACTGCACGTTTATAAATGACAATTTCACAAGCCAGTGTTTTGGAAGTATTTAAAGCTTTAAAATACAAAAGACAAACCCAGATTAAATCTGTTAAATCACATTCACATCGATTGGTACGCTGGTAGTTATATACTTCCCTTGATAATGGAGAGAACGAAGCTAGAATCATTCCCATTTTGCGTAACTCCCTTCTATAACATTTTGTTATAAAAAATTGTCATATTTCGTAATCTGATTTGTGTACTTTGCAAGCCAGTTTTATAAAATGAGATTATTTTAGCTCATGGTAAGAACTGGAAAAGAATGTATTTAATTGCAGAAATTGCAGAGTTAGTACACATCCCAGTTTCCCCCCTTAACCAATGTGTGATCCTGGGCATCTCATTTAATCTTGGATTTCCTAACCTCTGAAAACTGTAAGTCCCTAAACTTTTCAAAATTGTCAGCCCCTCAGAGTGATATCCTTCTCAGGGTATGATCTTCAAAAAAGCCTCACTCTTGGTTTCACTGGCTATAGGGCTGCTTCCACTATAATAGCGAGCATTGATATACTGCACACCACAGGCACTCGTTCCCTTGATCTCTAATGGCAGCACTATTTGTAAACTATGTCCCACTTCTAATCTCAGTCTGTCTGAAGACAGACACCTTCCTGGTAGCTTCTAATCTGCATCCACTGTCCATGCTATGGTGCGTGTAGCTTTCTATTCCTTCCACTTGGTCACCTCTATCCATGCTTGAGTGCTTTTTCATTCTGTGAGACAGCTAAAGTGAGTGTTCTGTCTATTATGGTTTACATGCACCCTTTACACACATTCTTGCATTAATACTACAGGCTGCATACCTTCCTGGATGCTCTTGATAAAAGGTGTCCTGTATCTATAATAGAACAGAAGTAACCCCTTCATAATGTCATGATGCCTACCCCCGGGCATCCGGATCAAGATATTTATTAAAACCCCAGCAGCCCCGGTTGGGGACTGTCTGGGTTCAGTCCTGGAGCCTTAGGCGCCAGGCTCATAGACATTACTTACCTCATGCAGACCATGCTGCAAATGAATCCAAGCCAACGTGAGGCCTGGATGGGACTAGTTTACTACAGGGACTATTTTTTACTCGGGTGTGATTCTAGGGAACTTCTTACCTGGGACTTCTTTGGAGGCTATTTAAACCACGCCCAAACTGCAGCACACGCTTTGCGTTATTCTGCATTGAGCAGCGTAACGCTCACCGTGCCTGCAGTCAGCATCCAGTCTTCAGCCACGCCCGTCTCGAATCCAGCGCTCCTAGCAAAAGAGGAAAGAAGAAGGAAAGGTTAGAATACAGACATTATTTCAATCCTTACCTGATTCCGGATCCATCACGTCTTCGAACTTGAAAAGGACATTATTTCTGCACACATCGCATCGCCAGCTGCAGCGCCGCGCCATACTCACCAGTCCTCACAGCATTTTTCGATCCGGCGCTGCCTCCATCATTTTCTTCGCCGAACTCCAGCATCTAGGGGACAAAAGAAACATAAGGTGAGCCAAGAGAGCCAACAAATACAGTCTCTTTTTACCACCATAGACTTACCTGATTTACCACTGGAGACAATCCTGTGCAAGTAATTCTACCAGGGACTATTCCTTTAGCTCCACCCGAACGCTTTGCTGTGGACCCAAAAAGGTTCGCAGTGTTTATGAAACAATGCCGCTTGCACTTTTTATGCAGACCTGGAGCTTTTCCAAATGACCAAGCCAAAGTAGCCTTTGTACTATCATATCTTAGTGGCAGCGCAGCTGATTGGTCAATTCCACTAGTCAACCAGGATGACCCTCTTCTTCGGGATTTTCAGGGTTTTCAAAGAAGCATGGAAAGATTATTCGCCAGACATTCACAGGGACAGGCCCTGGATAACGATCTTTTATCCCTACTACAGGGTAATCAGGATCTGCTAACCTATATCGCAACCTTCAATAGGTTGGTGGTGGAAACCGGATTGGCCTGAGGAGAAACAAATTACATTATTTCATCGTGGACTTCGGGGAGAACTCAAAGATGTTTTGGCTCAAGTTGTGGACCCACCTCAGGATTGCGCAGAATATATAGACTTAGTGGTCCATTTAGACCACCGACTTCAGAATAGAAAGGCTGATCGGGCTAAGTTCGAGAGTCTGGTATGGGTTAAACCCAACGTTACCCCCAAAGGAACAGATCCATCAGAACCTATGCAGATCGGGGGGGGGGTTAAAGGACCTTAACTCAAAAGGAAAGAGAAAAGAGACGGCAGATGCAATTGTGTCTGTACTGTGGAACTGCAGGATATTTTCTACGGGATTGCCCTATAAAACCACCCAAGAAAGTAGTAGGAGTTGCTGACAAAAGTCAAATAGAGTCTGATCCGGGAAACGACCACGCCCGACAAGCGTAAATGTCCGCTTGCCGAGCATAAAGAAGGACACTCAGACCTCGCACCTAATTATACCAATGGTCCTTATTGATCCAAGGCAGCCATCACGTATGCACGCAGTAAGGGCATACATTGATAGTGGGGCCGTAGGAAACTACATGGACCACAAATTGGCCTCAAGGATGAATCTACCCCTTTGCAAAAAGACCGCTTCGGATGTCATCACCACAGACGATGGAACCGAAATTGCCTCTGGGCCTGTAACTCATTCCACTACTGAGTTGACACTGTTGGTCAAGATGGGCATCGAGAAACTATTGTGTTTGATTTAATCAAGGCCCCGCAATTCCAAATAATTCTGGGAATGCCATGGTTGGAAACACCTAATCCTTGTATCGAATGGCGAGAGAAGAGAGTGACCTTCCCGGATTGTGCACACACCTGTTACACGGAAAAAAACCTTGAACGAAGGCCTGGCCACTGCCACTAATCCAGTTGTGCAGTTACCTCAGGAATATCAAGAATTTCAGGATTTTTTTCAAAAAGAACAGGCAAACAAACACCTTACCACCTCACAGATCATACTATTGTCAAATTGACCTAGTACCCGGTGCACAACCTCTATGCAGTAGGATCTACGCCCTTACGGAACCCGAAAATCTTCACCTACGACAATACTTGGACCAATACCTTGCTAATGGCTTCATTCGTCCATCCAAATCTCCTGCATCCTCAGTGCTATTCTTCGTGCCCAAAAAGGAAGGTGACCTTAGAACATGCATAGACTACCCCGCATTAAATCAGATTACGGTAAAAAACCGATACCCATTGCCTCTGATCCCCGAATTACTAGACCAAATAAACGATGCTTGTATCCACACTAAGTTAGATCTCCGAGGGGCATATCATCTGGTACGTGTAAAGAAAGGCAATGAATGGAAGACTGCCTTTCGCGCCAAGTACGGGTTATTCGAATACCAGGTGATGCCCTTCGGGTTGTGCAATGCACCAGCAGCCTTCCAGTATTTTATGAATGATGTCCTTCGTGAACTCATTGATGTCTGTGTTGTCGTATACATAGATGATATTCTAGTGTACTCCTCCTCAGAATCAGACCATGTGAAGCACGTTCGTGCAGTCCTTGAGAAACTACGCCAGCACAAGTTATACGCAAAATTGGAGAAATGTGTTTTTCATTCTACAGAAGTTGAATTCCTTGGATTTATCCTGACTCCAAAAGGAGTTCGAATGGGCTCTCGAAAGGTGGACGCAATCCTCAAGTGGCCATCACCCAGTTCAGTTAAAGGGGTACAAAGCATGCTTGGATTTTCTAATTTCTATCGCAGATTTATTCCTGACTTCTCACATATTGTACACCCCATCACAGCACTTTTGCGAAAAAACAAACGTTTTTTGTGGACTGAAGAGGCTGAAAGAGCCTTCCAAGAGCTGAAATCGAAATTCACCTCTGCACCTGTCTTAAAGCATCCACGCCCTGAACTTCCATACATATTTGAAACCGAAGCATCCAGTTTAGCCATGGGAGCTGTCCTGTCCGAGAAGGATCCTGAAACCGGTCAACTTCATCCAGTAGCATTCTGGTCAAGAAAGTTCTCAGCACCCGAGTTAAACTATGCGGTTACTGATAAGGAGTTATTAGCCATCAAGTCCGCCTTCAAGGCTTGGCGGCATTATCTTCTCGGTGCCAGGCATACCATCACTGTAATCACTGATCACAGGAATTTACAGTATTTGAAAACAGCCAAGGCCCAATCATCGCGTCAACTTCGATGGGCATTATTCTTTGCCGAATTCGATTTCGTGATCACTTATCGACCAGGTTGTAAAAACAGCAAGGCAGATGCTTATCCCGAATAGGGATGGGAGAAGCATATTCGAACCCGGAACCAGTGCCTATGATTCCAGAACAAAGAATTCTCGGCATAACTACTCTACAGACTCTAGACGATATTCATTTAAAAATCCAACAACTTTTCAATCCAGCAGACCCTGCAGGACTGGGTAAAGAAAGGCCAAGATTATTCAGTCATCAATGACCTACATTACTATCAAGGACGTCTATTTCTACCACACAAGGAACTCCAAGAACTAGTCATCTCCAATTATCATGACGCCCTTATGGAAGGACACCCAGGTATCGCAAAAACTGGAGCTAAAATTAAAAGACAATTCTGGTGGCCCACCTGGCGAAAAGACGTAAAGTCATTTGTGATGTCTTGTGGTATCTGCGCCCAAAACAAAAGTCAGAAGAAAAAACCAGCTGGCCTTTTACAGCCTTTGGATATTCCACCTACACCATGGCACACCTTGTCTTTAGACTTTATTACAGATCTACCTCCATGTAATGGATTTAACACCATTCTAGTTATTGTGGATCTTTTTTCCAAGATGGCCCACTTTATCCCTTTAAAAGGATTACCTTCCGCTTCAATTTTGGCCAAGGAATTTCTCAAAAACATTGTTCGAATACATGGATTTCCTTCCGTATTTGTCTCTGATCGAGGTAGTCAATTCATTTCGCAATTTTGGAAGAAATGCTGTCAATTGGCACAAATCGACGTAAGGTTATCAACCAGTCACCATCCCCAAACCGATGGTCAGACGGAGAGGACCAACCAGACTCTTGAACAATACCTATGTTGCATGCTACACCAAACCAAAAGTAATTGGAAGGATATTTTATGGATTTCTGAGTACGCATACAATAACTCTGTACATTCAGGAACCGGACAAAGCCCCTTTTATACCATTTATGGACATCATCCTCGAACCTCAGAACTCGATTCGCCTCAACACTTAGAAATGCCTGCAGTGACTCATCTACACTCTACTATTACACAAGCCTTTAAGGAGGCAACAGAACATTTGAAACAAGCAAAAGAGAAATACAAGAAAAATGCTGATCAACATAGAAGTGAAACTCCACAATACCAGATTGGAGATCAAGTTTGGCTGGCTACAAAACACATACCTCTAAAGCGAACGCGGACTTTAAATCCTAGATATTTGGGACCTTACACCATTAAGCCCATTATCAACCCGGTGGCCGTCAAATTGGAATTACCCTCTAATATGCGGAGTCATCCTGTCTTTCATGTTTCACTTCTAAAACCAGTTCAACCCGGGACAAGATTAACCAAACCACCTGACCCCATCCTAATAGATGGAGAACCTGAATTTGAGGTAAAACATATCCTGGACTCTAAGATGGTTAAATCAAGACTTTTTAATTTAATTTACTGGAAGGGTTACGGACCACAAGAAGGGTCATGGGAGCCTAGTGACCACGTTCATGCACCTCGGTTGGTGAAGAAATTCCATCAGAACTTCCTAGACAAACCAGGACCAAGGGGAAGAACAACTTTAGGAGGGGCCTTGGGGGGGAGTGCTGTCATGATGCCTACTCCCGGGCATCCGGATCAAGCCCATCAGCTCCGGGAGCAGGCATCCAGATATTTATTAAAACCCCAGCAGCCCCGGTTGGGGGCTGTCTGGGTTCAGTCCTGGCGCCTTAGGCTCCAGGCTCATAATAGAAATCAGTCCTGGCACCATAGGCGCCAGGCTCATAGACATTACTTACCTCATGCAGACCATGCTGCAAATGAATCCAAGCCAACGTGAGGCCTGGATGGGACTATTTTACTACAGGGACTATTTTTTACTTGGGTGTGGTTCTAGGGAATTTCTTACCTGGGACTACTTTGGAGGCTATTTAAACCACGCCCGAACAGCAGCACACGCTTCGCGTTATTCTGCATCCAGCTGCATAACGCTCACCATGCCTGCAGTCAGCATCCAGTCTTCAGCCACGCAAGTCTCGAATCCAGAGCTCCTAGCAAAAGAGGAAAGAAGAAGGAAAGGTTAGAATACAGACATTATTTCAATCCTTACCTGATTCCGGATCCATCACGTCTTCGAACTTGAAAAGTCAGCGCCCATTGCCCCAAAAGTGGTTAAGATGGCCCTGCCTGGGCCCCCCCTCAGCAAAATTTGGGCAGGCCGGGCCCCCCCAAAAATGCCAAATGGATAGTACGTACAAATGCCTATGAACTATCATGCGCCGTCACCGCACCCTACTCCCAGTATAGTCCCTGGGCTCCCCCACCTGCTCCCATCACAGTCGCCGGGCTCCCTCATCCCACTCCTACCCAGTCCCTGGCCTCTCCCCACCCCATCACAGACCCTGGGCTCTCCCCACCCTGCACCCACCACTATCTCAGTGCTCCTGCCCATCCTGCTCCCACCACAGTCCCTGGGCTCCCCCAACCCGTTCCCAACACAGTCCGAGGGCCAGAGGGAGCTGGTGAATTTTTTAAGTGGAGAGGCACAAATATTTGCCACAAAAATGCCATAGCGACCGAGTGCAGTGAGGGAGCCCAAAACAATCAAGGAGGGTTTCCCACCGTGATTTCTTTTTAAATAATGGGTTAAAATGTTACATTTTAGAGAATACTGTAAAAGAAAATGGGTAAAAAGCCAAACAGTTTGCAATTGGCACTGGGGGGGGGGGGGACAAGAGGGAAAGCTTGGTATTTTTGACTTGTCATCTAGGATAGATATCCAGTAACAAAAATACCATCCCTGTCCCCTGGGCTCCACAGCGCCTCAGAAGGAGAGCTGATTTTGGCAGGTGGGTAGGGGGATTGGGCAACAAAGGCATTTTTAAAATGCCTTTGTTGTACAATCCTCCTTCCCCCCCTGGACCTCCACTCGGCAGAATCAGCTCAACGGACCAAAACAAACACACATTCTCACACAGCAATCACTATCATTCATGCAAGCATCCATCACCATACACTCACTCATAATACAAGCATACATGCATCCATACATACTAACCAATATAAGCTCAAACTCTCTGCATACTTATCGCACTCAAAGCACTCACACAACCATCTCTCGCACAACAAGCCGCACGCATTTCATAACACTGCAACAACACATAAGCCACACCAACAGCACACACGGACTGACCCCTATCCAATATCCGCACCAAAGTTCAGCTCCGGTGTATACCGAGTTGAAGCTGCCAACAGAACACCACTCCTCTCACTATCCTACTCCCTCTTCACCTTACTAACCCATCCCACCTTATCGTTTACAGATCCGCCAGAGCACCTGCGGACCAATTCCGTTGGTGACGATGCGCGGTACAAATACCTTTAACATTTAACATTAACATTTAACATAAACGTACTTTCTGCATTGGCCTGTGTGTGGATGCTGAAATGCCCTGTTTGTTTTTGTTTGTTTGTTTGTTTGTTTGTTTATTTGTTATAGTGCAAAACCAAACCGGAGGGTAGCGGGGCGCAAACATTACAAGAATACTTGAGAACTTGGTTACAGAGTGATACACAGAATAAGAACAATTGAGACATATATTTACATAATGTTGGTAAGGTGAGATCATTAAAGGCATGGTGAGATAAGCAGGAGGCATAAGGGAGAGCATAGGTGGCATAGTCAGGAGGGCAGTTGTTCAGTCCGGTTGCGCTGTTGCTCCAGGTTGCTCTGTCCGTGTGTGTGAGAAGGTGGGGGAACTCCCCCTTGCACATACAGACATTCACTGTCCCAGCCAGCATTTCCAATGAGCTATGCAAGGCTGGCGAAACAGAACCCCCCCAGCCTTGCATGGCTCAGTGAGCATGTGCGGCTGGGGAACTGAACTGTGAAAGGGAAACAGTGTTTCCCTTTGACAGTTCAGCCAGCCAAGGAGCACTCCCTCAGCTGGCAAAAGCAGCTGAGGGAGTGCTCAGTGTATCACTGGGCTGGCTCCTCGTCTCCACCATAATGGGTGTGGGGCCACTGGGTGGATGCCGCCTCGCCTATTATGTATGAGCTGCCAGGCTCGGACTGGCCTATAGCCCATCCCAAAAAGGTAAAATGCTAGTGTTAGGGAGATTTCTCACCAAAGTGCTAAATTCCCTCTACCTTAGAGTCCTGCAGCTCTTTTGTTATATTCTGGGGCTTTGAACTTTTCATTTTCATAGTGTTTTACCTTTGTGTTCTTTGGTTATGGAGTTTTAAAACAACTCCATAGGCATCATCTTTTTCTGTGTGTCACACACCACCTTCAGTGCAGTGGCACAGTGGTGTCTTTCAGACTCCCCAAGGTTTAAATACCTTCTCTGGGACTGACCACTGTCTCCCAGAGCATCTAAATTTAAATTGACTTTAGTAGCCTCTTTGAATTTACTGACCCAGCACACACTATCTTACTATAGAGTACTGGAGGGGTTGCCTAGCTTCCCCTGAGTCAAAACACACATGTAACAGTCAAATGTTACCCTTTCCTACTTTAAATTGCGGGTGGCAGTGGTTTAGATCAAACTACCATGATTTTTCCCGACCGCTAACAACGGTAGCAAAAAATCAGGTCAGCCATGTTTTTCAATATGGCGGCCAAGACCTATCTGTAAAGACTTTTTTCGCCATTTCTTTTAGGAAAGGTCCTTCTTGTGTTTGTCTCTGCGCACCAAACCAGGTTTGGTCCCTTTGTTAGTTGGTGTTACGCTCACCCGGCTCCCACAGGGGCGTCGGTCGGACCCAGACTGCTGCGGCCTCCACCCACGTGATGCGTAGTGCAGTGATGACTGACTGGATCTGCCCTCCTAATCTTGTCTGCTTTGCCCGTAGAAATATTCTCCTACAAGTGGAGAGATAGATTTAGCCACTTGTGGATTCAAGTGATAGCACCCCCTCTGTCCTTCCCACTAATCACTTCTGAAGCGCCCTCAGCAATCTCACCTTATATTCTTGAAGGATGAGCCCTCCATCCTGCGAAGCACGCAGGGGCGCGTTGATGACCAGTTACTTCACTGTCCTGAAGATATTGGAAGAGTTGTAGACGAATCCTGACTCCAAAAGGTCCTGGCGAAGAGCCGTAAATATATAGTTTGTAAGAGTTCAAAATGTCTGGAATTCACTCCTGTCCAATTCCTCTTTTATCTTGCAGCTTTGACCCAATAAGAAGATTGACAGCTGAAAGCGCGCCGGTAAAAGTCTGTGTTACCCAAAACTGTCCGGTAAATAATGCCAAGGCTTAAACTTACTGCTTTCTCCTTATCTTACAGGTGCGGCATTAGAAGATGTGGCATGCTGATGAATTGTACCTCTGGCGGTAAAATCATGTAAGCATATCTAAAGAGATTGTCTCTGTCTGTTCTCTCTGCTCACCTTGTTGTTTCGTGTCCCCCTTAGGTGCTGGGATTCAGCGATGTAAAGATGGAGACAGCGCCGGATCGAAGAGATGCTGCGTGGAATGGTGAGTGTGGCGCGGCGCTGCTGCTGGCGACGCGACGCTTTTAAGTCTTTCCTCTGGTTTGAAGATGCGATGAATCCGGAATCAGGTAAGAAATCAGGTAATACTCTTGTTCTAATCTTTGCTTCTTTTCTTTTTTCTAGGTGCTCCAGGTTCGAGGCGGGCGTGGCAGAAGGCTGGATGCTGCTCCTGGCACGGTGAGCGTTACGCTGCTGGATGCAGAATAACACGAAGCGTGTGCTGCTCTTCGGGCGTGGTTTAAATAGCCTCCAAAGTAGTTCCAGGTAGGTATTCCTTACCGACCACACCCGAGTAACAAAATATTCCCTAAGGTAAAAAGTAGTCCCTTCCAGGCCTCACATGGGCTTGGATCTTCTTGCAGCATGGTCTGCATCAGGTAAGTGTGCACCTATGAGCCTGGCGCCTATGGTGCCAGGACTGATGTCCCATATGAGCCTGGCGCCACAGGCGCCAGGACTGAACCCAGACAGCCCCTACCAGGGGTTGCTGGGTTTTCTCAAGGCGACATGATGCCTGCTCCCGGGGCTGATGGACGTGGTCTGGATGCCCGGGGGTATGCATCATGACAGCTGGCCTTTGGCGGGCTTCAGTGCTGAAGTCCTCCTCTGGCACCAGGGTGTCTGGGGTGGACAGGATGTGAGGGAGGTGCCCGAAACTCCATGTGCTTAGTCTCCTAGGAGACCTGCATGCACTCTGGCATGATTGGCCGGCTGGCTGTCCGGCAAGGAGAGCCACCCTGCTGTGTGAGTGACAGCCAGGCTGGAATGAATGGAGGAAAACTGTTTAAAAGCAGGCCTCTGGGACTTGGAAAGCCGAGTCGACCACTGGAACAAAAAAAACCGAAGACGAGCTGAAGGAAGAGCACTGCTGCAACTCCTGGACGACCGGTGAAGCCCTGCTGCAGATTTGAATTGCCTGAAACTCCATCGACAGAGAAGCCCTTCAAGGTTAACTTCTTCGCTTGAGTTTGGTGGGAACAACCAACTCGCAAGCCACCTGGACACCGTCCCCATCTGGTTAAATTTTCATCAGAGTGCTGTTGAAAACCGGATAGCCAGAGGGAAGGAAACCAGCTCGTGGACTTCAAAACCGATGTCTTGCTAAAGCTTTTGGCCTCATCTCTGGGCAGTGCAGGAACCTCCCGACGTCCTCCTTCTTGTCCCCACGACTGAAGCACAGGAACAGCAAGATCTGGTCGAACTGCCAGGAACAACTGCCTCAGCTACAGCTCTTCTTCATTAACAAGGTACTGTGCAAACGCGGTCCGGAAATCTTTTCGGCCATTGAGAAAGTGCGTGAAACTTTCCTCAACTACGAAGGCTTGTCCTTCCCTTAACATTTTTTACTTTTCACCTAGTCAAATTCTTCTATTCTCTGTGGCAAAGACTTAGCCGTTATCTTAACCGTTATCTACCAGAACTGTGCTATCCCATACAAAAGACTCTGAACCATTGACTTTGGCCCAGGCCTATTGAGAAGAATTGCTGGTTGTATTTAACTGAACCCCTTTACCCTGCCTATGAATGTATTTGGGCTCTCTAGTCTTATAACCTTGTCTTTTGACCCCTTTATTAAGTATCTGAAGTGCCATTTTGCTCCCACTTCAGGGGAGCTAAATTTGATCATTTACTTACCGGTTGTGTAATTTTGGTTTATTAGTGTGTGATATTGAGCTGCTTATGCTAGTGTAATGTTTTCTAACTGACTCAGTAAAAAAATATATATATATTCTTTTACCAAGAAACGTTGAGTAAGTGTATATTTGAAGCACTGTATTTGTTGGTCCTTTGTGTAACTTGTTCTACTGCGCACTTAAACTCTTCAGATAAGTCTGGCTGCTCAGCCATCGCTACCACTTTACTGTGTAGTACGGGCTTGTACCAAAGGTGAAATTGTGCTTACACTTGTAGTCCTAATTGCCTGTAGTGTTCCCAAATTGTACTGTGGGTGATTCTGCCTAACAGCTAGTGTAGGCCAGTCAAAATGAGCCACTTTTCTGGCCAATGTGGGCCAGTTTGATGAGTTACTTCACTATGCAGCTAGTAGTTCTGACCATTGTTGCTGAATAAATATTCTTTAATATCACAATTTGCTTACATTTTAACAAAAAATACCCCCTTGGGTACTATTCAGTCTGTGACTAAAGGAATGAATAACCATTTTCAACTACATGAATGTCCCTTTTCAACTGTGGGCCGCTTTGTCATTGGTGCCTGGCACAGTTGTACTGTCCAGTCTGACCATGTGAGACACCCCAGGCCATTTCCTCCAATCTAAAAAAAAGAAATTATTATTATTATTTTCTTTTTTACACATTGCATGCTGGGCTCTGGTGCCCCCCCCCCCCCTGGGATGCGGCCGCGCCCCACTAACGGGGCACGCCCCACAGTTTGAAGACTTCTGCTCCAGCCAAAGGCATTGTTTTCATAGCTGAAGCCCTGCAGCCTGCATACCTCTCTTAGCCAATCAATCACACTCATGCCACAGCTCTTCTTGGCCAGGAGGATTAGCCTGCCTTTACTCAGTCAGAACTAACCATCCCTTCTTATCTTTGCCTTAACAGCTGAATACTTCCCGCCTACCATTGTTAAACGAGCCGCTGGTGTCAGAAGCCTGACGCTACTCACCTATGTCAAGAAACTAAAATGGAGCAACTCCGGACAGAGCATGTAAAATAGCTCTTAAAAGGTGTTTATGAAATTAAATATATAATCAAACAACTACAGAGGGAGAAAACAGAATATGCTTCTAAGAGTCCCCTGCAAGCTATTCCCAAGCACAAGAACATAACAGAATAGCTTCTCCCTGATAAAAAAAAAAATGGGCATCAAGAGTAAAGCAAACATGAAATAGGTTTGCTTTACTCTTTACGCCCATTAAAACATGCAATGTTATGTCCTGGCATACCCTCCCCCCCACCCTCATGGTGAGGGTAACCACTTACGCTCACGGCGAGGGTAAGCCCTCACCCTCACAGTGAGGGTGAGGGGGGTATTTATTTTTTATTTAGTTATTTTATTTCTAACGCGCTGGAACAAGGCCACTGGCATTGGCACAGAGTGCAAACAACAAACAAGCCATGCCAGTAGCTTTGGCAGATACACAGGACTTTTCCTGAAGAGACAAGCATGGGTGTTGCATAGAGTACGGAACATAATCCGTTTTTTGGATAGGGAGCCAGTGTAATGATCTTCTTGCCATTGACACATGATCCATTCTCCGAAGGCCAGTGACTACTCGTACCGCATTACTCTGGACAAGCCGCAGGCAGTTGAGCTCTCCTTTACCCACGCCCTGAAGAAGGCATGAGCAATAGGCAAGACGGGAAACATTTGTGGCACAGACCCATGTGGTGCTATTGGCTTAGTCCAAAAATGGCCTGATTTGTGCCAACAGCTTGATGTAATATGATGAACAGGAAACAAGGTTGCTAATATGCGCTTTCATTGTAAGCGCTTGGTCAATTACTACACCCAAGGTTTTTAATTTAGGTAGGGTTGCCAACTCACACTCTGCAACTTGAAAGGCACAGTAGGCTGTCTCCATTTTACGTAAACATTCGACGCAGTGCCGACAATCATGATTTCGGTTTTAGCATTGTTAATGGCTAGACCATTTTGCGGCATCCATCGATGAATCAGATTATAGGTGTTATTTTCTGTCAACGAGTTTAATGCATGATTTCCAGTGAGAGGAATAAGGCACCGGGTGTCATCTGCATAGTTTGCGTACATAATGCCTTCTGAAGCCAGTTGTTCAACGAGAGGATGAGTGAAGATATTGAACAACGCCAGGGACACACAAGACCCCTGATATACCCCACACGCTAAATCATAACCCTCAGCCATAACATCCTCATGGTCGACTTTGGCTATACGATTTGATAAAAATGAAAGAACCCAGCAAGAAGCCTCTCTAGAGAATGAGGCTGAGTCTTGCAGTATGGCAGCCAGAATGGTGTGATCCACAAGGTCAAACGCTGCCATAAGATCTAGTAACATCAAGAGGGCAGTTTTGCCCTTATCGAAATGCTGTAAAATAGTTGTTTTCAGATCCAGGAGGGTGGATTTGGTACTGTGGTTGCTTCTCAAATCAGATTGTTAAAGACCTAAGATGTATGAAGGCCTAAAAAGTTTAGAATTTGCTGCTGAGCCACCCTGTCCAAAATCTTCAGTAGGAACAGGGAGCTCTTTATGGGACGATAATTACATGGCATATTCAGGTCGAGCAAAGTTTTTTTAAAGAGGGTAATACAGGACAAGACATTGCAGCCTCACTCCATGTACCCGCTGCCTTGGGCCTGCCTCTGATTGTGCGTGGGGAAGGGATGGTGACACGGAGGAGGAGAAACCAGACCAGGGAAAGCACTCCCAAAGGCTTGTGGGATGGATTTAACTGTCAATGTGAAACATGGTTTCCTTTTAATAGTTTAAGTTTCCCAGCAAGATGATACCTTCCCTTCCCTATGCACAATCAGAGGCAGGACCAGTCTCTGGTACATTCAAACACACATTCATACATCCATTCATTTCTCCATTCACTCACACACACATACAAAAGACACTCTCATTCACTCGGATACAGTTAAAGATACATACACTTTCATGTAGGCATACACACATACAAAACATTCTCCTTACCTGCAACCTCGGTTCCGACGCCATTTTCCATGAAGGCCATCTGGCTTCCCCGCAGCATTAACAGAAACCAAGAAGCAGAGAGAACTTCCTGCTGTCTGAGGACTTGCAAAGGAGACCAGAACGTCTGCCCAGGGAGTTGCAAATGTGTGGTGAGGCGTGGCAGGAGTCCCTAGGCACACCTAGCATGGATCTCCACATCCTGCATCCCCAATGGGCTGTGCAAGACAGGGGAAGCATAACGCCCCCATCCTTGCATGGCCCATTGGGCATGCTCACCGGGGAACTTAAACTGTCCAAGGGAAACCATCTTTCTCTTTGACAGTTAAAGCCAGCCCAGGAGCACCTGGGAGTGATTTCTCTGGTCTGGTTTTGTCACCTCCATAATGGGCAACAGTGGGTCGTTGCCCCGTCACCCATCATGGAGGAGTCACCCCTGGTGGAACACCTCTTTGCCTGGACTCAGAGCCTCACATGCTCCTACATGCTTATACTGAGCAACCAGGGATTTTCTGTAGGCCAGGACCTTTCTCACTCCAAAACCACCAGTTTCAAGGCCTTGGCTCTGTTTCCCCAAAGCCACCCTCATCAACCTCTTTGACGAGTCACAAAAGTCTAATGCCTAGGGGGACCACTTCAGTAACAGCCTCTACTTTCGTTAATCATCACTCTTGCATTCCACCTCTTCAACACTTTGCCACAAACTTGTACTTGCACACCTCCTGCACTCACACCCCGCAGTCCACGGTGTGCTATCTTCTCCTTGTCTCTTCTTTCAATCGTCTCACTCGCTCTATGTGCTTCTTCTATGCCCACTTCTCTCAATGTGTGTCTCATTTGCTCAGGCTCTCTTCTTCCTTTATGGAATTTTTTCCAACCTCCCATGGTCGGATCTTTCCATTCCATCTGCTGTCTTCTGCCATCTCATATCCCCCTTTTTTCCCCCTACACTACTCCTTCACCTTGCAACCACCCCTCTGAGGTTCTCTTCCACCTACTGAACAATCTCCACCATCTCTTTTCTGATTTATCTCCTTCCCACTCTCTGCTTCTTCTCTACCACCTCCTGACTTCTTCTGATGTTCCCCCTTTCCACCTCCCAGCTCTCCACCTGCCCTCTTGTCACTTCTCTCCATCCTTGTCCTCTCTAAGTCACATTACCTTCCTACCACTTCTTGTACACATGTTTCCAAAGCTGTAGGTTTACACCTCTCTACCTCCTCTTCCTCTCTTCTCCTGCCCATTCAGCCCTCCATCTTTGCAGCTTGCTCCCATCTGCCTCCAGTTCTGTATTCAAACTCCCACACACGTCTGTCCCTCCACACCCCTTTTATATTGATCTGAGGGGATCCCTAAAAGCAACTGAGTTGTCTGATGTTTCCATGTGGCAAGCCTCTACTTCCACACATGGCATGGTAGGATGAGCCTGTGGGTCATTTCCACACCACCTCTGGGCCCAGCCACACACAGTGGGTGCTAGCACCCAGCCTCCCTGGCAAACCCCTTGGCTGGCCCACCATCCACATTTGGGGTTGAGCTGAGGACTTCGTTACACCGGTATTGCCAGGTATAAACAATCAAATCCAGCTTCTAAATGCCTGTGCCTTTCACACGCAACACCCAGAGAGCATCACAAAACCATTCCACATAAGCCCCCTTACTTTGTTAAATTATAACACCACCACAACCACCGCTTTAACCAGCAACAACAGTGCTGTACTCATACTAAACGGAGAGTGGTATGGTGCCCCTAAAGTCCCACCTAGGGGTCCCCCCTTCTCAAGGTTCCCTAGCTAAAACCTTCTCAGAAATCTCCTGACCAGTATCCCTTTCCCACCTATCCCTTGGCTGCACCCCTCTCCCAAAATTCCTGTGTGGAGACTCAGCCTCCTCCCACCACCGGGACCCTTTAAGAGCGACAGTGCAGGGGCCTCAGACAGATAATGCGACACGCCTAAACTCATAAAGCAATGTCAATCTGGCTTCCCACCTTTACAGACCACCATCCTAACAGCTCTCCCAAATGCCCACACTCAGAGCACGACCCTGCCTCCACTCCCATGCAATTTCCCGACCGTTAAATCCTTCCTACCTCCTCTCCCATGCAATTTCCTGACCGTTAAATCCTTCCTATAAAATTCTCAAGTGGAACAACTCTGCAGTGCTAATAAATCGCCTTGCCCATGAACTCATCATGCTGCCGAAACATGCCCATCGCCGTGTGCTTAACCTCGGCGTGCACCATAAGGCTCACATTATAATTTAGCTCACAGAAACAGAACAACTCAGCTGAACCAGTACGGGCAGAGACAAGCTCCATCTCATCCCCCAAACCTGTTCCAACTGACTATCGGACCCCGGCTACTAACATCAATTGCCTGCTCCCACAGCGTCTTCTGCGCCGGGTTAGCTGCCCAGTCACAACAAAAATGGCTGCAGATCCGTTTTGCAGCTGGAACTCGCTGGCCCTTTTCCACCCAGACCAGGTTGCTGGAGGCCGTTTTTTTTTACCACATTTCACCGCAAATTTAGATGGGTGTTGGGTTTAGGTATTTAGAAAGGTGTGGGAGACATTGGGGGTTTTCTGAAGTTCACCCCCCACATTTTTTCCAGTGAAATGGAGTTAAAAAAAAAAACAAATGGGCCCGAGCTAATTAATGCGAGCAAACATCACAGATTTGTATCTGTATTTTATTTGTAATTTATATAGCACCTTACGCCATAATTCGCCTTCTAGTAATTACTTCGAAATATTACAAGTTGGTTTTAAAAGGTCTCTGTCTGTATCAGTGTCTAAGTAATTACACAGCTTTATGTAATTATTACTTTTTTATTGGTGTTTTGTGAGAAGCAAAATGTTAATATGGCAACCACACCCCTGTCGGGAGACAGATATGGCCAGTAATAGCCTGCCAGCCCGAGCCTAGGCAGCCCGACAAGGGGATGATAGCCATTCGCACTCCAGGGTTCATCCTGGTTGCAAATGGTTTCTTTTCTTTTTTTTTAGTAAGAGATTGGGTGTGCGTATTACGCAACGCCAATCTCCCCAGAAAGAAACCAAAATATGACCGCTGTAGGAAAAGAGTCTAAGTTCCTTTCCCATTTCTATAGCGGTGACCGCGGCCGATAGGAGTTGTGAGGGAGGGGTTGGGGAAAGGGTATGTTTTGTTTTGCGGGGCAAGAGGGAGGGTGGGGAGGTGGGCTGGCAACATAGAGAGGCACCCTGTTTCCTCCCTACATTAAAAAAAGGTACCGCCACCGGAGGAGGGCCTTGGTTGGCTGGAAACAGGCAGTACACTGTGTGTTCTCCACCACTGTTCAAGCCACCTAAGTTTCTTGGGGAATCCTGACGTGAACCCCTAGCTCATTATTCTTAGAGAGGCACAGCTCCACTATACTGATGAGGTCCAACCAGGCCGAAACACGTGTATGGGGTTGCTGTTGGTACTCTTGTTCAGAGGAGACTAATACGTTTTGGATATTTCTCCTCTGTGAAAGATAGTGAGCTAAAGACTCTGGGTAGGGCTCTCGTAACCAGGACGAATATCTGGCAGAGGGACTCCCAGGACCCCCTTGTTTTTTCCTGCCACCTTATTGGCCTAGCACCCTTCCCCAGGTGCAAATACATTTTTTTCTTCGCACCCCAGGTGGAAGGAGAGAACGGAAGCAGAATGAGATAGGGAAACGCACAATGTAAAAGAGAGTGTTGTGAGGGCAGACCTGCACTGCCTGTTTAAGAGCTGGGAATTTGGAATAAGTCACACTTGGGAAGGGCAGGAGAGAAAGGAAATGGAAAGGGAGGATCAGCTGTGTATAGAGAGGGAATGAAGATGATATGTGTTCTCTCTGTAGTTGCAGCGGCTGTTCCTTGCTGCCACTGCCTGCCCGCTAACAACTGATGACGAGCCAGACCTATACGTCCCACACCATTCCCAGCTATAAACTGTCAACAAAGTGTTTCTGCCGCTCATCCTCTGCGCTGCCCTCATGGAGGGTAGGCGCTCCATGTCAGTGCCATTCGGCGTACCATTCCATCTGGACTGGCTAGTGCTCCACTCAGTCGCCACGTCCAGCAAGGAAGCTCTCTGAGCTGTCCTCACAGACGGTGGGTACTCCCCACCAGTGCTGCTCTGTGCACTATTCCCACCCGTACTGACTAGAGCTCCGGCCTGGAGCCACGTCAAGCCATTTTGCCAGCCATCTCTGCCAGCGGCTCATTTCTGTGTGCTCGTTTGAGCCATGCTGCAGCCCCGTGCATGATGGCTGTCTGTACTCGAGCCCTGAAGTGGCTCATTTCAACCAACTCGGTGAGAGGGTCAGCCTCCAAGGGGGCGTGACTTCACATCCTCCTGAGGCACTCCATCCAGCCATCTGTCCAGCTCAGCCAGCTGCTCCTCCAAGATTCTCCATCCATTTAGCTCATCCAGCTCCTGCACTCTCAATCGAATTAAGCCAGCTGTTTCTCCTGGACACTCCATCCTGCTAGCCCTCTACCTCCAGAGATCCTACCCACAAGCTTGTCCAGCCACTCCTTACCTACACAACACCCTGTCTGAGCCACCTAACACCCCTGCCACGTATTTCCACCATGGAGTATGCTGCTGGTGGACCTGAAGCCATGCAGGCTCCATTTCCCATGAACGTCAGAACATCTGTCCTCAGAAAACCACTCCCATTCCAGTTTGCAGCTACACCATGACAATGGACCATGATGGGTTGAATGGCTTGATGACTTCACAAACGCTATCAGGTCCATGGGAGATGATAAGACCCCGGCCATGATTGACATTTTCATCAATTTGGCAGGAAAAAGAAGTCAACGCCATTATTAAAACAATCCCAGATTCTGAGAGGACATTCTATAACACACTGATTGATGTTCAACAAGAAGTTAGTGATCCCATGGCCGGTTTTAGACCAGATTGCACCCAGGCTGGAAGCATCGTTGGTGCCCCCCCCCCCCAAAAATGACAACAAATTGTATGTTACAAATGGGGTGCATTATGCATACATTACAATGGCAACACATATAAGGTTAATAGCTGCTGATTATCATGAGAAGGCCAGCCGCCATGGAGCTTAAACACGAAATGCCCACTGAAGAGCTCTAAACTCTTCTTTGTCAGTAAATGACTGAGATGGAGGAACCAGTGTTAGAAGGCAATAAGGTGATAACCCTTCTGCATATCCTATGGGAAAAGAGAACACAGCTTGTAATGCAAGCGCTGCAAAGCGCACATTTAAAGCCCCAGAATGAAAATAGTTAAATTAATATATTGCAAGAAGGATGTGGTGGAGAGAATTGATATACCCAATAGGCCCTTTTCTCTTGTGTTGTTAGTTATAATGATATCAATATCCCTTTTATGTATAGCGCTTTATGCCAGATTCCTGCCTGCCGAGCCCTGGAATAACAAGTGATACTACACATTTTGCTAGTACTCAATGTATTGACCCCTTGAGTATATAGCGTTGGGTGATGACCTCATACTAGCAGCCCTTCACCTGCTGGCTGCCTGAGCCCCCTTAGCCCAAGTTGCTTGCTTTGCAATGTTGCCTGCCTCACATCTGGTGCCATTTTCTTTCCCCTATGCTGCTGCTTTTGTTTTAAACATCCAGAGTTCTCTTAGCCCTCTGATGGGGTCTGTGTTTCCTGAAACGTTCCTGCTCATTGTGTTAACCTCGGAAGAATGAAAGCTGCTTTGCCAGGATTGAAATCCTGAACCTACAAGTTTCACACAGAAGTATGCAGCATGAGCTTAATCCACTGTGCTATCTTCTGAGGATAATAATTTTTGTGGATCAGTTTTGCAAACAACTGAAGAAAACAAAACAAGTTGCCTAAATCAATGATAAAATGGCCGTTTGTAATGCTGCAGAATGGTCGTTTGATTCATGCTTTTGAGTTAAAATGTGCATAGAGCATAGTATTTCAACCCAAAGCTATCAAAGAGCTTTGACATTTAAAGAAAGACACATGGATAAAAATGTTCTGGTATACACTTCATGAGAAACGTTTCAAAAGGAAGACAAACAGCAAGTAAGGTACTACTAGCGACTTGAAAGGAGCAGTATTAAGTTTTATTTCTGTCGGAGGTCGCGGAACCAACAAACTCGTCCTGCACAGCCATAAGAAAACGCAAGTTTCCAATGAAGCGTAATGGCAAGGATGCCGCTCATGCTGCCATTGCAAACTTTTATATGGTAGAAAAGGGCAGACATTTCTAGGGCAATAAAAAATAGAAAAAAAGTATCCGCAAAGAAGTTCCACTTTTCACATGGAGAATGTCGTATTCAGCAGAGCTACAGCTACAGGCATGCGTTTAACGTCACACTCACAGCAAGGGGGTTCCACATCAAATATGTTTGCAAGGAAAGATTTCCATATGTGCCCTACCGACCCCTGAGCTACCACCACAGACACAAATGATGAGGGGTCTATGTGGGAATTCAACACGTGTCAGGTGGAGAATCATACTTACCAATAGCACGGTTAGCGGTGCGTTGTGTCATTCTTCTTTGCAGGCACACGGGTGACTTCTGGCCAGTTCTGCGCTGGGTGCCAGCCTGCCTCCTGGACTTCCTATGCCTGGGCGGCTGGAATTCGGCAATGATGGGCAATTAAACACTGCGTTTACCAACTGAACACACTGCCAGCCAAATATCATCCATCACCCCCCTGTCACAGCAGCTCATTTATTGAGGTGAGGGAGTCGGCCGGGGTCGGGAAGGGAAAGCAACAAATGTTGCTCTTTGATGCTGCTAGCATCATAAAATCAACGGTGCCTGGCTTTGCTGAACAGCAGCAGGAGCATGCATGCAGACAGTCGGTGCTCACAGCTCAGTCAGAGTCTGATTTTGAGGCGCCCTGAAATGAATGATAATGTACAACACACTACGCACAGTTAACCAACTTTATTATGAGATTAAATGATGCAGCAGCATCATCATGACGATGGAGGGGTCCTGAAGTACGGACTGCTGGAGCCGTGGCAGTGCCCCCCAGACACACTGGCATGTCAGGCAGCCGCCTGCACGGTCTGATACAAAGACTGGCCCTGATTAAAAATGACTCGCAAAGTACACAAATCAAGTTACCAAACCTGACCATTTTTAAGCAGTAGTTTGTTTGTGCCTACACCTCTTTGCGCCAAATTTCTGATGTAAATGAATAAAAGTACGTAGTCAAGTTTCTTCAAGTATATTTTCTTAATTTATTTGATATATGTTCTGCCCATATGGATGACACGTGTTTCGGCGTTCCATTGGCGCCTTTTTCAAATCCGGGCTGAATGCAAGCGTAACATGTAATAAAACAAAACACAAAATATAACATATGAAATAGCATTTTAGCATATTTTATAACACATTTAGTAGTTAGAATAGTGACTTAGGCTGTGTAGTATATCCTTTTAGCATTCTCAAATTGCATGAACACCTAAAAGTGCAGCACCTCTTGGAATTTGATAGAAGGTTAAAAGGCTAATGTTAGCATAACAGAACAACCAAATTTGTTCTAGGTGGGATTTAACCCTGGAACTACCGTGATACACTTCAACTAAAAACTAATTCCCGGAAATAAGGAAAGAGAGATTCGCATTACATTCAATAAGGGTAAGAAAACAAATTCCATGCTTTTCTGACAGCCAAAAATTGTTAGGTCCATGCCATCCCATACTTACTTCTTTTTCGGATTGCACAAATTTAATTTTAAAAAACTAACATAGTCACTGTAATGGATTTATTTTTAACCATTTGAGGTAACTAAGAGGTGCTGCACTTTTAGGTGTTCATGCAATTTGAGAATGCTAAAAGGATATACTACACAGCCTAAGTCACTATTCTAACTACTAAATGTGTTATAAAATATGCTAAAATGCTATTTCATATGTTATATTTTGTGTTTTGTTTTATTACATGTTACGCTTGCATTCAGCCCGGATTTGAAAAAGGCGCCAATGGAACGCCGAAACACGTGTCATCCATATGGGCAGAACATATATCAAATAAATTAAGAAAATATACTTGAAGAAACTTGACTACGTACTTTTATTCATTTACATCAGAAATTTGGCGCAAAGAGGTGTAGGCACAAACAAACTACTGCTTACTTTACAAACGGAGCTGAGGGACTCTATGTCTCCGTGTTGACCTACATCCTTGCGACACAAGAATAAAATAATAAAATAAGAAAACCATTGCCAACTTTAATAGCACTAACATACGGGTCGCGAGAGTACACCTTATGAGATCCCCACTCAAGAAGTTCCTCACTCAGTAGACTGACCATTTTTAAAACCAAAATATTACAGAAGGGTTTTACGCAAAATGGAAATAATTCTAGCTTCATTCTCTCCATCATCAAGGGAAGTATATAATTAGGTTTAATCTAGGTATGTCTTTTGTACTTTTAAGCTTTAAATACTTCCAAAACAGTGGCTTGTGAAATTGTCATTTATAAACGTGCAGAAAAACCTTTGACTTTCATACAAAAAGCAAAACGTTTTTTGTGTCAAACGAGCTGACCTTAAAATATGCTTGCCCAAGGCCTACAACATCTGATACTCTCTCTCCTGTCTACCACCCCTTCCACTCAAATGGCCTACATAAGAAGAAAGATCAAGTAATAGCTAAACGATGCCACCAGCATGCAAAAAGGCAAACCACACAGATGACAGGACAGTAACGCAAGATATAGGGGCTGATTCATGGAATTATTTGCGCTGAAAAACAGTGATTTGTGCGCCATTCTGCCTGCAAATCCCTGTTTAACAAATGGGGATTTGCGGGCAGAATAGCGCACAAATCCCCGTTTTTCGCCGCAAATAATTCCATGAATCAGCCCCATAGTATATGATTTGACCAGGATCACCATATCGTCTGCTGGCAAAGCCAGGATACAAGTATGAACACTTTGGTTCCACAGTCTTGAATTTGGAAATTCACCTCTTCGACTAATAGTTTAGGCTCATCTTTGGAGGGGATTGCCTAGGTTTTAGAACGCCCCATCTGAACAAACCAATTTGTAGACCTTCACCATACGAATGACATGTTAGTTTTTATATCAACGCTTATCTGGTGCAGGAACATTGCTGATAATAGCACCTCTTATGCTGCTAAACCAAGTACATATGCAGGTAGGTTTATAAACTTCAGACATAGGAAAGGTTCTGCCAGCCTTGCTGGAATGTGCTCTTCTAATCTTTCATATGAACACATATCTCTGCCATGAGTGCTTAACATACTGAGCTAACTTCTGAACCATTGCGGCACTCAATTTATCATTTTGGATTTCAACTTTGGCTATTGCAATGATCAACATAAATCCCACAGGAAGGAAAGAATGCTACAGAAGTTGTGCCTCACAAACTATGTATACCACAGTGAACACAGAAAACATTACATGATTAATTGATTAAGGCAGAATGTACTTGTGAAAACAGACAGGCAATGGGTTTAGCACCTCAGCAGCATGCCATACAATCTCCTGGCATTTGCTATTTAAGTCTGGTGAACAATGGAATCTTACTTTAGATCAGGCAGCCTTGTGAGGGCCCCCTCCTTTGCCCTCCCATAAACACGTCTCTGCTGGGTGGCCGTTTTTTCTTGAAGCCACCCTGGGCCGGTTTTGTGTATAATAAATTCTAATTAATATAACTCACACAGCTCGCAGGCAGCCAGCCACTGTGTCAGGCAGCGCCTGCGCTGCGTGTGTGAGTGAGTGTGCCACACGTGGGCATGGGCCGTGGCCCAAGCTGGGCCGTGTTTTTTTTTT
The DNA here is from genome assembly GCF_040938575.1 of Ambystoma mexicanum. Taxonomy (NCBI): domain Eukaryota; kingdom Metazoa; phylum Chordata; class Amphibia; order Caudata; family Ambystomatidae; genus Ambystoma; species Ambystoma mexicanum. The sequence continues at coordinate 248,525,162 of NC_090926.1, read as the reverse complement.
TTAATTGAATGTTTGTTGTCACGTCACGCGACTCAGCTGGGCCTGGGGCCTGGGGCCTGGGCCAGGCTGGCTGCTGCTGCCTCGCCGGGCTCGCCGTCGCCTCACTAGTAGCAGCGGAAAGGAAACTGACACCATCACGCACTCTGTCTGCAGCAGTGGGTGGGCAGGGGTCAGGATGGCTGTCACACAGTGCAGCATACATTATTCATCAAAGCAAGGTAATAACACATCCGTTGTTACCTTGCTTTGATGATTTAATTAACTATTTGCAAATTTGCATGCATGCGTCATGCATTATGCAGATGCCATCAGTCAGATCAGACAGAGCTCAGGGGGGCCGCTGCCATGCCAGCCATGGGCGTATAGTGGTGCTCACTCGCCTTGGGCTCGGGCCGCCGCCGGCTCGCTCTGAAATGCTAATGAAATTAGCAAGCATGCCTGCCACCTCGGCCTCTTGGATCCTGCCTCCTGGGCCTGGCCCCGGGGCACCGCAGCACACAGTCTGGCCTCCCCGGCACCTTATCATAACAAGTTGCTTTCAACTTTTCAGGAAGTAACACCAACAAAGTTGTTGCCCTTTGTGCAAAGTTGAAAGTAACTTGTGCCTGGGGGGCTGGGCCGGGCCCTGGGAATATGTGGATGTGGCTCAGGCCGCGGCGCTGACCCAGACCCTGTGTCACCGCAATTGGACTCTTCATTGCATACCACGTGACATGATGATTTTGGCCAGTGACACCGGCAGTAGGCAGCGCCAGGAGAAGCCAGCCCACGAGACGACGAGTCCACTCCACGACTGACACCAGTTTCACAGCAGACAGCACCTGTCCCAAGTGAGACACTCCAGTCCCCAGCAGCGGCCCAGCCTGCCCTGAGAAGAAGTCGAAGAGAGAAGACGAGTCACTTATGAGAGCTAGAGAGACCGAAGTTCAGCACACTGTGTTAGGAGCCTGTGCTCTCTCAGGTAAGATGCACCACAACCCATTGCATTGCCTCTACAATGTATACCCAGTCACGTTGCCCTACAACTGCTGCCCCCAGCCACATCAGAGTAGATAGCTCATTGGGCGTCGGGCCAGTTGTGTTAAGTCAGTGTTTTGCTTAAATTACTTCTGGGCCTGGCTGGCTCTAGCTTTCGCTTCCCAATTCGAAGTGCAGTGGCCTGGGCCTGGGCCTGGCCTGTCGTTGCAGAGATGGTATTTTTGGTGCTGTCTACCTGACTAGTACTACCATTGTAGAAATTCTCCCAGGGTGTTGCCGCTGCGGATGCATGTCATAAGTAAACAACATAGTCTGAGAGATGAAAGACAAAGCTGGAGACTTGCTTGCGTTGTGTGGTGAATGGTTTTTCACGTATGATACTAATGGGCACCTCGGACCGGGAGAAGTCAGACGTTTATATGGCTCTTTGTGCATTGTGCAAATATGCGACTTTGTAACTTGTCTCGTGTGCGGTGCGTTCATGGAAACATTTGTGCAGCGGCTTGAAAATAGAACTCGTCCTGCTTTCCATCCATCCATCCAAGTCACTAGTTTGTTTAAATGCAAGACTCGCGGCATGACCCTGTTATAAACCGTGATGTCCCAACCATTTTACCATAAGAAAAAAGGTCAAAACTCATCTCTTCTGATTTGCTACAACCACATGATATCTACCAGGAACAGGAAGCACCTTGAGGCGATTCAGTTAAAAGTGCTGCAATATGCATGTTCCTTCTTTCATTCACATGCTTCCCGCCCCCCCACTTCCTAATCAGCAGAGGAAACGGCCAGGACTGCATGAAGCACCATGCCTTGGTGGTGTCCCAGAAACAGGGCCTTTACTGACAGTGTTTTACTGACGTGACGTTGTTGTTTTTAGGCTGGCTTTGACATCCAGCTGACATCAGCCTACCATCAGGTGCTCGAGGCCCTGGGGGATTGGCTGGCAGCTTCTCATGGACGTGATTTACTAGAGACTGCATGTTGGGATCTTAGAAACTACTCTCAACGGTCAGGCGCCATTGCCTTGTGTCGTGCACTTGTATTTGCTGAGGCCCTTGTCACACAAGCACTACCATGGGAGAGGACATAACTCAGTTACCCAGAGTAGACTCGGCCGGCCTGCTATTGTAATAGTCTATGTCTGTGCTGTGCCTGTGTGCGATCAGTATGGTTGTAGCCGTCCCCCCAACACACACACACACATCTGCTTCGTCGTGTGGGTTATGGGTAAAGTTGGGTGGGGTGTAGTTGTGGAAATGATGAGTGGTTTGGGTCCTGCGCAGTGCGCACTGTGTCTTGCTGCTTCTATGTGCCCGTGCCTGCAGCCCCTGTTAGTGTACCCCATAAATGAGACGAGAAGGGGTGCCACATTCAATGCGTTTTTCTATTAGAAAAGACAGTGTCAATCAGAAAATCACCTATGTGGTGAGTGGCGACTGGTCCTGACACTCTAAAGTAGCGATCTGTCACCTTTGGCTGTAAAGATGCTTGCTTTGGACTCCACCTCCAGTCCCATCAGCCCTGTCAAGCTCTGGGGATGGGTTATGGAAGCTGGAGTCCAAAATGTTTGGAGAACCACAGGTTGAAGCCCCTTGTTGGTGCAGTGCAAGCTATTGCGCTGTGGGCTGCACAGCGCAACATAAGAATATATCCGATATATTCAGCACTTCTCCATAGCCCTGCAGTCCCAAACACAGGGATTGCGTCCAAGAATTGGGGAAGGAGCTCTGGGTATGTCAGGGTCAGGGGTGTGATGCTGGAAATGCATCGGTGGGACAGGGCCTCCGTATCCTTACCCGTATCCTTGCCCTACTGCTTTTGATCGTGTTCTGTCGTGTTTTCCACGCAGGAGTTCATGTGGGACTCCTGGCAGTGTAGCTCTCTCTTTTGGTTTTGGTGAACAGACCCATGGGATACCCTTATGGCACCCATGGGTAGGGGTGCAACCCTGTGACTCTAGTGTATGTTTTTGGGAACCTGTGGGTGGCCCACAGAGCAGGGTACGGGCTGGTGGCAGCTCCGTGCTGAAATGACTGGTGCCCTTAGCGTCCTCCATTTTGGGATGCCCAGGCCCTGTCATTGGAATCGGTAAATTCCTGATGGAGACAAAATGGCCCACATGGCCTCTTGCCTTCCATCGCCTGTTACCTTGATCTTCCCGAAGTCCTGGGAAGCCCTGCCTCTGTCCCTTCCCCCTGACTGGCAGTTGGGTGGAAGTTCCATATATGGTAGTGTGGGGAAGTGCTGACCAGACTGGCTGGAGCCTTCCCAACAACCGTATGTTGTGGGTACGCCTGTGGGTGGGACCTGGGTGAATGGAGTGCGTGACAAATACGCATTCTATGTTGTGGGTGTCTAGTATCTGGTGGTTGTAACAATGACTGAGACAGCCCTGCCCGAAACCGGTATGAATGCAGTATGAAGTGTTGAATGGCTCGGTACTTGTCCCAATACACATAACTTGTTGTGAGGTCTGGAGAGAAGTGAATGGCCTGAATGCACTGTGTGCCTGATTGGTTGCCTGTCTGCATGAATGCCCTTTGTAGTGATTGGATGCTTCAGTGTGACCCAGCGGAATGAATGGGAGATCAACAGTATATCTGGGGACCTCTCACTGCTAGGAATCGTGTTTAGAAGCTGAAGTCCACTAGGACGAGTAACTGGAGTGAAGCTTGACCTTGAAGCCCTGCTGGATGAGAAGAGTTGCTGTTGCTCTACTTCACAATCTGAAAGCTGCTGTGCCTCCAAGGACTGACCCAGAAAGGACCTGGGAAGGCGCCCTCTTCCCGAGCTACGAGGGACCATCGTGCACCAGCAGACCTTTGCCAAAGCTCCCTGGTAGACAGACCTTCGACAGGCTGCCAACCCGAGATGGGGACCGCTGCGGAATCACAAAGAGAAGCGCCAGGACTGTTGTCCGCCACTGTCGACGACCGCCGTCGCCGACTGGAGCCGCCGTGCTCCCGTTTTGCCTAAGAACTTCATTGATCACAGGACGCTCTCATCCGCATCGTCGTCGCTGCATCCTTTCTGGAGAAGGCCTGACCGTCGACGTGCCAAGGAGCATCCGCCGGTGGGTTCCCGCCACCCAAAGACCACAGAGACGCCGACGACTTGACGCCCTTGCTGGGCCACAGTTCTTCAAACTCTTTGCGGTCCAGAACTATCGACACCTAGGTGCCCAGCACGCCTCTTCCTTGCAGGGCGTTTACGCGTCCCCGTCAACAAGCAACGACGCGGCCACTTCACCGTCGTAGCTCAACCTGTTCTCTATCAGACGTTCGACCACCTGTGACTCCTGCCTTAAAGGGAGGGCACTCAAGAAGGGCCGTTGATTCCCCGACGAGGAACACACAACGCCAGGTACTTTGGGGTTGCAGAAGTATTGGGAAGTCTAGTGTGAACAATATTTGGACTGGGCTTGCATCTTTATTCTACAGGTTGCCCAGGTGGGGGGATCTCCACACAGAGCTGTATTTAACGGTAGTGACCAGTATTCTGCCAATTGTTCAACCATCTTGCTTTCCTTCCTCTCTCTACTGCGGGTTTCCTGTTTATTGATCTGTGTGACATTTTACCGTATAGTTGATGCACTTTAATGAGATCTAATAATCATTGTGGTACCACTTTAGAACTGTATATATTTACCATTGTTGATTTTCTGAGCACACAGTGTGTTATTGTGATATTGTATATACCTTTGAATATAAATTATATAAAGACTGTGTTTTAACCGATACAGTGTGCGGACATTCCTTTGTGGGTGCTTGGGGACTACACTGTACTTAAGAGCCAGCCCGCATCACCTCCAGAGAAGCTAGGCCTTGATTGCTCGACCATAGCTACCAAATAGAGAATCTTGGCTGGGGTCCTCTGTGCCTCTCCTCTACCATATAGAGAGCAGAAGTACAGACACCCCCCACCGGCGTCTTTACAAGGGGGAATACACTTTGCATGTGCATCACTATCGGTAAGAGCTATGTGCAACATTGCTTGTGTGTACCCTGCAATCCCTCCACCCCCTCACTTCTCCCACTGTGCTGTTTGCAGTCCTCCTCATACCACACATGGGGCAACTTGCAAATATGGATAAGAGCAGTTTGCACACACTCAATGTTCCTTGTGTACACAGCGGTTGGTTGCCTCTGTTGTAAATGTAATGGAAAGAATGTTGTCATTTTACGAAAACTAACAGTCCTGGGTGGGTGTTGCTTTTTTTGTTCTGTGTCACCTGGATACCTATTTTTGGGTAAGAGCTTTAATAATTGTTAAAAGTATGAACCTTTTTGCTGTAACTAGTCATGCCATGAAGTGCATGGGGCTGTATTTTAGGCTGCATTGGACATTAAGCAGCTAAAACCTATTGGCTTTGCTGCTCGTTTGAATTTATCTAGGGGCCCAGTCCCAGCCCCTCTGCTCTTCCAGAGAGCGGTGTCGATTTTTCTACCAGATGCCTTTCTCTTGCCCTGGAAGGCCTCAGAGAAGCTGACTCACAGCCACTCCTCTTAACCCCATCGTAACGAGTGTGCCATTGTACACACACACTGCCACATTAGGTCTTGTGGTGGCTTGCCAATATGGATTCATGAGGTTGAGGCAAGACCTCTACTGAGGGTTGTCCTGTGTACCCATGATGAACAAAACAGTGTGATCCTGGCCCTGGGCAAAGCATATAATTCTCCTTCTTCGTCTGTGCCCTTAGTGGCAAAGGTGCCCCGGGATTTGCTCCTGCTTTTCCTGTCCCAAGGATCTGTTGTTGACCAAAGTGACTGCTGCCCCTGTACCTTCCCAGGACCCTGTTAGTGGTGTAACTGTTTCAAGGACCTCTTTTGATCCGCCTTAATTGTATCACTGTCAATGCACCTACATTAGCAATTTGTTTCCTGATTTAACTTGCCAGGCGGAGGCATCTGTGTGCTGGTATACCTGGCATACACGTACATGCCAGGAATTGTCCGCTTTTGCACCTGGGCCTACCTACCTCTGAAAAGTAGATGCATTGCACACAGGCTTGAAATGTGGCCACATTTGCACCAGACCTGCAGATGCTCATTGTACTATAGCCGATATGATAGCTTAGTGGGTTGAGCGCTCGCTGCTCTTATGTGTGTGTGATCTGCAGGTTCGAATCCCAGCAAAGCCATCTCAGCCTTTCATCCTGAGGACAATAAATGAATACCAACACAGGTTGGGTGATATTGTATGCATATTTGTTTAATAAAAAAGAGCTTAAGCGTAAGTGCTATACAATAACATATCATTTGGCCTTGGACGTCTGCTTGTATTCACAGTTTGACAATTTGGATCTATACACACAGATATTAATGATACATATGGTGATCCATTCTTGTATGAAATGTATATCACATTAGTGAAATCATAACCATTTTTCATAGTGTACTTAGGAACAACGCTATATGATGGCCACTTCCTGTTTTGTCAAGGGGTAAAAGGTAGTGTTTCATTAATGGCACGGATTCTGTAGAAACATCTGTTTTTGCACAGTGAGAACCGTGGTAGGCAATTCATTCCTTTCTATAGCGTTGCGCTTTGCTGGGCACAGATTCCTCAGTCAGTGTTCACTCTGTATCAAGTCTCACTCACACACATTGTTTTTTACAAGCCCTTGCAGTTGATGTCTATTTTAAAGCTTATATTCAAATGACCTTTACCTGTTTACTGCAATCCCATTTCCCTGAAATAGCACGTTACTATCTGGAAATTCTTTAGCAATTTGCATCCTCCAAATGAAACAAGGAATACATCAACACATCACCAATCATCCTCTATTGTTTTTTGGCTCAATTTGTATATAGCCTTTATGGACCTGGATGCTCTACTCCTTTTTTTGTGACAGACTATGGTTTAGCCCCATCATATCTTTGTTACAAGCACTGCACTGTATTTATATGCTATATCCTGTGTTTATTGGGTTTTTGTCATCTTTACCTTGCTTCTTTTTGCAGGCAGGTCACTGTTCAAGTATCCACTCTAGTCAGGCCTTAGTGCGGAGCTACCAACAGCCAGCCAGGCGAGCCCTTCCCTGTGGGTAAGTAACCACTAATGACTGTACATCTTCAATGCAGTGCAATGTAAGGTGGTCCTGTATAGCATACTCAAACAACTTTGGCAGCCTTTATTATGCACACCTGTTGTCTCCCCGCAGAAGCACGGCCACCTTAGACTCCAGTCCAGCCTATAAGCAGCACAGTGACCAGGCAGATGTCCTAGCCTATTCCTCCTCTTTCAATCTGGCCACGTTTTGTTATTATGAATTTGCATCCAGACCTAATGTATGCTAGAGCAAAAGGAAAACCTGGATTATACCTCTCTCAAACACTGGGGTGGAGGGTAGGATGAGAACACAAGCGTGTGCATTTGTGTGCATACAGCAGGAATTCACTTGCTATATGTATGTTGCTGCATGCACCCATGGTGTTTTTCATAAGTTGATTACAATGCAGCTTTCATTTTTGGCTACTATTTTTTTCTGAGACTTCAGACCATAATACAACGTCCAGGGCACTGCTGGCCAGGAGAAATAACATGCATGCATCCAGTTCATTTACCTGCCATGGGACTGGATTACTGTTAGACTCAGCATTTTATAGACCCAGCTGGATATTGTTCTCTTTTTTGGGAGGGAGGTTATGGTGAGGCTGGGGAACAGTCAAATCTGAAAATGCTGACAAAAACTTGTTTCCTCTTAATGAAATTATATTTTGGATGTTGGCAGCCAGGTTACTTAGACCTACTGTGATAAAAGTAGGAATCCGATGCCCAATTAAGCTAATTGTATTTTTTAGGGGAGAAATGGATTAAAAAAAGAAAGGGAGGAGCAGAAAAACTAAGAGGAAAGAAGAAAAAGCAAATTGAAGAGGAAATCCGGCAAAAAAAAAATGAAGATCTGTTTACAGGTCAGACCATCAAAATGTCACATGGTGTGATTGCTGGAAGAAAAGTGAATGAGGGTGACCAGCCATCTTCCTCAGGTACACGTGTTAAACCTGGTTCTTCACTGGGCCCATCAACAAGAGCTCAAGATGTGAGAAGACTAGAAGCCACAGACTCTGCAGTTATTGGAGACATCTCAACAGAGGCAGATGCTGCAGCAACTACAATGTCAGCAATCATTGAAGGTGCCCCCCGAGAGGAAGTGTCGGAATCAAGTCTGCCAGAAATAATTGAGGCTGTCCATCTCGAGGAAGAGGCAACCGGTGGTGGTACCAGTCTGCTACAAACAATTGAAGATTCCCCCAAGGAAGAAGTGTCGGAATCAGGTCTGCCAGAAATAATTGAGGCTGTCCATCTCGAGGAAGAGGCAGCTGCTGGTGGTACCAGTCTGCCACAAACAATTGAAGATTCCCCCAAGGAAGAAGTGTCGGAATCAAGACTGCCAGAAATAATGGGGGCTGTCCATCTCGGGGAAGAGGTAGTCGGTGGTGGTACCAGTCTGCCACAAACAATTGAAGATTCCCCCAAGGAAGAAGTGTCGGAATCAAGTCTGCCAGAAATAATTGAACCTGTCCATCTCGAGGAAGAGGCAGCCGGTGGTGGTACCAGTCTGCCACAAACAATTGAAGATTCCCCCAAGGAAGAAGTGTCAGAATCAAGTCTGCCAGAAATAATTGGAGACAACAACATCCCCCCAGAGGAAGTGACAGGTACTAGTCATGCGGAAGAATCTTTATCTGCTTTACAACATACTGAAGACTCAGGGAACGGGGGTGTGAAGCACAGAGCACGGAAAGATGATCTACAGGTGGCAGACTATTTGTTTCAACGTCCAAAACCAGATCAACTTTCCTATTTCTTTCAGCACCATCCAATTTAACCTCACAAACATAGACACATTAAAGCAAGCTTAGCCTTTTGGAGGAAAGATGGGGGAAAACGGTATTGGATAAGTTACTGTGAAATACAAAAGGCCCTTTTCTGCACAGTTTGTTTAGCGTTTACTAAACGTGGAGAGAGGGGTCTTTTCATCAACGGGATGAAAAACTGGAGGCGTATTTACCAGCGCATTGCAGAACATGAGGCAGTCCAAGGTCACCGGAGGTGCACAGATTCATATATGTTGAACTTTTCAGGGGTCGACATGGGCGGTTTACTATTTCACCGACAGAAATTAGCTCGAAGTGGGCAAATAAGAAAAAGGAGAGCCATATTGGAGCGTGTTATTGACGTTGTAAAAGTCATTGGGAAAAGGGGACTCAGTTTTCGTGGGAAAACAGAGTCCATGTCCGAGCTGGATAACGAAGAGCTGGATCATGGCAACTTCCTTGAAATCCTTCTGCTCCTAAGTAAATATGACAGACCTCTAAAGGAACATATTGAGACCATTAAAACCAAATCCAAAAAGAAAACTGGGCAAGGATGGGGTGCTTCTGTGACATTCATGTCAAAGACTACAGTTGGGTATATGATTGAAGCCATTTCCAAACTGATCAAAATGGTAATCTGTCAAGAAATAAAGGAAGCAGGAATATTTTCCATTCAGATAGACTCAACCCAAGATGTGAGTGTTACTGATCAGTGCTCTATACTTATTAGATATGTTACTGACACTGTACATGAACGCCTGCTAGCAGCAACCAAGTGCACTTCGTCTACTGGAAAGGGGCTTTTTGAGTTGGTGCAGAGTGTTATTAAAGATAATGGTCTGGACCTACGCAAGTGCATTGGAAATTTAGCCGATGGTGCATCCAATATGCAGGGGCAGTACAATGGTCTAACATCCTGACTCAGTAAGGCATCCCCTGGTCAAATACATGACTGGTGCTATGCATATGTATTAAGAGGATGCCTGGAATGAATGCAAGGGATGAGCCAATCACCTTGGCTAAAGACCGGTTTAGAGTTACTGTACATAATGCCATTATGGACAACATTCTTCAAAGCCTAACTAGTCGTTTTAAAACCCACTCATCTCTTGCCGCAGATATAGCATGCCTGGATCCCAAAAATTGCAATGAAAGTCTACCCGACAATGCTCTTAGAAATATGTGCTCCTTGCTTGAAAAACTGGATGACTCCATAACGCTACAGGGGTTAAAGGAACAACTCTCAGACTTTGCAAGCAAGTGGACTAAACTGATGAGGACACTACCAGAAGAATATGCCTTTGAAGCCCTACATAGTGAAAATCCAGCACTACAAGATTTAGGAGAGCTACCTTTAGTAAAGAAATGCAATACATGCTGTAACTGTGCAATATGTTGCTATACAATTCTAAAAAGGTATTAACTTTTTAGTAGTGCTTACCGGCAATTGTATTTGGCATACAAGTTCATCTTGACCTTGTCTTGCACACAGGTAGCATGTGAAAGAAGTTTTTCAAAATTGCCTAAGAAACCACCTCTGCCAGGACAACCTCGAAGCCTTTATGCTCATGTCTGTGGAGCGTAATGTGCTTGTCCAATTGCAAAATCCGGACATAATCGACCTGGTTGCACATAAAAGTGCATTGTTGCAGGAACTCTTGATTGAGTGATTTCCAGGATTTTCATGAAGCTGGAAGCAGGATTTCCAGGAGCTGTGGACCCTGTCACAGAACTGTATGCAAAGTTATGTTATTTTATGAGTTGTGTTGTTATTGTGTCATCATTTGGCTGTACTGCTTATTAAATGCAACTCTATTTTCATTACTGGTGTCAACGAGTAGACATGCCTTGAGCCTGGTTCTGCAAAATAAGTATTTTACTATGTGATGATGTTGTTTTAAAAACAAAAGAACAAAAGGCATGTCATCGCTTTCTCAAGCGTTTACACAAAACATAACAACATGCAACAGACACATGAACCCTCCATAAGTAGCATTTTCTGTTAAGTCGTGAATTGACAAGATTCACAGATGATGATTTGAGGGCCACTTTTTTGAGGTGAGGGGTGGGCCACTTTTGGAGGTGAGGGGTGGGCCACTTTTGGAGGTGAGGGGTGGGCCACTTTTCTGAGGAGAGGGGTGGCCCACTTTTTTTGGGTGTCCTGGCCTATTTCTTGTCCCAGTCCGACCCTGGTACCCGTCCTGAAAAACATTGAAAGCAACCACAAAAATACACATAGCGACCAAACACCTTTGCTCCTGAGGAATGCATCAAAATCTAGCCCCTTACCTTTCTTCCCTGCGCCCTTCTTTAGGCCAGCATTCATCAACTTATTTCTGCTGTTGAGGGATTCTAACCCCAGTATCATTTACCAAAATAGCTATACCTGCCAGCTTCCCCGCGGTCGCTGTATGAGACAGACCCTCACCTCTCCCATGCTATTGAAACTTAATAAGAGGGTCCCTTTCAATTCAACATGGCTCCAGTGCCACCAGTGCTCTTCCTTTCCCCGCTACTTACTACTTCCAGCAATACCACCATCTAAGCGTTTAGTAGAGAAAGCCAGCAGCAAGGTTCCTAACCCGCTAGGTCACAGCTCCCCTGCAGTGTCCTCATTGGCAGCATATTCACTCCCTGGAAACGGGCCCAGGAGCCTCTTCCACTGAGGCTGAACCAAGGCGCTTTAATGCTCTTATCCAAACCTGACGGTATCCTGTGATGTTACCGGAAACAAAAGAACCAATGAAATGTTACCAACAAAAAAAATACAGAACCATAAATATATAGGGAGTGGGGGTAAGGGATTGAAAGGTGTGGGGGTGTTTTGGGGTGGATGTTATAAATGTAGATATGGTATGATATGATAAGGCATTTGTAACTCGCCTATACACAAGTGTTTCAAGGCGCGACGAGGCAGGGAGGGGGGAACAGGGGGAGGACAGACAACGATCCTACTAGGCCAGTTGTCATTCAGATCGCGCAAGTGCAGGGGTAACAAAGGGTTTGAGGTGTGAACCCAAATTAAAAAAAAAGTCGAAATTCTATATTTTTCTGGTAAATCTTCGTTTGGTAGCATTTGGTTGTGTAAAATCACAGTGAACCAAGCCTGCTATGTGTCTGGATCTTAATGTAATGTTATTGTCTAGACAACGTAACACAAATCCCTGGAAATCTGCAAGACCTTCTCATCCTCAGCCACTTATCTGTTCACAACCTACACCATCGCCAAGTCATCCAAGTTGAAGTTAACATCCTGTATTGGCCAACTCTCATAACATCTATGTTACCACAGCCAAAAAACTACAGCACTTTGGCTGGAGCCAATCCACAGACAAAACCAAAACTGCCTACCCTACATCAGAACATATGTGTAGGAGTCGCTGCTTGGGTTATTCTATAGCCACATCAACACCCCACTGAAGTGTCGTAAGAAATTCTGCCACACCCGCACAGCCCCCTTCACTGGCCCTTAAAGCCTACCCTTTTGGGGAGAAACTTCACACCATTCATGGTCTTTGCAATATGTGTATTGGAAGATCTACCGGGGATGCCCGCTTGCACGCACAGTTCCCATAAAAGGTGTATCTGTAGAGGCACATTCACACGCAGTGAGGGCATTAATACCACGGATTGTTAACAGAGGTCAAGCACAGTTCCTTATTAGATCCACACTAGTTCACGCAGCCACACATGCCCATTTAAATTCTGCTTTATCCCTGGTTCCAAAATGTCCTTTTGCAATGCCCCCACCAACAGCTGCAACAGAACCTCTATCTAGCTGACAGGGGCAGCCATGCTCACAATTTCTTAAAATCCAAGGTGTTCCTTAGCTAAGTCAAACTGTGACGCTCCTTCTTTCCTCTCTGGCAATCATGGCACTCCCAACTGCTCAAAAGACTCCTTTTGCCTGGCACACACCTGTCAATCATCCCTCGTTGCCAAAAGTAACAATGGTGTAATTGGCGCAGAACCTGAGCAATTCCTCCGGCCTAAAAAATCCCCACTCAATAAGGGAACTAAAATGTGCAAACAATGCACAGTTCACCGGACATCCTGCTGGCATGGTCATAGCCATCAAAATGGCACCCTCATAAGTCATACCTAGCAACCACAAATATGTCAAATCAAGCAGAAGAAACTTACAGATGGATTTGATATCACAGTTGGCCAGTAATGCTTCGGCTGCATCTACGCCACTGAGTTATTGCCTGATCCATATTCAAGTAACCACTTAGCAATCTTCTGATCGATAAAGTCGCTCACAGTCATTGTGGCCACGACAACCCCAGCAATGACACTGCCATCAAAATGGTGCCGCCACTTCCCCTCCACCCTTACCTTGGCCAACGTCTACATCCACTCCAGTTTTCCCTCATCAGCCTACCATGTTCCACCCCTCTTTTTACCCTGGGTCCTTTCTAACCCAAACTGAAACAAAACTACAAAAACTACAAAAAACCTCACCCAGCAGAACCCAGCAGAACCACTAACTGCCCATCCAACCTTCACACATTAACTGGCGTAGTCCAGCTGCCCCATTCACTTACATTTCCCACACTTCCCCCAGCTGCCCCACATTGCGTGACCTAATGCCGACCCAAGACATGCTATACTCATGACCACAGTGACAGGGCCGTGTTCCTTATTTAAAAGGCACACCCGCCTTTGGCTGTTGAGATCTGTCTCCCAGTCCCAGCCACCCCAGAGTGGATCACCCACGAAAAGGCCCGTTTGGCCTGGGTAGTCATAGGCTGTTTGAGTAACCCCGTTTTTACATGAACGTTGCTCTTTAGTGCTCACAGAGTTGGTCACAGGTATTACATCACCGACCAGGTGTCCTTACACATCTCCCTCCTACACCTTAGTACCATCCTGTCTGACAGTTTCACAGAATGTGCATCCATCTACTTAAGTGAGGTGGGCTAGATACGAAACTTGCAAACAGAGTGACTTTGAGGGTCACTCATTTCCCTTCCACATATAATGAGTGACTGCTGCATCATCAAAAGATGACAGCAACTCAGAGCATGACACACACTCCATTCTGTGCGCCAGTAACGGTCGCTTATTTGACATGCTCTGAAGTTAATTAATGATACATAAAACATATACAAATGGATCCAAATGAATCCATGAATTTTCATCCGGGCTCATAATTTCATTTCATGCGCATCCAGAGCTCACAAGACTTAGCCCCCAGCCAGCTGACGAGTAATGAAAATATTAAAACTCATTTCAAAGAGATCTGCGATTCATTGCGCGCTCGCCACCCAGCTGAATTTCAAAGGCAGAACAGTGCGCGACGCAATCCCATCTGCGGAACCAGAAATAGAGGCGTCGCTAGGGGGGGTTGGTGGTGAGTGAGGGGGCTATAGCCCCGGGTCTTTTGGTATTAGCCTCGTATAGAAGCTCAGGGGCTTACATGAAAAGGCTAGCTAGTCCCGAGCCCTGATAGTCCTGACATTAGCACAGCCCCGTAACTTTTCCAGACACCCCTGCAGTTCTCATGCAACAGTAGCCTCTTTTGGAGGTTTGTCGCACACCCCACAGGGTGCTGTTAAAATAGATACGTCATCATTAGACATCTGTCATCTAACAGTAGTCTGGCACCAAAATTCTTGGCTAAACCCTTGCATGGCTTATTTCAGAGAATGGAAGGCACTCAATTTAGCTAATTTAGCTCATTCGTATTTGTATGTTGGGGCAGAGGCGTTGGTAGGGGCGGGGCGCCTAAGGGGGCCAAAGCCCCAGATCTTTTGGTTGTAGCCCCGGATAGAAGCTTAGGGGCTACAGCCAAAAGGCTAGCTAGCCCCCATTCCTGACAGTCCCGAGTCCCAGATCTGTTCCAGACCTAGCAAAACCCCTGTGTTGGGGACCCCTCCCCCACCATTGGGAGGGAGCCCCAGGAAGCCCACAATGGGGAGCCTTCCTCCTGGGACTAGTTGAGTGAAGAAGGAAAAAATAAAACAACAGCGTGTCAATTAATCAATCAGTATATTTTGTATTTCTGATCTTTCCATGCCTGGGACCAGTCTTATAACTTCACTCTTCACTCATCATCTCCTCAGACACCAACTGTTGTCAATCCTAGCAATGGGTTCTCTCCTGTTATACACCCAGCGGTCACTACACCTCCCGACCCCACTGGAGTCCAGGCAGGTTGTCCATTGAACAGACAGGTGCACTGTCATTCACGTAGGTCTCATCCAGTCCACAGCCCAACCTTTATAAGCCTTTTAGGGAGAAAAAAACAGATTGTGGCTCGTCCCAAAATGACAGGGGAGCTACCTATGTGTCCCTGGTCGACCTGGTAGGTCTATCTACTGAGGAGCCAGAGAAGAATTTCTAGCTCTCCTCGTGCTACAGAGCCATTCTCAACTATCAAATCTCTAAACTCCTAATCATATCGCCTCCACCTGCCATTCACCGTGCCCGGGCCGATGAGCGAGAACAAACAGAGCCACGAGCCCTCGATCATCAGTCAGAGAATCGGTGGCAGAGGGCCTGTGTGTGGTGGTCAGCCATAATGCTAGCAGCATCATGAAAGATAGGAAAGGTGATGGCAACACAGTGCATTAGCCCAGGAGTGGATGGCCAGCACGGCCAATCCAGCAGAGTGCTCAGAAGTGAGGCTCTTGAAAGGGCTCGGAGTTCATCTTGCAAGTTGGTGACAGACCCCAGGGATGCCTCTGAAGACCAGGGGGAGAACAGACGGGAAAAACGCGGGGGAGGGGGTGTGGGAGATGCAACAAGGTTTTGTCCAGTTCTTTAACAAACAGAGTGCAGGTGAGGGAAGTGGTCCAAGAGTCTGACACAAAGCTTCAGGGTGCGAATGTGGAGCAACAGAGAGTAAGCCACCCGCGTAGTGATTCTGTGCCGCCAACACTGCTACTCACCACATCATTAAGTATGGTACAAAAATATCTTAACTTCCCTTTTTATTTTATAGTCTAGCCCTTGTATCACGTGCCCACCAGTACCTCACTCCCTATTACTTTGGCTGACACAATAGAGGCCTAAACCAAGAGCCCAGTCTACCTGCACCTCAATGCCCCAAATTCTCTCCTAACTGGTACCCTCTTCCCACAGCCCCCATCCAACGTATACCCTCCTCTGAGCAGCCCTAACCAATCCCCTGTCACCATGTCTGTCTAGACTGCACCTCTCTGCCAAACACTTCATGTGCACAAAAACATAAAGTTTAGGAACTCAGCACAGTATACAAAGCCTTCGAGAGAAAAGGCCCTCAAAACCTTCCTAAATGGGCCCCTAGTTCCACACCCGCGTAACCTCTGATCATGCTACACCAATCTCATTACACAACCTAACTTCAGATACCAAGACATCTGAGGTGAAACCAGAAGAACTCACAGTACCTACATCTAAGACGCCCAGGCTATGCCAATGAAGGTCATGGCAGGTCTAGGACGCCCTTACTAATCCACTGAGGGTCATGCCAAGTATAGGACCCCCAGGCTATGCCAAGGAGGGTCATGCCAGGTTTAGGACGGCCAGGATATGCCACCGAGGGTCATGC
This sequence comes from Ambystoma mexicanum, assembly GCF_040938575.1. Taxonomy (NCBI): domain Eukaryota; kingdom Metazoa; phylum Chordata; class Amphibia; order Caudata; family Ambystomatidae; genus Ambystoma; species Ambystoma mexicanum. Next base: position 248,508,821 of record NC_090926.1, on the reverse strand, counting down.
CAGGTCTAGGAAGCCATGGCTATGCCACTGAGGGTCATGCCAGGTCTAGGACACCCTGGCTATGCTGCTGAGGCTCATGCCAGGTCTAGGATGATCCATGTGTAGGACACCCGGGCTATGCCACCAAGGGTCATGCCAGGTCTAGGTCGGCCAGGCTATGCCACCGAGGGTTATGCCAAGTCTGTCATCCTTCAGGAAGGAACTGATACCACATTATTATTAAGGATTACTTTGAGAGTGTCAATGTAGGCTGTGGGACTTCTCGTCCCACCCCCACAAAAGGGACCCCGACTCCAAAAGCGCATCAAGAAGTATTGAGCCATCACGGAGGATAGCTCAGTGGCAACGTGCTCACCTTGGAAGCAAGACGACATGGAGCAATACAGATTCGATCCCCAGTCCGTGCTTAGAAACCGCTGGGTATTGTGCATTATAAATAACATATATCATATCACTGTACAATTTAGAACCTGCTCACCGCTCGTTCCTCAGAAACTCTGAGTTGTGAAGCAATCAGAATGCGACGGGCAGATGCTCAAGTAAACAAACAAATGATTTAATATTACAGTTTCAGACAAAGACTTAAAGTGTGGCTTATTTAAAATGAAAAATATCCCTAGGCGGTATTAAAAAATGTTTTCAATTTTACAGACACAACCTTCTTAGCATTAGGACACAAATACTGCAGCAATGAGCAAGGATCACAGGCCTAGAAAGTACCCAGTGTATTCCAAAAATAGGGTTTCTTAGAGGCCAAGACAAATGTAGACTTGATTATCAGAGAAATAAGTACTGACCTAAGCACCGCAATTGGTTGACAACGGAAATTGATTGGCACAGCTTAAGCACCCATTGTGGTAATTAAAGCTTGCCTATAAGACCATGAATAAGAAATTGAGCCTGACGGTGTGTTCTGGGGGAATGGAATGTCACAAGACAATGTAAGACTTCCGGAGCTGAGCAATAGTCTGCTGGAAAGGAGTTCCTGCCTGTGTTAGGAATGCAGAACTTGCAAGTTCTTCACCCGCAGAAATAACTGAACACGTAAAATTTATAGAGAGCAAATGTTGTACCATTTGGGAATTTACGAAATATGCATGAGCTATGTAAGTTTCACCTTGAGCTGACTGATGCAATGCCTTTCCCTCCTGCAGTAGGTAATAACCAGTTGAGTTGTCATTGATGAGAATGGAAATATGGTGGGTGACAATTATTTAAAAAGACAGTATGTGCTCGCGAGGCGGGTGAAGGGGAAAACAAAACATCAAAGTATCAATTAGTCGAGCAATATATTTTTTATTTCAGATGTAGAAAAAGAATAATTAAAACCAGCCTAACGTGAACAATAATATCCATTCGTCAAATATACCGAATGTTAATAATTACAAATTTCCGTACAAGGGATTATAGAATGATTTAAAAGAGGTCAGCTCCCTGCCCCAGGTTCGTTTCTTAAGATTGAAAGTCGATGACCGTTGCCTATCTGAGTCGATTGCCCCAATACATCTAAAACATGGTGTGAACTCACAGTACTGTCAAAGAATGATTCTCACATACACCTGGTGGTGTTCCAGAAATACATTACTAAATTCCAATCATTCATTCCTGGACCACATAAAAGTTGTCAAATTGTTAAAAAGCACTTATTTTGTAAAGCTTGTATTTGTATTTGTTCATCTATAACGCGCAGACCATCAGGCCCGGGGGCATCAGGGCGCAATTTGTACAACAGTTGCAAGGACAAACATACAGGCAAGGAGGTTACATTACAAAATTTAAACAATACCAGTAAATAACAATCATACTAATTACATATATTACATAGGTTACAATGCACTAGGATTAACTGAGGAAGTATCCTAGTGTGAGCAAAATCGTTAGCCGAATTAGCAGGCCGGAAATGGAGTCAGGGGAGGCAGGCCAGGGCAAGTAAGACAGAGGTGTTGGGCATGTCTTAATGCTGGTCAAAGAGCCAGGATTTGGTTTTAGTCTTGAAGGTGTTGAAGGAGTCTTCGTCTCTGATAGTAGCAGGGAGGGTGTTCCAGAGTTTAGAGGCTAGGACAGGGAAGCCGGTGCCTCTCGCTTTCTGAAGCTTAAAGCTGGGGATAGTTAGGCAGTGAGTCTGAGCTGTTCTTAGTGGTCGGGTAGTAGAGTGGCGCGAAAGCCGACTACATAGATAGATCGGGGCCTTGTTGGCTAAGCATTTGTGCGTGAGGGCAAGAGTTTTTAGGGAGATTCTCTGCTTCACCGGTAGCCACTTTAGGCTGCTTCTGGCGTCTGAGATGTGGTGGTTGCGAGGGATGTTCACGGCCGCTCGAATGGCATTGGTCTGGGTAGTTTGGAGTTTGGAAAGGTTCTCTTGGCTGGTGCCTAAGTAAAGAGCACTGCAGTAATCAATGTATGCCATGATAAGTGTTCTGGCTAGTGTGACACTGTTGGGGGTAGTAAGAAATGGTCTGCAGGCTGAAATAAGTTTGCACGTGTAGGCAGAGGCAGACCTAACTGCATTTGTTTGTCTCGATAGGGATAGGGTCGAGTCTAGGTAAAAGCCTAATGTTTTGGTGTCTTTCGAGACACGTATGGTATTGCCGTCTATGGTGAACGACTGATAAGACGGCTCGAGTTTGCTCAGGCGTTGTGAGGTACCCAAGATAAGGAGTTCCGTTTTATCGTCGTTCAGACATAGCTGGTGCTGGGCCATCCAAGCTTGGATAACCAGGTAGACGTCATTGAGGGCCTTGGTGTCAGCCAGATAATCACCTGAGATGGGAATGAGTATCTGGGTGTCGTCCGCATAATTGGTGTAGGAGACACCCAGATAATCAAGCACATCAAAGAGTGGTTTTGTAAAGATATTGTAAAGTGTCGGTGGCACACGCAAGAACCCTGATGTACGCCGCAATGAATAGGGGAGGGATCCGCCGCTGTGGAGGGTGCAAAGACCCTCATGGATCTGCTGCTCAAGAAGGATTTGATCCAGGCCGCAGCGGACGGTGAGAAGTTGGCAGCAGAGTGGAGGTGTCTGCAAAGGATTTGGTAAGGATGCAGGATAGCAGATAAATATTAGCTCCAGCTTCAGCCAAGGAATGCCCAAGCACTCACGACAATTTACTAAGTTTAAAATTAATTTATTAATCACAATTAGTAACCCGGCGAGAGACAATCTGAATGCAACAAGCATTCTGATTGGCTCTCGCCAGGTTCCTACCCGGCTGGGAATCCCTCCGTCGGGATTCCACGGCCTTTGTCCCCGGTGGGGGGGCGTGGCAACCCCTCAGCCAAAGAGGAGGCTCAAAGCGGGGCCATCCCTGCTCCGAGCCTCCCCGCGGCTGAGAGGATGCCTTTGCCCCCCCGCCGGGGACTCGGGTAAGTCTTTTTTTTTATTCTCTTCCCTCATTCCAACCCACCCCCCAACTTACCTTCTTGGTCCTGCGTCCCCGGCGGGGGACGAGGGAAGCCTCCAGCCATGTGGAGACTCGGAGCGGGGCCATCCCCGCTCTGCGCCCCCACACGGCTGGGGGCTTCCCTCGTCCCCGCAGCGGATGCAGGTACGTTTTTTTTTTTTCCTCTTACCCCCGTCCCACTCCCACCCTCCCAATCCCACTTACCTTCTTTTTGATCCTTTTTCGGGAGCGGACGCGCTTGTGTTCCCAGCGCGTCCGCTCCCGATGGCTTCCATGGAAAGGGAAAATGGACTCCATTTTCCCTTTCCATGGCGGTGGCCATTTTCTTTTTTTATTTTCTCCAGAAACGCTGCAGCGCCCGGAATGCTGCAGCGTTTTGGGCCAAAAAAGAAAGCTTTTAGTGCCCCAGTCACGCAATTTTTGCGGGCAGGGGTACTAATAGCAATAGAACCCTCGCGTCAGGGTCATTACCGACTCTGGTAATGCCCCGGGGCCCATAGGTAAGGACCCAACGCTCGGGTTCTATTGCTTAAGTAGTACAAAACAATATTAAAAAGCATACAACAGCAGTAACTGGTCAGACCAGGTGTGAAGCTGCACTAACCCCACCAGGTGGAAAAACGCCACGCTTCCGCTCGACTCGCGAGCTTCCTCAGGCTTGTAGTTGTTCCCAACTAGTGTATTCTCATGTTTATATTACCTCGCAAGCCGTATGATGGTCCCCTCCCACCTGCCGCCTGCGCGTCATGTGATAACCAGTCTAAATTTACTGCAGACAAACTCTATGGTTCGGTATGGTGGTGTATCTGCTGGTTGCGTGCATTAGCCTACTATTAAGTTGGCCCATTAATGTTCAATTTTTAAATATTTATATTTAAGTCCTTAGACAACATAGACATTCCAATATGGCGGATACACCACCATACCGAACCACAGAGTTCGTTTGCAGTAAATTTAGACTAGTTATCACATGACGTGCAGGTGGGAGGGGTCCATCACATGGCTTGCGAGGTAATATAAACACGAAAATACACTAGTTAGGATCAACTACAAGCCTGAGGAAGCTCGCGAGTCGAGCGGAACGCGTGGCGTTTTTCCACCCGGTGGGGTGAGTGCTGTTTCACACCTGGTCTGACCAGTTACTGCTGTTGTATGCTTTTTAATATTGTTTTGCACTACTTGTGATTAATAAAGTAATTTTAAACTCAGTAAATGGTCGTGAGTGCTTGGGCATTCCTTGGCTGAAGCTGGAGCTAATGCTTATTTGCTATACTGCATCCTTACCGAGTAATATATATATATATATATATATATATATATATATATATATATATATATATATATATATATATATATATATATATATATATCCCCACATGAGTGATATTTGATAAACCATTTGTATTACGTGCCCCTGGGATACTGTTTATAGTTTCATTGCCAAGTATGTGGCCAGAATTCAGGCTTTAGTGTGTATTAATGATTATTTATAGTTGAACTCCTAGACTTTGGTGCATTTATTGAATAAGAGACAAACGTAGAACGGTTTTGGAGTGACTTGCACACCGCTGGGGTACCCCATTAGAATCGTTGAGGAATTACCTCACAGTCGGCCTCAGCACAATCCTTAGTCTTTGAGACAAAAAAAGCAGCACGCAGATCATCAGCACATCAGGCATGTGGCCAAAACTCACACCCAAGCAGACATCAGCTACACATCTCACCTTTCAAGTTTCAAACACATAATTGCTACACTGCCAACCCACATGCATTCTGTTAATATCCTCAAATGATTCGAGGCATGCCTACAAGCACAATGAAGACAACCAAAAGATAAAGAGACATAAAAAGACATTCTTCAGGTTACTGCCAAAATAGTCCAAAATAGTCAAAAAACTGCTTGTTTTTGGCACCTCTTACTTGACAGGAACCTATGAGAGAAAAAACTGTCCAAGACCCTAATAAGAGGATAGGGCGGTAGGTAAGACATTGTGAAGGTGTGGAGTACATCAAACAGATGCACCTTTTTTTAACACCATGGCCAGTTAAGATTATCATGGAAAATCAAATCCCTGGATTTACCAAAATCAAATGGGGCCTTCCAATGACCAGACATCCTGGGCCGAATGGGAGAGCTGATTCTGTAAAGACAAGAAAAAGAAACACATCCCAAGCATATGCAATACGGAAACCAGCCCAGAGATGCTGAACCAAATCATTGGGATTCAGGTTAACAAACCTGGCAGGAATTTGACACTTTTCAGTAGTATCGCACAAAGTTGTAAATGTGAAATTACTTTTTAGAAAAAGAGCAACCTCGGTTCTGGGAGGCCTGGTAACAGAATAGCAGCTTGAGCTCTGAGCTCCTGCTTTCTTCCTGGCACAACCTCATAAGAAGACCGTAAACTAAGGCAATCCACCCTCAAAGAAAGTAAGACCAATGCCACTGGCCACAAAAGCTGAAATGACGGAGATCCCAAGTGCTGGTGACATCTACTCCTTACTCTCCACAGTGGCATGAGATGTGGGCGATGGGAAGGCGTCCTTTGAAGATCTAACTGGGAAGGTTCTCAAACTTGAGGGAGGATGTGTGAGGTCGAGAAGAGAGTTGGAGGTCTGTAGGGGGAGATTGCGGGCAGTTTCAAGGTCAGTGTGTTTAGTCAGGAAATTGCAAGCCCTGAACATGGACCTGGACCGCAACTGTAACTTCTCTAGGGGGGGCAGTGAAGGAGACACAAACCTGTCAGCGACTGGGCTGGGTCTTAAACTGCTCCATGAGTCCTTTCGCCCTGGGATTGTCTCCAAATCATACAGACTATGCCTTCAGAGTTGGCCTGCAAACTGGCAAGGTACCACGTCCAATAAACATGGTTTTCACCAGGAAGTCAGTCAAGGATGCTATTTTGAAGGAATCAAAGGGCAGGTTCTTTGCCATGTGAAACAGATAGTTTGCTTTTTTACCTGGCTTACCACAAAACAGTGACGGAGAGAAGATAGAACTTTGAAGAAGCAAAGAAGATTGAAAAGCAAACCAACGCGAAATTTATTTTAGCTAAGCCTGCAGTCCTGAAAATGTTCCCTGAGTTAATCGAAGCAACTGCGGACTCTAAACAGCCGGTGGCCTTCCTTCAACAGTGGCCCGAGCAGAGAAGAATGGGGGAGCAGCCATAGCCTTCCTGGTTGGAACTAACAGCCTCTGAGCAGAGATAAGTGACGCCTCGTAACTATTAATTATTTAGCTTCTTATTGTCAAGTTAATTGTGGCGCATTGTGGTCCCCCCATGCCTGTCCCCAATAAGCTCTTTGTGGGTCACCCTCAGGTCCCCCTATTTTATTATGTCAACTGTCAATTCATTCAAATTGGAGAAAATGGTGTCGGGCATCAGTTAAATCCTCTTGATATTTGGGCAAAGTGGACCCTGGGGACACACGTGGTCAGCTGCTTGATGTGAGTTAAGAGCTCCCTTACTTGGATATAACTAGCTAATGGCTCTGCTGTGGGCTATGACAAGGATCTTCACATGTTGCCTGATCATAGTATTATGAAGCTGTGGGTGGAACCCAACCTTGCACTGTTCAACATAGCCCTGACATGATTCTGGTATCCCTGAGAAGTTCAACTCAGAGGAGACCTAGAACGGCTCGAGCTGGGAAGTGTCCCAAATCCCACTTACTTTAGATCTTTGTCGGTGTGGTGGCATAACCGTGTTGTTTAGTTATCTTCCAATGCAGGGCAAACCACTTACAACCTATTCAGCTTGCTTCCTTAAGTGCCAGTGGCCCCTCTTTATCACCATCAGTTCTGGTTTTTGGCTTTGAAAACCTTCTCAGCCTACAAATGGAGATGCTTAAAGGTGGCGGAGGGATGGGGAAAGAGGTTAAGAGCCGAGCACCTGAAGAATGCAGGCTACACCTTTGGACATCGGTCTGTGGTGAGAGGATATTGTCACCAAAGTAGACGTGATGCACCGTCACGCCCCGTCTCCGATGACATGTGTCAATCCATGACAACTCAAATGCGACCTCGACTTTCCAGGAATGTCCATCCTGGCCCATCAGCCTGGTTACTGTGCACCAGTGTTGCAGTGTCATCGCCGCTGTGGGTTACCGTTCTGAGGAGGTGGGAGTCTGCAGCGCATTCACCATGCTTGCTCAAGATTGGTAGGTACAGTAGATTCATTAAAGTAGTGCTTTTGGAGGGTGTAACATGTAGCTGTGGTGTGTATTTTCTTGTTTCTTACAGGAATAGGCCACAAAGCTTGAGGTCTGCTCGTGTGTCCTGTACACGGATTCTAGGTACTGATGTGTGTTTTTGATTTACTGAACCACTTGTGGATGCAGTTGGTGGGTCAGCAGCTTATTACTTGCTGTATCATTAATCTGTGGCATGTGTGTACCAGGGTTGCAGGGCTTGTAGCTACAGTCTCTGAATAAAGGGGCCCCGACCAAAACCTGCAGAGTGGAAGAATGTCTAGCACATGCTCACCTGCAACAGTGGTCAATGGAGACTTGAACTACATAACTTGGAATGTCAAAGGACTTAATAGTTACTTGAAAAGAGAAAATGTTTTAGCCTTCAACTTAACTCTACAGCTTGGACTGTGAAATAGCTCTTCCCCAAGAAAGGAGTAAAAAAGAACTGGCAAAGTGATCGGTGTGTTGTGTTTTGTATTCCTCAAGGCCAAGCAGTGTTGCAATCGTGATCCGTAAGAATGTTCCAGCAAGCCACAATGGTGAGGGGAGTATAGTCTCCTCCACTATGAAAGCCAACGATGCCAAGCAGTTTGTTGCAACGTTTACGCACTGAGGAAGGATCAGGGGATGCTTTCTTGGAAGGTGCCACAGCAGAGGGGGATCTGGTGATCATGGGATGTGAGGTACTAGGTAGGCCCTGGTGAGAGCTAAAATGCATAGACGAGTAGGGCTACAAAGGCATTACAGGGTCCCAGACACATGGAAGCTGCAGCCCACTGACTGAGCCACTCGTTCTACTCAGCCAGTCACAGAGCTTCCAGAGCTTCACTTCTTGTTAACCTGCATCTCAGGGTCACACAGAGCACAACCAGCAATGAGATAGGAAACAATCTAATCCCGGGTCACAAACCTGTCTGTCGTAACATGGCCTTGGGTCACCCTCCGCCTCGGTCCTTCAATTGGCGTTTGAACAGCTTGTATCTGCATGATGAACCCACGCGAAAGCAAATGGAGGCGCAGATGACAGAGTTCGGCAAGAACAGTGGGAAAGGAGAGGTCTGTGACTCTGCAGTCCGGGAAACGTTTACAAATTACACTAGAGGATACCTAGTTAGTGTGATGGGCTGGAAAATACGGGAGAATAGGAAGGAACCAGCGAGGCTGGAAAAGGAGGTAAAAAGTGAGGAGATATAGTTTAGAGGTCCTGAAGCGGAGACAGAAGTCCAGGAGCTGTGGTTTGCTTTGAACACACTGTTGAGAGAAAAGGGTAATTATGCCCTACTCAGACTGAGGAGGAACTAATTGAAACACTGAGGGAGGGAAGACTAGTAGGCTCCTAGCTCACAGACATTGACGCCTGAATAGTGAACGCCTGATAGCTGTGATACGGGACCTACTTGTAACAAGCATGTGCACCCACCCAGAATCAACAAGAAGATTAAAAACGTGTACCAGAAACTATACAAGTTGGAGATGATGCAGGAAAACCAGGTCACTGGGAAATCAGCTGAGGTCTGCTGGATGAAGAAGATATGGCCAACCCAGCAGTGACAATGAGCCGGCCAGAGGCACAGATGACCATAGTTAGATTAAACCCAGGAAAGACTTCGGGACTGGATGGCATGTCAGTTGAATTTTACAAGACACTGGGAGAGGATGCTGTTGTTAGATGCTGGGAATTCACACTGAGTCTGCACTATGTGGGATCTTCCCTCGTTCAATGTGCAATGTGAACAATTAGCCTGCTACTGAAACCTAGCAAGACACCATTAGACTGTAGGCACTACAGACCAAAAAGACCTCTGAATAAGGACAATAAAGTGCTCTACAAGGTTTTGGCCCAGATATTGGAAGAGGTCCTGTGCAACCTGATCAATTTATTTCTTTATTTATGTATTCACATTTATAAAGTGCACAACAGCCCAAAGGCATTGTGGTGCTGTTAGAAGAATGCATGCTTAGTTACATGAAGAAGACAAGAAACAAGGGGGGAAGCAGGGGAGAGACATAGAAGCAGTTTGATAGTGGTCAGTGGTCATGGTGAACCTGCTGATAGTAATGTAACAAGTGCTTAGGCCAATGTAGACTATGAATCCAACAGTACAGGGAAGCAAGTGGGGAGGGTCTGTAGGAAGGGAGAAGATTGGTTGAATAGCATCGTTTTTAGCATTTTCCGAAATGACGAGACAGAGGACTCAGCTCTGAGTGGGTTCGGTAAGGCATTCCATAGTTTGGGGGTGATGTAGGGGAAGCCAATGCCACCCGCTTTGACCCTCTTAATTGAGGGGATAAGCAGCTGGTTGGTGTGACAAGCTCTTTTGGGACGCGAGGAGGTGGCTCTGACAATTTTCTCTGATAGGTAGGGAGGGGCTGTGAGCGCTCAATGCAAATCAAGGTGGTTTTGCCAAGTGGGGGAACACAAAGGAATACATGAGGAGACCTCTACATATGATGCTGAGGGGTAGAAAAGGCAATAACCCACATAAGTAGTGTCTTTAGAGGCGGAAAACGTATTTGATCGTGTAGAATTGAATTACTTGTTTGCAATACTGGACTATATTGGGCTTTGGTGAGAAGTGTATCAGGCTGACCAAACTACTGTATACCAATCTAAGGGCATCCGTCAGGACAAACAGCCTGGTCTCTAACCCCTTTGGGTGATGTTGGGAACAAGACTCCTGTGCAATTCATCATTGCTAGAGCAAGAGGCGGAAGGACTCACATTTGGGGGTCAGCAGCGGAAGCTATGGCTATATGCAGTTGATTTACTTGTCATTATTAAGAACGTGGATCATGCCTGCAGGCAACTCTGGTGATAATTAATTATTTCGGAGCATATCTGGATATAGAGCCAACTTGTCCAAATCAGAAGTTCTTCCCCACTCCCAAAATTTCCCTAAATGTGCCCTGCTGGATATGGAGGTTACCTGGTGTCCAAAGAGAGTCAAGTACCTGGGAGTATGGTTAGAACAAGACCTGCTCAGGCTCACAAGATTCAACGTGGATAAAATTCTGGAAGACATGAAAGCCCTAATTGAAAGATGGACAACAATCAGGCTCTCGTGGTGGGGTCAAATCTATCATTATGGAATGCACTTCCAATTCAGCTTCGTGAGACCGCAGATATACTGAGCTTTCGTAAAGCACTTAAGAAGTACTTCTTTTGAGTCCTGTTGTTTTCACCTGGTTTTCTGCCTCAGTTGTTTTCTGGTCTACTCCTGTTTTGTTAATGCCTAGCTGCCCCTGGGCCTTAATTTGTGCTGTATAAACCATATTTCAATTCAAATCAATTCAATTAAAATGTTCCTGGCACTGAAAGTTAATTACATTTTGTCAATGCTGCCTTTACCAGTGCATGGACGATTTTACTTGGACATTTATCCACTCATGTGGCGATTCCTGTGGGATGATAAGGCAGCCAGAATAAGTATGAGGCATCTACCATTGGCCCAGGTTAGATTCGGGTGCCCAGACAATTCGCGCCCGTCACATTTGTGACTGGCTCGAGCAGGATGGATCAACCAAGGAGACTTGGCCTGATGCCGAGGTGAATTAAGGAGGCCCTCTACTGGCCCTCTGCTGGCCCATCACATGGAACATCAATGACTTGCATGCAACTGACGGCGAAAGAAGATCTGGATAGAGAGTTGCTGGTGGGCTGGTCAAAGAACCTGAGTAGATAGGCAGCAAATGGTGATTGGGTCTTCTGGTAACTCGGGATCAAAGAAGCATCGCAGCCATGGGTGTTAGGACGTGCCAGGCTAAAATATTACACCCTGCTCTTTGGACACCAGTCAAAATATTCAGTAGGGGTTTAATAGATACAGACAAAATTGTGCATGCAAACATGTCATGGGCACACTGTTAGTCATGATATGAAAATGCAAATGAGTCAGACCAGTGGTCGAAGTGTACGAAAAGAAGTAGTGGAACTTTGTTCCATGCTGGTCTGCCCCGCTCCCCACAACCATCCCTTCACCACCTCCCACACACAATCCAAACCCCAAACAAACACACCTGCTATTTATAGGAATGTGAAGTGCAGTGCACTGAAATGCAAGCTTCAACTTCTTTCTACACTTTTATTTTAAAACTAAACCATTGCAGAACAGATTATTTTTACAATAAAAGCCTAGGAACAGTCTAACTTAAAAATAAAAAGTATGGGACCACCGCTCCCGACCTCTGCCGCCCACTTCGTCCTCTGAGTCAGACACTTTTCGCACTTGGTCAAGAGTGGCATCGCAAAGGTACAGAACTGGCAAGTAGTCATTAGCTGTTTGTAATGGAGATGGATGAGGTGTTGGATCAAGAGTCAATTGGGGAGACAATTTGGTTTAGGAGGGTCTAGATTCTAACCCGATTTTATGGGTTTGGAAATCAAAATTGCAACGGATCTGTGGAGGAGTGGCACTCTGAAATGCATAGAATCTGCAATGGAAAGGTCAATCTTCTGATACAAAGGTGAACCGCAGAAGATTTGGTCAATCTGTTGAATAGCTAAACCTGACAATAATCACATGGTCTGTGGCCTGCATGTTGGGTTATCAATCATGTTTTTTTATATTCATTTGTCCTTTAAATATACTATATATATCATTTTAGGTGTGCTTTACATCTGTGCACCCTGCATTTGGGTGCTTTCTGGTAATTTCAAATTTAGGTGTGCTTTACATCTGCAGATCCTTCTTACCTCCCTCGGCACCTAGGCCATCTGGTGAGTTTGCTCGTGCATAGTGCTGCTTCTCAAACTGTCCCTCTGTTCCTCCACCTTCATGGCACTCTCCATCTCCCCCATATATTCTAACTGTTACTCTATCACCTATCCCTCCTCTCTCACAAAGCCTGAAAGGAAAAAGCTTTAAAAAGATCCCTTGGCCTCTGAACCTGGCGTTCCTATTGCTGACACCTATGTTAGTGCTACTCCCAAACATACTATCATTGATATCCTCTTCTCTGTCCCCTCTCCAGACAAATGGACTTCCCAATTGATCTCTACCCTCTCCCCCTTTTCCTCTTCACTCATTAATGGTGTCACTAGATGGGAAGTACTCTTGGCATACTACTCATCCTCTAAGGACATCATTAATGTCTATCACATTGGCTACTGTCATGGCCCAGGGTCCTCAACCCAATCTTCTTCTCTTCGACCGGCGGCTGCCGGCCTTCATCAACTTCCTACCTTCATCTGCTACTCCTCCTTCCTCTCTCACTGCGCCTCCTTCACCACCTCTAACTAGTGTACCACCTCCCTGTACCCTGCCTCAGAAAACCTTCAAAGGTAGTGACCGCTTCACTTAGCCACTCTGAATGCCCGTTCTGCTGTCAATCATTCATCTGACATCTGCCTCCTTCTTGAAGATTTTGATCTCACCGAGACATGGTTCAATGCCAGCTCAGTCACTGCTTTTGATTCCCTTCTCCCTGAAGGTTACAAGACCCTTTCCAAGCCTCGGCCCAACAAACCTGCTGGTGGAGTAGCACTGATCTTCCCTGAGTGTGTCCATACCTTTCTCATCCCCACCCAGGCCTACTCCTCCTTTGTAAGTCTTGTCTGCAAGCTCAGTGTCTCTCTGACTCTCTCTTACTCTTCCCACACTCTACAGGCCCCCTGGCCCTGTTTCTGTCTTCCTTTCAGAATGGACTGACTTCACCGCCTCTCTTCTGACCTCTACCTCTAAACCCCTGTTCTCCAAATGGCTGTGGTTAATACTTAAATTAACATTGAATTGTTTGCTGAAGTCCTGTTGTAATGCTGCATTGCAGGCAGTTCTGGAAATGGAAAAAATGTACTGGGGGTGGGGGTGTCTCCTCCTTAGAGGGATGTGGCCATGGGGGTAGGGTGTCAGGCTGTGGGGCGTGGTCTTAGGCCAGGTAACAGGTCAAATTATGCAACACAGTGGGCCTCATTATAAGGTTGCCGGAATCCTGGTGGAAAATCCGCCAGGATACCAGCAAATGTTATTACTGTTTCTGGCACTCGGTCTGGCGGCATTACAGCTGGATTATGAGTGCCAGAGTGACAGTGTTAATCCCCATTCATGGAGTTCCATAGGACCCCATGAGGGGATTTCCTCTCATATCGGTGCAGGTAATGACAGCATTTTTTGCTGATAGGGGGCCTGCCTTAGCTCCAGCTCTTAGCATGAGGTAACACAGGCGCCCCACTGGCATACTTTAATACCGGAACTTTAATACCAGACTTGCCGACATATAATGAGGCGGAATATCTCTTCACAAAACCGAATCCTGGTCATTTGCATAAAAGCAAAGAGCATTATGGGAACAAAAGAATACCCACAATTTTAAATTTGAAAGATATCTTATAGTGATTTAGCAACAAAAACATTTGAGGGAACAATGTAAGTTGCACTCTGCTGTTTTCATCGGTCACACTACTCACCCTAACAAAAATGTCTGCGAATTGCAAGACATCTTTACCAGTTTGGACAACTGCAGTATGGGTTACAGGCGATTGTGGCAGGGGATGGTGATAGGAAGGATGTGATTTTGGACATTAGGATGAAGATTGATCGGTGTGTGCGCGAGGGTATGGATCTGGAGTTGGCGTGGGTTCCCAGTCACAGTGGCATTTTGGGAAATGAGTTGGTGGATCTGGCGGCGGGTGAAGGTATGAGGAGGGGAGCGATTGATGTGAGGTTGCCTTTGAGTGTGGATGAGGTGAAGGCTGTGATGGTGAGACGGGTTCTGGATGAGTGGCAGGAGAGGTGGGTGAATGGAGTGAAGGGCAGGTGGATGTCGGTGTTCGTGGGAAAGTGTCGGTGAAGGTGGATGCAGGGAGTTCAGAATGGAGGAGGGGGGAGGAGGTGATGCTGAATCGGCTGAGGATAGGTCATGTGGGGCTGAATGACTGTCTATTTCGAATAGGGAAGCGTGAATCAAGGGACTGTATGATGTGTGGGGTGCCTGAAACGGTGGGACATTTTTTGATTAGATGTGAAAGACATGTTACGGAGAGAGAATTGATGAGGGTTCGGTTGACTGCGTTAGGTGTGGCTGAGCTGAATGAGAGGATTTTACTGGGAGGTGATGGGAAGGGAGGCAGGAGAAGGAATAGTGTGATGTTGGATTTTGTGAGGCAGACGGGGAGGTGGGAGGAGTTGTGAGCTTAAATGGAGCCAAATAATAATTAGTGGGTACGGTGCACATCATCCTATAGGATGGGGAAGCGCCTGCGTGGGTCCGCCCACGCTTTCGATAATTAAGAAGAAGAAGAACAACAACTGCAGCACAGTATGTAAGCCCTTGGCTGTTTCAGTATTCAAAAGCTGAAAGCTGTCTGTGCATTGAAGTGCAGGTTACCCGGGCATGCGAGAAATCTGCTTGAGAGCAAATCTGTGAATTTCCTGTGCAAGTCCCAGGACCTGGGGACAGAGGAGTGCTCTGGCAAGACAAACTTTGCCAGAGCACAGCTTCGCCATGATCTGGCCCAATTCCTGCCCTGCATGGCAGCAGAACAGTGATTGCAAGAATGCATAACGAAAAAATGGGGTTGGTGTCTTTGTTATTTCAGATTTTTATTTGCACCGTCACCTTAAATGATAAGTCTGTGGGAGATGCTGGTCATTTTAACATGTTTAAGAATATTAAGTTTGGTTTGTCTTTAAGGGGTCCCTGCAAAGGAACCATTCTCGGCCATGTTAAAAAAATCTCTTTTAAAACATATTTTCAATTCTTTTTGTTTTACCCTTACTTTAGGAACTTCATTTTTAATTGCACTGGTCTGGATCTGGTATGTACACTGAGCTACAAACTCAGGTGGTCAGTGGGTCAGTGTCTGCTAACATACAGATTGAATAGTATGGGAAGAGAGGCAAGATCCTTGTAGCAATCAATGTTTGACTGGGGTGGGCTTTCATCAATAAGGGGGGCATGCAGAAAAAGTGAGTCCTGTCAGTGAAGAAGAAGGTAAACCAGTAGCCTACAGTGACTGTGAGGTTCATCCTCTGGGATAGGCTGTTTAGGAAGATGGTGTGATCGATGGTGTCGAAAGCTGAAGAGAGGGCGAAGAGGAAGCACCTGTGGGCATAGTAAGTAAGGAGCAAAGTGCTCCTTGCATTCCACACATAGGTTCCCTTATTCCCACAGGGGAATTGCGTGCAAGAGGAGGAACTAACTGAAGGCGCCAAGGACGCACAGCCATCCCATCTATATATGTATAGGAAGGTTTTGGTGCATTGTTGGTATAATATGCCCAGGACTAAAGGGTAACTACACAAAACCTGGCAGATCTGCATGCGCGAAAATGGAATGTACATTCCACTGAATGTGAAGGAAGCAGATGAGAGAGTGGAGGTGAAATGAATGCTGAGGCCAGTGGGGTCTTGTGCCAGTGAAGGGTTTTGGCGGCACTGGAAGACAAGAGGCGAATTTAAATGAAAATGAATGGAGCAATGTACTTCAGCGCTGATGCATTACATCTGATTGGAGCACACATGAATGCAATTAATCATGTTGATTGGACTTGATTAAATGCCAGCCCTGTTAATCTGCAAGACTCACAAATAATGATGTCGACACATCAGAGTATCATAATGCATGTTTGTGATACGCATGTATAAATTTAGCGGCAGGGGATTTAAAATGGACACTTTGCATTGATAAATGACAGGCTCATCAATGGGTTTGGCCAGTAATTCTGTTGGTCACAGTGTGACATTGGACAAAACGACCCTGATGGCAGCAACAGTAAGGGATCGTGCCTAAGGAGGACTACCGGGCACCTTGAACCCGTCACTCAGGGTCGGCACTGGAGGTAACTCTAAAGCACAGGATGGTACAGGAAGCAATCATGAAACAGAGTCCTTGTTCGTGCAATAGAAGGAACTAGGGATGGCAATCTAGCTCTCTAAGAACCTGTCGCAGGGCGAGTATTATGCACTCATCTATCACTTAAATCTCCTGTGAGATGAAAGTAATGCTCCTTGTACATAGATGGAACCCAGGAATGTCTCGTTTTTGGCTTAGTGGAAGACATGACTTCACTCCATACAGCATGCAACACACACATAACACCAACACTCTTGCACATCACCTCTGCCATAAGAATGAAGCTACTTTTAACGACAAAAATTGAAAATGTAGCTTCCCAATTAACTCTCTATTTCCTTAAACACAATCCTACCTTAGTCTGTAGTATTCCTCTGTGGAGCTCATACACACTCCCACCCTTGCATAACGACAAAAATTGAAAATGTTGCTTCCCACATAACTCTCTATTTCCTTAAACACAATCCTACCTTAGTCTGTAGTATTCCTCTGTGGAGCTCATACACACTCCCACCCTTGCATAACTATAAAAGCTGAAATGCACACATGCATAATAGCACCTCCCAAACCTTTCTGAAATTTCTGGACCCCGGTCCGTCAGAGGACGTTCAACCAAAAGCATGTTGGGACCATAATTATGGTGAAAGGTGCTATAACAAATTATATGATATTATATGATGTGGCATTTATAAGTTGCCTGTACACAAGTGTTTCTAGTCGTGACAAGACAAGGTGGGAGAAACAAAACAATGCTCTTACTAGGCCTTGTGTCATGCAGATCGTGCAAGTGCTGGGAAGAGGGAAGGGGGAGGGGACGAGCGAAGTGCAGTTTACTCACAAGTGCAGCCAGCGGGTGGCTCATAAGTGCAGAGAGAAGAGAATGTAGGGTTGCAGATACAGACCCTTAAGTGCTAGAGAGTCTGGAGACAGTGTGAGGGCAACTCGACATGCAGGAGCCTGGGCCTGCATTCAGAGGGTAGCCGGTGCACGGAGCAGTCAGGTTCATCACCAGGGAAGAGGAAGAGGGAAAGCGGAAGCAAAAAGGAAGGCCTTGAGTTGCTTCTGGAACAGGAGATGCTCTGTTCAAGTTTCGGAGAGGCAGGGAGGCTGTTCCAGAGGGAGGCCCCAGCCAAGGAGATCTATCTGCCCCCAACTCTCTGCTTGGAGAAGCGTCAGACCCTCAGAGAGTTGGAGGTGGATGAGCGGAGAGCTTGAGAAGGAAGATGTTTTGGAAGAGAAAGTTGGAGGTAGAGCGGTCCCAGGCCCCAGAAAGCCTAGTGGACGATGCAGAGGGTCTGGAACTTGATACTTGCAGCCACAGGGAGCCAGTGAAGAGATTTCAGAGCTGGAGAGATATGATTCCTGGTCTTGAGGCTCAGGACATGTCTCACAGTGACAAATGAAAAACATTATGAATTAATTAATTATCCCCCAGGTCTGAATAGCCCATGAAAACTGCTCTGGTTACTTACAGGCACCCCACAATATCTCATAGGGTGGAAGCATCAGGAAGAAGGGTTGTAACAAAGAAAAAATGAAGTACTCTGAGCTTTACCCCCATGCTCCTCTCTTTGGACCAGTCCTAATAAGCGAGGAAATATTTGCACCAGAGAACCCGCAACACTATGCAAAAGTAAATCAAGATAACAACAGACTGCAGTTAACACAGTCCAAATTGCCAACCTAGAGACATACACAGACGAATTTTAGTGGTTGATGAACATATAAGAGGTTGCACAAATAGCTGTGCGACAAACATCAGACAAGGAATTGACCCTAAACAGAGCCCAGGAGACATAAACCCCTCTAGTATACTTACCCAGAATCCCCTGCAGTAAGGAGAACCTGTGCAGTCTCATACGCCCCAGAGATTGTTTATTTAATCGATCTACTAAGGGCGTCAACCATACGCTTTGACCACAGGTGGCCCGGCCCAAAGGATTCTT
Organism: Ambystoma mexicanum; assembly: GCF_040938575.1. NCBI lineage: Eukaryota > Metazoa > Chordata > Amphibia > Caudata > Ambystomatidae > Ambystoma > Ambystoma mexicanum. The sequence continues at coordinate 248,490,487 of NC_090926.1, read as the reverse complement.
GCAGAGAATCAATGGAACATATTGTATCACTGATCAAGATCAAGATGAACCTCTTTCCTGTACCCTGGAAGCGGTCGGCTCAGCTCACCGCGCTGTGTGCTGTTCCTCTAGTGTTCCGTGCTGCTGTAGCTATTTGACAAGTGCCTCTGCGCCCCCCCTGAGGAACCCCCTGTGAAGCCTTTGCTGAAACTTAAGGTGACGCTGGGAAGAGTAAGAGGGAAGAGGTCTGAGGTGTCCAGTAACTGTGTACATATTGGGGAGGGTGGGGGCACAGCCTACCTCAACAGAGTTTATTGTGGAATATTGAATTTTGAACGTCTAGTCATCTGGGATGGATGTGTTAGTTTGCTTATCCCAGACACGCTAGCTGTCTTCTGCCTTTTTGGGCTGTAATTGACCCAGAGTTTGTATAATGCCCATTACTAGAGCGCATGCTTTAAAAAAACAAATCTTTTATTAAAAAAAAGTCTTGTCAATTAACTGAATTTGGTGATGTTGAAAGGGGAGCTTCTCCTATGTGTGCAGTTATTAGCAACAACTGTGTGCTGGATGGTATGGCAAGGAGTGCCCTGACAAGACAGCGTCTTCATAAAAAGAGTTGGGACTCAGGGGAGGAGGCGGGGAATGTTGCCGTGGATATCCCAGGGACAAGCTTTGCAGTGGAACTGGAAGCAGTCACAGTTCAGAAGGATCTTGCTGCTCTGTCTAATGAAGTTGCTGGCCCTAGTCAATTTGGTCGCTCTGCCGAAATGCCATCAGTTGTCAGGGAGGCGTTGCAATCCGCGTTGAAAAGCATTAACACTGTATTTGCTGAAGGAATGGCACAGTCCTGCCCTGAAAATAAGGAGCCTAGTGGAGCTGTAAACTGGCAATATATTAAGGACAAGATCATCTATGAACTGAATCAGTATAGAAATCATTGGGACTTTTGCAACTGGGTGGATTCGGTGGATTCCTTTGATGAGATCACCTCACACGCCCCCATGGATAGGGTGGATAAAGCATGTCAATGTGACCTGAGTGAGCTACAGACCAAGAGGATACATATAGCATGCCAAACCTACATGATTATAAGTACCAGTGTGGCAAACATTGCGAATGAGATCAGCGTATCTCAGTCTGACAGCAAGTGCCCTGACGTGAGCTCTGCTGTGGCGGGAACGGCGGTAGGGGCCTTCGTACCCTCACAAAAGACTAGAAAGCTGGCAAATCCCTTTCCCATACACGCTATGTATTCTCATGGTAGGGATATTTGTGTCAAGGAGTCGAGAATGCCTCTGATAACTGATATCTCTCAAAGAGAGTTTATTACGGATGGTAGGAACATTGTTATCACCAATGTAGAGACAGGGGAAATCAGAGAGGCACTCAGAAATGAGGTCTTGTCTTGGCTGCACACTAAAGTGGGTCATGGCTGTTTTAGAGGACAGAGCTTTAGACTTTTGCAAAGGATGCATTTTAAGGAATGGTGCACCGGGAACAATACAGACTGTATTAGTATAGGCTGTGGTCAGAGTAGCCTTCCTTCGTTTCTGAGTTTATGTAAAAAACTGACCAACTTGACACTCGCCTCTAACTTAAGGATTGTGCTTAATTAATTAATGTTTTATATGCTGTATTATACTGCTTTGGCTTCCCCCTGAAAGTGTATTTAATTTGGTGTTATGTGTGTTTGTGATTGTGTGTATTGTTCTGTGTAGCGCCCTAATGCCTACGTGCCACATAGGCATTATATAAATTAATAAACTAAACTAAACCTGCAAGGATCGGCCTACATTCAAGGGATGGACATCAGCCAAATACACCTCACGCGGAAGCAGAAACGCTGGGGCACAATGTCCTCCTTCAGGTGAAACGAGACAGGAGTTTTTGATTCAAACAGGCGATCAAGTCCAGATCCTGCGAAGAACAGGAAGAAAGAGAGGGCTGCAAAGCAGAGCCCCTAACTTCCCAAACTGACTAGCAGGAATGAAAGCCAGAAGAATAAATGTCTTGAATGACAGCAGGTAGAGTGCAACCACCCTCATGGGCTCAAGCCCCTATGTACACAGATGGAACAAGCACAAATCCAACATTAGATCGAGGAATCAGCACTCCCCCCTATTCAGACACTTTCAACAAGCAAGATATCAGCTATTCAAGATCCGGTTTCAGATCCTGGAGGTTATCAAACCCGTCAATTTAAGAACAAACCTTAGCAAAAAATTGGAGCAAAGCGAGGCTTATTGGATTGAGAAATTAGACACGGTTTCTCCCAACGGATTAAATGAGGAATTCGATCTATCCTGCTGTTTGTAACCCTCCATACCTGCAGCAGTGGAACAAGCACTAGAAAGGCAAATTATAACAATTGCAACTACAGTTATGACACCATTCACAGACCAGTTACATTTGTATGTTATACTATGCAGGGATTGAGATTAATTCATTATTTATTAAGAGTATTTTTATGTCTCGTTAAATTACCATTTCCTTATTTCTTAAAATGACACTCGATACAGAAGAACGTAGCACCGATGTAATGTAGATTGTATTGTCTATATACAATGTATGTCTTTTATGTCTTAGCTCTAATATTGACAAAGAAATATTGAAACTTACATATCACGCCCAAAGTGATCCGCGGTTGACGCAAGAACGATGTATCTGCATATATGAACATGTAAGTAAAACAATCTTGAGTATGTTATTTATGTGAATTCCCGTGCAACTCTCTAGCGATGTGTCGCCTTCACCACGATCCAGACATGAGACTCATACAGATCCATTGAACAGTTGTTGAGTGCATAAGCTGACGTATTGGAGGCATAGCAACACGTATCCATAGTGATAAGTCTCACTAGCATTCTAACTTCCTGTCCTGGACTAACGCATTTACATAATGACAATAAGACTCCATTCACTAGAATCAGACATGGACGCGAGAGACTGCATCGAGCAAACTTGCTTTTGGGAAGTAAAGCACGGCATTAAGGTTAAGCAGTGAGGATTTCACACATTTTTAAGTGTTTTTTGGCCCCCGACCGTCCAATTGCACGAATTTAAAAGATTTCACAGCAACGCTTGTTTAAATCTAGGTTACAGTGTCACGAACATTTCAGTGGTGATCAGTCTAAGCAGTGCTACATGATAATTTTATCCCAAAGTGAAAGCAGATAACGATCCCGCTCCTTCTCAAAGGAGCGCATCCATAATGTGGAGTATGTAGTACTCTCTTTTTCTTGCTGAATTGAGCCATTGTTGAGAATTCTTTTAACTTGATGGCACACGCAAAAGTCGGTTTTACACTCATACACTTGTATTGCAGGGAGGATGAGAAACAAGAACGTTAGAACAGAAGCAGTTGACCTATTCTCCTGAGTTTCAGGTACACGTTAACATGTTTAAGTAACAACAATATGACAATAATTTGAAATTGATGTGTGTTATTTCCTTTGAAGTTATAAATAAGGCATCTAAAATATTCCTGTATGAAATTGCATTTGTAGAGCACGCCCGGAGGAAGGACCACGGACCAAAATGCATCGGTGGATAAGGTCTCTGCAAGACTAATATGGAAAATGAACAAAAATAAAATTGAAAGACTTTATTCCATACCAATCAGACATTCTTATTGGTGTTTATGAGTGAATGGCTATGAAATAATTGAATACAATTCGGAAATATGCAGTAATGTTTACTACATCCATTGGCGACCTCAGGTCTGGTGAAGGTTTCACCAGACAACTCTTGTGTCCGTTTATTTTTCACCGGTGTAGTGTACATCAGATCTCTGATGGTCGCCATTAAGCTATTCAGCATAATTACCTAATAACTGTTCTATATAGACTTAGTTCCCACCCTACATCCTTCTTGTTAAGCAGATATAGTGAAGCCACCCTCATGGGATCAAGCCCCTCAGTACAAAAAGCATATCTCAAGAATGACAGGTGTCCCATAATGGAGGGCTAGAAATATGGAAATCCATCAGGAACAGAGAGACAAAGTTCTTAATCCCTACCCCCACAGGACTCCCTGAAAGCCCAGACGGGCACACGTTGGCATCTCAGGGGCAAAACAGCTAACCCCACCAAATGACTTTCACTAAGGATAGAAAAGTCAAAATGTATGCCAGGATAATGGGTACAGACTAACTTTACCATGAAAGGAACAGCAGGAACTCCAAATTCTGTTGTATGCCATAAAAGCTGTTGCTTTCTGGATCACTACAGTTAACGCTGCAGACGGACATAGAAGCACCAGATCCCACCTTTCAGAATCCATGATATCAGATCGAGCTGCAACAGAGACAGAAACAGAAGATCAGGACACCTCAGGGCGTATGGATGAATCGGGAGCCACCACCCCAGATACCTCAATCTAGTCCCGCCTTAGTGGATGGAGTAAGTCTTTGCTAGCAGTCCATGAAGAGGTGAGTGGAAAATGGAATTGGAATGGGAATTAGGAACATGGAATTTGGAGGTGAAAAGCAGATGAAGAAGAGAGGGTTGAGAGAAGAGGATGGATCATGAACTGTTGGTGGGCTTCATGAGGAAATCGATATAAGTAACACATGAATACTTCTTGTGTCAGTCAGTGTCCATGATGAATACTTCAATTGTGTCAACAAGGCACCTCACTGGCCCTTCCCAACCTGAGTTTCGGCCTCCTGTCTTCCAGTTGACACCATCACGTTCTCTGTGATAAATGTAATGCAACTGATCCATGCGTGAACTGTAAGGTACATGCAACGCTAAGTGACCCTCGCATTGCTTCCGACAAAGACAAATCTCAAGCTCTTTAAAATGAAAAGGGCTCAAGGAGGCGAAGCACCATTGTTCCTGACTATAGAGAAAGGCACCCACCAACGCTATCATTGCCATTAGTTGATGATCCTGTAAACAAAGGGTTCTTCCGAAGCTACGCCGCTACTGCTTCTAACCATCATAAACAAGTGAGGAAGCTGCTCCGCTACTGCTTCTACTGCACCGATACTCGCCCGTGCCACTCCATGTTCCTCCTCTCAGATTGAAAAAGGGAAAGAGAAAAAGGAACAGTTACCAGGTATTAAAGGGACAGGATTTCCAAGGACTTCATGCTAGAGACAGAAGTGAAGATCAAGACCCCTCAATGTTACAGAATAAATCTCCTCCAATGACTTTTCTCCCATCGCCTGGGGACCCTCCCACACCTTGGAAACACTAGAAAAAATCATTTGAGTACTATGACGCTGCTGTGTGCGGTAAAAATCATGGTGTGCAAAGAAAGGTCTCTCCTTATTCATTGTTTGAGCACTGCTGGACAAAAGAAGTTTGATGGCCTTCCCTATCTCTCTCTCCCGAGGAGTCTGAAGACTTGAACGAATATGAAAAGTGCATTGCTAAAATGGACAAACCCTATGAGACCAAAACTAGTGTAACTTTGCAGAGATACACATTTGGGAAAAGAGTGCAAACGAGCACTAAGGGGCCTCGCAAGAACGTGCAATTTTGGTCAACAGACAGACAAAAGCTTCAGAGATCAGTTCATGCTTGAGTGCAGAGACAGTAAAATTAGAGAACAACTATGGTCTAAGGGATATCCCCCTGTCAATGAGGTTTTGAGACTAGCCAAGTAATTTCAACACACTAATAAGTGTGTCCAAACATTAGAGAACTTCTCAATTAAAGGCTTCAGAAGAAAAGGTCATCAAGATCACAGAGGCTGTCGCTGCAATATCCAATACTCAACCAAGAGTCAACCTGGCAAGCAAGAATTAAGTGAGACCTAGCAATCCAGACAATAAACAAGTGAGTGTACAAGGTGTGACATCAATGCAGGGGTGAATCTTAAGATGTGACTCAGTAGGTCACTTTGCAAATTGTCCTAAGTGTCCAGTTCTTGAGGCAAAGTGTACCAAGTGCAAAAGAAAAGAGCATCTGATGAAATGCTGTAGGTCACAAACAATCAACCTTGTCTAAGGGATGTATGATTATGCTGAAGAGGCTGTGTTTGCAGTGTGAGATGAGGAGGAAGACATAGATGGACCCAGAGACAACGTAAGAATTAACGGCTAAGTTCTTAGATGATGATCGATTCAGGTGCAAAGTACACCCTTCTCTCGAAGGTTATGTTTGATCAGCTGCTCCAGGAGAAAAGGTGATGGATGTAGACATTAGACCAGAAGCATATGGAGGTGCAAAAATAGTGCTAGCAGGGTGGTTCATGGCCAATTTCGAGTTCAAGGGAGGAATTGCCTCTGGCAAGGTCTATGTCAGAGAAAGAGGAACTGCTCCCTTGTTGAGCTGGCTCCAACAGAAACAACTAGAAGAAATTCAACTGAATTCCAGTGCAGGTGAGTCAGTGATGTACTGTGAAGACAGTGAAGCAACTTGATTATTTTGCAAGAAATCAGGGTGTTTGAAGGGGTTCATACACCAAATCAGTTTATGCCAAGGTTCTAAACCTGTAGTACACCAAGTCAGGAACATTCCCATGTCTATTAGGGAAAATATGAGAGATTAAAGCGTCTATGAGCGTTTCCCAATAGGTCATAGTAGGCCAAACCAAAAGGAAGGTTGAACCTTTGTGTAGATCTTCATTCCCTCAACACGTGTGTTGGGCCTGATCCCCATCCACTGCCTAACATCGCAGAAGCTTTATCCACCTTATGAGATACATGAGTATTTTGGTCCTTGAACCTCAAATCTGCATATCACCAAATGACTTCATCCACGTTTTAAGGAACTGACAGCTTTTATTACACCTGAAGGACTCCTCCAGTTCATAAGCATGCCTTTCGGCCTAGTGTCGGCTCCATCATTTTTCCAGATAAGCATGTACAAAATCTTCAAGAATGAACCAGGAGTCATATGCTTCTAGGACGACATATAAGTGTTTGACAATGACCAAAAGAGGCATGATGCAAGGATGACAAGGGTGATGGAAGCATTAGTGGAAAAGGGTTTCACCTTAAGTGAAGAGAAATGCAAATGTAATCAGAATGCAATTGACTACCTGGGACACAATGGGCCTCATTATGACCCAGGCAGAAAACCATGGTGCTAACAGCACCGTGGTCCATGCCGGTAATTTACCGACTCTGCCATGGAGAAAGGGGGAATTACCACCCCATTACAAGGTTGGAGGGGAGGTAATTCCCCCTTTCTCCATGGCCCTTCCCCATTCCCATTTTTGCCCCATAGGACTCAATGGAATGGGGAAGGCGCTAAGTACGGTACCTTGTCTAAGGGATGCAAATTGAGGTACCATACTTAGCACCAAGGATCCCTTTGCGGGTCCCTACTTTAACGGCTGGTGTAGACCAGCCGTTAAAGTCGGGTCCCGCAAAGGAACCTCATAATCAGGCGCTAATGGGTTAACGGCGCCTCAGCCTTTTACGGCGCCGTTAACCCATTAGCGCAAGGGTCGTAATGAGGCCCATAATCTCTGTGAGAGTCATCAACCCAAAAAAGGATTTAGTCTACAGCAACAAAGGAATGCCTGAACCCAATTGCCAAGGTCAGTTGCATTCATTTCTAGGGATGCAGCAGTATTATTCCACATGTATTCCAAACTTTGCAGACAAAACAGTAAACAAGAGGTCTCTGCTGAAGGACATGACCAAATATGAATGGAACGCAGAATGTGCAGAGGAGTTTGTTATGATCAAAGGCACTCTGGACCAAACACCATTGCTTAAAAAGTAGGAAGACAGACAATTGTATCATGTGATGCCAGTAATTCTTGTTTGGGTGAAATTATAATGCAAGTAGAAGACAGCAAGGAATATATCTTTGCCTTTGCTTCCAGACTCCTCAAAGAGGCAGAGTTAATTTATCTACCATTTAGATCAAACTCCTAGTAATAAATTGGTCAATAGGAAAGTTTAGAAAATGTTTGTGGGGATAAAAATTCATCATGCACACAGACCACAAACCGTTGAGCGAAACACTACAGAGGAGAGGCTTAGATAGAGTTTCTTCAAGAATAAGGTGATGGGTGATATTGCTCCAGGAGTATTCATTTGAGTTGGAGCATGCCCCTGGAAAAAAGAATATACCTGCCGACTGTTTGTCACCATTATGAAATCAATTCACAAGATGAGGGGAAAGACGTAGAAGATGATTGTGTCTTAAGTGTTAAACAGATGATTGTTTCAAAGGATGAATGGATGCCTGTCTGAAAGAGGATGAAGTGCTGAAAGGTGTGAAAAGGGAGATGATGGAAAGAAAGCATAGTGGGGACACATTTCTAAGGCATATGGCTCATTAAGGATGAGTTGCCGGTAAGGAGTGGGTGTATCATGAGAAGTGATAGAATAAAACCTCCTTGTGGAGGGAGAAAATGATACATCCGACTCATGTATGTCATCAAGGTATTACTAAAACCAAACAGCGTGTTCGGTCTGAATATTTGGGGCCTGGATGTGATATGGAGACTGAAAGAGTTGTAAGCCTTTGTATTTCATGTGATTTGAGTGAGAAAAGCCTAAGGATGAGGCAAGGTCCCATGGAATAAATGTCTATTCCCCGAAGGCCCTGGGAGATAGCTGGGATGAACATAGTTGCTTGCTTCCATAGTCGACGAATACCTCACTACTGTATTGTCTTAGAAGACACATTGTCAAATAGGGTGGAGGTGAAAATAACCAGGAATATAAACACAGAGTAAGTCATAGACTTCATGGAAGAAGTCTTTAAAAGGGAAGGGTATCCTGAAGAAATACTGACCGATAACATTGTACAGTTTAAATTCAGAGAAATGCAGGATTTTTAAAAGAGAATGGTGTAGTACGCAAATTCACGTTGATATACCATCCCCAGACTAATGGAGTAACATAAAGGTTCAATAAAGTTATAAAGTACTGCATCAGGTGGGCCTAGTCCAACAATGAAGATTGGGAAAAGGTTGTTATAGACAGAATTACAGCTCATTGATTCTCACTGCATGCAGCCATGGGTTTGTCTCCTTTTGAAATGAGATGGGGAAGGAAAACAAATAGCAAATTGTGTCCAGCCTGGTTGAAGAGAGCAAGATGGGTCTGGGACAATGCAGAAAGGCTAAGTGCTGCATCAAAGAGAGACAGAATTACAACAAGATGAGATATGATGAGAGGAAAACCGTGAAAGAGAGAGAAGAAAGAAGGTGAGATTGTGAGAGTGAAAACACCTTTTTCTCTTGGGAAAGGTCCAATGAAGTGGTCTCTACCCCAGAAAGTGATTGAAGTATTTTGTAGAGCTGTCAAGAGAGAGGGTGGTAGAATATGGATTTTGAATAGAGTGGTTAAAGTAGGGATGGCATGCAAAAGAAGTGAGTTAGTAAGGCCAGAGAAACGTGTGGTGCGAAGCTCTGAGAGAATGCTAAGGCTCCCCAGGCACCTCAGAGAGTATGTTGTTTATGGGAGAAGGGGAAATGTGTAATATGCTAGCAGTTTGTGAAGAGGTGACTGGAAAATAGAATTAGAATTCAGAATATTGTATCTGTAACCCCACAGTCCCTTTTCTCTGCACTTATGAGCCACCGGTTGGCTGCACTTTCTGATTTACCTGCACTGAGCCACTCGCTGGCTGCACTGTTGAGTTACCTGCACTTCTCCCTATCCCCCCACCCTCCTCAGCACTTCTCGCCTTCCACTTCCCTGCACTTGAGCGATCTGAATGACACAAGGCCTAGTAAGATCATTGTTTTGTCCTCCCTCTTTTTCCCCCTCCTTGTCTTGTCGCGCCTAGAAACACTTGTGTACAGGCACGTTATAAATATGATATCATATCATATCAATATGGAAGGTGAAGGAGCGAAGCAGATGCAATAGAATCATTTGAGAGGATAGGATGGATCTGGAACTGCTAGTAGGGTTTACAGAGAAATCGACATAGGCAACCAATAAATACTTCTTGTGTCAGTCAGTTTCCGCGCTGATTACCCCAGCACACTTAAATGAGGAGCTTGACTCCTATCCAGCTGCCCTGGTGTTAGCATTCTCGCAAGGCAAGTGGAGCCCCCAAGCCCTTGTTTTGATACTACACAGTTGTTTCAGGATATCTGCTAGCCAGACTCATGCAGATGTTTTCTTTTTTGTGGAACTTCACATTTTATTGATATCCCTCAAGGGGGAAGTCTGTCTGAGTGTGGTAGGTGCTGGCTACCTTGTCACGCTCTTTCATTTGCTGTGGGTCCTGAAAGTAGAGTTACAAATCCCTGATGATGTTTATTAGGCACACACAGCTATGAATTATGCTACTTGTAGTCTTTTGACCGGGGAGGGGAGGTAGAACTGCCGTAATTGTTTTGTGCTTAACATGAGGTTGGTATGGTATTTATGCACTTATTGGGTTTGTTTGGTTTGAGATGCCTGTACTTTTCAATTAATCTCTACACACCAAAGTATTTTGGCTTGTAGAAGTCAACCATTGGCGAATGTTTGTGCCAGCTAAAGGTGAGAAGATAATATGTGGTTGAGCGCCTAGCTGGTGGACTGGTCTCGAATCTCGGTTCACTGCTTAACTGGATTGTGTGATCCTTCCCAAATTATATTAACTGCCAAGGTTGGGTGTCCCTAGAAAGGACTTAATTCACAGCGTCTACTATTCAAGGAAAGTTGTCGTAATGCATATTACGTTTTGGGTATGAGGTGCGCGTGAAGGTTGCTGAGCATAGCTTGGAACGTGCAGTGTATGACTTCAGCACTACGTTCTGTATTTGACAGTTGGGGCTAACTATTGTGGGATGTGCCGGTGTCGCTCGCTCGCTTACCATCTACGTGATTAAGGATGACGCTGTAACAAGTAATAAACTTACCTTATACTACTTACCTGCGTGTCGGACTGTGTAATTATAAATGACGTCACTGGCGATGAGGATGGGATTCGCTGCTGCGGAGGGGGCAGCTGACGGAGCGTGATACCGCCCTCCAGTCCTGACATCCCACCAGGCGGGCGCCTACAGCGGTAGGCGGACTGCTTCTTAAGTTTGGCGGTCTGGAGCGGCGTTCCCCACTCCAGGTTCTTCCACGTTGGTCCTGTTCCTACTGCGTTTGCAGTTTCAGCAGTGAGGGCGGTGAGTGTGGGCTGCCTGTGGTCCCTGGCGTCCACGCTGGGTGTCCGGTGCCCCTGGCTCAGAGAGGTGAGCGCTGGCCGGCGTTGCGCGCAGAGATTGTCTGGACTCCTGTGTCCTTGTGTGCCGTCTGGTCTGGCGGCAGCCGGGGTGTTCAGGATAGGAGCGGAGAATAGGAAGTGCCCCTTCTGTTGGCTGGAGGTGTCGTGGCGGTTGGGCTGGTGTTTCGCCAGGCCCGTTAACGTTGCCGGGCCATTGGTGGATGTGGATACTGACGGTGTTTGGCTCCTCCGAGGTCGTGTGCCCCAGCGTCCACTAGGGGGAGCTGCTGTGCGCGACCGTTGGCAGGAAGACGGCGTTTGGTTCCTCCGAGGTCGTGTGCCCCTGCGTCCACTAGGGGGAGCTGCTGTGAGCGACCGTTGGCAGGAAGAGAGCCAGCGTGTCGTACACGTTGGACTGCATTTTGGGCCCCTCATGGCGAGCAAAATGGGGAATGCGTGGAACGCGGGGTCATCTTCTACAAGGGCTGGTGACATTGATGCTTTGTCTCCCTGTAGTTTGCCCACGGATTGTGTGGAACTTTCGTCTCCGGTGTTCTTGGAGACTATACACAGTGAGAATCAACAGAGCACTCCCGAGGTGCGAATGGTGGTGCAGAGGGATGAGGCTTCCTCCCACTCCTCGCGGAAGAGGTGTTTGGAGATGGACACCGGAGTGAGGTACTGTGTGTGTCCAAAGAGGGCATGTCAAAGGGGATGTCGGTCCCGTGGAGCTGAGGCAGGCAGCATGGAGGATTTTTGTGACAAATGTTGTTCCTTGCTGGACAGCCTCAGCGGCTTTGATCCGGATTTGTATCACTTTAACATGGGTTTAAAGAGTCTCACCTTGAGTGAGAATTGAAGTATTACGGGTTGTCGAGGCCAGTGTGAGTGCGTGTGAGTGGGTAGCATTCGTGGCCTCTGTTGCGTCTTTGTGTGGGCCGTGTTGGTGCGTATGGTGTGGATGAGTATGTGTAGTGGCCCTGTCATGTGTGAATTTTGTTTTGCTATGTAATAGTATTTACATGATGATTTTCCCTTGCAGGGTGGGATTCATCTAATGTGTTTTTGCAACGGTGGGTTTTCTTTGTACTTGGATGTCATGGGTTGTAGCACATGTTTAGTGATGCATGGGTTCAGGATTGCTGGGGATGTTAATAGTGGTACAGGATGGACTCTGTCTTTAACATTTTCCTTTACATCATGGACGTTTGCTCAAGTTTTCGGGACTTGTTTTACATGCAATTTCGTCTTTTACAGGTTGGACTTTGGGGGTGGGTTCAATTGTTTGATGGGCAGTGTATTCATAATGACAAAAAAAGCATTTGCTTTTTTGCATGACAAAGGTGTTGTGTTCAGTGGGAACTTGTTCTTTGCCATGTGCAGAGTTTTCCCTATCATTTGGGAGTGTATACGGTTGGGGCTTTTTGGGTTGATTCTCAATACATGTTCGGGGGTATGTGTCCGTGAATGTGTGATTAATATGTGCATGCTGGTGGAACAGCGGTGTGTGTTTTGCCTGGGATGCCTCCATTAGGTGTGGTAGCTGTAGGCATTATTGTTCTAACAGTTTAGGAGTGGGTGTCTCTGATGTGGGGGCCAATGGATTTGGGTCCTTACTTTTTGGTTGGTGCAGGGTGACAGTTGCTCAGGTTGCCATTGAGAGTGGCTGAGGCTGCCATTGGTGGTGTTTCTTCTTTTAGCATTGGTTTGGGGGCCATGTAGGGTTCATGTAATTTTGGCTTTGGCTAGGAGTCAGGGGGTTGTGAGGTGTTTGGCAATGGCTTGGGGCCAAGGGAGTTGCTAGGTGTTTGGCAATGGCTTGGGGCCAAGGGAGGTGCTAGGTGTTAGGCAATGGCTTGGGGCCAAGGGAGTTGCTGGGTGTTAGGCAATGGCTTGGGGCCAAGGGACATATTGGTCATTGGTAGGCAATTCTGGTGTTGAACTTCTGGAAGTTGTTTCGGTTTGGAGATAGGTATAAATTTAGCGTCAGGGTGGCCGGGCTCTGCAGTAGGTAGCAGGTAGTGCTCTAGGTTGAGCGGGAATGTACTCGGATGTGGCAGGTCTGTTGTCCCGAGGGGCAGCTCGGGACGGGAGGTGTTAGTGCTTGAAGGGGTTAGAATGTTAGTGTGTTTTCTTTTGGGGTATGTTATGGGTGTGGCAGGCCCATTTCCCAAGTGGCAACTTGGGATTGGTGGATGCTCTGTTTTGTTATTTTTAGCTCTCGTGGGTTGGGGCTTGCGGAGCGGGTTGGTTTTGTGTACTCAGGTTGAGGAGTTATGTTCCGTTGCTTTGTGGTTCAATAAGACATTTGGAGTTTTATCCACTTTATAACAACTTTTTTAGTGGGTGGCATGTAGTTTGGGGCCTGCATATTCCAGTGATGTGATGGGAGCACCATTTGTGGGGGTAAGGTGTTTTGGAGTTGGTGGAGATGGCTACATTCCGTGCTGGACACACGTTATGTAAAGCTGGTGCATTATAAGGAATGTTTTTCTTTGTGATAATGAACGGGGGAGGATGTTTCGTAATGCATATTATGTGTTGGGTATGAGGTGCGCATGAAGGTTGCTGAGCATAGCTTGGAACGTGCAGTGTATGACTTCAGCGCTACGTTCTGTATTTCACAGTTGGGGCTAACTATTGCGGCCGGGTGGGATGTGCCGGTGTCGCTCGCTTGCTTACCATCTACGTGATTAAGGATGATTAGAATGCAAGGTTCGGGCGGATATCTTGCGCTCCAACCATACATTTTTTAACTTTAGTTTCAGAAATTATTATTTTTACAAGTCCATCCTTTTTATCCATAGATTACTTCCAAGTCAATCCAAAAAACCGCCCCTTTGGAGCACTTACTAAAGAATTGGATCTGGGATTGAGCCCGTGACATGTTGGTCCACGAACTTTGGAGCATTAAAAATAACGACATCTAAGACTACAAATACTTACCGATATAATACTCCAACATAATCATCCGCCCAGGCTTGAAAGGAATTCATGTAACGTCTTGTGTTGTGGTGTCTCACGGTAGCCGTGAGTGTGGAAGACTGATGTTACTCTCTGTGATGTCATTCTCAGTTGCTTCCGCTGGTGTCCATGCAAGTGCAAGTTGTGGGGGTCTACAAATGTTTTTGTTGCGTGCAGGGATGTCATTTTGGGCTGCCCAGGGGTTGCACCTGCGACCCCTGAGGTCTCCTTTGCTAGCCCTAAAAAAAAAGAATTAAAAAAATAAAAAAGAAACATTATTATTATTATTTTCTTTGTAAATTGAAGCTCCTGGGCTGTGGCCACTGCCACCTGGCTCTTTGTTTCTGGAGTGGCTGGTTTTCTTGTTCAGGCCTCTTTAACAAAAAAAAGGGGTGTCCACAAGTGTAACACTTTGAGCAGTGACCCTAAATAAGAAAGAATAGGAATAACAAATAATTTGTCTTACTGGAATTCTATACAATAATTACTAGACTCGTTGACTGGTTTATTTCCGGCACACTTCAGGGAGTGAGCACTGATTTAGTCTGTTCTTAAACACTCAAATTCACAATTCAGACAAAAACGTCCAAAAAGTCTTTAGAGTAGAATAAGCATCCATTTCTGACTATGTATTTTGCTTTTCCTAAATTGCGGTTACAGCATGTTTTTTTCTGCTGTTCTCTCTGTTACGATCATCACAAGACATTCCATCTCAGTGTCCTCGGTCACTTGACAAAATCTGTGTGCCTAAAAGCTTGTGTACAGTGTAGAAATGTTTGACCATAGCACATAAAATGGCCCTAGATTTCATTGTGGCACAATGAATGCTTCGTTGTAATGTGTTTATCTTTCCTATCTCCCTGGCATACTGTGTGTTTGTTTGCATGTATGAGGTAACGAGTTCCCAGAGAACGGGATGCCAAGTGTGCTGCTTTCCTTGTGCTCCTCTAAATTCTTTAATATACAGTTATGAAACCTACCAATAGTATTTATTTTGCCAACCTCTGTAGCCTGAAAAGTAGATCCACGCAGGTTTGATATGTGGCCAATTTTGCACCAGACCTGCAGATAAACTGGACTACTGCTAAATCTCAGTTACCAGTTTAATGGTATCCACTACAGAGTGTAATTTGTTTTCTGACTTTGAGAACATTCAGACATGTAACTGCTAATTTTACTATAGCTTGTAAGATAGCTATAGCCGGTAAGATAGCTCAGTGGTTTCAGCGCTCGCTGCTGCGATGTGTGATTTGCAGTTTCAAATCCCAGCAAGGCCAACTCAGCCTTTCATCCTTCTGATGTTGATAATTGAGTACCAATACAGGTTGGGTGATATGTAATGTATATTTGTTCTATATAAAGCGCTTAAGCATAAGTCCTATATAATAAGACATCATTATCTTTTGGCCTTGACGTCTACTTGCATTCACAGTAATTTGGTAATATGAACCTATACACACTGACATTAACGATGCATATGGTGATCCATTCTTGTATGAAATGTATATCACATTACAGTGATATTGTAACCATATATTTCATAGTGTACTTGAGAAAAATGCAATGTGATGCCACTTCCTGTTTGTCAAGGGGTGAAGGGTCGTGTTCCATCAACTATGTGTGATGTCACTTCAGGGTGGGGTCAAATGACTTCACTTCCTGTGATGCCATTAGAGGTCAAAGGTTGTGTGATGTTGCTTCCACTACCCCTGGCATTTTGGTGAAATGACATCCCTGGTTGCGTGTGGCCGTGCAGATTCAAGAATCTATCTTGGTCTCCACTCTCCACATTCTGTCTAATAAAACTAGAAGTGGACAATACCGGTGGGGCTGTGGAGGCAGGACAACAGGAATTGGCACAGCCATTCTTATGCAGGCTCAGCCAGTGTTTGGCGCGTGTTTGGTGCATAGAGCAAGGCTAGACCCCCTGGGATAAGCTGTGGCTGGTCTCGTCCCATGAATTCTCTGGCTCCCTCAGCTCTACTTAAATCTTCTGAGTTGTGGAGTCGGGGGGGAGATATAGGCCTAGACAATGTTTTTGTATGTTTTTTTTTGTTTTTGTGGGGGTTTGGGTTTTTTCTCAGAGGAGCGGGGTTGATGCCGGCTTTGTAAGTATGTGGGTGGAGGAAGAGAGGGGCTCAGTTTGGATAAGGGGTTGTTCAAGAGTGTCCGATTGACTTAGTATCTTCTGGTGATCTGGTCCTTGCCCACGATGGTGCCGGGGTTGGATGCCTTGGGGTGGGTGAGGGAGGGGGATAGAGGGAGTGTGGCAGTTTGAGGCCCATACAGGGGGAGTTTATAAGTCACAGTTAATTTCAGTGCGTCAGGGGACTGCCCCATGGGGGTGGGAAAAAGTTCCACTTCATAGTGGTATAATTTCTCTGGGGAAGGGATGGCTCAAACGGGAGGTTTGCAATGGGAGGTATGCCTGGGGATGATGAACTGGTGATTGGCTCCCTTAATGTTAAAGGCCTGAACTCGCCTGCCAAGCGATCAATGACCCATCAGGAATTTAGGCAGGCCCAACTAGACGTTCTTATGGTGCAGGAGACCCACTGTCAAAGGAGCAGGAGCCACGACTCAGGCCGCGGCTGGTGGGGGAAGGTTTCACAGCCTCGGGCACAGAGAAGAAAAGTGGGGTGGTGATCATTGTGTCGGCTAACCTGGGACTGGTGGTGGATGAGACATGGAGAGACCCGTGAGGGCGGCACCTATTCATCAAAGGTAGCCTGAAAGGTGAAAGAATCACCCTGTGCTCGATCTACATGCCCAACACAGGGCAGGCACACTTTTGGGAGGGGTTCAAGACAGAATTGATGAGGTTTGTCGAGGGCCGCCTGGTGGTAGGGGGCAATTTCAATATGGTCCTGGACCCAAGTAGGGACCATAAGAGATTGGGGTGGGAGCAGGGGACACCATGAGTAGACCATCCTTCAGGAGATTTGGGCACATTAATCAAGACCTGGGCCTGGTTGACTCTCTATTAGGGGGAGGAGATCGACCTTTCACGTTCTTCTCGGCGGTTCACAAATCCTACTCTCGCATTGACCTGATACTAGTAGATACGGAGCTAAAGGCCCAGGTGAGGGACAAAAAAGGTGATTGCGGTCCCGTGGCCAGATCATGACTTGGTGGTGTGCTCTGCTCTCTGCATCTACTCAATCAGCCTCTCGCAGTCTCCTGCTCTCCTCACAGACAGCCAGACAAATGCTAGTCTGAAGTCTGAATCTACTCATCAGAGACCCCCACAGATATACATTGCAATGACGGACTCTCACTGTACAGTAAGCGTTTTCATAGCAGACGACATGTCTGCCGATGTACACTTGTTATGTCAGGGACTGTACAAGTCACAGTGACATGTCTCTTTCTAACATTCCATGGACAGGACATCGTATCGTTAATATTACACAAGACAGCAGTCTCGTCTGCAGAACCAAAACATTAGTTCCCCTATTCAGCGAAGCACATATCCCTCTCGCCTCCAGCTCTGCCAGCCAAGGCCATCTCTACTAGGCCAACAGCTGCTGGCAAAGAGAATAGTTATCATTCCATCCTCACACTGTACATCAACACAGCGAAGCCCATTCAGAATGGAACAGAAACAGAGCTGATTTCTCTAGCGCCTATGAGCACTTCTAAGCACTACTAAAATGACATAATTCACATATAAATGCATATAAATGCATGGCTCTCAGCAAATATTGAACCATTATAGCTTCTGCAACCCATGGTATAAAATGTGGCATTTCTCTGGTTAAATGCATGGTCAAATGGCTGATATAGTGGATGAATATAATGGATGATTTGCTCACATGATAACTACTACAGGAAGCATATTTACACCCCTGCATCAAGGATTTGGGAGGTTGGTGTTGCAATGACTTTCTCTTAAAGGACAAGGAGGTCTGTCAGTCCATATTGTCTGAGATCACTGACTATTTTTCCTTCAATGACAATGGAGAGGTGAAGATGCAAAAACTCTGGGAGGGCTTTAAGTTCACGTTGAGGGGGTTTCTCACTGGGATAGGTTCCCAGAAAAAGAAAGAAAGGGGGAAAGAGGAGGGGAAGCTGAGGTGCAAGATCCATGACCTGTAGCCGGTCGGGCCTGGGGGGACATATCTCACACCGTCTAGCGTGGCAAAGTTGCACCTTTACAAGGGCAGCGAGAGAGCACCCCACACTGTGGGGCCTG
Organism: Ambystoma mexicanum; assembly: GCF_040938575.1. Lineage (NCBI taxonomy): Eukaryota > Metazoa > Chordata > Amphibia > Caudata > Ambystomatidae > Ambystoma > Ambystoma mexicanum. The sequence goes on along the minus strand of NC_090926.1, from coordinate 248,472,274 downwards.
TGCAAGAACAATAGTGCAAACCGATCCCTCTCAACCTGGTCCTCACCTATGTCATAGTTCTGGGGTCCCCCCTTTAAACTGACGAAATAGGGGATGAGGTGTGCCCAGCAATGGATGGATGGTGGCCTGGAGAGGGTGGGACAGCTGTTTGGGGAGGCCTGCTTTCGGGACTATGGGAAAGTGCAGGAGTTTTATGAATACTTGAGGTTGAAGGGGTTGTTTACCGATCCGAAGTGGGACACCAGGCTCTCCAGTGACCAGTTTCAGAAATGGCTTGATGGGGCCACTACCCAGAAGGAGGCTCTCTCTAGTATATATCAGATGCTGGTTTCAACCCCGGAGGTTGGGAGCTATACCTTTAAGAGATAGTGGGTAGAATTAATGGGGGGTGAAATTATGGATGAGAACTGGGCCAAAATCTTTCGAGTGACGTTCCACGGCAATATATTCACCTCCACCATTGAACACAATTTCAAGATGCTTCAAGGGTGGCATAGGGACCCGCTGAAAATGTTAGGAATGTTTGCGGGTGCGTACCCCCTGTGTCCCAGAGGTTGTGGTATGGTGGAGTCCCTTGCCCACATGTGGTGGCATTGTTCCAAGATCCACTTTTTTGGCAGGAGCTCCTTTGTTGGATTAAGGATCTCGTGGGGATCCAGCTGAGCCTTGACCAGCTCCAGATACTGCTGGGAATCCCGGCCAAGGACCGGGATGAGTATCAATTGCCCAGGCTGTGTGAGGCGATGTTGCGGGCGGTTTCAACTGGCAGTGGCTCAACATTGGAAGACGGGGAGGGTGGCCTCAAGACGGGAGTGGCGATGTAAACTGTGTAACATTGTCATGGAGAGAATGACTGCCATTTTAAATGATTATAGGGAGTCATTTTTTGAAGAAAGGGGGCCATTGATGCCCAAGTTGGAGGGTTAAAGGGGCTGATGGAGAGACTGAGAGGGTGCAGAAGGTGTTCAGCATGGTGGCCCGGTGGAGGGGAGCTGATCAAAGACATTCCATTCACTCCACGTGAATCATGTTAAGATGGATTTCTAAACTCTGACCTGGTGAGCAGAAGTTTAGGTGGCCACCCTCGGTTTAGTGAAACAGGGGACCAATCTAGGTAGTTTGGCAGGCGGTCAAGACTAAGTCTCAGAAGTGGTGAGAGTGATCGGAAGAGGCCAATGCTATTCTAGACTCAATAAGAGATACTGGCAGCAGCCCGACCATTACCGACCCAAACATCAAAATCAAAACACTTGAACGCCTTAACCGGAAAGAGATCAATAGAAAATTGCATGCCGTCACCTTAACAAAATACTATAGAGCGCAAAGGATTCCACGAGGCTTGAGGATCCCATTGAGACCAACTTTGTGTAAGGAAAGTAGAGACTTTGTCAATAAGTGGGAACAAATTCCAAACAAGTGCTCCCTAGATTTGATATTATTAACCATTAAAGAACTTTCAAAAGAATTAGACAAGTTAACTCCAGAAATTTCTGAAATTCAAACTGAATTGGCAACAGCTTTAACTGCCACAGAATTAGAGAAATTTCTAGAAGATATCAACACTAATCTCATAGAAGATCGTACAGAGTTAGAAAATAAAGAATTACGGATATTTCGTAGAGGCACGTACGACTACTTGAATGAAGAAGTGTACAGTTGGATGAACAAATATAACCAGAAACAAACCAGCAAGAACTCCACTAGCTCTTCGGATCCAGATACCAGCGGACCCGAATCGACACATACAGGACAACAAGACGCAGGAGAAGGAACCAGTACCAACACCAGATGCCCTACTGGAAGAGGGTTCAATTCAGCGAACTCTTTTTTGGGCAGAGGCCCAAGAGGAAAAGGACCAGGAGGGGAAGATGACAGAAACCAACAGAGTCCGAATACTCGACAGAACCCCAGGAAAACCTAGTAGTTAATCTATCAAGGTATCAGCTGCGTCAAGCTGAGAACGATTTGTTACAAAAAGGACTCCATTTTGTGCCAACATATCATTCCAATCTATTTGAAAAAAAAGTAGAACTTTTTAAATTCTCAAGGAAATTGAGATTAAAAGCATTTTTTGCAACAATGGAAGAAGGAAACACCGAGAGCCAATTAGACAGAATTGAGTACAAAGAATTCAAAACCAAAAGTACATTCATACCACCAGTCAGCTATCCAATAATAGACTTATTTCAAAGAATGGTCACCACAGATTTCAAGAAACTTTCATTTAAAACACCATGAAACAATAACTTCAGCAGAAAAGAACTGAACACTATTCAAAAGTTGTTCTCCAACGTCGATATTACATTCAAACCAGCAGATAAGGGTGGCACGCTGGTCATATAGGACACTCAAGATTACAATCAGGAATGTGTACAACAACCTATGGATAGATCAGTATACAGTCCTATAGAAAGAGATCCCACAGATGAAATAAAGCAGAATCTGGAACATATACTCGATCTTGCTGAAAATAACAAGTGAATAACAGCCAAAACCCGCAGTTTTCTGACTACATCCAATCCAAGAGTTCCAGTATTTTACACCATCCCAAAAATCCATAAGACATTATCCAAACCACCCAGTAGACCTATTGTATCTGCAACTAATGGTATACTACAACCCTTAGGAACATATTTTGACCACTTTCTACAACCCATCATACAGAACACAAACACCTATGTCAAATACACTACACATTTCCTTAATATTTTGTCAACCATACCAATTGAAGAAAATGTAAACCTATTTACTGCAGATGTAAGAAGTCTATACACTTCAATACCACACAATCTGGGTCAAGAATCGGTTGAATGGTTCCTACTAAACAGTGGGGACATAGGAGCATCTAAAGAATTCCTAATGATCTTACTAGAGTTTATAGCACAAAACTCGTATTTCAGATACAAAGAACAATTTTACTTGCAGACAAGTGGAACCTCAATGGGAGCCATCATGGCCCCGAGTTATGCGAATAGTTTCATGTACAAATTCGAGACAGAGAACATTCTTAATCATCATACTTGGAAACAACAACTCCAATATTGGGGACGATATATAGACAATGTATTTGGAATTTGGAAAGGAACTGAAGAGGAGTTTATTCAATTTACAGAATTTTAAAATACAATTGATGACCACATACAGTTTACTACAACTAACAGTAAGAAAGAAGTCAATTTCCTAGATGTTACTGTAATGCTCAAAGAATCACAACTCATAACAACTCTCTACCGCAAACCTAGTGACCGTAACAATTTACTACATCGTCTCAGTTTTCATCCACCTAACACTCTCAAAAGCCTTCCATACAGCCAATTACTCAGAGTCAAGAAAATAGTACAGGATACAGCAGAATGTCAACAACAAACACAGGAGATGGCAAGAAGGTTCCTACAAAGGGGCTACTCACCAGAAGAAATCAACGAATCAATATCTAAGATTGAAACAGTGGACAGAAAAGAGATATTGCAAAAGACTCCTAACATTAAAGAAACACCATTAATTTATGGGACAAAATACTCTACAGAAAGCACCAAAGTGAAAAGAATAATTTTGAAACACTGGCATTTTCTGGCAGAAGACAGAACGTTGGGAAATTTTTATACAACCCCACCCATGTTCGCGTATACTAGAAGCAGAAACATCAGAGACATGTTGGTACATGTTCCCAGACCAACACAAAAAAACAAAAAGAAAAGGCACTTATCCTTGTTTAAATTGTTCAAATTGCAATATGGTTCAGAAAGGTGACACTGTATTTCATCCAAATTCAGGTTAAAACACCATGAACGTGATATATAGCATCAAGTGCCTGTGTGATAAATATTATGTCCCGTGTCTGACAATGACATTTGTGATGTCATCTTTGATGTCCTGGGTGTTAGTCTTAGCAGTGCACAGTGGTGGCGTGAGTTATGGTTGCTTAGCTTACCATAACTGGCAAATTTCAAGGGTTTTTCGGTTTTACTTGGAACCATAACGTCCCTTTCACAAAGTTTTTTCACTGAATTTCATAGGTTTTTAGTAGCACAACTTAACCATAACGTCCCTTTAACAAAGTTTTTTCATTGAATTTCATAGGTTTTTATTAGTGCAACTTAACCATAACGTCCCTGTAACATTTTTTTTAACTAAATTTTAAAGGTTTTTATTAGTGCAACGTCACCATTACATCCTTTTTAATAGATGAAGACCACTAACATCTTATGTCCTCAAAGTGGGACCGCCGGGTGGTAAAAAAAACAAAAAGATTTTCCTGCCTACACCGGGACGCCTGCGTGGGGGGTAACACGAGGGAAACACGGGGCATGAGCGGGGGATGGGGGGAACACGAGGGAGACACGGGGCATGAGCGGGGGTGGGGGCAACAGGAGACAGACACGGGGCATGAGCGCGGAGTGGGAGGGTACAGGAGACAGACACGGGGCATGGATGAGGGCAACAGGAGACAGACACGGGGCATGAGCGGGGGTGGGGGGAACAGGAAACAGAGACGGGGCATGAGCGGAGGGTGGGGGTACAGGAGACAGACACAGGGCATGAGCGGGGGTGGGGGGCAACAGGAGATAGACACGGGGCATGAGCGGGGGTGGGGGGCAACAGGAGACAGACAGGGGGCATGAGCGGGGGTGGGGGGCAACAGGAGACAGACACGGGGCATGAGCGGGGGGTGGGGGGCAACAGGAGACAGACACGGGGCATGAGCAGGGGGTGGGGGGCAACAGGAGAGACACGGGGCATGAGCGGGGGGTGGGGGGCAACAGGAGAGACACGGGGCATGAGCGGGGGGGTGGGGGGAACAGGAGACAGACACAGGGCTTGAGCGAGGGGTGGGGGAACAGGAGACAGACACGGGGCATGAGCGGGGGGTGGGGAGAACAGACACGGGGCATGAGCAGGGGGGTGGGGAGAACAGGAGACAGACACGGGGCATGAGCGGGGGGTGGGGGGGAACAGGAGACAGACACAGAGCATGAGCGGGGGGTGGGGAGAACAGGAGACAGACACGGGGCATGAGCGGGGGGTGGGGGGCAACAGGAGACAGACATGTGGCATGAGCGCGGCGCAACAGGAGAGACACAGGGCATGAGCGGGGGGTGGGGGAACAGGAGACAGACACGGGGCATGAGCAGGGGGTGGGGGAACAACAGACACGGGGCATGAGCGGGGGCTGGGGAGAACAGACACGGGGCATGAGCGGGAGGGGTGAGGGGCAACAGGAGACAGACACCGGGCATGAGCGGGGGGTGGGAGGAACAGGAGACAGACACGGGGCATGAGTGGGGGGTGGGGAGAACAGGAGACAGACACAGGGCATGAGCAGGGGTGTGGGGGGCAACAAGAGAGAGACACGGGGCATGAGCGGGTGGGGGAACAGGAGACAGACACGGGGCATGAGCGGGTGGTGGGAACAGGAGACAGACACTGGGCATGAGCGGGGGCGTGGGGGGCAACAGGAGATAGACACGGGGCATGAGAGGGGGGTGGGGGAGCAGGACACAGACACGGGGCATGAGCTGGGGGTGGGGAGAACAGGAGACAGACACGGGGCATGAGCGGGGGGTGGGGGCAACAAGAAAGAGACACGGGGCATGAGCGGGTGGGGGGAACAGGAGACAGACACGGGGCATGAGAAACGGGGCATGAGCGGGTGGTGGGAACAGGAGACAGACACGGGGCATGAGCGTGGGGGTGGGGGGCAAAGGAGATAGACACGGGGCATGAGCGGGGGGGTGGGGGGAACAGGACACAGACACAGGGCATGAGCTGGGGGTGGGGAGAACAGGAGACAGACATGGGGCATGAGCGGGGGGCGTGGGGGGCAACAGGAGACAGACACGGGGCATGAGCGGGGGGTGGGGGAACAACAGACACGGGGCATGAGCGGGGGGTGGGGAGAACAGACACGGGGCAGGGGGTGGGGGGCAACAGGAGACAGACACGGGGCATGAGAGGGGGGTGGGAGGAACAGGAGACAGACACAGGGCATGAGTGGGGGATGGAGAGAACAGGAGACAGACATGGGGCATGAGCGGGGAGGTGGGGGGGCAACAAGAGAGAGACATGGGGCATGAGCGGGTGGGGGAACAGGAGACAGACACGGGGCATGAGCGGGTGGTGGGAACAGGAGACAGACACGGGCCATGAGCAGGGGGGTGGGGGGCAACAACAGGAGATGACCCGGGGCATGAGCGGGGGGTGGGCGGGAGGGAGAGAGACACACGGGGCATGAGCAGGGGGTGGGCTGGAGGGAGAGAGTCACACGGGGCATGAGCGGGGGTGGGGGGAGGGAGAGAGACGCATGGGGCTTGAGCAGGGGGTGGGGGGAAGGGGAGAGAGACACACGGGGCATGGGTGGGGGTAGGGAGAGAGACAAACGGGGCATGAGCGGGGGGTGGGGGGAGGGAGAGAGACACACGGGGCATGGGCGGGAGGGGGAGAGACACGGGGCAAGAGCGGGGATGGGCGGGAGGGGGAAAGACACAGGGCAAGAGCAGGGGTGGGTGGAAGCGGGAAAGAGACACGGGGCAAGAGCGGGGGTGGGCGGGAGGGGGAAGAGACACGGGGCAAGAGCGGGGGTGGGCGGGAGGGGGAAAGAGACACGGGGCAAGAGCGGGGGTGGGCGGGAGGGGGAAAGAGACATGGGGCAAGAGTGGGGGTGGGCGGGAGGAGGAAAGAGACACGGGGCAAGAGCGGGGGTGGGCGGGAGGGGGAAAGAGACACGGGGCAAGAGCGGGGGTGGGCGGGAGGGGGAAATAGACACGGGGCAAGAGCAGGGGTGGGCAGGAGGGGGAAGAGACACAGGGCAAGAGCGGGGGTGGGCGAGAGGGAGACAGACACATGGGGCAAGAGTGGGGGTGGAGGGTAGGGAGAGAGACACACGAGGCATGAGCGGGGGGTGGGGAGAAGGGGAGAGAGACACGGGGCATGAGCGGGGATGGAGGGGAGGGAGAGAGACACACGGGGCATGAGCGGGCAGTGGGCAGGAGGGGGAGAGACACACGGGGCATGAGCGGGGGGTGGGTGGGAGGGGGAGAGACACATGGGGCATGAGCGGGGGTGGAGGGGAGGGAGAGAGACACATGGGGCATGAGCGGGGGGCGGGGGGAAGGGGAGAGAGACACACGGGGTATGAGCGGGGGTGGGCGGGAGGGGGAGAGACATACGGGACATGAGCGGAGGGTGGGCGGCAGGTGGGGAGAGACACACGGACATGAGTGGGAGGTGGGCGGTGGGTGGGGAGAGACACACGGGACATGAGCGGGGGTGGGTGGGGAGAGACACACTGACATGAGCGGGGGGTGGGCGGCGGGTGGGGAGAGAAACACGGACATGAGCGGGGGGTGGGTGGCCGGTGGGGAGAGACACAAGGACATGAGCGGGGGGTGGGCGGCGGGTGGGGAGAGACACACGGACATGAGCGGGGGTGGGTGGCGGGTGGGGAGAGACACAAGGACATGAGCGGGGGGTGGGTGGCGGGTGGGGAGAGACACATGGACATGAGCGGGGGGTGGGCGGCAGGTGGGGAGAGACACACGGACATGAGCGGGGGGGTGGGCGGCGGGTGGGGAGAGACACACGGACATGAGCGGGGGGTGGGCGGCAGGTGGGGAGAGACACACGGACTTGAGCGGGGGTGGGAGAGACACACGGGGCATGAGCAGGGGGTGGGCGGGTGTGAGAGACGAGCGGGGCACGAGCGGGGCATGAGCATGAGGTGGGCGGGAGGTAGAAAGACACACGGACATGAGCGGGGGGAGGGTGGGGCATGAGCGGGGGGTGGGCGGGAGGGAGAAAGACACACAGACATGAGCGGGGGTGGGAGGGAGGGAGAAAGACACACGGACATGAGCGCGTGGTGGGCGGGAGGGAGAAAGACACATGGACATGAACGGGGGGTCGGCGGGAGGGAGAAAGACACACAGCGTTCGTGTGCAGGTGGCAGATCCCGCTCCTCGGCCCTCCGCTGGCCACCGTGTGCCGATGGCGTGAGCAGGGGGCTGGAGGAAAGGGAAGACACGGAGCATGAGAGGGGGTGACAAGAAGGACACACGGGGCATGAGCGGGGTGGTGGGAGGAACAAGAGATAGACACGGGCATGAGCGGGGGTGGGGGACTTACTGTGCAGGCGGGATACAAAGCCTCTCATGCGAGGAACAAAGATGGCGGGCGTCTCTGAAGCCAGACGCACTGCACGCTTTCACTGCATCTAATGAGAGAGCACGTCAGATGTCCGCGGACATCACGCAAGCTGCTTGCCCAATCACCGTCCTGTCCGCGGAGCGAACAGGGAAGTGTGTCCGCGAAGCGAACACAGATATCACTAATTTTCTTCACTTACATTTTTGTCATTTTCTTTTAAAACTACTGGACGGATTTACACCAAAAAAAGCACCAAGCCGCTGCTCTTGCCGCAAATTTGGTGTAAATCCGTCCAGCGGTTTGAGCTGTAGGCGTGAGCCAAGTTTTTTCCCATTATGTCTATGGGAAAAAACAAAAGTTTTGGGACCCCCCCTATAACTTTGCCCCCCCTGGTCGAATCCTCGCCAGTCTTTGCAAAAAAATTCGGAGTGACCCAAATACTTTTTTTGCCAAGTTTGGTGAGGATTCGTCCAGGGAGAGCGAAGTTATAAGCCGCCCAAAAAGTGCTCTTCCTATGGAAACAGCAACTTAACCATAATAACTACATGTCCACTACCGTGGCCATGTAATATATATATATATATATATATATATATATATATATATATATATATATATATATATATATATATATATATATATATTACTTTTCCTGATGCTATACAGTGACATAACACAGTCACAACCTGCAAAGAAAGAAGTTGAGTTAACACACAGATGGCATTAGGCAATTCTTCGCTGTCGTTCCCTAACTTTCGAGTTCAACCCTAAGAAAAGTGGAGTCTAGTGCTCATCAGTATAATAGTGCAGGTGAAACAAAAGTGAGTCTTCTTGGAAGGGATGTAGCAAGTAAGGAAGGGGCTTGAGGCGATGAAGAATTGGTTCCCATTCAAGTAGGCCCTGCTCTTGACGGGAAAGCAGTGTTCAAATGGCGAGAACAGCTAGGGAGCGCAGGCTAACCCAGCCAACTTTGAATACCTTTAAGGGATACTCGTGTGTAAAAGAGATCGGTTGTGCCAGGGGACCACTGGTAAGTAACACAAGTACACACCGACCCTCAGCACAGTCTGGACCAAACTTTGCCAGTTTACTCGAGGTCACTATTAGGTTCGAGTCCTGCAGCTTTGCGACTTTCCGTCTCTCAGCGGCTAATGTGGAGAACGATTGTCTGTTGCGGGACAGTTGCCTTTTCTCAGCTTCCAAAGGAGGTATGAAGATAATTCTGGTGCAGCAGGCTTCAGGGTAGAGCAGGGCAGTACAGCAAGGGATCTCTAGCAACCGTCACCACCAGGTAGTGACACGGGAATCGTGGATGCGGGTAGTGTTACGCATTCTCCTAATTTGGGACCTAGAGGAGCTAGGCCTGCAGAATTCGGTGGGAGAATGCATGGGACCACAAGCAAGCAATGTCCCAAGTCTCGGGTTTGCACTCGAGAAGGTGGCAGTGCTACGGGTTACCCTGAGGAGGAGCTGGGCAGGTCGCTGGATGGCCCAGGAACACTTCTGAAGAGGCTTGTTTGGTGGGTAAGCAGGGGGCACCGAGAGTAGTTGTTCCCACTACTCCAAAGGGTCAAAGCGCCTTGGCAGGCTTTCTTGCTCGAAGACGAAAGCAGGGGTCCGACGGGACAGCAGAGGACGAAGGGTGCCAAAACCTTACACAGCATCTCTGGCAGTTTCACAAGTCTGTTTCTTCATGCAAGAGGCTTGGCTCCTTCTGTAGTTTGGTGAGAACTCAGGTGATCGACCAGGAATTTGTGCAGATCCCCTTCTCCTATCCAAGATTAGCTTTGCACCAAAATCGAGGACTTCCAGTAGAAGATCTGCTCTCTTGCAGGCACCTCAGACGTGGACCAATCATGGTTCACGGTGGTCTCAGTCCTTCAGGCACTCTAGACATATTGGCACCATTAATGTGTATTGGGACCAGACAGTCCCAGTACACTTCCTGGGCACATACACGTGACAGGCAGAAGCTCGCAAAAGAGATCGGTTTTCACAGGAGGCTGCATGCACAAATAAGGAAAACCCGGGTTACTCGACCTGGGTGAAGGCAAGGGATAAAATGACCATAGGACAGAAAAAAAGACTTTGTGGCGCTGCCATTTCCAGATCTGGCCATAGTCTTGAGCCAAACGCGATAAACTAGGTTTGACCCAGTAAAAAGAAGTAAAACATTATGAAAAGTTACTGCTGCCACCAGTTCATCCCAGGCACACTCGTACAATCACCCAAAAAATCATTTGAGGGTGTCTATGGCCATAAAACAAAAATAGACCCCAGCACACGGTACTGGAAGGTGCATTGTGCACTGTTAAAAAGTCACCAAGAAATGGCAACAAAGTCAAAGACTAAGGGAAACATAGTTTCCCAGTACTGACAGTATGAAGGATGTGTCAGTTTCCACATAACAAGTGTGCAACAGCCCAGGTGAGTTCAGCTAAAGGCAGGGCTCCACTGGAAAATGTCATGGTAGGAAAGCCAAACTAAAGCAAAATGTTTGGGGGTCCATAGATGAAGGGAAAATTGCACAGACATGAAATCTTTCCTAAGAACTCAGAGCACTGAGCATCCATCCCTGAGTGGTTTTACTGTGGCCCAAAACTTTGACCCCTGAACACACTGATTAAGAGCTGGGGGGGAATAGGAGGGAGTGGGGAATGGAGAGCTAATGTTGTTGAATAAACACTGTGTTATTGATTGTTCAAAATGCTAATAAAAGTTAAGGTTAAAAAAAAAACATCTGATTTGGTCATGCTCCCTGATTTCCTTTATGCGTTACTCCTTGAGATTTTTAACTTCAGTTTTTACAGAAGGGATTGAAGCTCTTAAAAATGTACGTTGTGAAAAGACTTTTCATAGTTTTCTCATGAAGCAGCACTTGGCAACATCAATGAATGAACGGAATAATGTTGTGCAAAGCCAGGAAAGGTGCATGTGGTAAAGGTGTAGAGAGGAAAGTGTTGATCTCCCGTCAGGTGGGCTGCTTTGCATGGACACCCCCCAATAAGTCCAAAAGCAGTGAGAACAGCCATGTTTGCAGTTTCAGACACGGCTAAAGGGTGAATTTCAACCAAGTCATCTAGGAATTGAACGGTACCCGCCCATATAATCACGTCTGTTTCACGCTTATTTGGCTGCTTTTCTTTTAAGGGTCGGCCGGCTTAGGGCGTTTTATAAATAGATTTTTGCGGTTCTGGAAGGGTAGGTGAGCGGTGGGGGCCAGGCAAGGTGGGAATGTGCCCCCATAAAAAGCACAAATACAAGTGAGTCAAAAATTCCCCTAGTAAAAAGGCACGTGTAGTATAGCTCAGTGGCAACGGGCTCTTTTTGAAGCAAAATGACACAAAGCAACTCAAAACCTCGCCGATATGAAGCACAATGTAACAATATAATTATCAGATGGGCCTGATCCACTAGAACATCGGTATTTACATTTCTATTTGCCTAGTAAATATGTATCATATTTAACTGAATGTTGAATTAAAGCTCTTTTGCCGTGTAGGCTACACTGTATTTCATGGATTCATTGCATTTATTTGTCGAGGGAGCTTTGGAGCCTAATGTCATGATTACGTTCGATTCATTCCATTTGTGAGATGCTAGTCTTGCTTTTAACTTTGCAGGCTGGCAATTGTAGTCCTGGATCCCGCCATTTGGAATCCAGGACTACAAGTCAAGTCTGGGGGGATACCGCAGGAGCAACAGCGCGTTCGTCTTGGAAGCAACACAACGCAGAGCAACACAGGTGTGAATCCCAGATCTGCACTTAGAGATTGATCTACCAGTATTAAGTGCTTCATAAAAGATTAATTGGGCGGGGGCGCTGTTGCGCTCGGAGAAGATGGCCGCCTGATTTTGACCTCCATTCCATGAGGCGCCTTCCTTCCATTATCCTGCCTTGGTGCCCGCTTAAATCCGAACCCGACCACCCGTTCTGACTGCTAGAGGTCTCGGGCATGTGCTGCCTGAGCGCCGCCCTTCGGATTGGCCCCGTTGCGGAGCTACAGCCCACTGGAATCGGGCCGGGAGCTGGCGCTGCTCTGTCCCGTCTCTCAGTTCCAGGGGAGCGTGCCTGAGAACCACGGCTTCAGGGCCTGCTGTGGGGGAGGGGCGCTGTGCTGCACTGTGCTGCCCTCCCCTGCCTGTCGTGGGACCGCGGCGACTCGCACTGTGACTTCGGCCCCCTGACTGGGACCCGGGAACCATCACCAGAGTCCAGAGCAGCCCGCTCCGCCGCCCCCCGTGGGCTGCGTGCTGCCTCCTGCAACCCCCGAGGACCTTGCCTGGAGACCTGCCCCTTGGACGTCCCCGCTTCGGGTGGCCGCGGTGAGTCGGTCAGAGCCCCCCGGTCCCTTCCCCACCAGCCCTGCAGTTGGTCCGGGCTTGCACCGCCTCCCTCCCGAAAGACACGAACGACGTCTGGGCCCCCTCACACCGGCGTTTACAGCGGCGGACTTCAGACTCTGTTGCCCATCTACTCTGCCAGTTATACTGGGCCCCTGTCCCCAACGTGAACTGTGGACACTGCTGGGGGGTCTGGATCTCCTTGGGTGCTGGGTCCCCTTCTTCCTCACACCCCCTGGGCGCCGGCGTACCATACCCAGTGCTTGCCCCGGCTTGGCCTCCCCCCAGCCACGGATCTTGTTATCTTTTATACAACACTAGCGGGAGGCCTCCACTGCGGCACTGCGCCCACTGTCCCCTGTGCCCCCCATCCACCGGCTGATCCTCCGGACCCCTAGACCCTAACAAATCAGATCGGGGGTACCCTGTGTTGGCCCCCTTCATCGTGCCACTCGTCAACTGGACCCGCTGCTCCACCTGAGTGTACTGTAACTTGTGGACTCCCACACTGCCTGCACTACCAATTCTGGGCTCAGGGTGCCCCGGCTGCTCTTCAGCGGCCCACGCCTACTGTGCTGGGTGTTTTGGCCGCCCCAATGCTCGACACAGGGAGTGTATCCCCAATCCATTCAATTGCATCAGTGCCCATGGCCTCTGCTTCTTCCATATCAGATGCGGAACGCTGGTCCCTGGGCCCCGGCCCTCTCCCAGGATTATTGGGGCCATCTGCACTGGTGGGCTCACTCACTGACCACTTACCCCACATGCTCCTGTTGGCCGAGGTGGCCCCCTCCGGTCCTTGATCTGTTGGTCATCGGCGACCAGAGCCCCTTTAACCTGCAACACTGCATTCTACCTCGATACTGAGGCCTCCTGTGCATCCACAGCACCTCGGACAGCTCGATTGACCTCCCGTTGTGGCCTGCCCTCTCCCCCATCCAGCCCCTGTGCCCCGGCCGCCTCCTGGGCCTTAAGCCCACCCTTCATTAGCATCACGACAAAGGGAACTGGAAAGAAACAATCCTTGATCAACATGTTTACAAAGACCCCGGTGGGACCGGTGGTGGGGGCATCATGACAGGAACCATCCAATCCCTCAACCTCAGAACCGCCGATTCCCAAAAATGATGGAATACATCCGGGAGGGGTTCACCAGACTCCATAGCAAACTGGACTACATGAACAGCACGATATCCTCCGCATATGGAAAGGACCGACGGTCGGGTTGCCGATATCGAGACACGAGTGAGCACCACCGAAGATGACTTGAGCCCCCTCCAGGCAGAGGTCTCTACACTCTCTGCCCGAGTCACCGAGGTTGAGAAGAAAAACGAGGACCTCAAATCTCGCTCAAGGCACAACAACCTCTGCATTATCAGTGTACCGGAGGATGGCATACAGGAAACCATGGAGGACTATGTAGAGGGCATGCTATTACAATTGCTAGATTCCCCAAAACTCTCCCCACAGTTCGCAATCGAGAGATCCCACCGGGCACTCACGGCAAAGCCCAGACCGGGCGCCCCACCACGACCTATTATAGCCAGAGTCCTAAATTTCCGCGACCATGACGCCCTCCTTAGGGGGGCGAGACCCAAGGGAGAACTTCTTTTGGGTGCGGCCAGGATCCACCTATACCCGGACTTCTCGGTGGCAGTCCAGCGGGAGCGCAAAACCTTCCTGGCGGTGAAGAGGGGGCTGCGAGATCTGCAGGTCAAATACGCCATGCTATATCCCGCCAAATTGAGAATTGAATATGCGAACCGGGTGTACTTTTTCACGATTCCCGAGGAGGCCTCCAGGTTCATCGATGAACACTTCCCTGGCTGAATCACATTTGCAACAAACATTGTTAATGTTTTGTTCCTTGTCATTTTTGTTTACGAACTGAGACACTGATTTACTGCAGCGTAGACCAACAGTCGAGTGGATGTTGGTGGGGATCGTTCCCTGCCCGTGCATCGCAGCTGCCCATGACAGGCGCTTTTTGTTCCCTGGGTTGCCCTTGCTCGGATTCAATGCTGACGGCCTCTCAATTTAGATTCCCCTCAGCAGCACTAATCCACTATTGGTATATTGTTTGGCATGTTATTGTTAAACACAGTTTCCTCCTTGTGGGAGGCCCCACTCGCCACTGAAATGCCTTTTGGCCAATTGTGTACTGCAGGGGTCGCTCCCCGGTTCCAGTAATGTGCAATCAACAATCTGTTGCTTGACCGCAGGCCTCAGGGTGGGCCTCCGGGCCCATTACTGATCGCGATCCTGACCTGCTCCCCCTTTCTAGCGCTCATCTAAATATCCCTTTAATATGTGTTATTGAACCTACATATTGTCATGATCCGATTGAGAAATAATTCATCCCGATCTTGTGCAAACTGTTTTCCTATTATGCAACCGTGCCTTGCCTACCTGGAAAGGTCCCTGTCCCGGTGGCACCTGATACTGTCACTAGGCACCATGTTCACCCTTACATTGCCTCCTGGTTCGGAGCATCGCCGTCAGGCCAGTTCACAGGCCCCCCAGGCGTTGATGCCATTGGTTTGGATTTGGTTGTTTGGTTACGGGGTTATCATTCCTCTGTTTGGGGGAGGGATTTGGAAGGGGTGGGGGGAATTGGGTTCTATGTTAAAAAAGGCTTGGTATCCACAGAGGAGGTAGAGTATAGGGCATTATGGAGCCGATGGTATTGCAGATCTAACTATGCTGTCACCGACCATGGGTGACACTGTTCCATTTACTCGCAACCTCCAATGACTACCCCTTGTCCGTTGAGTGAGGACACCTTGACATTCATGAGTTGGAATGTGCGGGGTCTGGGAAACCATAAGAAAATGAGGCTACTACAGCTCCAGGCCGAGCGCCATGGGGTTAAAGTCCTGTTCCTGCAAGAAACACATGCCTGCACTGAGTATTGTGAAATGTTTGCCAAAACATGGGGCCCTCAAAGGTATTATACTAACTACTCTACCCAAAGCCGTGGGGTTATGACCCTAATTCACAGGAGCCTTAAGTTTAACCCCATAGCTACACTGATCGACCCCCAGGGCAGATATGTACTACTCCATGGTATCCTGCAAAATAAGGAGGTGGTCCTGTTGAACATTTACGGTCCCAACATCGACGATCCCGAATTCTATTTACACCTCACGTCCCTCCTCAATAGTTTCCCGTTGTTACCAATCCTCTGGGGAGGTGATTTTAACACAATATTCAATGTAGACCTTGACAGATCTGGCTCCAGACCCTGTCAACTTTCCAAAGCTGCTTATACTACACTTTCGTCTCTCCCCCGCCTGGCCCTTGTGGATGCATGGAGGCTTCTCTATCCTGACTCTCGCTCCTACTCCTTCTACTCCTCGGTACACGATTCCTATTCCCGAATCGACAGATGGCTAGTGTCTGATATACTCATAAAGAGTGTATCTTGCCTAGCGATCCTACCCAGAACTCTCTCTGACCATTCACCGGTGACTGTCACCCTGTGTTCAGGCCCAGACCACGGTCGAACCAGGCACTGGAGAATGAAACCACACTCTCTCCTCGACCCTGTTTTCAGCTCCGAGTTGGAGTCAGTGATCGAGGAGTTCTTTGAGATCAACACCAACACGGTGTCCTCACAGGCCACCCTTTGGGAGTCCTTCAAAGCCTTTATCAGAGGTATTGCCCTGTCCAAGGAAAACGGCATCCTTAAAACTATTCGAAGGGAAATTGCTGAAAGCGAGGCTACGCTACCTGTACTGGAAGCCCAATGCACGCTACACCAAACCCCTGAAATTCTTGCGTCAATCGGCACAGAACTGGATACCTTCCGCTCCCTTGCGGACCGCAAACTGAGGTTTTTGGACAGCCCCCGCCTCGCGAGGAAATACGGCGAGGGTGAACGCCCAAGCCGCCTCCTGGCTACACTTCTCCACCGAGAGTTTGGCGCCCCACCCATCCCCGGAATAGAAAGACCTGACAGAACCCTGGCCACTTCACCCCAAGATATTAACTCCGAATTTCTCTCCTTCTATGAATCTCTATATGCCCAAGCGGACAGCGCCACGACATCGGAAATTGACGCCTACCTAGATAATCTCCCCCTCTCAATCCTTTCCCCCGAGACCATCGGCTCCCTCGAGAATCCATTCACCCCGAGGAGTTCTCGGAAGCTATAGATTCCACTCTTCAGGTAAATCCCCAGGATCAGACGGAATCCCCGTCGAATTTTACAAACACTTCAAATCACTCCTACTTCCTTGCTTAATGGCCCTTTGGGAAGAGTCAGTGGAAGTAGGTCAGTTCCCCCCCTCGCTCTGTGAAGCTATAATAACCGTCTTGCTAAAACCTGGTAAACCCCCACTCAATGTGGCTCCTACAGTCCACTTTCACTCATCAACTGCGACGTCAAGATCTATGCCAAATTACTTGCCTTACGTCTTGTGCCCTACATGACACACATCATTCACCCTGACCAAGCGGGATTTGTTCCGGGACGCTCCACCTCCTTGAACCTGAGGCGCCTCTTCAACATTATAAGCAGGGTGAGCCCAAATGTCCACGCGGTAGCTGCGACACTAGACATGCAAAAAGCTTTCGACTCTGTCTCGTGGAAGTATCTTTGGCGGGTGCTTGACAAATGTAAATTCGGACCCACCTTCATCTCCTGGGTCAGGTTGCTCTACTCTAACCCTGTAGCCAGAGTTTGCACTGAAGACCGATGCTCCCTCCTCTTTCAAATAGCTAGGGGCACGATATAGGGCTGTCCCTTTTCCCCCCTAATCTTTGCTGTGGCGATGGAGCCATTTGCGGACATGCTTCGCCAATGTCATGCAAACAGGGGCCTGTGTACCGCCGGTTCAACGGATATAGTTTCCATATATGCTGATGACGCCCTTCTCTTCATCCGCTCCCCTGATACTAATCTGGCCCCGATTTTGGAAAATATTGTCCTCTTTGGTCGAATCTCCGGTCACAAAGTGAATTGTTCTAAATACACCCTGTTTCCGCTCACTGCCAGCACACCCACTGTCCTGACACCCTGGGATTCACATTGGCCCAATCTGTCTTTACCTATCTAGGCATTGTAGTGTCACGTCAAACTGAACGGGTCTTTGAAGAGAATTACCAAAAATATCTCACAAATCGTACAGTAAAGTTACTGGGCTGGAGCAAACTTCCGCTCTCACTGGCGGGCAGGATAGGGATACTGAAGATGGTAGTACTGCCCCAGCTCCTGTACAGATTTGCCAACATTCCACAGTGGCCAGGTAGCGGGTTCTTCCAGGCGTTGACTCGTACCCTTAACACCTTCCTCTGGCACTTGGGCACGGGCCAGCTTAAACTCAAGACCCTAGCTGCCCCGATGGAGGTTGGCAGCTTCGGGGCTCCTGATTTCCTCAAGTACTGGCTGGTGGCACAACTCCAATATACCGCATATTGGTTCAACACATCAGGGACCTCATGTCAGGCTAAAAAAGTTATCAGTAAATGACCGTGACATCCGTTCCCTGGTGATTACACCCATGCCGATGGTATTTGACTGACTCGACCCGGTGACCTGCACATCACTGGCCCTATCCAAAATGTGGCAACTATTGAGCATCACCCATCCCTTTCACGGTAATCTACCACTTTGGAATTTCCTTCCAGAGGTCCCACAAGTGCTTCCCTCTATTCATCGCCGGTGGGCTGAGGAGGGATATGAATTGCTCCGGGACATTTTTGAACAGGGCAATTTCATAGAGTGGCCTCACCCCCCGCTGTCCTTGAGGCGAAGACCTTCCGTTTGGCTTCAATACTCATCCCTCTGGAAAATCCTTAAACACAAATACCCGAGCTTCCCGGTGTTACCACCTGATGAATCTGCAATTACGGAACTCTCCTCACCCTCCCCCATGAGGGGCAAAGTCTCACGACTTTATAATTTGGTGCAGACCAGATCGCCCCCCATACTTTCCAAACTAAAACATACTTGGGAGGCCGACCTCGGACTGGAAATGACCGACGAACAGTGGGCCCATATGTGCACACGCATCCATCGCATTCCTTCAACTCCCGCTTCAAACTGATCCAATTCAACTAACTCCACAGGTACCACTACACCCCGACCAGACTGCACCATATCTCGAATGACCTCTCCCCGAGATGCCCCAGGTGCGGCTGCGATGACGCTAGCTATATCCACATGATCTGGTCCTGTCCCCGCCTTACTCAATTTTGGGGTGCAGTATGCTCTACTATGTCAACTATCCTTGAACACCCTATCACCCCATCCCCAATGAAGTGTCTTTTTCATGACTTCCCAGAACTCCACCGAGACTATAGGAAACTGGCTGGCCTCTGTATGCTACTCGCAGTACGCTCTATCCTGCTCTGCTGGCTCCTGCCTACCACACCTACTCATGCACAGTGGCTCAGGGCGGTCACATGGGCTTCGGACACCAAGGAATCATGGGCGGTACAACAGCCCGCCCACTCCAGACCTAGAGATATCTGGTTAAAGTTTTGCTCATTTATGTCTCCTACTGATGCAGATTCAGACCCTGCATCTCCAGCCCTCTCCTCTCGCCTCTCCCCTTCTACCTCCTGAATAACCTCCCCTTTAGCCCTGCACCCACCTTGTATGTATCCCCCATGTGTATAAACTGATCTTTGCACTCGCTCTATGTATCTGTACTGCCTGCTTTGCTCTGATTATACATGCCCTGTGTGTTACTCACCTGTACCTGTGCTGCCAAGCTAAATAAAAAGTTTAAAAAAATAAAAAAAAGATTAATTGATTACAAGTCCCGGAATGACTAGAAATGGACTAGCATCTCCTGCAATGAACAGACAATGTTGGAATGCCTGTGAAAGTACGCAGGGAGGACATTCATTGATCACTAATATTTATCATTCTGTCCACAAAAAGTGAAACTTGACTGTGGCATAAATCGCACTGTTTACACAATTCCACGAGGTGTCAGTGTTTCACTATAATCGTGTCCGCTTGTAACCCCATTCAGCCACACTTTCCTTCTTCATTTGTACAGGCACTGTCATGGCTAGAATTAAATTGACAGTAATTGTGTTCTGTAAACATAAATGAGTCTTTCATCTGATCAGGACTTACAGGAAAGAACCAGTGAATTACAAAGGTGTTGTCTAGAAGCAGTTACACACACCTTCAACTGCTGCTGATTACGGCAGGCGCTAAAAAAAAAAAGCTGTGCCGCGTGTCCAGGGTGTGTTCGCTTTGTCTGTGGACATACGCCAGAGTTCTGCAATGTTTGAATCTTCAGATATTTCGGGCTATGAAGCCCATTGGCCCTAGAGACATATTTTGCAGTCGCCTGACATACACCGATGACGTCAAAACATGTCTCACCAGTGAATGCTACAATATTTTATGAATCTGGGATTTATGCATGATCCTTTGCCATTTGCATAATCTCTAGACGCTCTTGTGGGTCTGAAAGAGGGGGCGCGGCTCGGGTAGTGGGGAGAGAGGGAACATGTATATAAAGTGTTCTAAAAAAACAACTGGATTGTACATGTGGCTGGACTCAAGCCGCTCTTGGGGCAGTAGGGCTGGTGCGTGTCCATATGGTTATTATGGAGATAATTGAGTTCATGAGCAGTCTTTTCAGCCTAGTGCTATAGCTTCGGCACCTTCATTTTTGGTGAAATCTTTTGTAAATAATTTAAATGATTTGTTCTTACACAAAATGCTATCTGTAAATGTCATATAATTTAATAAATAGAGTATAGCAGCAACACATATAATTAGGGATATTGCATGATTCGTGCGCAAGACACTTTGGTTTATAATCGAGTTTGGCAGTCCTAAACTGGGAGAGAGGCATGGGTTTCATTGACCATTTGCCATAGCTTTGAATGCAACCCAAAGCAATGCTTTTCTTTTTTTAACCAGGGGATGTTCGTTGGGCTTGGAAAAGACGGTGAAGGGGATTTATTTGAGGGAATGATCTTTTATTGTCTGTCCTTGTCTCCAGGTGCTCAGACTCAACCGTCCATCCTGCCTGCAAGGACCACAGAGGACCACATTCATTAAAATGCTTGCACGTTTGGCCTGCCCTTGCTTTCAAACAAACTCGTGTGTGTTAGAGCGGGCCCCCGTATACTCGGGCCCTCAGGCGCGCGCTATGCAATGATACGCGGGAGCCGGGTTGTGATTGCGAACTATCTTTATTAAACGTCAAGCGGCAACTGCCGCAACCCCGGACCCACCCCTCCCTTTCCCCCACGTCATGTCCGGCGCTTCTCGCGCCTTAGCCGCAACGGCGGCCAACCCACATAATGATGTGGGCATGCTAACATCTCCCCCTTTTTAACATGCAAGTTCATTCTCATGAGTTCTTACCCCATTTCCTCTATGAGGCGAATTGGTTTCATGCGGCTCCTCTGGGGACGCCTTGACCTGCCCGGGGTAGTCCTCTCAGACAGTCTCGGGGTAGCGTTTTCCTCTCTGTCGGACTCTTCCCCATCTCCGTGGTATGACTCTTCGCGAGCTCTATCATCTTTGCGGTCTCGGTCTATTTCCTTGTGGTCACTTTGGTGGGGTACCACTCGTTTGAAGTATGAGCTGGTTCTGGTCACCGACGAACAGTCATCCCTCTGAGCTGTGACCATTGTGCCTTTGGTGTGTGTTACAATGAGGGGGGTGGGTGCGAAGGTGGCTTCCTCTTTCCTACTCTTTGGCTGTTTGAACCAGACTTCGTCGCCCGGTTGCATGATGTTTTTCACCGGCACGCCTCTTCCTGTCCGTGCTTTCCTTCGTCTTGGCCTTGCTCGCTTCATCGTTGACCCGGGCATCATACACTAGTGCTGTGGTTTCCTTGGGCCGGGGATCTTCTGGTAATCTTGTAGCAATTGTTCTTCTGAACAGCAAATCAGCAGGGCATATCCCTGTCGTGCTGTGTGGCGTGTGCAGGTATTCCCTGAGCACTTGGTTGAGGGCTTGCTCAAACAACCTGTTTTGGATGTGGGCAATTTGTAGAGTCCTCTTGATGCTGGCCATGAACCTCTCGACCATCCCGTTTGCCTGGGGCCAGCGAGGGGTTATCTTGCGATGTTGGAAACCCATGTATCTGGCAAAGCGTTGAAAGTCATGGCTGACGAATGTGGGACCGTTGTCTGATTTAATGATTTTGGGGATGCCATATGCCGATAGCATCCTGTCGAGTGCTGGGATGACGCTTGAGGTTGCGCTGCTTTCCACAATCTGTGCATCTGGGAATCTTGAGTGTTTGTCCATGAGTACTACTACATGGGAGCCATCGCTCAGCGCTCCAAATAGGTCTACTGCAAGTTCTTCCCACACTTGTTTTGGGAGCGATGAAGTCTGTCGTGGGTTTGGGTGTGGTGGTGGAGCCACTTGTGCAAATGTGCGGCATCTTCCCATGATGGTTTCTACTATGCGGTCCAGTTGTGGGAACCACACCTTCTGTCGCAGAAGACGCTTCGTTGCCACCACTCCCCGGTGAGCCTCGTGAGCCAGGTCCACTATCCGTTCCCTGAGGGTTTGTAAGATGACCACCTTGCATCCCTTTAATAGTATGTGGTCTTCCACCACTGTTAGCTCATCTCGAACCTGGTCCAGCCACCTGACGTCTTCCCGCGTTGCATCCGTTTCCATTCTGGCTTGCTGTCTCATGAGGTGTTTCCTGTCAGTCTGTAGGCAGTGTCTCACTATTCGGAACGCTGGGTATGCTTCCGACTGTGCTGTCAGTTCCGTCCACTCTACTGGCAGTGGTTGGAGGTGGTGGATCACTTAGTTAATGTATGCGTCTGCGATGGACGGCCGGGATGCGGTCGAGGCTGTGGGGTGACGAGACAAGTAATCCGCCGGGTTCTCTTCCTTCCCAGGGCAATGTTTTATTGTGAATTTGTAGTCTTGGAGCCGCAGACCCCATCGGGCTATTCTTGGCGGCATTCAGACCTTGGGGTCACTGTAGATGGTGAGCAGTGACTGGTGATCAGTGATTATGGTGAATTCCTTCCCAAACAGAAATAAATGGAAATACTCGCAAGCCCAGACCACCGCCAGACTTTCTTTTTCCGCCTGCGAGTACGCCTGTTCCGTGGCGGTCAGGCTTCTGCTGGCGTAAGCCACTATGTAGATGTTGTGTGGCTCCATCGGGTCGAGTTGTGTTAATATTGTGCAGAGGCCTACTGGACTGGCATCCACGATTATCTCGGTGTCCCTTCGGGCATCAAAGTATGCCATGTCTTCCGCCAGGGATATTGCATTGCGGATCGCCTCAAATGCCATTTGGCAGTCTTTGGACCATGCAAACGGGGCGTCTTTGCGTGTGAGTAGGCATAGGGGATTGCTCACCGTAGCATAGTCCTTCAGGTATCTCGAGCAGTAACTGGCCAAGCCCAGAAACGAGCGCAGGTCAGTCGCGTTCTCAGGTGGGGTGCCCGAATTGAGAGCTGCTACTTTGTCCGGGTGCAGTCTCATCCCTTTGTCGGAAAAGATGTGTCCAGAGAACCTCAAGGATCCTTTTGAGAATTCACACTTAGATTTGTTTAGCGTCAATCCCGCTTCATGTAGTGCCTGACACACCCTGTGGAGTGCCAAGTCGTGCTCCTCTTGCGTTTTGCCATATACTAGGACATCATCAGAATAATTCAAACAGTTTGGGACATGCCTGATTACCCTCCGAATCTCCTCTTGAAAGATTTCTGCGGCTGATGAAATGCCGAAGCTCAAGCGTTTATATTGGAATAGGCCAAGGTGGGTCACAAACGTGGTGATGTAACGGGATTCCAGTGCTATTTCAATTTGGTGATATCCTTTCGTTAAATCTAACTTCGAGAAGATCCTTGCTCCGTGCAACAGGTGAATCATGTCCGTGATTCTGGGTGCTTGATGCCGCTCTCTCTCGATGGCCATGTTGGCTCTGCGCATGTTGACACACAGCCGTATAGGCCCGTCTGGTGACTTCTTGGGCACGGGGAAAATGGGTGATACCCAGGGTGTGGGGCCCGATACAGGTTCAATGACGTTCATCTTGATGAGTTTGTCGAGCTCCTCCTCCACCTGTCTTTGGATATTGATAGGAATGCCTCGATAGTGTTGAGCTACGGGCTGAACAGCTGGGTTTATGTGTAGGTGCACCTTGCGTTTTTTGAGTTTGCCGAGACCAGCAAATAGTTTCGGGAAGGTTGCTTCAATTGCCTCCGGTTTGGCAAAGTATTTATGTGCCATCAACTGGTATAAAATGTGTACGAGAACCATGTCCACAGCGGTTCTGAAACTGAGAATGCACCCGCTGTTGGCCTCCGTTTTTAGAATGTGCAAAGGAATCTTCGCTGCGTATTCCTTGTGGGTGCACCATGCCGTGATTGTGCCTTTGCACGGTAGAGGGGTTGTGGCGCCATAGGGACATATGTCCACGACCGCCTTCTTGACTTTAGGTGGGGGTGTGAGCGATTCATATGCTTGTTCGCTGATGATATTAACTGTCGCTCTGGTATCTATCAAAACTTTTAGCGGGGTGTTGTTGACATGTAGAGTGAGTATGGGGCTATGTTGGGTCGCTGTGGTGTTGCTGTTTAGAGCCCATACGTAACCCTTTTTCCTTTGGTCTTCTCCTGACAATGGTGTGTCACTGCTGGTGGGGGAGCGCATTTCAATGTATCTCACGAATCGCCTTCTTTGTAAATGTCTGGCCTCGTCCCCTGGCCGTCTGTCTTCTCGGGTGTAGAGGTTTTTCCGGTCTCCGTCCTCCCTTCTCGTGCTTTGTCGGTCGCTCTCGCCTCTGGATCTCTGTGGGCTTTGACGGCTGTATCGGCGCCTCTCCTGCATGCGAGGTTTTTCTGGTGTGTGTGTAGGGGCATTTTTGCACATGGCCCTGTAGTGGTCCATGCCACCACAGGCGGCGCACTGCTGTCCTATGGCTGGGCATTCCCCTGCATGAGGGTATTCGTACCCACACTTGTAGCATGTGGCCTCTGGGCGTTTGCCTCCTTGGATGGGGGTGGCCTGCAGCTTGTTGACTGTGTTTCCAGTGTGCTGTTGTATGGAGACCTTACCCAGATTATCGAGTTGGGAGTCGACTGCAGCCTCCATGCGGGCTAGTGCCAGAATTTCCTCCAGGGACCTCTGTTTCTGCAAGAGCTGCTTCCGGAACGGTTGTGAGAGGCATCTGGCGATCACTTGGGATCTCAGAGCTTCTTCATTGGAGTATCTGTGAAACTCACAGTGTTTTAGTTTGATGCGGAGACGCATGACAAAATTGTCTATGGATTCCCCCTTCTCCTGTCTGGTTGTGTGAAAGATATGGCGTTCGTAATCCACGTTCGTATGTGGCGCGAAATATTCAGATAGTTTGGTGTGTAGTTCGCCATATGTCACTGTTTCCACGTTAAGTAACTCACCCGCAATGTCTCTCACTGCCGGTCCAACTGCCATGAATAGCGTGTTTTTTAGTCTTGCATCGTCTGTTAGACCTATAGCCCCTGTGTAGAACTTGAAGTCTCAAAGCCATATAGCCCAGCGGGGTCCTATGTTCGAGGTATCCCTTATTTCAAATGGATTTGGCATGTGCATGACTTGTGACACACCACCTTCATATGTAATGGGTTGGTTGTGTCCTTGAGAAGCATCTGCCCCTCTCGATGATGGTGTAGCATTTCCTGCTCCTCCGGATGTTGACGCTGGGGCGGCATCTTGGTCCGACATTTTGGTTTGCCCGTGAAGGTTGTGGTGTGGTCCTGGTGGTAGGCTTGGATATGGCTTTATGCTGGCGTGATCTCCTCCTCTTGGGTGTGCGCCTTACCACTCTTGTGCTGCTGGCTCTGCGGTACCTTGGTACTCTCAGGCACGTGATGTGGGGGTTCCCTGCAGTCTTCCATGCGTTGACGGGGCTCTCGTGGCCGTACTTGTGGCACTTGGACCTCACTCAACGCTGCCGGGGCTTCGCTGGTGCTGCCACGTGGTTTTCCATATAATTATATATATATTTTTTCTTTTTGATGGCGCAGCCAGCCACTGCTATGCGGGCGGCTGCGCGTGTGGCTCCTGACGAGCGCACCAGCTCCTGTGTGCGCCCGTGCTCGGAGGACGCCTCTGCTGGGCGGATGAGCGTTCTGCTCGTTCGAGGCACGCCGACGCGCTAAACTGCCCGACGGCAGACCTCGGCGTGGCACGAGTGGGTGTCGCGGGCCCTCGTCGCCATTGTTAGAGCGGGCCCCCGTATACTCAGGCCCGAGACACGTGCTATGCAATGATACGCGGGAGTCGGGTTGTGATTGCGAACTATCTTTATTAAACGTCAAGCGGCAACTGCCGCAACCCTGGACCCGCACCTCCCTTTCCACCACGTCATCCCCGGCGCTTCTCGCGCCTTGACCGCAACGGCGGCCAACCCACATAACGATGTGGGCATGCTAACAGTGTGTTTGAGAGGAACTTGATTTTAGCAATAGTCTCATTTTCATAGCGCATCTCATGTTTTAGGTGAAAAAGTATGTTTGACTGATATTCAGGAAATCGCCAGTTTCAGCACTGTATCGGTTCACCTTTTCTAATCCGAGTCTTGAAAAGGAAGTTCGCCTTATGCTGCATTTGAGCATCACAGTATTTGAACCTCACGTTTCGTAAGAAACAGCATTTGTGTTTAAATATCAAATCTCTTGATTTTGAGTACGGCTTCCCAGCATCCTTGCAATGTTTGCAATGACAATTCTGGAAGTATGGATCCTGGATTGTTCAGACAGGTTGGAGGCATGCGCATGGAGCTTGATTATAAGAGCTCAGCCAACCGCGCGAGTTTAGTGGCTATTGTACCCTTTGCCAATTTTATATGTTTGTGCGAAAGAAAGCCCACTGGTTTCAATGTTTTACTGCCTGTGTCAAAAGGAAAGTATTTGGTGATACACTGCCTGTAGCAATCTATATTTTGCAGTGACTATTCTTGGCTCTCTCTGTAAAGGCCAAAGGATGCGTGTATTGTTGATCTCTTCAAAAAGGTATAGGAGAAATGCGAAGGAACGAATATTCAATCCATCAAAAATCATAGAAAATGCCATGTGCTTTTTAAAGGTTTTTGTTTCTAAACATGTGCTATAGCGAATGTGAATAATTGTATTCATCATGACGTTCCAAATGTGCTATATAAAAAATCCGTGTTTAAATACAATACTTAAAATATATATATATATATTGCACAAGCAGAAATACTGCCTTGCTTACCAGAAATGAATTAGTGCAAATGGCAAATATACCTCCAAAGAAATTGCTCTTCATTAGAATAATGCTATCAACACTCCTGGATCCGCTCACAAACACCTCACTCTGCTATGGGAAAGGTACACACATTTCAATGGAGATTAAGACCTGGCATAACGGACATTAAATCCACATAACATGATGAATATGTATCTAACCATTTTGTTATAAACATCTTTTCAAATTTCACTGTTGTGCTATTTTCTCCTTCCAGAGTGCATCATAACTATTTTCCCAATATAGCCTGATTTTTGGTACATGTTGTCAGGTTGTTTTACTATGTGGTGTGAAAATCAGTGTTACTGATCACTGATTACTAGAGTATCCCTCTTAAGAAATCTATGCAGATTGTACATTTTTTGAAAGCTAAAGATAGGAAGAATAGAGATGCAATCGGCTCCCCAATTGCAACATTTGCAAATAGGAAAACTGGGTTCCAATCCCTGCTTCCCCACTTTGCTAGATGATATTATCCTAATGTGGAATCAATTCACCATTCTGTGCTACTAAAATTGTTAGAGGCCATTTTGTTAAGCATGCATTATACAAATAGCCTCACTCGTGCATAGTGTTATAAAACACAGTGTTGCTTCATACATGGCCATTTAAGGAGTGCACAACACAGGCGGCATTGCCTCTTCGAGCAGTCATGGCAACTTCACGCGTGAGCAATAGCTCTTTCACAGACAATTAAAATCAATGGTTAACAACGGATGGGGTGGCGTGGGGCCGGACCCTTAAAAAATTTTAAAAATAAAAATATCTCAAACATATGTTACATCCTGTCCTCTGAATGAACAATGAAAGTAATAATTCCATTCACTTCGATCCAGTATACTGTATATGCACGTATACATTTATTTGAGAATGTGGAGGTTTAGTTGGTAATGAGTTTTCATGCTCTGGACATATATTTTTCTGTCCAATTGTAATAGATAAACATTTTGGAAAGTGGGGCCTGGGTTATGATCTCTGCTTGACCACACAGCCAAAGTTGTGTGATCCTGGTCAAATCACCTTATCCCTCATTCAGTCAGCCCAGGTATCTGGCACCATTGGGAGTGCTTAATACAGTAACCATTATAATGTACAATGCACAATATAAAAACTACAAAACAGTGTCTTCCTGTTCTGCCTTGTTTTTTTATTTCTTATGTGATTAAACTTGCGGTGCTTCAGTGCCCTTTGCATGAGTTTTAAGCCCCCCCAAAATGTTCTGTTTACACTATTATTGATGCTTTCCTTCTGCATGGTGTAGCCAACAACATGAAAAGGTATTGAGAACAGACAGCAGGCAAGGGAGTGGGGGGTGGGGGGATCAGAGAATACTGCCTAACGTGCCATTTTGTCTGGGTAAGGCCCTGTAGGCAAGTCTACCTTATGCACTTCATGAGGAGAAGACCTGGAAGAGCATGGCTGGCGGCTGCACAACATTACTACACCAGCGTGCTGCCACGGCTTGACTTTACAGGCACAATGCAGTCACCGGAACTTGAAGCAGGTAGGGTGGGTAGTGGTGTAGGGCATTAGTGTAGTCACGCATCGGCCACGTGGTAATCACAGAGGGAAGCGCTGATGAAGCAGGATTTAGTAAGTCGTGTCTCTTCTCTGTTTGTGGTGCTCACCTTAAAATAAATTGCTAGGTTATAATGCACTGCTCGACTATTGTTTTATATCAAATATACGGTCGAAAAGATAGTTTAGGGCTACTGTGCCATGTGCTGGCCGGCACTGCACCCTGGGCCACTATGTTGTACTTGCCCACCAGGCCAAATATTGCCAGTCCTCCCCTGCTCTTCTCGACACACACCCCTCAATCTTAAGGTGTATTTGCTCCTTCATTACTAGCCTTTAGGCTTCACCTCCAGTCTCCTCTACTCGCCCAATCTCTGCACCAACCTCCTATTGTATTTTCCCTTCCGAGCCTCCCCTAGCATCTCCTCCACTCCCGCCTGACTCACTCTCACTCCTCCTGATGCTCCTCCTCACAACCTCCCTATTCTCCTTCTGCCCTTGGGGCACTTCTCTCCAGACTCTTTCCTCCTGCCGTCACCACTCTCCAAAGTGGCTCCTACTCCACCTCGAAACACCCACACTGTACCTAAAACAAGTCTTCTTTTCATACCAGTAAAAGGCACCCATGGGACGAACCTCTCTGTAGTAGGGAACTCTGTTGAGCATAATTATGCTCCCTCAGAGATTTGCTCTGTGGCTTGGGCTCTGAAGAATCCCCCTGCGCTTGATGACTGTGCTGTGCTGCACGTTGCACGGTTACAATGAATGGGCCTACGTTAGTCTCGGATGCCATCTTGGATCCTTGGTTTCCAGCGTCTGCACCACAGAACAGACCCCTTGCACAGACGCAACCTTGCTCTTCTCCTGTCAGGCTTTCAATTCCCACAGTAGCTGAAGGCACATCAGAGACCCGCCCCAACCAGTGCACAAGATCATTTGGGATACCACTATGTTTTGGGCAGTTCCAGTGCAGGGTGTTAAATGCTGCATACATGCTTTGATGAGCTCCACAGAGTGGGGAAACTTGAACGCCAGCTGGAGTGGGTTCCAAATGCATTGTAAAGAGAGATTGAACAAAGAAGGTGTATTTACAAGAAGGATTGAAAAGGGGTGAAGGATATAAAAAGTCAAAGCATAAGTATTTGATTTTTATTGAAGCACAGGGTATCATTTTGAGGAGATATGACTCCCAGAGTAGGCAAAAGCAGAGAGCAGAGGCAGTCCAAGGGTAAGCTGCCTTTACATAAAAGCATTGTTGAATTGAATGACGTGTACCTGGCGGTGAAGGGAGGAAGTGTGGGACTATACACCAGGAAAAGGGGTTGGCAGACATAGCAGTATTTGTAACATACAGAGCTTTAGGCCAGTGTTACAATTCACAAATTCCATAGTGTAGTCTTGAGAGCAGAAGACAGGTGGGCTTGGTTGGCAGTTTGGACTGGAGCGAGACGATGTTTTGAGAGTTTGAAGGACTCTTTCCATTCCTAACAGGTTGAGTTTGAGCCTCGTTTTCAATAGCTCCACTGAAGAGAATGCGTTGTTAGCCAGGCGGCAGTATTCCAGTGGGACAAGCAGGGTAAAAGAGCAAGATCAGGAGGAGGCAAAGGGAACATGGGGACCGATAAGTTGTGAAGAGACCACAAGCAGAGAGTTCAAGAGGGGAGTACGCATTCAGCGAGGTGGTCAGATGCACGGCCATGGATGGACTTATAGGCACTTAGCCGTAATTTAAAGCAATTTTGCAGAGTGCCAACAAACATGGTGACGGAAGATAGAGATAGGATCGGGGGTTGTTGAAAAAGTATTTGTCTCTAAGGAAGCCAAAGAGGAGAGGAGTAGACCAAGAAGTAGGCTTTCACAGTAGTCCAGTAATCCAATTTGCTGAGCACAGAAGTAGAAATAAGGGTTTAAATTGAGTGGTGCTTGAGGTGCAGGCAGATTTCTCTAATCCGTGGGAGGTTGGGCTTGGCTGCAGTGCCAGTGGTCATGATGAACATGTAGAGTTGTAGGTTGCTGTCACAGAGAACTGCAAGGTTGCGAGCCATGGGCGAGGAGGTCAGGGGAAAAGAGAGGAGTGAGAGGAGGTGGTCTTTGGGGCAGAGAGAAAGAGGACTTCTGTCTTTGAAGAGTTTAGCCTGAGGCAGAATAGAGCCATACAGTGGTAGATGGTTGGTTAGGCACTTGTTT
This sequence comes from Ambystoma mexicanum, assembly GCF_040938575.1. Taxonomy (NCBI): domain Eukaryota; kingdom Metazoa; phylum Chordata; class Amphibia; order Caudata; family Ambystomatidae; genus Ambystoma; species Ambystoma mexicanum. Next base: position 248,441,865 of record NC_090926.1, on the reverse strand, counting down.
ATGCAATCCGAGATTTCAGGGATGAGAAAAAGAGCTGAATATATAAGTATAGATGGCAAAATAGTGGCCTTTGAGTCTGCATGAGGAAATGTGTTTTCCAACAGAGGAGGTGCACAGGGTGAAGATAAGTGTGTTTAGGACTGATCCTTGAAGGACACCTACAAGAAGGGGCTTTGGGAGGAGGCACCAGACCCTCCTAAATTAGAGAAAGAGAGGTCAGAGAGATAGGAGGACGCCCAGTCCAATCAGCACCCTCGAAACAAAGGTGAAGGAGGGTGGGACGATCCACTGTATCAAAGGCAGTGGAAAGGTATAGAAAGACACTGAGAGGTCAGAGCATGGGCAGTGTTAGGAGAAGTGGTGAGGTGGATGGGCGCAGTCTCGTTTAAGTGTTTGGATCGGAATCCAGATTGGCAGGGGTCAGCAAGTGAGAGTACCTCAGGATAGTTCACTATGCGGTTGAAGACAATCCTTTTGTGGATTTTAAAGTGAGAGGGAAGGAGAGAAACAGGTCTGTGGAAGAGGGTTTGTTTGGATCAGCACTTGGTTTCTTGAGGAGAGGTATGACTGTGACCGTTTTGTAACAGGCTGGAATGATTCCAGTTGAGAGAGGTAGGTTGAATAAGGCAGAGAGGTGAGTGCAGGCTAACAGATGCAGGTTCTTTAACCATTTTTGGTGCAAATGGGTAGATTGGAGTGCAGGATGGTTGGCAGACTGATGAATGGTTGACATGCAGCAGAGGAAATGGGGAAGAAGTGAGACAGAGAAAGTCAGGAAGAAGGGATGTAAGAGAACACTAAAACTCTATTTAAAGGCAAGTGGTTCTCACTTCCTCAGGCTTCCAAGATACCATTTTACCTGGTGCAGATACATTTGGAAGCATGTGGAAATGGAATTGAGAACTGCTTTTTTGTACACATTGCAGTTTTTTGCTTACATTAGCAACCTTTATCATATTGACATGTATGCACCCTTAACGCTCTTTGAAATCTTCCTAAATAATGTATTTATTTATTTTAATTCTTAATAACTCGCCAGATCGCCCGAGGGCCTCAAGGCACACATATAAAACAGACAGAGGACAGCAAACAGAACAGTAGAACAGCGTCAGAAAAAGTGTAAACTAGATCTAGCGAACCCTGGAGAGAAAAGTTTTCTACTTCTTTTTGAAGTCAGCAAGATACGTGGTCATTTTCAGATCCAAGGAGATGGAGTTCCAGGTGGCAGGAGCCAAGACATCAAACATTGTCTTCCCAAATCTGGCTAAGCGAAATCTGGGTTGGCTGAGTCTAGCCTGGTCAAGTAACCTAAGAGATTGTGATGGCACATAATGCTCAATGCACTCAGAAAGATAGCTGGGCGCTGTGAGAGTCAGGCACTTAAAGGTGAGTGTCAAGATCCTACAGGAGACACAGTGCTTGACAGGCAGCCAGTGCAGGTTTCTTCTGGCTTCGGAGATAGTCTTCCATCTGGGGATGCCTAGCACTGCTCTAACTGCATCGTTTTGTGTGACCTGAAGGGTAGCAAGATTGGACTGAGCAGTGCCTGCCAGAAGACTATTACAATAGTCAAGCCTCGAGTTGACCAAGGCGGAGGCTAGGATGGACATGTTTTGCACACCGATCAATGGACAGTCAGATAACCCGGCAGTTTATTAATCCAGCCACAAGAGGCAAGGGTGCATGTTGCCTCATGGTGAGCGTGGTATCAAGCATAACGCATAGCGTTTTAACACTCTTAGCCACAGGAATGGTGACATTAGAAATTGAAAAATTGGCATACTCCACAGAGAGGTTTTTCAGCATGTCATTAGAGGCAGTGATAAGAATCTCAGTCTTATTCATGTGTAGAGCCATGGAATTCGCCACCATCCATGAATGAATGATGGCGTAGATGGCATTGATGGCCTCAGAGTCCTGAGCATAGGTGCCTGACAGTTCAAGGATGACCTGGGTGTCATCGGCATAATTGGTATAACAGACACACAGGTCATCAAGCATCATGAGGAGAGGGAGAATGTAGATATTGAAAAGAGTGGGTGAAAGTGATGAGCCCTGTGGAACACCGCGCGTGACTAGAGTTGGGGAGGAACAGGCATTGTTAATGGCAACTCGAGCATTGTGAGGACCCAAAAAGGAAACCAGCCACTGTGTTGAAAGAATAGAGCAGCCCACCAATGACTGCAGCCTAGATGCCAGCAACTCTTGGTCGACCAAATCGAAAGCGGGTGAGAGATCGTTGCTAATGGCCGACAGGTTGGACTTCAAATCGTACAGGGGGGTCTCGGTGCCAAATCGGACACAGTGCTGGGTTAGCGTGGCACTAAGATGGAGTTTTCCTCAATGAATATCTGCAGCTGGAGATATGCAACTCGATACATCACCTTGAGGAGAAACGGAATGTTAGTGATTTTGCGGTAGTGCTTGGGCTGAAGGGGATTGCGGTAATCTTTTTTAAGAAGTGGCATAATCCATGCTTTTTTCAGATCAGTTGGAACCCAACCCTCCTGGAAAGATTGGTTGATAAGCTTGGTGACCCAAGGGCCGATGGTGTCAAGACAACCAACCAACAACCTGAAGGGACAGGCAGCAACCTTGCAGGTGGTTGGTTTCATATCAAGAATGATCTTAGTCACTTCCGCCACCATGCAGGGAGTGAAGGAAAACATAGGCTTGGCGGTGGTTTGTTGATTCGTGGGGACTGTGCTAGAAGACGACAACACAGGTGAAGGTATGGGAATAGGAGCGTCATAAGAGCCGCTAAACTCCAGATGAGAGATAACTTTAGCTGTAAAAGTGTCATGGATAGTTTGGCACCATGCAGAATCTTCGGGAATGCCGGTCTTAGTATGTGTGTTGCAATTAAAGTCCCGCCATATTGCAGTGAAACATGTGTCAAGGTTCTATTTTGACATATGAATAACAGATTTGCAAACTAAAAAAAGCATGATGTCATTTTAGCTACTTAAGGAAAGTGTGCTAAAAGCAACCCTATACAGACAAAAGTAATGTTCCATGGAAACCCCAGGAGAGGGGGTTTGAGAATGCAAGCTGCAAAATTCCACTTAAGATGTTGGTTGTAGAATCGGTGCAAAACCAAGTCGCCAATCTGCCAATCTCACTAAGCAACATGTCACCCAAAACATAGAAGAGGTTTCGGGTATAAAACAAACCCAATGTGCAAAACCCGTTTTTTATTCATCAACAACATTGTTACATTGTGGCAACCCGATAAATCCTTTGCTTTGAAGCAAAGCACCTAAATAATTACCCTGGCAGCTCTCCTCAGTTCCAGCAACGGTATAACCTCTCCATCCAGAGGATCCCCCATAACACAGACCTTTTTAAAGCTGCATTTGAATGCTAACAAAGCAAAATGTTTGGAGAAACATGTCCACCCCCACAACATGCCTGAAAGTCACACAGCACAGAAGCAAGATATGGGCCATCCAGAACAGAAATACAGCCCTAAATGTCCAAATTCCACTACAGAATGAGAGGCCTTGAAATGACATGTGTAGAACCATTCATGAGTACCTACTAAGTGTGTGCCATCTACATTCCCAAGATATCCCTAAGTATCAAGCAACCGTAACACAGGGTGGAGGAGACCATCACTGCCAGGCTTAAGCAGGGACTGTACAACTAACCCCTGTGAGAAACCTGAGGGTATTCTCACCTCTACTTCCCTGGGATCCTCTGTTCAGGTGGCCAGGGAAGGGCCATCACTTTTGGATCCCGACCCTGGGGGTGGACAAGAGAGGTAGGATCACCTGGGTGGAGGGTCCTTGGGGATTGGTGAGAGAGTACCTGAGGGCGAGACATGGTATCCCCTTTCCTAACAGTGACCTATCTGACCCCTCCTCAGCCTTTATGGGTTCAATGCAATCCCAACATATAACTCTCCATTCACCCGTATCTGGTACTAAGACAAAAAAGAGGGGACTAGGATTAATACACACTTCCTATGTAAAACACCACTATAGTACTGGGAAGAAGAAGAGGAATATACAGACAGCTACTACTGAAGGCAAGTCATGTTCCAATAAATGTATTTATTATTTCAGGCAATACCAATCGACAACATACACCTGAGGCCTATTAACAAGGCTCAGGTGTATAAAAGGTGGAGCCTAAATCAGTAGAGAGAAAGCTGCATGAGTGCAGGGAGTGAGAGCTGCCGTGGTACAGGGAGAGAGGGCTGCCTGTGTGCAGGAGGAGAGAGCTGCCTGAGAGCAGACCTTGGCGGCAGGAGATCCGGAGGTCAGGAGAATTGCACTATCCTGGAGGACCCACAAGACCAGAAGCGAGCAAGTCGCATGGTGTGAGCATGACCGGGAACCTATTGCAGTGAAAGGGGACAGTGGGAGCTGTCAAACCAAAGGAAAGCAGAATGGCTGCAAACCACAGCCGCTCCGGTCACGGGCGTGTGCAGAGAAGTGCTTGACAAGGAAGAGAAGTGAAAGCGGCCCGAGTCCCGGCTGACCAAAAGGTGAGAGGGAGCAACAGGGACCATGGGCGGTGGAACAGGAAGAGACAGTGAGGGTCAGAGGAATCGGAAGCACCAGAGCACTGCTAGGGAACCACAGGAAAGTTGCGGTTCAGATATTGGAATGCAATTGCTTAATCTTCAATACCAAACTGAACAAAAAAGATTGAATCTAGCGAAAGACACTGTTTGAAGTGTGAACTGAACAAAAAGCACTGCTTGAATACAATTGCTTTATTTACTTATTTATTTTCACATTATAGAGCGCACTAAACCCATGGGCATCAAGTCGCTGTTACAAAACCTGTTGCACGAGTTAAAAAGTCAAATGCGGCCAAACATCAGGATGTTCTTTCAAGTTTATATTATGCAAAGAGCCATGTGATTAAAGCTCTTCTAAAGACCCCGTAGATTGTTCCACTCACAGAGCTAGTGGCAGAGCATTCCAATGTTTTGCTGCAATTGTTGGGAAGCTTGAAGCTCCAGCTTTGGCTGTTTTGAAGATTGGTCGAATAATTCCGTGTGCATACGCCAACCTGGTTGGTCTGGAAGATTGAACCCTCTGGATCCTTTCTGAGAGGTATAGAGGTGCTGCTTTGGTGAGGCATCTGTGGGTGATTGAAAAGGATGTATTCTCGGATTGGAAGCCAATGAGCCTTTTCTCTTGACGCTGAGATGTGTTCCCCTTTTGGTATGTTGAGGGCAGCACAAATTGCATTGTTTTGGGTCACCTGCATTTTTTAAATATTAGCCGTTGATGTGCCAGCAAAGAGTGCATTTCAATAGTCCCGGCTGGCACCTATGATTGCTCGGGCGATTGTCAAGTCAGGCAGTTGTCATCAGATAGGAAGGGTCTAGAGGCATTAATCAATTTAGTAGTGTCTGCGGCAGAGGAGGCAATGGCATTGTCCAAGTAGACTCCCAGAGTCTTCACTACCAGTGAGACTGGGGTTGTGTTGCCATCGATGCTGAATGCTGTATATTGTGCATTGAATTTTTTAATCACTGTCTGTGTGCCAATTAGGAGAATCTCCGTTTTGTGATTGTTCAGGCAGAGACAATGAGTGGTCATCCACACCTGGACGTCAGGTAGACAGAGTTCAGCAAGGCGGAGTCGTCATGATAGTTGCCAGAGAGTGGGAGGAGGATTTGTGTATCCGTGCCATAGTTTGTGTAGGATGTGCTGATAGAGTCAAGATGGTCAAACAGGGGTTTGGTGAAAATGTTTTATAATGTAGGGGATACACATGACCTTCGGGGTACTCCGTGGGAGATTGGGGCAGGGGGGCATTGGCATTTTCAGCAAACACTCTGATAGTTCTTTCTTTTAGGAAGGAGGCAATCCACTGTGTAGCTTCTGCCAAGAAATGGGCTGCCGTGATCAGGTGGTGACAAAGGATCTTGTGGTTAACCAGATCAAAGGTCGCTGAGAGGTCCAAAAGTAGGAGAAGGGCAGACTTTCCTTCGTCCCTAAACACGTTCAGCTGTTACTTTTAAGTCTACCAGCGCTGATTCAGTTCCATGGCCAGGATGGAATCCAGGCTGCCGCAAACCTCAGATATGGTTAGTTTCTAGTACTCTATTTGAACGTATGTTGCTTTATCTAGAATTTTCAGGAGAAATGGGACTCTTGTGATGGGTCAGCAATTATTAGGTAACATTGAGTCTAGAGTGGGTTTTTAAATCAGGGGGAGAACCCAGGCTTCTTTTAGACTGGTGGGACCACTCCAGAAGAGAAGGAGGCATTAAAGAAGGAAGTGATGGTATGCAGTGATTTTACCAATTAAAAATAACAAATAACATTTTCACTTGAACATTTTTTCTGAAAGAAAAAACAAATTTTATTATATATGGGGGGTGGAGTAAGGGGTTAAAATGGATGGGGAGGGGTTTGGGGTAGGATTATAAACAAAGGGAAGCGGGTGGCTTGGGTGGGGGACCCCCCAAATTACCAATAAAAGAAAATTTAGTATTTTTGTTCGATAAAACTGTTTAGTTAAAAGTGTTTTTGTTATTTTTTATTCAGTAAAATCACATTTAACCAGAAGTGATGAACGGGGTAAGGCCTTCAGAACAGACGTTGATGATAGTGGCTGGGAAAATGTCACCTTTACATGTTGAATGTTTTAGGCCTTTTAGGATAGTTTTGACTTCAAGCTCTGTGACGTTAGAAAACTGAAAAGCGGGCAGAAATCGGCTGGGGAACAAGGAAGTTTGAGGTGGTGGGTGAAGGTAGTTGGTTGCCTCTAAATGTGGTTTGCTTGAGATTGATTTTGGTGTGCAAGACGTCGATCTTATTGAGCAAGCCTTTTTGGATGTTGGTACACCAAGACTGGTTTTTGGTAAATGAGGGAGGTGGAGTGCATGGGATTTTCAATTCCCTGAGGATTGTGAAGATTTAGCGAGTATTGGCTTTTGTGTTCCATATTCTGGTGTTACAGGTAGTTGCTTTGGCTAGTATGGTGGCTTTTTTGTACAATTTCGCCATAGTGGTGAAGGTCAGTTTCAGTTTGTCAGAGGGTGATCGTTCCCAGTTTCCTTCTGCTATGTGTTTTTTAGCTTGAAGATCTTGGGGTCAGAGGTGAACCATGAATGTATGTGAATAGAAGGTTTGGTTTTATGGGGTGCTAGAGTGGCATTGGTAACAATTGCTTTCACCAAGGTCTCAGAATAGAGGTTAGCTAGCACATTGGGATCAGTGATGTTAATGTATTCTGAATAGAGTAAGTTAAGCAATGGTAGGATACGTTCTTTTGTAATGTTTCTAGAGCTTCGGGCAAGTGTGGGTGGCATGGTAGGTGCAGTCTGAGAAGGAGATAGGCGAGACAACAAAAGTCACTACGTGGTGTTCAGACCACAGACAAGGGGTATTTGTATTGATGGTCACCTGACAGTTAAGGTCTGCTATCCAGTCAAGGATGCAGTCTTTCCCGTGTGTTGGGGAGCTGATGCACTGTCTGAAAGGAGTTAGCTATCACCGTAGCATTTCCATTGCAGGGTCATTTAAACCAAGGTTGAATTCACCTAGAAGGAAAATATAGGAAGTAGGTTTGTTGATTATGCCTGTTGTGTGTAACAGGTCTTCTTCGAAGGAGGGCATTGGACCTGGAGGGCGGTAAATGTGGTAGATGCAAATAGGGTTAGTCTGTGAGATAACCAGTTTGGACATGAGCATGTTGCAGTTACCTATCTTAGTAGCGTTGAGCTGTCTAATGGGCACTTAGTCTTTAGCAATCAATGCTACTCCTCCGTCTCTGATATCAGGTCTGTTACTCTGGAATATGGAATAGCCTGCTATAAGGGCTAGAGAGAAGGCCGGTTCAGATGCAACATGTAACCATGTTTCTGTGATGGCTAAGATGTCCAAATTGTGGGCATTGATTAGATCATTGATCGGCAGGGACAGATCTAGCATTGATAAGCGCACATAAGAGCGGTGGGGGGACCGGTTCAGTCTTCCTAGGACTGGTGATATGAGATTTCATAAGCCTGTTCAGGGGTACGGCTGGTTGAGCCAGGGGGGCAAGTGCGGGTCCCTTAGTACTTTATGCAATGGATTGTTTGTGGCTTCCAAGGGGGGTGAGTTCCTTGATTGATATTCGTCTGGATGAGGTAGGAGTTTCTAGCTCTGACTGACTGGAGGCAGCGACCAGTGGTAAGGGATATGGTGTGGAGGGGCTTGCAGGTGCACTCTCTGGTGTTCCTGTAGTAGGTGAGGGTGGGGGGGAGCAGGGTTGCTCTGCCTACTGCATGTAAAGAGTCTGCTATATCTCATCTGGACAGGCGCTGAGTGTGAGGAGAGGCAAGGGTGTGCAGTGCCTTTCTGGTTGGCAGTTACAATCCTCAAAGGGATGTTACATTTTGCCACTCAAGTAGGGTGGGAGGTTGGAGCAGCAAGCGGCAGCCTTAGTAAATGTAGTATTTTGGGTATATATGGGCCTCTGATTGTGTGTGAACTTGGAGCAGCGACTACAGTTGCACAGGTAGTGTTAGGGATAGTGGCATGCAGCAAGGGCTTATTAGTTTGGAGATCCCTGATAGCATTGGTGGTGCTTAATCTTGAATACCTAACTGAACGAACAATATTGTATGAACGCAATTACACAGACTTAAATACTAAACTGAATGATAAGCACAGTGTGAATGAAAATATGCAATATTAAATAACGAGCAGGAGAGAAAGTATTGTTTGAAAGTAAAACCAAGGCATATTAAATACCGGCATATTAAACACTGAACAAACTTTGGTAAATTAACTGACAAGGAGTGTCAGACTGAATGAAAGCAGTATTACACACAGAACTAAAGCAAAGAGGTTAAGAAACCAATGTGGAGAAGACTTGCAAAAGACTGATATACAAGAGTGTAACAATTGAGGCCAAAGGGGAGGAACTTATGGTTGTGCAACTGTAATGCTTCAAAAAAATGTAATATCTTTGACTAAACCATGGAGTTTATTTGAAATGCCTTCTGGGTGCCGCAGTGGACATTTTCCTCAAGCCTCATTGAAGGCTGCATTTTAATGTGAGCTCTGAATACTGTCTTCATACTTTGAATCACTAGAAAAACATATTGTTCCAGTCTGCAGAGTTTTAAGGATTGTTTTGAATAAAGCGCCTGATAACGTTGCAGGAGCTGAAAGCAAACAATGTTGTCTTTCGTGCTCCAATGAGAACGAAGCCTCTTGGAGTTTCCATGTGACATTTCGGGAAAATGCCAGTGGATGCTTTCAACAGGCGGACTTTCTGGAAAAGTACTATTCTGCATTTGTGGGAGGTTTATATTGGGGAGCACCAGATCAGGAGATCAGATGGAGCTTCGGGGGAAGGATAGATGTATTGCTTCCTAATTGCCCATTAAGCACAAATCTCTCTGTTCACCTGTTCTGGAGTTCCCCGGTGCAGATTTTGGCAGAGATGAAGAGTTGCAGTAAAGGTGCTTTAATGGTGATGTATTACTAACCTTTTGTTTTATGTATTATTTTTAGTGTATTCATTTGTGTAATAAACGGCCATGAAGAGCCATTTTATAATCTCGATGAATGTGTGTGCGTGATTTCTTGCCTTTCAAGTGTATAATGCTTTTCTAGTTAGTGTATTGGGATGAAGAATAATTGCTATATCCATGCACTTTTCAGAGAAGCAAATCAGCGACCTGTGATGGGTGGACCATGTGGTCTGACAACTGCGCCTAGACCTGGGAGTTCCCCACTGCTAAGTTCACCTACAGAGCAAATCAAATCTAGGAGAAACACAGGGCTCCTGGTCGCATGACCTGTGAATGGTGGATTGTGTGGTCCAGCAACTGCAGGGGGCCCTAGATGGTGAGAGGCCTGAAACGTTGTGGCAAGCCAATTGAGTACTAAAGTGCAGTCTTGGGAAAGGGAATCCTGAGAACTTAAAAACCTAGAAACGCTGTCTTGGGGAAGGGAACCTCAAGACCCCCTTTTTAAATTGAACTTGGGGACGGGAACCTCATGATTTGGCAGAACATTGGTTAGACCAACCGATATTGGAACTATATTAAGCCTGAAGTATAAGGCCCAAGAGGAACTTAAGATGAGAGCAGCTAAGACTTTAATTTGGAACACTATTTTGGTTAAGAGAAATCCCACACTTTAGTTACTGACATGAGTGCAAGCATAGGTGTAAGAACACAGACAGAACTTTCATTTAGACTTACAGATTCAGACTTTCCTTAGTTTTGGTTAGGATATAGAAATTCACATTTTAGTAATTGGGCAAGTTAGACCTTACACCATCCTGAAATTTTAATAAAACTTATTGAAACTTGAGTTCTGTTGTCTTTGGCATCTCTATTGATACCATGCCTGTCTCAGACCCCTTTGCCAACCATAGCCTGCACCATTGCCACCTGCACTGAGATCACCCTTGATGCCACCATCACAATGGTCAAAATCACCACCTCCTCTCTGCTGTCAATAAATTTAAATATTTGTCAATACCCTTACTGTGACAACCATCTCCAGTGCCTAAGCTGATGCCTGTACCCCACCCCTGCAGCAACAGCTCCAATGGGTGGCCCTAAATCACACTGCCACTTTTGTAAGGAAGACATGTTGCCAAAGAGTGAAAACAAACACAACTAATCACAGTTGAAGGGTGTTTATTGAACGTCAATGGGTTGGTTGAATGCCTATCTAAACCTAAATCTAAAGATGGAAGCAAGCTAAGACCATCAAATAAAGATAACGCAGTCCTAGTCGAGACTGTCAAAATAAAAGAGCCTATACTAATAAACCTTCTGCCAATCCTTACTTCTAAATACACAATGGTGTGAGATAATGATGTATGCAAAATGAAAAGTGTTCAAGAAATGATATTTCAGGATAGTTGAGCAGTTGGCTTCCCTTCCCCACGTTTTGAGCACGGGGCAACGCGGAACGTACGAGCTTCGCATACACTTTGGCTTCTCTGCCACGAGGATACAGTTCAAAACAAAGGTATCATGGACTTTTGCCAAAGCTTCTTTTCCAATAACAGTCTATTACTGCAGAGGGCCTGTTGCAACAAATAAACACCTAAAATCCTTTCTCATCAGGGCTTTTGCATGTATAAGTTGTCGTTTTCAATATTCATCTCCTTCAGGTTTGGACCCCTTTTTACCACAATGTTCACAACTGGTCTCCCTCGTTCGGGATTGGACCATGGATTTTCCTTGTTCGGGCTTGGATACCTTTAGCACAATATTCTCATTTGATCTCCCTTGTTCTGGCTCAGACCGTGCAATCTTACTTTCTACGTTTTCCTCTGTATATCAAAAATCGAAGACTTTCGAATGTGCGATGGGTTTTGCTTAACCATCCCAGGATCACTTCCATTCACTTCACAGAATGTCCTTACTTTCGTTTCTGCCACCTCTTGGCTGGATACCTTTACAGAGACCTTTGTTTGAGCACCTACGTGGCACCGGAACACTCTGTCACTGGTACCGTATATTTCTTTCTCAAAGTTCAAACATTCATGAGCAATTGAGCTTTACTCGCGTCTTTGATCAAACGCATTTAAAAATGTTTGCTCCAGCACTCATTATACAATGTTGCTGCTTGCAATCTTGACTTCAACACAGACCGGTCTTGCATCGGTCTCCCCAACTCACTGGCTGTGGTGATCTCTTTGGCTCTACTTTGTTCTTGGAGCCACGGGTGATACCACAATGGCTGCTGGTCCTCCCCGACTTGGTCAGCTACGCAGGACAACCTCTGATGTCTCCGACACACAATGCAGGATTCTTTAGCCTGGTTTCTTGCCTTACGTTTTCTGATCTACAAGTTTCTTGAAAGTAACGGTTTCCTGTTGGAAAGGTCAAGGGTATTTCCCTCCTTGTGTACCCTTCTTGGTTTGCCGTCTTTCTCCCCTCATTCAGCTGCCTTCTCCAAACTGCTGCTCCTTTGTGTGCTTTGCCTCGCTCAGAGTGTGCTCTCGTGTTCCACCTTTTATCCATGTGGGGAAATTCAATGGAAGTCAGGTGTGAGTGATTGCCTGACTTCACCTGACCATAGTAGCTGGACATACCCTGGCCACCTGAGAGAGAGATCCCCGGGGACTAGCTGATGAGACACCATCTGGTTTCTTACATACCTTACATACCCTTCCCCTATGCGATGTAGTCGCATATGTTTCACAGGGAAACTGGGAAAGGAAATCAACGTTGGCCCTGGACTTTGCTTTTTTGGTGTTTCACAGTAAAACAGTAGGGTTACAGGTCTAAGAACCATTGTGAAAACAGAATCAAAATATCGAGGCTGAGTACACCAAAAGGAAATACACCGAACACGGGTTACAAAGGAACATACAAAGTACTTTATTTTATACTGAATCCAGTTACAAAAACAGAGCAAAATCAGATAGTTATCGGCCCTCAGTACAACACAACAAACTCCAGCGTGGTTCAGTGTGTTCAGTGAGAGACGTTGTACATTAGAATGTATTCGCTTTTTATACACTTGGTGGGCGCGATGTCCAGCCCCACTTTGGGTTAATATTCCTTTTAATACATCACCGATCTAGGGTTTGTGCCAAGTCTCAAACAACCGCATATAACTGGTTTGCCTTTAATACATTTATCAACAAGCCTATGCAATAACTGTGTATTCTAAGATTTTCCATGCAGGCCTTCTTAAACATTAATACAATGTAGTTAAACAGATGTTCTTCGTTCAGTATTTGAATACATTGTCTCAACATATGCTCGTGGATTAGTTTCATTGCACGAGTAATCCTTCTACACATAGGTCAACGAAGGACAAGGTCTCAGTTCATGACCTCAACAAGTGGCCTGCAGGCAAGTTACACATTAGCTATGTACAGAGGTCAAGACGGCCATGTTGTATTCTGGAATGACATTGTCCACCATTACAACTCACAGGGTGACTTTTACACAACAAATCCTAAAATGGCGGTTTGACCTAAAATTGCGGCTTACATGGATTTAAGGTCAGGACCTTGCAACACAGATTTAATTCGCAAGCGACTTTCGAGCAGCTTGGTGTAGACCAATATTAATGTATTCATTACAATAGGAGGCACAATATACTTTCTCTTTCGACAAGCCCTCCTTTTGGCCTATGCCAAGTGCTAAAAACTACCTTGGATCTCCTTGCAAATAACTCCATGCATCATCGTCCATGCACCCTGAATCACTATCGGAAATATCTATTGCCATTAAGTCATTTGCTAAAATATCCTTCAACACATATTCTTTGGAAGTCTTATCTGGGGCATACACTTTATGTCCTATCAAACCAATCGCTTGTGCGCAACATCCCCCTAGCATCGAACACATACCAGGTAGACACTGAATACAGCAACAAAGAAACAACATGATTCCCAAAATAATTAGTAAGACCGAAAGTACCTTCCAACCCCAAGATCGCAAGAAGTCCCAGAACCAAGCGCTTAAATCCCAGTTTCCCTTGGGAACATGCACTTCGGAACTAAGTACGTGCAGATTCTGTATTGCCTTGAAGATAGTTGGGGAGGAATCTGGTGCGAAAACACAGCAAGCGGACCCCACTAATTTGCACACTCCACCACGCTCAGCTAGAATGACATCTAATGCCATTCGGTCTTGAAGTGCTACTAATCTTATCACCTTTTGTTCTAACGTCATATTATAGAGTATGTCCGTGGTCCGGTTGATGGTTCTTTCCAGTACTCTCGCTAGTTTTCGGATATCTTCTGAATTCGCTCTCTGCCCCCAAAATGGCACAACTGATTTAGCTATATCTCCCAGGATTTGTGCTGGGGTGTAAATATGTGGCGTCACATGTTCTTGAGGTGGCGTTGTAGTAACACATGGTGTGGTTTCTTCCTATTGGTGTGTTGTACTAGTAGGTGCAGCGGTGGTAGTCATTAAGTATGATGTTTGTTTTAACTCAAAATGCAGGTCGTATATCCACAAGGGCTACTTGAAGTGCCCATTGACTGAGAAAAACTTGATATAAGAAGTTTGTTGCTATCTGATGGGACTGTGTCCCCGACGCTACTGACCACCACTTATAGAGGTACAGTAGCTTGTAGTTTTAAGGGCAAGACCAAGTTTTTGGCCTTCCCTGGTGAGCCGTTTTGGGCAGTACTTGTGTTGTCCAGATGAGCTTTTTTGATATTGATAATCTTATGGCTCACTCTCTGATGCTTGTTGTTTGGGTGTCATTTTTTAGGTGATTCCTCACATGGATTATTATTCTTGTTGACTCAGGATCACATGGTGGTGAAAACTTATGAAATAAGGTTCTCCCTGAAGAAAGTTCTAGCATTTGAAATCCTGAAGAACTGAAACATGTCGGGGTATGTTGATAATTGACACATTGTTTAAATGTCTAGCGGATGTTAATTGTTATGTGTTTGTGAAATTTTTAATGTTGTAAAAAAGTCTTGTGGTATATTTTTCCCATTAGATTGGTGTTATACCCACCATGTGGGTCATAATCTTGGGTTACATGAAGTGTTTTAAAACAATTTGTCGGAACAATGTTTTATTGAGCGTTGAATATAAAAATTAAAAATATTTGATGTCAAAATTATGGTATAATCCTAGTCCCTTTTGTCAGGACTTAAAGGTATGGGTGATTACTAATCATCCCTTTTCAGACAGATGAGTAATTCAATAGTTTAAGGTTTTACACTCTTTCTCGTTTGTGTAAACACATTTATGGTCTACCTCGGACTGGGGAGTTAGGTCTTCAACGGGGAAAAGCGATCTTATGTATAATGAATTGAGTAGTACATTTTCAACATTTCTTAACGAGTTACATTTAGGTAGGTTCCAAATATTGGCAGGTCTCCCCATTACCACCTCAAATGGAGAGAACCCAGTCTTAGTTTGAGGGGTTGTGCGCATAGATAACAACATGATCGGTAAGGCATCCGGCCATTTTAGTTTGGTGCCGGCACACGTCTTAGCGAGCTTGTTCTTGATGATACCGTTGTGTCTTTCTACTAGTCCGGCGCTCTGAGCATGTCTGGCCGAATGGAACCGTTTGTCAATTCGTAATGCTGTACATATCTGTAGAATTACAGTGGCGACAAAATGTGGACCATTGTCCGACCAGATAACTCTTGGCAAACCGAACCGTGGGAAGTATTCTTTTAACATGATTTTTGCAGTAGTCATAGCTGTAGCATCTTTAACAGGGAAAGCCTCAACCCATTTACTAAAAGCACAGATAACCACCAGTACATATTTCTTATTATCACATCGTTCCATTTCAATAAAATCAAAGTGGATCACTTCAAAGGGGACAGAGGGTGGCCCAAAACTACCCCTTGGAGTTACTGTCACCTTTCCCACATTGTGTTGCAGGCAAATCATGCACTCCCGGACATAGCCCTGGGCAATTTTTGAAATTGTGTCATTTACCCAAACCTTCTCTAACATTTTTGTCATTTTCTGGGCACATACATGCGTAGGACCATGGGCCATGATGACCATCATCATGACATACGCGTCAGGGAGTAGCCATTTCCCTTCTACTATGTCCACCCAACACCCGTCATCATCAAGTTTCCCCAAGCCTTCAGCCCACCTTTTGGATTTTTCTAACGCGCCATCAGCTTGGATATCCCGTACAGACCCAACACCCTCATCTATTGTATAAGCATCTACAAATTCCCTTGAAACATACATCTTCGTAAGGAGATCGGTAGCAGTTTGCCTAGCTATCTGATCAGCGAAAGCATTCCCTTTCCCTATATCATCTGTAATCTTTCGATGTGCTGCACATTTCATAACTGCTAACTGAGTAGGGAGCGCAAGCGCTGAGAGTAGTTGTACTATTAGGGAGCCATGTTGAATTTTGGTGCCATGTGAAGTTAGGAACCCTCTCTCTGACCAAAGTCTCCCAAAGTTGTGGACCACCCCAAAGGCATACTGACTATCAGTATATATATTTACTGCAAGCCCTTTGGAAAGTTCACAAGCTCAGGTCAATGCTATAATCTCTGCGGCCTGTGCAGAATTATGCGTGATTCTCTTAGTTTCCACAACCGTGCTTAATGTAGTGATTGCATAAGCAGCTGTGGATGTACCATCCGGAAGTTTGAAGCAGGAGCCATCACAAAACAGCTCTCCTTGCGGGTTATCCAAGGGAGTATCTTTCAAATCAATTCTACCCTTTGTCTCTTGTTCGGTCGTATACAAACAATCATGTGGCACTTCATCGCCGCAAGTAGCATCTTGCGGGAAAGGTAGGAGTTCAGCCGGATTAAGGACACAACACCTCTTAATTTGAATGTGAGGAGCAAACAAGATCAATTAATATCTTGTCAACCGTGCAGAAGTGAGTGAGGTGTTGCGTTTGAGTTCGGTTCAGTAGAACATCTACAGAGTGAGGCACCATCAGGGTTAGATCATGGCCTAGGACCATTCCCTCACTCTGTTTTACAGACGCGGCAGCAGCAGCGACAGCGCGCAAACATCTTGGCAAAGCGCATGCTACAGGATCAAGGGCGGAAGAAAAGTAACCGCACGGCCTATTCTTCCCTCCATGTTCCTGCGTTAATACAGCCAAAGCACATCCATCACATTCATGCACAAACAACACAAAGGCCTTTTCATAGTTTGGTGTGCCCAAAACAGGTGCAGAGCATAATGCAGTCTTAAGCAAGTCAAACGACTGCTGGTGTACCGCGTTCCATGGCAATGGCGAAGAAATGCCCTTCTTCGTCAAAGCCAACATCCGTTTGATCACTAGTGAAAAATTCGGGATCAACAACCTACAATAAGAAGCCATACCTATCAAGGCCCTAACTTCCTTCTGTGTATTTGGGACCGACATACCGGAAATGTGTTTTATTCTTTCAGGTGTCAATCTTCTTCCCTCCTTTGACAGGAGATAGCCTAAATAGGCGACCTCCTGACAACAATATTGAAATTTATTAAGCAAAGCTTTGTGACCATGCTTAGCTAGATGAATAAGTAATGACACAGTGCCCTCCTTACAGGCACTCTCAGAGTCAGCAGCTAGAAGCGAATCATCAACGTACTGAAGCAAAGTACAGGTAGAGGGCAATTCAAGGGTATCAAGTTGTTCTTTCAAAGCACTACTATAAATGCTAGGACTCTCTGTGTAGCCTTGAGGTGCACGAGTAAATGTAAACGAGCGTCCCCCTAAGGTGAACGCAAACAAATATCTACTATCCTTGTGTATAGGAATACTAAAGAACGCATTCTTTAAGTCCACAACACTAAAGTAAGTAGCTGTAGCTGGAATCATGGTTAGGATTGTCGTCATATCAGGCACAATTGGAAATTGTGGTGCCACAACTTTATTATGAAACGAAATGGAATTACATTATCGCCTTTCTTGTACACGGGTAAAATCGGACTGTTACACAAACTTCCTGAAATTTCTTCAATCACCTTGCGATGCACAAAATCGGAAACAATACATTTCAAAGCTTGCTCGCCCTCAACCGAAATCTTCTACTGGGGAATGCGTGGCAGCTCAATTCCATGTTTCAAAACTATTTTGACAGGCTCAATCTGTAAAACACCGACATCATTGTCATCAACAGCCCACAAGCTCTCTGGTACATCAATGAATTCTGGAGGCAAAGGTCTAGTCGAGAATTGCGAGGCAGAAAATTGCTGTGGTGAAATCGTCATGCGCACTCCATCAGAAGAACAATAAATCACTGCATTCAATTCTTTTAACAGATTCAACCCCAGCAAGTTCTCTCCGCAATCCGAGGTCAACAGAAATGGACAATGGTCCGTAAAGGGACCCAAAGAAATAGGTACCGACATAGAAACCGGACAAACAACTGGTGTACCAGAAAACCCTACAGAAACATTGGTTTGCCCTGACAGTGGAATGTTTGGAACCCGCGAATGATCAATGGAACACTTCTGTGCTCCAGTGTCTATCAAAAACTGATGTTTCCTATTTCCCACCACCATTTCAACGTAGGGACCTTTCTGATTGACGGGAATAGGTGTAGGTTCCAAACCCTGCTTTGGGAAATCCTAACAAAACAGAATATCATCAAAAGGAAGCTCTTCAGATAAATATGCAGCGGAAGGATGATCAAATATGTTCCTGGTGTCCACACTCGGAGTCTGATTGTCCTGCTAAAAAGTTTGCTGAGGGTCGTGTGTAAACTGACCTCTACCAGGGCCCCTACGCCTGGGCGACCTCTGGATCCCCTACCCATATTACCAAATGTATTATTCGACCTTTGTTGAAGGACAGGGCATTGTGCTCGCCAATGACCCTCTCGACGACAATAAGCGCATTGGTTAATGTTCACAGGACCCAAGGGCACATTCCCCTGCGGGACATACTGACCTCTAACCTGAGAACTACCCCCTCTGGGGCCCCTAACTATTTGCTGCAATAGCACTTTAGTTTTTAAATCGCCTTTATGTTTTTCAATCCTATCTTTTTCATTATTGACAAGGTTCTCGTAGTACTGAGCCATGTGCAGTACTTCTGATGGTGATTTCGCCTGCCAAGCGCTCTCAGAAGACATAATTTGTGACTGGATGTCAGGCAGCAATCCACGTACAAATTTGTCCACAAATAATCTTTTCCCAGACTCTGTGCCTAAGTCTTGTCCACTGAAATCCGAGAATACCTGTTCGAACCGATTAAAGAACTCGGTAGCACCCTCAGACTTTCCTTGGACACAGGCCGTAAGCTTGTCCCAAATAATTCTCTTTTTGGGAATTATGGTTTTTAATTTAGCAACGATTCTATCAGGCAGAGTTAATATCACCTGAGGCGACCTTTCGCCAGCTGGCCTCTCCCCATCGAGTCTAGTTATATTCACCCATGTATCTCCCAACCCGGGTACGTCGTCAATAGTTCTAACTTGGTTTCATAAATCTACGGGCAGGAGTACAGGAAACAACAAATCAATGTCACCTAAGGTGAACACTGAGGACTGCAAAACAGATTCTATCTCTTTATAGAACCCTGTCGGATTTTTCCTAATATCAGGAATAGATTGCCTAATAGTATTCACTTCCTGTCTTGAGAACGGAACGTGAACAAACTGCGATACATAATGTGTGGGAATGTTCACAGCGACTATACCTTGTGCAACATCGGCCGCAACCTCAACCTTCGGGACAAATGTCGTAAGAACCTCTCTCATAGGCAACTGAGAAATAGGTGACTCCAAACGCTTACTAAGCAACAGAGCCAAGTCGAGCGCTAAAGCAGTCGAAGAAGTGTCAAGTGAAAAAGCTCTCTTATAAATGCTCAATAACTCTGTGGGACAACTAATCTTCCTTTTTACACACTCATCCTGCAGGCACTCTACCATTACCTGTATCACTTTCCTCTGCATTTCTAGCGTATATTGACTATGTGTGTCATATACCTCAACTGGAATTATTGATATGACTGAGATCCATCTAATCGCATCTTTCTCACAAATTCGTATTTCCTCCGATATCGGTTTACGACACGGAAGGAACCGTTTCTGTACATACATATTTTCCTCTTCGTCATCCTCATTCTGTAACTTTTCTAACTCCTTTCTATACCCAAATAACCTCTCAACATGCTCATTTACCTTCTCCACAGTGTCTCTAGAAAGCGCTAGAGTATTTAGATCCCTTAACCCTTGCGGAAAATCCGCATTATTTAATCTTCCCGACATTATACATAACTGTATCCCTAAACCTTCAATAGAAACATTTTTCTCAGGAAAATTATCCATATTACAAAGTGTGGCAAAAACGTTAGCTTGATCATCCTTCTCCATACAATGCTTAGCCCATGCAATTAACTCACGTTTCTTCTCCGGCGGTACAGTATTGCGAGTGACAACCTTTGTTCCTGTACCTCGATCGATTACAAGCGGCTCAGGACCACTTAGAAGAGAGCGAGCAGGCATATTTGATGGAGGTACTATAACCGGTGCGATAAAAAGAGGTGGGGGAGCTGGAGGAAGGGGAACATTAGGCGGAGCAAGAACAACGGGAATAACAACAGGTGGAGCAGGAATAACAGGAGGAAGAGGCAAAGCAGCAGGAAAAGGAACATACAGAGGTCGTGCAGAGGCACCAGGCCTTCGTTCATTTAATATTTTGTCAATAAACTCATCAGAAATATGAAGATCTTTAGAAGGATAGATTTTCTGAATTCCAAGTGAGAAAGCCCTATCCATAATTTTAGTCACCTCAGACTGTTTGTCCTGATCATATAACAACGCTTTTTCAGCGTTCATTTTATGACGGCGTGCATGTTTCTCTCTACTTTTAAGTTGTTGCAACGCTTCTTTTTTCCAATTCTGCAAAACATCAAATGCTGCAGGTCTAGCCTTTTTCTTTAATAGAATTGACTCTAAATACTCAATACGAGGGATTTCAAAACTACCATTGATTGGCCACTGAAGTTCGGAGGCATGTCTGGTTTGTCTGTGCCAAATGTCATTAAATACTATACTCCCAATGCCATGCTTACAGTACATAGTACATGCCGGCGACCCCTCCTGTGGTGCGGGACGGCTAAATTCCAAAGATTGTCTATCACTGCGGAATTATGCCCTAAAGCAGGTAGACAATTTCCCAGGCATATCTCAAATTCTTGGTGTTACCTGGTCAATAATTGTGTCTGCAGATACAATGCGCCAAAATTCAAGTTGTCAGGGTTAAATTAAGAATCGGGTCACGACTCACCTGACCAAACCTAAGGAGGTCCGATCGGATTTCTAAGAATCTTAACTAACTAATCTTACCTTGTGTATGGTGATTTCGGCAAATCTGCCGGCCTCGATAAGTGGACCCTCGTCAAGATGCCGTCTCGGACCACACGCTTATCGTCCAGGGATCGGGTCGTGCAGCGCTGCTGAGGTGTCGCGTCTCGTTCAGGGGGCCCCTTATGTCACACCGTCCGATCCCGGTCCGATAGCGTGCGTCAACCTTCAATAAATGGCATCAATCTTGAGGGTCCCTATTCAGGCGCCAACTGTGAAAACAGAATCAAAATATCGAGGCTGAGTACCCCAAAAGGAAATACACTGAACACGGGTTACAAAGGAACATACAAAGTACTTTATTTTATACTGAATCCAGTTACAAAAAAAGAGCAAAATCAGATAGCTATCGGCCCTCAGTACAACACAACGAACTCCAGCGCGGTTCAGTGTGTTCAGTGAGAGACGTTGTACATTAGAATGCATTCGCTTTTTATACACTTGGTGGGCGCGATGTCCAGCCCCACTTTGGGTTAATATTCCTTTTAATACATCACCGATCTAGGGTTCGTACCAAGTCTCAAACAACCGCATATAACTGGTTTGCCTTTAATACATGTATCAACAAGCCTATGCAATAACTGTGTATTCTAAGATTTTCCATGCAGGCCTTCTTAAACATTAATACAATGTAGTTAAACAGATGTTCTTCGTTCAGTATTTGAATACATTGTCTCAACATATGCTCGTGGATTAGTTTCATTGCACGAGTAATCCTTCTACACATAGGTTAACGAAGTCAAGGTCTCAGTTCACGACCTCAACAAGTGGCCTGCAGGCAAGTTACACATTAGCTATGTACAGAGGTCAAGACGGCCATGTTGTATTTTGGAATGACATCGTCCACCATTTTAACTCACAGGGTGACTTTTACACAACGAATCCTAAAATGGCGGTTTGACCTAAAATGGAGGTTTACATGAATTTAAGGTCAGGACCTTGCAACACGGATTTCTTTCACAAGCGACTTTCGATCAGCTTGGCGTAGGCCAATATTAATATATTTATTACAATAGGAGGCACGATATACTTTCTCTTTCGTCACCATTGCATGACTCGAGGGTTACAATCCTTTCCTTGGCTTATCCATACTAAAAGTGAGTGGTCTGTGACAAGGGTGAACTTCCTTCCTAAAAGATAGTATCTTAGATGGGTGATTAGTTAGTAGTAGTTCTCATCAGCAAGAGTGTTTTCGGCTGGTGAACAGAATAGGGTGTTCTAATCCATTACGAATTTGTGATAGGGCTGCTCCTAATCCTGTGAGAGAGGCATCAGTGTGTAACACAAACTCCTTTGAAAAGTCTACCACCTTTAGGATTGGGTTCTGGCACAAGATTTGTTTTAAGTTGTAACAGATATCGTCCTCATCAGTCCAATGAATCATCTGGGGTTCAACATTCTTTAATTTGACAATTAACCTAGTTTTATTATCCAAGAAATTAGGGATAAACCTACATAAATAACATATCAACACTAGGAGCGCCCTGAGGTCTCTCTTGGTCTTAGCCATGGGGGTATCTAGGACAGCTTTCACTTTTTCTTGCTGGGACTGAACACTGCCATTCCCTAGAAAGAAGGTAAAGAATTTCATGCCAATTCTGGGGCAGCTTACATTTGGATGGATTAGCAGTTAAGACGGCTTCTCTGAGGTGTCTCATAATAGTAAAGAGATGGAAAGGATGGTCTCCCAAGTCTTACTGTAAATGACTATGTCGTCAATATAAGCCATGCAGAAATCAGAGAAGGGCTGTAATATCTTGTCTATAAGGCATTGAGAAGTGGCTAGGGCCCCATGCAGGCCAAAACAAAGGACTTTAAACTCGAATAGTGTCAGGAGCATCAGGAAAGCTGTCTTTTCCTTATCAGATCCATGTATGGGGACCTGCCAATATCCCTTGGTTAAGTCTAGGGTTGATAGAAAGAAGGCACTTCCGAGTTTATCTATTATCTCATTGATGCATGGCATAGGATAGGCATTGAAGGGGGGAGATGGCGGTAACCTGTCTGAAGTCTACGCAAAACCTCCAAGAATGATCAGGTTTTGTTGCCAGTACAATAGGAGCGGACCATGGGCTGGGAGAAGGCTCAATAATGTTTTCCTTCAGCGTTTGTTTCACTTCCTCTACCACTATTTGTTTTCAGGCTTCTGGGAGTCTATATGGTTTTAAATCGACCACTTTCCCCTTTGGAGTTCTCATTTAATGATAAGTACCATGTACTCTCCCTGGTGTTTTGCAGAATACAACGGGGAATGCCATGACCAGGTCGTTTAAACCTTCCTGCTTCTGTCTAGATAGTTCTTGGGGAATAAGCTTGAAATTGTCCATATCCTCTGGTATCAAACAAGACAATATCGAAGTTGAGGCAGTGGAAGGATTTTCTCTCCACTCCATTGAGAGATTTTTATGGTAAAGGTGAGTTTTTTGCTTCTTATCCAGTTGAGCTATTTTATAGGTATAGGACCCTGTTTGCTCTAGTACTTCATATGGACCATGCCACTTTGAGACAAGTTTATTTTCAGAGGTAGGTAAGAGGACTAATACCTTTTGTCCTACTGAAAAGGATCCCAAATGAACTTTCCTGTCATAGGTGGACTTCTGTTGGGCTTGGGCTTTCTCCATGCGAGTGAAGACTAGATTTCAAACAAGGTTCATATGCTCTCATAATCGGGAAGCTGGTTGTGAAAGGGGAATAGGTGCCTCTTCTCTTTCTTCACTGGTCTCCCGGAACATGTCTAAGACATCTCTTGGTTCTCTACCGTAAAGTAGTTTAAAAGGAGAAAAATCCGTGGATGCCTGAGGGGTCTTTCTTACTGCAAATAGGGCCCAGGGGATGATGCTGTCCCAGTCCTTTCCATCCTGATCTACACATTTTCTCAAAATCATCTTAAGGGTTTTATTAAATCTCTCAACCAATCTGTCCATTTGGGGGTGATAAACAGAGGTTCGTAATTTGGAGATATGCATTAATTCCTTGACTTCACCCATTAACTTGCTCATAAAATGTGATCCCTGATCTGTTAGAATTTCTTCGGGGAAACCAACCTTGGAAAAGAAGTGTAGAAGATGTCTCAAGATCTGATGGGTTTTATTGTTCCGCATGGGAAAGGCCTCTGGGTATCGGGTAGCGTAATCAATGATTATGAGGACATATTTATTACCCAGTCCAGAGGTTTCCAATGGTCCAATGATATCCATCCCAATTCAGGAGAACTGCACTTCTGTGATTGGTAAGGGGTTTAGAGAGGCTGGTAAGGGAATATGTGTACTGGTTTTCAGGCATATTTGATATGTCTGGATGAAGTTCTTTATGTCCGCATGGATACCAGGCCAGTAGAATTTCCCACTGATATGAGCTTGGGTTTTAGATTATCCTTCTTGTCCCCCTGTCAAATGAGAATGTGCAATCTCGCACACGATCTTATGATGGGTTTTGGGGGATTACTAATTGAGCTTCACTTAGGCGTTCTCTGGAGGTTTCCTTTCTGTACAGTAATCCCTGTTTCAGGAAGAAAAAAGGGCTTCCCTTTTCTCGTCCTTCTCCCCCAGGAATCACTTGTATGAAAGCCTCAGCAAGCAAATTCTGGATCATTTTGCTGGGCAAATTCTAAATCGGGAAGGATGGTAGGTTCTTCTTCCTTCTTTGTCTCAATGATGGGTGGTTTGTCAACCTCTCCAAAGCCTCAGCTACCACTCTGTTTCTTCTGGTTCACTCTCTTACTTAAAACGGGAAAATTGAGACTTCCCAGGAATTCCCTGTGCAATTTTGTCCCCATGACGTATTTCAAATGGAGTGTTGCCAAGATTCTTTCTCCTCAGAAGTCAGGATCTATGATGTCTGCTAGGTCATCCAGACCAAACTTCCAGGCTAGGACAGATTTCGGGGCCAGTCTCATATAACAACCCTCAGGAGATATTAGGTTTAAGTCCACAGGGCCCATCTATCTCTTCCCTGGAGGGTTAGTAGTGTCTTGACTGCTACAAATGTCAAAGCCTTAGAATTATTTTGTGAAAGTAGAGGGAGTTGAGGCTCTGTGTCTAAGTTTCTGGAATTTTAGGGTGTCCCAATTTGTCTCAGTTGAGTAATATCCCACTTCTAAAACCACATGTAAGGACGGCATGGTATCAAACAGTGAAGACAGACACAAGTGAGTATCTAAACCTACACCTAAAGTTGGGAGCAAGCTACAACCATCAAATAATAATAACACAGTCCTAGTCGAGTCTGTCAAATTAAAAGGGCCTATACTAATAAACCTATTGCCAAACCTTACATCTAAATACAAAATGGTGTGAGATAATGATGTATGCAAAAAGAAAAGTGTTCAAGAAATAATATGTCAGGATAGTGGAGCAATTGGCTACCCTTCCCGATGTTTTCAGCACGGAGCAAGGCGGCACATTCAAGCTTCGCACACACTCTGTCTTCTCTGCCACAATGATACAGTTTAAAGCAAAGGTATCAGGGTCTTTTGCCAAAGCTTCATTTCCAATAAGAGTCTCTTACCTCAGAGGGCCTGTTGCAACAAATAAGCACCAAAGTTCCTTTCTTATCAGAGCTTTCACATGTATAATTTCTCGTTTTCAAAATTCATCATGGGGCACTCTGCTTCAGACTTGGACCCCTATTTACCACAGTGTTAACAACTGGTCTCCCTCATTCGGGATGGGACCATGGATCTCCCTCTTTCGGGCTCTGATCCCTTTAGCACAATATTCTCATTTGGTCTCCCTCATTCGGGCTCGGACCATGCAATCTTACTTTCTACATTTTCCTCTAGATATCAAAAATGTAATGACTTTCTCATGTGTGATGCGTTTGCTTAACCGTTGCAGGACCACTTCGATTCACTTCACACAATGGGCCTCATTACGACCCTGGCGCTAAGTGAAAAACGATGGCGGTAAATGGTTACCGCCATCGTTTTCCGCCAGGTCCGATCATGACCCGTGACCGTTAACTACGATGCCATTAGCGGCATCATAGTTAACGCTACTGCTAACTGCGCTAAGGGTGCGCGCACGCGACCGGCCACACCGTACTTAGCGCCATGGCGGAAAGGTACGCAAATGCCGACCCAAGCGGACATGCACCTAACGCCATCACCCAGCCCGTTAAGTACCTTACCGCCATGGTGCTAATTATGCCATCGCGAACCAACCGTAAAGGGCCATGTAAAGTGAATGCAGCTGCCACAGGTGCACAGAAACAGCACAGGTGAAGGCAATACAGACTCAGGAAGTACAAAAAGAGCACACCCCACCCCTTCCCACACCCAGTCACACTCCACAATGATACCAATACGACTAGCAATGTTGGGGCTGGAGGACCTGATAGCAATGCATGTGCTACAACAGCAACAACAACAAAAGGCAGCACAGAGGAGACGCAGGAGGAGAAGGAGGGCAAGGCAGGCCCAGCAAGCCCCACCAGCACAGCCAGTGCCACCACGCAGGCAGCCCCCAATCCCACGCATCAAAGCCTATCCATTCAACCTCACTGCTGAGCAGATCCACACCCTGTACCATTTGGACCGGGACACCATCACCGCCATCGTAGACATGATACACAACGACATCGTCAGCATGATAGAAACTCCAACCGCCATCCCCCCCTACTGAAGGTAGTGTCTGTACTCCACTTCCTGGCCACAGGCACCTACCAGCACACTGTGGGGCACTTGCATGGCATTTCACAACCATTATTCTCACGAACACTCATCCAAGTGCTCGATGCCCTCCTCAAGCACACAGACGACCACATCTCATTACCACGGACTGCCCAGGACATTGCAAACACCAAAGTGGGTTTCCATGCACTAGCCGGCATACCCGGTTGCATTGGTGCCATCGACTGCACCCATGTGGAATTGGTGGTTCCACGTGCCATGGAGGTACCGTACCGCAACCGGAAACAGTTCCACTCAATCAACGTGCAAATGGTCTGTGACTGTAACGCTCACCTGGTTCCCCCGGAGGCGCAGGTCTTGATCTGGCGAGGATACTGTCTTCAGAGTTAGGCGCAGGGTTCGTTTTGCTCCCCGACTGGGCCCCCTTTCTACCGACAGTTTAAGCTGAAGAGTGAGATGTCTGCAAGGGTAAACCAAGGTATTAGTGTTTGGAAGGTTGGTAAAGTTCCTTGCCCCTCTCGCCCTTTCTTTCCCCGTGGAACTGGGTTTATATTGCGCTTACCTTATATAGGTAATTGCCGGGCTCTCCATCCTGCGTCTTGTGCAGGGGCACTGGGTCCAGTTGCTTCACTGGATGCGAGCTCTGCCTCTTGATAGCAGAGGATTTGCTGAGAGCAAAGACGCCGTTAATGCACGAGCGTGCCTTGTAAGTACTAAAGTTCCTTTTAGATTGTTCTCTTCTCTTTCAAAAGTCTTAAGTCTTTAAAGTCTATGTCTTTTCCCTTTTTAGATGCTGTGGCGATGAAGATTATCCTTCTAATGGCACGTAAGTAGAAAGACTATTCTAGCGCTGTAGAATGCACCGTAATGTCTCTTTTGTCTTTGCAGGTGCCGAGGAGCCACGCGAACAGATTGGAAGCAAACGTAACACAGGTGAGCAGTCTTGTAACTAAGCGTTACTAACCGAAGTATCTTGCCTTGCAGGTGCCGGAATGCAGCGCGAGCTGAGTGGGTATGGGCGTAACACAGGTAAGCAGGCTCTGTAGTTGAATATTACTGACCGATGTTCTTTCTCTTTGCAGATGTCGGATGCCGGAAGAGAAAGGCAGAAAAAGTCGCTTCGGATGCTGCCGCTGGATTAGGTAAGTAGATTTGTTGCCTTTGCTTTAGCCTAACCTATGCCCTTGTCTTGCAGGAGCTGCAGAAGACTGAAGAAGACTGAAGGTTGGATCCCAGCAGGTTATTTCGTATTCACAGGAGCTGGAGGTTTCCTGGAGCTGACACGGTGAGCGTCCTGCTGCAGATGCAGAATAACGCGAAGCACGTGAAACCAATCGGGTGTGGTTTAAATAGCCTTCTGTAGTGCTTAGGTGTCTTCTTCCACGGCCCCACCCAGGTAAGAAAAGAGTTCCAGATTTCTAGAAGAGTTCCTGTGTTCTTCTTCCAGGGAGTGGCTCCTGCTCCACCCAGACAGAAAAGTAGTCCCAGGCAGAGAAGGATCAGGAGACCAGTTAGCTGGCAAGTAAGCAGCATGGTCTGCTACAGGTAGGTCCACCAAGCACTCTTACCTAATATGAGATATGAGCCCGGCGCTTCCAGTGCCGGGACCGGTCACCATCATGAGCCTGGCGCCACTGACGCCAGGACAAGGTCCAAAAGGTCCCAATCGGGACTGGCTGGTTCCTGGGATCAGAGTTATGGGCCTGCTTCCAAGGTCGTGGGGCAAGTCCTGACCCCTTGGAAGCAGGGATCATGACAGCACCCCCCCTCAAGGCCCCTCCCAAGGTTGACTTCTCCGGAGGTCTTGGTTTGTTAGGAAATGTCCGATGAAATTTCTTGATTAGTCGGGGTGCATGTACATGTTCTGCTGGTTCCCAAGATCTTTCTTGGGGGCCGTAGCCTTTCCAGTCAATCAGGTAGTGTAGTTTTGATTTGGAGATCTTGGAATCCAGGATATTTTTGATTTCAAACTCAAGTTCTCCGTCGACTAGGGTAGGTTCAGGAGATTTAGTCAGTCGGGTTTCTGGTTGAACAGGTTTTAGTAGTGAAACATGGAAGACTGGGTGCATTTTCATGCGAGGGGGTAAATCCAACTTGACCGCTACTGGATTTATTATGGCAGTGACAGAGTAGGGTCCCAGGTATCTTGGGTTGAAGGTGCGTGGTCCCTTTAGGGGTAAATATTTGGTGGATAACCAGACTTGATCTCCTATTTGGTATTGAGGGGCTTCCTTTCGATGTCGATCTGCTCCTTTCTTGTATTGTTCCTTGGCCCTTTGAAGGTGGGTAGTAGCTTCCTTGAAGGCTTGGGTGATGGTTGAATGTAGGTGGTCAACTGCTGGTGTTCCAAGATCCTGAGGTGGATCCAGGTTAGAGGTTCGAGGATGATTACCACACAAAAGAAAAAACGGGGTCTTTCCGGTTCCAGAGTGGACTTAGTTATTATAAGCGTACTCGGCTATCCAAAGGATGTCCTTCCAAGTTCCTCCTGTCTGTTGCAGCATGCAGCGTAGGTACTGTTCCAAAGTCTGATTGGTCCTTTCGGTCTGACCATCGGTTTGTGGGTGGTGACTGGTGGAAAGCCTCACATCAATTTGAGCCAACCGACAGCAACTCCGCCAGAAGTGGGAGATGAATTGACTTCCTCTGTCTGAGATTAAAACTGAAGGAAAGCCATGCAACCGAACGATGTTTTCAAGAAATTCTCGAGCCAGGATTGCTGCTGACGGTAACCCCTTTAGTGGGATGAAATGTGCCATTTTTGAAAATAAGTCTACGATTACCAGGATTGTATTGTATCCGGAACAGGGAGGTAAGTCGGTGATAAAGTCCATGGAAAGGGTATGCCAGGGATGAGGTGGGATTTCAATTGGTTGTAAGAGGCCTGCTGGTTTTTCCTTAGGACTCTTGTTCTGGGCGCACACTCCACAGGACATAACAAAGTTTCTGATGTCTTTTCTCCAAGATGGCCACCAAAAGTGACGCTTGACCTTTTCCGAGGTCTTGGCCATACCGGGGTGTCCTTCCATTAAGGAGTCGTGATAACAAGAGATGACTGTTATGCACAATAGGTCAGTTACACACCCATACAACACCTTGCATAACACTCCGATACAAAGTACTGTCAGGCTCCCCGGTTCACAGCCCAACCCTCCTCATGTCCCATCACCTAGGGTGCAGGGGAGTCGCCATCACCGATGGTTGCGGATCACACGCAGAGGACGGTGTGGTTTGTTTCCTCGTCTCCAATGGCAACTGCCATGGAGATTGCGATCGGGCTGGAACAGCCGATCGCGATTGCTTCCTGGTTTCACATCAACTTCCCGATCACGTGCACGGAGCCCCACTCACATGATCGGGAGGCGGCTCGCATAAAAGCCGGGAGCTTTGAATCACTCGCCGCTTCACAGCTGTTCTCTAACACTGTTCGGCGTTCTTGACTCTTGTTTGTGACCTCATCGGATTTCGACCTCAGGCTTACTCTCACGGATTTGATTAACTCTTGCTCCTTGGATACGGTTGCCGATACTCTGCACGGATACTGGTACTTTGGACCTTTGGTTTGCGCATAACGGACTGCTTTGGATTTTCCATATCTGTTCACTTGCTACAACCTGGATTTTGACTCTTGGATTGTTTACGACCTTCCTTCTGTTCATTCTTGGAAATCATTACGGGTTACTGGTTGTCAGCTCGTACCTACCTCCAGGTACTTGACTGATTGAATCATCGGCGCTCCCTTGCACCAATTCCTCAGGCTCCCTTCCACTGAACATAGGTAAAAAAGTATCCTTTATTCACTCTTAACTAAAGCACTGTCTTTGCCTGTATTAACCCCGACTTCCTTCCAACAGCCTCTGGAGTCCTCGGCGCCACCTGATTCTGCAACCAACAACCACCTGTGGCCTCAAAGCTCGCACAGGGAGTGTTTATCTTTCTCTCCCTGTGGGTGATTTGTGGACAGAGGCTCAATACTCTTCACTACGTGGCAAGTCTCGACAGACTGTGAAGCCGTTGCGCTGTGTCGAGTATGGAGCCTGTAGCCGAGGACCCCGTGACTGCATTGGTACAGGCACTCACAGTTTTGAGGGCAGACATGACAGCCGCCAACGCGGCTATACATCAGAGGTTAGATTTGATCCAAAGTGTACAACACCCGTTACCCGCTGATGTAGAGTTCGGGGAAGCCGCTGCCCAACCCCCAGTTGTCCAACCTATTGCTCCCCCTGTAGCGCCACAAATTCCTGTACTCATGCCTACGCCTTTTCCCTTGGCCGCTCCAGAAAGATTCCACGGAGACCCCAGAAAGTTTCGCACTTTTGTGAATCAATGCAAGCTACATTTTCTTTGTAGACCTCAGGCCTTTCCCGACTCCACCCCAAAGGCAGCTTTCACCTTGTCCCATCTGGCCGGCACTGCGGCAGCATGGGCCAATCCCCTACTGGAAAACAACAGCCCTGTCCTATATGATTTCGAGTTATTGGTCACAGAAATGTCTCATGTATTCGACACACGTCATAAAGCCCAATCCCGGGATCTTGAATTGTTAGATTTAACTCAAGGAAAGGGGTCACTCATAGAGTACATTGCCCGATTTAACCAACTGGCTGCTGAAACATCTTGGCCTGAACCCAAAAGGGCAGTTGTGTTTTACAGAGGGCTCAATAGTACCATGAAGGATGCTATGGCCGTCGTTCCTTCTTTGCCCACATCTCATACTGACTTAGTGGATCTCGCCCTACAGATCGATGCAAGGCGTTCCGAGCGCAAGTTCGAAACAGGGTTCCCTACTCCTAGTTTATCCTCCCCCTCCTCTGATACCGGTGGTGAACCTATGCAAATAGGCGGTATTCGCAGCCCAATCACACAACTAGAGAGGGACCGCAGAAGAACCGACCATGCCTGCTTCTACTGTGGCCTGAGTGGGCATTTTGTAAAGTCCTGTCCCAGACGCCCCAAGTTAAAAAATCCGGTTTTTCGGAATGCTCGACCCTAGATCCGGGGGCCGGATCGAGCAATCCTCCAACTCCCTCGGACAAGTTCCCCACATTTGGCAGGATCAGGCCGGTGATGGTAAAGGCTACGATAAAACCCACACCCGACATCGTTCATGCTGTTTCGATCTATATCGATTCTGGTGCCACTGGCAATTATGTCGATATAAACCTGGCCGGGTCATTGAATCTGCCCCTGATTACCAAACAGCATCCGGAACCAGTACAGGCGGTGGATGGCACAGCACTGATTTCTGGCCCAATTCGTCAACAAACTGCCCCGATCACCCTAACTATACAGAAAACACATCAGGAAGTCTTATCCTTTGATTTAATTACGATCCCCCAATTCGGGATTATATTAGGGCTCCCATGGTTACATCAACACAACCCTTTGATCGACTGGAAGTCTGGGCAGGTTCACTTTGAATCGGAAATCTGCCAGAGTTTTTGCCTCACCGCACCTGACGACACTGAATCTCCTTCACGTGCCTTGGGGGCCGTCGCACAACTTACCCTACACGAGGAAGCGTCCACGTCCTTGGAGTCTCACATGGTGGGGGTGGTGGCGACAAGTATCCCAAAGGAATATAAGGACTTTCATGAGGTCTTTGACAAGGGTTCTTCGGAGGTACTACCACCACATCGTTCTTACGATTGCCCTATTGACTTCATCCCTGATTCCAGCATTCCTTCAGGACGTATTTACTCCCTGTCCCCCTCAGAGGAACAGGCATTGAAAGAATACATTCAAGCGGCTCTGAAGGTTGGCCATATACGTCCTTCCACCTCTCCGGCAGCTAGCCCTATTTTTTTTGTCCCCAAAAAGGAGGGCGACTTACGTCCTTGTGTGGACTACCGACGCTTGAATGCTATCACCATAAAGAACCGGTATCCTATTCCCCTGATTACACCATTGTTGGACAGGTTGAGTCACGCCAACATCTTCACGAAACTCGATCTCCGCGGAGCCTATAATTTAATCAGAATTCGCCCCGGAGACGAGTGGAAAACGGCTTTTTGTACTCGTTACGGACTGTTTGAGTACGTAGTCATGCCCTTCGGGCTTTGTAACGCCCCTGCTACGTTTCAGCGTTTCATGAATGAGATTTTTCATGATTTGTTAGACATCTGTGTAGCGGTATATCTCGATGACATCCTAATATTTTCACAGGACCTGAAGGAACATGTACTACATGTCCGCGAGGTATTGTCTCGACTTCGCCGTTTTTCACTCTATGCTAAACCAGAAAAATGTCAGTTCCATACTGGAAGTGTGGAATTCTTGGGATTCCACATTACCCCTGGGGGTTTAGCAATGAACCAATCCAAGGTTCGTGCAGTTTTGGACTGGCCAAAGCCCTGTAATATTAAGGCATTACAATCATTCCTTGGGTTTTCAAATTTTTACAGGCGCTTTATCCAGGATTTCTCATCTCTTGTAACACCTCTTACTGCCTTGACCAGCCCCAAGCTACCTTTTATCTGGTTAGAACAACACCAAAAGGCTTTTGACGCGCTAAAAGCTGCATTTACTACCGCTCCTGTACTGAAGCATCCCGACCCGGAACTCCCCTTCATTGTAGAAGCGGATGCATCCTCCTTTGCTCTTCGAGCGGTATTATCCCAACATTGTCCTTGTTCAGGTCGGCTACACCCGGTGGCGTTTCATTCTCGAAAGTTTACTCCTACAGAAACGCACTATACGGTCACGGAGAAGGAATTGTTGGCCATCAAGGATGCCTTTCAGGTCTGGCGGCATCACCTGTTGGGAGCGAAACATGCAGTCACAGTATACACAGACCATCGTAACATCCAAGACTTAGCCTCACTCAAGTGCATCAATAGTCGGCAGGTGCGGTGGCATTTATTCTTTGCAGCCTTTGACTTCCAGATAAAACACCGGTCAGGTCTGTCCCACGGGAAGGCGGACGCTTTATCTCGTTCTCCGGGTGGGGTATCCTTGCCTGTTTTCCCTGAGAAACTACTAGATCAGCATGTCATTTGCCTCTGTACTCCTCCTTTACCGCTTCTAGAGTCCATTCGCGCATGGGTTTCGTTACATCCCGAACAGACCTCTGAGTGGGATCCGGTGTTACATGATGGGCTGCCATTCATACAGAACAAATTATGGTTACCAACAGCCGACACTCGTAATCTTGCACTGGAATGGTCCCACGATAGTGCCATTAATGGTCATCCTGGACAGAAGCGCACGCTGGACCTCCTCAGGCGATGGTGTTGGTGGCCCTCCATGAAGCGCGATGTTGAAGGGTATGTCAACACGTGCGCCGTGTGTGCCCAATGCAAACATCGCCGGGGACGTCCGGTGGGGCTCTTACTTCCCTTACCTATACCTCCTAGGCCCTGGCACACAGTGTCGATGGATTTTGTGACAGATCTACCTCGGACCAAGGGCTTCGACACCATTTGGGTGGTGGTCGATTCTTTCTCTAAAATGGCCCGTTTTGTTCCCTGTTCTGGCATCCCATCAGCACCGGCTCTGGCCGACCTTTTCTTTAGATCAATCTTCTGTCTTTTCGGGTTACCCACTATCATAATCTCGGACAGGGGACCCCAGTTCACTTCTCGGTTCTGGCGGGCGCTCACAGGCCTCTTGGGCATTGATTCTCATTTTTCCTCCGCATATCACCCGGAGACAGACGGCCAGACGGAGAGGGTGAACCAGGCCATGGAGCAATATTTACGTTGCCTCATTCTACAGCACCAACAGTCCTGGCTGAGTGTACTGCATCTCGCTGAATTCTCGTATAATAATGCTCTACATTCTTCTACTGGCTTTTCTCCCTTTTTTGTCTTGTATGGCCAACACCCCCGCACCTTACCTGTTCCAGACCTTACACATTCCGCTAACCCTGCTTCTGTTTCCTGTGCACGTGACCTATCGGCCGTTCATGCCCGGACTCTCGCTCACCTTCGTGAGTCCCAAGTCTCTGCTAAATCTGCGGCTGACCGGCGGAGGGCCGTGGCACCTTCCTATGTTGTGGGGGACAGGGTGTGGCTTTCCTCTCGTCACCTCCGGCTGCCCGGTTGTCGCAAATTGCTACCCCGTTTTGTGGGTCCATACAGGATATCTGCTGTGATCAACCCTGTGGCTTATCGCCTTTCGGTTCCCACCTCCTGGCGCCTTCACCCTGTATTCCATACATCTTTGCTAAAGCCTTGTCCTGCCCCTACTCGCCTTAGGTCTACGCCTAGCCCTGTGTCTGTGGGTAGCTCTGTGGAATATGAAGTGTCGGGTATACTGGGTTCTCGTATGGTTCGTGGTTGTCTCCAGTATCTGGTGGACTGGGCGGGTTATGGTCCGGAGGAGCGGTGTTGGGTCCCCGCGAGTGACGTCCATGCTCCGAGGCTTGTCTCCCGTTTTCATTTGGACCATCCCACCTGCCCACGTGGTCGTGGGCCATTGAGGGGGGGCTCTGTTATGCACAATAGGTCAGTTACACACCCATACAACACCTTGCATAACACTCCGATACAAAGTACTGTCAGGCTCCCCGGTTCACAGCCCAACCCTCCTCATGTCCCATCACCTAGGGTGCAGGGGAGTCGCCATCACCGATGGTTGCGGATCACACGCAGAGGACGGTGTGGTTTGTTTCCTCGTCTCCAATGGCAACTGCCATGGAGATTGCGATCGGGCTGGAACAGCCGATCGCGATTGCTTCCTGGTTTCACATCAACTTCCCGATCACGTGCACGGAGCCCCACTCACGTGATCGGGAGGCGGCTCGCATAAAAGCCGGGAGCTTTGAATCACTCGCCGCTTCACAGCTGTTCTCTAACACTGTTCGGCGTTCTTGACTCTTGTTTGTGACCTCATCGGATTTCGACCTCAGGCTTACTCTCACGGATTTGATTAACTCTTGCTCCTTGGATACGGTTGCCGATACTCTGCACGGATACTGGTACTTTGGACCTTTGGTTTGCGCATAACGGACTGCTTTGGATTTTCCATATCTGTTCACTTGCTACAACCTGGATTTTGACCCTTGGATTGTTTACGACCTTCCTTCTGTTCATTCTTGGAAATCATTACGGGTTACTGGTGGTCAGCTCGTACCTACCTCCAGGTACTTGACTGATTGAATCATCAGCGCTCCCTTGCACCAATTCCTCAGGCTCCCTTCCACTGAACATAGGTAAGAAAGTATCCTTTATTCACTCTTAACTAAAGCACTGTCTTTGCCTGTATTAACCCCGACTTCCTTCCAACAGCCTCTGGAGTCCTCGGCGCCACCTGATTCTGCAACCAACAACCACCTGTG
This sequence comes from Ambystoma mexicanum, assembly GCF_040938575.1. Taxonomy (NCBI): domain Eukaryota; kingdom Metazoa; phylum Chordata; class Amphibia; order Caudata; family Ambystomatidae; genus Ambystoma; species Ambystoma mexicanum. The sequence goes on along the minus strand of NC_090926.1, from coordinate 248,406,235 downwards.
GCCTCAAAGCTCGCACAGGGAGTGTTTATCTTTCTCTCCCTGTGGGTGATTTGTGGACAGAGGCTCAATACTCTTCACTACGTGGCAAGTCTCGACAATGACTTGATTTTGTAAGCTGGTACAGGGTAGATAAAGTCGTTCCTTGAAGTATAATAAGTCGTTCTTTACTGTGAAGTCTTCCCCCTGAAGCTGCCATTTTTGTATGTCTGTTGGAGTTACAAGTTGTTTCACCTGGGCTTCAATTTCTTCAATGGATTGCATGCCGATCAGACCCAGGATTCTTTGTTCAGGAATAATAGGTACGAGCTCAGGGTTAACCATGTGGTCATCTACTCCAATTCGAGAGAGGGCATCCGCTTTACCATTCTTATTGCCTGGTCGGTAGGTGATTATAAAATCAAATTCGGCAAAAAATAATGCCCAGCGAAGTTGTCTGGAGGATTGAGCTTTGGCTGATTTAAGATACTGTAGATTACGATGGTCAGTAATGACAGTGACTGTGTGTCGGGCTCCTAGGAGATAATGCCGCCAGGCCTTAAAGGCGGACTTAATAGCCAACAGTTCCTTATCGGTAATGGTGTAATTGATTTCTGGGGCTGATAATTTGCGAGACCAAAACGCCACGGGGTGCAACTGGTTGGTTTCTGGATCTCTTTGTGAAAGCACTGCTCCCATAGCAAGGCTGGAGGCATCGGTCTCGACGATGTAAGGTAGTTCCGGGCGGGGATGTTTTAAAATCGGGGCGGAGGTAAATTTAGTCTTTAGCTCCTGAAAGGCTTGTTCTGCCTCGGTAGACCATTCAAAACGTTTGTTTTTTCTGAGGAGAGCTGTAATGGGTTGGACTACCTGAGAGAAGTCTGGAATAAACCTGCGATAGAAGTTGGCGAAGCCCAACATACTTTGAACCTCTTTTACAGATGTTGGTGAGGGCCACTTGATGATTGCGTCTACTTTCCTCGAGTCCATGTGAACTCCGTTAGGTGACAAAATAAATCCCAAAAATTCGACCTCAGTGACATGAAAGACGCATTTCTCTAATTTTGCAAAAAGTTTGTGTTTGCGGAGCCTCTCCAGTACTGCGGTGACGTGTTTTTGGTGTTCTGCCTCAGAGGACGAATAAACCAGAATGTCGTCAATATATACAACTACACACACATCAATGAGTTCACGGAGCACGTCATTCATAAAGAACTGGAATGCGGCCGGTGCGTTACACAACCCGAAAGGCATCACTTGATACTCCAACAGTCCATACTTGGTACGAAAGGCCGTCTTCCATTCATCGCCCTCCTTTATTCGCACCAAATGGTAGGCTCCTCTGAGGTCCAACTTGGTATATATGCAGGTGTTTTTGACTTGGTCAAGTAGTTCTGGGATCAATGGCAATGGATACCTGTTCTTAATTGTAATCTGGTTCAGGGCACGGTAGTCTATACACGTTCTTAAGTCTCCCTCCTTTTTTGGTACGAAGAACAGAGCTGAGGAGGCCGGGGACTTCGAAGGACGGATGAATCCATTAGCCAGGTACTGGTCCAAATATTGCCTTAGGTGGCGATTTTCAGGTTCAGTAAGGGCATAAATCCGACTGCACGGAGGAGTGGTTCCGGGAATCAGGTCTATCTGACAGTCGTATGATCTGTGGGGAGGCAAAGAATTAGCTTGGTCTTTTCGAAAGACATCTTGGAATTCCTGGTATTCAGGAGGCAGTTGTGGACTCTCAGAAACAGTTCCAGCTAGTTTGGTGGAGGGCTGAGGGTAGCAGGTAGAAGCGCATTCTGGAAACCGGATTGTCTTTGCTCGCCAATCAATTTGAGGATTGTGTTTCTCCAACCAAGGAACTCCCAAGATGACTTGAAACTGCGGGGCCTTGATCACATCAAACACGATCTTCTCTTGATGCCCATCTTGGCTTACTAACGTTACTTCCATGGTGGTGTGAGTTACGGGTCCGGAAGCTATTTCCGTCCCATCCACGGTGGTAATGACGTCTTTCACCGTCTTTGGACAAAGAGATAGATTCATCCTGGCGGCCAGTTCACAGTCCAAGTAATTCCCGATTGCGCCACTATCAATGTATGCTTTAATGGCATGCATACGATTAGGTTGTTCAGGACTCACGAGGACCATGGGCATGATGAAATGCGAGGTCAAAGAACTGGTTTTAACGCTCGGCAAGCGGACCTCTACACTTGCTGGGCGAGGTCGTTTCCCGGCTCAGAATTCTCGGTACCTTTATCAGACGCCCCTACTATCTTCTTCTTGGGCTTCACTGGACAATCTCGAAGAAAGTGCCCTGAGTTTCCGCAATAGAGGCATAATTGCAGTTGTCTCCTCCTTTCTCTCTCCTTTTGGGTTAAAGGTCCTTTTACACCTCCTATTTGCATGGGTTCCACAGAATCAGTTCCTTTCGTAGAACTTTGTGGCCTTGAAAAAGGTCGGGTTTCAAATCTGGATCGATCGGCTTTCCGATTCTGTAGACGATGATCCAATTGCACTACCAGATCGATATATTCGGAACAGTCTTGTGGAGGATTTACCACTTGAGCCAGAACGTCTTTTAATTCCCCACGCAGACCTCTGTAAAACAGTGTGATCCTCTTATCCTCCGGCCATCCGGTTTCCACCACTAGTCTGTTAAATGATGCAATATAAGTCAGAAGATCTTGATTGCCCTGTCGTAGTGAAAGAAGTTCATTGTCCAAGGCCTGTCCCTGATAGTGCCTTGCGAACAGTTTCTCCATACTGGCTTGGAAGTCCTGGAAGTTATGGAGAATGGGGTCATCTTGAGACACTAAAGGAACAGACCAATCTGCGGCACTGCCACTGAGATAAGAGAGCACGAAGGCCACTTTAGCCTGGTCCGTTGGAAAAGCGGCGGGTCTGCATAAAAAGTGCAAGCGACATTGATTGAAGAACACAGCAAACCTTTTCGGATCACCTGAAAAGCGTTCGGGCGGAGCCAAAGGTATATTTCCTGGTAGATTGATTGCACCGGATTCGAGGAAGCTGGAGAAGCGTGGCCCCCACTTGGGGTTGATAGAGGAGTTTGTCCAGCTTGGGCTTGCAGCAATTGTCTAGCCAAATCGTCTGTTCGCTCTTTGGAGACCACTAACTCCCTCCTTAGGGCATTTGTTTCCTGACGTGCAGCGTGTACTTCCGCCCTCAACTCCCCGAGTAATTGGGCCAACTGGTCTGTGTCTGAGGTTTCCATTGCGCCTGGGCGGGAATTATGTGGTAAGGCTTCGCATTCTGTAACGCTCACCTGGTTCCCCCGGAGGCGCAGGTCTTGATCTGGCGAGGATACTGTCTTCAGTGTTAGGCGCAGGGTTCGTTTTGCTCCCGGACTGGGCCCCCTTCCTACCGACAGTTTAAGCTGAAGAGTGAGATGTCTGCAAGGGTAAACCAAGGTATTAGTGTTTGGAAGGTTGGGAAAGTTCCTTGCCCCTCTCTCCCTTTCTTTCCCCGTGGAACTGGGTTGATATTGCGCTTACCTTATATAGGTAATTGCCGGGCTCTCCATCCTGCGTCTTGTGCAGGGGCGCTGGGTCCAGTTGCTTCACTGGATGCGAGCTCTGCCTCTTGATAGCAGAGGATTTGCTGAGAGCGAAGACGCCGTTAATGCACGAGGGTGCCTTGTAAGTACTAAAGTTCCTTTTAGATTGTTCTCTTCTCTTTCAAAAGTCTTAAGTCTTTAAAGTCTATGTCTTTTCCCTTTTTAGATGCTGTGGCGATGAAGATTATCCTTCTAATGGCACGTAAGTAGAAAGACTATTCTAGCGCTGTAGAATGCACCGTAATGTCTCTTTTGTCTTTGCAGGTGCCGAGGAGCCACGCGAACAGATTGGAAGCAAACGTAACACAGGTGAGCAGTCTTGTAACTAAGCGTTACTAACCGAAGTATCTTGCCTTGCAGGTGCCGGAATGCAGCGCGAGCTGAGTGGGTATGGGCTTAACACAGGTAAGCAGGCTCTGTAGTTGAATATTACTGACCGATGTTCTTTCTCTTTGCAGATGTCGGATGCCGGAAGAGAAAGGCAGAAAAAGGCGCTTCGGATGCTGCCGCTGGATTAGGTAAGTAGATTCGTTGCCTTTGCTTTAGCCTAACCTATGCCCTTGTCTTGCAGGAGCTGCAGAAGACTGAAGAAGACTGAAGGTTGGATCCCAGCAGGTTATTTCGTATTCACAGGATCTGGAGCTGGAGGTTTCCTGGAGCTGACACGGTGAGCGTCCTGCTGCAGATGCAGAATAACGCGAAGCACGTGAAACCAATCGGGTGTGGTTTAAATAGCCTTCTGTAGTGCTTAGGCGTCTTCTTCCACGGCCCCACCCAGGTAAGAAAAGAGTTCCAGATTTCTAGAAGAGTTCCTGTGTTCTTCTTCCAGGGAGTGGCTCCTGCTCCACCCAGACAGAAAAGTAGTCCCAGGCAGAGAAGGATCAGGAGACCAGTTAGCTGGTAAGTAAGCAGCATGGTCGGCTACAGGTAGGTCCACCAAGCACTCTTACCTAATATGAGATATGAGCCCGGCGCTTCCAGTGCCGGGACCGGTCACCATCATGAGCCTGGCGCCACTGACGCCAGGACAAGGTCCAAAAGGTCCCAATCGGGACTGGCTGGTTCCTGGGATCAGAGTTATGGGCCTGCTTCCAAGGTCGTGGGGCAAGTCCTGACCCCTTGGAAGCAGGGATCATGACAGCGACTCCAACAAGATCATCACACATTGTTGTGCCCGATTCCCCGGATCAACCCATGATTCAATGGTCCTGAGGAACTCCACAATACCACGCTACATGGAGCGACATGCAGGCCCAAGATCCTGGCTACTCGGTGAGTCCAATGTCATGGAAGTGGGCAGGTGAATGACGTACCGATGCATACTCCACCTGGCTGAAAAGGGGGGGGGGGAATGATGCATACTCCACCTGGCTGAAAGGGGGGGGAATGATGCATACTCCACCTGGCTGAAAGGGGGGGGAATGATGCATACTCCACCTTGCTGAAAGGGGGGGGGAATGATGCATACTCCACCTGGCTGAAAGGGGGGGGGGGAATGATGCATACTCCACCTGGCTGAAAGGGGGGGAATGATGCATACTCCACCTGGCTGAAAGGGGGGGGAATGATGCATACTCCACCTGGCTGAAAGGGGGGGGATGATGCATACTCCACCTGGCTGTAAGGGGGGGGATGATGCATACTCCACCTGGCTGAAAGGGGGGGAGGGGGGAATGATGCATACTCCACCTGGCTGTGAGCAACACAGAGAACGGAGACAGAGGATGGGCACTCACAATGCACTCAACCCCTCTGCATACATTGGGTGATGGCATGCAAAACAGGCCATGAGAGCCATGAGCATATACTGGTTGCATTGTGTGAATCAATTAGTGCATGTAGAAGTGAGCCGAAGTAACAGTTGGATGCAAGCCATGGTCGCACATCATGTTCTTGATCAGACGACATGACTGACACATACATTCTCGCCTACATACAGGTGATGCAGGCTATCCCCTGAAGAGGTGGCTCCTTACACCAGTCCGGAACCCGCAGAACCAGCACGAGGAGGACTTCAACCGTGCACATACACGTACTCGTGTGGTCATAGAGCAGACATTCGGCCTATTGAAGGCACGGTTCCGAAGCCTCAGCAGGTCTGGTGGGGCACTCCTGTACCACCATGAGAAGGTGGCAAAGATCGTCATGGCATGTGTCATGCTACAGAATATGTGCGTCAGACGGAATGTGCCCCTGCCCCCTGACGCAGAACTGCAACCCACCTGACGATGAGGATGAGGAGGGTGCAGATCGGGCGGCACCCCATGGAGGAGGCGACGCACAGGGGGGGCGTGCAATGCGCCAAAGTATCATCGACCACTGCTTCTAGCACACACGGCTGGTGTGAATCACATGGAGACTGCACTTGGGGCACTGTGTGTCTCTGGGACATGCACACTGTGGACTGTACACCAATAAAGCACACATACGCAATGAAAATGTCCACACATTTCATTTTGGGAAAGAAAAAAGTGTATTTAAACTATGAAACGTCGTGACACACCTCCTCCCCCCTGCACACCCCAACACACCCCCTACCACCTCCCCCCTGCACACCCCAACACACCCCCTCCCCCCTCCCCCTGCACACCCCAACACACCCCCTCCCCCCTCCCCCCTGCACACCCCAACACACCCCCTCCCCCCTGAACACCCCAACACACCCCCTCCCCCCTCCACCCTGGAATCCCTACGAAGGTGCGGTAGTGTCTGTGCAGCAGGGTGTGCAGTAGTCCTGCTCGACTGTCAAGCCACTAATGTGAATCCCCTCCCCTGGCCCCCGGGGCACCCCTGCCCGTGCTGCGTAGATTGCGCCCTGATCTGCGGATGGGGCTGCTCTGTGCCGAGCTGGTTGATGAGGAGGGTCCGGCCTGCACATCTGGACGCATGTCCCTGATGGTCTGAATAAGTTCTGTGAGGACATTGCGCACAGCCGCGAGTTCCGTGCATATGTCCTTTGTGGAGGACTCAATGGCAGCTGTGACTCGGTCTGCCAACCTCTCCATGCCATCCCTTGCCACCCCACACTGTGCAACATGTTCGTTGAGGAGGGCGGATAGCTGCTGCTGGCGGGTAACTATATCTTCAAGTGTCTGCTGGTTCCACTGGCCCATGCCCAGTGGCATTTGCATGTCCATTGGGCTGCTCACCTCAGGCTGGGGGGATGGGGTGGCTGGCCAATCCTCGGCCTCCGACTGCCCCTGTGTGGCATCCGCCTGCAGGGGGCTTAGGGATGTGCAGGGGGAATGTGGCTGGGCAGTGGGCCTTTCCTCATCGATGACCTCGATGCTGCCTGCCTCACTGTCGGAGGTTGCCGCTATGGCAGCAGATTTCACCCAGGGTGCTGCTTGCAGCAGAGCCTGTCCCTTCAGTGGGCACGACTAGTGACATGTGCGGTGCTGCTGCTGGGTCTGTGTTTGCTGTTGTGGGGGCTGGCACTTTGCAAAGGGGTAGATCAGTAGAAGCACTCCCTGGTATTCTAAAATTAGAGATTGATTTATTCAATAATGTGTAGAAGTATACATATTTTTTTGAGGTGCGGGGGAGGAAACGTGAACCTGGCACAGGATCACAATAACGATATAAGTAGAAACAAAAGACGAGGATCCAAAATTAGGAACCCTCCCGTCCCCTGCACTCTATCATAAGTCCATCAATTGATGGTTCAGCAATTTTAAATGCATTTGTTGTAGTTAATTATTAATATTCTGATCAAGTTAGTAGTAAGACTGAACACTCAGTGATTTTGTAAAAAAACCCAAAAACAGGGGGAGGTTTTTAATTAATGTCACAGTAAATTCACCATACAGATTTGAAGTGAAAAAGCCAAAATGAAAACAGTAAACAATGATAGTCCATTTATACAATTCGTGGCTGACGCGTTTCGGGATATTCATCCCTTCTTCTTGAGCCTATTGGGTTTGGACTGCAAAACCTAAACAGACATGAAAAACAACATTTAAACAAACATAATATACGCATGTAAAGTGCTAAACATAGTGGTCCTTATTGAACCCACATCGAATTCACATATATAGGTATATCCTAACTGGAGTAGTTCAAATGTAACTATCTGAGGTATTCATAAACGTTACTCCCCAATAAGGGGTACCCACTGTGGCCAGTGCACCAGGAACAAATCCATGTTCTATATCAGGAAATGATCAAAGGAATAGAGGTGATTACCCATCTGTGAGAAACATCTCCAAGGAGTGTGTGCCAAAAAAGTAGAGTTGCGGCATACCTTAAGTATAGTGGAGGTGAGGCGTAAGAAAACCCTCAAAGTTTGGTGAACTCGTGTTTCTCAGTTCTACCCGCCAGGCGGTGGAGAAAACCCTCGTCTCAGGCGTGCAAGATGCCTATACAAGAGACATAAATAAAGCGGTTCTAAGAGTTTGGATATTCATTACACATGTAATTGGTCAAAAACAATTATTATATTTAAAGTTTGTTCACAGAAAACGCTAACAACAAAGAAAAAAAGGGACAGCAGTCCCTTATGAATAGAGATGAGCAGAAATGTATTAGGTCCATAGGTGCACAACGGGCGTGAAAAAACAATGGAAGCATATGTAGAGCTCTCGCTTACCTTACAATCTGCAAGTTAAAACGGGAGTTACACGTGCGGATGCACTGCTTGCCCGGAAATATTCATATGTCCCAAAATATCCTCGGGAACCAAAATCTAAAATGCTCGGCTGTAAACATGAAAGAAGCAAACAATTCAGAATGCTCCCCAGTGGAAAGAGAGGATCTAATGGATCGTAGTTTGAAATAGGTAAGGCGCCATTGATATCCTGTTGTATTTACCTCTGCCAAGTAGTTTCAATGAAGCTATACGATCGCGTGTGAAAGCAGAAGCCGCTTCTGTTGCTCAATGTAACTAAAATACGAGCTGGGGGGCTGGCACTTGCCTGTCCTCTTCCCCAGGCAGGGTTTGTGGCTGCTGGTGTGTTTCCTTTAGGACGGCTGAGGTGGATGCCTGTGGCCTGGCCCTCTTGGTGGATCTGGATGCAGTGTTGTCCTCTTCCTGGAGGTCTGTGTCAGATCCTGTGGTGGAGCAAAGGAGGGATAGTGTTATTGATGGGTCCGCGGACATTGGCCGTGCATTGTGAGGGATGACATCTATACCGTGGGTACATGCAGCACATTTCAGGCAGGGGCATACAGGTTTTGTGCCTTTTGTGTGGAGGTAGCATGGTGGTATTTGTGTGCCAGCAGTTAGGGTGTGCATGCTGCATGTGTACAGGGTGGAGTCTGGATGTGTCTGTGGACATTCACCTGCCGATGTGTTGCATATGCACTATGGGCTACATGGTACTTATAGGACTTTGTTGAGTTTAGCATGGCTTGCTCTGGCCACCTACCTGCATCTCCTGAGGTCGGCACTCCTCTCTCCATCCCTCCGACACCTTGGATGCTCTCCATCCCGATGGTGGATGCACATATTTCCTCCCATGCTTGCAGCTTTATGGGCGATTCGGATCCACCCCCAGTTGACGTGCCTAGGTTCCAGTTAGCTGAGAGGATGCTTCGGACACGGAGCCTCAAGTCGTCCCAGCGCTTTCTGCACTGCTGGGCAGTGCGGGGTACGGCCCCCACTGCACTCACACGCTGTGCCACTAGGGCCCATATGGCCTTCTTTTTCGCTATTGCTGGCCTTGTCATCTGCGCGGAGAATACAGCTGCAGCATTTTCTTGCAGGGTCTCTGCGAGCATGGTTAGTTCCTCCTTTGAGAAACGGTCTTGGCGCTGCCGGTAACATGCTTTTTTAACTACTTTGGGCATTTTTACTTGGCTTATTGGGTGGGTGATGGGTGTAGATAGGTGTCAGGGTTGGATCAGGTATGGTTGTGGAGGATGGCAATGGATTGTGTTTTTAAAGATGGCCGCCGTGCAGTTTCCCGTTCCGCCGCGATGACGCTATTTCCGGTTCTGCCTATTTACGGTGACCGCTAATTACGGTGACCGCTAATTGCGGTCGCCGCTATGGTGTGTGTGGCGGTAGTGCTCCTTGCGCGGCGTGCGATGGCGGTAAGGGCCGTTTTTGGCCCATTTACGCCATGCCGTACTTTACATTAACGCCATGGCGTAATGCACGTGCCCGATGGGTCGGAATATGCCGCACTTTACGCCATCGACCCGCGGCGTAAACGTTGATTACGCCATGGCGGTAATGTTCGGTACTTACCGCCAGGGTCGTAATGAGGCCCAATGTTCTTAATTTTCGTTCCTGACACCTCTTGGCTTGATACCTTTTGTGAGAAACCTGAAGGTGTCTCCCTAGCTAGGCCCCGGGGATCTGTCACACAAGTGGGCAGGACATGGCCATCGCTATTGGATCCAGTTTCTGGGGGCGGGCCAGTGTAGGAGGGTCACCTGGATGAGGGGTCCCCTGGGAGTGGAAGCTGGACACCGACGGAAGAAACACGGTATCCCCCTTCTTACAACACCTTTTCCTCCAGCCTGCCACGTAGCATACTCAGACACTCTTCCCTTCCCTCACCTTTTCGACACAAACACTTTCTTACACCACGAAAGGCAACAGAATAACACTAGAGCCGTTTACCTGACATGTCCCAACACAAGGGTCAGCCATAGTCAGACAATGGACCAGAACCACACACATCTGACTGCCCTTTCCCTTCCCCACAGAGATGAAAGATGGAGCATGAGAGCACACGACGAGCAAGGCAGACAGCACGATGAAATAGCTATCCAAGTGCGGCAGTTCAAGAGGAGGAGAAAGGCGGCGAGAACCGAAGGAGTAACAAGGAGAGAAGAGACCTTGTCCTTTGTGACCCAGACCTGCGAAGCCTCAGTGGAAGGAATCATAAGACTGCGAACAATAGCCAACGTGTGTTGCAGCAGATGTCAATGGTATACAGAGCCCACCTACACTGATAAGCGGAACAGAAAGGGATGATTGCTACAGTGGTACCATCCCTGACTCCAGATCCAAGGAAAGCCAAGCGGTTCATCGCAGCCAGTGAGTCGAGGAGAGAACCGATCCAAACCCGAACTGTGTTGAACAAAAGTTGCAAAAGCTAAGTTAAGAAAAGTTCAACAACTGTTATCATTAAGCGAAAACCAGCTGCAGAGGGGCCGACACCATGTGGGTGCTCATTCATGAGTCTGGTTGATCCCACGTTTGTTGAAACAACTGATACCAGGAGACCCTAGAAGAGCCAGAAGGAAAAGGTCAAAGTGGTCACAAAGGGGTCTAGCAAAACCCCTGTACAGTCGAATGTCTTTGACCTACATATAATTGAAAAACTAATGAAGGTGAATCCTGCATAATGAGTTCAAGATAAAGAACTTTGTGATTGGTTAGAGTTGGCAAGAGTGAACCTGACCTAGGGATGCCGATGGAAAGGGGAAAAGTCTGAAGTCCCTATTAACAGTGTGTTCACAGGATTGAACCCGACAGAGGGATGTCCACAGTGAATTGTTTAAAAAGACATTAAAGGAATGGTTTGGTCAAAACATTTTATTTCCCCTACGGGTCGGCCATGTGTTTTTAAGCCTAAATCGCTCGATTTTAGAAAAATTTCCTATGGAACTTACCCGAGTTTTCGTCCATTAAACGCATGTGAAAACAGGCACCAGGGAGCTGCCATTTTGTGATAATCCTATCATTTCCCCCATCGTCCTGGCTTATAGGCTTTTGCGGCACTAAATCATATCCCCCACCCCTGAGCCTGTCATCAGCAGACGCGTACCACCCATTTCACAACGCCAAAGCACGTCTCGTGTCAACAATCGCTGCACTTCAGCTAATGACGTGTCGCCATGGAAATGGCAGGACGCCTCTTTCCTCAATTAGTATAAACAGACCGTTTCACAACACACAGCAGCAGATTTTCGATTCCATTCCTCTCTCTGTGTTACTTTGAGTATTCTGTGACTCGTTTCTGTGCTCTGGTCAGCTACCTTCGTTGCTTGTAGCCCGTGTGAACAGATACCAGTACCACCGCTATCAATTATTTTAGTTTGTGTAACACACAATGGATACAATGATGCCCTACATGTACGAGCCCGAGTATACCGAGGAGGAACTACTGGAAAGGGAAACACGCGAAAACGATGGGTCTTCGGATGGCAGTTGGGAGGACGATTCAACAGCTGAAGAGCCTGGACCTAGTCGCATGGACGGTGTTTCCACCTGGTGCACATGCAATCGGTGGGAGCTAATGCCAACCGAGGAGGAGAACTGCTGCTGCTGTGAAAACTCGGGATGCGTGGCCTACATTTCGGAAGGCGAGCCACGACCGCAATGCATCACCGAGCTGCCAGACTTCAGGGCAGCCTGCCTCACATGGTCCGTGTTGAGGATAATGATGGTGCTTATGCACCAACTTCGCACAACTGTTCGTCCTCGTAATCCGAGTAACGAGTAAGTATACTCTGTTTGTCATGCCACTCTTATTTCATGGTCTTCTACTGTATCCAAAATTACATATACATGTCATTGTAACGCACGAAAGTCGTTCAATAGTGTGCAGTGTCTAGATAGCATTTGTCCGAGCAGAATGCCATTAGTTACAAGAATTGTCATTGACAACAAACGTTTATTAAACTTATCTTGGTCATTTAAAAACAGTTTGTTTCATTCCTTTTCACAGGTGGTACAGGCTCGTGGCCTATCGTTCCTTTACATGGTGGCTTCACTGGAGGCTTGGACACCGCGTTCGAAGAATGATAACCGCCTGTGCCGTTCGTGCCATGAGAGAAACGTTCCCGAGTGACAGCGGTCAGTACAGGGAATTTTCTCTCGCTGTGCTGCAACCTGAACTGTACAATGTGTAAAGTTTTGTATTTTTGTGTCATCAAAATAAGCTACAAAATAAAACACCACATATATTTTAACAACGGTTGTTTTTCAATTTTTTAAATCAATCAAGTGTGTCTTCATTCAAGGATGGACGTCAGACACCTGTGCTCGGAATGGGTGAAGTTCAGGTCGCTGTGAAGCGGGGTGGTCACTATCTAAGCTAACATAATATATTATCAATAATGCATGCACTAAATAACACTTGTTCAAAGTCTTTCAGTCGGTTATGTCTCTATAAAAGTCACACATATATCTATACTATCAATTAACATTGGATTATACAGGCCTTGGGTCAAGGGTCTTGACCACTATAATACACTGTTTGAAGTGTCGGTCTGTGCTCACAAGAATCTTCGGTATGTGGCATTTGTCATTGATAGGCAACGATATACTGCAGTAAGGGTCTAATGTTAGTTGGGGATCTGCTAGGTGGGCATCATGGCGTGGTCACTGGTCTGGCACATGAAGAGAATACCTTGCAGGGACATAGGGTCATAATGGCAGTACGTTTCCACTGGCGAGGGTGCGTGGGCAATGACACGTTTGTGGAGATGAACGAGCCATGTGCTTGGTTCAGGCCGGTTCACATGCAGGACCGTGATCTCAGAGAGTGATGTGTTACATTTATTAGCTGTTGCAAATACCTCTGGAGTTTTCCAGTCAGAGTGGGAACGAGGCTGTGGGCCATGTGCTCTGCGCGCTGTACTATCGCAGTGAGGCCTGTTCACCAAAATGGAGTGGAAAGGGGGTACAAAAATGGATGCCCCGTGTCCTGCTCAGTATTCCCATCTACGCAAATGTCATCCAAAGTTAACATCACATAAGGGCAAGGGGCGAACCCACTACTGGAGGCACTTGGTACGAGTTTCTACTGAGAAGTAAAGGATGAGAGGGGCCTGATGGCCCCACGCTCCCACATACTTGCCTGCACGCCAAAAGACGGTTCGCACGCGGGGATGAGCGCTGGCATGGGGGGCTGTGACGGGCGCAAACGGCCCAGGTGCCAAACAGCATGTACACTTCAAAAGGTATCCCACGCCCAGGGGCCATCGCTCACATGGCCTCCTCAGACCCCGTGTCTCCAGGCAGGCCTCCCCTGAGGCAGGCCGCCCCCCTGCAATCCACATAAGTGTGTCTCCATTCAGCAGTCTTCCTGTGCCTTATCTGCACACCCCAGGCCCATCCATCCCACCCCCTCTATCAAAGCCGGTTCGCACCCGGGGATGAGCGCTGGCATGGGGGGCTGTGACGGGCGCAAACGTCCAAGGTGCCAAACAGCATGTACACTTCAAAAGGTATCCCACGCCCAGGGGCCATCGCTCACATGGCCTCCTCAGACCCCGTGTCTCCAGGCAGGCATCCCCTGAGGCAGGCCGCCCCCCTGCAATCTACATAACACCACGACATACACACGTCATTCATTCACAAACACACCCCTGTTTCTAATACTTTATAAACCACTTGATATGTCTCATGAGAACATCTTTGTGCTTTGCAAGTCAACTCCTGAACCTTCTACCTGAGAAGCACTGAGATCTATGCTAATCTGCTCGTCGCCGTGCTATCTGTGACCGCTTCGAGCAAACTCGTCAGTGTGCTTCCTGTGGCCATCTACCTGTTCTCATGCAACATACTGCTCGGCCTGCTGAATCCAACTGTTTGTTGGTCAAGGTAAGGCCATGTATCCTAGTCATATTTCGGTCATTTTTACATTTCAATCTATTTGCTATTACAGTACCCAATAGAGCTATGGTCATTGGTCTCATTGCTATTGACTTGAGTTTCAATTGTTATGCTATCAATAGATCTATTTATTTTCATCTGTGTCAATTGTCATCGAATTGCATCCTTCGGGGGTCCAGTCTATAATGTAAGCATGGTTCCTTTACGTGCAAGACAAAACAGACATTTCTGTAACTTATGCAAATAATAAGCCGCACATGATGAACTGGTATAGTTCCGGCGACCAAAACAAACCTTGCATTGAGCATGGTATGGTTCATTTACTTTTTTATGACATTTTTATTCATCAAGGTTTTATAATAATCTTGATATTTACTTTTCAGAATTTTCAACAATGCCTGCCTGTTCGATTAGCGGTTGCCCTTCGAAGACCCATGCTAAATCTGAAGGCACTAAAATGCATGTGTTCCCGAAAACTGTTGATCGAATAAGAGAATGGGTCAGTCATTGCGGCTATCCACTGGATGAGCTGGAAAGTAGAGTCCAACAAGTCTTTGAGGACAAGAGGGGTGATCGATACCGCATCTGCAGCCGGCACTTTCCCTCGAACATGTACACCACATCTTGGGTAACAAAGAAGAATAAACGGCGACACGAAAATTGTTTGCAAACGCTATTCCCACTCTATTCGTCCACAATCCTCCACTGGTGAGTCAAGTGTCCGTTTTTAGCTTTAGGCCTTGCGGTAGTGTGTAGGTAGCCAAATGGATTCATTGATATTTTAGGTGTTGTTTCCAATTTGTAATACTTTCGACATTGATATGAGTGTATAGCTTTTTGAATAATGACATTTATCAATATATCATTTTTGGATTTCATAACCCACAAACAAAATCTATATATCGGCACAGGGAACTGTGCTATATTGCGCATTACTCAAGTATTCTGTCTCCTTACATGGCAATTTTAAATATTGGCATTTCATTATCAAACAATAATTTACCTTTACAACTTCTTGACTATCCCTTGAATCTGAAGCAAGAACATTATACTTCCGTCACGTGCTCGCAGTTATCAACCACTTCTAGCGCGTATCAGGTAATCATAATTGGCTATTCTGCTACAGACTTGTTTTATGCATGTCAAGTAATAGTTTGTATGTATCGTGGGATTATTTTACCAATTGTTTGGTTAGTGCTTTCCAATTGATATACACCTTAGTTGTCGTCCCCTGGTGTTTGTTTTCAGTTATAATTAGTGTTATCCATACTAATGCAAGTACTGTCTTTCAGGGAGATGCTGAAGCGTCCACCACATTGACAACAGCCCTAGATGTTCTTCAGCAGCCCGAGGTATGGATACTGACAGCTCAACTGACCGTGATCATCAGGACTGGAACACTTGTCGTTTGATTGTTCTACACCATGTTTCATTTGTGGTTAGCCGTTGATATGTACCTGTGCGGTCGACCCCAAGCGTGTGTTGTGTTTTCAATATTGTAATCCTTACTAATGCAAATACTATGTTTTAGGCAGTTGTTGAATCGTCAACCCACGCACTTGATGCAGAGCCTGACATTCAAGTAATTCCGGTGGAAGCGGGACCATGCGGATACGAATCGGCCCAACAGCTTTCGGAAGTGTGCACCACATTGACAACAGCCCTAGATATTCTTCAGCAGCATGAGGGATGGATACTGACAGCTCCATCGAGCGTGATCATATAACGTGATTCCATTTGCTATACTTTCATCCCTATTAACGCAAGTACTGTGTTTCAGGGAGATGATGGAGCTTCCACTACAATCACAAGATCCCATTTAGATGATGCAGATGTAAAGAAATCGGAGAAATAAGTCGATTAAATCTGATCATTTTTAAATATTCCTTGATTCTTTTAGACAATACAACATTTGTGGTTATCTCTTTATATGTACCTGTGCCGTCGACCCCAGGTGTGTGTTATGTTTACGATATTGAAAACCATACTAATGCAAGTACTGTGTTTCAGGGAGTTGCTGATGCCTCCTCTTCAATACAATCATTCATGGCAGTCCATGCAGAGCCAGAGGTATGGATACTGACAGCTCCATCGAACTAGGTCATCAGAGCTCGAATACTTGTCGTTTGATTGTTCCACACAATGTTTAAATCGTGTTTGGCTATTGAGATGTACCTGTGTGTTCGTCCTCACGTGCGTTTTATGCTAACAATATTTTGATACACAGTAATGAAAATACTATGTTTCAGGGAGTCGATGCAGCCTCATTCCGTGCTACAGAAAATATAGTCGTTGCAGCGCAAGAGGAAGGGGAGACATGCGGATATGTATCGGAGCAACAGCGTGCAGATGTTGAAGGTCTAGTCAAAAGAGTTGCAAAGAAAAGAAACAAAAATAAGGTTAGTTACAAACACTTCACAACTTTAGAAATTTTTTTGTGCTGGGGACAATTTTATGTTTTTTTAAAGTCAATTGTACTATACTTTATCTTGTGTTTAAACTGAACATCCCTTTTCCAATCTGTCCTCTAGTTACCCGTGGGTCTACGAACTGTACATACACAGACAGTGAAGCGAATGAGAGATGTTGCTTGCCAGACCATTTACACTATGCAGGCTATGGAGGAAGTATTACTTCAGACGCGGCGTGTTGAGACTCGGGATGCTCATGTCCAATGTACAGAAAATGAAATGAATGTGTCCGGAGAATCCAGCAAAGTTGTATTGGACCATTGCTACAGTACGACCGCACCACCGCAACAACATGATACTGGATGTATTGAAGATATCTCTGAAGTAGTCGCAGATCAATTTACACAATCTACACCCGCCAAAAAATTGCCACCAAAAAAGCTGTCGACATTGTTGTGTTCTCCCATCAATGTTGAAGTAGCAGATGTTAAAATGACAGAGAATGAACCAGCAGCAGCATTCACTGACGCATCAGAACTTGATAGCAGCGATATTTCTTTAAAATGTGGTGATATGTCCTCAACGTCACAGGCCGAAACAACTTTGACGCAGGATGACATTCTAATGAAAGAGGAGAAATACATAGTATTCGACAGTTATTTGATGGATATTATAAGTATGCTGGAATGTGGGCACTCCGTCAGAGGGAAAGTATGTGGGAAGCCATTGATTCATGTGACTCGTCAAAAACAAGGCAGTAACGTCACAATACATGCCGCCTGTAGATTACATCATACGTTCTCATGGTCTGCACAACCGATGCTGGGGAAACTGCCAGCAGGCAATCTACTGTGTGCAGCTGCATCACTTTTTAGTGGCTCCAGTTTTAGAAAGTTAAAGTCTTTCTTTCAGTTTGTGGGACTCCATTTCATTTAAAAAACGCAGTACTACAAATACCAACGTGATTATCTGTTTCTGGCCATTAGTGATGCTTGGAAAATTGAACAATTGTCTCTAGCAAGTACATTCGAAGCAAAAGAATAAAGGCTAGCAGGCGATGGACAGTGCGACAGCCCTGGATTTTCTGCCAAGTACTGCACCTATCACTTTCAGGACCTGGATAGTAAGAAAATTGTGAGTTCAGTGGTCATGCAGGTAACACAATGTACATCCTCAGTGGCCATGGAGAAACTAGGATTTTTAAAATCAGTGCAATATCTGCAATCGAGTGGAATGCACATCGACCTCATAGCCACGGACAGACACGTTTCAATTGCCAAGACAATGAGAGAGCAGTTCCCACATATTAAACATCAATTTGATGTATGGCATCTTGCTAAATCAATCAATAAGAAAATCTCGGCTGCAGGGAAAAAAAAGGTTTGGAAAGTATTTCAGAGTGGTCCCAGTCTATCAGCAACCATCTTTGGTGGAGCTCCAAAACTTGTGAAGGGTCAGTGGAAATACTACTTGAAAAATGGCGGTCACTGATGCACCACTGTACCAACGTGCACCGCTGTCAGAAAACCTACATTTCCACCAATGTGAACATGGCCCTTTTTCCCCAGTGGAGGCACGGAAGAAGAAGTGGTTGAATCCATCTTCACCGACACACAAAGCCATTGAGAAGATTGTTTTCGATAAAACTCTATCAAGAGATTTGAGGGGACTGACAGAATTCTGTCACACTAGAGGTTTGGAGGTGTTCCACAATATGTGCCTAAAGTACAGGCCAAAGCGCTTGCATTTCAGCATACAGGACATGAGATATAGGACTCTACTTGCTGTCTTGGCCCATAACGAGAATCTCGGCCGTGAACAATCTAGGACTAAGGGTAATGTAAGGATGCCTCGCTACACTTAGGCCTTTTCAAAAAGAAGTAAGCAATGGGTGATCAAACCAGTCTATGAGGAAATGGAGTTCGACTTTGTCAAAAGCCTTATTGTTGCTGTATTAGAGAAGCACAGATATGGAATTTTGAACGTTTCTGTGCAGAGCACTGATCCATTGCCACCCTACATTGCCACTGTGCCATGTCCACCCAAAGGAGAGCTGGTTGTGAAGTACAAATCCCTGTTTAAATAATTGTAATACGATTGTCTTTTTGTAAATAAATTTTATTGTAAAGTGTACATACAAAGTACGCTAAACCTAACCCCTACCTTCACCAGCCTGGGGGCTGAACTACCTGGGTGTCATTTTTGAATTCTCTCTCTATTCACCTCATATTGCTGACCTTGTCTTTATGTGTATGTATATATTTTTGTTGATGTAACTTATTTTCGCAATCTCTTATAAATGCTGGGCACTGTTAACCGAGGGGAGGCTTGCGTATTGCAAATAATAAAACAAACAAACAATAAATCTCACTTTCAACTCAACTCCTCGGGTACTTTATACTTTCCCTGACCTTCCCCAAAAAATTAAAAGTCTCAATAGTTATGGTTCTTTGGGGCTTCAAAGTTCGCAGACAACGAGGACAAAATTGGGGGCCTTAGAACGCGCCAAGCGAGCCGTTGCAGATGGGAGAGAAGCCAGTTTGCATTTGCACAATTTGCACATTGAGGCGCAGTACATAGATGGATTCGAAACTTCAAGTTCTCACAGATGGCTTTACTACGGGATGTTGCAAAGAAAGAATGTATGCTCATTTCTAGTGACGGTCAGCGGCTTTGATTTTCAGCTTGCGCCCTGAAGAGGCCCACAACTCGCACTGGCAGTATAAGGTTCTATTTTTTTTTTACCTTGAGAGACAGGGACCATGCCGAAAGAACTTCATTTGAAGAGGGGGTTGGGGGGTGCAATAACGTAAGAGACGATAAGGCAGAAAATTCTTAAACTAGACCGAGTTTCATGTTAGTTCAGTATGCGAAAAATCGTTGTCAAGAGCACAGTGGGATTAATGGACTGCATTACGCATAGACACAATGGAAATTGCAAATATAATGTAAGTAACTCTTTAGACGCTTTTATACCGGAATGAAGAATTAATGAATGGATGCATGAATAAATGAATGAATGAAGAGCTTTGAAAACGTTTGTGGGATCGTCCTTGTAGCGGGCACATGGGCATGCAGGTCCACATTCCACAAGCATGAAGACAAAAAGTCGTTTCTCATTGTGTACTAACCTCGATTTATTTTGTTAGTTTTTCGCATTGATTTTAGAGCCAAACACACTCCATTGCACTATCCTTGAAAGCAAATAGTTTCAGCTCGGCCGTAATAAATAAAATGAATAATATTAATAAAGATCGGCTGGCAAGACTAATTATAAATTTTATGTTTTCAAAACAGGTATATACTTCCATTTTGCCACTGCCACTAGTTTCAGACACCGCCAGACTGTTTCTTCAGCGGCCAGCTGCAGCTTAATGTAAAAAACTGCACCAGCGGCTAGAAGCAACATATCAACCTTTACGCTGGCCTAGTGCCTACTTGATGGAACAGCCTTGCGGTTCAACGTGCGACAAAAGTGCTTCTTTGAACGAATACCAACACCCTGTGTACCATAAAGGAACAGCGCGTGACTCACGATAACATTTTACGGATTTGCGGATAGAGGTAAAAGAAAATAAATGACTTTCGGAGTTCATATGGCAATTGCTGAATATTCTATAAACATTTAATGTCAAATAAATGTACTTTACCAAATTTACCGTGTTGCTGTTTGATTTTAAAGTACAGTTTCATATTCCGAATTGTGGCGCGCTGTGTTGTGAGCTGATCTGTGTTGGTTTCCGGGTTCTGTGTGAAGTCGCGTAGAAGACGACTGGGTGTGTTTGCCTACGCAGCACAGAAACGTCACGGAGAGAGACGGGGAATATGAATGTTTTGATAATGTCAGGCTCAGGGGCGGGGGATATGATTTAGTGCCGCAAAGGCAGGTCAGCCAGGGCGATGCGGCGAGTGATAGGATTATCACTAAATGGCAGCTCCCTGGTGCCTGTTTTCGCGTGCGTTTAATGGACGGAAACTCGGGTAAGGTCCATAGGAAAGTTTTCTAAAATCGAGCGACTTAGGCCGACCCGTAGGGGCAATAAAAAATTTTGACCGAACCATTCCTTTAAGGCTTGCGAATGCCACCGGTGAAAATGTTGTGAGAAAAAAGCTGTAGTAACCTGACGGAGAGTGGCTGATATTCGAGAGGGGTCTGAGCCCGGAAGAGGGGGAGACAGGGGGAAGTGTCATCACCCGACGTACAAGTATGAAGGAACTTTTTGTTTGTTATTTTTTAAAACATCAGGTCCTTGGAGACAAGAGACTTTTTGTAGAAAAGAGACTTACCCACCGAAGGTCCGATAGCTGACAACAGAACTGCTGGGAAAGCTGGGTCCCGCCTTGTCCCGTGTTCAAAACGTGGGGAAGGGAGACCCCTGCTACCATACCCTGACTTATCATTTGTGAACACTTCTTTCTTTCTTGTGAACCCTATCCCACACACTTTTTGTATTTAGTATTAAAGATTGGCAATAGTATTTTCATAGTATAGGCCCTTTTATTTGACAAAGACACCACTAGGATTGCCTCATTAATTGATGGTTGTAGCTTGCTCCTATCTTAGATTTACGTTTAGATTAGGCATTTTTCCAACCTACCTATACAGTTTAATAAACACCCTTGAACTGTGATCACTTGTGTCTGTCTTTACTGTTGCCACTATGAGTTCCTTACACTTTACAGAGATCTTCGATTGAGCACCCACGCGGCGCCAGACCACTCTATCACTGGTATCATATCTTTCTTTCTCAAAGTTCAAACATTCATCAGCAATTTATCTTCGCTTGCATCTTTCATCACACGCATTTAACAATGTTCGTTTCTATGCTTGTTATACAATGTTGTCGCTTGCAGCCTTGACTTCAACACAGACAGGTCTTGCATCAGTCTCCCCAACTCACCGGCTGTGTTGATCTCTTTGGCGCTACTTTGTTCTTGGAGCCAAGGACAATACCACAACGGCTGCTACTCCTCCCTGACTTGGTCAGCTATGCAAGACAACCTCTGGTATCTCCAACACACAATCAGGATTCTTTAGCCTGGTTTCCTGGCCTTATGTTTTCTGATCTACAAGATTCTTGAAAGTAATGGTTTCCTGTCGAAAAGTTCAAGGGTATTTGCCTCCTTGCAAACCCTTCTTGGTTTGCTGTCTTTCTCCCCTCGTTCAGCGGCCTTCTCAAAACCGCTGCTCCTTCGTGTGCTTTGCCTCACTTAGAGTGTGCGCTTGTGCCCTGCCTTTTATCCGTGTAGGGAAGTTCAGTGGAAGTCAGGTGTGAATGATTGTCAGTAATTGCCTGGCTTTTCCTGACCATAGTAGCGGGACATTTCAGGTACACTGCTCGGGTCTGAGTCTCTTTTCTGCCAGAGCGGGCTGTCCATGTGGAAGTGTTTGTGAAGGGAAAGGGAGGGGGTGGGTTAAAGTTCTCACGTATCCTACCTGATAGGATGGGGTAACGGTGTTACAGGGGGAGGGATACCGTGTCTCGCCATCCAGTGTCCCACTCTCACTCCCCGAAGACCCCTTACCCAGGTCATCCTCCCACACTGGTCCACCCCCAGGGTCTGGATCAATAGGTGATGGCCGTGCCCATGCCAGCCGAGAGAGAGATCCCCAGGGACTAGAGGGTGTGATACCTTCTTGTTTCTCACACTGGCTACTAACCCTGAAGCTCCTTGCCTGGTTTAACCTGTCTACTAACATTCTTTATCCACACATCCTTTATTGGCAAGCCTACTACTAGTATTTGAGAAGATCCTGAGCTACCTCCAGGTTGAGGAGGCTATGCCAATGGGGACAGTTGTAGAGAAGAAAGATGATGCAGGTGCCCGACACCATGCAGGTGGGAAGATTTCAAGGACACTTTCCATTGTCATTATCAGAATGGCACTTATTACACCGCTGATTATGACAATGCAGTTTATGCTGATTATACTAGTCAGGCAGCCTGAGAGCAATTTCTTGAAGGGGTTTAAAGCACAACAATCAGTGCTGTTAGAGGCCTCTCTTCCCCCAAGCCAACTTCAATGCAATGCAGTTGCTACATCATGGAGCAGAGCCAGGACATCAAGCACATGATTGCATGCATCCGGAAGTAAGTGGGAAAATGGAAAAAAAAAGATTGGGCGTGCCCTATAAATACAATCATAACGTGCAGAAGGAGGTGATGCAACCCTCCAATGCCAGTGTATGAGGGAGGTCATTATGTCGATGAACACTGGATTTGTCCTCATGTCAAACAATGGAGAGACTGGTGTGGTCTCTTGCTCAGGGGCCCTGAATATGTCTTCCCACCACCTTTCTCTTAAGTACAGGGGACTACACCAGCACCCCAGCCCTCATTGTAGATCCTTGAGGACTGTTTCCATCCAACCCCATTCCCTCCCCATTTGCCAGTCATAGCAAACATTAAAAGAAATAGTTGTAATGCTATTACGTAGGACAATCAGGATTGTTGGATTTCGGACAGCGGAATAGGTGTTGTTAATCAAATGGGAATAGGCTCTGTGATTAGGAGTTTTGTGTTAGGGACTGGCGAGGGTGGAGGCATCTGTTTGGGATTAGGTAAGGTGTGTATTGGTGATTGTAGAGGTGGGTGTTGGGGATTTGGGTACAGGGTGATAGTATCCACTCTAGTTGTAGAAATAAATTGCACAGAGTTGAAAAGCTAATGTACATGCTGTGACGAATCTAGCGATGTCATCACTGCTTCCCTGGAGGGAAGCTTCTCTTATGTGGCCAGAGAAAGGCAGAAGCTACCTGACTCTGACCCTGGGGGTGGCTATGTGTGGGAGGACCACATGAGGGAAGACAAACTCCAGGGAGGCAGGTGAACCCATAGGCCCTTTAATCGAGGTAACACTATATGGGATGGATGGGGATGCAGAATCTACTCTTAGACCAATAATAAGACAGACCCAGGAAGTTGGTAAAACTTAGCTGTTTTATTTGCAATTGTCTAAAACAGGGAGTACAACTGACATCAACGGATTTCTCACAGTAGTTCTCTTAACGTGTTACATGAAAAAACCCACATTTATAGTAGAAACTCATCATCATTTACGTCACACTACATGGCAGTAAGAAAACCTAAGTCGGATTGTGGTTGGTCTACGGGGAACATCTAGGCATACGTTCTATGGGGGATAGGATTGTGATTGGGTCCTTCTAGTCAGGTGGACAACTATGCCCACCCCTAGTGCAAGTCATCTTCAGTGTCATAAAATACACGTTGTTTTATTGTCTTTCAAACTATAGGGCTCTTTGCTACGTGGCCCTCTATAATTCGTTGGCACGCTTGTACCCTTCTGGAATATTCCACTCGCTAGCAGCACGCAAGCTGGTACCTCAGGTGTTTGTGGGTGGACTTTGACAATGCTTCCCCCAACCAATTAGACCATCATCCATCATCACTCCTGCTGTCTGCCATTCGAATTGTCTTCGAACTGGGCCTTGCAAAGTATCACTATGCCTGGGAATAGAAGGGATTGTTAGCACGGTCTTATCTTCAGTCGCTATGTAGCTATTAAATTAAGAAAACTTGGCACTCATAGTGTTTTTCCATTCCATCACAACAGGAGCTTGCCTCGCTTCTTGCGTTCATTGTATCTTGTCGAATAGATAACCAGTTTCTTGGCTGTTCCAACCCTTGACACTGGGCCAGACAACATTCTCGATTCTTCCTTCATCATCAGCTGTCTTTTCTCTACTGAGCACACTTTCAGTCTTTTTGCAACTGAGGTCCTGGTTTGCTAAAGTGCGACGTGGAACATTCAGATTCTATATACATATATATATAATGGCGGCACCGCCTGCGGTCTATTCACTACGTATAGCCAGCCTTCACGGTTACTTAGTCTACTTGCGTTTCAGCATCTGTACAATTATTAAACAGCTTGCATTTTCTGCAGTGCTTCTTCGCACTTGCAATCTTCATTTTGCACATGAAATGTAAGTCATTTCTTTACTTCATTATAAGATTCTATAAGGTGTATATACTTTTTTCCTTGGCATCTCTTCCTGGTGCAACACCTATGCTTCATGCAACATCACCAGTATCTTGCCTTCACTGCTTCACACTTCTTCAGGAACCTCCTTTAAAAGACTGTAATTTCTCAGTGAGTAGATCATATAGGGCTTTCTCAATGGATACCTTGTTTCGAGAATTCTTCGTGGCATAGGTACCATTATTGGCATCGTGCATGTTGCAACTTCTGGTTTCCAACATATAGGCAAAATAGGGGCAGGACTTATGGTAGAGGCATTTTGCTCCTCCTCTACACAGGGTAAGGACATCAAACCAGATTAATTATTTACCTGGATTCCTTGATAACAACCATTTGCCTCAAAGAATAAAGAATATCCACTGTTTACTGGTCACCAACCATATGTGCATACCTCTTAACACTGAGACAAGAAAGAGAGATAGAGGTATTAAGATCACTAGACGTGGCAAGTCAACACTGTGTTCTAGTCTTTGGAGGATGTTAAGAAGTGCTGAGACTTATGCACATTCACTCCCTTTAATAACGCTGAGGCAACAAGTGCTGGGACTGTGTATGTTACCCTCTCTTTAATAACACTGAGACAACAGATGCTGGGATTTATGTACATCCACTCCCTCCTTTTTAACGTTAAGAAAGAGGGAGGGAGTGATGAAGATCACTGGAAGTGGTAAGACAAAGATGTATTCTAGTTGTTGGAGGATGTTAACATGTGCTAGCAAATAAAAAAATGGAACACCTGAATAGAATGGGAGACTCAGTCCTCCCGACGTTGGTTGGGACACGGGAGGAAAGCAAGCTGCAGACCGGAGCAAGGAAACTGGCGAGAATGGTGTCCAAGGGTGTCGGGCAGAACAGTGTTCGCCGCGCTCCCATAACTAGCAGCAGGAGCTGCCAAGCGAAGGAGAAGGCAAAGTGGGAACCAAGGAGATGCGCTCCCAGTCAGCAGAAGGACGGCAGAGGAAAGGGTGAGACGGGAGGGATGCCTAAGCTGCCAGAGAAGACAGGTAAACCCAGAGAAGGAGATTGGAATACCGGGGCGCTTTAGGGCGGAATTCTGCATGCCGTTAGTTAAGAGTATAAACCCACACAAGGGAGCTGGGATATTAGACACAGTTGGAGAAGGGTCGGTGGCTCAGCGTATGAACAATATAGTTACCTGGATACAGAAATGAGTGAATGCTGATGAAGATTGTGAACCTAGGATTTGCACTCGAATACTGAGTGGACTTTAAAAGCCCAGGAAAGTAAACCGGCCACTCAGCGAATCTGGGAATCGCACCCAAGTGAAAAGACAAACAGCCCTGGCAGGACAATAAACCAGGCACACAGCGAGTCTGTGACCCATCCCCAAGTAGCGAAATAAAAACCCTGGCAGTAGAGGAAACTCGGCAGAAACCCCCAGGAATTGTGGAAAAGCTGAGAAAACAGGGGAAGAGATCCCCCTCCTTGAATTGTGGCCCACAAGGGAAGAACCATAACCCTTTCTGCAAAAGACATTAGAGGTCTGGAGAAAGAACAAAAGTGTTGTGAAAAAGGAGAACTCTCAAAGGAAGAACCACCCCCCTTGGGATTGTAGAATAAAGCAAAACTGAAAATTCTTAAGGGAAGAGCCATCCCCCTTGGGTTTGTGGAGTAAAGAGGAAGTATTGTGTAAATGGAGACAAACTCAAGGGAAGAGCCATCCTCCTTGGGAGAGTGCAATATACAAAAATGGCATTGTGAATAACCAGAAGGACCCTTCTCTGGTGGAACTTTATTTATTTTTCTTTACTTGACTTTAGAGACTTTATGATATGATATGATAAGTTATTTATAACATGCTTAATACCCAGAGGTTTCTAAGCACGGACCCGGGGATCAAACCTATGTTGCTCTATGTTTTGCTTTCAAGGCGAGCACAGTGCCCCTGAGCTATCCTCCTGAGACGTTGTTGGGAACTTTGGAAGGAAGATGCAGGTGTTCGTCTAAAAGACATTCCCATTTCACATTATATTTAGTTTAGTGTGTAAGGGTCAGTTTAGGATTTTGGACACAGGACAGATAACTCTTTTTGAGTTAGACATCCTGACACAGAGGTTCATTAGTTGTGTTGAGTAACGGAACCCCCTCTTAAAGTTAGGTAGGATTTCCCCAGCCCCTCTTTTTGTTTTGATAATAAATGTCTTTATCCAATACAAAACTTGTTACTGTGTCCGAGTCTTAATCTTGATCCCTCATAATGGGTGTATTTACAGAAAGGGAGTGTACCAAATAGGTAAGTCATTTTACAGCACTGCCGAATTCCAATTTGACCTTGATGTGGAGGATTTACCTCCAGCATTATACAAGAGGTAAATCCTCCAGTTCAAGGTCAAAAATTGGCAGAATTAACGCTCACTGTAATTGTGCCGTAATTCCCATGGTAAACACCACTCTTTCACTAGTTGTATTCCCATGGTAAACCCACAGGACTGAGTGGCGTCAAAAACAAACAAGTTTAGCGGCAATTCAGTTGAATTTCTGCCGAATTACTACCAAACTCACAATGAGTCCCTTTGTGCCTCATATTCTCAGGAGTCTGGCCGGGGAGCACAGGGCAAAGGCTGTATCTCTAAGTATGCACTGTAGATTAGGGGAGATTCCTGAGGCAATGCTAGCATATAACAGAAACAGGATACATACCAAGCTGATCTGAGTTGAAATAGGTATTCACAGGGACTGCAGGGGCAGAAGCTGGCTGCAAACAAAGAGACAGAGCGAAGACAAAGACAAGCAAATATACTGGCCAACACGGATTGATCAGAATAAAGGGTGTAGTGCAATATGATACAGGGTTTCCATGGGTTAGGGAACCCTCTTGGGCTCGGTACCAGCAGATTACTCTTAACAGCTGTCATACGGTAGCATCATGAGTTAGGCGTGCTGAAGAGACTGTTGTACTCAATGCAAGGGTAAAACTGGAGACCATATACTGTGGCTGGTAAGACTCCAACCGACTAGGTGAAGGCAACAGATGTCTTTCCCTTATCTGATCTGAACGTAAACCAACCCAGGGGTCACACTGTAAACGGATACAGAGCGAGGCACAACGGTGGACCAAGATGTAATACAGGCAGAAAGCAGTGTTGAAAGAAGTAACCAGGTACAGGACAGGCTAGAGAAACAAAATACAAATCAGAGACTAGAATATCAGAATACACAAGGCAAAGGACACAGACAAGATAGGTTGCTGCTAACACAGCAAATATGAGGGATTCAGGGAACTCTATGGACTGAAGTCTGTTAATATCGCAGGTAAGGAACAAACAGGAGACAAAATGGGCAGTAACAGGACAAGTCTGTGAAGCCGAAATGCTTACAGAAAACAGGGTGTTTACAGAATGTCAGAAAGGCAAATAAGATATTAGCCTTATCTTTATGTCTTTAACAGCAAAACAGGAAAAGGGTTCAGAAGTCAAAAGCTGGAATTCAAGGAAAAGTTTAAACAAAAACAGGCAGACTGCAAAAGCAGACTGGAAAGGGTGCTGCAAGGCAGCAACAACTAACAGGATTCCAAAGCCAAAATCAGCATATTCAAAAAAGGTTCAATAATTAAAGCCTTACCCTTTCGTGGTAGTCTATCCTGTGTGCAGTAGCTTGAAACCGGTGAATGGAATCAGGGCCTTTCCAGCTCTTAGTAACTTGCTGCAAACAAATATACTCAGTATAACTCCTCCAGCCCTCTGCCTCTTGGACAGCATATATGTACCAGAATGCATCTGCTAATTTAACCCAAAACCCGGAATGGAACATCAAATTAGATTGGTCCAAAACTGCAGAGGATAAACAAGTAAACAATTGCAGAGGCGTTTCGTAGGTTGTAACCATGCAATTATGCAATAAACAGAGTCTCTGAATGCACACATGTAGCGGTGCTGGCTGGCAGGTGGGTAGGATCGTGACAAGTGTTTTTAACATAGGACTACTTCATTCTGTGAAATCTGCCCATTCCATGAATGAGGCTGCCCATTTTGATCCTCCTCCTCATTCTTTTCACTCACTAAAGCCTGTGGTTCAAGGTCAGGCCTGGGCACCCAGTTTCTGATCGCTATGCTATGCAACATGCAGCACAGGTTAGAAATCATGCCATCCTTGTCTGGGCTGTAATGCAGTTCATTGCCTGAATGAGACATTGTGGGAAATCAGACGAAGGGGTCAGACAAAGGGGGGGCATTTTACACAAGGTTTTTATTGAAATAATAAGGAAAATACCTACCTTTCCCTATACTAAAAGGGTTTTCCCTACCTAACAGAACTCTAACTAGGGTGCTCGGTGTCAGGGTGGTTTGTTCAAAGCAAAACTCTGTCCTCTGTCCAAAAACGAACCTACTTCTGACCGTTATACAATGTTAATAAAATAAAGAATGAATTTATAACAAAACATAAATAGCGCAGGGCGCTCGATCCGGGGGCAGCAATGCCACTAGACACCAGGGATGTCTTTTGAAAGTGGGGGGAGGAAGGCGGCTTACTAGGTAACTGGCCCCCACCCCCACCGAGGCCCCAAAGCATGGGGCAACATGTATGGAGACACCTGTGGGCGGATGGGTGACCATCTGCCCCCAGGGGTGGAGGGCATAAAATAAAAATATCATGGCTGGTGTTGGGGGGAGTCCCCCCCCCACTGGACCACCAGGGAATTTCTTTTAGGGAAAGGAGTGCCCCCCACCCAAAATGGACTTGGGGTCATGTCATGCAGCCCTCCCTGGGGGCAGTTATCTGCTCTTAGGAAGGGGCATGTAACCCCAGGGAGGGCTGCATGAGAACCCCCCTCTTATCTGCCCCCAGGGAGGGCTGAATGAGATGCCCCCCTCCTGCATTTGGTGTGGGGGGAGAGGGTCAACCTCCGGTACATTAGAAAATTACCTGGCAGTGTAGTGTGCCCCTCAGCCCCCGCTAAAGGGCAGCCTGCCATTTTGAATTATTTTCATTGTTTACTAAGCTTGCCTTGGCGCAGAGGGGCACATTGGTTTGCCAATCTAGCCCCAGGGTGCCCAAACCTTACTTCCCCTCCCACTGAGGGGCCTGTCCCACAATTTTTGGCGGCCCTCTCCCCCCCAAATGGAGGGGGGTGTACCTCACGCAGCCATTTGTAGGAGACCCAGGGAGGCCTGTATGAGGTGCCCCTGCCACCATTTGGGGTGAGGGGGGAGAGGGCCATCAAAAATTGGGGGACAGGCCCCCCAGTGGGTGGGGCACTAAGGTTTGGGCACCCTGGGGCCAGAATGGCACACCAATGTGCCCCTCTGCGCCAAGGGGAGTTGGGTTACCAAAGGAAAAAAGTGAAAATGGTAGACTGCATTTTAGGGGGGCTGTGGGGCACCCCAAACCGACGGAGAATGTTCTTATGGAAAGGGCTGGTGACCCCCCTCCCCCCACCCACAATGGAGTGGGGGCCATTTCATGCAGCCCTCCCTGGGGGCAGATATCTGCTCCTAGGAAGGGACACCTGAGCCCAGGGAGGAATGCAGGACTGCCCCCAGGGAGGGCTACATGAGATGCACCACCCCTCCAATTGGGGTTGGGGTGGAGAGGTGCACCCCCCTTTATATTACACAATTCCCCAGCGGTGTAGGGTGCCCCTCAGGCCCCCCCTAAAGTGCAGCCTGCCATTTTCAAATGTTTGCTTTGTTTACCAAACTTGCCTTGGTGCAGAGGGGCACATTGGGGTGCCAATCTGACCCCAGGGGGCCAAAATGTTATTGTCCCAACCACTGGGGGGCCTGTCCCACAGTTTTTGGTGGCCCTCCCCCCTCACCCAAAATAGGTGGCAGGGGTACCTAATACAAGTCTCCCTGGGGGCAGATATCTGCCTGTAGGAAGGGGCAAATGGGTTTTCAGTGGTGGGGGTGAGGTTCAGTAGACCACCAGGGATGGCTTGCAAGGGGGGGGGGCATGTTTGAAAATTATTGATTTGTTTTTGCTGGTGTCACCGTAGGTAACACATGTTTTTTGTTTTGTTTACAGCTTTTTCTACTGTCATTGGTGTGGGTGAGACTGGGGCTGGATTGTTGGTGGTGTAGGTGGGAATGGGCCGTCTGGGCAGATATGTTGGTGGGCTGGGACACAATTGCAGGGGCAGGCCACAAATTGCCCCCATGCCAGCAGAACACTGGTCTTTCCCTTGGAGCAGATCCCTCCCATGTGGGTTGTCCGTCTGCAAGCCCAGGCTCCACCTCTAGCTGTGTTACATTACAGATGTCACCTCTGGGGAGAAATGGGGATCCTGCCGGGGCTCCCTGGGGCTACTGCTGTGCTTAGGGGATGGTACACCCACATGGTACATGGATGTCCAAGGCCAGGGACATCACCTCCAACCGTCCTAGAGTTGCGGTTGGGTTGCATGACAGCTTTTCCCTTCCGGGAGGTATTGGCATACTGTCGGGACTCCCTGGTGGGGAGAAGCTGTAGCACAGGGCAGCCAGGGCTCCAGCAAAGTCAGGTAATATCCCTGGCCTTGGGCACCCTTCTCCCATGTGGGTCTTTGAAGGGGGTTCTGGGTAATACATTCTGGGCCAATTTGTGTAAGTCAGACCTCTGTGGATTCCCACGGGTGTCCTCTTTTGGGAAATGCATGGGGTTCCATGTTTTCCTTGCTGGCTTAGACACCCTAGGCCCAAATCTGTAGGTTGCCCACATAAACAAAATGTACTGTGCCAAAAGGCTTGGGGTTACCAGTGGGTTACCCTTTAACTTTTGCGCCCCTGGTAGATGCACCCACACATGTGAGGTACCGTTTTCATCGGGACACGTGTGGGGACGTGGGAAGGTAGGCCAGGTGTTGTTGGCGGTGTGTTTCGGTGGGTGCGCCGAGTGAAATGTGCGGAAAATGCGTTTTTTTCACCACATTTCGGATTTTGCTGGGATTTCACAGTAATACATTCTGGGCTGATTTGTGCAAGTCAGACCTCTGTGGATTCCCACGGGTGTCCTCTTTTCGGAAATGCATGGGGTTCCTTGTTTTCCTTGGTGGCTTGGACACCCTAGGCCCAAATCTGTAGGCTGTGCGCATGAGCAGAATTCCTGAAATGATGCTGTGCCGAAAGACTTGGGGTCACACGTGTTTTAGGCTTTCCCCTTGGTGCCCAGGTAGGTGCACCCACACATGTGAGGTGCCGGTTTCATCGGGATACCTGTGGGAACACGGGGCGGTAGGCCATGTGTTGTTGGCAGTGTGTTTCGGTGGGTGAGCTGAGTGAAATGTGCGGAAAATGCGTTTTGTTCACCACATTTCGGATTTTGCTGGGGTTTCAGAGTAATAAATTCTGGGCCGATTTGCGCAAGTCAGACTTCTGCGGATTCCCACGTGTGTCCTCTTTTCGGAAATGCATGGGGTTCCTTGTTTTCCTTGGTGGCTTGGACACCCTAGGCCCAAATCTGTAGGGTGTGCGCATCAGCAGAATTCCTGAAATTATGCTGTGCCAAAAGACTTGGGGTTACCCGTGTTTTAGGCTTTCCCCTTGGCGCCCGGGTAGGTGCACCCACACATGTGAGATACCGTTTTCATTGGGACACCTGTGGGAATGCGGGACGGTAGGCCATGTGTTTTTGGGGGCATGTTTCGGTGGGTGAGCCAAGTGAAATGTGCGGAAAATGCTTTTTTTTCCGCCACATTTAGGACTTTGCTGGGGTTTCAGAGTAATAGATTCTGGGCCGATTTGCACAAGTCAGACCTCTGCAGATTCCCACGGGTGTCCCGTTTCCGAAAAATGCATGTGGTTCCCTGTTTTCCTTGGTGGCTTGGATACCCTAGGCCCAAATGAAATGATGCTTTGCCGAAAGACTGGGGGTTATCTGTGTTTTAGGCTTTCCCCTTGGTGCCCACACATGTGAGGTACCGTTTTCATCGGGACACCTGTGGGACCGCGGGACAGTAGGCCATGTGTTGTTGGCAGCGTGTTTTGGTGGCTGAGCCGAGTGAAATGTGCGGAAAATGCATTTTGTTCGCCACATTTCGGACTTTGCTGGGGTTTCTGGGTAATAAATTCTGGGCCGATTTGCGCAAGTCAGACCTCTGCGGATTCCAACGGGTGTCCTCTCTTCAGAAATGCATGGGGTCCCCTGTTTTCCTTGGTGGCTTGGACACCATAGGCCCAAATCTGTAGGGTGTGCTCATGAGCAGAATTCCTGAAAAGATGTGCCGAAAGACTTGGGGTTACCTGTGTTTTAGGCTTTCCCCTTGGCACCCAGGTAGGTGCACCCACACATGTGAGGTACCATTTTCATCGGGAGACCTGTGGGAACACAGGACGGTAGGCCATGTGTTGTTGGCGGCGTGTTTCGATGGGTGAGCTGAGTGAAATGTGCGGAAAATGGGGGGTTTTTTTGCCTAATTTCGGACTTTCCCGGGGTTTCTGGGTAATAGATTCTGGACCGATTTGCGCAAGTCAGACCTCTGTGGATTCCCACGGGTGTCCTTTTTTGGAATTGCATGGGGTTCACTGTATTGCTTGGTGGCTTGGACACCCTAGGCCCGAATCTGTAGGGTGTGCGCATGAGCAGAATTCCTGAAATGATGCTGTGCCGAAAGACTTGGGGTTGCCTGTGTTTTAGGCTTTCCCCTTGGCGGCCAGGTAGGTGCACCCACACACGTGAGGTACCATTTTCATCGGGACACCTGTGGGAACATGGGACGGTAGGCCATGTGTTGTTAGTAGGGTGGTTCAGTGGGTGAGCCGAGTAAAATGTGCGGAAAATGAATTTATTTCCCCACATTTCAGACTTTGCTGGGGTTTCTGGATAATCAATCCTGGGCCGATTTGCACAAGTCAGACCTCTGCGGATTCCCATGGGTGTCCTCTGTTTTCCTTGCTGGCTTGGACACCCGAGTCTCATATCTGTATGGTGTGCCCGTCTGGAAAAATCCTGAAATTCAGATATCGGAAAAGACTTGGGTTAGGGGTGTGTTCGTCTTTCCCCTTGGCGCCCAGGTAGGTGCACCCACGCATGTGAGGTACTGTTTTCATCGGGACACATGTGGTAACGCAGGAAAGTATGAAATGTGTTGTGTTTGTGTGGTTTTCATAACGTTTTGACCCATTTGCTGGTGCCCTTTTTCACACAACCCTTTCATTTCCCAAATGTGCCCTACATTTAGTCGCTGTTTTAGGCACCATACACTTTTGTAACCTGCACAAATCACCAACCCTTGAAAAGGTTTGCCTGTGCTCTTTCAAAAAATGTATGCTTTCCATTCCTCGCCACATTGGTTTTCCTGATTTGCACATGCTAATTACGTCTGTTCAGGACATAAGAATAAAACTCCTGTGTGTACCATGGCTCAGTGTTTGGCTTGCGGTATTGCTTGTTTTGTGAAACACTACAAAAAATGTGTGCTTTCCTAACTGCAAGAGTCGGGGGAATGTAGCGGAGCATTGTTGTTCTCAAAATTCATAGAAGCCATTGCCGTACCAAGCCAACCATGTCCACCACATACCTTTTTTTTTGGTCATTTTCCCGCTTTTTCCCAAATCTACGGCATTTTCCCCTACCTAGTTGTTGCCTGACCTGTGCAAATCACCCCTTCCTAAACTTGGAATTGTGTCTACTTTTCAGAAATGTATGGTTTTCTGTCCTCCAATTCGGCTTTCCTACCCTTTTCTTCCATTCCGTCCATGCATGTCCAATTGGCAAAAATGGCCAATATCGCCTACCTCTCACAAAACAGTTGATAACCACATCAAAATAATTTTATTTCGTTTCCACTCAACCTGTCCTTGAAAGCCGGAAATTGGGGAATTCAGCAAAGCCAAGCATTTGTTCCTAGGTCTTACAAGGAAAAAACCACAGGCTTCTTTGTACATCATTTTATTGGCATTTTTTGAAAAAACACAACATTTTCCCCCTTTTTGATTATTTTCTCTGACCCCCCCTACAGCAATCTAGCGTTACGACCGCCTGCATGTGGGAAAAAAAGAGGCCAAATTTGGCCAAGATATCTCATGTAACAAAAAAGTTACAAGGCATTCAATGGTGACATACCGAAATCACCAAAAAAGGCCTTGGCACTGGGGGGAAAAACCCATGGCACCTAAAGGGTTAAAGAAACTATGATTGGGGATGTCAGGGGGGCCTGAGGGTAGAGGCGTGCCCACTAAGCCAAAAGGAGATAGGCACACAAGAAGCTGGATTACAAGGAGTCCTGCAGACAAGAAAGGATAGGCAACAGAGGCGGTGATCAAAAAGGGGCAGGGAATACAAAGTTAACAAACACGTTGGGTTCCCTCTTGGGGTGTATGCAGAATGGGGAAAGAGTGTTCCACTGAACTGTCACGACCCTCAGCTCTGACCCACACTGGCAAGCCCACAAACCAGGTGGAATCAGGGCTCGGATCTTTAATAAGGCCAGATTTCCACTTTTCAAGCCCTCTTTGGCGCCAGGCTCATCAGTTGGGAGAGGCATCTGCTTAAGGGACTACTTTATTAAGGCTTTCAGCCAACATGGAGGCATCCACATAGCTGGGTTCCTAGAACCAAGCAATGTGGTCTAGTGCTTTGGGTGTGGTGGCCTAGGGACTACTTTACCTGGACTACTTTACAGTGGCTATTTAAACCACACCCGAACAGGAACACAGGCTTTGCGTTACTTTGCTTCTAGCAACGTGACGCTCACCGTGTCCAGCTTCTCGCGAAACCGATGAATTCCGGACCTGCAGAAAAAACAAAGAAACATCGTTAGCAGCAGAATCTTACCTGCAATCTTCATCCATCTCTGCTCACAGCTCCTGGGCATCTCGGTTGGAGGAGTTTGCCGCCCGGATCAAGGGACCTGAGAAAAGGAGAAAGACATTATTAACTTAGGTACTAGAGACATTACAACCATAAAAGCGCTTAAAGACTTACCTGGCTGGTTACTTCTCGACCGGCACTGCTTCGGAAACCCCATCTGCGCTGGGTACTCTTGGTGACCTACGAAAAGGGAAAAACACAGGTCAGTGAGGACAAGGCATCACTGCGCTACGCAAAGCGCCCCCTTACCGCATCATAGCGCTATAGCGCGCCATCATCTCCCGGTGAGAACCAGCACATCCCGTTCTCCGAGTGGACACTCCACGCCCCTAGAGGAGATAAAAAGAGACATTAGAACAGACAAAAGGCATGCAAGAAATACGACGCCATTAATTGCAATAAGACCTACCTGAAAGACACTACAAGGGCCGCAGTCAGTGAAGTAACTGGATCGCCAGCGCCCACAAAAGCCAACGCGGCCCTGCCCCGAGAGCAGGACGGAGAGCCCACAGATTCTGGCAACCAGGTGAGAAGAGAACCTGGAGGGGCTGGAAATATAAGGAGGTGGGTGATTAAACTGCTTACCTTGGTCGCCCAGTCCTGACATTGGGCCTCATCACGACTTGGGCGGTAACCGTAACGCTATTAGCGTGGGGGCTATTAGCGCGACCGCCATAGCCCCCGGCGCTAATAGCGCGGGATCACGACTTTGGCGGACTTGGGAGTCCCCATTCCCCATTGAGCCAATTCGGGAATGCCCCATTCCCCATTGGGCTCAATGGGGAAAATTTGCGCTCTTACCGCCGGCGGATTTCCCGCCGGCGGTAATAGCGCGACTCTTTGGCGGATTTCCCCCCAGCTAAGGGCTGGGGGGAAATCCACCGAAGCCCTGATTTGGCGAACCCTTAAATCCGGCGGTAATAGCGCTACCGCCAGATTTAAGGGTTACCGCCCAAGTCGTGATGAGGCCCATAGTCTTCATTTTCCAGGCAGAATTCCCTTGACAACGAGACCACAGGGGAACCATCAGGAAGGGCATCAGCGACCAGCTGGCCGGGTGGCGTCCCCTTGGATACCAGGTGAGCGTAACAGGAACTTGGGAAACTCCAGCCTTCTGAACAGATTGCCATTACAGGGGCCCACTCTGAATGCTCATGGCTCGGAGCAACAGCAGTGGGTGTCTGTATCTGAACCCTAAGGCACGAACAAGGTAACAATACTCACAAGACTGAAGCCTGGCCAGATCCAGCAGGAACCGAACAATGACTGATTCCGGAAACAGCAACCAGTGCACTGTAAACAATGACAAGTACAACACTGAAACGCGACAAGGGAAGGGGCAGAGATTGCCTGCTGGAAATCCAGCAGCTAAACTCTGTACATAGGAATTACATAAAACACAAGTGAAGACAAGAACAGAAATATCCAGGGAAAAGGAACTCAAAGAGAGCAAGGTTCAGGACAGAGAACTGGAAGAAAGGAAGGGCAGAAAACTAGTATCTAAATGCTGGGAGCGGCGACTGGAAAACAGTACACAGGAATCAATAATGATAACTCGGGGCTGGAAAGACGAGAATGCTAGCAGAGAGAAATTAAGGAAACAGTACAGCTGAGTGGATAACCAAAGGGGAGGACTGAAGACTCAAGGAAGTAAAGGAGAGGAATCATGAACAGAGGGCTACAGGCAAGAAAGAGAGCAAGGGAGCAGTAGCAAGGGAACAGAGGGCTTCAAACAAGAAAGAGAGCAAGAGGGTTGTAGCCAGGGAACAGAGGGCTGCAAACAGGGAAGAGAGCAAGGGAGCTATAGCCAGGGAACAGAGTGCTGCAAACAAACAAACAGGGCTGCAAAATGGAAAGCACAGACGTGCAGGCAAAAGCTAGGGGAGAGAAGGCTGATAAGCCGGGCTGCAAGGCAGGAAGCACAGGGCTCTGGAACAAGAGCAGGAACTGGAAACCACAGGACACAGCAAATTTACAAGGAATAAGGCGACAAAGGGCTGGTAGAAAGTTCAATGCAAGAGACCTGTGCTCCTATAGGCAGCTGCTTAAATAATGACCTGCCCTGTGCTGAAGTAGGCTAATTAGTAGCATCTGGAGCAGCACACCTGAATCTTATTGCATAGCTCTCAACTCACCCGCTTTTGGCAGGTGTCACCCGCCAAAGCATCTAGACACCCGCCCACCCGCCAGCTCATCTGTTTCACCCGCCTTGGCAAAGGTGGGAGCTACGATTCATATTTTTGCCGGGACCCGATTTCGAGATCCCGAAATCGGGTCCCGGCGCGACTCTTCCTGCGCGAATGGAGGCGTGAAAAGCAAGTGTCATGCTTTTCACGCCCCCATTTCCTCCCCTTTCCCCTCCCTGGCGCTCTCCTCCAATGAGAGGATTGTGCCTGGGAGCATTCCCCCCCACCCTCCTCCCGCAAAAGGTCAGCGACATAGAAGTAGGACTGTCGTTTCATGTTTTTACGGCAGTCCTACTTTTATGTTTATGGCCTTTCTGTGTTTTCACCCGCCTTGGTATCAAAAAAGGTTGAGAGCTATGCTTATTGGCCTCTGCCCTCTCTAGTCCTGGGAAAGCAAAATGTGCACTGTTCTCTAAGGCTTCTGGGGATTGTAGTGCTAGAACTGCTGCATAGGAATAGCCAGGAAATGGGAACTGCCACAAGGTGCATGATGGTATATGCAGTTTGTAAAAGTAAATAAGAAAGTTCAAAAGTCTTGCAAACGGAAAGTAAAGAAAATAATATGAATAGGTGTTGTCCAGGGAGTATTATGGAAACAAATGAGCCCCAAATACTCCACAATGGGTGCCAATTGGTGCGCCAGTGGCACAATCGTGACAGGGGGTAGGGTAAAGGGTTAAATCTTGTGGGGAGGGGTTTGGGGTGGGTTTTTAGCAAAGGGACACTTGGATTTGGTGGGGCCAAAAAAAGAGGGGAAAAACTGTGTTATTTCTTTTGTTATTTTTGTGTCGTTCTAAATTAATTCTACCACTTATCATAATTATGAAAACAAAAAGGGGGGTAAGGAGAATGACTCCTTTCTCCTGGCCCAGCTGGCTCAGCTTCTGGGACTGGTCTTCTTATGGTCTGTTTTAACAGTTCTGAGTAGCCCCTGTAGTTCCTAAAAGAGACTCCTTAGGTCTTTCACAAGTGTCATGATCTCTGCTTCCAAAAGGTCAGGGTTTTCCCAACTCCCTTGGAAGCAGATCCATAACCCAGGTTCCAAGTGCCAACCAGTCCCAATTGGGACCTTTTGGACCCAGTCCTGGCGCCAGTGGCACCAGGCTCATAAATATGCCCAGTCCCAGCGCTGGAAGCGCCGGGTTCATAATGCTTGGGTGGACTTACCTGCAGCAGACCATGCTGCTTACTTGCCTGCCAGTTGAGCCTCTGATCCTCTTCTGTTTGGAACTACTTTTCCTGTTGGGTGGGGCAGGAGCCACTCCCTAGATTCAGAACACTGGAACTCTTCTGGAAAGCAGGAACTCTTTTCTTACCTAGGCGTGGCTGTGGAAGGAGACACCTAAGCACTACAGGAGGCTATTTAAACCACACCCGATGGATGAATCTTGCTTTGCGTTATTCTGCATCCTCTGCAGCAGAACGCTCATCGTGTCTTCTGCATCTGATCCTGGGCCTAAGGAAAAAGGCTTACCATCCTGAATCCAGTCTTCAGCAACACCTATAAAGACAAGAAAGAACAGGTTAGCATTACGGTCTTCAGTGACAGTTCTTCACTTACCTGGTCCATCTGCTGTCACCAACGCCTCGCGCTGCATTCCGGCATCTGAAAGACAAAGGTTTACCTACTCTTCGTGCGCTCCGGAGGTCTTCACACTGCATTCAGGCATCTGAAAGACAAAAGCTTACCAACTCTTTGCACGCTCCGGAGGCCTTCGGCGCTGCATCCTGCATCTGAAAGACAAAACAAGGTGCGTTTAAAGACATTGGGGAACTTTAATACTCACGTGCCATTACTCCTTTCCACATCTAACCCAGTGGGTATTCCGGCACCCTGCAGCCGCTCCGAACTTGTACCTGCAAAATAAAAAGACAGTTAGAGCGCATCGTGAAGCAGGCAACAAGCGCTTACTTACGTGCTTCCAGGCGCTTCTATTCATCACACGGGCTCCATCTTCAACTCACTTCAGCCCGTCATCCGCCATCGCCGGAACCCTGCAAAACAAGAGACATCATTACTAAAGACTTTAAAGACATTAGAATTACTCGAAACTTACCGTTCGTGCAGTAAACGACGGACAGCAGTCCTCTGAAGTCAAGAAGCCTGCTCCCCTTATCCAGTGAAGAAACTGGTTACAGCACCCTGCCCCGAGGCAGATGGAGAGCACAGCGTTCACTTACCTAAGGTGAGAGCGTTAACCTTTGGGGTTCTACAGGAGAAGAGAAAGGGAAGAAGAGAGAGACATTCAATAACCCAGTTCCTTAATCCCATATTTTCTATCTGCAGACATCTTACCCTTCGAGTCAGACATACAGTGCACAGAGGTCCAGCCCAAAGAGCCAGCCGTGTGTTACACATCACCTTTGAAGATACGGTATACGCCCAGTCAAGACCGGCGCCTCTACGGGAATCAGGTGAGCGTTACAGAATGCAAAGCCTACCACAAAACTCCCGTCCAGGCGCTATGGAAACCTCGGATACCGACCAGCTAGCCCAGTTACTTGGGGAACTAAGGGCAGAAGTGCATGCAGCCCGTCAGGAAACGAACGCTCTAAGAAGGGAACTGATTATTTCCAAGGAGCGAACAGATGATCTCGCTAGACAATTGCTACAGTCACAAGCCGGACAGACCCCGTTACCCGCATCTGGGGGAAATCTTCCTTCTACATCCTCTATGAATCCAGTGCAGATCAACCTACCTGGGAATGTACCTCTGGCTCCGCCCGAACGATTTTCTGGTGACCCAAAGAGGTTTGCAGTATTTATCAATCAGTGCCGGTTGCATTTCTTATGCCGGCCAGCAGCCTTTCCAACTGATCAAGCTAAAGTAGCTTTCGTGCTTTCGTACCTTAGTGGCAATGCGGCAGACTGGTCGATCCCTCTAGTAAATCAAGATGATCCGGTCCTCCATGATTTTCAAGCTTTTCAGCTCAGTATGGAAAAACTGTTCGCAAGACATTCACAGGGGCAGGCCTTGGACAATGAGCTTCTTTCGTTGCGACAAGGTAATCAAGACCTTTTGGCTTATATTGCGTCTTTCAACAGACTGATAGTGGAAACTCAATGGCCTGAGGACAAAAGGATTACGCTGTTTTATAGAGGTCTACGTGGAGAGCTCAAAGATGTGTTAGCCCAAGTAGTGAATCCCCCACAAGATTGTTCGGACTATATAGACTTAGTCGTTCAAATAGATCACAGACTGCAGAACAGGAAGGCCGATCGTTCCAAGTTTGATGCTCGAGTATTTTCCAAACCGCCAACTCCTTCCAAAGGAGTAGACTCCGGGGAACCCATGCAAATAGGGGGTCTGAAAGGTCCTCTGACACAAAAGGAGCGGGAAAGGAGAAAACAGTTGCAATTATGCCTCTATTGCGGAAACTCAGGGCACTTTCTTCGAGACTGTCCGGTGAAACCTGCCAAGAAGGCAGTAGGAGCTGCAGTTACCAAAGTTACAAACTCTGAGCAGGGAAACGTCCTCGCCCGACAAGAATAGAGGTCCTCTTGCCGAGCGTGAAAACCAGTTCCGTGACCTCGCATTTCGTGATACCTATGGTCCTCATTAGCCCTGATAATCCGGATCGATTACATGCAATTGAAGCTTACGTCGACAGCGGTGCCATCGGCAATTATGTGGATCATGAAATGGTTTTGAGGATGAATCTAACTCTTTGTCCCAAGGCTGTAAAGGACGTCATTTCTACGGTGGATGGTACGGAGATAGCCTCCGGGCCAGTAACGCATACCACTCAAGAGGTGACGCTAGTAAATCAAGATGGACACCATGAGAAGATCGTGTTCGATGTGATCAAGGCCCCTCAGTTTCAGATTATTCTAGGAATACCTTGGTTAGAGAAACACAATCCTCTGATCGATTGGCGAGCAAGAACGGTCCAGTTTCCAGAATGTGTCTCTACTTGTCACCCTCCACCTGGTGTTGCACTGGCAGCAATTTCTTCAGAGACTCCCCAGTTACCTCCCGAATACCTAGAATACCAAGATGTTTTCCGGAAGGATCAGGCTAAATCTCTACCTCCTCATAGGTCTTATGACTGCCAGATAGACCTGATACCTGGATCTACTCCTCCTTGTAGTAGAATTTATGCCCTCACCGAGCCTGAGAACCTTCACCTTCGACAATACCTGGATCAATACCTGGAAAATGGGTTTATTCGTCCTTCCAAGTCCCCTGCTTCTTCAGCTTTGTTCTTCGTTCCAAAAAAGGAAGGAGACCTTAGAACTTGTATAGATTATCGCTCCCTGAACCAGATCACCGTTAAGAATAGCTATCCGTTACCTTTGATCCCTGAACTCCTGGACCAAGTCAGAAAAGCATGCATTTATACAAAGCTGGATCTTAGAGGAGCTTACCACTTGGTACGAGTAAAAGAGGGCGATGAATGGAAGACGGCCTTCCGCACCAAGTATGGGCTATTTGAATATCAGGTCATGCCCTTCGGACTTTGCAATGCCCCGGCCGCCTTTCAATATTTTATGAACGATGTCCTCAGAGAACTCATAGA
This sequence comes from Ambystoma mexicanum, assembly GCF_040938575.1. NCBI lineage: Eukaryota > Metazoa > Chordata > Amphibia > Caudata > Ambystomatidae > Ambystoma > Ambystoma mexicanum. Next base: position 248,364,298 of record NC_090926.1, on the reverse strand, counting down.
TGTGTGTGTTGTTGTTTACATTGATGACATCCTCGTTTATTCTTCATCGGAATCTGAACATCGGAAACACGTGAAAATGGTCCTCGAAAGATTGCGTCAACACAAACTTTTCGCTAAGTTGGAAAAATGTGTTTTCAACGTGACTGAAGTTGAATTCTTGGGATTCATATTATCACCTGGCGGAGTGCGTATGGATTCAAAGAAGGTCGATGCAGTTCTCAAATGGCCATCACCATCCTCCGTAAAAGGTGTGCAAAGCATGTTAGGCTTCGCTAACTTTTACCGCAGGTTTATCCCCGAATTCTCTCGAATAGTCCAGCCCATCACTGCCTTGTTAAAGAAAAACAAACATTTTGAATGGTCTACCGAGGCGGAACAAGCTTTCCAGGATTTCAAGACTAAATTTATCTCTGCACCAATCTTAAAACACCCTCGCCCCGAACTCCCCTACATCGTGGAAACTGATGCTTCAAGCCTTGCCATGGGGGCAGTTCTATCACAAAAGGACCCGGTAACCAATCAGTTGCATCCCGTGGCATTTTGGTCCCGCAAATTCTCGCCTCCTGAAATCAATTACACGATTACTGACAAGGAACTTCTGGCTATCAAGTCTGCCTTTAAGGCTTGGCGGCATTATCTGCTGGGGGCCCGACACACCGTTACTGTGATTACGGATCACCGAAACCTGCAATATTTGAAAACCGCAAAAGCCCAATCCTCTAGACAACTCCGTTGGGCATTATTCTTTGCCGAGTTTGACTTCATAATTACCTATCGACCTGGTACAAAGAACGGTAAAGCTGATGCCCTTTCTCTGATGGGAGTGGAAGAACACTTGATCAACCCTAAACCTGTACCAATCATTCCCGAACAAAGAATTCTGGGTGTAATCGCCACAGAATCCATAGAGGAAGTTAAGGATAAAGCCAGGCAACTTGTAACTCCAGCAGACATACAGAATTGGCATCTGCAGGGAAAGGACTTTGCAGTAAAGGACAACTTATTGTATTTCCAAGAACGATTATACCTACCCAGCACAGATTTACAGAAAAAAGTAATCTCTTGTTATCACGATTCTTTAATGGAAGGACATCCCGGTATGGCCAAGACCTCAGAAAAGATCAAGCGCTACTTCTGGTGGCCGTCTTGGAAAAAAGATATCAGAGACTTTATAATGTCCTGTGGAGTATGCGCCCAAAACAAGAGTCAAAAGGAAAGACCAGCAGGCCTCTTACGCCCTATTGACATCCCACCTCGCCCTTGGCATACGCTTTCTATGGACTTCATCACCGATCTACCTCCATGCTCCGGATACAATACGATTCTAGTAATCGTGGACTTATTCTCCAAGATGGCGCATTTCATTCCGCTCAAAGGCTTGCCAACAGCAGCAACTCTGGCCCGAGAATTTCTTGAAAACATCGTCCGACTGCACGGTTTTCCTTCGGTTCTAATTTCGGATCGAGGTAGTCAATTTATTTCTCATTTTTGGCGAAGTTGCTGTCGGTCGGCTCAAATTGATGTGAGACTATCGACCAGTCACCACCCTCAGACCGACGGACAAACCGAGAGGACCAATCAAACTCTGGAACAGTATTTACGCTGCATGCTGCAACAAACTGAAAAAACTTGGAAAGACATCCTTTGGATAGCCGAATATGCCTACAATAACTCTGTCCATTCGGGAACTGGGAAAACCCCGTTTTTTCTTTTGTACGGCAGTCACCCTCGAACCTCAGAGTTGGATCCCCTCCAAGATCTTGAAACACCAGCAGTAGACTAGCTGCATTCTACAATCACCCAAGCCTTTAAGGAAGCTGTTTCTCACCTTCAAAGGGCTAAAGAACAATACAAGAAAGGAGCAGATCAACATCGGAAGGAAGCCCCTCAATATCAAGTAGGGGATCAAGTCTGGTTATCCACCAAATATCTACCTCTAAAAGGGCCACGCACATTCAACCCAAGATACCTTGGTCCCTATTCCATCACTACCATAGTAAACCCAGTAGCGGTCAAGTTGGACTTGCCCCCGCACATGAAGATACATCCGGTCTTCCACGTCTCTCTATTAAAACCCGTGCAACCTCAAACCCGACTAACTAAATCTCCAAAACCTATCCTAGTTGATGGAGAACTCGAGTTTGAAGTCAAAAGCATTCTGGACTCCAAGATCTCCAAATCTAAACTATTTTACCTAATTGACTGGAAAGGCTACGGCCCCCAAGAGAGATCCTGGGAACCTGCTGAATATGTCCACGCTCCTCGCCTAATCAAAAGATTTCACCGAACATTTCCTGACAAGCCAAAACCCCCAGAGGAGCCCGGTTTGGGAGGGGCCTTGAGGGGGGGTACTGTCATGATCTCTGCTTCCAAAAGGTCAGGGTTTTCCCCACTCCCTTGGAAGCAGATCCATAACCCAGGTTCCAAGTGCCAACCAGTCCCAATTGGGACCTTTTGGACCCAGTCCTGGCGCCAGTGGCACCAGGCTCATAAATATTTCCAGTCCCAGCGCTGGAAGCGCCGGGCTCATAATGCTTGGGTGGACTTACCTGCAGCAGACCATGCTGCTTACTTGCCTGCCAGTTGAGCCTCTGATCCTCTTCTGTTTGGAACTACTTTTCCTGTTGGGTGGGGCAGGAGCCACTCCCTAGATTCAGAACACTGGAACTCTTCTGGAAAGCAGGAACTCTTTTCTTACCTAGGCGTGGCTGTGGAAGGAGACACCTAAGCACTACAGGAGGCTATTTAAACCACACCCGATGGATGAATCTTGCTTTGCGTTATTCTGCATCCTCTGCAGCAGAACGCTCATCGTGTCTTCTGCATCTGATCCTGGGCCTAAGGAAAAAGGCTTACCATCCTGAATCCAGTCTTCAGCAACACCTATAAAGACAAGAAAGAACAGGTTAGCATTACGGTCTTCAGTGACAGCTCTTCACTTACCTGGTCCATCGGCTGTCACCAACGCCTCGCGCTGCATTCCGGCATCTGAAAGACAAAGGCTTACCTACTCTTCGTGCGCTCCGGAGGTCTTCACACTGCATTCCGGCATCTGAAAGACAAAAGCTTACCAACTCTTCGCACGCTACGGAGGCCTTCGCCGCTGCATCCCGCATCTGAAAGACAAAACAAGGTGCGTTTAAAGACATTGGGGAACTTTAATACTCACGTGCCATTACTCCTTTCCACATCTAACCCAGTGGGTATTCCGGCAACCTGCAGCCGCTCCGAACTTGTACCTGCAAAATAAAAAGACAGTTAGAGCGCATCGTGAAGCAGGCAACAAGCGCTTACTTACGTGCTTCCAGGCGCTTCTATTCATCACACGGGCTCCATCTTCAACTCACTTCAGCCCGTCATCCGCCATCGCCGGAACCCTGCAAAACAAGAGACATCATTACTAAAGACTTTAAAGACATTAGAATTACTCGAAACTTACCGTTCGTGCAGTAAACGACGGACAGCAGTCCTCTGAAGTCAAGAAGCCTGCTCCCCTTATCCAGTGAAGAAACTGGTTACAGCACCCTGCCCCGAGGCAGATGGAGAGCACAGCGTTCACTTACCTAAGGTGAGAGCGTTAACCTTTGGGGTTCTACAGGAGAAGAGAAAGGGAAGAAGAGAGAGACATTCAATAACCCAGTTCCTTAATCCCATATTTTATATCTGCAGACATCTTACCCTTCGAGTCAGACATACAGTGCACAGAGGTCCAGCCCAAAGAGCCAGCCGTGTGTTACACATCACCTTTGAAGATACGGTATACGCCCAGTCAAGACCGGCGCCTCTACGGGAATCAGGTGAGCGTTACACAAGTGTCCAATGATTATTGGCTCTCAATGCCCAAAACAGTTTTTTCCTTAATTGTTGTTCATATTGTAATTGTAATTGGTTCTTTATAAAACACTTAATACCCAGAGGTTTCTAAGTGCTGACCCGGGGGCTGAACCTGTGTTGCTCCATGTCATCTTGCTTGCAAGGTGAGCATGTTGCCCCTGAGCTATCCTCCTGAGACAATGTTTCTTGGTTTCGACTCAACAAACGGTTAGGACAAGGGAGGATAGTCATATAGTACTCTTAGCTTTTCTTAGAATTTCCAAAGTCACCGTGATGAGGGAGGTTACTCCTGTACGATTCTTGACTTCTGTTATGGTCTTCACAACTACTGTGACCAGGGAGAACCCTTCTGCAGCACTCTTTGATTTTTTAAATGGTTTTCACAATTACTGTGACGAGGGAGATCCCTCCAGTAACACTGTTGGGTTTTCTTGTGGCTTTCATAATTACTGTGATGAGGGAGATCACTCCTGTAACACTCTTGGCTTTTCTTATGATCTTCACAATCACTGTAATGAGGGAGATCCCTCCCTTAACACTCTCGAGTTTTCTTAAGGTTTTCACAATCATTGTGACCCCTCCAGGGTCTCTCGCTTCTCCCGTTACCTCTGACTCAGCGGGTGCGCTCGACCAGTTCTTCCTTGGGTCACAGGCTGGCTTCTTTCTCGTAGGCACTATCAGCAATTCTCTTCTATGAGGATGCAGAAGTAAGGCACTAACACAATGTTGGCATGTTTTTGGACAGAAACGTATATTATATGATAAAGGGTTGGAAAAAAGCCCATCTGTCCCTAAGACTAAGAGTGGTTTCCCTGCCTCTAAGAAAACTAAGGACATTTTCAGAATGTCCAAATTATAAAGTCTGTCACTTTCGTGTATCAAAAAGCCTACTTCTGTCCCTAACACTAACAACTTAAACCAACTGTGCAAGTATGATCTCTTCCTAAAGGAAAGTGTTCTTTGTAAATCCAACCGACAGAAAGGTTCCCAGTCTCTCTGGTATTCACACATGGCAAAAATAAAGAAATGGTCAATACTGTAGGACTTCAAGGTTGGGGTTGTAAACCTTTCCCCTAGATTCCTTCTTATATTGTTTCTCTCCTTTTGGGGCCTCCAGGGCCTGTATTTCCTAAAATAAACGTCAACAGGCAGTTGATAAGAATATACTCTTTATGCTTCTTCGGTGCATCCCAACTTGGCAAACTTCTTTTGCCAAGCGTAGGATTTGGTTCAGTGTGTATTCTTCACTTATTTTGGGTGTGGGTCCCAGACTGGTAGCATTCAGAATGCCTTGGTTTCGACGTCCCTGCCAATCCATTGTCCTCTCATTGACTGTCCCTCTTTCGGGTGCGGTCCCAGATTCACAATATAACTGCTTGATTCACTCTCCTGCCAAGCAGTTATCCTTTCATAAACTTCTCATTTGAGTGCAGGTACCAGACTCATAATATTCAAATCAGCTTTGTATACTCCAGGGGTGTTGCTAGGTCTGGAAAAGATCAGGGGCTAAACTAATGTCAGGACTGGCGGGACTCTGGGCTAGGTAGCATTTTGGTTGTACCACCTGAGCTTCTATCCGGGACTACAACTACAACCAAAACACCCGGGGCTATAGCCCCCTCAAATACCCCCCTAGCAATGCCTCTGGTATACTCTCCTGGCAAGCCTTTGTCCTCTCATGGACTGTTCCTCTTTGGTGTGCGAGTCTCAGACTCCTAATATTCACGGTTGCTTGGTTCACTCTCCTGTCAAACAACAGTCCCAATGTGGACTATCTCTCTTTGGGTGCAGGTCCCACACTCACATTATTCATATTGGCTTTGTTTCAGGCTTTCAATTTGGTGCGTGTCCCAGACTCGCACTTGGTTCCCAGGGTCACAGACCCTCTTGCTCCACCCTCTGCCCTCACCCCTTTGCTGCCCTGACCTCTTGAACCACTCAGGCAACCTGTGTACCCGTTTGCTTCCCTCTGGAAGGCACTTGGGTTTCCTGAGCAGCTGCAGTGTCTCTGGATGCTACGGTCACGTTTGGGGTTTTGTCATGGTTTGGCAGCAGCTTTCCTGACGTCTGCTCCTTCCCAGCGGTCCATCCTCTCTACTGGGTGCTTCGTCAGTGCTCTGGATATCCGGATGTTCCACACGGCAGTAATGTCAGAAGTCCTGGATTCATGAACCTTGCTCGCAGTCTCCTCCTCTGCTCTCAGCTTCCCTCCAGCGGACTCTTGCCGCTTCAAGCTTGCCGGTTTCCTCATTGGAGGATCATTCTTCCATTGCATCTCAGCTGCGGAGTGTTCAAACTCCTGCGCTACAAAATGACAGTGTTTTAGGCCAATCACATTCACTGAGAAGCTAGAATGCTCACTCTGCTTCCCCAGTGTGCTCTTTGGACACCTGATCATCTGATTCTCCGTTTCTGAGAAGCTACAGTGCTCACTCTGCTTCCCCAGTGGGATCCTTGGACTCCTGTCATCTTCTTCTCAGTACATGCCATAGTCAGATGTAACATACTTTGTTTTTTCTAAGGATGGAATCTTGTCAAGTATATTAGTTAGACTAACTTGGCAATAACAGATATTGGTGCTATCAACAAAAGGAAAAGAAGGATCTAACTTTTGGGATGGGTTTAGGTGTAGTGACGCAGGGGAGTACCGCATTCTCTGAACATGGTCGTCCCTAATCCCATAAGGAGGTTCCTCCCCCATGTGATCCTCCCTTAGTGCAACACCCCCAAGGGGGCTATTGTACTGTGGATGCACCGCTCTGACCCAATGGGAAAGGTCTCCCCTGAGGGGAGAAGGGGCAACATCTTCAGATTTGTCACACTTCTAAGCTTCTCGTTTCATTCTGTGGCTTCACAGAGCCCTTGGTTTGGCAGTTCCGACACTGTTCATGGGCCACACGGTCCACCTCCCTGAGGTTATGCATAGTCTGAATTCTCCCAAGCTTGAAGTGAGTCGACCCTTCGCCGGCTCCCGGATTGTTTCTCCGTCTTTTCTACGTCGTACCCTGGACTGAGGACCAGCTTCCTTCCATGGACTTCTATTCCTCAGGCTTGAATTTCCTGGGATCTGCAGGCTTGATGCCGGCTTCTCATTTCACAGGTCCTTCCTGGTCCTCCCCAGCAGAGGATAAGAGTCCTTCGTTTGTTTCCAAGGGGTACTCTTTATGCCTCCTTGGGGCCAATTCTTCCCAGTACTGGCTATCTTCACTGAAGGAATAGTTGTTATTGCTCCTTCACACTTCTTCTTCTCAGTACTATTGGGTTCCAAGTTGCTGCTATGTTTCATGTCTCCTTTACTCTTCCTTTTCTTAGTGGTTTTAGGTCTTGACTGAGTAAAAGAAGAGATCTTACAATAGCAAACAGTTGGACTTCTTGTGAGAATAAAGGCTTTAGGGTCTTATAGGATGGTGAATTAGGGAGTTCCTTTCACAGAATGGGTCTCCTTATCCCCAAGAGGGGAGTCTCCCCTGTGAGATCCTTTTTATCACCACCCATAGGGGGAATGTTGCGTAGTGGGCTCACCTACCCAGACTCATAGGGAAGGGTCCCCTCTGGGGAGAAGTGACAAGATCCTGTGAATTGTCATAGCATGAAGCAGAACTGGGACTTTATTTATTAATGTTATTGTTTGCTTGTTAGGTGCTTATACAATAAGAATATACTGGGCCTCATTACACGTAGTGTGGTAAGGGTTTACCGGTACCGGTAAGGGCACCGGTACCGGTAAACCCTTACTGCCTTACTACGAGGTACCTTTGCGGGTTGATACTTTAACGCCTGCTATTTAGCAGGCGTTAAAAACCAACCCGCAAAGGGACCAGGGTGCTAATTACGGTAACGCAATTTGCGGTACCGTAATTAGCACCTTCCCCATTCCCATAGAGCCCTATGGGGCAAAAATAGGAATGGGGAAGGGCAATGGGGGAAGGGGGAATTACCGCCCCGCCAACCTTGGAATAGGGCGGTAATTCCCCTTTCCACCAAGGCGGTGCCGGTATTTTACCGGCATGGACCAAGGTGCTAGTAGCACCTTGGTCCACCGCCTACCGTGTAATGAGGCCCACTGTTTCAAAGCCCCTGTTTAGGCACGCAAGAGCCAGTTCTATGGCAGAATGGGTGCGCCCATATTTCCAGTTGCAGTTTTCCTCTTCTTGATTTTTGTTCTTATGAATGAAGGCAAGGAGTCATGGCAGGAGTGGGTATCCTGCTTCCCTATTGGGTTAAACTGCACATGGTGATAGTGACTCAGTGCACAAGCATGGGCTCATGATCAGGGATATTGTGTATGCAGTGATGATGAACCCTTTGTACCTTGCAGCCCTCCTCCCTGTGGGTGGGATTGACATTGCTGTCGTCATCTCACACCATGGGATGGTAAGTGTCTGGAAGGAAAGGTGTGTGGAGATGTGAAGGAGTAGGGAGCGGTCACCAGGTGATCCCGTGCCCAGTCCCGGGCTTTCAATATTCAATCAATCACATTATGGTTGTTGTAATCTTGTGTCAGTAGAATTGGATATAATGAACTAAAGTACAAATGAAATAACAGCATCACTCAGGAGTATAAATGAGTGTCCCCCGTCACAGTGAAAGCCAAAATACAAAGAGTCCCACAATACAACTTCCTTCCCTTGCTGATCAGAATGAGTCACCATAGATGCATGTCAACTTGCTTGTGCTCGCCCCTTATCCAAAAAGACAAGCGAAAAACCATGTACTTTTCAAAAATATACACATATTTTAATGTCTATCAAAAAACACATCACATTCACAACTGAATTTTCTTAAAAGTAACACATCATTGTGGTCTAGACACATCATGAACCACATATATCCGTGTATACATATTTAACAACTGGCATAGAGACTGATACTTCCAGAGAAACCTTTTCTATGCCTCCATGTGGGGTATTTTTATGTTTTATATTTTATCCACCACTATTATTCATGCCCTCCTTAGTTTCTACAGGCACCAAGGCTATGCCAACACTTCAACAATGTGTTTCTAGAACCAACATAGAATTAAACATGTGAAATATACTTAGAAATTCATCCACTCTGTATGTTCTGTTGGTGCTGTCCTCAGGGTACTCAGTCTTTATACATGTTCTGGTATTCTCCCATCACATTTCAGTTTGCCAAAATCTCAACAATTCTAAAAAACAAACAAACATTGATACTTAAAAACATGGTTTCTATTCTTTTGTGCATCACAAGTAATACGTAGCATCTATTCCAACTTCATCTCTATTTTCCATAAACACCGCAGGGAATTATGACTTTAACGGGCTATTTCTTTTCCCATTTTTACTATATGTTTGCAAGTTTTGCATATTTCAATTTTCTTGTTACAACATTATTTAGACAAATTGTTTACCCAATTCGCCTCTTTCTACACATTTAGTTTATTAATCCTAAAACGGGAATTGCCAATGTCTGTCTCTCAAAGATTTTTTGTAGACTATGCACTTATTTGCTGTCTCGATTCTCCTTATCATGAATAAATTCTACAGGGAACAATTCTTATTCTATGTTTCCCCTCGAATAATGAGAAAGCCACTATCCCAACGATCACACTAAGTAAGAGCTTACCTATTGGGAACTCTGTAAATATATCCCTCTATGATCCTAGCTTCGAAGGATATCTGCTGTGCTTTTACAGCTGGGACGGCGGAGGAATCATCTAGACGCCTTCACCAATCTACTGTGACAAAACGAAAATGCGTTTTGAAAAACGGGGTTTTATTCCTGAATAATACTGTAATTGTACTTATTAGCTCTTGGGGCTTACCTCTTAATTATTCACCCATAACCTTATTATCGGGAAGAGATAGGGGATTACCCACTGCAGACAACGGTATTTTCTTGCTGCAAAGTCTAAATGGCCAGAAACGAGAAGAAAGAAAAAGGAATGATTAGATTCCCTTACACGGTACATTAGTGAGTATTCCCTTATTGCGCATCCGTCTTACCTCGCAAGACGGATGCGTCACTGTCCTCACCCACACAGCCCCTAAAAAGAGGACTTTTATAGCTCTTTGAAGTTGATGTTATAGGACAACCCTTTGGTTGGTTGAGCTAATTAGCTTGTCAGTATGGAAAATGTAAACATAGTCTCCTTCACGGAAGATGAGTTTAAGAAATTTTTCGAACTGCCGTTGATTCTAGGACAGTCTACCCCGGTAACAGCCAATTCAACACCACCAACTACCAATGACTTAGATCTTTTAACTCAAAAAGTTAAAAAACTGATACGCACGGAATCTCACGGCCAATTAATGGTGGAGTATTTGAAAGCAGGGATCATCCCGGAGGGTCTCCAAGTGAAGAATATTCCTAGGGTTTTTTTAGATAACCCCAAATTCATGGCTAATTTTAGTGGTGTAGGGAATAAATGTTCCCGGGATTGGATTATTTTGGTTATATCGACGGCAGAAGAAGAAGCGAAGAAACAGAAACTGGATCTAGCAGAGTTAGAGAAAAAAATCCAGGAAGATTCAGTAATGCCGAATGCAAAAGCATTATTGGAAAAAATAGAAGAAGATATGGGGAAATTCAAAACCTTCACAATGGACAAAAAGTTGTGGAAGTTTAAAAAAGATGTCCAAAACTACAAAGAAGAGGTTACATACCCATACTTAGTTCCAGGTTTTTTCACACAGAGCAATATGAACCAAGATCAGAATCAAGGCCCCAACAATAGAAGCCCATTTAGAAAATTTGTCACCTTTTCGAATTCATCGAATAGTAGTGATGGGGGTTTTAGTACAGGCCTGTTGAATACAGGAAATCCACAAAGAGGCCCTTTTCAGAACCGGGGCAGACGAGGGAAGAATCGCCAACCAGGCAACCACGGGATGCGAACACGTCAATGGCAACCGGGGCCACCGACTTGGTGATCCCTATCTTCAATCTTAGTAATGACACCCACACACCAGCAGCGACCCGAGTATTAAGTAAAGGACTGTCTTTTGTACCGGTAAATAAAGCTGACCTTTTCACCACGGAAATTGAGATGCGCAATTTCTTCTGCACAATTCGGTTGAAGTATTTCTTTAAAGATCATGATGATCAAAGACCACGGGACAAGAGCGTTTCAGGTTTGAAATTACCCTCCACCTTTACCCCATTAACCTCGATGGTCTCCCCAGAAATCATCAGTTTTGAAAACAAGATCATTAGTGAAATGAAAGCTTTGGTTCATACTAAGAACACACATAAAGATAATTTGTCCAAAGAAGAAAGGGTAGCGATGAAAGATCTAGCTAAGAATACTTTGTTTGTTATAAAACCAGCAGACAAAGGGGGAGGAGTTGTTCTATGGGGAATAGAAAAATATCGAACCGAAGTTAAAAAACAGTTGGATAAAATCATCTTTTACAAACCTTTGCCCTGTGACCCAACGCCCAGAATCCGAGAAGAGATCGAAAGTCTTATGAATCATGCGGAAATGGAAGGGTGGATCGACTCTGAGGAAAAAGCATTTTTGACACAACATCCAGTCACACCTGCGGTTTATTGTTTACCCAAAATCCATAAAGATAAGGAGGTCCCACCTGGACGTCCTATTGTGGCAGCGATTGGCTCTATTTTGGAGCCTCTATCGATTTATACCGATTTTTTTCTAAGGCCATTTGTGAAAACAATGCGCTCTTTTATCCAGGACACGACACAAATGATCAAAGTGTTGGATACGTTAGTGGTAGAAACAGAAGACATCTTAGTCACTCTAGATGTCGAGGCATTGTACACAAGTATCCCGCAGATGAAATGTGTAAATATCATGGGTAAGTATCTGGAGAAAAGGGAAGATAAGACGGTTCCATCAGCATTCATTTTAGAACTTTTTTATTGAACAAAATACGTTCTATTTACAACAACATGGAACGAGTATGGGTTCAAGTTTCGCACCTGATCTTGCGAACCTTTTTATGGACGATCTTGAGATTAATTCTGTGTATGCAGAACACAACGCATTTAAACATCAGATGAAAGTCTGGGGCCGCTACATCGACGATGTGTTCATGTTGTGGGGAGGGAACTCGGCAGAACTTGATTTGTTCCTCAATTGGGTCAACGATCAAGAACAATGTATTAATTTCACCATGAGTTCCAGTGACAAAATGATCTCGTTTTTAGATCTTGAGATCTATAAAGATGCCAACAATAAATTTGGCACTACTTTATTCAGGAACGCCACGGACAAAAATACATTGTTATTGTTTGAAAGCTTTCATCCACAATCCTTACGGCAGAATTTGCCGTTTGGACAGTTCCTACGTGTGAGAAGAAATTGCACCCATAGAGAGGACTTTGATAAGAACAGCAAAGATCTATCCACTAGACTGAAAGCGAGAGGATACCCACCCTTTATAGTCCGTAGATCGATGAAAAGAGCAAAAAATACACAAAGGCAAGATTGCCTCACTCCTCAACCAAGAGTCACAGAGGACAAGATTACGTGTGTATCCACATTCTCGCCTGTTAGTAATGAATTACGCAGGTGTATCCTGAAAAATTGGAATATAATCAACACTGACGACTTTTCCATTAGTAAACCACGGTTTGCATTTCGACGTATGCCCAACCTGAGAGACAAATTGGTGCATACTTACAGAACACCTATAGAAGAGAAGTCGATGACCCAGCCGACCCTATGGAATTTACCACCGGTAGTAGGCCACTTCACCTGTGGTCATTGCTCAGTGTGCAAACTAACATCCAATATGAAATTTGTCAATCTCAAAGTAAGAAAATGGGTGTTAAAAAACTTCACCAATTGTAATTCCAAATGGGTAGTTTATGGCATTAGGTGCCCATGTAGTTTACTATATATTGGGAAAACTAAAAGACCGATTTGTCAGAGAATCTGCGAACACAGATCCTGTGTGAAAAATCAGGTACCAGAGAAACCCCTGGTAGCACACTTTAAGAGTGTCGGCCATGGGGTGGATGACATATACTGGTTCATCATTGAGATGGTACTTCCCCAACCTAGAGGGGGTAACAGAGATCTGAAATTAAGACAGGCCGAACAGAAATGGATTTATTCCCTAGACAGTTTAAGGAATGGACTTAATATTTCCATTGAATGGTCCCTATTTATTCATCATAAAAAATGAATATAAATGTAGGGTAGTTTGGGAAGAGAAGTGTTGGAATATATGCAGTGTTCCAGCGCTACTGCTTTAATCAGGAAACGTCTATTCCCCCCAAGGAATACATGCAGCGATCCCGCTAACATCTCGGGTATATTGTCACTTGATAAATATGGTGTGACAGCCATATCGCACATTGATGAATTCTGGTAGAGATAACAATTGCTTTTACGAAAGGTACACACATGTACTTTTCTAAGTAAACATTGTCCCCAGTTGATAAACCCGCTCTAGCTCGGCGGATGTAAACATCATAATAGCATAGCCGCGGGTCATGTGAGCGGCACACAGATGTGGCCACGTAGCTTTTAAGTAAGCAGTGTTCCTAGTTGATAAATCCACTCCAGCATGGCAAATGTAAACACTATAACAACATGGCCGTGGGTCACGTGAGCGGCACACAAATGCGGCTACGTGCGTACGCAAGTTAACAAGGCTGTCTATTTAAGACGGTGGAGGGCAGGTATCATTTGTTCGACCGCTCCGAGACGAGAGCAACGTGTGCGAGCTCTACTGCAAGGACACGACTGAATTGCGAGGTAAGACAGATGCGCAATAAGGGAATACTCACTAACGTACCGTGTAAGGGAATCTAATCATTCCTTTTTCTTTCTTCTCGTTTCTGGCCATTGAGACTTTGCAGCAAGAAAATACCGTTGTCTGCAGTGGGTAATCCCCTATCTCTTCCCGATAATAAGGTTATGGGTGAATGATTAAGAGGTAAGCCCCAAGAGCTAATAAGTACAATTACAGTATCATTCAGGAATAAAACCCCGTTTTTCAAAACGCATTTTCGTTTTTGCACAGTAGATTGGTGAAGGCGTCTAGATAGATGATTCCTCCGCTGTCCCAGCTGTAAAAGCACAGCAGATATCCTTCGAAGCTAGGATCATAGAGGGATATAATTACAGAGTTCCCAATAGGTAAGCTCTTACTTAGTGTGATCGTTGGGATAGTGGCTTTCTCATTATTCGAGGGGAAACATAGAATAAGAATTGTTCCCTGTAGAATTTATTCATGATAAGGAGAATCGAGACAGCAAATAAGTGCATAGTCTACAAAAAATCTTTGAGAGACAGACATTGGCAATTCCCGTTTTAGGATTAATAAACTAAATGTGTAGAAAGAGGCGAATTGGGTAAACAATTTGTCTAAATAATGTTGTAATAAGAAAATTTAAATATGCAAAACTTGCAAACATATAGTAAAAATGGGAAAAGAAATAGCCCGTTAAAGTCATAATTCCCTGGGGTTTTTATGGAAAATAGAGATGAAGTTGGAATAGATGCTACGTATTACTTGTGATGCACAAAAGAATAGAAACCATGTTTTTAAGTATCAATGTTTGTTTGTTTTTTAGAATTGTTGAGATTTTGGCAAACTGAAATGTGATGGGAGAATACCAGAACATGTATAAAGACTGAGTACCCTGAGGACAGCACCAACAGAACATACAGAGTGGATGAATTTCTATGTATATTTCACATGTTTAATTCTATGTTGGTTCTAGAAACACATTGTTGAAGTGTTGGCACAGCCTTGGTGCCCGTAGAAACTAAGGAGGGCATGAATAATAGTGGTGGCTAAAATATAAAACATAAAAATACCCCACATGGAGGCATAGAAAAGGTTTCTCTGGAAGTATCAGTCTCTATGCCAGTTGTTAAATATGTATACACGGATATATGTGGTTCATGATGTGTCTAGACCACAATGATGTGTTACTTTTAAGAAAATTCAGTTGTGAATGTGATGTGTTTTTTGATAGACATTAAAATAGGTGTATATTTTTGATAAGTACATGGTTTTTCGCTTGTCTTTTTGGATAAGGGGCGAGCACAAGCAAGTTGACATGCATCTATGGTGACTCATTCTGATCAGCAAGGGAAGGAAGTTTTATTGTGGGACTCTTTGTATTTTGTTTTTCACTGTCCTCACCCACACAGCCCCTAAAAAGAGGACTTTTATAGCTCTTTGAAGTTGACCCCGTCACAGTGAGTCATCAGGCAACATTAGATGGAGATGAAGTGTAAATTAAAATTAATTACTCCTATATAGATAACTAGATTCCATGTTGGGGTTTGGCTGAGTGACTCCATCCATAAACCTGGGAAGGGTGCTGTTCTGCAGGACCATGGATTAATGGTTCAATCTGGAAATCTGGGCACAGCTGTGTGTGATGCAGAGGGTGGCATCGCTGACCATTCACACATTGATGTGTGTTGTAGTTCCTGAACAGATGGTCCTTGCATGGGGGGAGCCAAGTGGATATGTGAGCAGCCTAGTTCCATAGCTCATGAGGGAGTCCAGGGATGGTGAAGAAACTGGTCTTCACTTGATTGATGTCCTGCTGTGTTGTTGCGAGGGAGATGTGGTGATGGGCATTGGGCATGAAGGCACCCAGGACCTAGGCTTTCTTACTGAAGTGGTTTGCTGCAAAGTCACCATAGTACCAAAGTGAGCGGAGGATAGCACAGGGCTAACTTGCTGGTCTTGGAAGCAAGACCATGGAGAGCAATATAGGATCGAATCCTGGATGCACGCTTAGAAACCCAACTGAGGTATTAAGTGCGTTATAAGTAAAAAAAAACAATTAAATAAATAAATAAAAACGCAAGTGGCATCTTTTGGGAAGGGTGTGCGGTTCGGTTTCAATGCTGCTTTGTATGCCATTTTGAATGGGCTGAAGGGTGCATGGCTTCCCTGTCCAGCCTGTATACATGAATTAATTGGAACAGGGTCTACTGCTCCTCTGGCCCACTGGGTCTCCTCTAATCTTTCCTCCGATCTCCCACAGCCCCCTTCAGGGAGCACCATCACCTCCTGCGCATGCTTGCTGATGAGATAAGACCATCCAACGCATGTTGCTCCACGGCGTCGTTTTTGGGGTCTGACCCCTTTTCATGTGATTATGGTTATGTGGACTTTGTGTGGTGTCAAGATTGCTTTATCTATCTGATTTAATTACCTTTCAGGTGGTTCCATGTCTTGGCACTGATTGCATTTGCTGTTTGTACTCTCCCGGGCAGTGAGTACACCAGAACGCCTTCCTCAATGTGCAGTCCCACCCTGACAGCCTCTTCAAAGCAGCAACTCCTGTGTAGGGGAGTTACACCCCCTTTAGCCCCAACCGTCTCTTCCTGTATTGTCACGACACGGCCCGTGCTCTCACACCCGCCTCCCCTACACTTACCCTCCCCGCACCTCACGACAAGGGTTCTTGCCGTGTTGCAAATGTGCCTCGGTAAAGACACTTGAGGCGCGACAAAGCAAGTCACCCCTTTAGATGAATGCCATGAGTTGTTTCTGTGTGATGTGTGGGGTACCACTGGGTCCCCAGTTTTTAACTGCCCATCATTGGTGTTTTGTGTTGATGGCAGCTTCAGGTTTCCGAGATGCATTTGTATACATCGTCTATTTATGGACTGTTGTTGCCATTTGTAATATTTTAGCTCACGTCAAAGCCATTACCAGATTCTTTGGTTGGAGTAAAATTGTGATTTTTGGTTGTTTTCAGGCTGCTCCCAAGTCATAGTTAGGCTGTAAATACCAAGAGCATATGTTCAGAAAATCCACGTGCATTGTCATCGAAATATAGATTGCAGATTGCTTCCAATCCTCATGCAGAAAATACCATAGTCATCATTCTACTAATCAGGTGTTCATTAGAAACAGGTGGAATGACAAATACTGCCAATCCTTTATATTACTATCCCACTCCTAATGATGGCCTTAGTCTTCATGGGGTTTCCAAAGGCACTGACCTTTCCCTAGTGATAGGGCTTGGGTGGCCTGTAGATGTTATGTTCTTTTGCAATTAAATGGCAAATAACATATCATCTGTAACTCTCCACACTTCTCATACCCCACTCCTCCTCTTCACTCCCTATATATTAGTTTTATCGTTTCCTCCTTGTTTCCCATTTCTCATCCAAAGTCATCCTCCTCACTCCTCATTCCTCACACCACTTTCTTTCCCACTCCTCACTTCTCCTCCTTTGTCGCGCCTTCAACTCCATCATAAGTAATCATACTCACCCTTCAGACCTCATGCTCCCTACTTCAAACATCCCTTTCTCACTCATCATTCCTCCTCCTTTTTCTTCTTCCTTACTCATCAGTTGTCCTCACACTCCTCATACCTCACTAGCAACTGCTCCCTTTCAGTCATCGTTCATGCTCCTTACTCCTCATCCCTCTCATCTCTTCCTCTCGCCGCCACTCATTCCTCCTGCTTTGTCATTGAGTCTCAGTGTATTACCCACCACCTTGTCATTAATTGGTACAAAACACGCCCTGCCTTCCTATTGGCACTCTGTTAGAAAAACAATTGTCACAGACAGCAGATTCTGCAGTACAGGGTGTAGAGCTAAACCCAGAGAGGGTGTTCATGGTTGAACCAACCCTCAGGGCCAGAAAGGGCTTAGCTGGCTGCTGTCCTCCAGTGCATTCTTGCAAAGGATGGAGGAGGGAATGGGGGGAGGGGGTGTTGGTCAGCAGTGGGGCTGCTACATGCAGGTGACAGCAGCCCATTAAAGCAGCTGAACTCAAAGTCACAGGCTGTATTGTCTAATATTATGTATACCTCTGGCAGAAATGCTATTTTCTGCTCGCAGAATTCTTAATTAGGTGTATGTTTGCAATTACAAAATTAAAACTACACGTACCTGAATGCAAATAATAACAAAAAATGCAAATCTCAAAGACATATCGTTTTCCACTTGTCAACTGTCAGACTTCTGTGTCTTCCTTAACTGCTCTGCTGGGTCCGGATTATCTGTTCCAACTGGGCTACCATCTCTCACAGCACCCCAATAGCAGCCCCCTATCAAGGCTCTGACAATGCACCTCAGTCTTATGTTTCAGAATCCCTTTTTATTTTTATACTGAGACTCACGCACAGCTCCATCAGTGCACCACTGTCAGGCTAGCAACACTTTGGGGTACATTTTGGATCCCCGTCTAAATTACACTGAAGGGACCTGTTACCATTGCACTTTGATGAAAACAGGTTCCCTCCATGTGAATGTCATCATTTGCACGTCAGAGCGCAGAAAGGCGATGTGAAGTGGAGGAGTAATCGCCTTTACACCTCTCTTTTGCACTTTGCCATGCAAACTGAGTACATGCCACCTCTAATGTATGCATGACAAGCAGAGTTTACAATGGATTTCAATGGAATCTGCCTGCTTTTTGCTTATGTAAAAGAAAGTATTCCATAGCAACCTACAGCATTTACGCCAGCATGACAACGTCACTCTAGCGTGGATGCTGAAGTATTTGTATGGTGGAGTGGAAGAGGAAGACGGAATTCTAAATTACGATCCATGTTGCCTCTCTGCAACACAAATGAATGACAATCTGACGTGGAGTCAAATTCATGTGTAAAATGTTTACGAATACATTTTATGCATTCACTTTACTCTTCGCCATGTGGAACACGAGCCCCAATGTGTAATTCCTGTGCTGAGGAACATACACAGCCTTGGCAATTGCTCTCAATAAGGCCCTGCAGCAGCCACTGAAATGCAATTACTACACACACAAATGTAATGCTACCAAAGAAACACAATCCCGGCTCCCCCCACTTGATTCAGTAGTGTGATCTTGACCAATTGCCATCTCTGTTATTTTGATCCCCATCATCTGCTTAAAATTGGATTAGTTAGAAAATGCCAAATTGCCTGTAGGAAATGCAACAAGAAAGTGAACACTATGTAGACAGCCGACACCTGTCACCAGTTTTCCTCACAGATATAGTTTTTGGATGAGTTATTTGTCATAGTTACCTTCCTACCTGAGTTAATTCAAAGTTTCCCAACGGAAATATGTTGGAGATCATTTTCTAAATCATGTAGTGTAAAAGTGAGGCATAAAACCACTTGGCGAGAGGTTTACTTCTCACCTTTACACTCCGCAGCATTTCGGTTGGGTCAGGGGCCAGGAATTGCATATACATTTTCCCTGTGCATTTCTGCTCTGCCTTCATGTCATGTTTCCTGCTGGCATAAAGCCATCGGATCCCTACGGAATCTGCCTGCTTTTAGCACCTGCTAAAAGCTGGTGGATTCTACAGTAATCTCTTCTAAATGCTGTCTGCCACGAGTACACTTTCTGCAAAATGAAGTGCAAAAAGGCGTAAGGTCGATTTTGCACGTGTTTACCCTTGTTTTGCACTCAACTCTGAACATGCTTGAAATTGCATGGATTGGGCCCTACTGTTGGCGATCCCCACCCTGAAATGAGCACTTTTTGTAAAACTGTCCCCGTTGTGTTCTTGGGCACAAAATTGATTTCTCAGTCTATTGTATTCTCTACCTGAAATTGGGAGACCTCACGTTCGTACTAAATGCTAGCTCCAGCGAGATCAACAAACACCACATGACACTACCCACATGGACGTTGACTGGAGTCAGTAACCCCGCAGCGGCCCTGCCCATCCCAGCGGCACATTTGCAAGTATAACATTAATAGGTGGGAATGAAAGTGACTGGGGACTGGATGTTTTGGTCCAAAAACACACGGTTTGTTCAGGGAGAGACTCTGTGGGTCATCCTGGTCTCTGGCTGCCGGTCAGACAACTTACCCACAAGATGCATCTAGGAGTAGAGGTATCAGCTAATGTTATCCCCACCAATGATATCGCCATATATATGCTCCTGGGGTAAGGCCATAGGCATTATTATTAGTGGGGATAATTTATGGGTTATTGGGACCAGGGGATGCTGGGGTGTCCCCCGCTCCATAAATAAAATATTGGAGGTGTGGGGGTGTCTCCCGCAGGTTCCATGGCTTAATATCGCTGCAGAAATATGGCAATATTCTTGTATGGCGATGTTTTTGCGGGGATATTAACACATGGAACCGAGTAGAGTCAGTGCCTGCTCGGGGAAATGTCCAGAGTGTTGTTGAGCGAGGGGGCACATGTTCAATTTCCAGCCATTTCTAGATACTCTCGTTTTATGGAATATTTGGAAATCCAACAATTGTATTGAGTGGGGAAGACTACACTTGGGTGTTTTGGAAAGTGCCGTGCAGGCAGCAGTACTAGATCATCAGAGACTGGTGCCAGTCTTTACTGAGAGGAATTAACCATGTGTGGTTCTAAGCAATGGAAATTCATGGGTTTGTGCTGGCATAACAGATCTGTGTGCGGGTCCCAGCAGCTAAATAGAAAGGGGCACTCAAGAGAATATCGAGTGACATTGGCAGAGCTGAGATATTACACCCCTGTGGACATTATTTGGGATTCCATAGACAGCACTGAGGAGCATTGGCAAAGCTCTGCAGGGCGTAATCATGACCAGGGAACCATGTCCAATGTGAGAAGCCCATCTGGTCCTACTTTTGTTCTTTGCATTCGGGTACATCGCAGTCTTATGTTTTCCATTAAAAGCATGAGCCTACAATTCTGAGAATGCAAAGCCCAAAACTGAAATGGATGAGCTGCACATGTTAATGTTAATTAACTCTTATAAGGCGCAACTCGCCCAAAGGTCTCAGTGCGCAGCAAGTAAGAAGAAAGAAAAGGGAAGAGGAGCCACTGGGAAGCCAGTAGAGGTAGCCGGAATCACTAAAAAGGTTCAATCATCAGAGTTCCTAGCCAGGGACACACTGAGAGCTCTGGAGCAGAGTACTCCAAACCGATGCTAATGCATTGCCTTTTCTGATTGCCAGGAAGTGCTCTGCAAACAGAAAATAACCTTTGCATTGGGAAGGAACTTTAGAGATGATTAGACCTTAAAGCTTATAACTCTGAGCTAGCTGTTTCAATGCATTGTAGCTGCACAGAAGACTCACTGTTGACCCACACCCCTCCTTCCTTCCAATTCCCTCTCTCCTCCATCTCATCCAATTTTGCACTGCTGGACAGGAGCCAACTAAACTCTTACCAGCCCTGGGGCTTGGCTTGAATCATATGCAGGGTTGAGGCTCCCTGGTTTCAATTTGTGTCAGTCCTGCAAGCTCTTCTTTCAATCAAGCTTGATTTCTAACAGCGTGCAGAACAAGGCGAGGCTGTTTATTGGTCGCCGTTAACCAATCAGTGAAGTGAAAGGCATACAAGAACACAGCTCTTGAGCAGGAAAGAGATGGGGAAGATCGAATTGAGAAGAGCAAGATTAGCAAGCAGTGGGGAGTGAGGAGGATGGTATAATAGGAAAAGGGAAGAATGAGGAATAGGAGGAATGAGGCGTAGAAGTGAAAAGTAAGGGCTGGGAAGTGAGAAAAACGGATAATGACTGAGGAGGAGGAACGCCCAGGAGAATGATGAGTGGGCTCTGACGTTTGAGAAAGACAAATAATGACATTAGAGGTGGAATGCGCAGGAGAAATTCCTAGAAAGGGCGACACGTGTGCAGACAGGAAGAGGAGTGTGGTATGAGGAGCGAGGTGGTCATCTTGCAACTGTGAGGGCAAAATTGGTCATGATGACTGATGTAGGAGGAGAATTGGGAAATGGTAACAAGGATTGAGAAGTGGGAATTAAGGAGGAGGATGCATGAAGAGGATAAATTAAGTGCTATGGGTCAAAGTGGCAAGAGTGAGGTTTGAGGAGTGAGGACGTGACTGATAAATGAGGAGAAGTGAGGAACTGGGGTGAAGCATGAGGAGTGGTGTTAGGAAAGATTTCCATTTATGTGTAATTTTCCCTCCAGTTGCGACCCCCCCCACAACTTTTTGCTGTTGTCTGACCATCTTAGCCTGACTTTTGCCAGTGGAGCCCAGTGTGGGTGCGATTTCTCGCCGTCGCCAAAACCAGTACAAAAGGGACCCTATAAAAACTCAAACAGAAAAGAGTTGAGTAAACATTGCTTTATTAACACACAAGCATTCGCGAATGGGCCACAAGTTCAACCGTCTCGCAAAGCAAGTCGTCAAAGTGCCGCGCTTTGCCCTGCACATCGTGGTCCTTTTATACCCATCTGTTTTACATTGTCATACATTGCTGCACATAGATTATGTCCACCACAAGGCGGTTCCTCCCAGTCATGACTTTGCATCAAGGTCAACAGTTCAACATCTGCTATTGTGGTTTCCTGTTATCTGTTATTCTCTCTCTCTCGTGCCCTTCTGTGTATCTCTGTGCACGAGGCTGTGCTTACTCATTCCTTCCCCACCCGTAATCTGCAGATAGTTTTAGCAGGCTCAGCATGCTTCGACATACAGTGACCAAACACAATTCTTCTGTTAAAAACAAGTTCTTGCCAGGTCAGCAGGTCTCTTTCTAGTTTGCAATTGCTATTCATATATGGCCATTAAACGCCACCGTATAAAAGAGAAGGCCTCTTCTTTTAGCAAAAAGTACATTCTTTTAACGCATATGATGATTAGTACAAACTCCAAGTGTGAGCACAACATTACATATGTATGCGTACCTTCAATCCACCCTTTGCTCACACTTGAGCATCAATCTAAACCTTCCTAGCATAAGCAGATGGCAGGAAAGCAACATCATCACATACTGTATGTACCATAATCTTCTCCAGGCCTCCCATGTCAAAAAATTCCTGTTGTACATGGCTTTTATCCATTGGATTTAGGCGCGTTATGCTGGAAGAACACATGGAAACACAGCACGACACACATACCGGGAAACATTGGATGCAGAGACAAATACCTACAACTATTGCCGCTAGAACCAGTATAGGCGTAAGAAGTTGCCATCCAATTTCTTTCAGGAGCTTCATCCACCAGCTATCTCCTGACCCTTCCTCCTGGTGGATGCTATCCGCCACTTTATGCAGTTTGTTTACTCCATCCAGGATTCCTGTACTCCCTTCTGGTATGTAAACACAGCATTGGGATCCCACCAAAAAACAGACTCCGCCCCTTTCTGCAGTGAGTATGTCTAAGACATACCTATTTTGGAGAGCCACTAGCCGAATTGCTTTCATTTCATAAGTGATGTTTTCCATTAGGTCTGCAGATTCTTCGATTACGAACTCAAGGGCCCTGCTTAGCTTTTGGATTTCTTGACTGTTCATAAAGATGCCCGCTGGAGGAACCAGGACCCCCATCAGATCTATAAACGTTTCCCATCCTGTAGGTTGATACGTAGGAATTTTTGGGTTTACTGCTCGTTTATTTCTGCTGTGTATTTCTTTATGCAGAGTAGACGGGGCATATACCATCACAGCCGGCATTATTCTGGCTATGTAACATACCCCAACAAAATCTTTGGCTAACCACAAATAAGCCCTCTTGTTACAGACGTAGGCATGTCCTTCAATCTGTAACAATCCCTTCGTGTAGTTATTTAGATTCACCATTTGACTGCACCCCGAGATCATTCTTTGATTACCTCTTGCGCTCCTCTTAAAACATATATTCTTTGGCCTAAACTCTTGTGTGATGGTGATAGGGGGAGGAGGTTCTCTTACTATCTGTACCATAGCAGGTGCAAGCCCGATTCCCTCAGTTTTGATTTTATAGCGTATCTTTTCCTTTAGAAGGGTTTTGTTCTCTCCTCTAACATAACAAGCGGTATTCGGTATCATGTATTGCTGTGCTGACACTATTCTCATGTAAATTAATGTACACCCGGCATCCTCAGTAACTGGCGATGCGTACACTGGGATGCCTTCACTGCTATGTCGGGGCATGTGGGTGCAGATCCAGCAATCAGTTTTATTCACTACCCCATATGTTGTGTTTATTATCTTCACGTATTCATTTTTAGCATAGTCTTCCGGGTCGTGTTGGTCATAGGCATCTCGATTCCTGCTCTTGACCCAATCTGTTCTCCCTGTTTCATTTGACTCGGGCAACAGGTTCTTTAATTCATATCTAGATGGATGTTCCAGATACCAGAATATTATGGCAAATGCTATTAGTACTACTATCGTGCATACAGAAAACAAAATTTTGCCTCTTGTGGTACAAACTGGTATTTTCCTCTTACCTTCTGTGTTTGAGGAGCATACACTTATCCGTTCAGGGACTAAACCAGCATACACGGGTGTAGACATAGTTCAGTATATGGCTCAGTATACAGCGTATATCAGTTGCAACCTAGCGATATAGCAATATCCCCTATTTAAAGCACCAGTGTCCTTATTACTCTAATAGTGGTAGGTCTCACTGAAAACCTTCATCCGATCTGTCCCACGTCTCGCAGTGCCTGTCCCAGGAGGGGAACGCCGAAGGCCCTTCAGGCTACAAGCCCGTCGTCTTCAGTAAGGCACAATTCTGCTAAAACCAACAAGAGAGTCCAAATGTTCATCTCCCTAATGATCAAAGTTCAAAACAGTGTCCTTACACGTTGCTTGGCACATACACGTCACGGGATCGGAGGCGATGGGCACACCTACTAGTGGCATCTGGCAGTACTGTTGCAACCTGGGGTTGGTTGGTTCCCTTTTCTGGATCCACGTGGTACCAGTGCGATTTGCCATCAACTTTTACCGCAGTTTGTGTTGCGAGGAGAACCTGAAACGGGCCCCTCCATCTGGGTTGCAGTCCGCTGGTGTGATCGAAGGCTTTTATAACAACCCAGTCACCGGGCTGCACGTCGTGACCTTCTCCTATCAGAGGAGATGGAGCTACTGCGTTCACCTGTGCATTAATAGAAATCAGTCTATTAGTTAACCCAATACAGTACTGTTGTAATGCAGGCCATGCTTGCTCAGACAATCTCTTAGGTGATTTGGGGGTCCCAATACTTGGTGGGCGCCCCATAACAATTTCGAAAGGAGATAAACCATGTGTACGCTTAGGCATAGTACGCATACTCAATAATGCAATAGACAATGCATCCGGCCATTTCAGTCAAGGGCATCCAGTGTTTCAATATGCATTGTGCTGTGGAGGTGGCACTATTGTCCCGCAGGGGATATGCTTCCACCCATCCTGAGAACCCACATTTCATCACCAAACAGTAGGAATGTTTATTTACAGGCTCCAGCTGTATAAAGTCCATATACACCACCTCAAAAGGGCAGGTGGGTAACTTACTGTGGCCCGCCGGGGCCGGTACACCTTTCCCCACATTATATAAAACACATATTTCACATTGTTTTGCCCATTGGCGACAATACATTCCCAATCTTTTGTTGTACCACACAGTACTTAAAACTTCTTCCATAGTTCTTGCGTTAACGTGGGTTGGACCATGAGCCACGCTCACTATCACAGGTAAGTATGCGTCAGGTAGTACCCAGGTGTTCGTTTTGGTATGTGCCCATAGCCCATCTACCGTCTCCTCATATTGATCATCCTTGTGCCAAGATAGTCTTTCTTCAATGGTTGCATCTGCTTGGATTTCCTTTACGCGCTCCTTCGTCCCTTCCATAGTCACATCCCTCCCCACTATGAGCTGTCGGGCTTCCCACCGAGTGTCCCTTGTGGCAGCTAGTTTAGCCATCTGGTCAGCCAAAGAATTTCCCTGCGTGACATAATCCAGTGTTTTTTTATGCGCTGAGCACTTCACTACGGCCACCATTTTGGGCAGCGTAAGGGCTTGCAATAATTCAGCAATCAATCGGGCATGTTTAATAGTATCACCTTGAGAGGTTAAGAAGCCACGCTCTCCCCAGAGTTTACCAAAACTGGAAACCACCCCGTGCGCGTAGGCTGAATCAGTATAAATTGTCACTTTCATGCCGCTGCTTAACACTAATGCTCTAGTTAGCGCAATCAATTCTGCCGCCTGCGCCGATTTCTCACACACTTTCCCACTCTCAATCAACTGTTCCCCTGTAGTTACTGCATACCCTGCTGTTGTCTCCCCATTTGGCAGTTTGAAACAGGAACCATCACAGAATAATATACCCTCATTATCAACCAGCGGGGTGTCTTGCAGGTCTGCTCTACCCTTAGTGTGTTCTTCCATTTGGATCACACAATCATGCCTAATGTCATCAGGTGAGGTGGGCAAAGGAAGCAGTGTCGCTGGATTCAAAGTGTTACACCGTTCAATTTTTACATTACTGGCAAACAGGATCATCTCATACTGTGTGAGTCTAGCTGTAGTCAAATGCTGTGTATGCACTCTATTCAGAAGAACATCTACCGTATGTGGAACCTTTACTGTTACTTCACTCCCTAGGATGAAACCTGCACTTTGTTTTAGGGCTGTCGCTGCTGCAACTACTGCTCTCATGCATGGGGGTAGGCCTCGAGCTACTGAGTCCAGAGTGCTAGAAAAATATGCACATGGTCTCTGTTTACCCCCTTGTTCCTGTGTCAAGACTGACACAGCGCAACCTTCCTGTTCATCAACAAAAAGGCAAAATCTCTTAGTATAATCAGGTGTGCCTGTTTCCAGCTCCCGTGTCTACCAGACATCTCAAGTTTCGGTGGGGGCCGATCCTAATAGAGGCATAAGGCCCCCTTTGGTCTATAGGAACCTGCACCACTCCCGCTATCTCATTCCGGCATCCTCAGGACATATCGCTTGTGTTATCCTGAAAATCATTGTTATAGTATACCCCTTCTCCACATTCTTCACCCTGGCATACACCTTGTACTTGTGTCGTTTGTTGTGGCTGATACAGTAGATTGGGGGGAGGCGGGGCCGGCCAGGGAACATCCCCTCTTGCTTGTCCGTCAAAGGCATTGGGTTGAGGGGGTTTAAACATTCTATTGTCTTGGTTGCCGTACCCACCAGTCCTATTTCCTGGGGCAAATGTTGTCTGTGAAGGGGGCCGTACGCCCCTTCCTCTCCCACCACTCTGGGGACACTGGGATTTCCAGTGTCCGGGTCTCTTGCAGAAGGCACATACATCTTGGGGTAGCCCATCCCTCCTCCCATATAGCGCACCTCCTTGCACTGTACCTCTTCCTGTCCCTTGGCCCCCTATCATGTTGCTACTATAGCCCTGTGACGGGCCGTTATAATTGTAGTTATACCTGCCTTGGGCCCTTGATGCAACTGTTGCATCAACACTTTGGTTTTTAAATCCTTCTCTTGTCGTGCCTTTTGTTGTCCCTTCACTCTTTCCCCTCTTTCGTAATACCTAGCCATTTCGAGGAGATCCCGGGGGTTCCTAGTCATCCATGTACTTTCTGCCCTCCTAATGTTCTCCTGAATTGGCCCGTGGAGCCCCTCTACAAAGTTTGTGGCAAAGTACCGTTGGCCCGTTTCAGACCCTATCTCTAGCCCACTGTGCGCTTTGAATGCTGCTTCATAACGCAGAAAGTACTGTGCTACCTCCTCACTTGCACCCTGTATCACAGCGGACAGTTTCTCCACATTCACATCAAATGGGGGTAACACCTTTTCTAGAGCCCTCAGGACTGCCATGCCATGCCCCCTTAGGGGTTCAGGATATTCCTCATGCAGTTTTCTATTTTTGCTCGCATCCATTACATCTTTCCATTTTATTGTTTCATTGTCTTTGGCACGAAAGGGGGTCCATATTTCTTCTGGGACAATGGCTAACAATATGTTATCTACATCCTCTACGGTAAATAACCCTGGTCTGAATAACTTTCCTACTTCTTTGTAGAATCCTGCCGGGTCTATACGGGGGTCGGGGATGGACTTGGTGATATGCATTAATTCAATTCGGGATAAAGGGACATACACATAGGTGCGCATCATGTTACCAGTGGCTGCCTCTATGGTGGGTTGGCACTCTCTCATTGGCATTAATAGTGACTTTTCTGTATTTGTTTGTTCACTCACAAGGGCCTGCACTGGTGATGAAGCAGAGGACTGGTGACTAAGAGTTTTCTCTTTTATTTTTTTATAATCTTTTAATAGTTTCTCCACCTTAGCCATCCTCCATTCTTCCGCCCCTGAATCATCCACTCTTATATTAGATAGCAGTTTCTTATCCAATTCCGTCCTAATCCTATTCCACTGGGACACATATCTAGGCTCCTTTTCCTCTTCTATATCATCCACCCTAATAAGAAGATATTTAATTACGTTTACTTGTATAGGCCAGCCAAGGCCCTCCATCAGACTCACCAGGGTGGACATGGACTGCGAGTGTATGGATGCTATCATACGATTAGCTACGTTTTGGCCCGCCTGGTCTGCATCTTTGAGTTTAGCCTCTCTTTCCCTCACCTCTCTTTCCCATGCCCTCTTTTCCTTCTCCCATTCAACACTGCCCCTTATGACTTCCTCTATTATGTCTGACATACATCCCCATAACTGAACACTGGACGCAGTCACTGGTAGTAACGCGACAGCGTCCTGATATGCTGAGGGCAGATCCGCAGTACTCTGTCCTCTCAATTTACAGTTACCCTCATGAAAGGTATATAGTTTAGTGGCCACTGTCCTAAATTCCAAAGGTGTCAAACGCCCCAATTGGTCCCGTAGGCTGTCATTGAGGGGTGTGCCATACAGCCCGGTCATAAGGATTTGCAAGTCTCCATCTCTATCCTTTTCTACAGTAGTCGTTCTCCTATGGTCTATCAACCTATCTGGGTCCCCATACTTCATTGGGAATTCCACCCTTTCACCCTCACTGTCTGCCGGTGGAGCTGTAGCTCCTGGAAACAATAATTCAGTCGTTGTTTGTTCTGCTTCTAGCCCTATCACATCTTCATATCGAGGCACCGGCACGGCAGGATACATACCCCCACTGTTCTTAATCATCATATGTCTATCCAACTGATCTAGCCTCTCACCCTTCTCTTTTATCTCTAGATCATGTAATTTTTGATTTACCGTTCTCTTCTGCTCCTTTGCTTTTTGTTTATTCTGAGCATTGCGCCTGCGCATTGCTTCTACCCTCCATAGTCGTATAGCCTCAAACTGTGCGGGTCTAACCCGTCTTTTTACTAACTCTATTTCTACTTTGGATATGCGGTCCACATCAAAGGACCCGGTGTCTGGCCATTTATGCTCAATCAAATCTTTTGTGTATTCGGACCATTCTTTTAAGAACAATGTTGAATTCAATCCATGTTTAATCAACATATCAAATGCAGGGGTTCCTTCAAGAGGGGCATAGTGTCTCTTGCCTATACCACTCTTGCTGGAAGCCGCTTGACCCATTTTGTTGGTATACCACAATTGCCTAAAACACTCACCTTTCCCAAATATGCACCTATTGGCTAACAATAATAATACATCCTCCTGGCGTATCTAACATATCATATCATCATTTCAACATTACTTCTTCATAGACGGACTTACCACCGTCCTCTTCACAAACCCTGAATCATTATTCCCTTATTCCATCATGCATCCGTCCATACCACTTATCTTAAGGGTCCCGCCAGAGTGTTCCGGACCCGAAGGGCGACAGCCTGCTGTTCCACCGCCAACGGAGCCGGAAAAACAAGGATGACGCGTTGGTTGCAATCAAAGGTGCGGATTCAGTTGTTGGGGCCCCGTGATCAATTCCTTCTCCGGTTCCGCCGCGGCGTTCCTCACCCAGTGACGGACTGTCGCTCCTTCGCGTCCCACTTCTGACACCAAAATTGTGGGTGCGATTTCTCGCCGTCGCCAAAACCAGTACAAAAGGGACCCTATAAAAACTCAAACAGAAAAGAGTTGAGTAAACATTGCTTTATTAACACACAAGCATTCGCGAATGGGCCACAAGTTCAACCGTCTCGCAAAGCAAGTCGTCAAAGTGCCGCGCTTTGCCCTGCACATCGTGGTCCTTTTATACCCATCTGTTTTACATTGTCATACATTGCTGCACATAGATTATGTCCACCACAAGGCGGTTCCTCCCAGTCATGACTTTGCATCAAGGTCAACAGTTCAACATCTGCTATTGTGGTTTCCTGTTATCTGTTATTCTCTCTCTCTCGTGCCCTTCTGTGTATCTCTGTGCACGAGGCTGTGCTTACTCATTCCTTCCCCACCCGTAATCTGCAGATAGTTTTAGCAGGCTCAGCATGCTTCGACATACAGTGACCAAACACAATTCTTCTGTTAAAAACAAGTTCTTGCCAGGTCAGCAGGTCTCTTTCTAGTTTGCAATTGCTATTCATATATGGCCATTAAACGCCACCGTATAAAAGAGAAGGCCTCTTCTTTTAGCAAAAAGTACATTCTTTTAACGCATATGATGATTAGTACAAACTCCAAGTGTGAGCACAACATTACATATGTATGCGTACCTTCACCAGCCTTCTGCTGTACTCCACTGGGTTTTCTCTCACTTTATCATGAGGAAGCTGACATACCCTTAAAGACAGTCAGTACTGGGAGACTTTGTTTCCCTTAGTCTTTCACTTTGTTGCTAGTTTTTAGCAACATGTTAACAGTGCACAAAGTACCTTAAAGTACAGTGCACTGCGGTTTTCCTTTCATTTTTAAGGCTATAGACACCCTCAAAGGATTTTTCGGTAGAAGTAAAAATGTGCCTTGGACAGAGCTGGTGGCAGCTGTTAGTTTTCATATATTTTTCACCCTTTCTTGTGGTACATATCGTGTTTACTGCATTTGGCCCAGGACAGCAGCTTGGCCCCAAAATGGCCTTTCCAGAAGGTCCTTTGATCTGTCCTCTGGCCCTCTTGTCTCTTTGCCTTCCCCAGGTCGAGAAGACCCGGGAAAACCCTTATGTGGTCATGCAGATCCCCGTGCAATCCGAAGCTTTCGCAGGCTTCTGCATGCCTCTGACAAACTGGCCTGCCGCCTGCTCCAAAGGCAATACCGGCTCTCCGTTCTCACCAAGAAGAGAGCCCTTATCCAAGCCCACATCTCTGAGGCATCTAACAACTCGGCCGAACTCTTTAAAATCTGCAAGGAGCTGGCCAACCCTGCTGCAGTCTCTACCTCTCCTGTCCCCTCCCAGGCCCTCTGCACTGCACTGGCCTCGCACTTCATCTC
The DNA here is from genome assembly GCF_040938575.1 of Ambystoma mexicanum. Taxonomy (NCBI): domain Eukaryota; kingdom Metazoa; phylum Chordata; class Amphibia; order Caudata; family Ambystomatidae; genus Ambystoma; species Ambystoma mexicanum. The sequence goes on along the minus strand of NC_090926.1, from coordinate 248,333,560 downwards.
AAAAACTCAGGACATCCTGTCCTCGCTCTCCTCCTCTCTCCTCCCTCCCTCTCTTCCCGGCTCTTCCTCTTGCTCTCTTGCAGCCGCCCCTCCGCCCTCCTTCTCTGCTTTTCCACCTTTTTCTGCTGATGAGGTTTCCAGACAAGTCCGATCTATGAAAGCCTCGTCTAAACAGGTTCACCCCTGTTCCTCCAAAACCATCAAGGACCACATCGACTCCCTGGCTCCTGCCCTGGCTGACTTTTGCAACCACTCATTCGCCTCTGGAGTCTTCCCATCCCCCCTCAAGCACTCCCTTGTGCACCCCCTCCTCAAGAAACCCTCTTCCGACCCCTCCTGCCCGGCCAACTATCGCCCAATCTCCATTACTCCCTTCCTGGGCAAGCTCCTGGAGAAACTGGCCATCTCCCAGCTTAACCTCCATGCTGAATCTGTTGGTAATCTTCATGACCATCAATCCGGCTTCAGAGCGGCCAGAAGCACGGAAACTGCTCTCCTGAACATCCGTGAGGACCTGCTCCTGAACCTCGATTCCAACACTCCCTGTGTTCTCATTCTGCTCGATCTCTCCTCTGCCTTTGACACTGTCAACCATGCCATCCTTCTCAACCGTCTCCGTGATAACCTGGGTATCACTGGTCAGGCTCTGGCATGGCTGACCTCTTTCCTTTCCGGTCGACCCTCCCAGGTCCAAATGGGCTCCTTCCTCTCTGACATCTTTTTCTCCACCTGTGGTGTCCCCCAGGGATCCAACCTCTCTCCCTGGCTTTTCAACCAGTATCTGGCACTCCTTGCCCACCGCATCGCCGCTCTCTGCCCCCACTTCCAGTGCTATGCGGACGATACCCAGCTCATTTTCAGGCTACCCTCGGCCTCCTCCTCTCCTTCCCTCATCTCTGACTGTCTGTCTGCTATCCAGGAATGGTGTGCCGCCAATGACCTCTGCCTTAACGCCAGTAAGACTGAGATTCTACTCATCGGCGCACCCACTCCCTCCTTCCCTGCAGCTCTCTGGCCGGCCTCCCTTGGCCCCCTTCCGGCCCCCACCTGCAAGGCTAAAAACCTCGGGGTCATCTTCGACTCCACACTCTCCTTCTCTCCTCATATATCTGACGTCTCTAAGAAGTCACACTACCAGCTGCACCTCCTCAGAGGTATTCTTCCCTTCCTCTCCTTCCCCCAGAAGCTCACTGTCTCCCGAGCCCTGGTTCTCTCAAGGCTGGACTACTGCAACAGCCTCTATCTTAATCTGCCTGCCTCCACTCTCCGCCCTCTGCAACTTATCCAGAACAGAACTGCGAGACTTGTCCTTGGCCTCAAGCCCAGGGACCGTATCTCTCCAGGACTGAAATCTCTTCACTGGCTCCCAGTGGCTGCGAGGATTAAGTTCAAAACCCTCTGCATTGTCCACAAGGCCTTCTGGGGCCTGGGGCCTAAATACCTTCAACTCTCTCTTCCTAAATATCTTCCTTCACGAGCCCTTCGCTCATCCGTCACCAACTCCCTCATGGTCAGCCGCTTCTCTAAGCAACGAGCTGGGGGTAGATCTCTCTCCGCAGCAGGGGCCTCCCTCTGGAACAGCCTTCCTGCCTCCCTGAAACTTGAGGAGAACCACCTCCGGTTCCGGAAGCACCTCAAAACCTTCCTCTTCGCTTCTGCCTTCTCTCTCCCTCTCCCCTGCTAAACCTTCTCAACTCCCCACTGAATTCTGCACTAAACCTGCATCTGGGCCACTCTCAGCGACCTCGGTCCAGGGCCCAGCCACTCTCCACTTGCACTGCCTCCCTGGCTCCCCCTGCACTGTGGGACTGTCACTGTATCCCTACAGCCCCCTTCCCAGCACTTCCCAGCACTTGCTCTGCACTTACCTCGCACTTGCCACCAGCTGGCCCTTTTTATTTATCATTTATTATTTATTATTTATTTTTTATTACGCTACTTACCTTGTACTGCACTTTCCCCCCACCTCCTCCCCCTGCACTTTCTCCTTTTCCCCTTACCTCTGCACTTGCGCGATCTGAATGACACCTGGCCTAGTAGGATCGTTTGTCTGTCTTCCCCTTGTTTCCCTCCCTCCCTGCCTCGTCGCGCCTTGAAACACTTGTGTATAGGCGCGTTACAAATATCATATCATATCATGCCTTGTGTGTGTGCCTCCAGTATGTGGGCTGGACTGTCTAGTTCTAATACACATCCTGGATGCCAGGATGTCTGGTGTGCTCAGAATGATTTGGACCACTGTGGTCCGTGATTGGTCCACATCTGGGGATGGCTGTATGTGAGAAGATCTCTCATTGGGTCATATTTGTTTTGGAGCGAAGGAGATTCTGGATAAGAGAAGGCCTCAAAACACCCAGGTCAATCTATTGAGCTCTCACTGAACTTAGGATAGGAGCCAATTATTCTGAAACCAAGAAGCAGAGCTGAGGAACCGCTGGTGACTCGCTGGAAGGTTTGGCACCCTGAGCATGCTGTCGTCCCGTTCGACCCCTGGTTCTGATCGAACTTAGAAAGTCTGCAAAGGCGCTTTGACCCATTGCAATAGTGGGACTAACTATTCTCGGCACCTCCACCTTAACCTGTAAGCGAGCCTTTTCGGAAGTGTTCCTGGACCGCCCAGTTAACTGACCAGCTTGCACTGGACCTTTGCCCTGGAACCGCCGTCGTCTCGAGTTGATACATGTGCATTTGGAGACTGTAACCTCTGAATATAAGGCATTCTCCTGCCAAGTTTCGTACACCTAGCATTCCTAGGTCTGGAATTAGGAGAGTACGCCTGAACCCGAGCATATGCAGTTGCTGTGTCACCCAGCTGTGGTGACAAACTTTGTGGGTGCCTTGCTGCTGTGCCCCCCTGGGTCCTCAGACCTGCATCAGTGGAATTGACCTGGTATCTTCATCAGGAGCGGAGGAATCGCCACTGTCCTGCCACAGAGTCATCCCTGGAACGCAGACCCTGAAAGCTGCAGTACCACACAACTGCAGGATTCGAACCCACAACCGAAGTGACTCAACTGCCGAAGTTTTGACCAGAGTGCACTTAGGGTCGGTGAGCACTTGCCATGGCCCCTGTCGCCTCCACTCTCTTTTATCAAGGTATCCTGTGCTACTAAGCTATTCCCAACTTTTGGATCCTGTTCTGCTCTCTTGGGGAGACCCTCCTCGAATAGTGAGAACTTATTTTTCACTGCCTCACCCGCCTTCCTGAGCTGCTACAGCCCCTGCAAGAGACCCAGTTTTGGCTTACCAAACGATCACATGCATTAGCACTGAAAGTACTTTTGAGCATAAGGCTACAGTCATCGTATGGACTGGACTGCCTCTTATTTAGGGTTTTATAAGTGAATATTTGCAGTGTTTGCTCCCTTTCTTCACAGGTTGTGGACTCATACTGTGTACTATTCCTTTAGGCCATTGGTAACTGTATATATGCTTGATAGTAGTGTTATGTTGGTTTAGTTATTACTGCTGATATTTGCTCTGTGTTTGATTTAAAGGTCCTTTAATAAATGTATATGTATTTTTGAAATATACACCTGACTGAGAGTCATTTGTCATTTGTAGTGTTGTTTATTGTGTGTGCTCATTGTGTGATTTCTATCACTCTAACCCCTCCTGAGACCTAGGCTTGTCTGCTGCCAATGCTACCTCGATTGGTCTGGCTTCTCCAGAAGGTTACCCTGTTCCTAGGCTGGCCTTCTGAATCTCTTGCCACCAGCAATCCATTTTAGCAAATTGGTGTACAGAGGTGAGATAGGATCAAAGGTACCCAGTGTTGCGCACTGGTAAAGGTACTCATATTACACTTAACCAGGACACATAGTCACCTTAGTAGTAAAGTAAAAGTAAAGGCTAACGACCTATCTTGAAATATGGAAACAATTACCAACATAACCTTAAATGCTTCAAAGTCAGAAACATTGAGAATGATGTGTACTGAGAGAGGCTTGCCTGCTCAAGGTACAAAGAGTGAAATGATCAAAGGGATCATGGATTGGCAAGGGCTGCAACTCAATGCCATAACCACAGACGAAAGTGCAGAAGGTGGTGGGGCTGCTCTCACTGACAGATCTGACAGATCTGTCGCTGCACGTGTCCATGGTACCCATGATGACAGGGATGATGTGTTGTCTCAAGTTTCCTCTGCCAGCTCTGATGCTGATGCCATGCTTGAATTCAAGAAGCAAGAACTGCTGTTTAAGCAGAATGAGCTTAAGTTCAACATGGCAAAGCTGAACATTGAGCAGGCAGAAAAACGAAAGGACAGGGATCACCAGTTGGAACTGGCCAAGCTTCAGGTTTCAAATGGCTCCTCCAACGGATCTGGACATGGGTCTGGGTTCTCCTCTCATCCACAGTTTCCTTAAGATCTCCTCCGTGTATATGATGAGAAGAATAACATTATGGACTGGTTGACTGGATTTGAGTATGCATGTGAAGTTCAAGAGGTTGTGGATGCTGACAAGATTGCATGGTTGTTCAGTCGACTTCCCCATTCTGGCTGCAGTTCTATTATGGGAATGTCTAAGTCCTGAAAGAGTAGACTTTGCAAAATTGAAGCATACTCTCAGATTAAAGTTTGGGAAGACTCATGCACAATACTTGAAGATGATTAGAGAGTACAAAAAGAAAGAAGTTAACACTTGGGTGTCCTATGTTACTGATTCCTTGAAAAACTTGACTGGCTGGGTTGAAGGCTATAAGGCCCCTAATTACGAACTGGTGCATGCGGATCATATAGCTCCTCACCCAGGGGGTGGGGTGGATATGAGCCATAAAACTAAACACAAGGTAGTCTGTACGGTCCCCATGCACTCCCTTGAAATAGAATGCTTTTTACCCCTCATTTCTGTCTCCCCTACCTATACACTTACAGTTGTGGTGGTATACCGGCTCCCGGGGACTGATAGTGTGTTTTGTGCAGAATTTCCTTCTTTGGTGCTGGAGCTACAAATCAAATATCCTGACCTGTTCATTGTTTGGGGATTTTAACCTTCCTGTTAACCCTGCTAATGAAGGGCAGGTTGCCAATTTTATAGCCTGGATGCAGGATTTAGGACTCCCCCAATGGGTTGTTGAACCAACCCAGCAACAGGGCAATATCTTGGACCTGGTCTTCGTCCCTTGGACGTCTATTGCCTCAGCTTATCCCAGTCCAGTTATGTGGTCGGACCACTTCTTTTTATCTTTTTCCATCCCCCTTAAGGTCCTCCTCCTCCTCTTGCTAAACCTGCCATTTGTAAGCAGAGCTGGTTCGGGGTGTCTAACCCTGAACTGATTACTGCGCTGCAAGCACACTGTGGTCAAACTGCGGGCTGTTCCTTAGCCACACTGGAGGCAGCATTCTTAGCTACGGCTGACTTGTAGGCTCCCGTTAGGCTATGCAAACAGAAAAACCATGCCCCGAAACCTTGGTTTTCGGAGGAACTCAGAGCACATAAACTACGTTGCAGATAGACTGAGAGAAAGTGGTGTCTTAGCTACTCTTGTGAAGCTAAAGCTGTCTTTCGCCGCTCTCTCACTGCCTATCATAAAGCAGTAATTAATGCAAAAAAAGTCTATTTCAGCCACAAGGTAGAGGAGGCCCTTAATAAACCGAAGGCCCTATTCAAGCTTGTTCATTCGTTATCCACTCCTGAGAAAGGACATACTCAGGTGCCGCCCTCAAAGGGTCTGTGTGATTCTCTTTCAGCGTTTTTTCTGGCTAAAATAGGTGCCATTCGGGATGACATAAAGGACGGGATGCCTTTGCAGACTGCTGATATGGCTTTTGTTGAGCCCCCCCCTCCTCTAATGGGTCGTGGTCCACATTTCCTCTGTTTTCTAACTCAGATGTACTGTCGGCCATTCAGCTATTGAAATCAGCTTCCCCTGCGGATGCCATACCTCTGGCTCTTCTAATAGAAGCGTCTGGCGAATTGATTGCACATATCACTACTGCAGTTAATGCCTCATTCACAAGCGGAGTGATCCTGCCCTCACTTAGGCATGCTTTGGCTATCCCTCTGTTAAAGAAGCCTTCCCTGGACCCTGAAGTATTGGCAAACTATTGCCCCATTTCACCCCTGCCTTTCCTGATGAAAGTGCTGGAAGCACTGGTTTCCCCTCTTTTGTCTACTTTTCTGCAGTCCTCCCGATACTTTGACTCGTTTCAGTCTGGGTTCTGGCCTGGGAGAGGCACTGCATCTGTCTTCAACTCGGTGTTGGATGACCTGGTGCATCCGGGTGGTTTCTGAGCAGTCGTTCTGTTAGATCTCTCGGCTGCTTTCGACACGGTTGATCATCCCACCCTGATCTCCCACCTTTCAGCTGCTGGCCTGTCTGGCCGAATCCTTGATTGGTTCACAGCCTTTCTAGTCGATCGTTCCCAGTCTGTCTCTCTTCCTCCTTTTCGCTCTAGCCCTGTTTCACTTCTTTGTGGTGTTCCTCAGGGATCAGCGTTGTCGCCCATCCTGTTTAATGTCTATATTAGGCCTCTCCTGCTCCTCCTTCAGTCTCATGGGTTCCACTATTACTCATATGTGGATGATACCCAAATCCTGGTCTGTTTGGACCTCACTCAGTCTAACACAGCTATCCGGTTTAGGAAGTTTCTTGAGGATTTGGGGGCATGGGTGATGATTAATTGGTTAAAGCTGAATGGCAGTAAGACAGAGGTCCTGGTTGTGGATACCGCATCTCCTCATTTGTTTTGGACTGCGTACTTCTGGCCCACCTCTCTTGGCCCTCTCTCCATGCCTGTCCAGTTGGTCCAGAATTTGGGGGTTAAAATCTCTGCCTCCCTTGCCTTGGATGAGCAGGTGGCAGCGGTTTGTAAGGCTGGCCATTTCAAGCTTCTTATTCTTCGGAAGGCCCTGCCTTTTATTCCCGTAGAGTGTCAGGCCCCGGTGGCTGCAGCTGTGGTTTTGAGTATACTGGATTACTGCAACTCACTTTATCTGGCACAGCCTCGCTATTTGATTAATCGGCTCCAACTACTCCAGAACGCAGCTGCCAGATCCACTCTTCATCCCCCTTTTGGAGCCCACATGTCTCCACTGCTCAGGCAACTCCACTGGCTCCCCGTTGCAAATAAGATATTTTTCAAAATCCATGTGCATTGTGCACCCTGCTTTCTACGGCTTGGAGGCAGATTATTTGCAGGCTAAATTTTCACACTATGTGCCCACTCACTCTCTGTAATCCCATTCTGCTCTTCTTGTAGTGGTCCATCGCTACAGATTGTCACAGAAGGGGGGCGAGCCTTCTCTGTGGCTGCTGCTAAAACCTGGAATGACCTCCCCCTGGACTTACGGGGGACTGTTGACCAGTTTGCCTTCTGCTAGCTACTGAAAACAACCCTATTCTAAAGTCAGAAATGTCTTTAAAATCTCCTATTTACGCATTCAGCACCATCATGCTTTTGGGTGTACGTGCGCTTAATACATTCATTTAACATAACATAACATAACAAGGTCTCCACCTTTGAGGTTATGATTTGTTTAGACATGCATGAACATATTTTTGCATCTTGTTCCCCTGAGCTTAAGCAGCACTTGGCTGATTCATAGGCGTTAGATTCTAAGAAGTTGGCCATGGCAACAGATTTATGGTTGTCCCACAGAGCGTCCTATACGGACAAGACTACTTCTGGTAAGCAGGAGAAGGGGAAAAAGTCCAAAGATAAAGAGGGTGGGGGAATCTGATACAACGTCCTACCAAAAGGGCCACAAAAAGAAATTCAAGGGAAAGTCCCAAGAGAATGTTCAGAGTAGTGGGAATTATCCTCCAAAGCAGAACTTTGTTTATTATAAGCCTCCTTATGTCCCAAGACCCAGTGGATCTTGCATGGCTTGTGGAGCAAATTACCATGTGAAGGGGTACTGCAGATGTAAGGTCAAAATCTTGGGGGTCCACTCTGTGAATCTGGCCTTCCCCTCCTATGAGGAGGAAGAGATCACAGGGGCATCCTTTTCCTCAGACTCCTTCCCCAGTTGGATAGGATCAGCAGTAGTCCTGGTTTCCCTGGGTTCCTGGGAGCCTAAAGTCTCAGAGGCATATGCTAGCATTCCAGATAACACCAAGCACTACTTTAAAGACAGTGTACTGATCAATGGAGTAGACACTCCTGCCCTTAGGCATAATGGGGCCAGCAGAACTGTGGTGGATTCTACCTTGGTAGATCCAGAGGAACCTGCCAGAGCTCCTTTGATGCCCACCAAGTTAGCTGATGGTCCCCCTCTCAAGTTCCCAGTAATGCCTGTACATCTTACTATAAATGGTACAACGGTCAGGATTTCAGTGAGCATACAGAGGCAAGTCCCTGTTAAGGTCCTGCTGCGGAAAGATCTCAGAAACTTAGGTCTTGTGAGTGACACAGCAGAGAGACCAGGCACAAGGTCACAAACAAGGGCTGCATTGGCCAAGACCAAAGCCAATCCCAAGCCAAAGGGGAAACCCAAGTCTAAAGGAGTCAAGAAAGACAAGAGAGGGAAAGAGAACATTCCCCCTAGCTCACCTACCACTGAAGTGGATGTAGTTGGCCAAACACCTGAACCTGACGAGCAAGAGGTGTTGCCTGAAATTCTTAATCCACATGACCATCCTGAACTGCAAAGTTTATTGGTTGAAGGTGATCCTGACAGGGTTGAGCTCAGTAAGGGCCCATCTTTCCAAGGCCTAAGGAGACAGGTCTGCTCCCAGCTTGATGGTGAACCTCTGGGGAAGCACAGGATTTATTTGGAGGTTTGGCTCCCCTACAGTGAGCCCGCAGAGTCTGCAGAAGGAGACCATGGGAGGCTGGTGGTTCCCCTTCATGTAGGACCCTTCTTCTTGCAGCTGGCATATGAAGCCCCCCTTGCTGGACACCTTGTTATCAAGAGAACCAAGCAAAGGTTAGCCATGCACTTCTACTGGCCCAAGATGGGGGTGCAAGTAGAAAATCACTGCAGGAGTTGTGCCACATGCCAGTTATCTAGGGAAAGTGGCAAAACAATCCAAGCTCCTTGTGTACCACTCCCAGTTGTGGGAGTACTATTTGAAAGGGTAGGGGTTGACATTGTTGGTCCCATTGACCCACAAACATCCTCAGGCAATAGGTTTATCCTGATGCTGGTTGACCATGCCACCAGGTATCCGTAGGCCATCGCATTGAAAACTGTGACTGCCAAGTCAGTTGCAAAAGCTTTGTTTGGCATTTTTACTAGGGTTGGATTCTCTAAAGAAGTTGTGTCTGATCGGGGCAACCTTATGTCCAAGTACATGCAAGCCATGTGGAAGGAGTGTGGGGTTTGAACCCTTATGGTCCTTTTATTTAAGGTAACACATCGTACGATGGATGGGATGGAGAATAACTCTCATGCCAAGCAAGAAGACCGACTCAGGAAGTTGACAAAATGTCTCTTTTATTCTCAATTGTCTAAAACAGGGAGAACAACGGACATCAACAGACATTGCACAGCACGATCTCAAAGCATTTAATTAAAAAACATACTTTTAAATCAGAAGCTCGTCATGTATGATGGCAAACTACAAAAACCTATGCAGAATTGTGATTGGACTAAGGGGATTATCTAAGTATACTTTCTATATGGGATAGGATTGTGATTGGGTCTCTACAGTCAGATAGGCAACTCATGCCCTCCCTTAGTGCAAGTCATCTTCAACATTTATTAAGTACACAGCATATCATTGGCTCTCAAACTATAAGGCCCTTCATTATATGGCCCTCTACAATTGGTTGGCACAGTTGTATCCTTCTGGAACATTCGATTCTCTGACAGCAGGTAAGCTGGTACCCAGGTGTTGGTGGGTGGGGTTGACTGTACCTCCCCACCCAATTAGCCCATCATCTCTCATCACTCATGCTGTCTGCCATTCAAATTGTCTTTCAACTTGGCCTTGTAGTTGCTTCTCGTCTCTGGGAATAAAAGGGAGTGTGAGCATGTTCTTATCAAGATTCAGGTTTTGAATGCCCACATCTATTTTCATCTTGGACTCACGTGATCAGAGATCGTGAATTGGCCCATTTTATAGCATTTCATTGTCTTAAATGAAGAACCTGGCTGTCCTGGTGTTCTCTCTTTGCAACTTAACAAGGGATGCCTCAATGTCTCACATTCACTTGTTCTTCAAGGACTGATAACCAGTTTTGGCTGCTTTTAGCCTTTGACACATACCAAGCAGTCTTTCTTTGGTCCATCTTCAGGCTTTGGCTTATTCTTTGCTGCGACACATACACAGCTATCAATCCTCCTTTCTCCACGGGTTGAGCTTACTAAGATTGTGGTATTGAATGTCCAGATTCTACACATATACATATATATTGGCAGCACCGCCTGCAGTCTATTCACTACAAATAGCCAGTTAAGATTACTTAGTCTACTTGTGTTACGGCATCTGTACAGTTACAAAACGACTTGCATTTTCTGCAGTGCTTCTTCGCACGTGCAATCTTCATTTCACACATGAAATTCTTCTCGATTCCTTACTTCGCCATCAGATTCTATAAGGTCTATGCATTCTCTTCTCTGGTCATCCTTCTCAGTGCGTCACACTCATCTTTGTGATGTCACCAGTCCTCCCTTTTCACATCTTCACACTTCTTCTGGGACTTCCCTCAGGAGACCGTCATCTCTTCTGGGATACATCATGTAGGGTTTTCACAGTGGATACCTTATCTCAAAGGCTCTTTGTGGTATAGATACTATTACTGGTGTTGCGCATGTTGCAATTTCCGATTTCTGACATATAGGCAGAATAGGGGCGGGACTTCCTGCAGAGGCATTCGGCTGCTCCTCTACAGGTTACTTACAGGTTTCCCTCAGCATATCACCCTAAACCAATGGCTTGGTTGAGAGGTTTAATAGAAACTCTCAAAGGCATGAGCCCAGAGGAGAAAATGAGATCTCCTTTTACCATGCGTGTTGTTTACCTACAGAGAGGTACCTCAAGAGGGGGTTGGCTTCAGCCCCTTTGAGCTTCTTTTTTGTCAGCCTGTAAGGGGACCGTTGGCTATAGTCAAAGGGGTGGTAGACGCCGACTCCCCCTGTCACTACCAATATAGTAGACTATGTCTTGGGGCTAAGAAAAAGAATGGTCCTCCTGATGGGTCAGGCTAGTGAGAAGTTGAAGGCTGGGCAAACCATTGGTGAAACATTGGTATGGCCAGAAGGCTTCCCTGATCATCTTCACACTGGGCCAGCAAGTCCTGATTATGAACCCTATAAGGTGTAAAGCTTTACAGGATAAATGGTAAGGCCCTTACACAGTCACTGGATGAGGTTAACTATTTAGTGGATCTTGGAAGGGCTGGACAGGCTCCAAAAAATGTTCCATGTAAATAAACTGAAGACTTTCATCCCAAGAGTTGAAATAGCTGCACTGCTGTTGGCTTCAGATGTAGAGGGGGAAGAGTCATAACCTCTTCCTGATCTGTTCGAAGGCAGTCCTTCAGAAAGCTCTACTGATGGTGCCCATGTGGCCCCTCACCTGACTTCTGTTCAACAAGATGAGTTGATCATTTTGCTCAGGCAATTCTCCCCCTTGTTTCCCTAGCTCCTGGTTTGACACCTTGGTGCAAACATGACGTTGGGCCTCATTCCGGGTTTGGAGCTAACCATGGAGTAATTAGCTCCATGGTTGCCTCTGAAACCGTCCCAAATCCGGCATGGTGAATGGAGTAATTACCGGTCCATTCCAGGTTTGGAGGGACCGGTAATTCCCCATTCACCTTTTGCCCTTCCCCTTTCCCATTTCTGCCCCATACGGCTCAATGGGAATGGGGAAGGAGGTAATTACGGCACCGTAAATTACGGTACCGTAATTACCTCTGAGGTACCTTTGCGGGTCCCGTACTTAACTCTTGCTAAAAGCAGGAGGTAAGGAAGGACCCGCAAAGGGAACTCGGAATACGGAGGTAAGGGATTACTGGCATCGGCACCCTTACCGGTGCCGGTAATCCCTTACCTCCAACCTCGTAATGACCCCCATTGACACAGGAGATAGTATACCTACCAAAGGTAGGGAATATAGGATATCGGATAAGGTGAGATTTTACATCAAGACAGAGGTCAACATGATGTTAGATCCTAGGGTGATTGAACACTCCAGTAGTCCTTGGACCAGCCCTGTGGTTTAGTTTCCAAAAGCAGTTTCCTTTGAGTTGAGGTTCTGTGTGGATTACAAGGCTCTAAATGTTGTCACCAAGACAGATGCACACCCCTTGCCTAGAACCGATGAGCTGGTGGATACTTTGGGTGCCTCCAAGTACTTCAGCACATTTGACACCACTGCAGGGTATTCGAAAAATAGCCCTAGCAGAACATGTCAAGTAGAAAACAGCATTCTCAACTCCACAGGGCCTTTACCAGTTTAGGGTAATGCCTTTTGGGTTGAAGAAGGCACCTGCCACTTTTCAGAGGCTTGTGAATCATGTCCTTAATGATTTGGATTAATTCTATCTTGCATATCTGGAAGATATAGCAGTTTTAAGTGTCAGCTGGGAGGATCATGTGAAACACCTCAGAATTGTGTTGCAGGCTCTTCAGAAGGCCCACTTGACTATTAAGGCCAGTAAGTGCCATATTGGTCAAGGTTTAGTGGTCTACCTTGGGCATGAAGTAGGTGGAGTGAGGATACATCCTCTACCGAGTAAAGTACAAGCAGTACAAGACTGGTCTACCCCCAATACACAAACCCAGGTGAGAGCCTTTTTAGGACTCACAGGGTACTACAGAAACTGTATGGCAGACAACGGCACAATAGCTGCCCCTCTGACTGCTCTCACAACTCCAAAGAAACCCAAGAAGGTCTCTTGGTCTGAGGATTGTGAGAAGGCTTTCAATGGCTTCAAAGACCCCTTGTGCCAGGCCCCTCTTCTCAGGGCCCCTGATTACCAAATACCTTTTATTGTGCAGACAGATGCATCTGCCACTGGGCTAGGAGCTGTACTACCAGAAGTAGATGATAAAGGTAAGGAACACCCTATTGGTTTCATCAGTCGCCAGCTTTAGGACAGAGAGCTCAGATGGTCGACAGTAGAGAAAGAATGTTTCTCAGTTGTGTGGGACCTAAGGAAGCTGAGGCCCTACCGCTATGGGACTCACTTCACTGTACAAACTGACCATAAGCCCTTAAAGTGGCTGATGAACATGAAGGGAGAGAATCCTAAATTGCTCAGGTGGTTCATAAGCCTGCAAAGGTTTGACTTCACTATTGAGCATAGGCCAGGTGTTCAACATAGCAATGCTGATGGGTTGTCCAGAATGTTTAACCAACCTGAACAAGAAGCTCACCCAGGGGTGGATTAGTTCCCCCTGTCCTTGGTCTGGGAGGGGCAAGTGTTAGGAAAGATTTCCATTATTGTGTAATTTTCCCCCAGTTGTGAACACCCCAACATTTTGCCGTTGTCCGACCATCCTAGCTTGACTTTTGCCAGTGGAGCCCAGCCTTCTGCTGTACTCCGCAGGGTTTCCGCTCACTTTGTTATGGGGAAACTGACATGTCCTTAAAGACAGTCAGTACTGGGAGACTTTGTTTCCTTAGTCTTTCCCTTTGTTGCTAGTATTTATCAACATGTTAACAGTGCACAAAGTACCTTACAGTATAGTGCGCTGGGGTCTTCCTTTAATTTTTAAGGCCCTAGACACCCTCAAAGGATTTTTCGGTAGATGTACAAATGTGCCTTGGACAGAGTTGGTGGCAGCTGTTATTTTTCATATATTTTGAACCCTTTCATGTTGCCCATATCGTGTTTACTGCGTTTGGCCCAGGACAGTGGCTTTGCCCCAAAATGGCCAATCCACAAGGTCCTTTGTTCTGTCCTTTGGACATCTTGTCCCTTTGACTTCCCCAGGCTGAGCAGACCCGGGACAACCCTTATTTGGTCATGCAGATCCCGTGCAAACCTAAAGCTTTCGCAGACTTCTGCATGCCTTGAGTGTGTGCTTCCAGGATGTGGGCTAGACTGTCTAGTTCCAATACACATCCTGCATGCCAGGATGTCTGGTATGCGACTGGGACCACCGTGATCCGTGATTGGTCCACGTCTGGGATGGCTGTATGTGAGCAGATTTCTCATTGGGTCCTCTTCATTTCGGCGTGATGGGGATTCTGGATAAGAGAAGGCCCCAAACATCCATACCAGGTTGATCGCTTGAGTTCTCACTGAACTTAGGATAGGAGCCAAGTATCCTAAAACCAAGAAGCGTAGCTGAGGAACCGCTGGTGACTCGCTGGAAGGTTTGGCACCCTGAGCACGCTGTCGTCCCATTGGACCCCCCTGTTTCTGCTCGAACTTGGAAGGTCTGCAAAGGTGCTTCGACCCATTGGAATAGTGGGACGAACTATCTCAGAACCTCCGCCTTAACATGTAATCAAGCCTTTTCGGAAGTGTTCCTGGACCCCACAGTGAACTAAGCAGCTTGTACGGGACCTTTGCCCTAGAACCGCTGACGTCTCAAGTTGACACTTGAGCATTTGAAGCATTTGGAGACTGTATGCTCTAGGTGTAAGGCACTCCGCCACCGAGTTTCGTACACCTATTATTCCTAGGTCTGGAATTAGGAGAGTATGCCTGAACCCGAGCATACGCGGTCGTTGTGTCAACCAGCTGTGGTGAAGAACTTTGTGGATGCCTTGCTGCTGTGCTCCCCTGTGCCTTCAGACCTGCTGCAGTGGAATTGGCCTGATCCCTTCATCAGGAGCAGAGAAATTGACACTGTCCCGCCACAGAATCATCCCTGGAACTCAGACCCTGAAAGCCGCAGAACCGCACAACTGCAGAATTTAACCCCCAGCTGAAGTGGACCCGACTGCTGAATTTTGGTCCGGAGTGCGCCGAGGGTCATTGAGTACTTGCAACCCTTACTGGTGGCACCTGGCACATCCATCCATTTTTATGCACCAGTACCTCCTGGGAGCCACTCTCCTTTATTGAGGTAATCTGTGCTACCGAGCTATTCCCGACTCTTGGAGCCTGTTCTGCCCTCTTGGGGAGACCCTCTACGAATAGTGGGAACTTATTCTTCACTGCCTCACCCGCCTTCCTGAGCTGCTACAGCCCTTGTAAGAGACCTTACGCACGATTGCATGGCCTTTTTGGGCTTTCTGCCCATTTGTTCTACATCAACCTCTAGGCATTAACAATATGGCCACCGTATTCCCCTGCTGGCCCTTGCAAGCTTGCTGGTGAAATCCATCTACATCCTGTGTGCCTATTGGTTGGCTGTGTGTTTTTTGAGCCAATTGCGGACCAGCAGGCTTCAGCCGGCCCCCTCACCAGAGGCCCACTTCTAAGGCTCCTGTCAGTGTCCCTGTCTGCTTACAGGCCGCTAGAAGAGAATCCTGCCACAGCCCAACCCTCCCTGTGGCTGCTACCCCTGGACTATTGGACTACCATGACTCTCCTACCTTATTCTTCATGGGTTAGTTCCCTCCGTCTTGATTTCCCTCTGGTTCCGTTCTCAGTGGGTACTCTCAGCTCTCCCTGCTATGTACTCTTTGAAGCTGTTCTGTACTCACTTTTATCATCTGATGCCCTATCAATTCCTTAACTACCTGGCACTCATTTAACTTGTCAAACTTGTGTGTACTCTTCATTTAACTGTAAAGTCAAACTTGGGTGTAATTTGCATTTAACTTGAAAGTCAAACTTGGATGTACTCTGCATTTAACTGTAAAGTCAAACGTGGGTGTACTCTGCATTTAACTGTAAAGTCAAACTTGGGTGTATTTTGCATTTAACTTTAAAGTCAAACTTGGGTGTATTTTGAATTTAACTTGAAAGTCAAACTTGGGTGTATGCTGCATTTAACTTTGGCCATTGTTTGTAACCTGCTAGCCCAGTGACTGTCCTTTACCGCTGTACTTGCCTACTCCTCCCTCTGCCTCCTCTCTTTACACTCATGGAGCTTTCTGTTTCTCCCATATTTTCCAACTACTTCTCTATCAACTATCCTTCCCTTCTCACTCAGACTGGAAAGAAGAGATTTAAAAAGGATATCTTGGCCTCCAACCCTGGTCTCCCGATCGCTGATACCTATACCAGCACCTATTCCAGGCAGACCCTCACCGACATCCTGTTTGTTGTTCCTTCGCCGGATCTATGGACCCCCATATGATTTCTGTGCTCTGTCCTGTCTTCTCCTCTCCCATAAATGGGGGCACCCGCTGTGTAGTCCTCATGGCTTTTTTTGACTCCTCCAGAGTCATCCTTAATGTCTACCTAAATGGCACTGTCATGGTCCAAGGTCCTCAGGCCAATCTCCTTCTCTTTGATAGGCGGTTCCCTCACCACATCAACTTCCTTTCATCTCTGGCTGTCCCCTCCTCTCATTCCTTGGCTACCTTGCCCACTTTTCCTTCCTCTGCCCCTCTTCAGGCTGCCTCCACAACTCCGCAGGGCGTACCTCTGATTTGTACCCCTCCCCGGAAGGTCTTTAAGGCCGGCAACCTCCTTCATCTTGCCACTCTAAACTCTTGCGCTGCTGTCAAACACTCCTCTGACATCTGCCACCTCCTTGAAGAACTGGACCTTGATGTACTTGGCCTTACAAAGACATGGTCCATGGCCAGCTCTGTCACAAGCTTTGATACTCTCCTCCCTGATGGCTACAAGATCCTCTCTGCACCCAGATCTACTCAGCCTGGAGGAGGTATAGCCCTGATCTTTCCTGAGTGGATTCCTGCCACCATCATTCCCACTCAGATCTACTCCTCTTTCGAAAGCCTTGTCTGCAGGCTCTCAATCTCTGCCAGTCACCCTCTTACTGTTGCTACTCTCCATCGGTCCCCTGGTCAAATCACCTCTTTTCTCTCTGAGTGGGCTGACGTCACCTCCTCCCTCTTGGCCTCAACCATTCAACTCCTCCTCCTTGGTGACCTCAACATCCACCTCCATTCTCCCTGCCCTCATCTCTGCTCTTTTACAAACTTTGCGATTCCCTCTCCCTCTCTATCCTCCCCTCTGGCCCTACGCACTGTGCAGGACACACAGTTGATGTCTTATCTCCTCTGGCCTGCCTCTCTCTATCCCTCTGACCACTCCTCTCTCCTGGAGTTACCACTGCCTTCTCTCCTCTCATCTCTCACTCTCTTCCCCCCCTACACTGCCACCTACCTTCTCACACATCTGACCTATGAAGTGTGTGTCAGTTGAGGCTTTCACTACCACCTTCTCACCACTCCTCCACCTTTGGCTGACTTACACCCGGACACAGCCCTGTCCAATCTCTACTCCTCTATTTCTGAAACTCTTGACGCTCTTGCCCCTGTCATGAGGATCCGCTTGAAGTCCAAAGCCAAGTGCAATTCCTGGTATGACTCCGACCTAGCTACACTTAAAAGCAAGTGGAGGGTGGCTGAGGGGAAATGGAGGGCTTCTTGCTCATCCTCTGACGAACTGGCCTGTCGCCTGCTACCGACTCTCTGTACGCACCAAGAAGAGATTCCACATTCAGGCCCATGTCTCTGCGGCATCAAACAACTCAGCCGAACTCTTTAAAATCTGCAAGGAGCTTGTCAACCCTGCTGCAGTCTCTACCCCTCCTCTTGCCTCCCAGGCTCTCTGCAATACCCTTGCCTCTCACTTTATCTCAAAAATCCGGAACATCCTGTCCACCCTCTCCTTCCCTCCCCCTCCTATTCCCTCTGTTTCTGTGCTTGCTGACCCCTCTTTTACCAGCCCCACACCCTCCTTCTCGTCCTTTCCTCTTTTCACCCCTGATGAGGTTGCTAGACAAGTCCGATCTATGAAAGCCTCATCAAACAGGTTTATCCCTGTTCCTCTAAAACCATCAAGGACCACATTGAAACCCTTGCTCAGGGCCTGGCCAATTTATGCAACCACTCCTTTGCCTCAGGATCATTCCCCTCCCCTCTGACATATTCCCTTGTGCATCCCCTTCTCAAGAAACCCACAACTGACCCTTCCTGTCCGGCTAACTATCGCAAAATTTCCATTACTCCCTTTCTGGGTAAACTCCTGGAAAAGCTATCCATCTCTCAGCTTAACTTCATTTTGATTCTGTTGGCTGTCTCCATGACCATCAGTATGGCTTCAGAGCTGCCAGAAGCACGGAAACTGCTCTCCTGAACATCCGTGAAGACCTGCTCTCCAAACTTGACTCTAACATTCCCTCTGTCCTCATCCTACTCGATCTCTCTTCTGCCTTTGACACAGTCAACCATACCATCCTGCTCAACCGTCTCCATGATAACCTGGGTATCACTGATCAGGCTTTGGCCTGGCTGACCTCTTTCCTCTCTGAAGGACCCTCCCAGGACCAACTTGGGTCCTTCCTATCATCTATCTTCCTCTTGCCCTGTGATGTTCCCCAGGGGTCTAACATCTCACCCTGGCTTTTCTTTTCAACCAATACCTGGCAACTCTCGCCCACTGCATTGCCATTTTCTGCTCAAATTTCCAGTGCTTCGCTGATGACACTCAATTCATTTTCAGGCTGCCCTATGCCATCTCCTCTCCCTCTCTCATCTCTGACTGCCTAACTGCCATTCAGGATTGGTGTGCCGCCATTGATCTTTGAACGCCAGCAAGACAGAGATCCTCCTCATCGCCACACCTTCACCATCCTTCGCCCTCACTCTCTGGCCGGCCTCCCTTGGCCTCCTCCTACCCCCACCTGTGAGGCTAAGAACCTCGCGGTCATCTTTGACTCCACACTTTCCTTCTCCGCCCACATCTCTGAGGTCTCTAAAAAGTCAAACCTCCTACTGCACCTCCTCAGAAGTACTCTTCCTTTCCTCTCCTTCCCCTAGAAGCTCACTGCCTCCCAAGCTCTGGTTCTCTCTAGGTTGGACTAATGTAACAGTCTCTTTATAAATCTACCTGCCTCTACTCTCCGCCCTCTGAA
Source organism: Ambystoma mexicanum (assembly GCF_040938575.1). Taxonomy (NCBI): domain Eukaryota; kingdom Metazoa; phylum Chordata; class Amphibia; order Caudata; family Ambystomatidae; genus Ambystoma; species Ambystoma mexicanum. Next base: position 248,314,709 of record NC_090926.1, on the reverse strand, counting down.
ACTAATCCAGAACAGGACTGCGAGACTTGTCCTTGGCCTCAAGCCCTGGGATCGTATCTCTCAAGCTCTGAAATCTCTCCATTGGCTCCCAGTGGATACAAGGATTACATTCAAAACCCTCTTCATTGTCCACAAGGCTTTCTGGGGCATGGGTCCAAAATACCTTCAGCTATCCCTCCTTAAATACCTCCTCTCTCGAGCTCTTTGCTCCTCTACCTCTAACTCCCTCAGGGTCAGTCGTTTTTCAAAGAAACAAGCTGGGGGTAGATCTCTGCCTTCGGCTGGGGCTTCCCTCTGGAATAGCCTCCCTGACACTCTAAAACTTGAGGTGAACCATCTCCGGTTCCGGAAGCACCTCAAGACCTTCCTCTTTGCTTCTGCCTTCGCTCCCCCTCTCCCCTGCTGATCTGCTCTCTCTTGGCACTGTGAACCTGGCCACCCTCTATCCCCTGGGCCCTGGTACCTGCTCAACCTGCCACCCTCCTGCACCGCCTCCTGGTCACCCCTTGCTCTGGGGATTGTATCTGTACCCATACAGTCCCCCTAACCCTCATTTTCTTCTTTTTCTGCACTTATCAGACTTACCCAGTCTGCCGCCCTAAACACAGCACTTGCCACCTGCTGGCTGCACTACCACTGTTTATTGCCTCTATTATCTATTATCTATTTATTTATTATTGTATTTATCTGTTCTCCTTTGTCTCTGCACTCTCCACTCTCCTCCTTCCATGCACTTTTCCCTTTTCCCTTTTCCCTTTCCCATGCCACATGTCACTGGGCCGAGTAAGATCGTTGTTGTGTTTCTCCCCTGTTCCCCTCCCTTCACTTGTCGCGCTCTGAAACACTTGTGTATGAGCGCGATACAAATAAAATATCATATCATATGGCACCGTAAGTACTTTTGAGCATAAGGCTCCACTCATTGTAGGAACTGGAGTGCCTCTTAGTTGGGGTTTGATAAGTGAAGGAGCGCCTAAATAATATTTTCACTGTTTGCTCCCTTTCTTCACAGGTTACGGACTCTTACTGTGCACTATTCCTTTAGGACATTGGTAACTGTATATATGTTTGATAGTAGTATTATGTTGGTTTAGTTATTACTGCTGATATTTGCTGTGTTTGATTTAAAAGGCCTTTAATAAATGTATATGTATTTTTATATATACACCTGACTGAGAGTAATTTGTAGCATTGTTTACTGTGTGTGCTCATTGTGGGCTTTCGATTACTCTCACCCCTCCTGAGACCTAGTCTTGACTGCCGCCAATGCTACCTTGATTGGTCTGGCTTGTCCAGAAGGTTACCCTGTTCCAAGAAACTAGGCTGGCCTTCTGAACCTCTGCCCACCAGGTCAGAGTTCAGAAATACATCTTAACAAGTATGATGAAAGGACTACTGCTCTCGATAAACTTGAGTATCATTTCAATGGGATAATAATAACACCTCATGTTACAGCGCTTTGAAGCGGGAGGAATCTGATATGAAATGCTGTATAAGAACACAAATGATTATTACTTGTCAGAGAATGACATACAATCAGAGTTGCTAGTATATGGAAGGGTACTGCCATCACATGTTAAATTACTTTCAAAGTATTTTTTATCTATGGTATACTATGCCAAAAAATCCAGGGTGCAACTAATAATATGATACTCGATGGGGCACCATTTTCGATATGCTAATCAAATACACAAAGGCAATCTGAAATATGTTGCAAGTGTCAGAAGCACAAGGGGGACCAAGGAGTTGTCAAATACTTTTGAACTGGAAAACTTGGGCCACACCAGAACCAAACCATCTGCCCCCTGGTAAACTGAGAGCTCTACTTCAATACACAGTCCATTAGGGCTCTTCAGAAATGTTGGCATAAGGTCCACAAACTGGAGGACCATCTATCCTTCAAAGCCTTATGTTCCAAAATATGGATCCTGATAGCCGAAGCTTGGAGCAAAGCCTTTTTCACAGCAGTCAAACACTGATTGGACCCCACACAAGACCCAGAGCCACAGGAATACCAGAAAAAGTGGGAGGCTATCAGTACGTTCTTTATTAATGTAATGCTAGTGTGAAAAATGCGATCCAGAATAACATGGCGCCGATGCGCAGCCATTTTGATCACTCATCTTCCATGATAGTAATAAAGTATGAGTTTCCACTGGCCTCAAAGAATGAGCAACTAGCAGTGAAAACAGGGCAAAGTCACGAAAATATTATTCAAGTGAACTAACTACGAATGGTTTATTGAAGCAACAATTGCGTAAAATTGGAGATGGTACTTTGTGAGGTTGGTGGGTACATATATTTGAAGCTGTACAAATTTTGAATAACCATCCCATTGCGAACGGTGAAACTCCATTAATGCGCATTTTGACACCAGCCTTGCAAATGGCACCAAACCGTGCATCTAAGACCCTGTTGTATTGGGAAATTTCCCCAGGTGCTTTAGTCTGCATGGGTGGATTTACATGCAAGGGAGGAAATGTGGCCACAACCAAAAGGCATTGTGGTAATTGACACTGGAATTGGTGTACATATCCCTTCTGCACATATGGGTTTGACTGCTCCGAGATCTGGTCTGGCCCTAAAAGGTATTCAAGTATTGGGTGGAATTGTTCACGCTGATTATCAAGGCTTCATTAAAGTCATTCTTCTAAATAGCTGTGAAAATGTACTGCCTATTCATAAAGGAGACAGGATTGCACAATTGATATGAGTGCCTGCGTGTGGCATGTTGGAGTCCATTCGGGAGGTTCCAGGTTCATGTCCGAGGATGTGGCAGACTTCTCTTTTCTCCAAGTGGAGCGGGGCATCTAGAAGAAGACTGATGCTCCACCCATCAGCTATGCTCCTGAGGATGCATCTGTTGCAGCTTATCGTATTGCATTTAGGAATCAGTGCAGTCGAAGAAATAAAGTGCTGCCTTTACCCCCTCCTGGAATTATAGCTTCTTTTTCCCATCATCAATACTCAGCATTGGTAAGGCAACCTGAAAATGTTTGGGTCTTTTTGGCCCAGCCCGTTTTGTGCATTTCGCATTTTTGTTTAACAGATGTGCACAGCTCCGCTGACATGATTTTGACTTGTCTGGTGGCGATTCCAACACCTACTTTGATTTTGAAAAACGTATTCGGTATTTTACATAATGATTCTTCAGTGGAGCATTCAGACATCCAAAATTCATTCTCTGTCTATGAATACTTTAAGTTTTGTAATGACACTATTCACAGATGGAAGAATATGACCAGCATTTTGACGCATGATCTTGCTCCTACTGACGTCTGCTACCGCATGACGTGTGATCCTCCTTCTATTAAAAAAGTCAACAATTGAGATCTATGAAAGTATGTACTGATGTTTCAAACAATATGATGTGTAACTTTACCATTGTTACAGCTAGCCACCTGAAACATGTAAAATTTCCGTCTGGTTGGTTATTTTCTTGCGGTAACTTTACTTATTTTTATATTCCTGCCAATATTTCAGGTGGCTCATGTGCTTTGACATGACTTGGTTTAATGATGTATGCACTGAAACCTGCTTTTATACGTACTATACGTGCCGTTTCATATACTACTTTGACTCCAGATTGTAATTCTGAGGTGCATTTTCTTTCTGAAGTATTGGCGTTAGCTGTTTCAATTATTGGGGTCTGAGGTTTAGCTGCTGGTGGTTATAAAACTATGATTAAGCTTGCCTGTTTGGTAGTTAAAGGGCTGAATGAAACCTCACAAGGATTAACAAAATTATTATTGGACAATAGAAATTTTAGAACGGCTTGTTTGTTTTTAAAGCATAATCTGGGTTGTGAAACGATTGAGGGTATGTGTTGTTTTGACCTGGGTGACCATTCCCGCTCTATTGAAAAGCATATTAAAAACATAAAAAATCTTGGATCCCAGGTGACGCAAGATCGGTACAGAGATTGGTGGGAATACTTACTATCATGGATCCATGAAGCACTTCGTTCTGCTTTGCTTTGGCTCTTTCGAATTGCTATCGTTTTCATTGGTTTTTATTGTTGTGCTTCGTGTATTTCTAATATTTGGAGAATGATTTGTAGATTTTGGGCTTCTTCTGAACATCCTTCTGGTTTTGAAAGTTGAGTGTTCAAGGGGTGGAGTGTAATACTAGTCTGAAAAATGCGAGCCAGAATAACATGGCGTCGATGCGCAGCCATTTTGGACACTCATCTTTCATCACAGTAATAAAGTATGCGTTTCCACAGGCCTCACAGAATGAGCAAGTAGCAGTGAAAACAGGGCAAAGTCACGTAAATATTATTCAAGCAAACTAACTGCGGAGAATAGTTATGGTATTGTCCATTGAAGGATGAATACAGAAAGGGAGTCGGAGCACACTGCAGGTGCATGATAAGGGGTATAGGAATGAATCCGAGAGAGATGGGCGCTGGGTTTTTCCTCTTCTAACTGAATTTTTCCACCCTCTGCCCCTTCGACTTGTGATCTGCTCTTCAGCCAGAGCAGAATGCAATTGTTAAGGGCGGGGAAATGCCCCCATAAAGGAGCGAGCATTGTATGGAGAAAGTAGTTGGAACATGGTCCCCGGGTGATGCAGTCTCGCTGAAAGGGAGGACGCTCCGCTTCAGACCCCGCCAGACGCAGTGATCTCTTTGCCTACCTGCTAAGGGACTAAGCAGTGTTGTTGGTGGCCAAGATGAAGTTTTCTTCTGCCTCATGCATAACGGTGATGTAACCTATATTCGAATTCTCATATATCTAAGTGTTTGTTTATTGGTATAATCTTATATGATGTATGTGTGTTTTTCTTTCTGCTAGTCTGAGTTCAATTACTTGTTTTTGCTGAGGGTGCTGGGATCCGGGGGCCGTGGAGACGCAAGTGTTAGCGTTGTCCCCACATGGCCAGACAGACGCAAAACAATCAAAAAGATCAATACCATTAGGATCCACATCAAGGGCTCCAAATCCTATAGCACCCATCTGTATAGCCCCCTACAGGCAGTTCAACCCCTTTGCCCCCTAGGACTTCTCGTACAGGCTAGCATCCTTACAAATCGACCTCTGAGGACATCCACCTGGCCACCACCTACCCTTAATGCTCTTCTTAGGATAGTCAATGCCTCCCTCAGCGAGGCTACTTTCCCAGATATCCTAAAATATCCTAAAATCAGGGCTTATAAACCCACTTCCACAATACATCGCGCAAAAGGATCAATCAGCTTGATATTAGATCTCACCATAAGATCAACCCCTTCCTCCCGCCATTGGACTGCCGAGCGATGATGCAGAACCTAGTAATCTTGCGCATCAATGAGGGTAACGCCCTCCTCACAGAGTTTTTGGCTGCTCACCTGGCCCACCATTCCGCACCTCACCTCATTGCTGGTTCCACATCAACAACACCTTAAGTGAATTACACAGACTCCTCATCCCAGTTAGGATTTGATTCAAAACAACATGCCGCACCTGCAAACCAATCACCACTAGTACACCGGCCTACCTGATGGCCAAACTAAAAACATTGTGGGGCAAAGCGTCATCTCACAGTCAGATCATCACTAGACAGGAAACTATGCTAGCTAGCAAGGAGAAAAGTAGGACACAGTCCTTCTAATGGTATGCTCCCCTCCTCTGGAACTTCATCATGGTAGCAATCCTAACTGCTCCAAGTCCCCTTCTGCATGCAAAGGCATCTCCAAAGGGATCTATGTGATTTTCTTGATAAAGAAATACCAAAGCCGAAAATACTGATTTTATTTGTCTTTTTGCACACTTCCACACAATTATATGACAGGGGAAAACCTCTGCCCCCCCATACTCCCACATTATTTCTTACGCTAACCCATCCCCCACATATAACTGCGTATATCTGTGCAGTGAAAAATTCAGCATTTTTGGTCTCTGCGTTTTTTACTGCGAAATTATGAGGTGATACCTCTCTGGAGAGGGCCTACTATAAATATCTGCTTGCCTATGCATTTATGCTTACAAGAACATCTGCTGTCTCTTAAAATGGAAATACAAAGACAGCTATTTCTCTGGGAAGAACAGTGGAAGATTGAGGCGGAGGAGCAGGGGAGAATTGAGGAGACGGATAAAAAGTGGAACATCAAGAAGGAGGATGAAGGTGAAGGTGAGACTTAAGGAGATGCATTAACATCATAGTCAGATGAGGGAGAGAGAGAGAGAGGGTGTTAGAGGAGGGAGAGTGTAGAGTGTAGAGTGTAGGAAGATGTTGAGAGATAAAGAAGGAGAGAGAGAACCAGGAAGGAAGAAAGAAGGTGAAGACCAGAGAGAGGGAAGGATAGGTGCTCAAGAAGAGTGGGTCTGGAAGAAGGGGATGGTCAAGACTTAGGGCCTCATCATGAGTCTGGCGGTAACCCTTAAATGCGGCGATAGCACTATTACCACTGCATTTAAGGGTTGACCAGATCATGGGCTTGGCGGATTTGCCCCCAGCCCTGGGCTGGGGGCAAATCCTTCACCATTTTGCCGATTTTCAGTGCTATTACCGCCGGCGCTAATACCACCAGCGGTAATAGCGCGAAAATTCCCCATTGCCCATTGGGCCCAATGGGGAATGGGGAATCCCTGAATGGGCCCCTTTGGGTAATGGGAAGCAACCATTCCGCCAAACCCGTGACCGGCGATAATAGCGCCGGCGGTTTGGCGGTAGGGCTAATAGCCCTGGCGGTAATACCACCGGGGTTACCGCCCAACTCGTGATGAAGCCCTTAGTCACAAACCAGCCATGAAACAGGTGTGGCTCGTCAACTGGTGGCACAGTCAGTTCTAGGATAGGTTCCAAGAGCCGGGGAGAGGATTAACCCTAAAAACGACAGGCTCCAATGCAATTTGCATGTGTTGAACTCTTGACTGGTGTTCCAACGATTAAAGACATAGGTGTGGTGGTGCCAGGTTTTTCAATAGCATCGGAGAGTGACATCCTGACAAGGTCTAGGATAATCATGAAAATCATCAAATCCAGCCATGAAACAAGTGTGGCAAGTGCACAATCCGAAAGAGTTTGACTGACTTTTTTTCCATCAGGAAGGTACAGAGTAAGAGAGAAGGGGAAAGACTGAAGATCAGGGTCCTGAGAAAGCCCAGCCAGATTTTGTGTTTGATAACAAATGGCGTCCAGTCACAATACCATGTTAAGAATGAATCCCTTATTTCCTGTTATAAAAAAACGTTGCAATCATATATCTTAGCTTCAAATCATCTATCGCTCCTTCTGCTGTGACACTAGATAATGCGGTCCTTAAATGGGCCTGCCTCCTAAAGCCTGCTCTGTGTCTAAATACAGAAGCAACTCTCGCTTCATCCCCTGCCTTGATGCTCACACCAGATGTGTCTTATGTAGCTCTATGTAGTCAGAGCTAGAGGAGCACAAATGTGGAGCAGATGGAGTCTCTGGAATTCGGTGATGCAGGGTTTCAATATCGTCCTCAGGCACAGGATTCGGCACCTGAGGATGTTTTCTGCTTGAGAAGACCTCAAGGAAGAACAAATATTCAAGATTTACTTTAAGAGTCTCTAGTCAGCACAGAGAGTCTTCCGAGGCATGGCAGTGAAGGGGCACCCACTTCTGTGTCCAGCATTGCAGGCTGGTCAGAAGCTTCAGGTAGAGGAGGCCTATGACCAGGAGCCGTGATACAGTGGTCCCCACAATATCAGGGGAAAGGAACACTGCTGTGGGTTCCTTCTGGTTGTCCTGGAGAGGCAGAGCTTCGCCATCAGATTATTTGGAGCGTCAAAGGATGCTGGTGCAGAGCTTTGCTCCTTTCTCGAGCAGCAGGCCTGCAAGACTGCGGGCACAGAGTTCCAGCAGTAGAACTTTCTTCTTTAGGGTTGCTGGAACATTTCTAGCAGCACTGTTTTTGTTAGGATGCTGAGGCTTGTGCCTCATTTTTCCAAGATAGTGGTTGAAGTTGAAGTGCTGAGTCGCGGTGCCGGATAAAACATTGATCTGCATTACATCGCAGTGGTAGTTCACAGGTTCAGTGCTGTGATGAGCCTTGGGTAGAGTTCAAATGGGTATGCGGAAATACCAGCAAGTTTCTTTAATAGGGGTTTTTCTTTCTGATCCAACTCTTCATACAATGTTTTGTTCAGCTTTAGGCTGTGTTTGTCCAGCATTCCATACCCATATCTCAATGGAGATCTGCTGTCTTTGTCCAGGGTAGAGCCCCTGCCGCAGTTCTTAAGGACTTGTTTTGAACTCTCTGGAGAGTGTTGCAGTGTCGCTCGTGGCATCCACTCCAGACTGGAGAGGCAAAAGTTAAGCTGGGACCCATAATGGCCTTGATGACTATGAACCTTTTGCTGATTGTATTTATGTATGGCATTTCCATTTTAGTTTTGAGTGCATTGTTACACAGAGGTAAGAGCTGCTGCTTTCCAACTTCATTGTCTCTCCATGAGGGTGGATCAACAGGTGTTCTTTCATGTTTTTTCTGCTGAATAGTGTTGCTGTTGTACCTGTCCTCAGACCTATCTGCCTGTCTTGATACCAGATCAATAGCTTGTCAATGGACATCTGCACGTTTCTTGATTCCTCCTTTTTCGCTAAAGGATTGAGAAATCACGGCTGCAGCATCTGTATGACAAGCATGCGGCCCACAATTGAGCCATGTGACACTCCTGCATAATTGGAATATGTGTTCAGTTAGATAGCTACAGAGCAGTTTCAGCAAGTACTTTGGAAACTTGAGGTTGATTATTTTGTGGAGCAGTCCTGTTTGCCAGACCCTGTCAAAGGCTTTGGATACATCCAGAAAGACCATCCCAGTAAACTTGTTTATTGTCGTGCTTGGAGTCCCAGGTGCAGTAATTGCCTTCTGCACAATGTACCAGCCAGGGAACCAATAATCTACTCCTACTGGATATTCTATTGTGAAAAAGGATGGGGAGATACGAACGTCCGCCGGGCAACCTCTGCAGCTGGTGAGAGAAACGTAATATATTATATGCTGAGCAAACAATAATCTTCCCCTTGCTTCTAGAACTACTCTGTAATGTAGGATAGCAGACCTGGTCAATCTGGGGTATAGAACCAGAGCGAGGGAGGCACAGCAATATCACTGTGCAGGACGTAAAGCCAACACCACGGAAAAGGAGTATTTTCAGCTTCACATTCAACAGAGAGAGATCAGGTTCCAAACAATGATCCAGGAAAAGAAAAAAAAAAGGTTTAGAGTGCCAAATCCATAATGCAAAATCTTGGGATGTCCCAGAACATAATCCAAGGGTACGAAAAACAATTGAAGGAAAAAAGATCAAAAAAGAACAATGTTTTAATCCAGGAAGAAAATCCAAGCCAAATACTGTAGCAAAAGGCTACTTCTCGTTTCCAATCATTTCAGCTCCTTGCCCCTCTGCACTGGAACTCTCTTCCTCTCTCTATCCGCTCCATTTCCTCGTACTCCTACTTCCGTGCCTCCTTGAAATATTTTCTTCTTCACCCCCGTCCTGACATCCCTCTTTAATTTCTCCTATCCCCCCTTTATCCCTCTTTCCATCCTTCCTCTCTACAACTTCCCTTCTTCTCCACTCCTACTTCCCCATCCCCTGTAATCGCATCTTCCTCCCCTACCCCGACCTCCCTTACTTCATTCCTCTTTCCTTCCCCTGATCTATATCTCTTACATTATCCACTGTAAATTGTTCTGTGTACTGTTTTTGATGGTTTGTTTCATGTCTTGTAATGTTATGCTTCTATTATCCTATGTATTCTTGTTGTTGAAATGTAAAGCGCTTTGGCATATAGCGCTATATAAACTTAATCAATACAAATACAAATAGAAAAGGGAGATCCAAACCAGTCCTTAAAGCAATGCCAGAGTCGAGATATCTGTGGAGTCAGGAAACATGAATGAGCGCACTTCGTAATGCTGGTGAAAACAGTTGAGAAGTGTAGAATAGAAAAGGCAGCATCCTAATGAAGCTTCCGGGAGTGGCGTAGATCACGTGGACTGATAACATGATGGTGCGGCTGTGTGCGACTGACTGAGAGATGCAATCTCTTCCTGAAGGGACCGTCGAGCAGGCGCCATGGCAACCACCACTGCTGTGTACTGAGAACGGGGAGCCAGATCGGAGCCTCCGATGCAGAATGTCTGAGGGGTGAAGGTGCGACATTTATGCTGAAGAGATGGCTAATTGTGTCAAACTATGTCAAATTATGTCAACCTATGTCAAACATTGTCAAGTTGGTGGGTTTTTGAGTGTTGTGTTCGATATTCAAACTGTTCACTTGTAAAGATGTTTTCTCTTGTGACCTAGTCAGTGAGACGTGCAAGAATGATCTTCTCAAGGACTTCTGACATTCCCAAAATCAAGTTTATTGGGTGATACTTTGCAGGGTCTCTGAGTAGTTTTCCAGGATTAGGGAATACTATGACCTTTGCTTCTTTGCATTGTACAGCGACGTGTTGAAAACATAGGCAGGCATTACAGATCTCAATTAGGTATCCCCTAGACTTAGGTGTCAGCATGTTAATGACTTGGTTTTTCATTCCATCACTTCCTGGTGCTTTGTCATTTTTCAGACCTTGAGCAAGTCGGAATACCTCGTCCAGTGTGCATTGCTTCACATTTCCTGCTTGAGCTGATAAGGCGAATGGATGTGTCTACTTTTATCCCACTTGCGAGACAGTGCATGAGCACAACACCCAATCACAGACCAGGAAGTAGAGAAGGGTGGTCTATCCCTCCAAGCACACCCATGTATTCTGGAAGGATCTATCATACAACTGAAAGAATCTAAAGTATGCCAGACGGGCATCTGAATATCCCCACCAGAACTGATTTCAGGCTGACTACAGGCACCAGTCTTGGAATACACGCATCCAGTGGCCCAAGATGGCCACTTCCAATCACACCAAGAGTGACATGGGTTGGTCATGTGATCTCTCGGGCATTTGAGGCAAACAAAGGCAACCTGCATTTTGGGAAATGGAGGAGGGGGGCAAAAATTGAAAAGTGGATTCCACTTTGTAGTACATTTTACACATGTGACAAAAAGCCACCACCAGGCTAGCCAAATGACTAACAGAGAAGAGGTACATTCTCTGTGACACTGTGGGGTACCTTTGGGGAACCACCACACCCCTTTATGAGTCATAAGGACTCTTAAGGCAGAGCACAGATAATAGATCCACACTCTTAGGCTTGGGATTGAGTCAGGCTGAGAGAAAAACAAAGTGAAAGGCCCAGAAAAGCCATCAAAAGGTACAGGGGGCTATCACATGTGGAAGAAAGTGGACTTTGTGGCTATAGGTTATCTTTCATATTTATAAACATACCATGATGGGAATCACAACAGCGTCATATCCTCCTTTTCATTACCTTGACCGGCCGAAGCTATCCGTTGTCCAATGTCTCAAAGCATATGAGGCAATTACAGTCATTCTTAGCTCAACCAGGGAATCATGGTTGTTAATTAGTCCTACCCAATCAAATAAAGCAGTCTCGTGCACCACCCTAGCAAGGTGGGCCAGCTATGGGTCAAGTTGGAATAGACACGCAGTGTTTCGGTGCCCACTCAGGAAGAGAGTCCTCGACAGTCATTAACGTAGGTGCGAGATTGTAAGACATTATGAAAGCAGCAGTTTGGTTAGGAGAATAGGTATTTAAGAGTTGTTACTTTTACTTCAAACCAATTGACCAAGTGACTTCGTTAGTAGTAAGCTTTTAACAAGCCTAATGTGAGCCTTAAATCTTCACATAGAATATAGATTTTTCTACTAAAGTTCAGGAAAATCATGCTCCTGAAGACACAGAGGTGAAGTATTATCTCACCCTTGCAACCATTTAATAAACGGGGATGCAACGTTTTAATAAATGGGGGGTTCGCAAGTTAATATATTATGTCACAACTCTGAAATCTTACTGATGATTTCATACTTCTCAACCTATTGACTCTCCAATGCACCTGAAAGCAAGTGTGCTTGACGGGCTGTGATGGGTGACCACATTGAAGGCAATGGGATCTAGCGTATGTTTTAATGTTGGTGAAAGCATTCCTAGGTGGGGGGGGCCATTGAAGTCTGTGGAAGAGAATGGTGTTTTGGGAGGGAGACACACTCCAAATGCGGGTGATTTGGAGGTATGTGATGTCCGTATATTAAACAAGAGACAGATTCTGTTCATGAGAATGTTAATAATAAGGCACTGTGTTAAAGGTCTAAGAATGCATATTACAAGAGTATGATTGTCCATACACAAGAGTACGATTGCCCATTCAAGATTTAATTGGAGTGTCTTGCTGTTTCAGGGGCAAAGACTAAGTCATCCTTTTGAGACATGATGAGCCAGAGAATGGCTCCTTTCCTTTAAAGAAGTTCACAGGTCAGAGTTTGGGCATTTCAATAGACGCTAGGGGTCAGAACTTCACACCAAAGTGGACGAGCTATAAACACAAGTGTCGACCTTTAGTCAGACTTAGGGGTGAGACAAGTCAGCTTGTTTTCCTTTGTTGTCGGATTGGGTCTAAAAATAAGTAAATAAAAATAGGTCATTCTCACAACGCACAACCTCTCTAAATGGAATACATTATTATATATGCTCTAGAGCGAATAACGCAGTATGGATACAGTGTATTTGAGTATCCTTTTTTGAAATATATAAAAGGTGTAATGTGAGGTTGAACATTGTCATTGTTTTTTCCACCAGAATTCAAAGGGAGGGATTGTCTGTTTCCTTGTTTTGCTTTATTTACCTTTCCATTCGGGAGACACTAGTCCGATCCTGGTTTTATCTCTGAAGACGTGTAGTCCTGAATGTCCCCTTTGTAAAACAAGGACTGCATTTCCCAGAATGCAAAGTTAAAACCAGGTGTGGACTAGTGTATCCAGAATGGAATGAATAACGTTAGCATCTATGGACAAGAGTTTCCAGTAAAAGGACATTTTATGTCAGGATGGACATTGATTAGGTGTTGATATCACATGTTTTAAATTTAAAACCACTCATTTTTTCCATATTTCGATGTGACGGGTAATTCTTTGGTGGATGTATAGGTTTTACTTTGATGCTGTTTGTTGTTTGGGAATTAAGAAGCATAATACTTCCCCTCCATGTCTTTAATGGAATCATGATTTTCCTAAACGTTTTCCTAATACTCACAAAATGTTTTTTTCCGCCTTTTAATGGAGGTTGGGGTTCCAATCATGACCGGCGAATTTCAAGAGAAGATTACCTTCTTTGGGCCAAAAATGCTCACCGAGGACAGTGCCTTTCTACCAGCACCTACTAAGGTACTCACGGCGCTGGTCAATTGGCTGGCTCTTGCCGGATCTGAGATCCGAGATCAGATGTATGGCCGGATCTCCGGCCCCTGCCCTGACCAGGCTATACCGAGCCCCCGGCTTCGCCGAGGGAAGCTGGGGCCTCAGTGATCTCAGCTGCGCTGTGCTCCTTTCTCCAGCCATCATTCTGCAGACTATGTTCTGTCAGCTGGTTTTCTTTCTTCTGGCCTGAAAGGCACACCACGGGAATCAATGGGCCATGAATATAACTGGGTGGGGGCATCACTGTTGAAAGCAGGCTTGCTGTACATGCTGGCCACTCTATTATTTTCCAAATGTGCATTTTACACGTCCATAGAAAACTAAAAGTTATTTTCAAACTGAAAAATGCTGCTTGCATTTACTAGTTTTCTTTCCACACATACTTTGTAATTTGTGTGCCCCTTTGTGTTTTATCACAGGTTATATGTATACATGTTATATGCTTGTGAAACTGGTTAATCACATATAAATGCTTCTGTTGTGCTGACAGCAGTTATTAGGAAATTAAACTGTGGGTTAATGGGTGCCAACTTTTGATTCTCACTACAGGGGCAGAAATCACCCCCTCTCTCCCACCCGCCATCAATATAAGCAAGCGACCAGCCCAACCCATCCCCTGGCCAACCACATTTTATAGCACTTGTTTTTTATTTTTTTATTATTATTTCCATTTGTAGAGCGCGCCAAACCCGCATGTATCTGGGCGCTAGTTACAGTACATGTTTGAAATAGTCGCTGGTAGCATTACATAGATAAGATAGTCTTTTTTTATTTTATTTTTTTATTTGGATGAGCAGGCACAGTCCGTTATAACAATGACAGAGATGACACAGTTGGTGGGGTGAGGCTAGGGGTCTTGGGTGAAGAGCCAGGTTTTCCATTTTTTACAGAAGGTGTAAAGCGAGGGATCAGATCTTAGTGATAGGGTATTCCATTGTTTGGCAGCCACTACTGGGAAGCTACGGCCGCCTGCTTTAGCTTGTTTGAATTTGGGCTTGATGAGGAGGTGGGAGGTGATGGCACGGGTAGGTCTCTCTGACTGGGGTTTGGTGGTTTTGTTAGTGAGGTATTTGGGGGCTGTGTTGGTGATAAACTTGTGTGTAATAGAGAGGGTCTTGAATTTGATGCGGTTTATGACAGGTAGCCGGTGGGCGGTGCGTCTAGCGACAGAGATATGTTCTTTTAGGGATGTTCAGCGCTGCGCTGAGGGTGTTGTTCTGAATGATTTGGAGTTTCTTGGTGTTGTGTGTAGAGGATCCTGTGAATAGGACATTGCAGTGATCTAGTTTGGGCAGGATAAGGGCTCTAGCTAATGTGATGCAGTTGTCAGGAGTTAGGTATGGTTTGCATGTGTTCATAAGCTTAGCTTTGTAGACAGCTGCTCAGGCCGTTGCCCTCACTTGTCTCATCAGGAAGAGTGAGGAGTCGAGGTAGACCCCTAGGGTTTTCACCTCCTTCAGGACGGCGATAGGGTTCCAGTCTATGGTGAATGATTTGTAATCGCAGTGCAGTTTGTTGAGTCGGGATTGGGTCTCTACCACTAGGAGCTCTGTTTTATCGTCATTAAGGCATAGTTCATGTTGCGCCATCCAGGCTTGGATGATGTGATAGATTTTATTGAGGGCGTTGGTATCCTCAGTGGGATTGCCAGTGATAGGCACAAGGCTCTGCTTGTCGTCAGCGTAGTTGGTGTAGCAGATACCTTATTCGCCCAGGAGGTCAAATAAGGGTTTAGTGAAAATGTTATACAGTGTTGGCGAGACACATGAGCCTTGGGGGACTCCGCAAAGGACTGGGTTTGGTCTAGCTGCCTCTATGTTAGACAATACCCTCATGATTCGGATGGAGAGAAAGGAATCAATCCAAGCTGTGGCGTTGACAGAGAACTGGGCTGCTGAGGAGAGATGTTGGCAGAGGATTTGGTAGTTTACAAGGTCAAATGCAGCAGAAAAGTCAAGTAATAGCAGGATGGCTAGGGTGTCAATGTCGATGATCTTGCCCATTTGGATTTTGAGATCTAGGAGTGCTGTCTCAGTACCATGTCCACGGCGGAAGCCAGATTGGCATAGACCAAGGATGTTGTTGGATTCCAGGTGTTCCTGTATTTGTAAGTAGGCCACTCTGTCTAAGATTTTTAGGAGGAAGGGGACAGTGGTGATGGGGCGGTAGTTAGTGGGGGAATTAGGGTAAAGGGATGTTTTTTTTTAGGAGTGGGAGAACTCATGCATCTTTCAGGTTGTTCGGGACAATCCTTTGTGCGAAGGAGTTGATGATGAGAGAGGTGATGAACAGTGCTAGTTCTACAGAATATTCTTTGCTGACCCGGGCAGGGCAGATGTAGCCTTGGCATCTGGATGGTTTGAGGCCATTGATAATTTTTATCACTTCTTGTATACTAACAGGTCTGAATTCGAAAAGGTTGTTAGGGATGCGAGGGTGGTGGGTGTGGGTGGGTGTATTTTGTGAGGACAGTTTGGCAATTTTGCTTTGTAGTGAGGCGATCTTACCGAGTAGTACCTTCTGGATGTTGGTGCACAGAGAGGAGTCCTTGTGGCTGCTTTCTAGAGGGAGCACGGGGGATTTGAGTTCTTGCAGAATAGAGAAAAGTTATTTTGAGCCTGTGTTGACTTTGGCTATTCGTTCCTTGTAAGTGAGGCTTTTTGCCTGGATGATGGCCTGTTTATAAGCTTTGGCTGCAATGAGGAACTTGTTTTTATTATCTTTAGATGGTGTGGTCTTCCAAGTGGCCTCTGCATTTCGTTTGGTTGCTTGTAGGATTTTCAAATCCGGTGGGTACCAGGAATTTAGATGGGCTCTAGGTTTAGGTTTACGGGTACTTAGTGGGGCAACTTTCTCTATCGCTAGGATAGTTTGGTTATTTAACTCCGCGATTTGATCTTGGTCCAGTGCTGGTGCTTAGTGATGGGGTAGAGCAGAGGGAGCATATTCTCTGCAGTAATGTTGCGTGTGTTTCTAGATTGTGCAGCAGGGGGCAGTTGCGGTAAGGCTTTAGCTGTAATGTATTTTGCAATGGTGAAGGTAATGCCATTGTAGTCGGACCATGGGCAAGGGTAGTTAGAGATAATACTCATGTTGCAGTTCATATCGGCCAGTCAGTCTAGCGTTCGGCCTTTGTTGTTTGTGGGTAAGGTAATGTGTTGTGTTAATCCTAGTGATTCAATTGTGTTGGTTATAGTTTTAGCATTAGCATTTAGCATCTGAGGGGTTGTTGAGGCCTAGGTTAAAGTCTCCCATAATAATGATTCTGGAGGAGGGTTTAGCATTGTTGGCCAGCAGAAGGGTGATGTCCACATCTAGGGAAAGTATTGGGCCGGGGGGCCTACATAGGATGTGGATGGTGAGTGAGGTGGCATTAGCAAGGGAGAGTTGTAGAGATGGTGACTCTCCGAGTGGAACGAGGAGTTGGGCAGCATTCTTAGTGTTAAGTATTTTTTTGGCTATAAGCACTACACTGCCTCCTTTGGCCAGAGGTTGTTTTCTTCTGAAGATGGTGTAACCCTCTGGGATAGCTAGGGAGAGGCCTGGGCGGGCAGCTGCATGCAGCCATGTTTCCGTGATGGCTAGTATGTCCAGTTGGTTTGAGGTGATGAGATATGAGATGTCGAGTGTGTGGGCTAGCAGCGATCTCGCATTGATTAGGCCTGCATGGATGTTTGTTGCGGTAGAGCACTTATTGCTTGCATTGTTTGCAGTGGTAGTTGCGTGGTTCTTCGGGTGGAGGGTCTCAATGTGGGTTGTGGATGCCAGGTTGGTTTTGGATAGTTGTTCAGGTTCTGTAGGGGCCAGGACGTTCATTGTGATATTGGAAGTGGGATTAGTTGTGATTGACTCACATACAGTGTCAGTGGCTGGACTCGCTAGGCAAGGGTCACACATTGTATCAGCGATGGGGTTCACTGGGTCACACATTGTAGCAACAGTGTTCACTAGGCCTGGCTCACACATTGTATCAGCGATGGGGTTCTCTGGGTCACTGTTAGGGAGAATTCTCAAAAATGTGCTAATTCCTCTCTACCTTAGAGACCCCCATCTGTTTAAATGCCTTCTCTGGGATCAACTACTCCCAGAGCAGTAAAGTGAAATTGACTTTACTTAGCATTGTACTTGCTAGACCCAGCACACCCTATCTTACAATAGAGTGCTCGAGGAGTTACTTAGTATCCCCTGTGTCTAAATGCTCATGTAACATTTTTTATGTTACCCTTTCCTCAATTTACTGGCTGGTGGCAGTAGTTTCATTTTGAACTACCTTGGTTTGCATTTACTGCGACCGTTCGCGGCTCCGGTAAAGTAACCGCGGGAGCCATCTTTTTCAAAATGGCGCCCAGCCATCTTTGCTAAAATGGTGCCAGGTCTTCTTTTTTTGCCAGGTCTTTGTAGAAAGGTCCTTCTAGAGAGTTTCTCTGCACGCCAAACCAGGTTTGGTCTCTTTGTTCATTTTGCCTTTGGCGGGGTTTCTGAGAGAAACCCGCCTCTGACTCCAGAGTGTCTGGGGTAGGCAGGAAGTGAGGGAGGTGCCCGAAAACCCTGTGCTTAGTCTCATAAGAGACCCAAATGCACTCTGTGGTGATTGGCTGGCTGACTGTCACCCTGCTGGGTGAGTAACAGCTAGGCTGGAATGAATGGGAGAGAATTGAATAAAAGGCGAGTCTTTTGGCTTGGAAGGCAGATTCGACCACTGGACAAAGGAACCAAAGAAGAGCATGATGAGGATGCTTGCTGCAACTCCTGGACCGTTGGTTTGCCCGGTGAAGCCCTGCTGCAGTGACTACTTGCCAAGTTTGCATCGACAGAGTAGCCCCTGCAAGGACGACTGTTAAGCTTACCTGGTCTCTGCAGAGGCGTTGGGGCACGGTTGCAGCCCTCCCAGGAATTAGATCTCCCTCTTCAGGTCTCTCCCCCTGCGGATAAGCTGTGGGCAGTGACAATTGGTGGCACTGCTCCTGCGTGGATATGAGAAAACGTGAGTGCATTGAGTGGTGACTGTTGTACCTCTCAAACCCATCTACCCAAAGTGCGATTTCAGTGGGCACGTACCAGCCCATAAGGCTCACCTGGTAAGTATCGATGATGAGCTCTCCGTCCTGCTACTTCTGGCAGGGGTGCTTGTTGATGGGATCTAGTTCCTTCACTGATCCCTGGTAAGTAATAGTCCAGTCCAGCTGCGACTATGCTTTTCCTGGTTGGTGGTAAGTGGTTCTCAATGTCTCTTGTCTTTTCCCCTTTCTGTTCTCTCTGAATGTCTCTTGCCTTTTCCCCTTTCTGTTGTCTGTCTTGGTATTATTGCTCTCGATGCTGTTGTTAATTCCTGAATAACGTTTTCTCTTCTGTTTTCTTCTCAATAATTGGAAATGCGGGCCAAAGCAGCTGTGGAGGTGCGGAATGTGGCCGGGAGGAAGATGACTGAAACCGCAATGTTCGACAATAGGTGAGTGATGGTTGAAGGGAAAGCGTGAGGTTCAGTGGTAGCGCGACCTTAAACGTAATGTCTGTTTAGTGTCTAACCTTGCCTTTCGTTTTTATTTGCAGATGCTGCGGTCGCGGGTGAAGCGTGTTGTGCTGCAGTGTCCAGATGAAGATTTCAGCGTCCCGGGACGATGTGGAGGGGAGCCACGGTGCCAAGATGAAGATGTCTGCGCTCCGTAAGATTTGGAGGTGAGCCGCAGTGCCAGAATGAAGATGTCTGCGCTCCGGAAGATTTGGAGGTGAGCCGTGGTGTCAAGATGAAGACATGCACAGGTGAGAGCAGGATCCCCCAGGTGGTAAGTATGGAGGCAGGGGTATCAGGTAATAATATCGCCACATATATGGTCGCCGTAAATAATATCGCCGGGAAAATGTTGTGGTGATATTATTTGGGTGACCATATATATGGCGACCGGGGCAAAAAAGTTTTTTTTAAAAAACAAATAATAATTTGGGGGTGGCGGGGGTGTCCCGCGCATGTTCCATGCAATAATGTCGCCACAAAAAACGACCATTTTTTAGCAATATTTTTGTATGCCGATATTTTTGTGGCAACATTATTACATGGAACCGAGGCAGGAGCCAAGCTTTCCAAAGGTAAGTTGAATCCCAGGCGGCGGTGAGCGTTCCGCTGCATGGAAGTGCAGAATAACGCGAAGCGTCTGCATAGCTTTTATAGCTGTGATTGTGGGCACGCCCACTAGGCTTGGCTTGCCTGCCACTCCTAGTGAGTCAGCACGTGCAAGACAATCCAATAGCAGTAGCCCAACCCAAGAATACATGTGGGGCTGCTTTAAAGATGAAAGTTCCATGTTAAATACACTATGCACCCAAAATTAAAGTGCCATGTCCATAATAAAAGTATTTCTTACCCAAATTAATGTCTTGTTTGTTGTTCTTTATGAGCTTGGTGCCAAAGGCGCCAGGACTGTGTCCATCCGGGCCCCCTGTGTGTGTGACCCTGTAAGGTCTGCGTCCTTGGCCCGATGACCATAACAAAATGACTTCTCCCTTTGAGTCGGTGGGACCAATCAACTCCAAAGTATGCCACCTGGAAACCCATCACTGAGCTGGATGAATTTCCTCAGAGTTGCTGCAGGAAACCGTATAGCCAAGGAGAGGGACAAAAGATTGTGTGCTTTACTTTTAAGCTGGCCTAAAGCTTTTGGAAGATCCTCCGGACTCCCATGAAGCAGGACTGACCAAGCCTGAGCCACCTCAGCAGAGTGCGGGACCCCAGAAGCAGGGACCCCAGAAGCAAGGACAGTCCACCTTGACAGCCAGGAACTGCGCTTATTGCTATTTGCTGTACCACAAGGAGCTGAAACGCGAAACAGCCACTAAAAGTAAAGTTTGCCGGTTGCCAGTTTTGACAGTGCCAGTGCAGTGCAGGAGTCCCTGATGTCCTCCCTCTTGTCCCCACGACTGAGGCCCAGGAACAGCGAGATCTGCAAAGCTGCACAGGAACAGAAGTCATCAGCTGCATCTTTTCTTCTTTTCCAAGGTACTGTAAAACAAGTCTAAGAGAACTTACCTCTTACTGTAGAAGTGCTTGTAACTTCCACAACTCACAAGTCTAATCAGCTTGTGGTCTTACATGTGATTCTTCTTTTCATCAAACACTCCTAAGAACTTGTGCAAAGACTTTTCCATTACTTACCAGAAGTGTTTTATCCCATCCAAGTCTTTTGCCCATTGATTTTGGCTTAGCCTATTGAATTGAATGACTCTTCTAGTGAACTCTAAAAGTATCTGCACTGCTTTGGAATGTTTGTGGTCTCTTGTTTTCTAATAACCTTTGCCCTTTACCAGCACCCTTGTTACTGAAGTCACCTGTGGGTTTAGGTTGTGTCTGTAGGCTGTGTCTGTAGGCCATGCCAAAAGGGCCTTGTCTGATTCAGAAACTCAGTGTACAGTATTGAAGTATATTTGTGTGTTACTATTCTATTGCTCCCTTCTGAAGAAGGCTTTATAACTGACTGATAAATAAATTAATGATTGTTTATGCAAGAAACCTTGAGTGTAAGAGTGTATTTGAATACCTGTAATTGTGAATCTTTGTGTAAATCCAATACAGCTCACATTTCCCCTCTTGAGATAAGCCTGGCTGTTCAACATGCTACCAAAACTGAGTACTACAAGCTTATACCAAAGGTTGGGTTGCCTATACCTGTAGTCATAGTTGTTTGTAGTATTCCCAGAGGGTACTGCTTTCAGACTTTGCCTAACAGTCACACATGTTAAATGTTAAAGGTATTTGTACCGCGCAACGTCACCAACAGAGTTGGTCCCCAGGCGCTCTGGCGGATCTGCAAGTGAGAAGGCGTGACGGGTTAGTAGGGTGAAGAGGGAGTAGGATAGTGAGAGGAGTGGCATTCTGTTGGCAGCTTCATCTCGGTATATGACGTGCCCTGAGTGTTTGTGCGATTATAGGAGCGGTGACAGTCCTCATGTGCTGTTGGTGCAGTTTATGTCTTGTTACGGTGTGGATAAGTGAATGCGGCTTGCGGTGCGAGAGGTGGTTGTGTTAGTTTTTGAGTGAGTTAAGTATGCTCCGCTCTTCTGCTGGTTAGTTTTGCCCTCCTTCTTCTGCCCTAATCACTTGTGCCCTTCCTCCCTGAACCCACCCCGCACCCCTGGTTCCCGATAGATTTTCCCCGCCGCATCCTCGCTTCCTGGTATCCTCCCTCCCACCTCCCGACCCTCCCCCGGCCCTGATTGGTACATCAACTGTGTGGCCTGGGTCTAGCAACCCGCATCAACAACCGAAGCCCCTTTGGAGCACTGCTCTTCCGCTGGTGAGTTTTGCCCTCCTTCTGCTGCCCTAATCACTTGTGCCCTTCCTCCCTGAACCCACCCCGCACCCCTGGTTCCCAATAGATTTTCCCTGCCGCAACCTCGCTTCCTGGTATCCTCCTTCCACCTCCCGACCCTCCCCCCAGCCCTGATTTGTCCATCAACCTTTTCTTCCAAGCCATTACCAACCCCACCAAGGCAGCCCTCTGCTCGTGCAGCCCCATCGGCTAAGGGTCCCTAGGCAAAGGACAGCTCCTGATCATATCTGCAGGTATCCGCAGGAGAAGCAAGAAGCCAACAATAAGTAAGTGTGGCAAGGGCAGGGACTGAAGCAATTACTTCACGCCATACTAACCTATCACTCTACCCCGGTGTTACGCTCACCTGATATCCCCGGGGCGTCTGGAAGGCTCTGAGATCTGGAACCCTGGATGCGTAGTTGCCCAGTGTTGAATAATGAATCTGCAATTACAGAAGGGAGGATTTGTGATAACTGTCTCTAATGGGTGAATATCCCACCTCCCTCTGACCGATTCCCTTCTCAATGGGTTCTTTTCTCACCTTAGTTATTTGTAGGGTAAGCTATCCGTCCTGTGTTTCTTGTGCAGGGGTGCTTGATGTTTGTTGGCGAGCTGCCCGAGTTGCTTCACTGGTGCAGTTCGCCTTCCTTGGGCCCAAGCCTGCTGTGACCCCGAATCTGCTGGTAGGCAGGTAGGTTTGGTAATTGTAAGTCTTTGTTCTGTTTATTGTGGGAATTCGTTAATGTCTTTATCTCATTCTTTTCAGGTGCGAAGGTCTTGATGCTGGTGTTTCGGATGGAGAGGCACGTTTTCTAGGTAAGAGAAAGCACGAAGCACAGAGCCTTTATTATCTTTTAAAGCTACCCTGTGCTTTCTTCTTCTCCTCACAGGCCGCTGCGGTGCTGCCAGTGGATGAGAGTGCGATGAAATACTGGCCCCGGAATCCGTTAAGGTAAGTACAGCACTGTGCAGTTGTTTAATATTGAAAGCAAACCTGAATATGTCTCTTTTCCTTTGCAGATGTTGCTGTGGTGCTCCGCATGGAAGCATGACATAGCACGATGGAATTCAGGGAAGACTGATGGAATTCAATGTTTTGAAAGCGCGCGTTCTAATATTGTTTTCCTTTTCTCGTTATTTCAGGTCGCAATGTTCGAACAGCAGCTGTGGTAGCGGTTCGCCGGAAGTCCTTAAGCTAGTACTCACAGGTGAGTGATGTTTCTTCTTCTCTCGGTTTCCACAGATTCCAGCCCAGTTGAGATGCTGAGTTCTGGATGGTGTTTTCTCAGGTAAAACAGAATAATCTTGTTCTTTTTCTTGCAGGATTACAGGAAGATGCTGAAGACCAGGAGCTGGACACGGTGAGAGTCACCCTGCGGGTTGCAGAATAACTCGAAGCGTGTTCTGCAGTCAGGGTGTGGTTTATATAGCCCAGGTAAACTAGTACCAGGGAAAGTAGTTCCAGGCCTGCCACACCCAAAACACTAGACCGCATGGCTTGGTTCTTAGAACTAGACTGTGTGGGTGCTTCCATGTTGGATTTAAAGGCCCATGTACATAAATGGGACCTCGTTTGAACAGCCCTTCCTTCCTACATATGAGCCTGGTGCCAAAGGCGCCAGGACTGGCTCCAGGAGCCCTTTTGTATTGGTTTTAAGGCCCTCAGGGTTCTAGTGGGAGCTTGTGCCGCCTCACAGTGGTCATGACACCCGGAAGCTTGCAAATTCTTCCACTTGTAGTGTAGCTGCATTTAGAAAGTCCGCCTAAATAGCATATCTGTGGTGTAGCTGCATTTAGAAAGCGTGCCTAATAGCATATCTGTGGTCTAGTTTGCATTTAGAAAATCTGCCCAATAGTATATCTGTGGTGTAGTTGCATTTAGAAAGTCTGCCTAATAGCATATCTGTGGTGTAGCTGCAATTAGAAAGCCTGCCTAATAGCATATCTGTGGTGTAGCTGCATTTTGAAAGTCCACCTAATGGCATATCTGTGGTATAGCTGTAATTAGAAAGTCTGCCTAATAACATATCAGTGGTTCAATTGTATTTAGAAAGTCTGCCTAATAGCATATCTGTGGTGTAGCTGCATTTAGAAAGTCTGCCTAATAGCATATATGTGGTGTAGCTGCATTTAGAAAGTCCACCTAATAGCATATCTGTGGTGCAGCTGTATTTAGAAAGTCTGCCTAATCAAATATCTGTGGTCTTGTTTGCATTTAGAAAGTCTGACTAATAGCATATCTGTGGTGTAGCTGCATTTAGAAAGTCTGCCTAATAGCATATTTGTGGTCTAGTTTGCATTTAGAAAATCTGCCTACTAGCACATCGGTGGTCTAGTTTGCATTTAGAAAGTCCGCCTAATAGCATATATGTCGTTTACTTTGCATTTAGAAAATCTGCCCAATAGCACATCTGTGGTCTAGTTTGCATTAAGAAAATCTGCCTAATAGCATATCTATGGTTTAATTGCATTTAGAAAGTCCGCCTAACAGCATATCTGTGGTCTAGTTTGCATTTAGAAAATCTCCCCAATAGTATATCTGTGGTCTAGTTTGCATTTAGAAAGTCTGCCTAATAGCATATCTGTGGTGTAGTTGCATTAGAAAGTCTACATAATAGCATATCTGTGGTCTTTTTTGCATTTAGAAAGTCTGCCTAATAGCATATCTGTGGTCTAGTTTCCATTTAGAAAGTCCGCCTAATAGCACATCTGTGGTGTAATTGCATCTAGAAACTCCACCCATTAGCATTTAGAAAGTCTGCCTAATAGCATATCCGTGCTGTAGTTGCATTTAGAATGTCTGCCTAAATAGCATATCTGTGGCGTAGTTGCATCCAGAAAGTCCGCCCAATAGCATATCTGTGGTGTAGCTGCATTTAGAAAGTCCACCTAATAGCATATCTGTGGTGCAGCTGTATTTAGAAAGTCTGCCTAATTGCATATCTGTGGTCTTGTTTGCATTTAGAAAGTCCACCTAATACCATATCTTTGGTGCAGCTGAATTTGAAAGTCCGCCTAATAGCATATCTGTGGTCTAGTTTGCATTTAGAAAGTCTGCCTAATAGCATACCTGTAGTGTAGCTGCATTTAGAAAGTCCGCCTAATAGCATTCTGTGGTGTTGCTGCATTTAGAAAGTCCGCCTAATAGCATATCTGTGGTCTTGTTTACATTTAGAATGTCCGACTAATAGCATATCTGTGGTGTAGCCACATTTAGAAAGTCCGCCTAAAATGTGTGGTGTAGCTGCATTTAGAAAGTCCACCTAATAGCATGTCTCTGGTATAGTTTGCATTTAGAAAATCTGCCTAATAGCACATCTGTGGTCTAGTTTGCATTTAGAAAGTCCGCCTAATAGCATATCTGTGGTGTAGCTGCATTTAGAAAGTCCGCCTAATAGCATATCTGTGGTCTACTTTGCATTTAGAAAATCTGCCCAATAGCACATCTGCCCAATAGCTCATCAAACAGCATATCTGTGGTGTAATTGCATCTAGAAACTCCGCCCAATAGCATTTAGAAAGTGGGCCTAATAGCATATCTGTGCTGTAGTTGCATTCAGAAAGTCTGCCTAAATAGCATATCTGTGGTGTAGTTGCATCCAGAATGTCCGCCTAATAGCATATCTGAGGTGTAATTGCATCTAGAAAGTGTGCCTAATAGCATATCTGTGGTGTAGCTGCATTTAGAAAGTCCGCCCAGTAGCATATCCGTGGTGTAATTGCATCTAGAAAGTCCACCTAATAGCTTATCTGTGGTGTAGCTGCATTTAGAGAATCCGCCCAATAGCATATCTGTGGTGTAATTGCATCTAGAAGGTCCACCTAATAGCTTATCTGTGGTGTAGCTGCATTTAGAGAATCTGCCCAATAGCATATCTGTGGTGTAATTGCATCTAGAAAGTCTGCCTAATAGCATGTCTGTGATCTAGTTTGCATTTAGAAAGGGCCCCTAATAGCATATCTGTGGTGTAGCTGCAATTAGAAAGTCTGCCTAATAGCATATCTGTGGTGTAGCTGCATTTAGAAGGTCCGCCTAATAGCATATCTGTGGTGTAGCTGCATTTAGAAAATCCACCTAATAGTATATCTGTGGTGCAGCTGTATTTAGAAAGTCTGCCTAATCGCATATCTGTGGTCTTGTTTGCATTTAGAAAGTCCACCTAATACCATATCTGTGGTGCAGCTGAATTTGAAAGTCAGCCTAATAGCATAACTGTGGTCTAGTTTGCATTTAGAAAGTCCGCCTAATAGCATATCTGTAGTGTAGCTGCATTTAGAAAGTCCGCCTAATAGCATTCTGTGGTGTAGCTGCATTTAGAAAGTCCGCCTAATAGCATGTATGTGGTCTCGTTTACATTTAGAATGTCCGACTAGTAGCATATCTGTGGTGTAGCCACATTTAGAAAGTCTGCCTAAAATCTGTGGTGTAGCTGCATTTAGAAAGTCCGCCTAATAGCACATCTGTGGTCTAGTTTGCATTTAGAAAGTCCGCCTAATAGCATATCTGTGGTGTAGCTGCATTTAGAAAGTCCGCCTAATAGTATATCTGTGGTCTACTTTGCATTTAGAAGATCTGCCCAATAGCACATCTGTGGTCTAGTTTGCATTAAAAAATCTGCCTAATAGCATATCTATGGTTTAATTGCATTTAGAAAGTCTGCCTAACAGCATATCTGTGGGGTTCTACATGATTTTGCCGACCTATTTTTGGTCGTGGTACTTTTCATTGCCGGATTTTACATCGCCAGAAACCCTGTTTTTGGGTTTTTTTTATTCAGGGGGGGTTCCGCTCCCCAGACCCCCCCTTACTATTATAATAATACCCTAACCCCAACAAAACACCCCCCAAAATAAAAAAATAAAAAAACGGGATTTCTGGCGATGTAAAATCTGGCGATGAAAAGTACCACGACCAAAAATAGGTCGGCGAAATGTGTGTATACCATCTGTGGTCTAGTTTTCATTTGGAAAATCTGCCCAATGGTATATCTGTGGTTTAGTTTGCATTTGGAAAGTCCGCCTAATAGCATATCTGTGGTGTAGTTGCATTAGAAAGTCTTCCTAATAGCGTATCTGTGGTCTAGTTTCCATTTAGAAAGTCCGCCTAATAGCATGTCTGTGGTGTAATTGCATCTAGAAACTCCGCCCAATAGCATTTAGAAAGTCTACCTAATAGCACATCTGCGCTGTAGTTGCATTTAGAAAGTCTGCCTAAATAGCATATCTGTGGCGTAGTTGCATCCAGAAAGCCTGCCTAATAGCACATCTGTGGTCTAGTTTGCATTAAGAAAATCTGCCTAATAACATATCTATGGTTTAATTGCATTTAGAAAGTGTGCCTAATAGCACATCTGTGGTGTAGTTGCATTTAGAAAGTCTGCCTAATAGCATATCTGTGGTGTAGCTGCATTTAGAAAGTCCGCCCAATAGCATATCTGTGGTGTAATTGCATCTAGAAAGTCCACCAAATAGCATATCTGTGGTGTAGATGCATTTAGAGAATCCACCCAATAACATATCTGTGGTGTAATTGCATTCACAAAGTCCACCCAATACCTTATCAGTGGTCTAGTTGCTTTTAGAAAGGGTGCCTAAATAGCAAATCCATGGTCTAGTTGCATTCCGAAAGTATAAATAGTAACTGCGATATAGTTGATCTTTGAAACTGTTGAATATTCTCCACCCTGTGGTATAGTGAACATGAAAACGGTAAATAAATCTCGCCCTGTGGTATAATTGTACTTAGAAATTTACGAATAATATAACCCTGTGATATAGTTGAACTTTTAAACTGTGAATAATCTCACACTGTGTTACAGTTGAATTCAGAAAGTGTGAACAATCTGACCCTATAATATAGTTGAATTTTAAAACTGGGACTAACCTCACCCTTTTGTATAGTCAAATTTAGAAAGTGTGAATAATATCACCCGGCGGTATAATTGAACTTAGAATATGTGAATAAATATCCCCCTGTAGCTTAGTTAAGCCTAAAACTGTGAATAATCTCATCCAGTGGTATAGTTGTACTTGGAATATGTGGATAATATCACCCTATGGTTTAGTTAAACCCAGAACCTGTGAATAATCTCACCCGGTGGTATAATTGAACTCGGAAACTCAGAAACTGTGAATAATATGACCCTGCGGTAGAGTTGTACTTGGAATATGTGAATAATATCACCCTATGGTTTAGTTAAACTTAGAACCTGTGAATAATCTCACCCGGTGGTATAGTTGAATTTAGAATTTGTGAAAAATATCACCCTGTGGTTCAGCTAAACTTGGAAACTGTGAATAATCTCACCCGGTGGTATAGTTGAATTTAGAAAGCGCAAATTATCAGTAAAGATAGTACAGTTAACCATAGAGAAGGTATACAACTAACATCCGGCGGTATAGTTGAATTGCGAAGGTGTGAACGAAATCATCCAACGCCAACTATAACACAGTTCAAACTAATCCAAACCATGAGTCCTCCCAACCCACCATGGTCTGCCGAAAATGATCGCCTCGCGCCCCCCTGCCCCCAATCTCACCAACTCAACTGTACGCCTACTATTTCCACACCTCAATCATCGACAACCAGGCATCCATTCCCTCCTGCGAATCTCTCCTTGTAAAACTATCCTTTCCCCCTTTGTTCTCCCACAGCTTCCTAATCATCTACAGACCCCCTGGCTACGATAGACAATTCTCAAACAACCTCTGTGACTCTATTGCTACTCTCCAACTAAACCATCCCAACCTGACTCTGCTAGTGGACTTCAACATATGGCTGAACATCCTCACCAACCCTATGACCAACTCTCTGGTTAATGGCCTAGACGCGATTAACCTCCGTACTCACATAAACGGTCCGACTCACTATAAAGAACACACTCTTGATGCAATCTTCAGCTCCCACAACCTGATACATCTAAATCCTTCCACCCTGATCATCTGGTCCGATCACTTCATTGTCTCTTTCGCTATTCGCTCACCCAACCCGCTCCCCTTACACAAACCAGAACCTCCGAATCTAGGCAAATGCTGGAAGAAACAAAACATTCTTCCCGACCTAGTGGATGCACTCCTTCAAGCTCCTCCCCCCACCCGCCTACCTTATGAACTCCTAACCTCCGACGCCTTTAACTCATGGCTCAACACTTCACTAATCCCGCTCACCCCCTCTTGCAAATCATCACCTCGCCATGGCCATTTTCCTAGATGGTTCACACCAGAACTGAAGACCACTAACAGGTATATAAATCCCTAGAACGCAAATGGCGGAAAGACAAAACAGCACTGAGCAGATCCATCTTGGCCAGGCACCTTCGCCACTACAGGGCCGAAATCGGGAAAGCTAAAAAAGCCCATTACAACTCCCGAATCCTAAACTGTAAAAACCCCAGCAAAGAACTTCACAAAATCATCGCTGAACTCACCAAACCATCATGTACCACCACCCTTCCCACAGCCCTCACAATCACGGTGCGACTCACTCTCTCTACACTTTTACACCACAGCTCTTGCAAGAACAAACTCTCTAACCAACAAACTAGCTCTCTTACTCCCACCAGGCAATCCACCCACCCTTCCTGCCATCCCACCACCTGCGACCCCTACCCAACCGACTTTCGACTCCTTTATTCCAATATCAACTGACCCATTTCTCAAACTTCTCTCTGCCCACAAACCATCCGGCTCCCCGCTGGATCCCTGCCCAGCCACAACACTCAAAAACAATGTTGCATCTACCTGCGCAGGAGAGCACGCAAGAACCATCATAAACGACTCCCTCGCCTCGGGAATTTCTCCCGACGTGTTCAAAACTGCTCATGTCAAGCCTCTTCTAAAAAAAGTCCCTCACCCCCTCAAGCCCAAAAACTACCACCCCACCTCAAACACCAGGTTCCTTGCCAAACTCATTGACCGAACCGCCGATTCCCAACTAAATGCCTTTGTCGAAGCCAACAATCTCCTAGACCCCGCTCAATCAGGTTTCAGAGCCCGAAACGGAACCAAAACCACCCTAACCTCTATCTGGGATGACCTTAAAAACACTGCTGATTCTGCAGGATGCGCCGCACTTATCCTTCTTGACCTCTCCGCTGCCTTCGACACAATCAACCACTCAATCCTCCTTGACTGTCTCCACTCCCTGGGAACCCGTGGAATCGCTCTCAAATGGATAGCATCCTTCCTCGACAATAGGAACCAAATAACCCTACTCTCCACCTATGCTTCCCACACCCGACCAGTCAACACTGGAGTTCCACAAGGAGCATGCCTATCAGCCCTCCTGTTTAACTTCTATATGTCCACCCTCCCACGAATAATCCGTTCGCACAATGTCCTGTGCTACAACTACACCAATGACACACAACTAATCCTAAAACTCCTGAATTCAATACCCAACTGCCAACCCGACCTCGCTTCCTGCCTCCTCGACATAGATGCCTGGATGACCACAAACCACCTCTTGCTAAACCCCTCCAAAACTGAAATCATGGTATGCGGCAACACTGAACTTCTTCCGCACCTGCTACCATGGCCATCTGCCATGGACAACTCCCCGACACCCCCAAACTCAGTAAAAAACCTTGGATGCACCCTAGACTGGACCTAACCCTCTCGCTCCAAGTTAACAACGTCTCCAAGTCCTGCCACTACCACCTAAAAACCCTTAAGTGCATTTTTCCATACCTCTCCTTTCCCAACAGGCTCTCTTCGGTCCAATCAATTGTTATGTCAAGACTAGACTATGCTAACCCCCTCTATCTTGGAGTCCATGCATACCAACTGAATAAACTACAAAGAGCACAAAACACTGCTGCCAAACTGCTACTAGCGCTTGGCCCAAGAGATCACATCTCCCCAGTGCTCAAAACTCTGCACTGGCTTCTGGTTGCCCGACGGGTGACCTTCAAAACCTATTCATCTCTCACCGAGCAATGCACAAAACCGGACCTCAAAATCTTCAAGACAAACTAAAACCCTACCATCCTCAACGCACTATAAGATCATGCTCTGCTGGCCTCCTAGTCATACCAAAAACCAACTCAGTCAGGTTAGGTGGATCATCATTCTAAGCCCTGGCCCCCACTCTCTGGAACGCACTTCCACCTCACATCCGACTCACTGAGGACCTCATGTCTTTCCGCAAATTACTGAAAACATGGCTCTTCCCCTAAAATCGACTCTTAACTCAAACTCGATAACAGCAATCAATGACATTAGCCCAAAGCTGCATTATCATAAATAACAATTAGCAGCATGATTCGAGTGAGCAATCGAAAACTAATAACCGCTAATGTAAACTAAAACGGATAATCTGAATAGAACGAGTGAAGTGGATGAAAACTATGAAGTTGATAAAATTAAGGAAATGGATGAAATAAATTAAATAGACGAGAGGAACGAAGTAGACTATTGGAATAAAGTGGACCAGAGGATGGAAACGAGAAGTACATGATACGGGTGGAGGGCACGGAATAGATAGGGTGCATGGAACGAATAGATGGCATGAAATGACAAAGTGCATGGAATGAAAGGAATGAATGGAATAGACAAATCGAGCGCATGACATGGATGGAGTGCATTGGGCGGAGGGAATGCATGGGACGGATGGAATACATCGGATTGATGGAATGCATGGGACGGATGGAATGCATGGGATGGATGGTTTGCATGGGACGGATGGGGTGCGTGGGATGGATGGAGTACATGGGACGGATGGGGTGCGTAGGATGGATGAGGTGCGTGGGACGGATGGGGTGCGTGGGACAGATGGGGAGCGTGGGACAGATGGGGAGCATGGAGCGGATGAAGTGCGTGGAGCGGATGAAGTGCGTGGGACGGATGCAGTGTTTGGGACGGAATGGGTGTGTGGGACGGATGGGGTGCGTGGGACGAATGGGGTGCGTGGGACGGATGGGGTGCGTGGGAGCGGATGAAGGGTGTGGAGCAGATGAGAGTGTGGAACGGATGAAGAGTGTGGAGCGGATGAAGAGTGCCAACGATGGAGTGCATGGATCGGTCGAAGTGCATGGAACTGATTGAACAGATGAGTGCATAGAACTAAGGGAGTACATGTGACGGATGGAATGCATAGAACTGAGGGAGCACTTGCGACGGATGGAATGCATAGAACTGAGGGAGTACATGCAACGGATGGAATGCATGGAACAGATAGAGGACATGGAATGCATATTGTACAAGAATGGTTGGAGTGCATGGAACGGTTGGAGTGCATGGAATCGGTTGGAGTGCATGGAATCGGTTGGAGTGTATGGAGCGGTTAGAATGCGCGGAATTATTGGAGTGCATGGAATGCATGGAGCATGAAGGCGCTCGACCTCAAGCACCTACTGAAAACCACCATATCACATCACCACGCTTACTTTCTTCTATACACCACCACTCAACTAGAACACAGCGATACTATGACACATTTGGTATAGCTGTTCTCATACCAACACCTGCCACATAATCCACATCATCCTAAATAAACACAGATGGTTGCCCACCAGCCAACCTAGACGTTCTCCTCAGGCCTAACGCAGCCAGAATCAGACTGGTACCACCCTGCCAGAACGAACACATACGCCTGATCTCCCAACCACCACACCTACCGCTAAGAAGCAGCTATCATACGAGTGCCACACCTGCTGCACACATATCCGGTGTACACACACACACCTTATAACTATCTCTCTCGCTCTACTGACTTGAACTACGGTTCAGGAGGGCGTTCAACCAACCAGCGCCTTGAGATCATACCAATGGTACATAAGGCGCTATAAAAATGCAATGTAACATAACAACATAACATGCAGAACATTTGAACTTTTTTGGTTAGTCGGTTATATGTTTTGCAGCTAATCTTCACTGCTGTTGCTGAATGCCTGGATTTCCAGAATCCTGCATGGTATAAAAACAGCTAGATTTGAGAGTCCTTCATAGTGGGAGAGAGGCGTAAGCCTAACAGAGCAATTGAGTACTTTGCTGGATTTGAGAAACAATTGAATAGTTCAGTTCAATCCTAAAACACAGCTATACTTGAGAGTCCTGTACAGGGAGAGAGAGGCCACACCTGATCGAAATGTAGATTTTTGTGTGTATTTAGATGAGCTGTAGATAGAATTGTAGTCTAATGCACTATGTACAGTGAGTTTGGGTCTCTATTCTCCTCCTTGCATGTCAGCTTGGGAGTAGAGGTCTCATCCTACCCTACTATTTCTATGAATATGTCTGCCGGAACACCATAACCGTAACAGGGTTCGCTAGGCCAGTGTCACCCATTTTATCAGTGGGGTGCACTAGGTCACACATCATAAAAGTAAGGTTGATTAGGCCAGTGTCACACATTGTATTGGCAATGGGGTTCGCTGGGTCACACATTGTAGCAACAGTGTTCACTAGGCCAGGCTTGCACATTTTATCAGTGGGGTGCACTTCATAACAGTAACAGGGTTCACTAGGCAAGTGTCACACATTCTGTCAAAAATAGGATTAATTAGGCATATGTCATATATAGTATGTACATTTTCTTTCTTAGCACATGGATGACGCATTGTTGCATTATCAGACATGATTGTGACATTTTGGGAGCAGAGTTCAAGCCATAGCTCTCAACTCACACGCTTTTGGTGGGTGTCACCCGCCTTGTAAAGCGCTGACTCACCCGCCAAGCCTCCTGCACGCCCATTCATTCCAATGGCATAGCTCTCAACCATTTGTGTCGCAAAGGCGGGTGAAAACACCCAATTTTATTTTTGGCGGGTGAGAGGCCCAATGAAACGAATGGGCATGCAGGAGGCTTGGCGGGTGAGTCAGCTGTTTACAAGGCGGGTGACACCCGCCAAAAGAGTGTGAGTTGAGAGCTATGCCAATGGGCGTCTCACCCACCAAAAACAAAATCGTGTGATTTCACCCGCCTTTGCAACACAAATGGTTGAGAGCTAAGGTTCAAGCAGGGTAGTGACAGAGTGTTCTTGTAGATTCGGGTCAGGTGATTCGATAAGGAATTGCAAAAAGTCATACAATTAACAACCAGTTTCGAATATATAACATCTCAGCAACTGTATCTCAACCTGCTGAGCTACCATGGTACCGTTCTACTGTACAGTGTGTCTATGGATCCCTTAATGTACTAAACATCACTGCATTACCAACAGTATTTTTGGTGCACTGCTGCCATGGAAGTGATTTAAAGTGGACATTATGTACAGTGTTGAGTTTGGAAAGAAGCAGCATGAAAACAATTGCACCATTTTTTTATTTAAATATTAGTTTGAACATTTCCTTTGAGTGGAGTCCAACTGCCATCTTTGACTCCTCGAAACCGCGCCCCCTCAGAACTCCACCGACACCCTGGCCCTTGTGGGAATCACCTTTACATTTTTTCCATTTCTACCACTGGGTACTCATCAACTCTCGTCCGTTGCTTAAATGTTTGTTTATCATCGGTTTTATGAAAGCGTTTTTAATAGTAACTGTTAATTTAAAAAGTAGCATTTACTGACAAACAACGGGTTTCTCGCAAGTTACTGTGGCTCTCAGTTGCCGTGAACGACAACTCGAGCATCTTAAAAGATGGAAGCCAAATTCGCCAACCTTATCCCAAAGCAGTGTCCTTCTACAGTGTCCACTGCCCTTTCGTATGAGCTTACGGATGCGGTCGTCTGGTGATGGTTGTTTGCATAGTGTCTCTCCATGGCTACCAACAGGAAATGCGCTCGGATTGGGCAGAGGTGAGTTTTCAAACCACGGCGACAGGCGCACTCCGGGCTCGGCTCCAGCAGAGCGTTTAGTGAGATTAGGTTTGCGAGAAGCTTGCGGGACCGGAAGGAGGACTGAGCTGAAGTTGGTCAGACGGAGCCGGTGCCGGCGGCACCAGGGCAAAGGGGTATGTTTAATATAACATTGATCAGCCTGTTGGTCCGATGATCGAAGTGTGTCGTAACGAGCGATTAGAGAGTGTGGCCCAAACATTAGGTGGGGATTTAGGAGGATGATGTGGTATGCGGACAGGAGTGGATCGGTTGATATACGGGGGTGGGGGAGCGCAGCATGCTGGGGCCTGGGTAAAGCTGAGCCAGCAGAGACTGTGTTGTGTAGGATCCAGCGGGGCGAGGTAGAGGAGCCTGCGCCTGCGGATGTGATGGTGCCGCCATGGAGCATCTACAGGGGGTTGAGTGATACAGAAGAACTGGTACGGCAGCGAGGGGGATCCAGCAGAGAAGGGTGCACGAAGGAGCTATCTGAGGTGAAAGGAGGCAGGCGAAATACAGGAGCTAGCCAGGCATGCATCGATGCAAACGTTACGCATTTCGTTTGTGAGGTGAGAGTCTTGGTGTTAACTTTGCATTCTGGTACTTGTAGTCATTTGGGAAATCGAGTCTACCGGGACGATAATACAAAGTTAAAACCCAGACTGGGCTAGCATCTCCCGAATTGAATAGTGCACCTTTGCATCTGAGTAGTAAGGCAAAGAGCCCAGTGGTCAAAAATGCCAAAGCCCCAGGTGGGTGTGTCATGGGGCGGAGCTTATAGTCATGGTTGCACAATAATGAATTTAGGGACAAATGATACTTTTTAAAATATTTTTTGTTTTCTGTGTTGGGGTGGGAGAGGGGTCTGACTAACAGATACAGCTGGCCCCCCTCGCCAGGATTTGCTGTCAATGGTTGGAATATTGAAAGATGAAGCCTGAAGTTAATGTTGAACATTATAGTGTTCAAGGCAATGGGAGGAGACATTATAGGAGTTGAAATCACTGGATAATTCCTGCAGAATCATTTTGTGCATTTCCCCTGTGTTCTTACCCCACACACTTGAATTTTCATTGAACAAACTTAAAAGGCGTTCACCTTTTTAATACCAAAACATATCAGGGATTCCCCTTTTTGTGGGTGCTGCTTGTGGCACTTGAAAGACCCCTTAACTATAACCCAACCTCTTCCAGATCCACAGTCGGCTAATGAAAATAAAGAGGGAATAAGGACAGAATAGCGAGGAAGAAAAGTAGGGAAGGGGCAGGTAACATGAACACTAATGGGATATGCGAGTGGAGAATGGAGGGCAGGCTCGTGAGGGAGAGAGTGAGGAAAGGCAGGAGATAAGTGATTGAACAGTCTGGTTGAGGGTGAAGGGGTGAATGGGTATAGCGGATGAACGAGGGCAGAAGGATGGGCCAATAGTTAATAATGCCCAAGAGTGAGGGGAAATGCAGGGTGAAGATAATTTAAGGGCACGGAAATAGAGAGCAGGTGGTTCAGGTGTGTAAAGAGCCTGGGGCATAATGGAGGTCTAAAGAGTAAGGGAGAAGTGGAGACGGGAGGCAAGGAGTTAGGAATGGGCAGTTGAGTGGCAGTGATGTAAAGACAACTGGTGTGATGTGGGTAAATGAGGGAGGGAACAATTGAGAGAAGCAAGGTAGGCGATGAGATTAGAAGCAAAAAGAGGATGACAACAGTGTCTTGATAAAGAACCGTTGGCAGAAATGGAGAAAGAAAAGGCGAGGGGGTGATTAAGGGATTGAGGCAAGAAGAGCAGGAAACTGGGATAGTAGGGGACATTGATAGAATAAAAGCAGGGCAAAAGGACTGCTGTATGGAAGAAAATTGATGTAAAGGAGCAAAAGGTGAGCATACTTGTGATGCGAGGTGTGCAAGTGACTGCCCTACACGCAGTCACTGCTGCAATAAATGAAAAGGTAAACAATTAAAATGCAGCCACTTAGTTGATGTATGCTACAGCAGCACCCCCAGTTTCATCTTTGTATCACCCTCATTGTGGCGCGTGGGAAAGGACTGTCCTTAAAAGGTGTGAATGGTGTGTATTAATAAATGGAGGGAGAGTATAACGCTGCATGCTGTATAAAATAATGGATCAAACCTATTACCATGTAGCTGTGTTCTTCAAGCTTTTTAGCCTGAGCAAAATGTGGGCAGGCCGGGCCCCCCAAAAATTGCCAAATAGACAGTAAAACCAAATGGCTTTCTGCACTATGGCACGCCCTCACCGCACCCTACTCCAGTATAGTGCCTGCGTTACCCCACCTTCTCCCATCAAAGTCTCTGGGCACTCACCCCAACACAGGCCCTGGGCTCTCCCCACCCTGTTCTCATCACTTTGCCATGGCTCACCACATCCTGCTACCACCACAATCCCTGTGCTCGCCCCACCCCGCTCCCAGCACAGTGGTTACTGGTGAATTTTTAGAGCATGATTTTAAAATAAATTGGGTAAAATGCCAGTTTGCAATTGGCGCGGGGGGTTAGGGGTCAGGTGTATTTTTTTTCTGGACCTCTATCATAGATGTCCAGTAAAAAGATCCCTGTCCCCTGGGCCTCACAGCGCATAACACACAGGCACAATCAAAGTGACTGTGTGTGTGCAAGGCGCTGGGGGGCCCATGGGGAAAGCGTGGCATTTTTTTTTTTTAATTTTTTTTTACAGGACATCTTTTATAGATGTCTAGTTAAAAAAAAAAATAGCATCCCTGGGCTCCACAGCGCCTCAGGAGAGCTGATTTTAGCAGGTGGGTAGGGGGATTGTGCAACACAGGCATTTTTAAAATGCCTTGTTGTACAACTCCTCCACCCCCACACTCGCCGAAATCAACTCCACGGACCAGCATACACGCATTCACACAGCAAGCACTGTTTTTCATTCACACAAGCACCAATCATATACTCGCTCATAACACAAGCATACACACATCCAAACACATAAATAAAAAATAATAAACTTGCTTTCTGCCCATCATTTAATCTCAGTGTGCATGATCTGCTGAAGTGATTGAGTTTGCAGTTTTTGCTATGAAGAAAAGCCATCATGGTTTATTAAACTATTGAGTTGTATATTTATAATCGTG
The DNA here is from genome assembly GCF_040938575.1 of Ambystoma mexicanum. Lineage (NCBI taxonomy): Eukaryota > Metazoa > Chordata > Amphibia > Caudata > Ambystomatidae > Ambystoma > Ambystoma mexicanum. Next base: position 248,277,268 of record NC_090926.1, on the reverse strand, counting down.
AATGTTTATATATTGCAACGCAGTATCTTGGCTTGCACTTGAAAACTTCTTTTAATGTCTTTTTTCCAAAGGTATCCTACATTATTGAAGACTGATGTCACTGTAATGTTATTTACTGTGATGTCGCTACTGATCATGTCAATCCATATTGTGCCAATTGGGGTGTCCAGGGGGGCCCAGCCTCTTTATAATATAAGCATATTTTTGACTGCTTATATTTTCTATTAAAATCGGTCACATGAATCCTTTTTTTTATATTAAAAACATTAATCTTATTTTAAAGAGTCTCCCCGCGACCATCTTCGGGGGCCCCCTTAGTTTGAAGACCACTGCGTTAACGGAAGACTTTAAATTTGTGCTTGGCAGCAGGTTACAGATTGCGTTTGGTAGCATCCAGCAGTCTTTACATCTCGTTGCCTTTTACTCTGATTTCATCTGAGTTAACACCTTGCTGACGGAGCAATTACTAACTTTTCTGTGGCAGTTTAGTGTTTCAGCTGGCCTCTGGCTTCCTGCCCTGTGAGATTAAAGGGCATTCCTTTGAATCCATTCTATTTAAGCAACCCAAGAGTGCCACAGACTGTGTCCACCACTCCTAACTGTAGGCAAGGGGGGGGGGGGCTATAGTATTGAAATGGGCCCCTGCAAGCCCTGACAAATGTTTAGCTGGGCCCTGTGAACAAGCGCTAAAGCGGCTCTTATTCCAGTGTGCCTGACTGCCAGGGAGGAGGGTGTGTTGTTGCTGGTGTGATGAGATGGGAAGGTGTTGGGCCAGGAAACGGCAGGGCCTGGTCCCCTTTTGTCTGTCAACCGAGTGCTAAATCCGCCTCTGCATCTTAGATGAAGAGGATTGGGGGTTGAAATGGAGGAGCTAGCCGCTATGAAGGAATAACGGAGTTAAGGAGACAGCGGAGAAGAGGGGTGACATGGTGAAGGCAGCAGTCAACAGAGTAGAAAGATGAGTGATGTGGAGGAGGTGGCAGGGGGATGTGGAGGTGGGACATGGGGTAGCGAGGCAGGGTAGAAGGATACGCGGAGGCAGCAGGAGAAGGGGCTGGCGATGCGCAGGGGAGGAAGGGGTGGTTACACGAAGTATGGGGCCGGGAAGAAGTGTGGTGGGTGACGGGTGGTGACATGGAGGAGGCAGCAGGGGAGAAGCAGTGGAGAAGTGTGCAGGATGAATTGGGGAGGAGGGCGGTTGTGATGGGACAGGAAGGAGTGTGTGACTAGGAGATATGTGGTGGATGCCAGGGGGATGGTGACATGGAGGGAGACGAGAAGGTGGTGGGACAGAAGGGTAGGGGGGTGCAACATGAACCAGCAGTGTGTGGGCTATAGCTAATGTGGAATGGCTGAATTAGAGAAGCCTGCAAGTGGTAGTGTGGGGATATTTAAAAGGATGGCAGTTCAATTTGTAGCCTAGAAGTGTGACTAGCTTGACAGCAACTGATACCAACAGATACCTTGACTCCCCGAGGCCAACATGTACGATGCAAAAAGTATAAGATATGTCTCTTAAGTAATGTATACAAAAGATTGCATTTTGTGTGGAATGATTTGTGGCATGTTGTGTACACGCTCCTTGTACCCAGGGAGGAGTTCAGAGAGAGCTGGGGTAGCACCATTAGGGATGGGGAATGCATGGCTACTGAGTTGAGACTGAAATTGCCTTTCGGTCAGTGTGTCACTATATTATTCACTTATGTTTAGCTGTGTTTATCCCTAAGTCTCTGAGGAATGGTGATACAGTGTACCCTACTTTTCCTTTTGACTTGGGGTAAACCTTTCATGTTAGAAGCCATTAGCCAGATATAAGTCACTTGAATCCTCAACTCGCCATATGCACTCCGCACACCATTTCTTACTAGACAACTATAAATTATCAGTTAGCGACAGAAAATGTTGAACCCCCTGCTGTGAGCACCTTCTGATACTAGCGGTTAGAGCCTACCATGCACAAGGCATACATGCATATAGCCTTACTGGGGGCTTAGTTTGTATACATTGTCTTTGGATCGAAATTGAACATATGCGGGAGCTAAAAGCCGCTCCTGTGTTTGCAGCCTTGACCAGGAGCAACCACTAGGGACCCGGGAGCTGGTACAAAATTCTGCAAATCTAACTGCCACATAAGATACAAACATATCACTTTGTCCATTTATGACCCTAATCCTATAAATGTTGTATAGATGTGTCCTAATGCTTGCTTATTGGTACAAACGCAGAGATCCATATAGGCAGTGCTCCAGATAGGATTTTGCAGTGAGCGTTTTTTACTCCCACTTTTTGGAATTGGAGAGTAAATACAATTTCAAGAGCGTAGAAAAGTTTCCTCCTTCCCAGAGAGTAAAACGTGTCTGACAACCATGCAATTTGTGTGTAAAATTAAAACTTTGTTAAAAAACATTAGTGACAAAACAGCTGTATGTCAGTGGTTCCAAAATGTATTGCACCCGTGGAAAACATTTTCCTCACACAAGAACCTTACTGTTGCTTCCTGGCACTACTTGCTTGACAGCCACTCCATGTTTTTGCTTCATCTCTTTCCTTTGCTACTCTTTCCCCGGTCTCTCACTTTCTGACGCTCTGCCTCTCACCCTTAAGTGTTGCAATGCACGTTTTTCAGTCTGTGTCTCTGTCACTCTGCCTCTCCCATCCCTGCATTCTATTGTTGCAGTTTCCCTCCTATATCTTGCTATATCGGTTGATGTAATTCCTCTATCATGTCATTACTCTGACTACATTTTCTCGGTTGTGGTTGCTACTCCTTTTGATTCTTTCTTGCACTGTCTCTTATGTTATTGCCCTGCCCTTTTCTAGTCTTGCTTTTCTATTTCCATCTCTCCCCACCTGCTGTTGATCTGTATTTTATTTTACTGTCTCTAAATGTCTTTTGCTCGGCTTCTCTCCATCACTCCTATTGTGCGTTTGTCCTATTATTAACTTTGCTACCCTTGTCACTTTCTTTATTGCCCTATCATGTAGCTCATTGCTCTCTCCTGTTAACTCTAATTCCTGTTTTGGATTGTCTCGTATGTTCTCGGTCCCTTTACAGCCCCTACCCACCCCACCTTAGTTTTCCTGTATTTCATGGGTTCAGAGTTGCTCTTCCTCTACTGTTTTTAGAGTTTGTCTTTTAACAAAGAACCAAGAAATATCCAAAAAGCTGAAAATGCCTTTTCTATTAAAATCTAGTGCAGCTTTACCATTGTGATCTCCTTTTTTAGATGTGTGCAAACCATCTTTGGGCCATAAATCAAGTCAACTTGTTACAATCGAATGTTACCTGCATCTTAAATGCACACCTCTGATGCAGACTCGTTAACTTAGCTATCAACAGGATTTGAACTTACCGGTTACACAATAATCTCTGCAGCAGGGTTATTGACCCACTGAGATGCCTTTTCCAACATGCTGTTGACACAAAGGCACATAGTGTTAGGGCACTGGCAGGTCCATGTGAGGCTTGCCTGACCTGAATGACTTGTCAAAAGCTCTAAGCCTGCTTGGACTATCCTACATAAGCCAAGAGATTCAAAATGAGGCTTTGGAATGTGCTAGATTTTTAGCAGTGGGACTCAGTAATTGGACATGTGAGAAGCAGAAGTTTAGTAAAGCGCAATACTGAGTAGAAGGGATTGAAGTATATGACAGCAATGCCATCTTCTCACACTGTTGGAGGTTGGTGGGAAGATCTCACACTGTTCTTGCTAAGTACTTTAGTTCACTGTAGAAAATGCCAACTCATGTTTAGCTTTTCTTAACAGCTCTGTTAACCAGTCTGGGTACTGTCCCAAAACATGACAGTCCTGAGAAGAAATGTGGAATTGATGCAATTGGCCCTGTTGTGAATATTTAGCATTGTGCCAGGACATGCGTATAGCAGCTCCGTTTTGGGCTACTTTGCCTGAATATATCTCAGTTCTGTTGAGGTACCGGTACAATCTGTGCAGCTGAAAATATATGCAGAACTGCTTCTATCTGTATCCATTATACCTGCTTGCGGTGGCTGGTCAGAAAGGGAGCTCAAGTTCAGACCACATGCCCAGCTATTTGTTGGTCTCTAAGAAAAAAAAATGCATAGTGCCCTTTCATTCACAAGAACACATGCAATCTTGAGACTAAAAAAACATAGAACACCAAAAAGTTTTTCCTTCTTACAAAATCGAAACTTGCTGGCTGGGAGGCTCTCCTAAAAACATAGAGATCAAGAACCCCAAGCCATTTTTTGCAATTGATGTGCTTCTGTGATGAAAAGAAAACAAAGTATGAAATGCCTATGCTGCTGCAACTGTGCTGCCTCTATTAAAGCGGATTAAGACCGGGGAAAATTGAGCAAAAATGCAGCCCTTGTTTAAGACCATTTTCATTTTACACAATACTACCTGTGTCCTGTGAGAAACCTGAAGGTCTCGCCTGCTAGTCCCCAGGGACCTGTCATCCTGGTTGCCAGGACACAGACATCCCTTTCGGATCCAGTTCTTGGGGGTGGACCATTCCGGAAGGATCACCTGTATGAGGGGTCTTTGGGGAGTCAAAGTGGGACACCAGAAGGTGAGACGTGGTAGCCCCTTCCCTGTAACACCTTTTCCCCATCCTACTAGGGAGGATACCAGAAACTCAACCCCCTTTCCCGACACGCAACACTTTCTCACGGAAAGATCACCACGAGCGAATAGCACCAGAGCCGTATACCTGACATGTCCCATACAGTGGTCCGCAACCTCAGGCAATTACTGATGATTACACACACCTGACTTCTATCACACTTCCTTCACGTATAAAAGGCAGAGCACGGAAGCACACTGAGCTAGGCAAAGCACATGAGGAAACAGCGTTTCCAAGATGGCAGTTTATTTAATACGAAGAGAAAGATGGCGAGGCCAGAGAGGGTTGCAAGGAGGTACGCGCCCTTGTCCTTTTCATACCATTACGTTCACGAACCTTGGGAAGTACCGGGAACTAAAGCTGAACAAACCTGCATTGTCTGGTTCCCAGGGCTCTCTTGCGTCAATAACCAAGGCATGGAGGAGCGACTGCTGCGGTGCTACTGTCCTTGGCTCCCACAACAAAGCTGCGCCAGTAAAGACAGCAAGGCCGTTGAGTCGGAGAGTTATACCAAACCACCCTGTGTTAAGACCAAAGTTGCAAGCAGCAACATTATATGAAGAAATCTCAAGAGACGAGCGTGTGTGACGAACAGCGCAAATGTAATGGAAATCCAGAGGCGTGATTGCACTTTGGGAGGCCAAATAAGATACCATAGACTGAGTAGTCCAGTGCCATCTGGGTGATCCCTTGAAGGTCTCTGTCAGGTATCATCAATTGACAACTATTGAGAGGGGATATTTGAGATCGATGTGGTACTTCAACGGGTCAAGCTAAATCCTGTGCACATTCAAAAGTCTTCGATAGTTGAATGCGTGCTACAATTGGTCCGAGTCCAGATGAGAGAGACGAATTGTGACAGAGAAAGGACGTAAGCCCTATTGAGGGTGATCTGGGGTGAACTGTGAGTCACCCGAGGAAGAGTATTCCCTAAACATTGGAAAAGGTGATCTGAGCTTGGAAGAGGGGGGGATCAACAATACTGACTGTTATATAAAAAGGGATCTGGGCCCAGTTAGGGGGATCCAGGGTGAGACACCCAGAATGAAAACCCGAAAGAGGGGAGGAACTTTGTGTTTATTTTGTTCTTGTGCATCGGGCCCTGAAGAGACATTGAAAAGCAAAGAGACTTGCATCGCAGAAGGCACTGATGCTGGTAATACAATACAACTGTGTCCCCATGCCGAAGAAGCCAGAGTGTGTGCTTTGCTCTAGTGAACCGCCTTGTCCTGTGCTGAAAACATAGGGAAGGGAGGCCAACGGCCTGAACATCCTGACATATCGTTTTGTGAACACTCTTTTTCATGAACACTACCGCTCACTATGTATGTTATAAGAGGTAAGGATTGGCAATAGCTTTTTTGGAAGACTCCACTAGTACTGCATTATTATTATCTGATGGTCGTAGCTTGCTCCCATCTGTAGATTTAGGTTTAGATGGCCGTTTCACACCCTTGTTAAAGTTCAATAAACACCCTTGAACTGTGGTCACTTGTCTGTCTTACTGTTGATATCATGCTTTCCCTACAGTCCTAAAGCAGAGTGAAAAGCATGTTCATGATTCAAGATGCTTTAATAACACTGTAACCTACAAAATGCAGGCAGTTGAACAAAACGCATTCCCTTTTACATTACTCAAAGTATTATCTTGATGGAATCATTTACAGAGGAGAGTGTTAAACCGACCAGCACGCATCCCAGTTGGTTCTTTCAAGTAACTGTGGATTACTAAAGTAAAGAGTGGATTTGCAAGCTGCTGCTAGCCGAGCCAGGCTGTCTCCAGTGAGCTCCATGATTTATGCGGGTGCTGCCATAAATAGCCTGTGTAAGTTGTGCATGGAAGAATTGAAAGAGCTGTATTGCCAAGATTTCTGTGCGTAAAAAGGCCCGATACGCCCTTATTTGGAGGGCTGCATATAAGCGTTTGCTATCAGTTGGACGGGGGAGCCAAAAGTAGCTTCCAGTAACTGTTGTCCAGCTAACCAGGCTCTTCTAAACCACAAGCACAAGGGCTGCACAACAGGTTTCATTATTTTGGACCTGTCGGCTGCTTTCTATACCATTTGATCATGGAATATTGATGGCGAGGCTAGAGGAGGCAGGATTTTCTGTGCTAGCACTGGATTGGTCTCATGCTTTCTTGACCTCTCGCTCGCAGATAGTTTCCCTTCACCCCTACCGCTCCTGTGCAGTTTTGGTCTCCTGTGGTGTTCTGCAGGGTTCAGCTCTTTCTCCCCTCCTTTTCAATTTATATATTCGCCCTTTGCTGATTTTGATTATCTGTTTGGCTTTAGAGTGTTCTCATATGCAAATGAGACACAGATGATGTTTAGATTAGACATTAAGCAGGGCGATGTAAGAGATGAGCTAAAAAACTGCCTGGAAGCTGTCCGAGTCTGGGTGGAGTCAAATTGGCTCAAGTTGAATGGCGGGGAGACAGAGATTCTGATCTCTGGTCCGCCAAGGGCTGCTGATGGACGATCTGATGCTTTTTGGCCCGCAACTTTGGGCCAGTTACCCAAGCCTTCCAAGACAGTTCGTAATTTAGGTTTAAAGCTTTCAGAATCCCTGTCTATGGAGGCACAGGTTAACTCAGTGTATGGTGCCGGCTTTGTTAAGCTCAAACAGCTAAAGAAAGTCCTTCCCTTTATTTCAGATACATTTCATGCTCAATAACGGCAACTTGTGTTAATGGGAGTCTGGACTATTGTAATGCTATTTACCTGGCACAGCCTTCCTTTCTTATGCAGCGCCTGAAGGTGCTACAAAACGCAGCACTGCATTTGGTTACCCACTTGCCAGCCAGAGCAGGAGTAATGAAGGCTAGACCGTCTCTCTATTGGCTCCCGGTAGAAGCTCGGGCACAGTTTAAGGCGCTTTGCATTATGCACCGTGCGCTAGGTGGAAATGGATGCTTAGCCATCCAGGAGAAACTGGTTAGATATAGCCCGGTGCGTTCTTTGAGCTCCTCAAATGCAGCACTCCTTCAGATACCCAGTACAGGAAAGAACATTTGGGTGGCTAGGCCTTTTCAGTGGCCGGTCACAGGCTTTGGGATTTGTTGCCTGAAAAATGTTCTTATCCTTCAAAAAGCATCTCAAAACAGTTATAAAGCTCAGATACTTAAACCTTTGACACCTGGGTTTCATTTACATCTATCCTGAATATCCGTTGTTTGAGAGCCATGATGCCTTGAGTGATAGAAATACATTTGTTGATTGACGCAGGAACTAAATAGGTCCCAGCTCCCCTCAATTTCGAATCCTGCTTTGTGATGGTGTGAATTATAATTTTAAAATTGGGCATTATTTTCCTTCATCGCGTTGAACCCAGCTGCATTTATTGTGAAGCACGTTTGTGGAAGCACGTGTTTTTTGTTTTTGCCTGTGCTGTGTAAAGATGCTCAACTCGCGAGCTTTGTTTAGTTTAAGCAGCCACCCCCCTCCTCCAAGATGGCTGCTACTTTCTGATGCACATTTGCTGCCTCGGCCAGTCCCCCATCATTGGCTACCTGAAGTTTATTAGCCAGTCGGCGGGACCGGAGGACAGGAGCCAGCACATCGATCAATGGCCCACTTCTAAGGGTTCTAATGATAGCATTGAATGCCTTAGCATCTAAAAAAAAAGCAATGGGAAAAAAGGCATTGAATGTATTTTTTTTTTAATGGGGTGGGGAGGTCTCCCAACCCCCGTTTTCTTTACCCCTTAAAACCCATTATACTTAAAATAAAAACTTTACCTTTGAAAAAAAATGCATAGTGCTTTTTTTCGATGCTTTTGGCATTCAGTGCTTTGTTTTTGATGCAATGACTGCCCTTCTATGCTCCCTGTCTGTTAACAGATCGCTACTTGCGGTCCTTTCTGTACCCATGCGCCTAAACTTCAATGATGTTGCCACCTCACTCTTCTATGAAATCCAAGCTGCCTTGACACCCACACCTCCTCAACTATGGGTTAGGTCCCTCCTTCTAGACTCACTCCTACCAACTCTTAACTTTCACTGTCCCTCTCTGCTTGTTTCTCCCATGTTTACATTCTGAATTGCATTGCTCTTTTTGACCCTCTGATAGCATCTGAACCCAATTGTAAATTCGAATCTTGCTGTACTTCTGCTAACTTGCTCTGCACCTCGCTTGTAATTTTTGCTTCTCTGTAACTTGCCGGCCCAGTTAACTCACTGCTTAGTTCCACTTTTACCTGCTTATCCCTTCTTTTCTCGCTACCACTCCCATGGAGCTTTCTCTATTGCAACTGCTTCTCCATTGAGTATCCTTCTCTTCTCACTAAGTCTGGTAGGAAAAAGTTCAAAAAGGATATCTTGGCCTCCAACCCTGGTTTCGTTGTCGCTGACACCTATTCCCGCTCTTCCTCCAGACACTCAACGACATCCTCTGTCGTTCCTTTGCCAGATCTATGGACTCTTCATATGATCTCTGTGCTCTGTCCTGTCTCCTCTCTCATTAATGGTGGCACCCGCTAGGAAGCTCTCATGGCTCCCTTCGACTCCTCTAAAGTCGTCATTAATGTCTACCTTAATGGCACCGTCATGGTCCAAGGCCCTCAGGCCAATCTCCTCCCCTTTGATGGGCGCTCTTCCCCCCCCCCCTCCTCATCGATTTCCTTTCTTCTCCTGCTGTCCCTTCCTCTCCCCCCTTGGCTATCTTGCCTCCTCTGCCCCACCTCGGGCTCCTTCTCCTCCGCAGGGTGTATCTCTGATCCGCACCACGCCCAGAAGGTCTTTAAGGCTGACAAGCTTCTTCATCTTGCCACTCAACTCTCGCTCTGCCATCGAACACTGCTCTGACATCTGCTACCTCCTGGTATGATATGGCATTTGTAACGCGCCTATACACAAGTGTTTCAAGGTGCGACGAGGCAGGGAGGGGGGAACAAGGGGAAGACAGACAACGATCCTACTAGGCCAGGTGTCATTTAGATCGCGCAAGTGCAGGGGTAGGGAAAAAGTGCAAGGGGAAGGGGAGGAGGGGGGAGTGCGTACAAGTAAGTAGAATAAAATAAATAAATAGGGCCAGCTGGTGGTAAGTGCAGGCAAGTGCTGGGAAGGGGTGGCTGTAGGGATACAGAGACAGTCCCGCAGTGCAGGGGTTGCCAGGGAGACAGTGCAAGCGGAGAGTGGCTGGGCCCAGGACCGAGGTCGGTGAGAGTGGCCCAGTTGCAGATTCAGTGCAGTTTCAGTGAAGAATTTAGCTGGGGAGAGGGAGAGAGAAAGCCGAAGCAAAGAGGAAGGTTTTGAGGTGCTTCCGGAATCGGAGATGGTTCTCCTCAAGTTTCAGGAAGGCTGAGATCTACCCCCAGCTCGCCGCTTCGAGAAGCGGCTGACCCTGAGGGAGTTGGAGACGGATGAGCGAAGGGCTCGGGAAGGAAGATATTTAGGAAGAGAGAGTTGAAGGTATTTAGGCCCCAGAAGGCCTTGTAGACAATGCAGAGGGTTTTGAACTTAATCCTTGCAGCCACTGGGAGCCAGTGTAGAGATTTCAGTCCTGGAGAGATACTGTCCCTGGGCTTGAGGCCAAGGACAAGTCTCGCAGTTCTGTTCTGGATGAGTTGCAGAGGGCGGAGAGTGGAGGCAGGCAGATTGATAGAGGCTGTTACAGTAGTCCAGCTTCGAGAGAACCAGGGCTCGGGAGACAGTGAGCTTCTGGGGGAAGGAGAGGAAGGGAAGAATACCTCTGAGGAGGTGCAGCTGGTAGTGTGACTTCTTAGAGATGTCCGATAATAAGGAGAGTGTGGAGTCGAAGATGACCCCGAGGTTTTTTGCCTTGCAGGTAGGAGCAGGAAGAGGGTCAAGAGAGGCTGGCCAGAGAGCTGCAGGGAAGGAGGGAGTGGGTGAGCCGATGAGTAGAATCTCAGTCTTACTGGCATTAAGGCAGAGGTCATTGGCGGCACACCATTCCTGGATAGCGGACAGTCAGTCAGAGATGAGGGAAGGAGAGGAGGAGGCCGAGGGTAGCCTGAAAATGAGCTGGGTATCGTCCGCATAGCACTGAAAGTTGGGGCAGAGTGCGGCGATGCGCTGGGCAAGGAGTGCCAGATACTGGTTGAACAGCCAGGGAGAGAGATTAGATCCCTGGGGGACACCACAGGTGGAGAAAAAGATGTCTGAGAGGAAGGACCCCAGTTGGACCTGTGAGGGTGGATTGGAAAGGAAAGAGGTCAGCCACGCCAGAGCCTGACCAGTGATACCCAGGTTGACATGAAGACGGTTGAGCAGGATGGCATGGTTGACCGTGTCAAAGGTAGAACTGACCTCCATGTCCTCTGTCTTACCAAGACATGTTTCGCGGCCAGCTCTGTCACCAGCTTTGACACTCCTCTCTGATGGCTAGAAGATCCTCTCTGCACTCAGATCCCCCTGGTCCGGAGAGGGTCTAGCCCTGATCTTTCCTGAGTGTATTCCTACCTCTATCATTCCCACACATATGTATCTTCTTTTGAATGCCTTGTCTCCAGACTTTCTCTCCTTGCCTTGTCTGCAGGCTTTCTCTCTCCTAGCCACTCTTACCGTGGCTATCTACCGGCCTCCTGGTCAGATCAGTGGGCATAACTATCCTCCTCCCTCCTGGCCTCAACCACTCAACTCCTCCTTCTTGGTGACCTCAATATCCATCTTGACACTTCTTGTTCCTCCTGTGTGATATCTGTGACTCCCTTTCTATCCTCCCCTCTGGCCCGACTCACACTGGATGTCTTGATCTCCTCGGACCTCCCCCTCTCCATCCCTCTGACCACTCCTCTTTCCTGGAGTGATCACTCCCTCCTCTCCTCTCTCCCTCTCCCCCCAGTCCCCCTCCCCAGGGCAAGCCTACCCCTAGACTGCCACAAACCTTCTCGAACATCCGTCCCATGAAGCGCGTGTCAGTTGAGGCTTTCGCTGCCACCTTCTCTCCATCCCTACCCCCATCCGCCCCTGGCTGACTCGCATCCCGACATAGCCCTGTCTATGCTCTACTCTTCTATTTCCGACATTCTTGATGCTCTTGCCCCTGTCATGAGGATCTGTTTGAAGCCCAAACCAAGTACTATTCTTGGTATGACTCTGACCTAGCTACACTTAAAAGTAAGTGTAGGGCGGCTGAGAGGAAATTGAGGTCTTCTTGCTCATCCTCTGATAAATCAGCCTGTCGCCTGCTCCAAAGGCAATACCGACTCTCTGCCCACACCAAGAGAGCGCCCATCCAAGCCTGGGTCTCTGCAGCATCTAACAACTCGGCCGAAAACTTAATTAAAAATCTGCAAGGAGCTGGCCAGCTGGCCAACCCTGTTGCAGTCTCTACCCCTCCTGTTGCCTCCCAGGCCCTTGCAATCTCAAAAACCCAGGACATCCTGTTCACCCTCACCTCCCCTGCCCCTCCTCTCCACTCTTTCTGTGAACTGACCTTACTTCAGCCACCCTCCACCTTCTTTCTCTTCCGTTCCTCTTTTCTCACCTGAGGAGGTCGCTCGACAAGTCTGATCTATGAAAATTTTGTCAAAACAAGTCTCATCCCTGTTCTTCAAAAACCATCAAGGACTACATTGACACCCTCGTTCCTGCCCTGGCCTATTTCTGCAACTCCCTCCTTTTGCCTCTGGAGCCTTCACCTCCCCTCTGAAGCACTCTTGTGCATCCTCTTCTTAAGAAACCCACAGCTAATCCTTCTTGCCCAGCTAACCATCACCCAATTTCCATTACTCATTTTCTGGGCAAACTATGGGAAAAGCTGCCCACCTCTCAGCTTAACCTTCACTCTGATTCTGTTGGCTGTCTCCATGACCATCAGTCTGGCTTTAGAGCTTCCAGAATCACGGAAACTGCTCTCCTGAGCTTTTGTGAAGATCTGCTCTCCAACCTTGACTTTAACATTCCCTATGTCCTCATCCTGCTAGATCTCTCTTCTTAGACACAGCCATACCATCCTGCTCAACCGTCTCTGTGACAACCTGGGTATCGCCGATGGCCTCTTTCCTCTCTGATTGACCCTCCCAGGTCCAAATTGGGTCCTTCCTTTTAATCTATCTCCCTTTTAACCACTCACCCTGGCTTTTCAACCAATACTTGGCAACTCTCGCCCACCGCATTGCTGTTCTGCTCCAATTTCCAGTGCTATGCTGATGACACGCAACTCATTTTCAGGCTTACGTCGGCCACCTCCTCTCCTGCTCTCATCTCTAATTGCCTTTCTGCAATTCAGGATTTGTGTGCCTCCAACGATCTCTGCCTGAATGCCAGCAGAACTGAGATCCTCCTCATCGGCAAACCTTCACCCTTCTTTCCCCTCACTCTCTGGCCAGCCTCCCTTGGCCCGGGGTCATCTTTGATTCCACACTTTCCTTTTTTGCCCACATCTGTATCAAAAAAGTCAAACTTCCTACTACATCACCTCAGAGGTACTGTGCCTTTCCTCTCCTTCCACCAGAAGCTCAGTCTCCCGAGCCTGGTTCTCTCTAGGTTGGACTATTGTAACAGCCTCTTTTTAAATCTACCTGCCTCTACTCTCCACCCTTTGCACTCCTCCAGAACAGGACTGCGAGACTTGTGCTTGGCCTCAAGCCCTAGGATCGTATCTCTCCAGCCCTGAAATCTCTCCATTGGCTCCCAGTGGATGCAAGAATTAAATTCAAGCCCTTTGCATTGTCCACAAGGCTTTGTGGGGTCTGGTTCCAAAATACCTTCAGCTATCCCTCCGTAAATACCTCCCCTCTGGAGCTCTTTGCTCCTCTACCTCAAACTCCCTCTGGGTCAGCTGTTTTTCAAAGAAACGTGCTGGGGGTAGATCTGTCTTCAGCTGGGGCCTCCCTGCCGCTCTGAAACTTGAGGAGAACCATCTCTGGTTTCGGGAGCAGCTCAAGACCTTCCTCTCTGCTTTTGCCTTCGCCTCTCCTCTCCCCTGCTGACCTCCTCTCTCTTGGCACTGTGCACTTGGCCTCCTCTCTAACTTCCGGGCCCAGGTACTTGCTCACCTTGCCACCCACCCACACTGTCTCCTGGCAATCCCTTGCACTGGGGTCTGTATCTGTAACCATACAGACCTCCCCCCAGCCTCCCCTTTTTTTTCCTGCACTTACCAGACACACCTGTCTGTTGCCTTAAACCCAGCACTTGCGACTTGATGGCTGCACTACCATTGTTAGTTGCTTTTTATTATTTATCTGTTTTCCTTTGCTCAGCATTTTCCACTTCTTCCCCTTCCATGCACATTTCCCCTTTCCCTCTCCCATGCACTTGCGCGTTCTCAATGTCACTGGGCCTAGTAAGCTCGTTGTTTTTTGTCCTCCCTTGCCACGCTCTGAAACACTTGTGTACGAGCGCAATACAAACTAAATTTGCAGGGACTGAAATAAAGGTTTGATTTACTGAAAGCTAAACGCATCTTGTGTGCATCTAGCATCACCCAGTAAGAATGAGCTGCTTCTGTGGAACCCTGAGCTATTATATAACGTGCAACACTTAATTTCCAGATGAGATTCAAACTATACATTTTTTTTTTTACATTACAGATTACACATTTTGCTTTAAATGTTTTCTAGATGTGTCCTAATGCTCATTCTTAAACAGATTAAGGGACTGATTCACAGAAGCGTATTATAATGGTACAATCCCATTGGAACATGCTCTGTGAAGCAGGCCCTACTTAATGCCACATAGATGTTTGTATAGCACCAGTTGGCCTGGGAGCCAAATGTATCTCCTGGAAACGGTTGACCCAACCAGGCTGACCAAGGCTTTAAACAGGAGCTTACTAGTTCCCAGCAATTTTGAAACCGGCGCGTATCACTCCACAACATATGGACTTTTCTCTGGAGAGATGCAACACAGAAAGCTGTGTGTTGAGTCAATATACACATTGGGGTTTCCAGTGTAGTTTTAAGGGAACCTGGGAGAGGTGAGGCTTTCCCCTTACAAGGGTTGCCATTTTAAATCCCCCGAGTGCATTTGTCATTAATTTTATGTAAAGTCCTGGGTGTGAAAAGTGTATTGCGCTACTTCTACTTTTACTATTGATACTGCAGTTTTTACTGTGCGACGGTTAGATTGTTGCTGATACTAACTTTACTGAAAGGACGCTGCTGCTGTGCTTTGTTTGAAAGCAGGCGTTTCTCTGCTTTGATCTCACTCCATTCATAGCCTCATAAGTGCCGGAGTAATCTCCGGTGCAGCAAACGGGCACGCCAAAGGCGCGCTTAAGGCAAGCCAGTCTGTGCCCGTCCGTGCAACAGACGTGCTATGTGAACCTTGATGTTACTCCTGGAGGAAACTCTTGTTGTTGGCCCCGTCTGACACTGTGCTTCCGTATAACTGGAAAGTTAGTCCTGTGGCCACTATATCTCCTTGTATGCACCTGTTGCCGCACAGGTCTCATGATATGCTGTCTCTGCCTTTGTTACTTAACACTCGCTCGTTGCCTCCGCATGCTGCCGATATTAATTTTTTGTTGTCTGACCGTCGCTCCGCTTTGCTCTGCCTTACTGAAATGTGGCTTCAGGAGGGCTCGGCCCTGACTCTGGTCCAGGCTATTCCGGATTACTACAAAATTATCCATCTTGACCGGCCCTCACCTCAGCTGGGGGCTGTGGTAGCAATGATTTTTAAATCCGATCTCACTGATGGAGAACATATGATCCTGCCCTCAAAATACAATATAAAGCATGTTCTGGCATTTACGCTGCCAAAATCAAAGCCGCAAATATTTTGTGCCACACTACTAATGGGTCCTCTTCATCTCAGCCGAGGGCTCTTTTCTCAGCTGTTAACTCTTGCCTCATCAGAGAGATTGGTCCCCACTGTCGTTCCTACCCAAGAGCTATGCAATGCTTTGCTTTGTCGCAATATTTTATTAGGAAGATTGACACTATTAAGCAAAATATCTCCACAATAGTGACTGCGGACTTATTGACCGAAAATCTCTCCTCCTGCTACCACTGCTCATTCTGAGGCTAAGAACTGGTCTACCTTTCCCAGTTTCTCAGAAGAGACAGTTTTGGCAGCTATTCTAAAAATGAAATCCTGTTCCACTTCGGATACTATTCCGTTAAGAGTCATGAAAGACATTGCACCGAATCGGATTTCAGAGATTACGGGGGCCATTAATGATTCGCTCCAGTCGGGACTGGTCCCGCAAGAACTGAAGACAGCCAGCGTAATTCCCCTCTTGAAGAAACCATCCTTGGATCCCTCTATTCTATCTAATATCCATCCTATCTCCCTTTTTCCGTTTCTGTCTAACTTCTTAGTCACTGGTGTCTCCTCTGCTGTCTTGAATCTTTCAATCTTTTGGACACTGCTCAATCTGGTTTTCGTCCTGATGGGGGCACAGTTTTCTGGTCACTGTCCAGGATGACATGGCCTGGCTGGTGGATGCAAGTGGAATGGGAACCCTGATTTTGTTAGATCTTTCAGCAGCTTTCAATACAGTCTACCACTCCATTCTGTTATCCTGTCTTGCCCAGTTTGGCATATCAGGGCAGGTACTAGCCTGGTTCACGTAATTCCTGGCTGATCGTACTCAGAAATTCTCCATGCCCCCCTTCCTCTCGGCTCCTTGCCACCTCTGCTGTGGAGTGCTGCAAGGTCCTATCTCCTGTTTAACATCTATATTTGGGCCCTTGTATGTCTTATCCGCTTCTTCGGTGTCGGGTGCTACGACACACAGATTCTGATCCGATTAGACCTTGATCAGGCTGATGTGTCGTCGTGCCTGCGGGAGTGTCTGACAGCCGTTGGAGACTGGATGCACTGCAGTTGGCTCAAATTAAATGGAGATGAAACTGAGGTGATGGTGGTGGGTTGCCCCCCCTAATCCCATGCTCTGTGTTTTCCTTTTGGCCCTCATCTTTAGGCTCTCTTACTATCCCGGTAAGAAAAGTGAAAAATCTGGGTGTTCTTTCATCACTTTCTACGGACAAACGGGTCACTGCGGTGTGCCAGGCTGGTCATTTCCACTTGAAAATTTTGAGGCAGGTGCTGCCCTTGATCCCCGCCCCACTGTGTCCCCCTGTAGTGGCAGCCATGGTTATATTGCGGCTAGATCATTGCAACTCCTTATATCTAACTCAACCTAAGGGCTTGATTCAATGGTTGCAACGTCTTCAGAATCTAGCTGCTCGGTTGGCAACTGGTACACTCTTTGGTGCGCACATCTCCCTCGTGCTTCAGACTCTCCACTGGCTTCCTGTGGCCCAGCGGGTTAAATTTAAGGCACTATGTATAGTTCACTGTGCCCTTCATAATCAGGGCGCTGAATATCTGTTGTGCCAAGATACAACTGGTCTTGGGTTGGTGGCAGGGCTTTCTCCATTGCCGCGGCAACTTTATGGTATGACCTCCCGCTTTTCATTAAGAAAACATCCAACTATTTAACTTTTAGAAGGTCTGTGAATAATCACTTATTTTAGGCTTGCCCTTTAGTGACCAGCTTTCTCCTCTCTTAAAGCGCCAATATACTTTCGGGTGACCGTGCGCTCTAGAAGCTCTTATAACATAACTGTCACTCAGTTATGCTGCCCACATTCTCTGGCTATGGACGTCTTGTTACTGAGATGCATGATCTCTCCCCTCTTCTGATTATTTATCGCCCACCTGGCTCTTATGCTAGTTTCCTTGATTCCCTACTGGACCTTGTGGAAGTCTTCAACTTAATACTCGCACCTTGTTGTGATGGGCGATCTCAATCTAAAATTCAATTGCCCTAGGGTCCCCGCCTTTGACTTTTTAATTTTTTTTTATTGCTTATCTGATCTTGACTTCCAACAACATGTTCAATGACCTACCCACCAGCTAGGTAATTCGCTGGATTTGGTTCTGCCGGATAAAGCTCTGTTTACCCTTCAGTCTGCCGAGCCGGTACTATGGACTGACCATTATTTGGTGACTTGCATGCTTAAACCTATACGGGCACAGCCTGAGATCGCCCCGCCCCCCTTTAGAGTTTGCCAGAGCTATTGGCGCACGGCCGATTTAACAGGATTTTGTATCTTCAGTTGAAGCGCAAGGCTGCTACTCTCCGTCTCGCTGCTCTCGCGCTCTCTCTCTCGCTGCTCTCGCGCTCTCTCTCTCTCTCTCGCTGCTCTCTCTCTCTCGCTGCTCTCTCTCTCTCGCTGCTCTCTCTCTCTCGCTGCTCTCTCTCTCTCGCTGCTCTCTCTCTCTCGCTGCTCTCTCTCTCTCGCTGCTCTCTCTCTCTCACTGCTCTCTCTCTCTCGCTGCTCTCTCGCTGCTCTCTCGCTGCTCTCGCTGCTCTCGCTGCTCTCTCTCTCGCTGCTCTCTCGCTCTCTCATTCCCTCTTAGAAGCAGCGGATGAAATGGCACCACTGCGTCTTATTGAACCATGCAGGCTCCCGTCCTAGCCGCGGTATTCTGAGCAGCTGAAAACTGCTAGACTTAAACTCAGACAGGCAGAACGGAAATCACACATGGCCTACAATTCGAATTCCAAAATTCACGAATAGGCTTGCTTGGCAACCTATTTTAGAAGCAAAAAAAAAATTTATCCCAAAAATTAGTCTTTCTTGAGTCAACCTAAAGCACTATTTGCTGTGGTTAATCTTTCTTCTTGGGCTAAACTCGTTCCTACAGTTGGGTCCTCGCAGAAGCTCTGCGACTTACTGTCGCAGTTATTTATCTAAACAATGTAGACTATTCGAGCTAATATTTCCACTGCTGCAACAGCATCCATTCCTGAGAGCAAACCCTCTGATCCTTGTGGCTTGGCCGCTGTAAAGTTTTCCCTTTTTTTTTCTGAGGAAATGGTCTCTGCTGCCATCCAAAAGATCAAGTCTGCCTCGCCTTCAGATGTGGTCCCTCTGGCTGTTATGAACATTTCCCCCGATTTTAATGAGGGAGATCACAATGGCAATTAATCTCTTGTCAGTCGGGGTGTGTCTCGCCTGAACTTAAGGTTGCCACAGGGATCCCCTTGTTGAAAAAAAAACCTTTGCTGGACCCATCACTCATCTCTAACTTTCGCCCTATCTCTTTTTTGCCCTTTTCTATAGAGCTTTTGGAAGCCCTGGTTTCCCCCCCTTCTATCCTCTTTCTAGGAGTCTTCTCCACTCCTTGATCCTGCCCAGTCAGGCATTAGGCCTGGCCGGTTCACAGAAAGCGTCTTGGTCTCGGTCCAGGACGACATTCGCTATTTAGCTTAGAAGTGAATGGGGTTTGTCTTTGGTCCCTTTACTATTTTCTACATGTGTTGTGTTTTATACTATTGCGTTTACCTCGAAGTAGCTATTTGAACCCATAGTGTAATTGTTTTTAAAATAAACTGTCTATGTATAATTTTCAATATACTAGTGTGGTGTATTCTCGGGGAGGGAGGGTTCTATTTGTTGCCTTACTACCACCTCCCTTGAGTGAAGCTTGACTGCTCTTTAATCGCTAGCACTTTAGAGTTTTTTTTTTTTTATCTATTGCTTGGAAAAGGTGCCCTGTCCCCATGTTAGTTTGATATCCCTTGCCAGAGGACTCCGAGTCTCCCCAACAGTGAGTAAGAAATAGCATGCTGTGTGCATGTGGAGAACTGAGAGGCCAAGGACTTTTTATGCCAGGCTTGCGTTCTGAGATTTTTACGCCTGAAAGAAGGTGAGGTGATGCAGTGTCATTGTAGATTTGGAGGAGAAGTGGGCCTGTGATAAAAGATGTGAGTGTGGGGCCGATTGGGGAATGTATGTTTTAGTACAGCGGGGATGGGCTTGTCGTGCTATGTGGCTTAAGTGATGCTGTACCTTTATGGGGATTGGGGTTGATTGGTAGTTGCTCATGGGGTGTGACAATGCCAGTTTATGGGTGTGGGGGACTTGTGTGGATGCAGAATGGTTGGTATTGGCGGACCTTTGGAAAGTGTCAGGGTGATTGTGTGTAGGTAGGCATGTGGGTGGAATTGTGGGGATAAAGGGAGGCGGGGTGGGGGTTTGGTCTCTGAGGCATATTGTGTATGGCATGTTCTGATGGGCATTATAGTCTGTGGTGGATTAGGATGCGCACTTGCATCAAATGGATGCCTGAGCCAGGCAGTTTCCGAGCAGGTTGGCGTGTTTCTTTTAATAATTAACTATTGCTAATTTTGCAGGAGATAGTTTTGAATAGCCTGCTGGATGGAATTTCTTGGTGAAATCGTATTACACGACTACTGCTAATTCCATTCCAGTTGATCAGTCTTGAAAATCCTTTTCCTGCACATCAGTAATGCCAACTTTTGTTGTTTGTCTTGCTTGCTAAGGCCCGCCTATGGTCTGGGCTGTGAATGCCTCTCTTTGTGTCATTATTGCAGTTATCTTAGTAGCAGGTTAATATTGGACGGTCTGCTTTGTTGTCCTCAGTTCTGATACCGTCTGGCTTTCCTTAATCCTTATTAGCCAATATTCATGAACAAAATAGTCCATTTTATTAAATTTTAAAAAATCAAGAACCTCTTAAACGCACATGGGATGGGCTCTATGACCACTGTCTTAAACGGGGAATGGTTTACATTGAGGAATGGTTTTTGGAAACCGTTTACTTTCATGGCAACATTTTGTAGCTCTGTATGGACACTTAAACATATCTTTTTGGTAAACTGATGCCTCTTGGCACAGGAGTAGAAGTGAATGGGGCGTGGAAAAGCATACACGTTTCTGATTGACCAGGGTATAAGGATGGAATAAACAGGCCGAGCGTTTTTGGAAGAATCGATGGACAAGAAAAAAACGTTTCGGGAGAACGTATTAAATGTGCTGAAGCTCAAGAAGTTGCTGGGGAAAAAAAGTGACCCTCGCTGACTGGGACGGTAATGATGCATTCGTTATCTGGCCAGTGTGTGTTCAGTTTTTGTGCTGTCCAGGTTTGCTTTGAATATGGTTGATGAATTCTGGCAGGACCAGGACTTGACATGAAGCGTCATTGCCAAAGGTTGGAACCCATTTAATGGAGCGATGGACGAAGGCCATTTGATTACATTACTTGATGAGCTTTGGAAGCTGAATGAGATACAATTCAACATTTATCTGATTGGTGGGATGGGGGGGGGGGGGGTTTAGAGATAAAAATTACATGGAGTGGTTTGCCTTAGACTTGTAGTCCACAAGAGCCTGGAGTTTGACCACCAACAGCTACTTGGCGCTACTTTTGAGATGGTAAATGCAGGGTGGAAAAATTGCAGTGACTATTGGCTAGTGGTAATCGAGTCTTGGAGGGCAAGAAATGGTGTGCTGTGTGTATGTATAGAATTGAGTTGGCAAGTGACTTTTTTATGACTGGCTAGTAGCTTGCAACTTTTTTCTGCCCCGGTAACTGTTTGGAAATGTGTACAAAGGTAAATTGGCGCACCTCCCAATGTATTTAGACCTAACTGGACATATGCAATGGAGGCATTTATACTTGCCTCGAAGTCAGAATTGCATCACGCTCTGTTCTAGTTCCTCATATTTCCTGTTGCCTGATACCGCCGATCTGCCTTTTAGCTTCTGCTTCTCAAACCACCACCTTCCGAATTCCTAGGGTTGATAAAAAAATATAAACTTTTTTATCTTGCTAAAATTGTATTGGTTACAATTTTGTTAATCTGATATTCAGAATGAACATATGTATGCTGAATCCTTTTTGGAAACCTGGGGAGAATTAAAATTCTGTCAATGTGAAATTGCATCTATTCCGGTTCTTGAAAGTTCAGCATGTTTTGTTTTCATACTTTATTATTGTTCTCCTTTTTTCTAAGGATGATTTATGTCATGCAAAGATAGGATACATTTACACCAGTTAATGACCGGTGGAACGTTGCTTTCAAAATTGGTGCTAACAAAAATAGCAAAGCGGTCTTCAAAACGTCATTGATGCCATGACTTGCAAAGGGTAAAAAAAACGCATAACTTGTCAGCATTATTCTATAATAATAAATATACTTTGCAATGTTTCTGCCTTTCTTGTCCTCCATAGACCAAGCCAGTTTGTCTTTACTCTTGCTTTCCGAACAAATTCCGGAAGCTCCTTAAGACTTTCCTCTTTTCCTCCTCCTTCCCTCCTTCGCTCCTCTGCTAATTCCACAGTTGCTGAATCAGTGTCCTTGGCTCTTATGCATCTTCGGGGCCTTGACCTCCCACACCAATTCTTCCCAGCTCCTGTCTATCCACAGCACTTGCATCTGCACACCCTCTGCTCTGGAGACTCGCACTTAAACCTCCCGCTGCCCAGGCTGTGTAGCGCTCATCATTCCTAGCACTTCGTTCATGTCTCACCCACAAGCTCTAACAACCCAGCACTTATCCCTCTACCTTTCTACACTTGCACGTTCCGAATACCCACAAGGCATAGTAGGTGTGTTCCTCTCTCCCTCTGTGCTTAATATTGTCTTGTCATTTATTTCCCTCCCTCCCTGCCCTGTGGGCACTTTGAAACAGTATATTCTTATTGTATAAGAGTATAACAAACAAACCAATAAATGAACAAGTGATTGTATGCATGGCACTTTTATTTTCAAGGAGATTGTAATCAGCCACCATCTTATGACTGTTAAGTGCTTTCTCACTTGTGAGCACCCACTGGCAAATGCGGCTCACTTTTGATGTGCTGCCCTCATTAGTCCATAGGAGTACCTGCTCAGGGGCAATTTAGATTGCCTTGATTTATACCTGGTAGAATGTCCTGGCCAAGATGGTGTCAGTCACAGGCTGGTGGCACCTATGTACTTGTTACTGGATGTACAGTGGTTGTCTTTTTACCACATTGGTGGCCACTTATTCCCTGCCCATTGGCTAGCAAGTGGATTGTTTTGCAGTGCGACTCCAGCATTTGCTTTGTGGGCCTTCTGCGTGAGTTCCAAAGAGGAGACCAACGTTTTGATCATTTTTCATAAGTGAACACGTACTCTTAGGAATGCTTCCGTAAATTTATAGGATCCCGTTTTTCTCGCGATATGGGTGTTATGGGTTGCCCACAATAGGCCACCACTGATTGGGTGGCTGCCAAAACTTTGGAGTGACTCCCAGCCGTGTGAGCAAACAAGTGGGACTGACTGGGATTCCTAGCTCCATTCTTCAGTTGACTACTGGACCTGATCTCATAGTAGCTCCAATACCACTCTTAAGACCCATTGCTGGAAGCTTTGATGTTGCTCCTGATCCTGTGAAAGGCAAGGCTTTCCTTCTCCCATACAAGTGAAGCCAGTTGTAGACATTTCCTTATGATCTGATCAGAGTGGTCTAATCCTACTACTCCAGAGCCTCTTTGTGGTCCATAAAGACTCAAAATGCATGCTAGACTAATCCAGAGGAAGTAGTCTGTGCTGCTGGAGGCTGAATGGCACTGATGCCGACCTTCTGAAATGCTGATCTCATCAGGCACGACTTCTGCTTCATCGTGCCTGCATTGCTACAGTCCTGACTGGGGTGTGGACGGACCTGTACCGAATGGTTCACACTGTCCTAACTGCTAGTGTTCCTGGATCAACTGACTTGCTGATCTAATCGCAAGGGTGACCTTCCTGGACAGCCTTCTAAAGCCAGAAGGGGCTGTCTGCAGTCCTTGCCCCAGAGTTGGTGGCAGTTTTCTGTAAGGGGGCGGGGGAGGTTGCAGGTGTTTTGCCTGCAGACCTCTCTCCCAGGTAATGCCACTGTCAGAGTAGGCTGCAAGATGGCTGACTGAGGCAGTCTTCTTTTCCAAGACCTTTTGTTCATAGACCTTTTAGTCTGATCATCCTGTGACAGAGGTGCACTGTCATGCTTTGTTGCTATGTTGAAAGGTTCTGCAGCTGCCTTTTGGCTCTGGTAACCTGTTCATACTTCTTTGCTACATTGCGCAGATTATGGACTTTGTCCAATTATACATTACATTGTATTTTTTATATTGCGGCAAAAAATCGGGCCCACAGGCATAGGGGTGCAGAGTAGAAAATAACATAAGCAAAAGGACAAGCTAGAAACAGGACAACTAGAGGAACCGTATTCAAAAATATGGGTTTTTCCAAGAACGTTTAAGAAGCTCCAATAAAACGGTGCCTCCTTATATTTCAGATCTGTGGTTGTAGATGTCCTCATTGATTCAATCTTCGTATTTCGCAATTTATTCAGAGAAATTGTTCACAATGTATTAAATGCAATGGCCAGGCTTTGTTCAGAGTTAAATTATGATAATGTCTTTCAGTTTTTAGCAGGGATATTTTGTCTGTGTGCTGGCTTAAACCCTAGTAGATGGATTGCCCCAGCTGCAATGCTAAAAACCAAAGGTTGCATGCCAGCCAATGCCAAGAGTTCGGAGGTGCCAGTTTCTGTGCTGAAGACCGTGTGTTAGTTTGGCTGTTTACAGAACTGATACGTTTCCTGGCAAGGTTGAGTTTTTGAGGATTATGTTCCTGCTATCTGACCACATAGGAGTGCATTACAGTACTCTCACTGTCTGTTGCGTCTTGAAGTTGCTCAGTTATGTTGGCAGTGGGTATCTTTAAATAAATTCTTCGGGTCTTCAACCCTCAGCAGGTGTGTTAACTTGGCTGTTTGTGCTTACTTGGCATGTACTGGGTGGTCACGTTTTGCACCACCTGCTCCAGTATTGCAATCGGCCACGTTGCCTTGTTGGGCTCCAGAAACTGCATTCATTCTGTTTTAACGGTTTCTGCTTGAGTATTTGGCTCGGAGATTTGCTACGACAGTGGCGATTTTCCTTCTTGTCAATTCTTGACCAAACGCATATCAATTGTTGGGCCTCTATTCCAGCACCCCCTAGGTGTTTGGTCCACATTGGAGTTTTCAGCTGTACTTATAAGGCTCGAGGCCAGTGAACCATTCAGTCTCAACCGCCACAGTTGCTTTTGTGGCTGGCTTGTTTTCATTTTCACTCCTTTGGTGAATTCAAGGGAACCGGAATCTGTGTCAGGACTGATTGCATGTGAGTTCTCAGCATTTGGGTTTGTCTGACCGGCTTTGCGAGGTCTGAAATTGGTTCAGTTCTGATCTTCCATCAGCTCTGCTTGTATTGGTGGTCTTTTAGTACAAAGGAATACCGGGACCTAAAGTCTGCAGCCAGCTGTTTCCATAAATCGGCCACAAAATCTTGTCATTTAATTACCAGACTGCGTCTCCGTGCGCTGGGGCGGTCGTTGTTTAATATTGCTCACTGGGATAAGTAGTCTGGTCTGTGCTTTCCTAAGTTCTGGGTGCTCCGAAAGCAAGCTTGAAGCTTTTTTTTTTTCCGCGCCCTTTCTAAGTAACCACTTATGTTAAAACTTGTTGTGGCTTGAGCATTTTCTGTGAGCATTTTTTGTCTTTTAAAAGTAAGATGAGTCGACTTGACTGTTGTAGAAAATAATCAGTGCTACTAGGGCCAGGGGAACGGAAGTAATGATTCTCTGCATCTGGTAATTTTTTTTTCACTCATGTCCTCGCATCTTTAAGTTTCCAACGTGGATCGAGAAATACTTGTATTTTTCTAACTCGTTGGGTGTTGCTCTGCTTTTGTGTGTTAGTATCAGTTTGGCTCCATTGTGCATATACCTCGCATATTAAACTTGTTGGTCCCTAGTTCTTGAATGATTATGAATTGTGCTTGAAGCCTTTTTTGCAGTCGTTGCAGCTTTAAATATGAGAAGAGGTAAACATGTCAAGTTGCAAGCTACTAGCTGGGCATACAATTGTCACTCGATCTCTTGCTACGCCACATATGCATATCATATTGAACTATTACCAGGTGATGGCTAGCGAAAGAAGCACGTTTTGAGGCCTAGAATGGGCCTGTTCATTCACCCTTAAAATAGGGTAAATCACCTTTTCTCGCCCATAGGACCTACACTGTATCTAGGTGTCTGTGCGAACACCTTCTCCCTCGGTGCCCCCCCCCCCCACTCCCAAATACATTAACATCTGTGTTCTCATATATATATTGTATTGGAGGTTTTTTGTACAAGTACTCTATGCGCCTTCTAGGATTCCAGTACAGCATGTGTAATGCCTATGTTAAGCAGAGCCCTCAAAATGTGCCCTGCCCATTGGCTAGTGATTGACCCATGGCAAGTAAGAAATGGTTGCTCAACATTGTGTATGTTGTGAGCTTTAGGAGACAGTGGGCCTCATTACGAGTCACTCGGTCTGGAAATAACGGTGGCGGTAAACCCGCCGCCACCTTTGTTTCCGGACCGGGTGATCTTGAGTTCTACAGGCGGGAGGTGTCATTCCCGCCAGGTCTGACCATAGACGGAGCCAGTGTTTCCATGGTCCCCATCCCCATGGAGTCTGATGGGACTCCATGGGAATGGGGACTTACAGAATTCTGTCTCCGGAATTCCCGAGTCACCGGGGTTGTAATGCCCCGTTAATTCCGGGGATCACAGAGGTGGAATGGTAATACGAGTCTGGCGGTTTTTCTGGCTCGTTTACCTCCGGCCTCGTAATGAGGCCCAGTGACTTAATGCTTGGCTAGTAACTTGCAAATTAAAATGCTCACCCCCAAGTATGTGTTGTAAGTCCCCTTTCGCTTTCGGGAGTGATATCCAATGATTTCATTTTTCTTTTTTTTTCTTTTTTATTTTTTTTTTTCTCTTAACTACTCTCCATTGGTATTTGATTTTTAAGAATGTTGCCTTTAAATAAATGTCTTTATGCTACCCCTTTCATCACTTTAGTGTCCATTTTGGAGAAGTTCAAAAAGGCTTACCGTATGGTTGATGGAATACTAGTTCCTCAAGCTCGAGTATGTTTATATAAAATAATTTAGATTAGAATTAAAATGTTTTCATGTAACATCATTATATGCTAGCATTATATAGGCTTTCAGAAAGTATACCATTTTTTTTAGGCGTAAATAGATATCCTGCCACTGGTGGAATTGCCCGTTGGGAGTATCTCGCTTGGTACCGAATGTGGACATTCTCGCTGACTAAAAGCTTGGCCATTGTTTTACAGTAAAACATCCTTGAAATACTCCAGGCGGTTCTCCGTTTTTTTTCTAGTGCATCTATCAAAGGAATGGAAGGACTTGCTTCTATCTTGACCCTGTGTACTAGAAAAGTAGCTGCTCTGCGTGTAATGTCCTTTTTGGTTGGGCCCTATTGAAGAGTTAAAACTAGAATATCCCCCTGTCTTGGGAGTTGCCATCTTTCTTTAAAACTGTTATCAAAGTCTGCTTTTTTCACTGATTTCTGGACACTTATTTGCCAATGAAAAAATAGTGACTAATATTTATCATAAGTTTCCTTAGTAAAACTGCTGCACCCTTCTTCCATGCTCTTATTAACGTGTTTGTAAAGGTACCCACTGTTCATGGGGAGGTTTCTTGCGGATGCTGCAGCAGAGGCATCTCATACAGGTAACTGGAGCTTTGCGTTGCTTGGAGTTGCCGAATCGAGGCTTGAAGGCTGCATTTTTGCTTTAGCCATTTTCTTGAAAGTCTTGGCAGAGTAGTTTATAAGAGAACTGCGTAGCAACTTTTATGAAAGCATGGAGTATCATAAATGTGCCACTTTTTCAATATGAACGCGCACAGTGGTTGCCAGGTTTGAATTTACATTTGCAAGGTTCATTCTGTATCTGCACTATCCTAAATTAACTTAAATGCCACCTTTTTGAGAAGGTAATTACTTTAAAGTCATTCTGCTTTTCTAACTTCTTTTACCATCGGGAATGGCTTTAGAAGGTGAAAGTGCTCCAAATAGGATTTTGGAGTGGGAGTATTTTACTCCCTATTTTTAGAGTTGGAGAGTAAAACAATTTCGAGAGTAAAAGAACTCCTCAGACAATTATCCAATCTGTGCATAACATTAAAACTGTTTGAAATACTCAAAGACTGTTTTGTCTCTGAAGTTAACTGGCTCAAAATAATGTATTGCACTGGTGAATAACGTTCTCCCACACAATTTGTATGTGTTACCCAGTTGCATCTTCGATATTTGGTCCCTAAAACTGTTAAGAACTACTACAGATAACCAGCTGGTTTCATCAGGTGATTGACCGATCGACTTGATTTATTAATCTACCATCATCACTTTCCTGCCTCTCCTGCCTACTGTTTCTGCCTGGCACTACCTGTTTGACACCCACTCCATGTTTTTGCTCCCCATACGTTTTCTACTCGGTTTCCCTGACTCTCGCTTTCCAATTCTCTTCCTCTCACCATAAAGTGGTGCGGTCTGTTGCTCTGTGTCACTCAGCAATGGGATGCAGCGACCGGAGAGACAGTTCCCCTCCTACGTCTTGCTGTCTCGGTTGGTATAACTTCTCTTCCTCTCTCAGGTCATTACTCTTGACTAGTCGATCTACTTAAATTTTGTTTGAAGTGGTTGCTACTACTTTTGATGAACTTTTTCACTAACTCTTACGTTATTGGACTGCCTTTCTCCAGTCTTTCTTTTTGTATTTCCATCTCTCCCCCCCCCCCCCCAAACCACCCCCCCTGTGGTTGATCTTTTTGTTTAACTGTCTCTTAACCCCTGACTCCCATTGCTTGCGTGTCTCTCCCATAACTAGCCTCAATCACTTTCTTGTTGCTGTTTGATCTTGGTCTCTCCTGCAATTGGCTTGTCTAGTACTTTCCTGTTGTCTCTGCCACCTCACTCCTTTTACCCTGTATTGCTTAGGGTCAGAGTTGCTCTTCTTTCTTTTTGACTTTGGCATAGCACTAATATTCTGAAATCTGTAAATGAGCTTTCTATCTACGAATCTAGCACAGCTTGAATATTGGGTGGTCCTTTTAGATGTGTGCAAACCTGCTTTTGGCTGTGAGGCTGGAAATGATATAATTGGAGGTTTGACTCACTAGATGCAGCATTGAATGCCATTACAAGTATAGCAGCCCTGATGAAATGTATGTTCTGAATCAATGAATTAGTCCTTTTGATCAGTCTAAAGCGAAGTCCACTCTGTTACAATTCAATGGTATCTGCATCTTGAACACATACCTCTGATGCAAACACATTCACGTGCAAATCAAGAGGATCGGAACAAACAGGTTAGACACTGCTATTGACCCACTGAGCCAATTGTCCTAACTGGCTGACTCTGAAGGGCACATGGGGGGGGGGGGGGGGGGGCGGTCACTGGCAGTTAAATGTGAGGCTTGCCTGACTTGACTGGTTCGTCAAAAGCTCCATGCATGTATGGACCATCCTACATGCGAGTCATATGATTCATAATGATGCTTTGAAAGGTGCTAGGTGTTTGGCACTGTCACTCAGTAACCAGACATGGGAGATGCAGAAGTTAGGAAAAGCGCAAGACTGGGTTGGAGGGAATTGACGGCAATGCCATTTTCTCACACTGTCTGGCAGTGTGCATCACACCAGCTCGGGAGAATGGTGGGAAGAGCTTAGACACTGTTCTTGCTCAGTAATTTAGCTCTCTGTGGAAACATGCCAAAAATGTTGGTGCTGTCATTGCAGTAGCTCTGAGAAATTCAGGTACTGTCCAGAAACCTAGCAATCCTACTAAGAAATGCTAGCATGATGCCATCGGCCACGCTGTGAGTAGTTGTCATTGTGCTATGAAATGTGTGTTAGCTGCTCCGCTGAGAATTAGGGTACTATGTCTAAATATATAGCTGTCCTGTTGAGAAGTACTGGTACAATCTGTGTCACTGTGTGTGTGTGTGTGTATGTATATATATATCTATATATATATATATATCTCCCCCCAAGCTGGGAATGGCTGTTACTAGTCCTTTAAAAGTGCCTGTGTGCATTATAACTGCTCTTCGTGGGTCGGTCGGCGGAAAGGGGTTTAAAGTGAAGTTCAGACCGCCTGCCCAACTATTCCTTGCTCTCCAAGACGACAAACCATGGACTGTCGTTTCATGCACGCAATCTTGAAACTAGAGAAAACGCATCCTCAAAACAGCAAAAGCTTTTCCTTATCCTGAATGCCAAATACAAGTGCTTTATGAGGGGCTCTACTGGTAACCTTTAATGCACTATGCCTCGAGTCCTTAAGACTTCTAAAGCAGGGGTATCCTGGGTGGGTTTATCCTCCCCATTAGTCATGTGGCTCAGATGGTGGTGGCTTCCTTTGTGCAGTGCTTTTTGACCAACCCTCAAATCCCCCACCCTCAGTGTACCTGAATGGGTCCTTCTCCGCTTAGTTTGCAGTCCTGAGGAGTCACATGTCTATACATTGTGTGCATGTGTGTTGTAGGAAAAGGCCATAAATGTGCATGGGAATACAGGTTTCTAGGCTAGGGTTGTAGCATCTTGGGTCAGTTCTGGTCTAACTGGCATATGCAGGTACCTACAAAAGATGTGGTTGTAATGATTTAAAAAAAACAGGCTTTTTACCCTCAACGAACACTGGGACTATTTGTGCAATTGTACATTCACCCTAACGGGTCTCAATTTGCACTCGCCACTTGTCCCGTGTTTGGTAATTTCTAGGCTACACAATAATAGCGGTATGGCTATTGAAACCAAATTCCAGGACACTGATGTGTCGGTACCAGTGAAAGTGCAAGGTGGTTTTATTAGCAGACATTGAAACCCCTCGTTGAAGATTTTCCTTGAGTATTGTTTGCAGGGCTCAGGTTCCACCACCTTGCATGGTTTTACTGAGTTCCAAAAAGTTGGGGGCCAGCCCAGGCCCAAATCTCAGGAGGTGAGCAGTGTGGTCAGAAGATAGAGCAATCACTTTTATATGCATCAAGGGGTCCACACTAAATATTAGAAAAATACTACCTTTATATAGCTATGGCAAATGAGAATCGCTGTATTCACAGTTATGTAAAACTCTACGCTATACATGGAAAGCAAAAATGGTTAAGTCTCAAGTTCTTTTTCAGAGCATGAAGAACTCTTTTAAAAGGTAAAGGAAGGTTAAAGTAATTCAAAGGAAATGAACGGGACATACATCGGAAAGGCAATGATCTTTGTGAACAAAGGTCCCACCAGAAAGTAGAACTGTCTTAACGTTCCAGTCATATCTGATGGTTGGCAGTACCTTGGGTTCAAAGAAGGGGGGCCTCCCGATTGAGGATCCAGATGAAGAAGCCCTCCGGCATTGCAGACTTCCGGAGCCAGTGCTAGTCTGGTGCAAATGTCCAGGGGTGGTCCAGAAATAGGCCATGGGTGGGGGATGGATTATTAGTCTCCCACACAATTCCTATCCCCACGACACCCCAGCACCCTAAAACCGCCACTCATCTGTGCAAGCGGAGCAGAAAGTAGATGTTGGGTGACCCAGAGTCGAACTGGGACAAGAAATGGGCCCGGTGGCCCAACCCTTGCCTCACGACCCTTCACCTCTGATGACATCACCTGAAGTGATGTCATTTGACCCTACCACAAAATGACATCCCGGAAGAGATGAAACGCGACCTTTCACCCCTTAGGAAGTGGCATCAAATGGCATTGTTCCTTAGTACACTAAATTACTGTGAATCCAAGCAGACGTCCAATGCCAAATTATAATGCTATTGTATAGCACTTGCACTTCAGCTCTTTTTTTTATACAACAAATATGCATACAATATCACCCAAACTATGTTGGTACTCATTTAGCGACCTAAGAAGGATGAACGGCTTTTTGAAAAAGAAAGAAAGGAGAAAATATAGGTTTTTTTTTTCCTTTTTTTTTTCTTCCAAACCGGCCCAGGCATGACCAGAAACCAGCCCCCGCTTCCCAGGGACAATTTCGGCCCGGCCACGGGCCGAAAGGCCAATCCAACCGTCATGGGAGGCGCTGTTCCTCTGATCAGGAGCAGGTTTCCAATGATGTCAGTGTCTGGAGCCAACAGGCAGTAAGGATCATTGAAAACTTAAGTCTTTGGTTTGCAGCTTCGGCAATGCGGTCGTGCAACCCTGGTGGCCCAAACTCTTGAGGTTTGCATGATGGAACCAGTGTGCTTGCTAGGTGTCCCCAGATGAATACAATCTGGTCCAGCAGTCGCAGAGCATTGGGTCATCTGCATCATAGGCTCTCATGCTTCTGGGACAGTCAATGAGGTCAGGTGAGGTGATGCAGGGTTCCCTGCCGGATATAGTGGAGGGGCCCCACAGTTTACCACTTCTTCCTGGAGAGGCAACGCTTTGCTATTTGGATTTCTTGGCACACTTGAGGTGCTGGTGCAGAAGTGTAATCTTTTATAACGTACTTAATACCGGGGACCAGTCTCTAAGCGCGGGCCAGGATTTGAACCTGTGTTACTCTGCGTTGTCTTGCTTTCAAGACGAACGGGTTTCCTCCCCCCTCTCCCCCCCCCCTCCCCTTGAGCTTTCCTCTCAGCCGAACTGAAGTCCTCTTCCTTGAGCAGCGGGCCTTGCAGTTGTGCAGATTTGTGTTCAGCAGTAAAACCTGGTTGGGGGGAGGGGGTTGGAGGAGGGGAGGGTAAAGAGGTATTTTTATCCCCAAATGGGGGGGCTGGTGTGATTCCACCACACCAGTCTACCATTCTGACTATGTTCCAAGGTGAAAGTAGGCCGTTTCATCAATTACCAATGGCTAGTGGAGCGTTCTGCCCAGAGAGCGGTTTTCCTCACGGGGAGACCCTACAGTCTCTGCAAACAGATGTTATTCCTCAGCTGAAGTGAGCTGGGGTACTGGATGTCAAGATGGTGAAACAATTTCTGTATTGTAGTCTCATCCCTGGCCCTGACAGTGCCCTTCTCCACCTTTCTCTACTTGGTAAAGATTGTGACTGACCTCTTGTGTTTCAGGGAGATGGCGATGACGACCATGATGAACCTGCGCAATCTATTCGAGCAGCTGATCCGCCAGGTGGACGTGCTGAATGAGGGCATAGAACCCCGTAAGTCTGTCAACCTCAACTATATTTTGTTCCTCCTCTGGTCTACATAGTCTAACATTTATAGTATGGTGCGGGTGTGCTGTGGGTACATGGATTCCAGCTGTTCATAGCTTAGTTCACACAAGTATGTGCATTGGGTAGAAGGAAGTCCGCCTTTACTGTGTTGGTTTGGTGCAGTGACTATCTTAGCTTGGCAATGGTTGGCGCATATGTACAAGGGAGGCTTTTTTTTCCAGATGTTCCTCAGAGCTGTTTGCTAAAGGTTTGTCTCCAGGGTTGTTTCAATTCTCTAAAGCAGATTAAAATCGCATTCAAAGTCAATATTTATTCTGGTGCATTGTGCTTAGTTATATTCTGATACTTTTTGTCTTTGGGTGCTGACTTCTATGCTGGGTAAGAGTGTGGTAGGACTTGTGATGGGCCAAACCTCTGAGTGCCTTCTAAGGGGCTTAGGGCAGCCTCACAGGCTTTGAAGGCGAATTCAGTAAGGGGAACCACTTATGATTTTACTGGAGAGGTTGTTGTATTATGGGTTTGTTAGAGTAGTTGGGCCTTTCACTGGCCACCTATTAGAGCATTTGAAGGTACTCACTCCTGGTTCCAATAAGGGGCTGGGGCAGGCTAATTATTTTTTTTATTTTTCTTGATTTAATTGACATGCAATTTTTTTACAGGTATGTTATCTGTTAAATTCCATCCAGCTAAAATGGAGATAATCGGACACAAAGAAAAGCATCAAATGTTGGAAATCAAAGCCCAGTCCTCGTCGGTCTTTGGCCATGACCAACGGGCAATGTCAGTTTACTTCCTCATGACTTTAAGCCTTTAAGTCTTGGAGTTTTAAGTTCTGAAAGAACTGAGACAGCTAAGACATAGGATGTATCAACTCCTTCGATTAAACGAGACCACCATCCATCTTCACTCCAAGTTCACAGATCTTTAAATTTGTCATTCCCAAAAGATGGTTCTGTGAATCACCATCTGAACAGCACAAATGTATAGGTCTTATGGCCCATCCAATGGTACGAGTGTGGGGACAAGGTGCCCTGCTGGCAAAGTTGAGGGTTCCTCTCTGATCCTGTGTTCATGGTGTCAGGAGGCTTTCCCCAATTAAGGAACCTGGTTTTCCTCGAGTTGATTTGATTCTCACAATGGTAAACCTGGTGGGGCACCCAGTGCAGCACTCTGGAGGAGAGCGGGGTAGTGAAAAGGTACGGTAACACTTCACAACCTACAATAAGGGAATGCCTACACCAATTTCCAAAATGTGCAGTTGCTGGGCATGGAAAAGGTAAATCCAGTGCTACAGGTGAGTACCTTTTGTAAAATGTAGTGTAGTTTTGAGTCTGGACAGTGTGCCCTTGCCACGTTAGGATCACAAGAGCTTCTGGCCACCGAGGTTACAAATGTTTGGGTTAGGCTGTTCCCAACTCTGTGTACATTCTGAAGTTAAACCTGCTTTAGATGTTGCAGTGGTGCAAGCTTAAAGGTACATACTTGCGATTAAAGGAAATGAGCTATAATGTCCAGTTATAAGGCCAGCTCTTAGCTATGCGAGAATTTGGTGTGTTTTTTTAAATTTAATTTGAGGATTCTTGGGCACAGTTACTAAACACCCAGCAGCTTTGCCTCCTATCATGCCCTCTTGCAGCCTGGTAAACGGGGTGGGGTTTGGGAGGAAGGGGGTCTAGAGGATGAACATATGCACTGAATTTAGTGGAACCTGTGGGTGTTACCTACATGGTTCTGCATCTTAAACACACTGTTCTGACCCAGTACGCGGCTGGCTGCATCTTGAGCAGAATTGTTCAGCCCAGTATATCCCTGTAGACATTAACGCTTGCTTTGGTACTCCCCTGCTTTGTGTGGAAGGGCCTCCTTTTTTCTTTATTTAAAGCCTCACTGCAATTTGGAACATTGGTTAAAACAGCAATTCAAATAAAGCAGATAAACAATCCTGTTTCCTAGACAATCGGATCATTCCAAAAATACATAAAGCTCATTGTCGTGCCCTTTGGGTTGCATGTGTCGAAGTGCATGATCAATCTGTCCTCAAGGTGACAGTCTTAAGGTTCAGTTCCCTTTCCTAGTGTGTACTGGAACATGAGCCAGACCTACAAATGATAAAACGTATGGATTACTCCCATGTAGTTCCGCAAAATGCTTAGCCACTGGATAGTTCAGATCATTATTCTTAATCGCACGATAGTGTTGCAAGATGTGTATTTTCAAATGGCCGCACCTACATAGGCCATGCCACGCCACAGGGACATAGAATCAGATAAACTACCAAAGAAATTGACCAATTAATACCAGTTCGAATATCTAACTTCGTTCCACTCTTAGGATAACCAAAACATGTACCATAAATTGCTCCCACCACTTCAAAGTAAACATCCAGAAAAACAAATTATGTCATGCTATGTAAATGTAAGCTGTACGTTCAAGTCAGCTGTGTTCAGCAAGGACACCTATTCTTGATGAGACGTACCCCCCATACCCCACCAACAATATATCTCAGCCATTATATCACATGGTCTACAGCACATCGTACATTGGGGACCATGCAATTTCTTTTTCCCGTCGTACTAAATAAAGGTTGGCTATAAACAAGCACTGGGGACAGCAATGGGTTTCTGTGAAAGTATACTTTTGGGGTCAGCGACTTTCGGTGGATGGACCGTCTGAATGTTGAGCCTCTCCAAATCATTCTTCAATCGCTTTAATGTCACCTGCGCCGATACTTCCTTTTATAGCAGGTTGTGATCTGTGCTGCTTCCATCTATTCCTGACTACGTTCTACCCTGCGTCCCCTTTACTCTAGAGTTTATCCAGCTGGCCAAGACATTTGATGAGTTCCGGAAGAAGTGGCAGAAAACGGAGCTGGAGCTTGGGAGGGCCAAGGAGGTCTTGATGAAAACTGAGACGGAGCGCAGTGCCCTGGACGTGAAGCTGAAGCATGCTCGCAATCAAGTGGACGTGGAGATCAAGCGCAGGCAGCGAGCTGAAGCCGACTGTGAGCGTCTGGTGTGTATGGAGAGGGAGCAAGCACTTCCTCCACCTAGCCATCTCTCGAGTTCCTTTAATTGACACCCTCTTTTCAGTTAGGTTATTTCTTGTGGTAGGGCTGCATCCTTTCTTTGTCTAGAATTTGTATTTCATAGACCCTCATACCCTAATGGACGTTTCCCAGCACAGTGATTTATTCATTTATTTGCTTGCTTTGGTTGATGGGCAGCAGCTAACTCCTTTCTTGATTATCACAGGAGCGTCAGATCCAGCTTATCCGAGAACTGCTAATGTGTGATGCCTCTGGCTCCATTCAGCTGAGTGAGCAGCAGAAGAATGCCCTGGCTTTCCTAAACCACAACCGCACCCGGACGTCTGATGGTGCTAAAAGGTAGGTCCTTTTACACTTTGACACCAAACTTTGGTTACTTTGACGTACCGCCCTTTTCTGGAATTATTGGGAGTAGTCCATCCTTTTGGGCACCTTGCTCGTGCACAACTATTTCAGCTTGGTGTCTGCTCCCTACAACCACCTTATTCTTTGTATCTTTACATGCCTTTATTTGATCTTTGCTTTTGTATTGTTAAATACATGGAGCATCTTCTATTCTAATCAGATTGGATTCAGTCCTTATGTTGTCCATTTACTGGCAGGGCTAGTGTACCTACTCAGCAGCTGACCCAGTCTCCCGCTCTGGTACTCTCGCCCAGTGCAGTTTTTGTTTTCCTTTTGTGGAGGCAAGCGGGGGACTCCTCCGTCTCTCTATAGTAGTTTTCAGCATTCTTCTTTGTGAAGTATTGGTTGTGTTTATCCTCTACTTGAGCAATTCAGGCTAGGCAGGGGGGGGGGGCGGCAGAGGCTCTCTGACTCAGTGTGCGTTGGTGGAAGAGTTGTCGATATTCGGCAGAGCGTTGCTAATCCAGTACCAGGACTCTTGTGGGCCATTGATGGACACAGGGTTCTCAACCTTTTAGTGTGCCACTGCCCTCTAAGACTTCTGTACAGTTTAACCACCAATTCTTCGGTATGATTTGCTCGTCCTTGGGTTGGGGGGGCGGGGTGGGGAGGGTGAGAAATGGGGGCAGAGGGCTGATGGAGGCCACCCATGACTAATTTGAAGTAGAATAGTGGTGACTCGCCCATGCCACGCAGACCTCCTACATCAGTGGCGCTTTGTCCAGAAGGAGATGGCACAACAGTGACCCAGAAAAGCGCCCAAGGTGCCCAGTTTTGCCAGCGGAGCGTGTGAGGAAAAGGCACATTTTCAAATTGGGGGCGTGGGTGAGGGTTCGTTACAGGATGGCATCCCTCACTGCCTTCTCCCCAGCGCATATTGACTCGCACAATAGTTTTAAGTCCCATCAGAGAGTAGCCAACCTTGGAAGGAGGACTGGGAGGTATATTCTGTGCTGTTGCAGGAGGGGTGGGGGCGCATATGCCACAAGAGATCCCAGATAGGGGAGATGGAAACACATGCACTTGCTTTATGTCCTGGAATTAAGAAACGGGTCTGATCAGTGCAATGTTTTTGGGGTCCTGGCAGTGAAAGGGCTCCCAGTCCTGGATTTGGCGATGCAGGCATGGTCTGCAGCTTCGGAAAGACTAGCTTTGAGCCGAAGCTGTGATCCAGTGTTCCCCACGGGAGCGGGGATGGGAGTGCCGCTTTCTGATCTTCTGGAGAGGCGCAGTGCTTTGCTGTCTGGTTTGAAGGAGCATCTAAGGATGGTGCAGCGCTTTGTCTCGTCCTGGCTTCTCGTCCAGTCTGCGACTCACAAAACCCTGCACTCCGTCGTATAGTGAACCTGCACACTTTGCTCCTGTAAAGCTTACCTCTGTTCAGATTGCAAACTATATTGTAAATTTGTATATATGCCTCATCTCTGTACCCAGATCAATATCTGCTTTATATGCTTGCGTTTGCTACTTGTACATATATGTCTGCAACCTTGACTTGTAATTATATTCTGTGACTGGTTATGTGGTGATTTGTAACACACCATGTATATCTGGTATACGCGCCCAGATACCCATGGGTTAGGCGTGCTATATAAGAAAATAAACTAACTTGGCAGCAGGCCTTTCAGGGGTGCAGGTACAGAGTGCCAGCTGTACAATAGGCAAGTTGGTAAAAGGGGAGGTTTGCTTTATTTATCCCGCAGGAGCAAGTGATTGAGAACAGCACCCAATCAAGCAACACGTATCTTAACTGAGGGGTGGTCCTCCAGCGCCCGACTATCCCTCGAAACACACCCATGCACTATGGAAGGGCTTTCACGCAAAGTAAGTGGATCAGCACGGTCCCAGACAGGCCTTCGCATATGCCAGAGACATCTGGTTTCAGGCAGACTACTGCACCAGGCCTGGGATGAAGGGATCCAGAGGCGCCTCAGTTTCCAGTTTTATTTTATTTTATTTTTTTCATATGCGATGTGGCCAGATTTTTTTTTTTTCCTTTTCAACCTAAAGATTGCTGAATAATGCAGGGGGGAATTGGATGTGGGAGAGGGCGTAAGAGGTATGGGTCTTCGCTCCCCTGATTTTAGCAGTCAAAAATCACATAATTGCAATAAAAAAAATACTGCAGTGAAAGATCTTGGGTAAAACCATATAAAACCCAGCTGCCACTTGGGTGTGACCCTTCAGATCGTCAAGTCAAAGACAGCCTCATTTTTGTGAGGAGGGTCAAAAAGTACCCAGTTAGGAAAAGACTTTTCACGTGGATCTATTTTACACTAAGCAAAAACTACCACCAGCCTAACCACATGACTAACAGACGATCAGAATTCCCAGTTTTTAACCAGTTCCACCAACCAAAGCCTTGTCTGGGATTTCTTGGCTGTAGTCCGACCAAAGTGCATCCCCACATAGTTACTTTCGGACCAGAGAAGGAAGGTAAAAGGCCCAAATAACTGGGCTTAAGACTAAGTAGTAGCCATTGTGTGTGTATTGTAACTGAAAGCCGTATTGCAGTAAAAAAGTAAAGTAGCATGGTAGTGACTTGGAAAAAGAGTAAACCTCTGATCACTGCCACCATGCTTTTCTGTGCACATCACAAAAGTAACTAAAGAGACACTCGCAAAAAAAAAGAAGGGGCCACAATGTGTTTGGATGGCAGCAAATGTTTTGTAGGTGCAAAAAGAAATTGGAGAAGCGTTCCATGCACTGGGACGCGGAAGGGCTACGCGGTGCACCCCAAACAAAATGGGCTGAGCAGGTGCTAGACTAAAAAGACTGCACCCACCCCAAAATCCACTGACATTGCTAAAGCAGTTTGTGTACCACTCTGTTGGAGATACAACCACTAACCCTATGGGGAACACATCTAATGAAGGGGGAAGTCCAACCTCTCAAGTTGGGTTACTTGGACAGAGCGACACGGCTTATCTCTCAGGTAGGGGGGTAGTAGGCTGACAGGGGTACAGTTAGTGTGTATGTGTATATATATATATATATACACTCACTCTCAAGATGTAGCCATTAATACAGTATTAAAGAGCTACCAAGCATATTATATCAACATTAATGCCTATACAAGGGCTCTCCTAACCCCCAATGTCTATGGGCCCTCTACCATAGCTGAGCGGACCTAAAATAAACAAAGAACCGTAAAACCTAGCAGGAGGGTAAGTCCTCTGTGGGTCTGCACAATAATGTAGGGTCCTAAAGACCCCCACCTAGTATATATGGATGGTCAGCACGTGACCGATATCCTATGATATAGGATCAGAAGGAAAACGCACACTTTAACTACCTCCATATTACAGGAAAACGAGAGAAACCGGGGCACAAAGGGGCTGGCCACTGACCAACCACATCACTAAAAGGAGCTGGGAGAAAGGGGCCAGATAACTCACCATATTGCCACCTGGCCTTAGCCACCCCCACAGGAAGCGAGGGGGGTAGTCCAGAGGCTTAGATTGGGCTACACCTGTTAACACTAATGTGGAGGCTGCAATTGTGGCTCACAAAGGCCCGTGTGGACGGAACGGCTATTTTGAGGCTACCTCGTTGCCACACAGATAAAGGAAAGCCCTGAAACTCAAATGTCCAAGAGCAGGATTTAAAAGAAACCACTGTACCCTAAACGTGGCTGGGTCCGACTTAGTTTGGGTGGTGGCTTTAATGTTATACATTGGCTTCCTTGGCAATGAATGTGTGCTTTGTAGGTTTTGTCTTCAGTTTCGTGGGCCTGCTTATCCAGATTCTTGGCATGTTGCTGTCCTTCAATCCATTTCCAGATCTGCCTATCAATCCTATGGTTTGTAGAGCTGTTGGTTCTCTAGCCAGCCTGCCGCTGTCTTGAAGTGCCCCAGCAGTAAGGGCTGGGGAGGGGATCGGCACTTTTATCACGCCATTGTTTATGCGTATACGGATGTTCACTCCCAAGCGTTTTAAGTTGTGTAAAGAACCATTTTGGCCTAGTGGCCCTTTGGAGCCGCTCTTCCCATCCGGCTGCAGACTTTGCCAGTGGTTGGACCAGATGTTGGCGGCATTTCAGACCAGAGATCGTGATTGGAATGTGGATGAATTGTTGAATTAGCATTTATTAAAATGTGAGAACTGTTGCATTAATCGATCCTATGTAGAGCAAGCAGTTTTGATATGGCTGGCTTAATGGCAGCTGCTGATTGGAGGAAGTGGTAACGGTGTATGTAGCTGGGGAAAGCTTAACCGATACTGTTTTTCAGGCTCCGATTCAGTTGAACGGTAAACTCTCCTCTGCTTGCAAAAGGCTTCTTGCCAGTTTTTGAAAATGTGCTCTTCCTATCTTGCTCCAAACCATAAACGCTTTGCTGGCATAGATCAGATCACAATTTCCTTGTTCAATAATGCATGCACAATGTGCATGTCTGTGTTCCTCAAAACCAAAGCCCGTGGAACTTGTAGGGTCCCCACGGGTGTGGTTTTTATATTTTGTTTATTTTTTTATAAAAAATTCTCTCTCCAAGGGCGGAACTTACTTTCTCTCTCCATCTTTAGGCTGTCGACAATTGATGAATCTGCTTCCATTCTCTCAGACATCAGTTTTGACAAGACCGAGGACTCTGTGGTAAAGTGTTATTATTTTTATTTATTTATTTTTCCTGGCATTGCGCACAGTTGACTTTTTGTGTGAATCTTTGTGTGCGTTAGGACTAAGGCTCCCCGTTTTTTGTCATTTTTGCTCTGCAAAAGGAATGCGTTGCAACAAAGTTATTTTTTTACACATTTATTCAAATGAAAAATGTACCTTGCACTGGAATGTCTGCTTTGTGACCAGTACAGAGCGGGGCTACTGGGGATCAGGGCAAGTTCTGTTTCACCGTTTAGTTGAACTGGTTTTCTATTTGCTTAAAGTAGCACACGCACGCAACTTGACCCCTTCAAAGCAAAACGTTTTTTATGTTCTGCTTTACTGAAAATGACCACACTTTCAAACCGTTTTCTTGCCAAATGGGAATCTCATGGAGATGGATTGCAACAGATCAAAACAATCTCCATTTTGTTATTCTCCAGTACACTCACGCTAAAACTAAACGCACGTACTGGCACTTAACCCAAGGCCCTGCTCTACTGAACGCTTGGTTACCCCCTTCCTCGCGCCTCCGCCTGTACGCATGCTGGACTAGGACTAATAAGTTTGTCTGTCCCCCCGTCACCCTCCCCTTATTCTTTTGTGCCCCCCCTAACCATTCCCTAGCTTGGTCGCAACTGTAACACTTCATGCACTTGCACTAGGAGAAATGCTGTTTGGCCTAGTATGCTAGTTTTTCTGTTAGATCATTCGGAAACTTCAAGGCATAAGACTGATTACTGTGCTGCCTTGTTCCCACCCCGCTTTGAAGAACGCCACCCAGGTATAAGCGCTGTATAAATTACAATTTACACACAAACTGAACTTGCATCTCAAGCCAAATGCCGTTTTCACATAACCAAGAGACCTACATTTCCGTATTTGTGTTCAGTTTAAAAAAATACTTACTGGTACCCAAATTTCCTTCTGTGAAACCGGGAGTTTTTATTCAGTTATGAGGAATGTTGAGTGGTCTACAATGTGGGTACAACCAGTTTGGGTTTAATGGCACGTTGTAGACTGAGAGGAGGGGTTATCGCAGGATCATGACCCGCAACCAAGTTATGGCCCACAGGTGAAGGTGAGGGGCATAGGTTGGGGAAGGGTTTTTATCCCAAGCTATTATGTCCCCTCTTGAGGTATACAAGGCTATTGGCACATTGTGGTAGTAGCGATACATGATTTGGTGTTTAAAGTGAAGAGGTTGTTTTTAATATTGAGTGAAGTAAACCGACACACTCATAAAAGTGGTTATATTTTGTTGTGTTCAACAAGGTTATCTTAATTGAGTAAACTAGAGTGGGTTTAACATGAGAGTGCAGTGGCGGTCTTGTGAAGATGAACAGTTTATAAGAAATTAAAGGCATATTCCGATCGTTTTGCTTTTGGTGCTAGGATGAAAAAAAATGGTCCTCCCGGAAAGGAAGTGCCTTGTTGAAACAAACC
The DNA here is from genome assembly GCF_040938575.1 of Ambystoma mexicanum. Taxonomy (NCBI): domain Eukaryota; kingdom Metazoa; phylum Chordata; class Amphibia; order Caudata; family Ambystomatidae; genus Ambystoma; species Ambystoma mexicanum. The sequence continues at coordinate 248,235,475 of NC_090926.1, read as the reverse complement.
TTGCCTAGAAATTGCATTGTAGTTTCCGTGTCTGCTTGTGAAGTCAAAAAGTTCAGAATGCACTGGAAGTCGACCAGCTAGATGTGCCTTAACAGTAATGACAGAGTTAATATTTGGTTCCCCTCAATCAAGGTCAAAACCTTCCTCCAACTACTCGATCGAGAATTGTGATTCCTGTTCTTGATAAAGTAAAAACACTTGGTGTTTTTTCTTAGAAGCGTTACTAGGTACAGAATCGCATGTGACTTGCATCTAAAAAAAACTCCCTACTACCTCAAGCTCCTCGGACAGATAGACTTAGAGACCCAAGCTACTCTTCACCGATGAGGCACGTTTGCCTATGCATGTGGTGTCGTGCAGAAGGGATGTGACCAAGCAGTTTGGGCTGGACTGCCCCTTTTGGGGTGGCACCAAGCCTGTTTTGCATATGGTTGAGCCTCTTTTGTAATGGCTTGGGCGGCGAAGAACGATGGTCTGGAGGGTTGCCCAGAGCAATGCCAGATGCTGAGATTAATTCGAAACCTTTCAGCCATCACCTCTTTTTGTTTTCTTCGGACAGATAAAGCCCTTCTTTTCAGAACAAAACTGCATTTCTCTTGCATGCGCCGCTGTTCTTCCCAGAATTGATTGTTCCAACGCTCTTGTGAGGGGCGCTAGTAAGAGTTGTACTCATAAAAACTGCAAGTCATTCAAAATGATGCCATCTGCATTGCAAAAAACGTGCCTCGTAACCCTCATATTTCTGAAATAAGCACTGGCTGCCAGTAGCAGCTCGGTGCGTTTTAAGATGCTTCCATTGGCCCATAACTGTTCAGTTATCTATTTTTCAGATAGGCTGACAAAGCATGAGCTTAAGAGGACGTTAAGGTCCACGGGTACTTGGCTGCTCTCATGTCCAAGAGCAGACTAACTTTGGGCAACGGAAAAGTCTTCTGCACTCTGGCTCCTAGAGCCTAGAATCAATTTCAGAAACGTTTGAAGACCTTCCTGTTTCAATACTTTCTCCATGTTCTGGTGGATCCCTTGATCTTTCTGTATTTTTGCTTACAGGTTTTTGGCGCGTTATAAATAAAATACCAGTAGTTATTGACCAGGCTATGATTGGTTGACAGGAGGTCAATAATCTCCATGTGCAAATAGTAGATTGAGAGAGATCTTTCAGTCACAAAGAGCCTTTGTTCAATTTGTCTGCTGGCATGCAGCATTTGGCAACAGCTGTTCTGCAATGCACCTTGTGTGTGCCTTCAGTGATTCGCCCTGGATTTGAAAAGGGTGGGGTTTATTCAGATATTTCCACTTTGTGGGGGCTGGGATAGTATGGGTCTTCATTTTTATTGCATAATCCTCGTTTTGGGAACAAATTTTAATGTCATTTTTTTTGGTAAACATTTCTTTGAGGGGTGGGTTTCTTTGAAATGCAGACTACTGCATACGATGAAGATTGCCTTCTGTGGTTACAAACGATGGTGTCGGAATTGTCTCTTGTGGTGTATGCTTGGATCTGTGATCAGTTTTGATGGTTCTAGGGCGTTCCCCCTCATGTTAACGTTCGTATTAAAGTTGTTCTGATCTTTTAAAGGACTGGGATTCATCGCTGGTGAGGACTGTCCGGTTAAAGAAGCGAGAAAAGAGAGTATGTATAATTATCCCTTAATCATGAAATTGGGAGTATCTGTACATCACTGTTCGCACAGTAGCCATATTTTCAAGCTGCTGAACGGTTCTCAGTTTTGCACACTTATGGTGACTTGACGTCACAGACTGGTGTGCACAGTGCACATTTTTCACAAAACAGTGCATGCCTGGTGCTTTATAGTTGGCCTGCAGCTACCTGCAAAATGGCGTAGTACTTGAACAATGAGCGTCTAGCAAGGCCCTCTCTGGCAGCCAATGTGGCATCTTTTGGAGAGGATGAGCCTTGAATCTGATATTGTTGTATGTTTAACTCTTTAGCGTTCCTCCAGACAGCACACAGAGGGTCCACCAGCACCTGCCAAAAAGACACGATCCATTGGGGCATCAGCTGAACAGGTAAAAGCATATATGTATCTGCAGTCTTGTTTTGACTTAAATGTGTGTTAGGAAAGTTTCTTTTTGCTGCTTTCCAACCCCCACAGGCACCGCCCCCCAACCTCTTTGGGACATCCTACATTTAACTATTGTTTTGAACCTTTCCTCACTTTAGAGGTAAGTGAAGCCTTTTTGCTTAAGTCCATCTGTTTTGGGGGGCGGCGGGGGGGCAGGAGAACTCGCTTCTCCATAGTAACATTGTTTGTTTTTATCTGCACACATTACTTCCTGTGAAGTGTGATACATAGTGTCTGACTTTGTTTTTGGTAACTTTGTTGTTACTTGCATGTGTCTATGATGGGCTGGTGGCTGCAAATGCTGGTTTTCCTTTTTATTATCTCATGCACTTTTGTATTTTTCCACTTAATGCCGGAGTACAATATACTATAAAATGGCTCTACCACTAGATCTTTCCCTGTCCTTTTGGCCATTTAGTTCGATCTTTTCTGCCCTGGAGTGGGTGGATTTTTCATATATTGTAAGAGCTTTCCTGGGGAAAGTTCCAGGTTTCGTCTGTCTGTGGGTGTGTCTGTGTGGACTCCCTCCCCATTCATGCCAGTTTGTTGCTGGGTAGATGCAGTGGCCATATGCTGGACATGATTGGACAGACTATGCTGAGTTTGAATGATGCAGATGCTTGCCATTGCTGGGCTGGAGGCAACTAGGCACAGGTTTTGGATAAGAGGAGGGGCTGCTGCAGCCATTCTTCAGATCAGTGCATCAATACCCCTACAAAGAAAAGCAACCCTAAGGAAGACCCGGACCTTCTCTCTGAAAGCTTGCAAGTAGCGCTTTCTTCACTTGCAAAACACTATTTCACTGCAGATCACGCTTAGAAACCAGTCTCCGGTATTAAGCGTGTTTATAAAAGAACAATTATACTATTATTATTGTATTCTTTTCTCCTGAAGACCTTAATCTGTGCTTGGGCCCAATGACCGGTTGCAACAACCAGTCACAACCTTTGCTTGAAGATCAATCCATTGAAGCGCTCAGAGTCCCGGAATCATCCTGCGGGCTAGCCCACCACCTGCAGATCCTCAGCTTATGCACCCAGAATAGTTTCCCTCAATTGCAGCTCTTGCTTTAAAGAGGGACCTTGCAGGACTGGTTTTCTCATTTACCCCACGATGGCCATCTCTGATAACTGCCTGCATGGCATCCTGGGAGTCCTTGAGGTCATCGGCTGAGTGATGGTCCAGGGGTTTGTGTGTCCTGAGTGTCCAGCCATCCAGTGTCCAGAACTGGTCCAACCAAGCCTGCAACCGCAAACTAGCCAGAGCCAAAAACCCATTGCCTGAAGTGACCTCTGAACCCGGTGGCCCTGGGCTTCCTCAACAGAATCCATGCACAAATCCAGGAGGTCCAGCGATATTCGGAACTCCTACAGATGGACCCTGAGTGAATCAGCGTACAGTGTGTTACCTACCTATTTTGCCCCACACCTATCTTTCGTACAGTGTTTATCTCCTTTCTTCTGAACCTATTAGTTCTCAAAGTATTGATGACTTGCATGGCTTTTATTCACTTGCTTTATATATCTTGAAACCCTCTAACTGTATTTAAAAGTAATGTGTTAGGCAAATGTGTTGTGTGTTAATTTCCTGTGGTTTTTCCTTGATGTTTGTAAGACCTAAATAAATAACTGTATTTGTATACATTCTGCCTAGAGTGCTCTCTTTGTGCTTAACTGAACACTCCGGTATAAGCCTTGCTGTTCAGTCACACTACCCGGATAGTTTGGCTAGATATTAGTGTTTGTCCCGGTTTATCAGAATAGGGTTGCCTCTCTGACTCTGTCCATAGAGCTGATTCTGAAAATCCATCATAAGAGTGCAAGGTAATTAAGCATTGTGTTACAAGTTAGTGATGCAGGTGGGGTGTTGGTGTGTGGTCATAGAAACCATGCAAGGCACGCCCCAAAGATCCCTTTTGATCTCCTTAAGGAAATGCCTTCCCTTTAAAAAAATAGTGGATTGAAGCAGTAAGACCACTGTGAGTAGCCTGCATTTTCCAGCATGTCTTAGCCTCCATTTAAACTTCTGGATAGATTCAGTTTGTTTAGAGTACGGTGTGGGGCTGCTTGGTTCTCCCAGGACTGCAGCATCACACAATGTTCTACCAAAAATGTGCCTTAATATGGCGACTGAGATTCCACTAAAATACAAATGTCAAGGGCGTTAAGTTTACAAGAATGTGCACTTGCCTAGGGCATTTGAACATGTATGCCATAAAGATTTCACAAGTCATTTCCCAATAGGATGATTGCAAAAGCTGAGACAGTCGTTGATTGAGAGTTCCAGGGTTTGAAATTAAGATTCGAGGAGCAGGAGCAAAGACCAACTCCTGGGTGTACGGTTTTGCTCGGTAGGCACGAGCGATCAGTGTGGAACCAGGAGCGAGTACACTGCAAATCTAACGTCCACATGAGACACTTGCCCATTATGTATGATCCATTCTGTTTCAATTTTGTTTGAATACGTTATTTACATTCTCAGTCAGTCAAAGTTAATGTCACATGTATGTTTGTAAGGCACAAGTTTGCCTGGGGAGCTAAAAGTAGCTCCTGGTAACTGTTCTTTGCTACTGTAGTCCGCGGCCTTGTCAAAAATGAATGTTCTTGGCAGAAATGTGAACTGCTTTATAAGATGGGCCCCTGTTCTCCAGCTACACCCATTCCTGATCTTCTACCTGCTCCCCACATGCCTCCCTTCCCAATGTGGATTTAGCTCTTCAAGAATGAAGTGACTTGTTAGATCACCAGGGTTGGAGAAACTGGAGGTCATGCTAGCCAATACACAAATGAGGGCAGGCCAATCCATGATCCTTCCCTGTGCGTGCACTCCACCCACCCATCTTTCTCTGCGTTAACCGAACAAGAGCATCCACATACTGCTACAAGAGTTTTCACTCGCCTAATTTCTGTGATGCTGCTTTAGTGTCTATGCCCCACTCCCTATAGAGTTTAGAGGTTTTATCCAGCTGGGTGCATTGGATTTGAATTGACTGTAGAAGCTTATCTTTCATTTTTGGGTACTAGAGAAGTTTGGGTCCTTCACTTAAAGAAAGATTACATTCAAGTGGATTGTGTCCTCCGACGTATTCCTCCTCTTTGATAATTAGCTTTCCAGCTTCAGCTGCTTTCTCGACAGAGGGCACTATGCAGTAGCATCGATGACTCCATGTTCGAGGGCCTCCGTCCAATCGTCAACATCTCTGCTGTACATGTAGTGCGCACAGCGCCTGTTGGCTTCTGTTCCGTTTTTTCATGTCAGCTTTCGATTAGAGAGAAATTACTTCACGCTTCGGTTCATTAAAAAAAAGCGTCTTCACCGTTGATGCCCAAGATGGGCTTTAAGAAATGTCAGGATTGTGGGTCGAAGATGTCCATCACCAACCCCGTGTTTGCCTGTGGTGCCCCAGCACGGAACATCGTACGAAGGAGTGCAAATCCTGTCAGGCGATGACTGACAAGGCTCTGAGAGAGCGTAGAGGTAAACTGGCAGTGGGTAGAATTCCTAAGACCCCTTCTTTTCCATGAGTCAAGAGATTCTCCTCGTCCAAAAAGATCCAAGAAATCTCGATCCAGAAGTCGTTTGCACCATTCTTCATCCAAGACGTCAAAGAAAAGATGTCCTAGGTCTCCTGCTTCCGCGAGTGACTCTTCACGCGAGAGAATCACTAACAAAATCCGACTGCCCCGCTAAATGGGAAGAGTTTCGGAGGGAAATGATGAAAATCTTCCAGAGAAGCCCCTACTCCCTCGAAAAAATGGAAGAAAGACCATGTCCCGGTCGCTCTGTAAGCGCCTGAGGTTAGGGCTCATCGCATTTTGCAGATGGTCACCAAATTTCAGAGTGCCCAGCGTCTTCCGGCCTTTATGATTTTATTTATTTTTTTGCCCAGCCTCATGGCATCTTGCAATTTACTGGTGCCAGAGGCTCATGTGAGACTGAGATCCCTGCAATTCTCAGTCAGGATTTCAGACCGCCTTAAGGTTCCAAGCAGTCGCTCAGGACCTTCTTTGGTGGGCTTGCAAGGACAACCTTGTTTTTTGACAGCCATAGCCGGAGATAACATTAGGTCAGACGCCTCACTTGCAGGGTGGGGAGCCCATGCCAACCATCTGACAATCGGCGGTCGTTGGTCTCTAGGCCCTATTGGAGTCCAAACTACACATCAATCGTCTTGAGCTGAGAGGAATCAGACTTGTGTTGAAGGCTTTTGTGCCATCTGTGCGGGGAAAGAATGTCCTGATGACAGACAACACAGTGGCCATGCACTACCTCGACAAGAGAGGTGTAGTGGTAACTACCACTGTGTAGAGAGGCAATGCAGCTTTGGCTGGGCAATACAAGAAGGAATCTCTCTAGCAGCATTTTACCTAGCCGGAGAGGAGAACATGGTGGCGGATGCCCTGAGCAGGCAGAGCAGTCTACCACAAGTGGGAACTTGCTTGGGAAGTCCTTCAAGAGATTTTCACACATTGGGGACTCCTCAAGTGAATCGGTTTGTGACCAGTGTCAACCCAAGTGCAAGCTATTATGCTCCAGGGAATTTCCAACTTGAGGGGCCATAGGAGACAAGTTCATGGTGGATGGAGTTTCCACTTCTGTAAGAGTTTCCTCCCATGCCCCGTCATTCCTCACGTGATCAGGAGGTTGCAAAACTTTGGGAATTCTGTGATCCTAATTGCCCCGGATTGGGCCAGGAGGACGTGGTAGCTGGACCTTCTGGGCATGTCCATCTGCCCTCCGATACGTCTTCCACAGAAAGAGGACCTTCTCTCGTTAGAGGAGGGTTGGGTTCTCCATCGAGCCTTCACCCATGGTTTTTGAGAGGCTGAGATACAAGGATTGGGACCTTCTGGACGACCTAATGGAGATGTTGCTTTCGGCCAGAAGGCCTGCAACAAAATCCTTATACCGCTGTCGTTGGTACAAGTTCAGCAGCTGGTTTAAGGATATGAATGTGGATCCAGTTCAGTGTGATACACCTACAGCGTTATCTTTTCTACCTCACTTAGCAAATCTGGGGCTCCAGATCACAACAGTGGATTTTCAAGCACTCATCAGAGGGAACATCATAGTAAAAAAAAAAAATCCCTTTAATCATTCAGTTTCTTAAATCATTGTTTCTTCAAGGACTCACTAATGTGTTTCATCCTACTTCCTTTCAGGTCCCTGTTTGGGATTTAAATCTTGTATTCAAATTCTTAACGTGCATCCCCTTTGAACCCATGCATTCATGTCCAGACTATAGCACTAAAAACTGTCTTGCTAGTCGCAATCACATCTGCCCGAGGGTGAGCGAATTGCAGGTATCGTCTTCTAAACCTCCCATATACAGTCTTCCATAAAGATAAGGTGATTCTTAAAGTAAGACCTCGTGTTTCTGCCAAAAATAGCCTGACTTCGATTTGTCACAAAAGACCAACTTTCTATCCCCCTCCTCATCCCGGAAAGGTGGAGGAGGAGAGGTCACATAGACTGTATCCTAGGAGGGCTCACAGTTTTTACACCTTGCAAATGTCAAATATTTGCTAGGAAAACCAATTATTTATCAGATATACAGGCCATAAATTGAGTTTAGCAATAACAAAACAAACTCTAGCCTGATATATAATTCTGTCTATCCAAGAATACTACAGATTGGCTGGTCAAGATCCCCCAGAGGACATAAGGGCTCACTCAACCAGGGGCATGGCTACTTCTTCCGCTCTTCAGAGAGGAGTACCAACTAAAGACATTTTGTCTACCATACACCCATCCTTGGACACTTATACTCAAGAGGGAGTTTTTGGGAAAGCTGTCTTGCACTCTGTCCATGATAACTGCTAAGGACAGATCTAAATTCTTTTCCCACATCCAAGAATGTTACTCCTTTGGGAGGCTATCAAAAATGAGGAATATGTGGGAGGACAATCCAATCGAAAGAAGGTTACCAGGGGTAAGTAACTTGTTGTTCTCTTCTAACAGCCCAAAACAAGGTGACTAGTTTGAGGAACCCCTTCCAGTTCGGTGACAATCACTAGCATTTCAGGAGGCGCATGTTTGCGTAAAACATCCTGAGCTTTGGCCCTGGCGTAGGCCCCGTGATAGTTTGCTTGTTCTGAATCTTTCACCAGCCTTAATCAAATCCTACACATCCGATGACCCTAAACCTGTCTGCGTGGTGTTGGGTAAGAATTGGTGCAGTCACACTGTGAGACTACCCGAGACTTAACTGTTGGGTATTCGATAACCCACCTTTTGGTATAGGTCTGTACTACACAAGTTGGTAGGCTTGGCTGCTCAGTCACACTATCTCAAAAGGTTGGTAAATGTGAGCTGTAGAGCTGTGTAAATTAAATCCCTGAATACAAGTAATACTTACACTCAAGGTTTCAGCTATAAATATTTATTTCACATCAGTTTTAATAAAGCATTCTTTAGAAAGGCAACTGTTTTTAAATGTCAAGCAAATGTTTGAATTTCTTTTCAAAATCAAGAAAGTTGGTTAATACTTGTTGGAGATGCTACATTTTATGTTTTTTTATTTATTTTTTTGCTTTTATCAATTTTATGATTTTGCAAAATCGTTTTCCTCCTTACTCTTCATTTCCGTGTTCTTTTTTGGTTTTCGTTTCGTCACCATTGCCTTAGGCGGCCGAGTTTGCTGTTAGAAGTTCAATCTCCTTTTTTTTTTTTCGCATTCGTCCAAGGCGGCTTTTAATATTTTTGCCGTTGCTAGGGACCATGAAGTCCTTGAACCACTCATTAAACGGGACCACCACACTTCTTCGTCGTACTGAGAGAACGGTTCCAGTACGGGGCCGAGAAATGCTCTTCTCCATTTGATGGTCTTTGGGCAGTTTAAGAGGAGATGTTTCACTGAATCCTTTTCTGATTGAGTTTTATACAGACGACAGTGGTTTGTAGCAGAGGGGCCCCTTATGGCCCGGACTTCATTGGTTGGCAGTAAGTTTAGCCTTGCCCTAAGAAGGGTTGAGCGTAGAGCGCTGTCCGGAAATCTTTTGATTATTTCTGACGTTGCGTCCAATTTTTTTCAGTTGGGAAGACAGGTGTTTTTTTAGCAATTGTTCAATCCAGTCTTCTTGGTCCATTTTCTTTTTTACTTTGGTTGGGTTTTGGATCAGTGTCGCTTCAGTGCATGCGATGTTGTCCAGGCTAGATCTTTGTTTGTTTGGTTGCCCAAGTGGTCAGCATCTTGCAGCGGTTGTTGTTCAGTTCTGTGTTTATCAGATTGTATAGCGGAGGAGATTCAGGCATAAGTATTTTCCTGAAGAGTGACATTTCTCCTGCCTCTTTTGCTGCTTTCAGGGATCGGAGGCCCAGTTCTCGTCTGATGCCTGCGATTGATGTCGAGTTCGGAAATTGGAGGACTTTCTGCCAGAAGTACCCCTCCAGTTTTTTCCCATATTTACGTTGGAATAGTGGACAGGGCTTCTCCGTAAACCAGGCAGGGGACCACTTTTCCTTTATAGAATTTCAGGACCGGTAACAAAGAAAATCTTCCATACTTCCTGTCGATGATCCGAGCCTGGGTTGTTGGCTTTCGTATTTTTTCCCACAGTTGTTTCTGCATTGCAGCTTCTGATTTGGTGCTGTCAATCATCACACCGAGGTATTTAAAGTGTTTGATGACCTCCAGGGCTGCTTTTTTGATGTGCCAACTCGGTTTTTTTTGTTTGGCTTCTTTCCAGGTGGTTTTTCCATTATCAAGATTTTCGTTTTTTCCTTGTTTATCTCCAGATTATTTGCTGATATGTAGGAGGCCAGGTTATCCAGTTGTCTTTGGAGACCTATTTCTGTCTGGTCAAGGAGGATAATGTCATCAGCATAAAGGAGTCGAGCTAGTGGTGTTTGGCCAATTTCTGGTGGAAAAGATCTTATTTGATTTGCACTTTCTTTGTAGTCCCCTAGAAAAGAGATGAACAGGGCCGAGGCCAAAGGGCATCCCTGCTTGACCCCTCGGAATGTTGGTATGACTTCAGAGAGTAAGCCTTGATGGTTCAGTTTAACTCTCATAGAGGTTCCTGTGTGGAGAGCTTTGATGGGTTCTAGTATTGCAGTCGGGCAGTTCCAAAAGGACAATTTGGACCATAGCATCTCTGTCGACTAGGTCAAAAGCCTGGGTAAGGTCTATGAAGGCTAAGCAGATCTTCCCAGACCCTTCCATGAGTTTGCTCTTCAGGATACTGAGGATCAGGATGTTCACTTGAGTTCCGCCGTTTTTCATAAAGCCAGCTTGGAAAGGGTCATTGCATTCAGCCGATTTTAGCCCAAGTTTGGAAACTCCTTTGTAGAAACAAACCATAGATCTTTCCGATGGTATCCAGCAAAGCTATTGGGCGGTAATTTACAGGAGCCGACCTGTCTCCTTTCTTGTATATGGGGGCGACCACTGAGGTGGACCATGAAACTGGAATTGATCTGGACATGGTAGCTTGACTGATGAAGGAGGCTCATTCTAACGGATGGGTTTTAAGTCGATGTTGGTAATTCTGTCGGGACCTGGAGCTCTTGACGGTTTTAGCCTTTTTATTGCTGACAGAATGTCTTCAGTGTCAGAGAAGTCCTCCCAAACGGTAAGATCCGAATGGGTGCCTGTAGTAAGAGAATTCGCCTTGGGGAGCTTGAAAATGGAAGAGAAGTGAGTTGTCCAGGCTTCCTCTGCGACAGTTTGATGTTGAGGAGTGTTTTTTTTTTTTTATCAATTGCCAAAATGCTCCCGAGTTTTTGTCTACCAATTTCCTTAGCATTTCTTCGGCATCTTGTTGGTATAAGGCTGATCTATGGAATCTTAGCCAGGACTTGTAGCTTTTTTGCTCTTCCAAGTAGATTTTCACTGCGTCGGTTGTTTTTAAATTTGTCGCGTGTCTCTTCGATTTCCGCAGTTCTCACCTTTTGATTACCAACTCCAAGTTGTACTCGTGCAAATGGTCGACTGAAAACCCTGCTTTTTTTTGTGTTTTTGAGTAATATGGAATTAGCAGAGGTTGGTAATCTGCTAGATGGATTAAGGGCCCAGTTTCCCTGTACTGTTGTCTTTCGTAGTTTCTCGTCAGTTCTCTGATCCTTTCAGTCGTAAGTCTGAGTCGGTTTCCTTGAGCAGTAGGTTTCCGGGGCTTCCGACAGGAAAGCTCTTGTGTTGTACTCCGAAGGCCAGCTGACTTTCAGAATGTTATGGTCGCTGGCGGAGGTCCGCAGTATTTCGAATGAGGCAATCCGGGCTAACATGCTCTCAGATGTAATCGATGGTTCCCTTTTGCGCGCCTCTTTCCCACGTCGGGATGAGGTTTGCTGGGAGGAGGGCTTCCTCAATGTTATAAAGGTTCCTGGTGTTCATTAGGGTTTGCCATTTCTCCCCTTGAGACTCGGCCTTAATTTTTTCTCTCTGGTGGATGGTTTTTTGTCCATTTTTTGGGCACATCGCGTTTAAATCGCCACTTATTATAATATGCGCTTCTTCTTGAGCTGCTAGGATTCCATCGATCTATGTTTCGATGATTTTAAGAAATTTCTCGTCGGTAATAGACTGCGGGTTCCAATACGTGGTGATTATGGCCAGCCATTGGGGCGCCTTCTGTTTTTTCTTTTTTCTGTCTTTGATTCAGAAGAGGGAGCCCATTCCACTAGCACTGCTAGGTGGTTTTGAGTAGCGGATAGTCGTCTCTTGATTGACAGACCCACTCCATTCCGGACTGCAACCAAAAGACCGGAAGACGGGCGTCCCAGTCGGCCTTTGGTGGCAGGCGAAACCATGACTGAGAAGCCATTGATTCCTGGTTTATCTAGGAGCCATGTTACTTGCAGCGTTATAATATCGTATTCCGCAAGGTTGACTTCACCTGGTCTTGTAAGGTGGCTGAATCCTCTTGTGTTCCACGACATCATTGTGATACCAGAGCGGTCTTGAGTCTGTGTGTTGTGAGGCTGCTGAAGTTGAAAGTTGGATCGTTTCTCTGTTTGGCAGACTCACTGATGTTGTTTGCTATTTTTTCATTGAGGACTTTGGCGCTCTGGGCAGCCACGCTAGTAGTTTTTTGATGGGAGCGAATGATGACGAAATATTTGAGGATTCTGGCGGAGACCTCTCGCTCGTCTCTTCATTTAAGTTTACATTCTTGTCGTTTGATGTTTTAGGTAATCGATATGGAACTGAGCTTGGGTTCCTTTCTTCTTTCCCTCCCCGCGGAGTGTTGGGTTGCTTTTCTTTTGGAGCCCGTGTCCTCTTTGCCGAAGTCATGGGAGGAAGCCGTCTGGTGGCTTGTAGGTTTAACGTGATCGTGGGTGCTCCCGTTTGTTTCCATTACATGTTGATTTTGAGTGGACCGCGAGTTCAACGTGTGATTGGTTTCTTTTTCTGCTGAACTTTGGTTTCTTTTTCTGCTGAACTTTGGTTTCTTTTTCTGCTGAACTTGACCATTCTGTGATGGTGTACCCACGTTTGCGGAGGTCACTGGCGTCGTCTCTTGAGTCCCTCCTCACCGCGTGAGCTTTGACGTGAAGAAAGGCTTTAGCCCTGTGTCCTTTGTGGTAAGGTTCCACTAGTATTAATTCTCCTGTTGTCAAATGTTTGAAGTTTTTGGTGAGTTTCAGAATTTTTAGGATAGTGCCTCTGTTCCAGGTTATTGCTTCTGAGTTTTGTGGAATCTGTTCTATCTTGAAAATAATAGACGGAGTCGAGTTTTGCTGAGGCCTGTGGATTTTTGAGGAGAATTTTAGTCTGTTAGCACTGCTTTGCTTTTTCGGGCTATAGCGTCTTCTTGGACTGTCCAGACTTCTTCTCCTTCTTTGCTTTTGGTACTCTTAATCCTTTGGTTTCTTTTTGTCGATTTTGTGGTGGTGAGGGAAGGTTTCCCGTTGCTTGCGGGCCTCTCGGGTGTCTGGGGTTGACGGCTTGGGCCTCTTCCTTGCGTGGGACACTCTGTCGTCTGCATTTTTTCGGGAGAGAAGAGAAGAGCTTGTTACTTTTATTTGGCGTTGTTTGCTTGCCAAAGTGCCAGTTCTGTGGTTCGACAACGCTCGGCGGGGATAAGTGGATGGTTAAGTTCATGAGGTTTTCACCTCTCATAAAGTCCTCTGCTGTGATTGGGGACTTTCTTGGATTTACCAGGTTGAAGTTTTCTTCTTGAGGAACACTGGATGGTACTGGTCTCAAAGGTTCATTTTCCTTAGGTTCTTTCGTTTTAGGCCTGACTGAGGGGTCCGTTTGGAGGAACTGGCGTTTTGAATCCTTACGTTCACAATGCTGTGTGGTTTTGTCTGTCTGTAAAGACGTCTTTACTGTCTCCACCCTCTTTGAAGCCGTTAGTACTCCATCCAAGGTCTTCCTCTGGTTCTGGGCGTCAAGTTGCTTGAGGGGTTGCCCTTTTGATTGTAAGAGGGGGGTAGTGGACCCCCTTAAACCATTTTCCATCAGAGGTAGGTCAGTTCGGACCGGGAGAGCAGGGAGGAACAGGCTCTTTTTTTTGTTTGGTCTGAAGATCGGGGGAATTGACGAAAAGCAACTTTTTAGCCGCCGCTCGTTGGTCGGATGTCAACTGTTAGCCAAATCGAAAGGCAGTTTCTGTTTGGGACCCTTGATCTTTGGAATCTTTGATCTCAATGGTTCTCTGGCTTGACTGCTTTGGTGTTAGGGTTGATCTAGTGGACGTAAGCAAAATTTTGTTGAACAGTTCGGAGTCCAGTTTTTCTTTTGCTGCGATATACCCTTCCAGATAGATCAATTTCGTATGAGTCATTGCAAGCAAGGTTGTTTGATCTTTGAGTGAGTCACTTATTGCCTCGTATAGTTTGCCGAACGGGGCAAGAGCGATGGTAATTGCAGACATTAGGGTTGCTATATCTAGTCGTTTAGGAGGTGAGTCTGAGTTTCATCTTGCTGTCGCTCACCTGGTTTACTTTTTCTTTTTGGTGTCGCTAGGGGCGGTGTCCAGGGGGAGGGGTTTTGCTCCCCACTCTTTTTCTTTTCCCTCCTTCTTGAGTCCTTGGTGATTGGAGATAAGTTCACTTGTTGTGGTGAGAGGCTTAAAGGGGAACTGGTCTGGTTTCCCTCTGCGATTCCCTGGATTAAGGACGCGGAGGGGACTTCTGCTTGTGATTGAAGTGCTCTCGCCCTCTCGGCTTGTCCCATGTTAGACGAGATAAATTGCGGCAGCAACGGCAGTGTAGGAGTTGGTAATGGCAAGGAGTTCTGTATGGGGAGGTTAGGAGAGGCGTGTCCCCGGTCTTTACAGTTAATGTAATCCGTAGAGTTAGTAGGAGATGGTACGTTTTCGGGGGCTGGTGGGGTTACGGGCGCAAAAGCGTCAGATTTCCCGTACCTGAACACGGAAGACTAAGAGGGCATTTTTCTTTGTTGTGATCGCTGAATTCTGTTAAAGCAGGCAGGCTTTGATTTGGACCTGTTGGGTGCTCGAAGGTAACTTCTAGTATCTCTGCGTCCGTTAGTTCTTTTAGGACGTCATATTTTCTTTTCCCTTGGCTCACGAAGTATTCCTTCAGGGAATTGCATATCACTGTTTTAGACAAGGTCTTCCGAGCAGATGGGTTTTTTTTTGTTGTTGTTATTATGGGCATTTTGTTGGGTAGTTATTGTTTTTTTTTGGTGCTGCTGAGTGGGATGCCTTTGGTCCAGATCTTGATTTATAATTTTTTTTTCTTTGGTGGGGGAGTCACAGAAAGCGAAGTGGAGGACTCCGTAATGTCCAATTCTACAATACAGTTGTCTATTTGCACACGACTCCGAGAGCGGAGCCCGAGGCTTTCGCCTTTCCGACGTTGTCGGCTTGTTTTCTTCTGAGAGCCGCTTGGCTCTGCCTTCACTTGGAGGCGGGGAGGCGTCTTCGGAGGTGTGGATTAAAGCCTCAGACTGCCTTTGCTCCGATGAAGATCCTTGCATCTCCGCTCCTTCCGGCAACACAAGCACAGAGGTAAAGTCCGAGCCCGGGACTCTGACCGGGACCTCCGCAGCGTCGACAGCGGACCACGAGCACCCGCTGTCGTCAGTGGAGAAACGGTGAGTGGAGGTCGGGTCGTGGCTAGCACGTCGTGCACTTGAAGCAGCCCGTGAGCAGACCCGGCGGGACAACTCGAACCGGCAGGCGAGTCCCTCGCAGTCTGCCCTACGGCAGCCTGCACTGGGGGCGAGCCGGGAGTTTGAACTGCCTCGAGTTGCTCCGGCTGTGATAACGCGTTCACTGCTGGGGTCGGGGCACCGCTCGGTGTAGCTTCGCTCTCCGTCGGGGTATCCGAGTTGGTAAAAGCGTCCATGTCCGAGACAGCCTGACCAGATGAGAACTGGGGAGAGGGGGTTGAGGCCCCCGCACAGACGATCGATATTGCTGCTGATGAAAGCGCGTTAGCTGTGGCTGTGCTAGTAACACCCTTAGGATCTTTGGTAAGGGACAGAATCGGAGGAATGCATCCACGAGAACCTGAGGTCGCTCGGTCGAGGGGCCCCTGTTTGGCTCTGCTCTGGGATACGCTGGCACTCCGCATCCATCGCCGATCGTCGTCCTGGTCTGACGGGGGTTTCAGTTCCATGGTTGGAGGTCTGCCCCACGGACTGCCACAGACTGCAGCTACTCAACTCTGCTGCCAATTCCGCTAATACATTTCTCCTACACCCTGAAGTGACTTCAATAACAAGGATAGTATTGCATCAATATCACACCAATGTACTTTTCAGATTCTGAATTTCAGGAAGGAAGTGTTAATGAAAACGGAAGGTTGGAACAGTTTCTCATAATGTGAGGACAAATTAATCATCCAATGAAATCTAGGTAAGCCTTTCCCAGCAGTAACAATATTCAACAAGCTACAACCTATGGAGGGACAAGCAATGCCAAAGTCAATGGATTCTGTAGGGTGCCAGAGTAGCCAGTCATTTGGATCAAGTCTATAGTTCTGATTTACTTCTTGGATAAAGTCTTTCACAAAGCCGGATTGTTCACAGAAAATCACTGAAGACACACAAGCTGTTAGGCCTGTGCAAAGAAAAGTTGGAATCAACTCAGTTAAGCAAGTGAAAATCTAAAGTGAGACAGCACGACTTAAGAGAAGGTAAGTACCCCCAAGCCCAAACAGTACATCTGGTTGGAAGAAAAGTGGTCCAACTGGATTCTGTTGTGCTACAGTCAAGCAGACCCTGGTTCCTGAACCTCAGTCAAGGGGACACGAGGGAGGACGTCTAAGGGCTCCTGCAGCAGTACTCTGGGAAAGTCGTCGGCATCTATGTGCTCTCTTCGATTCAGCAGCACTTTGCGGTTTCATCGCTTCGCAAACAGCACTGATGCAAAATAAATCTCTGGTTGGACTTTCTTTGCTCCCTTAGTCCTCGACTCTGGTGAGGGGACTCTGGATCAGGACTTCCTGCTTCTGGAGTGTCCATAAGAGGCTCCTGGAGCTTTGACCAGATTTGTTTGCAGGAAACGCACTCGGTTATGGACACTCGAACCCTGCCATTGGGATTCTGCAGCAACAGAGAGGCACAGCAAGTCAGGGATTGCGCCAAGTGGAGTTCACCCAAGGGTAGGTTGGTCCCACTAACCCAAGGGAAGAAGTTTGTCCCTTTCGGAGCTTGTCTGTCGATTCGAAAAATGTCAGCACAACAGCAGGGCTTCACCGGTACTTCGAGGTCCAGGAAGTTGCAGCAGGCTTCTCTTCACGATTTCTGCTTCGGATGTTTCCTCTGCCTCTAGTCCGGGTGGGGGGGCTTTTTGACAAAATGAACACCCATGGGTGCTGTACTGCAGCAGAGAGTTCAGCCTGTGGTAGAAAAGCACAATGATGGTAAAAAGTAAACCACTGCCACCAGCCATTTTAAAGTAGTGAGGGTTACAAAAAATGTTACATGAGAAAGTAGGATGAGGGGCTACTAGGTAACCCCCAAGCACTCCACATAAGATGGTGTGTGCTGGACCTACAAAGAGAAAAATGTAAGTAAGATCAATTTCACCTTACTATTCTTGGGAACAGTAGTTCACCCAAGAAAACATATTTAAACCGTAAGAGAAATCCAAAGGACTTCCCAGTGACACTGCACTGAAGGTGCTGGGTGTCACTATACAAAAAAGCAGATGCCTATGGTGTTTTGTCAGACTACAAACAGTGAAAGCATAAAATCCAACTCAGGGGTTGGGGGGATGGGGGGCACACATGAGTGAGAAATGGCCCACTCACTCAGGAGTTAAAATTAAAAAGTCCTAGTCCAGCAAAAGAGCTGTGGGTCTCTAAGGTGGGAGGACATTAGCACAGAAATGAAAATTCTCCCTAACAGGGCGCTACTGAACATTGGACGCCGATGACACTTTGCCTGCAGTACATTTGCACTTCACAGGGCCACATATGCTCCGCTTAGCTGCACTGCCCGGCAGTCCTAGCATGTGCTCCCTGGCTGTCCCCTCCCACCTTCTTGGAAAGACTAAGATTGGCTAGTGGGCATACCGGGCAGGAGTGGAGACTTTCTGCAATGGTTGTGTGGATTGTGTGGGCCAGCAACAGCTGCCCTTACCACCCCATCTTCTACACTTTTCCCCTTCCACCCAAAATCAGGTACATCTGGTAATGGGGAGAGTGCAGAAAGCAGGCAAAATGTACTCTGTGCACCCCCTGTACTTGCACCAGTCCGCAGCCACCACAGTTGTTGCTAAGAGCTGCGTCTTGGGTTAGTGAGTCAAATAAAAGCTCTTCACATGCTTGGGAGCTAGCAGGGTGCATGGATCTAGAGCTCATGCTGTACCTGTGTGCCCCACCTATACTGGTTTAGGAGGGAAAACCCCAATGGCTTTGCACAGACTGTACTTGTACCAGTGTGCGAGGGAAGCTTGCACCAATCCAGTTTGCGACAGAAATGTACCCATTCGAGTGAAGTGTGCCTAGACACTTACAATCAGTTTCTATTCCAAAACTGCGTACATTTGTGAGGGAAACCTATACTGGCCCTGGCATGCTGTGCGAGTACCTGTTTACACAGGATGTGCACTGACCCTTTCCATGTTGTTCCAGATTGTTAGGGAAGCATGCAGTGACCCTCCACATACTGTGTCTGAGGGAAGCTGGTCGTCTCCTACCCATGCTGTCCATGTTCCCATATGTTAGTGAAGTATGCAATAAACTTGTCCATGATGTACCCGGACCCACTTGCAAGGAAGCATGCCCTGCCTTTGTGTGTCTATAAATGTACTTTTTTGTGATGGTCGCTTGCATTGGCTTTTTTGTGAGGCAACTTTCACTTGACCATGCTGATCCATTTGTTTGAGAAGTTTGCTCTTGTATAAATTCTGTAACAGCTTGAGATGGAATGCTGCACTATCCCCTTCCATGCCTTATGTATAGTTGGTTGCTAGGGAAGCTTGTAGGGACCCTTACGTGCTGTATATATTTGTGGAAAGGGTGCACTGGCCCTGCCTATATGGTTTCTGATGGGTTTTGAGGAATGCTTTTGAGGAATGCTTGCAATAGCCTGGTCTATGTTGTACCTGTTTGATGAAAGCCTGTGCTGGTCCTGCTTATGCTGTGCCTGCTGTTTTGTTTGAGGGAAGCCTGCAGGTACTATGCATATAGTAACTATGTGCTGTATTTGTGAGAACATCTTGTAGTTTTGGAAACCTTGCTGCACTGTTGCCTAGACTAACTTATGGGTGCATGTAAGGGAATTTGGAGAATCTGCATCCTATGCTGTACCAGTTTGGTGCGTGACAGTAACTGGGAGTGTTGCTGGCCATGATGTATCCATGAGTGTGAGGGAAGCTTTCAATTTAACTCCCTATGCATTTTTCTTTGTACAAGGGCAACTTGCTCCGATACCCATAGTGTACCTTTCTTTTATCAGGGAATGTTCAACCACTGCTGCACATGTCGTCTTGTCTTTTCCGTGTGTGAATAGCGTGTGCTCAGTTTGAGACAGTACTGTTCCTGTTGTGAGTGTGGCACACATTCTTGAAACACTATTAAAATCTATATGCAGCAAACTGCCCAACAAATGTGGTCCTCGTAACACTTAGTTTGGGAGACATGCTGAAGGATACAGGGTTAGTAAAATTGGTAAAAACTTGACTGGTTCCCATACAATGCAAACAGTCCTTGCCCTGCTTTAGCATAGTATGCAGGGGTTAATATGTTACTCTGACATTGGATAGCTGCACATATGCATGCAACTCCTGGCCACAGATGCATTTCCCTTGCTTTTTGCTGCTCCTTTAAGGAAACAGATTAGTCTCTAAGACTACTCAGTACTGGGAGACTGTCTACCTTAGTGAATTCCCTGTTTTTTAACGCTGCACACCAACTTAAAGTGCTGCTAGGATATTTTATATCCTTATTACCTTTCCTTTTGTAACTTTGTGGTTATTTGCAATGTGTCCAGAATGGGGTGGTTGGAGTGATATTTATGTTTGTGACATTTTGCTTGTACCCTTTTGCGTTTTACCGCATAATGCCATAAAGATTACCATATACTTTAAAATGAAGTGCCACAAGAATTTCACTACTCCTTTGGCTGAGTGTAATGTGGCCTTCTACCTGCCCTTTCTGGTCCAGAATTGTCATACGGAAAGCCCTTTCCTGGTCAAAGTGGTGGGTCTGTGTGGCTTTATGTGGAGGTCTAGAACAGTCTGGGCCCAGTCCACATCTGGCAACTGTTTGTTGCTTGGCAGAATGTTGGCCATTGGATGCCCATTATTGGACAGTTCCTGCCAGTTTGAATGGTGCACAGCTTAACCATTGGTGGACCTGGTGGCGACTCCAAACCAAATCCTCGGAGGACTCATTCAGCTATTCAACAGATCATTGGATCCAAGACCCCTACATAGAAGTGCAGCACGCTGAAGTTAGCTGTCGCAGCTGACCAGCATTACATCCAGCCAAGTCCTGATGCCCTCCTCCTCTGTCCTGATCTCAAAGTCCCTTGTCCGTGCTTTGATAACTTGGCTGGTGGGAACAACCTGTCATGGCCCCCCTTCTCGGGGATACATCCATGCTGAGCCTTCAGAAGCGTCCCGGGACCTTTCAGTGGACTGACCAGGTTCCTCTCTGCAGCTCGCTCTCCTCGGAACTTGTGGATCTTCAAGATGTACAAAAAAAGTCTGCCCCTGCAGATTCAGCCTCCTACACTGAAGAGAAGCTGGAGAGGGCCTACTCCTTCGCTCTTGAAAGATCGCCCGTCGCCACCTGATTGTAACGGCTACTACCTAATCCCACCGTCTGTGTCCAGAGTTTACCTGTACCGTGAAGGTCTGAATCTCTTTATGCCAAGGGCGTCCAGCTGTCCAGTCTTCAGAACCATATCACCAGAGCCTGAAATGCACACTATCCAAACCCAATCCTGGTGGTTAAAGTGACCTCTGCACCCACGCCCGTCACTTTACAGATGTAATTGGGCTCAGTGGATTTAGGAATTACTGAACTGTTTCCTGTAATAATCGCGGGAGTCTGAAGCGGCTGTGTCTTGGCTATGTCTCGGTATGTGGCAGGACGACAGTGCGGCTTGACTCTATGGACTCTGTGGTTGGAAGGTCCTTTACTCTAATCCGCCACTACGGCGGCTGCAGCTGCGGGCGGCTGTGAGCTGCGGGTTGTTGACGGTGTGGTGACGGTGCGGACGGTGCTAGCAGTCCGGGAAAGCACAGGAGGTACGGGATACTCGGTGGAGCTTAGAGGCTCTGTAACGCCAAGGCTGAGGCAAGGCTGAGGCAACGAGGACCGAGTTCCAGTACGGAGAACAGGACGGAGGCAGCAGCCACAAGAGCCTACTGTGTGCCGAGACGAGGCGACGCCGGAGTATCACAAGTAGGTGGTAGAGCACTGGGCGACAGGAACGGAGTGGGTGCTGGTATTTCCGGTTCCCTGACCCGAGTACCCCAGTGTGCTGGCATACGTGACTGTCCACTGGGGTACTCTGTGGTTCCCTGCAGTACACACACACACACACCCCTCCCCCCCCCCCCCCCCGCCCCATGCCCACATCATTTATATTCCTCCGTGAGCTATCCACTAGTCATAACGTTGCCTGGGGCACGTGACTTATAGAGGTGGCTGGTCTGTTCAGGCACAGAATTGTGGTGACTGTTTTAGGGTAGTATAAATAGTAGGGTTCTAATTCAGTATTTTCCCACGGATCGAATTATCACGCTGAGGAAATGCAGCGAGGGGAAAAAAGCACCACAGTCAAATTATAACCTGCGGAAAGGCATGACGATGCCAGTGAACGATGGCAAGGAAAATAGAAAGGTAATAAAAGCAAAAAGAATCTTAACACAACGCCTGTGGCACAAGGAGCCATCACAGACTTTTTTGGAGTAAATTCACCACCGGAGATTAACTCAACAATCAATGAGGTAATGGCTGAGCCAGGGAACAAGGAGACTATCATACTAAATTCCTCAAATTATGAGGATATTGATAATAACTCATTACTTGACCTCTGCTTGAGTATCCAGAGAGGGATGGTAACGCAGAATCCAGCAAAGGCATCTAATAATTCTACTCACCATAAAGAAAGTAGTAATATAACACTTGAGGAAGCCAATCCTGTGTCTAGCTGTGGACGTCTCTCGGTATCTCCTAATCTAGCGATGGCCTCCATAGAAGATGATCCGGAGAAGGAAGATAACGAAGATTTAAATCCGTACACTAACAACACGGCCATTATGGAGCTCCAATCATCTGTAGCGTCATTACAATTTGCACTCAAAATACTGTTGCAGATGACTGGGAGCATACTGACAAATACGAATAATATTACGAGGGCACTAGAGCGGAAGGACTTCCCGCAGGATGAGTTAGAAGAGAACCTAGCGGATGCTATTCATACCATTGAGGAGATGAAAGAAGCAGAGGAGAGAATGGAAGAAGTGGCGGAAGATGCTATCCTGGACAAGGACCTGGAGGTCAATCCTCCTATAGAAAACCTTTCAGTAATAACTGTAGAGGATCTAGAAATCGTGCACAGCCCCGGGATCTTTCTTACGAGGAAACAACGAAGATTGGCCAAAAGGGCTTTGAAAAGCAAGAAAGTAGCAACGAATCCTATACCCTCCAGTGTAAGACCTAAAGCAGCTGCGGAAACACGTTCCAAAAAAGCCAGAAAAAGAAAGGCGAGAGCAGTAGCTCGAGCCGCAGAAGCTAAGGGGTCATTGGCCGATTGGTTAGTACCAGGAGAAAAATTTAAGGAGGCAGATCTAGTCGGCCTCTCTGATGAAGACACTGATCAAGATGATAGTATCACAGTCGACCCGGAGGATCAGATCGGCTCAGCTGGTACAGATAAAACACCAGAGCCGGTACGGCCCGTGCAAATTAGCACGGATGAGGAATGTAATGAGAATCGTATTTGCTACATTGAGAACCTCTACCCTAGTGGTAAAAATCCCTGGCTGGCAAGATCAGAATTCCTAACCCGACTACATTATATCCCACAGTTGAGAGTTTTGAAATCCGACGACTTCTTTTTCATCGAACCCTTGCAGGTCCCTAATCCACATGTTTCCGCCATCCACTGTACTTTCCTTGCCTCAGCTCAGTTGATTAGAAAATTTAAAAAAGAACTGATAACCGTAGATATTGCTATTGATGTAGATCCACAGGAGAGAGTCCTTACTGAAGAAACTAAGGATTACATGACCAAGGAGTTACAAACTCCATTGGACAAGATAGTGGTGCAAGATAATTTGGTCAGTCAAGAGGCACCAGAAAATACGGCGATGTCTGAAATACAACAAGCCCTCAAAACATTGCTGGAAGCTCTCCCGCGAATGACACAGAACCTCTGAAGCTTTTCCTTCGTTTCTTGGAACTGTCAGGGTTTTGCCCATCTTTTGAGATCAGAAGGGTCTATGGATTTATTGCTGAAGCATAGCTGTATATGTCTCCAGGAAACATGGGCATTGAACTCTCTATTATTGGACGGTTTTGTAGTACATCAGACATTTGCCAAAAGAGGGGATGAGGGTCGCCCTTATGGGGGACTTATTATAGGGGTGGTTAATACGATCAACTCGCGGAAGATCCTGGTCAATGCCACTGATTACCATCTGGCGGTTGAGGTTGACTATCCCAAGGATTATGGGCACAGTAGATTCTTACTGATTAACCTCTATAATCCCCTGGGAGCATTGATAAGGGAATCTCTACAAGAAGCCATCCATGAGTTATTGACTTTTTGGACTCAAAGACCTGGCAATCTAGCGGAAGTGGTGATGGGTGATTTTAATTGTCATATGAAGGATGATCAGTTGGTCGCCAAATACCCTGCCCTGAATGAAAAATGTCTAATGACCCATGACAAAAGAGAGAGTGAAGGGTTGGGGTGGCTACAATTCTTTGAGATATGGGATTTATCCATGATTAACGGTAGAACAATGGGTGATAGGCCGGGGAAACAGACTTGGTCTAATGGTATCTCATACAGCACCCTAGACTACATATTCATGTGTCCTGAAATGTTGCCTATAGTAAATGATATGAGAATCATACCCAATGAATGGAGTGACCATGCGGCTCTTGAGTGCTCCCTTCAACTTTTTCTCTCTCCCGCCATTAAGTGTAATATAGGCAATATACAAACCAATTGCACAGGCACTAGAATTATCTGGTCGGAGAGAAACATTAGATGGCTACGGAAGCACTCTTATATCAAGCCCAGGCTCCCCTTCCCCATTTTGAACAGCTGACCGTAAATGAAATAGAAGAATGGATCCTGGAATTTTCAGGACTACATGCGACCTCAAGGAAAAACGTTATGATAAATCCCGGAGGTACCACTCAGCCTTATAATAAGGATATTCGTGATGCTAAGAGAAGGCTAAGAGCAGAATTGCGGGGGTTTAGGAGACTGAATATAGCGGGTTCCTTCTACTATGATAAAGTCAGAAAAGCTAAAAACAAATATAGAGCTAGTATCAGAACCATCAGAAATACAGAGAGGAATATTAGAAATCAGAGGCTGGTAAACACTATCTGCGTTGGAAATTCACGTAATATATGGCAGCTACTGAAAGAGAACAGAGAGAAGGCCAAGGGTCAGCTGGATAATCCTATAGGAGAGGAAACCTGGGTAAGATTTCTTCTGGACCGTAACTCTGGAGAGGTAGATGTACCCATAATATCTAGAGTGAAGAATCCCTTCCCCCCGCCCTTTGAGGCCTCGGAAGAGGCCATACTGAATAAAATAGCAACCTTGAAAGCTTCTAGAGCTCCTGGCCCGAATGGGCTAGCGAATATAGTTATTAAGAACCACCCGGCTTTTTGGGCTTCTCTTCTGTCAATACTCTTTAAAAAGGTATTAGCTCGGGGGATGATTCCCCGTACATGGCAAACGGCGATATTGGTGCCGGTGTTCAAGAAGGGATGCCGTATGGATCCAAATAATTATAGGCTTCTGTCCATGCTGGATACCACGGGAAAACTATTTGCGGCTTTATTGCTTACGGAATTAGAGAATTGGGCTGAACAGACTAACATGCTTAGTAGGTTCCAATGTGGATTCCGGCGTGGTTTCTCTACCACGCACAATTTGTGGGTGATGGACACACTACGAACTCGGGCGCTTAGCAAGGGACAGCCCCCGCTGTATGCCCTTTACATTGACTTTAAGGCCGCATTCGATTCTATACCTAGAGCCAGGCTGTGGACAAAGCTGGAAGCTATGGGATGCCCGCCTAGTCTACTTTACTACTTAAGACAGCTGCACTATAACACCATGGTGTGCCTCAGGTTAAATCAAGAGGGATCCTTGACTAGACAAGTGAGACAAGATAGGGGGGTAAAACAGGGATGTGTAACTGCTCCACTGGTGTACAATCTGTACGTATACGAAATCCCAATAGTGTTGGCCGAAGTGAATAACTGCCCACCTAAAGTAGGGGATACAACTTGCGCAGTACTGGCATATGCGGACGATTTGGTCATTTTCGACAACACTATTGCTGGTATTAGGCGCTCAGCGGTAGCACTATGGGAATACGCAAAGATTAATGGGTTAGCTGTTAACCTTGATAAGACCAAAGTGATTAGATTCACGAAGAAGAAAGTCTCTCGTGTTGAGCTATGGGTGCAGCATGATAATATACTTTATTCCCCTTCCTATCATTACTTAGGAGTTGAAATTGAACCATGGGGTGATTACTCTCTATGTAGACAAAATAGGAGAGCTAGGGCGCAGCAAGTTACAGCTTTAATTGCGTCATTTACCAGGAGGCAGGCTGGTTTTACACTATGGGGGACGAGACTCCTGTACATACAGGTGTTTGCGCCTATGATTACGTATGGCCTGGAAGCACTAACCTCTTCGGATCTAGCCTGGCTACAAGTGGTTGAGGGAAAATTTTGGCGGCGCATACTGGGGTTACCCCCTAGTGTTCCTATGGCCCTTATAAGGCTAGAGTTGGGTCTACCCTCACTTAAAGCAATAGTACTGAAAAAGAGGGTGGGCTTTTATCTCAAGATGAAGAATAGTTCTTTTAACCCTATGCTGGTTACCATGCATATAGAAGTAAGTAAAAAAGACACTACCTCTCCTCTCCAGAAAAGTATGACCCAATTTCTGAGAGATATTGGCTGGACTGACAGAGGGACAACCATTTCCCAGGAGGTCATGACAGCACTGGGGAAAAAGGTAGATCTCTGGGATTGGGTAGAGAACTTTTCCCATCTAGGGTGTTTAAAGTCATGTGCCTTTGTAAAGTATCGACTTTACAACTTTATGAAACCTCAGGCATATCTGTACCTATGCCCTTCCACAAGGCTAAGACGATGTTGTATATGTAACCTACCTGAAAGTCTGGAGACAGCCAAGCATCTATTAACTGAATGTATCACAATGAGACCCACAATTGTTAAATATCTAGGAGAATTTGCCCATAATCTGGAATCTATACCGGAAAATCAATTTTGGTTATACTGTACTAATACAGTAAATATGCATCTTTTTATTGCATTATACAATGTATGGCTCCAGATTGAAAAAGCGATGGGCATCCTGATTTAAATGACTGAAATGATTTTAAAAGTTATATGTATCTAGATATACTTGATTTTTCTTTTCTTTTTTATACTTACACAATTGTATAAATTGCATATTTTAAATTTTCCTTTTTTGATTATGTATAAGTAATATGTGTAAAGTTTGAATTTTTCAATCTATATCACATTAAAGTATTATTATAATCTGAGTAGGGGGGCAGGGGTAGGTTATACTACCTATGCTTGCCCATCCCAGCCATAGGGTTGCATGTGTGTAAAGTCCCCACACTATCTCTCCTTAGCCTCTCTACGATTGGCGGTGGTCTGATCAAGGCACACATTGGGCCGTTCCTTGAGTGGTGGGACTGGGAGAGAAAGCATTGTGAACTTGTCTTAACTTTGGAACACTTACCCTCGACAACGAAGCTACAGGCATCTATTGTCACAATCAATAGCAAACCCACCTGAACAGTGTTTTGTTGAATTGGTAACCTTTGGGCACCTGGGATGATTCCCTATTGGGGCCAGACATATCAAATGCTAGATATCTTGTTAATAGTTTATTTGTAGGTGTTCTATCTAAATGACTTGCCTGTGATTACTGGTTCTGAAATTGATTCACACTTTACTACTTGGTTGCTTCTAACTGCTGCAATTGCCTACCGTCTCTAAAAGTAAATTGTTGTTCAGTCGGTAGAAACACCAAAGATGAACATATGTATTTATGGTAGTTGGTAGTTGCTTAGTACTTGCCTAGTGTTTTTAGTTGCTTGGAGTGTACCTCAAAGACCCTAATAATTGTATTTTGTGTAACTCTTTCTGTCTAACTGGTATTAGTGGAGTACTTGGTGTGTGTCTCATTGTAGCACTCAGACCAAATCCAGTCCCCCCCCACCCCCCCCGAGTCTAAGCCTTCCTTCGCTGCTACCCTACCTTGACTGGATTTGGCTGGACATACCTTTCCTGTTTACAATTATAAGTTGGCCTCTCAGAATCCACCACCAGGGTAGATTCTGAAAATCAATCTTAACAAGGAGAACACTGGGGAGGGGGGCTGGTAGTGTAGTTTTTTTCCATGCAGTTGAAAACACACAACACTGGTACACTGAAAAATGTCCAATTGTATGAATTCACTCAAGATCTAGAATGTCGAAGTAGTTGGGTTGCCCACTACCTGGTGGTGGGCACACCACGGGACTAAATGGTGCTAACAAAAGGGAACCCTGCATAATAAAAACATACATTGATGTAATCATTGGAATCCAATATGCCAAATAACAGTCACAGTAATGCTTAAACCTCTGGTACAAAGTGAAATTAATGATAGAAATGTACGCCATGCTTTAAATATAGCACCTATGGTTGGGGAAGGTGTTCATATTTCAGAACCGACACCCAGCGTGCCACCAATTAGACTTGTAGAACAGACTCCTGACACTCAAAAGTAGATGGATACAAAAGTAACAAGTGTGGCAGAGAAGCAAGATATTTACAAGTCTTCAAAAATACATTCGAAATCAATGGTACAGGGTCAAATTCTCATCTTGGGTGTACGTCTGGCGAACCGGAAACATTTCCAAATGCAGGTAACTTTTTAGCTGATGTCAGGAAATCTTTTCTTTTTGCTGCTTTCGTCCCATAGACATTCATGGAAAACCCTTTCTTTTGCTTTGTGTCCTGACCTTTTGGAGGCAAGTGAAGCCTATTGCTTTACTTAACTTGCCGGTTTGCTCATTCTTGTGGGGAAACTGATCAGTCCCCAAGATGAGTAATGAGGACTCTTCGTGAATTTCTTGTATTGTTACAGCTACAATGAATGAAGTTCAGTTAGGATACTTTGTATCCTTAACTTACAATGGCTTTCTGATTACTTTTATTACGTGCCTAAGACAAGCAGGTGGTAGCAGTGCCAATTTTAGTTTTCTAAACCTTTTACTCGTGCACGTTTGCATTTACTGTGAATGGCTACTAAAGGTGGCTCGCTCCACAATATGGCTACGCTGTTTTTATTTTTTTTGCTTGTTCCTTGGCCATATTGTTCTCTTGCTGCCTTCCTATCTTCTCTGGTCAGGAAACTCCTTAGGTAAATTACCCTTGGAGGGAGGAGAGGGAGAGTACATGCATACACGCTAGGACTGTCCATCCCTGGTACCTGAATGTCTGTTCCTGGACAGATGTGGTGGCTTGTGGCAATCCATGATTGGATACCCACGACCTGTTTTTAATGGTGCAGATCCGTCCCATTGGTGGGCTTGGGCATGACTCCAGCCCAAATCTTGTAAAAAAAAAAGAGGGCTCCTGCAGCTATGCAACAGATCATTCGAGCAAAGAAGTGCAACCCGCTAACGACTAGAGGATGACTCCTGAAGTGACCAGCATCGACTCCAGTGCTGTCTCAGTAAAGCCTTGCTCCTCTATTACTGTACCACACTCGACCCCCACGCCCCCTGACCCACCTTGAGGATCCATGCCTTTTTGGAGGTCTCCCTGGGCTACCTCGCTGCAGCCGTCACCGTTCCGAGTTTATCCTTGGAACTTGGGGGATCTCGACTTGTACTACATGTCGCCTGCTACTGTGTTTTTCAGCCTTCTTGCATGACTGGAAGCTGTGCTGGGGCCTGTCGCCTGTCAACGCCTCACTGGTGACTCCTGTTGCAACACACCTTTATTTCCCTGGAGGTGGTCTGCCCCAGAAACGTCTTCATTTGGGTGTACTACTGGAAACTGCCTGAATCTGGTTTCTAAGCGCAGTAACTGACCAAAACTAAATCCTGTGCCCGAATTACCTATGCGACTGCAAACCCTGGGCATTTTGCTACGGGACCGAGCACAGACAAATGGATCGCAACATATTCTGGGTCTCCGGCAGTGGTCGCTAGAGAAATCCGAGTCATGGGGTAAGTTTACATACTGTTCCCGACCCTGTTCTCCATAGCTCCATAGGGTTACATGGGTGTGAAGTCCTGCCCACAAATAACTTTCTTGACTTTGGTCTGTGGAGGCTTGTTCAGGGATCCCGTTCTATGATTATTCTAGTGACTGGGATTGAGTGGGTTTACTTACCTGAACTTTATGTAACTTTTTTACTCTTATATATGTATACATGTAATGTATGTATTGTAATAACCATATGCTGTAACCAAGTTTCAAATATTCTTGTAACTGTTGCGCCCTGTTACCTGTGGGTTTGGTGCGCATTATTAAATAAACAAACCAACCACTGGCCCCATAAGTCCTTTAATAAACCTACTTGTGTAGTACCTACTTTTCTATAATGCATCAAAGTACCTTCCTGTGCTCCACTGGTTAATTAAATGCTATTCTAGATCTCCTATGGGTGAAAGTATATACATGTTTTATAGTTGTTGTTGTGACCCTATTTGTGTATTTTTATGCTTGCATAATTGGAATTATTGGTGTTGCTTTATGTGGACTCATTATAGCCATAGACCGCTCTTGCACCCTTCTTGAGATTAAGCATTGCCGCTCAGCTACCCTACCTTGATTAGGTTTGGCCAAACTCTTTCTCTGTGTTTATAGTAGGGTGGCCTCCCAAAATCCTCCCTCTCAGGGCAGATATATATATATTTTTTTTCAAAATACATCTCAACACCCGTCCTCACTCTCCAACCCGTCTCTTAACCGCCCACCCTCCTCTTGCCCACGTTCCTCTTGCCCACGCTCCTCTTGGCTTTACTCCCTTGCCTGTCCTGCCTTCCTCATCCTCCACTCGCTCCATTTTGGAGGGAAACTTTGATCAATTGGCTGCTGCATAATACTCATTTTGAAGCATCCATTCTTGCAGTTACACTTTTTTCTTTTTTTTCCAGAATGAATCAATTGTTGCAACGACTACGGTGACGGTCCCAAACAATGGAGGTCCAATTGAGGCAGTCTCCACTATTGAGACTGGCCCATATTGGACCAGAAGCCGGAGGCAAACGGGTGAGTGGAATGGTTAATATTGAAACTGAGGCCAGTAATTGTCAATGGTAGAACTGGTGGTTAGATGGCTAAACCAGATCCTTCAATATGTGAAGTCCTGAAGTGCCGTGACGGTTTGGGTGGTGGTTCACAACTGTTCCATAAAGAAGAACTTGGGAGCTGGATGCTTTTCTCATTGGGATTTTCAATTTTTTTTTAGTATTATGTTCATATTTTTATCCCATTTAAAGTGACCCAAAGTCGCTAAGTATTTGGCTTGTCCTGCAAGGTGATTCTCGACTCCATTTGATGTCCACATAACCAAATCCACTATTACAGCTTGCTCTTTTGTGAGTGGCTTCATGTAACCATAGAAGGAATTTCTGTAGGGTGGCTACTCTTTGGGAACTGATGGGAAGCTTGCACGCCCCAGTCCACATTTTACCCAGTGCATGAAATCTTGAATTTATAGTGCCCTTGCTGCACCTTACAGGAGCATTAAATTAAACCCATCTTAAATATTACAACACGGGTATGTCATTTTAACTCTTGTCCCATGTTGACCCCTGTGTATTTGAGTATTTGTAAGGCGTCTGTACAGCAAATGGTGTTTCAAGGCACCACATGACAAAAAGGGGAGTTTGTGGGGGGGCGGGTGGGGGAGAAAAAAGAAAAATACAATAACGGTCCATCGTCATTCGGATCGTGCAAGTGTTGTAACAAGAAGTGTAAGGAAGGTTCGGAGGAGGGCGGGAGGGGCACCATTCGGGGCGGAAGGGGTAATGCTAGGGTGGGAAGTGCTGGCAGAGGGGAGGCATAAAAGTGCGAAGGTGGGGTTGAGGGAAGGAAGGCTCCTGGGGCTAGGCGAGTGCTCAGGGGATGCAGGGAGTATAGTCCACATACAAATTGGGAGTACTGGGTGGGCCAGACTCTGTAGGAATGCGCACCCCGCCACTAGTCGGAGGAAGGGGGCCCGGAAGGGCAAATGCAGGTTTAGGGTGGAGGGAGGGTCCAGGGAAATCGGGGTGCTGGAGTAGATCGGGTGAGGAGGGACTAGGCAGCCGTTAGTATGGGAGTGTGGGGACATTGGGAGGGGGAAGTAGGGGGGGGGGTCTTGACGCTTCTGGAAACTAAAGCGATACGGCGCACGCCAGAGAGGGGCAGGGAGACCATTCCAGAGGGCAACTTCTGCGGAAGAAAGATCTACCCCCATGATCTGCTTGGAGAAGCGTCTGATCTGCAGAGAGTTTGGGCTAGAAGACTGAATAGCTTTAGCAGGGAGGTATTTAGGGAGTGAGAATTGAATGTAGCAGGGTCCCTGGCCCCAGAAGGCCTTGTGGATAATGCAGGGGGTCTTGAACTTGATCCTCACAGCCACCGGGAGCCAGTGGAGAGATTTTAGGGCTGGAGAGATGAGGTCCCTGGGCTTGAGTTAATGGATACATCTCGCAGTCCTATTGTGGGTTAGTTGAAGGGGGGATAAAGGCAGATTGAGGAAGAGGCGGTTGCAGTAGCCCAGTGCCTAAAGAGGACCAGATCTCTGGCGACATTACATTTCTGGGGGAAGGTGAGGAAAGGGAGAATGCATCTGAGGAGGTGCAGCTTGAAGTGGGCCTTCTTGGCAATGTCTGCGATGTGAGGAGAGAAAAGCGTCGAAGATGATGCCAAGGTCTTTTAGCCTTGCAAGAGGGTGAGGACAACCCGGGAGGGCGGCCAGAGAGTAGGAGGGAATGAGCGAGCAGGGATCCCAATGAGAAGGATCTCAGTCTTACTGGCCATAAGGCAGAGATCGTTAGCAGTGCACCATGCTTGAATAGCAGTCGGACAGGCAGGAACGAGAGAGGAACAAGAGGCAGTGGAGGGAACATTGAAGAAGAGCTGTGTGTCGTCTGCATAACACTGGAAGTTAGGAGATAAGGTGGAGATCAAGTGAGCCAGAGGGACAAGGTAGATGTTTAAGAGCCACAGCGAGAGGATTGAGCCCTGGGGGACGCTGCAAGTGGAACGTGTGGCTGAGTAGAGAAAAGGGCCCAGTTAAACCTGGGATGTTTGGTCAGAGAGGAAGGAGGTCAACCAGTCCAGTGCCAGGTCAGTGATGCCATGGGTATAATTTACTGTATCAAAGGCAGAGGAAAGATCATGGAGGGAGTGGGGGGGGGGGGTGGAAGGAGAGTTGGAATCAAGATTTGAGAGCAAGTCTTCACAGGTGTTCAGGAGAGTAGTTTCTGTGCCTCTGGCTGCTCTGAAGCCAGACTGGTGGTCGTGGAGACAACCAACAGATTCAGTGTGATGGAACAGTTGGGGAGATGACCAGCTTCTCCAAGAGTTTGCCCAGGAAGGGAATAGTGGAGATAGGGTGGTAGTTAGCCGGGCAGGAAAGGTCGCCAGAAGGCTTTTTGAGGAGAGGGTGCACAAGGGAGTACCTAAGGGGTAGTGGGAAGGAGCCAGTGGCAAAGGTATGATTGCAGAAATCAGCCAGGGCTGTGGCAAGGGGGGCATTGTTGTCCTTGATGGTTCTGGAGCAGCAGGGGACTGCCTTTTTGGATGATACTTTCCTAGAGGATTTGTTTGTAGATCTTATCCGGTGCTATGGGCGAGCCACCCCCCCGGCTACTCGCGTATCACCCACAATAGAACCCCCAGAGGTGGCAGAGTGGCAATCCTGTTTTAAACCCCATTTCTTAGTCCCACTCGTCGAATCCCAGACATCCAATGCCTCCTGTGAATCACTTCTGGTAACTCTTGCTAACTTCGCCCAAAGCTTCCTACTAATCTACAGACTCCCTGGATACGACCGACATTTCGGCAACAATCTCTGTGACTCAATAGCTACATTTTATGTAAATTACCCTTCTCTTACACTCCTAGGAAATTTCAATGTCTGGTTTGATATACACAACAACCCCGTGACTCATCCGTTGGTTGACCGTCTTGATGCACTCAGCCTCTCGCATCATACCACTGGCCCAACCCACTTGAGTGGGCACACCATTGATGCAATCTTCAGCTCCCATGACCTGGTTTATATAACCAGCCCCAAACCACTCATCTGGACCAACCACTTTGCCATCCCTTTCTCTATTCACGCAGCTGCCCCTACAGCTCTCACATGCTGGAATCCTAGGTCCTCTCCGACCTAGCCGAAGCCCTGCTTCTCAGTCACCCTGGTACGCTGCCCTGACATAGACCCATAACCATAGATTCCTTCGACTCTTGGCTTAATTAATCACTAATTCCTCTCACCCCCTTGGACCCCGCAATGGTTCACAACCCCACCTGAGGAATGTCAAAAAAACAAAACTCTCTGGAACGCGAATGCGAGCATCTAAAACCGATTTCAGCCGATCCATGTTTGCCCTGCACCACCGTAATTAAAAATCCGAAAGGCCAAAAAAGCCTATTGCAATGAACAAATGATCAACTCTGGCAACCGCAGCAAAGAACTCCATATATCGGAATTCGGGAAACCTCCTTGCACCTCTGCCCAATCCACAAACACACAATTGCTCTGCGACTCCCTCTCCCTACATTTCTCCAACACCGGACTTGACGGCAACCCTGAACACCGAACTGTCCTTGCTCTCACCCTTCCCTTCACCGACCCCTTCTGATCCCACTGCCCCGACGCCCACTTTACCTATTTTCGACTCCTTCAAACCCATCTCCAGAGATGAGTTCCATGACCTACTATCAGCCAGCAAACCCTCCAGGTTGCCCCTCGACCCTTGCCCCGCCTCTGTCCTGACACAAATATTCTCCTGTACCTGCGCAGGAGAACAGGAGAGCCATATGAAACGACTCCCTCACCTCTGGCATATTCCCTAAAGCCTTCAAAATAGTGCATGTCAAGCCACTTATAAAAAAGGCAACCCTTGACCCCAAGTATTACAGGCCGATCTCGCAGATTTCTCTCGAATATTCATTGAGCAGACTGCATACTGCCAGCTCAACTCCTTCGTAGAATCCAACAATCTCTTCGACCCCACACAATCAGGATTCAGAACGCAACATGGAACAGAAACCACTCTGATCTCGATCTGGGATGATCTCAAGGTCACTGCAGACTGAGGGCTGCACAGCACTGATTCTCCTCGATCTCTCTGCAGCCTTTGACACGGTGAACCATTCAATCCTCCTTGACCGCCTCCACTCCCTAAGAATCCTTGGCACTGGTATCAAATGGATTGCCTCCTTCCTCTGCAATAGGAAACAAATAGCTTTCCTCTCCCCTTTTGTCTCAACTGCTCGCTCAGTGAACACTTGCGTTCCCCAAGGCGCATCTCTATCTGCTCTCCTGTTCAACTTCTGACCATTCTACCAGGAATCATACACACACACACACGACTTCTCCTGTTAAAACTACACAGACGATAAAATGATCCTAAGAATCCCCAAGACCAGCGCCAAACCCTCATCCCGACCTTGAAGCTTGTCTCCATGATATTGACCGATGGATGACAAAAAAACCACCTCCTTCTGAACCCTGATGAAACCGAAATCCTGCTGTGCAGCAATACTGCCCTTCTACCACATCCACTCCCATTGCCCACTTCCCCGCCCCTCTGATATAGTGAAAAACCTATGCTGCAATATGGACTCCGGCCTAACCGTCTCCTGTCAGATCAACAATGTGTCAAAATGTAGTCACTACCACCTCAAACTTCTCAGACGCATTTTTCCCTACCCCAACAGACATGCCGTAGTTATGTCGAGCCTGGACTATGTCAACTCCCTATACCTAGGAGCACCGGCATACCAACTCCATGAACTCCAAGGGCCTAAAACGCTGCTGCAAAACTGCTCCTCGCCCTGGGACAGAGACCATATCTCACCAGCTCTCCGAACGATCCACTGGCTCCCAGTAGGACGAAGGGCCACCTTCAAGACCCTATGCGTCACTCACCGAGCAGTGCACAAGACCGGCCCAACGTGCCTACAAGAGAAGCTAAAACCCTACCTTGCACCCTAAAATCAAGCATTGCCCTCTTTCTAGTGATTCCAACCTCAAACTCAGTCCGGATCGGAGGATCCGCCTTCTCAACCTTGGCCCTTACTCTGTGGAACTCACCCCCCACCCACATAATTCGACACACTCGAGACTGTGACCTGCCGTAAAGCTCAAAAAAAATGTGGCCCTTTCCTCAATACCAACTATGACCATCTGAGGCGACTAAGACCTGCAACCTGATGACCAATGCTCAATGAGATCCCAAGCGATGTCGCCACTGAGTATGCTTAAGCAAACGTGCCCCTAAAATCCGGAATAGCTAGCTCCTTAGGTTATAATTCCATCCAAACACCTCCCATAGCACTATGCTTACTCTCTACGCTCTGTACTTTACACCAACACACAATTGGAGTGCAGCTACACCCCTCGATCAATTTCAGCCTAGCTGCTCACATATGAACATTAAGCCACAAACACCTCATCATTCTAATAAAACGCAGCTATATCCCACAAACTGGCATAGCAGCGTGCATTAGCGTCCTACACAGGCCTAACGCAGCCAGAGCCCAATCTTGATGTCCATCCTCCAGACTGCACTCGGTCAACTGATATCAAATACCACCACACCTAATGCTAGGCTGCAGCTACCATTAGGCACTTGCATTGGCTGCCCACATAATTGGTGCACCAAAGCACACATTACTCTCAACGGACTACGGTCCCTGAGGGTGTTCAATTTACAGCGGTTTGAGGTCATACCAATGATATACAGAGCACTATATAAATGCCTCCTAACATAACAGGAGGAGGAGAGTAGGAGGGATGGGGAGATGAGTGGGGGGCAAGGGAGGCCTGAGAAGGGGTGTGGGAGGAGGGGGGGGGGGGGGAGTAGAGAGCGAGGACAAGATGTCCTGAG
Organism: Ambystoma mexicanum; assembly: GCF_040938575.1. NCBI lineage: Eukaryota > Metazoa > Chordata > Amphibia > Caudata > Ambystomatidae > Ambystoma > Ambystoma mexicanum. The sequence continues at coordinate 248,199,648 of NC_090926.1, read as the reverse complement.
TTTTGGCCAGTGCAGAGGGCCTGGGATGGCGTAGAAGTGGAGACTGCAGTGCGATTGCCGGGTTCTTGCAGATTTTGAACAGTTTGGCTGTGTTGCTGGCCCCAGAGATGCAGGCTTGGATATGGGTCCTCTTCGTCGTGTGGGTGGAGAGTCTTTATTGCCTTTGGAGCACGTGTCGGGCCAGTCCGTCGGTGTGTGCTGGAAGCCTGCCACTTCATTCAGCAACTTTTCATTTTTGTTTGTGAGAAGCTAGATCAAAGTCATGCCAGGTATTTCATTTGGAGGCAGGCTTCATGCGGATCCTCGTGACCGGGGCAAGGATGTCCAGGGTGTTGGAGATGGAGAGGTGAAGGTTAGCAAGGGCTGTGTCGATGTGAGAGTCAGTGGCTGGAGTCGCAGCAAAAGCAGCAACTGACACTTAATCGGTCGAATAGTGGAGAAGGAGACTGGCAGTGCTGTCACAAGCTTAGCCAATGAGAGTACGGGAGAGCATGGTCTGAGGAAGAGGTGAGGTCAGACCACTCCAAAACAAAGATGTAGACCAGACCAGAGGTCCTGTAGATGGTGGCAAGAGTCAACGAGAAGATAGACACCAAGCCTGCAGACAAGGCATTTAAAGGAAAAGTAGGACTGAGTGGGTATGATAGTAGCAGGGACCCAATCAGGGAAGCTCAGGGCCACTCCACCTGCAGACCGGTCAGGCCTGGGCTTGGAGAGGATCTTGTAGCCGTCAGGAAGGAGTGTATAAAACATTTTTTTAAAGTGACGGAGCTGGCAGTTATGTCTGTGAACGCGAGGACGTCAAGGTCAAAGTCCTCAAGGAGGTGACCGGTGTCCGAGGAGTGTTTTTAATGGCAGAGTGAGAGTTGAGGGTAGCTAAGTGAAGCTGATTGCCACATTTTTTGAAGGTCTTCCGAGCAGGGATGCAGTACACCCGTTGTTGGCGAAGTGGCTGGGGGTGGCAGGAGAAGGAAGGAAGGAAGTTGATGAGAGAAGGAAGACGCCTATCAAGGAGAAGGTTGGGCTGAGAGCCCTGGGCCATGACAGTGCCATTTCGGTGGACATTAATGATGCACCTAGAGTGTGGCATGTGTGCCAAGAGTACTTCTCATCTGGTTCCACCATCAATGGGCAAATAAGAGAAGGGGGAGAAGACAGAGACCATGAGTTCAAAGGTCACGAGAGGGAGTGACAAAGAGGATGTTGGTGACAGTCTGCCTGGAAGAAGCATTGACGTAGGTGTCAGCGATGGGCAGGCCAGGGTTGGAGACCAGTCCTTTTTTATAAACGTTTTCCTTCCAGGCTTCGAGAGAGAGAGGTAGGATAGGTGATAGAGTAGCAGTTAGGGTAAATATGGGAGATGTAGAGCACCATGGAGGGAGAGGGCAGAAAGATGGAAGGGGGAGGGGGAGAGACAAAGAAACAGCACAATGCATGATGAACTCGCCAGGCATGAAACACGGGGTGGCGTCCTACCACATGTTTATTTACTCAATGAAGAAATAAATATTATTTACATAAAGTATGAGTAAATAAACAACTTAATGTGGTAATACGCCACCCCCTGTGTTTAAAGTCTAACTAGCTCAAAAGTCCTCCCACAAACCTGAGCTGTCCCTCAAGTTACCCAGAACTCACCAGGCAGCCTAGCAGCAAGATTGGTGCAGATGATTCGGGTGCACGACGTCCCACAGGTCGCCGAAATGGGGTATTGCGCTGCTCCAGCAGCAGAGGAAAAAGGAAGGTGAGCTCAGAAGATCTTCAATTCTGTTCTCTGGATGTGCTGTGCTTCTCTCAGGCGGTGGCTTCAGCAGCAGCCTTTCTGCATTGTGTATTCCTGAGGTATTTGGGACTGCTTTTAGATGACAAAGGCAAGTTTGATTAATCCATAGGTAAACAGCTGTCCATTCTCCTTTGCTATGCTTGCTACTTTTAGTCTGTGTTCGAGTATATGCTTCTCCATATATTTTCCTTTATCTCATGTGGGGAGCAGCTGCCTGGGATATTATTTTTTGTGTGTGGTGGCGGTTGATCATGACAGGAGGCTGCGGGAAGGCAGCTGGAATGAGGTTGGAAAAGGCATAAATAGGGCACAGCGGTGGGAGTGCAGAGTTCAGAGACTGTGCAGGCTCCAGAGTGCTGAAGCAGCTGCTGCTACAGTGTAACAGCACTTTGGTCCTGACTGTGCATTGCCGTTTGAACATCTGATGTTTGTGTGTGTCTCACTTTGGGATGATGAGCTGCTGTGATTATTTCCAGGCAGGCTATCTACCATTGGATGGCCAACTGCCTCCCCCTCCATCCGGGCAAAACCAAAATCCTGATTTGGGGCAAGACGACTCTCCTGCCCGAACCCACCCTCCCTAGGGCCCTTTGCCACAGCAGCCACCTCGCTAAAGAACCCGGGATTCACCCTCAGCTCGGACCTTGCGCTCTCTCGCCACATCAACTGCGTCTTCAGATCTTGCCGCTAACACCTCCACATTCTCAGGCAAATCTCCCCCTATCTCTCCTGCCCTCACAGAATCTCTGCAATCCTAGCCATCATCCTCTCTAGGCTAGATTATGCCAATCAACATTGTGTGACCAGCACACACCACCTTAGGTGGATTGCTGAGGGGGTTACCTAGTATCCCCTTTCTCATTTATACAGTAACATTTTTGTTAGTGACAAGCATACTTAAATGGCTGGTGACCAGTGATGTCTGCTCAGTAACCGCTGCCTGTGATGACCCTTTCTTCCATGCAACAGGAGTCCCGAAGACTATGACTCCAACACTTGACTGGTCGGACCAATCCATCTTCAGACCTGTGTTACGAGCCACCCCACGACGAGCTGTGGCTACCCTGGGTTGCGAACTGCCAATACCCTGGAGCCTCGAGGCGGAGTGCTGTGTATCGTCTACCGAAGAACATCTCTCTGAAACGTTGACAGACTCCTGTTGGTCCTCCAGAAGAAACATTCCACCCCCTGAAGTCCCCTCGTCAGAGTGCTGGGCTGGGATAGCGAGGCGAATCATTCAGATGCAGCCGTTCATCTGGTATCTTGAAAATGTGGTTATGATGGTGATTTGCACGTTTGTGTTCGCCCACACTGTTCGCCTAGTCCTAACGCTGGAACGCGTGAAGGGAGCCTTCTGTGAAGTCCCTGAACCTTTTTACCGACTCTAAAGTCGGATACTTACTTGTTGGAGACTAAATCCTCTTCCCACCCCCTTATTCCTAAGATTTACCCTCTCCTCATTCCCTACTTAACCACTTTCTTCAACATTTGCCTCTCCTCTGCCACCTTCCCTTCAGCCTTCAAACACGCTACTATCATCCCAATCCTGAAGAAACCACCTGCTAACCCTCTTCTTGCTTCCAACTTTCGTTCAATCTTGCTTCTCCCTTTCCTCTCGAAACTTCTTGAACGCCTAGTCTACTCTCAACTCTACTTTTGTATCCACTCACTCTCTCCTCCCCCTCACCCTCTCTCAATCTGGATTCCGCCATAAACACTCCACTGAGGCTGCTCTCACTTATGTTCTCAATTCTCTCCTTGCTGCTCGCTACGCTAGGTAATCCTCTGTCCTTATCCTCCTTGACCTTTTTTGCTGCCTTTTGATACCATCGATCACCGCTTACTCCTCAATATTCTTTCTTCCTTTGGCTTCAAAGGCTCTGTTCTGTCCTGGCTCTCCTCTTACCTCTCCAATCGTTCCTATGCTGTCTCCTGCGGCGGCCGCACCTCCTCCAACATTCCTTTGGACTACGGTGTCCCCCAAGGCTCTGTACTCTGCCCTTTTTATATTATTACTTTATACATCCCTTCTTGCCCCCGTTATCCTTTTTTTTTTTTTTTTTTTCAGCATCTCACATTTCTATGCAGATGACGCCCAATATTTTCTCTCCATCTCTTCTTTCACTCCCAACTTCCATCTTACTGTATCTTCCTGCCTTACGGCTATCAAAAACTGGATGTCAACCCACTTTCTCTCCCTCAACACTGACCAGACTGAAATCCTTTTCTTTCCTTCTACACTTTCCCCCACTACCCCAACCTCCCTTTTCATCCACTTCCCCCTTCCAATCTCCCCATCTCTACTCGTGCTCGCAATCTAGCTCTCTACTTTGACTCCTCCCTCTCCTTTTCCCATCATATTTCTCTCCCCTCTTGTGCCTGTCGTCACCATCTCTTCAATATTCGCAAGCTCCGCTCCTCCCTCACCTTCCATAACTCTAAACTCTTAATCTCCTCCATCTCTTCTACTGCTCTTCTCTCCTTTTTGGACTCCCTGCCTCTCGCCTACCCCCCCTCAAATCTCTCTACCACTCCCCCATCCATACTCTGTCTCCTTGGTCCTTGTGATTCCATTTCCTCCTTGCGCTCTCACCTTGGCTGGCTTCCCTTCACTCCCAACTTCCTATTCCTCTGTCTGGTTTTCAAATCTCTTCATGACCTTGCACCCCCCCCTATCTCTCTTCTCTCCTCTCACTTTACACTCCCTCCTGCTCTCTCCGCTCTGCTCATCTCTTATTACCGTCCCCATGCGCCTCTTCACGCTTCCGTTCCTTCCAGCTCCTGGCCCCCCTACATTGGAACTCTTTACCTCTCTGTCTGCTCCATCCCCACCTACACCTCTTTCCGCGCCTCCTTAAAATCTCTTCTTCTCCACTCCCCCGACCTCCTTCCCTACCATCACTCCTCCCCCACTTCCCCATTCTCCCTCCTATCCCTTCCTACCTCCCTTCCCTTTTCTCTCCTCCTACCCCCTTGGAAATTTGAATCTGAAAACGGTTTCATCTTTCATTTGATTACCTCCTCGCTCCCGTCCTCCTCACCCTTCCCCTCACCCTTCCCCATCTACGTAAATTGTTCTACATATTGTTTCTTTGGTTTGTTTCATGATTGTAAATATGCTTCTGCGTTATTCTTGTATCTTGTTGTTATATTGTAAAGCGCTTTGGATTAAAGCACTATATACACCTAATAAACATAAATCCTCTGGAACTCTGATTTCCTACTTTTCCTGTCATGCCTACTGCTGGCCACTGGACCATTTGTGTCCCCTTCTTGATCCCTTGGGTGATACAGAAACGCCAACTCTTAGTACAGGCCTGTACCTCCCAGCATTAGGTAAGGTAGCAATGACAGAGCTGTCAGGCTTATCCTAAGAGGAAGTAAGGGCTGTAGGTAGGTACAAAGAACGTATAGTATATATATGTCTAAAGAAACACATACACCGATAAATGTACAAATAGTTTATTATATATATATACACACACAGGCAAAGATAATTCTTTAGAAAGATAAGTACTATTATAAGCAATAAACACAATATCAAAACCAACAGAATACTTTTGTTAAGTAAACCAAAGCATTAAACACTTTGAATAGGAGTATGCAATTCAAGGTGAGTAAAACTAACTTATTCTATTTCAGGAATATACAGTTACAGAACCAACACTAGCAAGTAAGCACTAGTTCCCCCACAGAGGCCTTATGCTTTAGCAGTCCTTCCCTAATATAGGGCATGAGTGTTCTCGGATCAAGAAGGGGACACTAATGGTCCAGTGGCCAGCAGTAGGCATGACAGGAAAAGTAGGAAATCAGAGTTCCAGAGGATTTATGTTTATTAGGTGTATATAGCGCTTTACAATATAACAACAAGATACAAGAATAACGAAGAAGCATATTTACAATCCTGAAACAAATATCATTTAACTTTAACACTATCTCTCTATGATGCCTAGGCTTTCCCGCGAAACCCACCCGACTGTCCTGAGCAGGTGCCATAGACTGGGAATCATCCGCACAGTCTTACTTGCTACAACTATGCAGACAACACCCAGATCATCCTTAAAATCTCCAGGCTCTGGCAGTCCGGACGGTCATCATGCCTCTTGGATATTCACCCCAGGATGATGACCAACCATCTCATCCTCCACCCTGGGAAAACTGAATCCTAGTTTGCAGAAAAAAGGCCCTCCTTCCCCAACCAATAGCCGTATCTAAAACCTGTTTCTTAAATTTACGGATTCTCAGGCGTATTTTCCTTTTTCACCTATCCTCGCCGCTTCTCGGCCATCAACTCCATCCTGGCCCGCCTAGAATACGCAAACTGCCTTCTATCTAGGCGCTATGGCATTCCAACTCCAAAGAATCCAAAAGGCTGCCGCACGCCTGCTCATTAACCTACCTCCCAGAGAGCACATCAGCCCTACACTAAAAGTCCTCCATTGGCTCCCGATTGGTCGACACACTACCTTTTTAAAAGCCACCTGCATCATCCACAACACCCGTCCGGAATTCCTTTGGGACAAAATCCTGCGCTACCAGCCCTCAAGTCTCAGATCTCGCACAGCATATCGACTAGTGGTCCGACTTCACAACTGCCAATTATCTGGAACTCACTACCCCTACTCATTTGCAATACAGGAAATCACCTGAAATTCAGAAAAGCCCTAAAAACATGGCTTTTCCCAACATCCTCTTGAACCCCCCCCCCCTCTCTAAAATACATTTCTGAGCCCAACATCCCTATACACCAATCACAGCTCAGATGTTGGCAGCGTTTGCAGCGGCTCACCTTGACAAACTTATCACACCCATGCACAACACTCCAACCCGATATATACTGCAGGGAAGCCAGCAGCATTTGCAGAGGCACACAGATAAACTGCACTCGCCTTTGTTGCTCAGACTTCATTCCAGAGAGACGACTAAGAGACCATGCTGTCAACATTGGACAAAGGGAAAAAAAAACTGCAGCCGAACTACACTAAAGCATACGGTACATATACCTTACACCACCTCTGTGGACACAGGCCGCAGGCACGGCCAAACATCCATTCACTGTAGAATGCAGCTATGGCTATGCCATTCCGGTCTAGCAGCGCACATAGCCGTCCACATTGAAACCCCCTGCCGTACCTCAACACCTCTGCTACTAGCATACAGCAACTACCAACGAAAAGAAAATTCGGTATAGCTGTGCGCATATCGAATCTTCAACAATAGCGCTCTATCCCAAACCACCAACATCGCCCACCCACGTGTCTGACCTTTGGGCTGCTTATGAAGTCTAGCCAGCCACTTAAGTCCTAAGCTGGCGAAAATGCACACATGCATCTCTTAATGTAAACTCCTAGAATCTCCACATTGACTGCGGTCACCGAGGGCGTTCCAATCACAAAGTGCATTGAGGCCATACAAATGGGGAAGAGCGCTATATAAATAACCCAATACAATACTGACCTTTTATTGAAGTCACTCTGTGTGCTGGAACATGTTGGCATAAGAAAAGTCTTTACCAACTTTTATTTTTTAAAAACTGAATCCTAACTTTAGCAGTTAATGCGTTTTAAAGAATGCTTATTTAAACCTTGTGTATATTAAAAAATATTTATATTTAACTTTGTAAGGGTTACTTGGATACTTGTACTTACTGATTTCGATTGTACAGCTCTATAGCTCACATTACTGGTCTTAAGATAAGCCTGGCTGCTCAGTCCCACTACCAACTTGTGTAGTACATGCCTATATTAAAAGGTTTGTTACCTAATACCAAGCAGATAAGTCTTGTGTAGTCCTCACTAGTTGGACTGCACTAATTCTTACCCAACACCTTCTAAGCTACCAAGGAGCAAATACTGAAAGTGTTTCAGTAGCAGGGGAACTTCACATGTTCTGACTACAAAGAGGCAAAAGATCCAAAAGGCCATTATTCTAGAGTGGAGGCACTGTTTGGGAGGTCTGTGGTGCCACACATCCCATGTAAATAATTTTTTATTCATTTGTTTGCTTGTACAATTAGAAAATACTGTTTCAAGCTGCCCACAGGGCAGGAGCGAGGGTGGGGTGGGGAGAGAGAAGAGGGAGTACATTGCAACACAATGTTTAAGAGCAGAGCAGGGAGAGGGATGAACCTATGCCTTGTGAGTATTCAGAACGTGCAAGTGCAGAAAGGAGAGGGAAAATGGGGTAAGTGCTGCGAAGTATGAGCTTGTGGGTGAGCCATAGAAGAAGTGCTAGGAATGTTGAATGCTACGCGGCCTGTGCCGGAGGAGGTGGAAGTGCGAGACTCCAGAGCGGAGGTTGTGCAGATGCATGGTGCTGTCAGTGGACAAGAGCTGGGAAGAATTGTTGTGGGAGGTCAATGCCCTGAAGTATGCATAAGGGCCAGACACAGATTCAACAACTGTGGGATTTGCAGAGGAGGAGGAAAGTCTTATGGAGCTTCCAGTATTTGAGAAGATCCTGCTCAAGGGGGGGTGAGGGGGGGGGCTATTCCAAAAGAGGGATCCCGCAGAGGAAAGTGAGCAACCCCCAACCGCCTCCCCCTTACCCTCGGTTTAGCAAAACTCTTTACACACACATTTGGTGCCAGAGGAGTGTAGTGGTCTAGAGGGAGAATATTTGGTGAGATAAAGTTGAAGATAGTGTGGTCCCCGGGCCCAGACATCCTTGTGGGTGATGCAGAGGGATTTGAATTTAATCTGAGTAGCAACCGGGAACCAGTGAAGACTAGAGCAGGAGAGATGCGGTCCCTGGGCTTAAGGCAAAGGATGCGTTTCGCTGCCCTATTCTGCATAAGTTGGGAGGGGTTGCAGAATGGAAGGACGATTCAAGAGTCTAGCGAGACCCAGGGCTAGTCACATCGAGCCTCTGTGGGAAGGTGAGAAAAGGTAACATTTCTTTGAGAAGCAAGAGCAGATAGTTGGACTTCTTGGCAATGTTGCAGCAACCGGGAGCCAGTGTTAAGTTGCTTAATCTATGGTGCAGCTGAGGTCTCACATTCTGAACTGTTTGATAAATTATGTACAGGGATTAGTTAGAAAAACAAGTAGCCTCACTTATTTGTTCAGATGGGTACATTGTGCCCGCTACAGATTCTTTGACAACTGGCCGCCCCCTCTTGATTGCTTCAGATTGTGCATAGGTCCAACTGTGGTGGCAAGTATCCAGCAACTTTTGAGCGTGGCTGGGTAGTGTTTGCACAGGGGTACTGTCACTTTTGGTGGGTGTCATGAGGCACCCATGCAGCGCAGCAGGGGCGAAGGGCACCATGTGTGCATGATTAGTTATTTTCTGACGTCTCGGCCTGCTAACTGTATATTAAAACAAAAATATTGTTCTGTGGAGGAGGCAAAGTATCAATCAGACCCTGCTTTGGACTCGGGTAGGTAACTTCCATTGCTCTCAAGGATAGAAATTGACTATGACTTTTCCATTAGACGTCGTCCTTAATAGCACCAAACATTGAGCATGCAGTAGGATCTATGAATTTCATGACGATACCCTTGATTGGTAACTAAGATTACAAATAAGTAAGCTTTCTTTTTCTTGGGTGTCTTTTTTTTAAAAAAAAATGTTTTTTTTTGTTATTTTTTTTTTTAGCCAGTCTGCAAACCTGGAGCAGCGACTCTACCTTGGGTGGTAGAAATGTGGACTTTCATCCTGCAAGCGATGGCACCAGAACTCCGCAAAGCACAGGTGGCATGAGACTACATGACTTCGTTTCAAAAACGGTATGTTTTCATCAAAGAAGCTTGCATAAGATCACTGTTGTGTTGGTTCCAACAATTGGCAGGAAAACTGTAAAATGCACTAACCAATTATTATTTTTGTTTATAATTTAATATTCAGGTTATCAAGCCGGAGTCCTGCGTGCCTTGCGGGAAGCGCATCAAATTTGGGAAACTTTCACTGAAATGCAGGGACTGTCGAGTAGTTTCTCATCCAGAGTGTCGGGAACGCTGCCCCCTTCCCTGCATCCCAACACTCGGAGGTACTCCTGTCCGGATTGGGGAGGTATAGCATATTATGGATGTTTTAATTTATTTTGACTCTGCTGAGGTTCAACGGGGGTGGGCATTAGGGCAGAGGCTTGGGAAAGCAGAATTGCGAGGGCATGGAAACCACCGATCATAATTAAGATGGAGGTGGGAGTTGTCTGCAGCTAGGAAGGTATGATATCCGAAGATAGTTTTTCTCGAGGTTACTAAAGGATGACTATAGTAAGGTGAGTGGAGATTTGTTAGTGTAAGTTAGATTTATTTTTAAGTCCTACCCTGGCTTACCTTTTTTAGGGGTGGTGGGCCCTGAGACAGACATATTAGAATGGCTGTTGTGCTAATGTGGGTGCACGTTAATCCCACCGCTTCAACCTCTAGTGTGGTCTTAGCTGGTATAGACTAAATCACTCAAACCTCACAACCTATATCTTGTGGGGAGTGTGTTTTTTTTTTTTTTAAGGATTTCTTTTTTGTTCTAGGCCCAGTCTGTTTGGCTGGATAACAAAACCTTTGTGTGTTGCTGGGAATGCAATTGGTGGGTTGAATGGCCATCCTTTTATTTAAAGGATATCTATTGGGAGGCTGTAGGCATTCTGAGATTTCCCCAAAACTTTGGAAAGCTACTGCTGAGATGGGCTGCTAAGGAACGTGGGGTGGCCATACTGGCTGTACCTTCAGCTCCATTGTTCCTGCACACCTGTTTCTCCTATCTGTTGGAATCCTTGTTAGTCTTCTAATCTTTAGTCAACCTTGCAGGTGAGACTGGCTGTACTTGCTGAACCTTCTCCCCTGCATTGTGTCCCTAGTAACCGCTTACTTGCTCTGGTATGTAGAGGTAGATCTTTCCAGCCTGAAAATCTGAGTAGCTTGCTGTTACTCTGCGTCTGCTTGGTCGTGGCACTTCTTGTCACCTCCAGCAGTTGCTCCTGTTGTGGGGCTTTTTTGCTGGCTGGTTGGCTGACTATACTGGCTGCTCACTTGGGCTGATCTGTGAATTTTGCTGCGTCCTGTAGATTGCTGCCATCGCTGATGTTGTGGTGTTCGCCTAGTAGGATATCGCTCCTGTTGTCTTCCTTTTTGGGGTTATTGTGTTTGGATCATTCCTAGGTACTAGTTACACCTACACCAACGGCAGATCCCAATTGTCGGTAGGTTTAAACCAGCCACTAAATTCACTAATTTGCCATTCCTGCTCCGAATTTGCAGCAACCAGCACCACGAGTACCAGTTCCCCAGATAATTTTACCCTGATTCTTAAATTGCATTCTCCAGGGTCACATGAGACCCGAGCAGTGGAGTTTCTTTCTACCATTGATCTCCTTTATCCTAAGTGGGCCTTGGCCTCCCTTTGCACCTAGCTGTTCCTGGCCTGGTGGTTCTTGAACCTTGGGATAAAACTCATGTTTGGGGGAGTGGGGTCCCTCTGGTTCACAGTTGTCTAGTTGCCTTTCCTGCTGTAATTGTGGGGTAAAACAAGAACTTGCATAGCTGAACATTCGGAAGGGTTCCTGGACCACCAGTGAACTGGCAAACTCTCTCCTGGGCAACCTCACTATAGCTGTCACTGTTCAGAGTGTATACTTGGAACCTGGAGGAATTTCCACTTGGACGAAAAGATGCCTGCTCCTGGATTTTCAGCCTTCGTGCATCAACAGAAGCCATGCAGGACCGCTTTTGTTTGTCCACTGAAGATCACCAGTAGCTGCCTGATCGTGGACTCCCATTTCAACCTGTTATCTTTGCTCCCTAGAGGTGTCCTGAAGTAGCCTGCGCCACAGATGTTTTTTTTTAAATATTTCATCCCAATAGTGTTAAGCTGTGGAACTGAGATTCAAGCACTGTCTGACCGAAACTAAATCCTGCCTCTGAAACTGACCTCCGGTGACCACTGGGACTCCCTTAACAGGTCCACGGACAGAAGAACTTGTGTCCAACTGATTCAAGAACCTTCGCAGCAGTCTGGAGAAATCTGAGTAAGGGGTGGACGTTGATCAATCTGGGCCCCCATCCATAGGGTTACATGGGCGCAAAGTCCTGTCTCTATTTCTTTTACCCCCTGACACCATCTCGTCTTGTGGCGCCCGAAAACACTTGTGTATAGGCGCCATACAAATGTCCAATAAATCAAAAAAAAAAAAAACCTGGCTTTAGCCAATCGCCTAATAAAGTTCCCTGAAAGTTTAACTTTGGAACTGATGACTTAATTAGGTCCCAATCCATCTTAGGGCTGGACTTGCTGAGACCTAGAGAAAAGTTGTATGGTTGATCGAACATGTTTCTACTGAACTTTATGCATCAGAGTACTATCCTGTTTTACACTTACTGAATCCAATCCTAAGGGTGAATGTATGTGTCTGTTTCATAGTAAGTGTGTGGCAATATTTGCCTAGAGGTTTCATGGCCCATTTGATCTCGGTCTCCCCTCATTTTCAGTATTATGCAGACGACTCTTGGCTCTCCAATCTGCCATCCTCTACCTCCTCCCCCTCGTCTCTCATACCGGACTGCTATTCAGGCATGATGCTCTGCCATTGATCTCTGCCTTAATGCCAGTAAGTCCGAGATCCTTCTCAATGGAACGCCTGCTCCTGGTCCCCCTCTGTCCAGAGAGTTGGGGGGGGTCGGGAGGGGGCTGGGGTAGTCTCCTTGGGTCCCCTCCCCACTTCTGAGGCAAACACATTTGGGATTATCTTTTGACTCCTCTATGTCTCCACACTTCACTGACCTTGCCAAGAAGTCCAACTTTCAGCTCCACCTCCTCTGGGGTAGTCTACCTTTCCTCACCTTCCTTTAGAAGCTCAACGTCTCCAGAGCCCCGGTTCTCTCTAGGCTGGACTATTGCAATAGCCTCTTCCTCAATCCACCTCTTGCCTCCCTTCGCCCCCTTCAACTAATCCAGAATTGGACTGCAAGATTTATCCTTGGCCTCGAGCCCAGAGACCCATCCCTCCAGCCCTATAATCTCGCCACCCTCAATCATCCACAAGGCTGTCTGGGGCCTCTCTACATCCAGCTTTCCCTCCCTAAATACCTCCCTGCCAGAGGCATTCGGTCCTCTGGCTCCAACTCTCAGCAGGTCAAACATTTTAAGCAGAGTGGGGGGTTGGATCCTTTTTCTCTGCTGATTCCTCCCTCTGGAACGACCTCGCTGCTCCCCTCAAACTTCTCGATTTTCCTTTCCTTTTCTCCTCTTCCTTCCCTCTTCCTCTGCGACTGGGGCTTGGTCCCTTCAGAGTCATACAGGGGCTAGACCACCCCCCTACAAGTCCCCGCAGCATCCCTTGCCAGCATTTTCCCTTGGGCACCTTTACCAGGACCAGTCCACCTGGTCCACCGCACTCCTCCTCTTAACTCCCCACCTCCCTTCCCACTTCCCCTGGAAACCCCATTCCTGCACTTCTCCTTCTAGCCACCTCTACCCCCTGCGCTTACCACCTTGTCTTGGACTTGCATCGTAGGATTGTGACTGTTTTTGTTCTTTCTTCCCATGTCCCCCTGCACACCCCCACCTTCCCCCCAACTTGCCTTGCGGCACCTGGAAACACTTGTGTATAGGCGCCAAACAAATGTCAAATAAAAATGTAAATAAATTAGATGTGCTTGGTGCCCGAGACCGTTCTCCCATCGCTTCGTACGTCGAAGACTTGCCTCTCTGCTACCTACTTTGATTGGTTTTGGCTAGACTTCAGTGCCTTTCCTGTTCACCATATTAGGTTGGCCTCGGCTGGTTTTATAAATCCATTTTAACTGCCTCGTATGCATCGTTCTGACCTGAGTGGGCAGGACAATGCCCGAACAGCAAAAGGCAAGACTGAAACCACATGACATGGGAAAGCCATTTTATACTTCAATATGTATTATGTGGCTAAAATAATGAACTGGAAAAGGTGTAAAACGGGGTTCACTGCCTCTAGCCTGTCCTAGGCTCATGAAATATACATTAAATGTTGCCAGTCTCTCTGTACTAGCAGGTTTAGGGGCTGACCAATGCTCCCAACGTAGAGTAAAGCAAGTAAGTGAAGCTAAGAAGGCTTTATGTACCAAATGTCGGCCAGGTTTTCACAACTGTCAAATATGCCGGGTCATATTGAAATTACAGTGGAAAGCAGCAAGAGGAATATTTGCCCTAGCAGTTCACGATGAGGCTGATGATCCAATCAAAACTTTTGTACACTTTATTTTGCCTTCTCTGGTTCAACAGTTGAGTTTCCACTGGTTTCTTTCTTTTTTTCTTTAGGGCACTCTTGCTGACTTTGTCTCCTCCACACCTCCAATGATCCCCTCTGTTGTGGTGCACTGCGTCAATGAGATTGAGCAGAGGGGGTTGCATGAGGTAAGTGTGTTTGGTGATTGGCCAGGGGGTTAGCGGTGGTGGGGGGGGTACTGCATGGTGGTGGGACTTCACGAATAAGTTGATGACAAAAGAATTTGTAACTTCTGTGGAGATTGTAATTTTGTTTAATTTGATCTCTGCAGTTTTAACAGTAAATGTGAGTGGGATATTATGCTAGGAGTTAGGAGCTGGAACTACTTGATGTGGTGATAAAAGGAATTTTTAGGAAGTAGATTTTAGTGGTGTAGGAATCTACGGTTGCTGAACTTTCTTTTTTTTTTTTTTTTAATTTTCTTTACTTCATCCACCACTGGCAGACAGGCCTGTATCGGATTTCAGGTTGTGACCGGACTGTAAAGGATTTGAAGGAGAAGTTCCTACGCAGTAAGACTGTCCCTCTGCTCAGTAAGATAGATGATATCCATGCTGTGTGTGGTTTTCTAAAAGACTTTCTGCGAAACTTAAAAGAGCCCCTGCTTACCTTCCGCCTCAACAAGACTTTCATGGCGGCAGCAGGTAAGACTGCCATTTCCATTGAAGAGTGGCTTTGTTGGATATGTAAGAGCTTAGCATTCAGTGATATTGTAAGGGGGAACATGTAAAGCTATGCTTGTGATCTTGGAAAAGAATACATTACTTAAATTTAACAGATTTGCATTTGATATGTTAGATTCACATGCTGTCCTTAACCCTGCCTTATAATGGTTGTTTTCAGTAGGTGAAACCCGTTTGGTTCATTTAGTGTGCGTCTGGGGGGGTGGGGGTGGGTTCACTACTCCTACAATAGGATTTCCTCATGTGTTATGTAAAGCCGTGCACAGCCAGTCATATTGTGTGCAACAGCTCTTCTCCAGTATAGAGATTGGATGCTTACTCGATTCCTTTCAGAATGACGTTCTGGACCTAAGACGACTTCCTCCTCCGGCACTCACTTTATTTCTGTGTGCATGTTTGGATCCATGGGGATGGGAAGTATTGGTGGAGTGACTGTGTGGCCATGAATACCTGTGCCACCAGGTGTCTACTGATACTATAGATTTCTTCTCAACAACACACAATCTAGTGGATGGTGTGAAAAATGCAGAACCCGTTCTTCGTAACTGTGAATCCTGCCTCTTGTTTCCCAATGCCATTATTATACGCCCGGTGTTCAAGGGCGTACAGGTTTGGTAACAGCCTGCTAGCCACGGCCTAAGGTAGGCCACAGCAAAGCAAGGTCCTCTGTGAAAAGCCATGGTTTATTGCATTCACTTCCCTGGGTTTTTTTTTTGCCGAGATGGGCTCTGCGCATAGTGTACTTACCAAATATGTTGCCCCCCCCCCCAGTAAACTGCTGCTAGGAGAAATACAAACTACCATTTTCTATTTCTATGGAGAGAGAGCAGAAGCTGGGAGGGAGAACCTCCCCCCATGGCAAGCATCCGAATCTGGTGTTGTGTATGGGGCATGGTAGAAAAGGGCAACACCTGGGGAGTCTCGTGCAGAAGGGATGTGACCAAGCAGTTTGGGCTGGACTGCCTCATTTGTGGCAGGACCAAGCCTCATTTGCATATGGCCTTTCCCATTTTGCAATGGCTTGGCAGGCGAACAATGGTCTGGAGGGTTACCCCAGAGCAATGCCAGAGGTTAAGATCAATTCTTAGCCTTCCAGCCATCACCTTTTCGTTTTTCTGAAATAAATACTATAACATCCTATAAACACAATTATAAAAACCAAATCAATACGTACCGCATATAACCCAAAGTATTACCTTGAGAACAGTAGTTCAAGGTATGCATTCAGAATGCAATCGGCTATTCTTGGAGTAAAACCAGGTTACGTAAACCTTTTTAATACAGTCAGTAATTCAAGGGTAGTAGATATTCAAGGGTAGTAGACCCCTGTCAGTCATGCAGTGACAATGAGTTAAATTAATGGAACGGTATGAACCAATAACTACATTTATGACTATCTTCAGTTATACCAGGTGAGTAAGACCTAATGTTAATACATTACAGTTGCTTTTTAGATCGGTGAAACACTGATTACGGTAAGCAATAACTCTTTACACAATTTTAGGATTAGGTCAGTAAAACCCACGGTACAATTATTCAGAGTGGCACACAGCTTTTCACGTTAGGTGAACCCCAAGGCAGACACATTCTAGACAGGCTACACAGCAAGTCTGGGGAAGCAAGCCCCAGTTAGTGAATTTATACTTATAATAATCCAGTGAAGCCAACAGTATCCCTTTTGAGAAGAGGAGGATCCAAATCACATGCAAGTAAAGTTACCCTATATACTTTTAGTAATGGCAGAACACATTCTAAGGTAATAACTTTGTAACTGTTACTATTTTAGAGGGACAGTTACCAATACTACATCAGTAAAATACTTTGAACACTTGATACGATTCAATTCAAAGGCCTGACCTTGTAAGGCCTTCCCTAATCTTGAAGCATGAGGTTTCTCTGTAGCAGAAGAGGGACCCTAGTGATCTAGAGGCCAGCTTTTAGCAGTGTCGGTATAGGCACAGAATGCTGAACAGTCTTGAGTTCCTCAGGAAGGCTCTTCAAACAAGTAAGTACTTTACTTCAGAGAAGACACCTCGGAGACAGTCTAGCATTGGGCCTGGGAAAACTGGATGAGGACTCGTGAATCGCCCCCAAAGTTTCACAGGTATCTCACAAGGCTTAAGATAAGTAATACTCAAGTCAACACAGTATTTCAGCATAGAAAAGGAGTTTACAGTGGGACGTCTTCAGGATCTGCAGTCGAAAACCTGGTCCTTGAATTCCTTTTTGTGGTGACTGAATAAAGGACACTGGAATGGAATTTGCAGCAGGGATCAACGGGGAAGGCTCCAGACAAGAGTTTCTTCAAGGCTGGTCGTGGTTTTGGCACCCTCTTTTCAGGATCCAGGATAAAACTGAATATCACTGGTCGGATTCCTGTCGCTAATCCTGGCGAGCACTCTGGTGAAGGGACTTCAAGGACTCCGATCAAGTCTCTGGAGGTCCTGCAGGAAGCCCCAAAGTTTCAGCAAGAATAGGGAATTTGTAAAAGACTGTGCACCGCGCAGTGGCTCGAGGTCCCAGGTAATGAGTATTGCAGCCGAGCAAGGTCGCAGCACACTGTGAGATGGCTCAAAATGCAGGACTTCCTGAGACTAGTGGATCCGACCAGCCTCTGGGTAAGAGTTGTCTCATTCGGGACCGGCCGGTCAATTGAAAGGAAGTGTTACAGCAGGCTCTGGTTACACAGCAGGCTCTCCGGCCGCTGGAAATTGCAACGGCCGTCGTATCTTCATTTTCAGCTTCCTCTTTGGTTTCAGCTCCAGTGGTCGACTTCTCAGCAGCTTCCAGGGTCTGTGCATTTGACAGGAACTACAGCACAACTTCTGCAATCTCCCCCTGAATTTTACAGAAAGGGGCGGTTTGGCTTTCCAATCAGGACATGTAGCCCAACCCCCTCACTGGGAGTTGGTTCATTTCAGGCAAGGTGTAAGACAAAGGGCTGCAGAGGTGTGGACTCCTCCCTCGCTTCCTGCCTTCTCAGACACTCAGCAACCTGGGCGGGGAATCCAAAGGATTCCCGCCGAAAACAAAACTTCACTGAGGTCGTTTCTGCCTAGAGTGGGAGAAGACCTCAAACAGCATGCACATAAGAAATGGTGAAAAAGGGGCCCACCATCTTTTATATATAAAGATGTATGTATGTATGTTTGTCCAGCTATACAAATCCACACCGTTTAACTCACTGCTACCAAAGTTTGTATGGATTCCTCATTTGTCTGGGGCAAGATCGTAGTCTGTTAGGATGCAAGAAATTCATTCCGTAGACACACATTTACTGATGCGCACCCCGATTCACTACAGTAAGTCTTAGGAGGCAAAATTTGGAAGTGTCTGAAGCAAAATGTTCGATGTGTTGGTTATTCCTTTGAAATGTATTACTACTGTATACAGTTTGAAAAGTTTATTAAAGCATTTTTAAAGGGAATAGCCTTTTTTTTATCACGCCACTCCAAATATGGGAAATGGCAAGGTTACAGTTTACTTTCACAAGAAGAGAGCACAATCGCTCAATCTTTCTTGGGCATTTTCTCAAATGTGCTGAAGCCATTCAGTGACTGAAACATGCCACATACAAAACGAACATCACTTTGAAAAGCTTCATCTGATGCAAAGCGAAAATCAATATCAAGAGCTTCTGAAACACAAAAAACAGCAGCACGACTTGCCGACCAGAGGACAAGGGCAACATCCTCCAGGGCACATGAGACACCACTCGATCAGGTCACGGGCAAAGCATGGTACCTCAGCTAGTTTAAAAAAAAAATGGCCCTCCTGTGCATTACGAAAGCTGAATTGACAGCCTGTGAGTAAAATATTACTAAGTCGTAAAGGTAAAACCACTGCCAACAGGGGAGCCCATAGGGGCAATGCAGCCTAAGCCCAAAAGTTGTAGGAAACTATAACTTCAACCATACACTATGGAGCGACTAAACGGCAACCCATGAGAGGGGGGGGGAGATTCCACTTAACCTAGGGACAAGGTAGAATAGTTACCTATTCCAAGCAAAAGGTTTTGGGGCGACACAGGACGGGAAGATTTATCATATTCAATCTATTCTTGGCAGATCTCAACCTAACGCTAGACACTGCAAAACAGTTTTCCTCCATGGATAGGTGTGGGTCAACAAAGCTGCCTATTATACGCTGACGACCTGGTATTAATTGACAAAACACGTGCCTGCAAGGTCAATTGGACAAATTAACCAAGTACGTGGAGGAAAACAACCTTCAGATAAACACAGCAAAAATGAAAATTTTAGTGCTGGAGAAATAAAAGATCAATAAAATCTTGAGTGGAACATGCATCAAACGAATTGAACAAGTTGGGGCATTCAAATATTTGGGAATACTACATCGCAGCCCTGGTTACTGATTCCCTGCGGCTGGTAGGCCAAAAGACAGTGCCAAATCTTTGGCAAGCCAGGCAATTATATTGAATAATAGATTTGGCCGGTTCTCAATGATCCCCGTTGTGGATTTCTTTAAGATGAAAGTGGTGCCAACACTAACATATGGATCTTCAGAACACTGTTTTTACTAAGTTGGTAGCGTTTGCCACATAAGGTGGCTACCAAGACATTTTAGGTCCTACATCAAGGTTATTTTTTGTTCTTGCTTCTAATTTTGGCCTTGGGAAATTGCCAAAATACATGTCTGCCCTTACACAGGCCCTACCAATGAAGGCATGTGTGAATGAATTTACTTTTAAGCTTAATTAGTGTACCCTAGAAACCTCAATCCATGTGTCTCTCTGCGTGTCTGTGAAAGTTGAGCTTGGCTGGCCACCTCGGAGAGGTCTGCCAAAACGGTGCACAGCTGTAAATTTGTAGGCAGGGTTAATGGTTTTGTTTTTTTTTCTTTTTTTTGCTGACCTATATTCTACATCAAAAATCTATATTCTGTTAATGTGTGCAATGTAAACACTCCTTTATGGTTTATGTTGTCCTAAATAAGTGTCTAGTATCACCAATTCCCAAGTACCTACCTATTATAAGGGCATCCTAGCTGCCCCAATGGACAATGCTCCTGATTTTTGTAATGTTGAACAGGAAGGCGGGGTATGGGCTTCTAGATACCATATTTACCTGTTTGTCACCAGCGAGAGAGGCTGCTTCTCTACAATGGGGATGTTGAGTCCTGTCCTTCCTAATTCACTGAGGCTGAACTCCCCAGGTTCTCAATCCTGGAAGAATCCCAGGTGGATGTCTTTCTGGATGACCCTAATCGTTGTCCATGTCCAGCATTCTGGTGGCCAAGATCCTGCTTATCGGGACCTGGACTTGGAACCCTGCTAATGACAGGGCATGTGGCAGTTGCCCTCCCCCTAACATGACCCTGAACTGGTGAACATTTTTCTGGACAACGCTCCCCCTGCCTCCCAAACCAGGGACTCGCCTGTTGATGAACAGATACTGTTATAACCTTCTGAAAAAAGCTGCTGATCTCTTTAAGATTACCACACAATAAGTCGTCCCTGAGAAGACCCCGGTCAGCCAAGCTATCCCTATGTTGAACTCAGGCGTCTGGCCCCCCTCATTGCTCACACCATCTCACACATGCGGTCATTCTCTGTGTGGAGAAAATGTTCTGCCCAGCTCCATCAGACCCGCTGTACATTGGGGGGCATGCCGTCCCAGACTCCCTGATCGACACTACTACACGGAAAAGGGTTGGGGTACCACTGTCCTCATCGATATCCCCTCCCGACAAGGACTGCAAGAAATTGTGTGCCCTTGGCAAACAGGTTTGCACCTCTGCCACATTTTCCACCAAGATAGCCAACAATACCACGCTCCTGGCGAGCTGCAATGATTTTCAGTGGGGTCTCGTCCAGGAGAGGCCTCCAACATATCCCAGAACCCGCGAACACACTCCTTTTAGCCATGGTTGTGGAAGGGTGGCAAGTAACCCAGAATATTCTTAAAAATACCTTGGACTCTGTTTAAACTGCGGGGCATTACCTTGCCCAGGGAACCCTCATCGCCTGGATGAAGAATTCAGGTTTGTTTTGGCAAAGCAGTTGGTGTCCTTTGGAGACCGCCAAGAAGAAGCAAAAGACGTTAAATCGCTCGGTCAGATCTCTGCTAATCTCTTCGTCCAACGAGGCAGTGTCAACACCCACCGTCCCTTTCGCAGGCAGTCATTCTCCGCTCTTCCTCCCGCTCTTCTCAAGGACAATCTGGTTCGGGGGGGTCCAACTGGGCTTCCACGGAGGGCTCTGCTGGTGGTTTCCAGAATCCTCAACAAAAAGGATTTTGATGAGGGCGAGCAGAAACACTTCTTCCAGAGGCTCCCTAACCTCTGCCTCCAAGTGACTCGGGTGTACAAGTCCCCTCCCACACTACATCAGTCGTAGGACGTCTAACATCTTTGGGGGGGAAATCGCATCACATCAGTGGGTACACAAGACTGTTGCATCACCCACGGGTACTGCATAGAGTTCCTCTAGCCGCCCTGCTACCATCCACCCGGAAGCAGGTGACCAGATCATCTGCACATCCTATTGGACGAGGTCCAGGTCCTGCTGGAAAAGGGCAGCATCAAAGTTGTCCCTCCTCTCCAGGTAAACAAGGGTCTTTATTAAATATACTTCCTTGTACCCAAAAAGCAACCTGTGCCCAGTTTTAGATCTGTGTCCTGCAAACAAATGTCAAACCCCAGACGTTCAGGAAGGCAACTCTTCACAAAGTAATCCCCCTGCTTTCATATTTCAATGCCAGTGCAGACTATCTCGGGTTCAAGATAGAGGACACGCACTATCAGTTTAAGGTTCTCCCCTTCGACATTGCTTCAGCCCTGAGGGTGTTAACGAAGGTACTAGCTGTAAATGATTTGGTATTTATAACATGCCTTTACACAAGTGTTTCTAGGTGCCACAAGACAAGGAGGGGAGACTGAGGGATGATTAGACAAACAATCTTACTGGACCTTGTGACATTCAGATTGCAAGTGCAGGGGTGAGGGGAGAAGTGCAGGGAAGGGGTAAGTGAAGGCAGGGCAGCAGGGCTCTGAGTAAGTGTGAGGACGGCAGAGGACTACACAAGTGCATTCCCAGACCGGAAGTGCTTGGTAGGCCAGAAGGCAGTGCACAATGGTTACGGGGGGGGGGGGGTACAGGAGGGGGTATGCACCCTGTGTGAATCTGAGGGCAACCATGTCACCAGTCAGGATGAGCGGACAGGTAGATTAGCTGAGGAGGAGGGAGAGGGAAGGGAGAAGAGCAGTTTCAGGTTATCCTGCTCCAGGCTGAGAGGCCATTCCAGAGGGTGGCACCTGCAGAGGAGAGGGATCTGCCACCCCCACCCCACCCCCCAGTTTCGAGAAGGGTCTGACCCACAGAGTTTGAGGTAGGTGAGCGCAAAGCCTTGTCCGTGATGTGAGACGAGAAGGAGAGCGAGTAGTCGAAGATGACCAGGGCCCACGGAGGGTGGCCAGAGTGTAGGAGAGCTGGGGTCCCAATGAAAAGAATGTAAGTCTTATGTCATTAAGGCAGAGATAGTTAGCAGTGCACCATGCCTGAATAGCTGACAGTCAGGAATGAGAGGGGAGGAAGCAGAGGGAAGCTTGAAGGAGAGCTGAGTGTCATCTGCGTAACACTGGCAGTTAGGAGAGAAGGTGGAGATCAAATGGGCTAAAGGGGCAATGTAGAGGTTGGGGGACACCACAGGTGGAGAGTGATGGAGGAGAGAAAAGGGGCCAGTTGAACTTGGAAGGTTGTTCGGAGAGGAAAGAAGTCAAGTTGTCCAGAGCCAGGTTTGTGTTGCCAAGGGTATCTGAGCCGATTTATAAGGGTGGCATGATTGACCATATCAAAGGCAGAGGAAAGGTCTAGAAGGATGAGAACAGAATGAGTTGGAATCGAGATTAGAGAGCAAGTCTTCACAGGTGTTCTGGAGAGCAGTTTCCATGCCTTTGGCAGATCTGAAGCAAAACCGGTGCTCATGAAGACAGTCAACTGATTCAGTGTGGTGGATAAGCTGGGAGATGGGAAGCTTCTCCAAGATTTGGCCCAGGAAAGGGGTTCTGGAGATAGGGCAGTAGTTAGCCGGGCAGGAAGGGTCGGCAGAAGGCTTTTTGAGTAGGGGGTGCACAAAGTAGTGATTGAGGAGTAATGGTGAGGATCCAGTGGCAAAGGAGTGATTACAGAAATCATTCAAGGCTGGAGCAAGGGAGGCGATGTTGTCCTGGATAGTTCTAGAGTAGGCTAAGCACCTGTTTGGATGAGACTTTCATAGAGTAGACTTGTCTATGAATCACATCAGGTGAAATGGGAGAGAAAGAGGAGAATGGGAAGGGAGGGGGCAGGCCAAGGGAGGCTTGAGAGCAGGTGAGGGGGGGGGGAAGGGAGTGATGCTGAGTAGGGGGAGGACAGGATGTCCTGAGTTTTAGCAAAGTGTGAGGCTAGTGTAGGGCCAGGTAAGGCAGAGGAGAAATGACAACTGTGGTAGGCTTTAGCAGTTTTGTTAGTGGCCCCAGAGATGCAGGCTTGGATAGTGGCCCTCTTTGAGCAGATGGAAAGTCTGTATTCCCTTTGGAGTGGGCGGCAGGCCAGCTTGTCGGAGGATGTGCTCGAATCCTGCCACTTCTGCACTTGCGTTTTGGAGAGGCCAGGTAGGAGTCATACCAGGTGTTGCTCTTGGAGGCAGGCTTCATGCGGATGTTCATGACTGGGGCAAGGATGTCTGAAGTGTTGGAGATGAGAGTTGAAGGTTAGTAAGGGCTGCGTGAGAGTCAGCGGCAGGAGTTGGAGGGGGAATGAAGGTGGCAGCAAAAGCAGCAGCTGGCACTCGCTTAATAGGTCGAATGATGGAGGAGACTGGCAATGCGGGCGGGGCCTTAGCCGGGGGACCCAGGAGGTCGAGGGGAGAGGACAGGAGAGCATCTTCAGACCAGGAGAGAAGAGTAGTGGGAGGGTTGGAGATGGGAATGTCTGCAGAGGTTGAACATCCAAGGTGTGTCTGGCTGAGTGCATCAGATATAAGGGGTGAGAATGGAGAGGAAAAGAGTCGGAGGTTGCAGAGGACTCCAGAGGCCTCATCAGAGGAGTCGAGGTCAATATTGAAGTCTCTGAGGAGGAGAAGCTTGGAGGTGGAGGCCAGGAGAGAAGGGGTGAGGTCGGCCCACTCTGAGAGGGAGACTGGGCCAGTGGGCCTGTAGATGGTGTCCAAAGTCAGAAAGGATAGGAGAGGCACAAAGTCTGCAGACGAGGCATTCAAATGAGGAGTAGGACGGAGTAGGTATGATGGTAGCAGGGAACCATTCGGGGAAGATCAGGGGCACTCTGACCTTGGACTGGTTAGGCCTGCGCTTAGAGAGGATCTTTGTAGCCCTCTGGTCACAAGAGACAACTAAATCTGTTATAGCGAGGATGTTGAGGTCTTCTAGGAGGTGACCGATGTAGAGTTGAGAGCAGCTAAGTGAAGCTGGTTGCCACTTTTGAAGGTTTTCCCTGGAATGGTACAGGAATTTGATACACCCATTTGTGGTGGCAGGAGAAGAGAAGAAGTTGATGAGAGATGGAAGACACTGATCAAGAAGGAGGAGCTTAGGCCGAGAACCCTGGACCATGACCGTGCCATTTGTCAGGGTCTCATTAAGTATCAGATGGGAGGCTCTGGGCACAGGACAGGTGTGTTGGCATTAGAACAGTGTACATTTGTAGTCTTTCCAATTTTGAGTTTGTCTGGGCTGAGAAGTCTGTTCCTTTCCTTGAATAAACAATTGCAGGAATCGGGAATTGTCTCAACAAAAGATGGTGGCTGAGCTGAATCACAGTGATTGGTTCTGAAAGCATTGTGAGATGGTTTGGAATCTGACAGATTCTAAATTGCCTTTCATTCCAGTCAAGGAAGGTCACATCTACAGGAGACTCCTGAGACAATTTAGAAGATAATTGAAGTTTGCAGCAAGAACAGGAGCAAACTACCAGAGAGCAACTTCTGGAGTGATCCAGTGAAAGGAAATCCCAGATAAGTGACAAGAATTTGTCATACGAAGAGAAGACAAATTGAGACTGTTCACGATTTTTGTTGTGCATTTAATGAGGGATGTAAATAGTTATTGAAGACATATTGCCGAATTTTCAGCTGGTAGCGCTCTCAAGTAAAGGACTTTGCGTGCTGCATCTTGGGTGCATTCGAGGAAGTCCACGTGAGGGCTAAAGGATTAGTCTAGGCTGTGCATCATTAGATGTTTT
The DNA here is from genome assembly GCF_040938575.1 of Ambystoma mexicanum. Lineage (NCBI taxonomy): Eukaryota > Metazoa > Chordata > Amphibia > Caudata > Ambystomatidae > Ambystoma > Ambystoma mexicanum. The sequence continues at coordinate 248,174,782 of NC_090926.1, read as the reverse complement.
GGTGACCGACGTACGAGGCGTCAGTTTCCTGGCTTTGGTCGGATTAAGATAGAATTAAGTGAGGAGGCGTGAGGCACAACCAATCAAAATAAACAATAACACGATGCCTTCTTTTGAAGTTTCATTTACTAGAGGAAAGGGAAGAAGTGAAACTTTGGTCTGCAGAGATAGTTAGCGAGCCTTTCTCAGTTGAATATAAAAGAAACAAGAAAGAAAGGATTGCAGCCTACTCGAGGAGAACAGTCATAATACGCTGTCTTACTGGAAAGTTGCCTCCAAGCTTGGGGCGGAGGTAGTCGTGTAAGCCAGGGAGAAAGTGGGTATCGATTAAATTGTATATGTGTAACCATAGATGTATTTGTTTGCAGGTTTCCGGAAGTTGCAAGATTCTGGAGACGTAGGCTTTCGGAGGAAACCTGTTCTTTTATTTTATCCACTTCCCCCTACCCCTGGCCTGGACACATCAGCAGTTGTAATTGAAGTATTGTTGGGAGGACCAGACTAAGTGGTCTGGCGGACTTATCGTCTGCTCCTGCAGGATTGCATTTGGACCTGACACTAATTATGGCCCTGGAGGAATGGAAGTGTGCCAAGAGTGCTTCCATTAATGGAAGAGAAAGGGGAGAGCACTGAAACAACATGGGGAATCCAAAGGTCTGTAGAGGGAACAACAGAGAGGGTGTCAGTGACTGTCTGCCTGGAAGAAGCGTTGGCATAGCTGTCAGCGATGACGGGCCTGGACTGGAGACCTGGAGATACTTCTTGAATGTTTTCCTTCCAGGCTTCAAAAGCGAGATGGGGTAGATGATAGAATAGCAGTTAGCAACGATAGGGGAGATTGAAAGAAGCACAGTGTAGGGTGAGCGTGGAGAGGAGAGGGAGACAGAGGAGAACTGCAGTGCACACCGCCAAACTACAACACACATCAAAGCAACAATCTAGAAACCAAGTGTCCCGGATAAAGGGGAAAAGATCTAGGTTTCTGAGCAGTAGAAGCATGGTTTTCTAGTCGGAGGGGAACAAATCCTAGATGGAGAAAAGCCTAATCTTCAATAGAACAGCAATGCAAAAACGGGCAGGCTTGACTTTTCTAGAAATGTGAGAAAAGCCCCATTGGCTAACTACAACAATGTACCTAGTGCCTGGTATGGATACCGTACAACTGCGAATGTGAAGATTGAGAGGAGGGACAGTTAAATAGGGAGCAGCAATGGCCATTCCCCCTGCCCGCACCTACCTTACCTTGTCTGTCGCTGCTGGTTGAAGGATGCACTGCATGCTCCCACGGCAAACACCATCTGGAGCTGCCCTTTGACTCTGGGCCCTTAGCCGCAGCAGGCTACCCTACTGAATTAACAAGAAGGGGCTGTGCACCCAATCGGGGGGTGGGGAGGGAGGCGGCAGGGAAAGAGACCAGGAAGGGGCACAAGATTACGAGGCAGCGATTGCTAAGCATGGAACAAGCAGTAAAAGATTTAAAAAATGGAGCGGGAACACAGCATAGAAAAAAGCACTCACCCCAGGCTCAATCTGATGTTGAGTGCCATGCCAAGCGTTGGCAAGGGATACATTTCCCTTTTGAACAATGTGGCAGTGCACCCAATCGGGGGTCAGGGAAGGGAAAGAGAAAAAGAGGGCGCGATGCGGCCATTGCTAATGAATGGAAAAAGCCGTGAAAGAGTAGGGAGAGTTGAGTGGGGACACGTTTTCTCTTGAAACTTATCTTCTGAGAATGCCTTTTCTTTTCTACCCCTCCACCTCTTCCTTTTCTTGTCAGGCTGCTTTTCCATGCTACTATTTCACAAACTCCTTTTAAAATGTTGCCCTTTGTTTGTCTGTGGAAGGACACTCGCAAGGAATTTAACTGTTGTCTCCCTCGTAACTTCGACAAACTGCTTTGCAAGGTCTGTAAACTCTTTAGGCCTAAGAATCTTAAGGACAGATGCACCAAGTGGTGGGCGCCCTATGCTATGCAGGCCGAAAGTCACTCTCCCGCCGTTGAGGCGGACAAGGAGTCCATAAGCAGCAATGTCTCTGTTTCGAAATCTTAAGACATAACCGTGGAGTCTGCCGTCAGCAGTGCTATGGGGAAATTGCACCCCAGCAACAAGGGCCAAACTAACAACCCCCCCCGGCCTCCTTCGGATTTGTCGAAGAGCCATTGGTGCCCGCCATCGTGGCCGACACAGGGTTCCAAGGCTTCGGCGTCACAGGGCACCGTCTCAAAGGTTTCGACGCATGCGCCGAGGCATCGAAAGACGAGGCAAAACTACCTTGCAAAAACGCTCCCCGAACTCCAGAAGACGCTGCCCAAGGCCCCTACACGTGGTTCTGGCCCCCAGGAGGCCTCCCCTCCTTGCCTTTTTTGGGTATTCTCCAGCCTCCCCTCCCTTGTCACAGACCCTACAGCTGACCCTGTTCCTTCTGACTCTGCCTTTCCTCTTCCTGAAGACTCCCATTCCCCTGCAATGGACTAGAGAAAGGTATGAAGCCTGCATGACAAAGCTGTCAGAATGTATGGGCTTTTCTGGAAAATTTGGCGACACACCGTAAGAGGCCACGTCCTATGGATAAATGTCCTAGGCCTTTGAAGTCCCCTAGCCTTCACTCTCCTCAGGCTCGTTCTTCTCTCCTCCTAGATATTATTTGATCCTCCTACAAATATTTTTCGGGATGATAAATATGACCCTGATGTCTGCTCTGCCCCAAATCCAGATAATAATAATAATAATAATAATTTGGCATTTATATAGCGCTACGAGCCCTCGGGTATCTGAGCGCTGCTTATTATTACCCACGGTGTGTGGTGCTCATTTATCGACCTCGGAAGGATAAATGGCTGAGTTTGGCTCTGCCGGTATTCGAACCTGCGTTAGCAAGCTGTGCACGGGTGTCAAAGCAGTGCTCTACTCGCTGTGCCACTTGACCGGCTTTGGGAATGATGGCTCCCATGACCCGGTTTATCAGGATCAGATGCCTGGACCCCGCAGATGACCAGGGGAATCGGCCCACTATCTGTCCCTGAGGCTAAACTGCATAATATATTCTCCAGCATGGGGTCTGGCATGGATTCACATGCTCATGAATATTCCCCGTCAAGCGGGGAATCCTTGGTAAAGAAAAAATCTGTTTCATTTCTGAACTGCCTTTCTCCTAACAACCAATCACTGGTCTCTGTGTCATACTGCCCTCAGCCAATGACTGCCCTCAACCTAAGCCCCTCCTCTGGCAGCCATCTTCAGATTGTTACTACACGTTCAAGCGTTGGGAGTTCTCGTGTTTAGCTCTTGAGCTTTTATTGCGTTTTTCGCTTTTTGGAAAGTATTCCATTATTCGGTTAATCGAGCCTTGTGCTCCATCGATCAACCGTCCGATTAACGGGGACCCGTTTTTCGGAATCTTCAGATCCCCTCAAGGGAGGATTTTGAGTTTCTTCGTGGAGGCTTCCAGAAGATTCTCAGGCCTACGCCGCGTGGACCATGTCTGAGGAAAAGGATTCAACTCCCCTGTTCAGTATTTGCTCCTGCTGTGGCTTGTCTTTTCGGACGACAAGCATTCAGAGTGCCTCTACTGCCTGTACCCGGCGCACAAGGAGGAGGATTGTGCGTTCTGCCAGAAGATAGCCCCTTGCACGATGAAGGATCGGCACAGGCAGCTGAATGGGTGGCTGCAGGCCAAGGCCCCTGCTCTGGTTGGGTCCCAGCAGCATCCCTCTCTAGGTTCCAAGAAGGCTGAGTTTGCTTCTAAGTCCTTTGAGGGCGCCCCTCCCGCGGGGTTCCAACAGAAGGCTAAGCACCACAAGTCCACTGCCACCAGGAGTGCTGGTGCGATGGGCTCCTCTGCGGCCAGGGTGCGTTCGACGTCTCCAGCCTCTGTCACTAGTCAACGCTCGGGAACTTCGGCCAAGAGTCTTTGACCATCCGGGCAAACTCCAGGAGAGGCCCAAGTCCGCCCTACCGGAGAAGTCCAAGGGGGAGCGGGGCTCAGACCCTCCCCCTAAGGAGAAGGCCAAGCACAACAAGGGTCCGGCCCTGATCGTGAAGGCCCAGGTGCACCCAGCGATGGCCCAGCCTTCCATCGAGGGGGTGGCGGCGTCTCTGGCGAAGGCCGCCGAGACAGCCGCGCAGGACATGACCCCCAAGGCCAGGGTGTCCCTTCCTTCTAGGAGGGAGGCTGCGTTCCGCCCCATAGAGAAGATCCTGGAGAAGAGGTACCCGTCAGAGACCTTCACCGCTGGAAACGTCAGTGCAGTGGCCCGCTGGGTACGGATATCCTCCTGAGAAGCTCACCGATCTGCAAACCATCCAGGGGGGAAACGTAGGAAGCAGACCCTATGACGAGCGTGCCGACTAAGGCGACACCACCATTGAGGAAGAGCAGCAAGGCGATGATGGCATGGACTCCCAGCCGGTGCCCCAGCGGCCTATTCTGCTGGCACCTCAGCTGCCACCCCCCCACCTCTGGTACCTCCTAGAGACTTCAGTGGACATCCTTTCGGCACTGCATATGCTGGTATCGGAGATCCAGACGAGGATGCCTATTGCCCTGGCCAAGTAGAAGAGGCCTCCACCTCCTTGCCACGCTTCGCCCCCGTCTCTCGCTCCCGATCCCCAAAGGCCTGGCTCCTGCAGCATTATAATTCGCGGGTTACAACCTTCCAGTGGACTGCAAGGAGGTGCTTGCCAAGGCATTGCCCACTCTTAAATGCTGCCGACATAAATGGAAGAGGTTCGCCGTTTGGTGCTGTGCACAGAAGATCGACCCTCTGTGGGTCACGGCTCCGCATGTGCTACCATATTTGCTGTCATTGGCTAAGGCAGGACTGGCCCATGCTTCCATCAAAGTTCATCTGGTGGCTATCTCCCACTACACCAGATCTCCGGGATGGTTGTAGCTATGGTCAGTCTTTTTAAGGAGTTTATTAAAGAACTGTTCCGTTCGTTCCTGCCGGTGAAGGCTCCAGCCCCGGCGTGGTGCTGACTAGGCTCATGGGCCCTCCATTCGAACCCATGCAGACAGTTCCACTGAAGTTCTTGTCGTGGAAGACATTGTTGCTCGTGGCCATCCCATCTGCATGAGTGGGTGAGATTCAGGCCCTGTCCTGTAAGCCACTTATTTGACATTGGCCATCCCGCTTCTGAACTCTGCCAAGAAGTGCATTGCCCCCTCCTTACTCGGGCTGCCAATCCACTGGTCGAGAAGGTGTTTCGCCCTGCGCCTTCTGATCCACTATACATGAGAGGATATGGCAGTGCAGACTCCCTAGCTGTTACACTACCAGGTAACGTGGGGGGGGGTTGCATTGTCTTTGTCTGAGTCTCACATCCACCACCCCCGACAAGAACTGCAAGAAGCTTTATGCCTTTGGCAAATGCATCACTTTGTCAACTGCTTACAGTACCTGCATAGCTATCAAAACACTCCTTGCTAGCTATATTGATGTACAGTGAGAACTATTGCATAGCAAAATGTTTCACAGCTTCTGGCAGTAGTACACACAGGGTGGCAAGTGACACAACATATTGAAAACTACCCTTGACTCAGCAGAGACTGCGAGTCGGGTACTGGCGCAAGGCGCCCCTGTTGAGCGCCAATGCGTGGCTACCTATTTTGGATTCTCGCCCGAGACACCGGCCTCACTAATTAATAAACCTGTTTTGGACTTGGCCCTCTTCGGCAAAGCAGTGGACAAAGCCCTCGAGATGCGAAGTAGCACAGAAATCTACGTCTCTGAATAAAATTTCAGCCAAACCATTTGTTCAATGCGGGGCCTTCAATACCAAACGGTCCTTTCGCTGGCAATCTTTTCCCTGCTCAGCTCAGTGTACCTATGAAACTGGAGGATCTCCCTGGTATTCCAGCCAGGGTACATTCGGCAACTTTCAGACCCCTCAACTGGGATTTTAGGCATGGCATGGGTAGGGGAAGAAATTCAGCAGCCAGATGCTCCCCTGCCCCAGCCAGCAAATGACTCGGTGGTTTAGGGCCCCTCCTATGTTCCCCCGGTAAGTGGTGGGGGGGGGCGATTAACATCTTTCACCCACGCATGGGAGGGAATCGCCTCGGATCAGTGGGTCCTCAAAATCATCAGCTGCGGCTTTTGTATAGAATGTCTCCATCCTCCAGATACCACCTGCTGACAAGCAGAAGACTGTCTCCAGAACATCTCCACATCCTACTGGAAAAAGGTACAGACCCTGCTGCAGAAGGGAGCGATCTTGGTCATCCCAGATCTTAAGGTAAACAAGGGTATTTATTCAATATACTAAGAGGATCGAACCATGCGCTCTGCATTAGACCCGTGTCCTGTTAATTAGAATGTCAAACCTCAAGTTCAGGATGAGAATGCTGTAGGAAATGAACCTGTTGCTAAATATGATATAAGATGCATACTTTCATATTTCAATGTTGCCGGTGCACAGAAAGAACCTCGGGTTCAAGATTGAGAACACTCACTATCAGTTCAGAGTACTCCACTTTGGCATTGCCTCAACCCCAAAGGTGTTTACCAAGGTACTGCCAGTGTACCCTTATGACAATGACTGCCTGATAACTGGAGACTCAAACAGGCGGGTCTAGATAACACCCAAAAGACAATAGATCTTCTTTTCAGCCTGGGGTTTTCCAATTTCTAGGGGCCCTAGTCAGCCTTGTGTTCCCCTCCAACAAGAAGGTTCAAAACATGTTTTTCCAGATCACTCAGTATGTGGCCATATGTCAGGTAACTGTACGGAAAGCCATGCGGCTATTGGCAATGACATCCTGCGTCTTCCTTGTTCCACACGCCCTTCTGCGCATGTGTCCTATGCAGCAGTGGGTCTCGAGCCAATGGTATTGGGCAAGAGGTCAGTGGGATGATCTAGTGGTTGTCTCGACGGCCCTTGTTCAAACTCCACAGTGGTGGTCCAAGGGAAAATCCTTCACCACCCCATAGCACAAGCCACTCTCACGACTCATTCCTGTCAGAATGGGAAGCTGGCCTCATAGAACAGACTGCGTACAGCATGTTTTCACAATCGGTAGCAACCAGATATATCGATCTTTTGGAACTACTTGTGTTTGAAAGTCTTTTAGGCTTTGAACAAATCGACTACAAGGGAAGACCGTTCAGGTCCTTGCACGCGGCACTACGGCCATGGGGCATTCACTCTCCAGGTCTGTCCAAACTGTCAGAAAATGTGGAAATGGTCTCTCAAACATGACATATTCCTACACTTGCAACATGTTCCCGGGGAACTCGATCTTCTGGCAGATGTACTTAGCAGAGACTTTCAGCTACCCTTAGAGCAGAGGTCTTCAAACTGTGGGGTGCGCCCCCCAAGCATGAAATGTGTAAAAGAAAAAAAAAGTTTTAAAAAAAAGTAACGTTTTTTTAGATTGGAGGAAATGGGCACAGGCAGCTCACATGGTCAGACTGGACCATAAAACGGCCTTAGCCACCAATGAAAAAGGGGCCAGCAGTTGCAAATGGATATTCAGTCCTTTAGTCACTGACTGTTTGAATAGTACCCAAGGGGGTGTGTTTTGTTCAAATGTAAACAAATTGTGATATTTAAAGAATGTTTATTCAGCAATAATGGACAAAACTACCAGCTGCTTAGTGAAGTAACTCCTCAAACTGGGCCACATTGGCCAAAAGTGTCCTATTTTGACTGGCCTACACTAGCATTTTGCATTTTTGGTACAGTCATCGCCCTATAGGCCAGTCCAAGTCTGGCGGCATCCATAATGGGTGAGGGGGCGTCCACCCACTGGCCCCCTCACCCATTATGGAGGAGCCAGCCCAGTGAAACACTGTGCACTCCCTCAGCTGCTTTTTCCAGCTGCGGGAGTGCTCCTGGGCTGGCTGAACTGTCAAAGGGAAACACTGTTTGCCTTTGATAGTTCAGTTCCCCAGCCACACATTATCACTGAGCCATGCAACGCTGGGTGCGTTTTGCTTAATCAGCCTTGCATAGCTCATTGGAAATGTTGGCTGGGGCACTGCATGCATGTATGTGCGAGAGGGTGCTCAAAACCCCATCGCACATACGGGCAGAGAAAGCTGGAGCGGGGCATTTTAGCAACCGTGCGCAGGGAATTGCAGAAGGTACGTTTATGGTGATTTATTTTTTATTTAAATGTGTGATTGTGTTATGGGACTGTGGTGGGAGCAGGATGGGCGGGAGCACTGGGATAGTGGTGGGAGCAGGGTGGGGAGAGGCCAGGGTCTGTACTGGGAGTAGGGTGCGGTGACAGGGCGCAAAAGTTAATCTGGCCCATTTGGGGGGGTCCGGCCTGCCCAATGTTTTGCTCGGGGGGGGCCCAGGCCAAAAAAGTTTGAAGACCACTGCCTTAGAGCATGAGTGGCGCTTGCAAAAACACATCTTACACAATGTAAGAATGGAGTCTTCCAGACATTGACCTTTTTGCAACACTGGAGAATGCATGAGGCCCAGATTATGTCTCTGGGACCCACAGAGAAAGTCCAAAGGACCGGTCGATGGATAGTATAGTCAAGGAGATTCACCTATGCTTTTTCCCCCAGGTCCCATACTCAACGGGATAGTTCACAAGATGCACCAGGAACAGGTCACAATAATCCTCGTGGCACTGATGTGGGCTTGACAACCATGGTTCTCATTTCATGAGAATGTCACTCTGCCCACCAAGGAAAATGCCTTGCCCATACAACATGCTGTCACAAGACCAAGGGACAACACACCCTCAAATGCTCCGCTTGGCAGCATGGCGGCTGAAGTCAGTTTGGGCTCCTCCAACTACCTCAAAGATGTATAGATGTTCTTAGAGAGGCACAGAAACCCAACACCAGACATTATTACTCCAGTAAATGAAAATGTTTTGTCATTTGCTGGAATACTAAAAACCTCAGCCCTATGGACTGTTGATCTAAACATGTAGTCCTTTATCTAACACCCCTCTTAGATTCAGGGATCGTTTTCAACTCACTAAAAGCCCACCTTGCTGCCCTCTGCGTGTACCACATCTCAGAGCAAGGTTTCCTGGTGGAAAATTCCAGTGATTAAAGCATTCATGGAAGGGTTGAAGACTTCACCCTCCTTTTTCTATCCCACCTCCTGGCTGGGACTTTAATGTTCTTACAAGACTAGCAGGACCTCCTTTTGAGCCAATGCATAGGACTAGTATTATCACCTAGAAGTCTGCTTTTTTGGTGGCTATTACCACTATCAGGAGAGTTGCTGTGAACTGAAGGCTCTCTCAGTTCACAACCCATTTGCTTACATTTATAAGGACAAAGTGGTACTACGCACACACCAACACTTTGCGCCTAAATTAATTTCTAAGTTCCACATGAAACGATCCGTTGAACTTCCAACTTTCTTTCAGCATCCCACTAACTCAGCTGAAACAAACCTCCATCCACTAGACGTTAGGAGAGCAGTGGTGTATTACCTTGATAAACCAAAACCACCAAGAAAGTCTGACCAATTCTTTGTCTGTTGCTGCCGGTAGAGAAGGGGACCCTTTCTCAAAGTCGGCAATCTCTAGATGGATAGTCAAATGCATCCAACTCTGTTGCTCTCTTGCTAAGAGAGATTTACCCTTTATGCCTAGAGCACATTCTAATCACGGCACAGGATTGCCACTAAAGCTTTTATTGTAAATATTCCTCTCGATTCTATTTGCAAAAAGGCTACCTGGAGTTCTCTTCACTGTTGCTTAACATTACTGCTTAGACACACACGCTGATCCTCAGGTGGGTCAGGCAGTGCTAAAACCGTTTTCTACTGCTGTTCCTACACAAATCCCACCATGTCCTGGTACTGCTCTAAGCAGATTTGCAGGCATCAGAAGACATATATCACCCACTGTAATTGTATTTCCGGTGCTTCAATCTGCTTAGATTTACATGTGCCCGCCCTTCCTCCCCTCTTGGCGTTGAAGGAACATGGACATCTTACACCTTTTCTTCTGTACTCTCATTCTATCCTCATTGCAGAACAAAAACAACCGGGCGTGAAGGATTTTGGGTACACTGCATGTCACGTTGGGGATAGTGTTATAGTCGTGCCCATTTCGATGTCCTTTTTAGATCTTTGGAAAAAAGATGCAATCCTCTGCGATTACCACTAGATGTCTGACTATATCCACAAATCGAGTACTTATCTGATCAATTTTGATGTGTAACATTTTGTTAGCGTATATACTGAAAAATCTGTGCAGTATACTCTCTTGGCGTCTTTTGAGAATCTAACCCAACTGTACCTATTCTCGAGTTTCCTCTCCCTTGAGTCAAGTCTAACTACTGACACAGCTACCAATTTAGTGTGGTCTATCTTTTGGGTAGAAAACTGAAAACGCTTAAAGCCAATTAATTGTATAGCCCCACACCAGAGTGCTTTGGAAACTATCTGTCAAACAAGAAACCATTGTTTGCTGGACTGGAGCAGAACAAGGTATATATTCATGCAGCATCTGCTTAGCTAAAGAGTTTCCAGGTACTGTTGCCGGGGATTAAAGACTTGGAGAATAGTAGTTGGTACATTGAGAATTTTCTTTTAGATTAACATTTGAAAACAGTCTACAAAAAACCCATAGAATAGACAGCACAAGGGATAGCTTTTACTGAAAGATCCTATGAAAAGTAATGAGGACCTCCTAGTGATGCATTAAACATTTTTTCTCAATGATGCAAGAATTTCTCTGATATGGTTTTATTACAGAAATTGGGGACGAGGATAACAGCGTAGCTGCAGTTTACCAGGCTGTGGATGAACTCCCCCCGGCACACCGAGACACATTGGCATTCCTTATGATCCACCTACAAAGGTGTGTGTGTGTGTGTGCGCACGTATGAATGCTATAGACAGAAGTGTGTGGGAAGGGGTTTCAACGGGTACTACGTGAGGTGGGAGTGGGTAACTTTACTGCATAAAAGATTCCATAGTAAAGGACCTAAAATCTTAACAGTCTGAGAGGAAATCTGGGTAGAGTACTGTGATTGGGGGTGGTGGGGAGCGAGATCCTTGATGGGGGGGGGGAATGGGGGAATGAGCAGGTGTTGTGCTTGCTTTTTTTTTTTTTTTTTTACCAACATCTAGATTTTCAGTAAAAACAGCATGTAACGTACATCAAATGACCTACTTGTCAATTTACACGTACAGAAGATCAATAAAGATATGCACATTAATGACCTCAAACATCTCCATAAAAAGAAGAAATTATTTTATGTAACCTGGCTCTCCTTATGTATCAGAGGGTGCAGTCTTTGTTTAAAATCAACTTGACTGGTTTTGGTTCCGTTAATACCATTGGGCCACTTTCAGGGGTATGTACCAAAGGAGGCAGTAGTAATGTGAACCTTTTGAGGTGGATTCCTAGTACCAACCCCTTATTGGTGGGGAGACTGATGTGTATTCCTCACAGCAAGTGTTTCTTCTCAATGTGTGGGTGTGCACGATCAGGATTCAGAAAACTGGTTGCTAGAAATTTGATTCCCAATTACTACCACCTTCACGACATGCCTTGAAATAGATTTTGCGCCATCACAGGGACCAAAACAAGTGGGTATGATTTTTCTCTGTTGCACCAGTGCAAGGTAAACTAGGGCAAACAAAATAATTCCCTATTTTATTCAAACTTCAATGTTTTACTTTTTCCTTTTTTTCGGGTTTGTATCTTCTGTTCATGTAAATTGGCCAATGTCATGTGATGCATGGTAGAGTTTTATATTGGTTTAGCATCCAGGTATTCATATTTTCTTTTTTTAACTGAACGCCAGCTAGTAGCTGTTTCTCAAAACACAGAGGAGTGTAAGCAATCGCCTGCTCATTTTCTATACCCCATATGAGGTGCTTTTTAGATTTGATGTGTTGTAATATGGTTAGTATGGGGCTTGTTTGTCCAGAATACCTGGTCATTTTACCAACCCCTGATCGATTCTTTCGGGGTTTCATTGGAATAGCAGTCTTTGTGAAGTCACGGGTTTCCCTTTTTGTTTTTGTTTTTTCTTAGGGTGGCACAGAGTCCAGATTGTAAGATGGATATCACTAACCTGGCTAGGGTCTTTGGACCCACGCTGGTTGCACATGCTGTGCCGGATCCTGACCCGATGACTATCCTGCAGGACACAAAGAGACAGCCTAAAGTAGGTTGTGATTTTTACTCCCGAGTAGGCTGGATTTCAAATGTTACTGTTGTCTGAGGCATCTAACAATGACCTTCCTTCCACAGGTGATTGAGCGCTTGCTGTCCTTGCCTGTTGAGTACTGGAGCCAGTTCATGATGGTGGAACAGGAGAATATGGATCCAAGCCATATTATTGAGAATGCCAATGCCTACAACACTCCACGCACTCCTGACATAAAAGGTACTATAACATGCATTTATCACAAAATTGGAAAATTCTAATCTGTAAATGGGTCACTTTTATCATTGCCCAGTGCCAAATCCCGTAAGGAGGATTGTCCTCTTTATGACCTAGGGTGCATATAAAGCCTTTGTACAGTCCTCCCTGTGCTGGCTGTAGAACCGTGTTTTGTCTTTCTTAGATTCGGAACCCATTGAACTTTAAAAACCAAAAAGGATTCTCTGCTTGCCATAGTGGCACATGCACACTTGTGCCATTATGATTCTACCGGTGCAGACTACCTGCATTCTAAATCTGTTTCAGCTACATATTCCTAGTCCCACCACTGAGAGGAACCCCTGAGGTGAGCTATTTTTGGATGTGTAGGAGATTTATTTAGAATGGTCTGGATTTCTTTTCCACTGTGGGCTGCTTTATCAAGACTATTCTTTAGATGGCTGTTGTCCTTGGCCTTTCTGGTCTGCAGCAATGTCACTTTGACACTTGCAACAAGTGTTTGAGGAAGAATATGGATTAGGACAACCATGAGTTTTGCATCTGCCTGGACCTCTGATGAAGCCGGCTAGTTCTGCCAAGATTTGTCCATCAGGGCAAAGCAAAGTTGGCTCTTGGCCCAGCTCTAGAAGTCCAGACGTGAGATGGCCAGCAATGACCCAAAAAGATCATGCAGTCCTGCTGATGTTGATTGAAAGGCTAAGAACCGTGCAGGCAGAGAAAAATCAAACCCTTCAGAAGTGGGAAGGGAGTAGCAGAGATGCATTGGAATACTCTGCACGTTTTTAAAGTAACAATCACTAATGCACTGTCCACAGGGGCGGGTCAACAAAGAGTAAGAAATGGGAGTTGTTTCCATCGTCATTGTGTGATCTGAGATGATGATCAACAAGAATGTGTTGGCTGTGGAATTCAGATGCTTGTGAGGCTAGACCTTAGTTATTGAGTGGCCAATCTGCCAGATCATCTGGTGAAGGGCTTGCAGATTAAGTCCCAGCAATGGTCCAGATCAGACTTTTTAATTGTCCCAGGAGCCAGGGAAATCAGTACCACAAGCATACTGGTAGAAAAGAGCCAGACATTGTACCATATACATTCATGGACAAGACCTTTTATGTGGTGTTGCTTTTTCATTTTAGAAAGTTTGGTGGAAGAGGTTTGATTGCACCACTGTACCCCTGACTGTTGGTCTGTAAGTGATTCAATATTTGACTCATTGCCTCTGACGCTGCGTATGGTGGTCTCCGTTCCTTCAGATTCTTACAGGGCACCAGGCCCCAGGCCCACCGCGAAGGAACGGCAGACCACCATAAATATGCACTAATTCAGTGATAACAATCAACATTGACAATCTAGCCTTGATAAAGACCTTGTTATGGTTGAAACACGTTTCGGCACCCACAGTAATTAAAGTTCTAAATGGTATCAAGCCCAAATGAGTGGACTATAATCTCATTGTTTAAACATAGGCAGCACGTAACAAATAAGCACAAATTGTGTATGAATCCAACACCAAAACTTGCTACCTTCAGTCGGGTCTTGAGAGCACGGCCTTAAGGTTTCCTACAGCCGGCTGACTTTACTAAAAACAAACGTCTAAGGAGAAGCTTGGCGCGGTAATTAACTGTTCCTGGCGCTCTCACCACTTTCCAAATGTATATGTATCTGTCCTCTAACTATAGAACTGTATGCTCGTGTTCTTCATGTATTCGAGTGTATCCCGATGTGCGGATGGCACGTGTGCTTCATGTCTGGTGCCTCTATCGACGTCAGCAACATGGCTTCTTGTCGCTTTAATCTATACTGTCCTTGAGGTCTCTTTAGTTGCAACCTGGGGCTCCTCGTCCACTCTGGGGTAGACTTGTACCGCTCCTGACCTATAGGGCTGGCTGAGGGGGGGTACCTCTCAACATACTTGTCTATCATTAGAGCACTAAGAATTGGTCCGAAATAGTATGGGCATTCACGATACCTTCTGGTCTTCTTCCGCGTCATTTATCTTATAGGAGGGGGTGAATTTCCCCATCCCTCTTCATATTTTTTTTAACAACATTTTTATTGCCATTTAGAATAGAAGTACAAACTTCATGCGGTCGAGATTAGGCAGAAGTCATGATATTCAGTTTGTGTTGTCTTAATGGTAATTGGGTAGCGGCCGAGGGAACACGGGGGTTGGGGGGGGGGGGTTCTGGAGTCCGCGCCTTGAATTAGCACCCCCCTATCTTCCTCCCCTCCCCGCCGTTCTGTTTTGCCCCAAATCTCAAACAACAGAAACATACCCTGAAACAACCCCTCCCCCCTAACGCCCCTTAAACTATGGTCCGCTCCCTTAAGGTTCTGTATGACCGGCACTCCTGTAATTATGCAGTATGTTGGTTAGTTACCCAGGCCTTTTCGCCCCATGCCAAGTTCAAGGTCGAATGTCTAAAACCAGGAGCATCACATCTGTTCACCTGGGCCTATGACCTGCTCCCCTATTTATATTTGTGCTCATGGTGCTCTTAAGGGGTTCTGGGGCTGTGAGCGCGCAAGAGCCGTGCATTCCAACTTGCATGTTTTCGATAGAAGTGAATTTCGTTCTGCAGCCGAAGGGGGATCCTTGGCCTTGCAATGCATAAGAGGAGTTTTCTATCCGTAAAGAGTAGAATGTTTATCAGTTTGCGTGCAAGCCTCTCCTCGTGAATGCACCTATACACAAGTGTTTCAAGGCGCAACAAGATTGGGGGGGGGATGCAGTGATGACAAAAGACAAAGTGGTCCTACTAGACCTTGTGACATTTGGATCGTGCAAGTGCAGGGTGGGGGGGGGGGTGTCAGGGCGGAAGGGCCTGTGAGAAAGGGATAGCCAAGCAATAGCCAGGGGAATGCAGAGAGTGCAGGCAAAGGACAGTCCACAAGGTAAGGACCTTGAAGGGCTCAAGTGTTGCAGGCCCAGCCAGTCTAGTGCAGGAGGAGGGGGCCCAGGTGTGAGTGCAAGATTTGTGTGGGGGGGTCAGAGATCAAGTGCAGGGGTAGACTAGACACGGTAGGCCTCTGGCCCTGTAAGAATCTGAAGGAACCAGGCAGCCAGTCAAGAGGCAGACTGGGGATAAGCAGGGAAGGAGGCAGAGAAAAGGAAGGTCTAGAGTAGCTTCCAGAACCTAAGGGTATCTGGCTCAGGTCTGAGAGGCTGTCCCAGAGAGGGGCACCTGCAGAGGAGAGAGATCTACCCCCCACCCCACGCAGTCTGCTTGGAAAAGCATATGTGCAGAGTTGGTGCTAGAAGACCGAAGGGCTCTAGCAGGAAGGTATTTAGGGAGAGAGTTTTGACAGTAGCAGGGTCTTGGGCCCCAGAATGCCTTGTGGATGATGCAGAGGCTCTTGAACTTGATCCTCTCAGCAATTGGGAGCCAGTGGAGAGATTTTAAGGCTGTAGAGATGCGGTCCCTGGGTTTCAGGCCAAGGCTAGGTTTTGCAGTCCTATTCTGGATTAGCTGAAGGGGGCGAAGGGAGGAGTTGGGCATATTGAGGAAGAGGCTGTTGCAGTAGTCCAGCCTGGAGAGGACCAGAGCTCTGGAGACATTGAGTTTCTGGGGGAAGGTGAGGCAATGGAGAAGGCCACTTAGGAGGTGCAGCTGAAAGTGGGCCTTCTTGGTAAGGTCTGTGATGTGAGGAGAGCAGGTGAGAGTAGTCAAAGATGACACCAAGATTTTTTGCCTCACAGGAGGGGGGTGGGGGGTGTATGGCGAGCGACCAGAGAGTGGAAGGAAAGGGGGAGCAGGGGTCCCAGTGAGTAGGATCTCTGTCTTACTGGCATTAAGGCAGAGATAGTTAGCTGTGCACCATGCCTGAATAGCAGACAGTCGGGAATTGAGAGGAAGAAGGGGCGGCAAAAGAGCGAGACACCCGTGCTCGGATTTTCCCTTAGCCACTTTAAAGTGGCTAAGGGCACTTTTCACACTCTTAAACACTTGTGTACGAGCGCAATAGAAATAAAATATCAATATCAAAGATTTTGCACCTGTTGGACCCCCTTCATTCTATGCTTGGCCCGGTCAAGGAAGGTCCTGCGTTTGTGGGTGCAGAGGTTGTTTTCGGACTCTGGATTTAGTTTGTCAGTTGCGGTACCTCTATTACGGTTCCAGGGACTAGGCAGCTGGTCACCCTTGACACCAAAGGGAGACTACTGAAGAGTAGGCGACCTCAGATCTCTAGGGAGCGAAGAAGACTGGATTCGACAGGAATCACCTTCACCTTGCACAGCTTCTGTTGGACCTGAAAGGCTGAAAATTCATGAGCAGGCGACTTGTAGCACAAGTTGAAGAGCCTCCAAGGATGCACTCTGGAATGCTCCAGTAGATAGTCCAGAAGACAGCTGTCAATCCACTGTCCAGGGACACATCCAAAGGCGCAGATCCTTGAGCAGTGGTTTAGACTGGTTGGTCCCAGCGGTCCATGGGTCGAAGCACTGATGACCGCCTTCTTGAGATCAGGACTGAGGAGCTGGGTTCACTCTGACTTGGCTGGAAACAATGCTGGTCGGCTACAATGGTCATCCTCTGGCCTTCAGCATGCTGCACTTCTTCATAGGGGGTCTTGGTTCCAACAACCTGATGAATGGTATGTTATTTGACATATATATAGCGCTCTATATTTCATTGGTATGACCTCAAAGCGCTAGTGGGGTTGAACGCCCTTGGGGACCGTAGTCCAGGTCAGTCGAAAGAGTATGGGGTCGTACAGTGCTTGGGTGCACCGATTGTGTGCGCAGCTGATGTGATTGCCTGATGGTAGCTGCATCCTAGTATTAGGTGTAGTGGTATTTGAGGTCAGTTGAATGTGTGCAGTCTGGAGGTTGGTCACCAAGACTGGGTTCTGGCTGTGTTAGGCCTGTGTGGGACGCTTATGTGTGCAGCTAGGACGATTTTCGTGGGGTATAGCTGCGTTCTAGCAGAATGTTGAGGTATTTGTGGATTATTGTTCGTATGTGAGCAGCTAGGCCGAAATTGATCGAGCGGTGTAGCTGTGTGTTGGAGTGAGAATAGTGATAGAGGTGAATGTCTCGTGGAGGTTTTGTTCTTACAAGGCCACTATTCCGGATTTCAATTACAAGTTTACGATTTGTTGGGTTATGAGTGAACTTGTTAGTGACTTATAGTCGCATTCAGTGGTGTCGTTGCTCGGTATCTCCAGCTGGTTGCACGATCTCAGCAGTCTTGGACATAGTCTTATTGGCATTACGGAAAGAGCCAGGTTTTTTAGATCTTTGCGGAAAGGCCCTGTAGTCTTGGATGTCAAATATGTGGGGGGAGTGAGTTCCACAGAGTTGGTGCCAAGGTTGAGACGTCAGACCCTCTGATTCTGGCAGAATTGGAGGTTGGAATTACTAGGAGGGCAGTGCTTGATTGTAGGGTGCGTGATCAGAGGTAGGGTTCTATCGTCTCTTGAAGGTACGTTGGGCCAGTCTTGTGGTTTGCTCGGTGGGTAATGCATTGGGTCTTGAAGGTGGCCCTTCGTCCGACTGGGAGGCAATGGAGGGTGCGGAGGGCGGGGGAGATGTGGGCTCTGTGGTCCAGGGCGAGGAGGAGTTTGGCGTGAGGTTTGGAGTTTAAGTTGGTATGCCGGGGCTCCCAGGTTATAAGGAGTTGGCATAATCCAGTCTCGACATAACAGCAGCCAGTCTGTTGGGGTAGGTGAGGCACGGAAAAATGCATCTAAGGAGTTTGAGGTGGCAGTGACAGGATTTTGAAACATTATTGATCTGACGGGAGAGGGTTAGGCTCGAGTCCATAGTGCAGCCTAGGTTTTTTACTATTTTGGAAGAAGAGGGGGTGGACCGAGAGAGGGGGACAAGGGACAAGATTCAAAAGTAGGTGGTTACTTGTCATCCATCGAGCAATATCGCTGAGACAAGCTTCAAGGTTGGGGCGTGGGTTGGTGCTTGTCTTGGGAATTAGGATAATTTGGGGTATTGTCGGCATAGTTGTAACAGGTGAGGTTGCGCGCACTGACGATTCTTGTTAGAGTGGTCAGATAGGTCGAAAAGGAGAGCAGATAGGCATGCTCCTTGGGGAAACTCCAGTGTTCACAGTGCAAGCTGAGACAAAAGGGGAGAGGAAGGCAATTTGTTTCCTGTTGCTGAGGAAGGAGGCAATCCATTTGAGTGGTGAGCCACGGATTCCTAGGGAGTGGAGGCAGTCAAGGAGGATTGAATGCTTAACTGTGTCAAAAGCTGCAGAGAGGTTACGGAGAATCGGTGCTCCGCAACCCTCTGTCTGCCGCAACCTTGAGATCATCCCAGATTTAGATCAGAGGGATTTCTGTTCCATGTTGAGATCTGAAGCCTGATTGTGCAGAGTCGAGGAGTTTGTTGGATTCTACGAATCTGGTTGAGCTGGGAGTATGCAGGTCGGTCAATGAGTTTCGTGAGAAATCTGGTGTTGGAGATCGGGTAGAGGGATGCCTTTTCTTTTTAAGCGGCTTGACATGCATTATTTTAAAGGCTTCTGGAAAGATGCCAGAGGTGAGGGGGTCGTTTTAGTATGGCTTGTGGCACTAGGTCCACCAATTGTAAATATCTGCCCCATTCAAACATTCTTCCCAGCAAAAAAAGACTCTGTGGCTCAGATGTTGACTGGGACCGGACAGTTCCGGCCCCCACATCTGACTACAGACACACACAACGCTACTTTGTCCAGGAAAGGGCTTCCATATATGGCAGTTCCATACCTGTGAGGCCTGGAAAATGGCCAAAGGACAGGTGAAAAATCACATTGCGCTGCCTTTTTAGATTTTGGTACTCCTTACTCCTACGTCCTGTCCCCTTTCCGCGAATGGAAAATTTTCTTCCGAAAAAAATGTCCCTTTAAATTTAGACACGCACAGGAGCATAGCCCCAGGAGCATGTGCTGCCCTAACCCCGCCCACTGGCACCACACCCCAGTCCTCTTTTCTGCGTAAATAGGAGCAGACCAACTTCTCCAGCACTCGTGGTTGAGGCTCTCGGCCCGTAATTCCACGTGTTTTTCACCAATTTCTTTTTCATTCTAAAACTGTTTAAACTTATTTTGTTAGACACACCATCTCCGGGTACCTCGCCCGTCCAAGGCACATGTCATCCGCAGCAGGTTTCAGTAGGTTCCTGTCTTGCATCGGTTAATTTCCTACTTCAGACCTGCACGCCCTCTGCCTGCGGTGCCTTAGAGAAGGCCATGGATGGGATGGCTGCTCGGCGTGCAACACACTTGCTCCCCGGTCCCTAAAGAATCGGTTGGCATGGTGGATGGAGCGGTTTGCCAGGTCTCCACCTGATCATTTTAGGAGTGCGTCAGAAGGAAGACCAAGAAGGGAGGCCTGCCAGCGGAGGCACCAAGTGGGTCCTGTCTCCTGCAAGAAAGGTAATGAGGCTCAACGGCTGAGGGGTCCAAGGTGCCAAGCGGCTTGACTACCAAGACACGTCCCAAGGGGGCGCCTATAGGCAATCTAGACAGCACTATCAGCAACATGGCCGGTTAACAGCCTACCAGGCACACGCCTGAGATGCAGGGAGGGGTCATGCCTACACGTATGAGCAAACGGGTCGAACCCAGGCCTTGGTCGGCCTCGGAAGAACGTGTAGCAGGGGCAGACAAAATGGCAGTACACAAAGATAAGATTGCAGCCAAACCCGAAACGTGCCAATACAGCTCTCAGAACAAACTGGTCACCGGCATCTACGTCACACGTCACAGGTCACATGGTCCACCATAACTAGGAAGGTGCACTACATGGAGGCCTCTTACGCACGTTGGGCACAGCGGGGCAGATAAGCTACATGGCCCCGCCTACGCATAGACTGGTACAGGAACGGGCTCAGCCAGGAGCGCTTCTCTGATAAGTTCTTAATGCTCCTGCGGTCCCTGCAGATGGCAGGCATCTTGAAAGGCATCATCCAGGACATTCTACCTCGCATGCTCCCTCAGCAGCCATTGCCAGCGCAGGTGCCAGTGCAGCCGCAGGTACGCAGTGGAAGCACCCCACTGCATCAACCAGCTTCACCGCAGACCACGCTGGTCGGCACAGCTGTGCCTCCAATGTTCACCCTGCTGCCCATGGGAAAGGACACACCAGTCTGGCGCCCACAGACGCAAGAGATACACAAGATGCCAAAAAGTAAAAGGACACTCCTTCCTTGGCAAGAGCGTTTCGTGATGGAATCGCTGACCTGGCGGAATACCTGGCCAGCCACAGAATGCACAGCCAGACGCAGGTGTGCTGGCGGAGGTCCTCACCATCAGGTGCAGACTCAATATCTGGTACACCTCTGCAGAAGAATGTGGAGGCCCTGGCTAAAAAGGGATGGGCTAAGCCACAGAACCAGTTAGCAAAAAACTGGATGCAAACTTTAGGCAGGTGGAGGGCGACATGCTTCTTTGGTCCTTACACCCCAGCTCCCATCATTGGTAATCAGCTGCGTCCATGTATTCCAAACCACAGGGGTCATCGACCAGCACATCCACCGTGGCTCTGTTTTGCAAGGATGAAAAGGTCCTAGATGCCTGTGGCAAGAAAGTTTACTCAAACGCCAGGCTTAGGCAGGCAAATGCAGAGGGCTTTTTGGCTGCATCGAATCAAAGGCTGTGGCCTGAAATCTAACTTCCTCCTGGACATCACGACCCACAAGCAAGCCTCATTCAAAGCAGGATTGGTGGAGGCCAAGATAGTGGCACAAAACCTCATGGAAGCCACAGTGGCTCAAATCAATAAGGCAAGTAGAGCCATATGTGTAGCAACAGACATGAGAAGGACGGCCTGGCAAGAGTTTTGGGCAATGGCAGGCTCGGACTGATGAATCGCCAACATTTGACGCTCTTCGGGGGAATCTAGTTCAGGTGGGCAAGTGTCCAAGGCTTCTATAGCCAGATGGATGGTCTCGGCCATTCAGGAAGCATACAGGGTGCAGCGTAGAGTTTCCCAAGAACATGCACGCTCATGCAGTCGGGGCCAAGGCAACAGCAGTCACTTTCCAAAGACACATACCATGGCAAACAATCAGCAGGGTGGTGACATAGGCTACCCCATCAGCCTTCTGCAAACATTACTACTTTGAAGCCAGCGCAGGACCTGACGCAGCCATTAGCCAAGTGGTGCTGCGAAACCTGTTAGCTTAAAAATAGCAACGGTACTCCTTTCCAGGGCTTATATTACTTATATAGTACAGGTTACTCAGCGGAGTGACTAACGTACTCTTGGTCCATAGTCCCCTTTCTTCATACGTTCCACCAGCCTCCCCCCCCCCTTATAAGTAGCAGCGTCCACAGGTGAATTAGAAGAGCCGGTGCGTCAA
This sequence comes from Ambystoma mexicanum, assembly GCF_040938575.1. NCBI lineage: Eukaryota > Metazoa > Chordata > Amphibia > Caudata > Ambystomatidae > Ambystoma > Ambystoma mexicanum. Next base: position 248,153,153 of record NC_090926.1, on the reverse strand, counting down.
GTGGGACTGAGGTGTGGTGGCCGGAATCAGGGGAGCGCATGCTCCTGGGGCCACGCCCCCTCGCGCATCTAAATTTAAAGGGAAAGACATTTTGTTTCTGGGGGAAATGTTCTGTACTCATCCCTCACGAGGGACGCCCATACAGGATGGAGGAAAGGGGACTATGGACTAGGGGTACGTTAGTTACTCTGGTGAGTAACCTGTAACTTATGGAATGTGCTCAAATGCAAACGTTCACGCGTAAAAAGTCAAACTCGGTAGGAAAATATCCCCCGCTGCCAACTGAGTTTTCCTAAAGTCTACTAAAGGTGAGTTATAAAAATATCCCTTGACACACAGGCCCCTACTCTTACCCAAAGGTTGGGTAGCTGTGCTTTTCTTCGGAGGAGGAGTATGTGCTGTAGGTAAGTACAATTAACTCAATAAATACATAGGCCCAAAGAAAATTGTACACAATTTTAGCTATAGTAAAACAGACATTTCTCAAGCATGGGTTCTGGCATGGATTCACATGCTAATGAATATTCCCCGTCATCAGGCTGGGAATCCTCCAACCAATTACTGAGCTCTGGGGTCATACTGCCCCTGGGCAATGAATGCCCTCTACCGAAGCCCTTCCTTGGCAGCCATATTCAGATTTTTACTGCACGGTCAAGTGTTGGGAGTCCTCGTGCTTAGCTCTTGAGATTTTTTTTCTGCATTTTCGCCTTTTGGAAGAGTCTACTCTATTTTTCGGTCAATTGAGCACCTGTGCTCAATCCATCAACTTTCCGATTAACAGGGACCTGTTCTTGGGATTTTTCAGCACCACCTCAAGGGTGAATTTCTTGAGTTTCTTTGTGGAGGCTTCCAGAAGATTCTTGAAGGCCTACACCGCGTGGATCATGGCGGACGAGAAAGAATCCACATCTCTTTTCAAGCTTTGTACCGACTGCGGTCTGCAGAATGTTTATAAGCGTTCCCAATGCCTTTACTGCCTGTAACCGATGCACAAGGAGGAAGATTGTGCGTTTTGCCGTGAGCTCTCGACTCGCACAATGAAGGATCGGCGTAGACGTCTGAAGGAATGGTTACAGGCCAAGGCCTCTGCATTGTGTGGGTCCCAGGAGCATGCCTCTCCCGGATCCGGGAATGCTAAGCAAGCTTCAAAGTCCTTTGAGGGTGCCCCTCGGGAGGAGCAACAAAAGGCTAAGCACCGCAAGTCCACTGCCACCGGGAGCGCCGTTGCGGCGGGCCCCTCGGCAGCCAGGGCACGTCCGACATCTCAGGGGACTTCAGTTACCAGTCAGTGCTCAGGATCGTTGTCCAAGAGGAAGTTGGACCATCCGGGCAAACTAAAGGTGGCACCGGAGCTGCCAAGGAGAAGCAAAGACCAACCTGCTGGAGAAGGCCAAGGGGAACTGAGGCTCTGACCCTCCCCCTAAGGAGAAGGCCAAGCAGGTCAAGGGACCGGTCCTGACCGTGAAGGCCCAGATGCACCTGACGAAGGCCCCGCCTTCCATCGAGGTGGTTGTGGCATCCCTCTCGAAGGCTGCAGAGGCGGACCCGCAGGGTGCACCCCCAAAGGCAGAGTGTCCCTCCCTGCCAGGAGGGGGGGGAGTCTTTCCAGCCCATAGAGAAGACCCTGGAGAAGATGCTGCTGGTCATCTCACCGAGACCGTCTCCCTGGGCACGAAGAGGGCACGGATATCTCCTTGGAGGAGCTGGTCTACCTTCAGACCATCCAGGAGGAGGAGAATGTCGGGGATCAGGCCCTACGGTGACCATACTGTCGAGGAAGGCGACAGAGCCGCAGGTCGACGAGGGCCGGACCCTCTGCCTGCGCCCCAGCTTCCTATTCCACCTCAGCTGCCGCCTAGAGACCTCTGTGGACATTATCTTTCTACACTACATACACACTGCGGTGACAACGACTGGCACGGATGGCGACGATGGGTTGGGGGGGGGACCTCCCGTCGCTGCCTCCTAGATCCTCCCCGCCGGACGATAGGCTTGTTTCATGCGATGATCTCCAGAGCTTTGGAGCTTTTCCAGCTCGCTTCAGAGGAGAATGCGGGCTTCGTGTACCAGCGAGGCAAAGGGAAAGGCCATTCTCCAGCATTGGAGTCGTCATGGATTCCCTTGCTGTGAATATTACCAGTCAGGCTGGGAACCTCGGTCATTTTAACTTGGCGTTTTCCTATGGAAAACCTCAACACTTCAGTGTCTATCAATGTCCTTTTTGGGTGCTTTAGTCCCCACCAAAAGGACGTAGGGTATAAATAGCTCTGCCCCTGCGGCTTCCCTTCAGATTTCAACCACGTCTCCAAGTGTTGGGATCACCTTGTGTTCGTTGTGATTTTTTTGCACATGCTTGTGCTATTGTGTTTTGCCATGTCTTCTGGGGCTCCGAAGAAGTCTGTTCCGGCCCTGTGCGACTTGTGGGATGAAGAAAGTGTATGAGGGGAACGGGCATATGGACTGTATCTACTGCCTTTTACCCTCCTCACTCTGCCGACTCTTGCAAGATTTGTAGAAGTTTCTCGCAGAAGACCCTTGAGGACCACAATCAGCGGTTGGTTTGTTGGCTTAATGATGGCACCTATGCTGCTTCCGAGGTGGGGTCGGTCAGGAGCTTGTCCTCTGAGCGGCCTGTACAGGTTGCGGATCATCGCCGGGCGGTGTCGGCTGATCGGCCGGGAAAGAAATCTCACCCTGCTTCTGGGTCGGAGGTCGGGAAGAGTGGTGGAGCCTCTTCGTGTAAGCACCTGTCGAAGGGGGCTGCTTTGTCCAAACGTGGTCGGTCGGACCATTCCCGGGGGTCTGGAGGTAGGCCCGAGAAGTCGGCGTCTCGGGAGAAGGCCAAGAAAGACTTGTCGTCGAAACGCTCCTTCAGGGGACCATCACAGGTCCTCGTCTAGCCGGGAGTCCTCTAAGCACCGGTCCAGCATTGCTAAGCAGGCCGGTTCGCCTGGGAAATCTGCACCACAGGTCGTGGTTCCAATGACGTCCTTGTCAACAGGAGTTCCGTCGTCGACGGTTACTCTGCCATCTACAGTACCGTCATCGATGGTGTCATTGGCGCCGGCAACGAGTGAGTTTGATAAAGGCCTGATGCTTTTCTCGTCGTTGAGGATGGCTACAGAGGAATTGGTGCCGAGTAGTGGCGCGTGGCAGGCTTCCGCCTTTGACTCGCTGATGCTGGATGCCATTCTACATCAAGAGACGGCTGCTTTTCCGGTGTCCTCGGAGGTGGACTACAACCGGGAGCCGGTGCTGCGACCATTGGCCTTTGGGCTGCAGTGCGTGGGACCTTCGATGTCGGGGGCCGAAGGGGTTGGTCCGGCTATGTTGGCGCTCCAGTTTCTGTCCACGCTGCAATCCTAGTTGGGCCAGCTGGATTCGAGGTTACCCCCTCTGCCTGTGGTTCCGGTGGGGCCTGTCATGGATGCGGCTGGTGTTCCTCCACGTTCGTCAGCTACGACTGGGTTGCGGGTGCCTCTGCCGGTGAATGAAAATCGTCCACGTTCCTACCCTGAGGAGGGTGAGCTGCTGGAGTCGGGAGTCCATGTCTTATGGCTCTTTGTCGCTGACAAGGGACGCGATGTGGGATTCGGACGGGGAGGTGAACAGCCTCGTAGTCCAGCGCAACCATCCCCTCACAATGATGTTGGGCCATTCCACGCCATGATGGCTAAAGCGTGTGTGGAATTTGGTTTGACTCCTGAGGAAGTGCGGAAGGAGTGCTTCCTGTTCGACCACACGGGCAAGAGACTGAAAGCTGTATTCTCTGTGCCTATCCTGGACCACGTGTGGCAGGAGGGCCTGTGCACGATGCAACATCCCTTCTCGGAACCGGCTATCAAACGGAGGCTCGAGAAGAAGTTTAAGGCCCCGGACTCTATTCCGAAGTGCTTGGTGTCGCAACCTACTCCTGAGTCTGTGGTATCGGCGGCGGCCAGTCGTGGCTCGGAGTCCGCACAAGTGTTACCCCTCCGGACAGTGACGCCAGGAGACGGGATGCCTTCGGGAAAAGGGTTTTGACTGTTGGGGCGACAACGGCGAAAGCAGCCAATTCCTTAGCGATCATGGCGCGCAATGATCGTGAAATGTGGCATTGGCTAGCACCTATTTTGAAACATCTGCTGGAGGAGCACCTGAAGTCCGCCATGCTCTTGGTGCGTGAGGGTGAGGAAGCTCCCAATCACAGTATTAATATTGCCGTGGATCTAACGGAGTCTGGCTTTAAGCAGATTAACAACGGCATTGTGCTGCGTCGCCAAGCCTGGCTTAAGTGCACAGACTCTCGTCCTGAGGTGCATTATAAGGTTCTGGACATGCCCTGTGAGGGGGAGCAGTTGTTTGGAGAGAAAATTGATGAGGCCCTCAAAGGAATGAAGGAGGACACAGAGACTAAGTTGTTGGGAGCTTTGCAGAGTGGGCGCTCTTTTCATCCCTTTTGTCCGATCCAAGGGGCTTCGGGGAATACCCGGTTTACTTCCACAAAGAACGCGGTTACGGTCGATCTGGGTATTCCTCCCAGGGTTATAGGAGGTTGGCGCAGAAGAGTCAGGACTTTCAGGCCCTGAGGAAAAGAGGTGCGAAGTTCTCCTCCTCCAAAGGGAGGCAAGCTAAGCCACAACAATGACTGTCTTCAGGGCAATCTGCTGGGGAGCAGGTTGGCACTGCATATGGACGAGTGCTGCAAGATTACGTCGGATCGTTGGGTGTTGGACACGGTGCGTCTGGGCCACTCGCTGGAGGTCAAGTGTTCCCCAGTTTCCATTCCTCCAGTGTATGCCGTGCAACCTCATCTTCACATCCTACGGCAGGAGGTTGTCCTTATGCTTCCGAAAGGGTCTATAGAATTGGTTCCGGTGGCCGAGAAAGGCCAAGGGGTGTATTCCGGCTATTTTGTTGTGAAGAAACCCAATGGCAAGTGGTGGCCCATTCTTGATCTTCCGGCATTGAACAAGACGCTGCAACAACTGAATTTCAAGATGCTCACTCTTCAGGAAGTCATTCAGTCAGTGCAGCCGGACGAGTTTCTGGCGTCGGACTTGGACACATACTTCCACATTCCCATGCGTCGACAGCACCACAGGTTCCTGCGGTTTGTCATAGGAGACAATCATTACCAGTTTCGAGTAGTCCTGTTTGGTTTAAAGTCGTCTCTCAGGATGTTTACAAAATGTTTAGCGGCGTGGCTCCGATGAGAGGGGCATCACGTATACCCGTACCTGGACGACTGGTGCAGGGTTCTTCGCCAGGGAGGTGCAGGAACGTCTCGGCGCTACCATGCAGCTGTTACAACGGCTGGGCTTCACCGTAAACTTCGGGAAGTGCTTTCTGTCGCCTTCCAAAGACTTGGTGTTTCTGGGGGCAGAGTTTCAGACTCATCTGGGAATTGTGAAGCCCTCGGGCGAGAGGGTGATTAACCTCCAGCAAAGGGCGGCGGAGTGGAAGATTGGTGCAAGGGTGTTGGTCCGCACCTACACGTCGCTGTTGGGGGCCATGGCGCTGTGCATTCCGCTGGTGCCGAACAGTCGTCTCTTCACGAGGCTGGTGCAGGAGTTCCTCGCGGACCAGGGGGTCAGGTCCGACAAGGTGATCAACGGCAGTCTGGTGGACGCTCTTCGCTGGTGGCAGTGTGCAGCAAATCTGGTTCTGGGCATGCCGTTGCTGGAGCCGGAGTGCCAATTCACAATTGTGGCAGATGCCTCTTAGACAGGATTGGGGGGTGGGGGGTGCATCTCGGCGGCTCACAGGTTCCAGGACTGTGGTCTCAGGTGGAGTCTCGGTTCCACATAAATGTGCTAAAGTTGAGAGCGGTACATTGGGCCCATACGTGGTTCGGTGGTGAGGGTGTTGACGGACAATACCACCACAATGTTCTATTTTAGGAAACGGGGGGGTGGGGGGGTGGGCACGCATTCCAGCGTGCTGTCGAAAGAAGCACAGGAACTTTGGCATTGGGCTTTGTTGCACGACATTGGCATTGTGGCGTTTCATCTGCCGGGAGTGTTGAATGTGCAGGTGGACGCGCTCATCAGGGATGACCGCCAGTTCCACGAATGGCAGCTGAAGGAGCAACAGGTGTCCACGATCTTCCAGAAATGTGGTCAGCCTTAGTTGTATCTCTTCGCAACATGGGAGAACAAACGGTGCAAGGAGTTCGCCAGCAGGTGGGCTCAACCCGAGTCTCTAGGGGATGCGTTCCCGTGGACAGGCTGGTTCGCTTATGCGTTTCCGCTGTTGACTTCTCAGTTTGGCCTGCTAAGGCTTTCCAGTGACTGTCAGCGAATTTTGGAGGCAGCAAGAGCACTGTTGACAAATGTCTCCTATGCCTGTAAATGGAAAATGTTTTGTGTGGTGTATGGGCCAGCCGGGGTTGGACCCTTTGAACATTTCACCTGAGCAAGTTCTTCCCTATCTGTTGCAGTTGGCGAAAATGGGCCTGGCGCTATCCTCCATAAAGGTACACTTGGCAGCGATTTCGAGATTTACTCTGAGGCGACATGCAGAGCCTCTGTTTAGTGATCGTCTAATCAAGCATTTCTTGAAGGGGTTGTTTCAGACTTTTCCTCCAGTTAAGAAGTTGCTGCCCTTGTGGAGCCTTGATGTGGTTATATCGGGTCTGATGAGACCACCGTTTGAACCGATGTTGACTACTTTGCAGTTTTTGTCATGGAAGGTGGCGTTTCTGGTGGCCATTACGTCGGCCAGAGAGTTAAGCATTGGTTGTGGATCCTCCATACTTGCAGTTCTTGACGGACAAGGTGGTGTTGGCTACTAATCCGCACTTTATTCCAAAAGTGCCGACAGCATTTCACAAACTCTTCTATTGTGTTGCCCTCGTGTTTTGCTTCAGCCTCCACGTCTGCAGAACAGGCTTTGCATTCGCTGGATGTGAGGAGGGCGTTGAAGTTGTATTTGAGTCGTACTCTAGATTTCAGACTATCTAGACAGCTGTTTGCCCGTCCTTTGATGGACGACCCATAAGCCACAATCTCCAAACAAGGACTTTCTCGTTGGGTGTCCGCTGCTATTTTGTTCTGCCACACTAAAGCGGGAAAGCCTTTGGTAAGGACTCGGGGGCACGCTTGACGAGGTCTACAGCTTCGTGGTCGGCGGCATGGTCCGGGATTCCTCTGGTGGACATTTGCCAGGCGGCTTCCTGGGCGATGCCGCATACCTTTACCCGGCATTACTGTTTGGAGCAGCAGCATAGTGAGGATGTGCAGGTGGGACGGACGGTCCTGCAACGCCTCTTTCAGTGAGGTAAGCCCTGCACCTTTGGGGTATTTGTTATGAACTTGATCACTGGATGAGTTTCTTTGTCTCATGTATGTGATTCTGCTTCTATATTGGTTTGCCTTTGCACTCCGCCATGCATGATTGGTACTGCTATGTAATCTATTCACAGCATGTGAATCCATGAAAGATCCAATGCTGCAGAAGGGAGTAGTTTCTTCCCTGTAACTCCATTTCTCCAGTGTTGGTATCTTTTATGGATTCACATGCGGCCGCCCCTGCAGGCAAATCTGGTTTGGGTTTCCTCTACTTTGAAGGTTAAAATCTGAAGGGAAGGGGCAGGGCTATTTATAACCTACGTCCTATTGGTGGGGACTAGAGCATCCAAAAAGGACGTTGATGGGACACTGGAGTGTTGCAGTTTTCCATAGGAAAACGCTAAATTAAAATAACAGAGGTTCCCAGCCTGACAGGGAATATTCACAGCATGTGAATCCATGAAAGATACCATCATGAAGAACCCTTCTACGGCCCTGGCGAAGGGGGATCGCCTTGAGAAGTACAGGGTGCTGCCGGACTCTGCACCCAAGTGCTTGTGGACCCAACCGTCACTGGACTCTGGTCTCGGCAGCGGCCAAGTAGTAGCCGTCGGGCGCCTCTTCCTCGGCTGAGTCGGCCACTCCGGATAGCGAGGGGGAAGAAGTTGGATGCCATGGGATGACGTGTGATCTACTCTGCGGCGATGACCATCAAGGCCGCCAACGCTATCGTAGCGCGCTACGACCGGGAGCTGTGGTTCAAGATCGCTCCCATCCTGGACTTCCTTCCAGACAAGAGGTCGGAGGTGTTGGAAATTCTGCAAGAAGGTGAGGTGGCCACAGACCTTGCCCACGGGTGGTTCCGGCAGATGGGCAACAGCGTTTGCCTTTGTCGTCATTGCTGTCTCAAGGCCACCAACCTTCGACAGGACGTGGGTTTTGGACATGCCTTTTGACGGAGAAGGCTGTAGATGAGTCTCTACAGGCCATCAAGGCGCACACTGAGACGTCACATGCCCTGGGCACGCTACAGCATCAACGCCCGTCCTTTCCTCAGGAGGCAAGTCTTCCCGTTCTGCCAAGGGTTACGGCGGGAGTTCCTCTTTATACCACGAACCCTCCCGCTCCTCGGCCCATGAGAACAACATGGGCCGTTCCAAGGCTTTTGGAGGAGGTTGTCCTCGCCAGGGACCCCAACGTCCAAGCAGGAATTAACCGGCCGTGACGTTGGGCCCCCACCCGTGCACCCTGGTGGGAGGCCGGCTGGCGAACTTAGTCAGCGTATGGAAGACCATCTCCAACGACTGCTGGATGCTCTTACCCACAGACACACCCTGGAGTTTCAACGGAAGTGTCCCCAAATACCACTGGTGGCTTGTCAGGAAAACCACATCCCTCAGCTGCTGCTGGAGGTTCGAGCCAAGAAAGGGGCGATAGAGCTTGTCCCAAAGTGGTGCCAGGGCTACGGAGTGTACTCCAGGTACTTCCTCGTGAGAAATAAGACTGGGGGCTGGAGGCCCATTCTCGATCTCTGACTGAACAAATACATCAAGTCCCAGATGTTTGGAATGGTCCCTCTTTAGCACGTGCTCGGACAGCTAGAAGAGTGAGACTTTCTGTTGTTGTGATGCATACGTCCACATCGCAATTCACAAGGCACACCGCAAGTTTCTGTTATTCGTCGTTCAGCGGAAGCATTACCAATTCAAGGCACTTCCCTTCGGATTGAAGTCAGTGCCAAGGGTCTTCACCAAGCGCCTGGTGCCGGTGGCGGCACATCTGCAACGGCAAGGGATCCAAGTCTACCCTTACTTGGACGACTGGCTCATCCGGGTCAGCTCAAGGAGTATCGCCGTCAACCACACGACGAGGACCGGCCGCCTACTGACGGATCTGGTGTTCTCAGTGAGAACCCTGCTTGACTCCATCACGGGACACAATGTTCCTGGGATCCCAGCTCAACAGTGTTGTGCTTGGTATAAGTTGGAGGAGAGAGTGGCAGCCATCCTGCACAAGGTGCAATGGCTGCTTGCTCTGAAGATCGCCACGGTGAGGGCCATAAAGTCTCTGCTCGGCATGGTGTCGTCATGCATTTACCTCATCCGACTCTGCAGGCTACGGATGCAGCCACTGCAGGATTTCCTCGACACCCGTTGGATTCAAGTTTCTGGACGCTTCCAGGACAAGATCGCTCTCGGCAGGGGGGGGGTTCCCCTCAGGCGATAAGATGATGGGGAATGCGCTCTCAACTGAACAGATGATCAGATTTCTAGACCTCACCACATCAGGAGACTAACAATGGACGCCTCCCAGAAGGGATGAGGAGCCCACGCCGGAAGTATTCATGCCAGAGACCTGTGGCTGCCGGAGGAGAAGACGTTGCACATCAATGTGCTGGAGATGCAAGCTGTGGTTTGGGCCCTCAAACTGCCATCCCTCAAGGGTAAAGTGGTGCGGGTCTCCACCGACAATACCACCACAATGTTTTGCATCAGAAAGCAGGCACCAGGTCCCCAGCGCTCTCCAAAGAAGCGCAGGATTTATGGTATTGGGCTGTCGCTCAGGGGATGTTCCTCATCCCATTACATCTGGCAGGAGCCAAGAACAGGTCGCCGACTCTGAGCAGAGAATTTCGCTTGTGCCATGAGTAGGATTTTTGGCAGGACCTAGTGGAAAATCTGTTCTGCAAATGGGGCAATACCCAGATTGACTGGTTTGCGACGAACACCAAGTGCCAGAAGTTTGCCAGCAGGTTTCCCCTAGCAGGGGAGCATGGAGGACGCATTTTCATTCCTTCGGGAAGGCCTCTTTCTATATGCGTTCCCTCAGTTGCCGTTGTTAGTTCGAGTCAATCTACTCAAACAGTGTCGGTGCAGGATGATCCTTGTCGCACCGGCGTGGCCGAGGCAGATCTAGTACCCGGACCTTCTCAGCATGTCGACGGCACCACCTGTCAAGCTGCCAGTGGTCACAGATTTTCTCACCCGGGAAGGAGGTGTCATTCTTCACCACGATCCAGGGTCTCTGAACCTGAAGGCCTGGCTCCTGCAGCGCTAGAATTTGTTGGCTACGATCTACCGGCGGACTGCAAGGAAGGGTCAAGGCTCCTCGGGTACTTCCATATTTGCTGTCGTTGGTCAAATCGGGACTGGCCCACGCCTCCATCAAAGTTCATCTGGTGGCCATCTCCCGCTACACCAGATCCCCAGGATGACTGACTGGTCATGGAATTCGTCAAGGGACTATTCCACTCGTTCCTGGCGTGGGAGCTCAAAGTGGTGCTTACTAGGCTCATGGGACCTCCATTCGAGACTGCATTCTGCGCCACTCAAAGTTTTTGTCATGGAAAAGAGCATTTCTCCAGCATGGGGTCTGGCATGGATTCACATGCTCATGAATATTCCCCGTCGTCAGGCTGGGAATCCTCGGTAAAGAAAAATCAGTATCAGTTTCGTTTCTGATCTGTCTTACGTAGTAGTAACCAATCACTGATCTCTGCGTCATACTGACCACAGCCAATGACTGCCATCTCCCTAAGCCCCGCCTCTGGCAGCCATCTTCAGATTTTTACCGCACGTTCAAGTGTTGGGATCCTCCTGCTATTGCTCTGGAGCTTTAGTGCTTTTTTCGCGCTTTTTCTTAGGAAAATGTTCTCTTTTTCGGTCAAAAGAGCCTCAAGCTCCACCGTTTCTTTATCCGATCAACGGGGACCCGTGTCGGATTCTTCTACGCCCCTCAAGGGTGAAGATTTCGTCGAGCCACGCTTTTGGAGGACTCCAGAAGTTTCTCAGGCCCATCTCGATCATGGCCCAGGAGAAGGGAAGCTCGATGCCCGGAAAGCTGTTCAGGGTCTGCCCTGGATGCCAGCTTCAGAATGTCTTTAAGGAGGACGAGCACTCCCTTTGCCTCTACTGCCTGCATGAGGACAAGACGCACGTGGAGAAGGACTGTGCGTTTTGCGGCAATATGTCGGAGCGGACCATGAAGGACTGCCATCTGCGTCTCGCGAACTGGCTGGAAGTGAAGAGCCCGTCAGGCGAGAAGAAGAAGAAGTCCGAGCGGTCTTCTAAGACCTTTGAGGGCGCCCCGGCGACGTGGGTCCAACCGAAGGCCAAGCACCGCGAGTCCGCTGGCACCGGGAGCGCCTAACGGTCGGGCTCTACGGGCGCCAGGCAGGGCGCATCCTCCCCGGCGCCATCAACCACAAGCCAACGCTCTGGCAAGAGGAAGGCCGAGCACCCGGCGAAGCTCCCGGAGAGACCCCGGTCGTGCTCGAAGGCCCCATCGGAGGGGGAGCGAGGTGGTGACCCTCCCCCCAAGGAGAAGGCGGTGAGCGCACCTAAGGTGGTGAAAGCCTTGATCCATCCGGCCAAGGCCTCTATCGAGACAGTCGCGGCGGCCCTGGCTCAGCCTGTGGAGGCTACACCAGTGGTGGCGACCTCGGGGCCCAGAATCTCCCTGCCACCTCGGAAGGAGTCCTCTTTCATGCCCATCGACAGGACCCCTGTGAAAGCTCCGATGGAGAAGAAAAAGGGGGGGGCAGGAGGTCGTTGTGGATTCGGCCTCAACCTCTGAGGAGGAACTGATCGAAGTCTTAGGCCATGGCGCTGGTGTGGAAGACCATCCTATCGGGAGGGACCCCGACGTAGGAGACGACGAGAACGTCGAGGGTGCCGACGGGGCTCCTGACCGCCCATCGGAACCCCCTCAACCAGTGCCGCAAGACAACTCGGCGGCCATTTTGTTGGCTATACAGTCCTTATGCTCGGAGATAAGGACGAGACTGCCGTTACCACCAACGGAGGAACCGCTCCCGACGGGGGACCCGGAGCCAGGCCCTTCTGGGAGCCCTCCCCAAGAGAAGGATTCATCCGCCACCTCCTTTTCAACCATCGCGCCCTGCTCAGCCCTCCTCCCCGTCCACGACACGTGGGGATGATACGGGGACTGACACGGCCGCGACGGGTACAGACGACGAGGTTTACGACGAGGATCTCCCGTCGTCACCTCCCCCCCCGGGCTTCCCCGCCCGACGAGATTGGATCGTTTCACGCCATGATCGCCAGGGCATCCAAGCTTTTCCAGCTCTGCCCGGAAGAGAAGAAGGAAGGTTTCCTTTATCAACGGCGCGAGGCCAAGAGGAAGACTGTCCTCGCTGTACCTCTACTCGACGATATCTGGGATGAGGGTCTCTCCCTCCTCAAGAACCCATCCACAACGCCGGCGAGAAGGGATCGGTACGAGAAGAAGTACCGGGTCCCAGACGCGGCCCCCTTGTGCCTTCGGGCACAGCCGACCCCGGACTCGGTCGTCTCCCCGGCGGCCAGGAAGAAAGCGGGGGGGGGGTGCAGGGGCTCGGCCCCGGACGGCGAGGGAAAGAAATTGGACACGATGGGACGCAGAGTCATCTCATCGGCAGCGACGACGATTAAGGCTGCCAACACCTTGGCTGTCGTAGCCCGCTACGACAGGGAGTTGTGGTACAAACTCGCCCCCCTGCTGGACTTCCTACCAGGCCACAAGAGGGCGGAGGCGCTAGGGATCTTGCAGGAAGAAGTGGCGTCGGACCATGCCATTACGATAGCGACGGACATCGCTGACACTGGATTTCGCCAGTTGGGCAACGGCGTGTGCCTTAGGCGGCGTGGATGGCTCAAGGCTACTGACTTCCGTCAGGACGTGCAGACCAGAGTCTTGGACATGCCGTTCGACGGGAACAACCTGTTTGGGAAAACAGTGGACGATTCCCTACAAGCCATCAAGGCGGACACGGAGACGGCCCGGGCTCTTGGTGTTCTCCAGCAACAGCGGCTGCCCTTTCGGAGCGGCGGAGGCAAAGAGGGTGCCTCCAAAGGTTCCAGCGGCGGATTTTCCACCTATCATCAAGCGGTCCGTTCGTCGTCACAGGAAGCCTACAGGGGACGAGGCAACTCAGGCGGACCCCGCCGTCGTCGCCAAGGAGGACAAGGCGGCAAAGCCTCGTTGAAGCAGGACTGAACCGGCCGTGGGGTCGGGCCCCCACCGAATCACCCTGGTGGGAGGCCGGCTGGCGAGCTTCGTCAGCGTGTGGGAGTCCATCTCCACCGACCGTTGGGTGCTGGACGGCCTAGCTCAGGGTCACGCGCTCGAGTTTCTAAAGAGGTGCCCGCGCGTCCCCCCTGTGGCCAGGAAGGAACATCACGTCCCTCAACTTCTCTTGGAGGTAAAGGCGATGCTCAAGAAGGGCGCCATCGAGCTCGTCCCAAAGAGGCTTCGGGGCTCCAGAGTTTACTCAAGATACTTCCTTGTGAAGAAGACGGGAGGATGGCGTCCCATCCTGGACCTACGACGACTGAACAAATTCATCAAGGCACAGAACTTCCGGATGGTCACCCTCCAACAGTCCTGGTTCAACTGGAGGAGAGCGATTTCCTGTCGTCGTTGGATTTGGAGGATGCCTACTTCCATATCCCCATCCTAAAGGGACACCGAAACTTTCTCAGCTTCGTGGTCCAAGAGCGTCACTACCAGTTCAGGGCCCTTCCCTTCGGATTGAGGTCGGCACCCAGGGTGTTCACCAAGTGCCTCGCACCGGTGGCGGCGCAGCTGCGCCGAGAGGGGATCCACGTCTACCCCTACCTGGACGACTGGCTCATCCGAGCAAAGGCGAAGGAGCTCGCCGCGGAGCACACGGCAAGGACCGTCCAACTACTCACGGACCTCGGATTCTCCATAAACTACGCCAAGTCCCACCTGGTGCCCGCACAAGACGCACTGTTTCTGGGAGCGAAGCTCGACACAGTGTCGCTTCTGGCCTCTCCGTCGGAGGAAAGAACGAGGGCCATCTTGGGCAAGGTGCAGCGGATGCTGGTTGCGGACGCGGCCAGGGTGAGGTCCATCAAGTCCCTCCTCGGAATGATGTCTTCTTGCATTTATCTCATCTGCCTGTGCAGGCTTCGGATGCGCCCGTTGCAGGAGTTCCTGGACGCGCGCTGGATCCAGACGGGCGGCTTCGAGGACAGGATCACACTCGACGAGAGTTTCCGACGAGCGATCCGGTGGTGGGGCACCCGCACGCATCTGACGGCGGGCATGGCCTTCCAGACCCCGGGCCACCAGAAGACAGTGACCACGGATTCCTCCCTGGAAGGGTGGGGAGCGCACACCGAAAACCTGCACGCGAGGGGTCTTTGGCTGCCGGCTGAGAGGTCCCTCCATATCAACGTCCTGGAACTCCGTGCAGTGTTTTGGGCCCTCAGGTCCTTCCTTCCGTCCCTCAAGGGCAAGGTGGTGAGGATCTTCACCGACAACACCACCACCATGTTCTACATCAGGAAGCAGGGCGGTACCAGATCCCCAGCCCTGTCCAAGGAGGCACAGGATCTGTGGCATTGGGCCGTCGCCCAAGGGATGTTTCTGGTGCCGTTTCATCTGGCAGGAATAAATAACACCATTGCCGACTCGCTCAGCAGAGAGCTGCGCTCGTGCCACGAGTGGGAACTGCGACAGGATCTAGTGGACCGCCTCTTCCGACGGTGGGGCACACCCCAGATCGACCTGTTCGCGACGGCGAAGAACTCTAAGTGCCGGAGGTTCGCCAGCTGGTTTCCCCAGCCGAGGAGCATGGGCGATGCTTTCTCGTTCCCCTGGGAGGGCCTGTTCCTATATGCGTTCCCTCCATTGCCGCTGCTGATCCGGCTCATCAACCAGCTCAAGAGGTCACGGTGCAGGATGATCCTCGTCGCACCTGCGTGGCCGAGGCAGATATGGTTCCCGGACCTTCTGGACTTGTCAGCGTCCCCGTCAATCAAACTGCCAGTGGACGCAGATCTTCTCTCCAGGGAAGGAGGCGCCATCCTCCATCACGACCCGAAGTCGCTGAACTTGCAGGCCTGGCTCCTGCAGCGTTAGAGTTTGGAGGTTACGACATACCGGCGAGAGGTTCTTGCAAAGGCCAGGGCGTCCTCCACTCTTAAATGCTACGGACACAAATGGAAGAGGTTCTCGGTCTGGTGCCACGCACAGAAGATTAACCCTCTACGGATTACGGCACCTCGAGTACTGCCGTACCTGCTGACGCTGGCCAAGGCTGGACTGGCACACGCTTCCATCAAGATTCATCTTGCTGCGATCTCCCGATACACCAGAACCACGGGACGGACGTCTTTGTGGTCTCATCGTCTGGTGAAAGAATTCATGAAGGGACTGTTCAGATCGTTCCCGCCGGTGAAGGCCCTGGTCCCGGTGTGGGAGCTCAACATGGTGCTGACCAAGCTCATGGGACCTCCGTTCGAGCCTCTGCACTCGGCTCCGTTGAAGTTCTTGTCGTGGAAAACAGCGTTTCTTGTGGCCATCACCTCCACACGACGGGTGGGAGAGATCCAGGCCCTTTCCTGCAAGCCCCCGTACTTGACTTTTCACGACACGAGGGTAGTGCTCAGGACGCACCCCTCCTTCATGCCCAAGGTGCCATCGGACTTCCACCTCAACAAACCCTTGGTGTTGCCTGTTTTCTTCCCGTCGCCTTCGTCGCCGGCTGAAAGGACTTTGCACTCGCTGGATGTGGCTAGAGCGCTGAAGTTCTACGTGGACCGCACGAGTTTTCGGAAGACGTCACAACTTTTTGTGAACTTTGGATCTGTCAATCAGGGGAAGGCTCTCTCGAAGGCCTCCATTTCCAGATGGCTCTCCGGCTGTATCATGTACTGTCATCGGTTGGCAATCCGACCGCTGCCTGGCCGTCCGAGAGCCCATTCCATCAGAGCGATCGCAGCTACCACGGCGTTCCTATCTGGTGTGCCCTTGCTGGACATCTGCAGGGCTGCTACGTGGAGGTTGACGCACACCTTCACGAAATTCTACTGCGTCGATCGGGATTCCAGGGAGGAGTCCAGGGTCGGCCAAGCAGTGCTGCGCAACCTGTTCGCCTAAGGTGAGCTTGGTGAGGAGGTAAGAATTGCTTAATGTTGAGTTTTTGATGTAATGCTTAATGTTGAGCCTTTGCCACCTCCCGTGGTTGTGCATGTGTGTACTGCTATGTATTTTTATTCATGAGCATGTGAATCCATGCCAGACCCCATGCTGGAGTAGGAACAAGTTACTTACCTGGAACTGTTGTTCTCCAGCATGGGTCTGGCATGGATTCACATGCGAACCCTCCCGCCTACCCCTCTGCGGCTCTTCACTTGGTCATACTGCCTCTTCACGTGCTACCAAATCTGAAGATGGCTGCCAGAGGCGGGGCTTAGGGAGATGGCAGTCATTGGCTGTGGTCAGTATGACGCAGAGATCAGTGATTGGTTACTAATACGAAAGACAGATCAGAAACGAAACTGATACTGATTTTTCTTTACCGAGGATTCCCAGCCTGACGACGGGGAATATTCATGAGCATGTGAATCCATGCCAGACCCATGCTGGAGAACAGCAGTTACAGGTAAGTAACTTGTTCCTTCTCATGGCCTTCACCTCCGCACGACGAGTGGGGGAGATCGAGGCCCTCTCCTGTAAGCCACCTTACTTGACTTTCCACAAGACAAGGGTGGTACTGCGGACGCACCCCTCCTTCATGCCCAAGGTGCCGTTGGACTTTCATCTAAACGAGCCCTTGGTTACCTGTTTTCCGACTCCTTCGTTGCCGGCTGAAAGGACTTTGCACTCGCTGGATGTGGCTAGAGCGCTGAAGTTGTATGTGGCCCGCACAAAGAGTTTACGGGAAAACCTCTCAGCTCTTTGAACTTTGGTCCTGTGAACCATGGGAAGGCCCTCTTCAAGGCTTCCATTTCCAATTGGCTCTCCGGTTGTATCACCCACTGTCATCTGTTGGCAAAACAGCCGCTGCCTGGCTGTCCGAGAGCCCACTCTACCAGAGCAATCGCTGCTACAACGGCGTTCCTGTCTGGTGTGCCCCTGCTGGACATCTGCAGGGCTGCAACATGGAGGTCGACGCACACCTTCACGAAATTCTACTGCGTCAACAGGGATTCCAGGGAGGAGTCAGTCGGCTGAGCAGTGCTGCGCAACCTGTTTGCTTGAATGAATGTGAGCCTGGTGAGGAGGTAAGAGATGCGTCTGTTGAGCCTTGCCAGACCCCATGCTGGAGAAGGAACAAGTTACTTACCAGTAACTGTTGTTCTGCAGCATGGGTCTGGCATGGATTCACATACGAAACCTCCCTCCTACCCCTCTGCGGCTCTTCTGTTGGTCCTACTGCCACTTAACGTGCTACCAAATCTGAAGATGGCTGCCAGAGGAGGGGCTTAGGTAGAGGGCAGTCATTGGCTGGGGGCAGTATGACCCAGAGCTCAGTGATTAGTTGTTAGGAGAAAGGCAGTTCAGAAATGAAACAGATTTTTTTGTTTTCCTTTTACCAAGGAGTCCCAGCCTGACAGGGAATATTCATGACAATGTGAATCCATTCCAGACCCATGCTGGAGAACAGTTACAGGTAAGTACCTTGTTCCTTATTTGATGTTTGTGCATTTGTATTGCGCCTTATATACCATTGGTATGATCTCAAAGTGCTGTGGGTTGAACACCCTTGGGGTCCGTAGTCCAGTTCACTGGAGTGCTTGGGTGCACTCCGTATGTGAGCGCAGAGTGGTTGCAGTGGTTGTGAAAGATCGGTGGAATGTGAGCAGCAAGGTTGATGGCCTCGGAGTCTGCAATCTGGCGGCCGTGGAGCCTGTGTATGAGTGTGTGCAGCTAGGCCAATTTGTTTTGATTCTTTTTTAAAAATTGAATGGTGTAACTGCCTTCTATTGTTTGTTGGTGTGCAGGAGGTAGTGAGGATATTGGTAGGTGCAAGTGTCTGTGTTCAATGGTAAGAGGCCCCTATTCCTGGTTACTTTCCAGCGCCTGATGAGCTGACAGTGTCTATCTTGGTGGATCATGGTAGTGTATCTCTGCACCAGTCGGAATATCTCTTGAAGTGTGGTTTTTGCCTGGTTAGCGGGTCCCTGGTCCTTGTTTATAGCGGGTTGTTGTGTATTCCTGATATGTTTATGGTTTTAGGTGAGGAATTGTATTGCAACAACGTTGTCCCTTCCGAGAGCAGGAGTGCTACAGAGCTGATTGGCTGGTGAATAAGAGCAGGTCCAACCAAGCATAGTTGCTATAGAGTCTCAGGTGAGGGAGTTCATGGTATTATTCCTAGGTAGGCCAGGGTTGCCTGACTTTATCATATACCGCCCTGTGTACCCGATGGGTGACGTTATCTGGCCCAATCATAATATTTAAAACATAAGTTCTATACGGCGCTACGTTAGTGGCTATGCCTTGTGATAGCATAGGATTATAGTGGGATCAAGTGTCAGGTTTGGAGTCGTGGGCATTTGAGAATCTAGTGCAGAGGGGGGACAGCTTGTTTGGCACAAGGGGGGTCGCTAGGCCAATTGTAATGGAGCCAGCAGCTACCTATTACAGGACATCTTGAGCTGGCTTCCGTGCCCCTACTTTTCCATGGTAATGCTGTTCCAGCCAAATTCTGGCTTTGGTGGATGGTTTAGCAGTCCTAGGTGGTCGCTTATATGGTTTAGGGAAAGAGCTAGGTTTTCAGTGCTTTACAGAAGGCCATGTAGTCTTGGTTGTGTCGAATGCGGGGGAGGTAGTGAGTTCCACAGTGTTGGTGCCAAGGTTGAGTAGGCGGACCCTCCAATCCTGGCTGAATTGGAGTCTGGAACCACCCACAGGAGGGCTGTGCTTGCACTTGGGATGCATGTTGGGAGGTAAGGCATAATCTTTTCTTGTAGTTATGCCAGGCCGGCCTTGTGCACTGCTCGGTGGGTGATGCATAGGATTTTGAAAGGGAATCATTCAAATAGTGCCACTAAAAAATGTCGCTTATACAGAGTACAGCACCTTTACGCCATACTAATATCCTTGACCCACCTCCCCCATTACTTGACTAATGGAAGCAGGGGTTGCGGGGGTGTCCCCGTGCATCCATTACATGGTAGTGGGGGGGACATGAAAGAGTAAGGGGAAAAAAAGGACCCTGCAGCGCCAGCGCCAACCCATGTAAGTGTGTGGGAATTGATGCTGCAGGGATTGAGGGAAGTCGGCGGCATAAGTCAAGTGACCAGGATGGGGATGCAGGCCACAGTGGCCGGTCTGCACCGTAATGGTCGTCGACATTTTCATCAGCGGAATTGCAGGCGGTGCAGGTATCACATAGATTCTTTTTGAAAGTGGCCCTTTGTACAATAGGGAGCCAGTGAAGGGTGCGGAGAGCAAGTGAGATGTGATCCCTTTGTCCCAGTGCAAGGAGGAGTCTGGCAGCCGCATTGCGTTTTGGACTCGTTTGGGTTTAAGTTGGTAGGGTGGTGCAACCAAGAAGATTAGTTTGCGTAGCCCAGTCTAGACATGACAATGGGCATAATTGCAGCCAGTTTGTTAGGGTAGGTGAGGTACAAGAAGATGCGTCTCAAAAGCCTAAGGTGTAATTGCTAGGATTTGGATAAATTATTGATCTGGTGGGACAGCGTTGGGCCCCCAGTCCATTGTGCAGCCAATGTTTTTGACTGTGGTGAAGGTAGCGAGATGGGGGTCGGAGTGGTTGTGGGAGAAGAGCTGATTTGCTGCACACCATGATATTGGTTTTCCCAGGGATCAGAAGGAGGTGGTTACTTGTCATCCATAGGTCTATCTCTGAGACTTGCTGCTAGGGCCGGTCATGGATCGGAACTCGGTTTGGGAATTATCAGGATAATTTGGGTAGTGTCAGCATAGCTATAGCAGTTGAGGTTATGCGAGCGGATGATCCCTGGCAGAGGGGTCATGTAGAGGTTGAATAAGAGGTGAGAGGCAAGACCCTTGGGGTACTCCTGTGTTCACGGGGCGAACACAGGAGAGGAAACTGATTTGTTTTCCGTTGTTGAGGAAAGGGGCGAGTCAATTGGTTGCAGAGTCTGGGATTTCTAGGGAGTGGAGTCCGTCCCAGAGGATTGAGTGGCTAATGATATCAAAAGCTGCTGAGATCAAGAACCAGTGCTGTGCATCCTTCAGAGTATACCGAGACTTTAAGGTAATCCCAGATCGAGATCCGTGTGGTTTCTGTTCATGACGCGGCCGGAAGCCTGATTGAGCGGGGGGGTCTAGGCGGTTGTTGGATTCAACGAAAAGGTTGAGCTGAGAGTATGCAGAGCGGTCGGTGAAATTCGCCAAGAATCAGGTTTTGGAAATGGGCCTGTGATTGGCTGGAAGGGGGCAAAGCATTCTTTCTTTAGAAGGGGTTTGACATGCGCTACTTGAAAGTGTTCTGGGAAGATGCCAGAGGTGAGGGAGTCATTGAGTATGGTCCTCACCTGCTCTCCTGCACTGGTGGAGAACATTTCTTAGAGGTTGGAGGCAGGACAAGGATCATGAGGGGGGGGGGCATGAAAGGTATGCTGCTGGTAAGCAGTTTGAGCAACTCCTCCCTCGAGAGGGGGTTGGTTGAGTTGAAAGATGGCATTAAGGGGGCAGGAATGGGGGCGTCTCGAAGAGCAGATGTTGGGCAGGGTGTGAGGTTGGAAAGTTTGGCATTATGGGCGGCAGTGCTGTGTTGTAGAAGTGTTGGGAGTGGGAGTTGCAGAGCGATTGCGTGGATGTGATCAGGGCAGTGGTGCAGGGTGGTTTCACAAATTCGGTGATGATCATGTGGAGGGCTTTACAGCTACTGCAGCACTTCAAGATTCTTTTATTGTAGGCTTTTCTGGCCTTTCGGATCTCGGATTTGTAGTTACGTGATGGTGGGCGAACAATGACTTTCTATGAGGGGTTGTGGATGCTCGCCATTTGCGCTCGAGGGAGCAGTTGTGTTCTGAAAGCCTTAAAAGGGGAGCGGGGGTGAACCATTTGGGGGTTGGTCCTTTTTGGGTGGCAGCGAGGTTTGAAGGGGTTAGAGGGAGGTGCGAGTTGCTAAGCCATGAGTCAAAGGATTTGATGGGTAAGGGTCCATCTGTGGCTGGGAGTATGCATAGCAGGGCTTCAGCCAGGTCGGTTAGTACCTTGACCCTGTTCCAGCATTTGTCATGTGGGGGGGACAGGTTGGGCCTTGGGAGGTGGGAGAGAGTGTACACAGAGAAAAGTATGGCTGAGTGGTTTGTCCAGATGAGGGTGGACACTGAAACGAGGTCAGAGGAGCTGAAGGGTGTGTCCTCTGATGTGGTTGGGGCCTGTGGTATTTCAGGAAAGGTGGAGTGCCTCCAGACTGTCGACCAGGGGTTGGGTCATGGGGTTGTTGGGTACGTGAAACCAGATATAAAGTCTCCCACTAGGGTGAGTGCTGGGTGGTTAACCAGAATGGTAGCTAGTGAGTCGCAGAGACTGTTGGCAAAAATGTCTGTTGTATCCAGGTGGCCTGTAGATGAGTAGGAAGCTGTGTGAGAGACTGAGCAACAGAGAAAGTTTGACTAGAAGGGATTCAGTTAGCTGTACAGGGCTGGGTTTATAAGTGAGATGGAGATGAGAGGTTTGTGGAGGATAGCTGCTCTGCCACCTCTAGAAAGTCTGTTGTGGGCGATGAGCGAGTAGTCTGGTGGGAAAGTCTTGTGCGCGATTGGTTTGAAATCGTCTGAGAACCATGTTTTAAGATCAGGATTGTCCGAGCATAGGAGGTCAAAGATGCTGTTTTTGGCCACAGAGCAGGCATTGAATTGGAGGCAGGTGGCTTGATGGGATGTGCAGTAGTTCCCCTGAAGCTCGTGGACGCATGGGCTCAGACTGAGTGGCCGGAGGGCAGGTGACGGTCACAGGTGGGTGCATGGTGGACGGTAGGGCCAGAGTGGTCGGTGTGACTGGAGGGGTGGTGATGGGTCAGGGTTGTATGTTTGTAGGGACGGGGAATGAGAGGTGGATTGGGAGCAGGAAGAGTGAACGGGCAGTGGCTGGCTTGCGTGAGAGGAAAGCCAGACGATCGGGGGTTGGGAGGAGGGTGGTCTGGATTGAGAAGTGGGGTTTGTGTCTGGAGGGAGGTAGAGGTGTAGATGTTGTGGGTGAGAGGTCGTGTACAAAGAGGGAGAGTCTAGGAGCGGCTAGGCAAAGTTGTATCGATGCAAGTAGTTACTATTTTAACTAATCAACACAATAGAAAACATCAGCAATACTTCAGGTGAGTAAACCAATAGTAGGAAAGTATGCAGATCATGAACGCAGAATAGTAAGTAAGGTTGCTTGTTATGGCAACTCAGAAAATGTTATGTTGTAGGAATAAAAATGGTTATTCAGCACCAGCAATAGCGGTTCAACGCTTTGAAAGACTTTGAATACTTTTCAATGGCTTTGAGGCTTTAGCAGTCATCCCTAACTAGATACGAGTTCTCAAAGTCGGTTTGTTGGGAAAGCGGGTAAACAAAGGTGACGCAAAGAACAGGTCTTGTCATTGCCGTAATAAATAAAGAGACATTTCAAGCCTGTTCAGTACATATCGGAACAGTAACCAGTATGCGAATTTAAGAAAAATAAAAGGGACTCTGTCCCTGCAGCACTCCACCGAAGTTGGCTTGTTTTACACTGTAAAAATAAAAGATGAAAAAGAAAGGGCGACACATTCACTACACTGGTAAGGAACCGACCAGTGCACCCCAAATGAAATGCAAAGCCAGTGTGGGAAAAGGGCCTCTCGCCCCAAAAATCAATCTGTCTAACAGAATGTCGATATGCGTTGGATTCCATTAAAGTCAATGGAGGAGTTGCAAAACACATTCCTGGCACGTGTTCTATAGCCTCTCCCAGCTGTGTATTGGTCTATTCATGTAAGAAGTGTTTGGACCAGCTGGGTCCCGCACATAGTCTAGTCGCAAATTCTTTTGGTTCCGTCATGGTTGCTTTTTCTGCACCGCATGGCAATGACACTGGTTCATCAGCTGTTTTCATCGCGCCCACCCTTTGCCCCAAATTTCCTTTTTCGGGTGTCACCCACCGAATTGCCCCGTCTTCTACATTACTTTTGCTCCCCAACCCCCCTGCGCCATCCTACCTATTTGACCAGCTGATCTTTCTTATCCGGTTTGACATTATTGATGTACTTGTATTACAGGAACCCTATTTGGACCAATCACCACCCCGGAGCAGCAGATGTCCAAGACTCCCTCGTCCAGCTCTTTGTCGCAGAGGGTCCGGTCCACCCTGGGCAAGACTACTCCCAAGTAAGTTTCTTCTCCCTCGTGACTTCAGGGGTCTTAGTCCAAGAAAGCACAGTGCTTCAATCCCTACTTCTGTATACGAAATGTAACTGGCCCGCGCCATGCATTATGCAGAGGACATTTGTCGTGTAATCCATTGCAAAACTTCCTGTGCAAAGCGGGATGGGTGAGTGACAAGCATAATGTGGAGTGGGTGTGGGTGAAAGGTGGTCATGGGTGTTTGGGTGGCTCCCTGTGGAGGGAGAGGGGGAGCGCTACCTGGAAAATGGATCTATTTCGCACGTTCTGTTGTGCAATTGGGGTGGATAAAATGGATGAATTTGCAATTATAATGCAGTGCTGTTTAGCTCCCCATCAGACTGGGTGTTGCCTTTGCTGCATAAAGGTATTTGTCTTGTTGAACCTTCTATTATACATCTAATTGGGTCTGCTGTATTCCCGTCTGATCTGCTGTTTGAGTTTGATGGGTATGTATCACTCTCACTTACCACTATTTTTACCCCCCCCCCCTTATGTATTACTTTGTACACCAGGTTTGGGAGCAAGAGCAAATCTGTGACCAGCATTGGTCGTCCTGGAAACTTCTTTGCTTCCCCCTTACTGAAGTGAGCTCGGCTAGGGAAGCTTCGGTTCACCATACTACATGATCGACCAGCAAGATGGTACCAGGGACCTGCAGTGCACACTTCATACTGTCTGCTGTAGCCCTACTTCCTATACTCCTGTGTTCTGAAGCTTTTAATCACGAATTACTGCATTTTGCAAATAATCAAGACTATATTAGACCTTCAACCAACTCTATGGATCGTTCCCTTGTACGCAGGGAGTTGAATGTTATGTTGTGCATGTTTTTTTTTTATACCTGGTCACCAGCAATGTGCGAGAGACTGGGCCAATTTTAAGTTTTTTTTTAAAAAAAAATGTTTTATTTTTTTTATTTTTGGAGTTTGCTTTCCATTTAGCACGGAATACTTCAGTTGTCTGCGTTCCCGACTTTCGCTCGCTCCAGGGATGGACAATGAAACGCACCATTCCTGTTAATTCATCTCATGCCTTTGTGCGACAAAGACCCTGATGGCGAGAACCCAAATTCAAAAAACTTCACGGACTGAAAAATACCCCATCCTGCCTTTCCATTAATGTATAGAAAGACCTGCACCTTTCAGTGGCTACATCTGTAAATAGAAGATGGATTTGTATTTATTCTGCTTGGCGTTTTTAATGTAACTTCCAGTCCCACTAAAGCTTTTGTTTTTAAATTTAGAGTGTGGGGGCTTCTTTGGAGATTCATTTCTCTTCTGATGGGATGGCTGTTTGGGAACTATACCTCTCACGGAAGGGTGCGGGGTGGGTTTGCTTCATGACTCATTTTCTCATGACAATAAGGCCCTTTTGCTGTATAATCGCCCTCTGTTATAGGAGATACATTTTACGGCGACAGAGCTTTGGGGCATTTGCTACTGATGGAGTATACTAGGATGCTGGTATTCTTTATGCAAAGTGGTGCATCGTCATGCTGATCTACTAATGAAATGTACTAGGTGACACTACTACTTACTGTAAGAAACGTTGCAAAACTACATCCAAGAGCGAAACCCAGAGTGGACTTGCAGAGAGGGCTGCAACTTTTTATTTAATTTTGCGTTTCGGACATGCTTTAATGCGGCTTTTGCATGATGCAAGTAGTGAGGAGTAAACACAAAATCAAGCAAGCAGTCGAATGTATAGAGGTACATGCATGGTAACATGGGTGCTGGCATTGGTGGCTGTGGGTAATTGGGCATGGACTAGCCTCAATGTGAGTGAGGATAAAACACTTAGAGCTTGTGAATCGACCAATGAAGAGAATATGGTTCCTGAAGACGGTCAGGTGGACAATAATGTGGCTAGCATGGCATCCAGAAGGATTCCATTTCGCAGTGGATGGACCGAGGAAAAACCTGAGTGATGTTCAGAGCTGCTTGTGCAAAACAAGAGTGGTGAGTTTAAGGGAGTACGTGAAGTGAGATTGCTGGTTTTATGTGGGTATGCCATTGACTCATTTATTTGTAGGATTTTCAAAAATGCAAATCGGGGCCTTGGTGGCATCAGATGGACACAAAGCATAATGAGTACATGATGGGGTGATAATAGAAGGCTAGATAGCAACTGTATGCCATGTGCTGACATAGGGAATATTAACCATATGATGCAAGTCTGCCGGGCTTAAAGGAAAGTGCAAATATAGATTGAATTAAAAAATATATATATTTATATATTACGGCGGTAGTGATGTTATTAAGAAAACAAAGTGCTGTTTTGGCCTAGTTCATTTTTCCATAGAAGGCACAGTGAAAACCATTGGACAGAAACAGACCAGGTATGGAGCAATTTAAGCATGAATTGCTGGCTCGCTTTCGGGGGATCGTGTCCACTAGGTTTTTAAATTGTTGATGGAGATTGGGACGCCCCCTTCTCCCACAATTGTAGTGATGTGTTGCATCCCATGGTGCGTTGCAGCAGAGGCTGGCAGGATTTTCAGAAATGAAAAAGCAGCCATTTTCCCCCAAAATATCAATTGCTAATGACTTATGAATGGATTTGGATCAAATTTTCAAAACAAAATGTCAGTTGAATCCCCTTGCTAATGGGCCCAAAAGACGTATAGTGGGTGTGAAAGAAACCTATCGGGGTAGACCTATGCAGTGGACACAGCCATGGCTAGTGGTTGTAAAAAAAAAAAATGGTATAACAAAGCCTTTGAAATTCACTGAAAAGTGCATTTAAGTGGACAATATTTAACACAACCCTTGAAATACATCGAATGTTGGATGTCATGACCAACTTAACTCTGCGTGTGTTCATTGCAGAGCCCATACATATAAGCGAAGCGATTTACAATGACATACAAAATGGCACCTGCCCAAACCCACTTCAGACGTTCCCTGAAAACATGCCTTTAAAAAAGTAACGGTTGTAGCCAAAATAGAGCAACTTCACTCTGCAGGCATCAGTCCACACATACTTGTCTGTCACAAAGTCTCCAATGAGCCATCATTCCTTGTGGGTTTTAGGAGCAGCTCTTCAGTTTGAGATTGTTTTCGTTATCTATACTTTGTTATCGAAGCAGGCTTTTTTCTGCTGGTCCTTGTATCTTTTCTAACAGTTGTAGTAAATATCCTATGCAAATTGTTTACTTTGTGCAGGAGCATAGTTCTTTGAGCAGTTGCATATGTCCAACGGAGGTGTCAAAACTACCTGTATGTGTGTTTTTATGATGTCCAGCAATGGTGAGAGGTGATGCTGGAGTCTCCTCTATAGCCTATCAATATCCTTTGGGTCATACTACTTCACTCCCCACCCCCCACCCCCTCCTCCAGCCAATGACACTCGTCCTAAGCTTCACCCCTGGTGGCCATCTTCAGATTCGACTGCACGTTGCTAGTGTTGGGAGTCCTCATGCTTGGCTCCTTGAAAATAATAGGTTTTTGCTGTTTTTTGAAGAAATCCTCCATCTCTATCATTAGCAGTCATGCAGCGGTGGGGCTTTTTTGGCGAAGATCTCCAATCCACTGTCTGATCTTCAACCTGTGGTGCTTCGACCATGGCTGATGTCACAAAGAAAAGCCTCTTCATGGCCTGTCAAAGCTGTGCCCTGAAGACCATCTTCAAGGATTGGCACCTCAAGTGCTTTTGTTTTCATCCCAACCACGTCATGAGCAGATGCAAAATCTGTCTATGCTTTTCGTCGAAGACCAAGAAGGACTGCCGGCAGGTCCACAGAGCATACTCCCTGTAAGAGGAGATCGAGGTCCAGTCCTTTGAGAATGCTTCCTCTGCAGAGGTTGAGGTCCTTTGAGAATGCTTCCTGTGTGAAGATCCAAAAGAAGGCAAAATCCCACGCTCCATCGGCATCCTTGTCCATTCCCCCTGACCGTGAGACCAAGTTCTGGACAGGGTTGGTCTGTCAATAGTCTACCAGCTGGTGGGTTCCCTCCCTCTGTGAGGAAATTGCTGACACAGTTCAAGCACAGATCGGCGAAGAGCACATTTCTTAAGGACCAGTCATCAGCGACAACTTCGTCCACCAGGACTGTTAACCAGTTGACGAGCACCTTGTCGACGAAGTCTGCAAAAACAAGTCTGTCTTCAGCAATGAAAGGTTTGTCAACGAATGGCCTCTTTTCCTCCAACGCTCACCGCGTGCAGGGTCTCTCTGCCTACTGGACCCCTGTCCATGGTCCGACGACGATCCTGACGATGACTGTACCTATTCCTGCTCCACAGACTCCTGTCATAGCCTCTTTCCTGAGGGGCTATGACAGCTTTTTCCAGCTCGGAACTTCCTGCTGCCCACCAAGGCAGTCCCCCCCTCTTTACACTGGTTGCTATGGCATCCCACCGGAAAGTCACCAGCTCTGAAGAGGGCCCACCTGAAGATTTTTATTCAGATTGGGAAGGGAGCCATGGACCCATGCCTCAGGAGGTCACCGACCTGTGAGCCTTCCCAGCCGTTTAGCCCTCCAGGGGGCTCCGCTATCTACTAAAACAAAATGCACTGACAAACGGTTGTGTTTTTGGTTCAATGAGGACCTACTCACACTTAGAACTAAATGCACCCTTGAACATGCCCACGAAAAACATCCCAACACAGAGTCTGAAACGACCTTCCAGGCGGCGAACAAAATCTACAAAACCGCTATCATCACTCATAAGGCTAATGCCTATAATGATCGCATATTTAACGCTGCTTCTGATTCTAAATAATTATTCTCTATCCTGAGAGAATTGGAAAATCCCACCCCAGCCACCAATTCTACCACTGCTAGTAAAGAGTGGTGCACCACCATTCAAGGTGCTCTAGCCACTAAGATTGACCTCCTCCAAAACAAAATTACAACCAAAAGGCAACTTCTAGCCAACAAATCCCCTACTGACAATCATATCCCTGATATATGAACACCAACCCCCATTTCTTCTTCACCCCAGTCTCCCAAGAAGTAGTGCTTGACACTATATCTAAACTCAAAGCATCGAATTGCAAAGGAGACTCCGTCCCAGCGCAAGTAGTCAAAGCATGCACCCACACCCTAACGCCTATCATAACCAACTTTGTCAATGCTTACTTTAATGCCAACCTTGTCCCAGCCAGTATTAAAGAAGCCTGGGCCACACCCCTTCTAAAAAAAAAAGAAAACCTAGATCCCACTGTGCCCACTAATTACTGGCCAATAACGACAGTTCTGTTCTTGCTTGACAAAATAGCCTACAGTAAAGTCCAAGCTCATCTGGAACATAACCAACTCCTTGGCACAACACCATCTGGCTTCAGGCCCAATCACAGCACGGAAACGGCCCTTCTTGACCTGAAAATCCAGATGGGTACTATCAGAGATAAATGCAAACTCTGCATTCTCCTATTATTGCACCTATCAGCAGCGTTTTGACCTTGTGGATCACAACAAACTCTGCTCTACATTGGCCAAAGATTTCAATTTCTCCACTAACTCCACCATGTGGGTCAAATCTTTCCTAACTGATCGAACCTCCAGAGTCTCCATAGGCAAAGAAGCTGCAGACCCCATACCAGTACCCATAGGAGTACCTCAAGGTTCTTGCCTTTCACCCACCCTCTATAACACCTATACTAAACTCCTGTTCTCAGCACTAGATGACATGGGTTTCATCTATACAAACTGCAGATGACACCCAGATCCTTATTCCACTTTCCAGGAATTACGCTCAAGACACCAACAAGAAAATGTATGCCATAATACAAAATTGGATGGCACTAAAAAGTATCCGTCACAAGGATGAGAAGACGGAGAATCTCATTGTGGGCTCCCAGCCTAAAATTGCTGCTCTCCACCCAGACTACTCCTCCATTAACATTGATGGCACAATGATACCTGTACTGAGGCAAGTAAAAGCTCTAGGAGTCAACTGGACGCCAACCTCACAATGACTAAACACATTAGCAATCTCATCAACCACCTCTTACACTGCCAAACTCATTGCCCTAAGCCGCCAGTTCTTGACCCCCCACTAATTGCATCACGCTGGCCAAAGCACTGATCCCATCAAGATTGGGCTATTGCAATGTGTTGCTACTCAGTACTTCTATTACTAATCTAAAAAAATTACAACTAATCCAAAACGAGACCTTACAGGCTGCCCTAGGACTAAGAAAATCTAAGGTTAGAAGAGAGATGCACTGGCTCCTGATTGAAGCTAGATTAATTTTCAAAACTATGCATCACCCATAAGTGCCACCATAAAAAAAGCCCCCATCTATTTGAACAATGCTTTAACCAAAACAAAATCTACAAGAACCCTAAAATCTAATAACCACCTTCTGCTAACGACTACTTGCTTTATAAACACCAGAGCTTGGGGGCACTAGCTTCAAATACCTAGCCCCTAAACACTGGAACTCCCTCCCATGCAGCATCAAAAAAGGGGACACAATTGTGGGCTTTAAAAAACTGTTAAAACCTGGCTGTGTAACCAATTCTAAAAACGCCTTTATCTTAGAAACTGTAAATAATTATTGTATCTGTTTTTTCTATTCTTACTGCATTTACTTTGTATGATTGCTTTTATTTTCACACTGTACCTATGAATCCTCTAATGTTTTAACAAACTGTCTGTAACTGCGCTGTGATACCTAAGGGTCTGGGTGCGTAACAAATGCAAAAAATAAATAAAATAAGCCTTGCTCCTGCACAGAGGGACATGTCCGTGGACAGCCTAACCACCCTGCATAAGTTGGCTACAGAAATTCAGCAGCAGCTGCCCACTGCTCCTGTGCATGGTCCAGCCATGAGTCCTCCAAGGCCACCTTGGCATCAGCTGACACCACCTCCTAGGGTACCTGTTACTCCTCGGCCAGTTCTGGTGGCCTTGCCCCTCCCCCCCCCTGCGGCAGAGGAGCCAGTTCACACAGATATTGGCATGGACACTGACACAACCGTAACGCACACAGATAAGTACGACTTCTTGCGGATGGGGAACATCCGGATGCTGATGGGCCCACCCCCAGATGAAATTTGCTGTAAAGCTGCCTAACTATTCAACCTAGTGTCAGAAGAGAAGGAAGGCTTCCTTTTTAAGCAGCGAGAGACTGCTAAGACGACAATAGTGGGGGTCCCTTTGTTGGATGACAAATGGGAAGATGGCTTGGCAGTCAAGAATGCTCTAAATACCACACCTGCTGTGTGTGACTGGCTGGAGAAGAAATACCGGGTTCTAAACTTGGCATCCCAGTTGTCTCAGTGGTATTGGCTGCCGCTAGGAAGAGGTCATTGAACCCCTCTTCATGGTCCATAGTGCCTCTGTACCAGGAAGGCAAGAAACCGATGCGGCTGGCAAGTGCATCGTTGCCATAACAGCCTCAAATATCAAGGCCGCCAATTCCCTCACCGTCCTGTCAAGGTACAATAGGGAGGTGATGTACAAGCTGGGGCCCATCCTTGACTTCCTCCCTGATGTGAAGAAGGCCAAAGCCTTGGCCCCATTTCAGTAGGGAGAAGTAGCTTCGGACCATGCCATCACTATCGCGCTCAATATGGCAGACTCGGTCTTCTGCCAGATGGGGAATGGTGTGGCTCTCTGATGCCAAGATTGGCTAAGGGCAACACGTTTGTCCCCATCAAGCAGTATGTCAATGACCCATGTGCAACTTGTTTGGTAAAGTGGTTGATGACACTCTCCAGACTGTCACTGACACAGCGCACTCTCTGGGGATCCTGCAGCAGAGAATATCATCCTTCAATTTGAAGAGGAGAGTCTCCGGATTGTTGAAAGGTTATACCAACCCCTTTGTCAGCCCTCTGGCTCCACCTCCCAGGAGACTTAGGGTTGCCCCCAGGCCTACGGCAGTAGCACTGAGAGTTGCTCTCCTGCACCCCCATCCAGGACTGCAATGTCAAAGTCCTGACTTTTCTTGTCCGTGGGAGCTGCTGAACCCCACAGATCCCTCAAGACTGTTTGATCAACAACTGTGTAAATTACCAGCTGAAAAACTAACACTCCCAAGGGAAAGGGGATGTGGAGAAAATAAAAAACAGACTCTAACTTCTGAATGGCTACGAATCTGCAGAAGGGAAAGAAAAAAGTTAATCAGAAAACAGCATAACCTTCAAAGTCTATTATCCAAAACTACTGCATAGGATCAGTACCTGTTAACCCTCCATTAACAACTTGGAGGATGTTGTTTGCACTGTTATTCTGATGAGTTCTTAGGGTATCCTGCAATTAGACTTGGATTCTTTTGAAGGGAAGCTAAATTCCAAATTGCAGAAAAACACCTTATCCTCTCAAAGGACATGACATTCCAACTCCATCATGTTCCTGTCTTGCGTGTAAGTGAAAGCACAGCCAGCAAAACCCAGATCTCAACTCCTGAATTAACAGATCAACCCTGGACATAGCGTCTTTCACTTCCCTTTGAAAGTATTGCAGCAGAGTTCTTAAAGTATCAATTAACCTTGTTGCTCTTGCACTGTCTTTCTTTAAAAATAAAAAAAACATGCAGGTAAGAATGTCTTCTTTCATTCAGTTTTTTAACCACACATTTCCACACTGCTGTAAGCCAGCATGACTTCTACTTGAAAGGATTCTTTGCATGCAGCTCACATGTCATGTTCAGTATTCATTCAACATGTATTTTACAGAATGTGTTTCGTAGTAAGTAGAGTTGATTTCCGGCAAACTAACACTTGACAATGTCTGTAAGAAGTAAACTCTGCAGCAACCTAAATACCGAACTCACAAGATACCTAATGAAGATGAGAAACTTGATGGAAAGTTAATGCTCTTTCCACTTGAAACAAACTCTGCGCTCCCAGATTAGCATGGCCTGTCCCACGTAGTCCTTGATCAACTGGAAAGCAGATTTCAAGGCTCTCTCTGCCAAATGTTCTCTTAAAAACTTCAAATTGGGCCTAAAACCAGGAACTTAACTTAAAAGCAGGACCTTCCTGCTAGGGAATGAAAAATGAAAGGCAGTTTAGAATGTTAGTGCTGCCCTGAGGCCCTTCACTCCACCAATCAGTGAGCAGCTTCACTTCCTCCACGATGATGACTTGGGGAATGCTCACTCTGTAAAAGGGAGGTTAGGTACAGCAACCAATTATTAATTCCCTTCTCACAATTAATCAATGTTTTTACCTAACCCAGACGTACTACCTATCTTACTTCTCACATACATTCAGACCTCACAGTACCCCCTCTTCAAGCCCTGGCCTCGGGGCCTGGTTTGTTAGGAAACTTTCTGTGAAATGTTGCCAACAGCCTTTTAGCATGTATGCCAGATTCAAACTCCCAGGTTCTCTCCTGGTCCATAGCCCTCCCAATCAATGAGATACTGCTATTTCCCCCTAACTTTTCTCGAATCCAAGATCCTCCTTACTTCAAATTCTTCTGAATTGTTCTCCACAATTATAGACTGGGGAATGACACCCAACCTTGTTCCCTTGACCACTGGTTTCAAAAGACTAACGTGAAAAACAGGATGTACCTTAAAACCCAGAGGCAATTTCAGTCTAACTGAAACTGGTCCAATCATGCTCTCGATCTCAAAGGCCCAACAAATTTAGGACAAAATGTATTTCTTCCTTTCACTCTGAGATTCCTAGTAGAAAGCCACACCAAATCTCTCTCCACATAACTAGGACTCACAAGAAATTTGCTGACAGAAAAAGAAGAGTAAGCTACCTTACTCTTCTGTAGCATTTGTGTAGCCTTGACCCACCCCCTTTTAAAAGATTCTAGTCTTTCACTCACAGCAGGGCTCGTACCTTCATCATCCTTCATCTGCCCAATGAACCGTGGATGAAACCCCCTACCACAAAGAAATGGAGACACAGTGGTGTTCAGTTCGGCCACACCTCACTCAATGAGCTCCCTTTAAGATCCCGCCGTACGAGTATATGGTCACGACTGATACCTTTCTGGAGGAGCCCACACAGGATATACTTAAGCCAGAGGCATCTAGTTCCCGAAGGAAAAGGACTTGCACATAAATGTCCTGAAACTGCGGGTGGTCTTCTTGGCCCTTGGGTCATTCCAGCCTCAGCTACAGGGAAATGTGGTGCAGATCTTCACTGCAAACACCACCACCATGTTTTACATCAGGAAACTGGGTGGGACCGCTCTCCCTGGATGCCAAGTCTCTATGACGCTGGGTCATTTTTCAAGGCATGTTCCTTGTCCCCTTTCACCTGCCAGGCATCAAGAACACCCTTGTGGACTCTCAGCAGGGAGTTGAGGTCCTGCCATGAATGGTAGCTTCAGCCAGCACAAGTGTTGTGCTTCTTCGGCAAGTGGGGTCTTCCTCAGATCGACCTCTTCAAGGTGGCTGCCAAGTAGTATGCCAGAAAATATCCTCTGCAGAGGAATCTAGGAGAATGCCTTCTCGTTCCCCTGGGAGCGGCTCTTCCTGTATGCCTTCCCTCTAATTCTGCTACTGCTATGTGTGATCAACACTCAGATGTTAGCACTGCAGGATGATCCTCCTAGCACTGGCGTGGCTGAGGCAGATCTGTTACTCACACCTACATCTGTCAGTAGTGGTTCTGGCCATCCAACTGCCTTTAGAAAGGAGGTCGGGAAGTGAAGGATTTATCCTGCATCACAATCTGGTGTCGCTGAGCCTCACCGCCTGGCTACTGTCGCCTTAGAATTTGCACATTATTTGATGCCTTTGGAATGCAAGAAGATCCTGGCTAAGGCCAGGTCTCCCTCTATGTTGACATGCTACAGGTTCAAGTGGAGGTATTGCACAGTGTAGTGCCGGGCGTGGAAAATCACATGGTTGCCTGTGACTGCTCCGCAGTTTCTCCCGTACCTGCTCTTGCTGGCCAAGTCTGGTCTTGCCCATGCATCTATCAAGGTTCACCTGGCTGCCATATCCCAGTACAGACGGGCTCCGGGCAATCGCTCCCTCGGATCGTAGTGGCTCGATAAGGAGTTCCTTCAAGGGTCTTTTCAGGACTTTCCTGCTAGTGAAGGCTTGGGAACTGAATGTGGTCCTGTCTAAGCTTGTGGGGCCTCTGTTAGAACCAATGCATTGTGCCCCTTTAACATTTCTGTTGTGGAAGACTGCCTTCGTAGAGGCGATCGCCTCGGCCAAGCTGGTTGGGAGATACAGGCACACTACTGTAAGCAGCCGTATTTGTACTTCCATGCCACTAAGTGGTTCTGCAAACTCATCCTACCTTCATGCCGAAGGTTCTGTCAGACTTTCATTTCAACAAGCCTTTGGATTTAGAAGTTCTCCAGCATGGGGTCTGGCATGGATTCACATGCTCATGAATATTCCCAGTTGTTAGACTGGGCATCCCCTGTAAAAAGAAAGCAGTCTTGCTTTTACTGCCTTTCTAGCAATAACCAATCACTGTACTGCTGTCTGATATCAAGTCTGGCAATGGGGCTCTGTTTGCCGGTGTAGATTGACCGCTAAACCGTCGGATCTTCATGTTCAAGTTTCAAGGTCTATTTGAGGCCTACTTTGTGCCTTGCTGTGTCTGAGGAAGGCAAGAGGAGCCTTCTTGAGCTCTGTGCCAGATCTGGCTTGAGGAATGTGTTACAAAGCAGCCTTCTTGGATACTCCAGTAGGTTACACAGTTAAGCTTTTATTACAAGTTACAATAAGCTGTTACTTGGGGAATTGCTGGGTCCCATCACCCAGGCTGACTTGTCTTCAACAGACTCTAGGTAGAACACTGACACAACCTTCATACCCAAACATTCCGCTGCAGCACACCAACATTCTCTCAGCTCATCCTGTACATACAAATAGAGCAAGCACTTCTAGTGCTTCTAGGTCTATGTGGAAGACACGCACTTGAGGTGCTGCTACTGTCTACACCCGGATCACAATGTGGGTGGCTGTGAAATCTGTTGGGGATTCTGTCAAAGCGAAGAGGGACCATTACCGCAGGCTGGTGGCTTGGCTGAAAGAGGAGAAGGGGGCTGCTGCTTTGAGTTTGCATGCTTCTTCCAGATCCATTGTTCTCTGGAACATTCTCCCTCGGGTAAGAGGTTGGGATCTGCTGAAGAGGCTCCCTTACAGGAGGCTTGTAAGAAGGTGAAGTGCCATGTGTCTGGTTCGA
This sequence comes from Ambystoma mexicanum, assembly GCF_040938575.1. Taxonomy (NCBI): domain Eukaryota; kingdom Metazoa; phylum Chordata; class Amphibia; order Caudata; family Ambystomatidae; genus Ambystoma; species Ambystoma mexicanum. Next base: position 248,117,684 of record NC_090926.1, on the reverse strand, counting down.
GTTTCACACTGTTGCAGTCTACGGCAAGCTTGCCGGTCAGTGGAGTCTCCTGAAAAATCATTGTCCTCATGAAAGCATGGTGTTTCTTCGAAACACAAAACAAGCAAAGAACATCGCAGTGAGGATACAAGGTCTTCATCTAGACCCTCATCAGCGACCCACAGACCAAGAGTCATCGATGACTGGACCATCATCTACCACTGCATTAATGTTGAAACCCTCGTCAGCGCCTGTCCCGTTGGTCACCCCGTCATTGGTGAGGGAGCCTACTACAACGCCATCAACGACCCCTGTCAACTGCCCCGTCGCTGGCGAATATTACAGCATCTGTTTCTCCACAACATTGGCGTCAACAAAAAGACTGCAAGAATTGTCCTTTCGCCTCGGCCAACTACTACTGCTCCGACCACGACTGCGGGCCCCTGACTATGCAGTCAATAAGGGATCCAATTTTGTCTTTTTCTTGTCAAGAGTAGCCTGTTAAGAATGGTGGAATCAGTTGGTGTGATAGACAGTTCTGAAGAGGAATTGCAAGAAGGCTGTGTTTCAGAGAGGCCCCCAGGACTCCTCCCTTGCAGGAGTGTTCTAGTCCTGTGAGGTCATCAGAGGGCACTGGCAACACCATCAGGTTCTAGATATTTGTCCATGGACATCCTCACTACTTTTTACACACTTATCAGAAATACAATGCATGCCTCCTCAGCTGGCTCCAGTGGAACCTACCCGAGTACAGCCCTCAAAGACAAAGGCATGGACCTCGCCCGCATCCACCAATGCCTAGACAGTGGTGGAGTATACAGATGATTTTGATGACTTCATAACAGCTGATGACACTCTGCTGAACATAGACGACACCACCAGGGTGTTCCCTCCTTACGAGGTGCGCTCCTTCCATTCCATGTTGGCAAGGGCATCTACCTTGTTCAATTTGGTACCCGAAGAGAAGAAAAAGGAAGGATTCTTATGAGAGGACAGCCTCATCCAGAAAGACAGCAACATCAATCACACTCCTGGACGATGTATGGAAAGAAGGCCCCAAACTCTGCTCCACCCAGAAGGGATAAACTGGGGCAAAAAAAAAATATGGGCTCGAAGACTCTGCACCCAAGTGCCTGAGATCCCAGACTTGGTGGTCTCAGTGGCAGCAGCTAAATGGTCAGCGAACCTGTCCTCTAAGTTTCTGGTTCCTCCAGACCAGGAGTGAAAAAAAAACTGGACGCCATGGACAAACTCATTATATACAGTCGCTGCCATGGTCAGGGCTGTGAATGCCCTGGCGATATTAGCTTGCTGTGATAGGGAGCTTTGTTACAAACTGGGCCCAGGCCCTAGCTCTGTTTCAAGGAGAGGTGGCTTTCGATCACGCCATCACAGTGGCCCTTGATGTGGCAGACTCAGGGTTTTGCCAAATGGGTAATGTAGTGGCCCTCAGAATAACAGGATGGCTCAAGGCCACTAATTTCAGGCCGGACGTGCAGGCAAAGGTCATCGATATGCCTTTCGATGAGGACAAACGGTTCGGCAAGGCAGTGGATAATACATTGCGAGGCAATCAAAACGGACATGGAGACATCTAAGTCCCCTGGAACGGCGGCGAACTTCATCCTTTCGATCATCCAGAAGAAAGTTCAGAAGGTCTAAAGGCTACCCAATGACCACCTATCGTCAACCTTCTTACTCTTCCTCACAAGAGTCATACAGAGGCCGGTTACAGAGTTTTGGCGGATGAGCACAATGTGAACATCCACAAGCAAAGGGGTAAACTCCCAAGCAAGCCTGACCAGGTAGAGGGCCTGGAACCCCACTTTCGCACAACAGTGGGGGGCTGCTTAACACAATTTGTCAGGGAGTGGGAAAACCTCACCACAGATGAGTGGGTGCTGGACATAGTAAGCCAAGGGCACTCTGGAATTCGAACACACGCATCCACACATCCCTCCAGTGGTGAGGAAGGAGCTGTACATTAACCAAACTGCTACAGGCAATGTTAGACAAGGGGGCGATAGAACCCTCCCGAACCCCCCCCCCCCCCCACACACACTGCCTGGACTCCACAGTATACTCCAGATACTTTCTAGTCCAAAAGAAGTCTGGGAGGATGGCATCCGATCCTCGAACTACAGCACCTGAACAAATACCTAAAGTTCAGGATGGTCACATTGCAACAAGTGCTCAACCAATGGGGGAAAAAGTGGACTTCATGGCAACGCTAGACCTGGAGGATGCCTACTTTCACGTCCCCATACATTCAAAACACAGGAAGTTCCGACTTTGTGGTCTTGGGGTGTCCTTATCAGTTCAAGGAACTTCCTTTTGGGCTAAAATCAGCACCGAGAGTATGCACAAAGTGCTTAGCACTGGTGGCAGCCCACCTGCGCCTCAAGGACATTCACGTCTACCCATAATTAGACGGCTGCTTCATCAGGTCCCCTACTGAAGAGCTGACGGTGCAACTCGCCAAGGAGGTCATTCACCTTCTAGCAGTACTCAGAGTTTCCATCTATTACCCGAAATCCTGTCTGGTGCCATTGCAAAGCGCACTGTTTCTAGATGCCAGTCCCAACACAGTTGCATCCCTACGCATTCCCCTCAAAAGAGAGGGTGGCAACCATATCGGGCAGGGTCCATCTGCTTACAGTGATGAAGATAGGTCTGCAACATCAAATCGATGTTTGAGATGTCGTCCTGCATTCCCCTGATTCTGTTCTGCAGACTCCAGATAAAACTGATGCAAGAATTCCTAGATGCCAGGTGGCTTCAAGTCACAGGCAGATGGACAGACAGGAATGCCCTCAGCAGGCAATCCATTTGTTGGTGGGGAGTGCACAGGCATCTCAGTCAAGGAGCCCCATTTCTAGACCCTCCGTTTGAGGTGACAGTCACCACGGACACCTCCCTGGACGGATGGGGGGGGCCCACACCGGTCACTAATGCCAGGGGGACACTGGCTCCCCAATGAAAAGACCCAACACATCAATATCCTAGAGCTACGGGCTGCGTTCTGGGCTCTGAAGTCCTTCGTACCACTTCTACAAGGACAACTAGTAAGGATTTTCACAGACCATACGACCACAATGTTCTACATCCGGAAGTAGAGGGGAACCTGTTTTCCCCCCCACCCCCCCTGCTCTCTCCATGGAGGCACACGCCCTATGGCATTCGTCCCATTCTTCAAGGTATGTTTCTCATAACTTTCCACCTTGCAGGCATCAAGAACACTATTGCGGACTCTCAGTAGGGAGCTGCAATCCTGCCACAAATGGGAGCTCCACCAAGCACATATGTCACGTCTTTTCAGCATGTAGGGCCAACCCTAGATCAACCTGTTTGCGACTGCATCGAATATGAAATGCCAGAAGTTCGTCGGTAGGTTTCTCCAACCAGGGAGCATGGGGGATGTGTTCTCCTTCACTTGGGAAGGCCTCTTCCTTTATGCGTTTCCCCTGAAACTGCTGCTGTTAGGTGTGATCAACACACTCAAGAGCTGCCATAGCAAAATCATCCTCCTGGCCATGCCAATTCTTGCACAGAGAGCTGATGTGCATGGCGGTAGCGATGCCCATCAAATTGCCTCCTCCTCTGGACCTACTGTGCAAGGAGGGGTCCATATTGCATCACAAGCCAACGTCCCTGAACTTCAAGGCTTAGCTCCTGCTACCCTAATGTTCGGACGCTATAGCATCCCGCCAGACTGCAGAAACGTCCTGGCAAAGCGCTGTTGTGGTCGCGCAGACTAGTCAAGGAATTCCTGAAGATCCTCTTCAGGATTTTCAAGGCGCCTTCCCCGGCTTCGGAGCTCAACGTAGTACTTACAAGGATTTTGGGACCTTCTTTCGAACCTCTAAATCTAGCTTCTCTGAAGTTTCTCTCACGGAAGACCGCTTTCCTGGTGGCCATCACCTCTGCAGGTGAGGGGCGATACAGGCCAGCGGTCCTGGAAACACCCTTACTTATCCTTCCATGCTATAAAGGTGGTGCATCCATCCTTTAACCCGAAGGTCCCTTCGGAGTTCCAGTTTAATGAACCTTTAGTGCTCCCAGTCTTATTTCCGAATCATTCTTGCTCGCTGAAAGGTCGCTGCATACGCTGGATATTACTTGCGCCTTAAAGTTCTCTAGCACGCGCAAAGGCTTTCGGGACGAAGTCTCAACGCTTTGTGATCTTTGGACCTGTGAATCGTGCGAAGGCCCTGTCAAAGGCTTCCATATCCAAGTGGCTTTCTGGTTGCATCATGCACTGTCACTGTCTGGCCAACAGGCCCCTTCCATGCCAGCCAAGAGCCCACTCCACCAGAGCCATAGCTGCAATGTTGGTGTTTCTCTCTGGGGTTCCCTTGCTGGACATTTGCAGGACTGCTACGTGGAGGTCGACACACACCTTCACGAAATGCTAGTGTTTCGACAGGGATTCCAGGGAGGAGTCCATAGTCAAGCCAGGCTGTGCTGCGCAACCTATTCGTCGTGAGGCGAGTGAGTTCCAGGGCTAAGTGATTGTACTTCTGTGAAGCCTTGCCACATCCTGTGGTTGTGTTTATGTACTGCTGCTTAATCCTATTCATGAGCATGTGAATCCATACCAGACCCCATGCTGGAGAAGGAACAAGTTACTCACCTGTAACTGTTGTTCTCCAGCATGGATTTGGCATGCATTTGCTGGGCGTCTCGTGCCCTGAAGTTCTAAGTGGCAGACAAAAAAAACCTTAAACGTCTCAGCTAGTGGTCAATTTCTGACCTGTGGGACCGGGAAAGCCCCTGCCAAAGCTTGAATCTCCAGGTGGCTGTCCAGCTGTATCATGTATTGCCACCATCTGGCAAACATACCGCTTACAGGCTGGCTGAGCCCATTCCACCAGAGACATCACAGCAACAATGACGTTTCTCTCTGGTGTTCCTCTACTCGACATCTGCAGGGCTGCTATGTGGAGGTCTACCCACACCTTCATGAAATTCTACTGTGTCGACAGGGATTCCAGGGAGGAGTTCCGGGTCAGCCAATCAGTGCTATCCAACCTGTTTGAGGTGAGTCTGTTCCAGGATTAATTGTATTGCTTCTGTGAGCTTTGCCACCTCCTGTGGTTGTGTATATGTACTGCTGTATAATTGTATTCATGAGCATGTGAATGCATGCAAGACCTCATGCTGGAGAAGGACCAAATTACTTACTTGTTCTCCAGCATCAGTCTTGCATGGATTCACATGTGGACCCTCTCTCCTTCCCTGGCTCTTCTTGGTTCATACTGCCACTTTACATGCAGTACCAAATATGAAGATGGCCACTGTAAAGACTGGAGGGGGGTGTCTGTACTCCTGCTCTTTATATGGCAGAGGAGAGGCGCAGAGGGCCCCAGCCAAGATTCTCTATTACGGTAGCAATGCAGGAGCAATAAAGTCCTAGCTTCTCAGGAGGTGATGCAGGCTGGTCCCTAAGAACAGTGTAGTCCCCAAGCAGCCACAAAGGAATGTCCACACACTGTATTAGTTAAAACACATTCTTTATATAATTAAGTGTTCAAAATTAAGCAGGGGTGAGACGCGCACTCCAATTCCTGGCCAATATATTACCTGAACAAGTATCCAAAAACAATCACAGGGTTAAATCCCAATAAAGTTCACAGGGTTAATTTCCTTCTTGCACTGTTGTACTCCTCCAAGCGCTTTTGTATCTGCAATACTCATCAGGGAGGCTGAGTGCCATTCAATTCAGGTGAAACCATTATAAATGCAGTTGCAGTCTCTAGGAATTATGGTCAATGTAGTGAACCTATTTAAACAATTCAGGTGACCAGTGAAAGACTCCCCTCCAACACACACATCATACCCTTAGCAGAGGGATGGGGGGAAACCATGATTATGGCTCTCCAGTGTAGGGCAAAATAACCGTGGTGCTGCAGCCTCTGGAGTCCGGATCTCCACAAGTTAATTGTTCAAAAAAGCAGGGGCGAGGCGCGCACTCCAATTCCTGACCAATATATTACCTGAACAAGTATCCAAAAACAATTGCAGGGTTAAATCCCAAAGTGTCCAAAATATTCACAGGGTTAAATCCCAATAAAGTTCACAGGGTTAATTAATTATTATTAAGGTTCAAGGTTATGTACACAATCACAATAACTCACTTTGTGCTCAGTTAATCTACAATGGCAAATATATACAGTTCTAAGTGGTACCACAATGATCAGATTTCATTAAAGTGCATCAACTGTACTCTGGTTAAATGTCACACAAATCACTTAATAAAGGTAACCAACAATAGACATAGGTTAGAACAATTGTTCTAACCTGGGCAACCTGTAAATTAAAGGTATATCACAAGCCCAGTCCATATATTGTTCAATTAGTCTTATTTCCTTCTACAATGTTTCTATCACCCCAATGTGCCTGGAATAGCAGAGTTCGACGACAGATCTGTTACGCTCGCCTGGTCTCCAGTAGGGGTGTCACGGTATTATTTTTATGGCGTACGATAACATTCTTGCCAAATGACGGTATATCATGGTTATCGCGGTATAGCAGGTGTAGTTAACTAATCTTAACAAATATTTTCTTAAAAGGTCATAAATTGTCAGATTTATCATCACAAACAAAACCAGACACCCAGGGCCAGAATTGGGCTTTTCAACATACTTTCCACTGAAATGCCACCCCTTGCTTCCACCAAACACCACAAAAACAAGTGTGGAGAAGAGGAGGAGGAGGGGGGGAGCAGAGGGATGGGAGCCCTGCTGCGACTGGCAAAGCAAACTTAATAGCTTTCATTAAGTGGTCATTTAGGCTTTTAGCTCCCCCACTGGCTTCTGGTGAAGATGAACATGTTGCCATCTTGATGATCTGCATGCCACAGATCAATGCAGGCTGATGGTAGTATGCGCTTGTGCGCATACACACACACACACACACACACACACACACACGCATGCACTCTCTCTCTTTACGTTACAGCCTTTAGTTTACTTGTGTGCCAAAAGGTGTTCAGTAATCACGGACATGTTACCCTTTGGTATGGCAGCAGGGAATACTGCAGAGATGAGTGAATTTCGCGGTGTGACTTATTATATGTAAATTCAATGATGGAACCCGCGAAATCCCCTGTTGTCATATGTTTAGAAAACATTATCCATTATAAATATATAAACCCCAAAGCCGCCAACCCAAAGTAAATTCTTTTCCTTCTTGGCACTGTATTTATTCTTCCTATTGTTAACATATTGATTTTGTGTCGGACACGTGTGGTTTACGGAATGGCATTAAAAACTGCTCCAACTGAAACTACTTGTACCAAAAAAAAGAACTTTCCTTTACATTGCCTTTTTGCATTTGAAGTTCTTTAACTTACCATTAGGTCAATGCTTTTTAGTTAATTTACGAATACGCAGGCAGGATTTTCCAGCTGTAGCAAGGTAGCATTTTGAAACTTGTCTCTGCACATATTTAGCTGATCCTCCAGGAATCTAAGGCGGCTGCAGAATTGGTCTTTCATGGCGCTCACTCGTTGATCGCCTTGAATGAAAGAGTGGCTAGTGGAAGTGTTATAATGCACATTTTGAGCAATGAGCTTGCTGCTCAGTCACAGGTCATCGCTTTGAAAATTGGTCTTGACTTGCATTTTTTTGGAACCACGTGGCATGGGCATCATGACGCCTTGCTGCCACAAAAAGTTTGTTTTGACAACTGTTTATCCCATTAAAGGGAGAAAAGTCACTCATGTGCGGTCTGAAAGCCTGTGTCATTGTGTTTCTTTTGTCAAAATGTCATAACCAACACAGACACACCGAAAGGTTGGAAAGTGATCTAATCACCATAGCTTGTTTACCATCTGCCTGGTGTATTATGAAGGTCTGATGTCTGAGTCACCACTGACCATGTAATCCTAAGGGACAGCGTTCAGTGGGCACTGTTGATTTCTTTCTTGATTCTTGCAATACATGTTCATTTACCTTCTTAAAGATGGTGGCAAAAAAAGAAAGTTTAAATACATATCGGCACAAATGTGGCCTATACCACCACCTCACCACAGCCCCATCATTACCGTTTTCCCAGGGTCTGAATGCATTAGGACCCTTGTGATGCGAGTTCAGAGGGAGGAATGCTTTCATGGGTGGTGTCACAAAATGAGAATAGACCTAAGAAATATTTCACTCCCATTGCTCTGAATAATTCAAATTGAATGTAGTATCTGTCCTGCCTGCTTGAGTCCAGTGCCATAGGCAGAAGGCAGGTAGGTGAAGGATCAAGCGAAGCAGTAACTCTAGTGCCAATGTGCAAATCTACACAGAGGACAGTGGGGGGGGCAGTTTATTTACTAGCATAAAGCACTGATAGGCCCAGAGTTCACACTGTCTACAGCAGGGTCGGACTGGGGCATAAAATTGTCTCGGGCACCAACATAAAAGTGGCACACAGTTGCAAATGGGCATTAATTCTACATTGTACATTTAAAAGATATTTATTCAGCAACAGTGGTCAAAACTATTAGCCGCATAGTGAAGTCACTCATCAAACTGGCCCACTTTGGCCAAAAAAGTGCCCCACTTTGACCCAAAAAACTGGACCACACAAGCATTTTGCGTTTTTGGTTCGGCCATGGGCCTATTGCGCTAAAGGCAAGTCCATGCCTGGTCTACAGAGCTAAGGTTGTTTGTGGACATGCATCAGAAGGGCATGCAGTTCATTTCCACCTTTGAATTCTGGGATGTGTATTTCCCCATCTTTCAGATTGGTGGGAAAACTACAAATCCCAGAATTGTAAGCTAAAACCGAACTGGATGGCTATCCGATCCATGACCATGAGAAACTGAAGTTCTTGAATCTAAACCTTGGGGAGAGTAATCCGATATGCATGACTTCACTGGCTGTCCTTTTTTCTTTTTTTTTTTTACAATTTGTACAGCCAGAGCAAGAGCTGTTCCAATGTGTGTTTGCTCAGTGCTGTAGGACCTTAACTTACTTAACTAATGGCACATGATGCCGGGCCAGGCTGAAAGATATATTTCTGCTCCTGCTAACTGAGTTGTTGCTAAGCAAAGTGCTCCTGGCTCCACTGTTTTGCAAGACACTGAACGTTTTATTACATTTGTTTACAGAAGAACAAAACGAAAAATAAAATGCTCACTTTCTGTTCAGGCCCTCAGCTTACCCTTGTGATGTCCTTGTGGTCTTGCAAATTGAAAATCGGGACAATCGCCATAGAAGATCTGACCTGTAGCCCGGAGAAGCATGACTGTGTGAAAACGTTTATTTCGAAGGGATTGTGTCCTCCGACGTATTCCTTATCTTAGATATCTCTTTCCAGCTTTGCTGGCCTCGGAAATTTTTTTCTCTCTAGAGGGCGCTGCGCGTCGACGTCCACCGAGTCGATGTCCCTCGACAGCCGCCGTATCGACGTCATCCTGCCTATAAAGGCTGCGCGCAGCGTCCGTTGCTCAGTTCCGTTTTTCCGCGCTTACTCAATGAATATCGTTGCTCAGTTTCGTACATATATTCCATTTTCCTCGAGATATTCGATCCATACTCGATGGCTTCCTCGTCTGAACCGACGACCCCTCGGTCCGGCTTTAAAAAATGCCGAGACTGTGGAAAAAAGATGTCGATAACGGACCCTCACAGGGTCTGTCTGTGGTGTTTGGGAGCTGAACACCATTGTTCGGAGTGTGAGGACTGTATGTCCATGACAGCTAAAGCCCTGAAGGAGCGTAGGGGGAAGCTGGAAAAAGGTAAGACTTCTAAAGCTTCTTCTTCCTTGACGAAGTCGAGACATTCGTCTCCTCGTCACCATTCACGCTCCAGGTCTCGAAGCGGGTCCCATCATTCTTCGAGATCGAAGCACTCGAAAAGGAGACGCCGAAGATCCCCCTTCTTCGTCCTCCTCTTCCTCTGTTTCACCTAAGAGAATCCCTTGCCCCACGAAGCATAGTTCCCGGGCTGAATGGGAAGAATTCCGAAAAAATATGATGAGCGTCTTCGAGAAAGCGGCCTCGACCCCCTCGAAGACAGCCGAGAGCGATGCTCTGGTCGAAAGACCCGAAGGTCCAAAACGCCGCGAGTCGCAGCACCCGGCGAAGGAAGCTTCTCGAGCGCGTCACGAACCCTCGAGTAAAGCAAAGACCTCGAATCCTTCTTCGAAGGTTCCGTCAACGAAGGTTCCGTCAACGCCGAGGTCGGTGTCTTCGACGCCGTTGTCGAAGGGACCTTCGACACACGGGTCTGTCGACGCGACGCCATCATCGACACCGGCGTCGACGCCAAGGAAAGTCACGGTTGCGGCGCACCCAGTGGCTATTCCCAGGTCTTCGATGTCGTCGAGATTGTCGATATCCTCGAGCAGAATTCCGATTCTATCAAAGACCTCGAGGCCTCCACCTTTTGTTTTCGATGCCACTTTCAAAGCCTTCGACGTCGGTGTCGACGACATCGACGTTTTCAAGGCCGATTACGACAAGTTTGGCTCCCTCTGCCTTGTAGATGGGTTTCACACCCTTTATGAGCTCAGACCAATTGAGAACAATGTCTTCAATTATGGAAGAGGGAGAACTGTCTGATCAAGAAGAGCCATTTGAGTTGCATGGATCTGCAACCCCAGTTCAAGAGGAGTTATCTTCAGAGGAACGCAGATTAAAGGAACTCCATGATTCCTTACATGAGGCAAGTGGTTTAGACACTTCCCAGAGGTGGAGTTCACTAGGCCAGACCCGGGGGAGCATGCTGAAACCCCTTATAGAGCCTTAATGGCCAGGATTACAGAATTTATGGGGTGGTCAACACCTTCACCGGCTTTCCAACAGGATGACCTCACGGATATTCTTGATAAAGGTCCACAGGAGGATCCTGTAGTACCTTTTCATAAAGCTCTTCAAAGAAAAATAATGACGAACTGGGAAACCCCAGATGTCGTCCCGGCAGTAAATAAAAAACTGTCTTCTAAATACAGGGTATCTTCTGCAGACCCGGAGTTTTTGTCCAAACACCCATCCCCAGAAAGTCTGCTGGTACAGGCAGCATCTTCTACTGACATCAAGACTGCTTACCCTACTGTCTCACAGGACAGGGACGATAAGAAATACAATGCTATGGCTAAGAAAGTCTTTTCGGCATGTAGCATGGCGTTAAAATCTATTAATGCTACTTGCACCCTTGCTAGATTTAGCCATACACTTTGGGAGTGTGCTTCTACAGCGGCTGACTGCATCCCGGAGGGAGAAGAAAGGGAGGCGTTCCTAAATATCATAAGGGACGGTAAAGACGCTATGTGCGAAGCCCTCCAGACGGGCATTGACTCGGCTGACAGTATCAGCAGAGCAATGGCGGCAAGTACAACAACCGGGAGATTTGCTTGGTTGAGAAAGTCTGGTTTTGCCCCAGATGTGCAAGCCAGGCTCTTGAATATGCCATTTGATGGCTCTTCCTTGTTTGGGAAAAAGGCGGATGACAGTTTAGAAAAACTGCAAACATCAAAGACAGCAGCAAAATCCCTAGGAGCTGCGATCCGTCAGACACCTTTTCGTCCCACAGGAACCTCTGCGAGAGGCAAGTCTTTTCGCTTCTACTCCGCATTCGGAAGAGGTAGAGGACGACCGGCTCAAAGGACAAAGAAGAACTACCCGAGGTGGACGGGGGTAGATATTCAAAAGCCGCAGCAACAGCAGGTGCCTCTTTACCATCGGCATCTGCATCAGCCGCCCCAAAACCACTCTGAGGACTTCCCTCACAAGACACCTGTAGGAGGCAGGTTAACTCAACATCTGGCGGAATGGCAGGCTATCACGTCAGATGCTTGGGCATTGGAGACAGTTGCACAAGGTTACTGCCTGCCTCTCCTACGCATACCTCAGTCATCCACCGGGGATCAGCTCTCAAAAAGCTCCAGATCCGCTCCTCTTGCAGGAAATTTTAGACCTGCTAGAGGAAGGTGCCATAGAACCGGTACCTGTAGCGGAGAGGAACAAGGGCTGGTACTCCCCTTACTTTCTCATACCAAAGAAAGACGGAGGACTGAGGCCCATCTTGGACTTGCGGAAATTGAACAAATTCCTCAGGAAAGACAAATTCAAGATGGTAACTCTCTCTCAGATCCTTCAGGCCCTTCAGTTCCAGGACTGGTTGGTATCTCTGGACCTTCAGGACGCTTATTTCCATGTGCCAATCCATCTCAAACACAGGAAATACCTGAGATTCGCAATTGGCAACTCTCATCAATTTCGAGTTCTGCCATTTGGGCTGACCTCCGCCCCGAGGGTCTTCTCCAAGTTAATGTCGGTAGTGGCTGCAAGTCTAAGGAGGGAAGGGATGCACGTCTACCCCTACCTGGACGATTGGTTGATCAGAGCTGTATCTTCGGAACAAGCTCAGATCCAGCTAGATTATGTTTGCCACTCCCTTCACAGACTGGGCTTCTCCCTCAATTTAAAGAAGTCACAAATGATACCATCGCAGAGACTCCAGTTCATCGGAGCGATCCTGGACACTTCCCTGGGAAAAGCCTCGCCACCAGAGGTGAGGGCTCAAGATATTCTACAGATGGTCACCAAGTTTCAAAATGCCCAACGTCTCCCAGCCTTCGACTTTTTGAGGTTGCTAGGCCTCATGGCATCCTGCATTTTCCTAGTGCCAGAGGCTCGCCTGAGCATGAGATCTCTCCAGTGGGCACTGAGAACTCAGTGGTCACAATTCTCAGGGAGAATGACAGATCTTCTTCAGGTTCCCGACAGGGTGGCTCGAGACCTTCAGTGGTGGGCCTGTCAGGAGAACATCTTGAAAGGAGAACTGTTTTGGCAACCATGGCCGGAGATAACAGTAGTCACAGACGCCTCACTCACGGGGTTGGGAGCCCATGCCAACGACTTGACCATCAGCGGTCGTTGGTCTCCATCGGAGTCCAGACTACACATCAACCTGTTAGAGCTGAGGGCCATCAGACTTGCGCTGAAGGCTTTTCTGCCATCTGTACAAGGAAAGAATGTCCTGATAATGACGGACAAGACAGTGGCCATGCATTACCTCAACAAAAGAGGAGTCGTAGGATCACTACCACTGTGCAGAGAGGCGATGCAGCTCTGGTTTTGGGCAATCCAAGAAGGAATCTCTCTATCGGCAGTTCACCTAGCCGGAGAGAAGAACTTGACAGCGGACGCTCTGAGCAGGCAGAGCACAGTCTCCCACGAGTGGGAACTAGCTCAGGAAGTCCTTCAAGAGATCTTTGCCCTTTGGGGAACCCCTCAGGTGGATCTGTTCGCCACCAGTGTCAACAGGAAGTGCGATCTGTTCTGCTCAAGGGAATTTCCCCCGAGAGGAGCTCTGGGAGACGCGTTCATAGTGGACTGGGAGTTTCCACTCCTGTACGCGTTTCCACCAGTCCCTGTCATTCCTCAAATGATCCGGAGGTTGAGAAGATTCCAGAAAACCATGATCCTAATTGCCCCGGATTGGGCCAGGAGAACGTGGTACCCGGACCTTCTAGACTTGTCCATCTGCCCTCCAATTCGACTTCCACTCAGAGAGAATCTGCTCTCACAGAAGGGAGGTCAGGTTCTCCATCCAGACATCAAAACCCTCAACCTTCACGCTTGGCTTCTGAAAAGCTGAGGTACAAGGATTGGGACCTCCCTGATGACGTTATGGAGGTGTTGCTTTCGGCAAGAAGGCCAGCAACAAAATCTTTATACCGCTGCCGTTGGAACAGATTTTGCAGCTGGTGTAGGGAAAAGAACATCGATCCCTTTTCATGTGGTACACCAATGGTTTTGTCCTTCCTACTTTATTTAGAGAATTCAGGTCTTCAAGTTGGCACCATCAAGGGCTATCTCGCAGCGCTATCCATCTTTAAGCGCACTGCGGAAGAACCATCCTATTTCAAGTTACTCTTGGTAATACAGTTTCTAAAGGGGTTAACTAACGTTTATCCCCCAAGACCATTCCAGGTTCCCCTATGGGATTTAAATTTAGTCCTAACTTTCCTGATGGGCACACCTTTCGAACCACTCCACTCTTGTTCGTTAAGGTTTCTTACCCTTGAGACTGTTTTATTAGTAGCACTTACATCTGTTAGAAGGGTGAGCGAGTTACAAGCTCTTTCTTGTAAACCCCCCCTCATACAATCTTTCACAAAGACAAAGTTGTTCTGCAAGTGAAGCCTAAATTCCTCCCAAAGGTGGTTTCTGAATTTCATATCACACAGAAGATTACCCTTCCATCTTTCTATCCTCCTCCCCATCCGGGGAAAGAGGAAGAGAGGTTACACAGGCTGGACCCAAGAAGGGCTTTAAGTTTTTACATTAGTAGACTGGCTAGGATAAGTCAAGCAGACCAGCTGTTTGTAGGCTACGCAGGTCACAAGCTGGGGCTACCGATAACTAAGCAGACCATTTCCAGATGGATTATTTTAGCTTTTTTGGAATGTTATAAACTGGCAGGAAAAGAGCCCCTCAAAATCTTAGGGCTCATTCGACCAGAGGTATCGCAGCTTCATCGGCCCTCAAAAGAGGAGTGCCAGTTCGAGACATATGTACGGCTGCCACATGGTCGTCCTTCCATACCTTTACACGGTTTTACAACTTGGATTCCTCCTCCAGTCAGGAAACTAGGTTTGGAAGGGCAGTATTGCACTCTATTCATCAATAAGAGGAAGCATGAAGTCAGTACTCCCACCTCCAATAACAGAATACTGCTATGGGAGCCTATCTAAGATAAGGAATACGTCGGAGGACACAATCCCTTCGAAGAACAAGTTACTTCTTACCTTGTAACGTTCTTTCGATGGGATGTTCCTCCGACGTATTCCTTATCGACCCTCCCATCCATCCCCGCAGTACTACTTCCCTTGTTGTTGCAGCTTACGCTCCTTCAGGGTGATTAGTCTAGTCGAGAAAGAATTATTGTGGGCTACAAAACGGAACTGAGCAACGGACGCTGCACGCGGCCTTTATAGGCAGGATGATGTCGATACGGCGGCTGTCGAGGGACATCGACTCGGCGGACGTCGACGCGCAGCGCCCTCTAGAGAGAGAACATTTCCGAGGCCAGCAAAGCTGGAAAGAGATATCTAAGATAAGGAATACGTCGGAGGAACATCCCATCGAAAGAACATTACAAGGTAAGAAGTAACTTGTTCAATCGGTATGCTGCCTTTCAAATAAATAAGGCCTAAAACAAAATAACTTTGTTCTAGTTTGCCCATGAAATCCAGGTCTGGCGGAGTCTATGAACTGGAGTCTCCGGTATGCTTATAGAGCCAGTCAGCTCATCGTTACCAGCTTTGCATGGGGAACACAAAGATTCAGGCACTGGGCAGCTTTCAACACAATTTGTGCAAAGTCGGCTGATCTTTGACCCAACTCTACTGATCACAGATAGAGCAGTCACAGCAAGCAAAGCTGCATTTACTAATGTGGCCTCAGTTTTCCTATGCTCTTGTCTGCCAAACAAAGCCCCCTTGGCAGACGGCACATCCAACATTGCAAGACCAAGACTGTGCAGCACTTGCTTATTGCAGCCTTTCCAAATCAGATTGAAAAGCACACTTAACGGTATAAACGGTATACCGGTATAAACAGTACACCGGTATAAACAACGTGACGGTTATTATTGTTCAATTAAGTTGTTCACGGTATCTTTAACGTTATACCGTTACATCCCTAGTCTCCACGGGGGTGTCGCACGAAGCTGAGCGATGAACGTCTGCACGCATCTCTTCCTGTCCCACTACTTCTCTCACGCTTGGGCATTACCCTAGAATGATGAACGGAGAAGTTAACTTGCTGCCTAGGGTGGGTAAGACTCCCTCTAACCTCCAACTGCTTCCCTCTGTGCTTGTGTCTCACCTTAGGTGTTTTAACGATGGGCTCTCTGTCCTGCGTCTGAATGCAGGGGTGCTTTAATGTTCTTAGGCACTTTCACTGGATCTAGTTCCGTCACTGATCCTACGGCCTGCAGTGGAATCCAGACCAGCTGTGACTCCATAAGTAGTCTTAGTACCAATTGGTACTTGGTAACTGTTTTTGCTTGATGTGTTCTTTTCGTTCCCAAAGTTTCACTGTTGTCCTTATTCTTTTGCAGGAGCGGTTTTGCAGATGCCAGACTAAGGAATGAACTCCTAGCTGCGACGATGAGCAAATGTTTATGCAGGGGGGTGATAGCGTGTGAGCACGGTATCGAGATGTATTTTTAATTGGTTATTTCTATTGCGCGGCTAACCTGCTGTCTTTTCCTTTCCTCTGCAGGTGCGGTGATGCTCCAGAGCTGCGACCGCTTCAATGGAATCCTGAGATGACTGATGCCACCGGGTACGTGTTCGTTCTCCCTTCTGGTGTCCTTTTTGCAGGTGTGGTGGATCTCAGGAGCGGCGGGTGAGATGGCCGTTCAGACGGAATTGGAAGTGTGCTCCTTCTCAGGTAAGAACTTAACCGCTGTTCTTCTTGTTTTTCTCTTCCTTTTTTCGACAGGTGCTGGTGGTCCGTGGTTCCCGATGAAGATGACACGGCGTGGCTAAAGACCAGGTAAGCAGGAGCTGAGCAGGCACGATGAGCGTTGCCCTGCAGGGGTGCAGAATAATGCGAACCGTTTTCTGTTCCTTGGGTGTGGTTTATATAGCCAGGTCAAGTAGTCCCAGGAATAGTAGTTGCAGCCCAGCCACTCCCTGGAAACTAGACTGCATAGCTCAGTTCTTCAGGACTGGGCTATGCATGCCTCCATGTTCCCTGAATCTTCATCCCACATGGTCAAATAGTATGAGCCTGGCGCCAAAGGCAACAACTGAAGTGGTCACCACTGTCGACGGAACAGAGATGTCCTCAGGTCCTGTAACGCACACCACGGCAGCGATGACACTTTTGTGCCAAGACGGGCCTCGGGAAGCCATTGTGATCGATCTAATCAAGGCTCCACAATTTCAAATAATTCTGGGATTGCCGTGGTTGGAAACACAATCCTGGCATTGACTGTTGTGCTAAGAGGTTGACCTTCTCCAATAAATGTGCTCATGCATGTTATAGGGTGGAAGAATCCTTGCTTGAAAAGAAAAAAACCTACCTCAGAAGTGGCAATGGTCATGAGCCTAGCAAACCCACTACCCCAGGAATACCAAGACTTTCAAGATGTCTTCCAGAAGGACCAAGCCAATACTCTGCCGTCCCATAGACCATATGACTGCCAAATCGCCCTTGTACCTGGCGCACAGATTCCATGCGGTCAAATTTATGCGCTCACTGAGCCTGAAAACCTCCATTTAAAAACTTATCTGGACCAATATCTAGCAAACGGTTTCATTCGTCCATCCAAATCCCAGTCGGCCTCGCCCTTATTCATCGTGCCTAAAAAGGGAGGAGATTTAAGGACTTGCATGGACTACCGTGCATTGAACCAAGTTACTGTAAAAAATCATTACCCCTTATCCATGAGCTGTTGGATCAGGTTAAGGACGCTCGAATTTATACCAAATTAGATCTCAGAGGGACGTATCATCTTGTACGAGTCAAAAAGGGAGATGAATGGAAAACCGCCTTCCGTACCAAATATGGGCTATTTGAATACCAGGTAATGCCCTTTGGGCTTTGTAATGCCTGGGTAGCATTTCAGTACTTCATGAATGACGTCTTTTGAGAACAGATTGATGTTTGCATCTTAGTGTACATTGACGACATGTTGGTGTACTCCGCTTCCAAGCAAGACCATGTGAACCACGTCCGTGTTGTTCTTTAAAAACTCTGGCAACACAAGTTATACGCTAAACTGGAGAAATGCTCCTTCCATGTCACTGAAGTCGAGTTTCCCTGAGGTGTTCATATGGATTCGCGTAAGGTAGATTTACCTCAGCCCCGATCCTGAAACATCTTCGCCCGGATCTCCCATATGTGGTGGTAACCAAAGCCTCCAGTCTTGCAATGGGGGCAGTCCTCTCCCAAAGAGACCCTGAGAAGGGTCAACTTCATCCAGTGGCCTTTTGGTCAAGAAAATTCTCAGCACCTGAATTAAATTACGCCGTGACAAAAAACTTTTGCCCATTAAAGCAGCCTTTAAAACCTGGCGGCATTACCTCCTAGGAGCCAGACACACCGTCAGAGTGATCACTGATCATCGTAATTTGCAGTACCTGAAGACAGCAAAAGCCCAGTCATCTTGTCAGCTCCGATGGGCCCTATTCTTCGCCGAATATGATTTCATGATTACATACTGGCCGGAATGTCAGAACGGAAAGGCTGACACTCTTTCCCCTATCGGCGTAGATGTAGCATACACAACCCCGGACCCAGTAGCCATAATCCCAGGGGGAAGAATCTTGGGAACTACAACATCTCTGATCTTGGATGACATCCAAAAGAAAATGCTGCACCTAATTGATCCAAAGACTTTACAAGACTGGCGTACCCAAAGTGAACACCATACAGTTACGAACCACCTGCCATATTTTCAAGGACGCCTCTATCTACCCAGTAGAGAACTACAGGAACAGGTCATCTCTAATCACCATGAATCACTGGTGGAAGGTCATCCTAGAATAGCCAAAACTTTTGCTAAAATCAAAAGGAACTATTGGTGGCCAACTTGGCGGAAAAACATCACGCAATTTGTGCTATCATGCGGTATCTGTGCACAGAACAAGGCTCAAAAGAAACGACCATCATCTGTTACAACCTCTAGACGTTCCACCTACACCCTGACATACGCTTTCTCTTGATTTTTATCACCGATCTTCCTCCTTGTAATAGGTTCAACACCATTTTAGTAGTAGTGGACCCGTTTTCCAAAATGGCCCACTTCATTCCACCAAAAGGCCTACCCACGGCTTCCACCCTGGCAAAGGAATTCCTAGAACAGATCGTGCGAATGCATGGATTCCTTTCTGTTCTGATTTCAGATTGTGGCAGTCAATTCATCTCACATTTTTGGAGGAAGTGTTGCGAGCTAGCCCAAATCGACGTAAGACTTTCCACTAGCCATCACCCTCAAACCTATGGTCAAACTGAGAACCAACCAAACGCTGGAACAATACTTGAGATGCATGTTACACCAAACAGAGGGAAATTGGAAGGATGTTTTATGGATAGCCGAGTTTGCCTATAACAATTCCTTACACTCCAGCATTGGGTAAAGCCTGTTTTATACAATTTACAGAATACATCCACAAACCTCCAATCTAGACCCTCCTCTACATTTGGAAATGCTTGCCATAAGGAATCTGCACGCTACCATCACACAAGCCTTCAAAAAGGCGGTGGAACATCTGAGACAAACCAAAGAAAAACACAAAAGATTTGCAGACCAACGTCGGAGTGAAGCTCCAAAATATCAAATTGGGGATGAGGTCTGGTTGGCTTCTAAACATATACCAGTAAAAATTAACTCACACTTTCAATCCCAGATATTTAGGACCATATACCATTGAATCCATCATCAATCCTGTGGCGGTGAAATTGGAATTACCACCACATATGCGAGTTCATCCCGTGTTTCACGTCTCACTTTTGAAACCAGTACAACCAGGAACTCGAGTAAAAAAATAAATAAAAATAAAAACACCAAAGCCAATCATGGTCGACGGGGAACCTGAATTTGAAGTTAAAGATATTCTGGACTCCAAAATTGTCAAATCTAAATTATTCTAACTAGTTGACTGGAAAGGCTATGGACTGCAGGAAAGGACATGGGAACCTAGTGACCACATTCATGCACCACGCTTGATGAAAAGGTTCCATCGGAATCATCCAAACAGGCCTGGATCAGATGGGGAACCCACCCTGAGAGGGGCCTTTGGGGGGAGTGCTGTCATGATGCATGCCTCCAGTCATCGGGGCCAGACCAGCCTTTCCCAGTTGCAGGCTTCCATTGGGACTTTAAAGTCCGCAAACGTCCACAGAGGCCCTCTTGGAGCCAGTCCATATATTTACCAATTGCTCCGATGTCAATGTATTCTCAGACCGCATGCATGAGAGATGGTTGTTGGCGACTGATTAGAAATATTGACAAGGCTCGGTGCGAGGTCTGGGAATCCTTCTTTTCGCTAGACTAACAGACGTCTGCGCGTGTTGGGCGTGGAAGTTTCCTGTCTCCGGTTCTGCCTCAGCTTTGTCAGCAACCCCAACTGCCTTTTTGGGTGGTTTCACTGGACACTCTCAGAGGAAGTGGCCGGCAGTCCCGCAATATAAACTCTTTTGTCTCTCTCGGTCTTGGATAATGGACCTCGAACTCCTCCAATCTGCATAGGTTCAGACATGTCAGTTGGTTTTGAAACACTTTCTTTAGGGCGAACATAAACCCGATTTTCCATTTTAGCTCGATCAGCTCTTCAATCCTGCAGTCTGTGGTCTAATTTCACCACCAGGTTAATATATTCCGCACAGTCGCTTGGAGGATTCAACACTTGAGCCAAAATGTCTTTTAGTTCACCTCTCAATCCATGATGGAATATCATTGTTCTTTTGTCTTCGGGCCAACTGGTTTCAACTACCAATCGGTTGAAGGTTGCGATATACGTTAACAGGTCTTGATTCCCTTGATGCGAAGATAGAAGTTCGTTGTCTAGTACTTGACCTTGGGTGTGCTGAGCAAACGGCTTTTTCATTTCTTGGTGGAACCTCTGGAAGTCCCGTAGAAGAGGCTCATCCTGATTGACAAGTGGTAACGACCAATCTGCAGTGCTGCCGCCCAGATATGAAAGCACGAAAGCAATATTTGATTGGTCGTTTGGAAAAGCTCCGGGTCTACATAGGAAATCAAGGCAGCACTGGTTCATAAAAACCGCATATCTTTTTGGGTCCCCAGTGAAGCGTTCAAGTGGAGCCAATGGTTCGGCCCCTGGAAGAACCACCTGTACGGGGCTGCTTGACGGAACTAGAACTGATGACCCAATTCCAGGTAATGGTGTTTGACCAGCCTGCGACTGAAGTAACTGTCTGGCTAGGTCATCCGTGTGATCTTTAGTCACAATCAGTTCTATTCTTGGAGTATTTGTTTCTTGTCGAGCACAGTGCACCTCGGCCCTGAGTTCCCCCAAAAGCTGGGCTAATCAGTCTCAGATGTTTCCATGACGCCCAGGTAGAGTATTTTATGGAGGCTTTGCGTTCTATTACGCTCACCTGGTCTCCAAGGGGTTGTCGCACAAAGCTGAGCGATGAACGTCTGCGCGCGTCTCTTCCTGTCCCACTACTTCTCTCATGCTTGGGTATTACCCTAGAATGGACCCACATGGACTCTAGCAGAAAACGATACAGAACACATGAAAAGGACTACAGGACAAGGACAGGGAGGCCCTGTCCCTCCAATGCATTTCCAGCATCACAGTCGCCCCCCACCCCCAGACTGAGGTTAGGGTGCCTAATCTCCCACGAGATATCCAGATGGTCAACCTACCTTCTGGAAAGGCCATCTGCATTATCGAGACTCTTCCAGGCTAATGGACCACCTGAGCAGTTTCGGGTTCTCACCCTTCATCTGCATAAGCCACTTCAGGGGCTTATGATCTGTTTGGACCTTGAAGGTAGACCCCCGTAAGGTAGGGCCTAAAACGCCTAAGGCTCCATAACATTCCTTTTCAACAGTAGCCCACCCAAGTTCTCAACCTTTGAGTTGTCTACTGATGAATATAATAGGATGTTCCCACCCTTTGTCATCTAACTGGGATAAGACCGCTCCAATTCCGGTGTCGCAGGCCTCCGTCTGGACGATAAAGGGTTTGCTGTAGTCAGACGCACACAACACAGGTGCCCTGCACAGACCAATGAACCTTCCTAGGCTGTTTGGGTGAAGTCAGAGCTGTCAGTGGGGCAGCTATGGTTCCATGAAATTGCGATAATACCCAGTGAGGCTCAAAAAGGCTCTCACCTGGGTTTGATTAGTGGGAGTCTCCCAGTCATGTACATCCTGTATTTTTCTGGGGAGAGGTTGTATTTGACCGCCCCCCCCCCCCCCCCCTCCCACGACCAAGATACGTGACTTTCTGCTGAGCTATCTGGCACTTGGTGGTCTTGATAGTGAGGTTAGCCCTTTTCAAGGACTGCAGCACCTTATCCAGATGTGTCAAATGCTCTTCCCAGGTGGAACTGTAGACGGCAATGTCGTCTAAGTAGGCCACACAAAAGGCCTCCAGCTCACTGAGCGCATGATTGACCAATCTCTGGAAGGTGGCAGGGGCATTCTTCAACCCAAAAGGCATGACCCTAAACTGGTAGTCCATCAGGTGTTGAGAATGCTGTCTTTTCCTTGGCATGGTCGGTCAGAGCTATTTGCCAATAGCCTGAGGTAAGGTCAAGGTGCTCAAAAACTTGGCAGCACCTATGGTGTTCACAAGCTCATCAGCCCGGGACAATGGTTGCACGTCAGTTTGGGAACTTGCCTTCGGGACAAGGACCATTGGACTGGACCAGGGACTGTTTGAGGGTTTGATAACACCCAGATCCAACGGGCCTCATTATGACCCAGGCGCTAAGTGTTTAACAGCGCCGTAAAAGGCTGTGGCGCCGTTAAACACCTAGCGCCTAATTACGAGGTCCCTTTGCGGGACCCGACCTTAACGGCTGGTTTTACCAGCCGTTAAAGTAGGGACCCGCAAAGGGACCTTGGTGCTAATTACGGTACCGCAATTTGCGGTACCGTAATTAGCACCTTCCCCATTCCCATTGAGCCCTATGGGGCAAAAATGGGAATGGGGAATGGCCATGCCTTCATGGGGAATTACCGCCCCACCAACCTCGGAATGGGGTGGTAATTCACCATGGTTTTCCGCCTGAGTCCTAATGAGGGCCAACATCTTGGTGACCTCAGCCTGGATATGGTTCTTAACGGTATTTGACATGCGGTAGCAACTGCTTTTTGACAGGCACACTGTCACTGGTGTCAATTTCATGCCTACACCACGGTGTAAGGCCTGGTGTCAGTGAGAACCGAGAAGCATACTGCTGGAGCAAAGCCCTGCAGGCCCTCTGCTGCTCTGTCGTCCGATCTGGAGAGAGATGGATTTCCTCCACTGAGCCATTCTAAGGGTTGCTATGCAGCAAATCGGGAAGGAGCTCACTCTCATCCTCTTCTTGCTCTGAAGCTAGCAAGAGACATGAGACCTCTGCTCGCCTATGGAAAGGCTGGAGCCCGTTGGCGTGGAATACTTGAGGGGCTACCCCATGTCAACCAGATAATTGACTTCGACCATCTTGGATATTATCCTGAAGGGTGCAGTCCATTTGTCTGCCAAAGCTCGAGGCTTGGTAGGCTCCATCACAAGGATCTCCTGTCCTGGAGTCCCATCCACTTGCGAGGCTTTTTTGGTCATGCCAGTACTTATTCAATTCCTGGCTGGCCTTGAGATTTGCTCACACCTGACCCATCATCTGTGTCATCCTCTGTCTGAGGTCTAACACATAGCCCCCCACTTGCTTGGCAGGATTTGGAGGGATGGCTTGTAAACCTTCTCTGATCAAGGCAAGGGGCCCCTCTCACGGGATGTCCAAAGAGTAACTCCAAGGGGCTGAAACCAACACCCTCTTGAAGTACCTCTCTGTAAGCGAACAGCAGGCATGGCAGGAGAAGATCCCACTTCTTCCTTAGGGGCTCTTCCAAAGCACCCAGCAGTTTTATAAAATCTCTCAACCAGACCATTGGTCTTGGGATGGTAAGAGGTGGAGAACTTGTAGGTTACCCCGCACTCTTTCCGCATGGTTTTCATGTAACTAGACATGAAGTTGGATCCTCTGTCGGAGACAACCTCCTTGGGGAATCCAACATGGTAGAAAATACCCAGGAGAGCCCTGGCAACCACCTTGGCAGTAACAGTCCGAAGGGGTATAGCCTCAGGGTACCTGGTGGCATGATCAACCAAGACCAGGATGAACCGGTGTCCACCTGAAGTGGGACGGTCAAGGGGACCGACAATGTCGATGCCCACCCTCTCAAATGGTGTGCCAACCACTGGAAATGGTTGCAGTGGGGCAATGACCGTGCCTCCAGTCTTGCCAGACAGCTGACATGTTGGGCAGGTCCTGCAGTGGGACTCCACTTCCACTCCCCTCCGGGGCCAGTAGAAATGGGCAGAGAGCCTCTGCTTAGTCTTCTTGGTACCAAGATGACCAGCTAAGGGCACCCCATGCGCCAATTGCAGCAGGAAGGGCCTGTAAACCTGGGGTACCACCAAACTCTTGAGGGCACCAGGTACAGGCTTAGTGGGCTCACTAACCAGGAGCTCACCCTCCCAATAGATCCGGAATGTCCTAGGCACTTCTCCTTGTGCCTGGGTCTGGGCCTGTTTCCTCAGACCCTCGAGAGAGTGGCACTCTCTCTGTCCCTTACAGAAATCTGCCCGGGAGGGTCTTCTCCCTCAGGAGTTGAGTTTGGGTTTTCCACTGGACCCAGCCCGTCCGGAGCATGGATCCCAATGGGTGCTGTAGGAACAGCAGGAAGAGAAGGAGCCCCCTTCACAGAGGTGGCCTTCTTGCTCTTGCATCTTCTTGCCTTAGGCCTTGTCTTGGGCTCAGGTACTTGGCTCACAGCCAGACCCTGTGTCACCTGTGGCCTAGTGACTGCAGCAGCAGTCATGGGTAGACCATCTGAGATCAACCCCAACTCTACTAGATCATTTCCTAACAGAATGTTAACAGGGACATTGTCCTGAACCAGGACAGGAAGCTTTGCTGTCTTGTCTCCAATCATTAGTGTGACTAAGGCTACAGGCGATAATGTGCGAGGCCCACCAGCTAACTTGGTGGTTCTTAGAGGAGCACCTACATAGTCCTCTGGCTTGAGCAGGGTCCTGTCCACCACTGTCATGCTTGTCCCGGTGTCTCTCAAACCAGTAGAAGGCTGGCCATTCAGGAGGAGACTTCTCAAAAACCTATGGGTGTTCTGTGGGATTGTCACCAGTACATCTGAGTACTGGTCCCAGGCCCCAAGGGACACTAGGGTAATCTCTACAGGAGCACCAAATGTTATCCCTGTAGAGGAGGGGATGAGTGTGGCCTCCACCTTAGACATGGGGTAAGGGTAGCTCAGGCTGACAGCCTGGACTCCAAGTACCGTTCCCTTAACACTTGGGGTCCCCCTTCTTGTGATCCAGAGCCCCACAGTCCCAACAAGTGCCAGGAATGCGGGGTACGGTAGTGGAACCACTGGGAGCCTGCTTTGCAGCAGGTGGACCACTACTCTTATTCCCACCCACAGATGACTACTCCCCACTAGATTTTTGGGTCTTAGGAGAGGAAGGTTTTAGTTTACCCGACTGTGATTGCTTTTGGGACTCCTCAGCTTTCTGGGAGGTCCCCTTTTCTTTGTCCTTCCCACTGGAGTCCTTAGGGGACACCCGGTGGGAGACCCACTTGTCATCCAGCCTGGCCAGCTTAAAGGGATCCAAAATGTTCTGGTCAGCAACATACTGACGCAGCTCTGGTGAACAGGCTTCAGAAAAATGCTCAAAAAACAAAAGGTGGGACAATTCAACAAAAGTTTTCACCTTTTATACATCAATCCACCCCATCATGTTCATATGTGCAGCACTCGCATAGTCAACCCAAGACACATTCTCTCTTTTCTTACATCATGCACTCATACTGACCCCTTTCTTCCACACTCAGTTTCAGAATACAGTCATATCCAGTCTGAGGCACTCTGCTTAACAAACACTTAGCCCAATCTCTCTTATCCATATCATGAATTGCACAAGCCATTTCAAACGCTTCAATCCACTGGAGGATATCAGAACCCTCCACATACACCACCACCAAATCTTCCATAAACTTGGTGGCTGGGGACATGACACTCTCAACTGGTTTAGCTGAAGTCTCCACTCTAGCTTTCTCTAGCTGGATTTTCTGACATTCATTGTCCTTGTTCTTCAGTTCCAGGTCCTTATCTTTGAGTTCAAGATCCCGATTCTTGAGCTCCACTTGTTGTGCCAACTCCTCTTTCTTAAACTCGGCTTCTATTTCCAACTTGCTGTATTCAAAGGCCAATGTCATCCTTAATAACTCAAGTTCCAAGGCATTCCGTGAAGAAACATTGCTGGAGGTCGGAACAGAGGCAGCAGGAATGGTGGCATTCCCAGAAACCGATTCAGCAACAACCCCAGGGGCAGAGTCCTCATTGGTTGCATCCCCCCCCCCCCCTTCAAGAGCTTCACAATCAATCTGGTAGTCCACCAGGGCAGCTATCAGCTCAGCCCTAGACTTAACCACAAAGTCTAACTCCCTGGCTTCCCAAGCACTCTGGAGAGCCTCTAAGCGCATCCGAGTCAATTTACCATTCACAATAGATTCCATTGCTTGTAGTGCAGTTATCGTGTACACAATTAAACCTCATTTTAACAAAGTGCAGATATTTTGTAAGTGGCACGGTTATACACAGTCTTAAAACCATAAGCATCCCACCGCTGCCACCAGTGTAAAGACTGGAGGGGGTTGTCTGTACCCCTGCTCTCTATATGGCAGAGGAGAGGCACAGAGGACCCCAGCCAAGATTCTCTATTACGGTAGCAATGGATGAGCAATCAAGGCCTAGCTTCTCAGGAGGTGATGAAGGCTGGTTCTTAAGTACAGTGTATTCCCCAAGCACCCATAAAGGAAGTCCACACACTGTATTAGTTAAAACACAGTCTTTATATAATTAAGGTTCAAGGTTATGTACACAATCGCAATAACTCACTTTGTGCCCAGTTAATCTACAATGGCAAATATATACAGTTCTAAGTGGTACCACAATTATTATCAGATTTCATTAAAGTGCATCAACTGTACTCTGGTCAAATGTCACACAAATCACTTAATAAAAGGTAACCAAAAATTGACAAGCAGTTGGTTAGAACAATTGGCAGAATACTGGCCCCTACCACTAGACACAGTTCTGTGTGGAGATCCCCCACCCACCTGGGCAACCTGTAAAGTAAAGATATATCACAAGCCCAGTCCATATATTGTTCAGTTAGTCTTATTTCCTTCTACAATGTTTCTACCACCCCAATGTACCTGGAATAACAGAGTGCGACAACCGGTCGTCAATGGATCCTTCTTGAGCAGCTCCCTTTAAAGAAGCAGCCACAGATCATTGAGATCCCTCGAAGAAAGTAAACTCTGCGTTGAGGCGGCAGCTTCGGTCCCAGCAGTGCTTGTCGATGACGGAGCGAAGACGTCCTGCGAGGAAGAAGCGTGCGGGGCACCTGATGTCGATAGTTTAGGACCGCAAAGAGTTTGTGAAGAGCTGTGGCCCAGCAAGGACATCAAGTCATCCGGCGTCTCTACGGTCTTTTGGGTGGCGGGAAACCCAGCGGCGGATGACCCTCGGCGTGTCGACGGCCTGGCCTTCTCTGGCAGTATAAGGCAGGCGGCGGTGCAGATGAGCGCATCTGTGAATCAAAAGTCTTAGGCAAAGGAGTGTTGCGGCT
This sequence comes from Ambystoma mexicanum, assembly GCF_040938575.1. Taxonomy (NCBI): domain Eukaryota; kingdom Metazoa; phylum Chordata; class Amphibia; order Caudata; family Ambystomatidae; genus Ambystoma; species Ambystoma mexicanum. The sequence goes on along the minus strand of NC_090926.1, from coordinate 248,090,347 downwards.
CCGGTTGTCGATGGCCCAGCGTCAAGTGGTCCCCGCTTCTGGGCAACTCTGCTTTGATGGGCCTCCAGCGGTTATAGCAAACCTGCGAACTCTGGTCGACGATGGTGGACGGAATGTCCGGTGCTTCTCTTCGTTCTCCTCGGCGGTCCCCGTCTCCGGTCCGTAGCCTGTCGAGGGTCTGACTTCCAGGGAGCTTCTGCGAAGGTTAGTGGTGCTCGATGGTCCCTCAGACCACGGGAAGAGGGCGCCTAACCAGGTCCTCTTGGATCAGTCTCGACAGCACAGCGGCTTTCAGATTGCGGTGAGGGTAACAGCAGTCAACCTTCTTCGGGCTCGGCTTCGAGATCAAGCGTCAGTTTCGACTTCAACTTCTGAAGGGTGTCAGTTTCAATGTCGGTTTCTACTTCAGCTTCTGAATGATTTCTAGCAGTGAGAGGCCCCCAGATATACTAGTTGATCTCCCATTAATTCTGCTGGGTCACACTCGGGCAACCAATCAATCAGAAGGGCATTCAGCAGTCAGTCAGCCAATTAGGCATAGAGTGCATTCAGGCCATTTTCCAGCATGGGGTCTGGCATGGATTCATATGCTCATGAATATTCCCCGTCGTCAGGCTGGGAATCCTCGGTAAAGAAAAAATCAGTTTGTTTTTCGTTTCTGAACTGTCTTTCTCCTAATAACCAATCACTGGTCTCTGGGTCATACTGCCCCCAGCCAATGACTGCCCTCTACCTAAGCCCCTCCTCTGGCAGCCATCTTAAGATTTTGACCGCACGTTCATGTGTTGAGAGTCCTCGTGCTATAGCTCTCGAGTTTTTACTGCGTTTTGGGATTTTTTATTTATTTATTTATTGTTATTTTTTTTTTTTATTTAAAGAGTTTACTCTTTTTTTCGGTCAATCGAGCTTCAAGCTCCACCGTTTCTACTTCCGATCAACGGGTACCCATTTTGGATTTTTCTTACGCCCCTCAAGGGTGAGTTTTCATCAAGTTTCACTTCTTGGAGGATTACAGAAGATCTTTGAAGCCCAACCCGCATGGACATGGCCCAGGACCAAGGAAACACGACTCCCGGATCCAAGCTTTTCAGGCGCTGCCCTGGATGCGGAATACAAAATGTTTTCAAGGAAGATGAGCACGCTTGGTGCCTCTACTGCCTTCAAGATGACAAATCGCACGTGGAAAAGGACTGTGCGTTTTGTAAGAATATGTCCGAACGGACAATGAGAGATCATCGTACTCGACTCACCAATTGGCTAGAGGGGAGGAGCCCAGCAGCAGGTGAGAAGAGGAAGAAGTCCAAGTGGTTTTCTAAGACCTTTGAGGGCACTCCGGCGATGGGGGCCCAACAGAAGGCAAAGCACAGCGAGTCTGCGGGCACCGGGAGTGCCGATGGGTCGGGCTCTTTGGCTGCCAGGCAGGGCACGATGTCACTGACGCCATCAACCACGAGCCAACGCTCTGGCTCGGGGGAAAAGGAAGTCTGAGAACCCGGGTAAGCTTTGGGAGAAGCCCTGGTCGATCCTGACGGTGGCAGCCGAGGGGGAGCAAGGCAGCGACCCTCCCCTCAAGGTGAAGGACTCAGGGGGGGGGGGGGGTCGCAAAGTCGCAAAGGCCCTGATTCACCCGGCTAAGGCCTCGATCGAGGGAGTCATGGCGGCCCTGGCAAAGCCTGCGGAGGCTATCCCAGTGGAGATGACCCCCGGGACTAAAGTTTCCCTGCCACCACGGAGGGAATTTTCTTTTCAGCCTATCAATAAGACCCCCATGAAACCCCAGGCGGAGAAAGAGGGGGGCACGGTAGACATTATGGACACATACCACCTCTGAAGATGAGCTGGCTGGCGTCACACAAAGATCCTGGACAAGAAGTTCGAGGAGGTCCGGTCCTACGGGAGGGATTCTGACGAGGCAGACGAAGAAAGCGATGGTGGTGCCGACGAGGAGCCACGGACCGTGGAGGAGATGGAGGAACCTACTCCCCAACCGTTCTCCCATCGCAACCGGTTCCTGTGCCACAAGACAACTCAGGAGTGATCTTGATGGCTATTCAGGCCTTGTGTACGGAGATAAGGACAAGGTTGCCCTTACCCCCCCAGCGGACGACCCAGCAGAGCCTGGACCCTCGGGAAGCCCACCCAGCAAGTGGAGGCGAACCCATCCCCCTCCTCTCTTCCAGCCTTCACAGCCTTCTCAGCCTTCACCTCCTTCCCCTCCACCGAGGGATGAGACTGGAACAGAGATGGCGACGACGGGGACGGACGACGACAGTGGTGATGACGGGGTGGACCTCCCTTCACCACCTCTGCGGGCCTCCCCCCCCCCCGACAAGATTGGCTCGTTCCACGCCATGATCGCCAGGGCATCTGAGCTCTTCCAGCTGTTCCCGAAGAACAGAAGTAAGGTTTCCTCTACCAACGGCGGGAGGCCAAGAGGAAGACTGTCCTCTCCGTCCTGTTACTGGATGACATCTGGGACGAGGGGCTGGCGCTACTGATCAACCCGTCCACGGCTCCTGCTAAGAGAGACCGGTACGAGAAAAAGTACTGAGTCCCGGATTCCGCCCCTATGTGCCTTAGGGCACAGCCGTCCCAAGATTCAGTGGTCTCTGCGGTGGCCAAGAAGAAAGCGGCGGGGGCGAAGGCTTCAACTTCAACATCTCCGCCGGACGGCGAGGGGAAGAAGCTGGACGCCATGGGACGACGGGTCATCTCGTCTGCGGTGGTGACTATTAAAGCGGCCAACGCCCTTGCGATCGTGGCACGATACGACAGGGAGCTGTGGTTCAAGATCGCTCCCGTGCTGGACTTCCTCCCGGACGACAAGAGGGCTGAGGCCCTAGAGATCCTACAGGAAGGCGAGATAGCTTCGGACCATGCTATTACGGTGGCCACGGACATCGCCGACACCAGCTTTCGTCAGATGAGCAACTGCGTTTGCCTTGGCTGGTGCGGTTGGTTTAAGGCCACCGACTCCTGCCAGGACGTGCAGACCAAAGGTTCTGGACATGTCCTTCGACGGAAACAACCTGTTCGGCAAGACAGGGGACGAGTCATTGCAGGCCATCAAGGAGGACAGCGAGACGGCTCGGGCCTTGGGTGTTCTTCAACAACGACGGCAGTCCTTTCGGAACTCCGGAGGCAAGCAAGGTGCCTCAAAAGGATTCAGCGGCGGTTCCTCGTACCGCCAAGCGGCCCGCTCCTCGTCGCATGAATCCTACAGAGGACGCGGCAAGACAGGAGGATTGCGTCGTCACCAAGGAGGCCAAGGCGGCAAGGCCGCAACGAAACAGGACTGAACCGGCCATGGCATAGGGCCCCCACCCGAGCACCCCGTTGGGAGGGCAGCTGGCGAAATTCATCAGCGTATGGGAGTCCATCTCCACCGACCGTTGGGTGCTGGATGCCCTGGCCCGCGGGCACACCCTGGAATTTCAGAGAAGGTGCCCCAGCATACCACCTGTGGCCAGGAAGGAAAACCACATCCCACAACTACTTCTGGAGGTACAAGCGATGCTAAGAAAGGGAGCTATAGAACTCATCCCAAAAAGGCTCGGGGGGGCTCCCGAGTGTACTTGCGGTACTTCCTCGTCCGGAAGAAGACCGGCGGTTGGCGACCCATCCTGGACCTTTGTCGTCTAAATAAGTACATCAAGTCTCAGAAATTCTGGATGGTCACCCTCCAGCACGTGCTGGGACAACTGGAGGAAAGCGATTTCCTATCGTCGCTGGACTTGGAGGATGCCTACTTCCACATCCCCATTCTAAAGGGACACCGCAAATTCCTACGATTTGTGGTCCAGGGACGGCACTACCAGTTCAAGGCCCTTCCCTTCGGATTGAAGTCGGCGCCCAGGGTGTTCACCAAGTGCCTGGCAGCAGTGGCGGCGCGGCTGCGCCTGGAGGGGATCCACGTCTACCCCTACCTGGACGATTGGCTCATCTGAGCAAAGTCAAGGGAAGTCGCCGTCGATCACACAGCAAATACTGTCCAACTGCTCACGGATCTGGGATTCTCGATCAACTTCGCAAAATCCCACTTGGTACTGTCGCACGTCGCCCTGTTCCTGGGAGCCAGACTCAACACAGTGGCGCAATTGGCGTCCCTGTCGGAGGAAAGGACGAAGGCCATCCTGGGCAAGGTACAACGGCTGTTGACCATGGACGCGGCCAGGGTGAGGTCCATCAAGTCCCTACTCGGCATGATGTCATCGTGCATCTACCTCGTGAGCCTTTGTAGACTGCGGATACGACCACTGCAAGAGTTCCTCGACGTCCGTTGGATGCAAGCGGCGGGCAGTTTCAAAGACAGGATCCCACTCAACAAGACTTTCCGCCAAGCGATCCGGTGGTGGGGCACCCGCGCGCATCTTGCGGCGGGCATGGACTTCCAGACCCGGGCACATCAGGAAATTGTGACGACGGACGCCTCCCTGGAGGGATGGGGAGAGTACACCGGAGATCTCCACGCAAGAGGCCTTTGGGTCCCGGAAGAGAGGTCACTACACATCAATGTCCTGGAGCCGTGTTCTAGGCCCCTCCAGGTCGTTCCTTCCATCCCTCAAGGGCAAGGTGGCGAGGATCTTCACAGACACCACCACCACGATGTTGTACATCCGGAAGCAGGGGGGGCACCAGATCCCCAGCCCTATCCAAGGAAGCACAGGATCTGTGGCACTGGGCCGTCGCCCAAGGGATGTTTCTGGTACCCTTCCATCTGGCAGGAATAAAGAACACCATTGCCGACTCACTCAGCAGGCAGCTGCGCTCGTGCCACGAGTGAGAGCTGCGGCAGGATCAAGTGGATCTCCTATTCCGATGATGGAGCAATCCCCAGATCGACCTATTCACAACGGCAATGAACGCCAACTGCCGGAGGTTCGCCAGCAGGTTTCCCCAGCCGGGGAGCATGGGCGATGCCTTCTTATTCCCTTGGGACGGCCTATTCCTGTATGCATTGCCGTTGCTACTGCGACTCATCAGTCAACTCAGACGGTCCTGATGCAGGATGATCCTCGTCGCACTGGCGTGGCCGAGGCAGATTTGGTTCCCGGACCTTCTGGACAGGTCAGCATCCCCCCCCAGTCAAACTGCGGACGGACGCGGATCTTCTCGCCAGAGAAGGAGGCGCCATCCTCCTCCATGACCCGGGGTCGCTGAACCTGCAGGCCTGGCTCATGCAGCACTAGAGTTCGGAGGGTACGATATCCCGGTGGATTGCATGGAGGTGCTTGCAAAGGCCAGGGAATCCTCGACTCTCAAGTGCTATGGACACAAATGGAAGAGGTTCTCTGTCTGGTGCTGCGCACAGAAGATTAACCCTCTGCGGATTACGGCCCCTCAAGTGCTGCCATACTTGCTGTCGCTGGCCAAGGCGGGGCTGGCTCATGCCTCCATCAAGATCCATCTGGCGGCTATCTCCCGATACACCAGAACTCCGGGGCGATCATCTCTGTGGTCCCATCGCCTGGTGAAGGAGTTCATGAAAGGACCATTCAGATCGTTCCCGCCGGTGAAGTTCCCGGCGTGGGAACTCAACGTGGTGCTGACCAGGCTCATGGGGCCGCCATTCGATGCTGCTGCATTCAGCGTCCTTTAAGGTTCCTGTCGTGAAAGACAGCGTTTCTTGTGGCCATCACCTCCGCACGACGAGTGGGAGAGATCCAGGCCCTCTCCTGTAAACCTCCATACCTGACATTCCACGAGACGAGAGTGGTGCTGAGGACGCACCCCTCCTTCATGCCCAAGATGCCGTCGGACTTCCATCCCAGCGAACCCTTGGTGTTACCTGTTTTCTTCCCGTCGCCTTTGTCGCCAGCCGAGAGGACTTTGCACTCGCTAGATGTGGCTAGAGCGCTGAAGTTCTACGTGGACCGCACGAAGAGCCTGCGGAAGACATCACAGCTGTTTGTGAACTTTGGACCTGTGAATCAAGGGAAGGCCCTCTCGAAGGCTTCCATTTCCAGATGGCTTTCCGGCTGCATCATGCACTGTCACCGATTGACAAACCGACCCTTGCCCGGCTGTCCGAGAGCCCATTCGACCAGAGCGATCGCTTCTACCACAGCATTCCTGTCTGGTGTGCCCCTGCTGGACATATGCAGGGCTGCTACGTGGAGGTCGACACACACCTTCACAAGATTCTACTGCGTCGACAGGGATTGCAGGGAGGAGTCCAGAGTCGGCCAGGCAGTGCTGCGCAACCTGTTCGCCTGAAGGTGGGCCTGATGAGGAGGTGAGAGATACTTAATGTTGAGTTGATGAAATGCTTAATGTTGAGCCTTGCCACCTCCCGTGGTTGTGCATGTGTATACTGCTATGTATTCTTGTATTCATGAGCATGTCAATCCATGCCAGACCCCATGCTGGAGAAGGAACAAGTTACTTACCTGTAACTGTTGTTCTCCAGCATGGGTCTGGCATGGATTCACATGCAAACCCTCCCTCCTACCCCTCTGCGTCTCTTCTCTTGGTCCTACTGCCACTTTACGTGCTACCAAATCTGAAGATGGCTGCCAGAGGAGGGGCTTAGGTAGAGGGCAGTCATTGGCTGGAGGCAATATGACCCAGAGACCAGTGATTGGTTATTAGGAGAAACACAGTTCAGAAACGAACCTGAAACTGATTTTTTTTCTTTACCGAGGATTCCCAGCCTGACAACGGGGAATATTCATGAGCATGTGAATCCATGCCAGACCCATGCTGGAGAACAACTGTTACAGGTAAGTAACTTGTTCCTTCTCCTACCTCTCAGACACTCACAACAAGGAATGTGTATTGGGACAAGTACCCAGCCATTCTACACTACACACTGCATTCATACCAGTTTCGAGCAGGGCAGTCTTGGTCATTGTGTTTCATACTAGAAACCAGACATCCACAACAAGAAGTGCATATTGGTCACACACTCCATTCACCCAGGTCCACCCACAGGGTGTACCCACAACATAGTCACTGGGAAGGCTCCAGCCAGTCTGGCCTGGACTTCTCTACAATACCATATATGGAACTTTCACCCAACAGCCAGTCAGGGGGAAGGGACAGAGTCAGGGCTTTCCAGGTCTTCGGGAAAACAAGGTAACGGGCAATAGAAAGCAAGAGGCCACAGGAGCCATCTTGTTTCCTATCAGGAATCCACTGATTCCAATGGCAGGGCCTGCGTATCCCAAAATGGAGGATACTCAGAGCACCTGCCAACTTCAGCATGGAGCTGCTGCCAGCCCATACCCTGCTCTGTGGGCCACACACAGGTGCCCAAAAACATACACTAGGGGCACAGGGTTGTACCCCCACCCATGTGTGCCATAAGGGTATCCCATGGGTCTGTACACCAAACCAAAAACAGGAAAAGCTGCACTGCCAGGAGTCCCACATGGACACCTGGGCAGAAAACAATACAGAACACAAATGAAAAAGGAGTACAGGACAAGGACAGGGAGGCCCTGTCCCTCCAATGCATTTCTAGCATCACAGCCACCAGGGATGAAGTTTCGGAGGATGAGTGTCAGCCATTTTTGGTCACTGATTTCCCCACTCTGTTCCGGGTATTGTGATATTTTTGGCTGTTACAGCAGGAGTCCTATTGAGAGACAGGTTTATTTTTTTTATTTTTAAACTAATGTTCTCCAGTGCAATTCCTTGTGTTGAAAGCAGGCAAGCAAATTCAGATTTTCACAGCGCCCTTCACGAGGTGACTAGTTCCTGCAATTTGCTGAGCTTGGAGAGGTCCGAATGGCCCTTTCATGTACCACAAAACACCTACCTTCTGCACTTGTGCTGAGGGTCCGTCTTAGCCTAAAACTAGGTTATGCCAGTAACGAGTGCCTGACTCATCTGACAGTGTCACTTGATTCTTGCCCCTTTGAGCCTATACACACATCTGATACTGGGGATGTAGAAATCCATCCCAATGCCACTTTGCACTCACATGCTTGTACACTGTGGTTGTTCATTTGCCGCAGTTTCTACTGCGTCAATACGCCACTCCTCACGATGTTATGTTAGCGTTATTTTATAGAGCGCACGTTCACCCCAAGGTATCTTGGTGCTGCGAGGAGTGAAGCTACAGGCAGAGGAAACCCAGTCAAGAAACAATATAACTAAAAGAGATAGGTCTTCAGAGCCTTCCAAAAGACAAGGTGATTGGACAGTGACTTCAGATATAATGTTCCATAAATGAGATGCAGTGACGGAGAGAGCTCGACCACCCAGACGTGAACGGCGATAATGGGGCACTGATAATAGACCTGCAGAAGCTGAGCACAATGGACGGTTAGGAGTATACCGCTCAAATTTAGCACAAAGATACCCTGCCCCTTGGCCAAATAGAGCCCGGTGGACAATGCACAGCGACTTAAATTGAACACTATGTGCCACTGGAAGCCATTGGCGAGAGCAGAGTACCGGGGATATGAGACCCATATGGAGTGCCCGTTGCCAGCCTGGCTGCCAGGTTCTGAAGGCGCTGCAGTCTACCGGTCAGTCCCTTGGGCTGAATGAGGTACAGAGAGTTGCAGTAATCAAGCCTGCTAAGAACCATTGCTGCAACTACAGGTAGACGCAGCAGGGGAGGGATCAGATAGAGCACTTTCCTAAGAATTTTCACCTGTAAATGCCCCTGCTGACATACCGCAGCGACTTGAGGGTCTAAAGACAGATTGGCTGACATAACGCCAAGATTCTTTACCTTAGCGTAAGGAGCCGGGAGAGGGCCCAGAGAAGGCCAGAAAGAGGAAATCCACAGTGAAGGATTGGGGGAGAGGGGAGAACCAACCACCAATACCTCAGTCTTGGCCCCATTCAATTTCAGCCAATTTTTGCCCATCCACGGTCCCATGGCCGTTGGGCACTTGCGCAGACATAACGACCCCTCAGCCTGATCCAGATCTAGAAGAATCAGAAGCTGGGTATACTCGGCGTGCGAATAGCACCTGATGCCGTAGGAGCGGATGAGGCAGATCAGCAAAAAGATGTAAATGTTAAATAGAATAGGGGACAGAGCAGAGCCTTTGCGGAACACCACAGCAGAGGTGAGAAGATTTAGACCGAAAAGGGGGAAGTGAGACAGTATGGGATCTGTCTTCCAAACCAGGCCAGTACTTGACCAGAGATTCCGGTCCAGGCGGGTGAGCAGAGTGGTATGATCCACGGTGTTGAACACTGCTGACAGATCTAAAAGAATCAGGGCGCCGACACCACCCATGTCGACCAACCGAGCCATATCGTCCTGTACGGAGACGAGAACACTAAAATCGATGTCAAACACTAGTTCTCCAACTGCTCTGTCCCTTGAATGCATGTCAGATGCAGGCTGGTGGAAAACGTTTGTCTTACAACTTTTGCGGAAAGAAGAGCGCCTCCAACCCTCCCACCCCTGCACCCCCAATACTCAAATCGGCTTTGCTGCGTCATGCATCTACCACTCCTGCCAACAGCATTCCAAGAGAAAAGCGCCAGTCATAGTGAGATAGAGGCTAATAAATTATAGTATGTAAAGGGATGAATTCGGATTTTAAAATATTCAATTGATTTTATACAGGAAAGTATTGGGTTTTCGCGTGTAAATGCAGTTCATGTATCGCTGGTATTAATTTGCTTTTTTACATATTGTGATGCAACTATGCTTTAAAACCGAATGAAGTTGTGTGTGACCTGAAAAAGAAGTCTAGTGGCACCAATGAGCAGGAAGCTGGATGCAAAGTTCAGACTAGGCCTCAGAAAAAAAGAATTGCATCTCAGCTAGCATCCTTTGGCTCATTATGGGACTGTGATGCCTGACCTTGCTTGGGGCAGGGTTTCCTGCTTGTAGTCCTCAAAACCTGAAAATGGCCACGATGCCATCAGAAAAGACGGTCTGTGGTATTGGCTCGATCGCTGTGCCATAGCCACACTGATGCAATCCTATTGACAAGCAATCTCCTGCCTCTGGAGGGATATCGCAGTGTGCCCCACGGCTTCTTGACGGGAGGGTTGCTTTTCTTTCAGGAGTTTGGGTCCACGTGCACACTGAAGCAGGTGGGACAGCAACATTCTCTAATCAGCTTTGGACTATGTTGATATGGCTGCGAAACTGCCACGGTGCTGGGCTTCAAACCCTGGCTTTTGCGTTTATTTTTATTTTTTTATTTCTCCCAAAACGAACACCTTGACCGCCAAATTCCAGTCAGATTTCAAATTATACAATGATCCCTTTCCTCCCTGCCATTCCTCCACTTTCATTGAATCGCTTTTTGGAGCTGGTCACACTACTGCAAATTGGGGCAATGGAGGAGATTCCTCAGTGACTGTAGAGGTTCGACACCTGCTTCTTAGCCACAAAGAAGGACCAGGCAAGGCCTTGCACAACCAGCATCTTATTGTGGTTTCAGTACATACCGTCACAAAGAGAAGATCCATCTGGTAACACTGACTTAACATTGAGATTGGCAGTGTGCACTGGTCCTTCAACATGCATGTTTCCATTGTTGCCGCCTCACCACAGTACCAGTTTATAATATATCCTTTGGTTGGCTGTTCCAAGTCTTCATGGATGTCACTGGGGGGTGGCAAAGGGGCGTGCATGCACTCTTGCCTTGGTGACTGGCTCATCAGAGTGCTAATTCCTACATTTGACTCGGTAACTAGTTTTCTGCTTTGGCTTGTCGGTGAGCTTCAAGAAATTGTCTCCAGGCCCCACATAGAAGATGTAATACTGTGATGCCGTAGAGATCGGTTCTGTTTGAAATGACTAAGCACAAATGTTGTGCACAACAAGATTACCTTTTAAGTGAATCTTCACAATGGTTTCTGTCTCGAGTTTTCTTCAAGTCAAAGAAATGCACCCTTTAAGCATGCAAAGTCATAACGTCTACAAATTACATCAATCCTATTCCAATTGTGGGTACCAGAATGTCTACCTCTCCATCACTATGATTCAAAATATGGTTTTGGCACGGGGACAATGTTGAGAAAGTGAACAATGTCTTTTTTGAGGATTACAATAATTATGGCTGTGAAAAAAAGATCTTGATGTATGCACATCGGGAATTCAACGGCTATATCAAGGATGTCATCCATGGGCCGAAAGGGATTGGAAGACCCAAGAAAATGGGTATTATCCATACACATATTTTGAACCCCACTTTACATCAGTATAAAAGGGAGAGGAATCGTGAGATTCAGAGTTTAGTGAAGCTCCCAGTCACTCGACTCCTGGGAGAAACAATCAGAAAAGTAAAACATAAATGGAGATCCAAGGTACGTGCACTGAAAGCAAACGTGGTGCAGAGGGATGCAGAAAATATATTGGAGGCCTTGTCAAAAACCAATACAAGACAATTTTGGTCCCTTGTAAACAGAAGAGGAGATACGCAAGCAAGAGAACAAGGAGTATGTATATCCTCGGCTGTTTGGGAGGGGCATTTTGGCTCTCTATATAGACCCTTGGCTTCTAATTGGGTGGTTCCGGATGAGATTTCATCATGTCGGTGGAATTTCCCTTTCTGTTTACAGGATGTACAAAGACTTATCTCCCAATGCTCGTCTTCTCGTGCACCAGGTCCAAATATGCTTGCCAATGTTGTATTTAAAGGTAATATGATTCTGTGGGCCAAAAGTTTGTTTTTATTATTTAAGGATATTGTTATATCTAGGGTCTTCCCTACTAATTGGCACATGTCTTATGTTGTCCCAATTTCTAAAAAGGGCGATAGAGCTTTACCAACTAGTTATAGACCTATCGCCCTGCTTGACGCCGACTCTAAAATGTTTGCGTCTTTAGTCCTTGAACACATCCAGGTTTGGATGGAGGAAGAGGCAGTTCTTTCACTGAAGCAATTTGACTTCAGGAAAGCGGTGGGAACCGATGCGGGGGGTCTCTTATTAACCATCATGCAGCAACAGACCAGGCTTGGAGGTAGCCAACCAATATACTTGGCGTCAATTGACCTTTGTTCCGCTTTCGACTTAGTTGATAGATCTACGCTGTGGAGTAAATTACTTACCCTGGATTTGCCGGTACAGCTCCTAGCTATCCTCTACCATCTTCACGCAGAATCTAAGATAAGGGTACGTCTTAATACTGAGGGAACACTTTCAGAGGAAATCATCACAGGAAATGGTCTTGGACAGGGGTGCATATTTGCGCCTACTGTCTTTAATTTGTATTTGTCAGATGTTGGTCCACATCTGGAAGAGGCATAATTTGCTGCCCCAAAAGTGGAGGGTACTAAGATTGTGTGGACTGCATATGCGGATGATGTATTACTGTTTGATTTAACACCTTTGGGCCTGCAACGAGTCCTGTCTTCTTCTAAGAAATACACGGTGGAAAATGCACTAGTCATAAATCAATCAAAAACCTTTATCATGCAATTAAGCTATAGAAGAGGGTAATTAAGTTCGCCTGGTTCTTGGATCATGTTAAACTCACTATGTGTCATGCTTTCAGGTACCTTGGCTATCCTATTTTTGAGACTGTAACCAGGGCTAATTTGTGCAATTATCTGGTTAAAAATTAACTCCACTGATTTCCCAACTACTTAAAATTGATAATAAATAAATACGGGAAATTCTGGATGCTACCATGCCTAAAAATGTACCGTAGCAAAACTACTGCCCAGTTCTGCTATGGGATGGAACTGGTCCCGTCTTGGTTTAGGAGTGAATTTCCGAAATACGAGGCACGTTTGCTAAGGTCCTTGATTTGGTATCTCCCGAAGTGTGTCCCACTCGCGGCGTTACGCTACGAACTTGGGTTATACTCTCTTTCTAGTGTAATCCTTTGGCGTAGAGTATCGCTTTTTAGGAAACTGCTTTTGGGAAAGGAATTTACTCTGTATGGAATCCTGGGTCGGTGCCTGGTTGCTGGTAAGGAATCTTCTGTTGTACTGCAGGATCTGGAAAAGAGGTTCAGGAAGTTCTGGCAGAAGTAGGGGTTTCCAAAGAACTGCTTATTAGCAATCCGACTAAGGTGAAGATACTTCTGCAATACGCACATTGGAATCTGACGGTCAATTTAATACAAAGTAAAAAATTATATGCGCATCTGGTCGGTAATTATAAAAAAACAGAATCTTATCTCAGAAGATTTCCCTGCAAAGGGCAAAGACAGGAATTCATGCGCTTTCGTTTTAATGTACTCGCAACGGGCCAAATTATGAGTATAAGGCAATGCTTGTCTTCGCCCATTGCTAAATGTTTATTCTGTGATCTAGACAACAGGGAAGTAACTCTCCAACATTTGACACAATGTATAGGATTAAGACCAGCACGCATTGAATATTTTATTAAGTATGTGCCCAATCCATAGTGTGTTGATTTGGAAGCCCTCTGGAAAGATATGTTGCATGGTTAGAGGGTTAAACTGCAATTGGCGGTACTACGCTTTTTAAAAGTTAAATGTGAGATATAGGGAGGAAGTCTAGATAGAAATGTCAGTTTTTTGAACGAGTGAAGGCGTAATATAGGGGAATCATGAATGAAGGGAAAGTTTTAGATATGCAATAGTGCTGTTTTTCTTGTGGGTACATTTTTGTACAAGTCATTTTATGTATAAATTAGGATTTGTCATATTGTATGTATTGGATTTTATGATCTTTTATTATCTGATTTCTATATTTTGTAAAGGTTACTGTGTAGCCAAAACAATAAAAATAAAAAAAATAAAAATATATGGTTATCATTCTAAAATGAAACCTTTATCTTGTAATGCGCGACACCAGCACAAAGTGCAGAAGTAAGTTACCAGATGTAAACTGCCACTGGGAAGTAGGTGACCAACTCCCCTCTTCCTTTCTTCCTTGCTCCTATCTGCACTGACACTACATGTCTCAACCACCTCTTTAATGAAAATTGGATTGAAAAAAATTAAAAAAATTGTATATGCTTATTTGCCTGTAACTAAGTTTTGTGCTCACTCTCTAACAGGCGCCACGATGCCTACGGGCTGTTGCACGCGCTACAAATACGAATAAATAAATAATAAGGGAGCTCAGCTGCATTAAGTTAATTGAATTTCTCCAGACACTACGACTTCAGGTCACAATACAATAAAACCAGATGCTCTATTAAGAACCATTACCGACTCCAATGGAGCTGGAGTTCCTAATCCCAGAAACTAAAACAGCATTTCGAGTTTCAAACTGGTGGCTCTTAGAAGAAGTATAAAGAAAACAGTAACATGGGGGTGGGGGGAATGGGTAACTCTGGAAAAGTAGCTAGAGGTTAAATGAATACTAAGAGGATTTAGGCTTTTTTTCTACCATTGTAGTAAATAATAATGTAAAAGGTTAATTTAACTACAGCATCCAATAACATCTTAAAAACACCTGTGCGTTTACGCTAAATTGTCACATGAAAAAGTGGTGCAGGATATAGTAAGCCAAATATGAATTTACCCTACGTAGTGAACTTTTAAGAATTGGCAATGGCCCTCATTACGACCCTGGCGGAAATCGAAAAACGATGGCGGAAATGCAATACCGCCATCGAATAGCGCTCGGTGCGATTATGACCCGTCACCGTAAAGTACGATGCCATTAGCGACACCGTAGTGAACGCCAATGCTAACTGCACCAAGTACGCGCACGCGCGCCATGCGAAACCGTAATTACCACCATGGCGCAACGGTACGCGAATTCTGACCCTAGCGGACATTTACCTAACGCCATCAAGCATGGCGGAAAGTACCATTCCGCCATGGTGAGAAGTACGGCAACGCGAACCAACCGTAAATGGCCCTACTGAGTGCCTGTACACCACTCCCTGGCCACATTGCACAACTCCTCGTAGGTGCAATGAAGTCACACAATGCAACCAGTGAAATGTACAAGTCACCCATGCATGCCAACGAACAAATAAATGTAGGGGCTCCAAGTGCCTTGTGAGTGGCCATCCATATTTGCCATGTCACCATTGCCGTACTGATGCAGCACAGGCATGTGAAGGTTCAAGTACAGCAACATGAACTGAAATATGAGACAAAACAACAACAGGCCCCCCATCGCTTGACACCAGTGTAAGGCAACATTCAAAGCAGTATCCTGAGTGAGACTGCACCAGCCCTGTACTCCTGCCAGTAAACAAACCAACCATCAGCATAAGCATGTACCACACAAGTTGGCAGAGTGACTGAGCAGCCAGGCTCATCTCAAGAGGGGCCAATGGGAGCTGCAGGGCACAGATGGCACGAATACAGAAGCTATTCCAATGGACATGACCTCAATCTCCCTCCAAGAAACGCACGCAAACACAGGCACCTGTGACCAGCCATATTCTGATAATCACATCATTCCACCAATCCACCTGGCTGACCGGCATCTGTTACACAAAAGCTAATCCCCCGCCCCTGAGCATGACATCATTAAAACAGTCATAATGGCACTATCCCTGACCTCACTGGGCTTCGTAGGCAAACGCGCCCAGTACAGTACCACGCAACTATACTCAGAAGCCGGAACCCAATGCAGATCTTCTCACAATACATCGCTCCACAAATAGGAATATGCTACATTACTTGCAAAGAAGAACGGTACACGGTTAATATCAGAATAGAAATTTAATGCACAACAAAATCACCAAGCCCATACAGCTATTAGGTCATGAACTCCAAAATATATTTCATTATTGTGGGCTGCATCCGCAATAAATGACCAGCTTCTTCTTGTGTGACGCCCTGTACCTTCATGGTACACAGGGGCTACATTCACGTTCAAAAAGGCAACATGGAAGCGCCTAGAACCGCAGGGCCGTCCCATTAGGTAGGCACTAGTCCAGCTGAAAGGTCGATATGTTGCTCCTAGCCACTAGTACTGCGTAAGGGCATGTGGCCCATTGGCGATCGTCCCATAAGATCGTAATGGTGCTCCACTGATTAACACGAAGCAGCAGGTGTCGGGAGTAAAAGCCATCTGCAGGAGTGGCATACAGATGGCAGCGGCAAAAGGGGAGGAGATACCTGTCACCCAAATGAAATGAAAAAGAATAGTATGGGCATCAGAACTTCATTTGAATTACTCACTTCAATGATCACACTAAATCCACAGCCATATGCATGCTAGCCCACTCAAAAGGATTATTCCCACCCAAAAATCACTTGCGAATCATAACTATATAAATCGAGGTGAAAACACTATTACAAACGAGTGTTTGTGTGCATGCGTCTGTTAAAACAGAATCCATTAGATGGGATTAGTAACGTGCATAGACACAAGTGTTTGAAGGCGCGTCAAGACAGGGAGGGTTCAACAAGGGCAGATAGACGATGGTCCCACTATGGCAGCCCTGCATCACATAGCGCAGGGGAAGTGGATAGATTCCAAAAAGCCATGTACATGGCAAACTCTCTATTAAATCATCTGTCCATGCATCCATACATCATCCCCTCATCCCGGTATGAAAACGCCTGATTATTTACTCACATAACATGTGAAATTTCCATTGAGTCTGTGCGTAATGCAGTCTGCAAAATCCACTGTGCTCCAGCCCGGAATTCCAGTGTTGTGAAGTAACATGTATTTGGGAACGTCCGGCCTTATCGTCCACTACGCTATTGCGCATCCCATACTATTCATATCAATCATTGCATTCTCGCCATGGCCCCTGTCCGAAGGACATTAAACAATAGAACTTTATATCTGCAGTCAGACCTGTGGGCGTCTCCTCGCCGCTAGCTGAAAACCGAAAGCGCTGTCCTTCGAATTCCTCATTTGCAACATCACGTCGAAAAGGCATCTGTGACCGCTCGAAATCACAAATTCATCCATGTAGTGCGGCAGTGTGTGAAAATGGCAACTGGCTTCACTCCCAAATGGGATGCCCCGCCCGTCGGTGAACCTCGGTACAGTGCTGCATGAGGGTCCACCGTTAATCGAGCACTACATTCCACTGACCCTTCACAAGTTTGTTCGCGACTGTAAAGATAGTATGTGAAACAATGGGACCATAGCAGAATGAACATATGAAGCAATATTTCACTGCCATCGGGATTAAATACATGATTGTAATAGCAAGATGCCATGCGTCAAATTGCAGCGTTGTGTGCGGGACGTGCTCGCCCAAAGGGGATTGCAGCTTGCACAGGTGGAATGAATCACCACAGGTGGAGGCTATACTGCCTGAAAACACATAAATTGCACACCCAACCCCCTCCCACAACCACACCCACTCCAAAATGCTACCGGCAGGACTAGCGATGTTGGCCCTGGGGGACCTGATAGCACTGCAAGTACTCCAACTTCAAGAAGAAGACGAACACCAACTACTACAACAACCGGCCGCACAGAGGAGACGCAGGAGGAGGAGGAGGGCAAGGCAGGGCCAGCAAGGCCCACCAGCACAGCCACTACCACCACGCAGGCAGCCCGCAATCCCACGCCTCCGAGCTCATCCGTTCAACCTCACTGATGAGCAGATCCACACCCTCTACCGTTTGGACCGGGACACCATAACCGCCATTGTGGACATGACACACGCTGACCTTGTCAGCATGATAGATAGCCCAACCGCCATCCCACCCCTACTGAAGGTGGTGTCTGTACTCCACTTCCTGGCCACAGGCACCTACCAGCACACAGTCGGACAGTTGCATGGCATTTCACAGCCACTGTTGTCACGGACACTAATGCAAGTGCTCGATGCCCTCCTGAAGCACGCAGACGACTACATCTCTCTACCACGCTCGGAGCAGGAAATTACGAACACAAAAGTGGGATTCCATGCACTTGCCGGCATACCGGGTTGCATTGGTGCCATCGACTGCACCCATGTGGAATTGGTTGTCCCACATGCCATGGAGGCCCAGTACCGCAACCGGAAACAATATCATTCTCTTAATGTACAAATGGTGTGTGACTCCAACAGGATCTTTACACATTGTTGTGCCCGATTTCCTGGATCAACCCATGATTCTATGGTCTTGAGGAACTCTACAATACCACGCTACATGGAGCGACACGCAGGGAACAGATCCTGGCTACTCGGTGAGTCTCATTTCATGCATGATAATGTGGGGTATGTGATGCGGCAATGACCTGGCAGGAAGGGGGGGGGATGCGTACGTAGCAATGTCATTCCACAAACATCCTTTATTGTCCACATACAGGTGATGCCGGGTATCCACTGAAGAGATGGCTCCTTACACCACTCCGGAACCCACAGAACCAGCATGAGGAGGATTACAACCATGCCCACTCACGTACCCGTGTAGTCATAGAACAGGCATTCGGCCTACTGAAGGCTCGTTTCCGCTGCCTCAGCAGGTCTGGCGGGGCACTCCTGTACCGCCATGAGAAGTTTGCAAAGATGGTCATGGCATGTGTCATGCTACACAACATGTGCGTACGTAGAAATGTGCCCATGCCCCCTGACGCAGAACTGCAAGCACCTGAAGATGGTCATGATGAGGGTGGGGATGTGGCAGCACCTCAAGGAGTCCACGAGGCACAGGAGGGCCGTGAAATTCGTCAGATTATCATAGATTCATGCTTCTAGCACTCACGCCTGGTGGCTGATACATGGACACGGGACTTGTGGCACTGTGTGTGTCTGGAACATGCACAATATGGACTGTACGCATATGAAGGCCTCGTACACAAAGATCAATGTCCACACATCTCATTGGATGAATGTGAAATGTTTATAGCATATGTGAAATTATGTTACACACCCCATCGACCCGCCACCCAAGTAAGCCCAACACACCCCCTCCACCCTCCTACCTCCCCCCCGAACACCAGTGTCCAAAGATGCTCATTGTCAGTGGGCAGACGCTATTGCAAGCCCCCTCTCCGGGTATCAGGGGCACCCCTGCCTGTGGAGCGCAGGTTCCTCCCAGATGTACGTTGGGGGCTGCCCTGGACGGAACTTGCAACGGATGATGTCTCTGCCTGCTCACGTCCATGCATGTCCCTAAGGGTTTGTGAGAGCTCAGTGAGCACACGGCGCACAGCGGCAAGTTCAGCACATACGTCTTTGGACGTCGCATGCAGTTCCCCCCTCAGGCTCTCGGTGCTTCTCTCCATTTGTACCCTCAGGCTCTCGGTGCTTCTCTCCATTTGTGCCCTTAGTGTCTCTGTACTTCTCTCCATTTCTGCCCTAAGTGTCTCAGTAGATGTTTCTATGGCTGCCTTAGTACCCCCACATTCATCAGCATGCTCCTTGAGGAGCATGGCCAGTTGCTGCTGTTGCACGATCACCTGGTCGAGGGACTGTTGCCTCTGCTGGGCCATGCCCATTTGCGGTGGTGTCACAGAGGGGCTGATCACCTCATGTTGCCTTGCCACAGGGCTTGTGGGGGATGGCCAGTCGTCGTCTTGTGGGTGCACCTGCGTGGTATCCTCATGGTGTACGGGATGAAACAAACAGGGGGATTGAGACAGGTCATGGATGGATCCTACATCGACAGCACCGTTTTCTGTGTCGGAGCATGCTGCCATTAATGCAGTGTCACCTATGGTGCTGCTGCCACCAGAAGCAGTGCCTTCTGTGGCATCCATTGGGGGGACCTGTGGTGCTGCTGTTGTGGGCATGCTGGCTGCTGGGGTGCCTGTTGAAGTCCCCTCCTGTGTGCTGCCACTTGATTTGTGCTGCTGCCGTGTCTTGATCCGTGCAGCTGAGGTGGAGGGTCTTTGGCCGTTGGTCTTGGCCCTCTTTGCAGGTGTGCTGGTAGGGGTGTCCTGGAGTTCGTCGTTTGAATCGGACCCTGTGGTGGAGTAAAGGAGGGCGAGCGTTATTAATGGGTCTGTGGAAATTGGAATGGCAATGTATCACATGCATTGGGGTGGTACCTGAGGGTGATTTGGGTCAGGGCCTTGGAGGTGGTTTCATTTTTGTGTGGATTGAGGATGCAGTTGTTTTGCAGCCTGCAGTTAGGGTGTGCATGCTGCACGTGTAGAGGGTGTTTTTAGGATTTTAGATTATTTATGTATTTATTGTGACTTTTAAAGTGCGCTATCAGGCCAATGTATGTGGACGTTCTCCTGGCCATGTGTTTCTGTTGCACTATGTGGACACATGTTCTCCAGCATGGGGTCTGGCATGGATTCACATGCTCATGAATATTCCCCGTCGTCAGGCTGGGAATCCTCGGTAAAGAAAAAACCAGTATCAGTTTCGTTTCTGATCTGTCTTTCGTAGTAATAACCAATCACTGGTCTCTGCGTCATACTGACCACAGCCAATGACTGCCCTCTACCTAAGCACCGCCTCTGGCAGCCATCTTCAGATTTTTACCGCACGTTCATGTGTTGGGATCCTCGTGCTATTGCTCTCGAGCGTTAGTGCTATTTTTTCGCGCTTTTTCACAAAAACTTCGATTCTTTCGGTCAAAAGAGCCTCAAGCTCCACCGATCCTACATCCGATCAACGGGGACCCGTGTCGGATTCATCTGTGCCCCTCAAGGGTGAAGATTTCGTCGAGCTACACTTCGGAGGACTCCAGAAGCTTCTCAGGCCCGGTCTCGGAGATGGCCCAGGAGAAGGGAAGCTCGACGCCCGGAAAGCTGTTCAGGGCCTGCCCTGGATGCCAGCTGCAGAACGTCTTCAAGGAGGACGAACACTCTTTCTGCCTTTACTGCCTTCATGGGGACAAGACGCACGTGGAGAAGGACTGTGCGTTTTGCGGCAACATGTCGGAACGGACCATGAAGGACCGCCATCAACGTCTCGCCAGCTGGCTGGAGGGTAAGAGCCCGTCTGGCGAGAAGAAGAAGAAATCTGAGCGGTCTTCTAAGACCTTTGAGGGCGCCCCGGCGACGGGGGCCCAACATAAGGCCAAGCACCGCGAGTCCGCTGGCACCGGGAGCGCCGAACGGTCGGGCTCTACGGGCGCCAGGCAGGGCGCACCCTCCCCGGCACCATCAACCACGAGCCAACGCTCTGGGTCGGGTGAGAGGAAGGCCGAGCACCCGGCGAAGCTCCTGGAGAGACCCCGGTCGAGCTCTAAGGCAGAGGAGGAGCGTGGCAGTGCCCCCTCCCTCAAGGATAAGGCGGTGAGCGCACCTAAGGTGGTGAAGGCCTTGATCCATTCGACCAAGCCCTCTATCGAAACGGTCGCGGCGGCCCTGGCCCAGCCTGTGGAGGCTGCACCAGTGGTGGCGGCCTCGGGGCCCAGAATCTCCCTGCCTCCTCGGAGGGAGTCTTCTTTCGTGCCCATCGATAGGACCCCCGTGAAACCCTCCGTGGGGAAGAAGGGGGGGCAGGGCGCCGTCGTAGATTCGGCCTCAACCTCAGAAGAGGAACTGATCGAGGTCTTAAGCCACGGCCTAGGCGTGGAACAAGACCAACCCGTCGGAATGGGCCCCGACGCAGGTGACGACGACATCGTCGAGGATACCGACGGGGCCCCTGCTCGCCCGTCGGATTCCCCTCTGCCAGCGCCGCAAGACAACTCAGCGGCCATTTTGTTGGCTATACAGTCCTTATGCTCCGAGATAAGGACGAGACTACCGTTACCGACGGAGGAACCTCTCCCGTCGGGGGATCCAGAACCGGGACCTTCTGGTGTTCCCCCTACCAAGAAAAGAAGGATCCATCCACCGCCTCCTTTTCAACCGTCGCGCCCCGTCCAGCCCTCCTCCCCGTCCACCCGAGGGGATGATACGGGGACTGACACGGCAGCGACGGGTACGGACGACGAGGCATACGACGAGGATTTTCCGTCGTCGCCTCCCACCAGGGCTTCTCCGCCCGACGAGATTGGATCGTTCCACTCAATGATCGCCAGGGCATCCGAGCTTTTCCAACTCTGCCCTGAGGAGAAGAAAAAGGAAGGCTTCCTTTACCAACGGCGCGAGACCAAGAGGAAGACGGTCCTCGCAGTGCCTCTGTTGGACGACATTTGGGATGAGGGCCTTTCCCTCCTCAAGAACCCTTCCACGACGCCAGCGAAAAGAGACCGGTACGAGAAAAAGTACCGGGTCCCGGACTCGGCCCCCCTATGCCTCCGGGCGCAGCCTACCCCGGACTCCGTCGTCTCCGCGGCAGCCAGGAAGAAAGCGGGGGGGGGGTGCGGCCTCCACGTCGACTTCCCCGCCGGACGGCGAGGGAAAGAAATTGGATGCCATGGGACGCAGAGTCATCTCGTCGGCGGCGACGACGATTAAAGCGGCCAACGCCTTGGCTATCGTGGCCCGCTACGACAGGGAACTCTGGTACAAGATAGCTCCCCTGCTGGATTTTCTGCCGGACGACAAGAGGGCGGAGGCCCTTGAGATCCTGCAGGAAGGTGAGGTGGCCTCGGACCACGCCATCACCGTGGCGACGGACATCGCCGACACTGGGTTCCGCCAGATGGGCAACGGCGTTTGCCTTCGACGTCGCGGATGGCTCAAGGCTACGGACTTTCGGCAGGACGTCCAGACCAGGGTCCTGGACATGCCCTTCGACGGGAACAACCTGTTT
This sequence comes from Ambystoma mexicanum, assembly GCF_040938575.1. Classification (NCBI taxonomy): domain Eukaryota; kingdom Metazoa; phylum Chordata; class Amphibia; order Caudata; family Ambystomatidae; genus Ambystoma; species Ambystoma mexicanum. Next base: position 248,067,970 of record NC_090926.1, on the reverse strand, counting down.
GGGAAGACAGTGGACGATTCCCTTCAGGCCATCAAGGCGGATACTGAGACGGCCCGGGCCCTTGGAGTACTGCAGCAACGGCGGACGCCCTTTCGGAGCGGCGGAGGCAAGGGCGCCTCCAAAGGTTCCGGCGGCGGTTTCGCTTCCTACCGTCAAGCGGCCCGCTCGTCGTCGCAAGAGGCCTACAGAGGACGAGGCAAGTCTGGCGGCCCCCGCCGTCGTCGCCAAGGAGGCCAAGGCGGCAAGGCCGCGTCCAAGCAGGATTGAACCGGCCGTGGGGTCGGGCCCCCACCGAAGCACCCCGGTGGGAGGCCGGCTGGCGGGCTTCGTCAGCGTGTGGGAGTCCATCTCCACCGACCGTTGGGTGCTGGACGCCCTGGCCCGGGGCCACGCGCTCGAGTTTCAAAGAAGGTGCCCGCGCATCCCCCCCGTGGCCAGGAAAGAACTTCACGTCCCTCAACTTCTCCTGGAGGTAAAGGCGATGCTCAGAAAGGGCGCCATCGAACTCGTCCCAAAGAGGCTTCGGGGCTCCGGAGTCTACTCGCGTTACTTCCTCGTGAAGAAGAAGACGGGAGGATGGCGCCCCATCCTGGACCTGCGACGCCTGAACAAGTTCATCAAGGCGCAGAAGTTCCGGATGGTCACCCTCCAGCACGTCCTGGGTCAGCTGGAGGAAGGAGACTTCCTATCGTCGTTGGATTTGGAGGATGCCTACTTCCACATTCCCATCCTGAAGGGGCACCGAAAATTCCTCAGATTCGTGGTCCAAGGGCGTCATTACCAGTTCAAAGCCCTTCCCTTCGGACTGCGGTCGGCACCCAGGGTTTTCACCAAGTGCCTCGCACCGGTGGCGGCGCAGCTGCGCCGCGAGGGGATTCACGTCTACCCCTACCTGGACGACTGGCTCATCCGCGCCAAGACGAGGGAGCTCGCCGTGGTCCACACGGCAAGGACCGTCCAACTCCTCACGGACCTGGGATTCTCCGTGAACTACGCCAAATCCCACCTGGTGCCCGCGCAAGTCGCACTGTTTCTGGGAGCGAGGCTCGACACAGTGTCCCTTCTGGCCTCCCCGTCGGAGGAGAGGACCAGGACCATCTTGGGCAAGGTGCAACGGATGTTGGTGGCCGACGCGGCCAAGGTGAGGTCCATCAAGTCCCTCCTCGGGATGATGTCTTCCTGCATCTACCTCATTCCCATGTGCAGGCTCCGGATGCGCCCGTTGCAAGAGTTCCTGGATGCGCGCTGGATCCAGACGACGGGCAGCTTCGAGGAAAGGATCAAGCTCGACGAGAGTTTCCGACGAGCGATACGGTGGTGGGGCACCCGCGCGCATCTGACGGCGGGCATGGACTTCCAGACCCCAGCCCACCAGGTGACTGTGACCACGGATGCCTCCCTAGAAGGGTGGGGAGCGCACACCGAAAATCTGCACGCAAGGGGACTCTGGCTCCCGACGGAGAAGTCCCTGCATATCAACGTCCTGGAGCTCCGTGCAGTGTTTTGGGCCCTCAGGTCCTTCCTTCCGTCCCTCAAGGGCAAGGTGGTGAGGATCTTCACCGACAACACCACCACCATGTTTTACATCAGGAAACAGGGCGGAACCAGGTCCCCAGCGCTGTCCAAGGAGGCGCAGGACCTGTGGCATTGGGCCGTCGCCCAAGGGATTCTTCTGGTGCCGTTTCATCTGGCAGGGATAAAAAACACCATCGCCGACTCACTCAGCAGGGAGCTGCGCTCGTGCCACGAGTGGGAACTACGGCAGGATCTGGTGGATCGCCTCTTCCGACGGTGGGGCACACCCCAGATCGACCTGTTCGCGACGGCGACGAACACCAAGTGCCGGAGGTTCGCCAGCAGGTTTCCCCAGACGAGGAGCATGGGCGATGCTTTCTCGTTCCCCTGGGAGGGCCTGTTCCTCTACGCGTTCCCTCCCTTGCCTCTGCTAATCCGGCTCGTCAACCAGCTCAAGAGGTCACGGTGCAGGATGATCCTCGTCGCACCTGCGTGGCCGAGGCAGATATGGTTCCCGGACCTTCTGGACTTGTCGGCGTCCCCGCCAATCAAGCTGCCGGCGGACGCGGATCTACTCTCCAGGGAAGGAGGCGCCATCCTCCACCACGACCCGAAGTCGCTGAACTTGCAGGCCTGGCTCCTGCAGCGCTAGAGTTTGGAGGATACGACATACCGGCCGATTGCAGAGAGGTTCTTGCAAAGGCCAGGGCGTCCTCGACTCTTAAATGCTACGGACACAAATGGAAGAGGTTCTCTGTCTGGTGCCACGCACAGAAGATTAACCCTCTACGGATTACGGCTCCCCAAGTGCTGCCGTACCTGCTGACGCTGGCCAAAGCTGGTCTGGCACACGCGTCCATCAAGATTCATCTTGCTGCGATCTCCCGATACACCAGAACCACGGGCCGGACGTCCTTGTGGTCTCATCGTCTGGTGAAAGAGTTCATGAAGGGACTGTTCAGATCGTTCCCGCCGGTGAAGGCTCCGGCCCCGGCGTGGGAGCTCAACGTGGTACTGACCAAACTCATGGGACCTCCGTTCGAGCCTCTGCACTCGGCCCTGTTGAAGTTTCTATCGTGGAAAACAGCTTTTCTCGTGGCCATCACCTCCGCACGACGAGTGGGAGAGATCCAGGCCCTTTCCTGCAAGGCCCCGTACTTGACTTTCCACGACACGAGGGTAGTGCTCAGGACGCACCCCTCCTTCATGCCCAAGGTACCGTCGGACTTTCATCTCAACGAACCCTTGGTGTTACCTGTGTTCTTCCCGTCGCCTTCGTCGCCGGCTGAGAGGACTTTGCACTCGCTGGATGTAGCTAGAGCGCTAAGTTCTACGTGGACCGCACGAAAGGTTTTCGGAAGACGTCACAACTCTTTGTGAACTTTGGACCTGTCAATCAGGGGAAGGCTCTCTCGAAGGCTTCCATCTCCAGATGGCTCTCCGGCTGTATCATGTACTGTCACCGGTTGGCAAACCGACCGCTGCCTGGCCGTCCGAGAGCCCATTCCACCAGAGCGATCGCAGCTACCACGGCGTTCCTATCTGGTGTGCCCCTGCTGGACATATGCAGGGCTGCTACGTGGAGGTCGACGCACACCTTCACGAAATTCTACTGCGTCGACCGGGATTCCAGGGAGGAGTCCAGGGTCGGCCAAGCAGTGCTGCGCAACCTGTTCGCCTGAGGTGAGCCTGGTGAGGAGGTAAGATGCTTAATGTTGAGTTGATGTGATGCTTAATGTTGAGCCTTTGCCACCTCCCGTGGTTGTGCATGTGTGTACTGCTATGTATTCTTTATTCATGAGCATGTGAATCCATGCCAGACCCCATGCTGGAGAAGGAACAAGTTACTTACCTGTAACTGTTGTTCTCCAGCATGGGTCTGGCATGGATTCACATGCGAACCCTCCCGCCTACCCCTCTGCGGCTCTTCACTTGGTCATACTGCCACTTCACGTGCTTCCAAATCTGAAGATGGCTGCCAGAGGCGGTGCTTAGGTAGAGGGCAGTCATTGGCTGTGGTCAGTATGACGCAGAGACCAGTGATTGGTTATTACTACGAAAGACAGATCAGAAACGAAACTGATACTGGTTTTTTCTTTACCGAGGATTCCCAGCCTGACGACGGGGAATATTCATGAGCATGTGAATCCATGCCAGACCCATGCTGGAGAACAACAGTTACAGGTAAGTAACTTGTTCCGTACTTCACATGATTGGACATTGTGGATTTAGCATTGTTTTATTTGGCCCACCTACCTGATTCTTCGGATGTCTGCACTCCTTTCTCCATCCCTCCGACTCCCTCTATACTCTCCATTCCAATGGTGGAGGCACAGATTTCTTCCCAGGGGGTCAACTTGATGGGTGATTCCGATCCTCCCCCGGTAGCTGTGGCACTGTTACGGTTGGCGGATAGCATGCTCCGTACGCGTATCCGCAAGTCGTCCCATCGCTTTCTGCATTGCTGTGGGTTGCGGGGTGCGGTCCCCACCGCACTTACCCGCTGTGCCACCAGGGCCCATATGGCCTTCTTGTTCGCAAGTGCCGTCCTGGTCATTTGCGTCCAGAAGACGACGGCAGCATTCTCCTGGAGGGTCTCTGTGAGCACGGTGAGTTCCTCATGGGAGAAGTGGACCTGCCGCTTGCGGTCGCACGCTTTTTTCGCTACTTTTCCCATTTTTGTTGTTTTCACTAGGGTGGATTTCGGGTTGGGATGTGTCTCAGGGTAGGATTTTTTATGGTTGTGTTGGGATTCTGATTTTATAGGTGTACGGCGTGCTGTTTCCCGTTCCGGGACCATGTTTTTACTTCCGTTTCCGTATATTTACGGTCACCGTATTTTCCGATTGCCGCTCATTACGTTGACCGCTATGATGGGTGGCGGAATTGCACCTAGGGCGCCGTACGACGGCGGTGAGGGGCGTTTTGGGGACATTTCCGCCATTGCGGACTTTGCACTTCCGCCATGGCGTAGTGCTCGTGCCCGATGGGTCGGAATTAGCCGCACTTTACTCCGTCGTGCAATGGCGGAAACGCTATTTACGCTATGGCGGTCAGGTCAGTTACTTTCCGCCAGGGTCGTAATGAGGGCCAATGCCTAGATTAAAACATAAAAGTGCCTTATTGAAGAAGTTAATAGGAACATTTGAGAAGGCATGAATGCGACTGCAAGGAGTGGGGCTGGGAGAAATGTATAGCATTCTGTCCAAGTGCCATGCTTAGTGGACACATTATGCCACCAAAGATATCCCTCCTTAATCGGCAACTGTCACAAGCATGAAAGGGTAGAGTTAGGGCATGCGTTTTTAAAATAACTTTTATTTAACTTCGCAGACAGACATATTACTTTGCTCTTGTTTACATTACGTATCAATACAAATGATCTTTTTTACGTTTTCCAATCATTACATATGTATATAAACATTTCGTCTTGATTTTCTTTCCTTTGCTTTTTATCAGTTAGGTATTGGCTGAACCCAACCCAAATATCCTTTCGTCGGCATGCAATTTGGGAATAAACTACAGTATGCCTCTTCGTTTTTCATTAGCCCTGGTCATGTCCCTCAGCACAGGTGGTTCCTTGCATTTCCAGCGCATTAATATCACTCGTTTTGCTAATAGCAAACTCAAGTTAAGAAATTTACGACGTGTGGGGTTCATCTTGGTCACAATGCCCAGCACACATGTTCCCGGGTCCCAATGTATGCTGTGGTCTGTCATTTCATCTAGTGCCACACAGATCTCAGTCCAATAACCTGTGAGCTTTGTACACGAACACATATGCATTATGCCAGCGCTTTCACTCCTGCACCTGGGACATTCCCCTGATGTGTTGTATATGCTTTTGAGTCGGGCAGGGGTGAGGTGTACCCTATTGAGTATCTTATAGTGAATCAGCCGATATCTGGAGTTGCACGATATATTTTTTGTTAACCCACATAAATGCGACCATTGTGTATCTGTGAAGGAGGTTCCCAGATTTTGTTCCCACTCTCCTCTAACATTCGTTTTTGCACCACTCTGAAAGGGAGATTCTGTATAGTGCGGAAGCAGATTTCGACGCACTTGGAGTGAGTATATATCCCAGACTTTTCTGGGAAGCTCTCCCATACATCGGCCATGGCAGATCTCAACCTGAGATATTGTAGTTTTTGGACCGGACTATCCCCCACAATCTCCTTGATCGCATCCCAGATAATGAAGTGCTTATCGACAAATACGTCTGTGAAGAGGTCGACACCTCTCCCATAACAATGTGTGACTAGTGTTGCATCTTGCGTCAGGGGTAAGTAGAGTGCGTCCCATAGAGGCATTGCAGGGTGTTACAGCTCTGTGTCTTTAGGGGTGCCTGCTAATCTAGCCCATGCTCTGCATGTCAATTGTGTTGGGTTCATGGAATTTTCATTCTGCTGTTCCCTCACCTCTAGCTTCTGTAGAAGCCCTGCAGGACCCTCCTTGGGTGTTTCAACCTCTGCGTTGCGGTGCTCTGGGTCCCCTCTGTCCAGTATATTGCGTAATAGGCCTGTGCGGAGAGGAAATGGAGTTTAAAGTCGGCTGCTACCAGACCACCATTCTCGTATGGTTCTGTGAGCTGTTTCCAGCTCACTCTGGACTGTCCCTTCCATATAAAAGCCGAGCACGCTCCTTGAATTTTGGTGAGGAAGGCCATTCCCGGCCACAACAGCATTGTGCTGAATAAATAAAATAGCTTTGGGAGTATAATCATTTTGATTAGTGCTAGCCGTCCCATCAGTGAGATCAGTAAATGATTCCACCAAGCAAGTATGGCACGGAGCGCTTCGGATAGATCCCCATAATTATACGTTTGGGTTAATTGTGCTATGTCCACTCCCAAATATTTCACCTTTTGGGGAGCCCATGTGAGTCCGAGTAGGTCAGCGTGACACATTGTCGCATCTGTTAGTGGGAAAACCTCAGATTTAGAGGCATTCAAACTAAGGCATAGTATATTCCCCAAACTCCTGCACTGCTTTTAGAATTTTTGTCATATGTCGCTCTGGGTTCCTAACATATAGCATAATATTGGCGTAGAGGGTGATGAGCTCAGTTTTCCCAGCCAATAGGTATCCCTGCTCTACTGTATCTTGCCCTTAGCAAGTCTGCTGGCGGTTCGATCACTAGTACAAACAACAGCGGTGAGAGCGGGCAACCCTGTCTCGTACAACCAGCCAGCTCCAGATAGGACCCCATTTACACAGACCCTTGTGTAGGGTTGCACATATAGTATACAGACCCATTTTATGAAATTTGGGCCAAACCCATCATTCTCGAGGATTCTAAACAGGCAAGGCCAATATACAGTGTCAAATGCCTTTTGCATGTCCAGGGTCATTGCTATCCCTTGTATCTCTCGGGATATTCGCTATAATGTTATAACAGCAGAGAATGTTATTCACTGTGGACCTGCCCTGCATGAACCCTGCTTGGTCATCATGGACCATATGTGGCATTAGGGGGTTGAGTCGGATAGCTGGGATCTTTGCGAGCACTTTCGCATCTGTGTTCGGTAGGAGCCACATTCCTCGGGCTACTTCCCAGGTTTGAGTAGCAAAGTTATGACTGCTTCACGAGTAGTGTCTGTTAGCTTCCCCAGCTCCAGCGCTTCAGACCATACCGCATGGAGTCGAGGTGCCAACAGTTCCACTAATTCTTTATAGAATTCTGCTCCTAAGCCATCGTTGCCCGGTGCTTTCCCGCTGTAAGGGCCCATATAGCTTCCTTTAGTGTTAAGGGAATGTCCAGAGTATCTCTGGCTTCAGTTTTGAAAAAAGTCAGCACCGTGCCTAAGGTTTTCTACCTTGTACGGATTGCTGCTGGCAGATCTCTATCGGATCCACATCAGATTTGTCTTTACTGCTTGGCTGAAGACCAGAACACCCAGGATTACAGATTGTGCCAGTCCTGGCACCCGAAGGCCCTTTGAGAACGGACGTCCAAGATCTTCACCTAGGTCCACAAGATTACGGGTGCAGTCACGTGGTCCCATTTGAGGTCATGCAGTGTGGAACATCGATCGAAGGAGAGGTTGCTGCAAGGAAAAGGATAAATCGGAGAAGCATCACGAGATCCCGCCCCACAAGCAGATCCTCACATTGACATTCCTCTTCTCCTAAAAAGAAGGGCCACATCTCCAGGGAATTGCCATAGAAGGCAGCTCTGGTACCTTTTCTGACCCAATCCTCCACTCACCTCAAGGTGCTTGACATCTTTGCCAAAGCACTGGTGGCTTCGGTGCTGATGGGATCCACAGCATCTTCTGAGACCGGTGGGGTATGCGCTGGCGATCACTCCTTGCACACATACGGGCTCATGCCTGGACCCAAATAGGTAAGACATTTCCCAGCCTTGTCAGGCTCCGCCATCAGGCAGCTCACACCTCGCCAGCATAATGGGAGCACAGGCACCTTTGCAATACGCTCCTCTACTTATATGCCCTGTACCCTTTCCTCCATCCTTGTGGGGTGTCCCCCCCAACGTGGGCCCGGTACCGGAACTGGAAATGCCCCACCGAGGCCCCGCCCTCCAGTGCCTCCCCTCAGTCCCTTTTTCCGCACAGACAGTCGTCGGACCTGCCAGCCAGTGCAGAGACTTTTTTTTTAGCTTTCTGCTTGCTCCCTGTTTGTGTTTTTGCAATTCTTATTTCACTTCCCTTCGGTGCCTCCCCTCCCCCGGCGCTCATTGTCCACAGGAGGCTTCATGAGATGTGCCTCAATTAAATGTTCATTCCTGGCCTTGGAAGCACATGCTCTCTGTCTTGAATGCCTGGGGCCCGACCACCACTGGGACTCATGTTCGGCCTCCGCCCCATCTCAAGGACTTTATCTCCAGGACCTCTCGTCAAGACCAGGTAGGCCTTCTGTTCAGCAAGGCTCCACAGACTAGCAACTCCTTCCCTGGGGTTCCCATGGCTTGGGGTTGCTTGGATTCAGGTTCCTCGGATTCAGGTTCTGCAAAGCCTGAGGCCTCTAAGGCTACCGGCTCCCAAGCCAAGGGGGACGGGATTCTTCCGGGTGGTCCAGGGACAGACCTGAGGCCTTCCTGGCCGTCCTCGGAAGGACGATCAGGCTCGCCCTCTTCTACCTGATGGGGTAAGGGATCATCAAGTGCCACCTCCAAGAGTCTGTCCTCTGCTAGATCCAGCACGGCTACCAGCACAGGTGCAGAGGGCTCCCAGCATACTGGAGCTCGCTCTGAGGTCGTGCATCAGGGCGTTACAACTACCAGCCGCCTACCAGAGGGATCTCTGATGTCGATGCCACTGCTTCGGGTGCAAGACCCAAGCTGTATATCCTCGTGTCCGGCTCTTTCACAGGAGGTCCTTTTCGCTCTTAGAGATGCAGGCAATAGAACTGGTTCCTCTTGTAGACGGGGGCTTTGGTTACTATTCCAGGATTTTTGCGGTACCCAAGAACAACCAGGCTGGCCTGATGGTAGTCCTGGACTTGTCATTAACAAATCTGTCCTTACCGCTGGAACGCTTCAAGAAGGTTACTCCCGCGCACATATGCGATGCTCTGTGTGCAGTGGACTGGATGTGTTCCATGGACCTCAAGGATGCGTACCTGCCTGTGCCGATATAGTAACCGCATCAGAAGTTTCTGTGGTTCACGATTATGTTGTAACACTTTCAGTACAAGGTGCTACCCTTCAGCCTGAACTTGGCCCCTCGAAATTGATGAACGCAGTGGCAAGCCTTTACTGCTTGGAGGGCCATCACCTATACCCTTACTTGTATGACTGGCTGGTGAAGTCGGGATCACCCAAAGGGGTGGTGCACTCCTGCCAGAGACTGGTAGAGACCCTTCATCTGCTGGGGTTTCCCCCCTCAACCGGAGGAAGTCACAGTTGTGCCCATCTCAGGAACTGGTCTTCCTTGGGGTGTGTTGGAACACTACCAGCTGGTGTTGCCTATGCCCGACAGGCTTCTCTCCCTCCGCAAGGTGGTGGGGCTTTCTGGCCAGCATGACCACCTCAGCATGGTGGTTCCAGCACATTATTAGCCTGATGGTCTCCTGGGTGCACACTGTACAGCACACATGCCTCAAGATGAGGCCCCTCCAGCTCTACCTGGCACCCACTTGGGATCAAGAGACTGGGTCTCAGTCAGACAAGATCCCTAGAACACTGCTTGTTCTGCCCGATCTTCGCTGGTGACTGATGGATGGCAATATTTCAGTGGGAGCCCTCTTCACCCGACGGGAGCCTACCCGGGTGGTGACGACAGACTCCTCTTTCGGGCTCGGGGGGGCTACGCAATTCATGGAGCATGGTCCAGGATGGAAACCCTCCTACATATCAATCTGCTCGTGCTCAGGGCAGTGGGCCTGGCACTCAAGGGATATTTTACCCACAACAGGGACAACTCGGTTCTTGTCAGTACGGACAATTCTACTACAATGTTTTACCTGAACAAGCAGGGTGGCACCCGTTGTTCCTCCCTCCCTCCCCCCGCACCTCCACCCCCTTCCTCTGCATGGAGGCGGTTTTGATCTGGGAATGGGCCCCGATGGTAGGGATTTGGAATTTGGCAGTCCACCTGCTGGGGGACAGCAATGCAGAAGCAGATCAGCTGAGTCACTTGGGGTTCAACACCTACGAGTGCGAGTTACACAAAGGCTCCATATTGCCCCTTTTCCAGCGTTGGGGGTTTGAAGACCTGGACTTGTTCACATCCCCTTGAATGCCAAGTACCACCAGTTTGCCTCATGGGCAGGTCCAGGGGTCACTGGTAGACACCTTACAGATGTGTCGGCACGGCCTGCAGGTGTTATGCGTTCCCGCCCACCCATCTGCTCCAGCTGACCCTCTGCAAGTTCCGGGCTTCCGTGGCTGCAGCCTCATCCTAGTTGTCCCCCACTGGCCTTTGAGGCCCTGGTTTTCCGATCTGCTTCAGTTGTGCTCCCAGGATCCTGTCCATGTTCCGATCCCCAGCAGGGGCTTCCTGATGCAGCCGAGCTGGGCAGTGAAACATTCAGACCCAGCCAAACTGGCCCTGGCGGCCTGGTTCCTGATCAGCTGAGGTTTCAGCATGCTCAACTTTCAGATGGCAACTGGGACATCATTCACCAGGCCGGGAGGCCCTCGACTCGGTCTCAGTATAAGAGCAAATGGACTAGGTTCTGCCATTGGGCTTGCAAGCAGGGTCTGGACCCTGTCACCTGTCCTCTGGTTGACATCCTGGCTTTTTCGGCACACCTGGCTCATTCTGGAGTTCAGGTCGATACTTGCTGCTCATATTTGGCAGCCATCAGGGTTTACAAGAATTCCCGAGCATGTGTTTTCAGCAGCCAACCCGGTGGTTAAAGCGCATTTTAAGGGGTTGTTTAGGCTTTTTCTTCTGGTGCATAGGCCGCATTCGGTCGGGGACGTGGTTCTAGCAGCTTTGCAGCGCAAGCCTTTCGAGCTGATGGCCTCGGTGGACATCCGCTTGGTTATGCTAAAGACGGTTTTATTGGTGGATTTCACCTCGGCGTGCAGGGTTGGTGAGCTCCAGGCGTTGTCTTCGTGCAAGCCCTTCACCACTTCACGATGACAAGGTCATCTCGCACACTCAAACTTCTTGGCCAAGGTGGTCTCTCTCCGTTCCATCTGAATCAGGTGATCTGCCTGCTGGTGTTCTTCCCGAACCCACAGTCGGAGGCAAAGAGGGCCCTAGATTCCTTGGACCGCAAGAGGGTTCTCAAGTTTTATCTCTCTCAAACAAAATCATTCAGGAAGTCTGAGGCATTGTTTGTGATGTTTTGTCTCCTCCCCCCGGCTCTCAGGCTTCCATCGCCCGTTGGATGGTTCAGGGCATTTTGGAGGCGTACACGGTCATGGGCATCCCTGTTCCTGAGGGGATTCATGCCATGCGGTCAGAGCTAAGGCCACGGAGTTGTGGTTCACATACATGCTTCTTGGGATGTCGTCGTCAAGGTGGCTGCTCCGGCCTTCTGTGAGCACTATTCGCTGAACACCAGCTCCAGGCGCGATGCAGTTTGGTCATGTTGTTCTAAAGAACCTTTTCGCTTCTTCCTAGATATGATGCAGGTTGTCACAGCTCCACACTATGTTCTTGTTCGGTGGAATCACCCAAAAAGATGGAGGAAAGGGACGGGACAGATAAGTAATTTATTCACTGTAGTGACTAGAGTACTCATAGTCCCCTTTCCTCCATACGTCCCACCCACCTTTCCCTGCTAGTAAGCCAATGTCTTATAGGTAATATAAGTAGCCCAGTATCTAAGCTGCCGATGTGTTAAAAGGGGCATGAGCTGCCAGAGGGCAGGGTCTTTGAGGGGCGTTCCCACGCCTGAGGCTGCGCCCCTGCACGCTATACTAAATTTAAAAGGGAAGCTCTTTTTTTTCTCTGCCAAAGGTTCCTGTACCGTCCCCATGTTGGGGGATGCCCCACAAGGATGGAGGAAAGGGGACTGTGGAATATAGATTTTGAGTACTCCAAACACTACAGTGAGTAACTTTAATTTCCTTTTGAAGCCAGTGCAGCATGACGGGGGGTGACCAAGTGCCCTTTGCGTTAGATCCTTTTGGCAAGTGCAGGTTGGTGGGGAGGAGGGTGTCAGGGGAGGCCAAGTGCAGGTGTAGACTGGTCGAGGAGGGCCTGGTGCTCTGTAAGAATCTGAAGGAACCAGGAAGCCAGTCAAAAGAGGCAGAGGGGGGACATTAGCAGGGCAGAGAGAAGGGGGAAGAGAGAGAGTCTTGAGAAGCTTCCGGAACATGAGGAGATTCAGCTCAAGCCTGAGAGAGGCAGGGAGGCCATTTCAGAGGGAGGAACCTGCAGAGGAGAGAATTCTACTCCCCACTTTCTGCTTGGCAAAATGTCTTATCTGCAGAGAGTTGGAGCAAGAAGACTGAAGGGCTCTATCAGGGAGGTATTTAGGGAGACCGAGTTGTATGTAGAGGGGTCCAAGGCCCCAGAAAGCCTTGTGGATGATGCAGAGGGTCTTGAACTTGATCCATGCAGCAACTGGGAGCCACTGGAGAGATTTTAGGGCTGGAGGGATGCGGTCCCTGGGCTTGAGGTCAAGGATAAATCTTGCAGTCCTATTCTGGATAAGTTAAAGGGGGAAGACAGGAGGAGTTAGCCAGATTGAGGAAGAGGCTGTTGCAGTAGTCCAGTTTGGAGAGGACCAGAGCTCTGGAGACCATGAGTTTCTGGGGGAAGGTGGGCAAAGTGAGAATCCCTCTGAGGAGGTGCAGTTGAAAGTGGGCCTTCTTGGCAAGGTGTGTGTGAGGGAGCAGTGAAAGATGTCACCAAGTTTTGGGGCCCATGGAGGGCACCCAGAGTGTAGGAGGGAGCTGGGGTCCCAATGAGAAGGATTGCAGTCTTACTGGCATTAAGGCAGATCTCGTTAGCAGTGCACCATGCCTAAATAGACAGTCAGGAACGAGAGAGGAAGAGCAGAGTAGGCAGTGGAGGGAAGCTTGAAGGAGAGCTGCGTGTTGTCCACATAATACTGGAAGTTGGGAGAGAAGGCAGAAATCAAATGGGCTAGAAGGGCAAGGTAGATGTTGAAAAGCCATGGCGAGAGGATAGAACCTTGAGGGACACCACAGGTGGAGAGTGAGATGGAGGAGAAAAAAGGGCCCAGTTGCACCTGGGAAGTTCGGTCAGAGAGGAAGGTCAACCAGTCCGGAACCAGGTCTGTGATGCCAAATATTGCAGAGCTGATTTTATAAGGGTGGCATGATTGACCGTATCAAAGGCAAAGGAAAGGTTGAGAAGGATGAGAACAGAAGGAGAGGTGGAATCAAGATTGGAAAGCAAGTCTTCACAGGTGTCCAGGATTGCAGTTTCTGAGCCTCTGGTTGATCTGAAGCCAGATTGGTGGTCATGGAGACAACCAACAGATTCATTGTGGTGGATAAGCTGGGAGACGGCAAGACTCTCCAGGAGTTTGCCCAGGAAGGGGGTAATGTTAATAGGGTGGTAGTTAGCCGGACAGGAGGGGGTTGGCAGAAGGCTTTTTGAGGAGAGGGTGCACAAGTGAGTGCTTGAGGAGTAGCGGGAAGGATCCAGTGGCAAAGGATTGATTGCAGGAATCCGCCAAGGCTGGAGTAAGGGAGGCAATGTTGTCCTTGATAGTTCTGGAGGAGCAGGGGAGCACCCATTTGGATGAGTCTTTCATAGAGCGGACCTGTCTAGAGACCTCATCAGGTAATATGTGAGAGAAAATGGAGAGGAGGAAAGGGGAGACGGTGGGGCCAAGGGAGGCCTGAGAGCACTGAGGGAGAAGGGAGTGGTGTAGAGGAGAGCGAGGACAGAATGTCCCGAGTTTTAGTAATGAAGTGAGAGGCCAGTGCAGTGCAGAGGGCCAGGGAAGGCAGAGGAGAAATGGAGACTGCAGTAGGTTCTTTGCAGATTTTGAATAATTTGGCTATGTTGTTAGTAGCCCCAGAGCTGCAGCCTTGGATATAGGCACTCTTGTTTGAGTGGATAGATAGTCTGTATTGCAGGCGGCATGACAGTCTGTCAGAGGATGTGCTTGAAGCCTGCCCCTTCTGCTCAGCAGCTCTGCACTTGCGTTTCAGAGAGGCCAGGGTGGAGTCATACAAGGTGTTGCGCTTTGAGGCAGGCTTCATGCATATCCTCATGACCGGGGCAAGAATGTCCAGAGTCGGAGGTGGAGAGTTGAAGGTTAGTAATGGCTTTGTCAGCGTGAGAGTCAGTGGCAGAAGTGGAAGGGGAAATTAAGGTAGTGGCAAAAGCAGCAACTGACACTCGCTTCATTGGTCGAATGACAGAGAAGGAGACTGGCAGTGCGGGTGAGGGTTTAGCCGGTGGACATCCTGGATGAAAGCCCCCAAAATAGAAATTCTGTTACTCTTCAATGTAGCGTTAGCAGCCCCTGCACTAGGTGTGGAAAAAGCCTACCTCTGCGGTTGACGGGGAGCTGGCTAGGAAGCATCGTCCTACCCCCTTCGATCTGACCACTTTGTTTACTCTTACCTCCCCCAAGCTTAGTGGTACAGGCCGCAAGCGTGAACCCAAAGTCATCCGCCTTTCCTCCCCTTTCCCCTGACTGGGAGAGTAGACGGCTGGACACTTGGGGAAGAAGGTTTTTGCATCGAGCAGCCTCTCCCTCTGTGTAATTAACACCTCTTGTACCCTAGCAAAGTTCTCTTTTGTCTATGGTCCACAGTGGCCAATGCGGCTGACCACTTCACTGAGGGGGAGATGTGAGAGGGATTCCTGTCTATGTTCCTTGACAGCAGAGGAAGTCTCTTGTCAGATTTTGTAATCGATAGTAAACACAGATGATTGTGTCTGCCGATCCATGTCCACGAGTATGGTGGTCAGACGTGACACCTGGCTTTTGATGGACAGAACCTGTTCTGGAGATAAAACAGAAAATATCCTTCAGAAATTCCATTCTGCAAATGTTACAGCAAAGTCCTTGAGTCTATCCGTACAACACCCCACCCTGAGGCCTCTTCTGTGAGGTATCGGTTTTCTTTGTCCCTTTGCCTCCTATGTCCCACGCAGTTGAGGTCGGGCCTCTCTGGGAAGATTACAAGGCATGTGCTTTCTAAGGTGAAGGGGTAAAGGTACTCCCAAGTACAAGCATTGTCCCTTCTGCGCCACAAGGGGGCAAAACCTCTGAGATCTTCTGCCACAAATCCTTTGTGGGGATGGAGACTTTCCCTGTTCAGCTCGGAATGGTCTGAGACCACGTAAAATGCTTGGGCCTTACAGGTCATCCAGCAGGGCTACTATCTCCCTTTTGTGTGGTGTTCCCCAGACCATGGCCTTCACATCAGCACCTTGCCTTTGGATCACATCCTCTTGGAGAAGGTCCATCAGCTTCTCTAAAAGAACATGGTAGAGCGTACGGAACGATGCAAGGGGTGGAATTCCACCTATTTATTGGTTCCAAACAGGGAAAGGGGGTTTGCAGCAGATACTCAATCTCCAGCTGCGTTCTATCATGTGTTCCATCACAAGGACAAATTCAAGATGGTTACTTTAGCCCAGATACTGCTAGCCCTTGGACTGGTTTGTTTCACTGGATCTTCAGAGTGCCTACTTCCATGTGCCCATTCATACAAAATACAGGAAATACTTCAGGTTCGTGGTGGACCAGTATCCCTACCAAGTCCTGCCGTTCAGTCTTCAGCTCCCACATTTTTCACCAGGCTGCTAGCAGTGGTGGCGGCTGACCTCCAAAGGGAGAGCATTCTTCTCCAGCATTGGATATTTCATAGATTCACATGCTGTGAATATTCTCTGGTGTCAGGCTGGAAATCCTCGGTTTCCCTTGCAAAAGCAAGAAAAATGTTCTGTTCTCCAGCATGGGGTTTGGCATGGATTCACATGCTCATGAACACCAATCATCAGACAGGGAATCCTGAGTAAAAAGAAAGCTGTGTTGCTTTAAAGCTTAAAAAAGGCCTTTCTCCTATTAACCAATCACTGACGTCTGGGTCATACTGCACCCATCCAATGATGGTCTCCCTAAGTCCCACCCCCGGTGGCCATGTTTAGATTTTTACTGCATGCTTCAGTGCTAGGAGTACTCTTTAGTTGCTCCACAAGCTACTTCTCGATTTTGCTTATTTAGTTAGCGACAAATCAGTCTATTTTTGTACAAAAGGTCTGTTTTGACCGACCACTAATTCGTACCGGTGACGGGAACCTATTGCCAGTGACGATTGGACTGCTACACCGGCAGATATTCGTGTCAAGTTGAAAGGGCCTAGTCGAGGCCTACTTCACGTCTCATTTCCAAAGAAGGCAAGAGGAGCCTGTTCAAGCTCTGTGCCAGACGTGGTTTGGGGAACATCTGCGTGGAAGACAGGCACACAAAGTAACTTTTACTGTCTACTTCCCGAGCAAAACGAGGACCGATATGAAATCTGCCAGGATTTCCCTGCCAAGACAAAGTGGGACTATTTTACCGCATGTTGGTGGCATGGCTGAAGGAGGAAAGGGCTACAGACGCGACCCCAGAGGCGCACAGGCTGCATCCAGGTCAGGACAACCGTTGGAATGTCCTCCCTCTGGGAAGAGGTCGAGATCTGCCGAGGATGCTCCCTCAAAGTAGATCCATAAAAAAGCAAAGCACCACGCTGCCGACCCGACAAGGGCCGCAGCGACAGCAGGTTCCAGTTCAGAGTAAACTCACTCACTTTCACCGTACACGATAAGCCTGCCGGTGAGTGGTATGTCATCTGAAAGGCTACCTTCCTCTTTGAAACATGGCGTTTCGTTGAAACATAGGCCAAGGAAGGACACTCGCAAGTATGACTCATCGATGACGCCTACATTCAGGTGAAAATTTGGAGGAGGGAGTACCAATTAACCCTAGTCATGGACCTTATGATGACGATCTTAGCAAAAAGACCTCCTTGGGGTGAGGTCGAATCTAAACGATAATGTTTCACAAACGTATGCATAGACGACCAGGTGGCCTCTGCACACATATCCTGCCCCGGGACACCACTTTGAAGAAGTCAAAGTTGCCATGCCCCTAATGAAATGAGCTCTTAGCCCATCTGGAGGTTCTTTACCTGCCAGTCTGTAACATTCTCCGATTGCCAAAATTATCCATCTGGATAAGGTTTGTTTTGTTACTGCCAGGCCCAATTTGTGGCCGGTATATCCAATAAAAAGTTGGTCACTTTGTTGAAACTTTGCAAGTCTAGAAATATGAAAGCTGAGAGCCCGTTTTGGGTCCAGCCTGTGAAGCCTTTCTTCCTCCTTACTTGCACAAGTGGGAGGATAGAAAGATGGCAAGGTCATTTTTTGAGACAAATGAAAGTCAGAGACTGCCTTGGGTAGGAATGAAGGTTTGACTTTGAGTATTACTTTATCTTTATGGAAAATGGTGTGAGGAGGCTTACAAGAGAGGGCCTGTAACTCACTCACCCTGCGGGCTGATATGATAGCCACTAGTAGGACTGTTTTCAATGTGAGGAGCCTTGGAGGACAAGAATGCAACGACTCGAACGGTACGCATGTAAGGAATTTTAATACTAAATTTAGATCCCAAACAGTGACATAGAGGAATGGGACTAGGGTTACACGTCAGTGAGACCTTTAAAAAAATTGTACGATTAATGGTATCTTGAAATGACTTCTTCAGAGGATCGCTTAAAGATGGAAAGCGGCGCTAGATATCATTTTATTGTACCACCCTGAAGCCCCAGAGTGGCCAAATGTAACAGGAAAGAAAGCACCATAGGTGTGCCACATAGGAATGGATCCACATTCTTATCCTTGCACCAGTTACTGACCTTATTCCAACAACACCGGTACAAGGATTTTGTTGCTGGCCTTCTGGCCGAAAGCAAATTCTCCATTATGTCGTCCGGGGGTCCCAATCCTTTTATCTCGGCCTCTAAGAAACCATGCGTGAAGGCTTAGTGTCTTGACCTCTGGATGGAGAACCCGTCTTTTCTTTTTGGAAGACGTATTGGGGGAATTAGGATCATGGTCCCCCTGAACTTTCTCAGCCTCCTGATTGGCTGAGGAATCACAGGGACTGTAGGAAACTCATAGTAGTGGAAATTTCCAGTCCACTATGAACACGTCCCCTAGAGCTCCTCTCGGAGGAAATTCCCTTGAGCAGTACTGATCGCACTTCCGAGCGACCGCGGTCGCGAACAGATCCACTTGACAGGTTTCCCAAAGGGTGAAGATCTCTTGGACTTCCTCAGCTGGTTCCCACTCGTGGGAGACTGTGCTCTGCCTACTCAGAGTGTCCACCGCTGTGTTCTCTTCGGCTAGGTGAACTGCTGATGGAGAGATTCCTTCTTGTATTGCCCAGAACCAGAGCTGCATTGCCTCTCTGCACAGTGGTAGTGACCCTATGCCTCCTCTGTCGTTGAGGTAGTACATGACCACTGTGTTGTCCATCATTATCAGAACATTCTTTCCTCGTACAGCAGGCATGAAGGCCTTCAGCGCTAGTCTGATTGCCCTCAGCTCCAAAAGGTTGATGTGTAGTTTGGACTCCGATGGAGACCAACGACCGCTGATTGTCAGATCGTTGGTGTGGGCTCCCCACCCCGTAAGCGAGGTGTCCATTACTGTTGTTATCTCCGGCCATGGTTGCCAAAAAGATTCTCCCTTGAGAATATTGTCCTTGCAAGCCCACCATTGAAGAACTTGAGCCACTCTGGTCGGAATTTGCAGAAGATCTGACATATTCCCCACAAATTGGGACCACTGAGTCCTGAGGGACCATTGAAGGGATCTCATTCTCAATCTGGCCTCTGGCACCAGAAAAATGCAAGATGTCATGAGGCCGAGCAACCTCAGAAAATCGAAGGCTGGCAGATGCTGGGCACTCTGGAATTTGGTAACCATCTGCAGAATGTGCTGAGCTCTCACCTCAGGAGGCAAGGCTTTCCCAGAGGAAGTATCCAGGACTGCTCCGATGAATTGGAGTCTTTGTAATGGTATCATATGAGACTTCTTGTAATTGAGGGAGAAGCTCAGTCTGTGTAGGAAGTGGCAGGTAATCCTCAAGAGTTCCTGGGCCTGTTCGGGTGAATGAGCGCCGATTAACCAATCGTCCAGGTAAGAGTAGATGTGAACTCCCCCCCCCGAGACTCGCTGCCACTACGGCCATCAGTTTGGTGAAGACCCTCGGCCGGAGGTCAGCCCGAATGGGCTTGAGATGGATTGGCACATGAAAGTAAGCATCCTGAAGGTCCAATGATACCAACCGGTCTTGGAGTTGGAGAGCCTGAAGGATCTGAGAAAGGGTTACCATCTTGAACTTGTCCTTTCTGAGGAATTTTTTTAAATTCCTTAAGTGCAAGATGGGTCTCAACCCTCAGTCCTTCTTGGGAATGAGAAAATAGGGGGAATACCAACACTTGTTCCTCTTCGCTGCAGGTACATGTTCTATTGCACCTTTCTCTAGCAGGGTTAAAATCTCCTGCACAAGGAGCGGATCTGGAATTTTGACAGAGTTGTATTCCGGTGGATGATCCTGAGGCCTCGTCTGAAAAGGAAGGCAGTAACTTGGGGCAAACGTTTCCAGTGCCCAAGCATCTGAAGTAATGCCCCGCCATTCGTTCAGATGCTGAGAGATTCTGCCTCCCAACGGGGTCTTGTGGGTCAAGGCATCAGAGTGGCTTAGAGGCGGCTGCAGCAGCAGCTACAGCAGCATCTGAGGGGACAGTTGCCGCTGATCTAGCACCCTTTCCTCGTCCACGCGGGAATCATTTTTGTCCTCTTTGACTAGCCTGTCCTCTTCCCCTTCCAAATGAGGAATAGAAATGAAAAGGATGACCCCTCCAGGAAGATGAGCCTGAGTAGGAGTGTTGCTGAGGTTGTCGTATGCAGGCGCTAAGTGACTTAGCTGCCGCCTTAGACGTCTGCAGCTTCTCTAGACTCTCATCCGCATTGCTGGCGAACAAACTCAAGCCGTCAAAGGGCATATTGAGAAGCCTGGCTTGCACATCCACTGCAAAGCCAGACTTTCTCAGCCACGCAAACCTGTGCAGCATGGTGCTAGACGCCATGGACCTGCTGATGCTGTCCACAGTGTCCAGTCCTGACTGGAGACATTCCCCCATTGCCTCCTTTCCATCCTTCACAATAGCCTGGAAGCGGTCTCGTTTCTCGCCTTCCGGAATGTGCTGAGCCGCCATGCTAACACAGTCCCAGAGGGTGTAGGTAAACCTCGAAAGGGTACAAGTAGCATTGGTTGACTTTAAATCCATACTGCTCAAAGAAAAATTCTTGCAAGCCCAGGCTTCAATTCTCTTGTCATCTCTATCTGGGGGAATAGAGGGATATGCAGACTGCCTGGTGGATGTAGCTGCTTGGACCACTAAGCTTTCAGGCGTAGGGTGCTTAGTTACAAAAAATGGATAGGAGGATGAAGGTCTATATTTTATGGCAATATTTCTGTTTACCGCAGGTCCAGTCTCTGGAGTTTCCCAGTTGGACATGACCTTCCTTTGAAGGGCTGTATGAAAAGGTAGTACCAGATCCTTTGAGGACCCTGGTTCAGAATATCTGTCATGCCATCTTGTTCATAAGTAGGAGAATTCCTGCTCCAACCCATGAACTCCACAACCCTATTCATAATATTCCTGTATGCTGAATGAGCATGATCAGCTGGGTCAGGTTTGTCAAACTCCAATTCAGTCGAAGTGTCTATGCCACTAGCTGATTGGAGGCAGTCATAAAGGAGACATTTTTGATTCTGGGTCAATCAGCTCCTTGGGAGCGTTCTTTGTTTCATATTTTAACCCAAATGGGGAAGAATCCTCCTGAGAAAAAAGACTTTCCTTGGCAAATGGGTATAAGCCTTCCTGTGGATTGATGCCATGAAGGCATCAGCATTGATTTCGTCAATGGCGTCTGACGCTACAGGAATCAACGCTGTCTTCGACAGAGGCGTTGATGTTGCCGTTGCTGGCTTCGATAAAGTCGAAGGTGCTTTAGACAAAGGCGTCATCGAGAATGGTGTCGATGAAAACTTCGACACTAGTGTTGATGAAATCTTCGACACAGTTGTTGATGAAGGTTTGGAACCCGATGCCATTTTGCCCGGTGTTGCCTTCGATTTATGCACCGATAGGCTTATCGACTTGCTCTTTTTGTGAGGTACCGGAGAAGATTCTCTAGACGGTACTCTCAATGATTTCTTGCCGGATTTAGAGCGTTTAGTAGTCTCTGAAATTCCTCTGTCATCCCGAAGGATGAGCTGGGGCATGGTCTTCGCGTGACTTCTTTGAGCGGGTCGAGGCTGCATTCTGGAAGATTTGCATCATTGAGGCTCTTAAAGCATCCCATTTTCTAGGGGAATCAGGTTTAGTTGGACAAGTGATAACCCTTGACGAGTCAGAAGAAGATGAAGAAGGAGATTAGTGACGTCTCTTTGCCTTCCTCGAAGAAGACGAAGATTTTCACAACCGACTCCTCGAACAAGACTTCTTCGATTTACGCCGGGACGTGTCCCTAGAATCCCTGGAGTCTGTATTCCTCTTCGAAGTTTCCCTCCCCACCGCCAGTTTACCTCGTCGTTCCTTGAGAGCTTTTCCCGTCATGGAGTGACAGGACCCGCAGTCAGCGGTCCGATGGTCGGGACCGAGGCACCACAGGCAACTGCGATGGGGATCAGCAATGGACATTTTCTTCCTGCAATCCTGCCATTTTTTAAAACCAGTTTTTGGGGTTGAAGGATTAGAAGATGAAGACATCTTGATGAAAAACTGAAGCGCTGTTTCAAACACACGAAACGAAAGCTTTTGGAAAAAACGGAACGGAAGCCAACGGGCGCGGCTCGAGCTATTTGTACTGTGGATGATGTCGATACTCTACGGCAGCCCTCGAGGGACATCGACGCTACTACTTAGAGCACAGCTCCCTCTGGTGTGGTATTATTTTTCCCAAAGCAGCAAAGCTGATAAGAATACCAAAGATGAGGAATACGTGGGAGGAACAGTCGGTCGAAAGACCGATACCAGTTGGTAAGTAACTTGTTTTTCTGTGCACACCCTGTTGTCCGAAATACAACGTCTCACTCCACAGATGGCTCTGGTGGAATCCACCCCTGAGGAGAGGCTACCAAGGCATAGGCCTCGCCCATGCCCACCTGCACCGAGGCAGCCGACACTACCCTCCACGTCACCGGTGGACGACCCGCTCCTAACAAACACAGCGATGGAGGATACAGGAACGGACACAGATGGGTACAACCACTTCATAATGGCGGACAAACTGCCCTGGGTGCAAAGGGCGCCCATAGGGCATCACCTCCGGATGATGTGGGTTCCTTCCACTCAGTGTTGTCAAGGGCATATACCCAGTTCAACTTGGTACACAAGGAGAAGAAAAAGGAGGAATTCCTGTACGAGAGACGGGCATCATCCAGGAAGTCTGTGACTTCTATTCCACTACTGGATGACGTATGGGGAGAGGGCCTAACCCTTACAAAGACTCAGAATTCGGCCCCGCCGAGACGGAACAGCCTGGAAAAGAAGTATAGGCTTCGAGACTTGGCACTTAAATGCCTAAGATACCAACCATCCCCGGGCTCGGTGGTCACAGCCGCAGCAAGTAAACGGTTGGCCAACCATTCCTCAAAAACCTTTGTTCCTCCTGACTAGGAAGAGAAGAAGCTGGATGCAATGGGCAAGCATGTTATCTATACAGCTGCCTCACCAGTAAAAGCTACCAATGCCCTGGCCATACTAGCTTGCTATGAACGAGTTATGGTATAAGCTTGGTCCAATCCTGATTTCCTTCCAGAGGACAAGAAAAGAAAGGCCTTTGCCCTGCTTCAGGAAGGAGCGGTAGCTTCCGATCACGCCATTGCTGTGGCTTTGGACGGGACGAACTTGGGTTTTTCGCCAGATGGGCAATGGAGTGGCATTACGGGGATGGCTTAAGGCCACCAATTTCAGGATGGATGTGCAATTGAAGGTCATCGATATGCCCTTTGATGGCGATATCCTTTTCGGCAAGGTGGTGGATGAGACGTTGCAAGCAATAAAAACAGACACAGAGACTGCTAGGTTGCTGGGGACCTTACAGCAACAATGATCCTCATCCTTTCGGTCATCCAGAGAAAAGTTCAGATCATATAAGGGCTATGCAACCGTTTCCTACCGCCAACCCTCCCATTCCTCTTCACAAGAGTCATACAGAGGCTGATCGCAGGGCTTTGGCGGTGGAGCTCGGCGTCGTCCGCAGACAAAGGCGCAAACAGGCCTGACCCGGTCCTGTGTCTAAAACCCCACTTTTACAGCCCGTTGGGGGGCGGGGTGGGTCACCTCACGCAGTTCATCAAGGAGTGGGAAATCATCACCACAGATGAATGGGTGCTGGACGTTCTACACAAAGGACACACCCTGGAATTCGAAAACAGGTGTCCACACATCCATCCGGCTGCAAAAAAGGAACTACACATGGACCAACTGCTGCAGAGGTACAGGCAATGTTAAAAAAAAAGGGACAATAGAAACCGTCCCTCCGGGGCTCTGGAGTGTACATCAGATACTTTCAAGTCTAGAAGAATTCAGGAGGATGGCACCCAATCCTGGATTTATGATGCCTCAACAAACGCCTGAAGTCTCAAAAGTTCAGGATGGTCACGTTGCAGCAAGTGATAAGCCAACTAGAAGAAAGGGATTTCCTGGCTACACTAGACCTGGTGGATGTCTATTTTCACATCCCCATACACCCAAAGAATCAGAAGGTCTTACCGTCTGGTGTTAGGCCGTCATTATCAGTTCAATGCTCTACCCTTTGGCCTGAAGTTGGCTCTGAGAGTGTTCACAAAATGCCTAGTACCAGTGGCAGCCCACCTGCGCCTGAAGAGCATACATGTTTATCCATACCTGGATGACTGGCTCATCCGGTCCCCCGCTCAAGCCCTGGCTGTGCAGCACACCATCGAGACCATACGCCTCCTGATGGAGCTTGGATTTTCCATCAGTTATCCGCGTAATGCCATTGCAGAATGCGCTGTTTCTGGGTGCCAGTTTCGACACAGTGGCATCTCTGGCATTCTCCTCAGAGGAGAGAGTGGCAGCCATATTGGGGAAGGTACGCCGACTGACCATGACAAGAGTCACGGAGGTGCACAACATCAAATCACTTCTGGGTATGATGTCATCCTGCATTCACCCGATTCCGTTCTGCAGGCTGCAGATGAGAACGCTGCAGTAGTTCCTGGACGCCAGATGGCTCCAGATCACGGGCAAGTGGACAGACAAGATCGCCCTCAACCAGGAGTTCAGGCAATCCATTTGTTGGTGTGGAGTACACAAGCATCTCTCACAAGGAGTCCTGTTTCAAGCCCCTTTGCCCCGTTTTAGGCAACGGTCACCACAGACGCCTCTCTGGACTGGTGAAGGGCCCACACCGGACAGATGCACGTCGGCGGACTCTGGCTTCCAGAGAAGAAGGCTCTGCACATCAACGTCCTAGAGCTGCGTTTTGGGCCCTCAATTCTTTCCTGCAGGAACAAGTATTAAGGATTCTTAGAGACAACACCACCACTATGTTCTACATCCAGAAACAGGGCGGGACCAACTCCCCTGCACTCTCCATGGAGGCGCAGGCACTGTGGCACTGGACCATTCTTCAAGACATTTTTCTTATCCCATTTCACCTGGCGGGCATCAAGAACACTATTGCGGACTCCCTCAGCAGAGAGCTGTGATCCGGCCACAAATGGGAACTCAAGCAAACCAGATGCCACGTCTTTTCAGGCTGCCCCAGAACAACCTCTTTGCCATGGAAGCAAATTTGAAGTGCCAGACATTCACCAGCAGTTTCCCCCATCTGGGGAGCCCAGTGATGCATTCTCATTCAAATGGGAGGGTGTCTCCCTCTACCTGTTTCCCCCGATACCACTGCTGTTACGTGTGATCAACACACTCAAACGTTGCCACAGCAAGATGATTCTCATCACATCAGCGTGGTCTCGCCAGATCTGGTGCCCAGAGCATCTCCAAATGGTGATAACACTGGCCATCAGGCTGCCTTCTCTTCCCGACCTCATTTTCAGACAAGGAGGAATGATATTGCACCACGATTCAGCATTGCTGAACCTCACGGCTTGACTCCTGCAGCCCTAGAATTTGGACACTATGATATTCCCCTGGAATGCAGGAAGGTCATGGCCAGGGCAAGAGCATCCTCAACGCTTTTATGCTACGGCTATAAAGGGAAACAATTCACTGTGTGGTGCAGGACACAAGGGATCGCACCTCTATGCATCACGGCTCCATAACTCCTGCCACACTTTTTGTCCTTGGCCAGCCTGGTCTGGCCCACGCATCCACCAAGGTGCATCTCACAGCCATTTCCTGATACACAAGATCATCAGGCAGACCCTTCTGTGGTCTTACAGACTCGTCAAGAAATTTCTGGAAGTCCTCTTCAGGACTTTTCCGCAGTCAAGGCTCCTGCGCTCTGGCTTGGGTGCTCAGTGCAGTTCTTGCTAAGCTCATGGGACACCATTTTAGCCTTTGCATAGACCCCTCTAAAGTTCCTCTCATTGAAGACCGCTTTCCTGGTGGCCGTCACCTCAGCCAGGAGGGTCGGGGAGATTCAGAGTCTATCCTGCAAATGCCCATGCTTGTCCTTCCATGCTACAAGGTTGGTATTACAAACCCACCCCTCATTCATGCTGAAAGTTCCTTCTGATTTCCATCTCATTGAGTCCTTGGTAGTACTGGCAGTTTTCTTTCCGGTCCCTTCATCCATTGAGAGGTTGCTGTATACACTGAACTGTGCACGTGCCTTGAAGTTCTATGTCGCACGCACAAAGTCTTGTCGGAAGACATCTCAACTCTACATTTTGGACATGTGAACGATGGGAAGGCCCTGTCAAAGTCTTCCATATCCAGGTGGCTCTCCTGGCTGCATCATGCACTGTTATCAGCTGACCAACAGACCCCTTTCAAGTTGTCCGAGAGCCCATTCCAGCAGAGCCATTGCTGCTACCACCTCTTTCCTTTCTGGCGTTTCCCTGCTGGACATTTGCAGGGCTGCTAAGTGGCGGTAGACACACACCTTCACAAAGTTCTACTGTGCCAACCAGGATTCCAGAGTGGGCCAGGCAGAGCTGCGCAACTATTTGTTTGAGGTGAGTGCAATCCAGGAGTAAGTGATTTTATATCTGTTGAGCCTTGCCACCTCCCGTGGTTGTGTTTCTGTACCTCTATGTATTCGTATTCATGAGCATGTAAAGCCATGCCAGACCCCAAGCTGGAGAAGGAACAAGTTACTTACCTGTAACTGTTGTTATCCAGCAGGGGTCTGGCAAGATTCAAATGTAATCCCTCTCTCCTTCCCCTCTGTGGCTCTTCTTGGTTCATACTGTCACTTCACATACTACCAAATCTGAAGATGGCCACCAGGGGTGGGGCTTAGGGCGACGGTTGTCATTGGATGGGTGCAGTATGACCCAGATGTCAGTGATTGGTTGATGGGTAAAAGCCAGTTTTTTAAGCTTTAAAGCAAGACTGCTTTCTTTTTTACTGAGGATTCCCAGTCTGATGACAGGGAATATTCATGAGCATGTGAATCCATGCCACACACATGCTGGAGAACAACAGTTCCAGGTAAGTAACTTTTTCCTTGTGTAGACTGTCACCTTCGTTATAGGTGTTTTTGGTCCCAACCAATGGGACCTTGAGTAGTTCTACACTAGACCCTTCTCCGCTTTCTCCCTTCAGATTCTAACCGTGTGCTGAAGCTGACGGGAGTCCTCAGGTTTTCTCCACATATGATCTACATCTTCAAGTTCCATAGAAAGCTATTTGTGGCAGTGTTTAAGAGGACAACCACCTGTGCACGTCTATAATAACTTCTAACCATAAGTTGAACTATTAGAATGCGCCTAATCAAGCAGCGGGTGATGGTGTAAGAACCCCTGGCCTCAGGGGCCCTATGTAAATTAGCACAAACAAAACACAATAACACTGAGCTATGGAAACATGAAGTGTGTATTTTGATGAGGTTTTAATCTCCACTAAAGAGCCCAAAGCCCGACACATGGTTCGACCTCCCAGTCTTTTTCATGGGCTGAAATGGGTTTCATAAATGTACATTTCAGAGAAGAAAAGAAATCACACACAAATTGCAAGTTTACCACAGTTAACAACACAAATCATTGATGAACCCCCCCCATTGCACAGATGAGGCAACCAATAAGTTCAACATGTATGCACAAGCATGATAAACATTTGTATGTTCAAACGTTGGAGACAGTACATTGATACATATATATTGAGCCCATGCATTGGGATAAATAACCGCAAGACAATATTATGGCAACGTAGCAGCCATAACCAGATTGATATCACAAAAGAAAAGGACAACACAGATAATGGGAAAGATACATTCAATTAGTTACCACACTACCTCCTAATCGAATCACAGTTAGCTCAATAACATCTTAGTTATCACACATATCCACCATCTTAAACATCAGTGGACAACCGGTGTGCCACATGCAGCCAACTGCCCCACCTGAATTATTACACAGCTGTGAGTTATACCTCTAGCACCTTCCCCGTGACCAGGACCACCAGGTGAAAAGTTAAAATGGCGATACCAGGAATTGGCAGGAGACTAATTACATATGTAACCCAAATTTGAGCCGGGGGGTACTGAAAAGATTATAAAGTCCCTAAAGTTTGGACTGAAAGGTGAGCAACATGTAACGTGCATCACCTCCCTTGAAACACAACTTCAGTAATGATACCCACGGCGTAAACAAACCGAATAAAAAAAACACAAGTTACTTTTCACACAAAAAAACACCCCCCCTGTAGTTTTTACCCAATCACCAACTACAAGTTTCGTAATGTGCAACCAACTGTGTATAGTGCCTTTTGTATGCCTGATCTCGCGAACAATTGACCATCATCCGTGCAGAAGATATCATTTGTTCAGGCTGCCAAAAAACAAAAAGAAACCCGAATTCTGGTTCATAAGCACACCAAAACTAACATTACCACTCGTTGCTATCTACCTCGGCCCGCACTGGGAAAATAGTAGCCTTTTACCTTTGTTGAGCTGGTGCATCCACTTGTAACTACTGAGGAGCTAACCTTATACCCGGAACCGGATTTAACCGTTCATTACTGAGCTAACCGCCATCTTTGAAAGGTGCATTAACTGATTAGAATTGCTCTGTGAATACTGGTAACACTAATACTAACCCAATATAGTATGAATAACCAGTCCTAATACGACCACCAAAAGTGACTGAGCCTATGATTCTAATTCTTGCCGGCGTGCAAGCACAGAGGTATGGCGTCAACCCTTAACTAAACATGACATTTCTCAAGAACTGTCATACGTTTCTTGGGCTGCTGCCCATGACGCTGATGATGTGTAAAATACAAGGAGCTCTTTCATGCAGTATCTCTCTCAAACTCAATACCATTTCTAGTGCAACTAGATACTTATAAATAACAACTAGATAATCCTTAATCTACACTCTGCATCAGGCACAGTGTACCCAATTATCAATTAGCTTTTTTTAGTCTCACATGCTCGTAATCTAGCCAGCTTGGTGCAGGTGGAGGTCAATGCCACCTCAAGCTCTCTAGCATTTATTCTTGTGTGGGCGGGGGTTGTAGTCGAAGGGTCGTACGGTGGGGAGGCGCTGTACTTCTTGTTACTTGAGCACTTCCTCCTGACACATGTTGGATTAGAATATCCCTCTGTTGGTCGTGTTTATAGGGCATGCATTTTCTTTGGCTCTACTTCTCTCCTCTTTCACTTTCTACCATTTTCCTGTCACCTTTAGTCAGGTGGTCTGACACTGGTTCCCTTTTCTCTGTGACAGGTGTTTCTTTGAACATCCGCCACAGATCTAGTATCGCCCTTCTATTCTGTAGTGGTCTCTCCTTATACTTAGCAGTCAAATGTGTGGCCAGGTGGTCTAAAGTTCCCTTGTCAAATGACCCGTCTTCTGGCCAGGCGTGGGGCAGTCCCTCCCCTTTTGTCTCCGTCACCCACTGTCCATAATATTTCTTAATTTTGTCACTTTACAGGGCTAGCTAGGTGTTTGCAAATATGGGATAGCGGGATATCTATCCCCATGGCCTGCCACTTTCCCTGGGTCACAATGAATGTTTGTACAGGGTTTCCCTCCCGTCCCCCTCTAAATCTGAACCAGTCTCGACTCTCAAGGCCTACAACATCAGTCGATCGTTAAATGTTACACATGTGTCAAAACTGTCTGTTGTGCAAACAAAAATAGACAAACATTTTTTAACCCCAAGGAAAAAACAGACATAAAAAACAAACCATATACTTGACCCCCCCCCTTTTTCTTCACCTATTCACTTCTCATTCACACCATACCTGCCCCATCTCATCCATATATATATTTAAAAAAAATGCCGAAAATAACAAGCTAAAGTAATAAGTTAAAACAACAACCACTACTTATTCCTGAGCCCTCTACTTATACAGGGCTCCTACTTTATCTCCGTATTTGTAAATCTCTGCACTGGTCGGGACTGTGCACTGTGGCTGCCACCTTCTGCCCCCTTGCAGGGGTAGGTTCCCATTTCTTTCTCTTTTATATTCTCCTCATAACTTAACTTACAAAAATAAATTAAATGGCCATAAACATTCTCCACTTCAAATAATCAACACGTTCATTCACTTTCAATCACTCCATATACCCTTCAATCACACTGCTCTGTACCCAAAATCTCCCCACTTTGTTGTTCCTTGCAGTCCATACTCACGTGTCCGTGTTCTTCCGAAAGCCTCAGTTCGCGGTTAATCCACAACACGTCTGGGCCGCTCCCTGGGGCCGCCCCCGGCTCTAACGAGGAGCGGGGTATTTGCACAGCCGGAACCCACAAGAACCGCTTCTGCTGTGTATGCGTTTTATGGGACTGGGCAGCTGTAGGTGGGTAAGGCCTTTCCGTAGAGGCCCTGGATTTCGCTGCAAGTATGGGGACAAAGAATCGCATCGGGGTCACCAAATGAATGGTTCCACCACTGAACGTTCACACTAAAGTCAATACACCCCACTAGGGAATAATGCAAAGAGAGGGGTTGCAAGGATAACAAAAGTTTATATAACATAATGCCAGCAAAGAACTCTGCTGCATGAGAGCGCTCTGCCAAAAATTACATGTGCAGCACGCTAGGCCAAACGCATCATCAGTGACGTAGATATATACGGTACAAATTCACATAGCTGGTTGGTGCGGGCATATAGCAAGGTCTGCTCCATAGGGGATGCCAGGTGCTAATTGGCTGTCTCCTCCCAGTCGATCTTGGTGCACGAAGGTCAGCTGGGCTCATCCTCGTGGTGAAGGTCAAGTCACATTGTTAGAAACAACCTATCTAATCTAAGCTAAACAACAGGAACCAATTATTCATTAGTCGTGGCAGGCACCTGAACATCATATGAAAGGGATGCCCAAATTAAAGAAGCATAATATATAGGTATCTTGACCACCACATTCAGAGCTTTGTTAATACTGCAGTTCCTGCAACCAAGTTTCTGACCCCGGGTGTTTGATCTACGGTCTACCTTGCCCGGCGCCTCTTGATACGAAAAGATGCATGTTGCTATTGGAAAGATATACAGCTGTGCAGGCTTTAGATCTGTGGTGGGTAATCTGAAATGGTCAGGGTCAGAGACTTATTGTTATGGGAAGAGATAGGGGGTCAGGGCGAAGGAGTGTGGTGGGCTCTGGCCTGGCGGGTTGGGGGGTCAGGGGTACAATGGCATTTTAGTGGAGATGGATGGGCACAGTGCTGGGGCCTGGTACTGTCTCATGCTCTTACAGGGTGCATTCCTGGAAACGATACTTGGTATTTGCAACATTGAGAGGACAGGGAAAGGATGGACTTCCGCAGGAACAAGGCCTGTGTGGAGCTGGCCTGGAGTGCTCATGACTTGGCACATGGGTGTGAACTTAAGATGCGAGCGCTGGAACCCTCAAAGTGGCGGTTTTGGGCTTAGTAAGAAAATGGCATCAGGGCCTAATACAAAATGGAGTCACAGGGCTGGGGCATGGCTAGTGCTTTTCATGTAATTCTATGTGATAGGTTTATTTGATTCACCTGTGACTAGGGGGTGGGATAGGATTATTTCCTTCCCAACACCAGTTCACACCGGTGCATAGGAATATGCATTGCTGAAGCTTAATAAACTTGACCAAGCGAGTCAGGTATTAAAAAACAACCTCATGAACCAATTCACGGTAAGTGCCACTCTATAATAAACACCCAGACCAAACCAACCATCTGGGACAATTAAGTCATTTTCAATGACAACCAGGTAGTACAAATCAAAACTGTATTCTAAATACGATACATTAAATTGCAAAATGACAGCTTGTCAACTTCTGTGCCTGATGGCTAGAGCTAAATGGGCATACACTAGCACCCCCAGTTGTCAAATTGATGACAGCAATTATGCGCAGGTGGGGAGATGGACACACGCGGCACACATGTTCCCCACAGTGAGAACAACCACAGTAAACGAAACAGATAATTTAGGCTATAATAGCATTGCATGGCATGAGAGAACCGCATACATAAGTCAGACCATTATAAAAATATGGCATACTCCTCGTCCGAACTTGGACCACAATGAACCATCCTCTATTTACAGATCAGACAGGATTCTAATTGTCTCAAAAGCAATTCCCCCCTCTCAGTGACATTTTAACTTGCATTAGGCTTACAAAGCGTATCTCATCCTTATTGTCCATTTGGTGAGTGAGCTGCCAATGGACAGCAAGTGGAAATTTAGATTCCTGACTAGATATAGTGCTAAGATGTTCTCTAATGGCAGACGTTCAGTGGCCGTATTGTGCTACCAATGTTGTATGAATTGCAGACACATTTGATACAGTAAATTAGTTTAGTTTATTATTTGTATAGCGCGCCATACCCTGGAGTATCAGGGCGCAAACAGACAAGGATATGCTCAACTTAGTTACAGGTACATAGAAATCAGATGAAGGTACAGAGATGCGCTGAGCTTGGTTACAGATATGCTCGGCTAATTGCAGGTACAGGAAAAGGCAGGAAGTGTAGACAGACATCAGCAATATTACAGCAAGCAGATATGAACAGGGAGAGATCAAGGACAGGGGAGCAAGGAGCATGCTCCTGTTCACGTAATTAGACTTGGTATTACAGTTTCTTGTGATCTTGTGATTACCAATGTTGCCAAATTGAACAGAATCAGTTTCACACGCATATATACAAATGGAAGTGTCCACATTTATGGAAACCACCAACATGCCTTGGGACAACCAGTCCTGGCTCGTACTTTCCTCTTGCATGTATGAAGGGCCCAAAATATTCCTCAACATCAGTGCTTTACTGGTTGTGCTGGTCAATTTAGGAGCCACATAGGGCACCAAATCACGGTCTAGCTGTAACAAGTGTCAATGTCGCTTCAAAAGTAACAAGTGTCAATGTCGCTTCAAAATATGATACAATTTGTGACTGTCTGCATTAAATCGAGTTATTAGTCTCAATGGATTGCCACTCATTGACACTACCTTAGGCCTTGGAATGTACATTTATGAAACCCATTTCAGCCCATGAAAAAGACAGGGAGTTCGAAACACGTGTCGTCGGGCTTTGTGCTCTGTAGTGAAGATTAAAACCTCATCAAAATACACGCTTTGTGTTTCCATAGCGCAGTGTGATTGTGTTTTCTTTGTGCTAATCTTCAAGTTCCATTCGAACATTTTGACAAATGAAATCTTCGTTCGTGTTCTAGGAACAATTCTACAAGTCTTCACTGACAAGACAGTGGCCCCATTGTGTGATAAATGAGGATGGAGGGGAAGCAAAGACCCCTGTTTGAGGTTTGTGGCATTTGTGGCCTCAAACGTGTAGGAAGGGGACAAAAATACTGATGGTATATCTTGTTTGTACACCATCACACGGTCTACAGTTGTAATATCAGTAAGGGCCTTGGCTCCAATAACCTTAAGGACAGGAACCGAAGGCTGATAGAGGGTAACTACCCAGAGTACCCGTATGTTGCCATGTCGACAAAGCATGGCCATCCAGACAGAGAAGCGATCACACTTCAAAGAGTAGGACCAGGTCGGAGGAACAACCATTGAAGAAGCACAATCACTGGGTCACCCACAGCTACAAGCCGTCGAATGGGCAGGATGTCCCCTTGGTAGGTGAAAAGAGGTACTTTAAGGCTCCAGAACGACTTCTATCACCCAGTAAAAGGCTGTCATCATTGGACAAGTGGGTACACAGCCCTACGCTGACTAAGTTGAACACACAGCGGAACTGGTCAGTGAGTCGACAGACATATCCAAGCACCATAAACACAGATCCAAATCTGTGGAAGAATCAAAGGTGTCATCAACGAAGACATTGTTGATGACAGGGTTGACATCAGAGGGGCACAAGGAGCATTCAAAGTCCCCGCTACTGGACAGGTGCTCGAACCATAAGGTCCCTCCAATCGCATCGAAGGTCACCATGCCAACAGAGGCCTCTTCGTCAATGGCGTTCCTGTCTGGGGCACCTGGCCAGCCAGCAAGGCATCCCGAGTCACCCGGACTATGCAAAAAAGTTGACCTCCACCTAATCGATGGCATTGCCTAAGGAAGGCCAGTCTACAGACGTGCCAATGAAGCACAAGCAGAAGAGCAGTTTGTCAACAGACGGGTCTGCAAAGCACACGCAGAGGGCATCTGGCTTTCAGCCACAGATGGCAGGTGCGTTCACACAAGGAAATTCTGCGTTGCCAATGGATAAGTCCTGAGGGAAAAGACGGCTTGTTGTCTGCATCGTTGGCAATACTCTTGTCGACGGAAAAGTAAAAGAAGCCTCAGGGGCAGGGGTCAAGCCTGCAGCCCCCAGATCCTGCCTTGTCGACAACTCAACCATCCGTAGACCTTAGGCTGGAGGAGCCTCTGGAACAATTCGTCCCTCACCAATTTCTCCAATAGTGTACTCCGAGGTCATTCCGGAGGAAACTTTACAACGCAATATAGATAGACTTTGAAACACAACACAAACAAATGCAGTATTCAAACTCAGAGGAGTCTGTCATATTTGAGGAAGGGGTCCCGAGCAGAATTCGGCCTCCTCACCTCCGAAGTTGAAAAATAATGCTTCTTAATCGACCACATGGGCAAGAGGCGGAAGGCTGTGGTGTCCATACTGATCCTTGACCATGTATGGCAAGAAGGCCTCAAGGTTATGAAATGCCCATTCACAACACCAGTAGTGAAAGTTCAGCTGGACAAGAAATATAAACCCCTGGAAGCCGCATCAACATCTCAACCTTCACCAGAGTCAGCGGTGGTGGCTGGCCGCAAGGCCAAGTCCGACAAACAGAAATGCGCAGTGCCGCCAAACAACAAGGTGTGCAAACAAGATGCATTTGGAAAGAAGGTGCTGGCGATAGAGGCCACCACGGTAAAGGCAGCCAACTCCCTCACTATCATCACCTGCTATCACAGGGAAATGTGGTATAAACTGGTCCCAATCCTTGAGAATCTCCCAGATGACAAGAGAAAAGAGGCGAAGACGATCCTCAAGGAGACAGAGGAAGCCTCAAACCATAGCATTAATATGGCATGGACCTTGCAGAGACTGGGTTCAAACAATTGGTGAATGGGGCTGTCCTATGACGCTGGGCATCGCTCAGATGTATGGACTTCTGCACCAATGTTCACCATAAAGTGGATGGCATAGCCTTGAAGGGGATCAACTCTTTGGCTCAAAGATCGACAAAACCCTCAAACCCATTAAGACAGATACAGACACGGTTCAGTCGTTAACGTCCCTGCAGAATCGCTGGTCCTTTTGTCCCTTCAGGGGAGCCTCAGGAAGGGAGTCTACATCCTAATCCAATAGAGGGGCAAACAATACTCTAGGGAGGTCATTGTACTAATCTCAAGGCTATAAAAGGTCATTCCAAGGGTACCAAATGTCGAAGGATTTCAGATTCACGCGGAAGCGATCCTCTAGCATCCAAAAAGGTCAGCAGGGTAAAGCTCAGCAATGACTATGCCCCACAACTGTTCTATTTTTCTTTAGAACATGAATATGATTTAACCTGCGCAGAATCTTTTGTTTTGACAAAGGCCCTTGAGAGGCCGAAACACGTGTAAACCAAAACCAATGGGCGCAATGAATCAGTAAATTCCATTTGATTGCAATTATATTGATAAGCCATTTTTCACTTTGTAGAGTTTCACCAGCAATTGTATGAGGATACTGGCAGCGAGACAGCGGTGAATATAATAGACACACTGGAAGACATTGGCCTTCCAAAATTAGAGACATTGGAAAGGGAGAATCTATACAACATATAGGGCGGAACTACTCCCCCCGCTGCTGGTGATGCTAAATGAAGCATTGGAGAAAAGGGTATTACCGGAATCTCTGAGGGAGGAGATTATCATCCCGCTCCTTAAACCTGACAAGCCAAGCATGGATTGCGAGTCATACAGGCCGCTATCCATGCTTAACCAAGACAGCAAGATACTTACTGCGGTGTTGGCGAACAGGATGAGACCGGTCATTACTAAACTCATACAGCCCGATCAGACCAGGTATGTCCCGCACAGGAACATATCGGATAACCTCAGGAGACTCCATCATATCATTGAACAAACGGATAAGGACCCACAAGAGGTTGCAATAATATCATTGGAAGCGGTGAAAGCCAACTCTGTCGGGTGGCCTTGGTTGATAGCGGCCTTAAAAGGATATGGGATGGGGCCAGTGTACTTGAGGTGGGTGCATCTGCTATATATCCCACCACTGGCTCGAGTTAAGATGGGTGCAATCATATCTGACGGGTGGCAACTTGGTAGGGGCACCAGACAGGGATGCTCGTGGTCCCCGATGTTGTTCATCCTAGCACTAGAGCCCCTGGTGATATACACTTGAGACAACAATATAGTGAAGTGGGAATTCCTACGAAGGGAGGGCTACACTTGATATCAATGTATGCTGATGATATGCTGTTGTATCTAAGATACCCCGAGGAGAATCTACAATTCATATTGGAAGTGATGGACAGATACGCAGCATTTTCTGGAATAACAGTGAACCCCAAGAAGTCATGTATATTCCCCCTGGGTAGATATAAAGGGATACCATGAGAGGAGCTGCCGATACAATGGGAGACTGTGACCTTTAGATACCTGGGGATTGATTTATATCACACGACCGATATCGATTATAAGCACAACACAGAGAAGTTGGTGACTAACATTGAACGCAATATAAAGTTCTGGGCCAAGCTCCCCCTGTCCATGATGGGGAGAGTGGCTTTGCTAAAGATGGTAGTGTTGCCTAGGTTGTTGCACTTCTTCAGGAACATACCTGACATGATACCCAAGCGATTCTTTTTTAAGCTCCAGAGCTTGTACAGGGGGGGGGGGGGGGAGTTTATGGCACAACACTAGAAATAGGATAGCACTGTGGAAACTGCAAAACACATATGATAAGGGGGGGGGGGGCATTAAGTTGCCAAACATTGCGATGTATTTCCTAGCTAGTCAATTACAATATGTGGCTAGGTGGTTATCAGATGACTCAATACCGGAGTCTAGATTACTGAAGGTTGAATGTGCCCCATTCTTTCTGAAGGAATGGATTTGGTTGCCAAAATCACAGCGAAGGGGGCGGGGGACGGATCACGAGAATGTTAGAATTGGGCGTGAGGATATGGCATAAAGCTTGCCAGACTATGGGGAGCCCTGACCAGTGTTCCCCACAGATCCTGTTAGTAGCATTGACAGGGGTGGATGAGCAATTGCAGAAGATAATACAGAGACATTGGGAACCAAATGGCATTGCAATGTTCGGGGATATATAGCAAGATGGGAAGGCGGTGGAATTTGACACGTTAGCAGTAGACATCGGCCTGCACAGGGGATAACATATCACTTACACCAGGCTAGTGTGGATAGTAAAAGACATGGGCAGATATAGTGCTGGAGGGTCAGCCCGACACAGCCATAGAAACAATCTATGACATGTCAGATGGAGGCCATGAGGTCTCCTGAATTTATGAACCGCTCATTTCCAGGGTGGGCAAAGAGGTGCTCCAGGTGAGACAGGACTGGAAAGAGGATGCTGGGGAATCTATGGGTGACGGGTTGTGGGTGAGAGTCCAGAGGTATCACAAAAAAGTGTCTAGGAATGCGAGATTGCAGCAAATACAGTTGTATATTACCCACAGGGTGTACATGACCAAGATTGCACGATTCAAGAATGGCGGGATACAAGCATGTCCTAAATGTGCCGAAGTAAATGCAGGAATGATACACATGTTCTGGGCATTCCCTGAAATAAGGAGATTTTGGGGGGATGGTTGCTCGCTGCCTGGCTGAAAAAGGGGTTACACTGAAAGTGGAATCTTTGTGGGTGTGCATGGTGGGAGGGTTTCCCAGGCCATGCAAGATGAAACATGCAAGTAAACTTAAGGACTTGGCCTACATACTGGCCAAGCGCAGAATCGCCATGGGCTGGAAAGCTAACACTAGAGCAAGGGTGGAAGCATGGTGGCACGACCTTCAGAAATGGGTGGATGCGGAAACAGCGGTGTGGAGTGAGGCAGTTAACAGAGGGGGAGATGACCTGGGAGAGACATTGATGGCTTGGAGGCATTTAGTGGCCACACTGTTTGAGTTGGCCGAGACCGACTCAGGAGGAGAGGACTCCTCGACAGGCGCAGAAGGGAGTATGCCCTTAGAGGATACGATGGAGGATGGTGTAGTGGGTAAACTCGGGAGGGGGAGGGTAAGATTATAAGGGAGGCGAGGGACATCATACTATTGTTGCACCTATGACTGTGTATGGTTTGGTTTATTTTGGTTGTTTGTGTTGTTAAAATTAATAAAAATTATTTAAAAAAAAAACTATTACGGTACATTGGGAGAGAGAAATTCCCCACGTTAACGGCTGACTTGGAATGGTCAATCGAGGCGGAAGTGAAACTATAGAGGATGCCAGCGGGGAAAGCCTTACGAGAGGATGGGTTCACAGTTTTCTTCTATAAGCAATTCATTGAGACACTGGCCCCGCACCTGGTAAAAGTATTTAACTCTATTTTGGAAAAGTGAGATACGCCTGCATCGTTTAAGATGGCACCCACAACAGGAATTCATAAAGATGGAAAAATAAGGAACATTGCACATCTTACCACCCAATATCCCTCCTGAATGTAGATGCAGACATTTGTACAAGGAATCTGGCATCAAGGATGGGAAGAATCATACCTAGAATAATACACACAGACCAGGTGGGCTGTGTTAGGGAAGGCAAGGGGCAGAGACCATTAGCAAAACATTTAACTTAATGGAAATGGGGGTTGAGCATGGAGATTGCTCCTGGTATCATTAGACAGAAAGAAAGCATTTGACTGGGTCAACTGGAAGTTCTGGACTACAGTACTAATCCAAATGGTGTTTCCAGAGAGGAAACGGAGAGGAGTTAGGGGCCTTATATACAGAACCGAAAGGGTAGGTAACTTTGAATGGGAAAATGTTGAGTGTTTAGCCTGGGTAGAGGTACTAAGCAGGGATGCCTGCTGCTGCAACTGCTGTTCATCATGGCGCTGGAACCACTGGCAATAGCGATTAGGTTTAACCAACAAATAAAAACAATGTTAGTGGGGCGGGGGTAAGGAGTTCAAACTCGGACAATTCGCGGACGATATACAACTACACTAGAGGGAACCATTAGAATCGATCCCCAAAGCCCTAAATTCTATAACAGAGTATGGTAAAGATTCCAGGTTCAAGGCCAATTTTCAGAAATCTGTATGGTTGCTCTTCACGAGGACGATATAACGGATGACCTCAAAGAGCTCCCACTTGAAATCCAAAGTGGAAAGTATGAATTAGAATAACGAAAACAATAGAAGACCTATCGATTGCTAACCGCCAATGTGGGAAATATTCTATGCAGACTTGAGCTCATTGTCGAAGGTTCCGCTCCCCCAATGAGTAAAATAAATGCTATCAAGATTAATTTGGTGGCAAGGGCTCTTGTCCTATTTCAAATGCTCCCAGTGGTGGTTCCAGGCGGAGTACTAGTAAGGCTGCGAGCACAGATTCTGAAATTCTTTTAGGGTGGTAAGAATAGCTTATAAGACCTTTATTTAACTGAAAGAAGCAGGGGGACTGGGACTCCCAGAGTATTACTAAAAGGCTGCCCAGCTAAGTATAAAGTTGCCCCATCTGAGGAAAGTGGAAGACAAACAATGGGTGTTTGTGGAAAATCAAGTAGTACATCCAGTTACATTAGGAGAATGTCTTTCAATCCCAGGAAAGAGACCACAAAAGAAAGTTAAGAGAAATGGTATCCTAGGAACACGATGCGATGTATGGAAGGAGGCCAGGAGCATCGGCCATTTCCCCTGAACCACATACGAGCACCTCCCATCAGAGATCACAATAATGAACCACTTGGATTCCAAGAATGGTTCGAAGGGGCACTAGAAAGGGAAGGATAATTATGGTTGGGAGGGAAATGGATCACTCTCCCCCAGCGAGACGAGGGAATGAATATTGGAAAGCTATCAGTCTATCTACAGCTCGAGGGTACCCTCATGAAACCCCTCTCAGAGAAGAAACTCAACAGACAATTAAGTCGGTTTGAAAGACCACACATAGGGGAGCGAAAGGACTCATGGCAGACATATACATGGTACTCATTCGGTCAGACACAGTGAAAACAAACACTGCTTGGAAAGCTTCGGAAAGGGAAATGACAGAGAACCCATGCTCTCTTTCTAGCCAAAATCAATTACACACAGTTACTGCTTCACACATGGCAGGCAAGAGGACCCCTTGTGATTATCAAGGTTGTGTATTATTCGAGTGGATGAAGGAAAAGACAGTCCTTTTGTCATGTATGTGTATGTAAGAGAAGTCAACAAAATTGGAAAGAGGTTTTCAGCTGGTTTAAGGATCCAGAGTGGTTTGCAAGAGAGCTATATTGCTGTTTGAACTGAATACGAATAAAGAATCTTTGGGAAAAGCTCCCGCACATGACCCCCTTTCTATTTATGGCAGTTAAGGCATGTATAGCATCTCATTGGAAGAGGTGCTACCCTGCCCACGAAAAAGGAATGGCTGCTTCAAGCATGGGACATGCGCGACATGGAAAGGCCAACAGGATTGATTCACGAAACATGAGCCAGTGTGGAACTAAAATGGCTTCCATTTGTATAGAGATTATAAATAGGGAAACGATTGAAGAAAAAAAAAAACAGGGAGGTGGAGTCCTGGATAGAACTGGATTATGGAGAATAACGAATATTGGTGTTTACCTCCCTGGTCCATGCATGTAGACACTGAATTAAGACTGCTTTAGCCATATACCTGTTTGTTTAAGGAAACGAGACTACTGGCATGATGGATACTGTGCACCGAAATGGGGGTTGAAGGGGCGATATATAACATTTTTAAAAAATTCAAAGAAGATCAAAATTGCTAAGCGGTTTACAGAGTTCAATTGTTCGTTCCAACTTTGGAAAATAATTGAAATAAAAGTTTACAATAAAAATATATTTGACACAAAAAAAAAGCAGTCACCGTAATCGCTTTCTAAAGAGCTTCACGACCGTCCACTGGACATCCCTCTAGTCTCCTCGGGGGGGCCAGCCTCACAATTGGAGGAACAATGCTATGGTTACACAGCAGGACCTACTTCGATAGGAAGGAACGCATTTCAGTTTCTGTGGAAGATGGTTATAGAAATGCAGACCTTGATATGGACCATTAGGATGTGCCATGGCACAGGAGCTACATGTTCATTAGAAGGTCTCTCAGAATTCCATGCCACCAAGGACCCTTTCATTTTTGATTTTCTTATCTGTCATTCCTTACCCTCTACTATCCTTTTGCTGTCTTCCCCCCAACAGTTTATACAATATGGGCTGTGATGAACCCAGGGAAATCGTGCACACTCCCCCAGGGGGCGATAACCCCTTGGGACTAGGGAGGTGAGCCTGCTCAGCTTAACAGCCCCTAGAGGACAGGGCAAGCAGGACCCCATTGGAGGTGAACCCACTTAGGACAGGCGGTCCTAGAAAGGGATATTAGTTGCCCCCCCCTATCCCCTAGATGGCACTTTGTTGACGAAATGGGAGTTAAAATATCTAATAACTGTAAACGTCCTGCAAGGATGGTTGGTATGGGTTCTGACCCTCTATATGCACAAGGACCAAGCAAACCCAAAACGGGGTGAAAGAGGCGAGAGCCCAAGCAAGGCAGGCTGCAAGTGACCATACCCAGAGAAGGGGGCTGGGGCAAGGGCAGGGGGGAATAGCAGAACTCAAGGTGGGGTGAGAACAAGCAATGCCCAAGGAGGCGAGAGAAACAAGAGCCCATGTCTGGCTGTGAGTAACCATACCTGTGTGGTGCAACAAGCTATACCCCAAGGCGGGGTCAGAGAATAGTTGAAACTATGTAAAAGATAAATAGACTGAAAAGGCTTCCATACAGACTACGCTAAGTAGCCCAGAGAAAACCACACCAGGTGGAGGTCAGAAACCAGCCACCATTCCATGACTAGTAGCAGCGGTCCTAGTGTATTTTATGTTGGATTTCTTCTGCTTCATTTCCAGCGGTAGGGACAGAGACCGAGGACCTTCTTAATTTTGGGACAGACATCCTGATGAGGACCCTTTTTTATATCCTTTCCTTTATAGAGTAAAATCTTAGACCTAGGGACAGTTTAGGGTTT
This sequence comes from Ambystoma mexicanum, assembly GCF_040938575.1. Classification (NCBI taxonomy): domain Eukaryota; kingdom Metazoa; phylum Chordata; class Amphibia; order Caudata; family Ambystomatidae; genus Ambystoma; species Ambystoma mexicanum. The sequence goes on along the minus strand of NC_090926.1, from coordinate 248,026,257 downwards.
TGGTTTATAAATACAAGTAAGTCACTGACAATGCCTCCCAGTCTCCTGGTCTATCAATGAAAAGATGTCCTGTGCCACATTTAGTGTAAAGCTCTGATGTGCATTACTTTGCCGTTACTTTTGTTATTCATGAAATGCCAAAAACGATTAATTTTTTAATAAAATCAACGATGATCCATTACAAAACTTTTTTGTATCACGATAAACAAAAAAAAACAAAAACAGGCATCCAAGATTAAGCACAGACATTAATAAGGTTATGTTTCATTGCATACTGTTCTGAGCCACATGCAGTAAAATCTTATCGTTGGAACGTTGCATTCTAAGCATCGCCATTAAACAGTTTTCTCATCTATCAGGGTATCCTGGGTGAGTCCTATAACAGCATGAACCCTTTTTCATAGCATTTATTTGTGACGATTAAGGGTCCTTTGGCACAACTACTTTTCATAGTAAAGTCTGGGAGGAGAACGAACGATGAGGAGTAATGCCCCAGTTCCTTAACAGCAAGACCCCCCGACCGAAAATCATCGATGGCTCATTTTAGGTTTCAGACACTCTTGAACACATCTTTTCTCAGTATAATTTGATGATCAGTGTTATGCTGCCAGTCAGTGGCATAACACAAAATGAGGGGCTCGTCCGGCAAGTCCTGCTGATGGGGGACCCCCCCCCCATTCGGGGCCCCCCGACCCCCTGACCACAAGGGCGTCAGAGAAGAATATTATGCGCCAGAGGCTTCGGGTGGACGTCTGCCACCACTCATGCCAAAGGATTCTGGTGATCATCCTGCTGCAGCCAGCAGCGTGATGCGGACTGCACTAGGGGAAAGATGCTAGCATACACCCAGGGGGTTGTGACTGGCCCCTGAAACCGAAATGTTCGAGCCACCATTGTGTGCAACCATTAATTTTGCAAATGGCAGTAGCAGAGGCAACTTTTGGTTCCTAAAGCCCAAGTTCGCAAGATATGCCAGCATTGCCATTTTAAGTCATTTCTATGCAGCGGTGCTCACAATATATCCCAGCAGTGCCAGTGTACACGATTTCAAGAAGCCGAGATCATAATAAATGCCATCATTCCTAATGTAAAGCACTTGGATTTTGTGGTCATAATCTATGCCATTATGGTCACCGTAAATAACTTTTATGAAGCTGCAAGCATAACCTATGCTTGGGTGGTCACTGTAAATCACCTTTGTGAAGCTGCAGCTATAATCTATGCCAGTATGGTCACTATAAACCACATTAGAACTGCAGCCACAGAATTCTCAATATAGCAAATTGGACGATGTAGCAAACGCTACAAGCCAGCACGGTTACTATTAAGGACATCCATGATGCACATTAAGCACGCCCAGCCCACGTACACAAATAATGTTCACACAATAAATCAGAAAAACATGCATGAGCACATTTGAACTCTGCAGGTACAGGACGGAAAGAAACAGGAGATCCAGCCTTCATGGTCTACGCCCCCAGACTCTGCAACCTCCTCAATCCACACCAGATGCTCCCACTCGCTATAACATTTCAGGACGGAGCTCAAGACCGTCCTCTTCAATGAATGGCTTCTCCCCAAAGCCTAGGTCCACGAACCTCCCACTTAACCTGAGACTGGATGTTCTGCTGCCCCATGGTTACTTGTAGATCCACCCATTGGTGGCAAACGGCCTGGCCTCCCTCAGTTGTTAGCTCCTCACTCCCTTCTCCTGATCCTCTGTAATAGGCTTCTCTCACCGTGTACTTCACCCTAGGACTTGTAAAGCACTCCGTTTGCTAGGTACACGCTCAATTAACACCCTAATAGTACAAATCATGAGACACTGCAAACGTGTATTTTGGGTCCCTCTGCATGAACTCGGATGGTTTAGTTTGCATTCAGTCTGCATATTGTAAACACATTTTTCTGACTCCGTTTGTAAATAAATCACTGTTTACAAATCTAATATTCTCTCGCTGAGCATATAAACAATTCAAAAATAAATCTCCCTCATCTGTAAATACATTTCTTATGGCAAACGATATGGGGATAAATGGCAAAAAAGTTTGTGTCTGCTTTACATAAAATCAAAGTGCATTTTGGGAACATAAAAATACATAGATGTTTCTATTTAACACATAGGTGTGTGATAATGATGGAAGCATGCAGCTATTTTGAGCACACAATGCACATTGGGCTTGGTTTTCATAAGTCACAAAGCTCAAACAAAACAGTCAAATGCCTGCAAAATATGAGTCATATACACACACCATTTTAAATATGGTTTTGTTTTAGGTTTGGGTGCGAGGTTTGCACAGATCCGAAACATTACTGGTTGTTTTGCTCCATACGAAAACATCTCTGGTGAGATGCATTGGAAAAGAGACCACAGTAACTAACTGCTTCCCCCCACCACCCCAAACTACTCCTCACTAGTTGGGGAAAAGCCGTTGGTTACTGTGGTCTCTTTTAGTGCCCGAGCTATGCCAGTGTTGCCAGTCTCCATTGGCAGCTCAGAGATGCCACCCAGCAGTCAGCAAGCTATACAAATGCACAACAGCATAATGTCACACGCATACTAATCTTCCTGCTCCCCAAATCCAGCAAGCGCCCTTCCATTCAAAACCCATGAGCCCCCGCTGGCAGCAGATCCTGCGTGATGCAACAGGATGTGGAGTAGGCCTTGTGGACTATTATGGGGTGGGCACCCGACATTTTGCTTATTAAAGGACACAGCCAAGATGTGTACCGGGAGCGGCAGCCATACATTTAGTTTTGAATAGGACGGGGGAATATTACTGTTCAGTAGTGTGGCCTCCTTTGCTCTGCAGAGCATCCGGCAGCTAACATCAACATCATCTTACCACATGCAGCTGTTGAGACAGCCCCTACACCATTGCAGTATTTCTTATATAGAGCAATGATGCTCGTTGATAAGCAGTGCAAGCATGCTAATGGGTTTAATCGGAGGGATAAGACGTGCAGACTTGGCTGAATTACATGTGTTAATCATGTGTCAATTCATATAACATGTGGCTGCATTTCCCCATGAGCATTCATCTGGGGAAAGTTGGCAGCAGTTACCTTTCCCAAGATACTTCCCACTTCCGGTAGCATTTGAGGAATGTTCTTTTGAGACCTGATGGTCAGAATGTCTTCCTTTTGGAGCATGCAACGTGATATTAAGAATAGTGATTGATGAAATATTTGGAACATTAACGTGGCATTCCACCTTGATTTTTATAATACAATTGTAATTGTGTATGTGTTCCTGTGAGGCATTCATATGGATAGATAGATTTGTTATCGGCTCGGCGGTCTGTGGCCGACGTTTGAATGTACGGTCACTCTGACGGCTCAGCCGGTGAAAGGCCAGAGCACCGGGGTCATCTTCATGTAGTGCTGATAAGCAGGATCCGCCCCCCATCTCTTCAGGCCCTGCCTCTCCAATATTGGGACACCACTGACATAACTCAACAGGAACCAGACAAAGAGCGGCGAGAGGATGCTGAGGTGCTGTGCCCCGCTGAGAACTGACGATGCAGCGAGGAAGAGCCCTGCCCACTGGAGGATCTCCCCTAGGTAGTTGGGATGCCGGCTGTAGGCCCACAGGCCATGCTGAATGAATTTACCCTGTGGACGAAGAGAAAATGAAGTTAGGCAAAGATCTCAACACACGGCTTATTCCTCAAGCACACACATCGGCAAGGTTGGGGAACAAGTGAGTAGAAAGGGGAATCTGTCAAGGAACAGTTTGTGCCCACTTCAGATGTTCTACTTCCCAGAAGTAGTAGTTGGTGCACCAATTCACATACTGAAATTGGTGGTAGTAGTGTTGACATGGAACTGACCCACTTTTAAAAAGCTGCAGGACTTTCTTCAGTGCTCCAGTCACAAAAGAAAGAGGATTGTGTTGTGAGAATAATTTTACTGTCTAAAAGAAGTATATACACCTTTTCTTCCCAGACGCTTCCCAAGGGGATGCTTCAGCTCCGAATAATTACTGGCAGCATCAGTGTATTTGCAAGCTGCTAGCCTACTTGCCAACATGATGACATATGCGTATGTTGCACAGCTGTGAGCTCTGCCAAATGGCTGTGTGGTGGCCAATCTATCTCAGAAACATCCGAGGGCAACAGCCTTGCTCAAATGCTCTTAACCTTGTCCCGGTTGGTTAGGAAGTTGGATTTCAGAAAGATATGCCATCCACAGAAGAATTCCTAAGCAAATGGCATTCATGGATAGCAGCACAAGTAGCTTCTACAGCTTTTCAGAGGCATGTGCCTACTGAAGAATTATGAACGGTTGCCAACTGGTCTCGGGAGGATAGCTCAGGGGCAACGTGCTCAACTTGGAAGCAAGACATCACGGAGCACCACAGGTTAGATCCCCGGGTCCGCGCTTAGAAACCTCTGGGTATTAAGCATGTTACAAATAACCTATCATATCATATCATATGGAGGTTTCCCATTGGCATTATTCATGGTCGGCTAGCTCCAAGGCAGATGCCCAGTTTGTCTGCTCCATATTGTACAACATTTTTGGTTTAAGCAGGTTTCCGTATGTCGTCTCTTCTTTTTTCTTGTCCCCCTCCCATATAACTCATACTTGGGATTATCCCAATTGTAAGACTGAAGGTGCAGGAATGAAAGAACAAGTAGAAGGTATTTGCTGTAGAAACAGATCTACATTTGGTCCATCAGCCCCTCCATTGATTATGTCTCCCCACCCACAAATCCACACAAGTCTGTTCTAGCACTAAATAGTTTCCACTCATTGACTAGTCCACTGAAGAGGGAGAGAACAGCGGGGACAAAGCCTGGGACTAATCCGGGCTTTGATGCTCAGGCTTCTGACCATAGGACTGAAGGCATGTTCCTCTCGAAAGCCAAGACACATCCTCTTCTAATGTCCCACTAAAAATGTCCCAATCACATGGCTAAGGGGGCTGAGGACTAAGAACACAGTGGTTAGGTTGAGTAACTCATATTTTTTCAGACTGGCTCCCTGCTGCAATTTGGCGGAAAATTAAGCAAATGTCACTGAGGTATGGCTCTGTGGGCATTTGCTAACAGAGAATAGGGCAGCAGGTGGGCAGCTTTGGCGCACTTTGACAGATGCCTCAGTAAGATGCTCAAGTTACGGGGTGTGGGGGGTGCACGGGAGGCAACTGAAGCTTGAAATGAAAACGGGCATACATGACAGTGCGTTCTAGTGTCATTGGGTGACCCCAGATGCAAGTGAAGCACTGTTGAAGGGGAGGAAAAGGTTTTGATTAAGATAAGGCAGGACTGTCTAGAAACGGAACCATTTTTGACAGAGTAGTTGATTGGACGTAAAGGGTGACGAAAATACTTGCAGCTACAGACAAGGCTTGAAAAGAAAAACGAAGAGACTTCTTGCATACAATGGGCCTCATCACGAGTTGGGCGGTAATAGCCCTACCGCCAACCCCCCCCCCCCGGCGCTATTAGCGCCGGATCACGGGTTTGGCGGAAGGGTTATTGCCCATTCCCCATTGGGCCCATTCGGGAATTCCTCATCCCCCATTGGGCCCAATGTGGAAAATTTGCGCCATTACCGCTGGCGGATTTCCCGCCGGCGGTAATTGTGCCAAAAATCAGCAATTTTGCTGCAGATTTCCCCCCAGCTCAGAGCTGGGGGGAAATCCGCCAAAGCCATGATCTGGCAGACCCTTAAATGCGGCGGTAATAGCGCTACCGCCGCATTTAAAGGTTACCGCCAGACTAGTGATGAGGCCCATGTCAGTTCAAAGTATTGGGGGCAACGGGAGGTTAAACATAAGCAGACAACATTGTTCGGATAAGACAGGTTTGGTTTATGGAGCTCACTGAATTCTTAGAAGAATTCATGGCTTGTGGCAAGATGCAAGGAATAGATGCGAAAAACGCCATTAGGCAAAGGATTAGGTTAGTTCATATTGTTACTCAATTGTTGTTATCGTGTGTGCGAGTTGGATGAACTCTCCACACTCCGGTCTGAGGGGAGTGAAACAAGAGGACGGTTTAGAAGCGGCCATTCCTTATGTGGGCCCAGAGGGTGATAGGCGAGGACCTTCTGGCAGCCAGCAGTCCCCCATCTCAGAGCTCCATTCAGTTCATGAGCCTTTGTCACTGTATTTGGCCACCTCCACTATAGCAGACTACATTGCCCAGCAGCCCAGCGGATGGGGAAGATGACGTATGCTAACCTCATGCATAGAGCCCAGGAAGGACTATACAGCAGGTGTCCCAGAGAGACAAGGTAGCTTGACCCCAAGTACAACCCTGTGCAGTCTCACACCTGGTGAACTCCATTTCCCAGAATACATCACAAGGCATTCGGATGAAATATAGAGACAACCAGTCAGGATCTCATTGACCAGGAATTCCAGCGCCCAAACCTGGGGGACACGCTACACTCAGCAGAAGAAACCGCATCTAGGCAATTTCAAGATGGCGCCGCAAGCCACCCAGACCTAATAAATCAAGTCAAATCCAAATAAAAGCCACTACCTCATGAACCAAACACTACCTTAATCAGATAACTAGCCGTGGCCAAATGACCAATCCCAGAAGATGAATACAAGAGCACAGGGGGCACAGCCAGTCAGAGCCAGCCTTACAAAAAAAAAACACAGCCGTATACATATAAAAGCGGTCATGGACGCAGAGGAAGCAGATGCACCTGCTGATGCTCCTTTGAGACAAAGGGAGGCTGCTGAAGAGAGGAGGACTGGAGGCAGTGCTGCCTGGAGGAAGGCCGTGTAAGCCTGAAGAGGCTGGAAGCGGAAGGCTGCCTAGCAGAGCACAACAGCGCCTCTCAAGTTCTTGTGTCCCGTAGGGAAGGAATGAGGCCCATGGCAGGAGGGGCAAGAGAACTTTGGCTGCCTGAAAAGGACGCTGAATTGGGTGGGGGGAATGCCCATTAAAGCCAAAGCCCAAGAATGAACTATTGTGAATCCTGAAACCCTAAGTCTGGGTTGTCAGGGGGGACCTGTTGAGAGAACCAAGTGTTTTGTTACACTGGGATAGGGTTTTTACTTTGAGGAGGTTTGTGAACTGCTTGATTTGGACAGTCCTTAGAACTTTTATGAAGATTAGGATTGAGACTTTTCTGTTGGCTGTTATCATTTGGAAATGTCGGAGGGTGAGGATGCATTAGAAAAAGGTAAGATAGCTCGGCAGGTTGAGCACTTGAGGCTGTGATCTGGGTTTGATCTGCAGGTCGCAGGTTCATAGCCTAAGGTTGAATCAGCCTTTCAACATTCCGAGGTTGATAAAGTGAGTACCAAGTTCGATTGGGTAATAATAATGTATGTAAATAAGTTCTATGTTAAGCGCTTTGGATAAAGTGCCATATAAATACATTATTATTTTGGACATCTGATGCTTTCACGATGGACGCATCAGTGCTTAATAGGAACACCATTTAGTTTTAACACCTCATGAAAGAGTCTTATTTAGAAATACCTTTGTTTCAAGAGTGCCCCCTAGTCCTGGTAGGCGTTTATCCACCCCTGCACTCGATTATTTTTTTAATCTTAAAGATATTGTTGGAAGCATACTTTGTACCTCTTCTATGGTATTGACTCGACTTCTCCGCATATGCTATGGGGAAGGTCTGGAGGGCCTGGTTACCACTCTCCAAATAGATCGGGTTGCCCGGCAACAATAGACAACCTACTAAAGGAGCAGGCAGCAGGCTTCGGTAGCATTGACAGTCCGATAATGAGAAGTGGCAGGCGCAAGATCCGGTTAGGGAATTACTGGGTGCAGGGGTGTTGCTAGGTCTGAAAAAGACCCGGGGCTACGCTAATGTCGGGACTAGGGGCTAGCTAGCCTTTTGCTTGTAGCTCCTGAGATTCTATCTGGGGTTACAACCAAAAGACCAGGGGCTATAGCCCCCTTAGCCCCTCCCCACCCCCCCAGCAACGCCTCTGACTGGGTGCGTCAATTGTGGGGAAATCCCCAAGTGGTGAATTTCGAGAGCAGTGGAATTCAGGAGATGAGGGCAGGAATTGTGGAGTATGTTTTAGAATGTTCATTAGAGTAACTTGTGAGGTGACAAGTCTTGGTCGCTGAGAGATAAAACCGGTCCCATTAAACCAACCTTTCACATTTACGGTTTCCTCTGTTGTTGAGTGCACCATGCTGCTTCGAAGGCATATGGATGGGAAAATAAGACTCTCCTGACAGCAGAGGAGAAAATATTCCTTGCAGGTCACAAGTCACTGCGGTGCACGCCTGGATTTGTTTCTATAGGCTCTTGCAGGCTGCAACACATGACCAGACCTACTGGGTACCTTAGAGTGAGGAGCCTTTAACGCAGGGCTCAAAGTATGCCATTGACACTAGCCATTTGGGGGCGATAACGAGCTACTGACGAGTACCAAACGGTCTGCTGTGCGCATGTGGAGAATTGAGGGGGGTGAGTGATTTAATGTCTGGCAACGTTAAATCTTTATCCCTGCCAAAGAGAATTGACAATCAGTTCAGTCGAGTATACGTAGCCTTGGTGGCAAGGGGGAAGTACAGGTTACATATGGTGAAGTGATTACACATCTCAGGGCAGTTTAATAAAGAAAAACGAGTGCCAACATTTAGAAATGGTTGATTGCATGTTTCAGCGTTTTAAACCTTTGCATAACAGCAAAACGAGGAAGTAATATATGAAGACATGCAAATAGATTTCTATAAGAAATAAAGCTTTGCCACCTGGTCATACAGATTTCTCCAAAGGACAGTTGCACCCAGGCATTATTCTTGCAAAAAAGGGCTGATGAGACATCTCGACATAGGCGAATCGGTCGTCCCAAGCATCTATTCAAGGGGCTATAGACAATCGCTGGGCATCTGGTCTCGACTTTCATGATCTGCACATTACATTAAGACTATAGAGGGGGGGGGGTAAGGGGGGGGTAAGGCGCTAAGAAACATGAGCGCGATAGAAATAAAATATCAAGATCTACAGGTTCAACCAAGGAATTTCATACCTACAACTTTCTAATTGAAGCACCAATTCCAGAGCTTGTTGCCCCTCAAAAATCGAGTCCTACACACACCATTGTGATTGCATATATTTTCATTTACAAGTCTGCCACCCCCCCCCCCCCCCCCCGCCCCTTCCCTATCCCCACTCTTCGCAGACCCTGTGTGTTCTCATGCTGAAATATACCTTCTTGAAAATGGAGATCTCATTACCTGGCAACCTGTGATCCTTGCTGCAGAAAAATTGTAAAATAGGTTGGCAACAGGGGTTTAGATGGGCTAGTTACCGTGGGAAGGTTCGGCCATCTCTCATGTGGGCCTTGAAACCATCCTAGGGGTATGACTAATACTCACTGTATTGTCCGGGTCAGCCTTGAAGGCCCACTTTTGTTGGTCCGCAACAGCCTGGATGAGAAAGCCCACTGCCCAAAGGGTCCAACCAAGATAATCTCTCGAACCCAGTGCGCGGTCGCGCTTCTCCAAGTTTAGAATCAAGGTTGGGAGCAGAGTGACAAATATCCAGACACCTGATGAAAAGACAAAATTGGGTTATTACACTAAAGTCTCAAAAGACCAAAGACTAAGGCAGAACATAACAACAAAGGGCTGGGGAATAACCTGCCCTTCCAACAAAGCGAGGAAGGGAAGTTGCCAATTCTCACCTTGCAGGGTCCAGTACACAAAGAAAGTTGCAGGGTTTTCACGGGCGTGGTTGAACCGTTTGTCCTGGCCTTCTTTCAGGATCCTCAGGAACAGAAAGCCACCAAGTCTGAGACAAAACAAACCATGAACAAAGAGATAAACTATTTACCAACATACGAAAGCCTACAGTCAAGTCCTCCTGCAAAGCGTGCTGGGTGCCAGCAGTTAAATAAAAGGAAAAAAGAATGAAAAGGCCAAGCACATTGTAGATTTCGTCACTTCAAATCCCATCAGTGGGCATGATTTTTCATTTAAATCTTTTGGGGGAGGGTGGAACAAAAAGAGCAAAGCAAGGACGCGAACCACACTCTAAAAAACAAAATCATTTAAAAAAGGTACGTCATATTTTGTAGGCCTTACTTTTCAGTATTTAACACAGTGAAGCGTGGCATCAACCATCACTTAAAATGGAGAGCCTTATTTCGTTCCAACTGTCCCTCAGGCACATGGAATCCTAAAATGCAGTGTTCCTTCTCTTGCCAACAAAGACCAAACGCACACCTACCGCAGGCCCCACACAGTGACCAGACCAGTCTGAATCTTCTGCCGCAAATACTGGGTGTGGCCCCATCTTAGGCTCAGGTTCGCCAGTAATACAAAGGTCCCACTTCCTGTAAAGAAAACGCATACAATGATTAACAGTTTCCAAACAAAAGGAACAAGGGGCAGGGCAATGTTCCACTTCCTAATTCCAGGCAAAGGACACATGAGGAGGTTTTGTACATATTGATTTTATGTAGGTTTTCAAAATGGCGGATTCTGCCACATGTCTCGATCCTGGTTTGGTCCCAAGTCAATCTTACTGGTAGTGCACATCCTTTGGAAACGCTGTTCATCATTTCACTTGTAGGTGGCTCCATGATTATTCAACATGGCAACTGGGGTAAATGTGCCCACACCTTCACGAGAGGGCACTGGCCAGAGGTGCTCTGGAAGTGAGAGGGGAGTGGGACGTGGGACTTAAGTACACCGATGGTCTTCTGAAAGCCAGTCACTCTCTGTAACAGTGTAGCTGCAAGGTGGGCGGGGGGGGGGTCGAAAGCCAGCCTGGTGTCCATTTTACAGACTGGGGATTTGGTGTGTGCCTCAGCTGGGAGACCTTTAATCAACTAGGTCCCAGGACTCAATCAGCCACACACACACCAGTGTTACTTTTAATATGTTCCTTAATTTGGACATTTTACACTTGCAGCATTTGTTAAAGTTGTTTGTATTTACTCCACTAATTTTGTCATTGAGGAAATACGCACCAGCGAATGGGTAGTTTTCATTGATTTTTACATGAAATATTGAATGCATGGGGCATACCTTCATGTACCACACAGAACACAAACATTACGTACAGTGCACCTCTGCATGAACCACACAGAAGCAGCATTTCGCCCCCCCGCCCCCCACTCGGCTCCCTTACCCTCCCCTTCTCCCCTTGACATTAGCACCTTGCAGCAACAGGACCTCATGTGGAAAGGGGACCAGCAATCTGCAGGAGATTTACATCCCCATGACGACGCTGAACCCTCACAGCCACTAGACCACACACACCTCCCAAACTCGCTGTAAACACAACATTCAAAGTTACCAGAAGGAATGTAGTGAAAGAAGAGAGCCGAAACCATAATGCATATTTAAATAAAGATGTCACAATAAAATAAAATGGCAACATTCTGATAATTATGGTCCAAAAATAATATATGTAGTTGGTGGTCAGGTAGTACCGAACCTGCGCATTTTGATACCCGTAGAGATTTTTTTTCACCCAGTTCCTGAGAGTCTTGATACATGGAGGGTCCAACTAGTAAGTCAGTGGGAGATCCACGATGCCAACCACACAGAAGGTGCTGCTCCAAATATACATATGAGTGCATACAGTACGGTTAGCCGAGACTAGTATTAGTATTGTTTAATTGTTGTATTTTAATTGCTTGAAGATATCAGAACACAACAACCAACATAAAATATTTAAAGGCCAATTCCAAAAAGTGGAGGCGACCCCCTGCTCTTCTCCCGGCTTCTTGCTAACGGAGAGGGGCGATCTCACCACTTTATAAGCAACACTGAAGAAGAAGCCAAGCGAAACGTACAAAAGAACACCAACCCACCCACTTACATCGCTATGCACTCTGCCACAGTACACAAGGCCATTTGCCACCGAGGGCATCCGTATCCATTATAAAACCAATAAAAAGAATAATTGACAAATCTAGTTTTGCATTCTATGGGAATTTGCTAGGCACTCGCAACATGCCACTTGCTCCCATTATTTTCTCTGTTATTCAAATCCCACTGTTGCTGGGTGCGTTTCAGCTTTAGTGTAAATTGTACATAGGCTTCAATTTCTCGACTGTTTCTGTGCAGCATCTTTAGAACAGGCTGCATGCTCCAGGTCATGGCGAGATGTGCACCTAGTTGCCCAGGCAGCCTAGAATGCTACTGTGGTTGCTTGGGGGATGACCACCTGGCCCAGACTTCCATCTAAGGGTATAAGGACTGAACCCATGGAGCTTCAGGCAGGTGCCAGGATCTACTGCGAGAGGGTCGAATAATAATACGTGTAACTTTAAAGTGTTGGACCACTAAACTGCCTGGCTTCTTGTGGACGTACCCATAAAAGGACCAAGTATTCTCACAATTACAAGGTTTTGACACCCAAATGCACCCCTACATGGTATTGCCCTAAAGCGTGCAGGTAGTCGTAACGGAAGATAAAAATGCTCTCTATTCAAGCACCTAGATTCCACAAACCAGAGGGCAATTGCTGTGCTTGCGCTTGATTACTTACATCAGAGGAGATGCAGACTCTTGTGGGGGGGGGGGGGGCACTTTATCTTTAGGGTGTAGTGGGAAGACAGAAAGGATTTGGGCATGTCTAACATTTGAGGGGTGCTTGGGCGGGGATTTCAAGTTATGGCATTTGTTCCTTTTTTAAGAGAATAAATGATTTACACACGAGGATACAGAGAGCCAAGGGAATCGTATTGCCAATGGAGATTTCTTGCAAGAACCAAAATGCACAATTAGGTTCGCACGGGATGGGTTGATGTTCTTCTACACCTCTCCACTATTCATCTTCACGACATTGGTGGTTACGCGATAAGAGGGTTCGTCTCCGGAAGCAAGAGGCCAGCCGAGCTGTGTACGACTGAGTCACCCCCGCCAATGCCTTTGTGGATTCCCCTTTTTAAAAATAATGTTGTCGCTTTATTTTGAGGTCTTCAAGTGATTAAAATACAAAAACAAGAAATTAAAAGACAAAAATAAAAAACAATACAATAGTCACTGACTACAATACTTTGTGCAGACATGTCTGGCCTTATGGCCTTAAGAAAAATTGTTATGAACTCTGGACGTGCAACTAAGAGACCTGTTTGGTCATATGTAACCTGCCTACTGAAAATTCCTTGTAATCTTGTAACAAGCGCCACAATGCCCCCGGGCTGTACGTGCGCTCTACAAATGCAAATAAATAAATATACACTTGGAGCAATATGTATTGGATGTATCCCCTATAAAGCAGTCTTAAACGGGACACAAACAAACCTGATGACTAACTCCACATCCCGGAGGCTTGCACGCCTTATGCATAAAAACCATGAAGCTGGGAGTCAAAGCTAGCCCGTAACGAGAAGACTCTCAAGCAGACCTTGTCCTGCCACACCTTGACCATCTGGAACTTAATCCTGGCAGTGGCTGGAAGGGCCCCGACCAGCATCCAGTTTTGCAAAACACCAATAACATGGCTCTTAAAAAAAATATACCTGCCGGATGAATAAAAATCCTGCCCCTTCCATCAGCAGTACCGACTACTGTCTAAAATGCAAAGTCCAATGCTGGCCCCCTCCGTTGCTCTCGAGCTAGGTTCGCGCTATAAGCAATACCAAAAGTACTGTCGAGGCTTGGTTAGTCAATGGGTTCTGTGCACTGACTTGCTAAGCTGGAGACAGTCTCCCCATGTGGATATATCGAGAAGGGAGCGGAAAAATAAAAACACCTTTTCAAAATGTCGGTTAAAACATAGCAAAATGGACGTACAGTTATGTTGCAGTCCCTCATGTTGCAAAGTGGCTACTGCCCGTGGCTGCAGGCCCAGGTGAGTAAACACTGGTCCAGGTGTGCAGCAATAACAGTCTCACAAAAAACCTGGGCAATTGAAATACTTGGGGATAAGAGTGCATAAAGAAATACCATTAGCCCAAGATGGCGGCTTGCGGCTAGAGGGTTAGAATGTCTATGTTCAACCTGTACCCTAAGCAAGGGAGGGTGCTATATCCCTGAACTGTATGAGATTATGAACCATTGATATTTAATTATCCCCATTGTGTTTTAGTAAGAACCCTAGTCCCCCACAGGTGTTTATCACAGACCCTTTCTATTTGTAGACTGGAGCTAAGGGCTGTGCCAGGATCTATACTCCAAAAACTAGCTAATAGACCAGGGAGCCAGAGAAACACTAGGACAGGACCCCCATTAGATTAAAAAGCATGACACTTCATAATTTACCCTAAACGAACAGAATTTCCTTAGACTATTCAGAGAAGAACAATTTGTTGCATTATGAAAATCCTCTTCTTCTTAACAGATGTTCAACCCAAAAACAACCTTACATGGGAACTTCCCCTCATAAGCGTCTCAAGTTAATATGGCTGCTTCTCAAAATGACCCAGGAGACCTTGGGAATTACCATCCAATCACAACCTATCCTTTTGTGGGAAGGTCATTGAAATGGCCATCTCTACAGCTGCACTAACAAATAGATCAATACCGGGTGCTGAAGGACTACAAATCTGTGTAGTAGGTAGTTGACGATCCATTACATAACTGCCATTAGACACTGCCGATACTCATACTTCTAGCAAGATGGATGGGGTTTACAGACTCTGTATTTGGTAGCCACTACCGGTTCCGATGGGGGGGCTACACATCTCCACGCCCGCAAGTCCCATTTTTCCGACCTGCAGTCGTCCATCTGGTCAAGAATCATTGAACCTATACATGGTGTCTGCGAGTGCCCTTCTCATGGACCCGACGTTTCTGTGTACTAATATGCAGATGATACAGTGCAGTAACTGTAGTCAGCAGTGGTCGCGCCTTTGTAGTGGCGAGGGGCACCGCCCCTGATAAATGTACATGATAGATTAGATGAATGATCTAATATAACATGCACCTCTCACACTGCAGTGGCAGGCTGCACAGTCCAACCGGGTGCACTATTTTTACAGGGGACTGTGCTGCCTGCCTCCGATGGGGGAGCGCAAGGAATCAGGGGGGCCTCTCCCAGCTTCAATTTCAATGCCAAGCCCTTTTGGCTCTCCAAAAGGGCGGCACGGCATAGGAAGCTTGGCCCTGCACCTCATTGCGCTAGGAGCATAGCGTGGTTCTGACCGATAAGAGGCCACAAGCATCTACAGAAATTGTGGTACAGGAAGGGGAAGGGGTGGCATCCAGGTCCAATGCTTTTATAAGATTCAAGCTGCGCAGCCACCATCAAAGATTCTGCCTCAAGACTTCCGATATTGGGATTTAAGCTTCGATTGACTGAGAAACCAGCATCCAAGCTTTGTGAACGTGGGTGACAAATGGTCTCCGCTGTAGTCTTGCCAGGGCACCAGAAACACCTACAAAACCGATGCTTCCACCGGAACGTAACCAATCAGTTTTCAAATAAAACAAATTTGGACTGGCACTTACAATTAATTCGCTAAATTGATCACCTGTATAGTATGGGTAAAAAAACAAAAAGAGTGAAGTATGACAAAAATGTGTCAATTAGAAGTAAGACGGATTTATTATTCATTTTACATAAACAACATGCATATTAAAATAATAAGTCTTGTAGTTGAATAAGTATGAGGAGTCCACGAGAAAAAGCCTGAAAAGTGGTATGACCTACAGAAACACATAGGACATCGTGTGTACATGAATCCAAAGCATTTCTCGGGCCGAGTCAGAATCCTTCCCAAGCATTGCTCTCAAAGCCTTCTACGGGCAATAAGCCCAGTCCTCTAAAATAAAGACCTTCCCCAACCTTATTGCACTGGGCCCTCATGAACGTCATTTCCGGCAAGAATTCTGGATGAGATTTGCCTCCATTCACCAGAAACCGCTAATACGCCAGCAACTGACATCCTCATAATGAGACCCTGCGTGATTGCCCCATATGCTGATCTGAACAAGGGGTCTTCGGACAGGGAAACATCTGGATACCCCCAGAAGCAGTACAGACACCAGAGGAACCAGGTAGCTTGTGAACTTTCTGGGGGCTGTGTGCAACTGGAGGCATTGAGAATTCTAATTGGTGACCCAACCTCACTGTCCTGAAGTTCTAGGAACCTGAATAAGCTCAATCCAAACCTTGCAAATATGACAAAGCCTGCCCCCAAGGGCCACAGTGGTGGTTGTCAGACATTTTGCATTTTCTGAGGGGATTTGGACTGATCAATATCAGCATATCCCTTGTACTGCGGCCACCTTTAGACTTAGCTTGATGGCTGTACTTAAATTGCCTCCAAAAACCCTGGAACTGTTTGGATGCTGGTCTTTCCTCCCAAACCAATCGGCTTGCTCGTCTGCCTTGGAAACCTTATGTTCTGAAGACGGCCCTGTAAGGGTTGAAACACGTGTTGGCGTTTTTGTTGTTTAAGTTTATGGAACATTAAAAACATCTTTGTGAAAATCTTTAAATTGACAAAACGTTTATCCAAAAGTGCCTTCTGGTACCATTTTCAGATACATGACAGCCTCAATCTATGTCAATGGATTATTACTCATGTGGTAATGCTCAAGTTGGAAAAGTGTATATTTAACTACATTATCTGGATTTATTATTTGCCTTGTTATACTCGTTTCACATCGATATATGCAGGCAGCGCAGAAAGTGAGGCACTCCAAACTCCCCGTTTTGTCTTGTTTGAAGGGTGTTCGAGAAATTACCCTTCTGGGCCCCACTACTGACGCATACCTCTCGAATAGTGTTTCCAATCCCATTAACATTTATAAAAACCAGATCTACCTTTTTGGGTTTGTGCGCAGCTCCCTACCAAGGTTAATTTCTCGGATACCTCAACTGAGTTGTGGAGAGCTCAGTGGGTGATGCACATTGCCTCGAAGGGGGATTATTGCACGAGCGACAGAAAGTTAAGGACACAGAGGGCGGGTATGATGTGTTCTCTAGAGCAAGGAGAAGCCTCACAGCTGTGTTTTGTACCCATTGGAGTTTTTAGTTGTGATGCAGCCACCCCCGCATCACCCTCACAGGTATAGGGCATCAGCACAGCCCAAGTGTGAAAGCATGAAAGCAACGATCACCGAGACTGTATGTGGGAAGGTCGGGCATGGAAAGATGCAGCAGAGAATGCGCATGTCTATGCAGCAGCTTTTTGTCACAGAATTGATGTGATGTGATAGGGTCAGGTCCGGGTCTATAATGCATCAGAGGTTTTTTACTGTGTTGGAGATGCCGCGTGGGTGGGTGTAAAGAGCTGCCATGTGGTGGGTTTGGGAAGAGTGCGGTCTTTCTGCAGAGCATGATCTCGGTTTTTCCTGGGTTGAGAAGGAGGTGGTTGGCAGTCATCCAGTGCTCGATTTCTAAAGAGGGGGCCCTTTGGGATTTTGAAGACGATTTGGCTGTCTGCATAGTTATAGCAACTAAGGACATAGGATCAAATGAGTGTGGGGAGAGGGCTCAAGCAGAGGATAAAGAGCAGATGGGGGCGAGAGACACCTTGTGGCAGTCTAAGGGCAACTGGGTGGGGGGGGGGTCAAGGAGACAGGAGGCATGTGTATTATTTGGGATCTTTTGGAGAGGAAGGAGGATATCCACATCAGGGCTGCGTCCCTGATGCAGAGAGAGCGGAGGCGGTCTGTGAGGGTGGGGTGGTCAATGGGATCAAAGATGACCGAGTGGTAGAGTACAATTAGGGCAGTGCAGCCTTCCGCATCGGAGTGTCTTTTCAGATCATCCTAGATGGAGAATAGGTGCGATTTAGTTCCTCATAAGGGGCTGAAGCCGGATTGGGTGGAGGGGGTCAGGGGAGTCGAGGATTTGGTAGGAGTCTGTGAAATGGCATAGTTGAGAGTAGGCTGTTCTGTCAATTAGTTTAGCTATGAAGATTTGAGATGGGTCTGTAATTGGTCGGGACAAGGGGTTGTGGGAGGGCTTTTTGAGTCAGGGCTTGATGTAGGAGGTCCTCAATTCTCCTGAGAAGGTGCCAGAAATGAGAGCTGTGTTGACATATCTTTAGATGATGCCGGCACAGGTCAAAGTTAGGATTTCTTTTAGTAGAGTAGGGGGGCAAGGGTCTCCAGGGGACCCTGAGGGGCGGCTGTTAGATAGTAACTTTCGAATTCCAGGGTGGGAGATTGTGGTTCCGATGTCCAGGCCACAGTCACAGGAGAGGGAAGGAAAAGCGATGCTAGTTTAGTGATGATGGCAAGGTTTCTTTCTAGGGCTGTGTTGTGGTCGAGAGGGAGTCGCTGAGTGTTTGGGTGTGGGAGGAGGTGCACGGTAGGGCATTGAATTCAAAGATAAGCCTGTGGAGTTCCCTAGAGGGGTTCAGAGCACTGGTGATTCTATAGACTTGAGTAGGCTGCTTGTCATGTGCCAAGGCCCAGTTACTCCGCCCACCACCTATTTAATCAGTTCTCATCGCTGGCGTCCTCAGCAAAAAAAAGGCGAAGACCAGGACCTAACCTGTTTGTGCCTGTTCAGGCTTGATAGGGCCAAGGGCCTGGCCAGCTATCCTGCATTTCACCTGCAAACTAATTGCTTCTACTGCTACTCACCAGAAGACATTGCCATGTGTCTCGTCTCTCCACAGCCCATTCCCACTAGGGTTCGAATGTTCCCTGGGCAGCCCCGGCAAGTTACCCTAGCAAGCCTTATCGATATCGCCTTTGCCTCCATCCAACACCCACGGACCACATGCACACGCCCTCTCATGTTGATCAATACTCGCTCAACCATCAGCCACGCTGCAGAGATCGCTGACCTCATCTTCTACAACACGCTTGATGCCCTGTTCATCACTAAAACATGGTTCATCCCAACTCCACCCCCATGTTTTCGATGTCCTCCTACGCCAAGGCTACTGCATCCAGCATGCCGACGAGCCAGGAAACGAGTGGCAATCATCCACAGGAGTGATTGGCCATGCTCCATCACCCCCTCTTTCAGAACAAGCTCTTTTGAATCACGGAATCCATCACCTTCCACCTCATCTACAGACCACCTCACAAGAGTGACTCTTTCATTACAGACATCTCCAAATTAATCTCCTCTGCCAAATTAGCAAATTCTAATAATGTCTTTCTCAGTGATTTTCACGTCCCAGAGTCCCAGGCTGAGAACCACACACAAAGCATGCTTTTCTCACTGACTGCGTCCATGGACCTTAAGCAAATTGTGCTCTCCCCCACGCAAAGCAACATGATAGACTTATTCTTCACATCATCCCCTTGCATCACCTGTGCAGATCCTATGCCACTTGACTGGTGTGACCATGCCGACATCCCATTACCAGTCATCCACTCAACTTCTGCTCACAAAAGGTCAGGCTAAACGCCGCCTCACTCAACACAGCTCAATCAAAACCCTCCCAGTCAATGAGCTAGAACAAAATATGCAGACTTCCCCACCACACGGAATGTCTCAGGCATCCTGGAATTATTCACAACTCTATGAAACTGGTGGACATTAATGCTGCCCTAAAATCCAACTGGCTACGACCAAACCATCGGCCCCATTAGATTAAGCAAAGAAGAAAACATCTGCAAGTGCCAAATATTGAACAGTTAAAGACGCAGAAAGCTTATGTGGGGTAGAGCAACCAAGTCTCCAGAGACCAAGAAGAGTAAGAACACCCAGCCTAATTGAATTAAATAGCACTAAATAAAAGGTTGAAATGGACATAATCGTGGTCACCACACACGTGATTCCGAACTTGAAAATTAAGACCCATACATTAAGCTCCCGATGAAGATAATGGTGTGCCTACACTTTCTTGAAAGTCCCAGGGCAGAGAACAGTCTGCAGGGTCAACTACAAAGATGAAGCCTTGGCTTATGGCCTGACCGATGAGAGATGATGGATTAATTGGGCAAGTGGGTAGTAGCCTGACTTTTCTCTGCACCAGAGTGCTGCTAGTGAGCCAAGTGTCCAAGGTTGGTAGAGGATGCAAACCTATCATGAGGGCCTATGCAACAATGAGCATACAATGTTTCAGAAGCCAATCCGCTACTCGGTATACGGTTATAATCTGTATTATACGTAGTTAGAGGGAAGTTCGAGGCTTGCTTACCAGAGTAGGAGCAGCCAATAAAATCAGTAACACATAAACTACAAGTAGATATGTTCCCCTAAACAATCCTTAAACCACATAGGTTTTATTATTTGCCACGTAGGATGATGTCATAGCTGGCGCATATTGAGGTATAAGGACTTTGTGTAACCAAACATCATTGCGAGTGGGTGGACTACATTTCGTTGTTCGTCAGATTGCCCTTATTGAATTGCCCTACTTTTTTGAATTGATAATAAAATAGTACTTTGCCATTTCTTGGAGTCTGTCCAGTCATTTGGGCCCAAGTCTGTTTATTATGCTAATCCCACGCGCCCAAAACGTGCTACTGCACAAACCTCACAGCATATGCATCCCCTGCATGCACAATTCCCTTCTGGACCAAACTCTCCCCCCCCACCCGCACCTCCCCACCAGCTCTCCTACTTGGCGCTCAAATCGCCCATCTACATCATTAATGCCTCCCTCACAGAAGGGTAATTTCCGGACACCCTCAAGACTGGTCTCCTACAACATCTTTTGAACAAAAAACAACCCAAGATCAGACGACCTGGCCAACTACAGGCCCATTACGAGTCTCCCGTTTATTGGCAAACCCTTGAGAAAAGTAGTTCCTTCACAACTACTCGCCAGACTAGATCAACTCCACCTCCTAAATGACTATCAGTCAAGGTTTCGCCCCAAGTGTAGCATTGAGACAGCCATCATTATGGTGGTGGAGGATGCCCTCCAAATCATGGATAAGGGCGACTCGACCTCTCAGCAGCATCTGACACGGTCAACCACCACATCCTGCTCTCCCTCCTTGCTGACAGGATAAGATTCACTGGCACAATCCTGATTGGTTTACCTCCGACCTCTCAGGCAGACACCAGGCTGACCAGATGAAGTCATTGCATTCTAACCGACTCCGGGTCTCCTGCGGAGTGCCCCAAGGCTTCATCCTCTAACCAATCCTTTTTAACCTTTACATGGAGTCTCAGGGCACTCTCCCCAAAGATCTTAATATAGCCATCCACCACAATACAATTTTACATGAGTAAATAGCGCTGCAAGACTTCTGGACAGTAGTGCAGGCCCGGGTGTTCTCGCACATCGATGGTGGAAACGCTGTCCTGACTTGGCTTCCCTAAAAGCAGTCCACCACACAGCAGCAGGTCTTAATACGAGAGCATGTAAATTTGATCTAATCACCCTCTTCCTACACAAACTACAATGGCTTCCGAGCCAAGCCAGGATACTGTTCAAGACTGCATTAATCATCTACAAAGCAGTCACGAGTAGCACAACAGCGTAACTGGTGGCTAAGCTCCACGTATCTGCTGGCACACCCTCCTCACGAAGCAAATCGGCCGGCTGGCTTGAATACCAACTTGTCCGCAAAGAGGACCTGCAAACAACCCTTCTCTTTTCATGCACTCACCCTTTGGAACTCAATCCATTTTGTCATCTAGGCATGCCGGTAAGCTTTGAGCTGGCAGGTGTATGCTATTCTGTTCAATAGTGATGGATCTGCACGCCATCTGCGTTCTAGTTTGTGGCTCTAGGATTTGAGAGTTTGGAGGGCGAAGGGGCTCCATCTGGGAGGGAGGCCTTGGGAGTCATTAGAAGTTTGCCAGTATCCCGCCAACTAGCCTACTGTTTCCACTACCCGATATCACAGAATTTCCAGGATATTACAGGTGGCAGAAAGGGCAGTAAATCCCCATTCCATGGATTCCCGATTGCCGGTATTTCTGGCACACCAGTGCTGGAAATACCAGCTGTTTTTTGCCACTGGGAGCCCGATTTACTTCCAGCCCGCAAACTTATAATGACCCAGCCTCGTCTGCTCGAGAAGGTTCTGACTGGTGTGAGTGGGCTGTGTGCTTCTGAGAGCCCAAGATCAAAGTGGAGGGTGGCGATCATGCCTGAATGGGAGTATGGATGTCAGCAAGTCCAGTAAGGAATCTGCCAGGTCAGGAGTTACTTTGACTTTCTTCCAAAAGGCGGGAGTGGGCAGGTGGCTGCCAGGGAGGATCTACAGTCAAAATAGTGAAGATGGCCGAGCGGTCCATCCAGACAAGTGGGCGGAGTAACAGTGTGATAAGGTCTAATGAGCTGAAAATTGTGTCAAGGGTGTGGCCTACAAAGTGGCTAGTGCCTGAGACTGGTTGTGTTAGATGTAGGGTTTCCAGTCCACTAGGGACAATGCCATGGGTTGTCAAACCAGATATTGAAGCCTCCTAATATTATGAGGGTGTAGGAGACCAAGGTGACTGCTAGGGAGTGGCTTAGGGATTCTGCAAACACCTATTGTACTCCAGGGGTCCATATAGGAGCAGGAAGCTGTTAGTGTGCAAGGGGGTGAGCCTGAATTTACCAGGAGGGATTTGCAGTCTTTGCAGGGTTGTTCCTCAGTGTGAAAAGACAGGAAGTATTTGTACAGGATAGCCACACCACCTACCCTGCTTGTCTTTTATGCACAATAAGATTGTAGCCTGGAGGGAAGGCTTCACGTGCAATGGGCCGCAAGTCTTGAGAACCAGGATATTCCTGCGGTTCACGACTTATCCACATCACATTTGGCGATGAGGGGCCGATGACATGCGTGGGGGACTCCACGACCAATCCTGCCATTGTGCTGCTCCCGGGAAGCCAAGAAGAACACCTCAACCAGCAGTATCAAAGAGAACTCTTCAAATTGGGGGGGTCCATTCCCCCAGCAGGAAGCATTGCATCAGGGGATTTATTTAGCATGCATTTGTTAGGCACTTATACAACAAGTAAATTGTGTTTCAAAGCGCCCACAGGGCAACAGGGAGGGAACCTGGGATTGAAAACAATACACGGAGGATAAAGACGGATCTACTAGGCCTTGTGAGCACTTAACGAGTGTAAGTGCAGGCAGAGGAGTGGGGGTGAGTGGTGGAGTGTCCCCGCACGTTGAGTGAGCAGCAGATGTAAGCGCCCAGTGTAGGAAGTGCTAGGGGGCGATCAGCGGCAGTAAATAGGTAAGTGCAGGCCTACAGAGGCATAGGCCAGTGGGTGCCAAGGCAAGTGTGAGTGGGGGGGGGGGGGGGGGGAGGCTGGGTGTGGAAAGCTAGGGCCCCGAAGGACACTTAAGGGTCCTGGACACCAATCTCTGCAACTGTGGGGTTAGCAGAGGAGGCCGGAAGGGGAGGAGGTGAAAAGGAAATTGAGGAGCTTCTGGAACTTGAGGAGATCCGGCTCAAGACCAAAAGGAAGGGGGAGGCTGTACCATAAGAGGGAGCCAGCTGAGAAAAGACATTGGCGACCAGCCCTCCATTTAGCGAAACGCTTGACACACAGAGTTGGTACCAGAGGAACGTAGAGGTCTAGTAGGAGAGTATTAAGTAAGAGCAAGTTGCAGATAGCATTGTCCCCAGCCATAGACAGCCTTATGGATGATGCAGAGGGATTTTAATGTGATCCTTACAGCAACTGGGAACCAATGAAGAGTTATTAGGACAGGAGAGATGTGATCCCTGGGAATGAGGCGAATGATAGGTCTTGCTGCCCTATTCTGGATTAGGCAGAGGGGTTGTAGGGAGTAAGAGGGTAGATTCAACAGAAGGCTATTGCAGTAGTCTAGCCTAAATAGAACCAGGGCTCCGGTAACATTGAGGTTCTGGGGGAAAGGGAGAATTCCTTTGAGAAGGAAGAGTTGAAAGTGGGACTTTTTGGCAATGTCCAGAATGTGAGAGAGGAAGGAGAGAGGAGTCGAAAAGGACTCCAAGGTTTCTGGCTTCTAAAATAGGAGAAGGGGTAGAGCCCATAGAAGATGGTCAAAGTGAGGGGAAGAAAGAGGGAGCAATGGTCTCAATAGGAAGGATCTCATTTTGCTGGCATTGTGGCAGAGATCGTTGTAAGTGCACCAGGACTGGATGGCAGAAAAGAGGGTCAACAGGAAGCTTGAAGAAGTCACTGGAAGTTAGGGGAGAAGCTGGAAATGAGGAGTGCCAGTGGAGCAAGGTAAGTGGTAAACAGCCAGGGGGAGAGGTTGGAGCACTGAGGGTCACCACAGGTGGATCAAGAGGTAGGGGAGGAGAAGGGGCGCAGAATAACCTGGGACAGATGGTCATATAGGAAGGAGGTCAGCCAGTCCAGTGCCCACTCCGAGATACCCAGGGAATCATGGAGCCATTTTAGGAGGATGAAGTGGTGAATCGTGTCAAAGGCAGAGGAGAGATCAAGTAGAATGAGGACGGCAGGAGAGTTAAAATCCAGAGATGCGAGCAGTTCTTCACAGGTGTTCAGAAGAGCAGTTTCCATGCCTCTGGATGCTCAGAATCCAGATTGATGCCTGTGGAGACAGTCACCAAGTTCAGAGTGTGAAGTAAGTTGGGGAAAGGCTAGCAGCGATAGTTGGCTGGACAAGTGGGGTCTGCTGAAGGTTTTTTCAGGAGGAGAAAGATCCAGTGGCAAGAGTGGTTGCAGAAATCAGCAAGTGCAGGGGCACGAGAGCCAATGTTGTCCTTTATGGTTCTGGAGGAGCAAGGGGAAACCTGTTGTTTGGAGGAGACCTTCATGGAGCGGAAAACTCTGGTGACATCATGAGGTGTGACAGGGGAGAGGGAGAGGGAGATATATATGCAAGGGTGCTCAGAATGTCCTAGTGAGTGGCCAATGCATTGCAGATGGCTTGGGAGGGGCGAGGCCTGGCTGTGGGCCCTTTTCTTGGCGCGGATGGAAAGTCTGTATTGTCTTTGGATCAGGCAACAGCCAGTTTTTCAGTGGGTGAGCCAGAGTTCAGCCACTTCTGTGCCACAGCTCTGAACTTGTGTTTTAGGGTTTCAAGTTCAGAGTCGTACCTGGTGTTACGCTTAGAGGCAGGTTTCAGGTGGCTCCTCATGACTGGGGCAAGAATATCCAGAGTGTTAGTAATGGCCAGATGGAAGTTGCTGAGAGCAGAGTCAGGGGTGGAGGAAAAGGGGGTGGGGGGGAGGTGAAGGTGGATGAGAAGGCAGCAGTTGTAACTCATTTCATCAGACGGATATTCCTGAACAAGGTTGGCAGGGCTGCAGGAGGTGCACGGACAGAGGGCTGAGGGGACCCAGGTGAGAGGAAAGGAGAGAGTGGTCTGACCAGGAGAGAGGGGTGATCAGTGGGGAGGAGAGTGAAATATCAGAGTGGATGAGGGCATCCACAGTGTATCCAGCTGGGTGGGTTGTACCAGAAGGGAGAATGGTGAGGGATAGCAAAGTGCAGAGGTCATGAAGAGAGTGGATATGGATAGAGGAGTCCAGGTGGATGTTGAAATCGCCCGAGAGAAGGAGTTTAGAGGTGGTTGAGAGGAGGGAGAAGCAGAAATCGGCCCATTCAGAGAGTATCAGGGTGGTAGAGCGAGGTGGCCTGTAGATAGTGGTGGCCAGAGAGGAGAGAGGAGAGAGGAGAGAGGAGAGATTACCAATTTGCAAACCAGGCTCTTATAGTAAGAGTAATGCTGGTTGGTATGAGGGAGGAAGGGACCCACTCAGGGAAGATCAAGGCAACCCCACCACCAGCACGGTTATGGCGGGGCTCGGAAATAATCTTTTAGCTATCGGGCAGACGGCAGTCAAAAGCAATGACTGAGCTGGCATTGAACCAGGTCTCAAAAGAGCGAAGATATTGAGGTCAATGTCTTCAAGAAGGAGGCAGTTGACGCCCGACTGTTTGCCGAGTGAGCGTTAAGTGTGGCTAGATGAAGGAGGTCTCCACCTTTGAAGGTTTTCCAAAGAGGGGGCATGGGGCCGGGTACACCAGTTGGAAGAGGAGGGACTGAGAGTGGGCAGCACAGAAGCAGATGTGGGAAGACGTTAATGAGGGCCAGCAGGCGATGGTCAAAGAGAAGGAGGTTGGGTTGAGGACCCTGAACCAAGATAGTGGCAGTGTGGTAGACAATGATACACCGAGATGATGATAAGCCCGCCAAGAGGACCTCCCACTTGGTGCCACCATTAATGGCAGAGAAAGTGAAAGGAGAGAGAGCAGAGATCTGACGAGTAGTCCATAGATCTGGGGAGGGTACAGAGAAGAGGATATTGGTGAAGACCTGTCTGGAAGTTGCACTGACATATGTGTCTGCAATGGGTAGGCCAGGGTTGGTGGTCAGGATGTCTTTTTTCTGCTTTTTTCGGACTGGGAGAGGGAGGGTAGGTGATAGTGATAGTGTAACAGTAAGAGACGATATGTGCGATGGTGAGTGCCATCAGAGTGGCAGAGGATAGAGCAGTGGCTGCACTGCACAGTCCTAACCCAAACTCACCAGGCGGCCTAGTAGTTACAAGAGAGACACCAAGGGGCACACAATCCAATGCAAAAATGGAATGCAAGATGTTTAAAAACACAAACGCCTAGATTTGACAATCAAACAAGGGGGAAATAATGTCAGAGGTAGAATAAGTGAATCAAGGAAGGCCGAGTAAGAGATGCACAGTTTTGTTCAGGTTCAGAGTTTGTTCGTGGAGGAGGCAGTGGAAAGTTCAGCCATCACAAACCTGCCGGTCTGCAGAGAGCATGGAGGTGCAGGGGCTCAAGTTCATGCGGGTGCCGGCTACATCAGGAGACTGCTTCATGCTTCGTGCAAGGGGAAAGAAGGTAGGAGCCGGCTAATGCCTACCGGTACCGGTTCCGTCATTGGGTGCAAGAAGGCAGCCCTGCCCAATCGGAATGCAGGAGGCTGTTGAGTAGCCACAAGGGGTGTCTTGCTATTGTGGGCTGAAGCCATCTGCCATCTTTGAAGGGCTGCGAGGAGCCTGTGATTATTAGGCTGCCAAATGCCTTGTTAGCACTACAGATGTTGTCCTGCTGCATAAGGCACTTCAGGACACACCAAGAGTGTGTCCAGGCAGTGAATGAATCCTGCCTTACATTGCACGCACAAACTCCCAAAATAATTATTTTCTTTCTTTTTTTCTCATAAGTATGCAAACTTCGTCAGCATATGCATACCGTTCATTGAGGTTGCGGAAGGCAGTCAGCAGGGTCAAAACAAAGCCTCCTTGATGGTGTGCCTGCCTCTGTACGCCATGCAGGGGGGAGAGAGAGAGAGAGGAGTCCGGTCATCTGTGACTCTCAGATGGTCATTGATGCCCAATGGGGTGAGCAGGCACGGGTCCAGATAGCGTGAGCAGCCTCGCGCACACGATGAGGGCCAACAGAAGGCTCACACAATTACTACAGCGCAGTGCTTAGAGGAAGGCACCTTGCAACTTAATAACCTATGTGAATGTTGGTTGTTAGATCTAATCTGGCTGCGCAACTTCACTATATTCGGTTAGTGTATAATGATGCTGTGCTGTGACAGCGCGATCAAACAACCCATTCCGAGATAATTAAAGTACAACAACTGAGGTGTCTCCATTAGTAGCGTGCATACAAAAGCAAAGTTACAATTAGTGAAGTGCAACCATTTGTTTTGCTAGAAACCAATTTGTGCTAGAACACGGTTTATTGGTGTATATTTCCATAGTAGCGCATTCCACAAAAACAAGTTAAATAGTAACTCTGTTGCACCACAGAGCTACTAATTCTTGTACTTTTTAGACAATGTGTGGTTTGTCCTACAAATTGCTCGAATCCATCAATTTTAACTTAAAGAAAAAAAAAACAATTCTGCATTTGAGAGTCTGGTGCAAGAACAAGCCGACTACATTCACCCATCTAGGCTTTTTCAAGGCACAGAATTTTTGACACTATTTTTAAAATTTGTTTTTAAAAAAAGATGGATAAGTAGGGTAAAAAGGTGAAAGAAAAAACAAAACATGTTTTTAAACAAAATCTGTTTGCAAGGCATTGAAGAATATAAATGTTATGTTTTGTTATTTGGCATTTATATAGCGCCTTATGCATCATTGGTATGACTTCAAAGCGCTGGTAGGCTGAACGCCCTTGGGAACCGTAGTTCAAGTCAGTAGAGAGAAGAAGTGTCGTATGGTGCGTGGGTGCACCGGATTTGTGTGCAGCTGGTGTGGTTGTTGGATGATAGCTAGAGAGATAGGTGTGGTGTTGATGAAATCAGTTGGATGTGTTCAGTCTGGTGGGTGGACACCTAGACTTGGTTCTGGCTGCGTTAGGCCTGAGGAACGCCTAAGCTAGCCAAAATGTGCTCAGCTAGCTGTGTTTTATTAGGGTGATGAGGTGTTTGTGGGGTTGTGTTCATATGAGAACAGCTAGGCCGAATTATCAGGGTGTAGCTGTGTTCTAGTTGAATGATAGTGTATAGAAGAGAGTTAAGCATAGTGGTGTGAATGGTGGAAATCAGTACCAGTGCCTTTGACCGTGCACGTGAGCAGGACAGTGGGAACGTACATAGCGATATACATCTCATCATCAGTTCCATCCGCTTCTTCCGTTCCATCCACTGGGTCAGTTCCATCCACTCCGTCTGTTATATCACTCCATGGGTTCCATCCACACTTCCACCTGCACCAACCATTTCGTCCGCACCGACCGTTCCATCAACTCATTACGCTTCATCCACTCCTCCGGTTCTGTCCACTCATTCGGTTCCATCCACTCCATCCGTCGCCATCCACTCCATCTGTTCTTTCCACTTCGTCCGTTCCGTCCATTCTGTCCACTTCATCACTCCGTCTGTTCCATACATTCCATGCGTTCAATACATTCCATACATTCTATTCACTTCATCTATTCTTCCATCCACACCAGTCGGTCCATCCGGTCCATACACTCCATCCACTCCACCTGGTCCATCCACTCGGCTAAATGAAGTAATGGACACGTGTTTGATTATGACCTGTATGGACCTCATAATGGTCACTCAAAGTGCATCATGGTAAGGGGTATCCCTTGTGTAAAGACTGGAAAGGGGGGTGGGGAGGTATCTGCTGTACTTCTGTGCCTTTGTCCGAACAATATAGAGGACAGAGCAACCCCAGCCAAGGTTCTCTATACGGTAACCAAGACGTTAGCTCTGAGGAGGTGATGCAGGCAGGCTCTTAAGTACAGTGTTTCCCCAAAGCCCCCACAAAGAAATGTCCACACACTATGTTAGGTGATAACACAGCTTCTTTATATAAAAAGAGATTGCTACCTACATAGATTCATATAAAAAAATACTTATTGGTTATGCATCGCGAGCTGCAATGGATTGTGAGAGTAGGTATTTGTGAGGTCATCATTGTGTGGTACAAACTGACAAATCGATTTTGGAAGTATTGACAGTGAAGGGAGTGGTGAGAGCAACACCTAGGATCGCTAGGTTGAGTATGCTAATGCAAGAATATGATATTTCATGTAGAATATGTTCCAGGAGTGCATAATAAACATGCAGACTTTCTTTTAAGGTTACCTCTAGAGTCAAACCAATCAGAAGCAGATGAAAAGAAACAGGATGAGGAAGAAGCGGTAGTGAGTGTAGACAACATAGAGGGATTACATAGGATGAATGAGAGAAAGAATTGAATGCCTACTGTTAGTGGAAGTTATGAAATGATGGATGGCCTTGGAAGAAGGACATTAAAACTGAACATTATGCATATTGCAAAGTTCAAGAACAGTGGTGAATAGAAGAACAGTTGCTTCAGAGGGGACAAGTGTTGGTAGCTCGCAACAGTGTTAGGGAAAGATTAATTAATGAAGCTCATGAGGGACATTCCAGGGACTACTGGTACAAAAAGGAAGCCGAGAGACACATATTGGTGGTCTGGTATTGACGTAATGGCAGAAAGAAAGGTGAGAGAATGTTCATCATGTTTGAACTCTGATAAGAGTGTGAAGTTACAAAAACAAGAACTTACACCAGAAAGGGTTTATATGATACTAGGTGTAGAAATATTAGGTCCTGCTAGAATATTGAAGGAAAAATCAAATTTATGGTTGCAATGGTAGATTGCTTTTCTAAGTGGCCGGAAAATAAATTGATACAACGAATAACTAGTGAAGATGTTATAAGCTTTATGGAACAGGTTTTTGAAAGGGAACATTATCCTGTGGAGAGAAGAAGTGAAAATAGTACACAGTCCATAAGTACTGAGGTTGCGAAATATGCCAAGTGAAAGGGAATAAGGTGGAAGTTTGCCGTCAATAGTAATAAAAAGTGATGGTTCTATGTCTTTTCAGCAACCACTTTTTAAAAATGTTTTTTCCCCCCTCAATGCAATGACAAAAAAAAAAAAAAAAACTTCTAAACCCTGCACCAAA
Organism: Ambystoma mexicanum; assembly: GCF_040938575.1. NCBI lineage: Eukaryota > Metazoa > Chordata > Amphibia > Caudata > Ambystomatidae > Ambystoma > Ambystoma mexicanum. The sequence continues at coordinate 247,996,142 of NC_090926.1, read as the reverse complement.
ATGCCCCATGAATCGAAAGATGGTGGGGTGGATCCGCTTACAGGAGTAAGATTATGACAATCGTGGACAGGCCCAGACCGGAATCCCACAGACTATATATTTCAAGGCACCCACATAACCAACAAGCAATCACGCGGAGGGGCGATGGCGAATACATCAGATATTTCGCAGCAAATGCTATGCTGCCGACCCTCACGGTAGACGAAGTGGCACAGGAGTCACTAAAAGACCCATCAATTGAAATGGCCGTCCAACTGACCAATAACAACAAGTGGAAGGACTACCACATACAACTCCATTGATACCCAAGGGCAAACAAGGCCGAAATAAATAAGCTAACCAAATCCCAGAGAAACGCTGCCACAGGATAGCAATTCATTTCTATGGACCAATGGAATCAGGGGGTGGGGGGGAGGGGTATTCACAAGTACTAATTGCTGAATTCTCCAGATTCCACATCATCAAGAGAACGTTGACAACAGTTTTCCCCACAGGTAGCATCCATTATGGATGAAGTACTAATTGAAGGGGGAATTCCGCATACAACCAAAACCGATAATGGACCCCTGTTTAACGAATATGACTGCAAGATTTGCTAAACACATGGGTTTCGTTCACCAGATCAATATACCACTATGGCGCCAGGCCAATGGGATGGCCAAGAAGTTTGTCTCCATAAAGAAGACCATTCAAAGGGCACATGTGGAAGCCGTCTCGAGTCAGCAGGCTCTTTGCAGAATCGTCAGGGACTACCGAAACACACCATATGAGTCCACAGGCAAAACGCCAGCCTGGAGAAAAAAAAAAAAAAAAGGTACACTTCATTAGGTTTTCATTATGGGGAGCTCGGGGGGGGGGGATTTGTGTCTGTGCCAGGACACACCTGGACTTACCAGATGTCACCGTGGTCACACGCCGGGTGATGGTATTGCTGTGTTCACACGGCTGGACAGCTGCTGTGCACACTGGATCGGTGGTCACAAGGAGTCACCAGCAACAGTGCAGTGATTACAAAGACGTATAACAATATGATGCCATGACCACACTGCATTAAATGAACAAGCATTGGCAATACCAATAGTTTTGGCGTTTACTGATGTTCTTTGCATGTTATGTTAACAAAGCTTATAAAGCGCACGGTCACCCAAGGGTACCTTGGCGCTGGGAGCAGAAAAGGGCAGGCTGAACAATGCACCCTAAAAAATAAAGGTCTTCAGGGATATCCTAAATGGCAGATGGTTAGAGAGATATCTTAATGGGGGCTGTAGGTCATTCCAGTTGAGCCACCGCCACAGAGAAAGCCCAACCGCCCACTCTCGTGTGGCGTAAGGAAGGCACTCGTTACAGACCTGGAACGGAGCATCCGATTAGGAAGATAATGGACAAATTTGTCACAGAGATATTCAGCCCCTTGATCCTGAAGGGCAGGATGAACTAGACAGTGATTTAAATTTAATGTGCTGGGCTACACGTATCCAATGCAGAGCACGCAGAACGGGGGCGATATGAGCTCCATAGGGAGATCCAATGGCAACTGGAGCAGCAAGTTTAAATAGGCGCTGGATCCGCTGGACAACTTTGGGCTGGGCAAGATAAAGCGCGTTGCAATAATCCAAGTGGCTAAGAACCAGAGTGGCTACGACTGGTGGCCTGAATTTAGGAGGTATAATGGGGAGCACTTTCTGCAGGACCGTTAGGTGGAAGTGTCCTGCTTTACACAGGGCCGAGACCTGGTGATCCATATAGAGAGTAGAGGAGACCACAACCCCAAGATTCTTTACCGCTGTGACTGGAACGGGAGGGAACCAAGAACAGACTGCCAGAAAGAGGACACCCAGAGTGGGAGGATCAGGGGGTGGAGGGCAGGCACCCACCACCAGAACCTCTGTCTTGTCTCCGTTAACTTTCAGCCAGTTGTGGTTCATCCACTCTCCCATGGTAGACAGATACTGGCAAAGGCATGATGACATCTTAGCCTGCTCAATAGCTAATTGGATCAGGATCGGAGTGTCGTCAGCATAGGAGTAGCACCCAATGCCGAAGGAGCGGATGAGACACACGTGGCCGAATATAGACCCCACTGGAAAGAGAGCAAGGGAGTTAAAAAGCAAAATGGCCTCTAAACCAGGAATGAAGTAAACCAGGCAAGCACTTGGCCGGCAATGCCAGCATGGGCAAGGCAGGCCAGCAAGGTAGGGTGGTCAACGTTTCAAATGCCGCCGACAGATCAAGCAGAATAAGGGCCCCCCACCCAACCAGTGTCAACCAGCCTTGCCATATTGTCCCGAACAGACACCAGGAAACACTCTGTCCCCTGGCCTTAAGAACCCTTAAGTCTCCAGAAAGGATCAAAGAAGTGGGGAGATCATGGCCTCAAGAAGCTTCATGAAGAAGGGCAACAGTGAAATCGGTCGGAAATTAGAATTAAGTGAAGGAACTAAGGGCTTCTTAACATAAGTAGTGTCACATAGCAAATTGATATGCAGTTCTGTAGGTTTGCTAATCAAATGGACACTTGTGTACCAATGTTAGCAATTTAAGTTGCCATCTTCAATGAACGCACAGCTCGCCCAGCATTCCTCTCTTGACCATGGTGCTCTTCACTTCAAGTGCTAATGGAGAGAAAGTGCCACAGTAATCCTCTCCTCCACTCTTAAGTGCCAAAAGGCATTTGTGGGAGTGTTAGGCAAGAATTTCTTTTTCAAATAATTGCAAACCAAAAGTAATCAGAATTATACTTTTATTAAGCTTTCTATATCATGTCTGGCAAAGACCAGTATGTGTCAACTTTATATTTATATAAAAAGAGTCATGCAATGCCATTCCTAAAATGTAAGTTGTTTATTACAGAATGCATAATTACAGTATTGATGCTGTAACACTCTGCATCATCTCCATGCGTTACAGTAAAGTTTAGGTTAGTATATCTAAATCTCATAGTGTCCACTGTATTTGCTTTTGTTGGGAAAGATGCATCATATTGACTCTTTTGAAAATGTACATGATCAAATTCTTTTGATGGCAAACCTAGTTCTGTAACCTGCAGGTTGCATACATCTTGCAACTGGTGCTCAACCCATGAGCAAACCCATATTCCTTGAAATTCTGTATTATCACACTGTTGCTTTATACCAGGTACCCTGAAAGTAAGATGACCACAAACTACAATATTGCACCTAGTTTTCCCAGTTCTCTGCCTGCTACGCAATCCACTCTGCTTAGTCTCTTTCTTACCTCTTATATAATTTATACACAAAGCGAACAAGATGCTTACGCAAAGTAGTGATCAATAGTTCCATCCAGTCTGTACATCTACAGGTCTACTGCAATTCCAAACACTAGAGTTGGCCTCCAGCGTACGCTTTGCTTTATGATTATATATTACCACCTGCAGGAGACAGCTGGCCAAACTGTTTTTAAGAGCCTTTTTTTATAATATCCATTAATAAACCTTTTACATTTTACAGACAGACACTCACCTATGGCTCCCAAAGTCTTTTCACCCACTTGCATAGTCAAATAGATTTTATAAAGGGCGAGCAGCAATTGCAAGAGATGTTTGAAACTTTTATTTAACACTTACTGCAGAAAAATGTCAAATAAACGTTTCACTGTGCATGGCAGGTCTGTGGGTGGCAGGAGTGTGCCAAACAAAGTGGGTTTGTAGGGACATGCACCATTTTAAAGAAATCACATTTTAAATTTGTTGTCCTCCGTTGCTATGGGTCGAGTGCATTTCTCTTAGGTTGAATAGGTAAATTAAGTTACCCGACCTGCAGGTCTAGTGGAAGTTTAAGGAATTTGCAAGGACCGACTCCTCTCACTAATGTCTTATTTCAGCTGTACGTAAAACTGCTGTATTTTTGCTCATTTCATGTCGGTATGGCATCCAATCATGGACAGTAGGTTTTACAAAACATTTTTGGCAAAAAGATCTAAATTTTTGAGGGGGTGGGGAGGGAGGAGGGCATATAAAAGGGTTGGTAACAGTAAACAATAGGTGGGTTGACAGGAGTTTGGGGGGGGCAACCCCACCCAAAAAGTTTTTTCTCCAACATTTTTTCTGAAAAAAACACCCCTCGAAAAAATGGTCCTCGATTATATGACAAAGAACCTTCATGTCTTGGATATAAGTACAACATTGTTAATCAAATGAGCCGGTTTGCTAATCTAAAAATGTAATTAGCAAACTCTGCTAATCAATTTTTGAAAACTAATTTATGCCTTGAGAAGTGGAATAACAATTGCTAGTTTCAACTCCCGTGGATTGTAGCCTGACTGGCAGGACACATTAATGGCCTGGGTGATCTCGCCCAAAAGAGCACTGGATATGTCTTTCATCACCGACAGGCACACCGGATCTGATGGGGCTGCCGACTTTAGTTGGTTGATCGATACACTGATCAGTGTCTCGAACACTGATCAGACACTGATCAGTGTCTCGGAGAAGACAGGGAAGAGTGACCATTCGGGGTGACCAGCTTCCACGGTAGCAACGGGAGCAGTACTGACTGGGGCGGTAGCCTGAGCCACCAGCAAGAGGTTAGCCCGCATAGTGTCAATTTTAGTGATGAAGAACTGGGAGAGCAAATCCCAGAGTTCCTGTGACGAGATTACTGAGGTGATGAGGTTAGCAGTGGAGGACAATGATCTGACCACTGAAAATACTTCTCTAGGCTTACTAACGGCTTTGTCGATTTTTTGGTCAAGGAAGGCTTTCTTGGCTGCCACAACGGCAGCAAAGTAGCCAGTGGTGCATTGCCTATAGTGTGTTCTTAGGGTGCGAAAGTAAGTGCAGCGCCACTTCTGCTCAGCCTGCCTAAGCTGGAGGCGAGCTAGTTTGAGCTGCTCGGAGAACCAAGGTTCAGATGGAAGCCTCCGTAATTGAGTTTGTCTAACGGAGGCAACTGCATCTGCCACCACTTCCAATGAGCGGGACAGAAAGGAGAGATCTACCTCATGAGCTAGACTTCATTTAGCACTCACTAAGATCGGCCAAGTGGCAGCTACGCTGTACCACTCTAGGGGGGAGACTCTTAGGAGAAGGGCACAAGGAGTTAATGGACTAGTTCAAGAGATAATGATTAGGCAGCAACACAAGTTCTGTGGGAAAGATGGATCATTTATAAATAATACAGAAAATGGCACGAATAACATGCAACGACTATACATCGCAGTAATAGTGCTTCCATGGCAACAGAATGGGAAAGTGAGACCCGAGAAGCTGCTAATTTTGACTTAAAAATCATTGCCACCCCATCACCTATGTGAGGTGAGGGTCGATCAAGATGTATAATTTTATAGACCCTGGGATAAAGCCTGGACCAGTGCTGGAGCCGAGGACTCATTTAGAAAGGTCTTAGTTAGACAAAGGAAATCCAGCATCTAATGCCGTCCTCCTCGTAAATGCAAACGGGCACTATTACTCCTTGCCCTGGGTGTATCCCGTGGGGACAATGCGGCATGCGTTTGTGCAGATCTAGCGTGCAGCAGTGTTTTTGCAGGCCAAGTGGCTTGCTGGAGACTGGATTGGCACAGTCTCTTTTGCAGAGATAACTTCTGTAACTGATCTGGGCGCACAAGTACTCCATGATGGAGCCGCAACCCTACACACCAGCTGTGCGCTGTAGGCTAACAGAACAACTGCAGAAGATGTAAGGCTCCTAGCAGCATAGCCATGAACACACTAAACACGGAAAGTACTATAGATTGTATGTGAGGTTACTGAACGAACAGTAGCCCCTGAGGAAGCTCTATGGACACAAGCCAACAGTATAAAAGTACGAAACATGTTGGGCTGAATGTTGGGGTAAATAGCCATACCCATACCCATACAAGAGAACACTTTAATTGATCCAATAACCTAACAAACAAACATGCAATATTGAGGAACGAAGCACATTTTTTAGTATAATGTTGAGATCTGATGAATGAAGCACTGAATTGGTAGAATTGATGATACTGTTTTTGTTATACTTGCATATACTACCATACATACATTTAATAAGGAATGCATTAAAATATCCATATACGTTCCTAAGAAAACGGTTATGGTATTTTGTCTGTAGCCGTCCACTCAGGTTTGAAGTGTCGGTTGCGGATTAGTGTTTAGGCGAGACCCAAGTGCTGCAAGAATTAAAAAGACCCTGGTTTCTATTTCTGCCACCACTCACTGGATATACTGATAAGACATGTTCTCAGACATGTTCTCCACCACTCAGCAATCTCCATATTTTTTGTTTTTTCACTGCTCCAATCACAGAGCGCACGTAAACCACTTACTTCTTCAGCTCTAGTCACAGAGCACGCATACTTCCTATTTTTTTCCCCCAGTTCTGGTCACTGAGCATACTGCATTCCCTTTTACCTTTTCTTTGTTCAGCTCTGAGCACGGAGCGCACATCATTCACTAATTTTGAATTTTTTAAATTTTGCCTAGCTCCGAGGCTGCGGCGCCCAGAAACACCTTTCTTCAGATCACAGACTCCATATAACCTTTTTTCTTAGCTCCGAACATGAAGCGCAACCAATCCTTTCCTTTACAAACTTGGATCACCGAGTGATCAGCGCACACAATCCATCACCCCTGCAGCCTGGGAACATCACTGGAGGAGTGCCAGTGCGCTCACCGTCACGATCAGGCAGAGCTGCCGGCAGCTGCCGGGCATTGAAGGCTTACTGAGCAACCGCTCTCAGCACCGCAGGGGCTCGTCTGCCTTCTTCACCATTAGCACCCAGGGTTACCAGATGGTCGCCGTGGTCACAGGGCAGGTGATGGTTTTGCCGTGGTCACGCGGCTGAACAGTTGCTGTGTTCACGTGAGCTTCATAGGCTGGGTCTGTCATTATGCTATTTATTTTGTGACACATGCTACAGCGCAGCTTTACACCGGAAGGCAGCTTGGAGCCAACAAGACTACAGAACAACCGCATTGGCCCGACACTAACCATCAAAAAGCAGGGTTTTTAAGGAGCAGCGGAACTGAAAATGAGCCATAGTGGACCGCAAGGCAGTAGGCAGGGCATTCCATAGTTTGGCCACCGCCACTAAAAAAGATTGACCACCAATTTGAACATACCGAAATCTCGGAACAGAAATAAGAAATCGGTCGCTAGAGCTGAGAGAACAGCAGAGCATATATGGGTGGAACTTAAACTGAAGATATTCTGGCCCTGCAGCATGGAAAGTCCAGTGAACCTGATACAGGGATTTGAAATGCACCCGCTTGGCTACTGGAAGCCAATGAAGAGCTAAGAGAATCAGGGAAATATGGTCCCTGAAAGGGGTATCAGTGGTCAACCGCGCTGCAGAATTCTGAAGAATTTGCTGGCGTTGTATCCAAAAGGCCGGATGTGCCAGGTACAAAGAGTTGCAGTAGTCATTGACACTCATGACTAAGGCTGCAACAACAGGGTCACGAAGATGTTGAGGGATACACTGCTAAACCTTTCTGAGAATCTTCAGCTGGAAGTGGCCAGCCTGACAGACTGAGCCAATCTCAGCAGCCATGGAAAAGGACGCAGAAAGTTTAACACCTAGATTTTTGACAGTTGTTACAGGTGCAGGAAAAGAGCCAATAGAAGACAGCCCGAAGGAGGGGGTCCACAAAGAGGTCGAAGAAGCAGGGCCCACCACCATCACTTCTGACTTACCACCATTCAATGTAAGCCAATTGTCGCTCATCCAGCTCCCTACGGCCTCCAGACAGTCCCTCAGCTGAGTAGCATGGGAGTGATGAAGCAGATCAAGACAATTATCCCAGTGTCGTCCACGTATGAATAACAGAAGCCGTGGGCGCAGATTAGAGCAACAAGAGGCTGAATGTAAATATTGAACAAGGAGGGGGAAGAGGGCAGAACCTTGTGGAACACCACAGACCATACAGGAGGGTGCAGAAAGGCCGGAGACACAGAGCGGTTAGAAAGAAAAGAACGAAATCAAGATAAGGTCACACCCAAAATCCCAGCTTCAGAGAGTTGACTGAGCAGGATGGAGTGGTCGATAGTGTCAAAAGCAGCAGACAGATCCAAGAGAATCAGTGCTACCACACCAACCTGATCAGAAATAAGTGCCAAATCATCCAGTGGAGACACAAGTACAGTTTCAATGGCCCGACATGGCCAAAACCCTGATTGCAATACATCAAAAAGACCGGTTTCTTCACAGAACCTCCCAAGATGTGGAGCAACCAACGACTCCCAACAACTTCACAAAAAAAAGGAGGAGCTATATAGGGCAGAAATTTGCTGGAACTAAGGTATCAAGAGGGGTGTTTTTCTGAGCAAAGGAATGAACAGCATGTTTCAGGTCAGAGGGAATCTCGCCTGTGGAACAGGAAAGATTGATGGCAGATGCAATTATGTTGCAAGAAATTCTGCCATCCATTGTTACCAACGATGCATCAATTGGCGAAGCAGATTTCATTTTATCCGTGGAAGAGAGAATTTCCATAGAAGAAAAAGAAGGGAAGTAATCCCAAGAGGATGCTGAGGCAGCCAAAGGCAAGGGTGTCAGCAGAGGAACCGGGACGGGCAGGGGGACCGCAGGCTCAATAGTCCTATGGCCAGACTGAGCAATATGCTTAAGAATATCCAGAATCTTGTGGAAAAAAGAAATCTGTCAAGGAGTCACAAATCTTGGGAGGAAGGAGTGGAGTCAAGGGATCACACAAAGAGTGGACAACCTTAAACAGTTCTTTAGGTTCATTAATAGCATTCGCAATGCGAGAGGTGAAAAGATTTGCATTTGCATCACTAATTGCTTGGCCTCACTAATAGCGAACAGTAGTAGGACAGAAGAACACCCTATTACAGGGGCCATAGGAGGACCGCCACTTCCATTGGGCTTGCCTGCGCTTAAGGCGCAGCAGTTTAAGATCCTCATTAAACCAGGCTTCTGAGGGTCGACCACGGACTCTAATACTTTTAAGCGGAGCAAACACATCCGCTGTTGTGGAAAATATCGTGAAGAACAGAGATCAAGAGTAGGGGTAGGCTCACAGAGATCATTGATATGATATGAGAGGCAATCAACGCGCGGTCAAGTGACCGCCAGTTATGCTTACACATATTTTGATTACAAGAGACAGTTGTACAGTTGATAACCTTATATGTGAAAGGGATGACAAAGTGATTGGACCAAGTGACCCTATAGGCAGGGGAAACTATAGTATCAGTAATCTTAGCAAAAACCAAGTCAAGGTCATTGCCTAAAACATGTTGTCACACAGTCACCAGCAACAGTGCAGTGATCATACAGACTTATAACAATATGGTGCCGTGAGCACACAGCATTCCATTAAGAATGAGACACGTACACATATGTTCCATTCATGGAGTCCACTACTGCACGTGCTGGCGTGAGGATACTTTTATTGGGAGCACACCATAACGTAGTCACGACTTACACATTTAAAGGGGATATCACCACAGGGGGGCTGCTGACATCCTATGGGAATTGTCATGGGCATTTTAAGAGCCAGAGGTGTCGATTGATCGCCTGACGTTGATCTGTTTTTTTGCACACACACAAAAAAATGTGCATTTTAAATAAAACTCTAAAACAGGTTAATGTATGGAAGCTAAGTGTGAATTAATGGCAGATTTGTAGAGAGAAAACAGAGCACGACATTAATCATTTGCCCTCATCAAATCAATTCAACCTCTCCAATACCTCTGGCTTCCAGCCCTCTTGACACAAACCCACTCATTATTGACCCCTTATTCAGCCTCACCTGTCAAACAGTAGCCCTATACGAGTTACATGTGCTCTAATCCGCATTACCTTACCTAACGCTCACCCTCCAGACTCCGCCCCCTATTGCACAATCCCCCTCGGCGTTATACAAGCACTTACCTGCCAAGTCGTAGAACTTTTCTGTTTTCAGGAGCGCTGCGAGCCCCCACAGTCCCCACTGCAATCCGAAGTCCAGCGCCGCCCCAAGTGCAAGCTCTTGCAGCATGATGGAGAATACACAACCTTCAGAAAAGCCGCAAATCTCTCAACTTTGCTCTGCTACAAAATTGTCAACTTCTCGGCTCCGCCTTTCACGCCTTGTGTAGCCAATGCGCAGCTTGCCTGCGACTGCTTCTCTACTACCCATCAGAGGCGCTGGCAACTCCTCCCTCTCGAATAGTAAATGGGAGGGCCATGACGTAAATATACGTTTCCCCAGCGTGCATAATTAGAGAAGAGGACGAGATCAAATCTGGTCATTTTTTCAATTTGATTACAAATGAACTATTGCATCGTGTTTTCGTTGGTTACTCCTATTCAGTAGAACTCTTATCAAATACATTTGTAAAACTATGATACTCATTAATAATTATAAACGTTTTAATACGGGACATACATTTTTGGGGCAAACACTTGCTTTACAGTGCGGAATTCTTTGGGTTTTGTTTTCGACGACACTAATGATTTGATTACTTACCGATAACCCTTTCCACTCCTAGTCCTACTCTTCCTCGTCACAGTGTTTATGTGCCCTCCTGCCCTCCACCCCTTTTCAACTTTAATTGCTCCATTAACAGCTTCCAATCGAGGAACATGGGCCTGCCATCCAACAGATGGCAGAAGAGGTGGGCGCACATGTGCGTACTGGGATGAGGAAGCAGATCTAGTTTGACACTCACTCATTTTCATGCACTCTACCATAGCTCTCAACCATTTGTGTCGCAGGCGGCTGAAAACACCCGATTTTATTTTTGGCAGGTGAGAGGCCCATTGAAACGAATGGGCGTGCAGGATGCTTGGCGGGTGAAGCAGCTGTTACAATGCTTGTGACACCACCAAAAGCTTGTGAGTTGAGAGCTATGACGCTACCTCATTCCAGCAAGCAAAGCAAAATGTCACACATAAGCATACATGCCAATATTTTGCACCACCTGTGAGGGGATTTTGTAACAGAAAGTGGGAGAATTGAATTTCCCCATTGGATTGCATTTATTTATTTATTGGATATTTATAAGGCGCTTATACAACAAGACAGTGTTTCGAAGCACTACAAAGCACAAGGGAAGGGAACAAGGGAGCTAATAAACAATGGAAATGACAATGAATAAATAGAAACAAACAGCGATCCTACTAGGCCTTGTGACATTCGAGCGTGAAGTGCCATTAAAAGAACAAAGGGACGAAAAAAGAAAAAGGAGGAGGGGGTAAGTGCTAATAGGCTACCCTAGGGGAGGATGTGCCAGAGGTGCCCATTGGGAGGGCAACAGGTAAGTTGTATGGACGGAGACCGCTCAGGCAGAGAGGGAGGTCTACCCCCCCAACAGGTAAGTGGAGTGCATAAGCAAACCACCCGACAGGTGAGTGTGGGCCCAGAGGGCAAGGCGGGGGGGGGGGTGCTCGGGTGATTGGGCATAAGGCCAGAACCAATCACACGACAGAGGGGATGGTTCACATGGGAGGGGGAGAGGGAAGGAGGATGAGAAGAGAAAGGTCTTGAGTTGTTTGCAGAACTTGAGGTGGTCCGGTTCAAGACAGAGAGAGAGGGAGACTGTTCCATAGAAGGGAGCCAGCTGAGGAGCGAGATCTGCCCCCAGCTCTTTGCTTTGAGAAATGTTTGATCAGCAGAGAGCTGGAGCCAGAAGACTGAAGGGATCTGGACGGAGAGTACTTAGTAAGAAAGAGCTGCAAGTAGCCTGGTCCCAGGCCCTAGACAGCCTTGTGGATGATGCAAAGGGTCTTGAATTTGATCCATGCAGCAACCGGGAGACAGTGAAGAGATTTTAGGGCTAGAGAGATATGGCCCCCGGGCTTGAGGCAAAGGATAAGCCTCACAGCCCTATTCTGGATTAGTTGAAGAGGATGAAGTGAAGAAAGAGGCAGGTTGAGGAAGAGGATGTTGCAGTAATCCAGCCTAGAGAGGACCAGAGCTCTAGAGACATTGAGCCTCTCAGGGAAAGTGAGGAAAGGGAGAATTCCTATAAGGAGGTGAAGTTCAAAGTGGCCCTTCTTGGCAAGGTCCAAGATGTGAGGAGTAAAGGAGAGAGAGGAGTCGAAGATGACCCCAAGGTTTCTGGCCTCAGTGGAAGGAGAGGGAGTTGAGCCCATAGAGGGCAGCCAGAGTACAGGAGTAAAATGGGGAGCAGGTGCTCCAATAGGAAGGATCTCTGTCTTACTGGCATCAAGACTGAATAGCAGATAGGCAGTCAGGGATGATAGAGAAGGAAGAGTGAGCATGAAGAACAGTTGTGTGTCATCAGTGTAACACTGGAAATGAGGAGAGATGTCAGCATTCAGGTGAGCCAGAGGTGCAAGGTAGATGTTGAAAAGCCAAGGCGAGAGAATAGAGCCCTGGGGAACACCACTTGTAGAGCGAGTGGTGGTAGAAGAGAAGGAGCCCAGGAGCACCTCGGAAGGGCGGTCAATGAGGAAGGAGGTCAACCAATCCAGTGCCCGGTGTGAGCTACCAAGAGTATCTTGGAGCCGCTTTAGGAGGATAGAATGGTTGACCGTTTCAAAAGCGGAAGAGAGGTCAAGCAGTATGAGAACAGCAGGAGTGTTAGAGTCAAGATTTGCGAGCAGTTCTTCACGGGTGTTCAGAAGAGCAGTTTCCGTGCCTCTGAATGCTCAGAATTCAGATTGATGGTCACTTAAACAGCCAACGAGCTCTGTGTGATGGGTCAGGTGGGGGAAGACCAACTTCTCTAGGAGTTTCCCAAGGAAGGGTGTAGTAGAGATAGGGCGGTAGTTGGCTGGACATGAGGGGTCGGCTGAAGGCTTTTTTAGGAGGGGGTGCACAAGGGAGTGCTTGAGGGAAACAGGGAAAGAGCCAGATGCTAAGGAGTGGTTTCACAAATCAGCAAGAGCCGGAGCAAGGGAGTATACGTTGTCTTTAATGGTTCTGGAAGAACAGGGAGACAACTGTTTGCATGAGACCTCATAGAGCGTGCTACTCTAGAGACCTCATCCGTTGTGATAGGTGAGAAGGAGAGAGTGCGTGGTGGTCTAAGAGAGGCCAAAGGAGGCAGGAGAACAGGAGGAAGAGTGGAGGAAGGGGAAGAAGAGAGAGAGGTCAGAATGTCCTGAGGTTTGGAGGTGAAATGGGTGGTCAGTGCAGTATAGAGGGCCTGAGAAGGAAGAGGCGAGGTGGAGACTGCAGATGGATTGGCTAGTTCCTTGCAGATTTTGAAGAGTTCAGCCATGTTGTTAGAGGCTCCAGAGATACGAACCTGGATATAGGGCGACGGTATTGCCTTTGGAGTAGGCGACAGGCCAGTTTGTCAGTGGATGAGCCAGAGGTCTGCCACTTCCGTTCAGCAACACTGCACTTATGTTTCAGAGCGGCTAGACCAGAGGAGGCAGGTTTCAGATGGATCCTCATGACAGGGGGCAAGAATGTCAAGAGAGTTAGTGATAGCAAGATTGACAAGGACAGAGTCAGTGGGAGAGTCAAGAGAAGGGGAAGGAGAAGGGATGAAGGTGGAGGCAAACCCAGCACCTGACACTCATTTCATCGGTCGGATGGCTGCAAAGGAGGCTGGCAGTGCTGATGAAGGCTCGGTCAGGGAGCCGAGAGGTCCCAGATGAGGAGAGAGTGATCAGACCAGGAGAGAGGGGTAGTGCGAGGGTTGGAGAACGGGAGATCAGCAGGAATAAAGGTATCACAAGTTTGTCTGACAGAGTGGGTCAGGCCGGAGGGGAGAATAGTGAGGGAGAGAGAGGTACATAGATCATGGAAGAGTGAGGAGGCAGGAACAGTGGACTCAAGGTGGATGTTGAAGTCTTCAAGGAAAACTCCTTGTAGAAGTAGAGGTCAGAAGGGAAGAGGTGAAGTCAGCCTATTCGGAAAGGAAGTCCGAGACAGGGCCAGGGGGCAAGGGAGAGTGGCAAGGGTGAGAGAGAGAGAGTCCTAGAGACACCAAACTTGCAGATTAGACTTCCAAAGGAGGAGTAGGTCTGGGTGGGTATCAGAGAGGTAGGGATCAACTCAGCAAAGATCAGTGTTACTCCACCACCAGGTCGGTTGAGCCGAGGCTTGACAAGGATCTTTTAGCCATCAGGGAGAAGGGACTGAGCTGGTATTGAACCACGTCTCGGTGAGAGCGAGGACTTCGAGATCAAAGTCTTCAAGAAGGAGGCAGATGTCAGAAGAATGTTTGACAGCAGATCGAGCGTTCAAAGTGGTTAAGTGTAGCCGGTCGCCACCTCTAAACGTTTTCCGAGGAGGGTTATAGCGAGGAGGTACACCCGTCAGAGGTATGATATGATATGGCATTTATAACGTGCCTATATAAAAGTGTTTCTAGGTGCGACAATACAAGAAGGGGGAAAAAAAGGGAGGACAAAAAAATGATCTTACTAGGCCTTGTGTCATTCACATTGTGCAGTGTGATGAGGAGGGAAGGGGAGAAGTGACAAGGGGGAGGGGAAGGTAGAAGTGCAGGTAACTCAATAAGTGCAGCTAGCGGGTGGCTAAAAAGTGCACAGAGAAGGGACTGTAGGGTTGCAGGTACAGACTCTAAGTGCTAAGGGAGCCCGTAGGCAGTGCAAAGGCAACTGGACATGCAGGAGCCTGGGCCTGATTTCAGAGGGTATCCAGGTGACCAGTGCACAGAGCAGTCAGGGTCATCAGTATGGGGGGAGAGGAAGAGAGAAAGCGGAAGCAAAAAGGTCTTGAGTTGCTTCCGGGAACCGGAGGGGTTCTGCTCAAGTTTGAGAGAGGCAGGGAGGCTGTTCCAGAGGAACGCTACAGCCGAGGAGAGAGCTCTGCTCCCAACTTTCTGCTTGAAGAAGCGTCTGACCATCAGAGAGTTGGAGGTGGATGAGCGGAGAGCTCGAGAAGGAAGATGTTTTGGAAGCAGAAGTTGGAGGTAGGCCCTAGAAAGCCTTGTGTACGATGCAGAGGGTCTTGAACTTGATCCTTGCAGCCACGGGAAGCCAGTGAAGAGATTTCAGAGCTGTAGAGATACAATCCCTGGGTTTGAGGCCAAGGACAAGTTTCCCAGTCCTGTTTTGGATGAGTTGTAAAGGGCAAAGAGTAGAGGCAGACAGATTTAGAAAGAGGCTGTTGCAGTAGTCCAGCCTAGAGAGGACCAGAGCTCTGGAGACAGTGAGCATCTAGGGGAAAGTGAGAAAAGGGAGAATACCTCTGAGAAGGTGCAGTTGATAGTTTGACTTCTTAGAGACGTCAGAGATGTGAGGAGAGAAGGAGAGGGTGGAGTCGAAGATGACACCAAGGTTGTTAGCCTCACACGAAGAAGCAGGAAGAGTGCCCAGAGTGGGCAGCCAGAGAGAGAGAGGGAAGAAGGGAGCACGTTTCCCAATGAGGAGGATCTCAGATTACCTGGCATTAAGACAGAGATCATTGGCGGCACACCATTCCTGAATTGCGGCCAGACAGTCTGGTTGAGAGAAAGAGCAGAAGTGGCTGAAGGGAGCCTGAAGGGGAGCTGGGTGTCATCCGCATAACACTGAAAATTGGAGCAGAATGTAGCGATGCGGTGGGCATGAGGTGCCAGGTAGTAGTTGAAAAGCCAGGAAGAGAGGTTAGACCCCTGGGGAACTCCATAAGTAGAGAGAGAGAGGGATAGAAGAGACAAAAGACCCCAGTTGTACCTAAGCGGGTCGGTCAGTGAGAAAGGAGGTCAACCGGACCAGAGCCTGATCAGTGATACCCAGGTTGTCACCGAGGCGATTGAGCAGGATGGCATGGTTGAACATGACAAAAGCAGAGGACAGAGCGAGGAGAATGGGGACAGAAGGGAGATTAGAGTCAAGATTGGAGAGCAGGTCTTCAATGGTGTTCAGGAGAGCAGTTTCTGTGCTTCTGGCAGCTCTGAAGCCACACTGATGGTAATGAAGACAACCAACAGATTCAGTATGCAGATTAAGCTGGGAGATGGCCAGCTTTTCCAGGGGTTTGCCCAGGAAAGGACTGATGGAGATCGGGCGGTAGTTAGCCAGAGAGGAAGGATCAGCCGAGAGCTTCTTTAGAAGGGGGAGCACAAGGGAGTGCTTAAGGGGGGAGGGAAAGCTCCAGTGGCAAAGGTGTGATTGCAGAAATCGGACAGGGCTGGATAAAGGGTGTTGATGCAGTCCTTCATGGTTCTGGAAGAGGAGGGGAGAACCTGCTTTGACAAGACTTTCATAGATCAGACCTGTCTAGAAACATTGTCAGGGGTGAACAGGGAAAAGGAGGAGGAGAGAAGGCCTCAGGTGGGCCATGAGTGGTAAAAGAGGAGGAAGATGAGGTAGAGGAAGAGAGGGTGGATAGGATATCCTGAGTTTTAGTGGTGAAATGAGAAGCCATGCAGATGGTCTGGGAGGGAACAGGATAGGTAGAGACTGCAGTAGGATTGGCAAGTTCCTTGCAGATTTTGAAAAGTTCGGCCAAGTTGTTAGATGCCGCAGAGACGCAGGCTTGGATGTAGGCTCTCTTCTTAGAGAGAACAGACAGTGTGTACTGCCTCTGGAGCAGGTGGCGGGCCAGTTTGTCAGGGGGTGTGCCTGATGTCCTACACTTGTGCTTAAGGGTGGTGAGGTCAGAATCGTACCAAGTGTTGCACTTGGATTTGGGCTTCAAGCATATCCTCATGAGAGGGGCAAGGACATCCAGAGTGTTAGAGATAGAGATAGAGAGATGAAGGTTAGAGAGGGCTGTGTCAGGGTGTGAGTCAGCCAAAGGTGCAGGAGGAGGAAAGAAAGTAGCAGCGAAAGACTCAACTGACACATGCTTAATGGGCTGGATGACCGAGAAGGTAGGTGCTGGAGTGGACTTGGCCTGGGGGGTACAGAAAGAGAGAGTTGGGAGGAAAGGAGAAAGTGATCACTCCAAGTTGGAGGAGTGGTGAGAGGATTAGAGAAGGGATCAGAGCATCCAGAGTGAGTCGGGCCAGAGGGAAGAATAGAGAGAGAGAGAGAGACAATTGCAGGGGTTGCGAATGAGTCCCAAAGAAGGGCTGGTAGCATCCAGGCGAATGTTCAGATCTCATAGGAGAAGAAAGTTGAGAGGTAGAGGCAAGGAGGGAAGAGGAGAGGTCAGCCCACTCAGAGAGGAAGAGGGCGATCTGGCCAGGCAGCCTGTAGATAGTGGCCACAGTGAGACAGAGGCCAGGAGAGATAGAGAGCCTACAGACCAGATATTCAAAGAAGGAGTAGTCCTGCATTGGAATAATAGAAGCAGTGATCCACTCTGGGAAAATTAAGGCTACACCCCCACCTGGACGGTTGGTTCTGGCTTCAGAGAGGATCTTGTAGCCATCAGGAAGGAGAGTGTCAAAACTTGTGACAGAGCTGGACGTGCACAAAGTCTTGGTGAGACCGAGTACATTCAAATCAAGCTCTTCCAGGAGATGGAAGATGTCAGAGGAATGTTTGACAGCTGAGCAAGAGTTGAGAGTAGCGATGTGGAGCAGGTTGCCACATTTGAAGGACTTCCGGGGAGCGGGAGGGGTGGTGGCGAAGGAGGTGCAGAGAGAGAGGAAGGTGGAGTTGCAGGGGAGGGTAGGAAGTTGATGAGGCCTGGCAGGCACTGGTCAAAGAGAAAAAGATTGGGTTGAGGATTCATGGACATTGGGGTTCGAATTATTTTAGGTGGAAGAAAGTTAAAAAAGTAAAATTCGTCCTAAATCGGGAGTGTTGGCATGTATGCATAAGAGACGTGCGAGAGCAGAGGCAATAATATACCAAGATGTGTAGCTCATCCTCAAAATATCTTCTGTTCACCAGCAATCTTTGCTTCTGCGCAAAGTCCTTCCGTAGCCTTATCTTCAATCATGTTATCTTTCTGCTTGTTTCCCCTGCCAGACACTCAGAAAACCAGCTGCTGTCTACCACATTAGGTACAGCTGTGGCATCAGCCTTCTTCAGCCAAAGCTCCCTCATGTGTCACTCGATAAAAACATGAAGATGCCCATATACACCCATTTCATGCATGTAATTGTCAAACATACACCAACTGAAAACCTGCCATCTCTGATACATTTTTCTATTTTTGCCAGTGTGAGAAACCTGATGGTGTCTCACCTGTTTGTCCCCGGGCATCTGTCATCCAGGTGGCCAAGGCACGGCCATCGCTTTTGGATTCAGTTCCTGGGTGTGGACCAATGCGGGAGGATCACCTGGATGGGGGGGTCTTTGGTGAGTGGGACACCGGATGGTGAGATGCGTTATCCCCTTCCATATAACACCTTTTCCCCATCCTACCAGGTAGAATACTTAGGAACCCCTTTACAGACACGATTTCTCACGGACAGCTCACTGTGAGCGAAAAGGCACTAACACCAGAGCCGTATACCTAACATGTCCCAAAACAATGGTCAGGCAATGTCAGGCAATTACTGATCATTACGCACACCTGACTTCCATCACACTTCCCCACAGGGATAAAAAGCGGAGCACGAAAGCACACGCTGAGCAAGGCAAAGCACGCGAGGAAGCAGCAGTTCCAAGATGGCAGTTTGATACAAGGAGAAAGACGGTGAGACCCGAGTGGGTTTCAAGGAGGGATGTGCCCTTGACCTTTTCAGACCATTACTTTCGTGAACCTTGGAAGATAAGAAACCCAAGACTGGGGACTAAATCTGAAGAAACCTGCATTGTGTGTTGGAGGTACCCGGGGCTCTCTTGCGACGATAAC
The DNA here is from genome assembly GCF_040938575.1 of Ambystoma mexicanum. NCBI lineage: Eukaryota > Metazoa > Chordata > Amphibia > Caudata > Ambystomatidae > Ambystoma > Ambystoma mexicanum. The sequence goes on along the minus strand of NC_090926.1, from coordinate 247,977,553 downwards.
CAAGGCAGGGAGGAACGGTTGCCACTGTGGTACTGTCCTTGGCTCCTACAACAAAGCAGCACCAGTAATGACAGCACAGCCGGTGAGTCAGAGAGACTGATACCAGACCAGCCTGTGTTAGAACCAAGGTTGCAAGCGGCAACATTGTATGAAGAAATCTAAAGAGAACTGTGTGTGAAAAGTATGTAACAAATTACACAAATATAATTGAAACCCAGTGACTGAACTTTTGGAAACCCAGAAAGATACCGTAGACAGAGTGGTCCGGCGCCACGTGGGTGCTCATTCGAAGGTCTCTGTTAGGTATCCAACGGGTTGGCATCTGTGAAAAGGGAAATTGAAGATTGAAGTGGTCATGCAATGGCTCAAGCTAAACCCTTTGCACATTCGAAAGTCTTCGATCATTTAATTGAACTGAAATTGGTCCGAGCCCGGCTGAGGGAGACTAATTGTGTAAGAGGAAGGATCTGAGCCTGGCTGAGGTGGATACAGGGTGAATCTCAAGAATTGAGTACGAATCAGTGAAAAGGAACTTTGTGTTTTGTTTTGGTACATCAGGCCATCTGAATCAAGAGACTTTGAAGTAAAGGGTAAAGAAGGCCCTGATGCTGGTAACAGAACTGTATCCTCACGCCGAAGAAGCCAGAGTGTGAGCTTTGCTCGAGTGAGCTGCCTTGTCCCATGCTGAAAACATGGGGAAGGTAGGCCAATGGCCTGAACATCCTGACATATCATTTTGGGAACCCTTCTTTGTTTTTCATGAACACTACCCCACACTATTTGTATTTAGCGTAAGGATTGGCAATAATTGTTTTTAGTATATGACTTTTTACTTAGATGAGACTCAACTAGGACTGCATTATTATAATGTGATGGTCGTAGCTTGCTCCCATCTGTAGATTTAGGGTTAGAGAGGCGTTTATGACACCATTGTTAAAGTTCAATAAACACCTTTGAAATATGGTCACTTGTGTCTGTCTTACTGTTGATACAATGCTGTCCTTACACCAGTTACTCCACACAGCTCAATCCTCATAGTTTTTACAATTACCTGCATGGGGGCATGCACAAGGGTGGGATTTTCTATTTAATGAGGTGCCCAGGTTCCCGCAAGAGCCACTTTCCGCAGGCCCAATGCCCAATGATTGGTTGCAGAATGGTCCTCCAGACTCAGGCTTGGTTACCTGATAGAGGATGGGCCCTTACCAGGTAGTCCTTCTGAGAATGTGTCCTTCGTTTGAAGAGATCCAGAGAATCGTCTCTTGCTGCCACTGTACACCAGACTTGGCTGATTGTGAGCGAATTGAGGCGCACAAGGAAAGAGGGTAAGGTACTCACCACCCTAGTCCAGAACTGCCTGTTGCCGCACATCTAGTGTGACACTCGTGCATTTGAGCGCTTTCTGACCTGCATTCCCGAAAACCAAGGAAAACGTCACAAATGGACGGAGGTATCAGAGCAGGGGTGCAAGGTGTGATGTGATGTAATACCTATACGCAAGCCATCTGCTGTTCATCGGTATCTTTGTCTTCTGCAAGATGTCCTTCGCAGTCCTTATGTGCATCCTGGGGATCCCACTTCTCATGTCTACTGCCACAAACCCAGCAAACCAGCCCCTCTTAGCCACATTCCATTTGGGTTGTTGGCATCAGGAAGCTACTGACAAAGCTCCCTTAAGTGTCACTGAAAATATCACGCAAAAATAGTGAAATGTCACACACAAGCCTGTTGCAAGCATGTATGTGTAAAACACACACACACTGAAAACTTGGTAGCTCTGAGGAAGAATAGGACTAGGAGTAATGAGGATTACAGGTAAGTTATCTCAGCAATCCCTCCACATCCTTCTTCCTCGTCCCAGTACTTAATTTTGAAGAATACCAAATCTGAAGATGAGAGGGTGTATGGAAGACCACAGAACACAAAACTGCAACACCCCCAACACCAACATTATCAAAGGACTACTGGCCACAATTCCTTCAGTGTGTGCCAGCCCCCCAGAACACCATTACAAATGCATACTCCTATTGACTGTCCACATTGAACCAGTAATCTTATATATAAAGCTGAATGTCTGTATGTGTGTGTATGTTTGTCTGGCCATACAAATCTACACTGTTGTACCCACACCTACATTTATCATGGATTCCTCATTTGTCTGGGGCAAGATTGTAGTCTATGTTTAGATGCAAAACATTCACTCAGTAGACACCCTCATTTACTGATGTTCACCCCTATTCACTACAGTAGGTACTCAAAGGAGGCAAACTTTGGGAAAGTGTATGAAGCAAAATGTTCGATGTGTTGGTTATTCCTACTGTATGCTTATTAAAGCATTTTTAAAGGGAATTTGAAAAAAAAAGTAATTTATTTTATCATGAAACTCCAAATATGGGAAATTGCAAGGGTACAGTTTACTTAAATCCATTCACAAGAAGAGAGCACAATCAATCAATCTTTCTTGGACATGCTCTCAAATGTGCAGAAGCCTTTGAGTGACCGAAACATGTCAATATCAAGAGCTTCTGAAACACAACAACAAACAGCAGCACAACTTGCCGACCAGAGGACAAGAGCAACTTTCTCCAGGGCAAATGAGATGCCAGAGCAAACTGAAGCAAGGCTTGCCGACAAGAGGACAAGAGCAACATCCTCCAGGGCACATGAGACACCACTCGATCAGGACACAGGCAATGCCGGGTACCCCAGGTAGTGCAGAATACATGTATTAGTGTTAGCCCAGGTGGCTGCCCTATAGATGTCGTGCAGATGCTCACCCCTCCCTCCATTGCCTCATTTAGTATTTTCTTGCAGAATGAAGCTGCAGGGTGGGGCTGATGGTATACACACATTATCAAAGGAAGCATCAGTCTTCACAAACTAAAGGCTATGCGACTTTAATGTGAACTTTAAATGTGCATTTGCTGTTCAAAAACTGACCTTTTTCAAAGGTGTTCACTTATCACTGGTATATTGTACCCTACCTTGAGCTCTTTGGTGTGCAACAGTGAATATGCTTGGAGATGAGTGAAGTTAAAGGTGGAGTTCATGTTATGCATCCTCAATAATAAACCTAGGGAAATCGTCCATTGGAGTTTACTGTAGGAATCCTCTCCATTATAATCAATGCACCACACAGCTGCCGCAAGCGACCCTCAAAAATCCTTTTGAAATGGTCCATCATGACCCCCATGTATTTTCAACTGACCCTCAAATCACTTACGAGAAAGGGGAGGGGAACAAATGGCACAAATGTAGCTCCCTAACTGTTTTGCATGAAAAGAGCTTTTTGGCAATATAGGAATGACCGCAAATATATATATATATATATATATATATAGAAAAAAAGAGGACGAAAGACACCAGTGGCATCAGGATCTCATAGGATAGGCAGCTGGATGCAAACAAGATGCAAAGTCCGTCAGATAGACATCTTTATTTATGCTTCAAAGTAAAATCAGGCTAGGAGGCAGCCAGCAACGCATTGCGTTCCCTACTAGGCACTTGATCACACTCAAACAAAATGCCCCGTGCATATGACAAGTTAAAAGGTGAAAACAGACTCTATGGTCTGTAAAACACCAGCACCACTCACAGTGAGAAAGTCAGCCATATACAAATGGTGCAAGGTAAGTCAATGTGAGATAAAATACATGGCTTTGAGGTGTTCTGGTCCAAGGAGAGTGAAGTCATCACTGTTTGTGTAGAGCAACACAGAGACTCAGAATAAAGCGAATGGCTCAACAAATTGATGCTGAGATCATTAAATGCATAGTGCATTAAAAACAATATATAACAAGCTACCGGCCCTACTTGAGCCCTGAGCTCTTAATGTGCAGGTTCAATATAGAGGTCAGTAAAAGTCCTAAGCAGACACACAGGTAAGGTAAGTGCACAATAGAAAAACATACCCACATCACTAATACAAACATGTATGGATGGTGGTCCTTAACCTGAACGTTTTCAGTTTCAGTGTATTAATAAACTTACTAGCCATATAAGCTTTGTATATACAACAATAAAATGAACAATACATACATATACAAACATAAATCCTTAAATTTACATTTAGATATCATGATGAGGGTTACAAGTCATTACTATTGCTTAATATTCTCATATACCACAATACACCTTCATACACCTTGAATATTGAACAGTGTAATGCAATAGCAAATTCAAACAGTGGTATAATTAATGAATAGAAAATGATTGCAATTATACATGTTCAAACAGCTGTGATTATTAAAAAATAAACATATAAATACATTTCAACTACTTAAGAATATTTAAAATCACTACAATCCGCAGATTAAAGGATACCATAAAATAAATCAAATTATAGTCATTACCATTCATAAAAAGTTGCCATATGTTGGAAAGATTATTAATATCTATCTTATTATCAAAGGATTTTAGATATTTAAATCGCAGTTCCATGTGGCATTTGCATTGCATCATCAAATGTTCAAGTGATTCCACTGTTTAATTTCCGCATAAACGGCACATTCATCTTTCTCTGGACAAGCCTAACTGTGCACCTTTAGTTTCCAGTGCTTCACTATTGTTGAATTTCATCAACAAATAGGTGCAAAGTATTTTTGGGCTGCGATAGGCATTAACATAAGTTGGTTTCAAATCTCCCTCATACAAGTATTGACAGAAGGGACTGCTATTGGATTTAGTTGCTAATTCAATGATGCTACATTCATAACCTAGTGTAGTGACATTCTTCCTTAACCAGCCTTTAAACATACAAGGCCCAGAGTGTCCTGTCTTTCGCACATATCGATCCCACCAGGTCAGATAGGCAGTTTGTATTTTTCCCAAAGTCCCTATTTCCTTACTTGTTTCTAATTGGTCAAAAGCCACAAAATAGGGAACTACAATAGTATAATTTGTTAAATTGCTTAGGTTGAAGTAACACATTGCTAGCCTTCTAGTAAACTCATGCTCAATACATTTAACATTGAACTCCAGGTATACGTATTCTACAGAAATTAATTTGGGCAGACTCAAGAGTTTACAGAGTGTCTTGGCTTCAAATCTTTCATTTCTTTAAGAGATTTGTGTCCCCAAACCTCTATAGCATACATGAGTATCGGCCATATTTTAGATGAGTACAGCAACAATACAGTGCTAACCGAATAGCCATTATTTCTTCTGATGAAAGTACTAATAGCACATACTGAGATGGTACATTTCCTCATGATAGTTTGCCATTGAGTCTCCTATCTCAGTTGATCATCAATTATCACCCCCAGGTAATTATATTGCTGCACCTGTTCCAATTTTACACTCTTCATTAGCCAGATCTTATTACATGGATTAGATTTCTTTACAGAGAAGGTCATAATTTTACTTTTACCAATGTTGATTTTAAGGCCATTCGCGTTAGAATAATCTGCAAGAGCAGATAGCATTTGCTGGAAGCCTGTTGGATTATAGTCCAACAACACCAAATCATCTGCGTGTGCCAACCAGCCCACGAAAACACTGCCAACTGTGACCGGATATGTGGCTAATAATGAAAAAGCTTGTGCCATCTCGGCTAAGTACAAGTTAAAAAGGGTAGCTACAACCATGCAGCCCTGTTTTACTCCACAACAAGTAGGAATCAAACCTGACAATTTCCTCTTGGCATCAAGTCTGATGCGAACTGATCTTTCAGAATATAAAAACATTAACGTTTTTAATAACCCCAAAGGGATATTCCATTTGCTCAACTTTTCCATAGCCGGTTCCGCAGAACAGAGTTGAAAGCCGCTGTGAAATCAATAAAAGCACAGTAGACGCTCGACTTTCTTCTTTTCCATATTCTATCCCTGATGTCAAGAGGATTAAAATGTGAGCAGTACTGGCATTTTTTCTGAAACCGATTTGATTCGGCGGCAGAATGGAATTTACGCGTATCCATTCCTGGGGTTCCGTTAACAAGACTCTTGTGAATATCTTTGATGGCACATCAATCATCGCTAACATTCTAAAATGACTAGGCTTATCCCACACTCCTTTTTTATAAATAGTAAGGATATGACTGACTTTCCATGACTTTGGAATACAGCCCGTCAAACCAATGACATTAAATAAGATATGCAGGGCAGAAGCCCATAATTCAGGTGCAAGTTTTATTAGACTGTTGCACACCACATCCGGCCCTGCGGCCCTTGAATTGTTCAGGTGTGCAGTTATGTCAATGATATCCGAAACATTAGCCTTACATGACCAACTATTGGAAGGAGGTGGGAAAACATTAATAGGATTTTCTTTGCGTCCTATCGTAGACGTCTAGGCCTGTTCAGTGATACAGTTAATACTAATCTCCCATTTTTTCGAGCTACATATCACTTGCCATATTCAAGTAGTTTTGTGACTGGGCTAACAATGCAATATTTTTCAAACGCTCGACCTTACAGTTAAACAATTGATTACGCAGCCATCATCGGTAGAATTTATTTTATACCTTTGACCTTTTCAGTGTCAACCTTTGAGGAGACGCCACAACGGCCACATACAGTGGCCTCAGCAATCGTCTTCCGCATGTTCTTTATGGCATTACTAATACATTTACCATTACCTTTTTTATGGCCGCTCACTTTATTGTTTGTTTCTATGATGGATTTATAATTACAACATTCTTGCACTCATTGACTCATTTTTCCTACCATGGTACTAAACTAGGAATTGATTCCAGAAGGACTGGTACTGTTATTAGGGCATCCATCCGATATATACTCAGGTAGTAATAATCTTGCTTAAAGGTTTGTTTTATCTAAATTCGATTGATGCCACAAAATACGATTATCACCTTCATTAACAAAAATCTGACCATTCCTATTGTTATAGACAGACACATTATTTTTTTCCTAGAGGAAGATTCAGAAGAGCACACAGTGGGAAGTGATCGCTTTCTTTGTGACTTACAATACCCATGTCGAGAATGTACTTTAGACCCCTAGTGTTGGCGATGACGTAATCAATCGTGGACGCAGAGCAACCATCTACTCGTTTGTACGCTCATGATAGATCGCTCTTAGTGCATCCATTCAAAATAGAAAGATTATGTTTTAACAACATCATACTCCATTCATCCCCTTGTCTGTTGCTATACTCCTTGGTAAGCGGTGTAGAGCGATATCTTGCTCTGTCTCAGCGTTCACACTTTCACTCCTGGATATCCAAGCGTTTAGGTCCCCCACAATCCATATGGGATGTATATGCCCATATTGTTTAAGTATGCAGCCAACTACTTTGACATTTCCCTTAGTTGCTGCCATATTTGGAGGATCATACACATTTCACAATAGTATAACCTCTTGCTGACAAGATACGAAGGCAGCCAATACTTAAGAGGTAGATATGTCAAGTTTAGTTATTGACCATGGGGATCTCACACTAATCATCAAACCTCCCTTGGGTCTTCCTTTTGACCCTTTTTCAGCAATAGACTGTACAGTAACACAGCCATCACATTGAATATTATCAATACACCAGGTCTCTTGAAGAGCTACAAACAATAGGTGTTCAAAGAATGTAACAATACCTTCTGGTTCAATGTCCCCTAGTGTTCCATAAATATTGCAAACTAGCGTCATCGATGTTCAGGCATAAAGTGGGCCTTAAAAGCAAGGGGGATCCACTGCCAGTAGCCACAGTTGGTAGAATTATGATCCTCCATCTGATTGTCACCACTGCTATCATCAGCTGGTGATGTTTGAGTGGGAGCTAATGATGTTTTAATATTATTAGAAGTACTGTTTTCAATATTTCCTTTTTGATTGGCCACAGTTGCCACCACATTGTTAGAACCTGGGAGGCTAGCAGTAGCGTAATTCTGAGGTGATTCAAATGGACACTGTTTGGTTACATTCATCAACACTATGTTAGACATATTGCCCATTCTCAGTAAGTCCACTTCATGCAACATTACAAACCCCAATGTAGTCTCGGAGTGAAACCATATATTTAATATATACTCATTGGGCATTTGGACCTGGTCTACAATCTTAATGTCCTGGGATGTGATTGTTCTCAAGCGCACAATAGTGTGTAGAATACTTAAAACAGTTACCCTATTTAAAGGCTTCTTATTGTCATCTTTATAAACTTGGGTCATTTGTAGGGCTTTTACCTGGCTGTTATTATCAATCATTTTAGTGGTATCATTGGTTCCAACAGGTGCTGCTGAAGAGATGCTATTTGTTGCAGCCCACATGTTGGGTAAGGTACTTTGTGTTTTCATAGAGATTAGTTCATTATCCCTTACATTCGTGTTCGAAGCTGTAGCCTGTGTTACCCTGAGAGGTTATTGAGGAATCACACTATCCTTTTCCTGCTGTGTAACTCTACTATATTTGCAGCATCATATACTACTTGTGGTGCACCATCATTTGAAGGTGGCACATTTTTACGTACTGTTGAAATGTTTACAGTCCTTAAGGTTTTAGAATATTTCTATAATTTAACCTTATTACTGTACATAAAGGCCTGTTTGACAGAAGGTTGATTATGTTTGAGATTTATCTTAGCTCTCATCTTTTTATTTTTATCACTATGTAACTTAGCTCTATCTACAGATTCATTCAAGGCATTTAACTCACTCTTTTTCTTGATCGAAGATGACAGGGAGATATTCCTATTATATTTATTCGGTGCGGGACCCACCCCCACGATTGCATAGACTCTTCTGGATCGGATTAAGATTTTTATGCAGCAAATGTGTCTGGATATCCATTTTCCGTTCAATGCCCTCACACTGCGCAATTAAAGTTTGAAGTAGGTTCTCGAATGCATTAAACATGTCATCAGAAGTCATAATTCTATCATTATCACTTTTGCCCTCATCTGATCTGTCATTTACTTCACTTGGATCAATGACAAACTTAGACAAAGTAGTAGCAGATTCAAACTTTAAATTATTACCCAAGATATCAAATACTTGGGAACTAGGCGTGGTTCAATTGGTCTCACTTCGCCCCCTAATATATTGTTCGAAGGGATCTTGCCACTCATGTGGTTCAATTGCTCACACATACTCTTCTCTTCAATGGTGCTTGGCATTTTGTCAGCCTGTATCTCCATAATATTCCCCAGATATTCAATATCATGATCTTCTAATTCACTACTACACATATCAAGGCTTTTCATGATAGTATGGGCTTCACTCTCAGTTGGGTTGTGTACAATAACTGGTGCAATGTGTATATTGCCTGCTACAAAGAGGGGTAACTTGTTACCCACCGGCCCATGATGAGATAGGGCTCTTAACTCTTTCTTTTTCAGTACTTGTTCATTCAATAATATGTCACCATCACATTACGGAGTAATATGCTCAAGCGTGATGATATTACTCTTTGGACACTTATTTCCATCAAGATGTTCTTTTACTTCAATTGATTGGTGAGTGATAGTGCCAAACATGACATCATCAAGTAGCTTAGCACTGACACAGCCTAACTGGGTAGTAAGGTCAACTACTAGTTCTCTTGTTGCATTATTCACAGCTAGCCCATCAAGGGTAAGTATTTTTGGAAAAAACTCAGTGAGCTGTGTTCAAGATACACCAGCAGATTTAACATTAGTAATGATTTTGGTGATTTTGGGGAGACACACACGCATACCACGCAATACTTTGTGTTCAATCGTATCATCGTATTGCTCTCCCACTCTTTGACACTTCATAATGCTTTCCTATTGAAAAAAGCAGACTTGATATAGCTTCTGTTATTATATGCACGCGCACAGCCCCAAACTGATCCGCAAGTCCGTATACTCCGACCTGTTCTCCAGGTAGAACAGCACAGACATTCTGGACTACAGGGCAGGACAGGGCAAGGTGAGGCAAAGAACAACAGCTAGGAACACTGACAATGCGAGCAGCGTGACGGTGTCACTAGTTACAAAATGACACTGATTCAAACACAATAACACTGCAATTTAAAGATTAGATAAAGACAAGTTCTGGTCGAGATTTGGTCAGAACACAACACAAACAACACTCTACTCAATGCTGCAGTGATGTAAGTGAAACTCAGTAACATTATCAGCCTAAAATCACATAGAATCACATAGAATCACTTTGGTATCACATAATTCCTCGCATAGGCTCAAAGGGCATACTTGGCTCCTAAATTTGAACACGTAAGCACCAGCTTACAATATGTAGAAAACAACTTATACGAGCACATAAGAGCACATGTAAGTCGTGAGTCACAATCGTGTCTAACACCAAGCCCTTTCTGTATTAGCAATTCACTGCAGACTGATGTTACACGCAGACCTCTCCACAATCCTGATATCTGATTCATGAAAAAAAAAATACGAGAATAAATGGTTAGAGTCTCGTACCAGGGTCATTACGAGGTAGGAGGTAACCACCTTACCGGGTACCGGGTCCGGGTTCCTTGAATGAAGAATTACTGGGGCATTCCGACCTTGGAGGGCCCAGTAATTCCTCATTCAAGGAACCCATCGCCTTTCCCATTTGAGTCCCCATAGTGCTCAATGGGAATAGGGAGGGTGCTAACAATGGGCCTGTTAAAACGGGTCCGTTGTTAGCACCCTGGTCTGCTCGCAGGTTTTACCAGGCGGCCTTAGCGAGTCCTGCGAGCAGAACTCGTAATGAGGCGGTAAGGGCTTGATGGCTGGGGCACCTTTACCGGCACCGTTAACCCCTTACTGCCTACCTCGTAATGACTCATAGCCCACAGAGGTTCAATGCCAAGAGTGCCAGAAAAGATCAGTGCTGAAAATGCACATCGAATCGGGATAAGCCAACTAAACACAAAACTTTGCAGCAATTTTAAATGGCATGCAATCTCATACAAACTCTCATACTAACTATCACTTACTCTCACTTACTCGTTTTCCACCTAACTATTAAAACAGAAAGGTAGAAAGGTGGAATAAGGTGGAAAAAGCAAGTACAAGCACAATGCAAGTACAGGAGCAGGTACAAGATTACCTAAAACCATGTTCCCCTAGGTAGCCGAAGTCAGCGAACAGCCAAGCAGTGACTTGAAAAGCGGCTTAAGCAAAGCGCGAGCGCATTCACATTGAGCAATGACTCCTGGGTAAGGGGGAGGGTCCACACGCTGATCTTCCAACGGGATCACAGGAGCACCATTTCAGCCGGCCCTGCCAGCAAACAGTGACTTAAAAAGCGGCTTAAACAAAGGATACAAGGCATACAAATAGAGTTTCAAGAGGGTAAACATGGACAGTATACGCAGCAATATATTACATGCAAAATTCCTTACAGTACAAAGTCAATAAAGTGATGATGTGAATTGTAAACATTTCAATAAAGTGCAAAATGCAATAAGTGCTAAGTGCATTGCAAGTGCAATAATACTGCATGGTTATCACTTCCCTAAATACCTCATACTATGCAAGGTTCCAAACATGTTAACAATGGAAAGTGAATGGACACGTTAAAACCAAGGACATCAATGCACATACAGCTCAAGTATATGTCAGAGTAGAGCTCCCAAAGGTGAAACCGGCGGCCAAAGGGTAGTCAGGCCACAGTAAGGACCTCTACTCATCAACCAAAATGAATAAATCAACAAATTGGTAAAATTGAACACCCCCCAGATACGTCAGATAACCATCACACAATTACCTAGAGAAAGGGAATTTTGAAGACACATGAAGGGAAAGGAAAATTGAGAAAAAGAGGAGGAACTAATATCAATACAGTAATACAAATACAGCAATACAAATAATAGATCAGATCACAAGAAAAAGATATATAAGTAACAGAGGGTATTAAAATAAAATTAAACCAAAGCATGCCAGAGACAATTCATTTGACATTGTACTGCCCCCAAGTGTCAAAGGCTAGAAAACTAGAGAAGGAGGGAGAAAAGATGGACATTTCTCAGGGACACAAACAAAAGCTGAAAGACAAGGGCCATGTATTTGCAGATCTCCCAAGGAGGCAGGTAGCACAGTTAATGAAAACAATAATTGCTACAGTATCCCAACAATAGGTTAAAAGATCCAGCTGGAGCTGTAAACCAGGATGTCTAAAATCTAACAAAGGACATCAGCAGTTACACACTGATGAATGTGTATAGTTCTTTACCATTGTTGTGCCCTGCAGGGGCTTTCATGACCCCATGTATCTTCAACTGACCCTCAAATCACTTATGAGAAAGGGGAGTGGAACAATAGCACACATCTATCCCCCTAACTGTTTTGCATAAAAAGAGCATATATATATATTTTTTTTTTAAAACTTTTTTTATAAACAGGCTCACATCACCACCAAAAATCACCAAAGAGTACACAGGATCAGAAATGAAAATGGTTTACAAACAATAAACAATACAGACACAAGTGAGAGTAATGTACAAACTACTCAAAAAAGAAACATGCCAACTAGGGTCTAAATAAGCCAGTAATACCAGCAACTATTGGTAGGACCTCTTGCCCCACTCCAGCCATACATTCATGAGTCTCGGGCCCCATATAGCTAGCGAAAGTAAATGCATCAGGTCCATCCGCCACTCGAACATTGCCATTACTAGTAAATCAAATATCTTGCAGCTGCACCCTGCATCCTCACCCCGATGAAAACCGTTGTTATGAACTAGGAGTAGGTCTCCTCAGCCTTCATTGGCTTCACTACCCCCATCGTATCATTGCACGCAGCTTCCCTAGACAATAAAAAGGCATAACATCTACCCTTATAAACTGGCAAAAGCTTGAAGCTTTATTTTGGCGCAAGATCTTGCATCTCCCCAAGAATTTTCTATGCCACAAATTCGCTTTGAAGTAGCATTGCAATCACTCGCCTCATTAGTTCTCTGAAAACAGCTAGATTTCCTACGAAAAATCATAAATGGAGAACAAACACCTGCTTTACAAATCCTACAGGAAATCCCTCAGGAGATGAATAATACAGTGCTGAAACAGTGGAAGTCACGACTCTTCCTGGCCATGACAAAAGAAGACATTACGGTTCAAATGCTTATCAAACAACCACAACGTGCAAAGGTTAAAGTGCAACGTAATGATTGGCTGAAAACATCAGAAGACAAAACGAGGTACAACATGAATTTACTTTCATCATTTGATACACGAGCTCTGAATGAACTGCCCCAGTATCTCACACTTTTTCCTGACCCCACTATCCGGACAATATTCATGAAACTTCGTTTCAACATTCTCCCGACGCGACAAAGACTAGCTCACATTCGCAAAATACCAAAAGATGAACAATTCTGCCGATACTGCAAGGACATAGATGCCATAGAATCCCTTAAACATCTAGTCATGGTATGTCCCAAATTATCTGCCAAGAAAGCCCTTTACGGGGGAGCATTTAACATCGCCCAGCAACAAAAGGAAGGAGATAACAGATGGCTTAAGCTGCTTGAAGGCAAAAACAAAAAACTAATCTTCACAATTGTTCAATTCTTGATTGACATTTTAGAATATAATCTAAACTGAAGTGTTCTTCTTGTTTTTGTCTTGTTGTCTGCACCTTTCTTAAACGTTGTAAACTAATGAAATGTATATGAAAATTCAAATGAAAAGTTTATATATAAACTGTATACTTTTAAATAAAAATAAATGAATAAATAAATTTTAAAAAAAGGCATTTAAGCCCCCCTCTTCCTTCAACCCGGTGAGTGTCGCTCACTACACTCTAGGTGCCTTCGGGCTCCACACTAGTTTAGTCAACAATGACTTCGGCTCTGTGAAATATTGGGAGCCTGGCCACATCGACACATTTGTAAAAATACATCAATTTTGCATTAATGTTGGCCTAAGTGCACACACATTGAACCGCACCATCGCGGTCACTGAGAACGCCATCTTGGTCGTTTTGCTCTCTTTTCTGAGTTTTCATTGCGACAAATAAAGATTCAGAAAGTCACTGCTTCGAAAGCTCCTCAAACATGCCCACGTACAGGAATGCTAAATCTGCTGTGCACAGTGTTTGTCTTTAGTTTAGGGCCTTGAAGTATTGACACAAACGTAGCTAATCTGTAAATTAGGTGCCTTCTTGTCTTCCTGGGCTCTCTTGCCCTTTCCGTAGCTAATTATGGCTGTGCATGTAGACAATTAAAAGGAAGCACAATTCATGGCATATGAGGTTTTGAAAGACTGAGCTACTGAGTCGAAATGCAGACTGACCTTTTAGTCTAGAAATAACATAGATAATGAAGCACGAGGAATGTTACCTTGTGTTAGGAACACAATATACTCCTACACCTCACTCCGCTCTGTTCCCAGACAGTAAATTGTCTGAGAGATGATGCAGAGTTTTCCAGCATGTGTGGTACATGCTGGAAAACTGGTTGGTGGTGAATTATGGTACAATGCCCACGTCTGTAGGTCATGAACCCTCATCACGTGATGGGTTAGCACAAATTTGCCATGTTGTTCAGGATGTATAAAATATGCTCACTCCCTCATGTCTTAGCTCATCTCCTCTATGCCTGTACACATGCAATGATGAACTTTGGTCTGCTTAAGCGATAAAAACTGTTGTTTATATATTTGTTCCTCATGATTGGTGGGTCTTAATTTATTTGCAGTAGCTTCATATTTATTGGACTAACACATTAAGAAATAGGTACAGTAATTTAGGGAGAATTTTTTATTATTGCAACTTTCCCCATGCGAGAGATTGGGAGTGATATCCAACGATCGACTTTACTCCAAAGTGCCTCTAAATAAGCCCCATTGTTGTTGCTAAGCAACTGCGAATGGCTCCTACTGATGCATATGGCCAAATACCTTGCCGAAGTTCCCAGCAGTAGTCTTTAACACCCAAGGGCTTCCGAGTGACCTCATTCAGTGGGAAAAGGATCAACTTAGACCAGTTCACCTGCAGCCCTGATACTGTACCAAATGATTAGCTCTCCTGTGAAAGTGGTGTAGAGCAGCAGACTCACATAGCCACAGAAGATCCGAACCCACTATCTCCCCTGTATTGGAGCCATGAGACCATGCCCTGTCTAACCTCAGCTACTGTACTAATAGTATAGCAAGCATATGGAAGACAGTATCCATTAAGACAACCATATCGAAAGTACCCTCAAGTTAATGACAGCCTGCCGGAGGACCTCCCTTAGGGAATATGAGAAAGAGCTATGAAAATGAACTGATGACGTCAGAAGAAAGAGTGCACGACGTCCTGAAATACTGAAAGAATACGATGTATGAATCCTAGAGGAGAAATTACAAAGTAAAGAATCAAGCGAATCTTAAATGTTTTAAAGAAGAACATTACATGATAAAAGTGCTGCAGAAATCAGAAATATGAAGACTGTGCAGACGCTAAAATGCAGGTAGATCAAGTCAATGTATATGCTAGCTATAAGTAGTGAATAGAATGCAGGCAAAGCCACCATTGTACAGAAACTGGACATTGTTATCATGAAACAATAAGTCAAATAATCATGGAGAGAAAATGGAAGGCTCTGTCACAGAAGAATAGCAGGTTATTGGAGCTGCGTTGGGAGGCTGTCTGGCCTGAAGTCAAGAACCAAGAAGTTGAGGTCAGCTATCTATGCTGAAGAGGAACGTGTGTGCAGAGGATGAATCCTCTCATGTTAAGGTGCAAGAAAGAACACAAAGGATGCCAAGTCTTAATTCATTTAAAACATTTAAAAGCTTTCAGAATGAGCATAATTGTGGTCTCTTGTCATGTGAGTCAAGGATGGAAATGGGGCTTGAACCTGGAGTTCCAGATACGATAATGAATGCCCTCACTTCCATTGCATTTCCAGAGGTTTCTAAGCACGGACCCATGTCCTATCTACTTGCACCGGGGTCTTGGCTTACATGATGCTAATTGAACCAAATGTTCCAGACATAGCATAAGCATGCCAAACCAATTGCATTAGTCCATATGATGAAGGACCTTATGCCTTAAGAAACCAATGAAACACTGGGTAACAGAATTTTCTTAAATGACACGTATGAAGAGGTAGGCATAAGTTGTCCACCTGATATCAGACAGCCAATAAAAAACTTAGCTCATATTTGATTGTATATCTAGATGTTTCCCTTAACCAATCCCAACCCTTGATAGGTTTTTCACTATTGCCACATAGCATGACATCATTCTGACACATAAAAAAGTATATCATTGTATTTTTTGTGGAGATCACTGAGAGACTGAACATACGTCCATTGATGTTTGTTGTAGCCTCCCTGTTTTAGATAATTTTAAATAAAACAGCAACTTCCCATCTTCTTGAGTTTGTCATGTTATTTGGACTCCCATCCAGCCATAGATGCATGTTCCAAGGGCCATAAGCTATCAGAACTGGGGTGTGGGGGGGAAAGACAACCTACACATTATGGCACCCAACTCGTGAAGCCCTAAGTCTTTCATAAGATTACAGGGACAACAGCCCAAGGCCCCTTTTTCTTGATGTGTGTGGTGCTGCGAGAAGGAGGAGATTCCAGGAGAAGTGATAGGTGAGTGATAACCTGCGGTGTGATCTCATTTTGTCAGAGTATGTTCTCATGCCTGCCAGTGTAACGCACGTGGAGATATGAAGCCCTGCTCCATGGATTCTGGGAAATATATATGCATCATGTGTTTAAGACAGAGATAGAAATATATATATATATATATATATATTTATATTTATTTAAATAAGTGTGGTAACCGGAATTTTGTGTTGATAAGAGAATGCCAGGTAATCCCATTTCAAGGGAGATAGAAGGAGACGTCTCAAATTCCAGTCAGTATATTAAGAGAGAGGATACCCATGGTCAGGACCATGGAAGGTGACGTCTTTAACTCTGTATGTGGTAATATAATTGGAGGCATAGAGAGAATACCTCTTACTATAAATGATTATAGGGAAAAGAGGCGATCACAAGGGTTGTTAATGTGTATTGTGTTATTATTTTGAGTGTTGGCATCAAGCAAGGATTAAAAGTAGATACAATTAATATACAAATGAATATAAGACTCTAAAGATATTAGACAATCAAGAACGATATAAATCTGACTGACAGAAAGTACAAACAAAGGGAGTGGAACATGAACAGAAGCTAGTGGAAAAGTCTAAAAATTGGCTTTTCGATTTGCAAGCATTTCTTGGCTAAGACAGTGTGCAGCTCTGTGTTTCATGCCAAACAATAGATAAGCACTCCCCAGGACTGTTTGTGCATTCCATTTGCAGAAATAACTGTGATTGTACCTTCCTTTGGATACATTAAAACAGCTAGTTTATACATGACAGGCCCTAAAGTGAAAGAAAAATAGAGCTAAAAAAATATATCTATTTAAAGCCCAACGTGTGAACATTTGACAAAAAACACATATATATTGCAGTGCGAGATTTACGAACACTTCAAAAGACACAGCATTCCTTGCCTGGATGCAGAATAAAAACTCAAAGAAATGATAAGAGCAGGCAAGCCGGCGGGAGTTATTAGTCTTTGCAGAAAGCAGAGCAGCTTGCATTCCTTGTCAGAAAACAAGAGACGAGTAAAGGATGTGTTATTATGAAGTTTTTAAATATTTTATGAGATACCAGCAAAAACATGGGAAGCTTAGAGAAATGACAAGTGTCTGTGAATTAAGGAGAAGCTTTGTGGTGTCAAAGGCTCAGAAAAAATGCAGGTTGTGATGAACATTATATGTATAAGTAAACATTGGATTCTTAAATAAGATAGGAGGTGATTGGTGGATATATATATGTATGCATTAAACAGACATTGTGAAGAATAAGGAAGAAAAACGGTTAACATTGAAGAACAAATGATGAATCTCTTTTTTAAAAGGTGTGATCTGAGACAGAAAAAAAATCATGAATCATGAATGTGATCAAAATGAATAGGAATTAGTAGGGCTAGAGCTGATATATATGAGACCATGCATAGAATTCTTGTGTACATTTAGAATAAAGGCAGATGATTTTTAAAACCTTTTACATTTTAGTTTTTCTAGAATAAAATAATATGTTTTATATAGTATTAGAGTAATTTTGGATCAACATTACTAGTAGAGAGAGTATTATAATGATTGGATGTATTCTGAAAATCTTATATTATATGTACAAAGTTATAAGTGATCCAGGGCTGACTACCGCCCATGTAGAATGTGTAGCCTTGAACCAGAACTCATTGAACTTACTTTTGTTTTTTAGGGTTTTTTGTGACACATACATGTAATGCTTGTGTTCCTTGAGTAGGGAAGCTAAGCTTTAGGACATGTAGCAAACACCAGTTGAAGAAATTCAATGCTGAATAGATTTTGTGGAGAAGTAATATGCTGGGGGAGCACTTGATTGGAATGTATGGAGATTATAGGGTGGCTAAGCCCTTGGTTGTTTATTTAGTAAAGTTATAGATATCTGAAGCATTTTTGTTTTTGCCAAAAAAGAGCCATTTATGACTAAACATATTGTGAGCACGCTGTTTTACAATAGAAATTGTCCCGTCACTACACATATATAAATTAGGTTCGTCCCATAAGATCACTTTAAAAATTAATACATAAGCCACTTCCCATCTTAAAAGGTTTGTTAGTTATTTTGGATTCATGCTAGATACGTTCTTTGTTAAATTATTTGATTATAAGATATTATATAAGCACATACTAGAGCACCCCTGATTCATTAATCTCATTTTAAGCAATGTAGGAATTTTGTATTAGTAAAGGATGGGACATTTTTGAAAGAGTATATATCATAAGCATGCATACAGCAGTTACATAGATATGATAGGTTATTTGTAAGGCACTTAATAGCCAGAGATTTCTAAGTGAAGACCCGGGATCGAACCTGTGGTGTTCTGTGCCATCTTGATTCAAAGACAAGCATGTTGCCCCTGAGCTAACCTCCTGAGACAAAGGCAATGGAAAGAAACCATTTTGCTCAAATAGCTAAGAAGTATTAGTGCACTACCAAAAGGAAGAGCAGATGCACACAGTTTATTTTCATAAAATGTAACAAGGAGAAGGCCAGGAAGTATGTCAGAAGGGGGAAATTGTAAAATGAGTGAAGAAGGAGAGAGAAACATGGTGGTGAGAAAAAGAACAGACAGGGCAGGGAAGACAGAGATTACAATACAGACATGAGAGTGCTACAAGTAATCAGACAGTGAGAATACCAGTAATTAAGGATATAAAGGGGAATAATGGGATATGCACCACAATACAATACAGAGTCATAGGATATTATGCCCAAGGACACGCAGACTAATACATATGCACCAATGCCACAGAAAATAGAAATGTGCGGAACACTGGGAAAGGCTCTGCAACCTTAACTACAAAAAGTACATAGAGAGACAGCATGCAGGAGGGGATAAAACAGGACAGCTGTTAGCGTGGTTATACAAGAGCGAGGCTCCCAGACCTACGATTAGAATGATAATAAAGGAAGATGGCAGCGTAGTGGACACCCAAGAGGGGGTCAACGGGGAGTTTGTAGAATATTATAAAGTGCTGTACGCAGACGAGAAGGGTGGCAGCCAAGAGGAAATACTAGAAACGTTAGAAGACATAGGACTACCCATGATAAGTAAGGAGGAAAGGGAGGAGCTAGATGCACCAATCACCCTGGAGGAGTTAGAAGAAGTGGTGAGGCAGTTACCTACCTGCAAGACCCCAGGGGCGGATGGGCTCCCTAGTGAATTCTATAAGACATATAGGGAGGAAGTGCTCCGCCCGATGTTAGAAATGCTCAATGAAGCGTTTGAGGTGGGAAGGTTGCCGGAATCACTCAGGGAGGCGGTCATAATACCGCTTCCCAAGCCTAATAAACTCGCACACAGCTGTGGCTCTTACAGACCTCTCTCGATGCTGAACCAGGACAGCAAGATATTGCCGGCTGTCCTGGCGAACAGATTGCAGAGAGTGATTAGTAAGCTAATACACCCCGACTAGACGGGCTATGTCCCGAATAGGAATATTACCCATAATCACAGACGACTCCGACGGGTTGTTGAATGGGGTAGTACGACTGAAGGCGAAATGGCAATCGTGTCCTTAGATGCGGTCAAAGCTTTTGACTCAGTCAAGTGGCCATGGTTGCTGGCGGCCTTGGAGAGGTATGGTATGGGGTCTGGTTATATGAGGTGGGTTAACATTCTATATAGTGAACCACTGGCCAGAGTTAGAACGGGATCAGTAATATCTGAGAGGTGGCAACTTAGTAGAGGCACTAGGCAGGGGTGCCCTTGGTCCCCAATGCTTTATATATTAGCCCTGGAGCCCCTGGCAATATACCTCAGACAACAATATGATACGATAGGTATTGAAGTGGGGGGAGAACGACACCTGATCTCTTTATATGCAGATGACTTGCTGCTATACTTAAGGTATCCAGAGGAAAATCTCCAGTACATACTGGAGGTGATGCCGAGGTATGCAGGGCTGTCTGGGATAGCGGTGAATCCCCAAAAATCTAGTATGTTTCCGCTGGGCGGCTATAAGGGAATCCCTGAGAGACGGCTACCGGTGTTACAAATACCAGGGGCGGTTAGTTCTTTCCGGTACCTGGGGATAGACGTGTACCACACGGTGGAGGAGGAGCATAAGCATAACACTGAGGTGGCACTTGAGAAAATTGAGAAGTGTATGCAATTCTGGGTGAAGTTGCCCCTAGCGATGATGGGACGGGGCGCAATGCTAAAAATGGTGGTCCTCCCTAGGCTTCTTTATTATTTTAGAAATATTCCATACATGATACCTAGAAGTTCTTTGCCAAACTGAACAGTATGTGCAGGGATTTCTTGTGGCATGGTACCCGGAACAGAGTGGCGCTGTGGAAGCTGCAGAACTTCTATGAAAAAGGGGGGATAAAACTGCCCCATTTTGAGGTGTATTATGTGGCAAGTCAGCTGCAATATGTGGCTAAGTGGCTTTCAGATGAAGCGACCCCTGAATTTAGGCTATTTGATCATGATTGTGCCCCATTTTACTTAAAAGAGGTGATCTGGCTGCCCAAGTCTGAAATGAGAGAGCGCCCTAGGATGATGGTGCTTGGGTGGCAGATGTGGCGTCGGGCATGCCGGATGATGGAGAACCCATTTCCATGCTCCCCGCAGCTACCGCTGGTCGCGTTGGCAGGGGAAGATATGCAGTTAAGGGCGATAATCAGGACCCATTGGGAATCGGTGGGGCTGGTAACGTTAGGAGACGTCTGGCAAGCAGGGACCATTTTGGACTTTGAAGTCCTTGGAGAGGAAACGGGGTTGCATGCGGGCCAGTACATCACATATCACAGAATGGTGCAGAGAATTCAGAAAACGTGGCCTGAAACTGTAATGGAAGAAGAACCAGACGCCATCATAGAGGCAATATATGATATATCGGATGGGGGGCATGAGATTTCTAGGCTGTATGAGATGGTGATGTCCAAGGTCGGGAAGGACTTAACACAATTGAGGATTGATTGGGAAGCGGAAGTGGGAACCCCGATAGAGGATGGGATGTGGGAACAGGCCCTGGGATATCATAAGAAGGTGTCACGAAATGCGAGGCTAAAACAAATACAACTATATATAACGCACAGAGCATATATGACACCTATGAGGATATCCAAGTTTGAAAACGCGGGATGACAAGCGTGTCCCAAATGTGACGAGGAAAAAGCTGATATGACGCACATGTTTTGGTCCTGCCCAGTAATTGAGCGTTTCTGGAGAGAAGTGGCACAAAAACTAGCGGAAAAGGGGGTCACGATAATCATAGATACAGCTTGGGCCTGCTTGCTGGGTGGGTTCCCCAGATCATCAAAACTGAAACATGTTGGTAAACTGAAAGTCTAGGCATATGTTCTTGCTAAATGAAGGATTGCCATGGGATGGAAGACTTGTCACAGGCCACGGGTGGAGGTGTGGTGGAAGGAGTTACAGAAATGGGCAGAGGCAGAAACAATGGTATGGCAAGAGTCGAGCACTGCAGTGGGGGAGGAAGAGACAGGTACCCTGATGGCTTGGAAATCATTAATAGTGGAATTGTTTGGGACAATACAGGATCGGACAGAATCTATGGGAAGCGAGACCCTGCCACGTGCGGCGGATATAGAATACAAGGAACAGACGGGCTCATGAAGGGGGGCGGGGGGAGGAGCAGTGTCTAATATTGAGTATTAATATAATTGTTTTGTTGTAAAATGCTCTGCGTGTTTGGTTGTATTGGTGTTTTGTTTGATTAAAATTAATAAAATTTGTTAAAAAAAAAGAGTTTCTGTCACAATATGGTTATGAGGAGGGGGAGTGACACACACACGCACGCACACACACACACACACACATACACACACACTCAATCTCGTGGAGGCACAGGCAATCAATGGATCACAGGCTCTATTCATATAAAAACACATTTAGGTAGTTAGAGTAAGAATTTAGTACTGTAATAAGCACAATGTACTTAGGGGGACAAAATGAAAGTGCACATATGTAAGGGATTATAATATGTTAGTATAAGAGTGTGTGTTGTGTCTAGACTAATAAATATAAAACAATAGTAAACTATGCAAATTGAAGCGCTTAAGTAAGAAGTCTAACCAAAAAATTGACGTCAGTCCAGGGGGTAAAATAAAAATAAAGAAATTAACTTTGAAATATGAATATTAAAATAAAAATATAATACAAGTTGATGGAGGATATAAATAAAGGAACAAAAATAACATTATGACATAAGGTTAATGGAGAAAGGTGTGGATAAAATATTTAGATTTTCAAATAATGAGCAGCAGTGGATGGTTCCTGTTCAAATTGATCAGTGTAGCATATTTGATAAAATAAAGAAAATTAATGAAGGCCATGAAAGTATGGACAGCCAAGATTGACCTGTCAGTATGAGAGAACTTCGGTCAGAATTGCACAAAAGAACATATGAGAGTAAGTAACAAGAACATTATTTATATTTTTATGTAAAAAAATTGGTTTATGTATTACAGATGAAAAATAGTTATTTTTGGAGCGTGGGAGGAATGTCTATATGGCCTTATTGGAGTGTAGTGATGCAATGGAAAGAGACATTATGAAAAAGGTAAGTACTAGCAGACAAATAGAGAGAGAAAAGGTAAGTACCAGTGGACACAGCAAGTTTGTGAATCACCTCATTGATCATTATCAGGAGAAAGAGGACCCAGGTGAGTACAGAAAAAGGCCGTAAGGGATACAGGGCCTCATTACAATTCAAGCGGTCCGGAAATAACGGTGGTGGTAAACCCACCGCCACCGTTGTTTCCGGACTGCCTGATCTCGACTCCCGCAGGCGGGAGGTGATATTCCCGCCAGGTCTGACCTGGCGGGTTTAACACCGCCCGCCTGCAGGCGTACGAGGAAACACCGGCAGCATTACGAGATGCTGCCAGTGTTTCCATGATCCCCATTCCCATTGAGTCCTATAGGACTCAATGGGAATGGGGATTAACACCATTCCACCTCCGTGATTCCCGGGAAACCGGGGTTGTAATGCCCCGGTAATTCTGGGAATCACGGAGGCGGAATGGTAATACGAGTCCGGCGGTAACCAGGCAGTTTTACCGCCTCGGTTACTGCCGGACTCGTAATGAGGCCCACAATCTTTTTAAACGGATAGCATTTTTCCAAAGAAAGGTCTAAGTAGGTGTAAGCACATAATAGTAAATATATGCAAGTATGGCCACATCTAGTGAAGAGAATGAAGAAGACTTTTGGATGGATGCTGGAGTAACCTTTTTATGATTATGGTGACCAAAAATATCGAATATGTTTACCTGGTAAATGCATGAAACAGTAGAGATAGGCAAAACATTGTATTCCTATATGCCATACTTGCATGCACTTAATAGGATCAGTGCTTCTTTCCAAAATCATGGGTAGTTAGATTAGTGTAGGTAGTGTGAGGTAGTAAGACAGACACAAATGATCATCAGTGCTTCTTTCCAAAATCATGGGTAGTTAGATTAGTGTAGGTTGTGTGAGGTAGTAAGACAGACACAAGTGATCACAGTTCAAGGGCGTTTATTGAACAATGAAATGCTGTATGCAGGTTGGAAAAACACCTAATCTAAACCTAAATCTAAGATGGTAGCAAGTGTCAATGCTCAAATGAAAAATAATGCAGTCCTAGAGGCATGTGTCAAAATAAAAAGGGCCCATACGAGACAACAGTTCCAAAGGCAATTCTCAGGACCGTCGATGGCCAAGTCTTGTTTCCTTGAAAGTCTCTTGCCTTCAAGGACCTCCTGACATATTCAACTAACAAAACAAATACATGAAGTCTCTTTTTCATGGGCTTTGGGTGATGCCATTTACCCCGGGATTCCCCTCTTCTGGAGTGGAAATCCCTAGAAAGTCTTTAATGATATCAAGACCCTGGCTAGCTATGTTTTCTCACTTTTGAGGGAATTTCTGGTTCCAAAACTAAAGTTCCTTTAATAAATGAAAGTTTGTTTCCAATGTTCACTGGGTGATTGGTTCACCCCTCGCTCCCCCTCCTCTGGGTGCTGACCCTTTTCAATTGCTTACTATAGTTTCAAACAGGGTGATGGCTTCACCCCTGGGTGCCCCTCTTCTAGGCGCTGACCCTTCTTTACTTTCAATCCCCTTCTCTGGGCTGACTATGGCTTCTCCTTTGCTCACAAATCGTGATGTCTTTTCAAGCAGTTCTAGTGGACATCCCTCCGCCAGGTTCACTCTTGTCGACGCACTGTTTCCTGGGACTTTAGACTTGCCTCCTGCTCGTAAGCATCCCTTGTTCAGATTCACTTCTGCCAACTTCACATTCGCTTGTATTTGCGGGATTCACTTCCCGTGCTTTCTCTCACTGCGGGATACACTTCCCTTGCTTTCACTTTAATGTAGATCAAAGTCTTTCGATTGTATGAGGATTTTACTAGACCTCCTGTATGACCACCTTGACCTCTTTCGGTGACTCTCCTATGGCCTTCTGGTACCCGTAGTTTCATCCAGATGGGGATCGACCAGAGTCTCTTGCATTAGCACCCACGTGGTGCCAGTTATCACTTCGCAGCTGGTCTCCCCTTAACACTCTACAGTTGTTTCACAGTTCCTCGAACATGGTTAAAAACTTGCCACTTTGCGATTCTCATTGAACACAGACTGGTTCTCATCGGTTCCCCCTTGACTTACCAGATGTGTTGAACCACTTTGCTTTGGCTTCTCTGGTACCACAGGCACAGGAGCTTCCCTCGCTCCTGCTTATCGGCATCGGCTTGTCGCACGTACCGTTGACATCTGCTGCAAGATACTTGTGCTATTGTTCTTGGTCTTAGGCTCTCTTCCACAAAGGTTTAGCAGGCCTGGGATGTTAAAGGCAATGTCACTTCTCTCTACGCCACCCTCTTGATTCCTGCCACCTTTCTCCTTGTCTTGAACTGCCGCACCTGCTAAGCCGGCTCCTCCTGCTGTCTGCCGTACTCGCCTTGCTCGTACTGCGCTCACTTGCTCCACCTTCAATCCCTGTGGGGAAAAGTAAGGGCCGTCAGTTGGGTATGATTTAAGTTAATTGCCTGACTTTCCCTGACCCCTGGGTTGGGACATGTCAGGTAAACAGGTTTAACATAAGTCCGGTTTTAATCACAGTTCACAAAAGTGTTAGTTTGTTGTCTTGGGTGTGCAAAGGTGTTTGTATCAGAAAAGGGGGGGTTGGAATGTCAGAGTATCTCACGGGATGGGACAGGGAAGGTTTGTGAAATGGACGAGAATGACTGCGAGGGAGAACAGAACAGAGGGGATTGTGGGAACGGTAGTGTTCTGTCATAGTGGATTGGGTGTATGGAAAATGACAATTAGAGGGACAGAATTGGTAGGGTTTGTGCGGATTGTGAAATGAACAAGGGGGTTGTATAAATGGTAGTACTTTGTCTGATCAGGTTGGGATAGCAGAAAATAATCATCAAAAGGACGGGAAGAAGAAGGATGGGGAGTATTCGAATGGAGACCGGTGAAACAAGGATTCTGGGATTTATGCTTTTTGGGTGTAACCGGGTTGGGACCTTGGAGGATTCATTACGTACAAAGGGGCTGTGGGATCTGGGCCATAGAGATCTAATGGGAGGGGGAGGCAGATGTATTGTAACCTACGAAGGCTTCAGGGATCTCTTCCTCTTTTCCCTCCTCGGTACAGTACCGCACCTCACCTTGGATATCCTCCCAAGCATAATAACGGTCTCCCTCACCCAGGTGATCCTCCCCCACTGGTCCACCCCCAGGAACTGGACCCAACAGCGATGACTGTGTCCTGGACACCTGAATAAGGGATTCCTGGGCAATACCTGGAAGAATACCCTCAAGTTTCTCATAGCATGTTGACAAAAGTGTTAATTATGTGTCAATAGATTAAATAAAGCAAAGATATAAGAGACTGCGGTCCCACACAATCAGGAGGAGGACTACAAAAGTACAGAGAAAATGTTCAGCATAGCAGAGAAGATTTAAAGAAAACAAGCTTGCATTCTATTTGGCCAAAGATACAAATAGATTAGCCCAGCAACATAGTGTTAAAGGAAAACATCAGCGATTAAGGCCTATTTTAGGGAAATACCATTTGCTTTGATAGCTTATCATGACTTTGCCTCTATTTTGATTTTTGCAGGGAACAAAGAACAATGTTAGTCAGGGATGCGCCAAGAAGTAAGAAGAGGAGCGGCTAAAAAAGACGACATCCTTTTTTTTATTTTTAAAAGAGAAAATAAATGTTTTGGATTTGTTATGTTGTCTGTTTTGTCTTTTATTATTTTTATTACAAAGAAGGGGCCAATTTAACCCCAGTGGTGTGAAGAATGTCACAACCACAGAGAGAAGCTTTAGCAAAAATGCAAGAGAACATTTTTCCTTTTTCACATTAGAAAAGAAAACATTGGGTGATAATGGTTGGGCTTTTAACACAGCACTAAGAAGGATGCAATGGATTGTGAGCCCATGAAAAGGTGGGGCAAGTGAAAGTAAAACTTATGTGTGTGCTTGTTGGTCTCATGTCACAAGTACACCCAGGTATAAGCATATATGAACATAGGTGACACTAAGGTATGCATGAAAGGGAGAGAAAAACAGCCATTATATTACATTAGAAAAAAGAGGAAATTCAGTAGCAATTATTTTAGGAGGAAGTACTCATGATAAAATGTACTTATTTTTCAGGAAACTCACTCAGTTTTTATATTACAGATGGACGGGCAGTACCTGCTCCCCAGGTGATTGAAGGCAACCAATCCTGCGAGCTGGGAGAAAAGTCCTCATTATGAAAATGGGTTTTGATGTAGACAGCCAGATGCCCAGTTGTGACTAAAAATTTAAACAAAAGCAAGTACTCTCTTTATGAAACTCCCCCATCCTTGTGTCTCACAGAACATTTAATATCTCCTTGACTGAACATATTGTTTAAAGAAGAAGAATGGCCTATGAATTAAGAGGCCCTTGAACTTGCTGCAAAGCAGCCTAAAGGACAAATAAAAATGACACATGGTTAAATGAAAAAGACAGTGGACTTGGAATAAGGAAAACAAAGAATCAGGTGGAAGATGCAGAGCTGGAAGACGAATAAGATGACAGTCAGAAGATGAACTCGAAGTTAATGGGGAATAAGGCAGGGACCAAGGAAGCATTGTGTGGTGGGAGGAAAGAGAAAATATGAATGAATAAAAGTGTCTTAAATGGAAGTAACAGTAAAAAATGGGCTGGTGCGTTCCCTCAAGGAATAGCAAATGTTGTTCTAACCATATCTCCCAATTCTCGTGGTGGCTGAAATCACTTGCTGTGCATGTTATTTAAGATTTAATTGGGTAACAGGGGTGGGAACAAGATGGGAGCAAACAAAGTTACTGTTTGGGGATACATATATACATATCTTAGATTAGGAGAATACAATATGGTTGACGACACTATTGGTTCTTTAGAAGTGTCTTTTATGATACCTCCCATGTTGAGATCATTGTCTTCAGGGGGGTGACCAAGATAGGGATGCATAGGTACACTGCAGATGGGGGAGGGGGACACTGTGTACAATGTTGGCGAGTGGTTGAAAATTGAATGCTGGTTGAATATCGACCAGAGGGGGGAATGTACAGGGTGTGCCAACCCCTCCCTCTTCTACTGATATATAGATACAATGGTAGGTAGGTCAAATAGTTCACTCTCCTGTCCATCATTGTAGAAATCAGGATTAGATTGCCTTTACCAAAAGTAAAAAGTCACACACTTGGTTTGGGTGGCACGGAAAATGATGAGTGCATTTACATTACACACACTCCATAAGTGCACAAGGATATATTATTAAAAATGGGTTTACAAAATGAAAATGCTTTAATAAATGCAGAATATAGCTCCCTTACAAGAAGAAAAGCACAGTGTCAGATAAACGTGTATTTAAAAAAAAATGGATATTCAAATGTAAAATTGTTTCCAGACCTAAGCCAGGTGGGGGGAACTATACACCATGCCAAAGGTTTTCAGATAAGCAAGAGGGATTGACACACTTGTAGACAGTGCTTGGCAGCATCTCATAGTGAGATTATGAGGTTTGTTAGGTTAAAAATGGAATTGGCATTGAAATCTGACAAGAATGAGATAAGGTTAGGTTGAAAGCCCAGATGTATTATTTTGGCACCATAAAATAGAGGATATATGTATTCTTTAACAGTGTTGAGTATTAGAAAAGTTGGCATAAACTGAGCAATGTAGATAAGGTGCAGACACTGACTCATGAAAAATGTCCAGGAGTTGAGCACTTTCATAGTTGTGTCCAGCCAAGTCTAAAATAGGCATATTAACTTTGTGCATCAGAGAAAAGTTGTGGATGCCAGATATGCTAATGTGGAATTGTTGTTCACATGTAATAAAGTTATCTATTGGTGACAAATGGATGTTTGCCCTTTAACTAACTTGGCTTATCAAAAGTCTACCATGCACAAGGTGCTAATTTGCATACAAATGTTGCATAATCTTGGAACATCTATAAAGATAGGTTGGATGCAGACATGCATTTGAGTGTGTTCCGTTCCTTGAGGATTAAAGACATGTTTTGGGCTCTAAGGCATCTGTTTTTCCTGTCTATGCCTAATTGATGATAGCATGAGAATCCATGGATGTCTGATGGAGGTGTGAGGTGTGGGGGAAGGACCACATACACAGAGGCTTTAGATTGCAGCCTGGGTCCTTAACATAAAGAATTACATCATCAGCATAGTGAGATTAGCTCCCAAACCCCTCCCATTGCAAAATCCTGATGCCTATGTAACACTCTCAGGCGAACTGCAAGCGGTTCCATGGCGATTGCAAATAATAGAGGGGACATCGGACATCCTTGATGAGTCCCCTGTCCAGGGATGTCAATTTGGGGTTGCCAGAGGTCGCAAGAGTGACCTCTGCTGTTTCCCCAGCGACCTCTAGCATAATTTTGTGACCTCTGGCCTGGACTGGAGCCTGGAGCTGGGTCGTTTTTTATAAATAGTTTGCCAGCAGCACCATTGCGATTTTCCATACGGCTAACGGCTTTGCAGATTAACAATTTGGGTATGTGAACCTTGCACATAATGGCATATGATAAGCAGTTTCATCTCTGATGGTAGTGAAATTAGGATGTATTTTCTTTACTTCCATCCACTCTTCTTGATCAACGTGTTTTATACAATTCCCTTTTTTAGTTGGCATTTCTGAATCCATTCACATCAGGTGCCCCCTGTCCACATTGTGGCACTGTCTGGGTGTTCATAAAGTTAGAATAGTGATGTACTCTACAGAGGACAGAAATTGTGTCTATTTACATATGATATGATATTTATAACATACTTAATACCCAGAGGTTTCTAAGCGTGGACCCGGAGATCGAACCTGTGTTGCTTGCTCCGTGTCGTCTTGCTTCCAAGGCGAGCATGTTGCCCAGTTACATCTGACGAAATTACCACCAAACTTACCACTGAACTTGTAATGGGGGCCATTATGTAATGGAGTGCCTCACACTAACATGCTGCAGGTACAGCATTTTAATGCTCTCTTGGCACTGCTAAACTCAGGCACCCTTAAGCAATACAAGCCCTGGTGAATAAGCACAATGCGGCCAGTGTTTACACAGGGCATACATAACAATATTCAGCATTTTGTTGCCCTTGAGCTATCCTCCCAAAACTAGTGTGATGAAGGTTTATGTGTGTGGGTATTGCTACATGTGCGGGGATGCTCCTTCTGTCTGCTGTTTCGTTGTGAAGTGTGTCAGGTGTGCATATTTCTGATGGACAAGGACAAAGTTATTGCTTCATGGCCCTCAAGCATCACTATTTATCTCAATGCTTTTCTATCTTTTTGCTCATTTTTTGGGTCAATTTGAGATGTGCATTTCATGTACTATTGCATTGATGTTGGCAAATTCCTTTGGAAATATAGGGCCTCATTACGAGTTTGGCGGTAGCCATGGAGCTATTAGCTCCATGGCTGCCACCAAACCGGGCTCCTTTACCGGGTTCCCTGAATGGGGAATTACCGGGCCATTCTGAGTTTGGAGGGCCCAGTAATTCCTCCCTCAGGGAACCTGGGCCCGACCTTCCCCATTCCCATTTGCGCCCCCATAGGGGGAATGGGAGAGGGAGCTTACAACGGGCCGATTACGGCCTGTTGTTAACTCCCTCTTCCCCTCGCGGGACCCGGTAAGGACGCCTGGTTCTACCAGGCGTCCTTACCGGTCCCGCAAGGGGACCTCGTAATCAGGCGGAATGGTGTTAACGGGTCCGCACCCATTAGCGGAACCTGTTAACCCATTCCGCCCGACTTGTAATGAGGCCCATAGTGTTTCAACTGTTCTTTTGCTGTGGTTTATTCATCGACAGATGTATGTATGTGCCTTTTCATGATGGATTTCATAAAGGCTGTTTGTTTCTGTTCATGTTCATTTAGTAAATAAACTCGGGGCATGAGCAGTGTGTGGGCCTTGGGATAGTACGCCCATGCAACTTTATCACATGATAATAGCGAGAGTTGTATTTATGGAGTTCTAAAGGAGGCTCAGATACTGGATATCATGTTTATGTGGAGAATAAAGGTAAATGTAGTAGGAGATGAACATTGTAGAATTAAGAGATGTGCATGGAAACAGGAAGTCTGTTGTGGAAAGAGAGATGTGCATGCAAACAGGAAGTCTGTTGTGGAAAGAGAGAAAGTGAATTAACAGATGACTTCAGCAGAAAGGTAGAATGCAAGTAAGGATAAGGGATGACATTCTAAGAGATATACTGCAAGAGAATGAGATGGACTGTACCTGATACACTGAATGCTGCAGAGACACACGCCAAGGACAAGTCAAGGGAGCAGTTTCAGGCCTGCCGGTATGCCCCTGTGCCCCCCTCACCCGCGCTGGACCCATCGGCTAGGCCTGTCCATGTTTGGAGTTGGACTGTGGAGTTGGACTGTGTGTCATATTACATTGATATTGTAACGTTATTTTTCTTAGTATACTGAGTGATACTGCCTTAGGATGCCACTTCCGGCGATGTGACTCGGGTGCGGGGCCAAATTACATCACTTCCTGTGATGGCACTCGGGGGTGGGGTCAAATGACATCACTTCCGTGACCCCTGGCATTTTGGTGAAATTACGTCCCTGCCCCTGTCCCAACTCAAAAGCCTCTGTGTGTCTGCCGAAAAGACCAATCCATGCGGTCAACCCTGAGGATAGGACTTTAACACATTGTAGATAATACGCCGGTAGCCCACCCATTCGAGAACTGCAAACAAATAGTCCCAGACGACTGAATCAAACGCCTTCTCCATGTCCAGTAAGGCACCTATCGCCTACACAGAGGGGTGAATCTGGCAAGGAACGTGAACAGTCTCTGTCAATTAAGTGCTGTGGAGAGGCCTGGGATGAAGCCAGCCTGATCTGGATGCACTATGGAAGGTAGAAAGGGAAGTCGCCTATCAGCCAGAATCTTAGAAAATATTTTCGTATCCATAATGAGGGAAATTGCCCTATGGGAGATTTAGTCCAATGGGTCCTTGTTGGCCTTTAATATCAACGTAATAATACCTTTGCGCATCGTAGAGGGCAGCAACCCCGACTGCAAGGCTTCTTGCCATACATGAAGTAAATAATTGGCAACACTGGGGCCATATTCCTTAAGAAACTCTGACGTGATCCCATCTGAAACCGGAGCCTTAGCAGTCGGGAGATCTTTAATCGCTTTCAGGATATCATAAACATTGAGCATTCATCACTTCTTTAGCCTGCGTGTCAAATCCTGCCGACACGGCCTCCTCAACAAAAAGGCTCATGATATCCTTATACGCAGCAACCCCTAGCGGCTGTAAGAACTTATGGTTTGCAACAGTAAAGACAGAAACAAGTGATCACAGTTCAAGGTCGTTTATTAAACTGTATAATGGGTGAGAAAAACGCCTAATCTAAACGTAAAAATAACGTGTAAGTACGTTTCGAGCATCAAATAATAATAAGGCAGTCCTAGTGGCGTCTTGTCAAATAAAAAGGGCCTGTACTAAAATAAAATATTGCCAATCCTTACCACTAAGTTACAAAATAGTGTGGGATAATGTTCACAAGAAAAGAAATAAGTGTTCACCAAATGATAAGTCAGGACGGTATGGCTGGGGATGCCCTTGCCCACGTTTTTAACATGGGATGGCTGCTTCCTCATGCATAGTTATTGTCAATTGCCTGAATCCGCATGACCCTTGTGTTGGGAAATGTCAGGTAAATGGCTCTTGTGTTAGTCTGTTGTCTTTCACGATGTAAGAAAGTGTTTGTGTTGGATAAGGGGGGGTTGGACCTTCTAACTATCCTACGGGGTAGGATGTGGAAAAGGTGTTATAGGGAAGGGGTACAGTGTCGCATCCATTGGTGTCCCACATTCACTCCCCAAGGACCCCTCATCCAGGTGATCCTGCCATACTGGTCGACCCCAAGGAACTGGATCCAATAGTGATGGCCGTGTCCTGGCCACCTGGATTACATATCCCCGCAGACTAGTAAGTGAGACACCTTCAGGTTTCTCAGACGTTATACAGGTTGCCATAAAACAATTGAAATTCTGCAAGAACTAAATCTGGGTCTGAAACCAACATGCCATCTGCTCGCCTAATCGCCGGGATATCCGTTTGACCTCCTGCACTTCGCACCAGCCTGACCAGGTATCTGCCCGGCCTCCCCTCTTCATTGTACCTTCGCGCAAGTCTAGCGGTCGCGAGAAACCACACTTCCCGGTTCGCCTCATCCCTAAAGGGATCAAGCGCTGTTCGGACTGGCGCCAACTTCACTAGCAGGCTGTGTCCCTTCCCCGCACTGTTAAGTTTTTAGCTCGGCTTCTAAGTTGCCCAGCCTTCTCCGAATTGCCTTGAGTACCCCACTTTCAATAGAGATGCAGCGCCCCCGCAGATAAATCTTAAACGCCTCCGAAAGGGTCCCAACCAAGGTAATTGACCCTGCATTATGAGCAAAAAATGACTTTATAATCTCTAACACCTCACTTCGGTATATACCACATCTAATAACGCTTGATTTTTAAAGTGCCAATGGGGTCTAACAGCAATTAGATTCTCAATCTGAAATTTCCACAAAATTGGGGAGTGGTCAGACAGTGTTCTCGGGAGCATGATGCAACTGTCCATACTCCAAACCAAGCTTAGCCCTACCATTACATAGTTAATGTGAGATTCCATATTGTGTGCAGGGGAATAAAACAAATAGTTCCTCTTGTCCGGGTGTAGTGTTCTCCAGAGATCCAACAACCCGAGGTGTGTCAGCCCCCCCGTATCTCTCTAGCTGCCAAGGACAGTGAACTTGCACCACTACTGGATCTGTCCCATTCCGCATGCAATATTGCATTGAATTCTCTCGCCACTATTAGCTGAGTATGCAAAAATGCTAAGCACTTAATTCAGAGGGAGTCATAGAACACAGGATCATCTGTATTTGGACCGTACACGTTTACCAAGGTAACTACATTTCGAGCCAGGGTCCCCGTCACTATGAGCAAATTGTATCCCCCGCACGCTCATAAAACGTTTTGCAGCCAAAATTTAGAGCCTAACCTGCTGCACAGATGGAGTAAAGCCATGGTAGAACAACCGTCTGGATTCCTTATACTAAAGGTCCCCCAGCTTTCGTGCCCTGTGTAATATAACATCTCGATCGCGGTGATTCAGCCATCTCGCAATGAAGGGGTGTGGGTTCTGTCCTGGTCTAGGTTTCTGCACTGATACTCAATGAGCTCGCTCAACCGGGAACTGTGAGGAAAGCGGAGGATCCCTTAGGACCTCCCTGATGAAAGATTCCATGAACAATTGCATGTTTTGCACAGGCACTGATTCCAGGATCCCTACCACTCCTTGCTTCTAAATCTTTGTTCTTGTACCAAATTTATTTCACTTCTGGATGCAGACCACAAATAGCTTGGGTCTCCTCACTGCTGGTATCTTCTAGCACCCCCACTCTGTGCTCTGCCTAGCGAAGGCGGCTGCTTTTTCTCAATCCTCTCCTGCATACGGTCCATTTTATACTCCATACTATCCAATTTAGTGTTTGCTATGCAAAACCACTTTTAATTTATGCCAATATTAGGCTCGGGTCTGACCCACGGACCCCTGGGTGTAGCTGTGGCAGACCCAGCCAGGGTGACTTCATCCTGCCACGCTACTCGAGATGTAGCTGTAGTGCCTTTGCATAAAGCTACACCCTCCTTCTGGGTAAACTGCAGGCAGCCCTTCTTCTTATTCCCCTTGGCCATCCAATTGCTGTGCCTAAATGCAAAATGCCTGTCACCTCAGCACAGTCCACTGTGTCAGGTAACCAACCGGTGGGGTTTGCAGGGACGCTGAAGTCGCCAAACTCCAGCAGTGATCTCACCTTGCTTCGTCGCCGCCCCCCCTGCATGTGCAACAGGGGGTCCATCAGCCAGCGTGGCCCAGGATACTGCAAAAGGTAAGGTGCACGCCTCTTCTGGTAAAAGGAGGGGGGGCATCAAATCCATCTGACTTCCATGAGCCACACCACTTCCCTTCAGCAGCCACTCCAAAGCAAGGCCACGCACAACAGTGATCCAGCAAACCCTAGGAATCCAACAGCACCCCTTCAAAAGGATTTACAGCGAGAGGTTCATCCAGCAGTGTGTCCCCAAACTGCAGCAAACCAGCGCACCCCTCATGGAGGCATAGGCGAACCCCTGACTGGCAGAATAAGCCAACTGCAACACAGAGTCACGGGTAGTGCAGAACCCATATAAAAACTGGAAATTGCTCAATTCCTGCCAGACGCCACCTAAGTAGTTCAACAACACATGTCCAGCATCTCTATGCTGCTTTCCCAAATCAGACTTGCAGGCACTAATCCCACAGCTGTATTCTCCAGTCCAGAGCGTCCTCCTCCACTCCGGGGACTGGATGCACTAACACAGCAGTTTTTTTGCCTATCCCCCAGCATCCGCTCTCACCCCGTACCTCTGACTGCAGCTTCAGCCGGCTATCCACGCCAGGGGGAGCAAAGCTCCTCATGGGATTCCAGCGGCGAGGCAAGCCACCAGGCTCCAGCGGGCGGCCTGAATTCAGCAGCCTGCAGCACACCCGGAGGAGTCCACGCACCGGCTTCCTGCTTCCCCTGCTTCCTCAGGCACAATCGGTCAGCGCCAAGACCATCAAAATGGGGGGGGGGGCACTCGCTCCAGTCTCCTCTTGCCAACATATTGTCCGGCTCCCACTCGTCCATATGCGGCTGGGCTACCTGTGGGTCGCTCCTTCTCCCAGCACCACCGGCTGTAATACCACCAGGACTCGTCCGGCAGACCCCAGCTTTGGCCCACTATGCCTGAATAATGGGCTGTACCACACTCCGTCATCAGAATATACTGTCACCGTGCTGGAACGGACGCAGCCCTCCTCTTCTCGGCCCATTCACTTAGAGCTCAAAGAGAAGCAGCCATTTTGGTCACAAGCTTGCCAGCGCCCCTCCCACAAATGTTTATATTTGACAAATAACTTTGTGACAATGCCTCATTACGAGTCAGGCGGTAGCCGTGCCGGAAAAAGTGGCAGACTGCCGCCGGACCCAAAATACCATTACGCCTCCGTGATTGCCAGAAACACTGGGGCATTACAACCCCAGTGATCCAGTAATTCCGGAGGCAGAAATCCGTAAATCCCCATTCCCATGGAGTCCCATTGGATTCCATGGGGATGGGGACAATGGAAACACTGGTTCCGTCTATGATGAAGACAGTGTTTCCATTTCCACCTCCAAGCGGGTGGCGTTACTCCCGCCAGGTCAGACCTGGCGTGAGTGACACCTCCCGCCTGCAGAACTCGGAATGAGCTGGTCTGGAAACAACAGTGGCGGCGGATTTACCGCCATCGTTGTTTCCAGACCGGCAGGGTCATAATGAGGCCCAATGATTCAAACCTGCAACCCTTCTAAGCATCCAATGGCCTTGCTGCTCATTTCATTTGTGGTAACACCCCAACAATAAAATGTCTGTAAACCAGGATCCATACTAACTTGGACAACCTCAGCCTCAGGTGTGAGGTGAATGACTGCGAGGAATTGTCATCTGGCAAGGGTGCAGCACCCTGACTTTTGAAACTTGTATTAGTACATAAAATGATGCAGGTGATTCCTTACCCTTGCCCGGAGGGAAAGCTGTAACGCAGCCTAGACAGAGCCCCAGGACGGTCAGGGCTGATGCCACCAGCCTTGGCCGCCTGTATTCCTTGTTGGTCGACCGTCCCCAAGTTCTTCAGCAGTCTCAGTGAGCCCCGGGAGGGTGCTCATCCCTTCCTGGAGGGAAATACTGTAACGCAGGCCAGCCAGAGCTCCGGGACAGCCGGCGGTGTTGCCTCTGGCCATTGGCGGCTGACTCCCCCATGGTTTGGCGACCATCCCCAAGTTCAGCGCAGGTCCCGGGGAGCTCCGGCAGGATCCCCATCCCTCCCTGATGGAAAAGCTGTAACTCATGCCAGCCATTGCACCGGGACAGCCAGTGGTGCTGTCTCCCGACTTGGGTGTCCCTGTCCATGGCCCGTTACAGTATTTCTCTCCGGGAAGGGACGGCGTCCCTGTGGGGCTCCCCGGGACAGCTGTTGAGTTTGGATGCTGTCTACCCAAATGGGAGACAGGCACCCAAGGCCGGGGACATCACCCCCCACTCTCCTGGAGGTCTGGCTGCGCTGTGTGAGAACATTTCCCTCTGGGTAGGGATGGGGACCCTGTCGGGGATCCCTGGGAATGACGCTGCATAGGGACATCACCCCCGTCCATCCTGGAACTCCGGCTAGGCTGAGTTACAGAATTTCCCTCTGGGAAGTGTGAGAAACCTAAGGGTGTGGTCCCAAGTAGACCCCAAGATTCCCTTACGCAGGTGATCAGGGAAGGGCTGGCGCTCTCAGATCCCAACCCTGGGGGTGGACGAGTGAGTGAGGATCACCTGCTTCGGGGAACCCAGGGTTACGCTCAGGAGAATACCCCAGGTGAGACACGGTATACGCTTCCTTGTATTACCTTTTTCCCATCCTGCATGGTAGGATATTTAGGAACACAAGCCCCACCCTTGTGAGCGACATCAGGACTACTCCCCACACTCTCCTTTCTCGACAGTAATTTTCTGGATTTTCCTAAACTTACTAGTGAAAACTACAATCCCCATAATTCCTCCCCTTTGTTCTTTTCTAAAGTTACTGAGACGAGGAGAGAGATTGGGAGGATGAAGATTACCAACAGGGATCCACAGACACAGAAAACAGACTATCCCCTTTCTACAGCAGACTGTCCCATTAATGAGGCCATGCTAAGTAAGGCCTCTATCATTTATTACTCGCACCAGACTCCACTTGTCTCTCCCAGGCAGCATAAAAGGCAGAGCAGGAAAGCACACTTTGAGCGAGTCGGGAATGCTGGAAGGTGCCGGAGAGAAGGAGAGAGCCCTAGTGAGCTATGGAAGCCCTGGATGACACGGAGGAGGAAACCGGCCAAACACTGGCCCTGCTAATTGAGAGGTGACCCAACATCAGAGACAGGTGCCCATGCTCGGAGGCTGCACCCCCGGCTGTCCTGGAGCTCTGGCTGGGCCGCATTACAGCTTTTCGCTCCAGGAAGAGATGGGGTCCCTGCTGGGGCATCCCTGGGACTGCCGCTGAACCTTGGTATGGTCGACCAACAAGGGATACAGGTGCCCAAGTCTGGGGCCATCACCCCCTATCATCCTAGACCTATGGCTGGGCTGAATTACAGCTTTTCTCTCGGGGATAGGACGGGGATCCTGCGGGGGCTCCCTGGCACTGGACATGGAGACGGTCGATCCACATGGGAGACAGGTGCTCAAGGCCTAGGGCACCAGCCCCGACCATCCTGGAGCTCTAGCTGGGCTGCGTTACATCTTTTCTCTCTGGGGAGGTATTGGCACACTGTTTTCTCTGGGACACCTGTAGGAATGTGGGAAGTTAGGATATGTGTAGTTGCCGGCGTGTTTCAGTGGTTTCCTGGTGGAAAATGTCTGAAAATTGTGTTTTGTTCCCTAAATTTTGGACTTTGCCGGGCATTGTGGGTAATAAATTCTACGGCGATTCACGCAAGTCAGACCTCTGTGGATTCCCACGTGTTTCCTCTTTTCAGAAATGCATGGTTTTCCCTGTTTTCCTTGGTGGCTGCGACAGGGCAGGCCTAAATCTGTCGGTTGTCCACAAGACCAAAATTCAAAATATGTCCTCTTCCCAAACCCTTGGGGATGCCAATAGTTTAGCCTTTTCCCTTTGCGCCCAGGTAGGTGCACCCACACATGGGAGGTACCATTTTCGTTGGGATACCTGTGGGAATGTGGGCAGGTAGGACATGTGTTGTTGCCGGCGTCTTTCAGTGCTTTCCTAGTGGCAAATATCTGAACATTTATTTTTTTCCCTACATTTTGGAGTTTGCCAGGCATTGTGTGTAATACATTCTAGGGAGATGTGCGCCTGTCAGACCTCTTTTGATTCCCATGGAGTTTTCTTTTCAGAACTGCATGGGGTTCCCCGTTTTCCTCGGCAGCTGCAACAACCCAAGTCCAAATCTGTGGGTTGTCCACAAAGCCAAATCCAGTCTTCCGCAGGGCGTTTGATGTACCAGTGGTTTTGCCTTTTTACTTTGCGCTCAGGTAGGTAACACGTGTTTCGATGGTTTCCTGGTGGCAAATGTCTGAAAATTGTGGTTTTTCCATTACATTTTGGAGTTTGCCGAGTATTTTAGGTAATACATTCTACGGCGATTCGCTCAAGTCAGACCTGTTTGGATTCCCATGGGTGTCGCCTTCTCAGAAATACATGGGGTTCCCTGTTTTCCTTGGTGACTGCAACACCCCAGGCCCAAATCTGTAGGTTGCCACGAGAACAAAATCCTAACAATTTCCTTTTCCCAGTCCCTTTGGGATACCAGTGGTTTAGCCTTTTTCATTTGAGCCCAGGTATGTTCACCCACACATGTGAGGTACTGTTTTTGTCGGAACACCTGTAGGAACGTGGGAAGGTTGGGCATGTGTTGTTGCCTGCATGTTTTGGTGGTTTACTTGTGGCAAATGTCTGAAAATTGTGTTTTTTGGCCTAAATTTTTGACTTTGCCGGGCATTGTGGGTAATAGATTCTAGGGCGATTCGCACAAGTCAGACCTCTTTGGATTCCCACAGGGTCTTCTTTTCAGAAATGCATTGGGATCTCTGTTTTCCTTGGTGGCTGCGACACCCCAGGCCCAAATCTGCAGGTTGACATCAAGACCAAAATCCTAAAAATGTCTTCTTCCCAAACACTTTGGGATACCAGTGGTTTAGTGTTTTCCCTTTGCACCCAGGCAGGTGCACCGACACATGTGAGGTACCATTTTCGTTAGGAGACCTGTGGGAATGTGGGAAGGTAGGACATGTGTTGTTAACGGCGTGTTTCCATGATTTCCTGGTGGCAAATGTCTGAAAATTGTGCATTGGATTCTCTGTTTTCATTGGTGGTTGTGACACGGCAGGCCAAAATCTGTAGGTTGTCCACAAGACCAAAATCCTAAAAATATCCTCTTCTCAAACCATTTGGGATACCGGTGGTTTAGCTTTTTGCCTTTGGGCGCAGGTAAGTGCACCCACACATGTGAGGTACCATTTTTGTCGGGATACCTCTGGGAATGTGGGAAGGTAGAACATGTGTTTTTTACGGTGTGTTTAAGTAGTATCCTCGTGGCAAATGTCTGAAAATTGTGTTTTTGCTCCTAAATTCTGGACTTTGCTGGGCATTGTGTGTAATACATTCTAGGGCGATTCACACAAGTCAGACCTATTTGGATTCCTATGCATGTCTTCTTTTCAGAAATACATGGAGTTCCCTGTTTTCCTTGGTGGCTGTGACACCCCAGGCCCAAATCTGTAGGTTGTCCACAAGACCAAAATCCTACAAATTTCCTCTTCCCAAACCATTTGGGATCCTAGTGGTTTTAGCCTTTTCCCTTTGCACCCATGTAGTCGCAATCACACATATTGTTAAACGGGATATCATATTGTGCATCCTTTACTGTATATATTGGCCTAAGCCCAGTCGCTCTGCGAAGAAATCCATGTTACAAAGTTCCGATCTTAGATCGACTTAGCAGCCATTTTAGGTCCATCCGCCATTTTGATTTCCACTCCAAAGTAACTCTGTGTTCTAAAATTGTGGACAGTGTTTTCCGCTTGTAACTGAGCCGTCCTGTCCTTTGTGCACAAGTTAATGTCTAAACTGTCTGTTGGCCGAATGTTTGGGTTGAGTAAAGAGACCTTGTCCCATGTCTGACTTGTAGACAGAGGATTACTTGCGCCAACAAGTCTGATCCGCGGACATACATCAACCACAATGCTGTCTAAATAAGGCTTATTGTAAGATCCAAGAATACATTTTGCCATTTTGATTTGTTAGTGTGTAAACTGAAGATGATCCACATGCATATAGTTGGACAAACTAGATGTGAACTCGGCACGAACCCTAGACCGAGTATTATTAACATGTAGGGGGGCTGGACATTATGATTGGAAATGTATAAAAAGCAGAACTGTTTAGATGTCCAGAACCTCTCACTTCTCACACCGAAAGGGCTGGTATTCGCTGTGATGTACAGAGTGCCAGATAGCTATCTGATACTTTGTTTCTTTGTAAACTGTACAGTTATAGAAGAAATATCTGTGAATCTTTATAAGCCCGTGTTTGGTGTATTTCCTTTTGGGGTACTCAGCCTCGATATTTCCTTTTGCTTTTACAATATGAGGTACCGTTTTCATTGGGATACCTGTGGGAATATGGGAAGGTAGGACATGTGTTGTTGCCTGTGTGTTTCGCTGGTTTCCTGGCGGTAAATGTCTCAAAATTGTAATTTCCCCCCTAAATTTTGGACTTTGCCGGGCATTGAGGATAATAAATTTGAGGGCGATTCGCACCTGTTAGACCTCTTTTGATTCCCACTGGTGTTTTCTTTTCAGAAATTCACGGGGTTCCCCGTTTTCCCTGGCAGCTGCAACACCCCAAGTCTAAATCTGTGGGTTGTCCACAAAGCCAAATCCAGTCTTCCGCAGGGATCTTGATGTACTAGTGGTTTAGCCTTTTCCCTTTGCGCCCAGGTAGGTTACATGTGTTTTGATGGTTTCCTGGTGGCAAATGTCTGAAAATTATGGTTTTTTCTTTACATTTTGGAGTTTGCCAAGTATTTTGGGTAATAAATTCTAGGGCGATTCACACAAGTCAGACCGGGTTGGATTCCCACGGGTGTCTTCTTCTCAGAAATGCATGGGGTTCCCTGTTTTCCTTGGTGGCTGCAACACCCCCGGCCCAAATCTGTACGTTGCCGCAAGAACAAAATCCTAACTATTTCCTTTTCCCAGACCCTGTGGGATACCAGTGGTTTAGCCTTTTCCATTTGAGCCTAGGTAGGTGCACTCACACATGTGAGGTACTGTTTTCGTCGGACCACCTGTGGGAACGTGGGAAGGTTGGACATGTGTTCTTGCCTGCATGTTTTGGTGGTTTACTGGTGGCAAATGTCTGAACATTTTTGGCCTAAATTTGGACTTTGCCAGGCATTGTGGGTAATACATTCTATGGCGTTTCTCGCATGTCAGACCTCTGTTGATTCCTACAGGTTTCTTATTTTTAGAGATGCATGGTGTTCCCTGTTTTCATTGGTGGCTGCGACACCCCAGACCCAAATCTGTAGGTTGTCCACAAGACCAAAATCCTAAAAATGTCCTCTTCCCAAACCCTTTGGTATACCAGTGTTTTAGCATTGTCCCTTTGCGGCGAGGTAGGTGCACCCACACATGTGAGTATCGTTTTCATCAGGAGACCTTTGGGAATGTGGTAAGGTAGGAAATGTGCTGTTGTTGACATGTTTGGGTGTTTTCCTGGTGGCAAATGTCTGAACATTTTGTTTTTTTCCCTACATTTTGGAGTTTGCCAGGCATTGTTTGTAATATATTCTAGGGCGAATTACGCAAGTCAGACCTCCTTGGATTCCCACGGGTGTCTTATTTTCAGAAATCCATTGGGTTCACTGTTTTCCTTGGTGGGTGCGACACCCCAGATCCAAATCTGTAGGTTGTCTACAAGACCAATATCCTAAAAATGTCCTCTTCCCAAACCGTTTGGGATACTAGTGGTTTAGCCATTTCCCTTTGCGCCCAGGTAGGTGCACCCACACATATGAGGTACCGTTTTTGTCAGGACACCTGTGGGAGCGTGGGAAGGTAGGACATGAGTTGGTGCCACTGTGTTTCAGTGGTTTCCTGGTGGCAAATGTCTGAAAATTTTGTTTTCTTCTCTACATTTTGGAATTTAC
This sequence comes from Ambystoma mexicanum, assembly GCF_040938575.1. Classification (NCBI taxonomy): domain Eukaryota; kingdom Metazoa; phylum Chordata; class Amphibia; order Caudata; family Ambystomatidae; genus Ambystoma; species Ambystoma mexicanum. Next base: position 247,934,812 of record NC_090926.1, on the reverse strand, counting down.
CGGGTATTGTGGGAAATAAAGTCTAGGTCGATTTGTGCAAGTCAGGCACCTTTGGATTCCCACCCGTGTCTTCTTTTCAGAAATGCATTGGGATCTCTGTTTTCCTTGGTGGCTGCGACACCCCAGGCCCAAATCTGTAGGTTGACCACAAGACCAAAATCCTAAAAATGTTCTCTTCCCAAACCCTTTGGGGTACCAGTGGTTTAGCGTTTTCCCTTTGCACCCAGGCAGGTGCACCGACGCATGTGAGGTACCGTTTAAGTCAGAAGCCCGGTGGGAACATGGGAAGGTAGGACATGTGTTGTTACCAGTGTGTTTCTGTCATTTTCTGGTGTCAATTGTCTGGAAACTGTGCATTGGGTTCCCTGTTTTCCTTGGTGGTTGTGACACGGCAGGCCCAAAATTGTTGGTTGTCCACAAGACCAAAATCCTAAAAATGTCCTCTTCCCAAACCATTTGGGATACCAGTGGTTTAGCCTTTTTCCCTTTGGGCCCAGGTAGGTGCTCCCACACATGTGAGGTACCATTTTTGTCGGGGCACCTCTGGGAATGTGGGAACGTAGAACATGTGTTTTTGCCGGCGTGTTTAAGTGGTTTCCTCGTTACACATGTCTGAAAATTGCGTTTTCCCCCTAAATCTTGGACTTTGCCGGGCATTGTGGGTAATACATTCTAGGGCGGTTCACGCAAGTCAGACCTATTTGGATTCCCATGTGTGTCTTCCTTTCAGAAATGCATTGAGTTCCACATTTTCCTTGGTGGCTGCAACTCCCCAAGCCCAAATCTGTGGGTTGCTCACAAAGCCAAATTCAGTCTTCCCCAGGACATTTGATGTACCAGTGGTTTAGCCTTCTCCCTTTGCGTTCAGGTAGGTGCACCCACACATGTGAGGTACAGTTTTCATCGGGATACCTGTGGGAATGTGGCAAGGTAGGACTTTTGTTGGTTTCTCTTGGTTTGGATAACATTTTCATACATTTGCTACTGCACTTTGTTACACGACACTTTCATTATCCAAATGTAACCTACATTTAGTCGCTGCTTTAGGCACAGCACGCTTTTGTAAACTGCACAAGCCACCTATCCTTCAAAAGGTCTGCCGGTGCTCTTTCACAAAATGTATGCTTGCCATTCCTCACCACATGTTCTTTCCTTATTTTCAAATGCTAAGTATGTCTGTTTAGGCTGTCAGTATAAACATTCTGTGTACCATTGCTCAGTTTATGGCTTGTGGTATTGCTTCTTTTGTGAAACATTACGAAAAATGTGTGATTTCCGAACTAGAGGAGTATGGGGAATGTAGCGGTACATTGCTTTCCTCAATATTCACAGACTCCATTACCTTACAGGTCGAAACATGCTCAGAACATACATTTTTTCTGTAATTTTTCCAATTTTTCCCAAACTATGAGAATTTTACCTACATAGTTGTTGCCTGTCCTGTGCAAATCGATCCTTACTCAACCTGGAATTTTGTCTACTTTTCAGAAATGTATGCCTTTCTGTCTTCCCATTCAGCTTTCCTTATCGCCTCTTCCATTCCGTCCATGCATGTCTTATTGGAAAAAAAGGGGAAAATCGCCTACATCTCACAAAACTGATGGCAACCTTATACAAATATGTTTCTTTTGTTTCCACTCAACCTGTTCTGGAAAGCTTGGAAAATAGCAAATTCGGATCAGCAAAACATTTGTTCCTAGCTCCTACAAGGAAAAACCACAGGCTTCTTTGCATATCATTTTATTGGACTTTTCTGAAAAAACAGAAAAGGATCTCTCTTTTTTGTTATTTTCTCTCACCCCTCTACAACAAACTCAGATACATGTGGATATATGTGGGAAGAAAAGGGGCCACATTTGGCTGAGATATCTCCTCTAACAGAAAAGTTACAAGGGATTGAATGCGACATACCGAAATCGCCAAAAAATGGCTCAGCACTGGGAGGGAAAACCCTCAGCAGTTAAGGGGTTAATAACTGTCAGCAGGTAGGCACATTACAATTGAATTTAAAGGTAACAGTGGTACCACATATATCTGTATATATTAAGTTAAAGTGCCTGTTTAGATTTCTAGTACAAAGTAAATCTGATTTATTTGTGTATATCTACATGACGTGCTATCCTTTAATAAAGGACTATGTTATCACTTAGCATAGTGTGTGGACATTCCATTGTGGGGAGCTTGAGGATTTACTGTACCTAAGAACCAGGATAGATACTGTACCTACTGTACCTATCCTGTGATATTTCTACCCCACAAAGTATGTACTACAGGTAGTGAAATGAAAGGGGCCATGGTGGCTCTGCCCACCTTACCAGATTCTTGGCAAGTTGTGCAGAATGAACGCAAGAAAACCCTTGACATTCTGCTGGTGTGAGAAGTCATGACCATCTTAACTCAGCACATTTAACATTTAATATTTAACATTCCCCTTGGTGTTCCCCATAATGCAGTGTCCGCCATAATGCCATTGTGTATGTCATTTGGAATTCCTACTCTTATATTATACATGTGCTCCTAGGCTTTGTAGTAGGGAACAAGCTGGTCATGACTTCCCACATCCGCTGAATTTCAAGGGCTTTGTGGTGTTAAATCTGCACAACTTAACTAAGATTTTTTGAGTGAATTTGAAGGGTTTTGTTATACCTTAGTTTTTTTATGGGCCACTGGCCATGGCCTCTGGCCGTGTCCAATGTACATGCTCGCGCAATATGTTTCTTTTGGACCCACAATGCCATGGCCACTCTACATGTCTTTCAGGCCCACTAGCAAGGGTCTTAGACCCTGGCCAGTGAGCATGGCGTTCAGTCGTGTCCACTGTATACTTTAAAACACTACCTTTCTTTTCGGCTCACTTGCCATGGCCTCTGCTCATGACCATTGGCCCCAGCCTTCGGACTTGGCCCCTTTACATGTTGCCCCAATAGCCACTCTACATATTGCTCCAATAGTGTTCCTAAACAGACCCACTAGCCATTGCCTTTGGCCATGGCAAATGGCCATGGCCTTTCACTGTGGCCCCTTGACATGTTACCTCAATAGGTTTTGTTGGGGCCCACTAGCTATGCCAATTCATTGGGGCCCACTAGAAATGGCCTTTTGTTGGGCCCACTAGCTATGGCCTTTGGCCATAGCCAGTGGCCACGGCATTTGGCCATGTCCACTTTCCATATTGCACCATACGGTTCCTTAATGTTACCCAGTAACCATAGTCTTTGCCGGCATCCGTTACCCCATCTCACTGTAGCTGTAACATTCCACTTTTTTTTGTATTAATCTCCTTTTTTAACTCTTTTTTTTAAACGTATTCCCATAACCCCAGTTAATATAACCCTGATGATAGTAATGCACTACAAATAACCTCAGTTAGTTGTAAAATAAGCCTGGCTATTCGTGTGAGACACTTTAATTCAGGATCCTGTTTTCTACTATAACCCTGGTTATGCGACTATAACCCCAGTTATGCAAAAACATTTCAGCTCTGAACTTTGTCCCCAGCCCCCCATCCCCAACTCCCCAATTTCACATGGTGTCCTCTTTCACCCTCCCTACCTCTAGTCTGATGCCATTTCATCCTTTTTCCTCCTGCAAATGACATTTTATCTCTTAGTTTTTCAGCTAATCCCGGTTATTCACGTAATAACACTGGTTATCTCTTGCATTTCTGAAAAGCCTCTCTGATGCAAAGCACCACGGGAGATATAGATATAATTTTGGGAGAAGGGGGCACTACTGGACGGAATAACCCCAGACCCTGCTCCGAAATCGAGTCAATGCTTCGTGCCCAAGTTGTCCTGTACCGGTCCAATTCCATTTATTTATTTATTTTGAAACTTATATAGCGCACCGAGCCCAAAGGCATCTGGGCGCTTTCTTACAGAGTATAGAGGTTACAATGGTTGCAAGGCATGTACAAGACAGACTTAGACAAGATGAAGAAGATGGCATTTGCAGCGAAATTGCGAAAACATGATAACATACATAATAACATACAGAGTTTTTAGGTCCAGGTGGGAGAGGGAGGGGGTGTTAATGGGCTTTTGGTTCCTTAAGCTTTGGGTGAAGAGGTGTGTTTTGGGTTGTTTCCTAAATGACCAGGAGGAGTCTTGAGCTCTGAGTGGGAGAGGCAGTGAGCTCCAGAGTTTTCTGCCGAACATGGGGACGCTGCTGCCTCATGCCTTCTGAAGCTTGAATCTGGGGGTGGCTAGGCGGTGCTGATAGGTAGAACAGATGGGTCTAGAGCATTGTGTAGGCGTGATGCTGTTGGACGAGTAGGCTGGGGCCATCTGGTGGAGACATTTGTGTGTGAGGGTGAGTGATTTGAAAATTATGCGTTCCTGTATTGGGAGCCAGTGATGTTGGTGTCTTGTGTCTGAGATGTGTGCAGATCTGGGGATGTTGAGCGCAGGTCTGAGAGCATTATTTTGTAGGACCTGTAGCTTACAGATGTTCTGAATCTTCGTCCCGGCGTATAGTGCTTTGCAATAGTCGATGTGTATGAGGACTAGGGCTCTGGCTAGTATAAGACAACTGTCTGGTGGGAGGAATTTTCTGCAGGTGCTGATGAGTCTGCATGTGTAAGCGGTGGCTGAAGTTGTGGCATTTACTTGTTTGTTGAGATTGAGTGCAGAGTCTAGGTATAAGCCCAACGTTTTAACTTCATTGGTGACTTTGATGGTGTGTCCAGATGATGAATGACTTGAAGAGGTGATTACGTTTGGCAATTTTAAGTTGAGAGCTGACTATAAGCAGCTTGGTCTTGTCGTCATTTAAGCATAGCTCTTGTTGCACCATCCAGTCTTGGATGGATCGGTATATCGTGTTGAGGGTGTCCGTGTCGTGTCATAGTCTCCTGAGATGAGAATGAGAACCTGGGTGTCATCTGTGTAGTTGGTGTAGATGACACCCAAGTCGTCAAGGAGGTCAAATAGTGGTTTTGTGAATAAGTTATACAAGGTGGGGGCCACAGAGGAGCCTTGTGGCACTCCACAGGTGACTGTGGTGGGGGGGAATTCAGCTTTGGGGAGAAGACTTTCATCGTTCTGTCACTGAGGAAGGAATTAATCCAGAGTGTGGCGTTAGGGCAGAAGTTGGCCGCTGATGTTAGGTGCTCATATAGAATGTTGTGGTCCACCAGATCAAACACAGCGGAGAGGTCTAGTAGAAGAAGCACAGCTAGTTTCTCCTTGTCCCTCAGATTGTCCATTTGGATTTTTAAATCCAGTAAAGCTGTTTCCGTCCTGTGTCACTGGCGGAAGCCAGACTGATGTAGCCCCAGGATGTTATTCGTTTCCAGGTAAGTCTGAATTTTCTGATATGCAACCCGATCCAGAATTTTCAGTAGAAACGGTACCGTCGTTATAGGGCGGTTGTTTGTGGGAGTGTTATGGTGGGTCCAAAGTGTTTCTTTTTACTAGGGGTAGTACCCAGGATTTTATTTAGATCGGGAGGGACGCAGTTGCTTTTGAATGAGGCATTGATGAAATTGGTGATGAATGGAGAGAGTTGAAGTGCGCAGTCTTTGAGGACTGTTGGTGGACATGGGTCACCTTGGCATCAAGAGGATTTTAGGCTGCAGATGATCTTCAGGACTTCTGGCATGGAGACCTCAGTGAATTCAAATTGTGAAGTCCCATTGGGGGGGGGGGTGTTGGTGGCAGAAGGGGGTGAGGATTTGCGTAGTTCATCTAGGCTATTTATTTTGGCTTTGATGGTAGTTTGGTGGCGGCTGATTTTGTTTTGGAGGGCATTTTGAATGTCCTTGCACCAGTCTGCGTCTTTATTACAGCTCTCAGGTGGCGGGATAGGAGTTTCTAGTTCTCTAAGGATTAGGAAAAGTTCCTTGGTGTTAGAGCTGGTTTTGGCTATTCTGTCATTGTAAAGTTTCCCTTTGGTGAGAAGGACTTTTTGCTTGTAATCCCTGGAGGCAGTGTCGAGAAGAATTTTGTTGGTAGGTGAGGGTGTTTTTTTCCAGAGTGATTCTGCTTTTCTTTTAGTTAGTCTAAGCATTTTTAGCTCTGGGGTGAACCATGCATTGATGTGGGCAGGTGGTTTCGCATTGCGAAGCATGAGCGGTGCTATTTTGTTGATAGCAGACAGGATTGTGTCGTTGTAGAGACTAGTCATTAAAGTGGGGCGTCAGTATTGTTCATGGGAGATGCTAGGATGGGTTGTAGAAGTGGGAGCAAGTTGTTGGCAGTGATGTTCTTTTTGTTTCTCGAGGGAGCCTCTGGAGCAATAGTGGGAAGATGGGACAGGCTGATCATGGTGTTTAAGTTGAAAGTGATTAGGTGGTGATCCATCCAGGGGAAGGGAGAGTTCGATACGATGGTGGCGTTGCAGTTGATATCTGCAAGCCAGTCGAGAATGCAGCTTTCATGTGTGTAGGGTTCTGGATTCTGTGCTCAAAGCCTAGTGCTGATATAATGTTGGCCAGGGATAGTGCATTGGAGTTGAGTGGGTCGTTCAGTCCTAGGTTGAAGTCACCTAGTAAGATGGTTTGAGATTTGGGTTTTGTGTTAGACGAGATGAGTTGAGTGACCTCCTTTTCAAAGGCTTGTGTGGGCCCAAGGGGACGGTAGACGAGGTGAGCATTTAGTGTCGCTGTTGCTGAGAGAGACAGTTTCACGGAGAGGAGTTCACAGGGGATGTGGGTTGTGGATGGCACTTCTCTCATGTTCAGAGATGATTTAGCTATGATGGCCACTCTGCCACCTTTGGCATTATGTCTGTCCCTTCTGCAGATGGAGTAGTTGTCGAGGACAGTGAGGGACAGGGCTGGGCCTGAGGCTTTGTTGAGCCAGGTTTCCGATATAGCTAGGAAATCTAAATTGAGTCGAGTGATTATGTCTGCAATGACAAGAGTGTGGGCTGGAAGGCACCTGGCATTTTTGAGTGCTCCCATAGGGTTTAGGTGGGAGTGTTAAGGCTGGAGGGTGGTGTGTTGGTGGCTTGCGAGTAGGGGCGCACCGTGCGGTAGGTGATGAGTGAGTTTTTGACGCAGGTAGAGGGGTCGAGGTCGCCCAGTGTGTCTTGGTATATGAATGTTCTGGCTGCAAGGTGTGATTGTCTGGATGCAAAGGGGCGAGGGAGGCTAATCACAGAAGCCCTGGAGGGGGAGTCAAAGATGCCAGAATGTGCCTGTCTGAGAAAAGGGGCGAGTGGTGGGGCAGCTGTAATGTCGATAGTTAGTGGTTGGTGAAGGCCAATAAGGGTGATAGGGCCTGGACGGGGTAGGGGAACATGGGAGTCAAGGGAGTCTGAGGTAATATAAGGTCAGACAGTGGCAGGTGTAAATCAACAGGTTGAGCAGGGAAACAGACATGGTGGTAGGTGGAATCATGGTGGGGTTAACCTCAGGGTGGCGATGGCGCTGGGGGCGCTGGAGAGGTAACGAGCAGTTGTCTAAGCTGTGCTTAGGAGCAGATAAGCAAAAATGCAGTGCAGGGTGTCAGGTACACTTGTCCATTAGATCAGGAAGCAACAAAGGAGGGAACAGCTAGATTCAATATTCAGTGGGGCTGCTAAAAACACGGGGGGCAGCAATATGCAAAACAATGTGGGCAGCAATATGCTAAAGCACTGTTGGCAGCAATATGCTAAAACACTGTGGGCATCGATATACAAGGTACAACGTAGGTAGTAACAAGGAGGGAACAGCTAGATACAATATTCAATGAGGCTGCTAAGTGGTTTCTACTGAGCGAGGCACAGAAATGTTGACTTTTTCTCTACATGGAAATGATTGGGAGTAGGCAAAAACAGCGTTGTTTTGCTTTCTTAATAACGTTGTCATTTTCTAATGAATCTTTCCCAAAATGTCCAGTCTGCAGGTTTCGGGGTGGCGGGCGGGGGGCTCCAGGCCAAACTTTTGTTTGCAAAATTAACCAAATGGGTCATGCAAGTCAAAGATTATTCGCAATTCATTTTTCCGGTTTCCTATGGAACTTGATACTCAACTATAGTGCACTGACCGCACTTTATATACACATATTTTTTTACAAATAAAATTATATCAAATAGAATGTGCAGTGTTTTTGAATAAGGTCAAGAAACAGGAGAAATCATGCAGGCATACTTGGGGTGGAGTAGGGCGCTTCTCCTATTGTATGCAATGCCCCATCTCTAGCCACCTCTTCAACCCCCTCAGACTTTCTCTCATCCTTGCTCCGACTAAGACACCACTGGGAAGGGGGCAGTGTTTTTTGGTTAAAACCTTGTAGACACTTTTTCTCCCAGTGGTGGTTTTCTTAGGTTTATTGCATTCAACTGAAAACTGGAAAGCCTACACACAAAGGCGGACCATGTCAGCGCAAAGTGTCGACGGTTGCCAGCTGACTTGGAAGGGAGCAGGAAATGCTGTGAAGGCAGGGAAATCCCATACCCACATGAAGGACCCTCTGGTCTGTGAAGGAGGACCACGAAGAGCAGGGGCAGATGCACCACCCCATAGCATGCCAATGCCTCCTCCACCAGAGACTTTCGGGAGGAGGATGCTGCACTGGCAAGCACAACACCGCCAGGCTCATCAGCACTAGGGCACTCCTGCACACAACCTCCCCCAACTACGGATGAGGAAGAGATGGAGGGGGATTCAAGCCACATGGGAACGGTGGAGCCCCAAAGTTGTGGGGTGCTCCTGACTCATCGCCAGCATGTCTGCTTCCATCATGTAGATGGCACCATTAATCCTGACTGCCACCACACGGTTTGCCATTTTTTATTAAATATAAAGGGTGATATAAACACCTATCTCTCCCTATCTTAACATGGATGTCCAGGCCTAGCAAACTAAAACTAAAGGAAAATGACCTAGGGCCTCATTACGAGATGGGTGGTAGCCATGGAGCTATTAGCTCCATGGCTGCCTCCCATACCGTGCCCATGTCCGATGTAGTTCAATGGGGTCTTACCAGTGTAGTCCGACCATGGCGGGACCGGTAAGTCCCCATTGAAGTAACCATTCCCCATTTCCATTTGAGCCCCAATAGGGCTCAATGGGAATAGGGAGGGTGCTAATAACGGGCTTGCGACTTGCAAGCCCGTTATTAACACCCTGGTCCCTTAGAGGGACCCGTAAGGGACGTGTGGTCAGACCACACATTCCTTATGGTTCCCTCCAAGGTACTTTGGAATAGGGCGGTAAGGGATTACCGGCACCGGTCTCCTTACCGGTGCCCTGTATCCCTTACCGCCCACCTTGTAATGACCCCCCTAGTGTCCAAAAATCTTCTGACCCTCAATAAATTCAACAAAACTATACCAAGAATGTTTGGCTGTCCTCAGTTTAACAAAACAATATACCCATTCAAACTTAAAGTTTTTAGAAAGTACTCCGTGTGACCAGGATTGGACACCCTTCCCCTGGATTAATGCAGGAATACCCTGTGCAAAGTTCTGATTCAACAAAGTTCTGTTCAGTGTAACAAGAAAAGTCTTTTCCATCCACAGAGTCATTCCACCTTATACACTAAATGTCTTTTTCACAAATGCTTGTTCACAAATCAAAACAACTGTTGTTCTCCACACTATCCTTCATGATAAGGCAAATATATCTCTCTCAAACACACAAGTTCATAAACCAAAGCAATTGCTCTCTTCAGAATGCTCAACAATTATTAGCATATCACACATGTTCTTCAAATGTAACAGTTTTTGCCAGGATAGCACAGCAACTACCTTTGGTGATGCAACAATTTGTCAAAAGGATGATAAGAGTTAACAAGTTCTTTCCCCCAAACCTTTTTGCCACACACTTCTTCAAATTATATTCTTCTTTTTTGGTGTACTTGCCTGCCAGGACTAACTACTATGACCCCTTTCCTGCATACTCGACTGCCAGGAAGAACATTCCTACAACTACAATCAATCGTAGTGGCAATATTTGTTCCAAGATTCCAAGATTCTCCACACCAGTATCTCTTGTGAGGAGGGCTAAACAATAGCTGCCTCTTCTTACAGTCTCCTGACTCTTGGCAATGTGGGTTCCAGTTTCCCCTAAACTGCAAACTCAAGGTATGAGAGTTCCTCCCAGGTTGCTTCTTAACTACTTCTTTGCAGCCTCTTGGCTGTTGGCAGTGTGGGTTACATGTTTCCCCCAGTTGGTGCCCATATAAGGGGAGTTGCACCCTTGTCGCCTGTGTATGGTTTCTTCACAGCCTCTTGGTTGTTGACAAAGCGGGTTACAGGTTTCCCCCAATAGATGTCCCACATAAGAAACAATGCACCCTTGCCACTTCTGTACTGTTTCTTTACTTGTTCGGTATTCAGAATTATGTTTTACTGACAATTGTCTGGCTCAGAGTGCCCCGGGGTCAGCGTTTGCATTAGGGCAACTAGCCTATCATTTTTGGCATCTCCTCTTCGTGGTCGGCTGCTGCGGCAGACATACAGTGTCCTGCCCGCTCTGACATCAGCTTCTGCATACCTTTGCTGGATTGCACGGCTCTCCCCATGAGCTCTGACAACTCTGTTGATCTTCCATGGCTTTTCATACACCAAAACGCCATACGCTGAGTTGGGAGCACATCTCCTTCTCAGCTGGGCTTGTCTTCCAAGTACCGCTTCCTGCTGCAGGCACTCTGCAATGCTGCTCGCCTTCACTTCTCACGTCAGCATCTGCTAGCATTCTTACTTCTGCGACAATCCCAGCACCTCGGACTGCCTTTGCTTCAGTTACTCCTTCCACGTCTCTTTCCCCCAGCTGGAACTCATTCCTCAGGTTAAATGTCCTGTTCAGGTGCCTTGGTCTGTAACAGCTAGACCACATATTCTGGTTCATAGCACTTTTGATCCTTACTGATTCTGAGCCCTTCTTCCTCGTCCCAGTACCATAGACATTATGGACCCTGAAGTCCATAGTGGATTGTGTAGCAGCAACAGTAGTTTGTACTATTTTACAATAATCCATTAACACTTCAGGAAGAATAGGGGGATCATGAGGTAATGAGGTCACCAATTCCCCATGATATGAGTCCTCTCCCATGTGATCCTCCCACATAATATCGCCCCCAGGTTGAGGAACAGATAGCGGTTGCCTTTCCCTGGCCACATGAGAGGAGGCCCATACCTGGGTCTTAGTGATTATCTCACTAAATTCATCACACCCAGGGATGACAACTCCTCTCCACCTCCTGGTTTGCAAAACCCAGACTACACCCAGCAGGAGGCGTAGGTCCGTGGGGGCAGAGGTGCTCAGCAAGTATGGGCACATCACTGGTCTCAGCTCCATGCACACTGAGGTGGCAGCACGGGCCAAGTCCTGGGCCATGATGGCTCAGCACATCAGTGTGCTTGCGGTCTACCAGTACAACGCCAAGGAGGCAAAGAAGACCTGGGAGGACCTCAGTCGGGTCACTGGCATCAAGGCATGGAATTTGCTTGGGGTTGGGCCTTTTGATCAATCGTGGCATACACTGTGGGCTTGCATCTGCCCCCTGCAACTCGGCTACTACAGAGGATTAGCACAGAAGGCTACCATAGGGTGTTGCGCATCGAGAGGCCCCAGCATGTGCCTGGCAGGTGTGTTCCACCTTATTGCCTACTATGGCATGACGATGATGCTCATATCATTTCTATTGTTCCCCGAATTGGTGTACCACATGCATGTTTACTACTTCTCTAATGCAGGGTAGCGTTGGCCTGGGATCCACATATGCAAATGTTTCTCGTGTCTGTTGCACCTTTAGGCGGAATGTGGCAGCCACATGTCTGTTGTGTCTGCCTCTTGCTGTGTACATTGCCTCACGTGTCCCTTTCTTCTCTCTTGCAGCTTCCATTGCCAGTGAACCCATGGCACAGGAAGAAGTCTGTGTGACACGTCAAAGTGTGCCATAGCTGCGACCCACCCTCAGAACGTTCAGATGGAGAAGGATGGTGCAGGTGTCGGAGGTGGCAGTCCAGGCAGAGCATGTGGAGGCACAGGAGCAGCAGCAACAGGGCATGCAGAGCCATGTAGCCCACAAGGGACTACTGTAGCTGCATTTTCTGCGGCTCATGTGCTTCCTCCTGCTACGCCTGTCCCCCCACCCATCGTTCGTGTGTCCCCCAGCCAGTTGCATGAGGCCAGCTCCCCTTCCTGTACTATTCCACGCCCATGTAACCCTGTGAGTCCTGCCTCCCTTGCAGACATTGGGCTAGCACAAGTGTGCAGGGAGTGTTCCCCTCCTCGTGCCCTGCAAGGGACACATCCTTGTTCAATTGCACATGCAAGAGAGGGGCCCACACTGCCCATTGTGCCATTGGGACTATACATGCTGGCCGAAGGACAGCCACCTAGGGAGGCAATCATGCCCGCACCAGCTACCGCTTCCACTGCATCGACAGGAGGCCATACAGATGTTACCAGGGCTCAGGTCCCAACGGGAGAGGTGGCAGTGAACACATGTACAAAGAGTTGCTGGGGTTCTTCCAGGCATCCAATAAGGCCATCAGAGTGGGTTTACAGGAGGTGGCAGGGGATGTGAGGGGAACATGAGAGGGACAGGTGGAGGCTGTGAGGGAGTGAGCAGTCTCAGGGATGACATTGCACGGGTGAGTGGCGAGTTGTGTGAGGTGAAGAGGCTGTCCATGGCATTCAGCAACAATTGTCCATGGCACAGACTGCCCCTCCTCTTCACATATCCCCTGTGCTCTTGCTCCCTTTGACTCCTCCTACGGTCGGGGGAGCGAGGGGGCAGCGGGGACACACTGCGGGCGCCTCCTTCTTCTTCTCTTCCATCTCGCCTAGGCAGTGGCCCCTACTAGTCGAGGTGGAGGAAGGGGAGATTGAGAGGTTTGTGGTGGGGGACAGCGCTGACAAGGAGTCATAGGGAGACTTGTGATCAAGTTCTCTCTGTTCCTAATGTGTCCATGCCATTTCACTTCCCCTGCCAAGTGTGTGCTGTATTTCGTATGTTTACATGTGCCATTGTCTCATTTCGCCCTCGGACTCCCTCTGTAAATACCTAATTTCTGTACATGTGTGCTTTTCTTTACTTACAATATCATTCAATTGATGTCTGCCGATATCCTAGCCTACCATTTGCCATACTTTGTTGACATCTTTGCTCTTTTGATTTGAATACAAACATCATGTTTCAGAACACGAGCTGTGTGCGCATTACCTGGGTGGGTTGGGGCGAGGGGAGGATTGATGTCGACTGAGGACATGGTCAGGCCATGAATGGGATTTGCCATGGCGTTGTATGGCCTCCACACTTGTGTCATGCATGTGGATTTCCCAAAGTATGCACATTCGCATGGCATGCCGATGTGTCATTGTGTCTGAAAGCACATGTCCATCCACATCCGTATCAGGTGAGTAGTCCTGTGATGGAAGCAGTGTCTGAACTCCATCAGAGATGTGCATGTCGGGTCATGTAGCTGCAGCACGTGACATTCACAGGCATGGTGGTGATTAGCGTTTGATTAGGTCTCATTATCTTGTCCCCATCATCTTGCATTACAAACGAATGCGCCTGAGACAGTACACGCTGCACCAACACTTTTGTACATGGTTGGGTAATGCACATGGTTTTGCTGACGGGTGGGAGGTGCTAGGCATGTATGTACGCAACTGCCATGGCCCACCTGTATCTGAGAACAACACACTGACCTTGGACTTTTCCAGCATGTCGATAAGGTCATTAGGATCCTGTTGTCTGCATCCTTGGTTTTGAGGCCATACTCAACTGATTAGCGGTGAGGGAGTGTACATGTGGTTGACTTGTTCTAATTGTGTGGAGAGCATCAGTCCTTCGGAAGTTGCCTATGAATGTGAGCGCCATGTAATATCCGGGCAGTTTTGGAGATATAAGGTTCTGCATGGGGGTTAGTTGGACATTCGTTGTCTCCTTTTCATGATTCTATCGGACAACAGGTGGGAACGGTGAACGGTGCGAGTATGCGTGCACCCGTGTGTCCCATAAAGAGAACGTGTTTGAAGGCCTGTGTGTATGATGACTCCTCAGCTGACCATTGGACATGAATGTCTTCCAGGTGTTATTTGAGAACCATGCTCAGAGGAATCATTTCCACACAAGTCTATATTTTGGGACCTCTGTATCTGATGTAAGGACACTACTTTGCTTGCATGACCCAACATGCATGTGTGTTGCTGTACGCCATGGGAAGGGCTAGTGTTTTGGGTATCATTGTGGCGTCTGACTGTGCTTTCCCTTTCCTTGCCCCTAGATACATTATTGGTGCCTGTAACTGTTGTGGTCTATTTGGCCCGGCAAACACATTTTACTAGGAGGTCACGGCCATTCACCTGCCATTTGGCGGCTCCCTGTTGATCATGCAGAGTGACATGACTGGAGGGATGTGCCCCTCAGCGGTGCTTTGCATGGTTACGACGCACTTGTGCTATCGCTGTGATGCTGTATACAAACAATAGGTGTGCCCCAGTGTGCAGGCGTGGGCAGGGGCAATATAAACATTAAATACAAGGAACCTCAGAAAGGAACCCACGCACAAGACAGTCCTAAATTCTGTCAATGATTTTATGGTTGAATCTCCATCTTATTTATAAGGCATATGCTTTCAAGGAAAGTCACAGGAACAGCAGAGCCAAAGAAAAAAACCTAAGGAGTACATGAAAATAGATTTATTATACAAAGAAACATATTCTTTAACGTATTTCAAAAATGTTTTTTTACAGGTTTTTAAAAAAAACAACATAACAAAAGATGAAAAGGAGACATACAACAAAGCATATGTACATTATGATTTCAACAAATAATTGGAATAGAAAATAATGCAATAAGACAATTAGTAAAAAGAACAGAGAAAACCACAAAAAGGCAGTTGTGCCTGTTGGGTTTTAACCAGGGTGTGTACAAAATTACCCTGGTTAGTACAGAATTTAATTATTCATAATCAACTAATGACATGTAGTTATTTGCCATATCATTGACTACCAACGTGTATGAGAAATCATGGAGTAGTTCCCGGGGGTGCTTCCAGGAGGGAGCGGGGCCCAGCAATGGGAAAAACACGTTTCGGCGGGCCTAAATAGGTTGGTGTGGTAGAAGCCTTCCTCAGGGCAGAGTGGATGTAGTCTAGAAGTGAATCCCCTATGAATCTATAAAGTACAGGGGAATGTTGTGCGGCTGCTGTCCCGGGGTGTC
The DNA here is from genome assembly GCF_040938575.1 of Ambystoma mexicanum. Classification (NCBI taxonomy): domain Eukaryota; kingdom Metazoa; phylum Chordata; class Amphibia; order Caudata; family Ambystomatidae; genus Ambystoma; species Ambystoma mexicanum. The sequence continues at coordinate 247,919,702 of NC_090926.1, read as the reverse complement.
GGGACTCTGGTACTGCTGGTGTAGGTTGCTGAGCTTCTGCTTGCTCTGTCAGTCAAACACTGGGAGCACGGTAACAGTCGGTGCTCAGTAGGAGACAGGAAACATGTACGCCGCAGGTCAGTTCCAGGAGGACTGATGTGGTGTGAAAACGATGTGGCAGCACAATTGTAGTTGAGGCATTGTTATGCGTTGCCGCCGCGTCTCTGGAGCCCTGTGACCATGTAGGACAGAGTTTGAAGGAATGACGCTGGGAGGAGGCACGGCCCATGAAGCAAAGGAGTGGGGTAGCAGTCTGTAGTAGTTAAAAACTTGTAAAAAACATTTTTGAAATACGTTAAAGAATATGTTTCTTTGTATAATAAATCTATTTTCATGTACTCCTTAGGTTTTTTTCTTTGGCTCTGTTGTTCCTGTGACCTTCCTTGAAAGCATATGCCTTATAAATAAGATGGAGATTCAACCATAAAATCATTGACAGAATTTAGGACTGTCTTGTGCGTGGGTTCCTTTCTGAGGTTCCTTGTATTTAATCGCTGTGATGCTGTCACTGGAATTTGTAATAAAGAATAAAGGCGCCCCAGGCCCCATCAATTTTCTGTGTGTGGTACATGGCGATAGATGCTCATCCAGGTGCCCGGCAGTGTATGGCGGTATCGTGGCGATTTCCAGCTTGCCTCACATGCATGCTGAGTGGCAATGGAGGGGCGGTGGGTGCAAGGGCCATTGTGGGAAGGTGTGATATTCCTTGTGGAACGTGCAGGGGTCCTGTTGTTAACTTCAGGAAAATGTGTTGTGGGTCTTTCCAAAGGACAACTGTGGAGGTGTCCAATGTCAGCTATTCATGGTGCAGTAATGTTGAGATGTGTGTTAGGGCCTGTCCACACATGTAAGTGTAGTCGAATTGCTATGTGATGGTGTTACTTCACATCAAGGGTGCAGATGGTCTTGCATGCGACTATGCATAGCTCTGTGTTTGCATGATGGTCCATGTTCTCGCTTCAGTTGCTGCATGTTTGTGTGTCCTTGCTGCCTTTTCCGTGTGAGTCGGGGCAGGACGCATGTTCATCATCCAGCTGCATCTTCCACGGTGCTATGTTGTGACGGCACATTGTTGCATGCTCATCAGAATGTCTATATGGGTGATGCCCAGGCACGTGTGTGCAGACTACCCCTGGGACCTGCTGGGGCGTGACTTCATACGAAGAACGGAGTAATGGTGAACCGGTCGAAGGGCTCATAATGTCCCGCATTTCGTTCTACATCTACTTGGCCTCATTCAGGTGAGCCACTAGACCCTGGCCACTGACCCAGGTACATATGTGTGCAGGGTTGCACATAGGCTCACATGTTGACTGGTGGGATGTGGGACACTCGCATGTTGAGAGAGGTGATGCCCACACTGACTGTGGTAGTAGAGCAAAACCTACAGCGGCAAAGCAGACTTTTTGCCACGGTGTGGGAGCACTTTTCAGGTGAGTCTTCTTTGTTCCAAGTAATACACTGTCCCTTCATGTATCATAACAGGCAGTTCAGGACTGCTGTGCAAAATTGTATTTTCTTGTCACCACCTGGCCTCACTAGCCATACCCCGGATGACAGTGATGTTGTGGCGTCATCACTGCAGTTACCTATGTATGTATGAATGTGTACACACTTGCTCACGTTGTATCATACGTGCAGCCCCAAAGTCTGTTTCTGTACACTGTCATGACCTGCCAGCCGAGGTTCCTGTAGGTGGGCTAGGTCATGTTGATGCACACTCTTCATTGTTGCTTTTGAGGTTGTGCCCTTTTGGGTCAATGGTTGTTTCACCACTGCATATGACATGTTCGCAACAGCCGCCTCACAAACCGTGCATTCTTTGCTGTATTTCTCTTCTGTACCCACACTCGGCTTACCCGTGTCCAGCACACCCACCAGTGCGCAGGTTATGATGTTTTAGGCTTCTGACTTACACGTTAGAATGACCATTGCATCTTATTTGATGCTTGATGACATTTCACCAGGCCTATGCCCCTCATGAGTGGATCCCAAAGGCCAGGCACTCAGTGCTTCCGTCGCACATAAGGTACTTTCAGGCTGTGATCTGTTTTTTCTTTTGTCCCTCTATGGGGCACTTTGTGACTCCTGCTCCAATTGCTCCTGTTCAACCCAGTCTCCTGTCTTGTCATGTGGGTGACGTCATAGTGGCAAAGGTTCCTGCCCTGCACAACAGCAGCACTACCATGCGTCTTATGAAGGCGTATTGGCCTCATGTGCACTCTCTGATGTGGCCCAGTGTACCTCTTCCCCTGCAGCGCAAGAGCCTTGAGAGTGTGGTGTGCTGTTTTCTTGACATTTCCTGCTTCAGGCCGACATACAGGAGGCAGATGTTCCGCCGGGGAACACCAGATTACTATTGGCAAGTTGGCCCAGCAAATGTTGATTTGCCAGTCTGCCAGAGTGATGTGATTGTCACAGCCCTGGGGAGTGGTTGCACATTGTGTTCGACTGCACTGTTGTGTCACAATGTGTCCTGCGCAAATGGTCATTGCTGTGTGTATGGCATGCAGTCGATTGGTTATGTGTGCCCGCATGGTTACAGTATGAGTGACCGCCTGGTTGTGCTGAGGGATACTTGATTGTTTGAGTGCTGCTGTGTGCAATGGTCAAGATGTCGTTCTCCACATCTTCACGCTTCATTCTTGATATGATGTTAGTAATGTGCATGAATGTCGTGGCGGTATGGTTATTTGTGTGTGTGTGTATATCTTGCCATTGTTTGATCATACAGTGTCTGGCTTTGGGTGTAGGGGCATGCATGCAGGAAACAATGTGTGTTTGGAATGTGTTGGCATGTCCATGTGTCTATTTACATGGGTATCTCAGACAGATGACTGTGTGCAAGCGTTGCCTGGCACTTGTCATCCTTTCAACATAGACACTGACTCGTGTACGGTTCCTTTCCAGGTGCATGCATGCTTATGTGAAGAAGCTGTTAACCAGCTGCTCCCAAACTTGCATTCACTCATACTGTGCTCCCCTGGGGTCGGTGACTTGACACATGACTGTGGTCTGAGGGTAGGTACCATGTCGGGATGTATGCCCTCATATACAGAAGAGGTAGTTAGCTTTTATCAACAACTCACAGTAAACACACATTAAATCAATTCTGTATTATACATAGTAAATCGTTTATTCAAAATATATTCCAAAAATTATTTTTTATAAAAAAGCAAAAAACATAAAATAATCTGTTGTTGCTTATAGTATTAAATACTAAAACACTGTCTAAAAACAGACACTATAGTCGTGACACATATACCTAGATAGGATCAGGTAATGTATGTCCTATTGACATCAATTCAGTTTATTGACTATTATAGGGACACTAGCCGTCTTACTATAGTCAGAACCCCTTTATTGGGGTGTATTCTTCACCCTAGTAACTTCATGACTGGGTGGAAAAAACTCGACATGTTTCAGTTCTCATACATTTTTCTCAGAACTTTCTTCAGGAGATATGTCACTGTATATTTTAGTGTAACAATTAAAAACAAGGCATGCTATGAAGGCATAAATTGGTATCAATAAACACTCTTGATGGCAGTGCGAACATCAATCTATAGGTCACGGGAACACATATTTGAGTGGAGCCCTGCTGTTTGGTTGATTTATGAGTAATCTTTCCCGATATAAGGTAGAGCTACCACTTTAGTGGTTCTATTGGGTTCCCCCCTTTAAGTGTATTGGCATGTATGCCTTTGCACACTACTGTGTTATGTAGGATTTTATTGATTTATTTTATTTATAGAGTTAGAATGCACCAGAACCCGGAGGCATCATCGCACACAAGTACACAATGGACAACAGTAACAGGGGACAGGAGAAGCGTATAAGGCAGGGGATAGTAAGGGATCACTCAAAGATGAGCGTCTTGAGGGTTCTCCTGAAGGTTCTGGGATTGTTTACAAGTCGTACAGGGACTGGAAGAGTATTCCAGAGTTTTGATGAGATTACAGTAATCGATTTTCCTAGGCCTTTAGTCCGCTTGAAGGTTGGGCAAGCAACCTGCATCAGATTAGTTCAGTGCAGTGATCTAGTTGGGTCATAGTGTGTCACTAAAGATTTCAAGTAAGCTCTGGTTTTTCCATAGAGACATTTGTGCACCAAGGTGGCTACCTTGAACTGTATTCAGGCTTTCACAGGGAGCCAGTGCAGTGGGAGGAAATATGATTTCTTCTTGGGACCTTTTTTATGATACATACCACATCATTTTGGACGGTCTGTAATCACTGTAAGCTCTGTTTGTCAGCTCCAACGAGGAGTGCATTGCAGTAGTCAATCCTGGATAGTATAACCAGTGAAGAAGAGACATATTTATTTAAGAGTCTTAGGTATTGGATGCAATTTCTTGTAACCTTTTTGGTATGGGGTATGGGCTTTTGCACTCAGGGAGGAGTCGAGATGAATATTGAGCGTTTTTACCTCACCTAGTACCGAGATGTTACAGTCCTGCATGTCGAAGGATTGATCATTGGGGTTAGTTTAGCTCTTGCCTGAGATGATGCGAAGATTAGGAGCTCTGTTTTTCCTCTGTTGAGGCACATCCAGTTTTCTCTTATCCAAGATTCATTCAGGTCGTAGGTGTCTTCTAGTTTTGCTGCATCTAAGGCGTAGTTGCCAGACAGCTCCAGGACCAGCTGGGTGTTGTCTGCGTATTTGGTAAAGAAGACCCCTGATTCTTCCAGGAGACTGCAGAGTGGTCTAGCATATAAGTTAAAGAGTACCAGGGACATACATGCCCCCTGAAGCACTCAGCAAGTTAAAGGGGTGGGTGAAGAGGCAGCATCTCCCCAGAAGAACCGGTCAGGAACGACTGGACTCATTTAGTTGTCCTCTCAGAGAAGTGGCCTATGTCTCTCAAGGTGTAGAGTAAGCGTGCATGGTCTAGGAGGTCAAAAGCCGCCATAAGTCCAGCAGGACTATACTGGGGAGACTCCCGGCCAGCCCATAGAGCCGGGGTTTGCTCCGGAGTACTTTAAGACGAGATAGCTGCACCTTTGAGATGGATGGGGGTGCAGGCTTATTACTCTAACACCAATTAATATGGACAACTCAATGGTTTGGCAAAGGGAGTGCGTTTAATGACAAATACGAAAAACGAGGAGTCATGGAAATCAACAGTGATGCGATAGCCTGTCTCGCTTCAACTCCAATGAACTTCATACAAACAATAACATTTATACTCAAAACCCGTCATAATTGACGTGTAACACTCAAAGGTTAATATGCATTTCTATTGGTTAGGAAAAGGTAACTTTAATATAGGTACTATATCTGCATATGGTAACGGAGTGAGGGGATTGGATAAACACCATCAGGTGGGCGTCTAAGCCCTTCCTTCAAACATTCCTATTGTAGACGTCACTAAGAGTACAATGTCCCATTGGTTCTGCTATCTATAGGATCCTAGATTATTTGGTCCATTGTGATTGGGTTGGCTTCAACCCCATGCATACATTTCCATTTTACTTAGCAGGACACAGAATGGTCAGCCAGGTGCAGGGTGCCCCACAATTCATCCGGCCTTCCTTCAATCCATCATTACTTTAGTGGCTATGTGTCAATTAGTTGCTGTGTTTGGCCTCGAAACTGCATCTTCTTGTCAGGAAAAGTTATGATATCTCTGTCTGGGAGGCTGGCAAGCGTAGGTGTGAACCCGTGCTCCTTCTTGCTCGGGTGGTCAAGTGCTGCTCACACCGTGAATTTGCCTAGTTTCCCTCAATTTGTGCATTTAGTTCTTATTCGGCTCGCCACCTGCCCACACCTCCTTATCTCGACATTCCAAAGACAGGTATCTTCTGTTAACTTTCAATTATGCAAAGCTACTGTTCGTTCCTTCTATTGGTCTGACCTTGGCTCTTCCAGGCGCAAGTTGCATCTGCTAAGTTTCGATTCAGCCATCTCTTCTCGTTTCAGCCGGAATACGAATCTTGTCCTGTTTGGCCTCTAGTAACCTGAGTTGATTCTGCTTTTTGTGTAAAGTAGACTCGCACTTATATAATGTGCTTCATTGAGGTAGATATGTATGATGGCGCTTGTCGCTCTATTCTTCTACTAAGCATAGCAAGCCGCACTGTTTTCTTAGCTTTCTTGCGGTTTCAAGCATATGTACAGGCGTTAGCTGATTGAATGACTTCATCCTGCTTTATAGCTTAAGCTTCTTTGTACTTCAACATCGTCGCTCCTTCTAGGTTAACAATATCCTTATTCATGGAGTTTTGTCTCTGTGTGTCATTATTTGGCTCTGCACGTTAGTCCGGGCCCTGTGACGTCACCATTCGTCTTCCATTAAGGCCTTTTGGGTTTCTTCCGGGACAGCGTTTAGTTTATCTTCATTTCGTCTTATTTGCTGGTAGGGTTTTCTCAATGGATACCTTACTGTCCATGGTTTTCTAGGTATCAGTATTTCAACAGGTGTTGTTCTCCTGATAGGCATTGGGCAGAGCCCTACTGCGGCTCTCTGCTGGTTTATTTGCTCGTCATACATCACGTATTTTGGTGTGAACGTTCCTGGTACTTAAAACTGGGCGATGGGAGTGCAGGCTTTATTTGAGACCTCCTCTGCACTCCCCCCTCTGGGTGATTCATCGACCACTTCAACTTCTTCCTCCAGATTCAGCTTACTTGGTTCCTCTGTATTCATCTTCACTCCATCGTCTGGGTTCATTGCTTCTTCATCTTCTGGGTTTGTAGAGGATGGTTTAAAGAAGTATCCTTTTGGAGTCCATATCTTTATTACTCCTTTTAGGCTTCCTGCTGTCCTTACATGTTCGTCTTTATTCCATGTCATTAGTTGACATTGTCCATTTGGGCCGCAGTATATCCATTTTCCCGTATAATTTCTGCGTTTCCTAGGATAAAGAAACTTTGTACCTTCAGGTGCATGTCTGCTGGCCTTCACAAAGTCTGTTATTTCATCATCAGTTAGATCTTTGGGCTTCCATCTTGGCTTGACATCAATCATGATCTTCATCCCTATGGCTTTCTTTGCAGTTTTCTGGCTTTGCGAGATTATTATCTTGATAACGCAAAATTCTAGTAATATCATCACTAGCAGGGCTCCCAGAAACTTGAATACATCTGCCATCCATTGTGGAACCCACAAGAATAGTGATCCAAACCAGCTGTCATCATCACCTTCGTCAGTTTCATTGATCATCTGGTTCTGCAAGTTTGTCAGTATACCTATTGCTTCTGTTAAAGTTCAATTTTCCTCGTCGTGAAATGGTATGAATGTGCAACATGATTCTCCAATTTTTGCACAAACTCCTCCATCCATAGCTGTGATCATGTCAATCACATATCTGTTCTGGAGAGTCATCAGTCGGATGGCTCTTAATTCTTCTTTAATCACATTAAATCCTTTTATGGTCGTGTTAATGGTCTGTAGTAACTCCCATCTGGTTATCTGCAACCATTTAGTATTTGCTCCAACCTGAAATCTTGGCATGAAAATCGTTGCGAACACTGTTGAGGTGAGTTCTAAACAACCTGTGTTCATATGGGATTGCATGAAAGACTTCTTCTGATTTGGCAGAGAAGTAATTCTCTCTCTTCATTCGGGTTGTCAGTTCCACAGATCTCTTCTTCCTCAGGTGAGCATCTGCTTTCAGGAAACTGTCAATATGTAGGTCACTCTTTGGGATTACCAAAGCTGGAACATGGGCATTCACTATTGTGAATATGCATCTCCAGTTTTTCGGCAGTTCGATGTATGCTTTGGGCCTGCATGCCCAATAATGATCCATAACCACTGCAGTTCATTGTACCATTCCTGGAGCATCAAAGATTCGTCTACAGTTCTGATTCTTTCCCATCTTCCTTGTGCCATTGTTCCTGAAGCACAATTTTGGGCTTTCTAGGGGCACTATCTGCAAGGGTCCTCCCCTGTCTTCGACCCATGTCAGTAGTTTTGCAAGTTTCGGCCATAATGGCTTGCACAGTCTTTGTGAATTTTCAATTGCTTCCTTGCAGGCTCCAAGGACCATCCATGCTCTGCAGATCACTACTCCTTTTTCCCAAATGTCTGGTGAAAGCACTGTTCCCCAAATCTGCATTTGGCCTCTGTTTTTCCAAATTTGAGCCTCTTCTGGAGTTTTTCCTTGGAAATTTAGTCCCGGGTTTACTTCCCATCTTATTCCTGCTCCTTTAACTCCAGGCTTCTCGTACCTGATCACATGATGCCTAGTATGAGCTCTGTTTCTTGTCTTAATGTCCTGGACATAATCATCTTCATCGGGATAAGCTGTTCCAGTTGCCCATATCAATGAGGCATCACTTCCCATGAACCGGCCTCTGGTCTTGCACATTGCTATGTGTGAGAGACAGTGTGCTGTTGGGACATCAATTTCTACAGCCACGAAGATCTTGGACTTCCCCATGTTGTACGATAGGAGTGCACAAACAAAGCATGCTCCTCCAGAATTTCGTCTCCCAACCTCCTTCATGTGCTGGTACCAAATGTTGTTTCCCAGATGTGCTGTGCTATCCAAGTAGTCCTTTAGTTCATTGTCATATCCATGCATACTTTTTTTGATTCTTAATGTTTTCCTGTAGTTGGCTATGATTACATCCCTAAAAGCAATGGTATGGCTTTTCCTTGCTGGAGGATTCTCAGGTATTCTGGTCCATGGTGCAGGCTTCCTCATCTGCACCCTTTGAGTGGACAAGAGTCTGGCAGCTCTTTCCTTCTCTTCATACATCTTTCTCCTGCAGGTTGCAAATGCCCATGCCAACCACCCTGACGCCGGTCTGGTATAAGGCTGTATTGTAGAACTGGTACTTGTCCATTGTGTTAGGACATGTGTGCTTGGTAATACAGTGTCTGTGGTTTTGTTCTCCAGTTCCTCATGCAGCTTCCTCGCTCTGGCTATCTGTGGAAATAATGAGTCTACTAACATTTGTGTCGATGCAGAGAGTTTCTCTGAGTTGGCTTTTTTTTTCAAGAGTTTCTAATATGCTGCTTCTGTTGGCTTTTCTCTTAATTCTTCTTGTTTTCTTACAATATCTGTTGTGGAGGTTTTTATGGCAGGCAGTCTCTTCTTCTTTACTGCTTTGGTTCGTGGTCGTGCGGTCATTGACACTAGGTCTGTTTCATGTGCATTCAGTGTTTGCGTGCATGTAGTTGTCAGTGATTTCACTTCATTCATCTCGTGCCAACCCTGTCTCCAGCTTTTCTTTTCATTCGCTACCTCAAGTGTGTGTGTGTATCATTGCTAATTACATTCATTTCGAGTTCATTCACTCCACCGTCAGATCTCCTAGGGACTGGAATGACTACATAAGGTCTGGGTGCTTTTGTGGGTTTCATACGTGTATCATCAGGTGGGTGCACTGAAATTGGAACGCTTTGTGCACCAATAAAGAATGCAGTTCTGATCGTTAATGACAGTAAAATAATGATAAATATGATGCATAAGTACATTATGGTTCTATAAATTAGGCAACAACATTTCCTTCCAGAGAAGCGGGGGTGCCTCTCTGCTTGTTGGAGGACCAGGTTGCTGCTCTGGACCCCCATCTCAATCATTCAACAAATGTCACTGTTATTCTTCCCTCACCCAATATTGTCTTCCGAGTTCTGTGTTTAAGAGTGTCAGGTGCTTCAAAAGGGTCCCCCTTCTTGTGAATGACAAATTGTCTCTTATTTCAGGTTGCAGTTCCTTTGCTAGACTAAAATCAAGTAAAATAACACTACAGTGAGTTCCTTTACTGTGCATGTTCAAAGGAAGTAAGCTACCAGTCCACTCCTTGAATCTGCTTCAGTCCTGAGGACATGTTGGACTCTGATCAGTATGATGTAATAGTGTAAAAATAACAACACGTATAACAAATGAAGTTCTTGACTCCGCTCCCTCGATCTGTCCCTCAGCGGAATGCTTTTCTAGAATCTCCTCAGATAGCTCCTCTGATGGTTAGAAAGTTCCACTTGACGTATGATTCCATGCAGGAGCATTCCCATCTGTGCGACATTAGCTGGATCTCTGATGAATGTGAGGACGTCAACATCGATAGGTCTCCCCACTAGCTCTGGAAAGTCAGTGACTAGGCGAAAGAGGACATTGTGTGCCAATCTGCTGTCTTCTGGTGACAGGGACATGTGTCCTGTCTTGCTGGGTTCAGGATTGTATGTTTTTTCCTTAATGTGAACAATGTCTGCACCATCCAGTTGCCTGGAGTGCGACTAGAATTCTGATCTTATTTAAAAGATGGCTTAAATGTTCGGTGTTTGCTGGGTCTCAAAGAAACATGAGTGTGTCTGTTGTTCTCCCGATAAGAGTTGGAAAGTCTTCGATTATGCGAAAGAACAGTGTGTTGATAAGCTCATCTATTTCTGCCTGTGTTAGGAACATTTGATTCTTTCTCACTGTACTCCGGGAGTAGGATAAGTTGTTCAGCAACGACAGTGAGGAGTTGTCTTATTATCTTTTCATTTTCAGGATCTTGTAAAAAGTCTGTGACACTGATGAGCCTCCTTACCAATGACGGATATGATCTTAGCACTAGCTCAAAATAGGTGACTAGGTCCTTTGTGATGTCTCTACTGTGGGACACCATAAGTGATTCCGAATAGGGTTTCGGTGTGGAACGAGTCGGCATACTGTATTTTCTTCCAATGTAAATGTCCTCGGTCAAAAATTTGGCATCTTCTTTTCTCATCAAGGCTCAAGTGGGCCTCGGTCCAAAGTTCGAATCAACAGATTGTGTTGTGGCTTATACGCGCAATTTTCTTCTTCACCCTGCAACTAGGATGCACAGAGTGTCCGTACTTATGTCTTTATCCCATTTTTTGCTTAGAGGATATTTCCAATTTAAGCCACAACTTGCAAAAATGTTCCTTGTCCTTGGTACGCTGGTCATGCGTCCTTCTTCCTCATCATGGATCTCATCTGCACATGCTGTGGTTCTTCCCCGACGCTCGTCGATTCCTCTCATTAGGGTGCAGACAGGGGGCCTTCTCCGATGTAGGGTTTGATATCACCGAGAAAAATCCACGCTCCCCTGCCCTGTAGCTTCACATCAGACAGAGTGCAGTCCTCTACGATAAAAGGACCCTTGAATCTTGGCTCGTCCCACCTTTTCCTTGTATGGTTTTTCACAAAGACGGCGTCTCCAGGGAAGACGGGTGGAACATGTAGACCTTGAACTGAGTCTGATGCAGTGTCTCCTTCTGTGTTCTGTGCTGTGCTGTAGCCTTTTCGTTGTTGCTGCAGCTGGTCTGAAATTACAGTAAGGCAAGATGTCATGCAGTTCAGGTAATTTTGCATTTCAGACCCTAAACCCTCTCCTGTTGACTGGGCATTACATCTAACTCTATCTCGGGGAGTCAGGGGAGTTCTCATTCTTCTTCCTGTGGCTATCTCGTGTGTTGTAAGATGATGGTCGGAGCCTGGTTGGTTTCGAAGTGCATACAGTAGCAATGGAAGGCAGTGCAACCATCCCTTCCTTAGAGTAAGCTTCAACTTGGCTATTCTCTCCTTCAACAAGCCGTTGAGCTTCTCACAGATTCCATTACCTTGCGGATGATAAGCCAACAAGAACTTGTGCTTTATACCAAGCAGCAAGCTAATCTGTTCAAATATTGAATTAACCAAGTGAGGGACTTTATCTGATCTCATGACTTCTCATACCCTCCACCCTGGGAACACTTCCATCACTAAAAATGTGGCCGCACAGGTAGAGTTTGTGTGTGTACATGGACCTGCCTCTATCCATCTAGAGAATGGACACACCACAACAATTAAGTATCTGTACCCGTTACATACTTTCGACGTAATCGACGTGCAAGTGTTGAAAAGGCCAATTTGGACTGGGGATGACTCCTCTCATTACCTTTAATGTGTGCCCAGCGGTGAATTGCTGGCAGATTATGCAGTTCACCATAAAGAATGCAACCTGCTCCGCTAAATTAGGTATGAACCAGTCTTCCGCGAGCGTTGCTGCTAGATTCTCTTTTGTCATATGCGCCGGGTAATGTAACTGTTCCAGCGCTATTTTTAATAGGGCTACAAGCATTAATGGTTTACCAATGCTGGGCCTCATCACGACTTGGGCGGTAAATGTGGCGGATTATCCGCCGGACATAAATAGCGCTAACGCCAAGGCACCCGGCGGATAATCTGCCAGATCACGACTAATCGTTCACGCGCCCCGGCCCAAGGCGTTAGCGAGATTAGCGCGAACCCTTAAATCCGGCGCACTGTGCGCTACCGCCACGTCGCGCTAATAGCACGCGCGGGAAATGCGTCACCGCCGGAACGGGAAATGAAGCGGTGGCCATTTTGGAAATCACAATCCGTCAGTTATCTCAGGCACTGGAAGCCATTCACTTGATTCGAAGGCAGAAAATGAGTCAGGAGCGCACCAGGGGCTAGTCTGCCATGGACAGGGTCAGAAAACCCAAGTTTAGCGACCAAGAACTTGAGGTCCTGTGGATGAGGCACTGACTCACCATCACGAGCTGCAGCAGCGTAAAACAAGCGCACTGCGCAGAGGCCAAATCTGGAAAAGTGTTGCACAAAGGGTCAGTGCAGTTGGCCACGTGCCCCGGGATGGGGAAGACTGCCGCAAGTGGCTGAATGACCTGCGGGTTCGAGTGAGAGGCATCCTGTCCCAGCACAGGAGTGCAAGCAGGGCCACAGTAGGAGGCCCACCACCACCCCCCCCGACCTCACACCATCGGAGGAGAAACTGACGGGCCTCATTGATGTCGGGACCATTGAGGGCATCGGTGGAGCGGAGGCAGGGACTGGCATTGATCCAACGGTGGGTGAGTCCCATCCCCGAATACATGCATCTGAATGAGAGTGAAGACATGTGTCTGAGGCACTGCATACACCCGTAAGTGAGGGCCACATCCCTAGAACGTCAGTGCTGCCTAGACGACCCTGTACGTGCAGTGCATGAATGACAGGGGCAGGGGATAGACTCCCCTAGCCATAGGACAGCTACGTAGAGTGGTACTGTGCATCAACACAACCACAAAAGCCTGAGCACAGTCCACCCCAACCACGCTTTCCCAAGCAGTGTCCCTCCATGCACATCCACAACAAGCACCACATGTTGACTGAACAGAATGCAAGTTGAATGCGTCATTGTCACTGTCTTCATTCACACTTGTTGGCATGACCTGCATCACACAAAGGTATGTAGCATTGTACTCAAACCACCCCCTATGCACCCCACAGGCACACGTCGATCCCAAGAGGCCGTTGATGCTGACGATGAGGCCACACCGGCAATGTGCACACGACACCGTGCCTCCACCAGCACCACCCCCCCAAGAGGCCGCACCCACGGGAGAGAACACCGGGGAACACCCACCTCACCCCGACTCAGCCCCGCCAGACAGCAGCGGAGCCACATGGCCGCAGGGAGGCTACCGGCAGCTCACCGGAAGCCAACATCCAAAGCCCCGACGCCGAGGGAGAGAGGCCGGAATCGCAGCCCGATGTGGGAGTAACACCTCCACGTGGGCATCATGCCACCGCAGTACACACCCACAGCAGCAGTGATGGGTAAGGGGCGTCAACACCCCATGGAAGTCCAAGCACAGGCAGACAGCAGGCAGGGAGTCGGCATGTGGCTGTGCGTCGCTGCAGCACACCCCAGCCCGATGTGGACACCCCGTTGTATGGGATCCCAGAGGACCATCGTTCAGAGCCAGGAAGCCCAGTCCAGTTTGGTGGCATGCCACCATGCAGCCCCCCCCCCGATAGCACCCAATACGCGGTCCACCACCTGACGCGCCAGGAGAGGGCCTTGTCACTGGGGCAGCAGTCATGGGCCGGCTGGACATAATAGAAGCTAAACAGGCCCGGGTGGAAGCAATGGCCAAAGTCCAGAGCCGGCACATTAAGGCCGTGAGCAATTCGATTAGGCATGGATGCAAGTACATTGCCCGGGACAATGCACACACACGCCATGTCGTGCAACAATGCACTGCTGCCCTGACAGGCTTTGGCCAAAGGGTACGTGAATTCACGGAGGCTGTGTCTGCACTAGCAGAACAACAACGCGAGGCAAATGCCCTCATGCGCCAGCACACGATGGCCAGCGCTTCCGTGCCCTCAACTTCAACCACACCAACAGAGGGTTCACTGGAACCATCTCCAAGGCGCCGGTCCTTGCGCCACCTGAGGGCACACACACTGGAGGGTCCTGGGAGAGGGAAGCACCCGCGCCCATCATAGCGGTGCATGGCATCATTGGTGTGGGCCTGATCAGGCAACAGCACAGTTGGGGGTTGTACACTGGGGGGAGGGGGGATTGTTGGGTGCTCACTGGGGGGAGGGGGGATTGTTGGATGCTCACTGGGGGGAGGGGTGATTGTTGGGTGTTCACTGGGGGGAGTGGGGATTGTTGGATGTTCACTGGGGGGAGGGGGGATTGTTTGAGGGAAAATAAATCACGTTACAAAAATCACAATGCATGGACAGTAGTGATTGTTACAAATGCAATTTAATGTAGAAGTCATAATTTACCTATTACCCATTTCGAAAAGAATCCATCAATCAATCCCTGTCCGGCCAACCTCCCTTCCCTCAGGCCCACCCTTTGTGCATGTGCTACACCTTGTGGCACTTCATCGCCCTCACTACCATCCTCAGGTGGCTTCACATGAGCATCAGGGGGCAGTGGCACATTTCTGCGACAACAGATGTTGTGTAGCATGGCACATGTCAGTAAGATTTCACAACTTCTTCTGATGCATGCATCATAGCACCTCCCGGACGGTCGAGGCACCGGGAGCGTGCCTTCAAAAGTCCAAATGCCCTCTCCACGCAGATCCGTGTACGGGCATGGCCAAGGTTGTATGCTCGCTCCGCAGCCGTGTGTGGGTGACGCACAGGGGTAATGAGCCACGTGTACTGGGGATATCCAGATTCATCTGTAGGGGAGAGAAAGCCGGTATGGGTACAAGGTAAGTTCAGTGGGTGTACAGAGCCCTGTCATCAGTGTGATTTTGCAATATTTGTCATTTGGACTATGACATTGTGGAGTGCGCTGTCCTATGGGCACGATTGAATCAATGGGGTACTCTCCACTTGGTACGGCTATGTTTCGATATGTAACAGTACTCATTCACATGTCGCAGGATGAGGGGGCCCTTCCATCTACTTCTGCTTGACAGAAGTGGCTGCCTCATGTGTCATTGCTAATCCATTGGCCTACAGTTGCATTTGCTGCTCTTCACTATTCTGTACTGTTCTCCATGCATTCCCATGGCCATTTTGGGGACAGTGTTTGTGGGATGTGCATTGTCATCACTCGGCCTACTTATGTGTGGAGCATTCGTGGATGTGCCAGCTGATGGTTTGGTATTTCATTGCTGTCGGATGGCCAGGCTGGGATATCTGTACTGTGTCAGTGTTGGGAGCCATGGTGCTACTCACACAGGATGCCTTGTTGTGGTGGGGCTTCCATATGTCACTGTGCCACCACATGTCTTACATCCTGCATGGGTGTGTTCTGCTGTGTTGGACATGTCCAAGGTTCATCGTGCAAGCTGCTTGGATGTGCATGCTGCTGTGATGCTGCTGACCATTGGGAATGATGGATTCTGTGACAGGCACCATCAGTTGTGGATTGACATGCTTTGTGGTATACATTTGTACTCACCCAGTAGCCATGTGTTTTGGCCTCGGTGCCTTTCGATGTACACTGGCAGGGTACTGTTGCTTAGGACCATGGAGTCGTGGGTGGATAACTGGGTAGCGGGCACAGCAGTGGCTGAAGGTGAGGTCAGGGCCACATGTCATCTGCACATTGAGGGAATGGTACTGTTTCCGGTTTCTGTAGGCAGCCTCATGTGCCTGGGGTGGTACAAGTGCCACATGTGTGCAGTCCAGGGCTGCTATTACATTCGGGACTTGGCCAATGGCATAGGATTGACCCTTTAGCTGGTGCACCTGTGCCTGTGTGGCTGGCAATGCAATGTTTTCGTTCACATGATTCAACAGTGCATCAAGCACCTGTGCCAGCATGGCACTGAATGTGGACTGGGCCATTCCATGCATCATGGCAATGGTATGTTGGTATTTGCCAGTCCCAAGTAAGAGAAGCACAGACACGAGCTTCACTAGGGGAAGTACTGCCGTGCTGGTGGCTATGCGGATGCATATGTCACCCTGGATTGTGTCCAGCAACTGGGTGATGGTTGTCCTGTCCAGCTGATATTCTGTCACCAACTGACCATCAGTTAGGGCCCAGGGTGTTGGCCTGACCCTGGGGATGGCTGGGCGCCTTGCTGCTCCTGCTCTCCTCCTCTTTCTCCTCATCCCCACTGCCCCCTGCACTCCCAGGGCCCTGGCCTGGTTGACTGGCCTCTGTAGCTCCAGGCACAGCAGGTAGAAGTCGACATCAAGGCTCCCGGCTCCAAATGGCAGCATGGTGTTGGGGAGGGGGTGTTGTGCATGGGTGGGTCCTTTGTAGGCCTCTAGATTGCATTGCTTACACCTGGGCCCTCATTGCTGTCTCCTCCCTGCTCCTGCTGGTGTAATGGGGTTGGGGAGGGGGTGTTGTGCATGGGTGGGTCCTTTGTAGGCCTCTAGATTGCATTGCTTACACCTGGGCCCTCATTGCTGTGGCCTGTGTACTGTTACCTCCAGCTTTTTGCTGGAGGTATTTTTGGCATTTTTTTCCGCCGCTTTTATGGCGCTAATAGCACTTACGCCGGACTCCTGATCGATGATGTTTTAGCGCTAAAGGTTCCTGGCGCTCTTGTGGCCGCCACTTGTACAGCCGGCTGTCCTTGCGCCAGCTGTTATTGCGCCGGCGGTATTTGGAGTCATGATCCGACGGACCCTTAAAATCGGCGCTATGAGCGCTACCGCCGATTTTAAGGGTTACCGCCCAGGTCGTGATGAGGCCCGCTGTCTTGTCGACATAAGCTGTCAGAGGGATTTAAAGAACACCCTCAACGTTTCCACATTTTTTTCTCTTCCTGTGGTGCCTCCCCTTCCAGTTACATTAGCTGCGTTTGCCCAAGACTGTTATAGGATTCAGGTGTTGTTCGTGCAACCATCATCCTTTCATTGATATAGATGACTTCTACCTCCATGATCGTCTCACTTTTGGATGCCATACGCTTGGCCTCAGTGTCTGCTGCGTGATTCCCACGTGAGATAAAATCTGTCCCTTTCGTGTGGGCGGCGCATTTCACGACAGCTATGCCCACTGGGAGCTGTAGTGCCTTGATCAGCCTGTCCAATAAGGCTGCGTGCTGTACTGACGTGCCGTCCGCTCTGAGGTAGCCCCTCCTTTTCCAGTGCGCTAGTCCTGCGTGCACTGTTGACGTCACATAGGCGGAGGCACTGTACACCGTTACTTCTTGGTCGGAGTGATTCTCAATGGCGAGTATCAATGGCAATAATTCTGAAGCCTGTGCTGAGTATTCGTGCACTAAGAAGTACTCGAAATTCTCCATTTGCTGTGTGTTTCATTAGAGCAACGCCTGTATATCTTTATCCGTCACTTTGATCGATCCTTGAAGACCCGTCAATAAAGACGATCTCTCCTCCTGCCAAGGCATTTGCTTTCACCCTGGGGATTTCATCATAGAATTCTTCATAATTTGCACAGTCATGTATTGGCTCTCCTTCAGTGACTGGCTCTGCTATGAACATAGCTGGGTTCACTATCTTACATCGGACTATTTTTATCAATATGATCACTTCATAAGCAGAAGCTCTCTGAGATGTCAATGTGCCTTTCGGTTTCTCCAAAATAGCAAATAATGAGTGCTCGACGTACAATGTCATTGAGCATCCCATTACAATGGTTGTTGCCTTCTGTATGGCGAACGCAGCGGCAGCTAAACTTTGTTCGTATGGGAAGTGGCCTCTCATTACTGGGTCCAGATTCCTGCTGTAATAAGCCAGGGGCTTGGACCCCAACGAGGTTCTTTGAGCGAGTACTGTCAACATGACGCTGCCATTTGTGTTTGAAAACAGGTAAAATTCCTCTGCATAATTGGGGATCCCTAGAACTGGAGCTGTGCAAATAGTTTTTTTGAGTTCAGTAAACACTTTCTCCATGGTCTCAGACTATTCGATCTTTTCCTTCGTCACTTTGGCCTTCTTTAGGGCTTGAAGTAAAGGCTTGGTGTAAGAGCTGTAGTCAAAGACTCATAACCTAACATAGTTGCATAGGCCTAAAAAGCTATCCATCTGCTTTATCGTGTGTGGCTTAGCTGTGTTCAGTATGGCTTCAGCCCTTTCTGGGGTCACTCTTTTTCCCTCATGTAAGATCAGCTGGCATATGTACAGCACTTCTTGTTGACAATATTGTAACTTCTCTTTGTCAACCTTATATCCTTTTTCAGCCAGTATAGTCAATAGCTGAACAGAATCGTGCCTGCATTGCTCCTCTGTTGTGCTGCAGATTAAAATGTCATCCACATACTGCAGCACAACACTTTTTAATGCGATATTGCTTAAGTCCATCTGCAGGACTCTGTTGAAAATAGATGGAGACTCACGGTACCCCTGTGGCAGCCTCGTGCTTTTCAGATGCATCTGTCTGAACGTGAATGACATCAGATCTTGGGAGTCACGGTGCAACGGGATTGAGAAAAATGCATTTTTCAAGTCAATCACCATGAAATATTTTGCCTCAACGGGTATATAACATAGGATTGTAGACTGGTTGGGGACTAGAGGGAACCCGGCCTCAACAATATCGTTTATTGGCCTTAGGTCCTGTACTAGTCTCCAAACCCCCCTTTACTTTTTTCACAGGATACACTGACGTATTGCATGGTGACTCTGACGTCACTAAAATGCCCTGGTCCATCATGGCAGAAATTGTCTTGAAAATCCCCTCATCTGCCTCTCTGGACACAAGATATTGTCAGGCTCTGGGTAGAATTTCTACTGGTTTCAGTTTAATCCTTACTTCTACTACCCCTTTCAAGAGACCCACGTCTTAGGGTCCTGTAGTCCACACTGAGACAGGCACCTTGGCTATGTCGTCATCAAAATATTCAGGACGTTTTAGTGCTAACATCATTTTCTGAGGTACTTCTCTTTTAAACATCTTTATCCAAAAGGTGAGACTCACTTCCACCATTGTCTCTCCCGTTTCTGCTTGTTCTTCAAACAGATCGTCATTGGTGACGTCAGTCACTTGATATCCTTCTTCAATGGCAATTATCGCGCACTATTGTCTGCCCTCGTCATCGTAACTGTCAACCAAGACCACTTTCCCTCGTATTGCAGCTGTATGTCTCATCAAGGGAAATACTTGTGCCTTCTCTTTGTGCATTGGTATTCTAGGTCTGAATAAGAACTCATCAGAGGTTCTCATGGCTTTGTCTGCGAGGCCTGGCAATCCTGCCATAAGCACACACATACCATATGTGAAGATTTCTGGCTCTAATGGTATGGCCCTCATGGCTATGTGTCCTGAGTATGCTCTAATAATTTTGCATACATTTGAATAGTGCACTCCTGGAGTGGAACATACTATGCCCTCCTCCGTGAACGAGATTGTCATGTTCAACTTTGTCATTAAATCTTGACCCAAAATGTTTACTGGGGTCTGCCGAGAATATAATAGAGGTACATTCATTTTGCAATCTCCTATAGAGACTGGAAGTGCATTGGTAAAGGGAACTCGACTGGTAGCTCCTGTAAAACTCTGAGTATCTATGGCCTCGCCGAACAAACAAAACTTGCCTTCACGTATGCACGAGCGTGTTGCACCTGTGTCAACAAGGAAGGAATAGTCTTTATCCCCTATAACAACATCCACCCTAGGTTCCCTGTGAGGGCTGGTGTCACTGATAGGATAGAACACATCAGGGTTCCCAGTGAGCTGTCCTAGTTTATATATAAATTCGGCCCACTGTGTTCTGGTAGATTTCCCCCATTCCCATTATTAACTCCTATTCCAGGGTTCATGATCTGTGATAGTTGCAGTGGTGCCTTTTGGGATTGTCCTTGTGAAAAATGTCTTATGCCTTGCGGCTGCACCCCTTTCTGCGCTCCTTGTGCTTGTTGTTGCCCCGCTTGACTCTATGCACCATCCTGCTGTAAAACCGTGGGTGGATTTGCCATGCCTGCTCCTATCCCTTGGCCGTTCTGCATCACGCCTTGATTTGTGCGCGCCAAGTATCCTGTCATTCCACACAGCCAACATACTGGCGGTGGTCGGATTATTTGCCCGTTTGACATATCTTGATTACCATTTTGCATATTTTGAAAACCTCCTTGATTATTTTGGAAACCTCCCTGATTGCTCTGCCATCCTCTTCCCGTAAATCCTCTTCCCCTTGGATACAATCCAGCATTGCCCTGATTATTCTGCTGTGGACTAGCCACCTGCTGCATGCTTGGTTCTGCTGTGCTATTTATCATGGCTCCCTCAAGAGCATATTTTGACAATTTCTTTTGCACCAATTTCGTTTCCTCACCTTTTTGAGTTGCTTCCTTTTTGCAGTTCTTTTCCTGCAACAGTCTACAATAATGTGGGATGGTCAACTGTATTTCAGCCCAAGGTTTGGCTTCGATTCCCACCAATTTCTTGAGTTGTTTCTGCACCGGCTCTGGCAGCCCTTGGCACAGGATATGGTAAAACACAGGTATAGATTTCGGCCACGATTTTTGAGTCTCGAGCACCCATGCGTCTTGGAAATTCTGTATATAAATTAACGGATCTTCAGACTCCTTCATTTTTCGAGTCATTATAGCTCCCATATCCTAAGGATCTGGGTACAGTACTCGAGTGCTTTCCATACTGCAGCTCTACAATTGTTAAATGGAGCTCCGTCATGCGCCATATTAATTGTGGTTACGCCAGGGTAGCCTGCTTGTGTCCACACATTGTCTGCTCCCTCACCAAGTATGGCGATCAGGAGACCTTTGATGTCCCCTATAGCTAACGTGTTTCCTCCTGTCATCTTTTCTAACTCGTGTATCTACTTTCCGGCTCCCGATGTCAGCATTGTAAGCTTGTTTTTCAAATTTTCTCGATCCATGTGTGGCCATGGAATATATTGTGGTCTTATTCCCCCCTACTCGAGTAACGGAAATTGGAATGTGTAGCCCTCTCTCTCTATTCTCTCATTGTTCTCCTATCTATTGCAGGGGTAATATTCCTGCATCGCCGTCTACCTGGCAATGCCCTTTGTCTGTCCACATAGGGCAGTGAAGACACCCCCTCTGACCGTGAGATACTTCTTCATATCGGTCAGGTTGCTTCATGGAGTGTAAACGTACCCCTTTCACGACGTCTTTAAACTTTGTGGTAGTCTAATCGTTTCCCATTATGTGGGACTCTGGGTACACATTTCTTCTAGCCGCTATATTAAAGCGCAGATATAAGGTTAATCCTCTCACTTCCCGGGAGTCTGCCCCGGTATCCTCTCTCTTCTTGGGTGTCCTCCCCGGTAACCTTTTATTTACTTTTTATTACTCTCGAGTCATTATCCCCTTATATATGCATATAGTCTTCTCTACCTCTAATCATATTTTTGTTTTCTCTCCTCCCTCCGTTACCTTTTCCCTTTACTTGTTCTAAGGCATGCACTATTTGCCAAAACATTCAATTTTTTTGCTCCACTTACCATTCGCATTGTTCCTCTCTGGACCCTCGGGATCATCGCCTTTGTTCCTGCCTTCTTCAGCTTTTCGCCCGCTCAGCTGCCCGTAGGAATGGGAAGGGAAGTGTGGGGAACACGGGTCCCTTCAGGCCCTCACTGTAGGTTAGTTCTAACTATGACTATCTACGGGGAGCTTCACGGTCTACTCAGCCAAATGGCAAAGGACTCGTTTTATTGCCGAAGACCTAGATTTACTTTATGTTGACGGTCAATAGGTGTCTTACTTTAATCAATAATCGATAGTCGATAACCATCAAATCTCTGCTACCAAGTGTACTGGGCAGACCCCCGGCCGGCCCATAGAGCCGGGGTTTGCTTCAGAGTACTTTAAGATGAGATAGCTGTACCTTTGTGATGGATGGGGTGCAACACCAATTAATAGGGACAACTCAATGGTTTGGCAAAAGGAGTCCATGGAAATCAACAGTGATGCGATAGTCCGTCTCACTTCAACTCCAATGAACTTCATACAAACAATAACATTTATACTCAAAACTCGTCATAATTGACGTGTAACACTCAAAGGTTAATATGCATTTCTATTGGTTAGAAAAAGATAACTTTAATATAGGTACTATATCTGTATATGGTAACGTAGTGAGGGGATTGGATAAACACTATCAGGTGGGCGTCTAAGCCCTTCCTTCAAACATTACTATTGTAGACGTCACTAAGAGTACGACATCCCATTGGTTCTGCTATCTGTAGGACCCTAGATTATTTGGTCCATTTTGATTGGGTTGGCTTCAACGCCATGCATACATTTCCACTTTACTTAACAGCACGCAGAATGGTCAGCCAAGTGCAGGGTGCCCCACGATTCACCCAGCCTTCCTTCAATCCATCATTACTTTAGTGGCTATGTGTCAATTAGTTAGCTGTGGTTCGCCTCGAAACTGCATCTTCTTGTCAGGAAAAGTTATGATGTGTCGGTCTGGGCGGCTGCCAAGAGTAGGTGTGAACCCGTGCTCCTTCTCGCTCGGGTGGTCACGTACCGCTCACACCGTTGATTTGCTTAGGTTCCCTCAATTTGTGCATTTAGTTAATATTCGGCTTGCCACCTCCCTCTGCCTCCTTATCTCGACCTTCCAAAGACAGGCATCTTCTGTTCTTAAGTTTCAATTATGCGAAGCTACTGTGCGTTCCTTCTATTGGTCTTCTTCCTGGCGCAAGTTGCATCTGCTAAGTTTCGATTCAGTCATCTTTTCTCATTTCAGCCGGAATACAAATCTTGTCCTGTTTGGCCTCTAGTAACCTGAGTTGATGCTGCTTTTTGTGTAAAGTAGCTTTGCACTTATATAATGTGCTTCGTTGAGGTAGATAGGTATAATGGCGCTTGCCTCTCTATTCTTCTTCTAAGCATAGAAAGCCGCACTATTTTCTTAGCTTTCTTGCGGTTTCAAGCATATGTACAGGCATTAACTGGTTGAATGACTTCATCCTGCTCTAAGTTTAAGCTTCTTTGTATTTCAACATCGTCTCTCCTTCTAGGTTCACGATATCCTTTTACATGGCGTTTCGTCTCTGTGTGTAATTTTTTGGTTTTGCACGTTAGTCCGGGCCCTCGTGATGTCACCATTCATCTTCCATTAAGGCCTTTTGGGTTTCTTCCGGGACAGCGTTTAGGCTATCTTCATTTCGTCGTATTTGCTGGTAGGGTTTTCTCAATGGATACCTTACTGTCCATGGTTTTTTAGGTATCAGTATTTCAACAGGTGTTGTTCTCCTGATAGGCACTGGGCAGAGCCCTACTGCGGCTCTCTGCTGGTTTATTTGCTCGACATACGTCATGTTTTTTGGTGTGAACGTTCCTGGTACTACAAAATGGGCGATGGGAGTGAAGGCTTTATTTGGGACCTCCTCTAAGGGACGAGTAGACCAGCCTTTCCTCTATCCGTAATTCTGTAATTCCCAACATATGTGTCTGTAGACTGATAAGATCGGTTTCAGTGCTTTGGCAGGGTTAAAAGCCTGACTGTCTAGGATGCAGTACACTGGTGGATTCAATGAACGTCTGCACTTGTAGAGACAATGGTGGAAGTGAGTCTCACCTTTTGGGTAAAGATGTTTAAAAGAGAAGTACCTCAAAAAATGATGTTAGCACTAAAACGTCCTGAATATTTTGATGACGACATGATGTAGAAAATGATGTTAGCACTAAAACGTCCTGAATATTTTGATGACGACATGATGTAGAGTGCCAACCTTGTCCATGATTTTTAATAAATAGTTGCAATTGGTTATTGGTCTCAAATTACTTGAGTCGTTGGGTTCTAACCCAGGTCTTTTTAACAAAGGAGTTAGCACTAAAACGTCCTGAATATTTTGATGACGACATGATGTAGAGTGCCAACCTTGCTCATGATTTTTAATAAATAGTTGCAATTGGTTATTGGTCTCAAATTACTTGGGTCTTTGGGTTCTAACCCAGGTGTTTTTAACAAAGGAGTCGCAGTTACATTTTTAAGATTTTCAGGTTCGAAAAGAGACATTCATAAGTCTAGCCAAGAATGGGGCCAAAATGTTTTTATTGTCTAGGATCAATTTAGGTGGATGGGTATTTCCTGGACAGGCAGATGGATGCATTGTGTCGAGCATACGCAGTAATTCAGGAAAATATACTGGGTGAAAGTTGAATGCATGGGGGTCTGGATTTAGGGAGAGGGCTTTAGTAGTAAGGTTATTCGTACTATGCATTGCCCAATCTTTATTAATTTTGTCTGTTGCTTTAGAGACTTTAGTTTCAAAGGACAGTTGTGCCTTTGTGCAATCCAGATTAAAGGGAGCAAACTCCATGAATTGTGCTTTTGGTTTTTCTAAGAGATTCAAGATGTCAAATAACTTCTTAGCTTTATTCTTGGCTTCCTCAATTTGCTTGTTGAAGACTTTTTTTTATATTCAATCATTGCAGTGTTGTAGGCACCGTCTAAGATTTTCCAGGTAGCTTTGTTTTCCATAGAGGAGCATTTTAGCCAGCGTCTCTCAGCTTTTCTTTTGTCTGACTTTAGTGATTTTGTCACAAACTGTTTTGGTTTTCAGAGGGCCAATTTATTTAGTAGGCATCCAAGCTCAGTGTTGAAGTCGTCAACAAGTTGCTCTGGGGGGTGAGCTATAGAGGAAATGGTAATAATTTTAGAGATACATCTCTGAAAATCCAGAGCGTGTACTATTTGAAAGTTCCGGGTGGTCACTTTTTAGGCCGATTGTTTACCTTAGTGAGCGGTGCATGGAGGCGGATGAGGAAGTCTATTATGTAATGGTCAGACCATATACATGGTGAAGTGTTGTTAACCTAGAGAGTGAGGTTCCTAGCCATGATCCAGTCTAATATATTGCCTTTGGCTGTTGTAGGGTCTTTGTTAGTTGCAAGGTACTCGATATTATTAAGTGCTGTTTCAAGGGCAATTGCTTCTTTGTTGGCAGGTTTCCCTTGCCAGTGGATTAGATCACCTAGGAAAAGTGTGGCATTAGTTGGGCCTGTTGTAATCGTCCAGGTGCTGTGAGATTTTTTCATTGAAGGAGGCCATTTCCACAGGGGTCAATGCAGCAGAATAAAGTTAACTATGCTGCATGGGATAAGCGTGATTTTTAAGTGCAGGATCTCACAGTTAGTGCAGTGGCTTGGAGCTTTGAAGAGCTTAATGGAGTTTTTTGCTATTACTGCCACACCTCCCCCAAGACTATGATCTCTCTTTTGACAAAATATAGAGTCGTTTTCGGGAGTGGCTATCGTGACCATCGGACCACTAGCCTCTGTAAACCAAGTTTCAGTTAGAAACATCATATCGATGTCATATTTAACAATGTATTCATGGACGTCCAGAGCATGCTTACCGAGGTTCCTGGTATTTAATAGAGCACATTTTAGTGTTTTTATTGTCTGAGGACTGAATGAGTTGTCCTTGTTGAGTTTATCAAGTTCAGTAGATGGCCGGCGCAAAGTACATTTTTTGCTAGCATTCTCTTTAGGTTGTGTGGTTTGGCATGTATACATTTGAGGTAGTGCGCTGGCGATTGGATTATAGTCCCTTAGTGAGGTTAAAAGGTGTTTGTTAGGGAGTAGGGATATTTGTACGGTCTCTTGCGATGGGTGGGTTTGATTTCCTAGCATTGTGTTTTCCAGGGTGGCATTTATGATTCTCAAAGGTGGGGGGAGGATGTTGTTTAACAGTTGGCCGAGGGGAGCCGCCATATCTCTAGAAGCTGGAGTCCCCTTATTATGCCACTCAGCCATGATTTGTTCAGGTAGCGGAGTGCAGCTGGTGGGATGTACATGCTCAATTGCAGTGTTGGTTGGCAGGGCCGGCCATCTGCTGTTGCCTCCAGGTGCTGGGCTATTATAGCCATGCGGTTTGCTCTCTGACAGGCCAGCAGCACATTGAGGTCAGTCGGGTAAACCTTAGTAGTTGAATCTTTTTGTTAGCTTTCTTTGTTAGGCCTCTAGGACACTTCCTAAATTATTCAAGGAGTCCGTTGGCGGGGCTATTGTGGGGGCGAGCTAACTCTATTTGCTCTCTCGTTGGTAGCAGGGGGTCCAGAGAGGATTATTAGGCCTTGTTCTTTGGGCTAAGAGGCCTCTGGCACCGGTTTGCTGTGTTCTATCGCAGATCAACGAAGACCAGGCTTGGCTCAGGTGCGCCAGTGCTGGTGGCCTGGTCACCTAATTAGTAAAGAGCTAAAACTGCTAGGAAAGGTAGTTTCTTTCCCACCCAGCGTTTTCAGACTATCTGCTGAAATTCGAATCTAGCTAACTGCAGATGCTTTAAAATCAAGTCTAAGCTTGCATACAGCACAGTCTTGTTAATGTACAAAGATGGATTCAACAAAGCGTTATTTCAGAAAAAGGTTTTTAGCATACAATACTTTAGCAATTAGCTGCAGGCAATTATTTCAATGTTCACGCAAAGCTTCAGAAGATAAATGCACTCACCAGCTGAGAGTAAATGAAGCTAATAACAGTCACATACATCTTCCAACAAGGATGATAATCGCCCCAGTGCTGCAGGCGTGGATGATGTCACACACAATGTGTGGCCTGTACAAGAGCACACCCCTGAGTGATCTAGGCATCTGAATCGGGACTTCATGATGCCTATGGACAGCTCAAATATGGCACTGGTGACCCTGTGTGCAATATTGTACCTTTGCTGTTGCATACTGGTGGCCCGCCTGTAGGTTGTCATGGGGTAAGTGTACAATGGGTAACATGAATCACCTGTATGAGAAAGGACATGATTGGTGTTAGTGTGCATTGGGTGTTCCTGCATGTGGAGGGGTCGATGCAAGCTAGTTGGCTTTTAGTGTATCCTGTAATTGTGTACATGTGTTGTGATGGACATGTAGCTGTGCGCTCGTGTATGAATGTGAGGCTGCGTGTGTGTGTTAGGACATGGGAGGCATTTCGGTACTTTCATAGCAGCCTCCGTAGTGTCCGGCTATCTGCGTACACAAGCCGGAACACCTAAAGATATGGCTTTCATGGACAGAGCCCGTAAACTTGCCATGGACATCTGTAAACAGGCCACCAGCATCGCAGACCAGTTGTGCATTGACAGAGTGCCAGCAGATCCTTTAGAGGTAGATGTGCGCAACAGCCTATGGGGGGGCACAGCGCAACATGGGTGCAATCTCTGGCACTGATGACCTGGAAAATCTCTGCACCCTCTAAAATTGCCTTGCCACCTCTTTGCATTCCTCCTGGTTTGAGAGCATGTGGACATGAAGTGGGCTGTGTGATCCTGTGATACATGCCAGAACCTGGTGTAGGGCGTGTGACTCTATGGCCTGGAATATGCTTGCTGTTATGACACTGATCCTCTGGGAGGAGCCAGTGGCGAAGAAATGCAGGGTAGCTTCCCGTCTGCCCCAGTGGCATGTGAAAACGCTTTGGTGGGTGCAAGTAACCCTCCCACTCCTGAAACATGCCCTTGATGATGTGTTGAGCGAAGTGATATCTTCGCAACAGCTCTGTGTTGGCCATGCTGAAGTCGGGACACCCTGGCGGAGAAGACCCGGTCCATCTGTCTCCTCCATGGCTGGGGTGTGGTAGCTGCGGCAGCATCTTCGTATCCACTGTAAACACCATAAAAATGCAAAAAAAATTACACTTACAAACAATTCTTAAATAAAAAATCTTGAATACAAATATCTGCATATTTATCAACAACATTTAAAGTACATTGCCCTCATTACACATTGGGTGGTAAATTTGTCGGTAATTCCATGGGACGGAATTACTGTTACCACTGTAGTGCCTGTCGGAATTACTGCCAAATTAGGGTTTGATGGGTGCGCGCACCAATCATCAGCGGTAACAGTAATTCCATCTGGTGGAATTACGACAGTAAAATGTTTCAGACTTACTGTTACTGCCGTAAATTGGCAGAATTGCAGGAATGAAAAACCTTTATGATACGAATAGGAAGTCCGTGGCGGCCATCTTTAAAAACTCAATCCACTTAAAATCCCATTTTGGGAGTGCCATCTGACTCTGGAAGCCCTCCCAAAAATGTTGGGAGGCGAAGGGAAAGGCAAGGAGCCTGAAATGTGGCTTTGCAAGTACAAATTCACAGAGCTACAGCTTACTGTGCATACTGAGCAGGTACTGGCACATTTGGAGGAGCTGTATGGGTCACAACAGTGGAAGGCAATCCACCAGCTCAAAAACACAATTTAGAGTCAGTTTCCACCCCTTCTACAGATCACCCATCAAAGACTTCATGTATTTGATCACCACCATCTCTCCAACGCATGCCAACATCTTCCTCAGTGACTTCAACATCCCAGACAACCCAGCAGCAAATCAATTAAATATCTCCACTGCCTTCTCAACACTCTGAACCTCACTCAGCACACAAAAGGCTCAATTCACAGGAAAGGTAATATCCTCAACTTCATCATCACCAGCCTGCCCACCCATCATCACAGCTCTCCAATCATCATGCTCGACTGGTCAGACCATTTGACAACCCCCTTTGACATTAGGCACACCACACCAGTCAAGGACAACCATTGGAAACCCTGCAAATAAGCCTTCAGATCATTTAAGAACCTCCCAGTGGATGCTGTCTCGGAAGACCTCGCCAAACTCCACTTCACATGGCTGATGTACCTCTAATGAACTGGGATTGCAACTCGTTCCTCCAAGTACTCAACAGTACCCTCACAACCAACATCAACCACCATGCCCCAGTGAAACAACACACCCTCAAGCCTAAACCTTCCAAGCCCGGGTACACTCAAAAACTCAACTTCAACAATTGAACCATCAAAAAACTGAGAAGACCTGGCATAAATCCTGCAATGCATCTGGCCTCGCCCTGCTCGAGGAACCCTGTGCTACATGCAGACGACTGATCACCACTGCCAAGGCCAGCTACTGCCAACACACAATAGCCAAGGCCAACAATGGAAGCAGAGCCTTCTTCAAAGACATAGAGCACTGCATCAACTCTCCACTGAAACCACCTATTCTGTACTTTATCAAGAAATCCACTGCCATCAACTCTTTCTCCATCAATAAGATCAGCATTAATCACAAACACATAGACACCAACGCTACAAATGACAGCACATTACACATCGGATCTCTTAAAACCACAACGACCTGAATAACTCTCAAGACACTTACTATGGAAGACCTCACTGCCATTCTAGCATCCCTCCAGGCCATATTGTGTGTGGATGACATCATCCCTGCCTCCATACTCAATGCAACACTCTTCCGTTACCTGACAATCAACAGCTCCCTAACTCAAGGCACCTTTCCCCCGAACCCTCAAGACCAGACAAATCCTCCCACTTCTCAAAAAACCAACACTGAACCCGGACGACCTAAGCAACTACCGGCCCCAACGCTATCCATTGCCTGTGGAGTCCCGCAAGGATCCACTTGACAGGCTGCAGGTGTGAATGATTATGCCGTCCTGCCTGACTTTCATGAAATGGACAAGCCTGACCTTCACTACTCCTAGCAGGCATCTTCCACTTGCCACTACTAGAGTGGTAAAGATCATAGTCTTCATTGCTCTTAGTTGCCTCTTCTTCGTCCTAGTACTGTCAAGTGTCAATGGTGGAGAAATTAGACGATCTGGCTTACAATAGCCCATAAGGGTTTGGGAGAAGTTGGTTGTCACTAGAGAAAAGGGGATACCATGTCTCGCTCAAGGGCTCCCCACTTCCAGTTCCCAAGGATCCTCCACCCAGGTGATCCTCCCTCTCTTCTCCGCCTCCAGGTTCTGGATCCAATAGTGATGGCCTTTCCCTGGCCACCTTTGCAGAGGATCCAAGGGGTTCAGGAGAGAGAATACCCTCAGGTTTCTCACACTTGGTACCAACTTCCTCTCCTCTGGAAACAACTTCTTTTTTTTTTATTGTTATAGCTGAACTGAATCAACTTTACAATATTTCATTAATATTTCATCTTCATTCATATTTATAAAATTATAGCGTTGTATATAAAAAGGTACACATAAAAAGTACACACAAAGAGTACATATAAGATACACACATAAAAATAAACATAAAAAAACACATAAAAAAGTACACATATACATACATATCTATACATATGTATCCGCCAGTAAGCTGAGCAAAAAAGGAGAAAAAAGACACACCCACTGGGCTTAACAACAAAAATAAACAAAATAGCAAAATAAGCAGAATAAACAAAATAAAATAAACAGCACAGATTTCAATCATTAAAGTAAAACAGAGCATCAGTATCTTCTATCACTTAAACAACCAACATCAACTCTACTTGCTCCTTCCAACCATCAGTACACTTCTTAAAGGTTTGCTCATCATTATCCATGCAGTTTCATTCCTAACAAACTTCCTAATGTTCTGCTCAGAGAATTTTAATTTACTCATAACCGAGTTCTAACACAGGTATGCATATATGTACTTAGCATTTCAGCTATATATAAAAACTGACTAAGCATTCATCAGTATTAATAAGTGCACTCTTTTATCTCAGTATTTGTACATATTTGCTTATCCATGTTGTACTATGTTAACCAAGACTCATCTAATCTTACTCTTCTCTCAATATCCCTCACTAATGGTTACCATAATGGTTATATCTTGGGTTCTGTCAGTTCTTGATCAATATCCAATCTCAAATCTTTCACAAGAGCAATGGTAGCGAGCCTTAGAGGGGTGGTGTGCCCGCAATAAATCAACCACCAAAGAGATTCTGTTGTAATTTGGGTGTTTTCATATAACAGTGGTTTAAAATAGAGCTCCTGTTTCTGTTTAAGGATTTGACATTCTGTAAGGAGATGCCGTAAGGTTTCAGGTTGATCATTTATCTTACAGAAGCGGCATACATTATCTTCCTTCATTATCATTTTCCTTTTAGCTTTCAGATCCCTCGTCTCACATAGGTTAAAGCATATTCTTAAAAATTGTCTTCTATGATCAGTTGAAGGTGATCTAAATAGATATGGTTCCACTATACTATGCTTTTTAAGCAGGTATGCATTTTTGGGGAAATCATGATACTTCAAACATATCTCCCTCGTACGTAGCCAATCATGCTGAAATATCTTAGTTTTGGCTCTATCCGGATTTGTAAGGAGGTCATCAAGGGAAAGATCCGCTTCGGCCTAAGCTTCAATTATAGTGTGCCGCCATTTCACCATATATTGATCATTAGTTGTGAACACATAATCAGCAAGGATATTAATCAGTTTATTCCTACCAGAAGCCAAAATACATTTTCTGTACAATGATATCATTTGCCAGATGTAGCGTGCATGCAATGATATTAACCCCAATTCATACCTAACCCAAGACATAGGTACACATTTTGGTAAACCCAGGATGTGTTTCCAAAATTTACTCTCGAAACGTAACCATGTATTTCCCATTATACACAGTTTTGTTTCCGCTCCATAGAGTAGTACCGGAACCACTTTCTGTTTGAAGTATGTTATGGCAGGTGTAATAGTGAATTTACCATATTTGGCTTGAATAATTAAGGCTTGTGGGATCATCATATTCAGCTTCTGGTTGAGGCTTAGTAGGAATGCTTTATTACTTGCTCCATCAATAATAACTCCTAAATAAGTATATTGTGGAACTATCTCTAGTGTATGCTCTTGTAAACACCACCTTAATGCTTTTTGTTTCTTGTTTAGGGTACCACTTGGATTCGGGTTACAGACCATTATCTTTGTTTTGTTCATATTCACGGTTAACTTATTCTCAGTGACATATCTGGCAAGTGCATCAAGCAGGTTTTGAAGGCCACGGGGAGTTTTCGAAATCAGTACCAAATCGTCAGCATATAGCAGAGCTGCAAGTGCTTTGCCTGCTAATTTCGGTGCATCAGAAATAACCTCTTTGAAGGCTTTGCATATATCGGCGATGAAAAAATTAAACAGAGTAGCCGCAAGTATGCAGCCTTGTCTGAGACCTCTATAAGTTGGAATATTCGTGGTTAGTAAGCCTTGTAGATTTACCCTCACTCGTATGCTGGTCTCTGAGTGTAACATACTTATCAAATTAATTAAGTATGTAGGGCACTTTTCTCGGGCTAATTTGTCAAATAATATTGATCTAACCACTGAGTCAAACGCCGCTCTAAAATCGACGAACACAAAAAATAATGGTTGTTTCAGGAGGTTATGATGCTGTA
The DNA here is from genome assembly GCF_040938575.1 of Ambystoma mexicanum. Classification (NCBI taxonomy): domain Eukaryota; kingdom Metazoa; phylum Chordata; class Amphibia; order Caudata; family Ambystomatidae; genus Ambystoma; species Ambystoma mexicanum. The sequence continues at coordinate 247,887,411 of NC_090926.1, read as the reverse complement.
TTAAAGCTGTTATTGATAACAGATTTGTAGAAGTTCCCAAGCCAGGTATAAACCCTGTTTGATGCGGATCTTGCTTGTCACAAGGCCTTACCCAATTGTTAAAGTCCCGTAAAATGAACCTACAAAAGATTTTCCCAGGTATATCCAAGAGTGCGATCAGTCTATAATTCGCTGGTTTAGACCTGTCACCTTTGGGCACTACCACAGAGGATTTCCAAGACTTTGGGATACTGTTAGATTGTAGGGCATAGGTAAAGATGTTATACAGAATCAGAGCATATTGTTCCGGATACTGCTTCATCATATAGTTGGTTAACCCATCAGGTCCTGGGGCCCTTGAGTTGGACGCTCTGAGGATAAATCCTAGTATATCTTCTCTAGATATTTGTAATAGTTCCATGCTGTTACATAGTATCACGGGGCTATTTTGTCTGACTTCAGGGTCAGCATATAGTTCCGTATAATAGTCGATCCATAGTGTTTCAGTTACACCATTTATCTGGACCGGGCCCTGTTCCAAATGGTTAACAGCATTAAGCAAAGCCCAAATTTGGGCTGTATTATTTGACATAATCACCTTGAGCATTTCTTCACCATCAGACTGGTATAGAATACATCGACGAGTACGAATCCAAGTCGTATATGCACGTTGAAGAGAACGAATGACCTCAAACCTGATATTCACTGGCAATGATAATGCCATTCTCTTTTCTCGTCTCAGTAAGGTTTTACGTTTTTGAACCTGATCATCAGCACTGTGTCTAGGTGCAAAGTACACATGAGTTTGTGTTGAAGAGTGCAGTTTGAACATTTGGAGTGTGACGTTGTACGGTTCTTCTACCCCACCATTCCCCATCTGTTCACCCAGCAACTCTTCATTCAACTCATTCAGGGTAGATTCCTTCCACCTAAACCTTATTCTTGAGTTATTTGTTATCAAATTGGTGGCGTACCGCTCTTTTTCTAGATTTTGTGGTTCTTTATAACAGTTCCATTTCAAGGTTAGCATATGATGATCGCTCACAGTCTGTGTTATCGCTTTAAATGAAGCAATGTTTTGGAACATTGCTTTGTCTGTGTAAATATAATCAATTGTAGAGCTACTGAGTCCTCTACGCCACGTCTCACTAGCGGGTGTGTCACCAGGTATCGCACCGTTAAGCATCAGCATATTACGATCACACATCACATCCGCCCATATTTCATTTATGCGGCCCTTTTGCGTTTTTTTGTCTTTCAGACATTGCATATTCAGATCTCCCACAAGAATGACATTCGTTATTTCGGGGGTCATAAGAATCATGTTGAAGAAATTCTCCAGTTCTTTAATAAAAATGTTATCTGAAATAGCCATCGGGTTACGATAGATATTAATTAGAGCCAAACATCCTCCAGGGTAGAGGATTTTAACTAATTGCATGAATATATTCGGGGTTGCCCAAGGCCTAATTGACAAGCCCCTCCCCATTTTGGTGGCAATTAGTAACCCAGAGGATGGACGTCCTTTCTTATTTGATCTGGCTGCCAGAAATGCTATTTCATGATTATTCCATACCGGGCAATCCACCAGCCACGTCTCTTGTAGGGCAACTACATCATAGTTGTTAAGATCATTGCTATCTTTTGCAGAGAGATGGCCATGACCACAGGTATTCCAACTCACCAAGGTCAGTGTGTCATCTCGCCACTCCTTGTATTATGATCTTTTATCACTCGGTCTGTATTCATTTTTCCCCAAGTCTCCTACTATCTTATTTTGATCTAGTAAGTTTTGTTTGTGGTATATGTTTAGGGATCTAGCAGTCACGTTATCATTTGGGTACTGTAGTTGTTCATAGTTCATATTAGTTGGTGAAATTGTAGGATCAACTGCTAGCAAAAAACCCATTGTGAACAATTCCATCCTAGCTTGCCATATAATATTTCTGACAAGGTTGGATGAAATCCACAATCGGACAACGTCAAGCCTCTCCTCATTTAAGAATTCAACTTGTTGAATATCAGTTGAAGAGATATCTCTTAACTCTTCAATATCTTCAAATATCATCAGCACACTTGTTCTGTTTAGGTCATAGGATATATGGGGTGCAGGGCGGCATTTCAGAATAAATCTGTGATATAGTTTCAGATCTAGGGCATGTTTTAATTTCTTTACTGTACCCCCACTCAACCGTTCCATTTCAAATCGTTGGTTTGGTTCCGAATTTCTCTCAATATTTTGTATTGTATCAGATGAATACACTGTAGTTTTACTGTTAAATGACACTTTGCCTCTCTCCACTACAGTGTTTGTCGCGGGGGTCTGATCTTGTTTCCATCTTAGATACTCATCAACCGAGTTCTGTATGGTCTCTCTAATGTCTTTTAGTATGTCCAGTGAAGGTTCTCTCGCTAGAGGAGGGTTTGTGCTTGTAGTATTTGCTATAACATCATTCTTTGGGTGGTTTGTCACAATGGTACTAGCCAATGGGATACAAGGTGTTTCATGGGTTGTGATGTTAACAGCAGCTTGTTGCAGCCGCAATTGATCCTCGGAACCTTTTTTTGCAAGCAGAGCCACTAGATCATCTAGTGGGACATAGTCGTTGTGGGATACAACATTCACAGATTGACTAGCTACCGGTTCTCTAGCCTGTCTTAAGTTAGTATAATTAACTTTTAATCCTCCTCCCACAACCGCTTTACTTTTGGAAGTAATTTGCAATCGTTTTAGGAATTGATTAGTAGCAGCCTTTGTTGGTCGCAGGGCCTGCTTCTGATTCTTAGTTTTCTTTTTGGTTATTGTGTTAGCTTTGGATCTTACATTGGTTCTTGAGTCAAACATATTATACACACCAAAGTCATTCCCTCGGTTATCTACAACAGTTTTATCTGCATTCACCTTAACAGAGGTACAACTTTCCACTGTCACTATCTCGCTACTAGAGGGGCTACAGTGCCTGGATGTGACAGGGTATATAATAGCCTCAAAAACAGGTAAAGTCGATACAACATTCTGAACCTCGTTCTTCTCCTTTACATCGGATGACATTTGTGCAGAGTCTCTATTTTTAATATCTTTCGTTGTCTTTGGTGGCTTATTATCACCCATGTCAATGTACCAAGACATTTTGTCTAAGTTCTGGGTAATCAGTTCAATCTGCGCAGCTTGTCGGCTTATCTTAGCATTTAAGGTCTCAAACAATTTAAAAAGGGACATAATCGAGATATTTATGGCATTCAGCGTTATTTCCACCAGTGAGCCATGTACAATTTGTCCACCATTACCATCTGTGATTCCCACACTCGGAACAATCTTTTTGTGTGGTGCACGTGGTGTAGGATAGACAAAGGAAGATGTCAAGTCTCTAGGGCATTGTGTATGGTGATCAAAAAGGCTTGGAGATCCATATAGACTGCCATCATTACCCTTAGTTCTATCATTAAGAATTGGGGATTCCAACAAAGCAGGGTCATCTACCACAATCTTATTAATAGAGTCGTCCAGATTAGATTTGTTTGTAGCAGTTATATTTTCCATCTCCTCCTGCATATCTTTATTCTCACCCTCATTAGCCGCTTCATCATTAATATAATTTAGCTTGTTTTTACATGGTAATACAGGATTTTGTGTAGTTAAATCGATTAGAGGGCACTCCTCAGTTCTCTCGGGGTCGCGTTGTGTTGAGCATATCTCATTTACAATAATAGTGTCCGAAATCGACACATTTGAATTCACGGAAACCACGTGTGGTGCAATTTTCCCTCCTCCCATATTTACCGGGCTCGAAGGTTGATTTTCAGCACACGTTGGAAGAATTAAAACTGAGTCACCCCTTAGCGTGCAAAATCCTCGTATATCACTAGTAGGGTTCTTTCTCACAGCAGTCACAATAGGTGAACCTCCTAATTTTTTTTTAAGAATAGTAACGGGGGAGGCTTTAGGGGTTGCAGGCTTAGGGTTCACAGAGGCTCTTGTAATTACAATGTTTGCTGGCATCCCAGACGTCAGCGTATATGTAATACCTTTCATTCGGCACGTTTAACAAACAAATGGTTAACAATGCAACAAATTGGATATAGGTGAAAAAGTCTTACTCCACAGTCCACAATCCGCTATAACCGCTCTAACAGCAGTAACAGCAACCTTTCCAAAGCAAACTTGCAAAGCGGGCGCGCAAAGCGCGTGCATTTGATGTAAATAGTTTCCTGTTAGCTGGGGGCGGGATTTCACTGCAGCACGTCCTATGGATGAAGAGAAGACAAACTACCGTGAGCACTGATAGAGTTCGCCTAAGCAGTTGCTTAAGCAGTTGCCTTATGCAACCTTAGTTTGTAACAGTCACAAGAGTTCACAAGAGTTCTCACTTGGTGGAGGCAACGGTCAATCACACTTCGTCACTTCGTCGTCGAGTGTAATAAATCCAGTAGCGAAGCGTCTCGCAGCAGTAACAGCAACCTTTCCAAAGCAAACTTGCAAAGCGCGTGCGCAAAGCGCGTGCATTTGATGTAAATAGTTTCCTGTTAGCTGGGGGCGGGATTTCACCGCAGCACGTCTTGGTGGAGGCAACGATCAATCACACTTCCTCACTTCGTCGTCGAGTGCAATAAATCCAGTAGCGAAGCGTCTCGCAGCAGTAACAGCAACCTTTCCAAAGCAAACTTGCAAAGCAAACTTGCAAACTTGGAAACAACTTCAGATCTGCTGTCCAAGCCCTGGTCCTCTCCCGCCTGAGTGGGGGCAATGCCCTCTATGAAGGCCTTCTGGCACCTGTCCTGGATACACTGGGAAATGCTGTGCCTGCTGCAGTGTAACTCATCAAAAGGACTCCCCAAATTCAACCACATCACCCCGACCCTCACCAAACTGCACTGACTCCCGCTGTAAGTTTGTATCATTTTCAAATCCTGCTGCATCATCTACAAGACTGTCACCCTGAAGTCCCCAAGCTACCTCACTGAGCAACTCAGAATCTCCCAAGGCCTAGGATCCACCAGAATTAAGGACATGTGCAGAATTGAACTCCACCAGTGCAGGAAGGAAAAAAGCAGGCCTTCTCTGTCTACTTCCCAACACTCTGGAACCACCTCCCATCAACATCTGACTCGCCCCTCGCTTCTACAGTTCACAAAGAAGCTAAAGACCATCCTCTTCAAGGAATGTTTCCTCCCTAACACCTGGGTCCATAGACCATCCACTCCCCACCATACCTGAGACTGGGTTATCTGAGCCCCACTGTTTCCTCGCATGGTTACTTTTAGACCTTTTGCTGACAATTGCCCTTCCGCCCCTGTTGTAAGATCCCCACTCCCTTTTTTCTCTGCTCCCTAACCTTGTTCTCCCCCCTTTGATTGTAAAGCGCTCCGTTGCTTCCTGAAGCTAGGTCTGTGCCACATAAATACCCTAACAATAATAATACTTCACATGGTGGGCCTGGAGGATGTCAGATCGGCAGCTACAGCAACCCCATAGAATGTCAACCTACACACTTGCAGTCACCCTGCCATGCATGTGGGCAGCCAATGCACACGCACCAAATCAAGCACCTCAGGACTGTACATCAGGAGCCATGGCAAGAGTCAACCCCAAAAAGACCCACCATAGAGAAGGAGGAGGCCGTTCATGTAGGACATGTAGGACATACAACACAAACATCCAACAACAAGTATCATGGACTGACAATCACATAGTACATCGCCAAACTCTGTACGGCAGTATGCTCCGTACCCATGTATGCACACCACAAATAAGCCAAAGAGCTACTACCCACCAAACACCTGGCACAAATCCAAGATATGATGTTGTTCCGGCCCCACAGACCACAAGTGCAACCGATCAATAGCAGCAAGGACTCTCTGAACAATGTATATCACTAAATGCCACACTCACACTATGACGGGTAGCAGGGCGGGCCTCGGGTGACAGGATTACACATTCCAAATACAAAATGTTCCCAGCTCTACATGGGCACCCATGACCTTGCACAACCATGACTTCCATGAGAACACAGGCCAACTAAGGTAGACATTCCTAACAGTTGAGTATTAAAACTAATCGCCAAACCAGTTAGGTGTGATGCTGGTTGCCATGTGCACATGCCCCTCATATAACCATATCACCCTGTCCCAGCCAGCGTTCACAGCACCTCAGTGTTACATAGCATAAGATCACACTGACAACGTTTCAACACTGGGAATCATGCCATGTTTCATGTTTAGCAACAAGCACACAAGACAGCGAGGAGGCTGTGGAAGGCCTGAGCACATCTGGCACTCCTGTTGCTGGCAACAATGCATGGACACCTGTAGCATGGTCCACTGTTCCAGCTCAGAGGAAGGCAATTAGACACAAGGAGACCACTGATGCAACCCCTGGGGGCACAAGCACACCTGCTATAGTAGTGTAACGAACATAGGCCATTGGAGAGCCTGCGGGAGTACCTCCCACACAGCCGTCTCCCACCACTGTTGTTAGGAATGATTTCCTTTAGGTGCAATTTTCCCTCCATTTATGGCCACCCAACCTTTTCGCTTTTGTTTGTGTTGTGTAGTGCCTGTTACCGGATGATAGAAGAATGTGACTGTTCAGGCATACATGTGTGTGGTTTTGTAAGGGAAGGAGATGTGTTGTATAGTGCTTGGTTTGCATGGTGGAATGTTGTGGTGTCATCTGGAGTGTTTGGCCAGCACATGGTTAGAGAGGGAAGGGTACTTTCCAGGTTAAGGAAGATGTCTAAAAGGGAGTAGGGACGCCTCTCCATATATTCAGAGTTGACCACTCTTTAAACAGGGTGTGTTTGTGTTTGCTTAGTGATGGGATGCCACATGGGCCCCATCTGTATGTATGTACGTGTGTGTATTATGAAAGGTAAGGAGATGTGTTGTGTAGTGTAGTGCCCGTTACCGGATGATGGAAGAGTGTGACTGTTCAGGCGTACATGTGTGTGGTGTTGTAAAGGAAGGTGATGTGTTGTGTAGTGCTTGTTTTGCATCGTGGTATGTTGTGATGTCATCTGTAGTGTTTGGCTGTGAATGATAGAATGCTTGGAGAAGGTGCCTAGCCCAGGCAGTAAGCCCCTGCCTGGGTTATGGGTGTGCCAGTGGTCTTGTCCTGTAACTTACTTGTCTTGATGTAACCTGAAAATTGGTAATAAACCGATGAAGTAACCACAAGACATCTAAGAGAGACACTCATTTCAGCTTGGCTAACCTAACCTGACTTTTTCCAGTGGAGCACAGCCTTCAGCTGCAATCCTAGGGCCTTCAGACTGTTAGTACTGGGAAACTATGTTTCCCTTAGTCTTTGACTATGTTGCCATTTCTACCGCACAGCGCATAGGGTTCCTTTTGTTTTATGGCCCTAAACACCCTCTCAGTATTTTTTGGTGATTGTACAAGTGTGCCTAGGATGAACTGGTGGCATCAGTTTACTTTTATAGTGCTTTTACTTCTTTTTAATGAACCATATCGCGTTTACTGCGTTTAGCTCAAGACTGTGGCCAGTGCCAAAAATGGCCATGCAGCATCTTGCGAAAACCACATAATTCGTGGGCTCCTGCATGCTACGTTTGCTAGTGCCCAGGAAGAGGATTGGGACTGTCTGGTCCCAATCCACGCTACTAGTGCCAGCATTTTTGGTATGCCTGAATTACTGGGACCACCGTGGACCGTGATTGGTCCATGCCTGACGTGCATGCAAGAGAGCAGATTTCCCAATGGTTATCCCAGATTTGAGCGCAAAATGAATCTTGGATAAGAGAAGGGGCTCTGCATCCATTGCAGGTCAATCAACTGACATTCTCTCCGAACTAGAGAAGGAGCCAAGTATCCGGAAATGCTAAAGCAGACCTGTGGAACCACCGGAAACGTGCTGGAAGGTTTGGCACCCTGAACCCACTGTTGTCCCATTGTACCCCTTCTTTTGTATCAATCCCAGAAGGCCTGCAGGGGTGCTTCGACCCTTTGGAGTAGTGGGAACAACTACTCTCGGTGCCTCCTGATTACCCTCCAAAAGAGCCTCATCGGAAGTGTTCTTGGGCCATCCAGCGTACTGATCTGCTTGAACCCAGGGTATAACATAGGAGCGTCACCATCCCAAGTTGACACTCGAGACTTGGGGAATTGTTAGCTTGTGGCCCTGGGCCCTCTCTCGCCAAAGTTTGTAGTCCTAGCTCCCATGGGTCGCAATTTAGGAGAGTGTGCCACCCTGGAAGCATTTGCAGTTCCTGTGTCGCCCTGCTGTGGTGATGGCCATTGTAGGAGCCTTGCCCGCCTGATCCCCCTGTGCCCAGAGATGTGCTGCACTGAAACTGTCTTCTTTTCTTCATTGTGAGCTGAGAAAAGGATACTGTCCGCGCAATAATCCCATCCAGCAGCCACTGAGCGTTGGAGTGACATGTAACTGCAGGGGTTGAAACTACAAGCGACCTGGACTAGACTGCCAAAGTTTGGCATGGACTGTGTGGAGGGTCGGTAAATACTTGCATCACTTACCGGTAGCCCCCTGGCGCCATTGTTATTTACGCACAAGAATCCCAAAAAAGATACACACCTTAGCTGGGCTAGCCTGCGCTCCCTAGCTATTCCCAAAACTCGAATGTCACTCTGCTTGCAAGGGTAGATGCTCCTCGAATAGTGGGACACTGTTCTTCATCACCTCAAGCTCCTTCCTGAACTGCTACAGCTCCCTGAAGAGGATGCACTTTCTCTCATTACGCATGACCACGCATTTTTGAACGTGCTACTGTACTTTTGAGCACAAGGCTCCCCACTTCATAGGGCTGGACTGCTTAAGTTAGGGATCGATTTTGAAGAACTGCCTAACGCTTTATTTGTGTTAACCTACCCTTCTGCTGCAGGTTGTGGCACTGCCACTACAACTGCAGCTGCCCCAGTGTGCCAGATGTCCACACACTCCTCTCCCCAGCATCTCACTGCTAGACACCAGTTCCACTCCCTTATTAGTTCGCCATGCCTTGCATTGGCACCATCCTAAGGACACTGAATTCCCTCCCGAGGATAAAGATGTAGTTGAAACTTCTGTCTCTCCAAGGGGAGGCACCAGCATGTCACTCACAGCCTAGTTCACTACACACTCTCAATACCATTTGAGCAGTGCAGGAGAGAATGGAAAGGATTGCCCTGGGACAACTTCGCCACTCCCAGGTTATGTGAGACTGCAGGGTGTCTCCAATAGGGTGGCACTTGACCTTGACCATCTGTGTCAGCGTGCCACTGATGACACAGTAAGCGCAACACTGATGAACCAAAGGGTGCAGGAGTTGGCAGAGCATATGCCTACCACAAATGAGAACGTTTCAAGGGCCATAACCCTCACCATGCTGCACATCTGGGGTAGTGAACTGGCTACTTCAGTCTCAGCAACCCAACAGAGGGATCCTTTGGGAGCACACCACCAAGATGCTCGCAGCGGCACCCCAGTCGTCCCACCATTCCAAGCCAAAGAGGTGGCAAGAGGAAGAGGTTGTGGATATGTCCATCTGACTGAGTGCACAACACATGCATATAGGGAGGGGGATGGTGTTGGGAATGAAGGTGTCGGGAGAGGATGGTGTTGGGGATGAGCGTGTGGCGAGGTGATGGGGTTGGGCATGAGGATGTGGGGAGGGGGTGGTGTTGGGGATGACGGTGTGGGGAGGGGATGGTGTTGGGGATGAGGGTGTGGAGAGGGGATGGTGTTGGGGATGAGGGTGTGGGAAGGGGATGGTGTTGGGGATGAGGGTGTAGCAGGCATACTAATGCACAAGGCCAAATAACCTACTGTATGGCATGGTGCCCACTCGTGAAGGTCTACAATCATGTTTGATCTCTCTGCCATATCAGAAGAGCAATATCAAAGTGCATATCAGTTTGATCCCTTCATCAAGGACATTTCAATTGGTCCTTTATAAAGCAATGCTGTTATGTATTCGCAAAGCAGATAGTTCTGATCCAACCCAATATTTACAAGCTGAATGTGTGCAATAGCTTTGCATAAAAATCTCACAAGAGCCTCCTGTGGCTGACTACTGGTGTGGCCTGCCTTATTCATGGGCTGTCTTTTTCATGTATCTTTGATCATTGTCTAGACATTTGAGTCAGTGGTACCAACAATTTTCCTAGTAGTCAATCTCTTCTTTCTGAAGGGATGGTCAAAGGGGTGCAAAAGAGACCCTCGTACACTCAACCAAATATACCTAAACACTGTCTTTCAGGCACTTGCCAGCTATCATTCAATCCTCCTTTAATTTAGTAGGCTTTTGTGAGAGTGGTCTTTCCTCATCCTGAAAACAGTTTAGAATGATTGATATTGCTCAATCTGCCTGCTCTGGGTGGCTGATGACATTTCAAGATCCTTGACCTATTGGCGAACCTTGACATGACTATTTTGGGCTTGTTGGGATAAGGGAAGAACAGAGAGGATCCAATATGTATCCTTAGCATATCATGTGTTGTCACGAGGGCCATGTCTATATTAGGGCTCCCCATGGGTCTATGGGACACATTTTGTTTGTCAGCATACATGGAACAGTCGAGCGACTGATGTGTGCATGTGAAGCCATTGGTGATGTTGTCAAGAGGTATTGCTTGTTAATCCATCAGATCTATGTTTTGTTTCATGGATTCCCCATATTAACACATAATATTCTTTTCAAATTACTGAATAAGATGGCCAGTTGGATCAGAAGAGCTGGTTGCTGAAATGAGACATTATTAAGTGACAAGTGTAGTCTAAGAGCACAGATTGCGAGTCAGTCCCGGGGGTTTTGTACCCCTCATAATTAATCAGGCCAATCCACTTACTTTGGGTGCAGTGGCGGCTAGTGAATTTTTTAACTGGAAGTGTGTACATACATGCCCCAGATATGCCACAGTGACCGAGCGTAGCGAGGGAGCCTGCACCAATAAAGGGGGATTCATGGGGTTTATCCCCCGAGAATGTTTTTAAAATAATGAGTTAAAATGGTGCATTTTAGAGTACGCCTTTTAGAAAAATTTGGTAAAAAGCCAAACAGTTTGCAATTGGTTTGGTAGGGTAACTCATGAAAAATAAAATAGATTCAAGTCACCAACAGTGCACAGGCGCATTTCTCCAACACATTTTCATGATGGCTTTCCGCACAATATGTGCCAGTTTAAAAAAATGTCACACTGGCTTTGCCCATACATTTCCATGATGACTTCAGCATTATACCGTAGTAGTCCCGCAGAAAAACATACTCATGTTTGCTTTGCGCATAATGCCTGTAATGATGCCAGTAATGATACTATGAGAGAACATGTCCATGTTTGTTCTGCCAATATATGGCAGTATCCCCACTTAAGAACATACTCCAGTTGGCTTTACCATTACAAATGCCTGCAAAGTATGAAAACATGTCCATACTGGCTGTACTAAAATGCCAGTAGAGCTATATAATAACAGTTATCATGCTTGCTTTATCAAAGATGCCCAATACAAAAGGCCATACCGCCATAAGAAATGGCTAGACTGGTTGCATAAAAGTGACGGTCTTGCTTCATAATGGGCCTCATTATGAGTATGGAGGTAGCCATGCCCTTTATAAGGGCAGGGCTGCCTCCATACTGTGTTCCAGCACCAGGTTCCTTCAATGAGGAATAACTGGGTCATTCCAACAATGGAGGACCCGGTAATTCCTCCTTGAAGGAACCGATCCCCATTCCCATTTGAGCCCCCATAGGGCTCAATGGGAATGGGGATGGAGCTAATAACGGGCCCATTATTAGCTCCTTGGTCCCCTCGCGCGACCCGGAAAGGACGTCTGTTTTTACGCAAGGGAACCTCATAACTGCGCATCCCATAATGAACGGTGCCGGTCCCATACTGGCACCCTTCATTACGGGAGCGCAAGCCTCATAATGAGGCCCAATAAAACTTATCATGCTTGATTTATCAAAGATTCCCAATACAAAATGTCATACAACAATGAGAAATAACTAGACTGGCTGCATTGAAATGCCAGTCTGGCTACATAATAACAGTTATGTTTGCTTTATCAAAGATGGCCAATACAAAATGTCATGCTTCAGTGAGAAATAGCTAGACTGGTTGCATACAAAATGCCAGCCTTGCTTCGTAATAACACTTATCATGCTTTCTTTACCAAAGATGCCCAATAAAAATCATCATACCACAATTAAAAATGGCGAGCCTGATCCCATTGAAATGACAGTCTAGCTATATATTAACACTTATGTTTGATCATGCTTTCTTTACCAAACATGCCCAATACAAAATGTCATGCCACAGAACGAATAATACCACTGAACATCCTTGCATTATCAAAGCTGCCCAATATAAAATGTCCTACCACAATACCACAATAGGAAATGGCTAGATGGCTGCATTAAAATGCAAGTCTAGCTACATAATAACATTTATCAAGCTTGCTTTATCAACCATGCCATGTAAAAAATGCCATGCCTGCTCCATGGTGCGCTAGCACCTTGCAATCAGACATAGGGACTCATTACGAGTCTGGCGGTAACCTAACAGGTTACTACCAGACTTGTGACACTTTTCTGGCACCTGACTTCCCGGCGGATCAGGAAGTCAGGCGCCGGAAAATGTTAGTCCCTATTCCCATGGAGCCCATAGGACTCCATGGGAATGGGGACACGGATGCACCGGCACCGTTGCTAACAGTGCCGGTGCTTCCATGAAAACTATGCAGCCGGGTGCCTTTACGCCTGGCAGGTCAGACCTGCCAGCGCAACGGCCTCTGCCCGCAGAGTCGTAGTCTGGAAAGGGTGCCAGTACGGTGGGACGGCACCCTTATAACCGGACTGCCACACACTTGTAATGAACCCCATCATTACATTAATGATGAATGTGATTATGGCCCTCATTATGACCTCGGCGGTAGCCATGCCGCTATTGGTGGCATGGCTGCCGCCGAAATCGCGTCCGGGTCTGGGACCACAGAATGAGGAATTACCGGGCCATTCCGAGTTCGGAAGGCCCGGTAATTCGCCCCTCCAAGGACTCGGACCCGGTCCTTCCCCATTCCCATTTCAGCCTCCATAGGGCTGAATGGGAATGGGAGAGGGAGCAAACAACGGATCATTACGAGTTGGCCCGTTGTTTGCTCCCTCTTCCCCGCACGGTGTCAAAAGAGAAATTATATCGTGCCTCCTATTGCAATAAATATATGTATATTGGTCTACACCAAGCTGCTCGAAAGTCGCTTGCGAAAGAATCCGTGTTGCAAGGTCCTGACCTTAAAATCAATGTAAGCCGCCATTTTAGGCCAATCCGCCATTTTAGGATTTGCTTTGTAAAAGTCACCCTGTGAGTTAAAATGGTGGACGATGTCATTCCAAAACACAACATGGCCGTCTTGACCGCTGTACATAGCTAATATGTAACTTGCCTGCAGGCCACTTGTTGAGGTCGTGAACTGAGACCTTGTCCTTCGTTGACTTGTGTGTAAGGGATTACTGTGTAAAGAAACTAATCCACGAGTATACTATAAAAACAATGTATTCAAATACTGAACATAGAACACTTGTTTAACCACATTGTATTAATGTTTAAGAAGACTAACATGGAAAATCCTAGAATACACAGTTGCTGTATAGGCTTGTTGATACATGTAATAAAAGCAAACCAGTAATATGCGGTTGTTCGAGACTTGGCATGAACCCTAAATCGGTGATGTATTAAGTGGAATATTAACCCGAAGTGGGGCTGGACATCGTGCTCACAAAATGTATAAAAAGCCAATGCATTCTAATGTACAGCGTCTCTCACTGAACACACTGAACCACGCTGGAGTTCGTTGTGTTGTAATGAGGGCCGATAGCTATCTGATTTTGCTCTATTTTTGTAACTGGATTCAGTATAAAATAAAGTACTTTGTATGTTCCTTTGTAACCCGTGTTCGGTGTATTTCCTTTTGGGGTACTCAGCCTCGATATTTTGATTTTGTTTTCACAGTTGGCGCCCGAATAGGGACCCTCAAGATTGATGCCGGATTGTTGAAGGTTGACACACGCTATCGGACCGGGATCGGACGGTGTGACAAAAAGGGGCCCCACTGAACGAGACGCGACACCTCAGCAGCGCTGCACGACCCGATCCCTGGATGATTAGCTTGTGGTCTGTGACAGCATCTTGACGAGGGTCCACTTATCGAGGCGGGCAGATTTGCCGAAATCACCATACACGAGGTAAGATTAGTTAGGTAAGATTCTTTGAAATCCGATCGGACCTCCTTAGGTTTGTTCAGGTGTGTCCGACTCTTAATTCAACCCTGAAAATTTGAATTTGGTGCATTGTATCTGCAGACAAAATTATTGACCAGGTAACACCAATAATTTGACATGCCTGGGAAATTGTCTACCTGCTTCACGGCGTTGTTCCGCAGCGATAGACAATCTTTGGAATTTAGCCGTCCGGCACCACAGGAGGGGTCACCGGCATGTACTATGTACTGTAAGCATGGCTTTGGAAGTATAGTATTTAATGACATTTTGCACAGACAAACCAGACATGCCTCCGAACTTCAGTGGCCAATTAATGGTAGTTCTGAAATCTCTTGTATTGAGTATTTAGAGTCAATTCTATTAAAGAAAAAGGCTAGACCTGACCTGCAGCATTTGATGTTTTGCAGAATTGGAAGAAAGAAGCGTTGCAACAACTTAAAAGTAGAGAAAAGCATGCGCGCCGTCATAAGATGAACGCCGAAAAAGCATTATTGTATGACCAAGATAAACATTCTGAATCGACTAGGAATATGGATAGGGCTTTCTCACTTGGAATTCAAAAAATATATCCTTCCAAAGACCTCCATGCTTCCGATGAATTTATAGATAAATTGTTAAATGAACGATGGCCTGGTGCCTCTGCGCCACCTCCCTATGTTCCTCTTCCTGCTGCTTTGCCTCTTCCTCCTGTTATTCCTGCTCTACCTGCTGTTGTTGCCGTTGTTCCTGCTCCTCCTAATGTTCCCCTTCCTCTAGCTCCTCCACCTCTTCTTATCGCACCAATTACAGTACCTCCATTGAATTTGCCTGCTCCCTCTCCTCCAAGTGGTCCTGAGCCGCTTGTAATCAATCGAGGTGCAGGGTCAAAGGTTGTCACTCGCAATACTGTACCACCGGAGAAGAAACGGGAGTTAATTGCATGGGCTAAGTATTGTATGGAGAAGGATGATCAAGCTAATGTTTTTGCCACACTTTGTAATATGGATAATTTTCCTGAGAAAAATGTTTTTATTGAAGGCTTAGGGATTCAGTTATGTGTAATGTGGAGAAAATTAAATAATACAGATCTCCCGCAAGGGTTAAGGGATCTAAATACTTAAGCGTTTTCTAGAGACACTGTGGGGAAAGTAAATGAGCATGTCGAGACGTTATTTGGGTATAGAAAGGAGTTAGAAAAGTTGCAGAATGAGGATGATGAGGAGGAAAGTATGTATGTACAGAAACGGTTCCTTCCTTGTCGTAAATCGATATCTGAGGAAGCACGAATTTGTACGAAGGACGCACTTAGATGGATTTCGGATATGTCGATAACTCCAATTGAAGTATATGACACATATCGTCAGTATACGCCAGAAATGCAGAGGAAAGTGATACAGGTAATGATAGAGTACCTACATGATGATTGTGTAAAAAGAAAGATTAGTTGTCCCACAGAGTTATTGAGTATTTACAAGAGAGCTTTTTCACTTGACACTTCTTCGACTGCTTCAGCGCTCGATTTAGCTCTGTTGCTTAGTAAACGTTCAGAGTCACCTACTTCTCAGTTTCCTATGAGAGAGGTTCCTCCGACATTTTCCTCGAAGGTTGAGATTGCGGCTGATGCTGCACGAAATATAGTCGCTGTGAACATTCCTGCACATTATGTATCACAGTTCGTTCACGTCCCGTTTTCAAGACAGGAAGTGAATACTATTAGACAATCTATTCCCGATATTAGGAAAACTCCGACAGGATTCTATAAAGAAATAGAGTCCGTCTTGCAATCCTCAGTATTCACCTTAGGCGATATTGATTTGTTATTCCCTGTACTCCTGCCCGTAGATTTGTGGAAGCAAGTTAGAACTATAGACAACGTGCCAGGGTTGGGAGATACATGCTTAAATATAACTAAACTCTATGGAGAAAGGCCAGCTGGTGAAAAACCACCTCAGGTGATATTAACTTTGCCTGATAAAATCATTGCTAAATTGAAAACCATAATTCCAGACAAAAGAATTATATGGGACAAACTTACGGCCTGTGTCCAAGGAAAGTCTGAGGGTGCTACCGAGTTCTTTAATCGGTTTGAACAGGTATTCTCGGATTTCAGTGGACAAGACCTAGACACAGAGTCTGGGAAAAGGTTATTTGTGGTCACATTTGTGCGCGGATTGCTACCTGACATCCAGTCACAAATTATGTCTTCTGAGAGTGCTTGGCAGGCGAAATCGCAATCATAAGTACTGCACATGGCTCAGTACTACGAGAACCGTGTCAATAATGAAAAAGATAGAGTTGAAAAACGAAAAGGTGATTTGAAAACTAAAGTGCTATTGCAGCAAATTGTTAGAGGCCCCAGAGGGGGTAGTTCTCAGATTAGAGGTCAGTATGTCCCACAAGGGAATGTGCCCTTGGGTCCTGTGAACATTAACCAGTGCGCCTATTGTCGTCAAGAGGGTCATTGGCGAGCACAATGCCCCGTCCTTCAACAAAGGCCAAATAACACATTCGGAAATATGGGTAGACGATCCAGAGGTCGCCCGGGTGTAGGGGGCCCTGGTAGAGGTCAGTTTACGCAGGATCCTCAGCAACCTTTCTCGCAGGATAATCAGATTTTGAGTGTGGACACCAGGAACATATTTGATCATCCTTCCGCTGCATATTTATCTGAAGAGCTTCCTTTTGATGACATTCTATTTCGTTAGGATTGCCCGAAGCAGGGTTTGGAACCTACACCTATTCCCGTCAATCAGAAAGGTCCCTACGTTGAAATAATGGTGGGAAATAGGAAACATCAGTTTTTGATAGACACTGGAGCACAGAAGTGTTCCATTGATCATTCACGGGTTCCAAACATTCCACTGTCAGGGCAAACCAATGTTTCTGTAGGATTTTCTGGCACACCAGTTGTTTGCCCGGTTTCTTTGCCGGTACCTATTTCTTTGGGTCCCTTTACGGACCATTGTCCATTTCTGTTGACTTCGAATTGTGGAGAGAACTTGCTGGGGTTGAATCTGTTAAAAGAATTAAATGCAGTGATTTATTGTTCTGATGGAGTGCGCTTGACGATTTCACCACAGCAATTTTCTGTCTCGCAATTCTTGACTAGACCTTTGCCGCCAGAATTCATTAATGTACCAGAGAGTTTATGGGCTGTTGACGACAATGATGTTGGTGTTTTACAGATTGAACCTGTTAAGATAGTTTTGAAACATGGAATTGAGCTGACACGCATTCCCCAGTATAAGATTTCAGTTGAGGGCGAGCGAGCTTTGAAATGCATTGTTTCCGATTTTGTGCATCGCGGGGTGATTGAAGAAATTTCAGGAAGTTTGTGTAATAGTTCGATTTTACCCGTGTACAAGAAAGGCGATAATGCAATTCCATTCCGTTATATACTTGATTTACGTGCCATTAATAAAGTCGTGGCTCCACAATTTCCAATTGTGCCTGATGTAACGACAATCCTAACCATGATTCCAGCTACAGCTACTTACTTTAGTGTGGTGGATCTAAAGAATGCTTTCTTTAGTATTCCTATACACAAGGATAGTAGATACTTGTTCGCGTTCACCTTAGGGGGACGCTCGTTCACATTTACTCGTGCACCTCAAGGGTACACAGAGAGTCCTAGCATTTATAGTAGGGCTTTGAAAGAACAACTTGATACCCTTGAATTGCCCTCTACCTGTACATTGCTTCAGTATGTTGATGACTTGCTTTTAGCTGTTGACTCTGAGAGCGCCTGTAAGGAGGGCACTGTGTTATTGCTTATCCATCTAGCTAAGCATGGTCACAAAGCTTTGCTTAAAAAATGTCAATATTGTTGCCAGGAGGTCGCCTATTTAGGCTATCTCCTGCCAAAGGAGGGAAGAAGATTGACACCTGAAAGAATAAAACACATTGGCATGTCTGTCCCAAATACACAGAAGGAAGTTAGAGCCATGAAAAGTATGGCTTCTTACTATAGGTTGTGGATCCCACATTTTTCACTAGTGATCAAACCGATGTTGGCTTTGACAAAAAGGGCATTTCTTCGCCATTGCCATGGAACACGGAACACCAGCAATCGTTTGACTTGCTTAAGACTGCTTTATGCTCTGCACCAGTTTTGGGCACACCAAACTATGAAAAGGCCTTTGTGTTGTTTGTGCATGAATGTGATGGATGTGCTTTAGCTGTATTAACGCAGGAACATGGAGGGAAGAATAGGCTGTGTGGTTACTTTTCTTCCGCCCTTGATCCTGTAGCATGTGCTTTGCCAAGATGTTTGCGAGCTGTCACTGCTTCTGCTGCTTCTGTAAAACAGAGTGAGGGAGCAGAGTGTCCTAGGCCATGATCTAACCCTGATGGTGCCTCACTCTGTAGATGTTCTACTGAACCGAACCCAAACGCAACACCTCACTTCTGCACGGTTGACAAGATATGAATTGATCTTGTTTGCTCCTCACATTCAAATTAAGAGGTTTTGTGTTCTTAATCCGGCTGAACTCCTACCTTTGCCGCAAGATACTACTTGCAGCGATGAAGAGCCACATAATTGTCTGTATACTATCGAACAAGAGACAAAGGGTAGAATTGATTTGAAAGACACTCCTTTGGATAATCCGCATGGAGAACTGTTTTGTGATGTCTCCTGCTTCAAACTTCCGGATGGTACATCCACAGCTGCTTATGCAATCACCACATTAAGCACAGTTGTAGAAACTAAGAGAATCACGCATAATTCTACGCAGACCGCAGAGATTATAGCATTGACCCGAGCTTGTGAACTTTCCGAAGGGCTTACAGTAAATATATATACTGATAGTCAGCATGCCTTTGGGGTGGTTCACAACTTTGGGAGACTTCGGTCAGAGAGAGGGTTCCTAACTTCACATGGCACCAAAATCCAACATGGCTCCCTAATAGTACAACTACTCTCAGCGCTTGCGCTCCCTACTCAGTTAGCAGTTATGAAATGTGCAGCACATCGAAAGGTTACAGATGATATAGGGAAAGGGAATGCTTTCACTGATCAGATAGCTAGACAAACTGCTACCGATCTCCTTACGGAGATGCACGTTTCAAGGGAGACTGTAGATGCTTATCCAATGGATGAGGGTGTCGGGTCTGTACGGGATATCCAAGCTGATGCCACGTTAGAAGAATCCAAAAGGTGGGCTGAAGGCTTGGGGAAACTTGATGATGACGGGTGTTGGGTGGATATGGCGGAAGGGAAATGGCTACTCCCTGACGCATATGTAATGATGATGATCATCATGGCCCATGGCCCTACGCATGTATGTGCCCAGAAGGTGACAAAAATGTTAGAGAAAGTTTGGGTGAATGACAACATTTCGAAAATTGCCCAACGCTACATCCAGGATTGCATGATTTGCCTACAACACAATGTGGGAAAGGGGACAGTAACTACAAGGGGATGTTTTGGGCCACCCTCTGTCCCCTTTGAAGTGATCCACTTTGACTTGGAATTGAACAATGTGATAATAAAAAATAAGTGCTGGTGGTTATCTGCGCTTTTAGTAAATGGGTTGAGGCTTTCCCTGTTAAAGATGCTACAGCCATGACTACTGCAAAAACCATGTTAAGGGAATACTTCCCGCGGTTCGGGCTATCAAGAGTTATCTGGTCGGACAATGGTCCACATTTTGTCGCTGCTGTAATTCTGCAGCATTACAAATTGACAAACGGTTCCATTCGGCCAGACATGCTCGGAGCGCCGGACTAGTAGAAAGACACAACGTTATCATCAAGAACAAGCTTGCTAAGACATGTGCCGGCACCAAACTAAAATGGCCGGACGCCTTACCGATCGTGTTGTTATCCATGCGTACAACCCCTCAAACTAAGACTGGGCTCTCTCCATTTGAGGTGGTAATGGGGAGACCTGCCAATATTTGGAACCTTCCTAAATGCAATTCATTGAGGAATGTTGAAAACGTATTACTTTCAGATTATTGCAGCCAGTGGACTAAAAACCTGTATTTGCTTTATCACCAGGTATGAGAAGCTTTACCTGTGCGATACAAGGGCTTGGACCACAGCATACAGCCTGGAAGCTGGGTGCTCGTCAAAGCATTCGAGCGCTCTTCCTGCCTTGCGCCTCGCTGGCGTGAGCCGTTCGAAGTCCTGTTGGTCACCCAGACAGTGGTGCGTGTCTCTGGGAGAAAGAACTGGATCCACGCGTCTCATGTCAAGAAACTTCCTCACCCTGTGCCACACGTTACAGAAGAAACAGAACCCCTCGCTAATGCTGCAACCAGCAATCCCAAAGCAGTAAGTAGCACTGAGAGTGTGTCAGAGAATCTGTACAATCTGCGTCCAAGAAAGTAGACTTACGGCACGGTTTTGATGTGCATCTGATAGACTTACGGCACGGTTCGGCTGTGCATTTGAAGAAGGAAAGGATCATCGAGGGCTTGTTTTTGCCCAAATTTGAGAAAGGGGATTCTGTTGGCTGGGGTTGTGGAAGGACTAAGAAGTCGCTCGACCGGGCGGTCGCCAGCAACGAACATTGGGGTATCCGTTTGAAGACTTCAATGCCTGCTACTGCTACCGCTCGTATGGGACTTATAAATAAAGGGGTGACTGACCGGGACAATGGACAAAATGCCTGGGCCCCGAAAAAGTATTGCTGTATTGTTATGATGATATTTGGGTTTTTAATAGTCGCTGCCTTAGGATTGTGGTACCTTGAGGAAACTCATTCTTTAGAACTTTCGTTACCTACTGAAAGTACACCTATTGTTCCTACTCCCTTTGTACAAAGGTACCACAATAACATTCTACTACTTATCATGAATGCTACGCATGCCATTTTTAATAAGTCTAACTGTTGGGTCTGCTCACATTTACTGCAACACGGGGATAAGGGGCTAGGTTGGTATATTGATCCTTTACCTTTGACAACTCCTTGCTATGCCTCTCTTAGAGTACTGTTCTTTGGCCGTTGGAATGATAGCATCTCAGGGAACTTGGATGGCACCAATTTGAATAGTTTTGAGAAACGTGTTTTGACTCCCCTGGGATGCTCGCTTTTCGCAAACAGGAGTAAACCTAACGTTGCTTCTATTAGGCCTTCTGATAAACTGTCTCGTCCTTTCCAATCTTTGATTTCCTTTAAGTTGGCTCCAATAGGCAATAAGGATGCCATGCCTCCTTCTTACACTGTTAATCATAGCCCCGATTCAGTTTCTTTTTGCATACAGAGGAATGGAACTCAGTCAATGGGAAATTTTCTAGGTTGTGCCAACGTTGCAAATTTGAGTGGGGAAAATAGACCTTTGTATGTAGGCGAACCTGTCTACTTTGTCTGCGGTAATGTAGCATTCCCATGGTTGCCCAGGGATTGGCAGGGAACCTGTTATTTAGGGATCCAGTTACCTGGGGTGTTTATAGCTAGTACAAGAGAAGTTTCAAAGGCTCGTCCACGGCGGGACGAGAATGGTGACACCCCAGCACAAATCTTGGGAGATATAGCTAAATCAGGTGTGCCATTTTGGGGGTAGATAGCGAATTCAGAAGATATCAGAAAACTAGCGAGAGTACTGGAGAGAACCATCAACCGGACCATGGACATACTCTATAATATGACGTTAGAACAGAAGGCGATAAAACTAGTAGCACTTCAAAACCGGATTGCATTAGATGTCATTCTGGCTGAGCGTGATGGAGTGTGTAAATTAGTGGGGTCCGCTTGCTGTGTTTTCGTACCAGATTCCTCCCCAACCATCTTCAAGGCAATACAGAATCTGCATGTCCTTAGTTCCGAAGTGCATGTTCCCGAGGGAAACTGGGATCTTAGCGCTTGGTTCTGGGACTTCTTGCGATCTTGGGGTTGGAAGGTACTTTCGGTCTTGCTGATTATTTTGGGAATCCTGTTGTTTCTTTGTTACTGTATTCAGTGTCTACCTGGTATGTGTTCGATGCTAGGGGGATGTTGCACACACCCGATAGGTTCGATAGGACATAAAGTGTATGCCCCAGATAAAACTTCCAAAAAATATGTGTTGAAAGAAATTTTAGCAAATGGCCTAATGGCAATAGATATTTCTGACAGTGATTCAGGGTGCATGGACGATGATGCATGGAGTTATTTGCAAGGAGATCTAAAGTAGTTTTAGCACTTGGCATAGGCCAAAAGGAGGGTTTGTCAAAAGAGAAATTATATTGTGCCTCCTATTGCAATAAATATATGTATATTGGCCTACACCAAGCTGCTCGAAAGTCGCTTGCGAAAGAATCCGCGTTGCAAGGTACTGACCTTAAAATCAATGTAAGCCGCCATTTTAGGCCAATCCGCCATTTTAGGATTCACTTTGTAAAATCATCCTGTGAGTTAAAATGGTGGACGATGTCATTCCAAAACACAACATGGCCGTCTTGACCTCTGTACATAGCTAATATGTAACTTGCCTGCAGGCCACTTGTTGAGGTCGTGAACTGAGACCTTGTCCTTCATTGACTTGTGTGTAAGGGATTACTCGTGTAAAGAAACGAATCCATGAATATACTATAAAAACAATGTATTCAAATACTGAACATAGAACACTTTTTTAACCACATTGTATTAATGTTTAAGAAGACTAACATGGAAAATCCCAGAATACACAGTTGCTGAATAGGCTTGTTGATACATGTATTAAAAGCAAACCAGTAATATGCGGTTGTTCGAGACTTGGCATGAACCCTAGATCGGTGATGTATTAAGTGGAATATTAACCCGAAGTGGGGCTGGACATGGTGCTCACAAAATGTATAAAAAGCCAATGCATTCTAATGTACAGCGTCTCTCACTGAACACACTGAACCACGCTGGAGTTCGTTGTGTTGTACTGATGGCCGATAGCTATCTGATTTTGCTCTATTTTTGTAACTGAATTCAGTATAAAATAAAGTACTTTGTATGTTCCTTTGTAACCCGTGTTCGGTGTATTTCCTTTTGGGGTACTCAGCCTCGATATTTTGATATTGTTTTCACAGCGGGACCAGATAAGCACGCCTGGTTTGACCAGGCGTTGGGGACCTCGTAATGAGGCGGTACGGGGTTAACGGCACCGGCACCTTTTACGGCGCTGTTAACCCTGTACCGCCAGGGTCGTAATGAGGCCCTATGTGTGATTGCGAGGTGCTGGGGGGCAAAGGTGGCAGATGCGTGTCAGGAGCTGGGATCCCAGGGCACAGCCATGGTATTTTTTATTGGGCATAGATGCCAAGGAAAAACTGCCATGCCCAACCTCTGAGGCCCAAAGCGCCTCAAAGGCACACATTAATTGTGTTCGTGCAAGGTGCTGGGGGGCCCAGTCACAGTATTCTTTTACCGGCCATCTATCAGATGCCCATTAATAAATGGGATTCCTTCCCTCATTGCCCTCCAGCGCCTCACATGCACAGATGAAAAATTGTGTGTATATGCAAGGAGCTGGGGGGCCTAGGGGTCAGGCTTGACATTGCATTTGAGGCGCTAGGAATCCCAGCGGACTGGGCTGGCATTCTTTACTGAGCATACCCAGTAAAAAATACCATGCTTGCCCCCTGGGCCCTATTGCCTCACACGCACATGATGAATGCAAATAGCGCCATGATTACCTCCATACTCGGAATGAGGCCCATATTTACGTTGATTGTGTGCATATGTTTGGCACTGTGGGGCCCAGGGAACAGAGATGGTATTTTTTGACTGGACATCTATCATAGATGCCCAGTAAAAAAAAAATGACACGCCTGCCCCTTGGGTCCCGAGCTCCTCACACATGCACACAATCAATGTGGTTATGTGTGTATGCCAAGCACTGGGGGTCCAGGGGCAGAGGTGGTATTTTTTACTGGACATCTACCATAGATGTCCAGTCATAAAATGCCATCTCTGTTCCCTGGGCCCCACAGTGCCAAACATATGCACACAATCAACGTAAATATGGGCCTCATTCCGAGTATGGAGGTAATCATGGCGCTATTTGCGCCATGACTACCTCCCATACTGGTACCGAGTCCGTCCTGGTTCAATGGGGACTTACCGGTCTATTCCAACCTTTGCAGGACTGGTAAGTCCCCATTGAAAAAGCCATTCCCCATTCCCATTTGAGCCCCCATAGGGCTCAATGGGAAGGGGGAAGGCGCTAATAACGGTACCGCAAATTGCAGTACCGTTATTGGCTCTGATTTCCCTTAACGGGTCCCGTCCATAAAGCCTTGTAAAACCAGGCGTTAAGGAAGGGACCCGCTAAGGGAACTCGGAATAGGGCGCAAAGGGATTACCGGCACCGGTGTCCTTACCGGTGCCAGTAATCCCTTTGCGCCCAACTCGTAATGAGGCCCTATGTGTGTATGCAAGGTGCTGGGGTGCCCAGTGGGCAGGAATGAGATATATATATATATATATCTTTTGATTACATTTTTACAACAAATATATATTTCCAACGAATATGGATTACAGCAACATTCCTTAACTATGAAATTTTAAACATTAATATTCCAGATTAATATAATGGTATTACCCAAATTGACCTTTTACAATTGACCTTTTGCACAATTGACCTAATTATAGTGGTCCTAATTGACCTTCTGCACAATTGGCCTTTATATTATTTGAGTTATTTTATATATGTATTCAGTTGGTTTTGGATTATAAATAATATAAGGGGATTGGGTGGGGGATTTAGCGGGTTTTGGATTGGGTGGGGGGTTGTGGGGGTTTCCCCCTGCATATATGTCCATCTAAATTAGGTCAATTCTCCCGAGGCCAATTCTCCCGAGGTCAATTGTGAAAAGGCCAATTAGTTTAGAACCAATATAATAACAGTATACCATCTAGGATCATCTTGTAATCTTATGCAATGAACTAACAACCCCACAGTGTTAGTTTCATATTGAATCCAATGTAGAAAATAATATAATAGATTGATATACACAGACAACACAAAACAAAAAACTAGAAAAACATTTTTCACTCATATAGACTATTGAAAGGACTCCATAGTGAAAGATATATATCTTCACAACCCTTATTTACTAGTGACACTTTCTCATATTTTGATAATATTTGCATTTTTACCATGTCCAGTAAAAAAAAATGCCATCCCTGCCCACTGGGCCCCACAGCACCTCAGACGGAGAGCTGATTTAAGCCGGTGGGGAGGAAATTGGGCAACAAAGGCATTTTTAAAATGCTTTTGTTATACAAACCTCCTATACCCACTCACTAAAATCAACTCACACCAGCAAAAACAAACACTCACTCACACGCTTTTTTAATAAATAAATGAACATACAAACACAAACATTTACACAACATACACACAGCAAGCACTCTGTTTCAGTCACACGAACATCCATCATGTACCCACTCATAAAACAAGCATACACGCATCCATTCACATATTTAAATAAATAAATGAACATACAAACACACACATTTAGACAACACACTGCAAACACTCTCATTCACACGAGCACCCATCATGTACTGTCATAACACAAGCATACACGCATCCATACCCATATTTAAATAATACATAATAAACATACAAACACACATTAACAAAACATATACACAGCAAGCACTGTTTCATTCACACAAGCATCCACCATGCACTCACTCATAACACAAGCATACACGCATCCATACACATATTTAAATAATAAATAAATGAACATACAAACACACACATTTAAACAACATGCACACAGCAATCACGCTCTCATTCACACCATCATACATTCATTCACCTAACAATACAGGCATGCACGCATCCAAACACATAATTTAAATTTAAAAAATACATGAACATAAACAAACTTACCTTCTGACACGGGTCTGCCCTCTCCTGCGCTCAGGCCCCTAGTAGCATGAACAGGAATCAGCAACTTTCGTGGTTTCTTCACAAGCATGCAGGAGGCTGAGCGTGGGTGACGAGATGCCCCACTCCAGCCTGCTCTATCTGCATGTGCGAGGAAGGGCAGGGGTGCTCCCTTGCACTTACAGACATGCAGTTCCCCAGCCAGCATTTCCAAGGAGCCATGTGAGGCTGGGGAAGCAAAACATCTGAGCCTTGCATGGCTCATTGAGCTTGCACAGCTAGGGAACTGTAACTGTCAAAGGGAAACCGTGTTTCCCTTTGACAGTTAAGAGCACTCCCTCAGCTGAAATAAAACAGCTGGGGGAGTGCTCATATTTCACTGGGCAGGCTCCTCCAAAATGGGTGAGAGGGGGCTAAGACCCGGTGGGTCGATGCCCCAGCGCCCATTATTGCCGAGCCGCCCTTATTTGAGCAGTTCCATGTGAAAAGCTTGCTGCACAAACAAAGTTTTCACAGAAAATCGTGGCATAAAGGTTGTGGTGTAGACCCCGCAATCCATGTAATGGATGCAGGGGAAACCCCCTCAGCCCCTACTCCACTTGTGTGGTATAATGGAGAACATTTACTGGGTCACACCACAACCTTTTTGGCTTGATTATTTGTGAAAATGTCCTTTTTGGCGGCGTGCTTCTCAATGGACACCCTTTGAGGAGGGTGTTTATTTGCTGTGTTTTCCTTGACAGTTGCCTTAATATGAAGGCAGGCTTTAACACCCTAGACTAGTATGAAATCAAAACTTTATACAATCATTGGAACATAGCTCAGAGTGTTAAAGTACCTTATGTAGAGATAAACTTCTAGCCAGCAGGTCAGAATGTGCCATCCCAGTCAGATAGCTCTCTGGGTTCATGTGCCTACTGCAGATATCTTTGTGTAACTTGCAGGACACATCTCCCCCGACTAAAAAAAGAAATAAGTGCTGTGCTCCCACATTCATTATTCCAGCCCATCCCCCAGACTGAAAAATATAATCTCCAATACCCTTTTCATATTAAAAACAAAGTAAGTCTTCTTTTTGGAGCAAAACAAATGTTTTCCTTCATTCATCACTCTGCAGTGCTAAGTGAGGACTTAATGTGCCCCCATTTGGCTCCTTTTGTGCTTCAAATCCATCTAGGCATTGAAGGGTATAGCCTCTGCAACTAAGAGGCAGCAGCACCCCTGGATAGGAGGTGGAATTGGCCCCTGGTCAGGATCCCTGTTTAGTCATCTAAAGGATGAATTTAGAACACATCTGGGACTGGACAACACAGCCCACTTAAGCCTTGGCTATGCCACCTCTGTGGTAGAACATGAAAGATGTAATATCGCGTTTAATCGTTTTTTTGATCGTTCAGCTTTTTTTCTTTGTTTAGAATGTTCTGTGCTCGCTTGTTCAGTGATCCCCTATCACATTGTTCTAGCCTCTACTTCCTGAATTCGAATCCTGAGACAAGATTGACTCATCCTTTCAACTGAGTACCATTAATTGGGGTAATAACACCTGATTTTACCATGCTTAGAAGTGGGAGGAATCTAGCATCAAGCCATACACTAGAAAACAAATTATTCAACTGCATAAGGTAAAATGACTGTGTAGAGGAGCAGCTAATTGCCTCTACAGGAAGTCCCACCCCCCGTCCAGCCGTATGTTGGAAGCCTATGATTGTGCCATGCTTAACGCCAGCATTTGCGGCTATTCCTCGACAAATATTCGAGGAAAAGTATCCACTGAGAAAACCCTATCAAATGTATCTATGAAGAGATGATATTCTAGTGGAGGAGCTCCCCGAAGGAATATGAAAAAGAGAGAAAGAGGAGCTGGTGACGTCATGAAAGACGAGTGTACCACACAGAGAAGACTGGCTGAAGAAGGGAATGTATGGACCTTAAATAGAAACTGATGACGAAGTTAAGAATCAAGTAACTTTCATATGTGGAAAAGAAGATTGCATGTGTGAAGAGCACTGCAGAAAATTAAAACAGTTCAATAAATGTACAGATGCTGCAATGCAAGTAGATCAGTAGATCAAGCAGTCTTAGAAGCTGGCTATAGTAGTGAATATACTGCAAGCGGAGCCACCATTATATAGAAACTGGACATTGGTGTCACATATTTAGTAAGCTGAAACCCATGGGGAAGGGCCAAGAGCTGTGTCGCAGCAAAGAATCAGCCGAGATCGTGGATGAATCTGGAAGGGTTGTCTGGCTTGATGTCAAGGCTGAAGCAGCCAAACTGGTTATCTATTCTTGAAGGCAGTAACCGTGAGATTCTGAATCATCCATTGTTAAGGTGCAAAGAAAGAACACCATGCATGCCAGGTTCTATTCGCTTAAGACAATTAGATGCTGAAAATGTGACCAAATCGTGGTCTCGTGTCACGTGAGCCAAGAATGAAAATAGAGGTCGAGCTTGGAGGGCCAGAACAACGATAGGGCATGCTGGCACTCCCTTACATTCCCAGAGACAAGGAGACTTTGCAAGGCCAAGTTCAAAGACAATCTTCTTGGCAGAAGGCATGGGTGATGAGAGATGATGGGCTAATTGGGTGGGGAGGTAACGTTATGTCCACCTCCTGGCACCTGGGGTTAAGCTTACATGCTGCTAATGAGCCGAATGTTCCAGAAGGGTACGAGCGTGCTAACCAATTGTAGACGGCCATATAACAAAGGGCCTTATAGTTTGGAAGCCAATTATATATCGCATACTTAATAAATGTTGAAAATGACTTGCATTATGGGTGGGCATGAGTTATCCACCTGACAGTAGAGATCCAATCACAACGGAACCCCTTATAGAAAGTATACTTAGATGTTCCCCTTGGTCCTATCACAAACCCTCATAGGTTTCTCTTATTTGCCACGTAGTATGATGCACAGAGAGCTTGTGTGAGGTCCATTGATGTCCGTTGTAAATCCCTGTTTTAGACAATTTATATTAAAACAGAAACATTTGCCATCTTTCTGAGTTGGTTTGATTATTTGGTATAAGAGTTACTCTGCTTCCCATCTACTGCATGACACGTTACCCGCAAAAGGACCTTATGTTCACGTGGTAGCAGTGTCGGATGGTTTCAGACCCATCGATCAGTTCACTCCAGAGTTTCAGACAATCGGAAAGCTTCCACCCTTAAGCCAGAAGATCGCTGAGTTTCCTGTGGAGAGAAACCGAATAGAAATCTTGCAAGAAGAACTGAGATGGTGGGCAGGTTGTCCTTTGATGAAATCCCTCCCCAGTTTCCACGGGCGCTCTGCGGAAAGAAGCCGAAGTGGTAGGTTGAAGGAAGAGGCAATACCGAAGGCCTTGAGTCAATTACCAAACGAATGGTGAGTAGACTAAAGGGAATGGCAAATTAAGGGGACAGGGTTGTGGTAATTTTAAGTAACGGGAAATATTGTGTGAAGAGAAAGATAGCACCTAGAGTTCTAACTAAAGGGAGTTCAGAAGAACTCATCTCACACTCCAACGGGATGAAAATAAACAGCGTGCGAACAGGTTAGCATAAGGAGACGTTTTAAACCCTGTGACAGGGTATTTAAAAATAGAGGTAAGAGGAAAAAAGGTGATCACAGTATGTTTTTTTATGAATGTGCTAAATCGACCAGTCTGTTTGTATATTGTGTATTGAGTAAAGGTGTTGAAGAGCGATAAGAAATAGTGAAGGAATTGAGACAAGGTTAAGAAGCTATAGTAACTATCTAGTGAAGTGGTTGGTATCAATCCAGAGGTAGACATAGCAAATTGAGAAAGTAAAGGCTTGAGCTGCGATTGTTGGTGCGCGCTCATATTTGTTGTTTTAAAAGTGTTGAAAAAGTGGTGAGAGTATTTTATAAAGTCTGGTAAGTATTGACAGTTGAGACTTTACATAATGGGAGATACTCCTCTGATGCGAGCTTGGCTTTACTTGAACGGCGTAAAAGCCTACAAAGGTGAGACCTACCCTCCCACTGGTGCCGATCCAGAAACTAGACAAGAAGAAGAATTTCAGCGTGTGCAGATAACAAAGAAGAAGGACGATAAACCGACCAGCTGCTAATGCAGTTTTGCATTTGGACTATGATTCAAACTGACACTCCTTATAGATATTTTAGCAGGAGTGCAAACCCTTGCTGAGAGTCATAGGTATCTTTTGAAAATCGGACTTTAGAAATGCATTGACATATTAAAGTTATGCCCCAACGTCAGTTCCTGATCATAAATTGGAAACAAGAGCAATATCCAGATTTGTTTCTCACTGAATATCTGTTAGGTTACATCTATGGTTCTCACCAACAGGGGTGTGCATCGGCTTGTGTTTACTGTTTTTGTGTTTATCCTTCAAGCTTATCCTGCTCTTGTCAGTAGAGATGTTGATATTTGCACTTTTTTACAGGATCCTAAAAATTGACATGTGATTAGAAGGCTACTCATCGCGATAATAGAACAGATATTGCAATTGCAGGAGTAAAATAATGTTTTCCTTAAATGATCATAGGGAAAATGAGAAATGTTGAAGCTAGCACGGTTTTAGGGAATGAACAAACACACCCAGCACCAGGATGCCACAAAAGGTGGAGGTCCATGTGTTGGTAGATGACATATGCCTTTACAATTACCTTTTTTGTCTTTCTATTCCTCATCATTTGCAGTCTCTATCATGTTGATACTCCTATTAAGATAGAGACCACTATGGTTCCCCCCACTACGGGAACTACCTTTGATTTGCTTACTTCCACTGAGGTAGAGGTTCCTAGGGCCCTCCCCGCTTTGAGAACCTTTTTTGGTTTTCTTTATGAGTATTATACAAGTTCTGATTTGATAGGGAGGTATAGGAGAAATGCAGAGGAAGATAGTGAAGGGATAAACACATATCTAGACAATGCAGCACATTTGGGTAATAATGTGGTATCAGCACATGAGAAAGCTGGGAGAGAGACCATCTAAGGAGAGTTGCTATATCTGTGCTCTCATACCCTATGCCATGAACACAGTGCAAACTTTTATTTCAAGAGAGGTTCCAGAACATGAAGCCAGACGCCTCGTTCACTTTGCAGCATGCATGACCAGAAGACAATTTCAGGGAAGTTGGGCTACCTTGCGATGGAGATCGAAATGGTCTTTTCCATACCAGAACGACTATATTAAGACTACACAGATGGAAAAGGAACCTGGATGGAAGAGCAAGATGCTTGTGTATCCATCAGATGGACAGGCAGAGGAGGTCATTGCGGAGATGAAGATACTGAACTGCCCAGATAAGGCAGAAGTGGTTGGATGGCCTAGATGTTGGGAGCAAACTCAGGTCTTAGTCTATGGACGAGTGAAATCCAAGAAGGGATGGGAAGATGGTCTGATGTCCTGCACAGATCATCTACTGAAGTCAGAATATTTAGCAGAGGCATAAAGAGTGAGCGATGGATGTTTGAAGTCCTGGGTAGAGCATGTCAAGCTGCTGACCTTGGTAGAAGATGAATCAGGTCCAATGGTTGTGGTTCCATTGGCAAATGCAACACTGCTTTCGAACAGAAGGAAGAAAGCGTGTGAGAGATAACATAGGCTGCAGAACTACAGTTGAGGTTTCCAGAATGGGAGCCGGGGCAGCCATCCTGATGGATCGATATTGTGCTTGTGGGCCTAGGGCCTACATGAAGCTGCCCAAGGATTGGGGAGGGACGTGTTCCTTAGTGCTTGTTCATGTTCCAGCATTGGTAATTCCTCAGAGTGACCTGACCATTTCCGAAGTTAGATGCTCATTTAAGATGGAGAAGATCGCTTACATTCCTCAATCGAACCAAGAGAGAGAATTACTTCTCAGCAAAATCAATAGAGGCATATGAGGCAATTCCGTATGAGCACAGTTTGTTCAGCAAGACTGCGTTAATCTTCACAACTGTCTTCATGCCTGGGATCCAGATGATGGCCAATGCTAAATGGTTGCAGATTACCAGATGGGAGCTTTTGCAGACAATCAACACCACCATAAAGGGATTCAATGCTATCAAAGAAGAGTTGAGGACCATACGATTGATGACCATGCAGAACAGCTATGTCTTTGACATGATCACATCGATGGAGTTTGCACCAAAATCGGGCCATCATGTTGCACATTCATACATTCTCACGATGACGAGAATGGGACCTTGACAGAGGCCATAAAGCTGCTGGCGAACCTGCACAACAAGATGAAAGACGAGACAGAAGACATCACAGATGACGGATGGTTTGCATCTATTTTCTCATGGGTTCCACAGTGGATGGCAAACATCTTCAACTTTCTTGGAGTAGTATTAGTGATGTTTGCATTGTGTGATCAGGACAATAATCATGCAGTGCAAGAAGACAGCAAAGAAGGCAGTTGGGATGAATATCATGATCGATGTTGAGTCAGGGTTTGGACCTAAGGAGTTGACTGATGATGATGTTAGAAAATATATAGAAGCCAGCATCGTAGCATCTGAGGGGATGAATATTCCTGTATTTGAAGAATCACAAGAGGTACGTAGGCTGATGGGTCTATTGCAATCGGAATGGACAGTGCAGCTGCAGGACCTGGAGTGTGGATGAACATGTAAAATCAGCAGGTTCCCTAAAGGGGTTGATGAAGACCTGGACTCCGAAGAAACACTATTCAAAAGGAGATATCAAAATGTGGAGACCAATGAAGGTGTGGTCATTGACTCAACCAGAGGAGGGAGTGTAGAAGAGCAGCTAATTGCCTCTACAGGAAGTCCCACCCCCATCCACAAGTATGATAGAAGCCTGGGATTGTGCCATGCTTAACGCCAACAGTTGTGACTATTCCATGACGAATATTCGAGAAAAAGTATCCACTGAGAAAACACTATCAAATGTATCCCCTTATAGAAAGTATACATAGATGTTCACCTTGGGCCTATCACAAGCCCTTGTAGGTTTCTCATATTTCCCACATAGTATGATGTCACGTATGACAACATTTTACTATATAAATGTAATTTTTTATATGATGTGCCGAGAGCTTGTGCAACATCCGTTGATGTCCGTTGTAACTCCCTGTTTTAGACAATTGATATTAAAACAGAAACCTTTGCCATCTTCCTGAGTTGGTTTCAGTATTTGGTGTAAGAGTTACTCTGCTTCCAATCCACTGCAAGGACCTTATTTTCAACTGAGTGGACTAATATGATTGCTTCAGATTTATCCCTATACCAGTGGCGTGATCTTCACAGAAAAGGTTGTGGAACCAAACTGCCAAGAAAATTATGGGTCCTGTTCACCGAGGGCCTGGCACAGATTTTCTGGCCTGCGGCCTACACAACAAAAGCACACGTGAGCATTATATCCACTAACAGGATCTGATTGTTGAGTGAAGGCCATTAACTGGAGCACATTTCAGATGGAGTTTTAAATTGCTCATTTTCCTAAATGCTATTTGTTTTCATTACTACCACTAATAATAGATATAAAGAAAAAGCTGAACTGCAACTCTCATGAAATGAAGAGGAACCGTTGCACAGGGCACCAAAAAACATACAGGGAGTTAAGTTGGAACATGTTTGCTGAGCGTGATGATGCAATAAGCGTCATCATGCGATATGAATAAAGAGGCATGAACCACGCTCTAAGGGGCGGTCTCTGTGTTATCAACCCAACAAGCGCGTTGACGTGTTTTCTCCTTAGAAAAAAAGCCCTGGCTTCTAGTGTGCTGAGGATAGCAGGGGACTTTAGTGAGTCCTGGCAGGGCCCCGTTGCACACACAATTTTCGTAGCTGGCTAGCCCGGCCCACTTAAAGCTCTGGGGATTCATCGAATTGCTGCTCGTCTCCGTTTTCATTCGACGGTGGAGCGCTGCTCTCTGGTATATCAATGCACACCCATCCACACTGTGTTGAGTGTATTAGGGGTTGCAGCTCTGTTTTTTGAGTGCTTGTGCTCCCCTGCCTTCATTTGAATTAGGCCACACCAATGCTTGGCTTCACCTGGTAACACTGTGCTCTGCAGAAGCCCTGTGAAGCAAGCTGCCATGACATTACTTTGTACATTGAGAACATTGTTTAATAGTGCCCCCTACTTCAGGCTGTTAAAAGGTCTCACCACAGCCACAGTCTTTGCAATCATGGCAGATGATACTTGGATGGCACACCTGGCCCCTTTACACAACAAAGGAATATCGCTTGGCTAGCAGAATATGGTGTACTAGGGGCTCCATTAAGTCAAGGCCTGAGATGGGCACTCTGGGTAGAGAGACTTGAAAGTTACTTTTTGCCAAACGGGAAGACAATGACACAGCAAAACATTCAACGTTACTATACGTTGCGCATCCACTGTTTCATTTTCTCTGCTGGTTTAGCATGAGACCGAGTGAGGGCAATGTGCAATGCTTTTGTGGTCAAAGAGGGCACACACAGCAGCTGCCCAATTTAGGAGCCAGTGTGGGGTACTTCTGCTGCCATCACTGACATTTCCCCAATATATCTTACCAACTTGTGTACAAGTTGTAAATGTAAGATCACAATTCAGTCAACACCCTTCATCTCTTCTGTAGTGTAAGTAGCTGTTAATGGGAGAGACCATGTAGGGAACCGCTCACACTTTGTGCATATGCTAATCACTGACACACATGGAAGGAGAGCCCTTAGAATCGTGATGAAGAAAGCATGGCTGTTTTGGGCCTGCTCCCATCATTTTAGCTGTGACACAAGTAAGGAAACCCCACTGAGAACTTCAGGTAGAAAGAAGCACAAGAGACTGTCAACTCGAGATTTCAGCTTTGTTGGAAAGTCCAACATATCGCCCAGCCCCACAACCCCTGTCTGTCACTGTCAACATACTGCTCTTCACCATCCTGCAGCCGATGCACCTCCCTGTCTCCTTTTATACTCCAAGGTACAGCTCATTTTTGAGGAATCCACACCCCACCCTCCATCATTTCTGCTCTGCGTTTCATCATGAAGAATCCCCTGCAGGGTTGCAGCACCACTCTGATACCAAAGGCTTGCTGCTGCGTCAAAAACGGGTGAGTTTGTGCCCGCTGGTGGTGGCGGAGGAGAAACTTCCATTTTGGACTGTGTGAGAAGAGTTGGGGGTTTTGAGGAGACAACAAGGTAGACCTCTGGCCAAAATGAGCAGGGAGTCTAGCCCCTGCCCCGACCATGCCAGACTAACGTCTGCCCTGCCCAAGATATGATATGTTTATTTATAACGCGCTTAACAACCAGAGGTTTCTAAGCGCAGACTCGGGGATCGAACCTGTCTTGTTTCCAAGGTGGGCACATTACCGCTGAGCTTTCCTCCCGAGACTGGATGGTAAGATGGTAAGAATTCTCAGCAGGCCACTGACCACAGCACCCGAGCATGGTAGAGTATGCTTTGTGTCTCTCAGCCTGCCTACCAGCATGCTAAGAACAGCAAAATGGGTGACTGATGCCCCAAATGTCAAGTAGCTCTTTCTCTGAACCAAATGTTCTTGCCTCCCAGAACCCTTAACTGCAGCTTATGGTAATTGACTGGAGTTTAGACTGCACCTTCCCCCTCATCAGCCCACTCACAGATGCTTGTTTTGATGCACATAGGATGCAATGTATCGATGTGTGAGAGAGAGCATGAGAAAGAGAGACAGAAAGGCAGTGTGAGCTAGTGAAATGGGACCTGGTAAAACGGCAGTGGCAGGAGAGAGACGGGCTGAGAGATAGAGAGAGATTTAGAGAGAGGCAGAGAGAGCGAGGCAGCATGAGCTAGTGAAATGGGACCTGGCAAAATGCCAGTGGCGGGAGAGAGAGGGGCAAAGAGAGGCAGTGTGAGCTAGTGAAATGGCCCCTGTATGCAAGCGGTCAGTGGTGGAAGGGAAAGTTTGCAAGTTGTTTTGCCTTGCAATGCCTACTCCCCCATTCCCCTGACTAACCGTCTCCCCCTATAAGATCTCCTACCATTTTTCACTACCCACACCAACCCCAGACACACAGCCAGCACATTCCTACCAGCGAACACAGCAATACTAATCAAGCCATGACTAAGCTCTCCTCTTTCACCCTGTCAAACTCTCCCACATCAGCGGCTAACCAACCTCAAAGGGTGGTCGTCTATCAGACCTTGGCTCTTCCCTATGGATAACATACTCCAAGTTTCTCCTCCAAACCCAAAGAAATCAGATTAGCACGCAGGAACTGGCTACTTCCGACCTGGACCCATGAGCACCACGGGTTTTGCATCTGCCTTTCCCACTGTCCCACTAATGAACCCCCCCTTTTTTTTCTTTCAGAGCCAAGTGCAGCGATGCCACCAATAGTAGCAGAAATGTACTATACAAGACCATTTACATTACATTACATACTACCTATACAAAAGCTAAAACGTTGGCATTTCTTAGCACTTGTTTTTAACAGGACTAAGTCTAATAAACTGGTGCATGGACACACATCTGTCTTATTCTAATTACAACAGGAACTCATTTACATGCGCAATAGAGGCATTATATCTCAAAAGACTGCTTAAAAATAGCACTGGCAGACACTATATAACAACACACGTTGAGGTTTCTACATGATAGAAGTAGCTAGAAACCAAGCAATAGGTATTTCCCAAGCACCCACATAATGGACCTGGCCATGGCATGGCAACACAGGGAAATGGTGCAAGTACCCAATAATATGATGTCTGAGCCTCATACATATCTGTTACCTACACAAAAGTCTACATTATAGCCTTTCTTTAATACTTGCTTTTAACTTGACATAAGTGCAAGGAACAGATGCAAGGGCACACTTGTGTCTTATTTTATTTACAGCAGGAACGTATTTAAGTGCACAATCAAGGAATTCAATCTCAGAAGATTGCTTTAAAATAACACAGGCAGGGTCAACAGAAACATTGATGTTACTTCCTGATATGCCATGCTTTATACTGATGAGCTCTTCACCCATACATTCTCATTTATGTGTTAGACTTTGATTTGTGATTCAGAGATGGGGCCTCATTACGAGTTTGGCGGCAGCCATGGAGCTATTAGCTATTAGCTCCATGGCTGCCGCCAAACCGGACTCCTTTACCGGGTTCCCAGAATGGGGAATTACCGGGCCATTCCGAGTTCGGAGGGCCCGGTAATTCCTCCCTCCGGGAACCCGGGCCCGGACTTTCCCCATTCCCATTTGAGCCCCCATAGGGCTCAATGGGAATGGGAGAGGGAGCTAACAACGGGCCAATTACGACCGGCCCGCTGTTAGCTCCCTCTTCCCCTCGCGGGACCCGGTAAGGACGCCTGGTTTCACCAGGCGTCCTTACCGGGTCCCGCGAGGGGACCTCGTAATTTCGCGGAACAGGTTCAACGGGTCCGCCTGCATTAGCGGAGCCCGTTAACCCGTTCCACTAATCTCGTAATGCGGCCCATGGTCTTCATACCATATGTTTCAGAAAGATATTTCAGGATACTGTTACATTGTCATTCCAGCTGCTATACGGCCCTTCATACATATCCTCTTATGAAATTGTGATTTCTCTACTGAGTATACCCAAGGGTCCACCCAATGGGTGGAGGTGCATTGCAATGCATTGCGGATGTAACTAACAAGTGTGCATGCTGATTGTGTGTTGTTCAATGGGCTTGTGGTTTAGAGTTAGACTTGTGGTGGGATCGTAGGTCCCAAATGGAGCATAATACTTCACTAGAATTCCCACGGCCAGGGTCAGGCACACAGGACGACACCGGCCGTGGACATTTATATTCAGGGACTCAGGTGGGATGTGGGGGATGAGTTTGTTTTCTCTAGAGTCCCGGGAGTCATGGAGATTGTTGATGTCATGGAGTATCTGGCTGTATTTCTGTCTACAGATGGCTATATACCACCACAATCATGTTTGTATCCAATATAAAAAAAAATGTACTGCAATAACCCAATGGTACAGACATGAGGACATGGCTAAATGTACCCTTTGCTTATTTGACATTTGTAACATGTAATTTGTATGTGACTGCATGTCATTCAGTGTGCATGTGTTCTGTATGTAAAGTATAGCAGAACCATCAACTGTAGACAGTTGCAACTGGGGTTGATAGATAGTTTATAAAACTCAATAACCCTCTTGCACTGCAACCCACTGACTATAGATGAGCCCCACAAAAGATGTGGTCCCACTGTCGCTTAGTCACTGACACATCTATGCATGAACACAATGCTCTCCATGAGTTTCGTACTGTTTTAAACTAGTTATCTCTGCTCCCAACTAAAAAGTCACCTAATTTTAAATACTATTTGCATGCAATGTAATGCTCTTTTTATTTTTGTGTTTACACATTAAGGTCTTCTGAAGGGTCTTCCACCGCACAGTGCTTTGAAGCCAGAACAATGGCAGTAAGCGCTATTCAAATATCAAATCACATAACACACATGGCATGCTCTGCCGTACATCGTATTTGTAAAAATCTTCCCCCACTGATAGCTCATATCAAGTTGCGATGGTAGCACTACAAAATTACTTTAGTCTAATGGGCAACGCGGACTATAAACGTTTTCTGCTGAGAGATGCAAAATAAAGAGAGCATAAAACCCTTTATGCATGTCATGCTCAATTGAGGCAGCTTGCCTTCACATTGTACCCTCCTCAAGGAGGAAGATGAAATAAGGGCCCCAGTAATCCAGTGATGTTACTCTGTGAATATAAGAAAACAAGTGTTGGGTGAGCCATGCAGCTCACTTCCATGAACTTGCAGATGGTCTCCATGAATGCATCTCCGAAAACAATTCAAGTAGAAGTTGTGTGCATGGTTGCGGAAACAGGCACCAGGCCATCCAGTGGAAGCTCTATACCTGAACGTCTTGCTTTGTCCTCCAGTAGCTGCAACTATGGAAGTAATATGCTCCCTGTTAGAGAGATTTATCATTTGCATGCTTCATATCCTCTCCTAGTGAGACCCACAGCACTTTTTGCTGGACTTCTGGACGTTTTATTTATATCTTGAATGAGTGAGAGCCTTTTTCCACTCGTTCATTCTTATGGGCTCCAACTTTTGGGACTCTGTTCTCTGTGTTTTACTTTTTCTATGGAGTCTACTTTCCTCTATATATCTTTTAAGGCATCTGTATTTTACTTTTGGAGCACACAGCTCCTTATGGGCAGTGTTGCTAGGAATCCTATGGGTTCTCCTCTGAGATTCTTACATTATCCTTAATTTCTACAGTTCTTAAAGATAGAGAGATACTTTGCATCTCTTCTAAAACATTATATTCTGCGAGATTGCCACACACCACCTTCAGTGGAGTGCCAAAGGGATATTTAGTATCCCCCTTCTCTCTGCTCCTGTAACCTTTTAGTCACATAGACAACCTTCTAGTTATGGCTGGTGGCAGTGGACGTGTTCTACAAACTATTGTGTGATTTTCTACCGCAGGCTATGTTCAAAGCCCTGGTTGTGTACAATAGGGTCACCTAAGTACGAACTTGGTGACTCTGTTCTTTTTTCACCATTTCTAGCATGGTTGTTCTTTGTTAGCCCTTCTTCTACCATTCTGGGAAGGGGAGGTCTGTGTGTGTTTTGCCTTTGGTGGGAACCCTTGGGTGTTCCCGCCTAGGCTCCAGTCTGTCTGGGTAGGCAGGAAGTGGGGGAGGAGTTTTTCACTCCCCTGCTCTGTCTGCCCGAGTGCCTGAATGGAACCAGCTCCCACTGGGGTTCTGGTTGTCCTGATTGGACAGCCACCCGCCCCTTTCTGTAAACTGCTGAGAGAGATTGCAGAGAAGTGTGTGCTGAAACTGAATAAAGATGAGGTTCCTGAGGTGAAAGGCAAGTCGACCCCTGGAAACTAAAGTAACCGAAGAAGAGACAACCAGAGACGCCTGCAGACTCTTTGTCACACCGTGAAGCGACCACTGCTGTCTTGACCCCGTTTTCTGTGTGACAGAGGAACTCCAAAGAGGATGGCTCCTTCCCCTTGACTGGTGGGAACAACCAGTCCCAAGCGGAACTTTAATCAAAGCCGTCTCCTGGGGTCAGACCTCTGGAACCCCAATACCAGGAGACCTCCAACCCAATTGAAGTGCATCGTCATGGAAAGGGCAAATCCGTCCAAGTCTTTGCTGCGCTCCAGGCGAACCTCCAGAGACACAATCCAACCCATCCAAGTCCCCTCACCAGAGTGCAAAACTTCAGGAACTGAAGAAGATTGACCGGGTGAATCACAATGTTTGTTGGTGCTGCAGAAAAGGCACCAAAACCACAAAGTGATCAGAGTAGCTGCTGAAATCCGTGCCAGAGGTCCTCCCTCAAGACTGCCTCTGATAGATCTCATCCATTGTTCTGCCTTTCGTCACCAGACCAAGGAATACGGAGGTTGGGTGAAGCGCTGTCACATCAAGGAGAATCCAGCAACAAACATTTCTTCAATTCATAGGTACTGTAGGGAAAAAGGTATTGCTTCCCCTATTCCGAAAAGTCACTCCAGACCATTGGAGTGCATGTAGAAGTGTCCAGGGCAACCCCCTCTTACCTCTGATCCAAGCTGCTGCTTGTGTCCTTTTGGCGAGTCCTTTAAACGGGTCTCCAACGTTGGTTGTATCTTCATGCATCTTAGAGACTAGAAAATATCCAAAGGAGTGTTCCTTGTTCTGGTGCTTGTCAAGACTTTGAAACCTCTCTGCACTACCTTTAGCTAGTGTTGCGTTTTGGACCTAAAAAGCCTTGCTGAGCGAAGAAACTGCCTCTATAACCTTAAGCCCTGCTAGTGTTACACTAACCAACTGTTTTCCTTCCTAAAAGTCAATGGCCCTCATTACGACCCTGGCGGAATTCGGAAAACGATGGCGGAAATGCAATACCGCCATCGAATAGCGCTCGGTGCGACTATGACCCGTCACCGCAAAGTACGAAGCCATTAGCGACACCGTAGTGAACGCCAACGCTAACTGCACCAAGCACGCGCGCGCGCGCCATGCCAAACCGTAAACACCACCATGGCGCAAGGGTACGCTAATTCCGACCCTAGCGGACATGTACCTAACGCCATCAAGCATGGCGTAATGTACCATTCCGCCATGGTGAGAAGTACGGCATCGCGAATCAACCGTAAACGGCCCCACTGAGTGCCTGTACACCGCTCCCTGCCCACAAAGTACAACTCCCCGTAGGTGCAATGAAGTCACAATGCAACCATTGAAATGTACAAGTCACCCATGCATGCCAACGAACAAATGAAACACAAGAGGGGCCAATGGGAGCTGCAGGGCACAGATGGCACGAATACAGAAGCCATCCCAATGGACATGACCACAGTCCCCCACCAAGAAACGCACGCAAACACAGGCACCTGTAACCAGCAATATTCCGAAAATCACATCATTCCACCAGTCCACCTGGCTGACCGGCATCTGTTACACAAAACCCAATCCCCCGCCCCTGAGCATGACAACATCCAAACAGTCATATTGGCAGCCCCCATCCCTGACCTCACGGGCTTCGTAGGCAAACGCGCCCAGTACAGTACCACGCAACTAAACTCCGAAGCTGGAACCCAATGCAGATCTCCTCACAATACATCGCTCCCCAAATAGGAATATGCCACATCACTTGCAAAGAAGAACGCTACACGGGCCAAATCAGAATAGAAATTTAATGCACAACAAAATCACCAAGCCCATAGAGCCATCAGGCCATGAACTCCAAAACACATTTCACCATTGTGGGCTGCATCCGCAAGAAATGACCAGCCACTACTTGTGTGACGCCCTGTTCCATCATGGTACACAGAGCCACATTCACGTACGAAAAGGCAACATGGAAGCGCACAGAACCGCAGGGCCGTCCCAATGGGGAGGTACTAGTCCAGCTGAAAGGCCGAAATGTTGCTCCGAGCCACTAGTACTGCGTAAGGGCATGTGGCCCATTGGCGATCGTCCCATAAGATCGTAATGCTGCTCCACTGATTAACACGAAGCAGCAGGTGTCGGGAGTAAAAGCCATCTGCAGGAGTGGCATACAGATGGCAGTGGCAAAAGGGGAGGAGATACCTGTCAACCAAAAGAAAAGAAAAAGAACAGAATGGCCATCAGAACTACATCCGAACAACTCACTTCAATGATCACACTGAATCCACAGCCATATGCATGCTAGCCCACTCCAAAGGATCATCACCACCCCAAAACCACTTGCGACTCATAACCATCTATATCGAGGTGTAAACACCATCACAAACGAGTGTACCTGTGCATGCGTCTGTGAAAACAGAATCCA
Source organism: Ambystoma mexicanum (assembly GCF_040938575.1). Classification (NCBI taxonomy): domain Eukaryota; kingdom Metazoa; phylum Chordata; class Amphibia; order Caudata; family Ambystomatidae; genus Ambystoma; species Ambystoma mexicanum. The sequence goes on along the minus strand of NC_090926.1, from coordinate 247,845,212 downwards.
TCTGATGGGATTGTTAACGTGCATGGACACAAGTGTCTGAAGGCGCGTCGAGAAAGGGAGGGCTCAACAAGGCCAGATAGACGATGGTCCCACTATGGCAGCCCTGCATCACATAGCGCAGGGGAGGCGGATAGATTCCAAGAAGCCCTGAACATGGCAAACTCTGTATCAAATCATCTGCCCATGCATCCATTCATCATTCCCTCATCCCGGTATAAAAACGCCTGAACATTTACTCACATAACATTAGAAATATCCATTGAGTCTGTGCGTTATGCAGCCTGCAAAATCCACAGTGCCCCAGCCCGTAATTCCAGTGTTGTGAAGTAACATGTATTTGGGAACGTCCGGCCTCATCGCCCACGTCGCTATTGCGCATCCCAAACTATTCATATCAATCATTGCTTCCTCGCCATGGCCCCTGTCTCAAGGACATTGAACAATAGAACGTTATATTTGCAGTCAGACCTGTGGGCATCTCCTCGCCACGAGCTGAAAACCGAAAGCGCCGCCCTTCGAATTCCTCATTTGCAACATCACGTCGAAAAGGCATCTGTGGCCGTTTGAAATCACAAATTAATCCATCTAGTGCGGCTGTGTGTGAAAATGGCAACTGCCTTCACCCACAAATGGGACGCCCCGCCCGTCGGTGCAACTCGGTACAGTGATGCATGAGGGCCCACCGTTACTCGAGTACTACGTTCCACTGACCCTTCACAAGTCTGTTCGCGACGGCAAAGATTGTATGTGAAACAATGGGACCATAGCCGAATGTACATATCAACAAATGTTACACGGCCATCGGGTACAAATACATGATTGCAATAGCAAGATGCCATTACCGAATTGCAGCGTTGTGTGCGGAACGTGCTCGGCCAAAGGGGAGAGCAGCTTGCACAGGTGGAATGAATCACCACAGGTGGAGGCCATACAGCCTGAAAACACATAAATTGCACACCCAGTCTCCTCCCACAACCACACCCACTCCGAAATGCTACCGGCAGGACTCGCGATGTTGGCCCTGGGGGACCTGATAGCACTGCAAGTACTCCAACTCCAAGAAGAAGACGAACACCAACTACAACCGGCCGCACGGAGGAGACGCAGGAGGAGGAGGAGGGCAAGGCAGGGCCAGCAAGGGCCGCCAGCACAGCCACTACCACCACGCAGGCAGGCCGCAATCCCACGCCTCCGAGCACATCCGTTCAACCTCACTGATGAGCAGATCCACACCCTCTACCGTTTGGACCGGGACACCATAGCCGCCATTGTGGACATGACACAGGCTGACCTTGTCAGCATGATAGATAGCCCAACCGCCATCCCACCCCTACTGAAGGTGGTGTCTGTACTCCACTTCCTGGCCACAGGCACCTACCAGCACACAGTCGGACAGTTGCATGGCATTTCTCAGCCACTGTTCTCACGGACACTATTGCAAGTGCTCGATGCCCTCCTGCAGCACGCAGACGACTACATCTCCCTACCACGCTCGGAGCAGGAAATTACAAACACGAAAGTGGGATTCCATGCACTTGGCGGCATACCGGGTTGCATTGGTGCCATCGACTGCACCCATGTTGAATTGGTCGTACCACATGCCATGGAGGCCCAGTACCACAACCGAAAACAATTTCATTCCCTGAATGTACAAATGGTGTGTGACTCCAACAGGATCATTACACATTGTTGTGCCCGATTCCCTGGATCAACCCATGATTCTATGGTCTTGAGGAACTCTACAATACCACGCTACATGGAGCGACACGCAGGGAACAGATCCTGGCTACTCGGTGAGTCTCATTACATGCATGATAATGTGGGGTATGTGATTCGGCAATGACCTGGCAGGAAGGGGGGGGGGTGGTGTGCGTACGTAGCAATGTCATTCCACATAATCCGTTTATCGTCCACATACAGGTGATGCTGGATATCCACTGAAGAGATGGCTCCTCACACCAGTCCGGAACCCACGGGACCAGCATGAGGAGGACTACAACCATGCCCACTCACGTACCCGTGTAGTCATTGAACAGGCATTCGGCCTACTGAAGACTCGTTTCCGCTGCCTCAGCAGGTCTGGCGGGGCACTCCTGTACCGCCATGAGAAGGTTGCAAAGATGGTGATGGCATGTGTCATGCTCCACAACATGTGCGTACGTAGAAATGTGCCCATGCCCCCTGACGCAGAACTGCAAGCACCTGATGATGGTCATGATGAGGGTGGGGATGTGGCAGCACCTCAAGGAGTCTGCGAGGCACCGGAGGGCCGTGACATTCGTCAGCATCTCATTGATGCATGCTTCTAGCACTCACGCCTGGTGGCTGATACATGGACACGGTACTCGTGGCACTGTGTGTGTCTGGTACATGCACAATATGGACTGTACGCCTATGATGGCCTAGTACACAATGATCATTGTCCACACATCACATTGGTTGATCGTGCACTGTTTATGGCATATGTGATATCATATTGAACACCCTATCGACCCGCCACCCACGTGAGCCCAACACACCCCCTCCACCCTCCTACCTCCCCCCGAACACCAGTGTCCAAAGATGCTCATTGTCAGTGGGCTGTCGCTATTGCAAGCCCCCTCTGCGGGTATCAGGGGCACCCCTGCCTGTGGAGCGCAGGTTCCTCCCAGATCTACGTTGGGGGCTGCCCTGGACGGAACTTGCAACGGATGATGTCTCTGCCTGCTCACGTCCATGCATGTCCCTAAGGGTTTGTGAGAGCTCAGTGAGCACACGGCGCACTGCGGCAAGTTCGGCACATACGTCTGTGGACGTCGCATGCAGTTCCCCCCTCAGGCTCTCGGTGCTTCTCTCCATTTGGACTCTCAGGCTCTCGGTGCCACTCTCCATTTGGACTCTCAGGCTCTCGGTGCTAGTCTCCATTTGGACTCTCAGGCTCTCGGTGCTACTCTCCATTTGTGCCCTTAGTGTCTCTGTACTTCTCACCATTTCTGCCCTAAGTGTCTCAGTTGATGTTTCTATGTCTGCCTTAGTGCCCCCACATTCATCGGCATGGTCCTTGAGGAGCGTGGCCAGTTGCTGCTGTTGCACGATTAACTGGTCGAGGGACTGTTGCCTCTGCTGGGCCATGGCCATTTGCGGGGGTGTCACAGAGGGGCTGTTGACCTCATGTTGCCTTGCCACAGGGCTTGTGGGGGATGGCCAGTCGTCGTCTTGTGGGTGCCCCTGCGTGGTATCCTCATGTTGTACGGGATGGGACAGACAGGGGGATTGGGACAGGTCATGGATGGATCTGACTTCGACATCCCCGTCTTCTGTGTCGGAGCATGCTGCCATCAATGGGGTGTCACCTATGGTGCTGCTGCCACCAGAGGCAGTGCCTTCTGTGGCATCCGTTGGGGGGACCTGTGGTGGTGGTGTTGTGGGCATGCTGGCTGCTGGGGTGCCTGTTGATGTTCCCTCCTCTGTGCTGCCACCTGATTTGTGCTGCTGCCGTGTCTTGATGCGTGCAGCTGAGGTGGAGGGTCTTTGGCCGTTGGTCTTGGCCCTCTTTGCAGGTGTGCTGGTAGGGGTGTCCTGATGCTCGTCGTTTGGATCGGACCCTGTGGTGGAGTAAAGGAGGGCGAGGGTTATTAATGGGTCTGTGGGTATTGGAATGGCATTGTATCACATGCATTGGGGTGGTACCTGAGGGTGATTTGGGTCGGGGCCTTGGAGGTGCTTTCATTTGTGTGTGGAGTGAGGGTGCAGTTGTTTGGCAGCCTGCAGTTAGGGTGTGCCTGCTGCACGTGTAGTGGGTGTTTTAGGGGTTTTTAATTATTTATGTATTTAATGTGAGTTTTAAAGTGCGCTATCAGGCCGATGTGTGTGGACGTTCTCCTGGACATGTGTTTCTGTTGCACTATGTGGACACATGGTACTTCACATGATTGGACATTGTGGATTTAGCATTGTTTTATTTGGCCCACCTACCTGAATCTTCGGATGTCTGCACTCCCTTCTCCATCCCTCCGACTCCCTCTATGCTCTCCATTCCGATGGTGGAGGCACAGATTTCTTCCCAGGGGGTCAACTTGATGGGTGATTCAGGACCTCCCCCGGTGGCTGTGGCAATGTTGCGGTTGGCAGAGAGTATGCTGCGGACGCGTATCCGCAGGTCGTCCCATCGCTTTCGGCATTGCTGTGGGGTGCGGGGTGCGGTCCCCACTGCACTTACCCGCTGTGCCACCAGAGCCCATATGGCCTTCTTGTTTGCAAGTGCCGTCCTGGTCATTTGTGTGCAGAAGACGACGGCAGCATTCTCCTGGAGGGTCTCTGTTAGCACGGTGAGTTCCTCACGGGAGAAGTGGACCTGCCGCTTGCGGTCGCACGCTTTCTTCGCTACTTTTCCCATTTTTCTTGGTTTCGCTAGGGTGGATGACGGGTTGGGGTGTGTCTCAGGGTAGTGTTTTTAGTGGTTGTGTGGTTTTAGTGGTTTTATAGGTGTACGGCGGGATGTTTCCCGTTCCGGGCCCATGTTTTTACTTCCGTTTCCGTATATTTACGGTCACCGTACTTTCCGGTAGGCGCATACTGCGGTGTCCGCTGTGATGGGTGGCGGTATTGCACCTAGGGCGCCGTACGGCGGCGGTGTGGGCCGTTTTGGGGTCATTTCCGCCATCGCGGACTTTGCACTTCCGCCATGCCGTGGTGCTCGTGCCCGATAGGTCGGAATGGGCCGCACTTTGCTCCTTCGTGCAATGGCGGAAACGCTATTTACGCTGTGGCGGTCCGGTCAGTCACTTTCCGCCAGGGTCGTAATGAGGGCCAATATCTCATGTGGTTTTGCTAACTAAATACAATTACTGTATTACTTTGTGTGTGCGCGAGTGCACGTTATTACCGATAATACGGTAGAACTGTCATTAGTGTCAAATGCTGTAACAATTGTAACCGCAAGCAACTACCAACTAAGCAGTGGCCTTTGAAAAGTGTTCTAAAGTATTCTAAATTTGTTTGGTTTGCTGTGTGCTGTGCTACGTTTTCATAAGTGATTCTTGTGTATACATAATACATCTATATTTTAATATACATTTATTGAGTAACTGTTTCTTTGAATTGTATTACTACCTATGTTCAGTGTACTTACCTACAGCTCACATCTTCCTCTTATGATAAGCCTGACCGCTCTGCGACTCTACCCAGGTTCCATGCCTAGTATAGGCTGATACTAAGATTTAGGAATCTACAAACCATTGGGATAGTTTTGTAAAGTCTACTTCACAGTGGGCTTTGGGAAAACTCCCCTAACACTCCCTCACAGGGGAAGCTGCCATTTCAAAGGCAAGATTTGAGCAAAATGGGGAAAAATAAACCAAACCAACTTCACGAAAGTGGGTTGGTCTCTATTTCCCCAGCAGCAAACAAAACCCTGCCCTACACCCACAAGAGGAAAAATGAAGGTAGCACAGGTGGAACTATCAAAGGGTCATTCAGAGGAGCAAGACCACGAGGAACGATATGCATTTTTCTCTTCTAGTGTCCTGAGAGCAGGGCGGGAAAGGAAAAAACAGATGCGATGCTCTGTGAAGCCCGAGACGCTCCAGAGATACTGGAGCCTTGGTGAACGCCATGGCTCACGGCACATCAATCTAGTAAACAATCTAGTAAACAAGGCTTGTCCACAAATGTACACGTTTAGGTATTCCAAACCAGAATGAACATTTGAAGCTGAAAATAAGCATGGACAGCAAACAATCAAATCCAGGCGACTGAGGCTCTGCAAAATGTTAACTTTGCGTACGGGGTATAGGTTTAAGACAAGCGTTGTCCACCGGTATCAGCAACTATTGTATGGAACAGGCTGTGTGACGAATCGTGGGGTCACGTCACTTCTCCCCATGGGGGAGCCCTTCCCTGTGGGGTTTGGGAGGTGACCTCATGAAAAGCGACTCTGCGTGGCACTGGAAGGCACATGAGGAGTCTGCATTTACAAATGTCAAGGGCACTGTGACATCCTGTGCTAGGATGGCTTTCTTTGATCCTACAGACTCCACAGAGATAGTGGTGGATGCTCGACCTTTTGGTCCAGCAAGTAGATCAAACAGGGGAAAGTTGAATAGTTGCATATGCCAGCCGAGCTCTATCCAAAACAGAGCAGTGACATTCTCTAATTGATAGGGAGGTGTGGCGGTTTTATGCGGATGCCACGACTACCACATAGGGAGGGAAAAATAAAGGGGTAGACCTGTGCTTAAACCCTGATCCTTCAGGTATAATACAACAATATCCAAGATTGGATCAGTAATATGGGATGACACTCCTTAGTATATATTCACATTTTATTAGCCAAATTTAGCATATAGAAAAACATTTTTCACAGGTAAAAAATTCATAAAAAACATCTCATATCGACATTCATAGCCACATACCAAACTCATTCATACAATTGCACAAAATACCAACACGCATAATATTTCATTTCTCATTGGGTTTGGAGAATACAACTTCATTGCATATATTACACAGTAGACCCAGTCCCTAACATTAGGTGTCATGGTGTGTCTCACACCAGATTTTTAGGTCAGATATTTGTTACACAGAAAAACGTCGACACGTGTTTCTGTCGTGTCTCCCAACATTCGCCACCATCAAGACTCACGTGGCCTACGTGTCCCTGCAGGCGAGCGGCGAGGGTCTCCTGCCAAACAGAGGAGACCCGTACATCACGGCCCGAGGGATCTTCGCCCTTTCCTTCACTGGCACCTCCCATGGAGGTTTTCACACAACTGGCGCTGCCGATTGGGCACACACAGAACCGCACGTCACGTGACAAGGCATCCACAACGGCCTTCGTCATCATCACGGGTCACGTGACACAGACTACTCACGTTTCCCTCCCGTGATGTGATCACGTGACCTTCCACACAAGCTAAAGGGAGCAGAGAAACACGGAAGCACCGCTTCACAGCTGCTTCCTTCACGGACTGCTTTGGCGTTTTTTTTTGGATTTTGCTACCACGACTACTTGATCACGGAACTGTACACGGATTGCCTCATTCTTTATCCCGGATATCACGCTGTTTGTTTGCTACTGGTTTCTTGACTCGGAATTGCTCACTGGACTGCCTACGGATATTCCCTTGAACACTGAACTTTGGTTATTGACCCCGGAACTGCCTATTGGACTGCTCACGGATTGTCCCACGTATTTGCCTCGGAGTTTTACATCACGAGTCCTGTCAGAGACACAATCGACCAGTGCCTGCTGTACCCCCACTACTCCACCACACATCTCAGGCCACCCTCTCCTTCACTTTCGGGTAAGCCCCTTTTCTGCTATTCTATCATAAAGGCTTTGTTGTCCATTCCCTGTGTTGATTAACCCTCCGTTGCCTTACAGTGGTCAGGGGGTCTTTGGCGTTTCTGGTTCCTGATAGGACGACGTTCTCCACCTGTGGTTTCAAGCACTGCACGGGCTGTGTTATTGTTTCCTGCCTGGGTGGTGCTTGGGGTCGGAGGTGGTAGGGCTAATCTGCACGACCACCAAGGGCTAGACAGACTGTGAAGCCTTTCTTTGGTCGTCCGGATTATGAATATCTCGGCCGAGGACCCTGTGACCGCTCTAATGCAGGCAGTCGCGGCCCTTCGGTCAGACATGGCCGCAGCCACGACTGCCATTCACCATCGCCTTGACGCCTTACAGAGTGCCCGTCACCCCTTGCCCGAGGACACTGACTTTGGGGACGCCCCAGCTCCTGATCCTCCATCATCCGCTCCACCCCCCATTCCTACACCCATGGTTCTCCCAACCCCGTTCCCACTTGCAGCCCCGGAAAGATACCAGGGTGACCCAAGGAAGTACCGAACCTTCCTAAATCAATGCAAGCTCCATTTCCTATGTCGGCCCCAGGCATTTCCGGACTCTATTACTAAGGCGGCTTTTCTCCTCTCTCATTTGTCGGGGGTAGCGGCCACCTGGGCGAATCCCTTATTGGAAAATGACCACCCTGCTCTTTACGATTTTGACCTCCTGGTTAGTGAGATGGCCAAAGTGTTCGACACTAGATACAAGGCACATTCCCGGGATCTGGAATTACTAGATCTCACACAGGGCAAGCAAACACTCATCGAGTACATCGCTCGCTTCAACCAACTCTCTGCAGAGACCTCATGGCCGGAGAACAAAAAAGCCATCGTGTTCTACAGGGGCCTCTGCAGTGCAATGAAAGATGCTCTTTCTGTGGTTCCCTCTCTCCCGGCCGTTTTTTCGGATCTGGTGGACCTAGCCCTGCAGGTGGACGCTCGACGTTCAGAGCGGAGGGCAGAAGCCGGGTTTTCCGTGCAAACACCTTCTTTGGGGGACACAAAACCAGAACCCATGCAGATAGGGGGAATACGTAGTCCGATAACCCAGGCCGAGCGAGAGCGCAGAAGGACAGATAATGCCTGTTTCTACTGCGGCATAAATGGGCACTACGTCAAGGAATGCCCCCGTCGCCCAAGAAACAAGAATCCGGGTTTTCCGAAAGCTCGCCCTTGAGACCGGGGGGACGGGCGAGCGTTTCTTTGACCCCCACTGAGCCCTCATTCGGTCCCATTAGACCCATCGTTGTCCAGGCTCTCTTGAAACCCACCGGGAACTGCATTCACCCAGTACAAATAGTAATCGATTCAGGAGCCACGGGTTGTTTCGTAGATATCACGCTGGCCCATCGCCTCAACCTGCCTTTGATAACCAAGGAGTACCCAGAACCCGTGCAAGCGGTGGACGGGACCTCCCTTGCTTCGGGCCCGATCAAGCATCACACCGCTCCTTTAGAGGTGGTGATCCAGGACACTCACAAGGAAACCATGTCCTTTGATCTCATCGCTACACCACAATTCGGGATCATTCTAGGTATACCATGGCTTAGGCAACACAACCCATTCATTAACTGGGGTACTGGATAGGTCTCCTTTGAGTCTGAGGTCTGCCAACATTACTGCTTAACGGAACCCGAAACTATCTCCAACCCTGCTAGTGTTCTTGGGGCCTTGACTGCTTTACACATGAACGATGGGGACCATCCGGTTGCAACGCCACATACCGTTGGAGCCGTTCAGGCCGGGATTCCCAGCGAATACCATGACTTCCTGACTGTTTTTGACAAGGCCTCTGCAGAAGGCCTGCCACCCCATAGGCCATATGATTGCCCTATTGATTTGTTCCCTGATGCCCCGATACCGAGAGGTAGGATATATTCTCTATCACAGTCGGAGGAACAGGCCCTAAAAGAGTACATACAACAAGCCCTGCGGGTAGGTCATATCCGACCCTCCAATTCACCGGCTGCCAGTCCCATTTTTTTTGTCCCGAAGAAGGAGGGTGACCTACGACCTTGTGTGGACTATAGACGTTTAAATGCCATCACTGTGAAGAACCGTTATCCCATTCCCCTCATCTCCACGTTACTAGACAGGTTAACACATGCATCCATCTACACCAAACTGGACCTCCGGGGGGCATATAATCTGGTTCGCATGCGTCAGGGGGATGAGTGGAAGACTGCGTTTTGCACCCGACAGGGCCTTTTTGAATATACGGTAATGCCTTTTGGCTTATGTAATGCCCCTGCCACCTTCCAGCGCTTCGTTAACGAAGTATTCAGTGGCATCTTAGACGTGTACGTCGTGGTCTATCTGGATGACATTTTGATTTTCTCCCCTTCTCTGGAAGACCACATCGTCCACGTTAGGGAGGTTTTGGCCCGTCTACACAGAAACGCCTTGTTTGCCAAGCCCGAAAAGTGCCTGTTTCACACTAAGGAGGTCGACTTCCTGGGGTTCCACCTAACGCCTGGGGGTCTATCAATGAACCAGTCAAAGGTTCGTGCCATCACGGATTGGCCTGCTCCAAAGACCCTCAAGCAGTTACAATCTTTTCTGGGTTTCGCTAATTTCTATCGGAGGTTCATTGCTGGCTTCTCCTCCATAGTGGCTCCCCTTACCGCTCTTACCAGTCCGCTGGTTCCGTTCTCTTGGACCCTGAAACATCAGCAGGCGTTTGAAGAGCTGAAAACCAGATTTGTGACTGCTCCCGTGCTTCAACACCCGGACCCTGTACTCCCATACATCGTGGAGGCGGACGCTTCCTCTTTTGCTTTGGGTGCAGTCCTTTCCCAACCCTGTCAGGCCACTGGTCGTTTGCATCCCGTGGCTTTTCACTCACGGAAACTCACCCCAGCCGAGTTGCATTATACTGTCACTGAGAAGGAATTGTTGGCCATCAAGGACGCACTGCAAACCTGGCATCACCACCTCCTTGGGGTCCGGCACCAGACCACGATTTATTCCGACCATAAGAACCTGCAGGACCTGGCTACCCTTAAATGCATTAATAGCCGACAGGTGCGTTGGCACCTGTTTTTCGCTGCATATGATTTTGTAATTAGGCATAGACCGGGTGCTATCCATGGGAAGGCCGATGCACTGTCACGTTCACCGGGGGGGGGAGTCTCTTCCGTCCTTTCCTGCCACGTTGCTCGAGGGGGGTCATGTCATTTGTGTCTGCACACCGTCCTCGTCCATGCAGTCCACCATCCGTCATTGGGTCTCCCAACATCCACACGCACTGGCGGAATGGGATCTAGTTCTTCAGGAGGGGTTACCATTTATCCAAGACAAGCTCTTTCTTCCCACTACCGACACACGCAACCAAGCACTAGAATGGTCACACGATGCCGCCATTAATGGCCACCCGGGGCAACGTCGCACTCTGGAACTGCTAAAACGCTGGTGTTGGTGGCCATCAATGAAACGTGACGTGGAGAACTATGTAAACACGTGCTCAGTGTGTGCACAGGGTAAATCACGCAGGGGTCGCCCACTGGGGTTACTCCAGCCATTACCGATTCCCCCCAGACCCTGGCACACTATCTCGATGGACCTCATCACGGACCTGCCACGCAGGAAAGGTTTCGACACCATCTGGGTAGTGGTAGACTCCTATACCAAGATGGCACGCTTTATACCTTGTACAGGGATACCCTCCGCTCCTACCCTGGCCCAGTTGTTTTTCAAGTCTGTGTTTTGTCTCTTCGGTCTGCCACAGATCATTATATCAGATCGTGGGACTCAGTTTACTTCCCGTTTCTGGACAACCTTGACCAAGCTACTCGGCATTGATGCCCGCTTTTCCTCAGCCTATCACCCGCAAACAGATGGGCAAACTGAGAGGGTGAACCAAGCCCTCGAACAGTACCTGCGCTGTTTAACTCTCCAGTACCAAGACACGTGGCTTAACTTACTACACCTGGCGGAATTTGCCTATAACAACTCCCTGCACTCCTCCACTGGCTTTTCTCCCTTTTATTCCATGTACGGCCAGCATCCCCGCACCCTTCCATTTCCTGATTTCACTTCATCCACTACTCCTGCTGCCAATACCTGTGCCCGTGATCTAGTCTCGGTCCATGCGCAAACCCTAGTCCATTTGCGCGAAGCCCAGGTCTCCATGAAGTCCGCAGCTGACAAAAAACGGGTGGCGGCTCCCGTATATCGGGTGGGGGATCGAGTGTGGTTGTCCTCCCGCCACCTACACATCCCTGGCTGCCGCAAGTTGCTTCCCCGGTTTGTGGGTCCCTACCGTATAGTTAAAGTCCTGAACCCTGTGGCTCTACGGTTGTCTGTTCCTGCCACCTGGCGTATCCATCCGGTTTTTCATACCTCCTTGCTCAAACCCTGTCTAGGTCCTACCCGTCTCACTGCCCCTCCTGCCCCTGTCTCCTTGTCCTCTCCTGACATCTATGAGGTCAGTGCTATCTTGGGTTCCCGCCATGTTCGGGGTCGCTTGCACTATCTCGTGGACTGGTTGGGTTACGGCCCTGAGGAACGTTCCTGGGTGCCCTCCAGGGATGTCCGGGCTCCCCAGTTGGTTGGCCAGTTCCATCGTGATCATCCATCCAGCCCACGGGGTCGTGGGCCGTTAGGGGGGGGCACTGTCGTGTCTCCCAACATTCGCCACCATCAAGACTCACGTGGCCTACGTGTCCCTGCAGGCGAGCGGCGAGGGTCTCCTGCCAAACAGAGGAGACCCGTACATCACGGCCCAACGGATCTTCGCCCTTTCCTTCACTGGCACCTCCCATGGAGGTTTTCACACAACTGGCGCTGCCGATTGGGCACACACAGAACCGCACGTCACGTGACAAGGCATCCACAACGGCCTTCGTCATCATCACGGGTCACATGACACAGACTACTCACGTTTCCCTCCCGTGATGTGATCACGTGACCTTCCACACAAGCTAAAGGGAGCAGAGAAACACGGAAGCACCGCTTCACAGCTGCTTCCTTCACGGACTGCTTTGGCGTTTTTTTTTGGATTTTGCTACCACGACTACTTGATCACGGAACTGTACACGGATTGCCTCATTCTTTATCCCGGATATCACGCTGTTTGTTTGCTACTGGTTTCTTGACTCGGAATTGCTCACTGGACTGCCTACGGATATTCCCTTGAACACTGAACTTTGGTTATTGACCCCGGAACTGCCTATTGGACTGCTCACGGATTGTCCCACGTATTTGCCTCGGAGTTTTACATCACGAGTCCTGTCAGAGACACAATCGACCAGTGCCTGCTGTACCCCCACTACTCCACCACACATCTCAGGCCACCCTCTCCTTCACTTTCGGGTAAGCCCCTTTTCTGCTATTCTATCATAAAGGCTTTGTTGTCCATTCCCTGTGTTGATTAACCCTCCGTTGCCTTACAGTGGTCAGGGGGTCTTTGGCGTTTCTGGTTCCTGATAGGACGACGTTCTCCACCTGTGGTTTCAAGCACTGCACGGGCTGTGTTATTGTTTCCTGCCTGGGTGGTGCTTGGGGTCGGAGGTGGTAGGGCTAATCTGCACGACCACCAAGGGCTAGACAGTTTCAGTCGGAGACCTTCCTCAGGACGTGAGGCAAAGCAAAAGTTCTTCGCCCCGATTCTTAGTATGTAAGGGCCCGTGACCAATCCCCAAGTTCCAAGTCGAGGAAAGGTGAATGGAATATAAGATATTAATCCTCCACTGGACTCAGTGCAAGTACTGAACATGTGCCCATGGTACAGCTTGAGGCAAACCGTCGTTGTTTTACCACTGCAGCCTGCAGCGTAAGAAATGGCACGCTTGATTTCCCATTCACTGCGTTCCGCACGGTAGCCGCGTCTCACTTCAATCACTCGAATTGGCAGGAAGACTTCCAAGAATATGGAGACTATGCCATGGACTATCCATATCTCCGGAAGGACTAGTATTGAGGGATACCCAAATTGTAATCCTTCTGCACTTGTGCTCGAAAGGCTAAGCTTATTTATTTATTTTATTTATTTTATTCAGATTTGTAGAGTGCGCACCAGCCCAAGGGCATTGTGGTGCTTGTTACAGACAGTTCTTAGTTACAGATAAATGAACATCTTAGCACATAAAGGACACCGGGGAGCTGCTAACACTAACACAAGGCTCCAAAAGAAAGTATATCTGACATTGTAATAGCAGGTCTACAACCTAATTCATAGGTGCATATGGTGTAAGGCATCACCCCCTCTCAACGCCATCCACCAATCTAGTCTACTGACCAAAGGTGCCAAACAAACACATATCTCAGCATATAATTTGGGTCAACAAATGCAGAACAGCACTTTATGATGGTTGTGAATCAGTGGTGGTCTCCGTAGAATGTATCTGATCCACCCAGTGCTCCAGAAAGATTTTGAGGTGGGAGTATTTTACTCCCTATTTTTAGGGGGGGCAGCAAGAGGTGGAGGGCAGGTTTATTGTGCACCAGAGCACAACTGGCCTTGGAGCTGTGGCTAGGCATGATTCCAGTAATAAATGCACGTAGACTTAGGACAATTGCAATGTTAAAGCTCACCTAGATTCAACATGATTGTAGTATTAAATGCACCTATATTCAATAGTAGTAGTACTAAAATGCACCAAGCCTCAAAACAATTGCAGTATTAAAATGCACCTATATTTAATAGTAGCAGTACTAGAATGCATCTAGATTCAAATCAAATGCAGTATGAAAATGCACCAAGATCCGAAACAATTGCATTATTAAAATGCACCTACATTCAATAGTAGCAGTACTACAATGCATCTAAATTCAAATCAATAGCAATTCTAAAATGTAGCCAGAAGGGAACCAACAAGGCTGCACAATGCTGTGGAAGGAGGCTTTGAGCACAAAAAAAGGAAACTATTTCAGATGTGCTTACCAGGCCCAAGATGGCGGGTACCTATAATGTTCCTATGTTAGTCCTAAAACAAATCCTATCACGGTCTTGCCCCTCCTGGGCAACCATGCACCAGTGTTAGACAATCTTAGACAATCCTAGACAACCCTAGCCAATCCCCTAGGAGGGTGTGGACCACTATGCCCCCTCCCTCTTTTGTATCTCAGGGCCTTTGTGCACTGTGTTACTTTTAGATTACTCCTAACATACTCCTATAGACACAATAACATAAGACACAAAGAAAACACATGAATCGATTCAATTATAGCAATAGAATACATTTATTTATGCACAGCAAAGCATGATGCAAACAATACTAAAACTATTGCAAATATCTAATTTGCACCTTTTATGCTTCTGGTGCAAAACTACCATGCAGTGGATAACTATAAGCCTTACAGGTTTCTAATGCAAGCTATCAGTGTCTAATGCAATATATATAGCAAGTGTCACATCAGTATTCCTCTCCATTCCACACATTCTTCACACTCACTCTCTAAGACAATCCCTGTCTGATTTCCCCTTCCCCAAACCCAAAGCTCTTTGTGTGAGTGTCTGTTCTAATCAATCAGTTTAGGCCATAAAACATACTTCCCATTTGCATGTGCATCTCTCCTCTATCCAGCTCTGTCTTTGTCAAGTCTCTCCTCTATGCACAACTCTGCAACCAGCCAGTCAGTGTCTGCCTCTCAAGATCTGGTCACTCAAACTGCCTCTGCCTTTGCCAAGCTCTCGATCTCCCAAAGCCATCGGATTCTGCTGCATCAAGACACCTCTCCCTCAATCTCAGAACTGCATCCAAACGTCTCTCGATCTATCTCTCAGAGAGCAGCTTCATCCAAAGCTCCATCTCCCACAACTAGAGCCAGCAACTCCCCTCTCCCCTGGTTATACTATTCCATGACGTATACAAATCCCTATGGTTACATTCGTTCTCTACCAAGAATGTCTCTTTCTCTGTCAGCAAATTCTAAATATGAACGTGCCTGAAAGTCTGTGCACTTTCACTCCGTGTTTTTGTCGTGTTCTTTGTCAATGTGACATTGGACATCATCTCTTTATCATGGCCTTCTATCTGCGGTGCCTGCCTCCTATTTCTCCATTCATACCCATTCACTCCACTGTTGGCTTCACAAAATCTCTCTCTCCGTGCCTGTGTGCAAGACCTCTCCCTCCAAAAAGCACCTCTCCCATTCTCCATCCAAAAGCACTCCTGCTGCCTGGCCCCCACCTTTTCTGTCTCTGCGAACCTCAGAGCCATGCTGATAAGGCTTCCTTCACCTTCCACTCGGACAAGGTTCGTGTTATCTGTCTCTGCCAAGCAAATGTTTACGAATACTTGTACTCAGTGTAAATCAAAACAATCTTCGCACACCGTGGCGCTTCTCTGTCTCCATCAGAATGGATTCATAGGCCTCATGCTTTCAATAGTGCTTACTCTTTCTCTCGCAATGGCAAGCACTATCTATATGCAGACTCATTCTAAGTGTACACTCAATGCGTGTCTCTCTATAATGCATACGTGTACATGTAACTACAAAAAATAACATGTGTCTCTAAATGGCTCTACATGTCTCTATAACAGAGGTCTTCAAACTGTGGGGCGCGCCCCACCCGGGGGGCACGGCCGCATCCCAGGGGGGGCGCCAGAGCCCAGCATGAAATGTAAAAAAAATAATAAAAAATAATTTTCCTTTTTTTCTTTTTTTAAGATTGGAGGAAATGGGAAGGGGCAGTTCACATGGTCAGACTGGACCATAAAACGGTCTTAGGCACCAATGAAGAAATGGCTAGCAGTTGCAAATGGATATTCAGTCCTTTAGTCACAGACTGTTTGAATAGTACCCAAGGGGTTGTTTTTTGTTCAAATGTAAACAAATTGTGATATTTAAAGAATATTTATTCAGCAATAATCATCAAAACTACTAGCTGCATAGTGAAGTAACTCCTCAAACTGGCCCACATTGGCCAAAAAAGTGGCCCATTTTGACTGGCATACACTAGCATTTTACATTTTTGGTACGGTCATCGCCGTATTGCCTTATAGGCCAGTCCAAGTGTCCCGGCTCATCCATAATGGGTGAGGGGTCGTCCACCCACTGGCCACCTCACCCATTATGGAGGAGCCAAGGAGCCAGCCCAGTGAAACACTGAGCACTCCCTCAGCTGCTTTTTCCAGCTGAGGGAGTGCTCCTGGGCTGGCTGAACTGTCAAAGGGAAACACTGTTTGCCTTTGACAGTTCATTTCCCCAGCCGCACATGATCCCTGAGCCATGCAACGCTGGGGGTGTTTTGCTTCGCCATCCTTGCTTAGCTCATTGGAAATGCTGGCTGGGGCACTGCATGTATGTATGTGCGAGGGGGTGCTCCTGCACCTCCTCGCACATACGGGCAGAGCAACCTGGAGCGGTGCATTTTATCAACCATGCGCAGGCCCCTGCAGAAGGTACCGTTATGGCGATTTTATTTTTATTTAAATGTGTATGGATGTGTGTATGCTTGTGTTATGGGACTGTGGTGGGAGTAGGATGGGCGGCAGCACTGGGATAGTGGTGGGAGTAGGGTGGGGAGAGCCCAGGGTCTGTACTGGGAGTAGGGTGCAGTGACGGCACGCAAATGTTCATAGCGATTTCTACATACTGTCCATCTGGCACTTTTGGGGGGGCCCGGCCTGCCCAAACTTTGCTCAGGGGGGGGCCCAGGCCAAAAAAGTTTGAAGACCACTGCTCTATAAGTATAACAGTATGTCTCTCTAAATCACTACATGGCACTTCAAATACTAGGTGTGTCATTCTATAAGCAAATGGCTAATGCATAGAAAGTGGCAGTCTAATACGTGGATAGTGTAATGTTACTAGTTCATGTACTAATCAGAACTAAACAGGATGCAATGATGGAATGATGGGTAATGATTCCCTACCAAAGAGTCTAGTGATTCCCTACATGTGGTGTAATGATTTCCTGTAATGATAACAAATCAGGCCTCTCCCATTTATCAGTTTTTACACCTAGATTCAGAATGTGAGGTATACCTACAGTGTACTAGGTTTCAAAACTGTAAGCAGTTCTAGTAGTGTGCCTGGGTTCAGAATATAAGCAATAGCTAAGGGCTAATCTACTCAGTTATACTATGAGCATGTATTGGCAGTACAGTGCAGTAGAATGGCAGGCTTAAGAGCACTGTCAGTAACACAGCGCTAGGAGTCCGTGATAGTAAAGTAGGAGTGGCAGGGTTTTACTGAAGTGCGTAATGGCTGTGCTCCCTGCCCGTACCAACTTACCTGCGTGTCGCTGTAGGATGTCCTCTCAGGCATCCATGGGCAAACGAGGAGTGGGCGCTGCCCTTTATAGGGAGTGGGAGCTGCTCTTTGCTTTGTGGCCCTTAGCCGGCTGCCTGGGCAAGACGGCCACGGATGGAGTTCTGAAACTGGGGCTTTTCCGGTCACAGGGTCAGGCCAATATCCAATCCGATGCAGGATGGGCGGGCAAAGGGACTGGGAGCAGGTGAGGGCAAAACAAAGGGATGACTAACCCATAAATGGAAAAGGAAGTTAAAGTTTTCCCAAAAGACAGGCGCTTACCAGGCGAGTTCTACACTTGCCAGTGGATGCGTGCAAGATCAAATAGTACAATGAGGCAGTGATTACAATCCCTCTTTCACACACACACACTTGTGAGCAGATATTTACTTTGTCACAGATATGGTTTTTGAGCGTTTTAACATAGAATTTAATATCTTTAGTATTGGTTTGTTGAGTATGCAGGTTAGTTGTTCAGTTAAGTATTTAATGACACACAGTAAAAGGAGGGCCTGTTTGTGGATGTAGTGGTCGCTTGGCACCTCCATAAACATTTCACACATCAATTCTTCAGTTCGTGTCTGGCCGCAGCTTTTCAGTGAGCAGCAGCTTCTTCATAACGTCATGTGAGTCCTTGCAGGAACACACCATGGTCATGCATTAGGAGAAACCTCAAAGGGTAGACCAAAGATGCAGCCTAAGTCTTCTCACACTTCAATGATAGACCCATTAGCTCACTTGTAACAATGGGAAGGGATTCGTGGGCCTTTTTGCAGCTACAGGAAATGCAGTGTTTTCTCTGCCTTATTTGATAATCACTGGACCATGAAAGGACCTTTCCGAAAACTGTGGTGACTGGCCAGCGGATGAACCGCGGAACAAGAGTGCATATCCTCTGCCTAGCCCTGGAAAACGCTCCAGCTGCTGCTGAGAAGCCACGTGCACAGCCACTGCTGCTAATTGGAGCTGCAAAAAGCGTTGTGGTTGCTCTCGGACATCCCTTTCTGCTTATACCCCAAGAGCAGATCCCCAGGGGCAACTGAAGGCAAAAGGAAGCTTCACATACTAATTGTAGAGATGTCGCGAGAGCGCCCGCTCTCGCGAGATCTCGAGCGTAACGAAGCCCCGCCCCCGCGCGCTACGCGGATTACGGGACGAGCGGAGGACGCAAGAGGAGCGTCTCCCCGGGCTCCTCCGAGCACGGGAAATCAAGAGGACTTGCGAACCACCCGACACTGCACTCGCAGCCCCATATGTTGTTGGCCACGTTGGCCTTTTGTTAGAGCACCACTGCTAGGGTTATTTGTAAGAACCACCCATGTTTATGCAATAAAGCCTGTTTGGACAACCCGCAGCTTCCTGCCTCCTGAGATTCATTATACTACATAAATTGGCGACGAGGACCTCCTGGAACCGCGCAGAAGCATGCAGGGAGCAACACCGCCACCACCCTTTTTACAGACGCCAGGTAGGCCTGCCATTCCCTGGCCACAATGGCAGCCCCTGTTTACAACGTATGTGGAGGCAATGGGGGGAGCAGGATTCACGGCGGCAAGACGCAGAGCCATGCTATTAAACGCCCTTGGGGTAGAAGGACAAAGAATATTCGAGGGCCTGGCGCTGATAGAGGTAGAAGACGACGATGATGATGTGTTCAAGGAGGCTGTCAGAAGAATAGAAAAGAGGTTCGCCAGTAAGGAAAACACAGTGCTCCACAGGATTCGGTTTTATACGCGGAAACAAGAACCGTCTGAACCTGTCGACGATTATATCACGAAATTGAGAGAACTGGCAGCTTTATGCAACTTCGGCACGAATGCAGAAAATCAGATATGCGACATGCTAATAGTCCACACCAACAGCCGGAAAGTTCAAGACAAATACATCATGGAAAAAGAAGTACAGTTAGAGAAAGCAGTGGAAATAGCCAGAGCGGTGGAAGAAACAGCAGGAAGAAGAAAAGAGTTTGCAGGTACCCAAAGTTCCCCTGAGGTACAAGCAGTAGGTTTCCGTCCTAGAAAGGAAAAGTTCATTCCAGATTCAAGAGAAGGGAGAACCAACAAGAAAGAACCCCTCAAGTGCCATAGGTGCACCAGCACAAAGCACCTAGCGTTCGACAGAGAGTGCCCAGCCAGAGACAAAGAATGCACAGTATGCAAGCGCATAGGACATTTCTCAATAGTGTGCAGATGGCGAAATAAGAAAGTCACAAGTCTGACCTCAGAACGCATGGCAGAAAGGGATTCCTCGTCGGAGGAAGAAGGAAGGCCCACCGTAATCATGGTGAACAGTACTAGAGCCAGGAGAGAGAAGCCACACTGCATGATCAAGATCGACGGCAGAGAGACAAGGGTCATGGCAGACTCCGGCTCGGACCTTACCATCCTACCCCTACAAACATACAAAGATATGCTCGGGAAAGAAAAAGTAAAAGTACTCACCACGAAACACAAGCCGACGGTTTTCGGTGGAGCATCAGTTGAACTACTAGGCTACATCAACGCCAAAGTCGAATTTAAAGGGAGGGAAACTTACACCAGAATATACTTCAGCCACGAAGGGCCTCCAGTGCTAGGGTGGGATGACCAAGACAAATTGAAGATCAGACTCGACCCCAGCACAGAAGAGCAAGTCCTATCCATAGGCGTGAGGAGTGAAACCGTAGTCAAGAGCGATTACCCAGCACTGTTCTCGGAGGAGCCGGGCCACATCAAAGGTTTTCTACACAAAATTGTCCTCAAAAGAAATGCCATCCCTGTAAAACACCGAGTGAGGCCAGTACCAGCCACAGCGAGAGACACCCTCAAACAACAATTGGACAAAATGAAGAATGAAGGGGTGATAGAAGAGATTGAAGCGTCCGAATGGCTGAGCCCAGTCGTTCTCATAAAGAAACCACAATCGCAAGAATTAAGAGTATGTATAGACTTGCGCAGCTTAAACTTGGAAGTCGTCACAGACAGTTATCCACTTCCAAGCATAAATGAACTCATACTTTTGATGAAAGAAGCCAATATCTTCTCAAAACTAGATATGCGTAACGCATATCACCAAATCCAGCTCCATGAAGAATCAAAATCTCTCACGGCATTCATCACCCCGTTCGGCACATTTCAATTTACCAAAATGCCCTTCGGATTATCATCAGCTGCCTCAGCGTTTCAGCGCATGATGGATGCCCTCTTTCGAAAAGTCAAAAATGTGGTCTACTTCCAAGATGACATATTGGTGTATGCAGGTGATAAACCGACACACGATGCCACTCTCAAACTAGTGCTCAACAAGTTACAAGAAGCGGGAGTCCGCCTACGATACGAGAAATGTTCTTTTGGAGTAAAAGAAGTCGAGTACCTGGGATACAAAATTTCAGAAAAGGGCATCAGCCCCAAACAGAACCTTATGCAAGCCATCATCAAAGCACCCAATCCCACCAACAAGGAAGAGGTGAGATCATTCTTAGGCTTAGCAGAATATTACGCAAAATTCATACCCAAATTTTCTGAGACCACGTCACCTCTACGGGATCTTCTCAAGAAAGGGTCCGAATTCCTGTGGCAGGAACCCCAAAAGGCGGCAATAGACACCATAAAACAGCACATTATGGAAGCCCCGTGCCTTCAACCGTTCAATCCCAAGTGGGAAACAGTCATCACCACTGATGCCAGTGCGTATGGACTGGGAGCAGTACTTACGCAGAGGAGGGGTGACACCGAGCATGTGGTGGCCTTTGCATCGAAGGCGCTATCTGAAGCAGAGCAGAACTACTCCACCATCGAAAAAGAGATGCTAGCATGTGCATGGGCAGTGGAGCACTTCAGGACTTATGTGTGGGGCACCAAGTTCAAGCTGGTGACAGATCACAAACCACTCATCCATATGCTCAGTCCCGGAGGCACCAAAGCTTCCACTCCCAGACTAGCTCGTATTGCCGCGAAATTACAAGAATATACATTCGAAATCCACCACATATCTGGCTGGAAAAACTCGCAGGCTGACTGCATGTCGAGATTACCGGAAAACAAAGAAAAGGCTGCCCCGTTTCTACAAGGGGAGTGCATTGTTGCTTCCATCTCGGACATAAGAATGCCAGAATATCTGGAACTCAGTGAAAAGCACTGGCAAGAAGAAGAAGGGAAAGACCCAACCATGTCCGCCATTCGTAAATGGATCAAAGAAGGCTGGCCAGATGAAAGGGTGCTACCCGAGGGCATGAGGCCATATTGGAAAGTACAAGAAGAGTTGTCCGAAACACAAGGGATAATCATGAAGTCGGATCAAATCGTCCCCCCCACAGGAATGAGACGCACAATTCTATGCAGGGCTCATGCGGGGCATTTGGGAAACACGATGACTCGCCGCAGAGTCAGGGAAGCATATTGGTGGCCATCCATGGACCAGGAGATTCGCTCCATGATAGAGCGATGCCACGAGTGTTTAAACAGCGACAAAAGATTGAAGATTCGCCAAGCACCTCTCATACCCACCGAGATACCGGAAACAGTATGGTCCAAAGTGGGCATAGACTTTATCGGACCCCTGGAAGCGATGTCAGCAGAACACAAATACGGAATTGTACTAGTCGACTACCTATCCAAGTGGGTGGAAGCAGAGTTTGTTCCAAACATAACTACAGAAACGGTTATAGAGGTGCTTACCGAAATTTTTCAAAGGGAAGGGCTCCCCAATGAAGTAGTCACGGACAATGGGGTGCAACTAGTTTCTAGAGACATGGAGGAGTTTCTCAAAAAGAACCACATCAAGCAAAAAAAGGCGGCCCTGTATCACCCTCAAGCAAATGGACTCGTGGAAAGGGCGAACAGGTTCATTAAAGGGGCCATCCAACTTGCAATGGCCTCGGGCATGGACCCCCTCAAGACTACAAAGGAAGCCATAGCAGCACATAGACTCACTCCGAATGGCATTACCCATGTATCCCCATTCAAAATGTTGAGAGGGAGGAGTGCGGCATCAACACTTATCCCGCCTTGGCTGTCTAAAATAAGAATAGATGAAGAGGTAGATATGGCAGACGTAGTATGGCGCATTACAAGAAACAAGTCACGCATGAAATTGTGGAGTGACAGAAGAAGGAGAACGAAGCAAGCGCCCAGCATCGAAAGAGGGGACTGGGTCAAAATCAAACTACCAAGAAAAGATCAAGACACAGGTTCCCGGTATAGTCAACCCATACAAGTTACTCATAAAGGGACAAATCACGTCCGCACAGAAGACGGGCGCGCGTGGAACTTCGAAAGAGTAGCTTTGTATCAACGCAGACAAGAAAGACTTAAGACTCCAGAAACCCCACGCACTGAAGCAGAAATGGAGGATGTGGGGAATGAAGAACCAGAACCAGGGAGAAGCGATGGAGAGAGAGAAGAATCAGAGAATCAACCGGAAGAACCCTATGTAAGCCCCGAACCGGTTCCGCAGGGACCTTGCCCGGGAACCAGTGAGAGGCCCAGAAGGGAGCATAAAAGACCGGTAAGATTCAATGACTTTGTGTTACAGTGACCCCTCTCCCATTGTGATAAAGGGAGGTGTGTAGAGATGTCGCGAGAGCGCCCGCTCTCGCGAGATCTCGAGCGTAACGAAGCCCCGCCCCCGCGCGCTACGCGGATTACGGGACGAGCGGAGGACGCAAGAGGAGCGTCTCCCCGGGCTCCTCCGAGCACGGGAAATCAAGAGGACTTGCGAACCACCCGACACTGCACTCGCAGCCCCATATGTTGTTGGCCACGTTGGCCTTTTGTTAGAGCACCACTGCTAGGGTTATTTGTAAGAACCACCCATGTTTATGCAATAAAGCCTGTTTGGACAACCCGCAGCTTCCTGCCTCCTGAGATTCATTATACTACACTAATGCTACTGATGCCTTTAGTCCAGCGTGAAGGGCTAAGTGGGGCTGGAGGGTGAAAAGGGAGGTTTGTAAAAGTGCTACATGCTGCAACTTTCTACCTTTTGAAAGACGGCTTGCGACCTACCACGCTGCAGTGCACACAATGCCCACTTTTCTGTAGTTCCTGGCCATCCAGATCACCCAATCGTGTGTTGTTGCTGTTATTTACACCGCACACGGTTTACGCCTTTTTCTTGTTATGCTGTAGTGCAACAATGCCACTTACCGGACAAAAGACAGAAGGCATTCAAAAACAACTGCTCTGTGCTGCCCGCGTAAATGAAACAAATGAAATGTGGTGTATGTACAGAACTTATTTGCATAAAACGGCCCACTACGCCACTTATCTGGAGGAATGGATCTAACGCAGCCTCCACGGTCATTCCGGCATTAGAACGAATCTGCCATATATGCCCCTCCTGAAGAAATGATAGCCCTTCATTCTCAGGGAGAGAATTCCAGAACTATGTTCCTAGCATGGGAGCGGGACGGACATATGTTAATCACACCTTTGAGGTCTAGATCCATTGCGATGCTGAACGCTTTATCACTATTTGTATGACTATCTCTCCATCCCTCACTCATCCACGGTTGCCCATGCGAAAACACTCATGGACCAATGCCTGTGAGGCCCTTTTCGCACTCACCACATCAGACAGAGGCCCGAAATTGATAACGAAACTTTGCGGGAAAGATGACAAGGAAAAAAAAAATAACCAAGGAGAGAGGAAATGCTTGCGCAGGATTACAATACAAAAGGTCTAATTGGGTGATTAACTACTGATAAAGAACTGAACTGCTGCAGAGACAAGTGTGACATAGGAACCCTGGTCGTGGCCGCTATTGCCAAGAAGGGGTCCATGCTCTCGGAGGGTTCCCAGGTAATTACTCGCAATTCTAGTTTCTTCAGGGCCTCATGGTCCATCAAGGGCCAAGCGTGCAAGGCCTGAACAACCACAAGACAAGACAAGTCAGAGGTCACACATATCTGGAGAAGCTCCATTACACACATCGATACAATGTGTAACCCCTCATCTCGGGGTCATCATCAACGTCATGATTTCCAAAGAGGTTAGTGTCAAAAATGCCCAAAAGATAAACAAGTGTGTACTATATGAATTATGTGGGGGTGCTGGTTCGGAAACCAGTGTTTGGAATTGTACTTATATTTGTGTTACTGCTGGTAATACGTTTTGTTGTTTATGATACAAGTTGTGAGCCCTGAGGGGCGGTCTCTCTCCGCTACCAACCCAACAAGTGTGTTGCCCTGTTTCTTCCCTGAACACCTACTCCGGCGCTTCGTCTTCTTCTTGCTGATAGATTTTAATCCATCAGCGGTGATTTTTGGATACCGAGGCTTGAGCCTCATTACTCCATCTTCTCAGGTTGAGTGTGTAGTCGTGGGTTTGTATTCTTCTTGGTCTGTGTGGTCTTGTCACAGTAGAGCTGGTTTCACAGGGTCTTCGCAGTGATGGGCCGCGGGTAGCGGTCGAAGGGGTTTGCAGTGGTGGCAGTGAGTCTTCTGATCAGAGAGTTCGGGTTCTGATCCAGTCCGCGGCAGAAGTTCTTACTCAGCCTTGCTAGATGTTCGTCCAACATCTTTGTGAAGGTCTGCTATCCTTGTGAAGATTGGAGCTCCTGACGATATCCTACGTGCTCTCTGGGGTCTTATATAGTGCTGGCCTGACAGGACAACCACAACACAGGGGACAGAAATGATCTGTTTGATTTGCATCTTTGTTTCCCAGAGGTTGGTACGCGCACAGTCAGGCTCCAGAATGCAAATCCCAGTGCAGTTCGGTTCATCAGGCCTTTTTGCATTAACTTGTGTGTGTTTGTCACTGAGGAAGACAACACATTAACACAAATACACAAGGAGCCGTGTGACTGACGAAGGGATGCTCGAAGTGCGCAACACAGGAGACACTTTTTTTCACCGACTTACAGAATCCTACTGATCTTTACATGACCTCAATCAAGTGACAGTGGTGGGACTGGTGCAGTCGCTTTAAAAGTACACTACCACGCTGAAAATCTGAAGCGCGTGTGCCGGCAAGGCTAACTCAGATGGAGTCTCCAGCGCAGACGCACAAGAACCCTTATTTTGTTATTGTTTGACAGGCACGGCTCGTGCATATCAATGAGGCAGGTCGGTCCTCAGTATCTGCAGTGAATCCCCCATGCAACAGCATCTTCCATCAACCCATTCACTTACTGCAAACGTGACACATTGCACTAAAATGATTTTAGTCCAATATGTAAGGTGCATTTTAATGGACCAGAAACTGACAGATGCAATGGATACACATGAGGTCCACTAGCTTTTCGACTCTTTTGGGAAATGTAAAGTAATGTGGAGTGGTGTTATATACCGCATAGTGTTGGCCTCGCTATGCATGGGTCTGTAAGAAATGAGGACAGGGTGTGTTAGTTGGGTAGCAAGAAGGCAGATGCAGAAACCTTTGGTATTGATGGATGCGGGTCGGAAGCACTGGATACCTGTTTGCAGATATGAAAATCTCTGTTGTTTGTGGTTGGTACTGATCAAGCAGCTTAGCCAAAAGGGCAGCCCTCGGATTGTGGAGTGCAAAAAGTGACAGCAGGGCTGTTGATAGAAGATGGACAGCTGCGTGTACACTTTCACAATAGTGCGCTTGTCCCTACAAAAGATTCTAGAACAGAAAATAATCTATGTTGGCAATTTTTTTATTGCTTGACTGTTTCACTGTTCCCAACATGTGGTTCGACGACGTTTCGTTATCAAGGCTTGTCTATCTACAGTAATTTCACATTATCAATTACTGCACATTTAAATAATATCATGTACAATAATACATCAGTAATGAAATATATCAATTAAAATTCATCCACATTACCATTCGAAATTGAGTTTTCATCATTTTACAGAGGTATGGAAGATTACAGAAAATGGAAACAAATCAAAATTAACAAATTAAAATAATGAAGAGAAACTAATCTTTTCACATTTCTTAATCTGTTATAATCAGTTGGTTAATATTATTGCAGTTAATACATTGAATGCAATGCATCTAAATGAGTTTCCAAAATTCATGCTACCAATAAAAATTAATGCAAGAATTCAATTCTCCAAGTGATTGAAAATTAGAATATAATTGTTCATATTAAATGTTTTAAATACATAGGAGAATCCTCCTATTCAACAAATGATCAGATCAGTGACAAGTGGCTCACCCATACATATGTTGTACTAGCGCCACAGTTTGAGCCTCTTGACGATTATCAATTGTTTCATTTGTGCACCACTATTTGGTAAAATGAAATAGAGTTAGCAACGGCTTGTCCCCACTGTGCTGTTTCTAAAGATACAGTTTGCGCCTCTTAATGGTAACCAATTATATCATTTATGCACCATTGATTAGTAATTGGATCAGAGTTAGCTAAGGTGTGTCCCTCACCATGCTAGTTCCAAAAAAACGTCAGTGATGTTATATCAATTTGAAATGTCTTGAACTTGACTCACCAATTTTATCTATCACATCTCTTGTCCTAAATGAAAATAAGTAACCTTGAATAAGAATAACCAAATATATAACAACCATCTGTTGGTTTGAAATTTAAAACTACTACAATAAAGTATAACACATTAATGTTGTTCTCACTCGTTCTTTGCATTATATGGACTCATACGCTGGAAACTTGAGACATCACGTTGGTTGTGTGAGTTATCCAAATGAAATTTATCAGCAACTACATAAAAGCAGATTAGCCCAAATAAGTAAAGGGTTTTAAATGTCAAAATACCATTGAGCAGGTATCTATTTTCCATAGTTCACAATTAGAACTCTTATCTGAGCATTGTTTCAATCCACCCAAAACAGACTGTGATCCTGTCTGGGCATAAAAATATGCGGCAATCACCAGTGGACGCCATTTTTAATGCTGATTTATACAGCCTTCCTAATGATGCTGCAAAGCATCATAGATTTTAAGTCTGTCTTCATTTGCTGCCAAGGGTTCGATCAGCGAATTTGTGCTTTTATTTTATTAAATTAGACCATCAGTTTTTAAATAAATATAAAATGAACAATAAATACTTCTCACAAATTAAATGAAATTAATTCATACAGCCTTCCTTATGATGCTGCAAAGAATCATAGATTCTAAGTCTGTCTTCACTTGCTATCAAGGGGTCGATTAGCAAAAGTGTGCTTTTATTTGAATTTTTTTAATTAGCCCATCAGTTTTTACAAATTAAATA
The DNA here is from genome assembly GCF_040938575.1 of Ambystoma mexicanum. Classification (NCBI taxonomy): domain Eukaryota; kingdom Metazoa; phylum Chordata; class Amphibia; order Caudata; family Ambystomatidae; genus Ambystoma; species Ambystoma mexicanum. Next base: position 247,817,547 of record NC_090926.1, on the reverse strand, counting down.
TAAAATGACAGTGGGGTATGGGAAACTCTCTACCAGCACGAACACAGCCCATTGACTTGTTCTTGGGTGGATGGCCCCTGGAAGAGTATCAACCAAGTCTTTAGCACACTGTTCTTTTCAAAGAGAATACATTTCCCTGGATATCAGTCTTTGTCCTGGCCAAGGGCAGTCCAGCACCAAAATGCTAGGCAATTCCCCTCTGAACAAGAGTACCACAGCAACCCCATACACGTGTTTCAGCCTAGTTGGGCATCATCAGTGAGGTGAAGCTGTGCCTCTCTAAGAGCACTGAGCAAGGGGTCCACGTCTGGATTCTCTTGGTAACTTAGGGTGAGACCCAAAGTTACTTGGTATGCAAAACAGAGGGAGGTCTGGGAAACTCTGTACCAGCACGAACACAGTCCATTGACTTGTTCTTGGGTGGATGGCCCCTGGGAGAGTCCCAACCAAGTCTTTAGCTCACTGTTCCTTTCACAAAGAAGAAATGTCCACGTATATCAGTCGTTGTCCTGCCCTGGGGCAGTCCAGCACCGAAATGCTAGGCAATTCTCCTCTGAACAAAAGTAGCATAGCAACCCCATAGACGTGTTTCAGCCTAGTTAGGCATCATCAGTGAGGTGAAGCTGTGCCTCCCTAAGAGCAGTGTAATTCTCACCTGATATCCACGGGGCGCCACTCAGCCTGCTTGGACCATTCACGATCTCAAACCCTTCCCTGGAATATGTTCGACTGGGAACTGGGTCTGAAATACAGGATTCCCAGATTACCTTTATAGTCTCTGGTTGTTTGACCCCCACTTCCCTTGAGGACCAAACGTTCCCCTGTGCCCTCTCCTCACCTTATTTTCTTGTGTAGTGTGCTCTCCGTGCTGCTCTTTGGTGCAGGGGTGCGTCGGTTGATGTGGGCGCTGCGCGACCTAGTTGCTCCACTGGTGCAGGCCCAATGAGTCTGGGCTTGTTGTAACTCCAGCCCGACAAGGTAGGTTTCTTGATTCTTGGTAAACTCCCTTTTCTTGTCTCTTGCCCCTTAATGATGTCTCCTCTTTCTCTCTTAGGTGTTGGGATGGGTCGATGATGGTGTTGTGCTGCTTAAGGAGCCGAGCGCTGAACGGTGAGTGAACGTGCGATGCGCTGCGCTGTTCGCTTCTTCTTATGCTGACCTATGTCTCTCTTTGTCCCTTGCAGGCCGCTGCAATGTTCCAGTACGGCTGCCGGCTGAGAGAATAAGGTTCGGTGAGTAAAGCGCAATGTGAGGCGCATTCTTGTCCTTTATGTGCTAACCTGTGTTGTCTTTTCCCTCTGTAGGTCGATGGCATGCTGAGGAGCTGAAGTTACCCACAGCGACTCAAGTTCAGGTAAGCGTTTGACTCTTCTTGCTGTTTTTTGGGAATCGGAATACAAGAAAGCTTACTAATATCTTTTCTCTTTGTTCCTTTTCTTCCCAGAATGCAGCGTTCCAGAATGGAGATGACGCCGCGGAAATGCTGTCTGCAGTGCCGGAGGAACGATGGATGGAAGCAAGATTCTCCTCGGTAAGTGTGATGTTAATCCTGTTCTTGTTCTTTCAGGTGCATGGGATGCGGAAGAAAGGCGAAGGCCTTCAGGAGACCAATCCAAACACGGTGAGTGTTACGCTGCAGGCGCAGAGTAACGCAAAGCGTGTTTCTCTGCCTCCAGGTATCCCAGGCATCCCTAGGTCGAACCACATCCAAAAGGCTAACCCGCATAAGGGGGCAGCCATATTGCCTAAAGTGCAATACCAAGTCCAGTTCCAAGTCAGTCTTCTGCATCATGTATGAGCCTGGTGCCGCAGGCGCCAGGTCTGGCTCCAGGTGGGTCTCAGATGAGATGGGGTGCCCCTGAAGGTCCATGTGGGGGATCGTGGTCTGGCTCCAGTGTTTTGCCTAAGGGGACTAGGGACAGGGATCATGACAAGCAGTGAGCAAGCGGTCCATGTCTGGATTCCCCTGGTAACTTAGGGTGAGACCCAAAGTTACTTGGTATGCAAAACAGAGGGGGGGTCTGGGAAACTCTCTACCAGCACGAAAACAGCCCATTGACTTGTTCTTGGGTGGATGGCCCCTGGGAGAGTCTCAACCAAGTCTTTAGCTCACTGTTCTTTTCACAGAGAAGACATTTCCCTGCATTTCAGTCTTTGTCAAGAGTACCACATCAACTCCATACACGTGGGGTTGCTGTGGTACTCTTGTTCAAAGGAGAATTGCCTAGCATTTCGGTGCTGGACTGCTGGACTCACCTGGCCAGGACAAAGATTGATATGTGGGGAAACTTCTTCTCTGTGAAAAGAACAGTGAGCTAAAGACTTGGTTGAGACTCTCCGAGGGGCCATCAACTGAAGAACAAGGCAATGGGATGTGTTCGTGCTGGTAGAGAGTTTCCCAGACCCCCCTCTGTTTTAAATATAAAATTAACAATAAATATTTGTCACAGATTAAATGGAATTGCTGTACATTTTCTAAGTAAACATCTGTAGTTATGAAGTCTCTCTTCGCTTACAGTTGGGTTAGTGTTAGGGAGAATTCTCCAGAATGGCTAATTTCTCTTACCTACTGAATCTTTCAGCAGCTTTGCTGGATTTCTAGGATATTTTTTTTTCACCTGGTAAGAGAGTGAGCCCTTTTCCCCACTCTTACATGTGTTTTGCTGTGTGTTTTACATTTTTGTGTTCATAGGCATCATCTTTTTACTATGTGTCACACAGCACCTTTAGTACAGTGACACAGGGTTGTCTTTTTCAGACTTCCCACTTTAAATTCCATTTTCTGGGACTACTGTCTCCCAGAACATGTAAAGTTGCCATTGACTCTATTAGTCTTTTTAAATTCACAGACCCAGTACAAACTATCTTCCATAGAGTACTGGAAAGGGTTAATAGTTATCCCTTTTTGTCTATCTCTCATGGAACATTAATTAATTCCCCTTTCTTTAAGATTTGGCTGGTGGCAGTGGTATCTACCATTTTTTCCCTAACGCGGACTATGAAAATAGCCTTGGTACTGTTTTAGGCTAAGTTAGTAACCTCAAACTTTAATCTGCTGGACCCCTTTTAATTTAATTTGGTTCCGGCTGGGTTTATTCGCCATTTCTTTTTGTAAAGGTCTTTCTCGTGTTTTACTCTGTGCGCCAAAACATGTTTGGTTCCTTTGTTCACCGTCCTTTGGCAGGCTTCTGCACAGAAGCCCTCGTTAGGTGCATGAGAGTCTAGGTAGACAGGATGTGAGGGAGGGGTTCTAGGCCCCCTGCACAGGGTCTCCTGGGTGACCCAAGTCACACTCTTGTTTGATTGGCTAAGTGACTGTCCTGCCAGGACAGCCACCCTGCTGTGTGATTGACAGTCAGGCTGTGTGAATGGGGGAAAACTGCATATAAGCAGGTCTCTGGGACTTGGAAGGCAGAGTCGCCACTGGACGAGAGAACCAAAGAGAAGCTGAAGGAAGAGGAGTACTGCAACTACTGAACCTTCGGTTGAAGCCCTGCTGCAGGTCCGAATCGCCTCCAATTCGACGACAGAGAAAATCTGCAAGTAATCTTCTTCCCTTGAGCTGGTGGGACCAACCAGTTCGCCAAACACCAAGCAAGGCCTCCCTCCCCTAGTCGAATTTGCTGTACATCGCTGCAGTGAACCGGATAGCCCAGAGGGCCGGACCCTGTTTGGGTTTTAAAGAGAGCACCTTTTATTCACCGCTTTTCTCTGCTGCTGGTTTCTTTCCTGGGCAGTGCAGGACTCTCCAGTTTTCCTCCTTCTTGTCAGTCCCACAGTCGCTTCAGGAACTATGAGCCTGCAGGACCTGCCAGGAACTTCTGCCTAAGCTACAGCATGCTTCTTCTACTAAGGTACTGTTCAAATCCGGTCGTTCGTTCCGTCTGACCGTGGTGAAAGTGTTTGAAATCTTTTGCTAATCCGAGGGCTTGTCTTTCTCTACTCTTTTAAGTAACTTTTCTTCCGACCAACTCCGTTTTGAACTCTTGGCAAAGACTTAAACGCAAACTACTCTGAACTGTGTGATCCTCTGCAAAGACTCTGAACCATTAACATTGGCCCAGGCCTATTGATTTGAATCCTCGTTGTAGTAAGCCTTCTCTAGATTGCCCCGCCTACTTACTTGTTGGTGCTGCTTGCATTTGAATAACCTTGTCTTTCCCTCCCTTTTTAAATAGCTGGAGTGCCATTTTGCTCACACTTCATTTTGAGCTTAACTTGTCCAGAATTAATTGGGTGGTATTTAGTGTATTAAGATTGTGATTCTCTACTGCTTTACTTTAGTGAATTGTTTTAGAACTGATGGTGTAAATAAATGTATATTCTTTTACTCAGAAACCTTGAGTCAGTGCTTGTTTGAACCATAGCAATTGCTGTCCTTTGTGTAACTTCTGATACTGCTCACTTTACTCTTGAGATAAGTCTGGCTCCTCAGCCATCGGTTCCACTTTACTGTGTAGTACAGGCTTGTATCAAAGGTGAATTTGTACTTACACTTGTAGTCTTAATTGTGTGTGGTGTTCCCAAAGGGTACTGCACATGATTCTGCCTAACACTGGTGGCAGCTGTGGGATAAAGTATAGTGATTACACTTAGAGTGCTGCTATTACCTTGGATCAACTAACCACAAGGCTAAAACACCACTAAAAAGCAATTTTAATCATGTCTGATATGAAAAGCTACAGTCAGGAGACCCTCCTTAGTTACACTGTTGATTATCTGAAAAATCTGTGTAGAGAAAGGAATCTCTCTGTCAAAGGCAAAAAGTCAGAATAATTGAAAGGTTGTTAGAGAAACAAAGTCTAGAGAGTGGGTCTGAAATACTTAAATCTCCAGCAAATGTGGAAAATGATGAGGATGATAATGTGTAAGTTATTATGGATGAGTTAGATGAGGCAGATGTGTCTCACACTGTAGGCCTTACTGCTCCTCTACCTGCTCAGCAACCTCAACCTTTGTCCATTGGGACCCTATCAGGTCCTACACTCAGTCCTGAATTCATTGCACTAGAAAAGATGAGGCTTGAATTGGAATTCAAACGTATTAATGCCCAAACTGAACAAAAGCATCAAGAACTTAAGCTCAGAGAAATGGAGATGAACCATGCCTTAGAAATGAAAAAGTTGTCTATTGAAAATGCTTCTCTCCCAGAGTCTTCTAGGTCTTCCAGTCCTAAGAGACCCTGTATGCCTAAAGACATTGTTGTATGTATGAGTGTCATGATGCCTGCCCCCGGGAAGCCAGACCAGGCCCAGCAACCCCGGAAGCAGGCATTATGCCATTTGGAGCATGCCCAAAAACCCCAGTTAGGGGCTGTTTGGGTGCAGTCCTGGCGCCTATGGCGCCAGGCTCATAAGGATAAAGTCAGTCCTGGCGCCATGGGCGCCAGGCTCATTACAGGAAACTTACCTAATGCAGACCATGCGGCATACTCACCTGGTGCAGACCATGCTGCACGAAGCCACAAGCCAAATGGGGCTTAGGAGGGACTATTTTACCTAAGGGACTACTTTTTTCTCGGGTGGGGGCTGTGGAAGAATACTTACCTGGGACTTCTTCCTAGGCTATTTAAACCACGCCCGGACAGCCACACGTGCTTCGCGTTATTCTGCATTCAGCAACATAACGCTCACCATGCCTCTAGCATCTCCCAGTCTTCAGCCACGCCCGCTTCAGTCCTGGACCACCTGGAAACGAAAAGAAAGAAGGAGAAGAGGTTCAAACTTGAAACCTTACCTGAATTCTTGATCCATCGTGCCGTCGATCTTGAAGAAGGAGTCATTGCACGCGCATCGTCACGCACCTCGCAGCGCCGCGCTGTACTCACCATCCAGTGCAGCTTTTCCTCACTCCATCGCAGACTCTGCATTCCCAAACCGCTCTCCGATATCTAAGGGGTCAAGAAAAGCCAGGTGAGCACGGGAATGCAAAAGGGCAATACAAGCTACCCCCAAAGACTTACCGGATTACCACGGGGGGTACTCACCTCATCTCGGGTCGGCACAGTTAACTCTGCATCACCGCTGCACCCCGGCCCCTAAGGGGAAACCACTGGACATTACAAGCTACCCCCCAAAGACTTACCTGATTTACCGCAGGGGGTACTCACCTCATATTGGGTCGGCGCAGTTAACTCTGCATCATCGCCGTACCCCGGCCCCTAAGGGGAAAACCACTATAGACTTACCTGACTCTCACCAACTGCCCTTTGGACTCTTCGTGGTGGTTAAGTCGGCAACCTACAAGGAATCGGAAAGAGTGAAGATCAGACATTTGAACTCTTACACACTATTGGATTCTAGAGTCAATACTGGAACTCACCAATTCCTCCACACCAGTGAAGTAACTGGTCGTCTACGTGCCCCCTGCGCTCGATGCAGGATGGAGAGCCCACCTTTCTAAACCATCAGGTGAGAACAAGAGGGAACATCGGGAATGGTCAGTGGGCAGACAACGGGAGTGGAAGGTGGGTTAACGCTCGAATTACGGGAGGTTAATTCCCTTTCTCCTTTGCAGAAAGATATTCATACGAGCCGACAAACGAAGTAAGTGGGGGTGTCCAGTTAGTCATCTCGGCTCTACATGGCACCAGGCCGGTCCAGATCGACGTCCCCGTGGGAACCAGGTGAGCGTAATAATGAGACTAAGCTTGATATTTTGGATTGGTTGGCAAAGTTTGAGTATAACCATGGGATTCAAGACATTATAGGGAATCAGTTGCTTCCTTGGCTCTTCTCTAGGCTACCCACTGTTGCATCTGATGTTGTGATGGAGTTGGAGGAGGTGGATAGCAAGGATTATGATTGTGTCAAGCTAGCTTTAATTGCTAGATTTGGGAAGACCCCTTCCCAGTACCTTAAGAGGTTTATGACCCTCAAAAAGCATGATGGTACCCCTTGGGCTACATGGGTATGTGAATGTTTGAAAAACCTAGATGGTTGGGTTAAGGGTTACAGAGTAAACACTTATGAAGGTATGAGAAATCTTGTTATGTTGGAATCAATTTATGATGCCTGCTCTCCTGAGTTCAGACAGCACTTGACTGATTCTAAGGAGATAGATCCAAAGAAGTTAGCTAAGGCTGCTGACTTGTGGGTTGCAGGGCTACTCACAAGGATTCCGGGGCAACTCAGAAGAAGGATGAGGGAAAACAGCCAAAGAAAGATAACAAGGAGAATTCTAATACCTCCAATCCAGAAGAGGCCCCCAAACATAACCAGGGTAAGACACATGGGAAAGCAAATAGGGCTAGTGAATCCTTTGGTGCTCAACCAGAGGGAGGTCAGCGGAAACCCCCATTCCAGAGAGCATTTGGTAAATGCTATGTCAACTGACCATGTGAAAGGAGATCCCAGATGCAAGGGTAAACCTGCAGGGATCAGCACTGCCTCCTTAGCCTTCTCCCCAGAGGAATAAGTACAAATGACTAGTGCCCACTTTGAACTATTTGCTGAAGCACCATTGGGTCTTCAGGCAACTATATCCTTAGAGTCCATGGGTCTGGGTAAGAAACAGAATATGGATATGTACAACTCCATTCCAGAAAACTCTAGAGGGTATTGTATGGACAGTGTTCTTGTCAATGGTCAGGATACTCCTGCCAGGAGAGACACTGGTGCCAGCAGAACAGTAGTGGATGAAAGCTTTGTCAAGCCTGAGGATGTTGCTAAGGCACCCAAAGGTCCCACAAAATTTTCTGGAGGCCCTGTCCAGTTGGTTCCAATTCTACCCACTCTCATTCAGTGTAATAATATGACAGTGAGGATTCCTGTCAGTGTCCAGAATGATGTGCCTGGGAGAGTCCTGTTGGGGAATGATCTAAAAGCTCTAGGAGTAGTATCCCGTACCCCTAGGCCTCCCAGTGAGAGAAAACAGAACCAAACCAAATTGGCTAGAGAGGCAACCTTAAGTGACCACTCTATGCCTGTGGGAACCTCTACAGAGAACCCTACTACAAGCCCTGGTGTTAGTAAGTTGACCTCTAACACAGGCAAATCTGGGGCTAGTATAGTAGGGAAATGGGAGCCCCAAACAAGCTCCATCATTGCCCATCCAATTGTAGAGTCTTTGACCCCCCCTGCTACTGAGGAAGAGGTGGATAGACACACTGGACCCCTCTCTAGGCCTGTGAGAACTGGTAATTCTCAAAGCTGGTGGAAAACCAGGAATAATAGGTCTAAGGCTGAAAACCTTAGGACTGTTGGAGCTTGTACTGAAGACTTACTGTAAATCCTAATGTTAGGATGGAAACTTCTGAAATAGGTAAGGTCAGATCTCAGAGGAAGTGGCAGCATGTACCTTGCTTGACCACAGCCCCTCCACCCGGTGAGGGACACACCTTAGCTTACTCTAATCCAATTACTAATCAATGGTGCATACATTATATAATTTGTTACCATTAAGAGGCGCAGACTGTATCTTTAGAACCAGCAGAGTGAGGAACACGCCATAGCTAGCTCTATTTCATTTTACCAATTAATGGTGCACAAATGAAACAATTGATAATCGTCAAGAGGCTCAAACTGTGGCGCTAGTGCAACATATGTATGGGTGAGGTGCCTTTCACTGATCTGATTATTCGATGAATAGAAGGATTCTCTTATGTATTTAAAACATTTGTTAATATGAACAATTATATTCTAATTTTCAATCACTTGGTGAACTGAATTCTTGCATTAATTTGTATTGGTGGGATACATTTTGGAAACTCATTTAGATGTATTGCATTCAATTTATTAACTGCAATTATAATAACCAACTGATTATATCAGATTAAGAAATATGCAAAGATAGTTTTTCTTCATTATTTTAATTTGTTCATTTCTATTTGTTTCCAATTTCCATAATCTTTCCAAACTCTGTGAAATTATCAAATCTCGATATGGAATTGTAATATGGATGAATTTTAATTTATATATTTCATTACTGATTTATTATTGTACGTGATATTATTTAAATGTGCAATAATTGATCATGTGAAAAGACTGTAGATAGACCAGCCTTGATAACGACCAGTGCGTCAAACCACGTGTCAGCAACAGTGAAACAGTCAAGCAATTAAAAAATTGCAATACAGATTATTTTACGCTCTAGAATCTTTTGTACGGACAAGCGCGCTATCGTGGAAGTGTACCTGCACCTATTCATCAATAATGGAGAGTTGGAAGGTTTATCTCTATCTTTACATGAGTGCAGCTGTCCAACGTAGTGTATGCTATACATTAGAGACTTATTACCCAAGCGCTTCCCCTATCCACATCTAACCCAGGCTAATAAAAGCAATCTTCAGAAGATGGATAGCGCCTGAATCTGTGAAGTGCACCAGACCTGGAGGTTGTCTCAACAAGCGTTGGCGGCATAATATGAATGCAAGACTTTAGCAGTGAGTAGTTAGTTGAGGGATAAGATGGACGGAGAGGGATGAGGTTGGGGAGAGTGAGGGTGTTGTTGCTTCCTGACTCTTGGTTGTAGATTTCTCTGAGTTGAAGGTGTGGATCATTGTCACACAGCACATGTTTCATGATTCAAATTGGTTTCCCACAGATGCTAGTGCCAAGAATGTAAAAAATAGCTTGTTGTAAATAAGCCCACGTTTCCGTTGCACATTGTTTAGTCGGTTACTATTATTTTTAATTTCTTTCAAATTGGTTGGTTGAAATGCCAAATCTTTAGCTGTTTCCAAAGTCAAGTGGTTCACTTCCACGAGGCAAGGTTTAGGCAGGCTGTTCCACAGTCTCGTGGACAGAACTGAAAAAGAGGATCCTCCTTGCCATTTCTTGTTGAAGTGGCTGTATTTCCAACAATTGTTGACTGGCCAGTCCAAGCCTGGTGGTCATCCTCCCTGAATCCAAAAAGCCCAAGCAATAGGCTAAGAACTCTAACTGGGTGAGGATAAGTTGGAATGTATGACTTGGATGAGGTAGGGTAGGACTCAGAGTAATTAGGATTGTGCTACATGATCTGGGCCTTTTCCCTTTGTCCCCATTCCTCGCTCCAGTCCTTAAATATATTGGAAAATTTCAAGCGGAACAAGGAGAAATGACTTCATAAATAAGACAACATGTACATAAAAAAGGTGTATAGTTTATTCACACAAGATGACATATTAGCGAGTCACAAACTCCATCACTGGTGTTTAAAGGCGGACCTACTGGAAACCATTTATAATGAGTGATAAAGGTTTCTACAATGGCCCTACAGATGCCTGACATAAACATACCTTCAAATGTCACCCACGAAGCATGCATTTCTCTTGCAAATGACCCTGAACACCTTTTGAGATTTTAATCTGTTCAATAAAGTACACTAATGAACTCACTGAAGGAATCTACCTGCTCTGAGTGGATGTTGAAGGATTCTCCTGTGTCTGGGGCTGAAAACTACCAAAAGAGGACCTTTCGTACAGATACCTTTGAATGCACCAAATAAGCCGTAACAGTTGTACCTTCTTCCAAAGATGTCCTGTGGGGATTTCTATATAGGCCTTGAAAACGACCATTGGTCGAAACACGTGTCGGCTGTTTTTCTTTGATGAATTAAAAACATTCTAATTTGAGAAGTACCACGTGAATGGATTTTTGGAATTGACCTTGACTTATTTCAGAAGAATATTGATGTTGGACTTGAAAAAAGGTGAAACTCTGATCAAGTTTATGGTGTGAGCGCGAGATATCTTCCTGAACCACATTTTCTTTAATTATGTTCTTACTCTCTGAAAAATCATTTGTTTCCAAGTAGGGAGTGAAATCGTATCAGAGCCCTGGTTGTAACCATGACATAGGAGGTGAAATGGCAGGGCACATAATGCAGCTTATAGTTTTGCACCACCCTTCTTCACAACAACCTAGATAAAATTCAACAAAAGCCTTATTGAGGTTTCTTCAGGAGCTTGTTCAAGAAAATCACAGATATTTGCCCTTAAAGTGAATAGTAGCAATATTCACAGGTACAACATATTGAGTGCCTTCTTCTTTAACTAGGGACCCCTCTTCTGAAAGTCACGGATATCATTTGAAGAAGATGCATGGGGATGCTAGAGGCAATAAACACAAACAAGTGATTATATTGAAAAGCCCTCAGAAGCTGAGAATAGAAAAAACAGAAGGTGCAGTTTCCTAGACTGTTACTAGAGTGTCCTATCCTTTACCAAACAAATAACACAATTCCTTCACTGTACTGCGAAACATCTGATTTGGTTTTTGAAGGTTGCTGATTTGTTCTTCAGCCCGAAGAAGTGTTCTCCTTTGCCCTACCACCCATACCCCCCCACCCAGCTCCTGTTTTAGCCTCCAATAATAGCAGTTCGGGTTCTGTACAAAATGGGGGATTGTAGTAGTAAAACACTAACTGGGATATTTGCATACACATAGTACTTTTTAAGCAAAACATATTAAGGAAGTAATTCATAGAAATCAGTGCACAAGTGGCACACGCGGCTGCCGCACAGTGTGCACGTGGGGCAGTCTGTGCCAGCCCGTGTGCCAAAACCCATTTCAGCGCACATCGTATTCATGGATTTTAACATCCGTAACCAGCCGTGACGCAGAGTGGTGCAGCGACCCTGCAGCAGTACCAGTTACGCCCCCAACCCCGCCCTGTGCACCATGAACAGCACACAAATCCAGTACATGGCGCAAAGGCCAGTGGACCAGCATACAGCACCCCTCAGAATACACGTACCCCTCTCGTGCTAGCGAAATCGCATGTAAAACTCCCTGCGCACCCCTCAGAATACACGTACCCCTCTCGGGCTAGCGAAATCATGTGTAAAACTCCCCACGCACCCCTCAGAATACACGTACCCCTCTCGCGCTAGCAAAATCACATTTAAAACTCCCCGCGCACCCCTCGGAATACAAATACCCCTCTCGCGCTAGCGAAATCGTGTGTAAAACTCCCTGCGCACCCCTCGGAATACATGTACCCCTCTCGCGCTAGCGAAATCACGTGTAAAACTCCCTGCGCACCCCTCAGAATACACGTGTTTTCGCTAGCGCAAGAGGGGTACGTGTATTCTGAGGGATGCGGGGGGAGTTTTACACGCGATTGGCAGTGTGGGTCCTCCCGGGTGTGCCCCCTCCCCTCTCCCCAGGCCCGGCAGGCAGCCCACACCACAGGGGACTACCCTACACCCCTGGCCATGCCCTATAGGCAGCCCATCCACCCCGGGTATGCCCCACAGGCAGCCCATCCACCCCGGGCATGCCCCACAGGCAGCCCATCCACCCTGGGCATGCCCCGCAGGCAGCCCACATGGCATCATGCACTTGTGAGCCCCAACACATGTCCCACCCACCATTGATGGGCACCTGCCAGCAGGCCCCGACACATGTCCCCCTGCACCCCACCCACCCAGCAGTGACAGACACCTGCCAGCAGGCCCCGACTCATGTCCCCCTGTACTCCCACCCACCCAGCAGTGCAGGCACCTGCCAGCAGGCCCCGACTCATGTCCCCCTGCACTCCCACCCACCCAGCAGTGACAGGCACTTGCCAGCAGCCCCGACTCATGTCCCCCGGCACCCCCACTCACCCAGCAGTGACAGGCACCTGCCAGCAGGCCCCGACTCATGTCCATCTGCACCCCCACCCACCCAGCAGTGACAGGCACCTGCCAGCAGGCCCCGACTCATGTCCCCCTGCACCCCCACCCACCCAGTAGTGACGGGCACCTGCCAGCAGGCCCAGACACATGTCCCAACAAACAACAAGCCCTAACAAAACAGACCCATGTCCCTAAAGCCAACCCTAATCCCCCTTGCCCCCCAATCCAAGCATGCAGCCATCCACAGAACCCACTCCTAAATTACTTATGCCATGATAGTCTAAATGAACCACCATGCCCATGCAGGAATGCACAACGGAGCCACACAGTTGCAACACCTAACTGAGGAATTGTTCAATGAGACATACACAAAACCAATGACAGACCACAACACCAATTCAGAAGTTAGAAAACATTTATTAAAAACATAATGAACTGACTTAGAGGAATTGTAAAATGAAAATCAATGTACAATGACAGATTATGAATAAAAATATTGTAAATCCAATGAAGTAAAAAAAAGAAAAATCATGTACAATAAAAAAGTGGTCCATTGCCAATGTCCACAATAAAAACATAATCCAAATTTTAAAAAAACATTGATCCATGTGAATATAGAAAAAGAAAGTATGTAGTCTGCAACTATATACAATGGAAGTCCAAATGGTCCATGATCCACAAACAAAAGGAAACCTACAAAAAAGTCCTATGAACAAAAAACTATATACATGAAGTGGAGCAATGCCCATTAACTCCAAAATAAAAGAAAAACAAAGGAAACCTAAGACTAATGAACTATATACAATGGCGGCGGGCAAGTTCTACGGCTCACTCTGTGATGTTCGGGGCCAGGGCATCATCAAACTCCACGTCGATGTCCCGGAGGCGGGCCTCTTCCCTGTCCTCGAGGTTTCGCAGGGATGCAGTCATGGCATGTTCCAACTCCCTATGAGTTTCCTCGAGGCACTCAGACTGCCTCAATGCCCTGCGCATGGAGTTCTCCGCCCTGACCATAGTGAGCCGTGCCTCCTCTGCCCGCCACCGCTCTGCATATATCCGCTGGCCCAACCGCTGACACACGGAAGACACTCCCATTGCAGGGTCCTCCTGCCCTCTGACCGATGCCTGTCCCTCTGATGTTGATAGCCCCGAGCCATGATGCCTCCCATGTTGAGCCACGTTGAGCCTGCCACTGCCTCTGCCAGCACAACGGCATCCGGGCTGATTGAATCCACTGGCGCTGTTGTGCACATGCCCTGCCCTGCCCGATGATGCCGGCACATCCTCCATCTGCTGGGGTCCACGCCTGCTGGACCTCCGACTCCCGACTGTGGCAGGGATGGGATCTCCACCGAGCTGGCTGCGTTGGTCTGGGCAGGTCCACAGGGGACCCTGGTGGCATCTGGGCTGGAAGACGCCATGGAGAATGACTGGCGCACAGTCTGCACAGAGGAGGAGAGGGCCACCAGAGTGCCCGACACATGTAGGAAACCCCCGACCATGGCCCCTCCCAACTGGGCCACGTTGGCACGCAGCTCTTCGTGATGATGTGCGTGGTCCCCCCAGGAAGCACGCACGTCATCACGAATGTCAAGCATGCGCAACGTGACACCAATCAGGACGGTCTCCATATGGTCACGGGTCCCCTCATCTGCAGGTAGAGGAGTGTCAGATGACGTGTACCTCCCCCCTACCTGCGGATGGGCCTGGGATGGGGCATCCCTGCTGGTGCATGGTGGTGCAGTCACAGTGTCACAAACAGTGACATGCACAGGCCCTTCCACGGCAGCCTGTGCTGCCTCCTGCCCCTCCCCCTGGACTGCACCTCTTGCACCAGTGGTACCACCCCCACCAGGCCACATGTGCGGCTCAGTAGCGGCATCCTCCTCCTCTGTGCACACCACCAACCTGGATGGCTCCACACCGTCTTCTGCCATCGTAAGCCCCTGTGGGGGCTCACCCACCCCTTCCGCTGCAGCCGTAGCGGCAGACGCGGCACCAGTACCCTCGCTCCCAGATGATGGTAATTCCTGGGAGGTTGACAGGGCCTCCTTCGCCGGCCGGTGGAGGCATCCCCGCCGATTTGCTCCACAGCGCCGTCTCCGCTCTCTTCTTCACTCGCTGCTGTGCAGAGGGAGACATAGAACACAAGCATCAGGGTACTGTACAATAGTCCCCTAGACAGGAAGCAATAGCATATGAGTGGCACTGTCAAACGTCACTTCCATCATGTCCCTCCACAATACATGTCCAAGGAACTGTTGAAACATACAATGGTGGTTTGAAACTCACATGCATCATGGGTCATATTGATCACATGCACACACATCACCGTAGTTTCATGCATCTGGCCTCGTACACCCCAGACACAGTGGATACAAGGATGACTAGGCTGCATCAGTGAATCAGAACATCGTCACGGACATGTGTCATGCATCCATGGCGTTTACAAGTCACACACACGCTACTCAGACACACAGACATGTACACCATACATGTCCATGACAGCAGCACCCATCTCTCACACCCCAACCATGTCCAAGAACAGAGACAGGCATGCATTCATGTGTGCATTCCGCATGCTGCTCCGCATGTTGCATTGTAACACATACACCATCCATGTGGTTCACGCATGACTGGTCTCACATGCAGCACCATCATGTCCCTGCACACACACATCCATACATGGCCCATGTCACACATACAGGCAAATAGCTAACTACCAGCACACTGCAACATGCCCTGTTTCACACAGCAATGCATGGCCACTTACCGCTCGACTCCAGAGGGGCCTGCATCCTGAGGATCTGGTGGTGAAGCACTGGGCGAATGCGCTCTAGGACCCTCATCTGCTGGTTGGTAAGCTGGCCCCGGCGCCCCACTGCATCTGCTGCGTCTAAGAGGCGCCAGGCCTTCTTGAGGGTCCTGGACTTGTAGTCCTCCCAGCGCTTCTGGACGTGTTTGATGTCACAGGGTGCCACCCCATCCACGTTGATGGCACCCACTTTGTCCGTCCAGATCCTCCTCTGTCCTTCCTTGTCGGCTCGCGATGGTGTGAAGAGGGCATCATAATGCCCCAGGACTTGCTCCACCAGGATGTCAACTTCATTGGAAGTGAAGCTGGCAGCCCTCTGCCTCTCAGCTGGGGGGTTGCCACTGGTGCCAGATGGTGTTGTGTTGGACATGGCAACCCCCGAGGCAGGTGTGGGTGGCAACTGGTTCCTGGGTCTGGGCTGTGGAGTGATGGAATACCAGTTGGGAGTCCTCTGGCAGGGCACAGTGGTAGCAGGCAGGCAGGCAGCAGCAGATGGCTTGTGGGAGGCTGCTTTGGGGGGCAGTAATTCGGCCTTCTGGGCAGGAGCGTGGACTTCTGTGTGTTGTCGCGTGGCCGGCTTGATACGGAGTGATTTGGCACGTGAAAAAACAGCACGTCAGCGTGTAATTCGAGGAAAGGCCCTTGGCGTGTAAGCACGTAGGTGACGTAATGTGCACAGGTGCGTTTCCCTGGCACGGGTTGACGGTCCCACGTGGGTTTCCATCGCTCTCTGTACGTGCTTTTCGTGTGAAGTGGTGCGTGGGTTTTCCAGACGTTGGTGTTCACACGTGATTATTTCACAGCGGATACAGTGCGTACTTCTTCTTTTGGCGTGGGTCTTGGCTACGCGTTCTTCTACACGCAAGGCAGACGGTGAGTCGCAAACACGCTATTTTTCATACTGCGGGTGTCCCGGTTGGTCGCGTACCCCTTTTTTCCGGGCATACTAGCCCACGTGTTGATCAAGTACACATTTTTTGTGTTCCTGGCTGCCACAGCCTACTGCATGTGTTTTTTTACACGCACATGGGCTATAGGGGTCACGTATCTATTTTTTGTGCTTTTTTGGGATGCCTGAGCGTTGCGTGACATGTCATTTCTCCTAGGGGGCCACAGAGTGGGACATTCATCATGGTTGTATATACGTGTTTGTTGTTTGCACGCACTTTTGTAATATGCAGAGACGCTACCGCCTGCCCTCATGTGGCGGACGTGTTTAGGCCTGTGCGTGTCTTTGGCCGTGCATGGGTTTCCCCTATTCGATTCCATGAATACGTGTAGTTTGCGTGCGTGTGGGCGTTCCATGTATTTCCATGCAGTACTTCCCCAGTTACGCCTTCTTTTTCACGCGTTGTTCCCCATTCTGCATGTTCCGCCCTGTGTTCCGCCCCCTTTTTGGTGTGTGCACTGAATTTGTACGCTTTCGCTGTGCGCATCGCGCACGGCATTCTGGATGTTGCAATGCCGTGTGCGCCTGTGTGCGCCACGCAAGGATTTGGCACACTTCCCGGGGACAACACGCGCAGGGCCTTCCATGAATCGCACGTGTTCACGAGCGCTTGCTTTTTCACGCTTGCGCCAGCTTGCGCTACGATTTTCGGCGCACATTTGTTCCATGAATCGGCCCCTTAATATCTCAGCATGACATTATGTGCAATTTAAGAAAATGTCATGAATCTGCATATGTACAATTACTACAAGTGAATACAAGATTGTTTGCAACATACCTCATCTTTTAATTGTTGAGTTGGATTATACAAGCGCTCAGTAAAACCGTTTTGTATACCAGTGAATTACCATACAATATTTTAAGGTCTATGCCCCATGGAACTCTGAAAACTTAAAAAGGATGCAGATTGTCTAAAAGGTTTTCTAGTTATCTGAATATCTGTTGCCCTAATACTATACATACATAATGCCAGGCATAGTCCATACCCATTATTTCTTGCAGGTGTTGCAATGTTGCTCTCCACTTATAGGGTAATGTTAACAATGCTAAAGTAGGAGACAATGAACATGACATTTAACTACTCAAAATCTTTAGAGGGTAAATTCATATTTTAGTTTTATTATGCATTACTTTGCAAGGGGGCATTACAAAGTTCTTGTATGACATAAATACAAAGAATAGGAAGCATGGAATGAGGCTACACATCCAAGTAGCCTACTTACTTACAGTCAGTATCCAATATTTGAGCTGACAGTTGGGTTACATAGTCTGGGTGACACTTTTGCTACGGCACCATGATGAACAGAAATTCTTGTGCTTGAACGTCATTCATATTATAACTAACAGAAAACAAGTGGATGCAGGTGCAAGTCTGGTAACCTTTTGCAGAGCTAAGGTAGGCATAGTCGCGGTTGTCTGGTATTATCTGAATGTGTGGTAGAGTCAAGTTTCGGAGTCATAAGTGGGGGGGGAAGCTTAGTTGGTTAATGCTTGCAGGCATATCTTCTGTCCGTGAAGCCAATTTTCCATATTAGTTTTTAACCTCTTGGATGTGTGTTCTGATTTTTGGATATGTACGTTTTTAAGGCCACACTTGCATAGGAGGGCAATGAAAATAGGGTAGACTAGAATATCAAGACTAGTTAGTCCAATTTAGATTTATTTTATGAGTATGCAAATATTATTTATCTGCTGTGGCTTGTGCCTTCTTCAATCTTTGTGAATTGGTGGGATTTGAAGCTGGGCAAGCGCGCATCCCCACATCTGAGAGGGAATATTGGATGACAGTAGTTTAATGAAATGATCAGATTGACTGAAATGGGTGATCTGAGAACTTGTACAACTAAAGCAACTTATCAAGATGGAAATGGGGTACGAATCTTAGCCTGTTCAAACTCAAAGTCCTTTAGAAGCCTAGATGCATATGCTTCAATGGATACCATGCCATTCTGTGGTTCCCTGAAACATCTAATGGCAGACAGCTGAAAACATAAAGATGGCATGACACAGATAATCCCAGATTTTATTTCTTTATGTATTCATTGTTTGCTTGTTAGGTGCTTATACAATAGGAATACACTGTTTCAAAGTGCCCACAGGGCAGGGAGGGAGGAAGAGAGGGAAACACATTACAACAATTACAATACATATTTAAGAGCAGAGGTGAAAATAGGCAGGGGGACGAACCTTCTATGCCTTGTGAGTATTCAGAACATGCATTGAATATATTTTTCCGAAAAACCCCAAAACCTTTCCTGGATTACACAATATAAATTGGATCCTGGATTATCACTACACGAGGTGAATACTTGCAATGAATGACATCTGTAAGTGTGTAAGATGTAGTGGATGGTTTACTGCGAAAGTGACCAGAATACAGGAGTGACAAGGAATACCAGGAATATCTAAATACTGTGACCTGGCCTGGATAGAACACAAAATACTTCACATGAAAGGTCAGAGTACTGTTGTGTTTATGTGGTGAGTGCCAGTGCAGTCTACCTATCTACATAATCCCACTGGCTGAGCAGCACAAAGAACAGCTGTAAAATAACGTGTCTTTCAAAAACCATATACTGGGATGAAGCAAATTAAATTCAACCCAGTCGACACTCAATCGCAATTCAATATTATTTATTAACATGTTTAGAAAAAATCATTATAAAAAATATACACAATCATCAATGTCAATATCAATAAATTCGTAAACCAATCCACCAAATTCATCTATGGACTGATGCGATATAACATTCCCATCTAAACCACAACAAACCACACATCAACCATACCACATTCATACTCAAACCATTCATCAAATCACTCAATTATAACAAATATTTAATCACTGTAAAAACAGTCATACTAAAATACAACATTACAATTTTGGTCCATTATTAATATGAACCATACATTTTTCACTGCTGAGTCAGTCTTTAATAATACAATCTATTCTGACTCAAGCTTGTTTCACTTAAGGCTGTTTACAATTAACAGTACATTCCCCAACCCGACATGTTTCTTTCTGTATAAATTTTGGTTAACAGAAATTCTTCAGGGGCACTATGGTCCAGCATGGTCAGGTGGAATACAGATGGAGAAACGGAGAACATGTAGACAACACCAACAAAGCTCACCTAAATATAAACATAAAAACACAACATCAATCAGGCTAAATTGCTTGAGTTACTAGATTGATCATTACAACCACCGCACCAAAAAATGAACGGGGTGTAGAGAAGCGTTATAAATACCCCACATCTACCTCTACCACTAGGGAGAATATGAGAACCGTAACACGGAACCATAAAGGAAACACCATATTAGTTGGTATATCCAAAATAATACCACCATCACCAACACCACGTGACATATCAGGACTTCCAGAACCAATAAGGTAGCTCCCCCGAATAGAGGTGCAACCGACCATTACCAAGTCGTGTATCATGCACAAAAAAGAGGGAGGTTTTCGGGCTAGATCACCACAGACCAAACACTTACAATGGATCTTCTGTGAGTTTCTCGATCCCTACCACCGGTGAGTATCACCCCAACATGGTACGCAAACGGCAGTAGTGCTAGTCGTGTCACCCACTCATAAACGAAGAGGGAGGTGAACCCAGTTCTATAGAATCTGTGCATATGCCTTGGTCAATTATAGACCACCTGCAACCAAAAGGGCGGAACATAATCAATCTGTAACCATAATAAAATTGTCAAGTAAAGACACCTTTATTACCACCTATGCAAGTGATGTCTTAACCTATATGGATAGGGTATAAACGGGTAAATAACATCCCAATAAGAAGGTATCTACCCTAAAGTCATGCACGCATTACTCCGGCTTACCTCGATCTTCAAGGTATAACACTCTCCACTGTATGCATAAATTGGAACTGCACCCTAGCAAACATCACTCCATCGGACAGCAACAAGAGCGTGGTCAGTGTCATTCGGACCAAAGCTCTTAGGCATTACTACGGGAGCAAAAGGTGACAAAATAAAGACACATAAGTGGGTCTAGTCACCGCTGAAAAATGCTCAGATCAACTGATCAACATAACCAACCATCTTAGTGACGAATCATGCGTCTACAAGGAAACGCTACTCATGGGACCAAGGGCAGCCTCCCTGCCCCGACTGGGACGGGAACACTAGTCAACACGGGAAAGCAAGCCGGAGTAACTAAAAAAACAATTCAACCCGTACAACCCTGATACCGTCAGCATCATCAGCAGAAACACCAGTTGCAGCCCAGTTTACCTGAATAACTCTAGGGTGTGCTCCGATGGACGCCGTAGTGGTCCTGTGAATCAACATGTCCAGCGTTCAGGCACAGCACTACCGGATGATATATGTATTCGCCTGATCACGTGGCGGTCACATGACGTAAATTCTAGAGCCTTTGGAAATACACGCCCCTCAGTCATTACTCGGACACGGCATCTCGCCGTAACGTTGCAGTACAACATTTTCAGCTGCGTTAACAGGATTAAATGGGTAGGAACCGCCATCTTCATCAGAGGAATGTCATTGTAAGTAAATGGATGGGTATCCATATACAAAATAAGACGTGATGCAGTGATATTGCTTCACAAAATACTCAAATGGCAATTCATCAAGGTGAACATTACCCAGACATAAGGGGACCAAGGGGGGTGTACTGTATACCCCCTCACCGTCACGTTCATGTAATGAATGGTCCTCCGACAGCTAAAAACCAATTTATGTCCAAATCATCCTTCACATAATGGTGGCTCCACAATTAGAGTGGCCTAGGACATGAAGCAACAACATCTAGAAATTCCAATCTATTGCCTCGTTTAAACCAACCACATGGCTTTTACTCAAGAAAATGAGTTTGGTTTCCTCCCTCGATAAGGTATGTTTATCCACAGAAATGTTATTAGTGACAACAACTTTCTTCAATACTGTCCACCTTAGCTCATCACATCCATGATTTCGCATTATAAAATGCCCTAACATGGGATCTGTCAAGTTCCTTAATCTGATACAACTCCTATGTTCACTAATACGGATTTTGATTTTGCGTTCTGTTTTGTCAATGTATATTTTGTGGCAAGGACACCAGATAGCATATATAACATAGCTCGAGTTGCAGTTAGAGAACTCCCTTTGAGCCCAAGGTCTTGCAAGCCCAATGTCAACTTTGGTGGTACGTTTCGTTAGGGGGCAACAGACACACATGCCGCAAGGAGCATGTCCTTGCAATTTGGGTAGCCCCCACTGTTGGGTAATGGTGGTTTGCTTGTCAGATTTATTGCTAATGTCATTCCTACTCACCATTTCCTTAACATTACGTCCCCTTTTGAAAGAACATTGTGGACTGGCCACAGGTATTTTGGCTTGTGCTAGGAGGTGCCAATGTTTCTTGATAATCTTGACCACATGATTAGACAGATGGTTAAAGGTACTGACAAAGACCAAAGGATCAGATTCAGAAGGACGGGATTTAGGTCTATATTCCAGCAAGGCCTCTCGATGGTTGTTTGAAGCTCTCTTAAATGATCTTTTAACAATCTTGTTGGGATACCCTCGCTGGATCAGGTTGTGACTCAAAATTGAAGGTTCAGACTCAAACCTGTTCTTCTCACTGCTATTCCGTTTGAGTCGCAAAAATTGCCCAAACGGTAAATTGTCCCTCAGAGCCTTTGGATGAAAACTATCATATCTGAGAAGAGAGTTCCTGTCAGTGGTTTTATGGAAAGGTTTTAATCCCAACAAATTGGTAGATGAACCGGAAAAGATGGTTAAGTCCAAGAAATCTATCTGTTCCTTATGAAAATTCATAGTGAACTTCAAAAAGGGATTGATCCCATTCAGCCATTGAAAGAAAGCCAGTAGAGTAGTTTGATCACCATGCCAAATTAAAAGTACATCAACAATGTACCTACGCCACAACGAGATATGGTCTCTGAAAATATTATTTACACTGTAGACACTCATGTGTTCCACATAGTCCACATAAAGATTAGCCAAAGAAGGTGCCACAGCCGAACCCATGGCAGTACCATGGATCTGTTGATAAAAGCGGCCATCAAATTGAAAATAATTTTCAGTAAGAGCTAACTCCATACACCATGATATAAAAGGATTTGGTGTCATACCGGAGTTGCGTTTAGTTAGTAGCAATTCTTCAATAACATCCAGTGTGGAAACTTGAGGGATTTTCATGTACAATGAGACAATATCCATAGTGACAAGGATATCCTTGGGTAGACTGAAATGCAAATTCTCAATTAATTTAATCACTGCCATCGAATATTGAACATAAGAAGTCATTTTGCTAACAAACCCTTTTAAAAAAGAGTCGGCAAATATCGCTAATGGTTCCAACACTGTGTTTGTGCCTGACACTATCGGTATCCCCGCAGGGTTTGATAGTGTCTTATGGATTTTAGGCAAAATATAAAACAGGGGAACACTAGGATCCTTCTTAACTAGATACTCGGCTTCCTTCTGGGTTATCCAATGTCTGTCTTTGGCTTTCTCAACTTTGTGGGCGATGAGGTTCATCAGGCGTCCCGTTGGATCTTGTTCAACTAGTTTGTAAAAGGAAGTCTCTGAAAGCTGTCTTAGGCATTCTGTAACAAAATCCTCTCGATTCAGCAATACAATCGCGCCACCTTTATCAGCACTGCGTATTACTATTGATGTATTATTTTTAAGGGAATCAAAAGCTTTTTTCTGTGCCGCCGAGCAATTTTGGAAAGCGTACGGAGAATGTGTATGTTCCAATGTTTCCAGATCAGTCAGAACCCTTCTCTCAAATACCACTGATTCTGGGCTGTGGCTTGTCGTGGGAGAGCAGAACGAGGATCGGTTATGCAAACCACTATTCCTTTCTTCATCCTCAAATGGATTCTCATGAAAAAACTGTTTCAAATGTATTTTTCTGAATAATTCCTCAATTACGACCCTCGAAACAAATCGGTCGTAGGCAATAGTGGGGACAAACCCAAACCATTTTTCCAAGACTGATATCTCAACCGGTGCGGGAATGTACGCCGACAAATTAATTAATAGGCTTTGTTGCTCCTTGTCAATGGTGGTTCGTAATCCCAATTTTGTAGGTCCTGATCTAAAAAACCGACAGAGGGTCCTCTCCCTCTTGGGAATGGGCGGGTATTCTGAGACCTTCGTCTGTTTGTATTCCCTCGCCCCCGTCTGTTACCATGTCTCTGCTGTCTCCCACCTGTTCCACCAGCGAATGTGTCTTCGTCCGAACTATGTGAACTAAACGAGGTGTTGGTAAATCTCACATTTTTTTGCTGTTGTGATCTGGGTGCCCCGTCATAGTGTTGGTCAGGCATGTACCCCTCTTGAGTGTAACGAAAGGCTTTCTGATGTGAGAAATCAGTGATATCTGTCTTCAGTCATCTAATACGATCCCGTACAGTAGATTCTTTAAAATCATTCATTTCGCGAATGATCTCATCCAGCCTCTTAGTATATACTTCCAACGGCACCAGTTTTTTAATGGCCTCTTCTAATTTGTTTAACTCTTCCAGTTGTTTATCTGACATCTCCTTTGCGGTGTCAATTATTAGAATTAACCAATCCCGTCCGCACTTATTCGCAATATAACTCCACCTAATGATGAATTCTTTATTATCCAGGAATAATCGAGGCTCATTCCTCACCACTTACTGGCAAGTGACACTTTATTATTAGAAATATCCCTGGTAATGAAACCTCTGCGCTCAATCTCCAGACCTCCAGTTGTAATTTTGTTAGTATGTGTTAAAACAGGTATGGCAAACAGATAGCAGTTTGAAGTATTGGAAGCTTCCAAACTGGTTTTACGGTCATCTGGAGAATTATTAGAAACCGTGATATCCTTTTCCAACAACGGAATACCAGTTAGCAAGCAGCTTTCTTTTTTCTTGACTGTAAAGACTGGAGGGGGGTGTCTGCACTTCCGCTCTCTACATGGTAGAGGGGAGGTACAGAGACCCCTGCTAGGATTCTCTAATACGGTAGCAATGGACGAGAAATCAAGGCCTAGCTTCTCGGGAGGTGATGCAAGTTGGTTCTTAAGTACAGTGTAGTCCCCAAGCACCCACGAAGGAATGTCCACACACTGTATCGGTTAAAACACAGTCTTTATATAATTAATATTCAAAGTCATATACACGATCACGATAACTCACTTTGTACTCTGAAAATCAACAATGGTAAATATGTACAATTCTAAAGTGGTACCACTAACGTTACTCGATCTTATTAAAGTGCATACGGTCATAATGACACACAGATCAAAATAAAGAGGAAACCAGCAGTAGAGAGAGGAAGGAAAGGAAGATGGTTGAGCAATAGAATAGGCAGAATACTGGTAACTACCATTAAACACAGTTCTGTGTGGAGATCCCCCCACCTGGGCAACCTGTAGAAGAAAGATACAAGCCCAGTCCATATATTGTTCACCCTTAGGCTTCCCAATAGTTCTGCAACCCCAAAGTACCTTGGTGTTGTAGCGTTCCGCATCAGGGAAATCAAGAACCCTTCTTGAGTGTCCTCTCTTCCAGGCAGGAGTCACGGGTCGTCGAACGTCCGACGGAGAACAGGTCAAGCTACGACTGTGAAGTGGCCGCGTCGTTGCTAGCGGTGCTCGTTGACGGGAAAGCGTAAACGTCCTGTCAGGAAGAGGCGTGCGGGGCACCTTGGTGTCGATAGGTCTGCACCACAAAGAGTTGAAGAACTGTGGCCCAGCAAGGGCGTCGTGTCGTTGGTGTCTCTGTGGTCTTTGGGTGGCGGGAAACCCACCGCTGGATGCTCCTTGGCGCGTCGACGGTCAAGCCTTCTCCAGCAGGATACAGCGGCGACGATGCGGACGAGAGTGTCCTTGGATCAATGAAGTTCTTAGGCAACAGGAGCACGGCGGCTTCGGTCGGCGACGGCGGTCGGTGACAGTGGCGGACAACAGTCCGGGCGCTTCTCCTTGGAGTTCCGCAGCAATCCCTGTATCGGGTCGGCAGCCTGTCGAAGGTCTGTCTACCAGGGAGCTTAGGCAAAGATCAGCTGTGCACGATGGTCCCTCGTAGCTCGGGAAAAGGGCACCTTACCAGGTCCTCTTTGGGTCAGTTCTTGAAGCACAGCAGCTTTCAGATTGTGAAGGAGAGCAACAGCAATTCTTCTCGTCCAGCAGGGCTCAAGGTTAAGCTTCACTCCAGTTACTCATCATAGTGGACTTCAGCTTCTGAACACGATTCCTAGCAGTGAGCTGTCCCCAGATATACTGTTGATCTCCCATTCATTCCGCTGGGTTGCACTGAAGCATCCAATCACGACTACGGGCATTCATGCAGGCAGGCAGCCAATCAGGCACACGAGGTATTCAGGCCATTCACTTCTCTCCAGACACTCACAACACGTTATGTGTATTCGGACAAGTACCGAGCCATTCAACACTGCAAGATGCATTCATACCGGTTTCGGGCAGGGCTGTCTCAACTATTGTGTCAAACACCAGATACTAGACAGTCACAACATGGAATGTATATTCGTCACACACTCCATTCACCCGGGTCCCACCCACAGGCGTACCCACAACATAAGGTCGTTGAGAAGGCTCCAGCCAGTCTTGTCGGCACTTCCCCACACTACCATATATACGGAACTTCCACCCAACAGCCAGTCAGGGGGAAGGGACAGAGACAGGGCTTCCCGGGACTTCGGGAAGATCAAGGTAACAGGTGATGGAAGGCAAGAGGCCATGGGGGCCATTTTGTCTTCACCCGCAATCTACCGATTCCAATGACAGGGCCTGAGCATCCCAAAATGGAGGACGCTCAGGGCACCATTAATTTCAGCACGGAGCTGCCACCAGCCCATACCCTGCTCTGTAGGTCACATCCAGGTGCCCAAAAACATACACTAGGGGCACAGGGTTGTACCCCTGCCCTTGGGTTCCATAAGGCTATCCCATTGGTCTTTTTACCAAACCAAAAGTGAGAGAGCTGCACCGCCAGGAGTCCCACACGAACACAACAGAACACACGATAAAAATCAGTAAAGGACAAGGATACATAGGCCCTGTCCCTCCGATGCATTTCCAGCATCACATTTTACTTGTTCACTAGTGGGAGGAGAAGGAGAAAGTGCGGAACCGAAAACAGAAGACCCTAAGACCAGACCAGAAACATTGTGCATCTTCCCAATGACTGGGTGTCCCTAGTTTGTGAGGAGTAAAGGTGGAGTTCAGCATTCAAACTAGATGTATATGGATCCATAAACCTGATCCGGTACAAATCCAAGGAAATGGCTACATACATAGGGAGTATTCTACTGATGACAAGAAGACCCTTCTGAGATTGTCTACATTCTCTGTAGACTATGCTGGGGAGCTAGCATGTCGATAGAGAGATCAGTCACCTCCGCCCACTTGAATATAGCCTGTGCAATCCTATTTAGAGAGTCAGACCATGTCCCCATTGCAATTTACTTAACACTTGCTTTATAAATTGTCTATTAGTGTCCGTACTGTACAAACCTTGAGAAAGGGAGAAAACACCTGTATTGATTTATGTACTTCAGAAAGTTCATACCAATGTGAAGATTGTTTCCTTGTCCCTACTGAGCCCACCCGGATCCCACAGTAGCCCCCTGGGCCAACATTCTGGCATCCACTGTTACTGTCCCTGGGCTCGAGGAGATCAGGGTCTTTTCTGTCAGTAAATGATTCATGCTCTGTCACCAGCAAAGGTCCTGTCTAATGGAAATGACAGAGGGGCTAGCTTGGTGTAATCCATGTAGTTGGGATTTCCCAATGGCAGGGGACACGTGACACAATGGACCTGACATACTGTAGCAACCCTATTCTCCTGAGCCCCAGTAATGAAGAGGCAGCATTTGTCCAAAAGAAAATAGTGTCTTGTTTATACTTTCTAATGCCCAAGTGACAAAATCCATGATAGTTTTGAGTTTTGAATGTGGCACCTATGAATTCATGAGTTTGTGAGCTGGTGAGTGAAGATTTTGATTAATTGTGTCGCTAAATGGAGTGAGGACTATAGGTTGCACACATCGTACGAGGCCCGAGGCAGCAGAGGATGCACCCGCTGGGTGTCTAAACTTCCATACCACCAGCATTACCATCAAGGGGGAGAAGGCCCTGCCCATGGTGAGTACTGCAGTCTCTCCAATGTACGAACTGGAGCTTCTGCTCCATTGCAAAATGACCGCCGCTTTCTCACATGCCCTGCCTGGGATTCACACAGCACCTGGGCCACTTCTGCTGGCTCCAGATAAACCGATGCTGCAAATGCCTGTTCCAGTCACAGAGAATCGGCAGGTGATTCCGGCCCCCTTGCAAGGCCAGCTTTTAAGGCCCAACACCCCGCTCTGGGGTAAATGCTGTAAATGCTGTAATGCTGTAAATGATTTCTCAAGGTACCCTCAACGCTCAAAATGCTGTGGAGGATTGGCATTGTCTGAAACAGATAATGTAAGGCTCGTAATGGTGTTATGATATACCTAAGCACCCTTGCAGTAGATCCTTGCCCGGGCCATACTATAAGTCTAACACTCTGCCCTTACCTCAAGCCCACTCTGACATACCACACTGTTGTCATCAGTCCCTTTAAAGATGGTCGCCGGAATACACCAGAGTCTACCTCACTTCGAGGCCCCCTTCACAGCCCAGCCTCTTCCTCGACAGGATTGGCATTAATTAACCCAATGCTAGCACCCATCTCAAACCCGGCAGGCGAAGCCAGCAAATGCCCCCAACGTGGCAGGCTGCCAGCACAAGCAGCATTAAGGTATGCTCCCTCTGCTGCTTCCTTTCATACTGTAAACCCAAGCTTCCCTAATCTGCTATTCAAACATCTGCACCATTATGCATGTAAGCATCTGCTGTTCGAATCCTGTTACTGTTATGCCTGCAAGTATCTGCTACTGGGACCTTTCACTGTTATGCCTGCAAGTATCCGACTACCTCACGTTTCACCCAGGGCCTTCCCTGGTAACACATATCCACGACAATCCTTCAATGTACCCAAAAGGCCAACCATGTAACCACTACCGTTCTTGTAACATTATACTTGACCAAATCTAGACTCTAACGCCTCGCACAGCCAATGTAGCCCCTAGCACCACTGGGTGCGGCTTTGCTGGCATGCGCCTTGCACCCTTTTTATGTTACTGGCTTGCTGTGATCTGGCACACTCTCCATGATGTAGTATGGATCCATTAAGTGGGGTTTGTCTTAAAGCTTTTTCCTGCAGACTCGAATCAAGTCATGTACTTCATTGTAACTGCTCTGCAACTGTCTACATTGTAACCATCCTGCCATTTTGGAACTTGCAAACTTGTAACTTTCTAGTAACTGTAACTAGCATCTAGATGTCTCAGGGCATTGTGTGCTGCTATGAATGAAAAAATAAAAGCAATAAAAGAAATGATATACAGCTCCATCTGATGAAGAGGCAATGCATGGCTCAACCAGTCAATGTGTGGGTGAATGAGAATTCTCAGTCTATGAATGAGAGCCACTACGGGTGCCAAAAGCTGACTGCCCGCCGTAACAATTTGAGTTGGAATGGTAGCACCCAAAACTTAAAGTGGCCACCTTGCACCGCCAATCTCAGGAACTTGGTGTGATGAATTGATGGGAATGTGTACTTAGGTATCCACCAAGTCCACTGACATTATGAACTCACCAGTGTTACCATCTGAATTACGGCCTCCACTGATTCTGATCTGAAAGGTATTATATGGATCACCTGGTTGATCTTTTTTGAGATTGGTAACAGGTCAGAGTGCCTTAAAGTTTTGTTTTCTCATTGCAAGACTCATTTCTTTGTTGGTGTTTTTGGCCGCTGTGTTGCGCGTGGAATTAAATTTTGTTGTACAACCATTGTGGGCCGCTTCTAACTCCCACCTGTCTGTAATAGCAGCCTCTTATATTTCTAAGAGCTGTTGGGAGTGCTGCTCTACTGAAAAGGTCTGTCGTACCTTTGTGGTTGACCGCAGTGGTAGTGTGTAGGGCTGAGTGGTGTTGGTAATATTCACATGTCCTTTTCCAGTAGTTCTACAAACGTATCCTCAAAATCCTCCCCTCCAAACACCTCTAGAAGTGATTGCTGATGTTCTGGAGAGCTGGTAGCGATAAGACTCTTTAGATGCTCTGAGTTCTAGCCTGCAGGTGTTTAAATAGTTATAACTCTAATTCTGCGAGTTTTGCTAATTTGCCTATCATGGGTCCAAAAAGCTTTTGCACCAAGAATGATCATGAATCTAAGGAGGATAGTCTTCTGGGATGTCAGAACTGGATGCATGCCAATACATGGTATACTATCTTCATGAGGTAGCATGAATTATATTATCTGTTGCAAACAGGTTGGTTTTCATGAATACCAATAGAAGGGTGCACTCTGGCGCTCCTTCTAGAACAGTCGATAGTGCCTGAAGGTCCTTTAGTAGGTATTTTCAAGTATATGCACCATAAATACCAGTATGAAGTGCAATGTTACAGCTGAATGTGACTTCTTAAGAGCAGTCTCCATCTTTTCATCCACACAGTCTTTGATAGCCACGCCATTGACTATGTATGTTGGCCTTTCGTTGTTCCTTCCATTCTTTCTTTAGACTATTCCTCATACACTGCAGTATAGGCATCCCAGATAAAGAGGTGGGTGTACAGCGGCTACTTGAATCTGTTGCTATTGAAGCATTGGACTTTTTTTATTTTTTATTTGTACATCGCTTATTACAAACCTTACACATATGAATCATTAAAATGCAACACAAAAACAAATGAGAATAAAAGATTAAAAGAAAAAACAAAAAAGAGGAAAAGCATATTTTTACAATTACAATAATTGCAAAGCAGACTTTGAAAAACTATTCTAAACATTTCATAAAACATTTCAAAAGTCCAATGTACCCTTTAATTAATATATATCTACAAAAAACTAAGAGCTTCAAATTAATTTTTTTAATTTTATTTTACATTTTTATTAGGTGCCTGGTTTTACAAAAGGAAAACCTTATACCATCAAACTATTTGAACATCTTAAAAAACATACATTTTTCCATCCTCCTTAAACCTTCATTACAATTGTCATTTCTCGTCCAATAATCAATGTCCATTATTCAGTAGATGTCCACCCGGGATTAGGCTTGCTCCCTTTAACCAGTGCCAATGTCACCAATGTCACCGAGATCCATTCTCCATGCGTGAACGCAGTCCACCAGTCGTCAGCTGCCCTCAACTCACTTTCCTTAATGAATCTACCCAGAATGTTAGTTCTTATGTCTCTTATAGCAGGGCAGAATAAAACCAGATGTTTCAGAGTTTCCTTCAAGTCTTTATTTAAGCAAAATCTACATGATGTGTCCAGCCCCGTCAGGCAGTCTTGGTCTCAGTATTTCTTTTCTGGGGAACAAATCTAAATGAAATTGCATGAAATGCGCTCTGAAATGAGGGTTTGGGAATTTCCGCAGATATTCTGGTAAGGTATTGAGTTTCCTGGCTTTAAGTAAGGGCTTTCCGTAGAGTTTGTAGGCTTGCCTCTCTTGCTGTGTGTTGATCCAGTCCTCATGTTCAAACACACACCCAAGTAGGGAATCAAGTGGACCTCGGTTACTTTTTCTCCATTAATATACCACTTTTTGTTTTCTTTGCCTTCCACCACCCTTCCCACTGAATGTTAAGATCCTCAATTTATTTTTTGGGGTTGATTTTAAGATCATTTTTCTCCACGTATTCTTGTAGGGTATCAAGCTGTCTTTGTCCATTAGCACAATGTCGTCTGCATACAGCAGTCTCCCAATGGCTTCAGTAGCCTATGTGGGTGGAAAACATCTAAGATTGGAAAAGGTTTCCTTTGCATCTGAAATGAACAGATTGAACAGCTCCGGTGCAAGGGGGCAGGCTTGCTTGAGCCCGTTTCCATTTACAATCGGGTCCGAGAGGAGCACCTCCTATCCAGCCTGATCCTTAAGGTGGTTCCACTGTAAAGGTCTTTTAGAGCTTCTCTGATGTCACAGGGACTTCCCCATCCCTCTAGTTTCTTCCATAGTTGAGATCTGCTTACAGAATCTAAAGCTGGTGCCACATCGATGAACGCCATGTAGGTTTTCACCTCTTTCTCCCTCACTGCCCGCGTCGTTAAGATGTTAATCAGGAACACGCTGAGAGGCGTGCCGACACCCTTGACAAAACCTGCTTGCCAAGACCAGAGGAGCTAATCCAAGCAGGCAGGGCCTTTAAGATTATTGACGCAACATTTTTTCCTGCTATATCCAGTACGGGGATAGGCCTATAGTTCTTGGGATCTGACCCATCCCCCTTCTTGTAAATGGGAACCACCACTGAAGAGTGTCAAGACAACGGCACATGTCTAGATTTTTTGACGTGAGCGAAATGTTTGTGTAAAAATGTTGCCCACATGGCATTTGTCATCCTGTCCGGGCAAGCCTCCCTTCAGTTGCTAGCTTTCTTGATAAGTTCTAGGGTGTCCCCATTGTCGGCAGCAAAGCTCCACAGGGTGTTGTGCAGTGGAGCGTCTTGGATCGAAGCATCTTCCTTGCACTAGAAGAGCCAGGTAAAGTGATACCCATTTGCTGGGTGCTACATCGTTTGTCATTAAGGCATCTTGGGGGCGAAACATGTTTGGGGATGCTTGTGGTCTCGTGCAGAAGGGATGTGGCCTAGCAGTTCCGGCTGGACTGCCCCTTTTGGGGTGGGGCCAAGCCTGATTTGTATATGGTCTTTCCCTTCTGTAATGGCTTGGCAGGCGAAGAACGGTGGTCTGGAGGGTTGCCCAGAGCATTGCCAGTGGTTAAGATTAAGTCTAAACCTTCCAGCCATCACCTCTTTGTTTTTGCTAGAATTAATTATTTGCCAGATTTTCCCTGACTTTTTAGATGCAATCTTGGATAGCATGGCTTCAGGGTCTTGTTGAAGCATAATCTTCCTATGTGAGTGCACCCAGTTTCGGTAATGTTGAGTTTGTTTTTTGATGGCTAACTGCGTTTCCACTGTGCCATCCTTTTTGAGGTTATGTATTCTAGACTTTAGGATCTTTTTCTTTGTGGCAAACACTGTGTCGTATTTTTGTGGTGGTAGAAAATTATGTTTTTGCTGCTAAAGCTCTTATGTTCCACGAAGTCCTTCGGCATGATGGAGTAGATAACAGGTTGCCCCACAAGTCACTGAACTTCTGCCCTATGAGGGTTCTTAATTTGGTTGTCAGAAGGCTGATTCTTTCTGGGTTGATGGATCGCCTATTTCTTCCGGGCTTCACTGCCAATACCCCCGGATGGTCAGGTATGAGCAAGTAAGTTTCAGCAGGTTATGATCGCTTGTGGTCATGAGCTTCAGTTTGGGGCGACTTAACAATGATGTCATGTTTCGGGACATGAAAATCTAATCTAATCTAATCTAATCTAATCTAAGATCTGACCGTACCTTCTTCCTTTCCTTGTCATTTGAGCTGGAATGTCACCTTTCGAGTGTCCATTCATAATGTCAATGTTTCTTAAGGCAAGGATCTGGCGCCACTCAAGACCCCTTTTTTTCCGCTGTCCCTGCCAATATGTCTGATCTCTCGATCAAGTGTCGATTTTGGTCAAAATAATGGATGTTCAGGTCTCCACTGACGATAAACCAAGGGTCCAGCCTCCGCTCTGTCAGTTGGTCAATCATATCTATTATGGTTTCTGGTACATGCCGGGTTTCCACTACTTCAGGATTCCAGTAAAGATTGAAAATAGTCAGGGCTCTCTGCCTTATGTCCTCCCTTGGCCCCACATCTAGAGGTATCACCTGGATGTAGGGGGTTCAGATTTTTAGACAATAATGTAAGCTTTGCCTTTGTTTTTATGGTGGTTCGAAGACCTGTCATAGGTCTGCCATTGGAGTCTTTTACTGCCTAAATAGATAGATGGTATATCCTTCTAATGTGGGGGTATGCCGCAGCAATGTTTCCTTGAGGCAGATTATATCAAATGTTTCGAGGTGGAGTTCCCCTTGACTAAATAGATGAGCAAAACCCTGTGTGTTCCAGCTGCCGAAGACAAGCTCATTGTCGGTGGTGGATTCCTGGCATTATGCCTTTCTGATTTTATCTGCCAGAATCCCTGCCAACCATTTACAATTTTCTCCCTTCTGGAATTCTTGAATAGGCCCCTCCTTGGGTTCCATCTCCTTCCTGTGGCCTTCCAACATGATTGTCATTTTCGGGAGATTAAGCTTATTGAGGTCAAGTTGGAGGTCCTCTTCCTTCAGCAATTTATCTCTGGTTACCGCAGTAGTCCAGGTTTCATTTGAGGCTTCCTGAGGCCTAACAAGTGGACCCTCAGTTGTCATCAAGTCAAAACCCACTGGTAACAACTGAGGGGGCCTATTCCAGCAGAAGTTGTTTAACTAGCGTTGACATGAGGTAGACAATCACCATGTCCAACCTCTCTTCCTTGGAAACTCGATGATATCCAGGGACATGGTGTAATAATCTTAGTACATTTGCTCGAATCAAGATCAAGCCATCTTTCAGATGTAATATTCATTCGAGTAGCAGGCAGTTCTTCACTTGGGTGGCGGCTCTGGGGGACCCCGACTTGCCTCTTTGGTCCGTCTCTGTTCTTTGGGTACATTCTTTTCAGCAAGTGGTGCTGTTATACTTCCCATCAGTACTTCCTTTCTCCTTTGTTCCATAGTTTTGAAGGGAGGAGATTGGGCGTCTCTTGGTTCCCTATCCATGCCATCTCCCCATTTTACAGAAGTTATGCCCATCCTACTTGGAGAGGTCTTCGCATACTGCTCTTCACAGCAACTGTCTGCTTTCGCCGCTGGCCCGACATGATCAGCTGCTTCATGAAGCTTGATTGATTTTCTGTCTGCGTTTTGTGAGTTTATTGTCACCACTGACTTTATAGAGGTGAATCTAGAGAAGTTGAGGCTCAGGTCTAAGTGGCAGGGGGCGTCAATTGAAGACATCCTCCCGTTAGTCCTTGTTCCTGCTTTACTTAATGCCTCGGCACACCGGGGGAATAGGCTCTCACAGTTCTCAACGCCCGACTATTGGCTGACCTGATGGATTGCTCAGCTTTGATAGTTCAGCATGTTTTGGGAGGGTAAGGTTTCTAATAAAGGAATGGTTCCCATTGGATCTCGGCTTGCGTGGTGCAGATTTATTTTTTTGTTTTTTCTGAAGAACCTCTTTGGTGTGTGTGGTCCTTGGATGTTTCGAGATATACTCTCTCTGTTTCTGTGCTGGTGTGGTTGAGGTCCCTGGTTTGCAACCGAATCCATCATTGAATTTTTGAAAATGCCAACTTCTTTTCCTTTGTTCACTTTGTTCTGAGTTAAGGTTCCATCCTTTTGTGCAGCCTTTTTCGGAACACACCCATCCTACCCCTGCTTTCTACAGAACAAACCCACCTACCCTACCACTGTCTTCTCTACCCGCACCCACCGACCCCCACTCTCTCTACCCTGAACTACACAACCTACTCGCACTCTCTCTACCCCCACCCACCATACCCCCACCCTCTCTACCCCTGCCCACCCTACTGAAACCATCTCTAGACCTACCCACTCTACCTCCACTCTCTCTACCACCACCCTATCATCACCCACCCTACCCTCACCCTCTCTAACTCCACTCACCCACATTACCCCCTCTCTTTCTACCCCCATTCTCTCTACCACGGCCACCCACCCCCAAATCCCCCTACCCTGCTCTCCCTTCCGCCAGCCACCTACCCTACTCCCACTCTCTCTACACCCACCCTACCCTCACTCCCTCTCTCCCCATCCACCCAACCTAACCCACTCTTTCTACCCCCACCCACCAACCATACCCCACTCTTTATACCCCCACCCACTCTACCTCTACCCTCTATAGCCCCAACCACCTTACTCCTGCTCTCTCTACCCCCGCCCACCATATTCCCACCCTCTGTACCCTCACCCACCCAATCCCCATGCTCTCTACACCACCCACCCTACAACCCACCCTCTCTACCTTAACTCACTCAACCTACCCCCACTCTCTCTACACCCACCCAAGCCCCACTCCCTCTAACCCATCCACCCTTCCCCCTCTCTCTCTACCTCCATTCACCCTACTCTCACTTTCCCTACCACTTCCCATGACCCTACCCCCACTCTCTCTACCCCACTCTCTCTGCCCCCACCCACCACATCCCCACTCTCTCTGGCCCTCATACCAACCCTACCCCCAATCTCTCTACCCCCACCACTCTACCCCCACTCTCTCTACCCTCTCCCACCCATCCTTCCCCCACACTCTCAACCAACACCCACCAAACCCCCACTCTGCCTACCATAACCCACCCACTCTACCCCATCACTCTATCCCAAACCACCCACCCTACCCCACTCTCTCAACCTCCAACCCACCCTTACTAACCCAGCTCTATCTACCCCAATCTCAACAAAACAAACCCACCCACCTTACCACCATTGTCTCTAACACCGCTCTCTCTACCCCTGCATGACATTGATGAGAGTATAAATGGCACGCACATCTTAACTTGCTTAATTCAATTTCATCCTCATGCACAGCACACTCTCAGATCAGTTTGATACGCCTCAGCGATTCTGTCTAACGTCTTTACTTTTATGTCTATTTATGTTTTGTGTGTATTAGTAGAAATATGTAGTAAGTGATGCATTACTGGATACTTAGTTCATGTTTCACAGTACGGAAAAGTCTGATACAGAAGCATTCACCGTTTTACTATATAACTTTGAAAAATTACAAATATTGCACCTCTATGGTGTATGCTGCAGCCAATAGCTATATTTCTGTATGAGTAGGTTCCTGTACTACAAAGAACACTGCAATGGAATGTTTATTAGAACACTACTTTGCGTAATGAAGTATGTAGTTCCAACATTACATTCACAACCACTTGTATGAAAACTAAATGCACATGTGATGTCATCAGTGATGTCATCAATGATATTTGTGATGTCATCTTTGATGTCCTGGGTGTTAGTCTTAGCAGTGCACGGTGGTGGCGCGAGTTATGGTTGCTTAGCTTACCATAACTGGTGAATTTCAGGGGTTTTCGATTTTACTTGTAACCATAACGTCCTTTTAACAAGGTTTTTTCACTGAATTTCATAGTTTTTTAGTAGCGCAACGTAACCATAACGTCCCTTTAACAACATTTTTTCACTGAATTTCATAGGTTTTTATTAGCGCAACTTCACCATAATGTCCCTTTAACACAGTTTTTTCACTGAATTTCATAGGTTTTTAGTAGTGCAACTTAACCATAACATCCCTTTAACAAAGATTTTTTCACTGAATATAGATGTAGATATCATGAGTTTAATAGGTTTTTACTAGGATTCCCTTAGTTTATATAGATATACCATACAACCTACTGAACCCCCTGTCCCACGCTAGTGTTTGGGATGTCCGAGGACCGTGCGCATGTCCGTGGACTGACTCGGTCCACATGAACACTGTCCAAAAACTCAGGGGGCATCTGACATTGTTCTATCATGCAATAAACACACTGAACGTGTTCAAAGAGCAGCATATAAATAAATGACATTAACAAATAAATAAGAAGTGCAAACTGTATATGTAAGACACCAACAGTCCAATTACATAGCATATGAAACATAATGGAAGATACCAAAAAAGAAATAACATATGCCTCCAACAAAATTACCTCACTGATGCTTTATACAGAAATTACACAACAAATATAAACAGCACACCTACATAGCATTAACAGGAAACTAAAACACAAACTGGTAAGTACAATACATTAATTCCTATATGTATAAACTTTCTATAGTCGGATACACTAAAAATATTTTTTTTTACACAGAAATGTCTAGTACTTTGCAGTGGCTTGAAGAAAATGTTCCCCACGCCAAAATGAGTGAAAACAGTGATACGAATGGTAGACACTGCTGTTTTCAAAGTAAGCCAATTAATATACATTATTTTATATGTACCTAACACATTTTTGTTTTTAACAGAACATACAGAAAATAAGAATAATACTGAAACAGATACTGTGGAAAATCATCTACAGCGTTTGGAACAAAAAATGGATCAATTAATGACCAATTTCATTATTTTGAAGAACTTTGTAGAAAACCATATCATGGAAAAAATTAAAATATCACTGTACCACATGCACCTGTACCCCTTCTCCATGTCCCAGTCAACCATCCCCAAAAAATCCCCATCACCAAAAACATTATGATGAGACTTCAATCCCTTCCTCCCCTACCATCCAACATGTAGAAAACCCTAATTCCCCTGTATTTGTCTCAATTTCTGCTCCCCCGTCTCTTTCATAATTTCTATATGTTTGTACAATAATAACATTTTGTGTATACCCTTCCTATATTTCTCTGTGTATTTTTTTTAAAGGCTGTTAGTGTGTCCGCGGGTGGCACAACTGTCCGGGATGTCCGCAATTAATCAAAATGGGGGTGTCCTAAGGACACTATGTCTGTTTGCACTGCCCGTAATCAAAATGGGGATATCCGTAGGACACATAATCTGTCCGCATATCCGCTATTAGTGAACATAGGGTGTCCTAAGAGCATCCCCCCTGTTCGTATTGTTCGCAATCAGAGTAAATGGGTCCGTCGAACACATAACCCATCTGCATGGCTATGGCACACCTTTAATTAGTTCGGGGACCCAAACCCTGTCCGGCGGACACCTGTACGCATGCGCATCCCACCCTCAGGTCCTACTAACATTGTGCCAGTTCGTAACTGCCCGCCGCACATGTGTCGCACTTTTAATTAGTTTGGGGATCCGAACACTGTCCGTAGAACACCCGCATGCATGCGTACAACCGACCCCACGCATTCAGTGTCCTATGGACATCTGTCCCATTTGCAAACGTGTCCGTGATGTCATCATGTGACCGCACCCATGCTAAGCGTGGGTCCTTGTTCGTGCACAGAGTCAGGGCCCCAGGACACACAAAAAGTGCTTTTTCGAGTAACCCAAACTATTTTACTGTGAAACTTCACCCTTGAACATGTCCCAGACCATGCACCTGGCGATCTGGATACTTTTGGGAACTTTTTGAACCCTTTTTGCTGTTCGAAGTGTTCACGGACAGCATTCCTATAAAAGGCCAAACCCCAGAACTGCTCCTCATTGTGTTTCTGGCTATCAGAGAGAGCACTGCTTAATACTATTGTGCTGTGCTATCTGACCTGCATTGACTGCATTGGCTGCTGACCTCTGCCTGCTGTCCTGTGTGTATTGTGTATGCTGTGCCATTCCTCTGCCTGCTGTGCTACAATCCAGATGGCAACCATGGCTGCCTCAACTTTGGCACCACCCCCACCCCCTTCACCACCACCACCTTCCCAAGGGCCTGGAGAGGGGAACAGGCGTGAGGATGCAGAGGCATATGAAGAGGATGATGAGGTTGAGGTAGTGGACGTCCCTACTACTCATAGCCCCAGTGAATCTTGGGTGTAGAGGTTGTTTGCCACTCTTGAAGGGGTACCCAAGGCTCGTGCAAACAAAGTGTGCTGCACTGAGTGCCAGATGGTGCTCAGTCATGGAAAACCAGGTTTGTACAGTTACAGTACTACCTCCATGAAGCAACACCTAAGGTTGTTCCAAGCTGGGGCAGTTTGGAGGGCTGTCCCCTGCGATAAGAGTAGTAGGTTGAGTTCCTCTGCAGCATCCACTGTTTCTGCTCCTGCCACCACAAGAGGCACTCCTGTGGGGCAGCGCATCCCTCAAGCTGTCTCGCAGGCCATACGCGACACAGTAGACCCTTACCTTGTGAGGGTCACAGTATTGTGTATGTACTGTGATGCAGTACTCTGCAGGGGGGAGACTCTTTTAAGTGCTTTTGAGGCTGCGGTCCGGGAGCATGAGAAAGGCTGCCCAATACCTGATTAAGGCCCACTCTACATCTTCCTCTCTCCACCTGCCCTTTCTTATCCCCTCGGTTGGTGCCCCTTCCTTACCCTCCTTTCCTTTCCTTTCCACTTGTGTCCTGTTAAAAAACAAAAGAAATATAAAACAACAAAAAAACAAAAAAAAGCTCTTTTCAGAGCCGCCTTCCACAGTTTAAAAATAGAAGTGCCAATGAAATGCTGCAGGGCCCTGTGCATTTTTAAAAGTCTGTGGACAGTCATAGGACATTTAAAATGTTTGAGGTGCTGCGCTAATAAAACCATTGCACTCTTCTCCGGGAGGAAGTGGTGGCTCTGAATAGCCTTTTTGTGGTGTTTTTTTGTGATTCAAAAACTTCAAATGGTCAACACCTATTGGAAAAAGGATTGCTATAATTCCCAAAAGGGTCGCAATGCATTTTGTATATTTCGCAGAAAAATCTGATTGCCAGCATAAGTAAGATGTACTTCATCTCTGCGAAAAATGTACTACGAGACATAATATTTTCATTGTGGAAAAAGGACATGCCAACATCTCTCAAAAAGGCACAAAGAGCCTTGTTGACATTGCACCTCGCTTTCTCCATTTGTGGACCAAATGAAGAAGAAGGCAGCCACATTTGTCTCTGTGCAATATGAGAAAAAATTACTTGGGAGTTTGGAAACATGTCCATGACTTTCCCAAGTCCTTCTGTCATTGCAAATTGCATGGAGATTCCAGAGACTTATCCTAAACTGTTCCCTCCACAATGAATAATAATAATGTCTGGGTGACGCTGTGTCACCAAAGTAGCACAAAGAGGAACCAAATCTAGCCACTTCATTCCACACACTCCATCCCAGTGCACATCCACATGAGGGAATCCAAGATGTGCAGCCACTCCACAGCGATCTGCATGCACCTCCAACCAATTTATCCATGCGTCACCCAAAATCCAGACAATCTGCCTTCTGAAAGACACAGCCATAGCTATCTGCTCTCCTCTCAGAAACAGACATTCTGCGAAACATCACACTCAGTAAACCTTATTGACCAATCCCTTGGCCTGCACAGTCTCATTTGCATGCCCCTCAGCCTCAAAATAAATCCCTGTATGTAATATGCGCTGTCTGCTTACAACCGCATTCTCCACGGACAAATCGTACAATCTGAAAGTGGGGAATGAAAATGTAAATAGTGTGCCCCACTTCCCTTTTGAGGGTGGCTCTGAAAAGAGCCTTTTTTTGTTTTTTTGGAAAGTGCTTATAAAAACACAGCTTTCATTTTGTTATTTTTTCCACTTATTTTCTTCCTGATGTCTTCACATTATCCTCTGTAAAGCATTCCTTATATTTTGAAATAACATAGCATTTCCAAATATGGATAACGAAAAGCCATCTGCTTTAAAATAGTCACCATTAACAAAATCAATATTGTCATTGTTACAAGACAACATTCTACTTCTCCACAAGAAAGCAGACATCCCTCTATTCAGCAAACACCTTGCACCATTTTGCTGGGGACAGAAAACATTAGAATTTTCCCATACTACTCTAGGCAATATTTCAGAAAAAATCACCTTCCCTTTTGGAACAACCTCCATCACTGCCTGAACCATGTTTTCAAGAGTACTCCACAAACTAGGAGCACTGATGTATCCCAAATGGACACCACCACAATGCAGTACCACTACATCTGGACTCTTCCACATGCAGAATGTTTTACAAGCTCCAACTAATGCCTGCATATCGGAATCAGGCACAGTGGAACAGATAACCTCCACTCCTTCAAAACCAAAATTGCCAGCCTTATGTTTAAACATGGCACACCTCTCCTAACCATCTACAAATAAATCTCCAACAACCAACACCCTCACTTTCTTCACCTCTTTCATCTTCACTACACACACACCCTCTCTTCCTGCAAAGAACAACTTCAACACCTAATTGGCTAATTCCCCATGTCCTATTTCTATGCTAGAAATACTGTGAAGCCCTGGATGTAGCACGCCCTGTCCGCGAACAGCCGCGGTGTCCGCGGAGTGTGTAACACTAGAGCAGCCCTTCCTCCCTTTCCACTTCACTCTCTGCACCATTCCCTCATTGGCTACTGTTAGGCAGTCACACAACCATCCACCAATCACATTCAAGAACTCTACATCTAACTCCATCATCACAGTTCACCACTTTAGATGTACTATTGATCACTCTGAGTATAATTCTGCTGTGATTACAAAGCACCTACAGTAATAACTACTGTAAAACTCTCCAGGATTTCTGCTTGCAGATTCATGCACATCCACATACATGAACACAAACTACAGGTAGGAATATTTTGTGCACAGTACATGTACAACTCTTGTATAAATGCATGTGAACAGGGTAACTGCCACTTACCCTGTATAACCTGCAAAAAAAGCTTACTGCCATTTCTCCCATCTGCTATGATCAAGTGTCACTTACAAAGCTCTGTGCTCTCCAAACATCCATTTACCCACATTACTAATTGGGATGTGAAAACTGTTATTCTCCTCATTCATTCTGTCATGTGTGTAACCACTGCCACCTATTTTTCCACATTTCAAGCATAATAGCATTTCATGCATTATAGTGCATAGGATGTACATACAATTTCCTTTCTGTACATTCTGGGCATTTTACATAGAATCTATCATTTGAACTTCCTTTAGAAATTATTACAATAGTAATCAGACACAACACACACAGCTGTCTAACAAAGTGTCATTTCATGTTTAAAGATGGGAGAACTAACAGTATGATTGTAAATGGCAAGAACCATATTCAAATGCATGCAATATAAGGTTTCCTAGTCTGTGTTGTGATATGGGTAAATGAAAACTTGTAACACACACACCATTAAAGTGACACTTGATCATTGCAGGTGAGAGAAATGAGAGCATGACATTTTTACTACTTAGCCAGGGTAAGTAGCTGGTACCCTACATTGTAAACACATACAATGCATGTTTTTCACCAGAGTGCCTGCCATTTACCCTGTATAAGTAGCAAGAAAAGCATACTGTTATTTCTCCTATTTCCTAACATCAAATAGCACTGCCTTAAAAAGCCAATTGTGCTCTGTGTGCTTACTATTGTAATAATTTCTAAGGCAAGTTCAACTGACAGATTCCATGTAAAATATCCAGAATGCACATAGACAAAGAAAACTGCATGTACATGCTACGCTGAATTAATAGAAAGCAGTATTACTACAAAAACAAAGAAATACATTAACAACAGTGCTATTAACACACATATTTACTAAATTCTTTCTTTCACAATTGCAGTGAAAACCACTCTCCTGAAAACCAGCAGCGTCTGAAGTACAAAACAGAACACAGAAGAAACCTACTCTTTGCATCCAAACAAGTAAGTGCAATACTGCCATAATGTTGTAACTGTTACTCAAACACTGTAGAATTCTAGTATTAAAAAAAAATTGTATTAACCCTGCAGCATTAGATTCAGTATTACTGATTACACCTCAGCAGGTGCACGCTTTGTATTGTCATCTGAACACCAGTATAGTAACAAAAATACAAGAATAGCCTTCCCAACCTGAAGTAACAGCCCATTCCACAATCATACACCTCTACATACATGCCTACCATCATACTCAGACACTCCTGCACAATACACACATACATCGCACAACGTCCCAACCCACACTTTTTTTCTCCAACAGACCCCAAAGAATGCCTACCAAAAAGCAACTCTGTAGAAAGCAACACAGAAGTAAAGCAAATCAAAATAAGTGTACAAAATAAGCATCCACCTCTAGCAGAATTTATACAAGTTCAAACAAAACAGCTACTACACTCACTAAGCGAAACAAAAGCAGCTTGCAGTAAAGAAACTTTGCCTCTTCTTTCAAAATGTAAAACTAAACAGAAAGTTATTAAAAAGACTGCAGCTACCACTAGTGCAAGAAATAATGTTACAAAAATGTTCTGCCACAGAGTACTTCAGAACCTTACAAAAGCAAGATAGAAATAATGCACAACCCTAAAGCCTACGGTAAAAAAAATCCTGGAAACTCTCAGAGATAGTGCAATCCTTCTCAAAATGAAATTATTTATTTTAGTTTTAAACAGAATGAAACCACTAAATAAACTAACTACTAAACTACAAAAAAGACATCTCAATAAACGGAATATCAAAGATAGCTTCGCAAACATATGTGGAGGTGAGTGGAGTCACACCACCAGCACAGACCCATATTTCAATGAAGAAGCACACAAACAAAAGCAAAGAAACCCAATTTCCATAGATAGCAGTGGACGAGGGTATGAAAAATGTAATAATACTATGATGGAACAAGAAACGCTGCTCACAAAACAAAAATATCCCCAGGAAACTTAGCATCAACTCTCAATTCCACTGAACCAATTTGTCCAGTCTGCAAATGGCCGTGCACATCAGTGTGTAACATAGGCAAACAATCTTTCACATCTTTACGACACTTCCTCAATCAGTATGTGAAAGGCAAAGACAAAGTGAAAATAAAACTATTACACACTATGGACTCCTTTCCAGTGCAAAAATACACAGGACTACAAGGACATTCATTAGCCTGCATTTCTGGACCTATTTGCAAAAGCTTCTTCCACAAAATCAAAATGATAGCAACACACCATTCAACTGTAAGAAATCTTGTTCATAAACTCTGCTATGCCAAAAGTCCTGCTTTAGCACTGTCCAATTTAAATAACATTCTTCTATATGGTACAGCCAAAGAACTACTCGAAGAAATAGACCATATCCAGAAAAAAATATTTTGAAATTGAAAGCCACTTACAAAATTCAGTATCTTTAGAACAAACTAGCAAGAACTTTACAGATGACAACCTTCTGCTACACACGTTGAAAAAAGAAATACTAAAGTTTAAAAGCTCATCTGCTGAAGTACCAAACCATGTGTGTGTGTGTTGCCGCAGGACTTTTTATAAGAATAGCACAACAACTATAGACATAATGTACAAAATAGAAGACAATGAAGATTCCAAGTGGTTCCAATTAGCTGTCTATTTTATAGCAGAAAACAAATACAGAATTACTAACCCCTTAATACTTTGAATTTACTGCACTGTAAAACTTGACAACAACCAAATACCTTCATGTTCTATCACTAATAACTTGGAACTATTCCCACTACCAAAACAACTGCAACAACTTAACTTGTATGAGACCATCATAATTCAAACAGTGCACCCATTTCAAGCAATAATACGCCTTGAACCAAAAACAGCAAAACTACCTCCCTTTGAATTACTGAAAGGCATTTGTGGCAAAGTAGTTTATTTGCCATTAGATGTCAAAGAAAATGTACACACTCTGGGAGTGCAACCTCCAATAGATCAATCTTTGATTATCCTACTAAATGGCGTACCAACAAAAGACAAAATAATTTGGCAGCAACTAGTGGACTTACATAAAGTTAGAGAAGCCCTGCAGTATCTAAAAGACAACAATACATACTACAAATAAATAAACATTGAAGAAAACTTGAGGGAAACCACTGAAATAATTCAAGACTCATCGGGAACTGACCAATTTCAACTTCTAGATCCTACTGCAGAATCCAATATTTTAGACCATTATACAATTCACCCATTGTACTGTAAAGACACCATGGATGATGCACTGGAAACATACCAAATGCGACAAGCCAAAGGATCTCCAATCAGCATATTGGGAAA
This sequence comes from Ambystoma mexicanum, assembly GCF_040938575.1. Lineage (NCBI taxonomy): Eukaryota > Metazoa > Chordata > Amphibia > Caudata > Ambystomatidae > Ambystoma > Ambystoma mexicanum. The sequence continues at coordinate 247,772,640 of NC_090926.1, read as the reverse complement.
AAATGTAGAAGCACAAACCTTTCCTCTACTCTTTCCACCTGGAAATGGAGGAAGGCACGATGAAAGACCTACACAAAGAACAGCATCAGAATACCGCTCTTTACGAATGTATTCTGAAGACCCCAGATTCAAACAAAATGTGGAATACATATTCCACCTTCTCTTTGAAAGTGAACTAGCAACTCTATGCTACGGAGTTGTACACACATTGAAATCAGGTACCAATTTTCAAAATATGTCTGCTAAGCAATTACTACAATAATTGCAAAAAAAGATTAAGTTTTACGATCAAACATTACAGATCTTTTAGCAAATATGCGTGGTACAAAAGAATACTGGTTCCGACGTCATGCAGATGTATGCTGTATGATAAGAAACCTTGGCCCACCCACTTGGTTTGTGACATTAAGTTGTGCAGAATATGCATGGTAAGATTTACACGATTTCCTACACATAGCAAACAAAAATAAAACAATTATAGATATGAAAACACCAGGAGAACTCTGCTCTCTAGATCCTGTAAATGTATCAAAATAATGTATCAAAGTATTTCCATCATCGCTTCATTGTTATGCTACACTTAATTTGTAATAAAACAATGCCTCCCCTCTGAGAAGTGCAACACTTCATTTGGAGAAAATAATACCAATCTAGAGGAGCACCACACATCCACATGCTTTTGTTGATTAAAGATGCTCCTAAATTTGGTCAGGACAGTGATGCCACTGTTTTACAGTTCATTCACAAATATGTCACTTGTAAAATCCCTTCACAAATTACACATAGTGACCTAAATGCACACATTTTACAATTTCAAAGGACCTCATTACGAGTACGGCGGTAGGGGGTTAACAGCACCGGTAAGGATGCTGGTGCCGTTAAACCCCTGCCGCCACATTCTGTGGTGCCTTAGCGGGTCCCACTAAGGCGGGCTGGTTTTACCAGCCACCCTTAGTGGGAGCCGCTAAGGGACCAGGGAGCTAATAACGGGCCAGCTATTTGCAGGCCTGTTATTAGCTGCTTCTCCATTCCCATTGAGCCCTATGGAGGCTCGAATGGGGATGGGGAATAGTTTTCAGAATGGGGATTTACCGGATACTCCAAGGTTGGAATGACCCGGTACGTCCCCATACTGACTACCCGGACCCGGACACGCGTTTGGAGTCAGCCACGGTGCTAATAGCACCATGGCTAAAGCCAAACTCGTAATGAGGCCCAAAGACACAAATGTGGAAAGTATTGTTGTCGCAACTATAAAAACACAGGGAAATACTACACCAAGTGCCACTTTGTTTTCCCTAGACCAGTTTCAACAACAGGTCAAGCAAACAACTTCATGTCTTCAGTTAGACATTGGCCCTCATTCCGAGGTTGGTGCTAGTCATGGCGCTGTTAGCGCCATGACTAGCACCAATACCGGTACCGCCACTGACTTGGTGGTATGGGGACTTACCGGTCTAGTCCAACCATTGCGGGACCGTTAAGTCCCCATTTGAAAAGTCATTCCCGATTCCCATTCGAGCCCCCATACGGCTCAATGGGAAGAGGGAAGGCAGCAATAACGGTACCGTAAATTACGGTACCGTTATTGACCCCAGTATCCCTTTGTGGGTCCCATCCTTAACGCCTGCTAAAACCAGGCATTAAGGAAGGACCCACAAAGGGACCTCAGAATAGGGCACAAAGGGATTACCGGCACTGGTGTCCTTACCGGTGCCCAGTATCCCTTTGCGCCCAGCTTGTAATGAGGGCCTTGTGTCAAAGGTAAATCACCTAAGAACACATATTGCATTAAAAGAACAGAAAGATCAAAATCCATCAATGATTACAATGCAATCATTGCCATCCTATGAAATGCAATGATAGATGTGCAATACATTGCAGACCATTCCACTGCAGTTGCACGATATGTTACAGCCTACTTAACCAAAGCAGAAAAAACAGAGCCGAAAGACCTCTGGGAGAATATATCATCTGACAAAACACTGTCACAAAAATTGTACAGCATAGGCATAAAAATGCTCTCCCATAGAGAATGTGGCTGCTACTAAGCCGCAGACCATTTAACCAGTACTGCCTTTTATGGGAAATCTGAAAACATGGTATGGCTAAGCCTTGGTCCGGCTAAATCCAGAAAAAGAGTTCTCAAATCATATGAAGACATAGAAACAATAGCCAAAAATGATCCCAACAGCCAAGACATTTTGAAAAACAACTTACTAGACAAATACTACCCAAATAGGAGTGCCACTTTGGAAACCATGTGTCTATTTCAGGTAGCCCAAAACTTCACATACACAAATAATATTAAACCAGATGAGAAGAAAGGTAGATTCAGAATTGAAAATTGTGAAGGCAGCCCAGTGAAACTTACCAAACAAAGCTTAATTAATCATATGAAATTGTCATTAAAAACTCCTCAACATAAAGAACTGTATTACATGTCCCTACTACAACTATTTAAACCATGGAGAAAAGAAGATTTACTACATACCCTTGACTCCTATGAAGATGCTTTCAAAGCAAATAAAAGCACTATAACAGACAAAACCTTTACACAGTACAAAACAATGTTACATAATGAACAGCATCAAGAAGAAGAACTCCAAGCACAACTAAATGTAGACACTCCTGACAGCAGTCTATCTTCTGTAACAGGAAGCCAAGAACCACTTGGACAGCCACTAATAGCAATTGAGTCAGAATTTGCCATGAATGAAGTAGAAATCCCCATGTGGCAGTATGAGCAATCTGCAGAAGACTTTGCTCTACTGAAATCACAACTAAACAATGAGCAGCATAGCATTTTCCTAGAAATAACAAAACAAATTTAACATGGTATGCAGCATGAAAGTAATAATTGTACCTGTCAAGACTACAAACCTATACTGCTATACGTGAGTGGTCAAGCTGGTTCAGGGAAAACATTCTTAATCAAAATCATCAGCAATGACTCCAACAATTGACAAACAACAAACTGTCAGCTGTTGTAACTGCCCCCACAGGTTTAGCCACCTACAACATAGGCAGTGTCACTTTACACCAATTACTACTCCTTCCAGTAGAACACCAAAACAAATTAGACTACTATAGACTTTCTCCAGAAGATGCAATGGAACTACACAAAGTTTTGGAACAAATTAAAATGCTGCTAATTGTTGAGGTGAGCATGGTTTCCAACCTAATGTTAGCCTTGATTTACCCCAGATTACAAGAGGTCCTTCAAACAGACGACGAAGAACTCTTTGGACGAAAACACATTATTCTTTTCGGAGATCTTCATCAATTAACACCAGTTAAAGGTGAACCTATTTTTAAAACCTTACGGCACAAACTATGCTGTAAAACTCTTGGAAGCATAGGAAATGTCAACCTTTAACAACATTTCCAATACAACGAATTAACTAAAAACATGCGTCAGTCTGCAGACCTCACGTACGCAAACATTTTAAAAAGTATTAGAGTTGGTGTACTATCTCAAGAAGCACAATCTATATTAAATACCAGGCACATTGATGCCCTCTATGGCCATAACTCATGTGCTTCTGATGTCATGGAACAATTAGCACACAAAAATGTACACTGTGGGGATCATTACGACCTGGGAGGTAAGGGATACCAGGCACCGGTAAGGAGACCGGTGCCGGTAATCCCTTATCGCCCTATTCCAAGGTCCCTTGGCGGGGACCGTAAGGAACATGTGGTCTGACCACACGTCCCTTACGGGTCCCACTAAGGGACTAGGGCCCTAATAACGGGCCTGCAAGTCGCAAGCCTGTTATTAGCGCCCTCCCCATTCCCATTGAGCCCTATGGGGGCTCAAATGGGAATGGGGAATGGTTTGTTCAATGGAGACCTACCGGTCCCGCCAGGGTCGGACTACACCGGTAAGTCCCCATTGAATGAGACTGCACACGGGCAAAGTATGGGAGGCAGCCATGGAGCTAATAGCTCCATGGCTACCACCCATCTCGTAATGTGGCCCTGTATGTCCTTGATGCCAACTCTTGCAAGCTGTGCTCAATGCAATGAAACAATGTTGAAAAACGAAATGCAACCAATAGTTGAAATTTGCTCCTCAGACAAACTGGACGTGCACGGTGTGACACTACCCATGTCTGAACAAGCCACAGCATGACTAAATACCTTAGAAAGCTCTATCGCTAACGCAGCTGGTTTGGAGAAAATATTAAAATTATCTTTAAACTGTAGAGTAATGCTTAAACGTAACCTTGACGTGGGGCAAGGACTAGTTAATGGAGCACTTGGTGCAGTTGTTGGCTTTCAAACATACCCACATACAACTACATTCAGTTTGTCAATATTTCCTTTGACAAACTATCAGAAGTTAAAAGGATAGGATGCTCAACAGCCCGATTCCTTCTTTTCAAAGACATGTATGTACGCATAGAACAATTTTCTCTATCTCTACCCTTGATAAAGCATTGATAGATATTGGTAACACAGTGTTTAAAGAAGGCATGAGCTATCTAGCACTATCACGCTTACGTACACTTGATGGCGTATTTCTGGTCAACTTTGAAGCAAGTAAAGTAAACGCTGATATTCCTTGTATTCTAGAATACAACAGACCGCATGCACTCTCTTCCTCAAAAAGGAAAAGTTTGTAAAAGAAAACTACTTCAGACTCAAATTATGCAGGATCTCACAGCAATACCTCCAAAGAAATTAAAAGAAGCTAATACTTCAATGACGACAACCAACGAAGAATCTAGTGCACAAACAAAACTAACTACCTCTTCAAAGAAACAACGCGCACTCCAAACAAATAACTTGGACACAGAACTGTCTGGTTCATTGAAGTTTTTAAATACAACTGGTGTAAATTGCTATGCACATGTAGCAATCAATATTCTATTCCAATTGCCACCAATTGTTGAAAACATGTACTTAAATGGGACAGACCAATTGTCTTTGCAAATGTTAGTCCTTCACAGAAATGCAACCAACAATCCTGACAACACTTACAGTGTTTCTGGAATAAGATAGGAATTGGACTACTGTGCTGGAATGGTCAAATTCACTATAAACACACAAGAAGATCCACAATAATTTCCAATGTACTTACTACAAGTACTGGAAAACAAAAACATACCTACAAATGAAATTTTCCAGATTTCATACATGTGTAAACATACATGCACTCTCTGCAGCAATATGTGGCACAGGAATAAGTCCCTAATGAGCACTTCATGTATGTATCCATACCTAACTGTGAATCCATTCCATTTCAGCAACTTGTACAAAATGCAAACCATGGCAGATTATGTACTACCTTCAATTCCGATAATCGTTCCACCTTACAAATACAGTCACATAGTAATACGTAATAGTAATGCTTTTACGTTGCAATGCAGATGGTACCAAAAACAACCGCCAGCTAACTGGATTCACACATGGACAAGTATCACTTGGTAAAAAAAACCTTCACAACAGTAGGCATAATCTACCACACAGGAACCACAACCAATGCAGGTTACTACTCTGCATAGATAAAAAAGAATTGTGGATGGTTCGAATGTAATGCTACAACCATTACTCTAAAGCAGAGATTACCAGCAAATCTTGTAAACGCTTACTTAATATTCTTAAAACCAAAATGTAATCACTAATCTGAGTATGAACATCAACACAATCTCCTCAATAACCTTTAAATCCATAAACTACAACCAGAAAACATCAATATGCATTTTTCTAAGGAAACCCTGCAACACTTATTATGTATAGAAATACCCTCACCAATCCCAAAACTATCAACAGTTAGAATACGCCAACAGGTATCTAACTGCCCCAAGATTCTGCAACAACCAAACAGATAAATGAATACTGCTAAAATGCAACAAAAATAAACAGTTAGAATACGCCAACAGGTATCTAATTGCAACAATACTACACTACTTCCAACCAAAAACCATAGACCTATTCAATTCCTCCTATTGAAATCAACCACAGAAAGATATTGTACCATAACGTAGAAAGTTTTTTTTTAATCCGGCATGGATTTTTTTCCCACAGACCCAATGATTTAATGAACAAACACAGGAACTGAGCAAATTGCACAGTACACTGTTTTGAACCATAGTACTTGGAAAGTACTAACTATGAGGGTCCAAAAAGTACAGAAATGTCTACTATGCAATGCAATAACTCATTACAAACTACCTACACTAACACATGTTCTTTTCTTTTATCACAGAGATTGAAGAAACAATGTCTGCTCCAATTACCCATGTCATGAAAAAAGTACATACAACCACAACAAATCAAACAGTAAGTATATAATGACTGGACTCACAAACACTTCAGCATAAAACACCCATTCAAGCAAACACCTGACCATAGACCACAATCCAAAATGTTTTCTTGCATGGGTATCTTATGCTTCAGTAATTGTAGCCAAACCCTACAGTCTTGACTGTATGGCCTGGCCAAAATATACAGCCTCAACAAAGCAAACAGTAAGTATATAATGATTGGACTCACAAATACTGCAACATAACACACCCATGCAAACAAACACCGGACCAATAAATGCAACCCAAAATGCCTAGAGTCTTGAGAACCAACATTCTGAACACAATCCAACAAACCAACTACACACGTCATGTCACTATCCCATAAACACTATTACACTACTGCCGATCAGTACACACACTTTTGAAAACATATCCCCTAAGCATCCCACATACAACATTCAAAATGTTTGCTTGCATGGGTGTGTTTTGCTGCGGTCGTTGCAGCCAGGGCCTAGAGTCTTTGGGTGCATGGCCTTGGCTATAACCACCGCAGCATAACACACCCATGCAAGCAAACACCTGGTGAGGGTTGATGAGGATGGGATGGGACATGGCCTTAAAAAGCCAAAAAATAGACATGTTTCTTCTCCAATGTCTGCTAACAGTCCGGGACAGTCCTGTGATGTCTGCAAACATCTTATTTGTTTGGGGGCATCTATTCTTATATGTGCATTACAGGGTTGGTGAAAATCAGTTTTTAGATGGCTTATAACTTTGGCGCCACTCAATGAAAATGTATGAAATTTGGAATTTCATTCAACACCCTATTCTGAATGGTTTAAGAAAGTGTGGTACTGTTTTGTCAAGGGGAAACAAAATAAGAGCTGGGGTCCCAAAATATTATAACGGCTTATAAATTTGGTGCCATTTGATAAATGTGCACAATTATTTGCTAAGAGATTTTAGATGTAGATATACATGTTTTTGCAAAGTTTGGTGGGATTATGTCAGGAGGGGCAAAACTAGAGGGGATTCTCAAAATATTGTAAAGGCCTATAAATGTGGTGCCTTTTAATGAATCTGCACAAAAGTTTGCAAAAAGATTTTAGATCAAGATATACATGTTTTTTGTAAAGGTTGGTGGATTTTCATCAAGAAGGGGCTTAAATAGAGGGGTCTCAACATCTTTAGATGTCATATATCTTTACAAATATATTTACTGACAATGGGAATTTTAAAAATGTAAAAGGTGCTGTATATCTACACATTAACCTTTTAAATGTTCTGAAGGGGAGGCATGGTATCATAAGTATGACACTGACAAAAAAGATCAAATTTGTAAAACCTTTATTAACTTTGTGGGGTTTTGAAAAACTCCTACTTTGCCCTATAAGTAAGATGGGAGTCATCCTGACCATCAAATAATAAAGAAAACAGTCTTAGTAATGTCTGTCAAATCAAAATGTCCTATGCTAACAAAATATAATGCCTGCCCTATCTCTTGTACAAAAAAGTGTGTAAAGAAAGTATGTATGTAAAAGGAAAGTCAGTGTTTGACAAAGAATAAATGTGGCTGAATCAGCTCTTTTTTCCCTTGTTTAGACAGCACGGAATAAGGCAGTCTCTGTATGCAGGATGACAAACTCTGGCACAGTATTTAACACTGAAACTGTTTGGAACATGGATTGAGGCCCGCCCGGCCTTCAATGTTAAAGGCTCCTGTTTCAGTCTTCCCCAAATAACAAAACAAAAAGTTCACACCAGCCACCCTCTTTCGGGGCTCACACCTCTTCAAAAGAAAACAAAAGTTCAACGTTGGTCCCCCTTTGCCGGGCTCCGACTTTGCATAATTCAATGTTGGTCCCCCTCTGCCGGGCTCAGACCTTACACAGTTCAACAACACTTACCAGGGCTCTCTTACCCAAGCCTTTTACACTTTGGGTCTCCCTCTGCCAGACTCGGACCGCTTTTCAAATGCCGAATACTTTTGAATGTGTAGGCTTCTTTTACAGACCACCGCAGGACCACTTCGACTCAGTATTCAATGCTAAGCTTTTCCTCTCCCTTTCTCTCAGGGTTAACTATGTTCAATTTCGTTTTTACAGTCCATGTATTTTCATCATCTCAAACAATGTACCTTTCACAGAGACTTTCGAGTGGGCTACTCCTTTTTGCCTGAACACTCTGTTACTCATTATTGCTGAAACCACAGCAGTTCTTGCTTTAAAGTTCATTTGCAGGTCTGCCTTTCCTTGCAGCTCTTCCTCACACGTGCAGCCTTCACTTGATATATTTTGTGCAAACTTCAGTCTTTCTTAGCGCACACCAGTCTCCCAGGTCGTTTGCCAACTCACCGGCTGTGAGCAGGTCTCTCCTGCTTTTTTTGATTTCCAATTCATGAGTCAAGGTTAGTACCACAGGTTTGGTCTCGCCTCCCCGACTCTGTTGTTCACCCTGGAGGGTCGCTGGAGTACATTCTTTAATACATTAAGTAGTTCATGATAGTCCTCCCAATCACCCACAGCATCTTGTTTTCAACATTATAAACTCAATCCCTTGTAGGGACTGTTTATTAAAATTAATTTAATATGTGATGTCATCAATGCCATTTGTGATATCATCTTTCATGTCCTGGTGTTAGTCTTAGCAGTGCATGGTGGTGGCGTGAGTTATGGTTGCTTAGTTTACCATAACTGGCGAATTTCTGAGGTTTTTCTTTTTTACTTGTAACCATAAAGTCCTTTTAACAACGTTTTTTCATTGAATTTCATCGGTTTTTATAAGTGCAACTTAACCATAACGTGCCTTTAACAATGTTGTTTCAGTGAATTTCATGGGCTTTTACCAGTGCACCATTAATTTCCTACAACTTACTAATATCATACTTACCCCAATATAGCAACATTTTTGTCCAATTTACAAAGTGTCACCTTAACACTCTGCCATTCCCCACCTTCTAACATAATTTTGAACACTTCTACCCACTTTTGACAACCTTTCCTAAAGTTTTTGTGTTCATTGACATTTGTTGATGTTCGCAAACGTCTGACATCATCGCTGACATTTTGGACAGTGTCAAGTGTCCGCAAACATGTTCACACTTCACAAACTGGTATGTGCTTCACAGTTCCGAGCTGCATTTTCAGCTGAAGCTCAAGATGTACCCTTGCACAGCTCCTACACCTATTCTTTCTCATTATCCATTACAATCTAGCACAGAGCACATACTTGGAATAATATTAGCAAAACTAACCACCACCAGCTGGAGGATCTACACAAGAAAAAAAGTGCAGTACTTTAAAAGACAATGGCCCTCATTACGACCCTGGCGGAAATCGAAAAACGATGGCGGAAATGCAATACCGCCATCGAATAGCGCTCGGTGCGATTACGACCCGTCACCGTAAAGTACGATGCCATTAGCGACACCGTAGCGAACGCCAACGCTAACTGCACCAAGTACGCGCACGCGTGCCATGCCAAACCGTAATTACCACCATGGCGCAACGGTACGCGAATTCCGACCCTAGCGGACATGTACCTAACGCCATCAAGCATGGCGGAAAGTACCATTCCGCCATGGTGAGAAGTACGGCATCGCGAATCAACCGTAAACGGCCCTACTGAGTGCCTGTACACCACTCCCTGCCCACATTGCACAACTCCTCGTAGGTGCAATGAAGTCACAGTATGCAACCAGTGAAATGAACAAGTCACCCATGCATGCCAACAAACAAATGAATCCAGGGGCTCCAAGTGCCTTGTGAGTGGGCATCCATATCTGCCATGGCACCATTGCCGCACTGATGCAGCACAGGCATTTGAAGGTCCAAGTACAGCAACATGAGCAGAAAAATGAGACAAACAAAAACAGAATAGACATTTAATGCACCACAAAACCACCAAGGGCCATACAGCCATTAGGTCATGAACTCCTAAATACATTCCAGTATTGTGGGCTGCATCTGCAAGAAATGACCAGCTTCTGCTTGTGTGACGCCCTGTTCCATCATGGTACACAGGGGCTACATTCACGTCCAAAAAGGCAACACGGAAGCGCCTAGAACCGCAGGGCCGTCCCATCAGGTAGGCACTAGTCCAGCAGAAAGGACGATATGTTGCTCCTAGCCACTAGCACTGCGTAAGGGCATGTGGCCCATTGGCGATCGTCCCATAAGATCGTAATGGTGCTCCACTGATTAACACGAAGCAGCAGGTGTCGGGAGTAAAAGCCATCTGCAGGAGTGGCGTACAGATGGCAGCGGCAAAAGGGGAGGAGATACCTGTCACCCAAATGAAATGAAAAAGAATAGTATGGGCATCAGAACTACAATTGTATAACTCACTTCAATGATCACACTAAATCTACAGCCATATGCATGCTAGCCCACTCAAAAGGAATATACCCACCCAAAAATCACTTGCGAATCACAACCATAAAAATCGAGGTGAAAACAGCATTACAAACGAGTGTTTGTGTGCATGCGTCTGTGAAGACAGAATCCATCAGATGGGATTAGTAACGTGCATAGACACAAGTGCCTGAAGGCGCGTCGAGACAGGGAGGGTTCAACAAGGGCAGAAAGACGATGGTCCCATTATGGCAGCTCTGCATGACATAGCGCAGGGGAGGTGGATAGATTCCAAAAAGCCCTGTACATGGCAAACTCTCCATCAAATCATCTGTCCATGCATCCATACATCATTCCCTCATCCCGGTATGAAAACGCCTGATTATTTACTCACATCACATTTGAAACTTCCATTGAGACTGTGCGTAATGCAGTCTGCAAAATCCACTGTTCTCCAGCCCGGGATTCTAGTGTTGTGAAGTAACATGTATTTGGGAACGTCCTGCCTTTTTGTCCACTACGCTATTGCGCATCCCATACTATCCATATCAATCATAGCATACTCGCCATGGCCCCTGTCCCAAGGACATTAAACAATAGAACGTTATATTTGCAGTCAGACCTGTGGGCGTCTCCTCGCCGCTAGCTGAAAACCGAAAGCGCTGTCCTTCGAATTCCTCATTTGCAACATCACGTCGAAAAGGCATCTGTGACCGCATGAAATCACAAATTCATCCATGTAGTGCGGCAGTGTGTGTAAATGGCAACTGGCTTCAATCACAAATGGGACGCCCCGCCCGTCGGTGAACCTCGGTACGGTGCTCGCCCAAAGGGGATTGCAGCTGGCACAGGTGGAATGAATCACCACAGGTGGAGGCCATACAGCCTGAAAACACATAAATTGCACACCCAACCCCCTCCCACAACCACACCCACTCCAAAATGCTACCGGCAGGACTAGCGATCTTGGCCCTGGGGGACCTGATAGCACTGCAAGTACTCCAACTTCAAGAAGAAGACGAACACCAACTACTACAACAACCGGCCGCACAGAGGAGACGCAGGAGGAGGAGGAGGGCAAGGCAGGGCCAGCAAGGCCCGCCAGCACAGCCACTACCACCACGCAGGCAGCCCGCAATCCCACGCCTCCGAGCACATCCGTTCAACCTCACGGATGAGCAGATCCACACCCTCTACCGTTTGGACCGGGACACCATAACCGCCATTGTGGACATGACACAGGCTGACCTTGTCTGCATGATAGATAGCCCAACCGCCATCCCACCCCTACTGAAGGTGGTGTCTGTACTCTACTTCCTGGCCACAGGCACCTACCAGCACACAGTCGGACAGTTGCATGGCATTTCACAGCCACTGTTCTCACGGACACTATTGCAAGTGCTCGATGCCCTCCTGAAGCACGCAGACGACTACATCTCTCTACCACGCTCGGAGCAGGAAATTACGAACACAAAAGTGGGATTCCATGCACTTGGCGGCATACCGGGTTGCATTGGTGCCATCGACTGCACCCATGTGGAACTGGTCGTCCCACATGCCATGGAGGCCCAGTACCGCAACCGAAAACAATTTCATTCTCTTAACGTACAAATGGTGTGTGACTCCAACAGGATCATTACACATTGTTGTGCCCGATTTCCTGGATCAACCCATGATTCTATGGTCTTGAGGAACTCTACAATACCACGCTACATGGAGCGACACGCAGGGAACAGATCCTGGCTACTCAGTGAGTCTCATTCCATGCATGATAATGTGGGGTATGTGATGCGGCAATGACCTGGCAGGAAGGGGGGGGGGTGCGTACGTAGCAATGTCATTCCACAAACATCCTTTATTGTCCACATACAGGTGATGCCGGGTATCCACTGAAGAGGTGGCTCCTTACACCACTCCGGAACCCACAGAACCAGCATGAGGAGGACTACAACCATGCCCACTCACGTACCCGTGTAGTCATAGAACAGGCATTCGGCCTACTGAAAACTTGTTTCCGCTGCCTCAGCAGGTCTGGCGGGGCACTCCTGTACCGCCATGAGAAGGTTGCAAAGATGGTCATGGCATGTGTCATGCTACACAACATGTGCGTACGTAGAAATGTGCCCATGCCCCCTGACGCAGAACTGCACGCACCTGAAGATGGTCATGATGAGGCTGGGGATGTGGCAGCACCTCAGGGAGTCCGCGAGGCACAGGAGGCCCGTGAAATTCGTCAGGATATCATAGATTCATGCTTCTAGCACTCACGCCTGGTGGCTGATACATGGACACGGGACTTGTGGCACTGTGTGTGTCTGGAACATGCACAATATGGACTGTACGCCTATAAAGGCCTCGTACACAAAGATCAATGTCCACACATCTCATTGGATGATTGTGAAATGTTTATAGCATATGTGAAATTATGTTACACACCCCATCGACCCGCCACCCAAGTAAGCCCAACACCCCCCCTCCACCCTCCTACCTCCCCCCCGAACACCAGTGTCCGCAGATGCTCATTGTCAGTGGGCAGACGCTATTGCAAGCCCCCTCTCCGGGTATCAGGGGCACCCCTGCCTGTGGAGCGCAGGTTCCTCCCAGATCTACGTTGGGGGCTGCCCTGGACGGAACTTGCAACGGATGATGTCTCTGCCTGCTCACGTCCATGCATGTCCCTAAGGGTTTGTGAGAGCTCAGTGAGCACACGGCGCACAGCGGCAAGTTCAGCACATACGTCTTTGGACGTCGCATGCAGTTCCCCCCTCAGGCTCTCGGTGCTTCTCTCCATTTGTACTCTCAGGCTCTCGGTGCTTCTCTCCATTTCTGCCCTAAGCGTCTCAGTTGATGTTTCTATGGCTGCCTTAGTACCCCCACATTCATCTGCATGGTCCTTGAGGAGCGTGGCCAGTTGCTGCTGTTGCACGATCACCTGGTCGAGGGACTGTTGCCTCTGCTGTGCCATGGCCATTTGCGGTGGTGTCACAGAGGGGCTGGTCACCTCATGTTGCCTTGCCACAGGGCTTGTGGGGGATGGCCAGTCGTCGTCTTGTGGGTGCCCCTGCGTGGTATCCTCATGGTGTACGGGATGAAACAAACAGGGGGATTGAGACAGGTCATGGATGGATCTTATTTCGACATCCCCGTCTTCTGTGTCGGAGCATGCTGCCATTAATGGGGTGTCACCTATGGTGCTGCTGCCACCAGAGGCAGTGCCTTCTGTGGCATCCATTGGGGGGACCTGTGGTGGTGCTGTTGTGGGCATGCTGGCTGCTGGGGTGCCTGTTGATGTTCCCTCCTGTGTGCTGCCACTTGATTTGTGCTGCTGCCGTGTCTTGATGCGTGCAGCTGAGGTGGAGGGTCTTTGGCCGTTGGTCTTGGCCCTCTTTGCAGGTGTGCTGGTAGGGGTGTCCTGAAGCTCGTCGTTTGAATCGGACCCTGTGGTGGAGTAAAGGAGGGCGAGCGTTATTTATGGGTCTGTGGAAATTGGAATGGCAATGTATCACATGCATTGGGGTGGTACCTGAGGGTGATTTGGGTCGGGGCCTTGGAGGTGGTTTCATTTTTGTGTGGATTGAGGATGCAGTTGTTTTGCAGCCTGCAGTTAGGGTGTGCCTGCTGCACGTGTAGAGGGTGTTTTTAGGGTTTTTAATTATTTATGTATTTAATGTGAGTTTTAAAGTGCGCTGTCAGGCCAATGTATGTGGACGTTCTCCTGGACATGTGTTACTGTTGCACTATGTGGACACATGGTACTTCACATGATTGGACATTGTGGATTTGGCATTGTATTAGTTGGCCCACCTACCTGATTCTTGGGATGTCTGCACTCCTTTCTCCATCCCTCCGACTCCCTCTATACTCTCCATTCCAATGGTGGAGGCACAGATTTCTTCCCAGGGGGTCAACTTGATGGGTGATTCCGATCCTCCCCCGGTAGCTGTGGCAATGTTGCGATTGGCGGATAGTATGCTCCGTACGCGTATCCGCAGGTCGTCCCATCGCTTTCTGCATTGCAGTGGGTTGCGGGGTGCGGTCCCCACCGCACTTACCCGCTGTGCCACCAGGGCCCATATGGCCTTCTTGTTCGCAAGTGCCGTCCTGGTCATTTGCGTGGAGAAGACGACGGCAGCATTCTCCTGGAGGGTCTCTGTAAGCACGGTGAGTTCCTCACGGGAGAAGTGGACCTGCCGCTTGCGGTCGCACGCTTTTTTCGCTACTTTTCCCATTTCTATTGCTTTCACTGGGGTGGATGACGGGTTGGGATGTGTCTCAGGGTAGTATTTTTAATGGTTGTGTTGGGATTCTGATTTTATAGGTGTACGGCGTGCTGTTTCCCGTTCCGGGCCCATGTTTTTACTTCCGTTTCCGTATGTTTACGGTCACCGTACTTTCCGGTTGCCGCTCATTACGGTGACCGCTAAGATGGGTGGCGGAATTGCACCTAGGGCGCCGTACGACGGCGGTGAGGCGCATTTTGGGGACATTTCCGCCATCGCGGACTTTGCACTTCCGCCATGGCGTAGTGCTCGTGCCCGATGGGTCGGAATTGGCCGCACTTTGCTCCGTCGTGCGATGGCGGAAACGCTATTTACGCTATGGCGGTCAGGTCAGTCACTTTCCGCCAGGGTCGTAATGAGGGCCAATGGGCCTCATTGCACGTAGTGCGGTAAAAAAAGGCATTTACCGGCATGGCGTTATTTGCGTCTCTGCCCTCGCAGGAGCCCTCAAATTGCAGACTATTACGAGTACGCGGACACGAGCATAGCGCCATGCCGGTAATCCTCCTACAGCCATGTTGTAAAAGCCCCCAAAAAGTCCATTAACAGATTCGACCAAAGTGCTAATAGCACCTCCGCCTTCTTACTGCATGCAAATTGCGGTCACCGCTGTTAGCGGTCACCGCTAATAGCGGTCACCGTAAAAACGCGGAAGCGGAAATAGAGTCATCTCACAGGAACGGGAAAGAGCACGGTGGCCATCTTTAAAAACACAATCCATTGCCATCCTCCGTATCCAGGAGACCTTTCCAGGAAACTCGGACAAAAATCCTTCCAGGACACCCTAAAGATGCCCAAGGCCGTAAATAAATCTACAGAGCGGCAATGTAATGCAGACAGAGACACTAGCAGCAAATGCACATGTGGTCTTCAGCAACGACATGCGGCGGGAGACCATCCTCAAGAAGAAGGCCATCTGGGCAGAGGTTGCCAACAAGGTCAGCGTGGTGGGCACCACCACCCGCACAGTTAAAGACTGTCGTAAGAGGTGGGACGACATCCGGCTCCGTGTCAGGAACATACTGGCAGCGAACCGCAACCTGGCTATGGGCACAGGAGGAGGCAGCGAATCGCCTATTAAACTCTGTGAGTGGGAGGAGACCTGTGCATCCACAATTGGAGTGGAATCTATAGAGGGAGTTGGAGAAATGGAGCATGGCGTGGCCACTTCGTCCGATGGAGGTGCATGTATGCATCAAAAAATGCACAGTGAAGTGTGACGGGCCCCCAATGATGTGTCTATATTAATGCCGTGGACCAGCCTCAAACATACATGCATGCATCACCACATACACGTGCAACACAGACCCATTCATGCATGACCCACCCAACATCCCCATTACTTGAATCCACAATAAAGAGGCCCAAATGCATAGAGCGGCATGACGTAATCATTCAGCATAAGGCAGGTCGAACCATAAATGATGAATATCCCCATTTCTCACCCCTACAGAATCACACACAGAAACTGAGGAGCAACGCACTGCTACACCTGCTCCCCCATCCACCAAAAAACCCAGGAGAGATGCCACAGGGGACACCGCCACAGCCTCAAGGGGAACCGGGAGGAGTGACCATGACCAGAGGGAGAAAGGCAGCAGGAGCACCAGTTCCACGCAGCCTGAGGCCATTCCTGCTGCCATTGTAGCACCCACGGTAGTGTGTCTCCCTGCAAGTGAAACCAGCATGGAGGGCACGCACTCTGCTGCCACCAGTTCAACTGGTGAGGCAGCAGCCACTGCCCCATTTTCGGACGAGGAGGAAGCACATGGCATTGTGGATCAAAGCCAGACCCCCCAGAACAACACGCTCCATACTGGCAAGCCCAAGGTTGTCATCAGGTCCGGGTAGCCATGGAGGATCACCCACCCCCACCCTGGAAGGGTCATGGAGCCCCCAGGTATTCTCACCTGATGCCAGTGCCATGGATCAAGGCGCAGCAGTCATCCCACCAGCACCTAGCATGCAACATGACCTCTCATCCATCATCCAGAGGCAGGCAGAGATCACTGGGCTAGTAGGGCAGCATGTGGCTGAGGCAGGCCGTCTGAGGGAGGACCTCAGTATGTATGCACGGCGGACAAGGGAGGGCATGGAGGCATGCACCAACAGGATCTGCAATGAAATGGCCCAACTCAGGCAGGCCATGATCCGTATAGCAGACACGATTGAGCGCCGATGCCCACTCACAACCCAGGATGAACCGGGCACCACCTCCTCTGGGAGTTCCCGGCAAACTAGCCCCCTCTGCGCAACCTGAGGTGCACCACATCCCAACCACCAAATGGCGGAGGAGGCACTGACAATTAGGGCCAGCAAGGACTAGGTGGCACTTGTGGAGAAGGACACGTTCACACCATGAGGCTCACATGGGGGTGTTGTGGGGGGAGGGGGGTAAGGGTGTTCTTGGGAGTGTTGTGGGGGGAGGGGGTAAGGGTGTTCTTGGGAGTGTTGTGGGGGAGAGGGGGTAAGGGTGTTCTTGGGAGTGTTGTGGGGGCAGGGGGGTAAGGGTGTTCTTGGGAGTGTTGTGGGGGGAGGGGGGTAAGGGTGTTCTTGGGAGTGTTGTGGGGGGAGGGGGGTAAAGTCGTTTGCACAGTTGGGGCCATGCACTTAATTATTGTCTTTTGTTCACAATACACTGTTGAAAATTTGAAACACAGGCTTGGTATTCATCATTGTGTGTGTGTACTGTTGGGGAGATGGTTCTTTGTGGGACTGACCACATGCATCAGGGCAGTAATACCCATCTGCATCCATAATAGTCATACCTTGGATGTCATGAAATCTGATACATCGGATGCTGACGCACATCGTGACCCTCCTGGACATTGCCACCTGCATGTCCCTGTGGGCCTTTTGACCCATCCTCATCACCATCCACATCATCCTCATCTGGCGCTTGCATGTCAGGTGGCATAGGCACATTCCGTCTGATGAAAATTTAGTCCGGCATCACACATGCCATGGTTATCTTCGGCACTTTGTCATGGCCGTACAGGAGAGCCTCACCCGGCACGCTTAGGCACCGGAGCTGTGTGTTGGAGAGGCTGAATGCCTGCTCCATCACGACGCAGGTACGGGTATGTGCAATATTGTTGTCCTCTTCCTGCTGGTTCTGTGGGTTCCATACAGGGGTTAGGTGCTACCTCTTCAGGGGATAGCCGGCTTTGCCTGTATGGGGTGAAGAATGGGTACCTGTTACCGGCCACCCTGCTGTGGACTGTACATGTCACACATGTCTTCTTTGCATTGTGATTGGAAGTCACAACTGACAGCATGCATGCAGACAATCTGCGTGACTGCAATGTACAAAGCTGGCCTCAACCATTCAAGTCGACATGCCCGAAACATGCCTCCGCAAGTAATGGAAATGTCCTGGCTGTGGCCAGGCCTCAGGTGTCCTTGGGCCCAGGCAAATGTTGTACCGCTATGCCAGTGTGCAGCCATCCCTACATCCATGTTGCTGTGCTGCGGGGCATCACTTCAGTGGTGCTATGGGTTTGTGGTTATGTGCCATGGTTAGGGGTGATTCCTTTGCATGCATTCTAGGCCACATTGCGGTAATGATGTTGTACTGCCCAAATTCTGTATGACTGTTCTGAGGGCAAGATGATGATTTGTGTATTATGTGGTGTGGCATGATGTGAAATGTGGTTGTGGATGATGTGTCATCTTTGAAATGTTGGAATGTATGCAATGTTGTGCAGCTTCGCATTTCATGTGGGGGTCTTATCAAGTACATTGTGAAGTCCCCCAATGGATATTGAAGTATATCTGTATGACCATTTGTCCCACGCACGCCAGACAATTCACAGTTGATGTATCGTTCTCTCCCCCACAATCACACCGCCCTGTGCATGGCCTGCTACTCACCAAGTTGCCACAATCGTTGGCCAGCTTGTCGCTCCATGTTGCTTGGTATGGATGAGTTCCGCAGGACCATTGAATCATGCGTTGATCCGGGATGTCTGGCGCAACAATCTGTGATTGTCATGTTTGCATCACATGCCATTTGGAAAATGATTGGGTGAAAATCTTTTCTGTTTCTGTGGACTACTTCATTGTGATGTGGGACCACCAATTCCACATGGGTACAGTTGCTGGCCCGATGGTATTTGGGATGTTTGCAAGTGAATAGATGCATAATTTGGTGTTTGCAATCTCCTGGGCAGTCCGTGGCAGGAATATGTGTTCATGTCCAAGCTTCAGGAGGGCATTGTGTACCTGGTTCGGCGTGCATGGGAATACTGGTTGTGAGATGCCATGCATCTGCCACACATTATGCTGCTGCGAGCCTGTGGCCAGGGAGTGGAGCGCAGTCAACACCTGCACTAGAGGGGGGATTGCAGTTCTGATGTCTATGAGTCTCACGCTGTCGTCATGTATCTTATCCACGATGATGGTGATGGTATCCCAGTGCAGACGGTACAGGGTTTGTATGTGCTCAGGTGTCTGGTTCAATGGATTGGCTTGGATCCTGGAGATTGGTGGCTGGCTCTGTGGTATTTCTGGGTGCCCTGGTGGTGCTTGCTGCGCCTGTCTTGTCCTACTCCTACTCCTCCTCCTCCTCGTCCTCCTCCTGCGTCTCCTCTGTGCTGCCTGTTGTTGGTGCTGCCGCACTGCAATCATGTCCTCCAGCCCATGTAATGCGGGCAGTATTGGAAGCATTTTTGTGTGGGAAGGGGTGTGGGAAGGGGTGTGGTGTGCTCTTTTGTGCTGCCACAGTCTCCATCGCCTCCACCTGTGCTGGATGTGTCCACCTGTGGCAGGTGGAAACACTGCTCAGGTCTCTTAACTGTGGTTCGCGATGTCGGTATTTGCGCCATGCCGGTAAGGGGTTTTCGGGTCTTTTCCATGTCGCTATTGCCATGTCCGCCTAGCTTGTGATGCGATGCTATTAGCGCCATGCCGCTATTTCCGACCTGGGGGTCGCGTGCCCACGGACTTGCCGCTATTAGCGCCAAGTCCGGGTCGTAATTAGATTGGGAATTTAGCGGTACCGGTATTCGCTTACCGGTACCGTTATTCCCTTACCGCCGTCCGTGTAATGAGGCCCAATGAAAAGGACCAAGAAGACGAGGTAGAGGAAGTGCCTACCTCTAGCACCCAGAGATAATCATGGGTGTAGCAGTTCTTTACCACTGTTGTGAATGTACCAAAGGATAAAGCTACCTGTTGTGTATGCCTTGCCTGAGCAAGAAGGAATGTGGTTGCTGTTCGCTGCTGGTGTCTTTTGTCGGAGCATGGATAGCAAATGATACGCAGTCTGGCAACGTTATGCTTTTGATCCAAGGGTTTGACTGCACTATGGATGTTTTTGGACATGGTCAGGTCATGGTATGCTGTGAAGCGGACCGGCGGTGTTTGAGGCAATGGGAGGACTGGAACTATGGTACGGCGAGGGACAGATTCATTCAGTTTGGAACTGGGCGAGATGGTGACGGGTTATTTCTCCTAAGGATTTGAGGAGAAAAAGGCGAGATGGTGTCGGCTTATTTCTCCTAAGGATTCAAGGAGAATGGATTTATGTATCCTTTTGTGTGTGGTCTGTGCCTTTATTTATCCTTTAAGTGTGGATGGCTTTGGGTATGGTTTGGATATGGTGTGATGTTCTTAGGTTTAATCATTTTGAGGATTTTCAGCTTATGGTCACAGGAGTTGGCATGGACTTCTAGCATTTAAACATAAATTGCTGCATGGATTCTTCTGGATGGTTGGTGTTGGGTGATGTGGGCATGTGTGAAGTCTAGAACTAACTTCTTGAGGATTTTCAGCGTTTAGGTCGCTCAGTTGTAACATGAACTTTAGTATGGAACTTGGATTGGGGCTCACAACCTCTACGGGTTTAGTGGCTAGAATTAACCTATTGAGGATTTTCAGCAGTTAGGTGGCTAAATTGTGACATGGACTTTTAGGATTGGGTTTGGTTTGGGCCTCATGATATCTATTGTGTCTTAGAGTGAATACATTAATTCGCGGATGTATAGTGCGTTGTAACGTGAACTGCATCCTGTGTGATTTGCGATGTATGGTGTACAGTACGGTATGGAAATCCGGTATTGCTCTGGGAGTTTGGTCAGATTGGGGGGTAGCACCTTCAATTATTCCTTGTATGGGTGTGGATATGCTTGCCTGGTGATTGTGGGGGTAGCACCTCCAATGTGTTTGGTAAGCTTGGGTAATGCTTATACAAATTTGTAAGTATTGTTTTGCTGATGGTGAGTGAGTGCCAGGTCAGCATGTTTTGCCTCTCAAATGCGGTTAGCGAGGGTAGCGCCTCCAGTCTTCTTTTAGTATGGATGTGGATGTGTATGCCACAAGGGTATTTGGTAAGTAGTAGTACATAGTGTGGTATCTGGAGGTAGCACCTCCAGTACTGTATGGGGGTGATTGTGGTAGTAGTCGCGCATGGTTAAGCAACGTTTCTTTGTGGTGGTGGCGCCACCACTTCAGTGTGGGCGTGACTGTGGTAGTAGTCATGCACGGTTAGTAGCTATTTTTGCTGGGTGGTAGCGCCCCAGTATGTCGAGGTGTGACTGTGATGATAGTCATGCATGGTTAGTAGCTATTATTACTGGGTGGTAGCGCCCCCAGTAGGTCGGGCTGTGACTGTGATGATAGTCATGCATGGTATATAGTTATTATTATTGGGTGGTAGCGCCCCCAGTATGTCAGGGTGTGACTGTGATGATAGTCATGCTTGGTTAGTAGAGGTATGTGTGTCGGGTGGTAGCGCCCTGGTTTAGGTCAGGGCATGTCTGTGGTGATGGTCATGCAGGGTCACACATGTACTTCGATTTTGTGGTTGTGTACCACGCTTATTTTGTTTTCTTGCACACAGGCAGTTGTGTTCGGCTCACTGTGTGCTCATTTATGACTCTCCCATCCTCATCAGGGTCCGAAGAGTTCCAGTTACATTGGTTGTTGGTCTCGGTGTGCCTGGCCAGTGCATCGGGTGTGTTGTGAGAGGCAGAGTGTTGGTCACATGATCTGTGCATGCCCTGGTAATAAGAGTCGGTGTGAATGATTGTGCAGGGGTGAAGTTGTGGGTTGTTAGTTTTCCATTGTTTGTGTTTAGAAAGAGAGGGGAGATGTGTTGTGTAGCGCTTTGTTGTGTGTGGTGTGCAAATGTAAAGGGGGGAGAAGTGTTGTGTATGGCTTGCCTGTGCAGAAGGAATGTTGTGATGTCATGCAGAGTGTTTGTGCCTGAGTGTTGGAATGCATGTGTGAGTGTTCCAAACTGGTCAGTTGGTCAGCCCTCTGACTTGATGAATGGCCGCCAGTGTTTAATGTACTTTATGTAACTTAAAAGTAACTTGATTGACTGCCTGTAAAGATACATGAGAAGCATGTAATAAACCTGGCAAGTCAACCTAAGAAGGCTGAGAGCTGCTTCATTTCACTACCAAAGTGAAATGCACTGAGTGCAACGTGTTAAGACGGATTTCTGAACTCTGTCCTGGCGGCGCAGAAGTTCAGAAGGCCAACCTAATTACTTGGAGCAGGGTAACCTCTGGACAAGCCAGACCAATCAGGGTAGCGATCGCGGCGGTCAAGACTAGGTCTGAGGGTGACTGAAAGCCCGCAGTAAGCACACAAAGCAAGGACACTTACAAACTACTCCAAACAGGTGTTATATTAAAAATATATACACATTTATTCCAAGGCCTTTGCAACAATGACCGTAGCGAGAAATCACAATAAAACTCTAGTAAACCAACACATACCAAACCAATACAATATATATACAAATACAAACAAGTCTAAAGCGTTAGATGCACGAAATGTGTAGTCCACCTAGAAGGGGAGGAAAACAGGCAGTGCAAAACAATGATTAGACCCAGTCCGCCTTCAGAGGCACCTAACTAAAAGGAAGTCCAAGCCCTACGAAGAGTGGAGCCTTGTGCTCAAAAGTACCTGCACACGCTGGTGCCAACGGGCAAAAAGGGGAGTCTCTTCGAGGGAATCAGGCAGTTCAGTTTGGTGCACAAATGAAGAAGAACAGAGTTCCGCGACTCAAGCGCAGCCTCCACTGTGGGCAGAAGCAGAGCGCGAGTACGGAAAGGCGTGCTGTTTGACACAGTGGGGAAAAGCTATGGGCTCCTGCAGGAGGGCGACCAGTTCCTAGCTATGCTACTCACCGGTCCCCGATGCAAGCAGACCCAGGCTTCTCCGTGTCAGTTTCAGTGCTGGCAGGTTCAGGGGAGCAGGGGACGTCTCATCGTCGTGTAGATTCTGCAGCAGCAGAGTTGAGTTAGAGATGTCCCAAACGAAGTGAACCCGCACAGTTTGTTAGCACAGCAGGGCAACGGAGCGGCCGTGTGTATCTCAGCCAAATGTACACTACTCACTTCAGACCTGGGAATGCCAAGTGTACGAATCGTGTGAGAGTGACAAGGACTCGAAATACAATACAACCTGGCGGCGGTTACAGAGCAAGACTCCTGGGTAGGCTGGTCAGTCTGCTGGATGGCCCAGAGACACTTCTGAAGGCTTACGAGATGGTGAAGATACCGAGAATAGCTGTCCCCGCTACTCCAAGGGTCGAAGTACCAGTACAGGCCTTCTGGTTCGATCAGAGGTAGAAAGGGTTTCACAAAGCGACAGCAGTGCAGAGGAGCAGTCCTTCAGCGGGTCACCAGCGATTCCTCGGTTCAGCCTTGTGGTTGCAGGATACTTGGCTCCTGTATTCCTTTGTTCGTGAGAACTCAGGAGATCGACATGGTAGTGGCGTTTCCAGCCCCTCTTATCCACGGTTCCCTTCGCGCCAAAACGGAGGGGACCCAATGGGAGATCCGCTCATCAAACACTCACACCATACGTGGACCTATCACGGACCACGGTGGTCCCAGGCATTCATACCACACTAGACTCTCTGGCACCCAGGATGTGTATTGGGACCAGACATCCCAGCCCACATCCTGGAGGCACACACAAGGCCTGTAGAAGCCCGCAAAAGCATCTGTGTTTTGCGGGAAAGTACATGCCCAAATAAGGAAGGCCCCGGGTCAGCTCGACCTGGGGAAGGTGAAGGGGGCAAGACGGTCAGCGGACAGGACAAAGGAGCCTCGTGATCTGGCCATTTTGGGAGCCAGGCCACCATTTTGGGCTAAGCATGCGAAACGCGCTTAAACGCCAAAAGGAGCTCAAAACACAAGAAACGATCGCTGCCACCACTCCCGTCCGTGATTCACTTGCACCGATCAGTTACAATCCAAAAAGAGTATCTAGAGCCTGTAGAAGACTAGAGACCCAAGAGAGCAGTAACTTAGTTTACAGTGCCCTCTTGTGTGATGTTGCACGAAAGCCGCAACATGATAAAGAAACTACGGAAAACAGCGTTTCCCGGTACTGACTGTCTTAAGGGCATGTCAGTTTCCCCGTAAGAATGGAGCAAAAGCCCAGAGGAGTGCGGCAGAAGGCTGCACTTCTCTGGCAAAGTCTAGACATGGTGAAAACAACAGCAAAAAGTTTAGGGGTTGCCACATGGAAGGAAAATTACCCACAATTACGAAATCATTCCTAACACAACGCTGTACTCAGTCTCGGACTACCTGGACAGCACTCCTACGGGACCAACTCCAAGTATCACCACACTAAATCCAACCACTGAAATGCTGTCAGAAAGGATGTCACTTTCTTAGCAAGTATTAGACTGTCTTCCTCCCCCTCATCTTCCTCAACCAATACTGTAACCACACAACCTACTTCTGTGGGACACAAAATCCCACCAGCTACCTTGCAAGCGATAAAAAAGGCAGTTGTAACATATCTTTCGAAGACAACAGTACTCTTTATATACTGCAACACATCACTCTGCACTGGGAGGAATTTCGAAGTGGTTTGGAAGCTGTAATCGAGGAGCATGAGAAACACTGCCTCCTACCTTAGATGTAACACCTGCGCAACATCTTCCTCTGTCCACCTGCCCCTCCATATTTGTGGTTGGTGCCTCTTTCCTCCTTTCCCTCGCTACCTAACTTTCTGACCTCTCCAGCAAAAAAAAAAGAAAAAAAAAGTTTCCTTTACAAACCGCCTTTCACAGTTAAAAAATAGAACTAAAAGAAATTGTATAGACTCCATCTACTTTACATTTCTCAGTAAAGTAGTTAGACTCAACAAGATTCTTCAACATTTCCATTAGCATTTTGTGTTATGCTAATGGGAATAAGGGACAATTGTATACTGGAGAAAAATATCAAAGGGGAGAAACATTGTCTGTCCCAAATACTTTTCTCTAGCATACAATATGGATCATCATCGATGGACCTTTATAACTATCTGTGGTCTCTGTAGTCCACTTTTCAGGCCATGCATCATTAAAGGACCCAGATGGCACATGCACACCATCGCACAGGGCAGCCCTTCTACCCTTCTTGATCTTATATGTATAACACTCCCTCAATGCCTGCTTTCAAACAGTCACACACCCATCCACCAATCACTTCCAAAAACTGTGCATATAACCCTATGCCCATATTAAGCTTCCACATACCAACTGCCACTTAACAATCTTTTACAAATCTTTTGCATGCACATTTCCATTACTTATACAAAAAAATGTACACAGTGCTCCTATAAAAGCACATATGCATTGTGCAGTGAAAGAAGTGCATGAATAGAAGGGGCAGTACGGATGGGCAAGTGCTCATGAGAAACCATGAGGGAAATGCCAAGGGATGCCACTGGCTAACTACTGGAGCAGAGGAGTCCAAAGGGTGGGATGAATCTTAACTGTAACACCACTTTAACAACGTTTATTCTGTCAATGCAATAGGTTTTTATGAGTGAAAATGTTTCATGGTGTTATATCACTGTATATGAGTTATTAATAATTCATCATTTCATATATATGAAAGAACTATAAACCTCCTTTAACAAACATATTTTTTGCAACATATTCTTATGTTTGTCGTTATCAGCAGTGCATGCTGGGGATACAAACCATTGTTCAATTGCCTACGGCGTAAGGCTTAACCACGACCCCAGCCCAACCAAGCCACCCCTATTATTCATTGCACCTACCCTGCATTCTAACTCAGTGTCCACCATACCCTAATAATGTAACCAATGGCCTGTGCTCATAGCTTGCAGCCCTGGCCAGTCTTCAAATCCATTGGGCTTTGGCCATGCTGCATTCCCCAATAAGCAAAGCAGAGTATACATTTGCATTTGCCGAGGGCAAGGCCCACTACCCAGACACCAAATGTATATCACTATTTTTTCTACTTAGATTCTTACACTTTGGAAAAATAAAAAGCAAGACATATTTCCAAAAACATGCTTTCAGGTCCTTGAAATTGCTTGTTGCGCATTTTTGTTGTAATCTAGTCCATCACTTCAGGCTGTAACCACAAGCAGAATATTTTTTCCCATTAAAACCTACTGCTTCAGCCAAGCCACATGCCCTAATAAGCAAATTACAGTACACATTTCTCCTTGCTGACGGCCAGGCCCATTGCCAAGACACCAATGTTATATCACTGTGTTGTGTGCTAACATTTTCACACTTTCAAAAAAATAAACCACAGAACATATTTGCAAAACCATGCTTTGAAGATCTTGCTGACCCTTCTTGTGCATATTTACTGCAATCACATCCAGCACTTCAACCTGTACCCGCCATAACTTTGGCGCCACTCAACTGCGTGAAAGTTTGCAGTATCATGTTGGACCTAACCCTGAATGGTTCTGCAAAGTAGGTTTGGTGCTGTTTCGCCAAGAGGGAGCAAAATTAGAGGGGGGAACCCAAAATATTTGAAAGGATTATAAATTTGGTGTCGTTTGACTGATCTGCACAAAGGTTTGCAAAATCATTGTGGACCCGGATTTGCATGTTTTTGCAAAGTTTGGTGGGATTTTGTCAAGAGGGGGCCTCAACATTTGTAGAGGGCTTATAACTTGGTTGCCATTTGACAAATGTGCACACAAGATTTCATAAGGATTATAGACACAAACTTGAATGTCTGAATGGATTTTGTCAAGTGAGGGCTAAGTTATATGACTATTTTATGTATGTACATTTTGACACTTTTAAAAAAATAATACATGGACGGACTTATGCAAGGAGCATTGGCAAGGATTTGAAAGCATGGTTTTCAAATGTGCCTGTGCTTTATTTTTTGAAAATATAGTGATATACCTTTGGTGACTGAGGTATAGCCTGTGCCCATGACTCAGACAGTCTGACTACTGGCCATGACCACGAGGGATCGGCAATGGGGTTAAAGTAGGCATGGCCACCTGGGACCAGCTATGTGGTAAAGTCTTTTGAAATCGGGAGAGGTTTGAATAGGAAAAGGAATCCTGCCCGTGGCTACAGCCCAAAGTGCTGGACAGGATTGCATCAGCAGATCGCTTTGACTAGCGCTGCATACACTGCAATCCCCAACGAGCTCTGAGACTATGCTAATTAGCAGATAATTACTGAGCACGCCGAACCAGGCACCCACATGGTTACCAGGCCACCCCTCCAAATCATCAAGTTTTATTTGCGACCATACCGGGGCAGGATATTGGGATTGCATCCCAGACTCATCTCCACAACCTTGCAGCAACGACTGGCCAACAATCCACAAGCCTTGAGAAAGACCCTAGAGGGTCGAAAAACACGTGTCGGGTGACTTCTAACAATCAATATAGCACCAACAATGGTTTTAAAGACTTTTTTTATTACAACAACAGTTACTTATTGAATAACCCAGTGCTCAGGTGAACAGGGCTCACTCATTGAAAACCTACCTCTTGAAGATGGAAGTCCATCTTCACAAAAGAACCCATTCACCAGCAGCAGGGTAATCTGATTAAAGTACTAGATCAAGCACAATGGTCTACCAATTCTTCCGCCCTGCAATTACTTCATAATCGTGTACTCTGATTTACTTATTGTGCCATGCAGCATGGCAAAAGCCCTAGGTTTCACTGGGAAAAAATATTCTACTTGCGGCTACAGCCTGAAGTGCTAGACTGGATTACAACAAACCTGCACAAGGAGCATAAGCAAGGACCTGAAAGCATGCTTTTGCAAATCTGTCTTGTGCTTTATTTTTCCAAAGTGTCCAAATGTAAGTACACAAAATAGTGATATAACTTTGGTGCATGGACAGTGTGCCTTGTCCTCAAAAAGGACAAATGCCTACCCTGATTTACTTATTGAGGTATGCAGCATGGGCGAAGCTCTAGGTTTAAATGGGCAATATTTCCGCTTGCAGCTGCATCCCAAAGGGCTGGACAGATTTGCAGTAAACTCGTGCAAGAAGCATTGGCAAGGTCCTGAAAGCAAATGTGTTCGTGTTTTTTGTTGTTGAAAAGCATCATAATGTAGGTACAAAATAAAGTAATATACTTTTGGTGACTGAGGTATACCCTGTGAATATGGGCAGTGGCCAGATTGTCTGAGTCATGGCCAAAGACCATGACCCGGACAATCTGGCTACTGGCCATGACCACGAGGAACCGGCAATCGGGTTAAAGTGGGCATGGCCACCAGGGACCGGCTATGTGATAAGGCTTTTCGAAATCGGGATAGGTTTAAATGGGAAAAAACTTCTGCTTGTGGCTACAGCCCAAAGTGCTGAACAGGATTGCAGCAAACATTCACAAGGAGCATCAGCAAGGACCTCAAAGCTTGGTTTAGCAAATCTGTCCTGTGTTTAATTTGTCCAAAGTGTCCAAATGTAAGTACAAAACATAGTGATATAACTTTGGTGCATGGACAGTGGGCTTGGCCCTCGGCGAGGACGAATGCCTACTCTGATTTACTTATTGGGGCATGCAGCCTGGGCAAAGCTCTAGGTTTAAATGGGAGAAACAAATTCAGTTTGCAGCTGCAGCTGGAGTGCTGGACGGGCTTGCAGCAAACTTGCGCGAGGAGCATCAGCAAGGACCTCAAAGCATGATTTTGCAAATCTGTCCTGTGTTTTACTTTTTGTGAAAGTGTCAAAACGTAAGTACAAAGAAATAGTGATATAACTTTGCTGCCTGGGCAGTGGGCCTAGCCCTCGGCGAGGATAAATGTTTACTCTGGTTTGCTTATTGGGGAATGCGGCATGGCCGAAGCCCATGGCCCATGGATTGTGGAGACTGGCCATGCAAGCCATGATCACTGGCCATTGGTCACATTATGAGGGTATAGGTACACTGAACTAGGATGCAGGGTAGGTGCAGTGGATAACGGGGGTGGTTTGGTGGGGCTGGGGTTATGGTCGAGCCTCATGCCCTAGGCAATTCAACCTTGACTTGCATCCCCAGCATGCGCTTCTGATAACGACACACATCAATATGCGTTGCAAATAATATATTAGTTAAAGGAGGTTTACAGTTCTTTCATATATGTTAAAAGAGGAATTATTAATAACATATACAGTGATGTAACAGCATGCAACATTTTCACTCATAAAAACCTATTAGATTCACTGAAAAAACTTTGTTAAAGGGACATTAGGGTTACGAGTAAAACTGGGAAACACCTCTGAAATTCACCAGTTATGGTAAGCTAAGCAACCATAATTTGTGCAACCACTGTGCACTGCTAAGACTAACACCCAGGACATCAAAAATGACATCACAAATGTCTGACATCACTAATGACATTACATATGAAATGAATTTTGATGAAAAGTCCCTATAAGTGGTTGTGTTTATAATGTTGGTAACAAGATGTCAGGGGTAATCGAAAGACCTATCATGAACTACTTAATGTATTAAAGAATAAACTCATCTAAAGAAAACATTATGTTGGAGCATTGTTGTTAATACAAGATCCTATTCATAAATACACACAGGCAATGGCTGCAGCATGCCCCATACAGGTGCAATAGTTTTTATCTGGCAATTTTGGATAGTAAAATAATGAATGCTACCTTACCAGAGTTATGAGTAATGTTAAACACGGAATAAACAGCTAATAAATCAAGACTTACTACATAATTATGTTAGTACAAACAATACATATGAAGACCCACAATGCTTACAAATCAGAGGCATATATAGGGAAAGTAAAGTAAGGAAGAAAGAAACAACATCACCAGAAAATGTCAATAACATTAAAGTTCCATCATAATGCATATAAAGGAATTGCGTGTTTGAGGCCTGCATATTGCCCCATATATGTGCACCATGAGCTGAGACTAAACCCTAAGGAAAGTACTTTAAGAACATACACTATGGTTAACATCTAGATATATAAGACATTTTCAATTTTCATATTCTGAGTGTCAGTGAACACGAAAACAGTCCACCATGGTTGCATAGGTTATATAAAAATGAGGATATATATATGGTGCCCATTTTTTAATATAACTGTATAAGGGCTGAGATGTCATAAAACTGCTAAATTTTGCCAGCATATCTCCTCATTGAGCCCATTTTGGTGGCTCCCCAGTCTGGGGTTAGCGATCCTGCCTCTACCCATACATCATTTTAACACAACAAAGACAGAATATCTTTTATTCAAAGTTATTCCTCAGGCTTAATTCCCTATAATTAACTAGCTGTCCCTACAGATATTCTCTTTATCCCTATGATAGATGTTCTCGCCCTAGTAGTGCGCTGGTGTATCGCCTACTAAGGTTAGGGGATAGAAGAGAGAACTCGCCCTTTCCCCTCTCACTACTTTCCTAATGCGTTAAAAAGGTGCACATCAATTGGAAGTCAAAAAATACTATTTTTTAATGTTGTTGCTTCCATTTGGTGTGGCTTATCACAAAATCTAAAAGGTTGTTGTCATATGGAAACTAAATTGTTCCCTATAGGTCTCGGTGTCTAGTTATAGTACTTTTGACACTGGAGTGTAATAAAAAGACTTGGTAGTGTTACAGACCCATTTCTGTTCTATATAGGTTCTGGGGGATGGATCGTCAAACCAAACCACTTTCTGTCTACCGGTTTCAGCGGATATGGACCAGCTCTCCGCTTTCTTCAGGACTTCCCTATGTCTTTAACTTCTACAGGGAAATTATTTAATAAAAAAGACAATCTTGTCAGTTATTTGTCTTGTGCTCCTTCTTATTCTGTGTGGAGGGCGCCTCAATTTGGATTTCGGGACTTCGTTTTCTGCATTCTTCCTGTCCCTAAAAGGGAATACATACAGAGGGGCATCTGTCAATATTAAACATGTCTACGAAAGTTTTGTCCATGCTTAGCCCTATCTGGGACAGAGCGCTTACCTCTTCAGATGGAAAACTCTCTGAGAGGCTGTTCTTATTCAGTCATTGGTGTTTAGTACTGCATTGGTCTTTTCTTATGGGTTACAACTGTGAATGAATAGTGAATCTGAGTTAACTAATCGTGTACCCTATTGTACAACCTTAGACAGTAGTACTACCAGGGGGCATGTATGGTACTCACCCCCACATGATGTTCTTTCACCAATTGCAACACCACACATGTGGTGTACTTGATTCAGTGTCCCTGTGCAAAGAAATATGTGGGTAGGACTACACGAGCGATAAGAATCAGAATATGTGAACATAGATCGAACATCAGACGCAAGAGACTCACAGCCCCCATGGTAGAACATTATGTGCACAAAAATCACTCAGAGAACGACATAAGCTGGACCATTCTTGAGAAAGTAACAGTACCCAAACAGGGAGGAAACATTGGAGCCATGCTACTCAGACGAGAACAACAATGGATTTTCAGACTGGGGAGCCACCAAAATGGGCTCAATGAGGAGAAATGCTGGCAAAACCTAGCAGTTTTATGACATCTCAGCCCTTATACAGTTATATTAAAAAATGGGCACCATATATATATCCTCATTTTTATATAACCTATGCAACCATGGTGGACTGTTTCGACTGAGAAGTGTCAATTTAATGAATCAATTAAATAATTAATAATACTCTTGGTTCGATCACAGTACATACATGATCATATAATACTTGCATATAACCAAAAATAAAGCAAAATTGATGCGTGCACACACTTGTAGTCATACCACAATAGGAATGCTGTAATAGCTGTATTTAAGCATTACAGAATATATATCCAATACGGATCGAGTGCCGATCCAACTATATCAATACACACATTATTGTTTACATTGCACTGCAACAACACCAAAAAGGGACTCCAGGGAGGTAAGCACTGCACCCTAACCCCTACGCATTGCACGCTAACCAAAATAAAATCAACACTCCCAAGATGGCGGACGCCATTTGAAAGACAAACTAGGATGCAGACATCAGATTAACGGATGCAAGCACCACAAGGGAGGGCACTGAGACACCCTGTATTGTTCAGGACACATAAAAATAAGCCTGCTGTAATTGTTTTACATACAGCTGAGCACGCAGATTATGCGTATTTGAAGATAGATAAACAAGTGCGTCTGATTACTAACGCCGGCACGATTTTTCCACATAACGAAAAACAGTACCACTCCAGCCCACACTATGTACGAACGTATTGAGTGGCTTAATTACAAACTTTTGCTCGCATATTTCGCTGAATAAGTAACGCTGTGCTCCATCTCACCACGGGTGGGATCGAGTTGGGATACATGGTTTTAACACCTTAATTAGCATATATGACTAAAAAGAATGTACAACAAGGTCAACACACCATGGATAGCCTGTCTATGAGACCACATTTATTTGTAATATGCACGTTATATATGGAGACAGTTACATTGCTTATGCTCAATCGCATGAGATCAGGGCTTTGACGCATTACCTTTTGCAATCAGGCAATGATAGGTGGATTGTCTCAGTACACCAGGCTGAAGGAACACCGGTTACCTGAACACCATACCAGGTTCCCATAACCCAATGAGGAGAACATCAGAACATCATGTGGGGGTAAGTACCATGCATGCGCCCTGATAGTACTACTGTCTAAGGTTGTACAATAGGGTACATGATTAGTTAACTCAGATTCACTATTCATTCACAGATGTAACCCATAAGAAAAGTCCAATGCAGCACTAAACACCAATGACTGAATAAGAACAGCCTCTCAGAGAGTTTTCCATCTGAACAGGTAAGCGCTCTGTCCCAGATAATGCTAAGCATGGACAAAACTTTGTAGACATGTTTAATATTGACAGATGCCCCTCTGTATGTATTCCCTTTTAGGGACAGGAAGAAGCAGAAAACGAAGTCCCAAAATCCAAATTGAGGCGCCCTCCACACAGAATAAGAAGGAGCACAAGACAAATAACTGACAAGATTGTCTTTTTTATTAAATCATTTCCCTGTACAAGTTAAAGACATAGGGAAGTCCTGAAGAAAGCGGAGAGCTGGTCCATATCCGCTGAAACCGGTAGACAGAAAGTGGTTTGGTTTGACGATCCAACCCCCAGAACCTATACAGAACAGAAATGGGTCTGTAGCACTACCAAGTCTTTTTATTACACTCCAGTGTCAAAAGTACTATAACTAGACACCGAGACCTATATGGAACAATTTAGTTTCCATATGACAACAACCTTTTAGGTTTTGTGATAAGCCACACCAAATGGAAGCAACAACATTAAAAAATAGTATTTTTTGGCTTCCAATTGATGTGCACCTTTTTAGCGCATTAGGAAAGTAGTGAGAGAGGAAAGGGCGAGTTCTCTCCTCTATCCCCTAACCTTAGTAGGCGATACACCAGTGCACTACTAGGGCGAGAACATCTATCATAGGGATAAAGAGAATATCTGTAGGGACAGCTAGTTAATTATAGGGAATTAAGCCTGAGGAATAACTTTGAATAAAAGATATTCTGTCTTTGTTGTGTTAAAATGATGTACGGGTAGAGACAGGATCGCTAACCCATCGACTTTAGTTGTGAATAACTATTCAAATATATTTGGCCATGCACACTTACCATGGCTGAAGGCCATTCTTAATTCTGGCTACTGTTGCAATGTAATTAGTGATGTCATCAGTGATGTGATCTGTGATGTCATGATTGTAATCATAGGCTGCGCAATGGCGGTGCAAACTTTAGGTGGCTTTTGCTGAATTTCAGGGGTTTTGTTGCGTTAAGTTCTGACCTTAACGTCCATGCAACTAATGTTTTTCCTTGAATTTCAAGTTATTCTGTACAATGTTTTGCTCACCTTAACGTTCCTACAACTAAAGTTTTTTCCTTGAATTTCAAGGGTTTTGTTATTCCATACATAATTGACATTAATAATGCAGACAAATGGCCTAGTGAAAACACTGTTTCTTGTGTAGAAAGTAAAATAAAAATTGTGCAACCACACTCCCCCAAATTAACCTGTTCTTAAAAAACGTAACTTTGCATTTTGCATATTTACTTAACTCTTAAAAATGTTTACATTTATATGTACTTTTGATGAATAAAGTGTTATTAAAGTGTTACAGCACCTGTGCACAAAGGCTACACTCAATGGGCCTCATTATATGTTTGCAGGTCCGGAAGTAAGGGTGACGGTAGGTCTGCCTACAGGGGCTGCTGTGCCCGACAGGTCTGACCCTGCTGGGAGCAGCAGCATGGTAGGAAGACTTTTCACGTCAGCACCGTTCCCGTTAGGACTCCATTGGAATGGGGAATTGCAAACTTACCAGCGCCTGACTTCCCGGCCGCCGGACTTGGAATGAGCCGATGGCACCGGGAGGTCAGGCACCAGAACATTATTCAGAGTCTGGCGGCAACCCGTCGGTAGCACCGGCAGGGTTACCTCCGGACTCAGAATGAGGCCCAATGTATCATAAAATAAATCTTTACAAGACTACTGCCCACAAAAATAAAAAAATTACTAAAATGAACTTGCAAAACACCATCAATTGTACTACCTCACAGAAAACTCAAAACAGCTAAGAGTACTACATAGCTGAAAGTGCATTAAAATTACAACAAATACAATCAAATAAACCTTCAACCTCACTAACATGAATACAAACACTAAATGCCTCCATATAAATGCCACTGATTGACAAATCTAATTTTGTAGGTCCATGTTAGTGAAAGTAAAATAATACATTAAAAAATACTTGCCACACAATCAAAGCACATGAAAACAATTATAATTAACACCATCTGATAGCAGTGGTTAATATAACTAACTCACCAACACTGCAAATAACCCTTCAAATATGTAAATATTTCTTAACACTTACGTTCACAGCAGCCACACTCCTGGTATGTGCACTGTGAGAGCTCTGGAATGAAAAGCATAAAACTGCAGTAAATGGTGGCTTTCATACTTTCCAGAATGAATACCAAAAGAAGAGGACTATATACTAAGAAAACTACTAAAATGGATAACACATTACACATTTTCACTACAACCTATGTCACAGAGCTACACAAACAGAACAGTAACAACAATCAACAACAAACAATCAAACTCACAGAAATCTTTTTTCCCCACCCAGCATCTTTCATAGCCGTGCTGGAGATCTTGCTTCGTGGCCGCGGATACACGTAAATATTTTTGCAAACTCAAAAACAAACAAAGCCAACCTCCAAAACTTCTGATAAAACAAGGAAACACCTAACAACATAATAAAACACACACAAATGAAATTCTGTGCTGTATCATCCACATAAGAATATGATTATTGCACACACGATGTATTGTTAAATAGACGCAGCTATAACCATAGCTGCGCCTACAGGTACAACTAATAAAATGACGAAAAGCATTGGCGTGCCTACGCACATGCTTTTTTATAGACCCAGTTATAGAAAAGCCCCTTCATGGCCGTTTGCTGTTAGCCGCGGCTGCACGAAAAAAACGATGAATGAAGAAAATGTATTTCCACTCCCCCAAACTCCAAACAAGTGTCCCTAACATGCCTACCAGCACCCCCTCCACTGCCCATGGTCCTCCTCCACACCCCTGGTCTCTCCCAATCCCCCAAAACACTCAATGCATCTATGATGCTACTCCACGCAAAATGTCGCATAGCCAAAACGGCTTCCCCACGTAAGGGAAAATAGCCTACCTTATGGGGTACACAATCCAATATCAAAGTAAAGGAAAACTGCACAGTTAACTGATCTCAAGGGAACTCTGTGCTACTATTTCACCATGGATTTCATCATAGAATTTTAGAACCACATATTCAATATCATAAAATAGATTTTATTAAACATATAAGCACTCAATCATAGAACATGTGTAATAAATATACAGTTAAAAAACACACAATAGAAAAATATTTGATCTCTCAACTACACACATATTAAAACCAGAAAAAGTGTCACTTTGCACTGTCTTATTCTCAGGTTATTTGAGCATGGTACACAAAATATGCAAATTCTCACTCCTTCACTTGCCCAACTTGTCCAAGATTCTGTCCTTCAAGCTCTATTCCACTGGACATTCATCAGGGGCTGATAAACTTAGTACATGTGTTATGCTTGCCTGTTTAGTGCATCATACTCTTTTCATAGTCCCTATAAATGACTTTTTTCTCATACCCTATAGATTCCCCTAGCATCATGATATGGGAATTGATTACTCCATATCTTACCAGTTAGTCTTGGACCTCTCTTTAAGACTTCCTACAACTTTAAATGTTGATATTGGATAGCTGTGGCTACTACACGTTCACAAACACACGATGTGCCATTTGCCGGTATATAGCTGCGACTCCACAGGGCACCACCTATACCCATGGGTAGTAAAACAGCAGACTAGTTGGGCATGGTATAGTCACGGGTAACCACCTCCCAGCCATTGCTGTTGCTAGGCACAATCCTCAATACAGCAATCACTCCCTTTTTTGTATAGCCATGACTAAAAAGAATTATTTTTTTAAATCTGAGTATGGAATATAAATGACAAAAGAGACAGTAGTGATACAATGGTACTTAAAATGTGTAAATACAATAAATGACTTCTCATGGAGGTATTTAAAGCGGATGATGATAAAATATACATAGTAGTTAGGATATAGAAGATTGGGGTTGGGTAGGGTGGATAAGGTTAAAAAACAGGTAAAGTATGGTTTGGACACAAACAATGAGAGTATAGTGCATAGAGAGTTCTGCCATTAGAAGGACAAAACTGCATACAATTATAGCT
Source organism: Ambystoma mexicanum (assembly GCF_040938575.1). Taxonomy (NCBI): domain Eukaryota; kingdom Metazoa; phylum Chordata; class Amphibia; order Caudata; family Ambystomatidae; genus Ambystoma; species Ambystoma mexicanum. The sequence goes on along the minus strand of NC_090926.1, from coordinate 247,735,760 downwards.
TTTATACTTTCCAAAATCAAAACCACAAAAAGAAGACTATATTTACTAACCAAAACACTAAAATGGCTGACACATTTTGAGTGTAATCTATCACAGACAAACACAGAATTAGAACAGTAACATCAACCAATTGTAAACATCAAAACACACACACATCATACATGCTCATCTAATACAAGTTACTAGAAATTCAATCTAGATATAATTTTCCTGGAAACAGAGAAAGGCTGCAGATATCATGGCTGGTTTGAAAACTATGGGGCTGATCGGAGACAGTTGGCTGTTTTGTTTACTGGCTTTTTGTGAGAAACCAAATATTAACATGGACCTAGGTTTGAGAGATTTTACAATTAAATGGTTTTGATTGCAGGGAATGAGTTAGTTCAACGTTTTACCAAAATTGTTCAGTCTGAGAAGTACAGGGCAGCCAGTCGTCATAATAATTCATTGTGGAGGCAATGATTTGGGGAATGTATAAGGTGTGTCCCTTACTTTAATGATGAAACAAGACATGGGAAAACTAATGGAAGTTTTTCTTCACACCACCTTTATCTTTTCCAATCTGACTCAGAGGCAAATATCGAGATGGATCACCAGATTTAATGGTAACATTTAAGAATCTTGGAGACATTTTAATAAAGTAGTTGCAGCATTCATGAGAGACCACAACGAATTATGGATTTCAAACAACAACATACCGTTCTACATGTCCAATTTCTATAGACATGATGGAGTCAACCTAACCGATGAAGGAAATGCGGTGTTCCTTCATAACATCAAAACAGTACTCCAAATGTGCTAAAATACTACACTCAGTGTACCCCAAAACAAATGACTACTTATCACATATAACACAAATACAATAAAATAATACCCCAACATTCTTTTTTTTTATAATCGTAGCTAGAGCTCATTGACTTTTTTATAGCTGTGGTTAGAAATGGTTAGTTAAAGGGGGGGCTCAGACAGGGTTTTATACGTAAATACATATTTATGTAATAGATAGTTCTTAAAAAAGCCTCTTTCAGGTACAAAGAGTACTTTTTCAGCATATTAGGTCCTAATAGCTGTGTGTAAGGTCCATTGAACCTGTGGCTACGACCTCCAGTCATTGCTGCGATTACCCGTACCTCCAAATTCCAGTTTTACATTGGATGATACGGTAGCTGCGGTTATGGATCTATGTTTAAGAAACAAAAACTGCATATATGTGTAAAGTCAATCAGAATAAAGAGATGGGAGCATAATTAATCTCTACGGTACAGAAGTTGTGAATATATTCACTACATATAGAAAAGGGAAGATACAATAATATTCTTCTATCTGTAAAAAAGAACACATAATTAGTTAGAGAACACACACACTTTTAATTCTCAAGTGTACATGACCCTCAAATCTCATATGTAGTGCATCACATGCACTATACAAGATACAACATTTGTGCATACAACAATGTTGTTCTCTTCACACATAATCATTGAGTCATTGGGGAAAAAATCCAAGGTGGATTACAAAAAAACATAGTGGCAGTGCACCATTACATTCGACTTCTGCCACCACTGTCTTTTCCTCCCAACCTCATCCCATCTTGGCTACACCAATCTACAAGACTGCCAAGAACATGACAAAAAAGAACCATTTGGTTATTGGGAACAGAAAAACATGGAGGATTGAAGGAAAAGAAAACAACAACATAAAAACGTGTTGTGGGTATTTTCTGCTTTACCTCCACTCAAAAAACAATCCAAATGCACAGAAAACTGTTGCTGATAAATCACCAGTGGTCAAGTCCCAAAAATTAAAGTGGGGGACTCATCAACAAACACGATGCAAAGTGACGTCGCAAGAAATTAGCCTATCAAGGTGAAATATGCACATTTCATTAAATTGGCTTTGCATAATCACCCAAATTGCACAGGATGAATGGCATTTGCCTTTCATAAAATCAACACACACAAAACCAAGAGAGGATATTTTCTTCTAATAGGGTTTTTGAAAACGTTAAAAGGTGTGCATGTTTTTAACTGCACGAACCACTAAAAATGTTTTCCCTGCAACTTGCAGTACCAAAATGGGACATTTTACCTTTAGTTCCTTGCTATTTTTCATTAGGTTATATAGTGCATTGATGAAGTGTCTGGCCTGCAAGCCTGACGACTGCGGTTCAATCCCTGAGGTTGGCTTGAATTCCCTCGACTTTAGCCCTGTAAATCACACTATTTTTGGATCAAGGAGCAGCACAGTAAGAAGGACATTCAGTAAGTGCAGTGTACGTTTTGTACAATAAACGATCTAGAAGTTTGAGAACCTCAACTGCCATCCATCACCTTGTTCAGGTCCATTCACATGACAAGAACCCTATAGGAAGGCTCTTGTTCAAGACAGTTTCAGCACATACCCTCAAAAACCTGCATACAAAAAAGAAATAGATGAATAAAAATACTATTGAATAAAAAAAGCATCAAACATGAACTGCCATTAAATCTGAGTATGAAAAATAATACCAAAGTATACCATCTGACAATAGTAATAGATATAACTGACACATATTTTATTAGGCAGCATTAAAGTAAAAGGTACAAAAATAAATGAAAAATAAACTACCACTTATACTACATAGGCCCAAAATAGTGCCAATATATACCATCTGAGAGCAGTGGAAATGTACCTGACACATAACAATCCAAATAAACTTGTAAATATTTAAATCTTTACTGGTACTTACTTCCACAACAGCCACACATTCAGCATATTGTACTGTGGATAGGAATACTGCACAAAATGATAACTTTTATACTTTCCAAAATGAATACCACAAAAAGAGGAGTATATTAAAATAAAACTACTAAAATAGATGACACATTTTCACTACAACCTATCACAGACAGCTACACAAATAAAACAATAACAACAACCAATAACAAACAATCAAACTCACATAAATCTATTTGATACCTGCCTAGCATCTCTCGTAGCCGCGGCTATTCAATGCAGCTATAAATCTTACCCTCTATCCACGGCTACCGTAAATTTTTTCCTTGCAAGTTCAAAATCAAACTAAACCAGCCTTCAAAACCTCAAATGAAACAAGGGAACACCTAAGAACATACAATGACAAACAGAAATACAATTCTGTGCTGTATCATCCACATAACAATGTGATTATTGCACATACACTGTATGGTTCAATAGACGCAGCTATAACCATAGCCGCATTTAAAAGAACAGCCAAAAAATAATGTCCGGCTGGTAGCCACGGCTACCACACATCCACAAACACACAACATTCCATTTGCCGGTGAATACCCGCAGCTGCAAAGCATTCCATGTGTACCCGCATGGAGGAGTACCACACATCGAGGGGATGGGTGTCCACAGGTAAACACTCCAGTCGTTGCTGATGCTAAATGTGATCCTCAATACACCAATCGCTCCCCTTTTTGTATAGCCATGGCTATACAATTTTTGTTTATTTAAAAGATAAGATTTCTTTTAAAAGATATGAGTATGGAATATGAATGACGAAAGAGACATTAGTAATACAATAGAAGTTCAAAGATCAATACAGTAAATGTCATGGAGTTATGTAAGGTAGATGATGATACATGACAGTAAATTAGGTGGGGATACATTTAATCTGTACAATTATGCAAGGTATAATAGCATGCGTGACAATACACAGGCTAAAATATAGTGGATGGGGCATCCAAAACTAGAGTAGGGTGGCTCCTTTTTGTATTTAATTTTTTATACAATGTTCTTTTTTTCTCCCCAGTCTGACATGTAAGAAAGTCTGAAAACACACTGCCAAAAATGATAAAGACTCCCAAATACCTACAGTGTCGCTGACCATGGCAAAGCCATGGCCAGTGATTTTTCACCCTGACGTCAATATACCTATAAAAATAACTTTTAAAAAGAAATAAAACACAAACACGTCAAAATCTATAGCCGCGGGAATGAGTAGTTCTGTGCCCGCGGCTATCTGTAGTTCTGTGTAGCCTCAAATAAAGCCGTGATTATTGTGGTGAAGGAGCTTTTCCGCAGGTGGGGTTTCCCCAGGTAGACCTCATCTCCATGAACAGTGTCTGCCCGAAATTTGCATCCAGGGCAGGCCAGGAGGAGGGTTACCTCTGGGACGCTCTGGAGATCCCTTGGAAGGGGATGGCGGCTTACGATTTTGCGCCAGTACCGCTGATTCATTGAGCCCCTCGAAAATGTCAACAGTGGATTGACTCCTTGATGGCCAGCATGGTTCTGGTTCTCAGATCTAGTAGACCTTGCCAATCAGCCACCATTAACACTTCCTCTTCACCAGGACTTGTTGTTGATAGAGGATGGGAGGATGCTTCATCCCTTCTTGCTATCGCTGAACTTGACAGCAAGCTACCTGAGGTCAGGTCCCTAGGCCATCTGGGCTTGTTTGATGCTGATTTCACCAGGGCGCAGTATACAAGCAAATGGCTTAGGTTTTTCCACTGGTCTCTCAGAAAGCAGAAAGATCCTCTTTTCGCATTGCTGGATGATGTCCTCTTGTTTATCATCCATCTGGCTGAGTCAGGCAGTAAACCCGAAACTTGCAGAATGAATCTGTTAGCGCTGGGTGGAAAAACACACACAAGGGGGTGCCTATCAACCAGGTATGCAGGGTTGATCCCGACAAGCTGTTTGTTCTCACAAAAAAGGACCAACTCTTCTGAACTACTTACACTTGCAACATATTTCGCACTTGTTCAGAAGTGGAAGAAGAGGTCATCTTTCGGTCAAGATTCTACAAGAAGAGACACAAGGATAGCGTGAAGGTCTATCTAAAACTGCCTGCACAAAGCTAATTCTAGTTTTCGTTGGTGTGCCGCTTATCTAACAGCATACATGAAAAGAAAAGATATGGCAAATCTGTGCATTTTGCGACTATGCAAGATGATAGCAATGGACCTCTTCTCCCCATTCATCAATGTCACTCATCTAGTTCTAAAATATGGGAGAAAGGGCAATTGTAGCATGGTTCAGATGTCTATTTATGGTGTAAATGACATTTTAATAACCTATAGACAAATGAATACATCCCATGTCACCTAAGTTATAAATCTAATAAACACGTAAGTTGATTACTAAGACATACATGTCTAATGTTTGTGAATACTCAAAGCAAATACTCTCCGGTGTGAATCCCTGTTAGTCAGAATCGGGCCACAATGATGGTAAAGCAAAAACTGTCTTAACTGGGTAGCAACCTTACCCTCCTCGCAGTTTGTTTCTGTCTACTGGTATCAGTGGATTGTATAATTAGACCCACTTTCTTCAGGACAGTCTTCGTTACCCAACGTCTTATACTCACTACCGTCGGGAGTTTGATGGACAGGTACTGGGCTTCTTACCCCACCTTCCTCAAGCATTCCCAGTTCGCACACTTCAGGCAGTAAACACTTACTTCATCCTCTCTTATTAATAACTGTTTGACCGATTGCGTGATTGATCCCATAGAGCTAGTCATGTCTGTTCATGCTTTTATTGGAAGACAATGAAAGACCAAGGGTATATTTTTGCCAATAGCTCATAATTCCCTATAGAAATCAAGAGGTGCACTGACCTGTGTCATTTTCCAGATGTTTCCTAATGCCGGCCGCACTCTCTGGGCCGCTTAATCCCACGATATAGCATGTCCCACTTGTTCTGACTGTCTAAGGTTGAAAGCAAGAAATATCTCAGAAGCAATGCGGTCAAAATCATATGCAGCCCCTCGAGAAATGCTCTATGCTGGTAACTAGACACACTAACCTGAAACCATGCCACTATACTAGTGTATTCAGGTCCCTGGCAAATTATCTGCTTCTATGGCTGCCGACTGTCTAGCCGAGGTGTAATTACTTGTCAGATGCGGGCGCACTCTGGGGGAACTCTGGGGGGATCCGCTTTAAAAAATAACAACATGTTTTAAGTCAATTTCCATCATAGACGGGCCGTATCTATCCGTGTGGGTAGCAGACATCTGTTAAATCTTTCTTGCCTTAGTGCTACTTGTCTTGCTTTCACCAAGTCAAACGGAGACGGCAGTTGGATCTGTATTCAAAACACTGTGCACGGTCAATCTGTTCACTTTGCTAATGCAAGTAGACCGTGATCGCAGCTCATCATAATGTTCTAATAGCTGACATGAGCATGTGTTGCGTGTCGTCCTGCTCAATTGGTCATGCAAATAAGGAAATCCTGACTCTGTTGAATATTGTACTGTAATGACAACACAAGTTCCTCCTGTTGTCGTGGTGATTATATTCGCACTGTCTGGCCGTAGAGCATTATGAACGGGTCCTAATCTCTTCTCTGTCCATGGGCTCTAGGTTCTACCCTACAAGACCAGTAAACACAGAAGTCGGTTATATTGAGTTGAAATGGTGACGCAAGCTTATAGTTTTTTTTAAAACAATTTTTATTGTTTTTTTCTTTTCCAAAAACATTAAAAAAATTAACCATCAAACTCAGCATTTTGTTTACGAACCTTTGGACAAACATTTGCATATGTCATTGCTGTCTTCCCCCTACTGCCCCTTTAACTCAGGCTTGCACCTCAATTCTTGGGTTACCTTCTATGGGGCTAGTCCCCTTCGTCATTCTCGGACATATCATATTCACTAGAGTCCATATGTGAGGATCCCGACAATGTGGCTACCATTTGTCTCTAAGCTATCAGAGAGCCCGCTTCCTCATCCACTCCTCTGTTGGCCGCCTCGTACCATGCCGCTTTCTCGGCATCTACCCATTTCAAAAGGTCATTCCTCCATGCCTCTAGCCTGGGTCTGTGGGTTGCTTTCCAGCCCATGGCTATTCTTCGCTTTGCCAGAATGTAAGCCAGGTCCCTGAGTTTACTGACATGTTTCAGGTTGCGTGGTCTTGTGAACCCCCGTAGTATGCACGCCCACACTGATTCCACGTCTAGCTGGATTCCTTTATCAGACAGGCGCTGCCCGATTTCCTCCCAAAATTTCCCAACCTCCGGGCACGCCCAGAACATATAGATCATCCCAGCGTCCACCTCCCCGCACTTGGGGCATTTTTGTGCTTCGGTGCCCCCGAATCTAGCGATCCTTTGGGGAGTCATATACGCTCTGTGGGTAACGTATAGTTGTATATGCTGCAGACTCGAATTCCAAGACACCTTTTTATGGTATCTTTGGGCCCTTTCCCACTTCCCGTCCCTCATTGGTATCCCTGCCTCCTCCTCCCAATCTCGCCTCAATTGGAGCAGTTCCATTCCCACTCTAGACATTACCAGTTCGTAGATCCAGGATACCTTGTGCCCTCCCTCAGAGATGTTTCTATGGCAGCGTCTGGTTGTTCTGCTAGTGCTATTTCGGACCACCTCTCCTTCGCCCGTTTAAGTATTCTAGTGTAGGTGATATATTGCCCCGGGTGCAACCCCGTTTCATCCAGTAACGTTTTGAAGTCCTGTGGCTTCCCGTCCTGCCATATGTCTCCCAAGGTCACCAGGGCCGCCGTCTCCCAGTGTTTACAGGTCACTTTCCTCAGTTGCTCATCTGCCCTGCATAGCGCCACCAGAGGTGCCTGCGGGGTGTATGGGGCTGGGCTTCCCACAGCCCAGCATGCCCTGCGCCATGTCTTCCAGCCCAGTTCCAGCAGCCCCGATCTCCCATACAACTCTGGTTTGGGCAGCATATCATTTCTTTTAGGAATTAGTGGTCGCATTCCCTCATCAACAATCTTGATTCTGCCGTTTCATCTTCCGACAGCCACCTTACAACGTACTGTAGCTGCCCTGCCAAGTGGTAAATTTCAAAGTTCGACAGGTTTATTCCCCATTTATCGTACGTATTCTGTAGTTTCCACAGGGCTACTCTGTTTCTGGAGTTGTGCCACAGGAAGCTTCTACACAAGCTCTGGAGTTTGGTAAAGAAACGTTTGGGCAACACACAGGGGATGTTTGTGAAGAAGTGCAGTAGTCTGGGCAGGACCACCATCTTGAGCAAGGCCGCCCTCCCTACCATGGCTAGGGGTAGCTACGCCCAGAACCCCCTTCTGTTCTTAATACCCTCCACCGCCTTCTCCGTGTTGTATTTATGCTCATCTTGGGCCTTATGGTAAATGTTAATTCCCAGGTATTTAACTGTGCTGGTCTGCCAGGCTATTTCCAGGACAGGCAGGCTCTCCTGCTGGACTCCCCTGTACCTCCCCAGGGGGAACATGCATGATTTTTTGGGGGTCACCGCGATGCCCGACAATGTCACATAGCGCTCCATCTCCTCTAGGATATAGTGCAAATTTTCCTCTGGGTACCTCAGGTATAGCAACATGTCATCCACATACAATGATATCAGGTGTGGTCCCCCCTTAGTGTGGACCCCTATTCCTTCGTACTGCTGTCTTAAGTAGATTGCTAACGGTTCCAGTGCCAGGATATATAGCATTGGTGACCATGGCAGCCCTGTCTCGGGCCCCTACTGAGTTGCCATTTTTCAAAAATTATCGCACCCGTCTTGTTCCTAGCTGTTGGGGAACTATATACCACCTTTACCCATCGCATATACCCGGGTCCCAGCCCGTATTCCTTCAAGGGCGCCATCATCCATGGCCACCTCACCGAGTCAAAAGCTTTTACTGTGTCTAATGAGACTATTGCTATTTCGCCTGGGTCATCCTCCGCCTGTTCAATGATATAGTGGAGCCTCCTGTGGTTATCAGATATACTTCTGCCTGGGACATATCCGGTTTGGTCAGAGTGTATGAGTTTATTTATGACCCTCTTCAGCCTATTCACCAGCTCCGCAGTCAGGAATTTGCTGTCCTGATTTAGCATGGAAAGGGGTCTTTACGGCCCACACTCCGTGCTTGGCTTGTCGGGTTTTAAGAGCGGGATGATCACCGCCTCTCTAATTCCGGCAATCTCCCTCTCTCAAAGGCCTCGTTGAGCATTGCCAGCAGCGGGGGGGCAGCTCTTGCCTGTATGTTTTGTAAAATTTGCTTGGGAGCCCGTTTGACTCCGGGGCCTTACAAGTGGGCAATTTGACTACCACTGCCTCTAGCTCCTCTATGGTGATTGGGGTGTCTAGGTCCCTCCTGTCTTCTTTGTTCAATTTGGGCAGGCCTATGTCTTCTAGCATGTCTTGGGGCTCCTGCGCTATCGTTCCGCCTGTGTCTTCATAGAGGCGTTTAAAGAATCTGAGGAATCCCTCATTCACACCCTACTGGGTGTTCCAGACCTGGCCCGCCTCTCCCGCTATCTCTCTGATAGCCGATCTCGGTGTCTCACTCTTGTATAGCCATGCTAGGAACCTAGGAACCTCCCGGGTCTGTACCCCCCCTGCGTGTTGCCTTTTGATATATTTCCTGTAGTTCAAGTTACATAATCTCTCCCAAAGCCCCTCGCAAGTCTGTTGCAATTGGCTTGCCTGTTTGGCGTCTTCTTGTGAGGTGCCCCCTTTTCTCATATCTTCCATTTTCTGTTCGGTCTCCTGTAGCTCTCGCTCTATGCCCCCTTGGAGCCCTTTCGATTTAGATATGGCCGCGCCTCTTACCACCACTTTGAAAGCTTCCCATAAGGTTCCCTCTGACTCTACGCTTCCCATGTTGTTTTCAAAGTATCCGATTATCTCTTTCCTTAGGTCCTCACGGAATACCGAATCCTTCAATGCCTCAGCTCTGAGCCTCCAGGTTGGAATTCTGGCTCTGGGAGGCTGGTGTCTCCACGCCAGTACCAGGGGGGAGTGGTCCGATAATATTCGTGCCTTGTATTCAGAGCCCATCATTTCCCAGGCAAGTCACGGCATGGCGAACATGTAGCATAATCTCGTGTACAGGTTGTGCGGGGCTTTATATTGTGAGTAGTGCATATCGGTAGGATGTTGCTGCCTCCATATGTCTACCAGCCCAAAATCTCTCAGCAGGGCTAGTAGTGTCCTCGCTGCCAGGGTGGGCCTAGTTAATTTTTTGTCTGACCTATCCATTTTGGGGTCCAGCGTACAATTGAAATGCCCCCCCCCCCTCAGATGACCGCGCCTCCCATGAGGAGGATGATTTTGCTGTATAATGTTTTAAAGTAGGCCACTGTGTCTTGGTTGGGGGCGTATGTGTTTACAATGCACAGTTCTCTGTTTTCCACCAACCCCCGAATCGCTACCATCCTCCCGTCTACCTGCGCGGTGGCCAGAAGCATTTGGAAGGGCACATGTGGCGCCACCCAGATCACTACCCCCTGGCATACGCCGAGTATGTTGCTCCCATGGTGGTGCCTTTCCACATTTTCTTAATCATTTCTTGTTTCTCTTTGGTGAGGTGGGTTTCTTGCAATAGGGCTATATCTACCTTCTGCCTCCTCAGATATGTCATTACCTCATTTCTTTTCAGGTAGCTGTTGAGGCCTCTGACGTTCCAAGTTACGATTTTAAGGTCTCCCATTGTCGTTTCTGACTTGTCTTGTCCCTCCTCTTCCTTGTCCTACCCTCCGGGTTTGTTTGGCGTGGTTGTAAGCCCCTTCCAATAAAACCATAAACCTCCCAACTGGCTCCCCACCCCCGAACTCCCCAACTAAAACCACTGCACAACTCCAAACTCCCTCCCCTCCCCCCACCCTTCCCATTCCCAAATGTAGCCCAGCTCCATCCCTGGACCTCAGGCCTTCCCGTGTTTGGAACCTATTCGGCATGCCGATACTAGGGGCCCAGCGGGGGGCTACCATGCTAGTGGCAACCCGACTGTTCTATCTATAGGGGTTTAGGGAAGATTACTATGTGTTTCCTGCTATTGTGCAACATCGCTTTATGCCCATGCGTTGCAGCTAATGTGACGTGCGGCTGAACCCTTCCGTGACTGCATTACCCTGTCTTATATTCAAGTCCCAAAGTCACAGTTTATACAGCACCTCAGCTCCGGTATCACGCCTCACTTCTCCGTACTGTCCAATTTCCGACCCTCTGCTCCAGACAGACAGTTCTGGATGTCCAACCACTCCGTTGCATCCTCTAGGGTCTCGAAGAAGAGGACCTTATTGTTATGGAACACCTTCAGCCTTGCCGGATACATCAACATGTATCTGAAGCCTGCCTCCCGCAGTCTCCTCTTCACTACCCCATAGTTTAGCCTCTGTCTTTGCACCAGAAGTGTATAATCTGGATATGCCGTGATGGTCGTGGAGGCTCTCTGTATTGTACCTCCTTTCCGGAAGTGTTCAAGTATTTTCTCTCTGTCACGGTAGTTCAGGATTTTTGCGATTATAGGTCTCTGAGGTGCCCCTGGGGGTGGGGGTCTTCTTGAAAGGGCTCTGTGCGCTCTCTCCACCGCAAACCCCTGAGTGAGTGCCCCCCCCCTTCAATTTCCTGAAGAAGCATGGCCTCGACGTAGTCTGTTGGGTTGGGCCTTCGGCTCCTTCCGGGAGGCCCCCAATATGTATGTTGCTCCTCCGAGCGCGTCCTTCAGCTTCCTCCACTCTGTTTTCTAAGTTGCTCACTTGCTGTTTCAGTACGTGGATCTCCAAGGCGTGAGATGTAAGTGTTAATGTGTTTGTGGACGTTTCTTCCTCCAGTTCATCTGTGCACTCTGCTATTTTCTGCACATCTTGTCTAAGTAGGTTAACGTCCTCCTGGACGGCGCCTACTTTGAGTTCCAATGCTGCTTTGAGTTTGGCTGTGGCTGCCTCCAGTTTAGTTTCCCACGTCGCCTTCAGGTCCGCGATCGCGTCTAGGATCTGCTGGTCATTGCGCGCGGGTGTAGTGTCCGGCTGCATGTTCTTATCTTTATTTCTGGCCCCCTCCGCCGGCGGTGGGGTCTTTGTGTATTTCTCCATCATAGGTTACTTCCCTCTAGTTTTGGGGAGTTTGGATGCCATAGTGTTCCTTTAGCCTAGTCTGATGCGAAGTAGCTCTCCCTTCTTTCCTGGGGGTGGCTTGTGGGGACCCCTATCGCATCCGCCGGGGCCCTCTTATTGTTCTGCTTGCAGTAGGGGTTGTCTTGGCTGGTCCTCCGACCTGCGATTGTCACATCTTCTCCGCTTCTGGGGCCTCGGCCGGGGTTTCTTGGTGGCTTCCAAGGTGTCTACTCCCAACTGTCTCCGTGCACTCCACCTCCCTCTATTCAGTGTCCTCGTAGTGTGCTTATTGTGCAGTTGTTATTGATCAGCCTGAGCAGTACGTCCGGGCTGTTTTGTCTCTGGGGGAGGGTTCTCGTTATTCCCCCTACAGCCTGTGCGGTGGGCCAATCTACTGTTGCCTTGTTCAGTACTCACAATGCCACCTGGCTGCCTCCTAACACCCCACAGCGGCCATCACCAATTCTAAGGTTATTGCCGCAGCAGGCCGCTACTTTCAGTGACGTTTGACCTGTATCTTCTTCTTGGTGTTTGGTGTCTGGGCGTCTGGTGATCACAGTCGCTCAGAGCCTTTCTCGTGATTGGGGGCCTTCTCCTCCCCCCCACCTTTCTGTGCAGGGGTTGTTGAAGGTCTCCTTGACAATTGTTCAACTAGGGCTTTTTATCTGTGGGGCTTTTCTTGACCCGTATGTTGTTGTGTTTATATAGCAGCCTCTCTGTCCTCTCGGCTGCATCCAGGTAGCAGGTGAAGTGTGCTACATTACCTCGTGGTCCCCATCCAGGTGTATGGTTTGTCTATGTTGTGCAGGGGACCCAATGGGCTGTGTCAATTGTTTTGTGGCTTGCGTAGGCCTTAGCTTGGCCTGTGTTAGCAACAGCTGGTGCTAAATGTCATTACAAAAAGGAGGCCTCGGTGTGTCCAGCTTGCTTCCCTGCTTTCGCCTCGTAGCCTGGTCTAGTGCTCTGCGCTAGTCGGCTGCATGTTACTTCCGAGCCGCTCTGTCCTGTTTGGCTTCTCAATATTCCTCGCCGGTGGCATGTGTCTGCGTTAACCTTCATGCACCATCTGTGCAGTGCCGTAATCAGGATACGCCAGTATGCTGTCGCACTTCCGCATATCGTGCCTGCAGTCGGGCTTTCTCTTTGGAGCTGGGGAGTCCCGAACTCTGCTCGCTCGTGTGGGGTCCATGGAGCGGGTGCTCCCGGGTTGGGGTCTCCGGGCCAGCATTCCGCTTCTTGAGAGACGCTCGCCTTTTTATGTGGGGGCTCCTCACTGGGCGGTGAAATTGGTATCTCGCCCAGGTTCTTGCGCACAATGGATCTGGAGGCTCCGGCAGGGGCGGAGGGTGTCCGATCTTCGTTGTGGGTAGCCTAAGGTCCAGGACCACTCGTGTGCCGTCTGTGCGCTGTCAGCAGTACCTGGTGCTTGCGGCCATCGTCCACTGCCATCCGCTTCCCAGTGCACCGTCCGTCGTCCAGCTGGGTGGTCTGATGCCTATCTCGCGGTCTTCCTTTGTCTGTTTATGTGCCCATTCAATGTGCGTTGACTTGGCAGACCTCCCGTTCATTTTCTTTGGCTTGTATTGCACTGTGACGCTGCACCTTTGTTCCCTCCGGGTGGCGGACTTTCACGGTGCTATGTTCCTAGTCAGCACAGTCCCCCCCGGCGTCTGCGGACAAGGGCTTATGTCCATCTCCCAGCCCTTTGTTGTGTTCGGGCAACCATCTTGGTTCCTCCTATTGCGAGCCATGGCTTTTTTTCTTTTCAAGTTGTATTCGGAGTTCCCAGTCTCCTGTACACGGCGAGCAGCTCCAGTGGGTTAGTAAAGTCTCATACATGCATGCCTCCAATTTCAGCTGGTTTAGATAGCGCTTAGCATGATAGCATTTAGGATCATATCAGGATCGGCAGGAGCGCTTTGGGAAACACGTCTTCCTACATGGCCTGTAGCCACGCCCCCCACGCAAGCTTATAGTTCTAAAGGTATACTGCACCTGCTTCACAGTTACTTAATGATTACTTGAAGGTGGGAAACAAACGGATACTAGCCGAGGTGCATGTGCTCAGGGAAGGGGAGCATCAACTAGTGAATTGCTGTAAACATAGTGGACCCAGTCGGTAGAAGGGTTACCTCCAGAGTGGTAATGTGTGGCAAGAAGTCTAGAAAAAAGTCTAGAAAAAGGTCTGGGAAAAAATGGCCACTTATTGGTCAAGTGTCCGTGGCTAAACACTCTGTGGTGGTTCCCTTTTATAGTAGTTCCCTCCATAATGTTATTCCTCCAGAGTGGGTGACTACCCTGTGTTCATGTTCCTGTAAAGTATAGCTCTGCTTGCTGGTGAACGTGTACGCCTTTCCAGTCCTACTCCTGATGTAGTTATAGCATCTTCTCGGTTTGTCCGATTGTAAATTCATATTATGACAAGAAAGACAGTCTGCCAAGCTATGGATTCATTTAAGCCATCTCGATCTGTGTGCAGGCGAAATATCCAGTTCTGTTCTCTCTTTAATAGCAAAGGACGAGTGGCTTTCTCGATAATTGTCCGTTGTAGTTCCGTGGGGGCATGTTGGTATTGTTGGAATTGTGCCACCATGGACACGTTCTCTCTTTTTTGTCCAGTACAGGACATATGTTCTTGTGTAAAAAATGTTATCGGTCTACTTGTCATTCCGATGGTCACATGGACAACTTATTAGATAAACTACAATAGACGTGTTGCAGTTAGGGAACTGCTTCTGTTTCCATTGGGAATGGAGTCCAAGGTCCAGTTCTTTTGTTCATCTTGTAAGTGTACACACATTGCACTGACCACACGGGGAATGTCCTGACGGTGAATCTGAACCCCATAGATGACCTTGTCATGCAGTCGCATCAAGAGGTTGGCAGAATTGTACCAATGTATCCCGTAGGTTTTTTCTCTTTCTCATTTCCAATCTGGGTGAAGGCAAGACAGTAGCTCCAACATTCAGTATTGGCCATAACTTTAGGATCTCTTTCTTGATCCTATTAATATTGTCTGAGTAGCTAAATACTGCTGTGATCAATTGCTCCCCTTTAGAATTTATATTTTGTTGTAATCTTATATCCCGAGGGATATTTCTGGCTCTCTTTCTCGTGTATTTGACCATCTTTTTTGAATACCCCCTCTTATTCAGTCGGTCACTCAGGATGGCCACTTGTATGTCATATTCATTTAGTGTAGAGCAGCAATTCCTCCTATATCTTAGAAATTGACCGATGGGTAAGTTATCCCTCAGCCTCTTCGGATGAAAACTCGAGTATTCCAATAGAGAGTTCCAGTCTGCAGGTTTATGAAAGATTGTGGTCATGAGAGTCCCATTGTTAGCTCGAATCTCTACATCCAGAAAATGAATGACCTCTTTAGTTAAGGTGTGTGTGAACCTCAGGTTTTTGCTTCTGGAATTGAGCCATTCCATGAAGTTCAAGAAGATGACTTCTTCTCCCGTGAATACGAGTAGTATATCATCTATGTATCGTGTACACACAATGATTTGGTTTTTATAGGGGCTTATCGTCTTTGTAGATATGTTTCTTTTCAAAGCCGGCCAAGGCGGGTGCAAAGGTTGCCGCCATTTCAGTTCTTGAGCATTGTTCAAAAAAGCCATCTTTGTACATGCAAAAGTTCTTGGTCAGTGCTATTTCTGCCAGTTGTAGAATGAAACATCTCAGGATTTCCAAGGGAGGAGTTAATTCTTGGAGAACTTGGTCAATTATTAACAGAGTCTCCATCTGAGGAATATTTGTATATAATGATTCGATGTCAAGTGTCACCATAAACTGATTGTCTAGATCAAAGTGGTGTCCTTTTATCATATTCAACAAGCCTGTGGTCTCTTTCAGGTATGAGCGCATTTTAGGGATTTCAGGTTTAAGAAAGAAATCCACAAATTGTGACAATGTTTGTTTGTTTGTTTATTTGATTTGATAATGCGCTCCAAGCCCTTGGGCAGCTGGGCACAACGATACAAGTAGACTCGAAGCTTAGTTACAGTGCCTGACAGAGGCTATTACAAAACAGAGGTAACTTACAACAAATGATACAAACGGTACAGTACATATAGGATCATAATGGCTCTAAGATTGAGTTGATACCCGCCACTATTAGTCGAACAGGAAGGGGAGAGATTCCTTTTGGTAAGGCATAAAAAGCCGGAATTTTCGGATATTTCGGACAAAAGAATTCTGCTTCTTTAGGGCTAATGTGCCCTCCACTATGTCTGTAATGAGTATTCTTAGCGTGCTCATCGGGTCCCCCAGTAGGGGCTGGTAGTTATCCCTGTTGGTCAATAGGCCTGTCACCATAGTGTCATAGTCTGCGGTGTTCATTACTATGATTGCTCCTCCATTATCGGCCTGTTTGATAATAATATCTTTATTCGTTCTCAGGCTCTTTAATGCGTCATGTTCTCTATTGGAGATATTCTGGAAGGTATGTTTCGGTTCTTTTTCAATTTCATCTAGCTTTTTTATTATCGCCTTTTCAAAGGTGATTGATTCTGTAGAGATTATAGTGGGATAGAAGGTAGATTTCGGGTTTAGATCTGTGGTGCCTTTTAATGTATCATCCTCCTATGCAATACTTTTTTCACCCATAGTATTTTGCGCATCAGGTGAGCTAGGTCAATCCTGGTTTCAAATGAATCACAGTGTGCTGTTGGTACAAAGCGTAAGCCTTTTTGAAAAAATGACAGCTCAGTGGCAGTAAGGGAGTATGTGGATAGGTGCATTACTAGTAGTTCGACTGTTGGAAGAGGCCTCTCCTTCTGCTCCTGGTTATTCCCGGGGGAGTTCTGATCTTGTACTCCTCCTCGTCCTTTCCCTTTGCCTCGCAGGTATAAAAAAAGGTCTCCTTCCTTGGTCTTGTCCTCATGAGTTGGATCTATCCTGGAATTGGACATGCCTGTCTCTGGACTGATCTCGATTCCTTGACGAGTTCCAGTCATCCCCCCTCGAAGTGCTTGGTCTGGCATCGTCATCCGAGCTTCCACTTGAGAAGCTCCATGCTGCTGGTGTGTTTCTCTTTGTGTTCTTCCTCGGGAGACGCCACCTCCGGGGTTGATTGGTTCCAGTCTCATTAGGTACATTGTTGTTATAACTGTCCAAGATGTATGGGTAGGTCCGCTCATGTGTAAAAGCTGAAATGTCTTTTTTCAATTTTAGAATATTTTTGTTTAGATTGGACTCTTTGAAAACTTTAATTATACTGTCTATCTCTTCTAATTTCTTCTTAAAGGTCTCCAAGATGGATTTTGATTTCAGTAGGTCCAATTTCTGTCATGAGTTTCATGGACACAGTCTTGGTCGTGTTGATTATGAGAATTAGCCAGTCTTGCCTGCATTTTATTGCGATATTTACCCAATCCTTTTGGAATTGGAGCTAGTCCAAGAAAATGCAGGGTTCTATTAGAACAATCAACCGTCAGGTGCTGTTTGTGCCCGTAGTTATTCCATCATAAGTATCCCATGGAGCTCGGTCCATATCAATTTCTTTTTCATGTCTTCTATTTCTTTCCAATCATCACTGCCTCCAGAGGCTGTGGTCACGGGAACTACTCCAATCAGAGAAGGAGCTGCCCGAATAGTCTCTACTAATTCTTCAGCAAAAGCTATGTAATTGGACTCTGACATTGTATTTAAATTGTATTTGGTTATTTTAGAGGAGTCAGTAAGTAGTCTGCTGTCTGTGTGTTGCTCAAAAAAGTCAAGAACCCAGTGATTAAGCAGCACTTCGATTTTCTGCGTTGCCTGTTTCCTGTAGTCAAGTCTTCTCGTCCCAAGTGGGATTTGAACGTTGTCCTGATGGCATTGTGCCACAAACCACTCGAGCCAATGGCATCCACAGACATCATGCCAGTGTCCTGGAAGACAGGACATCAGCCAGGAGAATCAGTGAAATACAGGCCTTCGTGGTGGATGAACCTTTTACTACATTCCATCGAGACAAGATGAAACTATGTATGCACCCATCCTTTCTGCCTAAGATTGTGTCCCAATTTCACATCAATCAGGAAATTTGCCTTTCTGTATTTTTTCCAAACCCATCATCCTACTCAGAGAGAGTCCTCTACATGCTGGATGTCCAGAGGGCACTAATGTTTTACCTGGACAGGAGCAGGGAATTCCAGAAATCTCCTCAGCACTTTGTGACATTTGGTGGAGCGAATAAGGGCTCCTCTGCATCTAAAGCAACCATTGGCAGATGGATTGTGGAAGTGATTCTGGAAATGTATTCCTTACTGAAAAAGCCACATCCAAAGGGACTTCACGCTCATCTAGTCAGGGCAAAAGCAGCCTTGGTACCTTTTTAAAGGCATGTCCCTTGGGACGTTATAGCAAAATCAGCAGCATAGGCATCACCGTCTGCCTTTTGCAAGCACTATTGCCTGGACATGAGTTCAAGAGCAGATGCTCAGTTTGGGCAGGCAGTTTTGAAGAACCTCTTCAGTTAGGGTTACAAATAAAACCTTCCACCCCT
This sequence comes from Ambystoma mexicanum, assembly GCF_040938575.1. Classification (NCBI taxonomy): domain Eukaryota; kingdom Metazoa; phylum Chordata; class Amphibia; order Caudata; family Ambystomatidae; genus Ambystoma; species Ambystoma mexicanum. Next base: position 247,717,452 of record NC_090926.1, on the reverse strand, counting down.
TGGGAGACATGTGCTGTAGAATCTCCCACAAGTATGGAGGAAAGAGGACGGGACGTAGGAATAAGGAAAAGTTACTCACCATGGTGACTACTGTACTCCTAGTCCATAGTCCCCTTTCCTCCATACACCCTCCCTCCATCCCCCTACAAATGTCCTTATCTTTAGTAAGATACCAACCTGGGTGGTTCGAAAAGGACTTAAGGGGGAGGTGGAGCCTGTAGCCTAGCATACGCTGGGGCCCGCGACAAAAACAAGTGGACAGAGCATTTTTTAATATGATTCTACAAAAAGCTCTGGTCCCGTCCCGATGGATGGAATACCAAGTATGGAGGAAAGTCAACTATGGACAGTAACTTTTCCTATTATTACTAGTTATTATTTCTATTATTATTAGCAATGAAATGCCCGACTCTCAGATGGATCACCCTCATTAAGGAATGCAACAAGGAAGAGTGAGAAAGTAGTGTATAATGTAGGGTATCGGGAAGTTGCTGAAGAACCCATCAGCCGAAATGAACGTACTGGGAGGATAGCTCAGGGGCAACATGTTTGGTTTGGAAGCAAGACCTTGCAGAGCAACACAGGTTCCAATCCCTGTCTAGCTCTTATAGATTGGTATATGTTTTAAAGCGCTTTATAAAAGATTGATTAATTACCACACATCATGTTCACAGATTTGGACACTGTTATGGACTTATCCAAAATGAACGGCCTAAGTGTATTCGGTAGCTTTCATTTTCTCAGCCTCCTGATGACGCTCATTTGTGTGGTGAAAGGAAGGGCTTCATGGAATCGGAGTGACGCAGTTGTTGTCCTCTTCTTCCCCCATATATTGTCATTGAAGATAACAGCCCATCATGTTGGTCTGATAAGATGTAGGCCTTGCACAAACCACTTAACTGTAGATGGCCTACTGTTTTTGATTGTTATTTTCGTACGTCGAACTACTAAATGAATACAAAGCTAAATGCATGTTTTAAAAAACATGTTTTAATATAAAGCAATACACGTTAGCCTACTTTATTATCAGTGTAACCTTTTCACTCAAGACATATTTACACGAGTCAATCATATTTTCACTTAAATTGTGTGTGCACAGGTTTACAGACATGCTATATACATGTTTCTGAATATGGGCTACACAATTCTGTAACACCATGACACATCACTCTACCCATATACACCTTCAGAATAATTGACAGAGATGTCCAACGAAGCATATGTCCAGAGGTTTAACATATACTCTCTTTCAACTGTGTGACAACAAATACCGGGAGCAACGGTTAGGGAGTGCCTTTTTTTTGTTTTACTTTATTTAAAGTTCCACAGGTTTCAGTGCCTTCTAATAAACTATCCTCGAAAACAGACAGCAGTGGGTCATTTAGGTAAAAGGATCATACACTGAAGCCAGCATTGTATATAACACAGCCTCGAGTGACATTAGTACTGAGGGCAGCATTTCCCTGTGGCCCCCAGGCGATATGAAGCAGAACGGGACGATCCTCGTAATGTCCCCACATAACATCTGCAGTGACCCATCAGAGCAGCCGAGGCGATGGGCATGGATATCGGAACGATAGCTTCTAGGTGAGACAAGGAGCAACATTGGCATGCTTAAAGGAATGGTTCGCCCAAAAAGTTTTATTTCAAAAATAGATAGGCAATATAAAAAAAAACGATTGCATTTTTTTTTTTCGAAGTCCCTATGTAAAATTTTGAGCAATTCAAGCTCAAAGATAGCACATGGAGGCATCCATTTTGTGAAATGGATGCCCGCCGCTGTGCTCGCTTTGGCTTTTGCGGCACTAATGAAGGAAAAGCCAGCCAGCTGTAGTAAACAAAAGCTACCACTGGATGGCTTTTCCTTCATTGATGCTGTAGGCGGAGGACAGGGACCGGAGACTACAGGCAGAAAAGCTGCAGCTGCATCTCGGTAAGTGCTATTTTTTTTAATAACAATAAACACTAGCTGCGTTTTTTTTTCTAAGTTTTCCGGGCTGGAGGAGCCCGGAAAACTTAGAAATAAAACCGCAGCTTTAAAAACGTTGTATTTATGTTTGCGGTAGCTTTTGAAGCGACCGCAAACATAAATACAACGTTATTGTGTTTGAAAACACTGCGGTTTTTCTTTCTAAGTTTCTCAGGCTCCTCCGGCTCAGAGGAGCCTGAGAAACTCAGAAAGAAAAACCGCAGCGTTTTCAAACACAACCGCGTTGTGTTTCTGCCTGCCGTGGCTATCACTTTGGGTCTCCGGTGCTCCGAGCACCGGAGACCCAAAGTGAAAGCCAAGGCAGGCAGAAACACAACACGGTGGTGTTTACATGCCGCTGTGTTTCTGCCTAAATCTGCTTTCCCATTTGGGGCTCTAGGGCTCCCCGTGAGGAGCCCTAGAGCCCCAAATGGGAAAGCAGATTTAGGCAGAAACACAACGCGGTTGTGTTTGAAAATGCAGCGGTTTTTCTTTCTAAGTTTCTCAGGCTCGGAGGAGCCTGAGAAACTTAGAAAGAAAAACCGCAGCGTTTTCAAACACAATAACGTTGTATTTATGTTTGCGGTCGCTTCAAAAGCGACCGCAAACATAAATACAACATTTTTAAAGATGCGGTTTTATTTCTCCTGGCTCCTCCAGCCCGAAAAACTTAGAAAAAAAAAAACGCAGCTAGTGCTTATTTTTAAAAAAAAATAAATAGCACTTACCGAAATGCAGCTGCAGCTTTTCTGCCTGTAGTCTCCTGTCCGCGTCCTCCGAGTCCCGGCACCAATGAAGGAAAAGCCACCCAGTGGTAGCTTTTGTTTACTACAGCTGGTTGGCTTTTCCTTCATTAGTGCCGCAAAAGCCAGCACAGGCGGGCAGCCATTTCACAAAATGGATGCACCCATGTGCTTGCTTTTTCAATTTTTGAGCTTGAATTGCTCAAAATTTTACATAGGGACTTCAAAAAAAAAAAATGCCAATCGTTTTTTTTTATGTTGCCTATCTATTTTTGAAATAAACATTTTTGGGCGAACCATTCCTTTAATGATGACAGTGAGGCTAGATGTTGTTCTCGCTTTCTGGAGGGATTTTCAGTGAGCAGTTTGGGATTTTGTGGAGGCACATGGACAGGCATTTTCCAGGCACTACCATAACAGTACTCCCTGGTCATAAAATGTCAACAGCCAGCTTGAAATGGTGTGATTACGTGGGCACATGATAGCAGTGTCTGGCAAATGCATAGGACCTGTACACAAGCCTAAACTGTTGGCTTTGCCAATGCTTCTTTTTAACAGTGCAAATAAATATAAACCAAATGGCTGAAGGCACACTTGATTAGGACAATTTCATTACACAAGTAGCATATTTACAGCTGCAATTAACTCTCAGCGGACTGCTTAAAAATAACACTGGCAGGCCAATGTTTGATGCTACTGCTTGATAAACGTAGCTCAAAGAGATTCCAAGATGTTTTAGTGGGTGTGCGTGGGGGAGGCAGGAAGTGGGTTGGAACGGCCATAGGGATTCGGATGGCCCTGGGAGGTCAATGGGTGGGTAAATAGCCAAACAACAGCTACAAACTGTGGGTCCGTCCTCACACTCCTCTCCTCTAGCTGTACTACACTGCAATCGTTTTGGCTTATAGGTGGCACTTGAAGCGTTACCTAATTGTGAAAACTAAAAAGCAACAGTCTAAAGAGGGGAACCAAATTGAGAGATTCTTTATTTCCTATTAACACATATATTGAATATACCAGTTTGAGACGGAAATCTGTATTCATCGTTGTGCTTACATATGTATTGCATTGATCCGTGAATCAAAGCGACGTACATTAACCCAAGGAGGTCTAGTTCAGTACACTTTCTGAGTACTCTAGGACTGCTCCACACAAGGGGTCGTAGGCTGCATTGTCTGTGTTTTTTGGTTTTCTTTATTTTCTGTTGATCAATACCTACAGCTTTGTCCGACAACGTGGCATTATTGTCATACCTAGATGTGATACACTCACACTTTGTAGGCAAGTCATGCCTACAACTAAATCTCAATACCTATAGTTGTTTTGTATGCTATAAGTTTGGGTCCATTAACCTTGTGGCTGAGCTGCTCTTGGAGGCTACTTTTCTTCTTCTGTGCATACTGGAAAAAATTATTCCAATTACACCCCAGTGCCCTGTTAATGGTGCATCTTGCAATAAATTGTACTTATGAACATGCACATGTATGAAATAGATTTCCTAGGCTAGATTTTCATGAATGTTTTAATTTCTCATTTTATAACCACCTCCCCAATTCAAGGAGGATAATTCAACTTTTTGGAAATGGCATCTAGAACGTCACACTAAGTTACCTGCTGATCAGTGCGGAGCATTCCGCGGACCTGCCGTGTCTCCAAACCACCGTTCCTCGCTTTTACAGTACTTTAGTCTTCCATGTCTCGGGAGGATATCTTAGGGGCAACAATGTCACCGTGGTTCGATCCGCGGGTCCGTGCTTAGAAACCTCTGGGTATTAAGCGCGTTATAAATAACCTATCATATCAAATATTGTCATTGCTCTATTGGAGCTGTTTCGCACGCTACCAAATCATCAGGATTTGATCTGTCTTTGCACCAGAGCACTGCACGAATAGGTGATACTTGCATTCTATGTGCATAGTGCTGGCCGCCAAGTCTTACACTCTGGCCAGAGATTAGGAGATGCTGTAGAGGGAGCTGAGCTCTACAGACTGCTTCCGGTGCTCTTCCCTTTCCTGCTCGTGCTCCGAATCGAAGGTTCCCTGCAACACTGCCAGTTTTTCGGCAGAGCTCCTTTTTGGGGGGTTGAGCAGATAAGTGTAAATCATGGATGCCACAGTAGCACCAGCCATTGGTCCGAACCAGAAGATCTGCAAAGAAAAGAAGGGAAGTGTTTAAGCATCCTCTGATCTGCCACAGGAAACTGTAACAACCACTGTGTATGTTCTCTGCTAAAGCCAGCAAGCTATTTATTATGTCAGTTTCAATGCAAAATTCATTTTACTCAGTCAATTACCTACAGCCAGTCATGCCAGTACACTTAAAGAAATAACCTTCTTCCTGTGATTGTTTTCCTCACACTTAAACTAGCAGCCAGCCGTTCATAGTTTCCTGCTTTCTGTTATCTTTTGTTATCCAGGCTGACTTTCATTTGAGTCTGCAGTTTACACCTGCCTAGCACTGTATAAATTATACGTTTTGATTATTTCTTCTCATAAACTTGGAGATTTCAACCCCCTCCCCGACACCCCATTTCTTACCCAGTGATACCTGAAGTTTCCTGTTAGAAGGGCAGGGGCGAAGGATCGAGCAGGATTCATTGAGCAGCCCGTGTAGTAGATCTACCGAATGAGAGTAGGATTAGAGAAGAATAATTTTCAAATCTGCCATAAATCATTCATATGCAACGCGTTCGTTCATTTTTTCATAACGCACAAACCAGGCACAAAGTATGTCAGAGCACTGTACATAAAGTTAAAAATGAAACATCTCTCTACAACCAGGCCTTGAGTTGTGTACTAAAGGATGGGTAGCCAATAACAATTTTCTCTGGGGGCAAGGGGGCAGATTGTTCCAGAGAGTACAACATCAAGACGAGAAGGCTCTGTTTGTAATCATTGACACCTTACCTTTTTCACTAAGCTATACTGGCTTCCCAGATACACGTCCTTGTGTGCCAGCCAGGCAAGTTTAAAATGGATGTCCTTCTGAAGAGGCAATAGTGCTGCTGCAGCAACGTTGCAGAGGATGAGTGTCACATTCTCAAATTCACATTCTCAAATTCCAAGGCACAAGTCCCCGTTCTGGAAGCTGCAGACAGAACAGCTCCCCCAATCTGACTGCACAGAATGTGTGCGTCCATGGCTGGTGAAAGCCCTGTCTGCTGCATGGCCAAGTCCACAAAACACCGGCTATAATTGAAAGTGCAGCAGTTCAGAGCAATCCATAAACTTGAAAAAGTGGTTAAGAGGACAGGAGAAGCACAGAAACACCCACTAGGGGGTAGCATTCTTTGAATACGCCTAGGAGATTACAAGAGTGTGGACAAGAGTGCAGAAATCAAAAGACTGAATAGTTCTAAACTGGTAAAGCTGGAAGCTATAGGTTTTGCTGATCTGCTGGAAATGAGAGCCAAGCATCGTGGACAAAACCACGGGATTTGGCAGAGGGAGAAAGTGATTAAACCACTGTGTCCGCAGCCACATTGTGCATCCCTAACTAGATAGGCAGTCAGCCTCTGGATCCTGCCATTCATGTCATCTACGTTTCCCAATAATGGTTTCTAAAGATGAAGACTTTACTGCTGAACTAGTCAGTCATACACACCCAACATCCTCTTCCTATGCTTTGTGCCTGGCTCGCATAGTGCAGCAGGACTTTATTCTCCTTTGCAGCATGAATTCTCCAAAGGCATTCTAGACTGCAGTTCCAAATGGTAGCACAGAGATTTCAGGTGCTGGGAGCAGGTAGCCAGCACAGCTAAGTCTGTCAGGTAGCCAGCACAGCTAAGTCTGTCCTAGCAACACCTTCTCCATGGACAATCAGCCATAACTAAAGCATTCGGATTTCAATTGACCTAATCACACTCTGTCTGTGTTGCAGCAAGACTAGAAGCCCATGCTAGGATGGAAGTAGGATGTGGGAGGAGAATGTGGAATGGTAGAGAGGGCATGCACATGGAGAAGGAGAGAGGAGGAATGGATGCCTGAATCGGTTTGTGGGGCTGTTACGGAATATCTTGCAATACAGATAAATGGACTAAGAATTACTCAGTCTACAGCCTCCATACTTCAACTGGAGATGAGCGCTTTGAGCAAGGCCCCACCACTGTGAAAAATGAAGCAGCCCTGGCAGTAGGGCCTCATGGTGCACTTTGAGAAATGTGGCATGCTGAATTCAGTGGACAAGGTAGGCCATCACAATTAAGGAAAACGTTTTTTAAAGTTGACAACTTCATAAGAAAGGAAGCATGGAGGAGAATGAAGCCAACAGTACAGTGGCCCAACCGCTGCAACTACACTAGAGAAAAGCATCTCTGAGAGTGGAGTTGCATTCAAGGAAAGGGTATGCCAGCAGTTTGGCATCCTACTCTTGCCTAGCAACACTTTGCCACACTGCTGGGACCGTAATTGGAATAGGTTCTGACAACACAGCAAAATTAGTGACAAATTGGTTATAAAATTCCACAAGACCTAAGAATACCCCAACTTCATCCTTTCTCCTGGGCACAGGGTCCTCTCTTACAGCTTTCATGGCATCCACCTTTGGACGATACCCCTCACCACATCCCAATTCTTTGACTCTAAAATGACATTTACTTGGTTAAATTGGCAACTCTTTGTGTCTCAGTTTGCTCAATACATCATGCAACCTCTTGTCATGCCGAAATGCCATCTTGGTACATAAGTGTACCATCAACCCCTTTGAGTATTTTGTTCATCATTATCTGGAACGCTGATGCTGCCGACGCTAAACCAAATGGTATTCTACGATAGCAGAAAAGTCCAAACAGCATGATGAACGTCGTTCGCGGTTGAAACCTCTGTAAGTTGCACTTGATGATATGCTGCAGACAAATCAATACTCTTGAACATCACAGTATCTCTGACATTGTTCAGCATCTCTGTGATTATAGGCAGCAGAGATTTGTTTACCACAATGTTCTTATTAACATCCCTAAGGTCTACACATATTCTGATTTTTCCATTCTTTTTGCGCTCCACCGCGATGGGACTGACCCACTCAGCAGCCTCCACTCGCTTAATTATGCCCCCTTCAAGAAGCCTCTAGAGTGCAGTTTCTACCTCTCCTCTGATCAACATCAGAATGTACCTCAGCTTGTGGCACACAGGTTTTCACTCTGACTTCAACACAATCCTGTGAGTAAATCCTTGCAAACACCCCACATTATTATTGAAAACCTCTGGAAACTGTTCTTCATCAGTGGCATTGTTGTGCACAAACAACACAGGTTCATCGCTCATGGGATCAAGCCTAATCCCCAAAACTGTACATCTAGTCCTTTCTTTGCTACATTATTCACGGCCAACCTTCCTTTATATTTCCGCACAGCCTGAAACATTCCTTTCATGACTATGCTAGAACCCTCATATCCTCCATGGTTCTTGATGTTTGAACTTTAAGTGGACTTCTCAGACCAACCTCCTGCACCTTCTCACACCGGTCCCCAGTAAAGATCGAATAAGGTGCGCAACTATCCACCATTACCTTCACCAGGAAACCATCAATTCTAATTTTGCAGCTGGGACACTTCATATGGAAATAGTATTCTTTGGGCTCCCTCACAACTACTACACAATCCTCATCATCTGAGCTCTCATCCTCCTCACCTTCCTGAACGCATGACACATTCTTCTTCCTACGGCACATGACCGCGAAATGACCCTCATGGCCAAATTTCGAACACTTTCTGTTTGATGGCAGGGCACAACTTGAAGCTGGCTAAGTGACCTCTTTGACCACACCTGTAGCACTTCCCTTACTCACTATCCAAGGTGCCAAAGCTTTTTCTTTTCCACTCTAACTTCAGTTTCTTTTTTGGGATCCTCCTTCTTTGCACTACCTTTCTTGTTCCTTTTGGTGACCAAATTTACTTGACCCTGCTCTTTACTTGCGTCAGCTTTGTTGGCTTCCACCATGTCACATTTCTTCTTTTCCTTTATTGTCCGGGAACACAACTGTGTGTTTCACTTTTTTGGCAATCACTATTGCCTCCTCCAAGGTCGGATTCCCACACATCCACACCTTTTTTGGACAACTGGGTTATTGGTGTGTATGATAATTTGAAACTTTTATAAGTTTATCTGTCTCCACCCTGACAGTGAATTCACACATACTTACTAATGTCCTTAGCGCGTTGGCATACTCCACCACTGACTCATTGTCTTCTTGCCTTTGAGTATAAACATGATAACGGTTTATTGCTATGTTTGTCTTGAGTGCATAGTAGGTATCCAGTTGGAGAAGAGTCTTCTGGTACTAATCCAAGTCACCACTCCCTGAGTATCAGTTATCAGCAGCATTGGTCTATTTTGTTTTACCCTACTCCCCAAGAGAGTCTAAGAGCAACATTTATTTTTCATGGAGCCATTCCTTCATACTCTACTGCCCCCAAATAGTTATTCCAATATTGCCTCCAGGGTGTAGTTGGTGCCCTCGGGTTCAACAGGAAGGTTTCAGGAGGATGAACCATCACCAACATCCTCCTACCTCTGCACAGTCCAGTATCAAGAACCTTGCACACACTCACAAAAAACAGCCTTCACGCCCGCTCAGGCTGATGAACCACTGACACTTCACTGTCCAAATACACTGCACCTGAATGTTTTGAAATTACTCTCACTGCTAGTGCCAGAGAAACTGCAACAAAGAAGATTACCCAGTACTGGGACAAGGAAGATGCACCCCAGAATGATGATCATCCACACGTGGTAATGCTCCGAGCTGTGACTTTGTTGTGGTCGTCGTCACTGCGACCAAAATGGCCACCATGCTCCCGCATGACAGCAGGTTTTTTCCTCTAACTTCCTTCACTCTCAACCCTTATTGCCAGGGCTGCACAGGCACTTCCTGCGCATGCTCTACGGAAACCACAAAACATCCGAAAATCAGGTCGGATGCTGCCTCGAACCGTGGGGTTTCCTGTGGGGACCAACCTCTCTGTGCCACCACATCTGCAAACAACTCATAACCTACATAATTTGCAAACTATTTCCACAGGAGTGGGGCCACTAAGTCATATAATGCCTGGCCATAGAGTGGCATAAAGACTTTGAATATTATTCAACTGTCTGTAGGTTTTGTCTTGTAACTATGCAACCTTGACCTGGCTAGCATGAATTAAGCACAGCAACTCAAGGGTTATGTTGTAGTTTGAGTTTGCAGCCATATACATTTTATGATTATGACCGAGAGGTAAACTCTACTTTAATGTGAATTTCCTCAGATGACAACCCTTGTCACAAAATGTATATTCCTGCAGAGGCAGTTGAAAAGGAGGATTTAGGAGGATTTAGGATGAGATCTCTTGAATATTCTTGAGAGAAGAGGAGAGGATCAGGGTCGAGGGAGAGCTGCCCATTCCGCAATGTGACCACTGCAGGTGATACATTGAGAATTCCCTTGAGGGTATGCATACCCTCCCCAACCTCTTCCGTCAGGAATAGTTCGACAACGCCTCTACAAAAAACAAGGAACATTAAGTGAACCATTGAACCCTCTGGCCCGCCTGACTTACAGTGGCAATGGGAGCTGAAGGGATTCAACCTTATGAACATTTTGGCAGCAGTTGGGATTTAACCTTATGAATGTACTGGACACTTTTGAGATTTAACCCAGTAATTTCTGTTTCAGGTAGTATATTGGCTGGGAACTGAAGTGCGCGCCTAGCCCCCTCTTGTTTTTCATACAGTGGCAATGGGAATTAGAGAGAGATCCCCACAGCTTGAATGGGTTGCTAGTGTAGGAGAAGAATCACAGATATGTGGGCTCTCAGGGGAAATGCGAGCAGCTGACACACAAAGAAATGATACTTTACCAGCACAGCAGGAGATCAAGTTTTGGAGGCGCGTGGGCACTAGGAAAGTTCCCTCTGACTTTAAGATGGTGACAGCCCCAGTCAAGCCCTCACCCCGCGGCTCCAGAGCAAATCAGGTAATTATGAAGAATGGGGAGGTGGAGAACCTGGAATACTTGAGAGGAATGTGAAGGGAAGGTGAAACACATTGAAGGGAGGCATGATAAAGGGTCACAGGGCAACAGTGATCCCTCAAAAGATAGAACGATGCAACCAATCCTATTCATTATAAGGACTAATTAGACAAGCTAAGAGTATAAAAAGAGGCAAGGAAAACCAGAGGGTGATGGATTTTGGACAGTGATCCAAAGTATATGATTAACATTGCTCCCCATAGGAAGCCATGGTAATTGTGATTATATTGACTTTCATTATGTTATGTCATGTTATAAGGTTTTATACTGCGCAAAATCACCCCTGAGTGGTATCAATGTACCTGGCTTGCCTTGAAGACAGCATATTATACCCTGGGGTATCCAGACCAAAGTCTGCATAAAAAAAGGACTAGTGAGATTATGAGGATGGGGGAGGGGGGTTAAAAGGATCAAATGTTACAGTCAAAGGCAAGGGGTGACGCAGAAGGGAAAAGTAATGTTTTGTGATAGCTTGGGTGTGTGTAACTATTGAGGTAGAGCGTAGATCCGGACTGCAGAGAAGAAGACATGTTTGGAATCAAGCAGACTGTAAGGCAGTTTCAAAGTGCAATAGGTAGTCAGTTACACATTTTGTTTGCCTGCATGATGGACTTGAGATGGGCTACAGCCACCCAGTTAATTTGCTGTTGCTTTTTTTGACTCAGGATTCAATTTTACATTATTTCCACCAGGCAGACACTAGAATAGTAATTCAAGGACTGCAGATTCTAGAGGACAATCGAGGTGCAGTCAATAATAGACTGTGTGAAAGGTGACTGTAGCTCGAACGCAAAATGGTAGGATAAGATGAGCTGGTACAGCCTCACTCGCGAGTCCCAGAGTAGGTTGAAAGCCTACTTTAACCTTAAAAGTGGAAATCCCTTGTTGTCCGATTGAGCTAGTGATCCAGTCCTATTTTCTGTATATGTGAGGTGGAGCCGCCCTACAGTCTGCCAGCTATTACATGAATGACATTGAACTTGTAGCCGTTTTAGGATGTAGACGTGCAAAGAAGATTGAGGACGAAAGTTAACGGTGAGCATTATGGAGAAGATTAGAGCAATTCCAGGATCCCCCAAAGTTAAGTAAAAATGAAGTAACTCTATAAGTATCCCACAAAGAATAATGGGCATTAAGACAGAAAAGACTGTGCAACAGCAAATAGCAAAAATCCATACGATGAGATATATTTTAAACATATGTGAGTACGATATAGAAAACATACCCCATAAATTAGGCTTACCGGCTCCATCATATAGATGCAATTGTTAAAGCTATTTTTCTCGGGAACCTTTTATCAATTCGTTCCAAAATGTAATTGATAATTAGATAATAAAATTTCATTTTTGTATGACTTGGTTTGGAAAAAAGCTCGTACTGTATTTGTTTGAGTTTTTGAACCGGCATACCTCTCACTCATTGCGTAGGTCTTGACTTTGGCCGACGTTACCAGGGAAGAAGGATGAAACTAGAGGGGTCTGGGGTTTGTTCATTTGCACATCAAGATCCCTCACGCACAAAGAGGCCAGTTTTCTTGCACATGTAGCAATCTTCTGAAGTCAGAATCCATCCTGCTAGGCCTCCAATATATCACTCATGATGCCCCCCACTGAGATTGCATGGACAGTGAGCCCCATGCTATACAAGCAATGAGTTGATCATCAGTGGAGGGGAGAGAAGTGCGGAGGTTGCAAGTGCCCAACTTTAAAAGGACATGTAGCCTGAATCTGACATTTTCAGGAGCCGCAGCAAGCACTAGAATGAACTTCCAAACATCTGATTATTTGAAATTTTGTAAATTAGAGAAGTCATTGCTGTGGAAAAAAGCTTTTAGTTACATAGACCAGTATTTTAGCCCATCAGAATGTTTAATCACTGCATGTTGTATCTAGTTTTTATGATGCTGTAAAAGAAATGTAGAGTCCTGTGCATAGCTCCTTTAATGAACCCAAAATAGGCCTAGATTTGGTGTATTATCTTTAATGTACATTAATACACTTAACACGGTCTTGTTACTTCTTAAAGTAATGACATTATTGGCTTCATTGCACCAATACATAAATATGAGGAAAACCAAATTCTGGCTACACTTGTTGTATGCAATTGTTATACTGTTGTGTATGTTCAAACATAGGCTGACTGCAGGGCCACCAGTTTCAAGCACTGGGCTTTATGGCGGCTGAACTATGCTGTGGTGACACACTTATATTATGTTACTCTTATTGTGACGTGGTCGTATGTGTATTCAGGCTTTATTTGCATTATCTACAAACACTTTTCCAAGCTCTACTTCTCCTTATGTGATCCAATGATGCTCTTTTATGCGAAACACCACATGAACGAGAATCAGCAGGACTACGTGCACAAGCATATATATATATATATATTTATATATAAATATATATATATATATATGGAGAGAGAGAGAGAGAGCGAGAGAATGGATTACATTTTTTTGAAGCATTGCCTGTTTTTTTTTTTTTAATATGCACCACAGTGTAACAATTGTATACAAAGAAGTGTAACAAGAGTATGGTTTTAACAAAGTGTAAGCCTCTATAAATTAAATAAATCTGAGTGTCAACCTGCGTGCCCTGTCTTGCTGGTTCCCCTCTGTTGTCCCAGTTCCTGCCTTTTGCACATGCGCAGTCGTCTCCTCCAAGAGATGGCGTGCTTGGGTTGCCGCGCATTTAGAGGCAGGCCGTGTTTACAGCACATTTTCTGCGTGACTGGCCCTGACGCTAGCTAGTCTGCACTCCCTCCAGTCCACTCCTGCCGCTGCAACTTGACTTGCTTAAGGAAAGCTGGGACTAAACTGAGGCTACCTACGTCATTCACTTCGCTGCCTTAGGCCAGTGGTACTCATGCCCCACCAGTACAAATATTGTTGCTGTCCCCCCGCCCTCTACAGATGCCATATCTGTCTATATTTTCTGTCCACCGCCTCTGGGCATCCTTCGAGTCCCCCTGGTGAGCCAGCCCCACAGTTTGAAGATCACAGATTAGTCATTTGCGTAATTTCCACTGGTATCCCCCTCAAACACTCTACACCCCCCAGCCCTCTGTTTGCAGAGTCTGGTAGTGCATACTTTATTCCTGTATAATAGGCATGCACCTCCAGAGACAGTCTCTGTTCCATTTCCTGCGCTTTCAAACGGAAACCACCTCTCGGACCCACCATCCTACAACAACCTTCTAGTGGCGTGTTGGGCCTTTCAGCCCCCACATTCTGCACACTTGCACCATTCACTACATCTCTTCAATTCTTTAAGATATGAACATGGATTCTTACTTACCCCGAGCAGGTGTCCCAGTGTAACAGAGAAACCTATGGACAGGGCCGGCGAGCCAGCGCTCTCTGTTCTGCGGCCGTCGACGGAGGCGAAAATACATAGGACCAGCTGCAGTGTGAGAATGAACTCCACAGCGATGGCCTGGCCAGGCCTAACACCGTAACTGGGCTGGAGAAGAAAAACATGCACGCATCAGAAGCAGGTCACGCACGATTCTGTAACGCACCAGTCATCAGTCAATGCTGACTTGTTTTTTATTTTATTGGTGATTTAAAGCACATTTAATGCCAGACTCGACCTCTTTCCAAGCACTAGGAACACGTTGCGCAGTGGCGGACTTAACGGTCGGCAGACAGACAAATGGCGAGCGGGCCCCTGTGCCCTGCCCCACCCCTTCCCTTCCTAGTCTCTCTCTGAGACACACTTTGCAGTCAGACCCGAATTTCAGCAGATGGTCACAGCGCACTGTAATGGAGGCAATTAATCTATTAATGGGCTTTAAAAGCTTGCCGCGCAGTGCACAATGCCCACTATTACTCTGTGTTAATCACTCCCCAGTTGTTCTCTGCAGCTCAGTCCAGGGTGCTCTGACTGGGCAGTTTACTTCTCGCCGTATCCCCTCTCCAGAAATGCACGCTCCTCTGCTCTTGCAAGTATTTAATGTATTATAGTTAAGAAATAATGCGGATTGAAGCAGACCTGAATTCTGCTTGTTGTAATATTAGTTCAGGGCTGGATGTCTGCGCTCGGGCCTTAAAAATCACAATTTAAATAAAATGAATCATGTGTCCCTAAAGTTCATCTTTGCGCAACTACGCCCACTTTGGGGCCCCTCCTCCAGGACCCGCCCACTTGGGGGCCCTCTGTAATTTTTGCCCAAGGGGCCCTTTGCCTTAAATCTGCCACTGACGTTGCCCCATAGTTATCCACCCTTCTTCACATAAAGAGTTAACTTTGAGGGTAAAGCGTCGCTACCCTGTCCAGCTCACCCGCTAAGAGAAAAGTTTTCCTGGAAAAACAGGTGTGACCTCTCCACTCAGAAGAATTTTGTGATAGTGTGAATTGAGTTATACAGAGCCGTGTAAGAGAAACACGGTTGATGGCGTGTCCTCGTCTAGTGATCTCTACAATTAACATTGAATTGCAGAAGTCCTTCTTTCATTTTTACAATGATGTTAAGGCCTGAGAACTAGACACCGTGCAGACAAGCATGTGCTTTGCGTGTGTTGGATCTCATCCAAAACGAAATCGCCTAGGGGTCCCGACAACAGAAATGTTGCAAGATGCCCGGTGCAGCCTAGGTGCTGGTACACGGCCAACCCACCCTCTTAGTATGCCGATATAGTACTCACCACGTTCACCCCAAAGTTCCCACGAAAGCTCAAGGGAGTGAACTCATGCAGAAGCGCTGCTCCGGCTACAGCACCCAGCAGCTGACCCAGGATGTAAAATACAGCTCGAAGGAAGGAGATTTGCGACCCCACCAGGAAGGCGAGAGTCACTGCTGGGTTGAGGTGAGCCCCACTGATAGGCCCGAAGGCCTGCACCATGGTGCCAATGGCCAGGCCAAAGGTGAACGCGATCTGCAGGATGCTGGGCAATGACCCGGGCCACTGCAGTGCAGAGCCCAGGCCGAAAAAAACAAATATCATAGTGCCCAAAAGCTCAGCCAGGAAGGCTCGGGTGAAAGCCGCGGTGCACAGCTCTTTTTTCATGATTTATTTTGAAGGGCCTGAAGAGGAAAGAGAAAATGTCGCTGAGATTCTGCGTTCACTCTGCTGCAGGCTGAAAACACAGGCTTATATTCACCAGTACAGGAGGAGACCATTCCAGAAAGTCGAGGCGGGGCCCTCCAGCGTCTTTAAAGGGAACATTTTGCTCGTCAAAGCCCTGACCTGCCCTATTAGTAATGCTGAAAATTGCCAGTGTCTTGCAGCTAAATATCGTGTACGGTTTCTAATTGAACTGCTATATAACATTGCCTCTCGTGATTTGTGAGTTCATCCGGGTTACTGTAGAGCGCCATATTACACGGGGTTTTGCGCAACTCCGTAGCTGGGGATTTTTCCTTTTTTGTGCCTGCAGTAAACACTAGGAAGTCCTGCTATGGGCAGGCTCGGACTGGCACATAAAATAGCCTCGGGCACCAATGAAAAAGTGGCCCACAGTTGCAAATGGCCATTCATTCCTTTAGTGACAGACGGTTTGAATAGTGCCCAATGGGGAGTTTTTTTGATAAAATATAATGCTAATTGTGCAATTGAAAGAATATTTATTCAGCAGCAAAGATCAAAACTACTATCCAGTAGCTCATCAAAGTGGGCCACTTTGACCCAAAAAATTGGCCCACACTAGCATTTTCTGTTTTTTGTTCAGGCATTGCCCTATTACTGTATAGGTCAGTCCGAGCCTGGCTATGGATAGGAGTAAATGCCAAAGCCACGGAGCATAATACCGCATAGTCTTCTTTTTATTTTCACAGTAAATGTGTTGTAATCCAATATAATGCACTACTGCAAGTGCGTAGGGTTCTGCATGGTGACTGCGAGTGGGAAGGTGGGAGTAGTCCTAAAATGGGTGCTCTGTTAGGGACCATGATCTCAGTGACTATGTAACCCACGAAGCTGGTCTGTAATACTGGCTAGTGCTTTGCGTTGCCCTTATCTACTGGGCAATTCATAAATTGCACTGTAGCAGTGTAAGATTGTGTGTAACTCGTTGGATTGGACAAGTGCAAAGTGTTAAGTGTATTTCCCACAGAGGGAAGTACTAGAAAGCGTAGGATGTAACTCACAAACATGCTGTGTCGCAGGGATGTCATTTCACCAAAATGTCAGGGGTAGCGGAAATGACATCACACAACCCTTGACACCTGATGACATCACAGGAAGTGATGTCATTTGATCCCACCCCAAAGTGATATCACAGGAAGTGATGGAACAAGAGCTTTCAACCCTTGACAAAACAGGAAGTGGCTGCACATAGCATTGTTCCTAAGTACACTACGAAAAATATGGTTACAATATCACTATAATGTGATATACATTTCATACAAGAATGGATCACCATATTTATCATTAAGATAAGTGTGTATAGGCCCATATTACCAAATTACTGTGAATGCAATCAGACGTCCATGGGCAAATGATAATGATGTGCTATTATATAGCACTTACGCTTAAGCGCTTTATATAGAACAAAATATACATACAATATCACCCAACTTGTGTTGGTACTCATTTATCGACCTCAGAAGGATGAAAGGCTGAGTTGAGGTGTTTAAGAACAGACTAAATCAGTGGCTCACCCCCTGAAGTGTGCCTGAAATAAACCTTTAATGGGTCTAGCAATTGTTGTATAGAATTCCAGAAAGACACATTATTTGGTATTCCTATTCTTTCTTATTTTGGTTCACTGCTGAAAGTGTTAGGGCCTCATTACACGGTAGGTGGAGGACCAAGGTGCTACTAGCACCTTGGTCCATGCCGGTAAAATACCGGCACCGCCTTGGTGGAAAGGGGAATTACCGCCCTATTCCAAGGTTGGCGGGGCGGTAATTCCCCTTTCCCCCATTGCCCTTCCCCATTCCCATTTTTGCCCCATAGGGCTCTATGGGAATGGGGAAGGCGCTAATTACGGTGCCACAAATTGCGGTACCGTAATTAGCACCCTGGTCCCTTTGCGGGTTGGTTTTTAACGCCTGCAAAAAGCAGGCGTTAAAGTCTCCAACCCACAAAGGGACCTCGTAGTAAGGCGTTAAGGGTTAATGGTCACTGGTACCATTAACGGTGACCGTTAACCCTTACCGCCGTCCGTGTAATGAGACCCTTAGTCTTGTGGAATCCATGTTCTTTTTTTAAAATTTCTTTTTTTTAAGAGGCCTGAACACGAAAGCCAGCCACTCCAGAAGCAAAGAGCCAGGTGGTGCTGGCCACAGCCCACCACCTTGCATTAAAAAAACAGTTTTTAAAATGTGTCTTTTTAGGTGTAACAAGGGAGACCACAGGGGTCGCAGTTGCGACCCCTCAAATGACATCCCTGCTGTTTTGCGAAGAGCTCTGTGTGTAACCCAGGACACTGTGGTATTGAACATTGCTCTTTGTACCTAAGGAGGATGTCAGTATGTAAACCATTAGGCTTTTGTAGAGGGAACGGGCGGCTGTAGTACTGGGTAGTGCATTGGGTGTAATAGATGGGTTTGTAGTTATAAGGTGTTCTCATTGTGTAACCCCTGGAGTTGTCGCTCTATGTTATGTTATGCTATCTTTCATTTGTATAGCACTTCCTGCCATAGTTCATGGCTTTGAAGTGCTTTGCTTGTCAGAGAGGCAATGATAGAACATTCTGTAGGGATAAGGGAGAAACAAAGGTGGGTAGATAGTAGGGATGAGGATGAGGGATAGGTAAGATGCACAGGAAGGCATGAGAAGGAAAAGATAGAGGAGCTAAGTGTACAATTGTGACTAAATTTATTGTGGGGCTTAACTGCATTGTATTGGGTGCAGCACCAAGAGGAGACATAGCTGGAGAGGAAGGGTTCTCTGCGCAAGGGGGGTATGTCTGCAAATTACTGACAGCGTGGAGAGCCTGGGCATGTTGAAGCCATGCCCAGGAAAACACATGCGGCAATGCCCTTATGCTTACTTCCTTAGGCCCCCAACAACATTTGGGAGGGGTTGTCTGTCAGAAATCCGTATTTGTCAAGTTGGCAAAACCTCCCTGAAAAGCAAGCAAAAGAAGCAATATTTTGTTTTGGTTTCCTCATTTATTTCATGGTTACCAAAACCCTAGGCTTGTGCACAAAAAGCGCTTATGGCCAGACTTGGAGCCTTCCATAGTGTCATGGTGAGCCAAAGCATGTAGAAAACCATTCCAAAGAAAATACACAGTGCACAGCTCCTCTACTTACTCCCCGATGCCCCGAATGGCCACAAATGCCCGATTCTATAGATGGGAAATCTGGAAGAAAAATATGGGCACCTTTACCCGAGGTGGGATGTCGACCATGGCTTCCTTGGGACCAGAACCCCAGCCTGGCCTTCCTGGAGGGTCCTGAGTCCTATGAGGGCTTGTAAGGGAATGGCTATATTGATGTGTGAGGCAGGAATCCTCTTAGGCTGAGGCTGGGCGCTTATGGGGGTTCATTTATACAATTCAGCCTTGGACTAGCCTTCTCACCCTGGGCTGCAGTTACTGTGTACTGTTGATAGAGGGCACCATATGAATGTTAGGTCAACATAGGGGTGGATAAATAACACTGGGGAATGCTGAGCTTATTCCCTAAACATGCAGTACCTGGTACATCGATAGCTTTGGGCAGTGCTCAGTTTCTCACACATGAGATAGTTATACCATTAATGTCAATGTGTAAAACCACGATACTGCTGTATTGTGGAGTACCCACTGCATAAGCTATTACTTGTAGTACATGAGTGGTCTCAGTGTGTAGCTAATGAAGTTGTAGTAAGAGTAGGGCTAAGCTTGATGTTAGTCAGTCGATGGTAAGGAGGTTTTGCCATTGCGAATATTGACATTACACACTCTGCACATTTTAAGTCTGATCGACCAATGGTGGAGTAGTTACTGTGGGATAATGTCAACTGGCAAGTTATTGCCTGAGGAAAATCCGAGGGTATTAAGTGGAGGAAGGGCATTATTGCAAGCGATAATGACTCTTTCGAAGGTCTATAATGATAATTATGTGTTATTTATATAGTGCTTAAGCCAAAGCACTATATATAGAACATATTAACATATATTTATCCCCCAACCAAAGTTGGTAATCTTTTATCAAACTCTGAAGGATGAAAGGCTGCATTGGCCTGTCCTAGAATTTTAGGACTTTGGTCTGTAATCAACAGCCATAACCACAACTTTGAAAGAAGTAATAAAAGATCAAGAAACACTAGCACAGACAAGATGACTAGCTTCTTAATTAGCTGCACAGACCATTGAAAGTATTCCAAATCAAGTCATATCTATCTGCCCTGCCCTTCGCAGCATGCCAGACCTTCTCCTTTGCTGATAACTGCACCAACTCTTGTATCTAGTTCTTGCATGAGGGTATTTTTGTTACTTTCCAACACGTCACTATTTTTCTTTTCACCACAATGAGGGCACATTATAATACTTGGAAATATGCAGAGTCCGAGTGCATACCCAAAAGTCAACAAGTAGAGGATCCAGTGGTACATGAGCATCAGCAGTCAAGGCGATGTGTGGGAAGACCTCTGATGAGAAGTTGTGGAGCATATTGCAGGATCAGAAAATAAAATATGAAGAAAAGTGCCCCCTGCAATGCCAGCGTTTGTCTCAGGTCAATAATCTGCATTGCTACATATGAGTTGGAGACCATTAGAGTAAGAAGAGCTTTGCATGTTGGATAAAAAAAGAGGTCAATGCTCCCTTTCGATTCCTGTGGAGCTCAGCAAACCATATGCCATGTTGGTATGTCAATGTTTAAACTCAGTTCTATAGACCACCAATCTCGTGTACTCTGTTGCGTTCCTCCTCCCTTCCACTGCCTCAGGAGAGTGTACAGAATTGATGCAGAAAGGGGGCATTTACCAGACATGACATGAAGGGAGTGGGGACTACCCAGTGAAAATTTGTGAACCGAAAGTAAATTAAGAATGGCGTGTAGGGTCTTATTTCCTTGCCTGGGAGCTTGTATATACATTTCAGGAATTCAAAGGCTAACATACCCTTGTCTGTCAGGATGTAATTTATGAGCTTCCTGGTACACCTGTGTACATCTCTGGAGATGCCAGCAGCTCAGCACTGCAGTGTTTGACAGGAAGAGCGATGTGTATGGGACCAATTATTTTTCAGTGTATAGTTCAATGGGAATTTTTGCTTTTGGATTATTTAGCATTTCCCTGTGCAGGGGGCTGCTTCCATAGGGGGACTAGGTCTTCACAGAATAGGAGAAATCAGCTGATTATGGTACCTTTTTCTTAGCTATGCAGATGTAACCTTCCTTTTGGTAGCATGATGTCTGTCTGTGACCCCCACAGAATTAGTCTATACTGTTTGGGGGTGAAACATGATATGCAGAACTGCGGTTAAAGCCAGTGGATGCACCCTAAGGCTCTTTGGGAGCAGACTGCAAAACTATTTACCTTTTTCCACAAGGAGAAGGTTATAAAGACAGGCTCGTTTGAGGTCACCCATTGCAGGGTGTCGCACCAAAGACATATTTCACCAAATTATCTTTGGTCTTTTTTTGGTAGAAAATGCAGGGGGAGACCCCCCTCCCCGCAACCTTCCCCTATTCCCTTACCCCACCCCATATATATTTAATTAAATTTGACCGAATTCCGACCAAAAAACCAATCAAAAGAATTTGTTCAAAAGTAAAAAGTCAAATGTTTTTCGAACAAGTAGGCTAATACTTTATTGACAGCATTTTGAGTGATCTTCCACTAGTAGTGTCCTCTAATCGCCCTGGGACTTTAGCACTGTGAACTTCCCTAAGCCATTGGAACAGAAATCACACCGTGGAAGTTTCGTCTCACCATGCCACCTTCATACTAGAGGAATAATGTTTGTAGTATTTGGTTTTTGAACCCAAAATAAATGTTGCAGATAACTGTAAACCTCTCACTAATACACCTACTGTTACAGGGGTCCAGCAGTGTAGAAACATATCCCTGATTTGGATTTCCTTTTTTTGGAGAAACCTCATTCAAATACTGATTTTACCTTTTTTTATATAAGGCAACCAATCTTTAGTGAACCATTCAAAATATTCTCCGAGACTAAAACATGTCCACCGATCACTTTAAAAGCCCCCTCACTACCACTACATCGATATCATGAAAGATATTCAAAAACGCTGCTTTCTCAAATTCCCTGCTGTAAGATCTCAAAACTTTGAAAGTTCATTTGAGCAGTGCAAAAATACTTTTTCTAACACTGTTTTGATGAAAACTTGTTTACAATCAGCTTTAAATATTGTGGCATAGTTGAGAAATCTGTTAATGTTAAAGGTTTTTATACCACGCAGAAGTGCCACTTGCATGGTCTCCTGGCGCTTTGGTGGTTCTGTGAGAAAGAAAAGGGGGGAGGTGAGCGGGAGGAAGAGCAAGGGAGCTGTGATGTGCTGTTGACAGCTTCAGTTCGGATGTACTGTTCACTGAGCTTGGGTGCAAGATTCGGGAGGTGAAAGCCATGTGGTGTTGTGCAAGGTTGTGTGTGCTATGTTTTGTTGTTGCAGTGTTGTGAAGTGTGTGCGGTTTGCTGTGCTGAGGAGTTCTGGTTGTTTAAGTGCAGTATGTGAGAGGTGTATGCGAAGGGTTGATTGTTAGTAATAGTTTGGGTTGTTAGTGACCCTCCCTTTCCCATTTCCATCCCTGGGTTTTCCTTGGCCTACTTCCCTGGCCATAGCGTTTCTGGCTTATCACCCTCTCTTTTCCGGGGCTCTATGTTGGCTGCGGAGGTGGGTGGGGCAGTGGGGTGCTTCTCTTTCCAGTTCTATCCCTCAAACTTCCTGGTTACTTCTCTTTTTTCCCATGCTTGGTTGATTGGCAGGTGTGAAGACGTCATTTAGTTGGCTTTGTTGTGTTCGGAGTTGAAGAGCCAGGATTTCAGCAGTTTCTTGAATTTTGTATGGTCCTCCACGGTTCAAATTTCCCTTGGAATGTATTTGCACAGATTCACGGCTAAACAGGAAAATGCTGAGCCACCCAGTTTTTTCTTCCTGGACCATTTGTGTTCAAGACGTATGTTGTTGCAGGATCTTAGGGGTCTAGCTGGTTTGTAGATGGAGAATTTCTTTTGGATAACGCGTGCTCCATGGCCGTGTATTGCTCTGTGCCTGATGCATAGGGCTTTGAAAGAGGTTCTCTTTGTAGCATCCTGAGCGCTGGTGTGATGTGAACTTTTCTGCTGAGTTTGAGGAGGAGTCTGGCTGCTGCATTTTGTATTTGTTGTAGTTTCCTCATTAGGTATTCTGGCATTCCGAGGTATATGCTGTTAGCATAATCAATCCTGGACATAATGAGGGATATGATGGCAAGCGTTTTGTGCGTGAAGGAGAGGAACGGTAGGATAGGACCTCTTTTATAATTTGTAGAAGGAAGAAGCATTTCTGGATTATTGCATTCACTTGGGGTTAAAGTTTTAACTCGTTGTCCGTGAGGATTCCAAGGATTTTTACAGCTTTGGATGGTGTTGGTGGATTTCCCAGCTCTATTGGCCATGGTATGTACTGGTCGTTACCTCTGTCTTCCGGTGTAATCATGATTTCAGTTTTGTTTGTTTTTTCCATTTCTGCAACTTGTTTGAGGCGTGACCGTTTTTAAAACTGCCCCTATTGCTGGGGTTTTCTTTAAAAAATGTATTAAACATATGTGTTTATCAGAGCTTTAAGGCTTTGGCACTCGGCTGGCCTTTCCTTATGTTAGTTTGAATATGCGTTGGTTTTTGTCTGTAGCAAAGTCCCGAAGGTGTTCCCTGTCCCCTGCAGATTTTATGTGTTTCATACACCCCTGGTATTAAGGAGGTACTCCTAAATGAGAACCTTCATGGACGTCATTTGGGGGTGACCAGGTGACCAGATGTTATACCTGCTACCCCTGGTCACTCCCATGTGACCTGGTGAAGGGATTGCAGAGGCAGTGTGCAAACAAAAATAAGGAGAATTCTTATAGGCCTCTTTAATTTCAGAAATAACATTTTAGCATTCTCTAATGTGCTGTATTTGCAAAGGTGCAGCAGTAGATTAGTGTTTGTCTGTATAGGGCAGTCAGACTGAATCCCCCAGAACTAGAGCTTCTTATTTAGAATTAACTTGTTTTATGTTTCTGAAGTCTACAACCATGTGCCTAGATTTTCCCATATCCAGTTAAAAGTGTTGGTATTATATCATATTTTTATGCATCGTGCTTCATGTCCGACTTCTCACTCCTGCTGGTAAGCGGTATAAAAATAGGTGTTATTACTTTGATCTGTAATAGTACCTTATTTATAAACCTCACAAAGAAGGAAGGGGTGATTATGAATGTGGAAAGTGGATGCTGGAACATGTCAGAGTTGAGCCTTTTGCTCACTGAATTATCCAATAGTTGCACAGCATGTTGTTTAATTAATTGTGCCATTAAAAAGAAACACATCTAACTAGCTCCCTCTCCTGTTACCTCCAGTCGTTTTTAAACCAAATATAACACTACTATTATCAGGTTTATTAGTGGGCCATGACATATTCCTCCTGCTTCTAAGCACTGTAATTATAAGTGCTATGTTGATAAGAAATGTAACCCCCTAGAGCCAACGCATAACTAAATGCTGTGGTATGCACATTTAATGATAGCTCAGCTGATTAAGTGCTCACTGCTGAGATCTGTGTGTGTTAGTAGGTCACATGTTTGTATCTTAGCAAGGTCTACTCAATCCTTCATTCTTCTGAGGTTAACAAATGAATATTAAATAACATTAATTTTTATATACAAGTGTTTTATGCTTTGGAGTAACTGCTATAAAAGTAATGGATTATTATAAATGCCTAAGTGTTACGATCAATAAATCCAAGCAAATTCTCAGAATAATCTCATAGTTTTAAATTAGTGTCGCTTTTACAAGTATTTCTTTGCCTCCTTGAGATAGCTGTGAATCTTATGTTATACTGGCATCTTTGAAGCTGAATAATGCATGCATCAAAGCAAAATCTCTCTCTCTCTCTCTCTCTCTCTCTCTCTCTCTCTCATATATATATATACATATATATACTGCAAACTATATTAATGCTACCTTCACCTCTCCTGATGTTTTGGACTACATCT
Organism: Ambystoma mexicanum; assembly: GCF_040938575.1. Taxonomy (NCBI): domain Eukaryota; kingdom Metazoa; phylum Chordata; class Amphibia; order Caudata; family Ambystomatidae; genus Ambystoma; species Ambystoma mexicanum. The sequence goes on along the minus strand of NC_090926.1, from coordinate 247,692,658 downwards.
CCTATTAGCCTTATACAGCATAGTCAATTGTGAACATCTGATTAGCCACAGCCTGCAGATTGCTGATGGTAACGATTCAATCAATTCAATGCATACTAGGAACTAAGTGGCATTTTGTTGGCATAAGACAGCAGCAACTGGGCATGAGGCTGCACATTACATGCAGTGACATTCGTAACTATCTATTTGTTATACAGCGCCACACACTCAAAGGCCTAAGGACACTGACAGAACTAACAGACAAAAAACATATACTCTGGAGCTGTTAATACCCAAACCTCCCCACTCTTTGTCTGTATCGAAAAGAGTTTTTAGGCTCTTCTTAAACAGAGCCAAGGATGGAATTGTCCTCAAAGAGTAGCGAAACGAATTCCAAAGCAAAGGAGCTCAAGCGTCAAAGCTAATACCTAAGAACCTTTTTCAGAGGAGCATCTTGTTAGACCGCAGGGTTCGTCTTATAGGTGATTTTTTGATCGAAGAACTAAGGTATCAGGGACATTGCCTGATGGACACTTTTAAACAAGGCTTTTGGCGTTATGCTGCAATCGCTGTTCCGCCGGTAGCCAATGTAGCTTTTGACGGGTCATGGACAAATGAGCTCGCCTTCCGAGCCCACAGGCTGCTCGAAGTGCCCCATTCTGAATGACTTGCATTTTCTTTTTAGATTTAACTGTAAGGTGCCATCCAAGAGACTGTAACAGTAATCTAGTTTAGCATTAATGGCGGCAGAAGTCACAACTGACCTATTCTTTTTGGATAGGAATGGACATATCTGCCACAACAGTGTATGCGCATGATGAACTCAGATATGCCACATGTTTATTTGATGTTAATTGGGAGTCTAAATAGACTCCCAGCATTTTCACATGCTGGGCCACAGGGATGACATTGCCTCCAACTTGAAATTGGCCATATTGAGGGTCCATTTTCCTTAGTCTTGCACGAGTTCCAATTAACAATAGATCTGTCTTTTATCATTTAATGCTAAGGCGTCTTTCACCATACATGATTGAATCACCAGGAAGACTTGATTGACCCTGAATACATACATCCTGGGAGTACACCACTGACAGTTCCAGGAGGATCTGGGTGTCATCTGCATATTTCGTAAACTGGACACCCAGATCATCGAAAAGGTCACGCAATGACCTAATATAAACATTAAACAACAGAAGGGGAAGACAAGATCCCACTGGCGCATCACAGGTAAGAGACACAGGAGAGGATTGGTGGTAATTTTGTATAACCTTAGCTTGTCTAGGCCCAAGACAGGATCTGAACGATTTTTCAGCACTATCTGAACATTTGTCTATCCTAACAAGTAATCAAGAGGTCATGATCGACTAAATCGAAAGCAGCCGATGAGTCGAGCAATAAAAGCAGTACAATTTGACCTTTATTAACCAATCTTGTGATTTTAGACTTCAGATCCAACAAGGCTGTTTCCGTACTATGCATTGAGCGAAAGCCAGATTGACATGTCCCAAGTAGTTCATGTTCCTCAATGAATTCGCAATCTTGCCGAAAGGCAATGTTGTCAAGAATCTTCAGCAGAAATGGCACAGTAGTTATGGGCCGAAAGTTTGTAGAAAGGGGCTAGTCCAGATGTTCTTTTTTTTTTTTTTTACTAATGGAGAGATCCAAGCTTCCATCAAGCACCTAGGAACCCGAGCTTTAGAGAAATACATGTTGATCAATTTAGTGACCCATGGTAACAGTGGGACACGAAAACCTTTAAAAGGGGAGGCAAGGAAAACATTGCCTTTACATGATACATGTTTCATTGCTAGTACAGTCGTTTGGACCTCTATTTTCTTTAGCTCCTTAAAAGGAAAACATAGAGCTAGCTCCTATAATTCAACTGGTACACGCAGAAGTTGGGATTCCACCACGAGTTTATCTAGCAACATAACACACTTGGCAATGGCTTCTTGATGACAAGCAACTTTTCTAGAAAACTTGTCTTGGACACCAACTACCATCAACATCGAACTAGTTTTAGTAGACTTTCCCTCCAATTCACGGAGGACAGAAAAAAGCTCACGAGAATTGGATTTAGCTGTGGCAATTCTCTCATTAACGTTAACTTGCCTGGCCTTGAAAAAAGAATTCATGTACCCTTTCATGGCCATCTAATAGGCTGCACGAGTGGAGGCACAATGATTCTTCCTCCAACTGTTTGACTGTACGTTTTGTTCTTCCTCAAAGAGATTACCTCGTTGTTAAACCAATGATTATGTTTGGGAGCATTTTTCAAAGTGATGGAGCATGGAGGTGTCAAGTTATCAAATGCACTTTTTGTGATTGATCTAAGGTTTTCCAGAGACACATCATGTACTATTTTTACTAGCTGGGGAAGCACTAAATAAGCACATGCAGCAGTGGTGACTTTCTGATAATTTCTAGCCATTATCTTACCTGTTTCCTTGTTTGGGGACGAGGAGAGGGCAGAAAACAAGGCAAGAAAAGATCAAAAGTTACACAAAAGTAGTCCTGCCAGGGACAAGCATCTATTTTGACCAGTGAAATGTTAATGTTCCTGGTCAGTATCCAATCCAGCATATTGCCGCCAATATGAGTAGCCATCTCCCCATGTTGTTTTAAACCAGATACCTCCAGTGCATTTAAGATGGACAAGGCATCCAGGTCAGAGGAATTATATGCCCAGAAATCCATATCCCCTAGTATGAGAACATGAAAGGACGATTTCAATGTGGCACCTAAGATGGCCAGCAATTGTTTCTTAGGTGGCCTATATAGTAAAAGGATGCTTAATGAGTATGTAGCATCAACACTTAATGTAACCATCATGGCCTCACAGTGGTCCAAATCCACTATGACAGCACTATGAATTTTTAGATGACTTTTAAAAATGATAGCAACTGCCCCTCCCCTAGATCTATCATGGTCAGTTCATAGGAAATGATATCCTTCCAGTGTGGAAACAAGGGAGGTGTGGGTTGCAGAGTCCTGAAGCCAGGTCTCTTTAATAGCCAATAGATCAAGCTGTGATTCCATTTTATAATGCGCTGAATGGCAAATTAAATAATCTAGTATTTAATAATGCAGCTTTAAAGGGTACAGATGTAGCCAACATAGAGCCAATATTACTCTGAAGGTCCAAGGATACTGCCTTAGGATCTTCAGGTATTTGTAGTCAGTAATGTATTAACGGGTCTCCCTCCAGGGTGCTAGACATAGAACCATGAACACTCTGAGGATCTAAGGATACTACCCTAAAATCCTCAGGTGTCTGTAATAAATGATTTGTTAGCTGGCTTCCCTCTGGCTCGCTGGACAAGAGATTAGCTACTTGCATGAGTGGTAAGTACGGAGAGGATTTCAGAATTATATGGTGAGACTCCTCAACCGGAGAAGCAGAACAAATGGAAGCAGGAAGGAGAGAGGACATAGTTAATGTAGTAGGCTGGGCACTATTAGACTGAATTTAAATATCTTTAACCCGTGAAACAGTGGATAAATACCGTGTCACTATTTCTGACCGTTTAAGACGGTCTCTTTCAAGTAAGGCAGCTATATTTACATCTAAGTAAGCTGTTTTAAAAGCAGATTTCAAATAAAAAAAAGATAGAACTAGAATAGTGGAAGAAATGTGAACGCACCTGATCTACAAAGATAAGTGAACATCAAGCACTCCCACGTATAACACGTACCCGGCACAAACCAGTGCAAACCGAGCACATGTGCCGGCACTCACGCGCCTGCTGAGGGTCCCAAATACCCAGCGGCTGCTGCAAGCTGTAGTTTGCTTGCAGTGTGTAATGTCGAAAGAGCAAACAAAAGTCAAATCATACAATATAAGGGTTTACAAAATAAATAAGAAGCCCAGCAGAGCTAATCCATGCAAAGGCAAGTCCCCCAAGTAATATAAAATCAAAACTAGAAAAAAATCACACAACGCCAATTATTGTCCTAAAAGCACAACTAAAATGTACAGATTATAACTTCAATTTTCATACCCTTTGCAAGTGGCATTCATTGTCATTTGCTGGGTCATTTGAAACACATCACCCATGGTAAAGATAACATGAATGTAAGGAACTATGGCATGGTACTGGAATCTTTTGAGGTTGAATTTAGCATGTGATGGAATCAATGACATGTGAGACTGCACAATGGTACCTTATACCACGCATTAAATGGCATTGCTGTGGCACTTGAGACTACAGTTCACATTAGATGGCAGTCATTACATTAGGTGAGCCTACCCGGTGTATTAGGCATTAACTGTCATTGGGTGGCATTACTGGACATTAAGAATGCACTTGGATATATAACAATGTTACCAATATATTTTCCCTAGCCTTAGGCTGTAAGACATAAGATGGCAGTAGACTCAAATAGAGGCTATATTTGGCATACTGTATTATGGCAGCACCTGACATGTGCAGCTATTCATGGTATAGGATGCCAGTAAATGGCCATATGAGACTGTAATGGCATATGCATGGCAGTGCCCCTGCCTATGCCGGTCCTACTTGATCTGTGCTGGTTATAATATGACCCCCTTCATGACATATCAAGTCAGCAACATAGGTAAAATGTCGTTGGTTTCTAAATAATAGTCCTTTGTCTGTTTTAGTACCGGTTTGGTATTTTCTGAAATGTCGGCTTATGTACCGTGTTATACCTGTCGGTCACTTTAAGTGATGACATTGGGGCTAAATGCTATGCAATGTTATTTAATCAGGGTTAAAGGCTATATAACATAACTTCCGGGGATGCCGTTGGGTGCGTGGTGTCACTTTGGCTACTGTGGCATTTTGGTGAGCTGATGTCCCTGAGCACCTTGGGTTTCACCCCGGATGTCCAGGTAAAACTCCTGGACATGCCTTTTGATGGCAGCAACCTGTTTGGATCTAAGGCCACTGAGTTCCAATCCTCAAAAGTGACTGCCAAGACTCTGGTGGTACAGCAGCAACAGCCAAATACCCAGACGAGTAGAGTTACAGGGTTTGGACCCTTCCCCTCCTTAGCCCACGTGGGCAGAGGACAAGCTTCATCGGGCAAACAGCGGCAAATCCCGGCAACAGGGGTAGGGGCTGAGGTGCTCCAGGTAGAGGCTTGTTTACCTCAGTCATACCCTCAGCAGCCCCAGGTGCAAAGCCCCTGTCAATCTGACTACTATTACACATCCCCGATGGGGGGGAATTTCCATGTTCAGCACATAATGTTTCCTCACCACGTCTGATGCCTGGGCCTTCTAGGTAAATCACTAGGGGTATTGTCTCCCCTTTGCTCAACGCCCTCCAGACCATCCCCCCTCCAGCTACAAACTGCCTCCGAGCCCTCTTCTCTTGGAGGTGCTTTCTCGGCTTTCTGGTACTGAAGAAGAACGGGGGCTTCCCTCCTATTGAGGATTTGAGAATTTTAAATCTGTTTTTACAAAAGGACAAGTTCAAGATAGTTACACTGGCCCTCCAACCCTATGACGTGTAAAACTGGCTAGTAATGTCTGATGTCCAGGGTGCCTAATTCCATGTGCCAATTTACCTGAAATACAGAGGTACCAGAGATTCTTAGTGGGCAATTGCCACTACCACTTCCAAGTTCTGCAGTTCGGTCTTTCTTCTGCACCCAGAGTCTTCACCATGCTACTGGCTGTGCTAGTGGCTCCCCTCAGCAGAGAAGGCATTCATTTATTTCCTTTCCCTGGATGACTATGTCATCCGAGCTCACTCCTCCAATCAGGTGTTGGCACATCTGTGCTGTGCGTGCAGCTTGTTGCATAGCTTAGGCTTCTCCCTAAACTTCAGGAAGTCTCAGGTTTTGCCATTTCATCGATTTTATCAGTGCAGTCGTGGACACTCACCTGGCAGGGCCCTTCAAACCCATATGCTAGTCCATTCGAGTCATATCCCACTCTCCCATATGCGCTTGTTTTGCAAATGTTTCCTGTCCTTGTTACAGTATAGCACCCACAGTTTATTCCACTAGAATAGACAATTGTGCGAACATATCTGTATGCACTCATGTACAGCAGTGCTCATGGACCAATTTGATATTATAACTGTATTTGGTATTTGCAAAATTAGAACGGTAAACAACAAGTGAAGGTCAAGATTTCTTTAGATCATTGTCAGGAGGTCCTTAACTCTAAACTTTGCCTCTTGATTAGCCTGTATCAGTTCCATCTGGGAACTTGATTTCGTTTCGTAGGGTCACTATTTCTATGTTCAGTCTCCATCAACGGATGTCAATGGCCACCATTCTCTGCTTCCCTGGTCACTCCTTTTTATCAATTTGATCTGGGATCTTTGGATTTCAATTGCCAGCATTCAGTTTCTCTTCGGTCTGCTCCTTCCCTCAGAGGTGCCCTTATCCAGGGTCTGATGTTTACTTTGGCTGTGATGTCTTAAAAGAAATGTTGGAAGTCATACATACATTTCTCCAATTCTTTCCTTGGAGAAACTGCTAGGTTTTTGGGATTTGTGCTAAAATCCTTTAGACCAGGCTTGTCCAACCTTTTTGAATGTGGGGCCGGAGCATACATTTTTGTCACCCAGTGGGCCGGCGAACCAAAAGTCAACAACCTCACCCAAAGCTGTATATTAGAAAGCAATATTGTGTGACCCTTGACACAATAGCATCACAGGCAGTGATGAGCCATGCAGTCCCAAAGATAGCTTTTGGTGTCAGGGGCAGTGAGTATCTAAGGGTGCCCTTCCATCAAATTATCCGAGGTCAGTTGCTTGTGATTTCTTTCAGTGTGTATACAATATTTTCCTAAAATAGTGGGGGCAACCAAGCGTAGCGAGGGAGTTATAGGCATCTAGGGAGGGCTTGGGGGGCTGTAACCTCCAAGAATGTTTTTTCCAAATATGGGGTTGAAATGGTGAATTTTATAGCAGAAAAACTTATCAAAAAGACATAAGTTTACAATCAGTTCTAAAGGGGAAAATGAAAATTCCATGCCACCAACAGCAGACAAGAACATTTTACAACACAACACATTTTAATGATCTATGTGCCCACAGTGAAGACAGCACTATCACTGATCTAACACATTGTCACTCTGGTTGTGCCCAAATATGCCTCTGTAGCAACATGTTTATCCTGGCTGTTCCCAATTTAGGGCAACATTGTCCTTTACAAAGCATGATTGATGCGGCCTGAGCATGTGCAGTGTGCCCAAAAGATATACCACTTTATCTCTGTAATACACATTAATTGCTACTGTGTTAATAATTGACGCTGCCTGTGCAGTGTGCCCAATACATATGGCAGCTTATCTCTGTAATACACATTAATTACTTCTGTGTTAATGATTGATGCTGCCTGTGCAATGCGCCCAATACATATGGCAGCATATCTCTGTAATACACATTTATTACTTCTGTGTTAATGATTGATGCTCCCTGGTGTCTGCTTTAAAGCCCACAGTGTCTTGGATCTGGTGGGCTACGGTGTTATGCGCTCTGAAAATTCACTCCCGCAGCTAACCTTCCTCCGACAGGGACACGGACACCTCCCAAGGGCTGTTTTGCCTCGTCTAGATTAGCACTTGTCAGTTGCAAAAACAAACACTGGATAGAGCCCCAGGCATTTTATCCGCTGTGCTGCTTTTCCGGGTGTGGATGGTGTGACTGTCTTGCCTAGCCATTTTGCCAAGGAATTCATTCCCACATGCAGTAAAATCATGTGGGAATCTATTCATTTTGTGACGAAATTTGAACAGTACCCAACAGGGAGGTTTTTGTCAAAACATGATGCAAATTGTACCCTCCCTCCCCGGGCGGAATATTCAAACATTAAGGCGGCCTGCACTGCTTTTGAGCCTCCAAGGTACTGCTGGCCAGATACTTGTGTTTCAGTGTATCTGGCCAGCAGTATCTCAGAGGCTCAAAATCACTGCATGCCGCAAACATACATCAGAAAATATAGCAGGCAGCATTTCCCACTGCTGGAGGCAAGGAGAACTAGGCACCTGTGTGCACCGCATGTAGCACTGTGTACCTGGGCTGGCTGAGCTGCTGTCTCACACAGGCTCTGCCCTGGGCTCGGCAGCACAAATGTGTGAAGGTGGCGCTGTGTGCCTGTCACTCCACCCACCCACATTACGTGATTATGATTTCCACTGGCTGAGAAACAGCCAATGGAAATACTGTTATTTTATTTATATCCACTATTACGATGTGCCTTGCATGGTAACAGTATTTCCATTGGCTGTTTCTCAGCCAATGGAAATCGTAATGTGTGTGGACTATGATTCCTACCCTGAAACTGCAGCCACACGGCTCGCTGCATATAAAATAAATACAAAACGTACAAAAGTAACTCTAATGCTTTGTCTGTGCTCTAGGGCTTCAAGGGGCACATAAAATGGCTTGGAGGGCCGCATTGCGGTGCTCTGGCCGCAGGTTGTACAACCCTGCTTTAGACAGACCACAAGATCTTGCTGATCCTTTTTCTGTTGGGGTTTTTAAGCCACGTGCATGTACCCTGTCTCCCAGGTGTCCCATGCCTTCAGCCGATTTTCAGAATGAATGTTATGTTTTTCTCTGGAAATCTGTTTTATGGATTCTCTTATTCATATTTCCCATCATTTTAGCTACTCCATATAGGCCACACCATTGGGCAATAAGTGTAATATTAGGCTAACCGACTAGTAACTTGTTGTCATAAGAGGGTACCAGCACAAGAATGTAATCTCGTACATTGAATATACATAGTCGTACATTTAAGTTCCTGTTATGTTATGTTAGCGGAACTTGTAGAGCGCATGCACGCCAAAAGGCATCATGGCGCTAAAAGAACACAGGAGAAATTCAATAAAGTAAAAATAGCGTGCGCTCTAGACCTTTTCAAAATCTTCTTTCACAGGAGTTTGGACACAACTCAGTCTTTCATCCTTCCGAGGTCGATAAATGAGTACCAATTTCGGTTGGGTGATATTGTATGTAAATATGTGCTCTGTAAAACACTTTGAATAAAGTCGCTATATAAATAAGACATCATTATCATTATCATTTGACTTCACACTCTTCTCTGTTCATGTCTAAAACGCTTGATCCATTACACACCTAGACTAGCTCAAGCCGGGAGAAACCGGTTGAAGATTGGGCATTATTTTGCATGGTAAACAGGACCCATGGTAACAGTAAATAACAATTCTGCCCATCTATATCCAATAAATCCTTAAAAGATGTTTCATTGTCTTGTTAAACCTCTCTAAGAGGCCATCAGTTTGGGGCTGAAACATTGAAGTCCATAGACTCTTAATCTGTAATATATTTTTCAACTCCTCCATTAACATTATCAGGGTCACCTAGTCTGTTAGAATTTTCATATGGCAGCCCACCTTGGCAAAGTATGGGAGTATTACCTTTAAAATGGTCTGTGTAGTGTTAGCCTGAGGGTGGAATGCCCATGGGTAGTGAGTAGCATAATCCTGGATAACAATATGTAATGGAACCTGGTCTTAAATTGTTCGAAAAGTCTGATGTTGTCCATTGACATAAGTTCAAATGGTACATCTGTGACAGGCAATGGCTTAAGGGTGTCTTTGGGAAATCCTTATTACTGGGCTTTGGGCAGATTTTATGAGTCTGATAGTACCTGTTGATGCTACTGTATACTCCCGGCCATTAAGAGTAGCTCATGATATGTGGTCTTATGTCTTGGCCATCCTCAAGTGTGTCCATTCTAAACAATCAGAAGGAAGAGGCTGACACAGTAGGGGAATAATGGTTGGCATGAACATGTATTCATCAAAAAGAAATGGAGAAACCTAACTTTACCTAATACTGAGAGGGGTTTCCCTGCCTCAAATAAAACTAAGCATTCTGTCACAATGTCTGCCCCAAGTAGATAGTCCCCCGTTCTGCATCGAAAACCTATTTCCATCTCGTACAAGTTAACTAAAGCTGGTATCACTTTTCTTGGTCCAGGAAAATGGTTCCCTTCTCCTGGACAGTGATTTACATTTACTGTGGGTATGGAACTCCCTTTTTTCAGTTTATAGTTCTTTTTCATGATCTAAATTACGGATCCAAATGGTGTTACAAAAGAAAGTTTCAAAAGTGTGCAAACCAAAGTTCCAAAGGATACAAAGTCTTAAAGAAAACAAAGTTCCAATTTGAGCCATTGGAATCGAGAAAATTACTCTCTTCTCTTTTTCTCTTCCACCAATCTTTTTTTGATTACTCAATAATCGGGTCTGGTAAAGGGGTCTTGGGCTCTCAAGGTACTGAAATCTCCTCCTCCAATTTCTTGGCGACTTCCCCTGTACTTAGTGGGCTACAGAAGTATGTCTGAGGGGTCTCTATTAGTTTGGTAAGACTTGCTTCTGTCTCTTTTCTAGCGGAAGAACCAAAAAGAGTTTTCTCTGCACTGATGAGAGTGGATCTTTTCAGGCTCGGTTTTATTTCTGAAGAACCTATTGGTAGAGGATTCTCCTTTGGTTTTACTAGCAGATTCAGCTTTCTATTGGGGACGATGGAATACTCTGAGAGTCGGGCTCCATCGGCTAGGGGCCGTCCCTTAAATAAGAGTTTATGCTGGCAAATTGGTATTCACAGTTCTATTAGAATTGTACTTTTAAGGGTATAGACCTGTACCTCTGGGGACACCTTCAGATGAAATTCGTTGCCATGTAGCTCTTTTATAGTTAAAATCATGGGAAGATCAGAGATGGAGAGAAAGACAAGAGGAATAAAGTAATTGAAAGAATATAAGGAGACCTATTAATGGTGAAAAGGGAACTTATTACTTGACCCCTTACATTGAAGCATCTTAGGGTCCCCATTTTTATAATTATAATTGTTCTTTTATAACACACTTAATACCAGAGACCAGTTTCTAAGCTCAAGATCAGGATTCGAATCTGTGTTGCTGTGCGTTGTCTTGCTTTCAAGACAAACACGATCCCCCTCTTACACCATATATAGGCAATCAGAAGGAGGAGACTGACACAGCAGCGGCATATTGCTTGGCATAAACATGTATTAATCAAAAAGAAAAGGAGGAGTCTGTTAGGATGTCCCTCCAAAATAAATAGTCCACCATCCTGTGTCTAAAACCTATTTCCATCCCTTACACTTTAACTAAAGCTGCTACCACTTTTCCTGGTCCAGGAAAATGGCTCCCTTCTCCTGGACAGTGATTTATAGTTCTTCTGGGTAAGGGACCTGTTGGTGTAACAAAAGAAAGTTCCAAAAGTGTGCAAACCAAAGTTCCAAAGGATATAAAGTTCTTAAAGAAAACAACATTCCAACCCGAGCCCTTGGGATCAAGAAAATGAATCTCTTCTCTTGGTCTGGCTCAGGCTTTTTCAAGTGCCAAGATAATGTCTCTCTTCTCTTGGCTTTCAACTACTTCTCAGGATACTGTAGATAGGTTAGGCAAGAAGAGATATTGTCCTTCTCTATTTTTGCCATTTTCCACAGATGCTTCACTTGAGCGACTACTTCTCAGGATAGGGTTATTTTGTCAAGGCCTTAACATCTGTTGTGAGTATGGGTCCCAGACTCAGACTGGCTTCTTGCTGGGTTCTATCCACCTGGTATACGTGCCTGCCAGGTATCTGGGACTGTGGTAATTCTCTTGGAGGCCTTGATGGTTTCTGTGTGCGTGGATCCCAGACTCACACTTATCTTTCTGCCAGTTCTGTCCATCTGTTATATTAGTATGGCAGGTACTGTGACTATGAAGAGCTCGTTGGAGGCCTTGATTAGATTTGTGAGTGTGGGTCCCAGACTCCCACTCAGTTCTCCTCCAATTATTTCCACCTGTTACACTAGCCTGCCAGGTAATGTGACCATGAAGATCCCCTTGGATGCCTTGATTATCTCTGTGGCTGCGGGTCTCAGACACAGTTTTTTCCTCTTGGGACTCTCTTCGCCTGACATACTAGCCTGCAGGCATGTGACTATGACGATCTCCTTGGAGGCCTTGATTGTCTATTTGGCTGCAGGTCCCAGATGTGCTCTTGTTTCTCGCGGGATTCTGTTCACTTGGTATACTAGCCTGCCAGATACTGTGACTATGAAGATCTCCTTGGAGGCCTTGATTGTCTCTGTGGATGCGGGTCCCAGACATGCACTTGTCTCTCTTGGGATTCTGTTCACCTGGTATACTAGCTTGCCCAGTACTGTGACTATGAAGATCCCCTTGGAGGCACGTAACTCGCCACTGGTCCAAGAACTTTCTTTCGTGACTCTCACTTCTTTTGGTTCTCCTGGCAACCGTCCTTGCTTCCCTGATGTCTACAGATGGCTTACCGGTAAGCTTTGGTTGTCTGCAGGTGCTTCCTGGCTTAGTGGCTACCTTCTGCTTTCTCCAAGGACTGTGGCGGCCCTGCAGCCATTTTCTGCTTCTGCGTTGCACATCTCGGCCTGGCCACATGCTCCAGCCTTCTCGTTCGGCTGATTGCCCAAGCATCTGCTCCTCTCTGTCTTCGGACTACAGCAGACTGGTTAGGGGTGCCTCTGCCGACGGGCAAGCATCCCACTCTCGGCACTCTCGGCATCCCTACTGCTTCAGCAGCATTTGAATCTCCTGTTTCCTTCTGGGAGGGTCTCTCACTCTCTACAAAGTCCTTCTTCCCTTTTTATTTCTCCTACATACATGGTTGATGCAAATTGACTAGTATGTTTGTACTGGTACTGTGAAGTAATCCATATCACTCTGCATTGTTCCTCATCACAGTATTACCATCATCCCTGTACTTCCCAAGGTTCTTCCTTCTCTTTTGTGAGGGAATGTTTTCTCCTTCCCAAGAATGGATGGAAAGGTGTTTCTCTAGTCTACCCTGTATGGGATAATAGGGTGGGGATGGTTGTGGTGTGGTGGGCTCATACAACATCTCTACCAAAGTGCCTTCCCTCATTGTCAGGGTTCCATTAGATGTCTCTTCGTCTGATCATAGATCAGTCCCGCATAAGATTAAACATTCCAGAATCCACAGTAGAGTGAACAGTTTTCACTCTAAAGCGGGACTCTCTTTAGCACCTCGGAATAATGGTTCGTCTCTTTCCCCGCTCCCTTTCAGGAAACACTATGGGTTGCTTTGGATACGCTGGCGCCATTTGCATTCACGTAGGTGTTCAGGCCTACGACGCTGTGTTATGCGTGCGGTCAGCTGACCGGTATTTAAGCCTGCCCCGCGCACGGCGGTGCTTCTGAATTTTTTAATTTCCTAAGCTACGTATCTTGTTACCTTGTCTTCTGGCTCCTTGAATCGCTGGTTTACTTTGTGACTTTCCTGCCTTGTTCTTGTCATTGCCTTCGTCTTACCTGCTCATTTCCAGACCTGCAACAGCCACGGACTGCATTCGCCTCATCCCTCAAGTCTTACCCACTCATTGCCAGACCCAGAACGGACTGCATTTGCCTCATCCCACAAGTCTTACCTGCTCATTGCTAGACCTGGAACGCCTCGGACTGCATTTGCCTCATTCCTCACGTCTTACCTGATTAGTGCCTACCTTGGAATGTCCACGGACTGCCTTGTCTCATTCCTCATGTCTTACCTGTTGCCAAGACCTAAGTCTCTTAGATTGCTCCAACTACATTCAGTGCTACGTGCTATGTCTTCATTTTCTTACCGCCCAAAGACTTTAAGGAACAGAAAGGACTTCCGTGCACCGGCGCAAGTATCAAAGGACATTAGCGCAACGGCGCAAGGATCAATATCAATAGGTGTCCTCGTGCCGGTGGGAATAGGAAACAGGACATTGTGTTTCCAGGACTACCACTTCCTCCCCAAAACTACATCTGCTGTTTCTACCCAGAACACTCACTTGGTAAGCACATACAGTTTGGTACTTCCTTTTTCTTACTCTTCTGTCCTCCTGGTAACAGTTACCTTTCTTGTTTCAGGATACTCACCAATCTAGCTTGGAACTATTCAGTCCCATTCTGATTTTCTTGCTTGTGAGTATCAATTCTTCACCTTGTTTTGAGATTACATTGCCTTAAGCCAAATGTTAACACTTGGTTGTTTTTTCTTGCAGCCAGCTGTCTGAGTACCAGGGTGTACCAATATTTTTGGACAATACTCACCTCAATCTGCCCTTTTGTACTCTTGAGTGGTATGTTGTCAGAAAGACTCAGTTGCATCACGACGTGTCAAGCCCCCACTACTGGATTTAGTCCTTGGGCCCTAACATATTCAGAAGCCTTCAAAAATGGAAGAAGCCGCTGATCATTTAGCGGCTTTATCCAAAGTGGTGGCTGACCTCAGAGCTGATATGACAGCAGCATATGATGCTACTCAACGTCGTATCAATGAGTTACATGCTGGCTTGCAGTCAGGAGCTGGAACACCTAGTCCTGGAGCGGATTCAGCTGCAGGAAGGGCTCAATCGGGAACTGAGTCAAGTCCTGTCTACATGGCAGCCCAGTTTCCGTTGGCTCCTCCAGAAAGGTTCCTAGGGGATCCTAAAACCTTTCGAACATTCATTAATCAGTGCCGTTTGCATTTCCTGTGTAGGCCTGCCTCCTTTCCGGATGCTACTACAAAGGCGGCTTTTGTTTTGTCTAACCTTGGGGGTACTGCTGCAGTATGGCCCAATCCACTGCTGGAACAGAGTAGCCCACTCCTGTATGATTACGAGATACTGATTACGGCTATGACCCGTGTTTTTGATACCAGATATAAATCACAGGCAACGGGCCTGGAATTGCTTTCTTTACAACAAAAAGACAAATCTTTCTTGGAGTACTTGGCAAAATGTAACCATCTAGTTGAAGAAACTGAATTGCCAGATGAAAAGAAAGCTGCTTTGTTCTATAAAGGTATTTCGGAAAGTTTTAAGGATGTTCTAGCAACGGTACCGGTTGCGCCTAGTGGTTTCCCAGAACTGGTTGACCTTGTGTTACAAATTGATGCCCGCAAGGCAGAACGAAAGGGTGAACAAAGAACCACCCCAGCTGTTCCGCCTGTGTTGACTCCTGTTTCAACCTCCGAGCCAATGCAGATTGGTGCCATTCGAGGTCCACTCACTCCCTCAGAAAGGAAACTCCGAAGGGCCAATCATTTATGTTTCTATTGTAGTTCGTCTGGTCATTTTTTGAAACTTTGTCCCAAGAAACCTAAGAAGGCAGGAAACACCAAAGCTCGACAACAGACGGGGTCCCTTTGTCGAGTCAAGTTGTGATGGACCCTAGATCCTTGGTTCCTTTCTTAGTCTTGGCTACCTTGTCTTCTACATCTGAGACAACCTGGTCTGTTGAACCCATGCTTGATTCAGGTGCAACTGGAAATTACGTGGATGCACAATTAGTACATGATCATTCCATTCCATTGATTTCCAAAAAAACACCAGAGTTAGTTAATACAGTGGATGGTACACTGATTTATGGTTTGGTGACAGAACAAACCATTGACCTTGTGTTATCCATTGGTGACAATCATTCAGAGATCATCCATTTTGATGTTATTTCAGCTCCCCAACTCAAGCTGATTCTGGGTTCTACCATCAATTGGATATCTCGTTCTGTTGAATTTACTTCGGACCACTGTCAGTTTGCCATGTATCCACGGTTGAATCCAGAAATCCTAGTTCCTTGCTCCTGGATACAGCCTTTACGATTGGGGTGATCACTACAGAGCTCTTTCCTAAAGAATATGATTCTTTTTGGGACGTTTTTGATGAAAAGGTTGCAGAAAAACTTCCTTCTGCATCGTCCTTATGATTGCCCGATTGAACTACTGGCAGAGGCCCGTATTCCTTCTGGTAGAATCTATTCACTTGCACCAAAGGAGGATGTAGTGCTAAAAGAGTATTTAGATCAAGCACTCAGGACGGGATTCATCCGTCCCTCTAGGTCTCCAGCATCTCATCTCTTTTCTACGTTCCCAAGAAAGAGGGAGACCTACGCCCCTGTATCGATTTACAGAGAGCTGAACGCAATCACAGTCCGGAATCAGTATCCAATTCCGTTGATATCAGTCCTGTTGAATCAACTGGGTTCTTCCAAGTTTTTTACCAAACTGGATTTAAGGGGAGCCTATAATCTGGTGAGGATCGGAGAAGGCGACAAATGGAAAACAGCCTTTAAGACAAAATACGGTCTTTTTGAATACTCGGTTGTGCCATTCGGTCTATGTAATGCCCCAGCTACGTTCCAGTATTTCATCAATGATGTGTTCAAGGATTTACTGGACCAGTTCATGGTTGGCTATCTTGATGATATTCTCATGTATTCCTCTACCTCCAAAGAACATGTTTAACACGTCTCCACTGTTTTACAGAGGCTGCGTGAAAACAATCTCTATGCCAAACTGGAGAAGTGTGTCTTTCATGCAGATCAGGTTGAATTCTTAGGATACGATATCACCAGTGAGGGTGTTAAGATGAGCAATAATAAGGTCAAAGCGATCTTGGACTGGCCTGTCCCAAATAATGTAAAGTCCCTTCAGTCCTTTTTAGGGTTTGCAAATTTTTACAGGCGGTTCATACACTCCTTTTCTGCTATCGGCGCTCCCTTCACTGCACTAACTAGTTCCAAGTCTCGCTTTGTATGGTCTGATCAATCCCAAGAAGCCTTTGACACGCTTAAGGCCACGTTTACTTCAGCCCCGGTGCTACAGCATCCGGATCAAAAACGTCCATTTATTGTTGAAGCTGATGCCTCTGATTTGGCTGTGGGGGCTGTTCTGTCCCAGAGATGTGAGGATACTGGTCTTCTACATCCCGGTGGAGTGTGAACTACTGGTAATACGTGATGCATTCCTGGTGTGGAGGCACCATCTATTGGGTACTGTTACACCAGTACAGGTCTTCACCGACCACCGTAATCTTCTTGCTCTTAAATCAGTACGTTGTACCACCGCACACCACATACTTTGGCATGAATTCTTCTCAATGTACAACTTTCAGATCAATTACCATCCCTGCAGTTTACATTCTAAGGCTGATATCTTATCCAGACTGAATGACAGTGAACAGACACCTCTCTGGGAAGGGAAGCTTTTACAGCCGTCGTTTGTCATTTGTTCTTGTACTGTTGATTCTTCTTTGAAGGGTTTGATTAAATCCTGGATGGCGACTAGTCCTCCTGAACTCCATGACCATGAGATGGAAGTCATCAATTCCATGCCATATGTACAAGGACGGCTACACCTCCCTACATCTGAAACCCTTGTTTTGGCTCACCAGTGGTGTCATGATGCTTTAATGGCCGCACATCCGGGGAGACACAAGATTCTTGAATTATTAAAACGATGGGCATTCTGTCCTATGATGTCTAAAGATATTTTCGGATTACAACAGGAATTGCGCTATTTGTGCTCAGTGCAAAGGTACGGTTTCCAAGCCAATGGGATTGATCCATCCTATGCCTATACAGAAGAAACCTTGGCTAATGATCTCAATGGACTTTGTGGTAGAATTACCTCTTGTTGGAGGTTGTGATACCATATGGGTGGTCATTGATTACTTTTCTAAGATGGCCTTGTTTGTACCTTGCCAGGGCAAACCTTCTGCTCTGGTCCTAGCGGATTTGTTCTTGCAGAACGTTTTCCGTCATTTTGGGCTACCAGAGATCATCATTACTGATCGTGATTCACAGTTTACATCCCATTTCTGGCGTCATCTAGTCACTGCTTTGGGTATAGATGGACGATATTCCACGGCCTATCGTCCTGAAACAGACAGGCAAACAGAAAGGGTGAATGCCACTGTGTAACAATTCCTACCCTGTCTAATCGCTCAGCATCAAGAGTCATGGTTAAATGTATTGGGAGCAGCAGAATATGCGTACAATAACTCAGTTCATTTGTCTACTGGTATCACTCCATTCTTTGCCCTGTACAGCCTACATCCCAGGTCGTTTCTGGAGGATGTGATATCTACCACTGGCAATCCGGCAGCCCAGGGTTGCATTTGTGACTTCATCTCTTTGAGGGAGACGGTTTCGGACCACTTGGAGGCCGCTCAATGGCAAGCTAAAATATATGCTGATAAGCACCGCACCGCTGCTCCCGATTATCAACCCGGAATGCTGGTCTGGTTGGCTTCTAAGAACCTCCATTTGCCCGGTCGTAGATGCCTGATACCTCGTTTTGTGGGTCCCTTCCCTATCAAAGAAGTTCTCAATCCATTAGTGGTTTGTTTAGAGTTGCCTTCCCAATGGAAGATACATCCAGGTTTCCCTTTTGAAGCCATGCCCCGCAGGTACCCGCCTCCCTTCTCGTCCTGCACCAGTGATGGTCGAGGGAGTGGAGGAGTATGAAGTTAAAGCTATTCTGGATATGAAGAAGATACGTGGGGTCCGTCATTTCCTTATTGATTGGGAAGGTTATGGTCCGGAAGAGCGTACATGGGAACCTGAGTCAAACGTGCATGCTCCTCTCCTATTGTCCAGGTTCTTGGCTACTCACTCCGGGGATTCATCTTTGGGGGAGGAAACTGTCAGGGTTCCATTAGATGTCTCTTCGTCTGTTCATAGATCGGTCCCACATAAGATTAAACATTCCAGCCAGAATCCACAGTAGAGCGAACAGTTTTCACTCTAAAGCGGGACTCTCTTTAGCTCCTCGGAATCATGGTTTGTCTCTTTCCCCGCTCCCTTTCAGGAAACGCTATGGGTTGCCTTGGAGACGCTGGCACCCTTGGTGTTCAGGCCTACAACGCCCTGTTATACGTGTGGTCAGCTGAGCGGTATTTATGCCCTGCCCCCGCGCATGGCGGTGCTTCTGAATTTTTAAATTTCCTAAGCTACGCATCTTGTTACCTTGTCTTCTGGCTCCTTGAATCCCTGGTTTTCTTTGTGACTTTCCTGCCTTGTTCTTGTCATTGCTTTCGTCTTACCTGCTCCTTGCCAGACCCGGAATGGCCACGGACTGCATTCGCCTCATCTCTCAAGTCTTACCTGCTCATTGCCAGACCCGGAATGGCCACGGACTGCATTCGCCTCATCCCTCAAGTTCTACCTGCTCATTGCCAGACCCGGAACGGCCACGGACTGCATTTGCCTCATCTCTCAAGTCTTACCTGCTCATTGCTAGACCCGGAACGGCCACGGACTGCACTCGCCTAATCCCCAAAGTCTTACCCGCTCATTGCCAGACCCAGAATGGCCACAGACTGCATTTGCCTCATTCCTCATGTCTTACCTGTTGCCAAGACCTAAGTCTCTTAGATTGTTCCAACTACATTCAGTGCTACATCTTCATTTTCTTACCGCTCAAAGACTTTAAGGAACAGAAAGGACTTCCGCGCATCGGCGCAAGGATCAAAGGACATTAACGCAACGGCGGAAGGATCAAAGGACATTAGAGCAACGGCGCAAGGATCAATAGACTCCTTAGGCGTCCTCGTGCCGACGGGAATAGGAAACAGGACATTGTGTTTCTAGGACTACCAATTCCTTCCCAAAACTACATCTGCTGTTTCTACCCAGAACACTCACTTGGTAAGCACATACAGTTTGGTTCTTCCTTTTTCTTACTCTTCTGTCCTGCTGGTAACAGTTACCTTTCTTGTTTCAGGATACTCACCAATCTAGCTTGGAACTATTGAGTCCCAATCTGATTTTCTTGATTGTGAGTATCAATTCTTCACCTTTTTTCGAGATTACATTGGGCCTCATCACGACCTCGGCGGTAACCCTTAAATCCGGCGGTAGCGCTTTTACCGCCGGATTTAAGGGTCCGCCGAATCTGGGCCTCGGCGGATTTCAACCAAGCTCTGAGCTGGTGTGAAATCTGCCGAGAATTCGCGCTCATACCGCCGGCGGGAAATCCGCTGGCGGTATGAGCGCAAAATTTCCCCATTGAGCTCAATGGGGAATGGGGCATTCCCAAATGGGCTCAATGGGGAATGGGGACTTCCAAGTCCGCCCAACTCGTGATCCCGCGCTATTAGCGTTGGGGGCTATGGCGGTCGCGCTAATAGCCTCCGCGCTAATACCGCCGACGTTACCGCCGAGGTCGTGATGAGGCCCATTGTCTTAAGCCAAATGTTAATACTTGGATCATTTTTCTTGCAGCCAGCTGTCTGAGTACCAGGGTGTACCAATATTTTAGGGCACTACTCACCTCAATCTGTCCTTTTGTACTCTTGAGGGGTATATTGTCAGAAAGACTCAATTGCATCACAACGTGTCACACCACCACTACTGGTTTTAGTCCTTGGGCCCTAACACTCATTCCTTAGGGGGTTCCTCTCCCCATGATATCCACCCACTGAGTACCACCCCCAGGGGGGCTATCGGGTAGCAGCCTCACCTCCCTGACCTCATGGAAAGGGGCGTCCCCCAAGAAAGCAGTGACAACATCCTACGATTCGTCACACCACATAAAATGAATATGTGCCAGATTCATAACCAATGTTATTAAATGTTTCTGGGCCAATAGTTGAAGGCAAGGCCTTTCAGATTCTGGATCACCTAATACAGCTGACATCTTTGGCCTGACAAATATGCTATTCTTCTGTAGGCATCCATTATAGATGATATGCTGTTCAAAGTCATAATACAGGAAAGGATCATTTTGCCGTGCTGTGGAGAAGACATGGGAAAGATGTGAAGATAAATGGAACCTAGAACTGTTTCCCTAAAGCATACTGATGCCAAACAACTGTGCTGCTTCTTTCAAGTGTCAGCCAGATGGTTTAGTGTAGGTGAATACCAAAGGCAAATGAAGACTGTCTAAATTAAAAGGGAGAGTTGCTGAAATAGTGCCCTTTCGTGCATCACTGATGCACTAATTTGCCATTGCAAAGAATACCCAATAACCCAAAATTCAAAACTTGGCTTCTGTCCTGCATGTGGGAGAGGTTAAGACTCCATCGGGCTGGTCTGGGTTTTTTCGGTGTAGAAATATTTATGGCTGTTGTCAAGATAACCTGTTAGGCACACGAAGGACAAAGACACATCTAGACTAGGGGCCTCATTACGACCCAGGCGGAAAACCATGGTCCATGCCGGTAACTTACCGACTCCGCCATGGAGAAAGGGGGAATTACCACCCCATTACAAGGTTGGCAGGGCGGTAATTCCCCCTTCCTCCATGGCCCTTCCCCATTCCCATTTTTGCCCCATAGGGCTCAATGGGAATGGGGAAGGCGCTAAGTACGGTACCGCAAATTGCGGTACCGTAATTAGCACCAAGGTCCCTTTGCAGGTCCCTACTTTAACGGCTGGTAAAACCAGCCGTTAAGGTCGGGTCCCGCAAAGGGACATCGTAATTAGGCGCTAAGTGTTTAACTGCGCCGCAGCCTTTTACGGCGCCATTAAACACGTAGCACCTGGGTCATAATGAGGCCCTAGGTCCCTTCCAGAGGAGCCTAGTTTAAGATTAAACATTCAAAAATACATCCATTAACATTCTCCAAAATTGAACATTGTGTTGTGCTTACTGATGGGCCAAAGACCTGTTTTTTCTGGAACCTATCCTCAAACAGATGTCATTGCCATTAATGTGTCAATTTTATATGATTGAAGGGATGATGCTGGTCAGATACATTCTAATGGATATTCAAACAATAGATGACCTGTGTCAGCAAAACCAGGCTAAATTATTTGCTGAGATCAAGCCTGAACATGTAAGCCTTTCATTAATTTAGACACACATAGCACATTGCAAACGCATGTTAAAGCATAGAAAACAACCTCATAAAATTACAAGCATACTGGTTACAAACAAATTAAAAAGTGTGTTTTGAAGCTGAGATCCTTATCTTCAATATGTAACTATATTTGAATTCCTACATTGATAAACATTTTATAAAATGAAATTAATAACTTTATGAATAAATATGCCACATAGTTGATCCACATATGAAGACGTGCGTTTAGGCTGGAGGATTACTGAACTCCCTGTTTAATTGAGGTGGCAGCTTTCTACTATGAATTATGAAATCAAAATGAGAGCAGATTGGGTCTCCTTTGCTTTCTTTTCACATGTACAAAAAGTTACAATCAACCTATTCTTTGGTAGTGTCTGACTGTTCGTCCAGCCAGTAAAAGGAATCAACCAATTGAAATGTGTGCATCTTTCATGAAAAAGTGTGAGAAAATACTTTTGATCAGGGAAGAAGGAATTTACAGAATAGGATTATTATGGATGGTTTAATGAGCGATACCAATTTAAGGGCTGCAGAAGGGAGGATCCTGCTTAGCTTCACAGCCGGCAGGGCCAGCAAATGATTAGTAGCATTCGGGGTTCTAGGGTGAAGCTCTGATTGTATTTACAACCTGGATTGGTTTGACTGTGAAGCTAAGCAGGATCAGCCTTAGTTGGTTTGCGGATGGGAAATACCAAGTTTAGTGATTGCTGCACATGAATTGTGTTTATAACTTTTAATTTAATTTGATCACAGCTAGCTTGAGAGACCCACTAGCTGACTGGTTAGAGTCTAGGCAGGGTGCAGGTTTCAGTAAGTTCAATCAAATATTTTATGATTTAGAAATGTTGGCCATAATAAAAAATACATATTAACATGATGTCTCCCATCCGCAACCCAATCGAGGGTGATCCTGTTTAGCTTCATGGGGCAGGGTAGCATTCAGGATGCTAGGATGAAGCACTGTTTCTACTCAGCTTTACATCCTGGCTTGGCTCGACCCTGCTGCCCCGTGAAGCTAAGCAGGCTCATCCTTGGTTGGTTTGTGGATGTGAGACATCATGTTGATATCTATTTGTTATTATGGCCAACATTTCTAAATCATAAAATATTTAATTGAACTTACTGATACCTGCACCCTGCTCCTGCCCAGGCTCCAACCAGGATGGGAGACATGAGACATGCGCTGGTGCTGTGAAATGGGGTGTAAGCTTCTAATGATGTCAGCTTTAGCGGCGTATAAGGCATTTATTTCTGGATCGATAAACATATGCCAAAAAATACATGCCCTTTTCATTGGGCCAATAAAATTTCTAAGATAACTTCCCCTTTAAATGGGAAATGAACAGTGCAATCTCACTGCATGCACAATTCAAGTGTGTTGTAGTTTCAGTCCAGCCCAAAATGCATTTCTGGGCAGTGTGTGGAGTGGTACAAACAGCATTTTATGTAGTCTACACACAATTCTTTGTAAACTATAATGTCAATCAATTCTATCCAAACTGTTTTCCCAGAAATAGTTAACAATACTTTGTGATAGGAAGACATCCACACATTAGCCTACTGACGATCTGCTTGATTATGTTTGTTCTTTGAAGGGTGTAGCTGTTTATAGGGATTGGGAAATGAGAGCAAGTTTAATTGTGTCATATCTAATCCCATAGAAAATTATGTAAATGTAAAACCTTTGCAATCCCTTCATTCTTGAAATTTCACAATGGAACTCTATTTGTGAAAAACATGAGAAGGGTGTTCATACCTGTTTAATGAAATCTTAAAACCATTCTCCCAGGTTGGGTGGGCGAGCAAAAACTTTGTGCGTTCAAAGTATATAACACTGTTTCCTTAATCAAAATCTGCAGAATTCTGATGCAATCCGGATACGCTTGTTTTAAACTACACACATACTAATACCTCAAAGCACCATGTTTACGTGGGAAATGTGAGACAGGCAACAGTTCTTTCATTCTAGCCTTCAGAGGTGATATTGGGGAAGCAATGTGTTTTGATTCATTTGTAAATGTAACTTTATGTGCAATTTGTAGATGTTTTGAAATCAAGTGAATTTCGATTTAGGGACTGACTGTAAGAGGATTCAATTCAACACTACAGCTAAGTCAATGCCTAGTCTGGGATACTGAATGGAAACCCTTATTGATATATCTTTATGTCCAGTTCATGCGCTCTGGATGACTACCCCTATATAACACCCCTCTCTTGGAATCCCCCTGACCCCACTGAGCCAAGAAGTAGTTCTGTTTTGCAAGTTTAAAAGGTTTATTTGATAATTTAAACAATAGATATATATATCACACTTTATAATAAATTAATAATTGAATACCACACTTAATCTGAGCAGTAATCAATAATGGATAGTCCGGCACTAGCACACTTCTTTATAATCAATGATGAGTGGTTATAGGATGGATAAGATAGCAACAATACTTTGATGGTTTCAAATGGATGCAATGTGGAATGAAATGCAGTACAGAAAATAACTTGATAGGATTTCAGCAAAAGACAATGTAATCACTTTCTTGGACAATTCACCCCCCCTTTTATGCAATGCAAGGAAATGGAAGGAAAGCACACAGTTCTCAGAAATGCAATCAAATGTAATTCAGTTCACCCCATCAAGCTTAGACTACAGAAGTTTGAAACACAGGTCCAAAATGCTTTTATATGTGCTGGCAATGAAGTGAAAAATATGCTAAAATGCTTTTAATTCCCTCTTGAGGTTCAGGGTGAGTGGTATCAAGTTAATATTAGTCCGGACTCACTCTAGCAATGATTCAGGGATGGTTCTTAAGAGGCAAACGAATTTTTAGCAAGGAAAGCAAGGAAAGCAAGGAAACTGCTGTTTTCACACGTGGAGAAATTGCAAATCGCGGTAAAATTCGCGAATGCGTTTTTCGCGGCAAAAGTGTATGGAATAGGAATGCGGTTCTAGATTCGTTGAAAAGCCAAGATTCTAAGCTTTCAGAGGAAAGTTAAACCAAGTTCCTAGCACAAACGGTTACGGAGTTATGAACGATTTTGTGAAGGTTGTTTTTCGGATTTGAAATTTTAAAGTTCGAAGTGACAAGTGACAGCTAGCAGCTAGAAATGACAGGTGACAGCTTTGCAAATGACAGGTGACAGTTAGGAGGCAGTTCTACTTATATTAAAATAGATTGAATTATATTATTTTAACTAAGAGATTGGTTCTGCACAGTTCTGCTAGGTACTCCCAATATATTTAGAAATAGAATGGGCCTCGCCACGGATCTGGTCAGGTTTTAGACTGGACTCTGGTCTGGTCTCGGCACTTCACAGTGATCTGGGTCAGCTCTCTGGTTCTGCTAACAGTGGTCTGGGTCAGCTCTGCTCTCTCTGGGTACAGCACTGCTTCTGGATCTTTCTGCACAGCTTTCTCTGGAGATTGATGGATTTGAAGTCTGGATCTCTGGATGTGGTATGGTCCGGCAGCATGCTCCGCAGCAAATGGAATTGAAAGTCCCTATCTGTCCTGACTGTCTGCGTTTATGTGTTTTGAAAATGCGTGGAGACGCTAGCTTCCTAGGCCCTACCCCTCTCCACTTGTCATTGGCCACTTCCTCCTCTTCCCCTTGATTGAGGGAATGAAATGAAGTGTCATCATGATGAGGTCTGTTTATGGTACAGAGAACCCACCCCTGTCAAATTACACACAATCTATATTTTGACCCAAAAGACATATTTGCACAGGTACACATTTGTTTAAAATTACATGCACCCATCACATATCACAGGAGGTATACCCTGTCCAAATCTGCTCTTCCTGGGAGCTTGCATTCAGAAATGGCAACATATTTCACTTTTTGGTCAGGTTACCAATATCAGATTCTTACTCAAATTTACCCAAATGTGTGCAAGGCATGCAGGCATTAATTGATGAAGTATCAGACTTTTCACATGCAGACATTTTAAGTAATACCCTCTTAACTGCTAGTTTGCCCCCAGATCATGCCACCGGTTCTAAAAACCTCTTAAAATGTGGGCAGAAAAATCACAAGAATTATGGTATCATTTAAATAATTATGACAAGTCCGTACTATGAGTTATTCATCTTTTTCTAAAACCATATTCTGGCTCCAAAGGGGTGTGGTTTCCCCCCAGCACAAGGTTGAATTTCTGGTTTTTCCAGTTCTGCCAAGCCAGCTTGCTCTCACAGGCAGTGCTCCTCCCCTTTCCTTCCAGGAGGAAGCCACTTTTACGGCCCCCCTAATAAAACATTTGCCTGAGTAAGGACAGGGCTTTGTTCAATTTCCTGCAGAGCCCAGGTAATTCAATCAGAGAAGTGTCATATCCCTTTTGGTGGGAGCAGCAAAAGGCAGGTAGGCCTGGGAACACAGCTGTTGTGCAAGTCTCAACTCCTGTCGGGGGTAGCTGGTAGGCAGAATTCAGTTCCTTAAGCCAGCCCCCAGCTAATGTCACTTTTAGTTACCCAGTTTTCTGCATTCAAATAAAACTAACAATTTTTACATATGCAGCTAGAATTCTGATTCTAAGTTTAAAACTATGACATTTAAACAATTGCAACCTACGTCACACTCAAAAGTAGGTCACTCATTTCTTTTAAACATTTAGATTTTTAGTGTCTTTCAGTCCAAATTTACTTAAACTGCTGAAATCCACAGCTCAGCCAGTCTTGTTATAAACCTTCAAGTCATTTGAGAATATAACTTTACATTGGATCCACCTCTCAGTAAGTCTTTCTTTGGCCTGCTTTGGGTTCATTTATTCAGTTTTACACAAAAAGAGAAAAAGGTCTGGTGTTGTTTTAAAACGCCGGCTTTCTGATAGTGGTGAGTACTGGTAATGCACCCATTTTTGGGATTTAAGAACATGAATTCCCCACAATTCTAGGTTGCTTTTGGCAATCAGCATTGCCATTCCCAATGGTTTCAGGCTACTGTGTGGGTAGTCCAATGGTGGTTTTAGGCAGTGCCCTTCTCTGCCCATAACATCGGCAAAATGGGTGGCAGCCTATTCTTCATGCACTTCCCTGGGCATTTTCTGGGAATCTCTGGCCATCATGATGTTTTCCATGTCAGCACTGCACAGTTTTGAGGTAGGGCTTGGATGCGTGGATAAAAACATCCCACATGACAAGTGGCAAAATTCGGACTAGAACTAACCATATATCGATTTGATTATGTAAATTGGTGTTTATGTGCAAGAAATAAAGAGATTTATGCAGGCAAGTTAATGTTGTGTTTGTACACAAGCTGCCTGTGATTGTGCAACATTGAGGTGACTTCCCCTGCAAAAAGCTTGGGTGCCATCTTTTTTCTTAATAAAACAAATATTGATGCCAAAATTAGCCTGCTCTTATTCCCCAGAATTGTTGGGTTGAATTGTTTGCGGGGGATTATGTCAAGGGTGCCCACTGAATGAACAACCAATACACAAACATATTAATGAAAATCATTACAAAGAGGCATCTCTGGAACTACTGCAGGATTGATAGGGCATGTGTTTGTTAAGAACTGGTTTGGTCTTGGCTATTTTAGTTGGTGGTATACAACTTCAGAACCTACAGCTCTAGTAGTTCCTCTTTTGTTTGCTCCCTACTGGTGTCGGAATAGAAATAATATTATGCCTCCTATTGTAATAGTTGTATGTATATTGGCCTACGCCAAGTTGTCTAAACATCATGCGCGAACAAACTCCATGGCAAGGTCTTGACCTCAGAGAAATCAATGTAAGCCGCCATCTTGGATTAAGCCGCCATTTTAGGTTCTCTTGTTATGTAGAAGTCACCCTGAACATCAAAAATGGAGGCCAAATGGCATTTCGAATAGATTCTGGCTGTTGTGAGCTCCGTACAGCTGAATAAGTAATATGCCTGCAGGCCACTTGTCGGGGTTGCGAACAGAGACCTTGTCCTACTGTTGACCTATATGTAAATGTACTACTTACATCAGCGAAACTAATCAAAATGCATATATTAAAGGTTGACCTGGCAAGGAACCCTAAGACCAGTATTGTATTTCGCAGAATGGTTAACCCGCAAGAGGGTTGGCCAAGGGCTGGACAAATTGTATAAATGGCCCGGGTATTCCAATGTGCGGTCTCTCACTGAACACATCGAACCCTCGTTGAAGTTCGTTATGTTATACTGAGAGCCGAATAGCTATCCGTTTGTCAGTTGACTTGGTAACTGTTGTAACCTGAAATAAAGTACTTGTATGTTTCTTTGTAACCTGTGTTGGTGTGTTTCCTTTTGGGCTTCCTGGCCTCATATTATTTTTTCTGTTTTCACACTGGGTCCCTATTGGGCTCTACCTCTTGCAGTCTTGAATCTCAGATCTGTCCCCATATCAACTATTCTACCTTGTCATTGCTCTGTACCTCAAACAGGAATGCTCTGAAATTGAAGAGAATGATGCTTTTATTGCCGCTTCATAATTCATCTAGGACTAGGTTTTAGAGGTCAGTCCTACCTTGCTACAATCCTTTCATAGCTGGTTGGGATAGAGATAGGCAGTTCGGTTCGAACTAGGGCTCATTCTTACTCAGGAACCAAGTAGTTGTATGCACTATACTGATCGAATCGGCTGCATTTATAGAACCTCCAGTATGAGGAGGCCGCTCAATGGCAAGCTAAAATATATGCTGATAAGCACCGCACCGCTGCTCCCGATTATCAACCCGGAATGCTGGTCTGGTTGGCTTCTAAGAACCTCCATTTGCCCGGTCGTAGATGCCTGATACCTCGTTTTGTGGGTCCCTTCCCTATCAAAGAAGTTCTCAATCCATTAGTGGTTTGTTTAGAGTTGCCTTCCCAATGGAAGATACATCCAGGTTTCCCTTTTGAAGCCATGCCCCGCAGGTACCCGCCTCCCTTCTCGTCCTGCACCAGTGATGGTCGAGGGTGTGGAGGAGTATGAAGTTAAAGCTATTCTGGATATGAAGAAGATATGTGGGGTTCGTCATTTCCTTATTGATTGGGAAGGTTATGGTCCGGAAGAGCGTACATGGGAACCTGAGTCAAACGTGCACGCTCCTCTCCTATTGTCCAGGTTCTTGGCTACTCACTCCGGGGATTCATCTTTGGGGGAGAAAACTGTCAGGGTTCCATTAGATGTCTCTTCGTCTGATCATAGATCGGTCCCGCATAAGATTAAACATTCCAGAATCCACAGTAGAGCGAACAGTTTTCATTTTAAAGCGGGACTCTCTTTAGCTCCTCGGAATCATGGTTCGTCTCTTTCCCTGCTCCCTTTCAGGAAACGCTATGGGTTGCCTTGGAGACGCTGGCGCCCTTGGTGTTCAGGCCTACAACGCCCTGTTATACGTGTGGTCAGCTGACCGGTATTTAAGTCCTGCCCCCGCGCATGGCGGTGCTTCTGAATTTTTAAATTTCCTAAGCTACGCATCTTGTTACCTTGTCTTCTGGCTCCTGAATCCCTGGTTTTCTTTGTGACTTTCCTGCCTTGTTCTTGTCATTGCCTTCGTCTTACCTGCTCATTTCCAGACCCGGAATGGCCACGGACTGCATTTGCCTCATCTCTCAAGTCTTACCTGCTCATTGCCAGACCCGGAACGGCCACGGGCTGCATTTGCCTCATCCCTCAAGTCTTACCCGCTCATTGCCAGACCCGGAACAGCCACGGACTGCATTCGCCTCATCTCTCAAGTCTTACCTGCTCATTGCTAGACCCGGAACGGCCACGGACTGCACTCGCCTAATCCCCAAAGTCTTACCCGCTCATTGCCAGACCCAGAATGGCCACGGACTGAATTTTGCCTCATTCCTCATGTCTTACCTGTTGCCAAGACCTAAGTCTCTTAGATTGCTCCAACTACATTCAGTGCTACGTCTTCATTTTCTTACCGCCCAAAGACTTTAAGGAACAGAAAGGACTTCTGCGCATCGGCGCAAGGATCAAAGGACATTAGCGCAACGGGGAAAGGATCAAAGGACATTAGAGCAACGGCGCAAGGATCAATAGACTCCTTAGGCGTCCTCGTGCCGACGGGAATAGGAAACAGGACATTGTGTTTCCAGGACTACCACTTCCTTCCCAAAAGTACATCTGCTGTTTCTACCAAGAACACTCACTTGGTAAGCACATACAGTTTGGTTCTTCCTTTTTCTTACTCTTCTGTCCTCCTGGTAACAGTTACCTTTCTTGTTTCAGGATACTCACCAATCTAGCTTGGAACTATTGAGTCCCATTCTGATTTTCTTGCTTGTGAGTATCAATTCTTCACCTTGTTTTGAGATTACATTGTCAAAGCCAAATGTTAATACTTGGTTTATTTTTCTTGCAGCCAGCTGTCTGAGTACCAGGGTGTACCAATATTTTAGGGCAATACTCACCTCAATCTGTCCTTTTGTACACTTGAGGGGTATATTGTCAGAAAGACTCAATTGCATCACGACGTGTCACGCCACCACTACTGGATTTAGTCCTTGGGCCCTAACACTCATTCCTTAGGGGTTTCCTCTCCCCATGATATCCACCCACTGAGTACCACCCCCAGGGGGGCTATCGGGTAGCAGACTCACCTCCCTGACCTCATGGGAAGGGGCTTCCCGCAAAAAAGCAGTCACAACATCCTACGATTCGTCACACCACATAAGTTGAATATGTGCCAGATTCATAACCAATGTTATTAAATGTTTCTGGGCCAATAGTTGAAGGCAAGGCCTTTCAGATTTAGGATCACCTAATATAGCTGACATCTTTTGTCCTGACAAATATGCTATTCTTCTGTAGGCATCCATTATAGATGATGTGCTGGTCAAAGTCATAATACAGGAAAGGATCATTTTGCCGTGTTGTGGAGAAGACATGGGAAAGATGTGAAGATAAATGGAACCTAAAACTGTTTCCCTAAAGCATACTGATGCCAAACAACTGTGCTGCTTCTTTCAAGTGTTAGCTAGATGGTTTAGTGTAGTTGAATACCAAAGGCAAATGAAGACTGTCTAAATTCAAAGTGAGAGTTGCTGAAATAGTGCCCTTTCGTGCTTCACTGATGCACTAATTTGCCATTGCAAAGAATACCCAATAACCCAAAAGTCAAAACTTGGCTTCTGTCCTGCATGTGGGAGAGGTTAAGACTCCATCGGGCTGGTCTGGGTTTTTTTGGTGTGGAAATATTTATGGCTGTTGTCAAGATAAGCTGTCAGGCACACAAAGGACAAAGACACATCCAGACTAGGTCCCTTCCAGAGGAGACTAGTTTAAGATTAAACATTCAAAACTACATCCATTAACATTTTCCAAAAACTAACATTGTGTTGTGCTTACTGATGGGCCAAAGACCTGTTTTTTCTGCAACCTAGCCTCAAACAGATGTCATTGCCATTAATGTGTCAATTTTATATGATTGAAGGGATGATGCTGGTCAGATACATTCTAATGGATATTCAAACAATAGAGGCCCTGTGACAGCAAATCCTGGCGAAATTATTTGCTGAGATCAAGCCTGAACAGGTAAGCATTTCATTAATTTAAACACACATACCACATTGAAAACGCATGTTAAAGCATAGAAAACGACCTCATAAAATTACAAGCATACTGGTCACAAACAAATTAAAAAGTGTGTTTTGAAGCTGAGATCCTTATCTTCAATATGTAACTATATTTGAATTCCTACATTGATAAACATTTTATAAAATGAAATTAATAACTTTATGAATAAATATGCCACATAGTGGATCCACATATGAAGCCGTGCGTTTAGGCTGGAGGATTACTGAACTCCCTGTTTAATTGAGGTGGCAGCTTTCTACTTTGAATTATGAAATCAAAATGAGAGCAGATTGGGTCCCCTTTGTTTTCTTTTCACATGTGCAAAAAGTTACAATCAACCTATTCTTTGGGAGTGTCTGACTGCTCGACTAGCCAATAAAAGGAATCAACCAATTGAAATGTGTGCATCGTTCATGAAAAAGTGGGAGAAAATACTTTTGATCAGGGAAGAAGGAATTTACAGAATAGGATTATTATGGATGGGTTAATGAGCGATACCAATTTAAGGGCTGCAGAAGGGAGGATCCTGCTTGGCTTCACAGTCGGCAGGGCCAGCAAATGATTAGTAGTATTCGGGGTGCTAGGGTGAAGCTCTGATTGTATTTACAGCCTGGATGGGTTTGACTGTGAAGCTAAGCAGGATCAGCCTTAGTTGGTTTGCGGATGGGAAATACCAAGTTTAGTGATTGCTGCACATGAATTGTGTTTATAACTTTTAATTCAATTTGATCACAGCTAGCATGAGAGACTCACTAGCTGACTGGTTAGAGCCTGGGCAGGGTGCAGGTTTCAGTAAGTTCAATCAAATATTTTATGATTTTGAAATGTTGGCCATAATAAAAAATACATATTAACATGATGTCTCCCATCCGCAACCCAATCGAGGGTGATCCTGTTTAGCTTCATGGGGCAGGGTAGCATTCAGGATGCTAGGATGAAGCACTGCTTCTATTCAGCTTTACAGCCTGGCTTGGCTAGACCCTGCTGCCCCATGAAGCTAAGCAGGTTCATCTTTGGTTGGTTTGTGGATGTGAGACATCATGTTGATATCTATTTGTTATTATGGCCAACATTTCTAAATAATAAAATATTTGATTGAACTTACTGAAACCTGCACCCTGCTCCTGCCCAGGCTCTAACCAGGATGGGAGACATGCGCTGGTGTTGTGGAAAGGGGTGTAAGCTTCTAATGATGTCAACTTTAGCGGCGTATAAGGCATTTATTTTTGGATTGATAAACATATGCCAAAAAATACATGCCCTTTTCATTGGGCCAATAAAATTTCTAAGATAACTTCCCCTTTAAATGGGAAATGAACAGTGCAATCTCACTGCATGCACAATTCAAGTGTGTTGCAGTTTCAGTCCAGCCCAAAATGCATTTCTGGGCAGTATGTGGAGTGGTACAGACAGCATTTTATGTAGTCTACACACAATTCTTTGTAAACTATAATTTCAATCAATTTTATCCAAACTGTTTTCCCAGAAATAGTTAACAATACTTTGTGATAGGAAGACATCCACACATTAGCCTACTTACGATCTGCTTGATTATGTTTGTTCTGAGAAGGGTGTAGCTATTTAATAGGGATTGGGAAATGAGAGCAAGTTTAAATGTGTCATTTCTAATCCCATAAAAAATGATGTAAATGTAAAACCTTTGTAATCCCTTCATTCTTGAAATTTCACAATGGAACTCTATTTGTGAAAAACATGAGAAGGGCGCTTATACCTGTTTAATGAAATCCTAAAACCATTCTCCCAGGTTGGGTGGGTGAGCAAAAACTTAAGGAAAACACTGTTTCCATAATCAAAATCTGCAGAATTCTGATGCAATCCGGATACGCTTGTTTTAAACTACACACATACTAATATGATATGATATGATATATGATATGATATGATATGGTATTTGTAACGCGCCTATACACAGGTGTTTCAAGGCGCGACGAGGCAGGGAGGGGAGGGACAAGGGGAGACAGACAACGATCCTACTAGGCCAGGTGTCATTCAGATCGCGCAAGTGCAGGGGTGGGGGAGGGGGAAAAAGTGCAAGGGGAAGGGGAGGGGGGAAGTGCAGTACAAGGTAAGTGGCGTAAAGTAATAAATAAATAAATAAATAGGGCCAGCTGGTGGCAAGTGCGAGGTAAGTGCAGAGCAAGTGCTGGGGAAGGGGGGGGGGACTGTAGGGATACAGAGACAGTCCCGCAGTGCAAAGGGGTTCCAGGGCATCAGTGCAAGAGGAGAGTGGCTGGGCCCAGGACCGAGGCCGTCTAGAGTGGTCCAGTTGCAGGATAAGTGCAGGTTCAGTGAAGAATTAATTAGCTGTTCAGCAGGGGAGGGGGAGAGAGAAAGCAGAAGCAAAGAGGAAGGTTTGGAGGTGCTTCCGGAACCGGAGATGGTTCTCCTCAAGTTTCAGGGAGGCAGGAAGGCTGTTCCAGAGGGAGGCCCCTGCCGCGGAGAGAGATCTACCCCCAGCTCGTTGCTTCGAGAAGCGGCTAACCCTGAGGGAATTGGAGGCGGATGAGCGAAGGGCTCGGGAAGGAAGATATTTGGGAAGAGAGAGTTGAAGGTATTTAGGACCCAGGCCCCAGAAGGCCTTGTGGACAATGCAGAGGGTTTTGAACTTTATCCTCGCAGCCACTGGGAGCCAGTGTAGAGATTTCAGTCCTGGAGAGATACGGTCCCTGGGCTTGAGGCCAAGGACAAGTCTCGCAGTTCTGTTCTGGATGAGTTGCAGAGGGCGGAGAGTGGAGGCAGGCAGATTAAGATAGAGGCTGTTACAGTAGTCCAGCTTCGAGAGAACCAGGGCTCGGGAGACAGTGAGCTTCTGGGGGAAGGAGAGGAAGGGAAGAATACCTCTGAGGAGGTGCAGCTGGTAGTGTGACCTCTTGGCGACGTCAGAAATATGAGGAGAGAAGGAGAGTGTGGAGTCGAAGATGACCCCAAGGTTTTTTGCCTTGCAGGTAGGAGCAGGGAGGGGGCCAAGGGAGGCAGGCCAGAGAGCTGCAGGGAAGGAGGGAGTGGGAGTACCGATGAGTAGAATCTCAGTCTTACTGGCATTAAGGCAGAGGTCATTGGCGGCACACCATTCTTGGATAGCAGACAGACAGTCAGAGATGAGGGAAGGAGAGGGGGAGGCTGAGGGTAGCCTGAAAATGAGCTGGGTATCGTCCGCATAGCACTGGAAATTAGGGCAGAGAGCGGCGATGCGGTGGGCAAGGAGTGCCAGATACTGGTTGAACAGCCAGGGAGAGAGATTAGATCCCTGGGGGACACCACAGGTGGAGAAAAAGATGTCAGAGAGGAAGGACCCCAGTTGGACCTGGGAGTGTCGATTTGAAAGGAAAGAGGTCAGCCACGCCAGAGCCTGACCAGTGATACCCAGGTTTTCCCGGAGACGGTTGAGCAGGATGGCATGGTTGACAGTGTCAAAGGCAGAGGAGAGATCGAGCAGAATGAGAACACACGGAGTGTTGGAATCGAGGTTCAAGAGCAGGTCTTCACGGATGTTCAGGAGAGCAGTTTCCGTGCTTCTGGCAGCTCTGAAGCCAGATTGATGGTCATGAAGACTACCAACAGATTCAGCATGGAGGTTAAGCTGGGAGATGGCCAGTTTCTCCAGGAGCTTGCCCAGGAAGGGAGTGATGGAGATAGGGAGATAGTTAGCCGGGCAGGAGGGGTCGGAGGAGGGTTTCTTGAGAAGAGGGTGCACAAGGGAGTGCTTGAGGGGGGAAGGGAAGACTCCAGAGGCGAAGGAGTGGTTGCAAAAGTCAGCCAGGGCAGGAGCCAGGGAGTCGATGTGGTCCTTGATAGTTTTGGAGGAACACGGGTGAACCTGTTTAGACGAGACTTTCATTGATCGGACTTGTCTGGAAACCTCGTCAGCAGAGAAAGGTGGAAAGGCAGAGAAAGAGGGAGGAGGGGTGACCGCAGAAGGGCCAGAGGAAGGGCCGGGTAGGGAGAGAGGGAGGTGAAAGGAGGAGAGCGAGGACAGCATGTCCTGAGTTTTAGAGATGAAGTGAGAGGCCAGTGCAGTGCAGAGGGCCTGGGAGGGGACAGGAGAGGTAGAGACTGCAACAGGGTTGGCCAGCTCCTTGCAGATTTTAAAGAGTTCGGCGGAGTTGTTTGATGCCGCAGAGATGCGGGCTTGGATAAGGGCTCTCTTCTTGGTGAGAACGGAGAGCCGGTACTGCCTTTGGAGCAGGCGGCAGGCCAGTTTGTCAGAGGATGAACATGAAGCACGCCATTTCCTCTCTGCAACCCTGCACTTGCGTTTTAGGGTGGCGAGATCCGAGTCATACCAGGAGTTACATTTGGCTTTGGGCTTCAGGCGGATTCTCATGACGGGGGCAAGGATATCAAGAGTAACAGATATAGCAGAGTGGAGCATGGAGAAGGCTGTGTCAGGGTGGGAGTCAGCCGAAGGGGCAGGGGGGGGCGAGAAGGTAGCAGCGAAAGCCTCAACTGACACACGCTTCATGGGTCGGATGACCGAGAAGGTGGGTGGCAGTGAAGAGGGTGGCTTTGCCTGTGGGGAAGGCAGGGTGAGGTGGGAGGATAGGAGAAAGTGATCACTCCAGGAGAGAGGAGTGGAGAGAGGGACGGAGAGGGGAAGGTCAGAAGAGATCAGAGCATCAAGAGTGTGCCCAGCAGAGTGAGTAGGCCCAGATGGGAGAATAGAGAGTGAGAGAGAGTCGCAGAGGTCACGAAAGAGACCAGTGGGGGGACTGGAGGCATCAAGGTGGATGTTAAAGTCGCCAAGAAAGAGGAGTTGAGTGGTTGAGGACAGGAGTGCGGAGGAGAGTTCAGCCCACTCAGAGAGGAAGGAGGAAATTTGACCAGGTGGCCGATAGATAGTAGCCACGGTAAGGGAATGGCTAGGAGAGAGAGAGAGTCTGCAGACAAGACATTCAAAAGAGGAGTAGGTCTGCGTAGGAGTGACAGTGGCAGGAATCCACTCAGGGAAGATAAGGGCAACACCCCCCCCTGCACGGTTGGGCCTGGGCATGGAGAGGATCTTGTAACCGTCAGGTAGGAGTGTGTCAAAGCTGGTGGCAGAGCTGGCTGTGAACCATGTCTCAGTGAGACAAAGGACGTCGAGGTCCAGTTCCTCAAGAAGGTGACAGATATTGGAGGAGTGCTTGATGGCAGAGCGAGTGTTTAGTGTGGCAATGTGGAGAAGGCTGCCATCCTTGAAGAACTTCCGGGGAGGGGTACAGATCAGAGGTACGCCCTGCGTAGGTATTGAAGAAGGAGGTGAAGAAGGAGCACGAGAGGGGGCAGGGAGGGAGGGTAGAGGCAAGGTAGCCAAGGATAGAGGAGGGGGGACAGCAGGGGAGGAGAGGAAGTTGATGAGGTGTGGGAAGCGTCTATCGAAGAGGTGAAGGTTGGCCTGAGGGCCTTGGACCAAGACGGTCCCATTAGTGTAGACATTAATGATGGCCTTAGAGGAGCGGAAGGGGGCCAAGAGGACATCCCAACGGGTGCCACCATTAATGGGAGAGGAGGAGAAAGGAGAGAGCACAGAGACCATATGAAGGGTCCATAGGTCAGGCGAAGGCACGAAAAAGAGGATGTCAGTGAGAGTTTCCTTAGAGCAGGCATTAGTGTAGGTGTCAGCGATAGGGAGGCTCAAAGCACCATGTTTACGTGGGAAATGTGAGACAGGCAACAGTTCTTTCATTCTAGCCTTCAGAGGTGATATTGGGGAAGCAATGTGTTTTGATTCATTTGTAAATGTAACTTTATGGGCAATTTGTAGATGTTTTGAAATCAAGTGAATTTCGATTTAGGGACCGACAAGTGGCCAAATTCGGACTAGAACTAACCATATATCGATTTTATTATGTAAATTGGTGTTTCTGTGCAAGAAATAATGAGATTTATGCAGGCAAGTTAATGTTGTGTTTGTACACAAGCTGCCTGTGATTGTGCAACATTGAGGTGACTTCTCCTGCAAAAAGCTTGGGTGCCATCTTTTTTCTTAATAAAACAAATATTGATGCCGAAATTAGCCTGCTTCTAGTCCCCAGAATTGTGGGGTTGAATTGTTTGGCGGGGATTATGTCAGGGGTGTCCACTGAATGAACAACCAATACACAAACATATTAATGAAAATCATTACAAAGAGGCATCTCTGGAACTACTGTAGGATTGATAGGGCATGTGTTTTTTAGGAACTGGTTTGGTCTTGGCTATTTGTGTTGGTGGTATACAATTTCAGAGTCCCAGGAACCTACAACTCTAGTAGTTCCTCTTTTGTTTGGTCCCTACTGGGTCCCTATTGGGCTCTGCCTCTTGCACTCTTGAATATCAGATCTGTTCGCATATCAACTATTCTACCTTGTCATTGCTCTGTACCTCAAATGGGAATGCTCTGAAATTGAAGAGAATGATGCTTTTATTGCCACTTCCTAATTCATCTAGGACTAGGTTTTAGAGGTAAGTCCTACCTTGGTACAATCCTTTCATAGCTGGTTGGGATAGAGATCAGCGGTTCGGTTCGAACCAGGGCTCATTCTTGCTCAGGAACCACGTAGTTGTATGCACTATACTGATCGAATCCAGCTGCATTTATAGAACCTCCAGTATGAGGATGTCATGCATGCTGGACGTGGTCCTGCCTCCTATGCTCGTAGAACAGCTAGACCGTTCTATTCCAAATGGCGGTTGTTCGACACGTTGCCGGGAAAACGACATTTGCACTTTTCACGTCGCTAACTCACGTGTATTCTGCTTTGTCACGTGAACTACGGCATTACGTATTTAAGCAGCGTGGAAACTTCACTCGCTGCTTCTGATCGAATCATTTGGCGTTGTGTAGCTGATCCTCCGGTCTGCATCCTTGCAGGTTACTACAGCTAACTTTTGGCCTTCTATAGCGTGTTTTCCGCCACACGCTGATTCCTGGAGCTTTTGGTTGCTCCCACGCTATCTTCAAACGCGGCTGGCCTGGGCTGCGTGAATCCTGTTCGTGTGTAAATCCACACGCGCACGCTATCTTCAAACGCGGCTGGCCTGGGCTGCGTGAATCCTGTTCGCGTGTAAATCCACACGCGCATGCTATCTTCAAACGCGGCTGGCCTGGGCTGCGTGAATCCTGTTCGCGTGTAAATCCACATGCGCACGCTATCTTCAAGCGCTGCTGGCCTGGGCTGCGTGAATCCTGCTCGCGTGTAAACCCACACGCGCACGCTATCTTCAAGCGCTGCTGGTCTGGACTGCGTGAATCCTGCTCGCGTGTAAACCCACACGCGCATGCTATCTTCAAGCGCTGCTGGCCTGGACTGCGTGAATCCTGCTCGCGTGTAAATCCACACGCGTACACTATCTTCAAGCGCTGCTGGCCTGGACTGCGTGAATCCTGCTCGCGTGTAAATCCACACGCGCACGCTATCTTCAAGCGCTGCTGGTCTGGACTGCGGGAATCCTGCTCGCGTGTAAAATCCACACGCATATGTTGTCTTCAAGCGCTGCTGGCCTGGACTGCGTGAATCCTAATCGCGTGTAAATCCACACGCACACGCTCTTTTCTTCGCGGCTGTCCAGAACCGCGTGTACTTTGTTTATACCTTAAAAGGAGCTCTATTTCCAATTCCTGCACCTGTGTTGTTAACAGGGGGATTGATTCATTTCTATACTGTACACTACGTGGGAAGGAAACTTATCAAGGATAATTGGAAGGTGACAGTGAACAGTACTTTGGACGCTATCCTGTGGTGCATTCAACCCGGTATCTAGCGTGAGCCTCGTTCCGTTCGGGATAAGTCTCCCTTACTAATCTTCCCTTCCTTGTCGTTTTGTTCTACCTTGGATTCCTCAAGAAACTCTGCTGGATTCATCTGCCCTAGACTCAAGGTCAGTGTGTGCATTCATAACATTTCCTATTCCACCATACCCAGGTCGGGGCAGTTATTCATGATACTTTATTTTGTTCTAGGCTGACTTCTTATACCTTAGCCACG
This sequence comes from Ambystoma mexicanum, assembly GCF_040938575.1. Taxonomy (NCBI): domain Eukaryota; kingdom Metazoa; phylum Chordata; class Amphibia; order Caudata; family Ambystomatidae; genus Ambystoma; species Ambystoma mexicanum. The sequence goes on along the minus strand of NC_090926.1, from coordinate 247,653,640 downwards.
CCCTTTCCAGTGATCCATCGCTCTGCCTGTTTTACCAGTCAGAGAGTTGTATCATTTGGAAGGTCTTAACTTGACTTCACAACTATCAAAACGCGTGAACAGGGATCCGGAAGACCCTACCATCTGTATCCTTTTAAGTACCGTATCCTTTTCAGTTAATACTTTGGTGCTTTCTGACAGAGGATCATGGTGAGTTTGGTAAATTTGAGGACTGTGGGGTTCAAGGTTGTATTGATCTCCTTTTGGCCACTAGGACTGTTTGTGTTAGGTCCTGTCAACATGCTAATTTGAACTCAATGTGTGTACAATTTGAACGATCGGACAACAGGAAGAGTACAGTCATTCATTATAAACTTCTGCTGTAGAGCGCTATGCTGTTCTTGCAGCTGGGTCCACACTCAATAAATACTCAAACTAAAATGAAAACAAATGATAACCTATGTTTGTCCAGTGCTCAGTAACTCTAATGTTTGTCTCAGTCTGTTGATCAATTCAGCCAGGCATCGTCTACTTCGCTTCTGTGCATTAATTGTTTCTATGATAGGTCTTTTTGCCATTTCTATCTTTGTTGTTGGAGCTTTAAAAACAATTCTCGTCAATTTCTATATCCATTGGTTCTGGAAACTTGGACTTTCCTGCACCCATTGTTTATTTGGTCAATCGTATTATTAATTTGCTCTTGGACGCTGAACTTCAATTTTGAGCAGTTTATATTTTGCCTCTCAATAATATTCTCTGTGGCTCTAGGAATCTTTTCCCCAAGCTGCTGCACGCAGTGGCTTCTTTGCCCAGTGATGTTCTCAGTGACTTTAGAGTCTTTTCCTCCAAGCAAGCAGCTGCTCCCCCTTCATGGCACATCTGGTGTTGGTCAGTTATGGCAGTCTATTGTGCCAGGGTTTTCACGTTATGCTCCCACCTTTATTCAATAGGTGACTGTCAACCTCTCTGCAGTTTTGAAAATGCATGCTCTCTCCTATCAGTCGCTTGCTTGTCTCTTTTTGGTCTCCCTCCCTGATAGTGCTCCAGCTAGTCCGCTTGACTTTGGCACCTGGCTCTCCCTCGTCCTATCTTTTGCACCCAGCACCCTCTTGCCAGTGTCTCGCACTCAGCTTCTATGAAGGTGTTCCATCTCACTTCCTTGCTGCAAAACCTGGGCATGCCGACCCCCAGTCGTTTGACTCTCTTGCTGCAAAGACTTCTCACTACCACCCTGCTCACATCGGCATTGAGGTTCTGGCAGGACCCTTCCATTTCCTGATATCAACATCTTTTCTTTATCCTGACGGGCATCAGGTGATCACAAGCAGGCAGGGAACACTAATGATTGTCTACTTTCTTCAATATCGTGTAGGGCACTTCACCACATATAATTATTAATTTATTGGCGATTCTTATAGAGCGCTCATTCCGCTTCAAAATGCTTCTGTAAATGGCATAGGATAGTATGGAGAGCAAAGCACAAAAGTTGTAATGCAGGGCTATAGAACTCAATCGGGCCTTGCGCACGTGCTCATGGGCCAAAGGTGTTGAGCTCATTTTTCTTCAGTCCTCTCCAGATTTTAAGAAGCCCTCTTCTAGCCTGTGGTGGAGTCAGAATGTCTAGAGGGATGAAGCTTGTGAATTGAGAGAGTTCCTCCCAAACTCGGTTTATTTGTATGGGTGCATGACTAGTAGATTTGTTGAGGCCGACCTTAGGCATGTGGTCGGAAACATTTTTCAGAGATTCTCTGTGACCGTTTTTGTGGTGCCTTGTGTACAGTTCAACGTTTTAAAGTGTGACCATCCTCTAATTTGAAGAGCATGCAGGCCCTTAACAACTAACCTGTGTGTCGAGGATGAGGTGGGTGGTGTCATTCTGTGTTCCAAGGGTTGGCTGGTTGTCTTCAATGATACCCCAGTTTATCTGCCCCGCAGTAGCCAGTGAGGACCAACACTAGATGCGGAGGCATTTTCAGCAGATGGGGAAATGCGCTATTTTATTTTTACCATATTGATGATGGATGAATGACAGCGAATACCTGTCATAGCGTTAACACAACAATGTTAACACAGCATTGCATGCGAGTGTATACATAATCTAATTTAACTTTTTATTCCCCTTCTCCACACATAGTATTACTATTTTTTGAAAAGTGAATAGCAAACGGTTATAATTATAATTCTAAAGCAAAATGTGAAACTCCTTTAAGTCATTGGGCCTCATCACGAGTTTGACGGTAACCCTTAAATCCAGCGGTAGCGCTGTTACCGCCGGATTTAAGGGTCTGCCAAATCATGGCCTTGATGGATTTCTCCCCAGCTCTGAGCTGGGGGGGAAATCCGCAAAAAATTTGCGCTCATTCCGCCGGCGGGAAATCCGCCGGCGGTATGAGCACGAAATTTCCCCATTGAGTCCAATGGGGAATGGGGCATTCCCGAATGGGCTCAATGGGCAATGGGGATTTCCAAATCCGCCAAACCCGTGATCCGGCGCTAATAACGCCGGTGGGTTTGTAGGTAGGGCAGATAGCGCCAGCGCTATTAGCGCCGGCGTTACCGCCCAACTCGTGATGAGATCCTTTGCAATGTTATTTATTGAGGCTTGCAAAGTGAAATACAGTGTTGTGGATACGTGTGCCATCAGGACCAAAAGTGTACCCATTGAATTCCTCCGTGGTTATCCATGGTAAACCCCGTAACTGCTGGGCTATTATGCATGTCTATGCAAATAGGATGCGCGAACCATGCGCACGCATGATCCAGTTCCGACAGCCAGCGTCAGAGTTCCTGCTTTGAGCGTGACTGTAGGGAGCGTGTGAGTACAGAGCTGCTGCCAAAAAGCCCTTTCGCTTGCATTAATAATTAATATGCACATAGCGAGTTGTAACCCTTCCCATCTATAAAGACTGGAAGGGAGGAATGGCTAGAGCGCCAACCTGCTTCGGGGATCGTGTCATTAGTGAAGGAGGAAACGGAATACGTTTCATCGGTGGTGATGACTAGCCTTGTGCAGACTCTGGTTCTGTTCAGGAAGAGGCCGGCAGTATTTTGCCAACTCCCTGAACTTGCCTGATATGTACAAGGGCGGTTTTTCCAGGGGATAAATAGTTGTTTTACCCGCTGCTCTGTACCAAAGGACATTGTGCGCAGTAAATGTTGGCCAAGCCACTTTCAGCCTTGCTGTCTGGGGCATAAAACTATCTCGGGCACCAATGAAAAAGTGGCCCACAGTTGCAAAAGGCAATTCATTCCTTTTATGACAGACTGTTTGAATAGTACCCAAGGGCGACTTTTTTGATAAAGTGTGATGCAAATTGTGCATTTTAAAGAATATTTATTTAGCAAAAATGATCAAAACTACTAGTTACATGGGGAAGTAACTCATCAAACTGGCCCAAATTGTCCAAAAAGTGGCCCACTTTGACCAAAAAAACGGTCCCACACTACCATTTTCCGTGTTTGATTTGGGCATTGCCCTATTGACCAGCCAGACCTTGCCCTTAATAGAAGATGCTTCACTCCCAGCACTATTTCTCTCAGGGATGGACTGAGGGGACAGTCTTCTAATCCTTCTCATTGTTGGCATCCATCATGAGGGGATGAACAGACTGATTTTCCACGGCTGGTGCATCCATTTTATGAAATTGATGCACTTTGGATTCGAAAATGTCTCCAGATGCTGACAGGTGTGGGAAGACTTGTTTCAACGTCTTGAAGATAGTTCACACAAATCAGATTCGTCTTGGGTAAAATGTTTGGGGAAAAGTGTCATTTCTTGAAGGTCTATCCATGCAGATGCCATAGTCCTAGCGGCTGATGACAGAAGAGCGGGATAACACCTTCTTTGAAATCTCAGAGAAGTTACGACTGAACAGGCCTCCCCTAGTGAAATAGTCATGGGTATTTGCTATGCATGCTACACTACTGCACACACAATGCACATGCACCAGTAACACCACCCTGTCTCCTAGCAGACACGCCTGAACCTCCTATCTGCGCCACAAGGAATGGGCCATGTGCTGTTTGAGGATGGGCAGGGCCTGAGGAAGTGCCAACATCCATTGACAAAGCTCTTCTGCTCTCTGACAACGCATTAAGCTCCCAGACCCAAATGCTCGACAGATTTCCTCACAGTGAATGGCAGCCTTTGATTCCCTGCTGGAAGAGGTGGGATTCTTGACCTCCTCAGAGATCTAAGCAAGCACTGTTTTCAAACAAGGGGAAGTTCCTCCAATGGTAGCCCTTGAAATGGTGGAAGGAGGGAAGACGAAAACTCCAGCAAAGGTTGTAAGAAACGTCTCTGCTTACAGTAACATAACAGCAAAAACAATAACTTTCCTTTAAGTAGTACTTTCTAGTATAATGTTCGCCATTTCATAGAATGACTGAAATTGGTACGTTTGGCAAGATTCTAAACATTTGGGTAGATAAATTAAGGTGGCATCATTCTGCATGCATCCAGCTGTCATAAATTGACTACATTATAAAGACAAACTGACCATAGAAGCTGCATTCTGCCAACACCTGCATTCCATGTATTAGACATGTTCTACAATTGCCTAGAATAAATACATTGGCTACCCTCATAGAACCAGTGGCGTCGCCAGGAATCAAATATAGGAGGGGCACAGAGGGGGCCAAAGACAAAAGTAGGGGGGGCACAGACAAAAGTAGGGGGAGAACATGGTCACTGCTCATCTTAGGTAGGGGGCAAAGGGGGGGCACAGGGTTTCACAGGGGGGCCCGGCCCCCCAGGCCCTTCCCTAGCGACGCCACTGCATAGAACCGGCTCGGTGCGGCACCCTGGCCAGCTCCAAAACCTTTCAAGGGAAATGTGGAGACTGTCGCCCGAGATCTTCTATCTGTGCAATGCAATGGCTACCCTCGCAAATTACGCAATTTACACTAGAGCACCCATGGGCACCAACATCAAATGTTGCACAGTTACTAAAACACAAAATATAGGAGAGGACCTCCACAGCGAGTCAAAAGGTTTAAAATGAAGATGCTTAGTGGAAGAACCACTTTGAAACCCAGCCTGAAGGGGATTGGGGAGCCGCTTTTCCTTTGCCCATTAAGACAGTTTTCTGGGTAAAATGTTGGCGAATATTTCCTAAAAACAGCCAACATCGCCGAAAGCCTAGAATTGGCAGGACTGAGCCTGGTGCCCTTTTTATATATGAGTATTAGAAGAGACTCCTAGGAAGTACAGACACAGGTATTCTCAGTGAATTGTGAGTGTAACGTAGGAACCCAACAGCAGCATCCTTCTTAAGGACGATGTTCACCAGACCACCGGGACCAGGAGCACAAGCGTTCTTTAATTGAGTAGGTCTTGCACAGAACACCGAAATGTATACGCTTTAGCCAACATTAACCTGCACACAATATTATCGTCGCCTCCCTTACACAAAGGTGCCTCAATGTGTTCGTGGCACACCTCCAAAGGTACATGGATAATTGTACAAGAAAAGTATATTAGTAACCTCATCTACCCTATCCCTGTTTTTACACAGATACCAACATGTCTCCCAGTCTTTCACTTTGAAAGTCACAAACATAAGCTGCCACATGATGTTTGTGGTAGAACAGAATGTCATTTGTGTACTTCATTCTAATGAATTGCATTCCGCTGCCCTTGTTGACAGATTCCTCCTATGATTAAATGCAGTTGGTTGCAGGGACGTTTTTGATGATCAATTTCCGCATAACAAATTAAATCTTAAATTGTCTTCTTTTCACTATGGACTTGTTGAATTCCAAGAAGGCGAAAAGTGACAGTTAAACTGTGGGACCATTTGAAGCAAATTCCAGGCAAATCAAAGTGAGCGAGACCACGTTTTAGATCAGAAAACTCTAATATGCATATTAATAGCATTTAGATGGGCCTCGTTCCACTTAACCGGATTTCCAGGATTTTCGTCAGTTCTTAGCAGTGCAAGTGCACAGGTTTTGTTCAATTCTAGTTTCAGCATAAAACTACACATGGCATTCATTCACTCTGTCTGCTATCCCTCATTGACGATGCCGTGCTTCCAGCGTTCCGCTTCCTGATTCTGCCTGTATCTCATCTGCTGCAATCATCTGCTGCTACTAGGGTAAGCCTGGTATTTGTGGGGCGAAGAAAAAAGAAAAGCGAAAATGTTCCTTTAAATTGATTTTTATGCAAATGTACCCTGAAGACGGCATCCTGCCAAGATTCTACTGTCTGTGAACAACCCGACTGCTCGGGTCCTTTTGCAATCGGCACAACCATCCTAGCCTCACTGCACCTTGGCCCCCCAAGATGGCCACACCACTCTTTGCCTAATTTCGGTTACCTTGGCTTGGCCCTGCTCCCACTCCCATTCGTTGCCCTGATCTTGTTAAGCCAATCACAGGAACTGGGAGGCAGGAGCCGGCCCATTCATCTAAGGCCCCTGTCTGCTGCCGTACGCTGTGTGAGGACTTCTTGCACCCCCTCACTTGAGCATTAAGGATGCCGCTGTGACACTCTTCATTGGAGCCTGAACTTCCATGACTTTCTCACCTCCTTAAAAATGGGTTAGTCCCCTCCAAATGAACACACTCCTACCCTCTGACATTCCTCTCTTCTCTCCATCTCTCCTTGTCTCCCACGCTTACATCCTTTGATTGCACTCTGTTTTCATCTACTGCTACCAAATCGCATTTAGCTGTGCTTTCATCTACAGCTACCAATTTGCATGTATCTGTGTTTTCATCTACTGCTACCAAATTGCATTTATCTGTGTTTTTCATCTACTGCTACCACTACCAAAATGAATTTTGCTGTCTCTTGAACTTGTTGGGCCAGTGACTGCATTGTTCTATTCTGTCCCGCTATTCCTATCCTGATCCGTCCCCTCTGCTGCCCCCCTCTCTGCTTCACCCATCGCACTCTCTGTTTCTTCTATCTTCTCTAACTGTTTCTCCATCGACTATCTTTCCCTTCTCACTAAGTCTGGCAGGAAGAAGTTCAAAAAGAATATATTGGTCTCTAACCCTGGTCTCCCTATTGCTGACACCTATACCAGCGCTTCCTCCAGACATACCCTCACTGGCATCCTCTTTGTCTTTCCCTCGCCAGACCTATGGACTCTTCATATGGTCTCTGTGCTCTCCTTTCTCCTCCTCTCCCATTAATGGTGGCACACAGTGGGAGGCCCTCCTGCCCCCCTTCCACTCCTCTAAGGTAATCATTAATGTTTACCTGAATGACACCCTCTTGGACGAAGGCCCTCAGGCCAACCTTCTTCTCTTTGATAGATGCTTCCCATGCCTCATCAATTTCCTTTCTTCTCCCGCTGTCCCTTCTCTCCCTTCCTCGGCTTCCTTGACTCCCCCCTCTGCCTCCTCATTGGCTACTTTGACCTCTCATCCCTCCTCTCCTGCCCCCAATTGGGCTCCATCAACACCTCATTTTTTTACCTCCGCAGGGCGTACCTCTGATCTGTTTCTCTCCCTGGTAGTCTTTCAAGGATGGCAACCTTCTACAAATTGCCACTTTCAACTCTCACTCAGCCGTCAAACACTCCTCTGACATCTGCCGCCTCCTGGAAGAACTTTACTTCAATGTCCTTGGTCTCACCGAGACATGGTTCATGGCCAGCTCTGTCACGGTCTTTGACACTCTCCTCCCTGATGGCTAAAAGATCCTCTGTGCACCCAGATCCACCCGGTTGAAGGTACGCATACATTTGTAATGTTGTGCTCACACTTGGAGTTTGTACTAATCACCATATGCGTTAAAAGAATGTACCTTTTGCTAAAAGAAGAGGCCTTCTCTTTCTACAGCGGCGTTTAAGACTTGCTGACCTGGCAAGAACTTGTTTTTAACAGAAGAATTGTGTTTGTTCACTGTATGTCGAAGCATGCTGAGCCTGCTAAAACTATCTGCAGATTACGGGTGGGGGAAGGAATGAGTAAGCATGGCCTTGAGCACAGAGATACGGGCACAAAGGGGCACGAAAGAATGTGAAGACCGGGATAACAGGAAACCACGATAGACCACGATAACAAATGTGCAATGGTTGTTCGTTAAACTCCAACTGGATACTTCAGATAAACTCCAACTGGAGATCCGCCCTGGGGTGGACGTGTTCTATGTGCAAGGCAATGTAAACAGAAAAGTATAAAAGAGCATGGTGTGTAGAGGAAGGCGCGGCACTTCGACGACTTGCTTAGCGAGACGTTTGAACTTGCAGCCCATTCGCGAATGCTTGTGCATTAATAAAGTAATGTTTACTTGGCTCTTTTCTGTCTGAGTTATTGCAGGGTCCCTCATTGTACTGGTTATGGTGACGGCGAGAAATCGCACCCACAATTTTGGTGTCAGAAGTGGGATGCGAAGGAGCGACAGTCCGTCACTGGGTGAGGAACGCCGCGGCGGAACCGGAGAAGGAATTGATCACGGGGCCCCAACAACTGAATCCGCACCTTTGATTGCAACCAACGCGTCATCCTTGTTTTTCCGGCTCCGTCGGCGGTGGAACAGCAGGCTGTCGCCCTTCGGGTCCGGAACACTCTGGCGGGACCCTTAAGGTAAGTGGTATGAATGGATGCATGATGGAATAAGGAAATAACAATTTAGGGTTTATGAAGAGGACAGTGGTATGTCCGTCTATGGAATAATAATGATGAAACGGTGATGTATTGATATTGGTATGGCGATATATGTCAGGAGGATGTACTGTTAATGTTAGCCTATTAATGCACATTTGGGAAAGGTGAGTGTTTTTAGGCAATTGCGGTATACCAACAAAATGGGTCAAGCGGCTTCCAGCAAGAGTGGTATAGGCAAGAGACACTATGCCCCTCTTGAAGGAACCCCTGCATTTGATATGTTGATTAAACATGGATTGAATTCAACATTGTTCTTAAGGGAGTGGTCTGAATATACAAAAGATTTGATTGAGCATAAATTGCCAGACACTGGGTCCTTTGATGTGGACTGCATATCCAAAGTAGAAATAGAATTAGTAAAAAGACGGGTCCGACCCGCACAGTTTGAGGCTATACGACTATGGAGGGTAGAAGCAATGCGCAGGCGCAATGCTCAGAACAAACAAAAGGCAAAGGGGAGGAAGAGAACAGTAAATCAAAAATTACGTGACCTAGAGATAAAAGAGAAGGATGAGAAACTAGACCAGTTGGATAGACGTATGATGATTAAGAATAGCGGGGGTATGTATCCTGCCTTGCCGGCGCCTCGGTATGAAGATGTGATAGGACTAGAAGCAGAACAAACAACGACTGAATTGTTATTTCCAGGGGCTACGGCTCCTCCGAGAGAAGGTGAGGGTGAGAGGGCGGAATTCCCAATGAAGTATGGAGACCCAGATAGGTTGATAGACCATAGGAGAACGACTACTGTAGAAAAGGATAGAGATGGAGACTTGCAAATCCTTATGACCGGGCTGTATGGCACACCCCTCAATGACAGCCTACGGGACCAATTGGGCCGTTTGACACCTTTGGAATTTAGGACAGTGGCCACTAAACTATATACCTTTTATGAGGGTAACTGTAAATTGAGAGGACAGAGTACTGCGGATCTGCCCTCAGCATATCAGGACGCTGTCGCGTTACTACCAGTGACTGCGTCCAGTGTTCAGTTATGGGGATGTATGTCCGACATAATAGCGGAAGTCATAAGGGGCGGTGTTGAATGGGAGAAGGAAAAGAGGGCATGGGAAAGAGAGGTGAGGGAAAGAGAGGCTAAACTCAAAGATGCAGACCAGGCGGGCCAAAACGTAGCTAATCGTATGATAGCATCCATACACTCGCAGTCCATGTCCACCCTGGTGAGTCTGATGGAGGGCCTTGGCTGACCTATACAAGTAAACGTAATTAAATATCTTCTTATTAGGGTGGATGATATAGGAGAGGAAAAGGAGCCTAGATATGTGTCCCAGTGGAATAGGATTAAGACAGAATTGGATAAGAAACTGCTATCTAATATAAGAGTGGATGATTCTGGGGCGGAAGAATGGAGAATGGCTAAGGTGGAGAAACTGTTAAAAGATTATAAAAAAATAAAAGAGAAAAACCTTAGTCACCAGTCCTCTGCTTCATCACCAGTGCAGGCCCTTGTAAGTGAACAAACAAACATGGAAAAGTTACTATCAATGCCAATGAGAGAGTGTCAACCGACCATAGATGCAGTTACTGGTAACATGATGCGCACCTATGTATATGTCCCCTTATCTCGAATAGAATTGATGCATATCACCAAGTCCATCCCCGACCCCCGTATAGACCCGGCAGGATTCTACAAAGAAGTGGGAAAGCTATTCAGACCCGGGTTATTTACTGTAGAGGATGTAGATAACATATTGTTAGCTATTGTCCCAGAGGAGATATGGACCCCCTTTCGTGCCAAAGACAATGATACAATAAAATGGAAAGATGTAATGGAGGTGAGTAAAAATAGGAAACTGCATGAGGAATATCCCGAACCCCTAAGGGGGCATGGCATGGCAGTCCTGAGGGCTCTAGAAAAGGTATTACCCCCATTTGATGTGAATGTGGAGAAACTGTCTGCTGTGATACAGGGTGCAAGTGAGGAAGTAGCACAGTACTTCCTGCATTACGAAGCAGCATTTTAAGCACACAGTGGGCTAGAGATAGGGTCTGAGACGGGCCAATGGTACTTTGCCACAAACTTTATAGAAGGGCTCCACGGGCCAATCCAGGAGAACATTAGGAAGGCAGAAAGTACGTGGATGACTAGAAACCCCCGGGATCTCCTTGAAATGGCCAGGTATTATGAAAGAGGAGAAAGAATAAAGGGACAACAAAAGGCACGACAAGAGAAGGATCTAAAAACCAAAGTGTTGATGCAACAGTTGCATCAAGGGCCCCAAGGCAGGTATAACTACAATAATAATGGCCCGTCACAGGGCTATAGTAGCAACATGATAGGGGGCCAAGGGACAGGTAGAGGTACAGTGCAAGGAGGTGCGCTATATGGGAGGAGGGATGGGCTACCCCAAGATGTATGTGCCTTCTGCAAGAGACCCGGACACTGGAAATCCCAGTGTCCCCAGAGTGGTGGGAGAGGAAGGGGCATACGGCCCCCTTTACAGACAACATTTGCCCCAGGAAATAGGACTGGTGGGTACGGCAATCAAGACAATAGAATGTTTAAACCCCCTCACCCAATGCCTTTGACGGACAAGCAAGAGGGGATGTTCCCTGGACGGACCCGCCTCCCCCCAATCTACTGTATCAGCCACAACAAACAACACAAGTACAAGGTGTATGCCAGGGCGAAGGATGTGGGGAAGGGGTATACTATAATGACGACTTCCAGGATAACACAAGTGATATGTCCTGAGGGGGCCGAAATGAGACAGCGGGAGTGGTACAAGTACCTATAGATCAGAGGGGGCCTTATGCCTCCATTAGGATCGGCCCCCACCGAAACTTGAGATGTCTGGTAGACACGGGAGCTGGAAACAGTTCCGTGAATATCAGAGCCGTCCCGCTGTCCCATTATCGGATAAAAGCAAGGTATCAGTTGGATTTGGGGGAAATCCAATAAAGACTCCTGTAAGTGAAATAGTAGAAGCGGAACTTCATGGGGTAAAATGGGAGAATGGGTGGCTATTGACCAATCACTGCCCAGAAAACTTGTTAGGTATTGATGCATTAAAGACACTAGGGGCCACAATATATTGCTCCCCTCAGGGGGTGAGAATGACTATAAGCAAACCTATGGGTATGATAGGAGTAACGCAAACCCTGCCCCCGGAACTCCAAGACATCCCGAATGAACTATGGGCCACTCATGGGAATGATGTAGGGGTGTTGGATGTTTCCCCAGTAGTAATCAAACTAAAGCCCGGTGCCAGGTTGCCCAGGATAAAACAATATCGCATATCACACGAGGGAGAGCAGGCACTATATCAAATAGTACAGGATATGATACGGTTAGGGGTGGTAGAGCCAACAAATGATAGCCCTTGTAACTCTCCGATCCTTCCAGTACACAAGAAAGGTGATGCAGCGGTACCCTATCGTTTCATTATTGATTTGAGGGAGATAAACAAAATAGTAGAACCCAGATATCCAGTTGTCCCTAATATTGCAAGTGTACTCACTTTAATTCCCAAAACAGCGAAATGGTTTACGGTAATTGATTTGAAAAATGCCTTCTTCAGCATTCCTATTGCCGAAGAAAGCAGGTACCTGTTTAGTTTCACTCTTCGAGGGATATACAGAAAGTCCCGCCATATTCAGCCAAGCACTAAAAACACAGATGGATAACCTAGCCCTACCCGCTAACACTGCTCTGATACAATATGTTGATGATTTGCTATTATGTGCAGCCACCGAAGAGGAATGCCATTATGTGACCAGATTGGTGCTAATGCACTTAGCAGAGAATAAGCACAAGGTAGCCCTAGACAAAATGCAGTATGTAAAACAAAAGGTCCATTATTTAGGCTTTGAGTTGTCCGAAGAGGGGCGAACTCTGTCTACTGATCGCATTGCTTTGATACAGTCCATAAAAGGCCCCGACACGGCAAAAGGTCTCCGAAGGATAATTGGTGTTTTATCCTATTGTAGGCACTGGATTCCTGAATTCTCTGTATTGATCCAGCCCATGCTAAAAGCCTTAAAAGAAGTACAAGAAAACGGACCATTAGAATGGACACCTGAGATGGAAAAAGCCCTGACAGCTATGAAAGATGTTTTATGCCACGCACCGGCCTTAGGCACACCTGATTATACCAAGAGATTTTGCCTTTTCGTTGATGAACAGGAAGGTTGCGCTGTGTCAGTCTTAACGCAGGAACAAGGGGGTAAACAGAGACCATGTGCATATTTCTCCAGTGCTCTGGACTCAGTAGCTCGAGGCCTACCCCCATGCATGAGAGCAGTGGCCGCAGCAGCGGTAGGCCTAAAACAAAGTGCAGGTATCATCCTAGGGAGCGAAGTGACAGTAAAAGTCCCACATGCGGTGGACGTTCTCCTGAATAGAGTGCATACACAGCATTTGACCACAGCTAGACTCACACAGTATGAGATGATTCTGTTTGCCAGTAATGTAAAAATCGAACGATGTAACACTTTGAATCCAGCGACACTGCTTCCTTTGCCCGTCTCACCTAATGACATTAGGCATGATTGTGTGATTCAAATGGAAGAACACACTCAGGGTAGAGCAGACCTGCAAGACACCCCGCTGGTTGATAATGAGGGTATATTATTCTGTGATGGTTCCTGTTTCAAACTGCCAAATGGGGAGACAACAGCAGGGTATGCTGTAACCACAGGGGAGCGGTTGATTGAGAGTGGGAAAGTGTGTGAAAAATCGGCCCAGGCAGCAGAATTGATTGCGCTAACGAGAGCATTAGTGTTAAGCAGCGGTATGAAAGTGACAATTTATACTGATTCAGCCTACGCTCATGGGGTGGTTTCCAGTTTTGGTAAACTCTGGGGAGAGCGTGGGTTTTTAACCTCCCAAGGTGATACTATTAAACATGCCCAATTGATTGCTGAATTATTACAAGCCCTTACGTTGCTCAAGATGGTGGCCATAGTGAAATGCCCAGCGCATAAAAGGACTCTAGATTATGTCACGCAAGGAAACTCCTTAGCCGACCAGATGGCTAAACTAGCGGCCACAAGGGATACACGGTGGGAGGCCCGACAACTCATAGTGGGGAGGGATGTGACTATGGAAGGGACGAAGGAGCGCGTAAAGGAAATCCAAGCAGATGCAACCATTGAAGAAAGACTATCTTGGCACAAGGATGATCAATACGAGGAGACGGTAGATGGGCTATGGGCACATACCAATACGAATACTTGGGTACTACCTGATGCATACTTACCTGTGATAGTGAGTGTGGCTCATGGTCCAACTCACGTTAACGCAAGGACTATGGAAGAAGTTTTGAGTGCTGTGTGGTACAACAAAAGATTGGGAATGTATTGTCGTCAATGGGCAAAACAATGTGAAATATGTGTTCTATACAATGTGGGGAAAGGTGTACGAGCCCCGGCGGGCCACAGTAAGTTACCCACCTGCCCTTTTGAGGATGTGTATATGGACTTTATGCAGCTGGAGCCTGTAAATAAACATTCCTACTGTTTGGTGATGAGATGTGGGTTCTCAGGATGGGTGGAAGCATATCCCCTGCGGGACAATAGTGCCACCTCCACAGCACAATGCATATTGAAACACTGGGTGCCCTTGTATACGGTCCCCAGATATCTATGGTCTGACAATGGGACTCATTTTACTGGTGAAGTAGTACGCAAAGTTTGCAAGGCCCTTGGTATTGATCAATGCTTCCATGCAGTTTTTCATCCTCAATCAGCTGGTATTATAGAGGGCACAAATATGGTACTGAAGAACAAACTGGCAAAGGCTTGTGCTGAAACGGGATTGAAATGGCCGGATGCATTGCCTATTGCATTATTGAGTATGCGTACTATGCCTAAGCGTACACATGCTTTATCTCCTTTCAAAATTGTTATGGGGCGTCCACCAAGTATTGGGACCCCCATATCACCTAAGAGATTGTCTGAGCAAGCATGGCCTGCATTACAACAGTACTGTATTGGGTTAACTAATAGACTGATTTCTATTAATGCACAGGTGAACGCAGTAGCTCCATCTCCTCTGATAGGAGAAGGTCACGACGTGCAGCCCGGTGACTGGGTTGTTATAAAAGCCTTCGATCGCACCAGCAGACTGCAACCCAGATGGAAGGGCCCGTTTCAGGTGCTCCTCGCAACACAAACTGCGGTAAAAGTTGATGGCAAATCGCACTGGTACCACGTGAATCACGTCAAGAAGACGCTTCCATTACTGATTCCTCCAGAAAAGGGAACCAACCAACCCCAGGTTGCAACAGTACTGCCAGACGCCATTAGTAGGTGTGCCCATCGTCTCCGATCCCGTGACGTGTATGTGCCAAGCAACGTGTAAGGACACTGTTTTGAACTTTGATCATTAGGGAGATGAACATTTGGACTCTCTTGTTGGTTTTAGCAAGATTGTGCCTTACTGAAGACAACGGGCTTGTAGCCTGAAGGGCCTCCGGCGTTCCCCTCATGGGACAGGCACTACGAGACGCGGGACAGATCGGATGAAGGTTTTCAGTGAGACCTACCACTATTAGAGTAATAAGGACACTGGTGATTTAAATAGGGAATACAGCTATATCGCTAGGTTGCATCTGATACGCATACGTACCTATAATTGAGCCACATACTGAATTATGTCTGCACCCGTATATGCTGGTTTAATCCCTGAGCAGATAAATGTATGCTCCCCAAACACAGAAGGTAAGAGAAAAACACCACTTTGCACCACAAGGAACAAAATCTTATTTTTTGTATGCTCGATAGTAGTATTAATAGCGTTCGCCATATTATTCAGGTATTTGGAACATCCATCTAGATATGAATTAAAGAACTTGTTACCCGTGTCAAACGGAACAGGCAGAATAGATCGGGTCAAGAGCAGGAATAGAGATGCCTATGACCAACACGACCCGGAAGACTATGCTAAAAATGAATACGGGAAGATAATAAACACAACATATGGGGTAGTGAATAAAACTGATTGCTGGATCTGCACCCACATGCCCCGACATAGCAGTGAAGGCATCCCAGTGTACGCGTCGCCAGTTACTGAGGATGCCGGGTGTACATTAATTTACATGAGAATAGTGTCAGCACAGCAATACATGATGCCGAATACCTCTTGTTATGTTAGAGGAGAGAACAAAACCCTTCTAATGGCAAAGATACGCTATAAAATCAAAACTGAGGGAATCGGGCTTGCACCTGCTATGGTACAGATAGTAAGAGAACCTCCTCCCCCTATTACCATCACACAAGAGTTTAGGCCAAAGAATATATGTTTTAAGAGAAACGCAAGAGGTAATCAAAGAATGATCTCGGGGTGCAGTCAAATGGTGAATCTAAATAACTACACAAAGGGATTGTTACAGATAGAGGGACATGCCTACGTCTGTAACAAGAGGGCTTATTTGTGGTTAGCGAGAGATTTTGTTGGGGTATGTTACATAGCCAGAATAATGCCGGCTGTGATGGTATATGCCCCATCTACTCTGCATAAAGAAATACACAGCAGAAATAAACGAGCAGTAAACCCAAAAATTCCTACGTATCAACCTACAGGATGGGAAACGTTTATAGATCTGATGGGGGCCCTGGTTCCTCCAGCGGGCATCTTTATGAACAGTCAAGAAATCCAAAAGCTAAGCAGGGCCCTTGAGTTCATAATCGAAGAATCCGCAGACCTAATGGAAAACATCACTTATGAAATGAAAGCAATTCGGCTAGTGGCTCTCCAGAATAGGTATGTCTTAGACATACTCACTGCAGAAAGGGGCGGGGTCTGTTTCATGGTGGGGTCCCAATGTTGTGTTTACATACCAGAAGAAAGTACAGGAATCTTAGATGGAATAAACAAACTACATAAAATAGCGGATAGTATCCACCAGGAGGAAGGGTCAGGAGATAGCTGGTGGATGAAGCTCCTAAAAGAAATCGGGTGGCAGCTCCTTACGCCCATACTGGTTCTAGCGGCAATAGTTATAGGAATTTGTCTCTGCATCCAATGCTTCCCGGTATGTGTGTCGTGCTGTGTTTCCATGTGTTCTTCCAGCATAACGCACCTAAATCCAATGGATAAAAGCCATGTACAACAGGAATATTTTGACATGGGAGGCCTGGAGAAGATTATGGTACATACAGTATGTAATGATGTTGCTTTCCTGCCATCTGCTTATGCTAGGACTGTTTAGATTGATGCTCAAGTGTGAGCAAAGGGTGGATTGAAGGTACGCATACATATGTAATGTTGTGCTCACACTTGGAGTTTGTACTAATCACCATATGCGTTAAAAGAATGTACCTTTTGCTAAAAGAAGAGGCCTTCTCTTTCTACAGCGGCGGTTAAGACTTGCTGACCTGGCAAGAACTTGTTTTTAACAGAAGAATTGTGTTTGGTCACTGTATGTCGAAGCATGCTGAGCCTGCTAAAACTATCTGCAGATTACGGGTGGGGGAAGGAATGAGTAAGCATGGCCTTGAGCACAGAGATACGGGCACAAAGGGGCACGAAAGAATGTGAAGACCGGGATAACAGGAAACCATGATAGACCACGATAACAAATGTGCAATGGTTGTTCGTTAAACTCCAACTGGATACTTCAGATAAACTCCAACTGGAGATCCGCCCTGGGGTGGACGTGTTCTATGTGCAAGGCAATGTAAACAGAAAAGTATAAAAGAGCATGGTGTGTAGAGGAAGGCGCGGCACTTCGACGACTTGCTTAGCGAGACGTTTGAACTTGCAGCCCATTCGCGAATGCTTGTGCATTAATAAAGTAATGTTTACTTGGCTCTTTTCTGTCTGAGTTATTGCAGGGTCCCTCATTGTACTGGTTATGGTGACGGCGAGAAATCGCACCCACACGGTCCGGTGGGGGTGTACCCCTGATTTTCCCGGAGTGGATTCCTGCCTCTTTCATTCGTATGCAGACCTACTCCTCTTTGAGTGGGCAGACCTCTCCTCCTTTCTCCTGGTCTCAACCACTCAACTCCTCCTTCTTGGTGACCTCAACATCCATCTGGATGCTCCCTGTTCCGCCTCTGGACTCTTTCACGACCTCTGCGATTCTCTCTCTGTTTCTATTCTCCCCTCTGGCCCGACTCACTCTGCAGGGCACATGCTGGATGTACTGATTTCTTCTGACCGCCCCCTCTCCATCCCTCTGACCACTCTCCATCCCTCTGACCACTCCTCTGGAGTGATCAATCCCTTCTCTCCTCCCATCTCTCCCTCTCTACCCCTCAGGCCAAGCCAACTCCAATACTGCCACCTACCTTCTCGGTCATCCGACCCATGAAGCTTGTGTCAGTTGATGCTTTCACGCCACTTTCTAACCCCCTCCTTCTCTGGCTGACTCACATCCTGACGCAGCCCTTTCTATGCTCTACTCTTCTATGTCTGATGCTCTTGATGTTCTTGCTCCTGTCATGAGGATCCGCCTGAAGCCCAAAGCCAAGTGCAACCCCTGGCATGACTCTGACCTAGCTACCCTTCAACGTGAGTGTAGGGTCGCTGGGAAGAAATGGCAGGCTTCTTGTGCATCCTCTGACAAACTGGCCTGCCGCCAGCTCCAAAGGCAATACCAACTTCTTGTCCAAACTAAGAAGAGAGCCCAATACAAGCCCGCATCTCTGCAGTATCTAACAACTCGGCCGAACTCTTTAAAATCTGCAAAGAGTTGGTGAACCCTGCTGCAGTCTCAACCTCTCGTGTTGCCTCGCAGGCCCTTTGCACAGCCATTGTCTCTCATTTCATTTAAAAAACCCAGGCCATCCTGTCCACCCTCTTGTCCTCTCCTCCTCTCCTCCTCTTCCTCCTTCTCTATCCGTTACCTCTGGCTCTCCCTCAGCCGCCCCTCCTTCTTTCTCTTCCTTTCCTCTGTTCTCCCCTGACGAGATTTCCAGACAAGTCCGATCTATGAAAGTCTCGTCAAAACAGGTTATTCCCTGTTCGTCCAAACCCATCAAGGACCACATTGACATCATGGCTCCTGCTCTGGCCGACTTCTGCAACCTCTCCTTCACCTCTGGAGCCTTGTCCTTCCCTCTGAAGCATTCTCTTGTGCACCCTCCTCTGAAGAAACCCACATCTGACCCCTCATGCCCAGCTAACTATCACCCGATCTCCATCACTCCTTTCCTGGGCAAACTGCTGGAAAAACTGGCCATCTCCCAGCTTAATCTCTGCATTGATTCTGTTGGTTGTCTCCACAACCATCAGTCTGGCTTCAGAGCTGCCAGAAGCACAGAAACTGCTCTCCTGAACATCTGTGAAGACCTGCTCTCCAACCTCGACTCTAACATCCCTTCTGTCCTCATCCTACTTGGTCTCTCTTTTGCCTTTGACACGGTCAACCATGCCATCCTGCTCAACCGTCTCCGTGATAACCTGGGTATCACCGATCAGGCCCTCGCCCGGCTGACCTCTTTCCTCTCTAATCGGTCCAACTTGGGTCCTTTCTTTCCTCTATCTCACTCTCTACCTGTGGTGTTCTCCAGGGGTCTAACCTCTCTGCCTGGCTTTTCAACCAATACCTGGCACCCCTTGCCCATCGCATTGCCGCTCTCTGCTCCAACTTTCAATGCTATGCAAATGACACTTAGCTCGATTTCAGGCTTCCCTCTGACACATCTTCTCTTTCGCTCATCTCTGACGGTCTGTCTGCTATCCAGGAGTGGTGTGCCGTCAATGATCCCTTCTTTAACACCAGTAAGACAGAGATTCTCCTCATCAGCACACCTGCACTCTCCTTTCGTGTCACTCTCTGGCCGGCCTCTCTTGGTCCTCCTCCTGCTCCCACCTGTGAGGCTAAGAACCTCAGGGTCATCTTCCAATCCTCATTCTCCTTTTCTCCTTACATCTCTGGCATCTCTTAGAAGTTGAACTACCAACTACACCTCCTCAGAGGTGTGTGTTCTTTCCTCTCCTTTCCCCAGAAGATTACTATCTCTAGAGCTTTGGTTCTCTCTAGGCTGGACTAAATCTGCCTACTTCTACTCTCCGTCCTCTGCAACCCATCCAGAACAGGACTGCAAGACTTGTCCTTGGCCTCAAGCCCTGGGATCGTATCTGTCCAGCCCTGAAATATCTTCACTGGCTCCCAGTGGCTGCAAGGATTAAATTCAACACCCTTTGCATTGTTGACAAGGCTTTCTAGGGCCTGGGTCCACAATACCTTCAACTCTTCCTCCGTAAATATCTTCCTAGTGGAGCTCTTCACTCCTCCACCTCCAACTCCCTCAGGGTCATTCGCTTCTCCAAGCAACGAGTTGGGGTTAGATCTCTTTGCTCTGCTGGGGCCTCCCTCTGGAACAGCCTCCCTGCCTCTCTGAAACTTGAGGAGAACCACTTTCGGTTCCAGAAGCACCACAAGACCTTACTCTTTGCTTCTGCCTTCGCTCTTCCTCTCCCCTGCTGACCTGTCTGCTTCGGCACGGGGCACCTGGTTACCCTCTGGTTTTCGGGCCCAGGTCCCTGCCCACCCAGCCACACACCTGCACTGCCACCGGGCAACCATTACACTTGGGTCTGTATCTGTTACCCTACAGTTTCCTTACCGGCACTTATCAAACACGCCTTGTCTGCGCTTTAACCTTGCACTTGCCACGTTGCTGGCTGCACTACTAGTTGTTTTATCCCTTGCTCAGCACTTTCCCCTCCTCCATTGCACGTTCCAATTCCCTTACCCCTGCACTTGTGCGTTCTCAATGTCACTGGGCCTAGTAAGATCGTTGTTTTGTCCTCCCTTGTTCCCGTCCCTTGTCTCGTCGCACTCTGAAACACTTGTGTATGAGCGCGATACAAATAAAATATATCAAATAATATCCTATAGGGGCTGTGGGAGTCGCGCATAATCACAAAGAAAGGAAGTCTGGCTGTCTTGTCTCCCATCTTCCTGGTGAAAAGCTTCCTGGAATAGTCCCGATATTCATGCTCCTAAGCAATCTAGCCATGTACCATAGCCATCTTTTCCCCTGTTCATTACCATTAGGGTGCAGTATGTTATCCTGATGCACTGATGCTAAAGTGAAAAAAGTCACCAGTTTCCCATCATCCCACGCACCTAAGTGCGTATTAAAATCACCAGCTTCTATAACCATGCCATTGCTGTTTTCGTTCTTTTGCATTCGCTTACAATTTCTGTAATCTGTGTCATTATCCTATTTGTTTTTGGGGGCGAGGGGTAATGCACATTTCTCAGCAGCATCAAAGTTATTGCATTTCCTATCCATAAACCAATTTCCGCTGATAATAAATAGGGACACCATCTCCAGTTTTGACTCTTTCAATTCATATTTATTGCTTACATGCATCATGAGACCTCCCGCAGGGCGTCCTAATTTCCCTTTAATAGCATGCCTTATGATGATTGCCAAACAATCTGTTATGGGGAAATAGAGAGCCACCTTTCCTGAATGTAGCCTGCTCGCAAAGCACTTCATGTCCCAGTTTCCTGCTAATAATCTGTTTGTGCCCCCGGGTGTTCAAAGACAGCAAATATATATAGTGATCATTATAATTAGGGCCTCTGCACAGGGCCAGTTTGAAGAGCAGTGGGTAAGCCTGCACAATTGTCTTTCTTCCATCTAGGATGTTTCACTGTACTGCTCCTGTCTTCCCAGAGCACTCTCTGGCCTCCTGAGTTCCCATGATCTTAAAGTGGTTGTATATCGATGTTTGCTATGTAAAGTTCCCACACACTACTCTCAGCATTAGAATCATCATAGCACACCTTCAAATTTCTAGGATCATAGGACATTATGTTTTCTTCATTATCAGGCAAAGCTCATAATGTCCTGTGGTTTGCAACTCTCAGTGGCGGGATCTATGGTAGTACTGCTAGAAGAGCACCCCGATTTATTGGAAGACTATCGTTAGCTTTAAGCAATTCTCGTACCATAAATTAGGTGGAGCAAGCTGTGGACAGAATTTGTTTAACAAAAATGTATATTATAATTACATTGATTGTGCGTTCCATAGTACAAAGTCCTGATTTAATTTGTATTAGCTTGTGTCTTCAGGCTTTCTTGGCACAGCACTCTGCCAAATAAGTCTTCTGATGCATCAGCCTTTCTCCTGCCATTCTAATTAGCCTTTCCTTAACACTTTGCATGTTCCTTCACTGCTTGATCGAATTGCTCGTTAACTAGAGGGCTTCAATATCCAATTATCCAAGATGGTTTCGGGTTCCTTTCCTTACACGCTTACGTCTTATTCGAGGTTTGTTGTGCTTGGTCTCAATACGAGTAAAGCCACCATTAGACACTTCAGACAACGGGTGGTACAGGTCCCTCAGCTTGGTATGGTTTTTCTTTTCTACGCTTCTTCCCCTTTTGCCCTTTACCAATGTATACTTTCTTTTGCTTTGACATTTTGGTTTAGTAGCCATTTTGGCCGCAATGTCTTATGTTGTTTGGGTTGAGTTGTTTCTAGTGGGAGAGGTTAAGTGTGTCAACTTCATCTTCCTTGGAATCATGAGGTGCCAACCTTTCCCAGACGAGCGTTATTACACCTACAGTACAGATCACCAGAACAGTTCTGTATGATTTCCTGCACATCTGGATCTGGGTGACAGTGAGGAATTAAATGTAACTGGCCTTCATGTCTTTCTAATGCCGATGCTGTACTCTGTTCGGTACGAATTTCCTGGCAGAAATGAACAAGCGTTTTTCAGGTAAACTGTAAAGCAAGCATCAGTGATGTGAGAGAGTTAGATGTGTGGACTGGAGAATGCTAGTCTCATCGACCTCTAGCAATGTTTAATCTGGAGAGGCAGATAAGCCATTAGTTATATTCCCAGTTGTTTGTAGTTAATGCCCGCTTCTGTTCGGATTCATAACCCAACCAGTGATCTCCTCATTTCCCTTCACTTCCTCTTTGCAAACTGTAGCATCACTCCAGGGGAGGGTTATTATCTATAGCCAGTGTGTTATGAGGGAGATTCAGTAGTAGTTTCCAGTTGGCTAACTTAAGATCACACTTCTGGTGAAAAATGTGCAATAATCTTGCCTCTGTCTCAGATTAATTTCCAAGATTGATTTATTTGTTGGTCATTCACAGGGTGCATGTCACTACATAGAGCCTCATTGGGACATGGGTCGGCATTTGCTTCCTATTACACAACATGTTTGGCATTGACGTGGGTATTGGTGCAGTAAAACGCAGAGGCTCTGGTTATTAGCAATCTGGAACTGGCGCATAGAAGAAACGTAATTTATAGATTGCACTGGACTGAGTTACGGTGCTTGTCAGAACCAGGCAAGAGAAAGCACGAAGTGTAAGCGTCGGGTTGTTCTCACTTTTTATCTATTCTTGCAGTTGCCTAAATACGACTGCCGACACTTTGCCCATGCCGAGGAAGTGCTTATTTCCAGAGCCTCCAAGCAAATAGAATTCCAGCACGGTCACACTGCTGTACTGCCAACTGAGTACACTTTACCCACAGTGCACTCTAATGTTTGTAGAGAATCCTATGGAAAATCCTCCAAAAACACTGTGATCTGGTAATTTACAGGCGAGCCACTTGGGTGTAAACTGGCAGGCATGTCAAAAATCGGTTCTGAGCTGCTTTGCCTGGTTGTAGCTGCCTGTGGCAGCTTTCAAGCTAACGCCAACCAGAGCAAAAGAAGAAACCTTGCAGTCTTGAGGGACTGAACCGACTTTGAAGGCAGTATAAAACGAAAGTCAGGACATATCATCGGGATTCCACTTGGATTTCTGCACTGAACCGGCGGTTTCAGAGCCGCAGTTTCATCTGAATGCAAGGGTAAAGACTTTAGGCCGGCGGGGGGCATCTTAAGAGTCCTGGGATGGAAAGGATCAAGATAGTGACGAGGAAAGGAGTAGCCAAGGAAGAGCCAACTGAGTTCCAGGTCCTGCAGCCTCATCCTTCTCGCATACTGCTGCTTGCATGCAGTCGAATTCCCTCACCCCCTCCCTAGTTCAACCAGTTTGGGCAACGGTTGATTCTGGGCCTTCACGCTGCCCTTTGACTTACTTTGGTCTACTTTGCTGTTTGCACAGCTTCTGACTCCACATCAAGTCACGACTACTAGTGGACATGCTTCTTTCCCAGAAGCATATGGGAATCTCTCCCGACACCGCACTCTGCCCTCTGCTCTGACTTCCTGGCTGAATACAAGATCAGATTCAAATGCACACCCAAAGAAACCCTAGCAAAAGTGAAAGGATCATTTAATCAAAGCTTTTTTATATGAATTTGTGAAGAAAGGATGTTTTGGGCATAAAAACAGTTCCCATTCGTGACTGTAGTTAGCAATCACTTAAGAAGCATCATCATAGGGGTTGCCTTCACATCGGCAGCACCATCGCAGAGACCGTTGCAGAGACACTCTTCGTGAAAGGTGCTGCTCATGCTGCTAGGTGGAACACATCACCAGAGAAGCCCAAGTGGCAAACACATATGTATCTTCTATATATGCTTTTCTTTCTTTTTACTTGCTTCTTATTTTGGCAAGTAAAAATAGGCATGTATGCTTGGTATCTGGAGCACTGACGAAGTCCATCCTGGTGATGCAACAAATATTTATAATGGTTCCTGGCACTGAGCCGGGTAACCACTCACTCTCAGTGGCTTTCATCTGCTCCATACGTGTAACAGAATCAGAGTCAAGGCTCTAGGTATCATTCGTGTCCACCAATGACGGGCAAAAATCCACCATTCACACCCTGATCCAACTTGTTTTTTCCTTTGGAACAAAGGTCAAGAGTTCAAACTTCCGCAAATGGTGTTTGCTCATTAGCCATAGTCAAGCCATGCAATGGAAAGATCCTGTGCAGAGTGCTAATAATTCACACCCTTCTTCAGATAGACACCATGTCAGTTTATTTTTGTTAATGCTTTCCTGGACTGACTTTCCCTCCACGTGCCACAGCTCCCAGCACCACCATGATGCGGATGGATGTGTCTCTCTCCTCACCTGTGTATTCTCACGAAGCTGCTGTTGGTAAAACAGCCATGTTTGCCTTCATGTCGTTATTGCTACACTGATGCTGGGGAGACAAGACTACAGATGCAAATACAGATGGGTAAGAAATGCAGATGGGTAACCCATTAATTCTCCAGTATGGAATTGATCATAGACTCAGAGACTAAGCATGTATCCTGGTGTCAGGCAAGGGAGCCCACAGAAAGTAATATCTACACAGAAACAATAGACAAACAAGACATTTTAGTGGCCTATTACCCTCATTGGGAAGGCCTCAACTGCAGCCTGTGAGGGTGGTAGGCAGCAATGACTCCTGGGAGATGGGAGACGCCAACACCAAGATGTGTTCACTGTATTTCTGGTGAGGGAGTCCTACAGAGGTTTCCCATTGCTACATTAGCCTGCTCCACCTGGGGTAAGTGTATTGCCCCTCTGCTGGCCATCCAGCCTCCATTTTGCAGCTCTTGACGCTTGCAAGCCCCCGTAAGCCCCCGTTCCCCTGCGTGCAGACCTCAATCCCCTCCCCGCTTCCCTCCCTTGTTCCCGCCTCCCATCCCGCCCACCCCTCACTCCGATTGGTCCAAGACGAGAGGACTCCACTCCATTGCCAGTCCTCCCAGGGCAGCCCTCTGCCTGGCAGCCCATCGGCTAAGGACCTGAGGCAAAGGACGGCTCCTACAGAGACGGCTCCAGGTCATATCCGCAGGTATCAGCAGGAGAAGCAAGAAGCCAACATCAAGTAGGTGTGGAAAGGGCGGGGCCAGAAGCAATTACTTCAAACCATACTACCCTACCACTCAACTAAGGAAGCCTCTCCACTGTAAACTAGTTATATCCATGGCATAATTGCATTTAGAAACCCTGTCCTGAAAGTTGCATTTAGAAGAGTGCCCAGTAACCCCTCTGTGATTGCTGAATTTAGAAGTGTGAATTTAGGGGTGTGTCCAATAGCCTCTCTGTGAAATTTGCATTTAGGAGTGTGCCCAATAGCCTCTCTGTGAAAGTTGCATTTAGAAGTGTGCCCAATAACCTCTCTATGCAAAGCCGAACTTAGAAGTGTGCCCAATAGCCTCTCTGTGATTGCTGAATTTAGAAGTGTGAATTTAGGAGTGTGTCCAATAGCCTCTCTGTGAAAGTTGCAATTAGAAGAGTGCCCAATAACCCCTCTGTGATTGCTGAATTTAGAAGTGTGAATTTAGGAGTGTGTCCAATAGCCTCTCTGTGAAAGTTGCATTTAGAAGAGTGCCCAATAACCCCTCTGTGATTGCTGAATTTAGAAGTGTGAATTTAGGAGTGTGTCCAATAGCCTCTCTGTGAAAGTTGCATTTAGAAGAGTGCCCAATAACCCCTCTGTGATTGCTGAATTTAGAAGTGTGAATTTAGGAGTGTGTCCAATAGCCTCTCTGTGAAAGTTGCATATAGAAGAGTGCCCAATAACCCCTCTGTGATTGCTGAATTTAGAAGTGTGAATTTAGGAGTGTGTCCAATAGCCTCTCTGTGAAAGTGGCATTTAGATATGTGCCCAATTGTAACGCTCACCTGATTCCCGTAGAGGCGCCGGTCTTGACTGGGCGTATACCGTATCTGCAAAGGTGATGTGTAACACACGGCTGGCTCTTTGGGCTGGA
This sequence comes from Ambystoma mexicanum, assembly GCF_040938575.1. Classification (NCBI taxonomy): domain Eukaryota; kingdom Metazoa; phylum Chordata; class Amphibia; order Caudata; family Ambystomatidae; genus Ambystoma; species Ambystoma mexicanum. Next base: position 247,627,478 of record NC_090926.1, on the reverse strand, counting down.
CCTCTGTGCACTGTATGTCTGACTTGAAGGGTAAGATGTCTGCAGATAGAAAATAAGGGATTAAGGAACTGGGTTATTGAATGTCTCTCTCTTCTTCCCTTTCTCTTCTCCTGTAGAACCCCAAAGGTTAACGCTCTCACCTTAGGTAAGTGAACGCCGTGCTCTCCATCTGCCTCGGGGCAGGGTGCTGTAACCAGTTTCTTCACTGGATAAGGGGAGCAGGCCTCTTGACTTCAGAGGACTGCTGTCTGTCGTTTACTGCACGAACGGTAAGTTTCGAGTAATCCTAATGTCTTTAAAGTCTTTAGTAATGATGTTTCTTGTTTTGCAGGGTTCCGGCGATGACGGATGACGGGCTGAAGTGAGTTGAAGATGGAGCCCGTGTGATGAATAGAAGCGCCTGGAAGCACGTAAGTAAGCGCTTGTTGCCTGCTTCACGGTGCGCTCTAACTGTCTTTTTATTTTGCAGGTACAAGTTGGGAGCGGCTGCAGGGTGCCGGAATACCCACTGGGTTAGATGTGGAAAGGAGTAATGGCACGTGAGTATTAAAGTTCCCCAATGTCTTTAAAAGCACCTTGTTTTGTCTTTCAGATGCGGGATGCAGCGCCGAAGGCCTCCGGAGCGTGCGAAGAGTTGGTAAGCTTTTGTCTTTCAGATGCCGGAATGCAGTGTGAAGACCTCCGGAGCGCACGAAGAGTAGGTAAGCCTTTGTCTTTCAGATGCCGGAATGCAGCCCGAGGCGTTGGAGACAGCCGATGGACCAGGTAAGTGAAGAGCTGTCACTGAAGACCGTAATGCTAACCTGTTCTTTCTTGTCTTTATAGGTGTTGCTGAAGACTGGATTCAGGATGGTAAGCCTTTTTCCTTAGGCCCAGGATCAGATGCAGAAGACACGATGAGCGTTCTGCTGCAGAGGATGCAGAATAACGCAAAGCAAGATTCATCCATCGGGTGTGGTTTAAATAGCCTCCTGTAGTGCTTAGGTGTCTCCTTCCACAGCCACGCCTAGGTAAGAAAAGAGTTCCTGCTTTCCAGAAGAGTTCCAGTGTTCTGAATCTAGGGAGTGGCTCCTGCCCCACCCAACAGGAAAAGTAGTTCCAAACAGAAGAGGATCAGAGGCTCAACTGGCAGGCAAGTAAGCAGCATGGTCTGCTGCAAGTAAGTCCACCCAAGCATTATGAGCCCGGCGCTTCCAGCGCTGGGACTGGGCATATTTATGAGCCTGGTGCCACTGGCGCCAGGACTGGGTCCAAAAGGTCCCAATTGGGACTGGTTGGCACTCGGAACCTGGGTTATGGATCTGCTTCCAAGGAAGTTGGGAAAACCCTGACCTTTTGGAAGCAGAGATCATGACAGTACCCCCCCTCAAGGCCCCTCCCAAACCGGGCTTCTCCGGGGGTTTTGGCTTGTCAGGAAATGTTCGGTGAAATCTTTTGATTAGGCGAGGAGCGTGGACATATTCAGCAGGTTCCCAGGATCTCTCTTGGGGGCCGTAGCCTTTCCAGTCAATTAGGTAAAATAGTTTAGATTTGGAGATCTTGGAGTCCAGAATGCTTTTGACTTCAAACTCGAGTTCTCCATCAACTAGGATAGGTTTTGGAGATTTAGTTAGTCGGGTTTGAGGTTGCACGGGTTTTAATAGAGAGACGTGGAAGACCGGATGTATCTTCATGTGCGGGGGCAAGTCCAACTTGACCGCTACTGGGTTTACTATGGTAGTGATGGAATAGGGACCAAGGTATCTTGGGTTGAATGTGCGTGGCCCTTTTAGAGGTAGATATTTGGTGGATAACCAGACTTGATCCCCTACTTGATATTGAGGGGCTTCCTTCCGATGTTGATCTGCTCCTTTCTTGTATTGTTCTTTAGCCCTTTGAAGGTGAGAAACAGCTTCCTTAAAGGCTTGGGTGATTGTAGAATGCAGGTAGTCTACTGCTGGTGTTTCAAGATCTTGGAGGGGATCCAACTCCGAGGTTCGAGGGTGACTGCCGTACAAAAGAAAAAACGGGGTTTTCCCAGTTCCCGAATGGACAGAGTTATTGTAGGCATATTCGGCTATCCAAAGGATGTCTTTCCAAGTTTTTTCAGTTTGTTGCAGCATGCAGCGTAAATACTGTTCCAGAGTTTGATTGGTCCTCTCGGTTTGTCCGTCGGTCTGAGGGTGGTGACTGGTCGATAGTCTCACATCAATTTGAGCCGACCGACAGCAACTTCGCCAAAAATGAGAAATAAATTGACTACCTCGATCCGAAATTAGAACCGAAGGAAAACCGTGCAGTCGGACGATGTTTTCGAGAAATTCTCGGGCCAGAGTTGCTGCTGTTGGCAAGCCTTTGAGCGGAATGAAATGCGCCATCTTGGAGAATAAGTCCACGATTACTAGAATCGTATTGTATCCGGAGCATGGAGGTAGATCGGTGATGAAGTCCATAGAAAGCGTATGCCAAGGGCGAGGTGGGATGTCAATAGGGCGTAAGAGGCCTGCTGGTCTTTCCTTTTGACTCTTGTTTTGGGCGCATACTCCACAGGACATTATAAAGTCTCTGATATCTTTTTTCCAAGACGGCCACCAGAAGTAGCGCTTGATCTTTTCTGAGGTCTTGGCCATACCGGGATGTCCTTCCATTAAAGAATCGTGATAACAAGAGATTACTTTTTTCTGTAAATCTGTGCTGGGTAGGTATAATCGTTCTTGGAAATACAATAAGTTGTCCTTTACTGCAAAGTCCTTTCCCTGCAGATGCCAATTCTGTATGTCTGCTGGAGTTACAAGTTGCCTGGCCTTATCCTTAACTTCCTCTATGGATTGTGTGGCGATTACACCCAGAATTCTTTGTTCGGGAATGATTGGTACAGGTTTAGGGTTGATCAAGTGTTCTTCCACTCCCATCCGAGAAAGGGCATCAGCTTTACCGTTCTTTGTACCAGGTCGATAGGTAATTATGAAGTCAAACTCGGCAAAGAATATTGCCCAACGGAGTTGTCTAGAGGATTGGGCTTTTGCGGTTTTCAAATATTGCAGGTTTCGGTGATCCGTAATCACAGTAACGGTGTGTCGGGCCCCCAGCAGATAATGCCGCCAAGCCTTAAAGGCAGACTTGATAGCCAGAAGTTCCTTGTCAGTAATCGTGTAATTGATTTCAGGAGGCGAGAATTTGCGGGACCAAAATGCCACGGGATGCAACTGATTGGTTACCGGGTCCTTTTGTGATAGAACTGCCCCCATGGCAAGGCTTGAAGCATCAGTTTCCACGATGTAGGGGAGTTCGGGGCGAGGGTGTTTTAAGATTGGTGCAGAGATAAATTTAGTCTTCAAATCCTGGAAAGCTTGTTCCGCCTCGGTAGACCATTCAAAACGTTTGTTTTTCTTTAACAAGGCAGTGATGGGCTGGACTATTCGAGAGAATTCGGGGATAAACCTGCGGTAAAAGTTAGCGAAGCCTAACATGCTTTGCACACCTTTTACGGAGGATGGTGATGGCCATTTGAGAACTGCATCGACCTTCTTTGAATCCATACGCACTCCGCCAGGTGATAATATGAATCCCAAGAATTCAACTTCAGTCACGTTGAAAACACATTTTTCCAACTTAGCGAAAAGTTTGTGTTGACGCAATCTTTCGAGGACCATTTTCACGTGTTTCCGATGTTCAGATTCCGATGAAGAATAAACGAGGATGTCGTCAATGTAAACAACAACACACACATCTATGAGCTCTCTGAGGACATCGTTCATAAAATATTGAAAGGCGGCCGGGGCATTGCAAAGTCCGAAGGGCATGACCTGATATTCAAATAGTCCATACTTGGTGCGGAAGGCCGTCTTCCATTCATCGCCCTTTTTTACTCGTACCAAGTGGTAAGCTCCTCTAAGATCCAGCTTTGTATATATGCATGCTTTTCTGACTTGGTCCAGGAGTTCAGGGATCAAAGGTAACGGATATCTATTCTTAACGGTGATCTGGTTCAGGGAGCGATAATCTATACAAGTTCTAAGGTCTCCTTCCTTTTTTGGAACGAAGAACAAAGCTGAAGAAGCAGGGGACTTGGAAGGACGAATAAACCCATTTGCCAGGTATTGATCCAGGTATTGTCGAAGGTGAAGGTTCTCAGGCTCGGTGAGGGCATAAATTCTACTACAAGGAGGAGTAGATCCAGGTATCAGGTCTATCTGGCAGTCATAAGACCTATGAGGAGGTAGAGAGTTAGCCTGATCCTTCCGGAAAACATCTTGGTATTCTAGGTATTCAGGAGGTAACTGGGGAGTCTCTGAAGAAATTGCTGCCAGTGCAACACCAGGTGGAGGGTGACAAGTAGAGACACATTCTGAAAACTGGACCGTTCTTGCTCGCCAATCGATCAGAGGATTGTGTTTCTCTAACCAAGGTATTCCTAGAATAATCTGAAACTGAGGGGCCTTGATCACATCGAATACGATCTTCTCATGGTGTCCATCTTGACTTACTAGCGTCACCTCTTGAGTGGTATGCGTTACTGGCCCGGAGGCTATCTCTGTACCATCCACCGTAGTAATGACGTCCTTTACAGCCTTGGGACAAAGAGTTAGATTCATCCTCAAAACCATTTCATGATCCACATAATTGCCGATGGCACCGCTGTCGACGTAAGCTTCAATTGCATGTAATCGATCCGGATTATCAGGGCTAATGAGGACCATAGGTATCACGAAATGCGAGGTCACGGAACTGGTTTTCACGCTCGGCAAGAGGACCTCTATTCTTGTCGGGCGAGGTCGTTTCCCTGCTCAGAGTTTGTAACTTTGGTAACTGCAGCTCCTACTGCCTTCTTGGCAGGTTTCACCGGACAGTCTCGAAGAAAGTGCCCTGAGTTTCCGCAATAGAGGCATAATTGCAACTGTTTTCTCCTTTCCCGCTCCTTTTGTGTTAGAGGACCTTTCAGACCCCCTATTTGCATGGGTTCCCCGGAGTCTATTCCTTTGGAAGGAGTTGGCGGTTTGGAAAATACTCGAGCATCAAACTTGGAACGATCGGCCTTCCTGTTCTGCAGTCTGTGATCTATTTGAACGACTAAGTCTATATAGTCCGAACAATCTTGTGGGGGATTCACTACTTGGGCTAACACATCTTTGAGCTCTCCACGTAGACCTCTATAAAACAGCGTAATCCTTTTGTCCTCAGGCCATTGAGTTTCCACTATCAGTCTGTTGAAAGACGCAATATAAGCCAAAAGGTCTTGATTACCTTGTCGCAACGAAAGAAGCTCATTGTCCAAGGCCTGCCCCTGTGAATGTCTTGCGAACAGTTTTTTCATACTGAGCTGAAAAGCTTGAAAATCATGGAGGACCGGATCATCTTGATTTACTAGAGGGATCGACCAGTCTGCCGCATTGCCACTAAGGTACGAAAGCACGAAAGCTACTTTAGCTTGATCTGTTGGAAAGGCTGCTGGCCGGCATAAGAAATGCAACCGGCACTGATTGATAAATACTGCAAACCTCTTTGGGTCACCAGAAAATCGTTCGGGCGGAGCCAGAGGTACATTCCCAGGTAGGTTGATCTGCACTGGATTCATAGAGGATGTAGAAGGAAGATTTCCCCCAGATGCGGGTAACGGGGTCTGTCCGGCTTGTGACTGTAGCAATTGTCTAGCGAGATCATCTGTTCGCTCCTTGGAAATAATCAGTTCCCTTCTTAGAGCGTTCGTTTCCTGACGGGCTGCATGCACTTCTGCCCTTAGTTCCCCAAGTAACTGGGCTAGCTGGTCGGTATCCGAGGTTTCCATAGCGCCTGGACGGGAGTTTTGTGGTAGGCTTTGCGTTCTGTAACGCTCACCTGATTTCCGTAGAGGCGCCGGTCTTGACTGGGCGTATACCGTATCTGCAAAGGTGATGTGTAACACACGGCTGGCTCTTTGGGCTGGACCTCTGTGCACTGTATGTCTGACTTGAAGGGTAAGATGTCTGCAGATAGAAAATATGGGATTAAGGAACTGGGTTATTGAATGTCTCTCTCTTCTTCCCTTTCTCTTCTCCTGTAGAACCCCAAAGGTTAACGCTCTCACCTTAGGTAAGTGAACGCCGTGCTCTCCATCTGCCTCGGGGCAGGGTGCTGTAACCAGTTTCTTCACTGGATAAGGGGAGCAGGCCTCTTGACTTCAGAGGACTGCTGTCCGTCGTTTACTGCACGAACGGTAAGTTTCGAGTAATCCTAATTTCTTTAAAGTCTTTAGTAATGATGTTTCTTGTTTTGCAGGGTTCCGGCGATGACGGATGACGGGCTGAAGTGAGTTGAAGATGGAGCCCGTGTGATGAATAGAAGCGCCTGGAAGCACGTAAGTAAGCGCTTGTTGCCTGCTTCACGGTGCGCTCTAACTGTCTTTTTATTTTGCAGGTACAAGTTCGGAGCGGCTGCAGGGTGCCGGAATACCCACTGGGTTAGATGTGGAAAGGAGTAATGGCACGTGAGTATTAAAGTTCCCCAATGTCTTTAAAAGCACCTTGTTTTGTCTTTCAGATGCGGGATGCAGCGCCGAAGGCCTCCGGAGCGTGCAAAGAGTTGGTAAGCTTTTGTCTTTCAGATGCCGGAATGCAGTGTGAAGACCTCCGGAGCGCACGAAGAGTAGGTAAGCCTTTGTCTTTCAGATGCCGGAATGCAGCCCGAGGTGTTGGAGACAGCCGATGGACCAGGTAAGTGAAGAGCTGTCACTGAAGACCGTAATGCTAACCTGTTCTTTCTTGTCTTTATAGGTGTTGCTGAAGACTGGATTCAGGATGGTAAGCCTTTTTCCTTAGGCCCAGGATCAGATGCAGAAGACACGATGAGCGTTCTGCTGCAGAGGATGCAGAATAACGCAAAGCAAGATTCATCCATCGGGTGTGGTTTAAATAGCCTCCTGTAGTGCTTAGGTGTCTCCTTCCACAGCCACGCCTAGGTAAGAAAAGAGTTCCTGCTTTCCAGAAGAGTTCCAGTGTTCTGAATCTAGGGAGTGGCTCCTGCCCCACCCAACAGGAAAAGTAGTTCCAAACAGAAGAGGATCAGAGGCTCAACTGGCAGGCAAGTAAGCAGCATGGTCTGCTGCAGGTAAGTCCACCCAAGCATTATGAGCCCGGCGCTTCCAGCGCTGGGACTGGGCATATTTATGAGCCTGGTGCCACTGGCGCCAGGACTGGGTCCAAAAGGTCCCAATTGGGACTGGTTGGCACTCGGAACCTGGGTTATGGATCTGCTTCCAAGGAAGTTGGGAAAACCCTGACCTTTTGGAAGCAGAGATCATGACAGTACCCCCCCCTCAAGGCCCCTCCCAAACCGGGCTTCTCCGGGGGTTTTGGCTTGTCAGGAAATGTTCGGTGAAATCTTTTGATTAGGCGAGGAGCGTGGACATATTCAGCAGGTTCCCAGGATCTCTCTTGGGGGCCGTAGCCTTTCCAGTCAATTAGGTAAAATAGTTTAGATTTGGAGATCTTGGAGTCCAGAATGCTTTTGACTTCAAACTCGAGTTCTCCATCAACTAGGATAGGTTTTGGAGATTTAGTTAGTCGGGTTTGAGGTTGCACGGGTTTTAATAGAGAGACGTGGAAGACCGGATGTATCTTCATGTGCGGGGGCAAGTCCAACTTGACCGCTACTGGGTTTACTATGGTAGTGATGGAATAGGGACCAAGGTATCTTGGGTTGAATGTGCGTGGCCCTTTTAGAGGTAGATATTTGGTGGATAACCAGACTTGATCCCCTACTTGATATTGAGGGGCTTCCTTCCGATGTTGATCTGCTCCTTTCTTGTATTGTTCTTTAGCCCTTTGAAGGTGAGAAACAGCTTCCTTAAAGGCTTGGGTGATTGTAGAATGCAGGTAGTCTACTGCTGGTGTTTCAAGATCTTGGAGGGGATCCAACTCCGAGGTTCGAGGGTGACTGCCGTACAAAAGAAAAAACGGGGTTTTCCCAGTTCCCGAATGGACAGAGTTATTGTAGGCATATTCGGCTATCCAAAGGATGTCTTTCCAAGTTTTTTCAGTTTGTTGCAGCATGCAGCGTAAATACTGTTCCAGAGTTTGATTGGTCCTCTCGGTTTGTCCGTCGGTCTGAGGGTGGTGACTGGTCGATAGTCTCACATCAATTTGAGCCGACCGACAGCAACTTCGCCAAAAATGAGAAATAAATTGACTACCTCGATCCGAAATTAGAACCGAAGGAAAACCGTGCAGTCGGACGATGTTTTCGAGAAATTCTCGGGCCAGAGTTGCTGCTGTTGGCAAGCCTTTGAGCGGAATGAAATGCGCCATCTTGGAGAATAAGTCCACGATTACTAGAATCGTATTGTATCCGGAGCATGGAGGTAGATCGGTGATGAAGTCCATAGAAAGCGTATGCCAAGGGCGAGGTGGGATGTCAATAGGGCGTAAGAGGCCTGCTGGTCTTTCCTTTTGACTCTTGTTTTGGGCGCATACTCCACAGGACATTATAAAGTCTCTGATATCTTTTTTCCAAGACGGCCACCAGAAGTAGCGCTTGATCTTTTCTGAGGTCTTGGCCATACCGGGATGTCCTTCCATTAAAGAATCGTGATAACAAGAGATTACTTTTTTCTGTAAATCTGTGCTGGGTAGGTATAATCGTTCTTGGAAATACAATAAGTTGTCCTTTACTGCAAAGTCCTTTCCCTGCAGATGCCAATTCTGTATGTCTGCTGGAGTTACAAGTTGCCTGGCCTTATCCTTAACTTCCTCTATGGATTGTGTGGCGATTACACCCAGAATTCTTTGTTCGGGAATGATTGGTACAGGTTTAGGGTTGATCAAGTGTTCTTCCACTCCCATCCGAGAAAGGGCATCAGCTTTACCGTTCTTTGTACCAGGTCGATAGGTAATTATGAAGTCAAACTCGGCAAAGAATAATGCCCAACGGAGTTGTCTAGAGGATTGGGCTTTTGCGGTTTTCAAATATTGCAGGTTTCGGTGATCCGTAATCACAGTAACGGTGTGTCGGGCCCCCAGCAGATAATGCCGCCAAGCCTTAAAGGCAGACTTGATAGCCAGAAGTTCCTTGTCAGTAATCGTGTAATTGATTTCAGGAGGCGAGAATTTGCGGGACCAAAATGCCACGGGATGCAACTGATTGGTTACCGGGTCCTTTTGTGATAGAACTGCCCCCATGGCAAGGCTTGAAGCATCAGTTTCCACGATGTAGGGGAGTTCGGGGCGAGGGTGTTTTAAGATTGGTGCAGAGATAAATTTAGTCTTCAAATCCTGGAAAGCTTGTTCCGCCTCGGTAGACCATTCAAAACATTTGTTTTTCTTAAACAAGGCAGTGATGGGCTGGACTATTCGAGAGAATTCGGGGATAAACCTGCGGTAAAAGTTAGCGAAGCCTAACATGCTTTGCACACCTTTTACGGAGGATGGTGATGGCCATTTGAGAACTGCATCGACCTTCTTTGAATCCATACGCACTCCGCCAGGTGATAATATGAATCCCAAGAATTCAACTTCAGTCACGTTGAAAACACATTTTTCCAACTTAGCGAAAAGTTTGTGTTGACGCAATCTTTCGAGGACCATTTTCACGTGTTTCCGATGTTCAGATTCCGATGAAGAATAAACGAGGATGTCGTCAATGTAAACAACAACACACACATCTATGAGCTCTCTGAGGACATCGTTCATAAAATATTGAAAGGCGGCCGGGGCATTGCAAAGTCCGAAGGGCATGACCTGATATTCAAATAGTCCATACTTGGTGCGGAAGGCCGTCTTCCATTCATCGCCCTCTTTTACTCGTACCAAGTGGTAAGCTCCTCTAAGATCCAGCTTTGTATATATGCATGCTTTTCTGACTTGGTCCAGGAGTTCAGGGATCAAAGGTAACGGATATCTATTCTTAACGGTGATCTGGTTCAGGGAGCGATAATCTATACAAGTTCTAAGGTCTCCTTCCTTTTTTGGAACGAAGAACAAAGCTGAAGAAGCAGGGGACTTGGAAGGACGAATAAACCCCTTTGCCAGGTATTGATCCAGGTATTGTCGAAGGTGAAGGTTCTCAGGCTCGGTGAGGGCATAAATTCTACTACAAGGAGGAGTAGATCCAGGTATCAGGTCTATCTGGCAGTCATAAGACCTATGAGGAGGTAGAGAGTTAGCCTGATCCTTCCGGAAAACATCTTGGTATTCTAGGTATTCAGGAGGTAACTGGGGAGTCTCTGAAGAAATTGCTGCCAGTGCAACACCAGGTGGAGGGTGACAAGTAGAGACACATTCTGAAAACTGGACCGTTCTTGCTCGCCAATCGATCAGAGGATTGTGTTTCTCTAACCAAGGTATTCCTAGAATAATCTGAAACTGAGGGGCCTTGATCACATCGAACACGATCTTCTCATGGTGTCCATCTTGACTTACTAGCGTCACCTCTTGAGTGGTATGCGTTACTGGCCCGGAGGCTATCTCCGTACCATCCACCGTAGTAATGACGTCCTTTACAGCCTTGGGACAAAGAGTTAGATTCATCCTCAAAACCATTTCATGATCCACATAATTGCCGATGGCACCGCTGTCGACGTAAGCTTCAATTGCATGTAATCGATCCGGATTATCAGGGCTAATGAGGACCATAGGTATCACGAAATGCGAGGTCACGGAACTGGTTTTCACGCTCGGCAAGAGGACCTCTATTCTTGTCGGGCGAGGTCGTTTCCCTGCTCAGAGTTTGTAACTTTGGTAACTGCAGCTCCTACTGCCTTCTTGGCAGGTTTCACCGGACAGTCTCGAAGAAAGTGCCCTGAGTTTCCGCAATAGAGGCATAATTGCAACTGTTTTCTCCTTTCCCGCTCCTTTTGTGTTAGAGGACCTTTCAGACCCCCTATTTGCATGGGTTCCCCGGAGTCTATTCCTTTGGAAGGAGTTGGCGGTTTGGAAAATACTCGAGCATCAAACTTGGAACGATCGGCCTTCCTGTTCTGCAGTCTGTGATCTATTTGAACGACTAAGTCTATATAGTCCGAACAATCTTGTGGGGGATTCACTACTTGGGCTAACACATCTTTGAGCTCTCCACGTAGACCTCTATAAAACAGCGTAATCCTTTTGTCCTCAGGCCATTGAGTTTCCACTATCAGTCTGTTGAAAGACGCAATATAAGCCAAAAGGTCTTGATTACCTTGTCGCAACGAAAGAAGCTCATTGTCCAAGGCCTGCCCCTGTGAATGTCTTGCGAACAGTTTTTTCATACTGAGCTGAAAAGCTTGAAAATCATGGAGGACCGGATCATCTTGATTTACTAGAGGGATCGACCAGTCTGCCGCATTGCCACTAAGGTACGAAAGCACGAAAGCTACTTTAGCTTGATCAGTTGGAAAGGCTGCTGGCCGGCATAAGAAATGCAACCGGCACTGATTGATAAATACTGCAAACCTCTTTGGGTCACCAGAAAATCGTTCGGGCGGAGCCAGAGGTACATTCCCAGGTAGGTTGATCTGCACTGGATTCATAGAGGATGTAGAAGGAAGATTTCCCCCAGATGCGGGTAACGGGGTCTGTCCGGCTTGTGACTGTAGCAATTGTCTAGCGAGATCATCTGTTCGCTCCTTGGAAATAATCAGTTCCCTTCTTAGAGCGTTCGTTTCCTGACGGGCTGCATGCACTTCTGCCCTTAGTTCCCCAAGTAACTGGGCTAGCTGGTCGGTATCCGAGGTTTCCATAGCGCCTGGACGGGAGTTTTGTGGTAGGCTTTGCGTTCTGTAACGCTCACCTGATTTCCGTAGAGGCGCCGGTCTTGACTGGGCGTATACCGTATCTGCAAAGGTGATGTGTAACACACGGCTGGCTCTTTGGGCTGGACCTCTGTGCACTGTATGTCTGACTTGAAGGGTAAGATGTCTGCAGATAGAACATATGGGATTAAGGAACTGGGTTATTGAATGTCTCTCTCTTCTTCCCTTTCTCTTCTCCTGTAGAACCCCAAAGGTTAACGCTCTCACCTTAGGTAAGTGAACGCCGTGCTCTCCATCTGCCTCGGGGCAGGGTGCTGTAACCAGTTTCTTCACTGGATAAGGGGAGCAGGCCTCTTGACTTCAGAGGACTGCTGTCCGTCGTTTACTGCACGAACGGTAAGTTTCGAGTAATCCTAATGTCTTTAAAGTCTTTAGTAATGATGTTTCTTGTTTTGCAGGGTTCCGGCGATGACGGATGACGGGCTGAAGTGAGTTGAAGATGGAGCCCGTGTGATGAATAGAAGCGCCTGGAAGCACGTAAGTAAGCGCTTGTTGCCTGCTTCACGGTGCGCTCTAACTGTCTTTTTATTTTGCAGGTACAAGTTCGGAGCGGCTGCAGGGTGCCGGAATACCCACTGGGTTAGATGTGGAAAGGAGTAATGGCACGTGAGTATTAAAGTTCCCCAATGTCTTTAAAAGCACCTTGTTTTGTCTTTCAGATGCGGGATGCAGCGCCGAAGGCCTCCGGAGCGTGCAAAGAGTTGGTAAGCTTTTGTCTTTCAGATGCCGGAATGCAGTGTGAAGACCTCCGGAGCGCACGAAGAGTAGGTAAGCCTTTGTCTTTCAGATGCCGGAATGCAGCCCGAGGCGTTGGAGACAGCCGATGGACCAGGTAAGTGAAGAGCTGTCACTGAAGACCGTAATGCTAACCTGTTCTTTCTTGTCTTTATAGGTGTTGCTGAAGACTGGATTCAGGATGGTAAGCCTTTTTCCTTAGGCCCAGGATCAGATGCAGAAGACACGATGAGCGTTCTGCTGCAGAGGATGCAGAATAACGCAAAGCAAGATTCATCCATCGGGTGTGGTTTAAATAGCCTCCTGTAGTGCTTAGGTGTCTCCTTCCACAGCCACGCCTAGGTAAGAAAAGAGTTCCTGCTTTCCAGAAGAGTTCCAGTGTTCTGAATCTAGGGAGTGGCTCCTGCCCCACCCAACAGGAAAAGTAGTTCCAAACAGAAGAGGATCAGAGGCTCAACTGGCAGGCAAGTAAGCAGCATGGTCTGCTGCAGGTAAGTCCACCCAAGCATTATGAGCCCGGCGCTTCCAGCGCTGGGACTGGGCATATTTATGAGCCTGGTGCCACTGGCGCCAGGACTGGGTCCAAAAGGTCCCAATTGGGACTGGTTGGCACTCGGAACCTGGGTTATGGATCTGCTTCCAAGGAAGTTGGGAAAACCCTGACCTTTTGGAAGCAGAGATCATGACACCAATAGCCTCTCTGTGAAAGTTGCATTTAGGAGTCTGCCCAATAGCCTCTCTGGGAAAGTTGAATTAGAAGTGTGCCCAATAACCTCTCTGTGATTGCTGAATTTAGAAGTGTGAATTTAGGAGTGTGTCCAATAGCCTCTCTGTGAAAGTTGCATTTAGAAGAGTGCCCAATAACCCCTCTGTGATTGCTGAATTTAGAAGTGTGAATTTAGGAGTGTGTCCAATAGCCTCTCTGTGAAAGTGGCATTTAGATATGTGCCCAATAGCCTCTCTGTGAAAGTTGCATTTAGGAGTGTGCCCAATAGCCTCTCTGGGAAAGTTGCATTTCAAAGTGTGCCCATTAGCCTCTCTCGGAAAGTTGAATTAGAAGTGTGCCCAATAACCTCTCTGTGCAAAGCCGAACTTGGATGTGTGCCCAATAGCCTCTCTGTGAAAGTTGTATTTAGGAGTGTGCCCAATAACCTCTCTGTGAAAGTTGTATTTAGGAGTGTGCCCAATAACCTCTCTGTGAAAGTTGTACTTAGGAGTGTGCCCAATAACCTCTCTGTGCAAAGCCGAACTTAGAAGTGTGCCCAATAGCCTCTCTGTGATTGCTGAATTTAGAAGTGTGAATCGAGAAGTGTGTCCAATAGCCTCTCTGTGAAAGTTGCATTTAGAAGTGTGCCCAATAGCCTCTCTGTGAAAGTTGCATTTAAAAGTGTGCCCAATAACCTCTCTGTGCAAAGCTGAACTTAGAAGTGTGCCCAATAACCCCTCTGTGATTGCTGAATTTAGAAGTGTGAATTTAGGAGTGTGTCCAGTAGCCTCTCTGTGAAAGTTGCATTTAGATATGTGCCCAATAGCCTCTCTGTGAAAGTTGCATTTAAAAGTGTGCCCAATAGCCTCTCTGGGAAAGTTGAATTAGAAGTGTGCCCAATAACCTCTCTGTGCAAAGCCGAACTTGAATGTGTGCCCAATAGCCTCTCTGTGAAAGCTGTATTTAGGAGTGTGCCCAATAGCCTCGGTGTGCAAACCCAAACTTAGAGGTGTGCTCAACAGCCTCTCTGTGATTGCTGAATTTAGAAGTCTGCCCTTTAGCCTCTCTGTGAAAGTTGAATTTAGAAGTTGCCCAAGAGCCTCTCTGTGAAAGTTGAAATAGAAGTGTGCCCAATAGCATCTCTGTGCAAATCTAAATTAAAAGTGTGCCCAATTTAGAAGTCTGCCCATTAGCCTCTCTGTGAAAGTTGAATCTAGAAGTTGCCCAATAGCCTCTCTGTGAAAGTTGAATTAGAAGTGTGCCCAATAGCCTCTCTGTGCAAATCTAAATTAGAAGCGTGCCCAATAACCTCTGTGTGAAAGTTGAATTTAGAAGTGTGCCAATAGCCTCTCTGTGAAAGTTGAACTTAGAAGTGTGCCCATTAGCCTCTCTGTGAAAGTTGAATTTAGAAGTGTGCCCAATAGCCTCGCTGTGCAAACCCGAACTTAGAAGTGTGCCCAATAGCCTCTCTGTGATTGCTGAATTTAGAAGTCTGCCCATTACCCTCTCTGTGAAAGTTGAATTTAGAAGTGTGCCCAATAACCTCTCTGTGCAAAGCCGAACTTAGATGTGTGCCCAATAGCCTCTCTGAGAAAAGCTGAATCTAGAAGTGTGCCCAATAGCCTCTCTGTGAAAAGCTGAATCTAGAAGTGTCCCCAATAGCCTCTCTGTGAAAAGCTGAATCTAGAAATGTGCCCAATAGCCTCCCTGTGAAAAGTTGAATCTAGAAGCATATCTAGAAGTTGAATTTCGAAGTGCGCCCAATAGCCTCCCTGTGAAAAGTTGAATTTAGAAGTTGAATTCAGAAGTGCGCCCAATTGCCTCCCTGTGAAATGTCAAATTTAGAAGCACATTTAGAAGTTGAATTTAGAAGTGCGCCCAATAGCCTCTCTGTGAAAAACTGAATTTAGAAGTGCATTTAGAAGCCGATCTTTACAAGTGCGCCCAATAGCATCTATGATTCTAGAAGTGTGCATTTAAAAGCTGGAATTAGAAGTGTGCCCAATAGCCTCTCTGTGTTCTCAGAAGTGTGCCCAACAGCCTCGTTGAATCTAGAACAAATTGCACCCAGTAGCCGCTCAGTGAATCTAGAAATGTACCCAATAGCCTCTCAGTAAATTTTAGAAGTATGCCCAATCGCCTCCCTGCGAATTTAGAAGTGTACTCAACAGCCTCTCTGTAATTCTAGAAATGTGCATTTAGAAACTGAACTTAGAAGTTGCCCAACAGCCTCGCAAACTCTGCCTAAAATAATAATAAGCATATCTGTATTACAGCTTACTAGAAGAAAGCCTAACCAACAGCGTAACTGTGCTGTAGCTACAACTAAATAGGCCGCCCAGTTAAAAGATCCTAAGATCTAACGTAACTGTGCTAACCGTGCTGTAGCTACAACTAAATAGGCCGCCCCGTTAGAATTTCCTAGGATCTAACTATATCTCAAACGGCCTAATATCTGCAAGCCAGTACAATTGTACACTAAAACCTAGAATAAAGTGAATAATGATTCTACAGTACAGTGAGTACAAGACTACTCACAGCCAGTGAAGCAGCGGAACTTATAAAGTCCAATTAACTGTAAGTTGCACTTGAGACTACACCTAACAGCTCGTACTAGGCATGAGTGCATCCACTCCTCCACAGTCCGTCAGAAATTACCCCCATAATCTGACCACACTCCCCGTTCAGCCTCCCCTCCCGTCTCCCCCTTCGCCTCTCCAAACACCAAGCCAGAGGGGCACGATGGCGAGCCAACCACACTAAGAAGACTACCCCTCCGAACATCACCACCGATCAGCCCACATTACCCATGCCCCCTCCCCTCACTATCATAGCGAGCACACCCCGCCCTGCAAGCATCCCCCCGCCTTGCCTACAAACACCCACCGCCTCTGCTCCCCGAACACACCATTTCCCCTCTCTAAAAACTGCACACCGAGCCTTTGCAAGAACCGAAGCCGCATCCCTCTCCCCTCTGACCCCTCTACTCTCTCCCACACTCCAATCGCAATAAAGAAACTAAAGAGGAACCGTACCTGGTCCCCCTCAATCTCTCAGCACTCCTCGCCTGCCCTGTCTCGACCCACAACCTCTGTACCCCAATCACCTCCTTCCCCCGTAGCTTCACCCTGCCTGAAACCCCTCTCCCTCGACTTCTCTTCAACTACAACCGAAAGTCCTAACCACCCACACCCTTCCTTCAATTCCCCCGAGCCAATCCCGAGCTTCCCAACTCACACAGCCCCCATTCCCGCCCAAAACCTGTCAACTCCACTGCTCGCCCTTTGTTCCCATCGATCGTCTCCCGCCCTACCCCTCTCCCTCCCCAACCTCCTCTCCCCCAGCCACCACCACCTTCCACTCCTGCTCCGAGACCAACCTTGCCTCCCTATGTGAACTGCATCATATTTAATGCCCGTTCTGTAGCAAAAAACAGATACTGCATCTTTGACCTCCTCACCTCAGACAAACCAGATCTGGTGTTCATCACCGAAACTTGGTTCTCAAATGACTTCGCCCCAATCGCCAGTGAAGCCTTCCCCCCCGAATACTCCCTCATCCCACTGAACCGACCTTCTAGAGGAGGAGGAATAGCATTCGTCTTCAAGTCTCTCTTCCACGCCTCAATCATCGACAACCAACCTTCCATTATACACTGCAAATCTCTCCTCGTTAGATTATCCCTCTCCCCAACGCTGTCACACAGCTTCCTAATAATCTACAGACCCCCTGGCTACGATAGACATTTCGCAAACAACCTCTGCGACTCTATTTCCACCCTTCAACTAAACCACCCCAACCTCACCCTTCTTGGAGACTTCAACATATGGCTTGACATCCCCAACAACCCTATGACACACTCTCTGATCGACGGTTTGGATGCAATTAACCTCCAACCCCACACAAACGGCCCGACTCACTACAAAGGACACACTCTTGATGCCATCTTTAGCTCCAACACCCTGATTCATTTAAACCCCCCACCCCTATCCTCTCGTCCGACCACTTCATTCTCTCGTTCACCATTCACTCACCCGACCGCCATCCTGTACCCCAATCTGAACCTCCGAATCTGCGCAAATGCTGGAAAAAACTAAAAATCGTCCCTGATCTAGCCGACGCACTCCTCCAGTCTCCACCACCTACCTGCCTACTGAACAAACAACTAACCCCTGACGCCTTTGACTCATGGCTCTCTGCATTTCTGACGCGGCTCACTCCCCCTTGCAAGCCATCAACCCGCCGCGGCCAATTCCCCAGATGGTTCACTCCTGAGTTGAAGATCACTAAACAACTATAAAAATACCTAGAATGCAAATGGCAGAAAGACAAAACCCAGGTGAATAGGGCCACCTTGACCCGACACCTCTATCAGTACAAGGCCGAAATCCGGAAAGCAAAAAAAGCCCTACACTACAACTCCCAAATCCAAAACTGCAAAAACCCAAGCAAAGAACTCCACAAAATCATCTCAGAATTCACCCATCCGGCTTGCAACACGACCGCCCCGACTCCCTCACAATCACTGTGCGACTCACTCTCCCTCCACTTCTTCACCGCGGCTCTCGAAAGAACGAATACTCTAGCCACCAACCTAGTTCTCTTACATCCACAAGGCAATTCAACCCCCATACAGGCCACCCCACCAGATGCAACCATTACGCAACCAACGTTTGAATCCTTTAGTCCAATAACACCTGAGCAATTTCACAAACTTCTATCTGCCCGCAAACCATCAGGCTCGCCTCTGGACCCTTGCCCTGCCACAACCCTCAAAGAAATCTTCACATCCACCTGCGCAGGTGAACACGCAAGATCCATCATAAATACCTCCCTTTCCTCTGGTATCTTTCCGACGCATTCAAAACGGCCTATGTCAAACCTCTAATTAAAAAACCCTCACTCGACCCTCTCGAGCCCAAAAACTACCGCCCCATCTCGAACACCAGATTCCTTGCCAAACTCATTGACCGAACTGCCTACTTCCAACTAAATGCATTTGTCGAAGCCAACAATCTCCTAGACCCGGCTCAATCAGGTTTCAGAACTGAAACCACCCTAACCTCAATTTTGGATGACCTTAAAATGACTGCAGACTCCGCGGGATGCGCGGCACTAATCCTTCTTGACCAATCCGCTGCCTTCGACACAATCAACCACTCAATCCTCCTAGACCGCCTCCACTCCCTAGGAATTCGTGGAACCGCTCTTAAATGGATAGCTTCATTCCTCAAGGATCGGTACCAAATAACGATACTCTCCAACTATACCTCCCAAGCCCGACCAGTCAACACGGGAGTCCCACAAGGAGCGTGCCTATCTGCCCTCCTGTTCAATCTCTACTTGATCACCCTCCCACCAGTAATCCGTTCGCACAACATCCTGTGCTACAACTACGCCAATGACACTCAACTAATTTTAAAACTCCTGAACTCAAAACCCAACTGCAGACCTGACCTGGCCTCCTGCCTGCTTGACATAGAACTCTGGATGACCCAAAGCCACCTCCTGTTAAACCCCTCCAAAAAAGAAATCATGGTGTGTGGAAACCTGGAGCTTCTCCCTCAACCACTACCCTGCCCATCCGCCATGGGCAAATCTGCGACCCCCTCCAACTCAGTGAAAAATCTTGGATGCACCCTTGACTCTGACCTAACACTCTCGCGCCAAGTCAACAACGTCTCAAAGTCCTGCCACTACCACCTTAAAACCCTGAGGCACATCTTTCCATATCTCTCCTTTCCCAACAGACTCTCTGCGGTCCAATCAATCGTTATATCAAGACTGGACTACGCAAACTCCTTATACCTCGGAGTCCACGCGTACCGAATGAATAAACTCCAAAGGGCACAAAATGCAGCAGCCAAATTGCTTCTTGTGCTTGGCCCAAGAGACCACATCACCCCAGCCCTCAAGACGCTGCACTGGCTTCCAGTAGCCCGCAGGGTGACTTTTAAAACCTTGTGCATCTCACATCAAGCACTGCATAAAACAGGACCTCAATATCTTCAAGACAAGCTAAAACCCTACAACCCCCCACGCACCTTAAAATCAAGCTCAGCGGGCTCCTAGGCATTCCGAAAACAAACTCAATTAGGTTAGGTAGATCATCATTCTCAGCCGTAGCCCCCACGCTATGGAACTCACTCCCACCCCACATCCCCAGACTGAGGATTTAATGGCTTTTCGTAAAATCCTGGCTCTTCCCCTAAAATCAATCTGTATCAAACCAACCGAAACAGACCAACAGCAACTCAATGACACCAATCCATCAAACCACCTGATGCAAGAAACTGGCAACTAACAACCCCCAATAATCTAGAAGGGCAAACAGAATTAAATTAATACAGATCAAAGCAGCGAAATGATTAATAGGAGTAATAAGATTTAAACTCCCGAAATGAATGGAATGCATGCGGAGTGAACCAAGTGAATGACGTAGATGAATTACTTAGAACAGATAACTATATAGTTTGAATGAATGTGGGATTGAATGAATATGTAGACCGGATGAGAGTATGGATTGGATGAACATGCTGAGTGGATGAGTGTGTAGAGTGGCTGGATGTGTAGAATAGACAAGCGTGTAGAGCGGATGAGCGCATAATACGGGGAAGCAAGTAGAACGCAGAAGCGCGTAAAACAGATGAACGTCCAGAACGGATGAGCGTATACGGGATAAGTGTGTAGAAATGTCGAGTATGTGAACCTGATGAGTATGCAGAGTACATCAATATGGACAACGCATGAATATGGAAGTGTGATGAGTGTGTAGAGCGGAGGAGTGTATAGAACTGAGGAGCGTATAGAGCGGAGGAGTGTATAGAGCGGAGGAGTGTATAGAGCGGAGGAGTGGAAAGACCAGAGGAGTGGACAAAGTGGAAGAGAGGATTGAACGGATGAGAGAATGAGTGGATAGACGGATGAATGGATAAAGCGGATGAGCGAACAGAGTGGATGAGAGGATAGAACAGACAAGTGGATAGAGGGGATGAGAGAATGAGTGGATAAGGTGGATGAATAGATGGGGCAGATGAGTGAATAGAGTGGATGAGTGGATAAAGCGGAGGAGTGTTAGAACGTATGAGTGGATAAGTGTACAGACTGGATGAATGGATAAAGCGGATGTGTAGATAGAGCGCAGATGAGTGGATAAGTGTGCAGAATGAATGACTGTACAGAATCAGAGGAAAGTATAGAACAAATGAGTGTAGAGATGAACATATAAGACAGAATTTCGCTGTTGAATGCGTGAAATGCACGAGTCCTTAAAGCAGATGACTCTGAGGCGCAGATGTGTGCGGGGAGCTAATGAGCACTGGATCAGATAAGTGCAGAGAAGGGGTGAATGCTTAGAGGGATGAATGCGTAGACGGACGAGCGCGTAAAGGGGATGAAGGCGCAAAGGGGGTTGAATCGCGTAGAGGGATGAGTGCGTAGAGAGGAAGAATGCGTAGATGGGATGAGTGCGTAGATGGGATCAGTGAGTGCATAGATGGGATGTGTGAGTGCGTAGAAGGGGTGAGTGCGTAGAAGGGGTGAGTGCGTAGAAGCGGTGAGTGCATAGAGGGGATGAGTGCGCCGAGGGGCTGAGTGCGTCGCAGGGATGAGTGCGTTGCGGGGATGAGTGCGTCGTGGGGGGGTGTGCGTCGTGGGGGTATGTGCATCATGGGGGTGTGTGCATCGTGGGGGTGTGAGCGTCGTGGGGGTGTGGACCTCACGGGGGCGTGTGCCTCCCGGGGGTGTGTGCGTCGAGGGGTTGAGCGCGTCAAGGGGTTGAGCGCGTCGAGGGGTTGAGTGGATACAGTGGATGAAGCGGATAGAGCCGATGAAGCGGATAGAGCAGATGAAGCGGATGAGTGGATAGTGCGGATGAGTGGATGGTGTGGATAGAGTGGATGAGTGGATGGAACGGACAAGTGGATAGAACTAACGAGAGAATGAATGGGTAGGGCAGATGAATGGATAGGGCGGATAAGTGAATAGAATGGATGAGAGGATAGCATGGACAAGTGGATAGAACGGAGGAGAGAATGAATGGATTGGGCGGATGAGTGCGGATGAATGGATAAGGCAGATGAGTGAATAGAGTGGTTGAGTGGATAAAGCGGATAAGTGTTAGAGCGTATGAGCGGATAAGTGTACAGAGTGGATAAGTGAACAGAGTGAATGAGTGTACAGAACGGATGAAGGTATAGAACAGATGAGTGTAGAGATGAATATTTAGAACAGGATACTGATGTTGAATGCGTGAAAGACACGAGTGCTTAAAACAGATGAGTACGGGGAGCAGATGAGTGCGGGGAGCAAGTGAGTGCGGGGATCAGATAAATGTGTAGAAGGGCTTAATGCGTAGATGGCTGAGTGTGTAAAGGGGGTTGAATTGAGCAGAGGGGTTGAGCGCGTAGAGAGGAAGAATGCGTAGAGAGGAAGAATGCTTAGAAGGGATGAGTGCGTAGAGAGGATGAGCGCGTAGAGGGGCTGAGCGCGTAGAGGGGCTGAGCGCTTAGAGAGACTGAGCGCATAGAGGGGCTGAGCGCGTAGAGGGGCTGAGCGCAGAGAGGGGCTGAGCACGGAGAGGGGCTGAGCGTGGAGAGGGGCTGAGCGCAGAGAGGGGTTGAGCGCGGAGAGGGGGGAGCACGGAGAGGGGTGGAGCGCGTAGAGGGGTTGAGCGCGTTGAGGGGCTGAGCGCGTAGAGGGGCTGAATAGGTAGAGGAGGTGAGTGGGTAAAGGGGTGAGTGGGTACACGCTTGACGCTGACAAGAATGCACGCGTGAGGCTGACAAGAGTGGATACGAGGACATCGAACGGACTGAAGCGCATAGAATTGCGTAAACGTATAAAGTATGGTTTGGAACACAGAGATCGCTTAAAGTGCATTTAACCCACAATGACTGGAGCAGGCATGGTGAAGTGGAGCGCACGGAGCGAACTCGAACACACGCGGCAAGCCGGAATGCATGAATGTGTGACCGAAATATATGGAACAGACTGGGATGCATGGAGTGGATACGAGTGCAAGGAACAGACGTTTATAGTATGATTTGGAATGCAGAGAATTTCTGAAAGGGTATATAACCCAACTTTTCCCACCACCACCCTTACTCTGTCCTTACATCACCACTCAACTAGAACACAGTGATACTATGACACCATTCGGTATAACTGTTCTCATACCAACACTCGCCGCTCACTCCACATCATTCTAAGTAATAACTGCTGGTAACACACCCCCCAGCCAGGCGTTCTCCTCAGGCCTACCGCAGCCACATCCATTCTGGATAATTCCTGCCAGAACAAACACATACTCCTGACCTCACAACCAACACACCTACCGCTAGAATGCAGCTATTACACGGATACCGCACGAGCTGCACACATACCCAGTGCCCACACGCACCCTTTTGACTCTCTCTACTCTCTCTACTGATATAAACTTCGGTTCCCAAGGGCGTTCGACCAACCAACGCCTTCAGACCATACCAATGGTATATAAGGCGCTATATAAATGCAAGATAACAATAACAATAACAGTAACACAGAATGCGTGTTTTTTTCTTACTTTGCTGCTGGTGTTGTGTATAACGTTTTTTTCTTCTTCCCCAGGTCACTTGTGTATCTTGTGTATTGCAGTGTTCTGAGCTATCTAAACACAGTGGGCCTCATTACGACCAAGGCTCTAATGGGTTAACGGCGCCGTAAAAGGCTGCGGCACCGTTAACCTATTAGCGCCTAATTACGAGGTCCCTTTGCGGGACCCGACCTTAACGGCTGGTGTAGACCAGCCGTTAAAGTAGGGACGCGCAAAGGGACCTTGGTGCTAATTACGGAGCCGCAATTTGCGGCACCGTACTTAGCGCCTTCCCCATTCCCACTGAGCCCTATGGGGCAAAAATGGGAATGGGGAAGGGCCATGGAGGAAGGGGGAATTACCGCCCCGCCAACCTTGTAATGGGGTGGTAATTCCCCCTTTCTCCATGGCGGAGTCGGTAACTTACCGGCATGGTCTTCCGCCAGGGTCGTAATGAGGCCCAGTGATGTTTTTCGGACACACCTCTCTTTAAGAAGTGACAAAAACATTGCAAAAAGAAATGGGGAATGAAAGGAGCCACATGATGCCATGCCATGTGATATTTGCAGGTTCTTCACTACCAGGACCCTGCATGAGGGAAGAGTGATTTCATTTCATTTCTCCGCCGATTGATTGATTGATTGATTAGGAAGGTGTAAAAATCTTCTTCTTTCTGAGGGAAATACAACTTTGAAGTTGTACCCTTTTAAGGCAAGAGTGGTGGCAGTTTATATGAGCAAAAAGCCTGCTTTAGCTGACAAATCCCATGCTATTGCAATGACTTCCTGAAAAAGGAAAGGCATATATGTCTCCTGATTCTTTCACCCCAGTAAGTTCTTAGCACTCAGTGGTCCTCATTACGAGGCGGGCGGTAAGGGATTACCGGCACTGGTAAGTGCGCCGGTGCCGGTAATCCCTTACCGCCCTACTACGAGTTCCCTTTGCGGGTCCTCCCTCAACGCCTGGTTTTTCCAGGCGTTAAGGACGGGACCCGCAATGGGACTCTGGAGCTAATAACGGTACCGCAATTTGCGGTACCGTTATTAGCGACTTCCCCATTCCCATTGAGCCCTATAACTGCTCAATGGGAATGGGGAAGGGCCCTGGTGAATGGGGAATTACCGGTCCCGCCAACCTTGGAATGGACCGGTAATTGCTCCATTCACCAGGGCGGAGTCGGAACGAGTTTGGAGGCAGCCATGGCGCTAATAGCACCATGGCTACCTCCAACCTTGTAATGATCCCAGTGTCTTCTTATTCAACGCTGGTGTCTCTGGCACAACTGGAACAGGTGCTGGAGAAGCAGCTTGCCTCCAACACTATGCTGGAGTGTGGTGCCAGTGAGAGACAATGGGCCTCATTACGAGGTAGGAGGTGGCCATGGGGCTATTAGCTATTAGCACCATGGCTACCCCCTTACCGCATTCCGGGTCCGCGTTCTCGGAATAGGGACTTACTGGGTCATTCCAACCTTGGCGGACCCGATAAGTCCCCATTCTGAAAACCATTTCCCATTCCCATTCGAGCCCACATAGGGCTCAATGGGAATGGGGATGGAGCTAATAACGGGCCTGTTATTAGCTCCCTCGTCCCTTAGTCCCTTGTCCCTTAGCGGCTCCCGCTATGGGCGCCTGGTAAAACCAGGTAAAACAAGGCGCCCATAGCGGGACCCGCTAAGGACCTCGTAATACAGCGGTAAAGGGTTAACGGCAATGGCACCCTTACCGTTGCCGTTAACCCCTTACCGTCTACCTCGTAATGAGGCCCAATGTACAGAGAAGTGGTGTTGCTCTGAAGGAATAGAGTGTTTTGGCACCGAGAGATTTGGAACCATAGAGTAAAACCCCTCAAGGATGCAGCATCCACAGACACAGCGAAGACGGAATAGACGCAAAAGAGATGGCGTAGAAGGAGTCTACAGCGAGAGAGACAATACGAGCGGTACAGCACCGACAGACTGATTACACAGGGAATCTCCACTGAAAAAGGCCACCTAAGTCAGCAGCATGGAGACAGGGAGGTACCAGATTGTCCATCACCTATGGTCAGGTTGCTTTCACCTTCTTCTGCCTTTTATGTGGCAGAGAGAAGTCCTGGTCATCCTTTTTCAAGTCTTGCAGTTTAAATAACCGAGATTGAGGGATCAGGAGTTGTTTACATATGAGAGACTCTGATCTACCCCATCCGGAATCCAATCTCCAGAAAGTCCATCGGAGCTTTCTTGAGGGACCTGAAATCTTTAGCGGATAGTTTGCTTCCTCCTAAAGAGCCACAGTTTGATTCCAAGGAAGACATTACAGGGCTTTTGCACCCACAAGAGGAGAAACACAATGACTTGGACCTTGAGGATGCCTGTGGCCTCGTGCAGAAGAGATGTGACCTAGCAGTTTGGGCTGGACTATCCCTTTTGGGGTTGAACCAGGCCTGATTTTCATATGGTCGTTCCCTTTCTGTAATGGCTTGGCAGGTGAAGAAAGATGGTCTGGAGGTTTGGCCAGAGCAATGCCAGAGGTTAGGATTCATTCTAAACCTTCCAGCCATCACCTCTTTGTTTTTGCTTTGTCACACCGAATGGGACGGGTATGCCCAGACGTGGGTCCCGTGCCTGCTGGGCCTAGAGACCCAAGCTACTCCTCATTGATGAGGTCCAACAAGGCTACTTGTGGTCTCGTGCTGAAGGGATGTGAACTAGCAGTTCGGGCTGGACTACCCCTTTTGGGGTGGGACCAAGCCTGATTTGCATATGGTCTTTCCCCTTCTGTAATGACTGGGCAGTTGAAGAACGATAGTCTGGGGGGTTGCCCAGAGCAATGCCAGAGGTTCAGATTCATTCTAGACCTTCCAGCCATCACCTCTTTGTTTTTGCACTTACGATAAAGACAGCTTATATGTCAGTCTTTTCCAGGTATGAGAGAGAATTATGGGAAAAGATAGTCCCTTTCATAGATTGCCTTCCAAAGAAAAACAAGAAACATTTAAAGGGGAAGTTTGTTCAAAAATGGTATGATTTTAAAAATGTTGACCATAATAAAAAATATATATTAACCTGGAAAATAAGCCTCTATGTCCTACTTTTCAAGGAATCTGAGGCAACCATTTTGTAAGCAGCAGCAGTTTCATCTGTTTGTTTTAATTTTCTGCTCTAGCAGCAGTAATCAAGCAGTAGCCCCCTACTGGGAGCCTAGCTTGTTACTCCTGGAGAGCACAGAAGAAACAGTTGAAATTGTGCAATGTGTGTACTGAAACTTGTCCCTGGAAAACCTAGTCGCTAACCAGTCAGCTACTGAGTATCTCTAGACATGATCAAATTAAATGTAAACTGTATTTCTCTGGCTGTCTCCCATCCGCAAATCAACCAAGGTAGATCCTGCTTAGCTTCACAGGCAGCAGGGTTGCAAATGATTAGTGACATTAATAGTGCTAGCATTAAATACTGATTGTATTCGGCATTACATCCTGGATGGGCTCGACCTACAAAAATGTTGCCTCCAAGTCAGGAATTGGAGGCTCATTTTGAAGCTTATTTTCCATAGGAAGCTTTTAAAAACATGTTAATCTCTATTTTTTATTATGGGCAGCATTTTTAAATGATAACATTTTTGAGTGAATTTGCCCTTTAAGGAAGCTCTAAGGGAAGGTCAGGCTGCCTCATGTCAGAACATAAGGGTCACTTTGGATCAGATAGATTTAGGTTTTAGCAACACTAACCTAATATGGCCATGAGAAGGATTTCATGGTCAAGAGTAGCAATATTTAGGATGGATGTAGTTTCCGGATGCTCGTTTTGATGCACATTTTATTTAGTAAAGTGGTTGACCAAATGTTACAAGCTATTAAGACACTAATATGCTGCTTATGCCATGGGTTCTCACTCGAGGTTGCTCTTCTTCAAGGTAGATTTAGATGGAGAGTTTATGCCCATTTCTATAGTCAGCAGCAATTCTACCAAAAGGAACAGGGGCAGTATTACTACTGCTAGGTGAAGAAGATCAATAGATAGCACCAGGGTTCTCAGATGAAGGGGCAGACTCTTCAGCAAGACTGACAGTTTAAGCTCTCGATTGCCAATCAACCACTGTAGAAGGAAGAATTTAAAATGTTTACAAAAACTAAAAGAATGGGACAACAGCCAGAAGGGCACTTCTGTTAGTAAAGTCTGGCCATATTCCGGTGTTTACAAAGTCCTCACATCTAATCCCAACAAGGAAACAGATGTACTTGAGGTCCCACATTCCATTCAGCTGACAAGAGATCAAAATTCAAACATATCTGGAACTAAACCTCTTACTAGGTGCCAGACAGTCAGGTTTCCGCCCACAGCATGGTACAGAGACTGCCCTTATTGATCTCAAGACCCAGGTCGATGAATTTAGAGATAACGGCAAATCAGCCTTGCTACTCCTCCTGGAATTCTCAGCTGCGTTTGACCTGGTGGTCCATACAATATTATGTAACCATCTCAACACAGCAGCACACTTCTCTAAGGACTCCGTAACCTAGATTAGGTCCTTCTTAAGTGGCAGAACCATGAGGGTCTTCTCACCCTCTGCAGCTGCAGACCCCATACCCATCATGTGTGGTGTTCCACAAGGATCCTGCGTCTCACCTACACTGTACAACATATTCACCAAGCCCCTTTTCGACGATCTGGACCATCTTGGTCTACACTAACTATGCAGATGATACTCAGATCCTCCTCCCATTTTCAGGGGAATATGACAAGGATTTGGCCTTTGTGAACAGAGGGTACATGATCATCCAGGCATGGATGGCCCCACATGGTCTATGCCTGAATGATGATAAAACAGAACTCATCATCCTGGGCACCCACACCAATCTAAAAAAACTGGGACCCCGACTACTCCTCATTCATAATAGATGGTAACTGCATTAAGGTAGCACAGGAGGTAAAAACACTAGGTTTTTATCTTGATGCCACGCTCTCATTCGCCAAACAGGTCAACACGCTAGCATCCTCTACAGCCTATACGTGCAAACTTATAAAAACAGGTAAGCCATTTCTCTCCAACAACAGTTGTACCATCCTGGCCAGAGCACTCATCCTGTCCCGCTTGGATTATTGCAATGCTTTGTACATAGGCTCCAACAAATCAATCATCAGAAGAATTCAAACCCTACAAAAGTATGCCATAAGAGTGGCACTAGGAATCTCCAAAAACAACCACATTTCTGAAGTTAGAGGATTGAATAATAGGCTCCAAACCAATGAAAAGATCCTTCTAAAAACTCTATCACTCACCCACAAATCTCTCAACAATGCCGCACCCTCTGAGAGATTTCATAAACAGACTTCCATGAGACCTACCAGATCCGTAAACAGGGACCGCCTGACTATCCCTAAATACAAATTAACCACGATTGGAGGCAATAGCTTCCCCGTTAAAGCGGCTAAACTATGGAACTCCCTGCCCTCTACTCTGAGAACAGACCAACCTTACCTCAACTTCAGAACCAATACCATCCTGTGGCTGAAAGCTAATGACTATTAAATCACTTGATGTCAACTGAACTGTATTTAGTAACGCCTATCCTGCTACACTATCTGCTGTTTTAGCATACAACAGTTGTAAATATTGTAAATATTGCTAATCCTGTTATTTGAAAGAATTGTATTTCACATCCAAGACTTATTATATGCTACCCCTTGAGGATAACTATAATATTGCACATAATGCCTGTAATTTCTGTAAATGTATCTTGTTACATAATTTATGTTTCACAACTGACCCCATGTAACTAAGCTTCACATTATCCTGTAACTGCTGCGCCTTGATACCTCTGGGTCCTGTGCACATTATAAATAATAAACAAACAAACAAACAAACAAACAAATGAAGTATCAAAGGACAAAGGATGAGGAAGTGTACTTCCATTATTTTCTAGTCCCTAAATTCAAAAAAGGAGTAAAGGTGGGCTTCAGACTTATTCTGCACTTAAGGCAAAAAAGTAAACATTTGCACTCACCACTAGCTATTGGCTAGTGATAATTGCCTGTAGAGTAAGAATGGGCTGCTAAGTGCATGTGGAGATGAGGGGGTGACACCTTTTTAAGCCCAACTAAACATGTTTATGCCAGTTTGGTGTCTTTTTGGAGGGATTTAGCTGTGTTTTTTTGTGTGATTTCCAATGTGTTTTTTGTGCTGGATAGCTTCTAGAGGGCACTGCCTTTGTGGTCTAGTCCTTTGTTTCTGTCCTTTTTCCTCTCTCCTCCCATCTTCATAGCAATTCTCTGAGGCAGTCAGGTGTCCCTGTCCTCTGTTTTTGGAGTCCATTCTTTTTGCTTTCTCCTGTCTTCCTGCTAGTAATCCTTAGCCATCCTGTACAACAAGCACCTGCTAAGGAGGTTACAGTCTGTTTGGTGTTCTTTTGGGGATTTAGTTGGGTTTTTAGTGTGATTTCCAATCTGATTTTTGTGCTGGATTACTTCTAGAGGGCACTGCCTTTGTGGTCTAGTATTTTCTTTGTTTCTGTCCTTTTCCTCCTTCCACCCGCTCTCTATCTCTTAAACACAGTTCCCAGGGCAGCCTTGCCTGGGCAGTCGGTGAAGGGCACAGACTAAAGGCACCTTCTCAAGGTGTCAACCATCCCAGGTTGCCTGTTCGCCTTGTGACCTAGCCCTGCCAGATGCCCCACTATCTATCTACAGCTACTTCCAGGTAAGGTATGTCTTAATCGAACCATACCAACCCTGTGGCAACCCTGCATATTGCTTCCCAAGCTGTTTCAACAGGGCCCTTGTTACATTAAATCTCCCCATTCTTTGCAGTTCACCCAAAAGGGTGTCCCAAAGGTAGTGAACATCATTTTGAATTATTGCCGCTGAATGGGTTGCACAACATTTGAGTTTGCTGCTGCATAAGTTGGTTAACCTTGCTTCTGAATTCAGCCGCACTAGAATTGAACTGAGTTGGTTAATGCTGCTTTGAATTTAGCCACACTAGAATTGAAGTGAGTTGGTTAAAGCTGCTTTTGAATTTAGCCACAGTAGAATTGTAACCTGCTGCTTTTGAGTTTAGCCTCACAAGAATTGAACTGAGTTCGTTAACGCTGCTTTTGAATTTAGCCACACTAGAATTGTAACCCACTGCTTTTGATTTTTGGACCACTAGAATTGCAACTTGCTGCTTTTTAATTTAGCCACATTAGAAGTGAACTGAGTTAGTTAAACCTGCTTTTGAATTTAGCCACACTAGAATTGCAATGTGCTGCTTTTGAAGTTACCCACACTAGAATTGCAACCCACTGTTTTTGAATTCAGCCACACTAGAATTGTAATCCTCTGCTTTTTAATTTAGCCACACTAGAATTTAAATGAATTGGTCAATGCTGCTTTTGAATATAGCCACAGTAGAATTGTAACCCACTGCTTTTGAATTTAGCCACACTAGAATTGTAACTTGCTGCTTTTGAATTTAGCCACACTAGAATTGAAACACACAACATTTGAATTTAGCCACATTAGAATTGTAACCCACTGCTTTTGAATTTAGCCATGCTAGAATTGCAACATGCTGCTTTTGAATTTAGCCACACTAGAGTTGTAAACCGCTTCTTTTGAATGTGGCCACACTAGAATTGTAACTTGCTGCTCTTGAATTTATCCACACTAGAATTGTACTGAGTTAGTTAACGCTGCTTCTGAATTCAGCCACAATAGAATTGCAACGTGCTGCTTTTGAATTTAGCCACACTACAATTGCAATCCATTGCTTTTGAATTTAGCCACAATAGAACCATACTGATTTGGTGACCGCTGCTTTTGAATCTTGCCACACTTGAATTGCACTGATTTATTTGTTTAGATTTAGTTCAGACACAACACTCTGCAAACCCTACAATGAATCCAGGT
Source organism: Ambystoma mexicanum (assembly GCF_040938575.1). Classification (NCBI taxonomy): domain Eukaryota; kingdom Metazoa; phylum Chordata; class Amphibia; order Caudata; family Ambystomatidae; genus Ambystoma; species Ambystoma mexicanum. Next base: position 247,596,856 of record NC_090926.1, on the reverse strand, counting down.
GCCCTGTGAAATTGGCCACTGTTTTAAATCTTGCTGCTCTATGTTCTGCCATTGTGTTTAATCCAGATGCCCTGTGAAATTGGTCACTGTTTTAACTCTTGCTGCGCTCTGGTCTGCGATTGTCATGAATCCAGGTGCCCTGTGATGTTTGCCACTGCTTTAAATCTTGCTGCGCACAGAAGTTTGCCATTGTGTTGAATCATTCTGCCTTACGAACTTTGCCACTGTTATAAATCTTGCTGCACTCTAAAGTTTGCCATTATGTTGAATCAAGGTGCCTGTGAAGTTTGCCATTCTGTTGAATCCTGCTGCATTAGGAACTTTACAACTGCTTTAAATCTTGCTGCGCTGTTGTTTGCCATTGTGTTGAATCCAGGTGCCCTGTGAAGTTTGCCACTGCTTTAACACTTGCTGCACTTTGAAGTTTGCCATTTTGTTGAATTATGCTGCCTTAGGAACCTTGAATAACTGGTGAAAGGAGTGACACAGACAGCAGGCCACACCCTAGATGCAAACTTCTGCAAAAAATAAAGCTGGCTAACCCTGCACCACCATTGCAAATCCTCATAAGTGGCCACCACTTTATACCCTTTGTGATCCACCCGCCAAAATGGATACTTGCTAACTTCCCCAAAAAATCCTCCAATTCTGAAAAGAAACTGGAAATCCATTAACAGTGTGGACCTAAAACAAAGATTGGAAGCCACCAAACCATCAATCACCGTTCTAGATTCAGCCAGCATTGAACAAAGAATGGACACAATCAAAAAAAATATTCTGAAGACACTGGATGGCATTACACCAGAAATTTCATTCACCCCTCTCTAAAGAAAACAATGGGAAAATGGATCACACCCCAGAGCACTGAAAAAATGAACAGAACACTGTAACAAGAATGGAGGAAAAACTACAACCAACAGACAAAAGCGCATACCAAAGACAGATACGATTATATAAAGACGAAATACTCAAAGCAAAAAAGACATTCTACAACCGGATCACAAACTCAAGCAACACCCAGAAAGATATGTTCAACATCATAAATGAGCTAAGAAACCCAGAAGCATGCAACAACACACCAACCCTATCACAAACATTATGCAATGACCTTGCAGAACACTTCAAAAACAAAATCACAAACATCCAGAAAATCATTGCGAGCAAGCCGAAAATCACCAACAACCCCCTCAACCAGCCAACACAAGAACCATCTACTTTACTAAACCACCTCCCACTGATCTCAACAGAAAAATTCAACAGCCTGATGAGCAAAAGCAACAGAGCCGGCTCTCAAGCAGACCCCTGCCCACTAGACGTATACAGGATTATCCTCACCCAGAAACACCTGCAGAATATTTCCTCAACCTTTTCAGTCACTTACTAGCAACAGAAACCATGTCACAAGCCTTCAAATTGGCATACATCAAGCCGTTCCTATGTAGAAAACAACTGGATACTAGATCAGGGACAAGTAGGTTTCAGACCCATGAGAAGAACAGAAACAGCTTTATTATCTAAAAATCTAGCAGGGCAAGCTAGATAGTATTGCACTTGGGTAAGTTACAAATTCAGATTCTTTTATAGCTCAAATGATCGCTGCAATCCAGGGAAAGCAGAGAGAATAACCCCTCAATCTCTACAGTATTCAATACATTCCAATGGCTTTCCCAATACTGTGCTTATCTCATAGTTGATTCGTTAGATGTATAGTCAAATAATCTGTAACACAGAGCGATAATCATTAGCATAGATTTATTTGCTTGATGATTTATCAATCTTTAATTCCTCAGATCATTGCCGACAAGTGTTTCGACGTCTGGTCATTTTCAAGGCATTGATATATTCACACTAATAAAACACGTCCATTATAATCAAAGTAAATTAGATAATAGTCACAATTATTTCAAATTATATAAAACCAAAAAACAAACATTGGTTATACCATGTCATTTCCATACCAGTTCATATGAGTATCAATGAATGTGACAAGGTCGATGACAGGAGACAAGAATAATAAAGAAATAGGAAAATATACATAAGGAGCAATTATAAGAGAACAAAAGACATTCTTTGATATTAAACATATGTTGGTTCAACATGCTTTCTGGCTTATTTAAAGAGACCTGTCATTGTAAATCTACCTTTGCAAATCAAAATGCATTGAGCATGCAAGATATCATTTAGTGTGCTGGATTACTCCATATTTGTGGTTAGTAGTGACTAAAGATCTGATATCATTTGATCACTAAAAAAATGTTGATCACCCACGCCTGTGTTTAAACATAGATACCCAATTGTGGTATTAAGTGCTCAATGGCAGGCAGCTCAAGTGATATGATTCCCCTTGTGTCTAGATGCTCATGGCAACAATTGTGTTCATTATTCCCTTATACATGTTAAACCAATTGCTCTGTTTCAATTCTTTGGTTTAATGTGTTTAGAAATTGGTGAATATGTCTCCAAATTGGGCTCACCAAGGTGGTGTTGAAGCTATCTCCTCCTGTTGTAGAAATCAAAAATAAAATGTAAAAATAAAGGGTTGTTTCCGCCCTTCATCAATTGCTTATGTGATTATTAATGTACATCATGATAAACTTGTACATTGACAAGATTGTTATATTCTCACCCTTCGTACGTTAGTCACGGGTGATTCTTGTTTGTAGATTTAGTGGGTTTTGCAAAGATGCACTTGATTAATATCAGTATAAAAAAGAATGCAAGCTTAGAGTCTGTTTGGTATCTATCTTAGTGAGTTACAAAAGATAAAGAGTAGCAATTTATAGATACTCCTAGGTATTTAGTCAGTATTCTCTTACCAGTTTCAATGTGTAGTCCCCCAAACGGAGTGTCATCCTGTTCAGGTATAGCGTTACTCACGGCAATCTGACCAGTCAACATTTTGAAACTGTTTTTATACTAGTTGTGCAGTTCCAATCACATCATGATACTCTTTGCGTTTGAGTCTAGAAGTCTTTCAACCCTATCTAGTGTCATACGTAACCAACAAGCAATATCAACTAGAATATTTGATCTCCACTTAAGCCTTAAGTTATAAGTACATACAGGATCACTGTGCTTCCTGTGTTAAGTGACTTGTATCCCGAACAAGAGTGACTCCTCTCATTCAGTCATTCAATCATTAAGATAACTCAAATTGCTACCGTTACTGATCAGACCTGATAACCACTGTATCTCGCTAATGAAGCTTTGTCTATATAATATAATGAATGTAATGTATACATTGTTTTTGTAGCTGATTTTGTGGTAAATAAATTACCCCAATGTTAAAAATCAGTAGTATTCTTATTATCTGCATCATTTAGTTCCTCATTAATGATTCATTGAAGTGAACCATCATCACATCGGTTCTAATGTGATGGTGTTATTACTGTGTCTATCTGTTATAGTGAATGTGAGGTATAAATCGTTTACTTGGAAAAGAGCTATTGGTTTAGCACGTATAAGGCAATAAGGAGCACAATTGTTGCCATGAGCACCTAGAAACAAGTGGAAGTATATGACTTGCGGTGCCTGCCATTGAGCTCTTAATAACACAATTGGGTATCTATGTGTAGACACAGGTGTGGGTGAGCAACCTTTTCTTAGTGATCAAATGATATGAGATCTTTAGTCACTAGTAACCACAAATGAGGAGTAATCCAGCACACAGAATGATATCTTGCATGCTAAATGAATTTAAATTTGCAAAGGTAGATTTACAATGACAGGTCTCTTTAAATAAGCCAGAAAGGATGTTGAACCAACATATGTTTAATATCAAAGAATTTCTTTTCTTCTCTTATAATATTTCCTTATTTATATTTTCCTCTTTCTTCTTTATTTTTCTCCTCTCATCGACCTTGTCACATTCATTGATACTCATCTGAACTGGTATGGAAATGACATGGCCTAACCAATGTTTGTTTTTTGGTTTTATATAATTTGAAATTATTGTGAATATTATCTCATATACTTTGATTGTAATGGACATGTTTTATTAGTGTGTATATATCAATGCCTTAGAAAATGACCAGAGATCGAAACACATGTCAGCAAAGATCTGAGGAACTAAAGATTGAGAAATCATCAATCAAATAAATCTGTGCTAATGATTATCACTCTGTGTTAGAGATTATTTGACTATACATCTAATGAATGAACTAGGAGATAAGCGCAGTATTGGGAAAGCCATTTGAATGTATGTCTTTACTATCTATATGGGACGATCTAAAAACCAAAGCAGAGTCCCAACGTGAAAATACACACTAATACTTGTAAGCCTGTCAGCAGCCTTTGCCACAGTCAACCATAAATCATTTGTCAAAAGACTAGAAGGCATTGGAATTGGCAGCACAACAATCCTTCATGACTGAAAGATAAGAAACAACTTGGATAGCACCATTTGCGTCAGCACCTCATAAAAGAACATGTGGAGTCCCACACGGCTCATCACTATCACCACTGCTTTTCAACATCTACATGACCCCCCTGATTAACCTCATCAAACAACATGGCCTCACCTGCTACAACTGCCCAGATGGCACTCAAAACATTGGCAAAATCAACACCAGCAAAGAACAAAACCCAACCCTAACCAACTGCCTCACAGAAATAAACCATTGGATGAGTACCAGCAGCCTTGAACTCAGTACGGACGAAACAGAAATCATGATCGCACCCAATGCCCCGTCGAACAATCACCACATCATGTCCTACTGAACTGGGAAACCCACTACAACCATCCAAAGTGGTCAAAAATCTCAGAACACTAATGCATAATGAACTAACAGTACACCACAGGTCAACGCAGTAGCTAAGAAATGCTTCTTCCACTTACGTACAGTCAAGAGGATACTCCCCTTTTTCACCTTCCCACACAGAATACTCACTGTAATTTCCCTAGTAATTACAAGAATAGACTACACCAACAGCATCTATCTTGGAATGCCAGATTATATTATGAGGAAACTACAATGAATATAGAATGCAGCAGCAGGACTACTCCTCAGACTCACTAAGAGAGAACATCAACACACCGACACTGAGAACACTACATTCGCTACCAGTCAAAGAACAAATCTTTTTCAGAACACTCTGCATAGCACACAGAGCAATCCATGTCCATGGAGCGGAATTGATACAGGGTACAATCTCCATCTACAAACCAACATGAACACTAAGATCCAGCAACGACATTCGCCTCGGACTGATACAATACGCAAAGCACAAATTCGGGTATCAGCATTATCCTGCATATCAGTGAGACTTTGGAACTCGCTCCAAAAGGAAAAACGAACAACCGAAGATCACCTAAAATTCAGGAGACTGATAAGAACATGGCCCTTTAACTCACCAAGCCAAAGAGGGAACACCAGCGAAGGAAAACTGCCAATGCAACACAATTAGAAACTCAGAAACAGGCACACCCAGAGAAATAAAAAAACAGAACCCCAAACATCATAGAATAAAACCAATGGATCATTCCATCCAACCCACAGAAAAACACTCAGACGACTGCCAAGTAATTGTACTAAAAACTCCTAATACTCTGCATGCCCACCCGCCAACACTGAAGAAACCAGACTCATACCTCTGGCACAAATAACAAAAACACTGCAAACTACAAGCAATCTACTGACTCTCCACAACACCCAAGGTTCACATAAACCACCCATACACAACCACGCACCAAACACCACACAACGTGGATCAACTAAAAACAGACCAGCACACAGTGACTGTTTTTTTCTGAACTGAATCTACCAACAGCACATCAAAGCTGTCTTGCTCTTTTCCCTCTCAATCCTACTAATTAACCCATCCCAACCCCCTTCCTTTTCAGATCCACCTGGGCACCTGGAGCCCATGAAAATGGAATTGGTGCGCATTACAAATCACAAACACATAACATAACATAACTTCAGGACACACAAATGACACACATAGGAGGCTATTGTTGTTCCTAGAAGAGAACAAAGGTGTATCACATGCCTCCTTGCACTAAAGGCATCTAGAAAGTGCACTCCTCAGAAGAGGAGACCTTCTTCCCTGGAGAGGGCTGCACCATGTTTCCAAAGGTAAATGTACCAAAAGAGAACATCCTCCTGGGCTCGGAGCAGATCCCGTGGGTAGAAATCACATACATCTTCAGATAAGTCTTTCCAATCTTCGAATGGGCTGTCTCGTAACAAATTGTCCACGTGCAAACCACCTACGAAGTCTTTCCAGAGGAAAAGGTTAATTGAAGAGAACCTCTTCCACAGGGTTGTCCACGAACATAAGATCCTCGTCCATGGTGCACCAGCTGGTGACATAATCATCGTCTGTGATGCAGCGATTGTTAGCAGAGCCCTTGTTCACGGATTCGTTGACTAAGAGACATAAATAATCTACAACTGGACACTCATCAATGGCAGGCAAACCGGCACACACCTTGTTGGCTGCCACACCTAGAGACATTTCCATAGGTCACATCCTGTGAATGATGCCGTCGGCAGATCTCTTGTCCAAAGGGCTGAATATTGTCACACTATCGCCTATTAAAGAAATGTCAGATTTACTGCACTTGATACTTCAAGAAGATTCTGATTTTTCCGAGTATAAACAGTAATGCACTGCCGTATCCAAATCTAAATATTCACAGCCCTGGTTGGCCAACACAACCCCACACACAGCATCGGCTGATGACACAAGGATTAATTTAAGCCAACACTCATGCAATCTCTACAGAACATCCTTTTAGAGTTTCAGAGACAGCAATGCCTGCCTCTATTAGACAAGAAGCCTATCCAACCTCACGCTTTAAAGAAATCATGCAACCTTGACGGGGACCATCACCTACCAGGTCAATATTGGGCCTCATTACATGTTTGGTGGTATCCTGCTGGTAAATCAGGTAGAATACCACCAAACAGAAATACAGTTGCCGCCAGATTATAGAATTACCAGCAGATTACAAGTGGTGGTAAATGCTGGATTTCCCCATTCCATGGAGTCTAATAGGACTCCATGGGGGGAATTGCTGGTATTACCGGCACAGGTAGCACCGGTGTCAGCAATACCGGCATTCTTTGGTGGTGGGTCGCTGGAATTACTGGCAGCTCAGAGCTGCATGTAAATCTGGCAACCACACCACCAAACTTGCAGTATGTTGGTGCAGAAATGGGCCAGTAAACGTTATTACCAGTATGTTATTTGCACACTGGCATACTTGTAATGAGGCCCGATGTGTTGAAACTCTCCACAACACAAGCTCCTTGAAGCACCAGATGATGACCCAGCCCATAGGAGGACCTTACTGGGGATCCTTACCACTAATATTCAGATGGACGACGACCAACCAATGGACAAGCCAGTGGAGGAGGATTACTTCCTGCATGATGTTGAGGATAAATGGGAGGACTATGTTATTCCCAGACAAAGAAAACATAACTCTTTGGGGGCAGATCACCCACAGATGATATTCTGTCTTTTCATACCATGATCTTGAAAGGCAGCTGAGCTATTCTATCATCAGGTGTCAACAGAGTACCTCAGTACTTTACAGCCACAGGGAGAAGCCAGAGGTGTACTGCTAGCACAATTCCCATCATAGACATCACATAGGAGATGGGGAAGACATTTTAGAGGCTCCTCTATTATCCCCAGCAGTCACGGCTAGGTCTGGAAAAAGAATAGATGGCTTCTCATACCACCCCTTGTGTTTAAGGGGCTTCCATAAATCAGATTTGTTCATAATGATGACAAAGCGCAGGCTGCCAAACCAACCTCTGCCTCCAACCCCCCTCCCAAACAAAGGCATCAGACTGTTAGAAGCTATCAGAAGTAAGGTTTCTGCCTTGGCATCCCTCATCAGAACCACCAGTGCCTTGGCAATGAAAGCACGCTATGACAGAGAACTGGGGCATAAATTGAATACATTCCTCAGACACCTACGAGCTGCCCTGCTGAACACCGGCAAAGCCATTGATGGGAAAGGCGAAACAATGTCTGACCATGCCATTGAATCTGCTGTTGACTCGGCTGATGCAGGTTTCAGACAATTGGCCCATGCCGCTGTACTCAGAAGAAAAGCCTTGATAACGGTGACCATTTCAGGCTGGAGTTCCAAGCTCAAATCCTAGACATGCGATTTGACGAGCAGGATCAATTTGGTAAAAAGATTGATGACCACTTGAAGGGTATTAGATCAGACACAGTGGACCTAAGGACAGGATAACCTTTTGAGTGTGCTGAGGTTGCACCAGTAGGTTTTGGGTGACTTCTGATACAGCACACTTGTGGGAGGCCGAGTCAAATACCGCAGAGAAAATTGGTTCACAATTACCTCAGACAGTTGGGTGTTACAAAGAGTACCCAGCGGACACTCGCTAGAGTTTCTCAGAACACCACCTGCATGGCCTTTGCCTTTGCTTTTGAGCGCTCTCCTTTCGTTCAACTGTGGCGAGGTTGTTACAAAAAGGAGCAGGATAGAGGGTATCCTTTCAACAGAGATGGAAACATTTGTAATCATGCTACTTTCTCTGCTAAAAGCATTCCATTCTAGACTTACATCAACTCAACAAATATGTAAATTGAAAACAAATTAAAATTGACTGCGCTCCAACAAGTCATTCCAAGGGTGGACAAATCAGACTACCTAGTAACAGTAGATTTTGAGGACTTGTATTTCCACATTTCCATCCATGGGGCACACAGTAGATGCCTCAGATTCACAGTGGGGGCACACCAATACCAGTTCAAGGATTTTCCGTGATCGGGCTCAGGTCTGCTCCAAGACTGTTCACAAAATGCCTCGCACGTGTGGCAGCCCACCTGTGCAGTTTAGGAGTGGAAGTCTTCCCATACATAGATGATTGGTTGCTAAACGCATGTTCCAAGTAACAAGAATTTACAAGATGCAGTCATATCTCTGTCTAGTCTAGGACTCTCTATAAATTCAAAATAAAATACACTTTGGCTGGAGCAGATGGTACAATTCCTAAGAGCAGATTTCAACACCATGCTTCCACGGATCACACCATCACCCTATAGAATGTCAGCTCTTATGGGTCTAGCCAGCCAAACGATGTTGATGTAAACCTGCGCGCTGCAGGAATAAAAGTTGCTCCTGGGCTTGATGTCCTTCTGCATATCGTTGGTGCCACATTGTAGACTGAGAACGCATCCAATACAAGTGAAGTTGAAAGTACAATGGGCCCAAGCAAAGTGCTACTGGCAGGATTGCGTTCAGTTGATCACCTTTGAAATTCTTTGCACTGGTGGGTGAGGTAGAGCAATTTACAATAGGGTCTGCCTTTTCAAACGCCCGCATCTATGCCCACAATCAGGAGGGATGAGCACCTGATAGGATGGGGAGCTCACTTAAACAATCACCAGGTGAAAAGGCTCTGGACGGTGTGGTAATCCAATCTACATATCAATGTGCATGAACCACGTGCGATCCAATGGACCCTGACGTCTTTTCAGTTCTTCAGGGGAAATTGGAAACAGTGCTGATGGACAATAAGGACACCTACAACGTCTATGTATTACATAACCAAACAGTACAGAACGAGGTCCACTTTCTTGTCGATGGAACCTTAACTTCAGTGGGAATGGGCCATGAAGGAGAACACCTACATCATGGTCGAACAGCTACCAGGAAAAGACAACATTCTCGTGGATCGCCTCAGCATGGAATCAACCATGTCGCACAAATGGAAACTGCATGACATGGAACTACAGAGACTGTTTGCATTTTGGCAAAGTCCTGCAGACTGCTCTTTTCATGACAAAGACAAACTCCAAAAGCCCACTCTTTGCAAGCAGCTAGGAAACGCATTTGCTACAACATGTAATGACAAGCTTATTTATGCATTCCCTCTGTTTCCACTTATACCTAGAGTCATTGAATGACTGCATACCTCCATAGTCTTATAGAAATCGGTTTCATTATAACAGAAGTGCATTTCAATGAATGGTGCACTGCCTTTTTCCATATTAAGAACTCCGGGTTTGGTAAATGACACAATCTTTAACGAATGGGCGTTTTTTTAGATAATCAATGTGTTACTCTTTCATGAAGTAGACATTGAATTGTTGATGGAAAATCCCCTGAAAGTGAAGGCTACCTTGGAAAGAGCAGATTGGATCCAAACCAGTGAGGTGAGAAATAAAAAACCCCAGTCTTATAACTGGTGGAAGGAGAAGAGGGGTCTAAATGATCTGCCAACATATCTTTGGAAATTTCCATCAGCTTTTTTTAGAGACCTTCTCCTTAGATGCCATTTAGACATCATGCCCACCCGTGAGGTACAACTGAAGAGACATCAGATAGGGGAGGGAAGTGCCTTTTGTAGATTCTGTGAAAATAGAGAGCGCATAGAATCTCTCTTCCGTGTATTCACTGACTCCTGTATGATTAAGGAACTTAGAACCTCATATCTGGGGGCCCATTTGAATGAAATAAAAGCATTACCAGCCACAGAATGGTGGGATTGGATACTATTGGGAGAGAGGGTGGGCCCTATTTTGGGAATGCTTACATTTGTAAACATACTCCTTGGTCTGAAAGGGGAAACCTCTGTTGGTTCTTGATGATAGAGATGGTTTACTTGGCCGACCGCCCTGTAGGTCTGTTCTTGTTTGCTCCGAGATGATTTGATTTTGGTGCTAAATGTGAAAGTTGATTTTATCTGCTTTTTTATCTTCTTTTCTTCTGATTTGATTTTGTATAAGAGAAAATGTTTTCTTTTCTTTTGTTGGCTTTTAAAAAGTTTGTTGTATGAAGAAGGTGATATGATATATATTGATCTGGAATTATTAACTGTTAAAGGTTTCTTTTTATCTTGTGAAACCAATACAACTTTAAAAGAAAAATACCTAGAAAAATTGGACCACTGTGGGAGCAACCTTACAAAATGATTCCCATAGCCCCCGCTTGGACCAGGCAAACATGACAACTCATCCTAATGAGAATATCGGCCTTGGAGCCCAGATAACTCAGAACACATCCGGTACTTCTGACACAACAGGAAGGTTAGATACTACATCACAATCCAGGACCCCTTTTGTTCCCAGCGTGGCTCCTGAACACTGCCAGTGTGTGCATTTAAATTTGGCTAATGAGTGTATGGCAGTCCAGAAAGCTGCCAGAATGCCTTTGACGTGCAGGATTTATACCAAAAAGTGGAAGCCTTTTGATAGTTGGTGCAACAGGGAGAGTCTCAACCCCAGTACCATCAACATATAACACTTGTTGTCCTAAATTATTACAACTGATGCAAAGGGGACTCACACAATCATATATCAGGGTGCACCTTTTGGTTATGCCTTCTACACTAAAAGGAGACAAGTAAACTGTTAAAATATTTCTACAGGGCATCGTACAATCATTCTCACTGGTGTACTGCCCAGTACCTGCATGGGAACTCAATACGGTTCTAACATCCTTAACGAAACAGCCCTATGAACCAATACACAAAGACACAAATGACATGAAATGCCTTTCTTGGAAAGTGGATTTCCTAATAGCCATCACTTATGCCAGATGTAGCGGAGAATTCCAAGCGCTTTGTGTTAATCCATCCTTCACAGTATTTAGTAAGGATAAATCAGTCCTGGGGGTGCATCCCAAATTCTTCCCTAAAACATTTTAAAGACAACGTCGAATAAGTACATCTCACTCCGAGCATTCTTTAACGACCACTCAACTGTTGCTGAATGTGCCCTACGTTCGCCTGATGTGATGCTGGTGTTGAAATGTTACATTCTAAGTACTCTATCTTTTAGATAATCAGATCAATTATTTGTGTCCTATGGAGACCCACAACGAAGCATCACCTTCTTAAAGCAGGGGCTGGCACATTGGGTGGTTAGCTGAATTCTGCCTTGTCATGAACTTAAAGGCAGTACGATATCAGGCCTATTGACAGCACATTCAACCCGGGTCAGGGCAACCAAGGCAGCTGTTCATGCCGCGGTGTCTCCGAAGACATTCGCAGGGCGGCCATCTGAAGGTTATTTCACATCTTGTCTGGACAGTAATGCCTTGATGAGAATGCCAGGACGGAGTCTGCAATTGACCAGGTGATTTTGCAATCTCTTTTTTCCTAAGGTAAGTGCAGACTTACCCTCCATTCCTAATAACCTTTCTTGCATGCACATAACATTATCTGTTGTGGCGAGAGAAGTGCACCCACATTATGGCTGTGCTACTCTAATAAGGTTTATAATAATGGGATTCTCAAAGCTGCTTGGTAATCTATTCCAGTATGTGAATCTGTGAAAGATCCAATGCTGGACAAGAATTAATTTTTTTATTTGTATTTATGACATGATATGATAGGTTATTTATAATGTGCTTAATACCCTGAGGTTTCTATGGGCGGGCCGGGGGGATCAAACCTGTGTTGCTCCATGTCGTCTTGCTTCCAAGGCGAGCATGTTGCCCCTGAGTTGTCCTCCGGAGAATTTTTTTTTTATACAAAAAACAAAAAGAGAACATTTCAGACTTTTAATACCATTCATACATAATAGAGTAGGGAGAATAACTAAAAAACAAATACTTCATCAATTACAATAAAAACAAGCAAATATCGATACAGATCTAAAACATATCCAATAAAACCCAGAACTACATCAAATTTATCATTTTTATAAAACCAGCCAATGCCAACCCCTCTGAAACATTAATAATGTTTACACATCTCTTCTAAATATAATCATCATCAAATTCAATATACCCAACCAGTAATTTAGCCATAAATATCTCCCTACGTTCCCTCAATGCAGTACATTTTAACACCAATGTTTTACTGTTTCAATAGATATTTCATTACAGAACCTACAACCAATATCCTTTTCGGTAATGAGGTGCCTCCTAAGTAGGATCTCTTTCGGTAGGAGCCAGTTCCACTGTAACCTTAAGAGGATGGATCTATAGAAATTATTGGGAAATTGCAATAAAAAAAATACAAAGTCCCTCACTTTTTATGTTCCTGTGCTAGGTGCTTCATCGAGGAATAAGAATAGAAGAGATTCGTAGTGATCACCCAATCCTGGTCATAGAGTGCCTTCTTTACCTTATCTGGATTGTCAATCAAGACTTTCTTCTCCATTGCGATACTAGTCAATATAGATCTGCACTTGGCTCCCAATGATTTTAGAAATCATGTATGACTTGTAGCAGCATTGGTAGCAGAGAAAAGTGCACCAAGGTCCTCATACAAGGAATTGGTCATTGGAGAAATCAGTTTTAAAACGAGTGAGAGCAAATGCCATTTAACGCGTGCCCCAAGCGAAGTGATCCCTAACTCCAATCATAAGACGGCTAATGGAACAGCATTTGAAACCTTTAATACTCATCACCATCGTTCGGCCTCAGTTGTATCCAGTAGTTTGAAAATTATATTGTCAAATAGTTCTAGGCCATAGATGAGTTTCGAGACCATTTTCCCTTCATAGTAGTTTTAAACCAGTTTGATAGCAAATCTACCTTTATTTTCTATCCACTGTAAGTGCTTGATTGATAAGCATAATTGACTTATTCACTAAGATTTCTCGTAGATTATTCAAAGCAAGTTGCGCACCAAAAGGAAATCCCAAGTAGACAAAGATGACACATACCTTCAGTATTTGCTAGGGACCATAAATTTTATTTAGTTTTCTTCCTCTAGATATAGCCAAAATCCTGGTTTTATTGGGATTGATTAGTTATCCATTCTCTTTTGCATTCTTGGAAAAGGTTACAAGCAATCATTGCAGTCCGACTTTAGTATTATCAAATAATAAAAAGTTGTCAGCATAAGCCAAACATTGCACTTTATTTGGGCCATTTTAGGGGGAATCAACCCAGCATCAGTCAAATAATCACTGACATCGGAAACGAAAGGTTAAAGAGACAGGGCGCTAAAGTGCATCCCTGCCTCAAACCAACGTGCGTTGTTTTCGCTCTGATAGATCACCTTCTTTATTTAGTCTGATGCGGATACTGGAATTCTCATATAATCTAATCAATAGCCTCAAGAGTCCCCCCGGTAACCCCAATTGGCCAATTTAGTCCGTAATCTGTTATGGTTGACATTGTCGAAGGCCACCTAGAGGTCAATTGAGGCCATATAGGTACATCCATCCGTAACTGCCCAGGCAGCCACCTGAAAAGCCCTTATAACTAAGCCATTAAGATTTGTTGCATAACCTCTGCGAAACCCAGTCTGTAATTTGTTTAACCAATGTGAGAACTTGGTCCAAGATTTCAAATGACTCAATAAAAGCGAGGCAAAGAGCTTGCAATCGGCATCTATTGGAGAAATTGGCCGATAATTTTTAGGGTCTGATCTGGAGCCTTTCTTAAAAATAGGTACAATATTGGCAGTACTCCAAGAAGCTGGGAAGATCCCTAAATCACAGATACTCCTAAAAAGCAGGATCAGTACTTTCGATGAGCTATCTGGGTCCGCTTTGAAGTCATCATTTGTAAGGCTGTTGGACCCTGGGGCTCTAGAGTATTTACATTTTTTCAGCACATCCCAGCTAACCCCCAATTCAAGCTCAAGCAGCTTAACGGTAGAGGAGTGAATACCTCTAACCACAATGATAGACTCAGTTTGCAATTTCTGAGTGCCATTCAAGTCACTGAAGAAATTGACCCATTGAACTTCTGTGATGGCATTCAATTCGGATATTTGAAATGAGTGCTCCAGATTGTTACACAAAGCCCAGAATGCTTGCGCGCTGTTTTTCACCAAGATTCGCAGCATGCATTCTGAGAGGTGCCCCTTGTGATTCGAAGCATCGAAGTCGGATTCGAATCACAAGGGGCAGCTCTCATCTACCAGGAGGTGAGCAAGGAATGTGCGATCTTTTTGGATCTGTGACACTGTAAATCACTATACTAGTTCAGATCAAGGACCTTGACGTATGGGATTTGTCTCATCAGTGATGGGGCAAACTCCTATTGGAATACAAGAGATTCATTATTACCAGCGGAAGAAATTAGAACACACACTAATTGGTGTTGGTCCTTAGCCCTGTAGAAAGTGGTCTTAATAATCCCAATACCACTGAAACCGGTCGGCTTTTATGTGACCTGATTGGCAAAATTACGGATCCGAGATATCCCCGATTCATGCCACACTGTAATCCCAACACCAAAAGGGATTGTGTATTTGAAAACCCTAGGAAGGGAGCTTACACGAAGGAATATATCTCCGAACCACACAAAAAATAGGAGTAGTCTTCGACTATCTTTGGTCCAACACTCCAAATAACACTTTTTAACAAATACAACTTGTGAAATAAACTCATGAGTTCTGCCTCTCGATTTATATAATCCTATTTTCAGCTGAGAGACATTAGATCAACACCTCTATTTTTAAAGGGTTGCATTCCAAAAAACGAAATAAATATTAATGTTTATTTGGGAAACAACATACAATGTGTGAAATCTTGAAGGATAAAACAAATCAGGAGTTCAACGGTGTGGATTTAATCCTCAAAATAAGAAGTAAAAAATAATCTTTTCCTCCCTTTCTTAGTGCTTTTTGACTTTTTTGGGCTAGATGGAGAGCAATTTACATCCAATTGGTTATTTAATTCGGTAACCTTTTGTTGCTTTCTCTGCTCCATCTCAAAACACAGTACCTCCAACAGCTGTCAACAGAGCCGAGCTTTGGTAGAGTCATCCACTTTATAATTGAATTGGTTCACAGGCAGGTTCAGCCCCAAACTTTAAACACAGTTATACTTGAAAGGGGCAGGGGGTATTACAGCAGTAATTTCAATCAAAGCATCACTAATGGCAATCGGGTTCACACTCACTACATCCTCTATCTGTTTAGCCACAGGTTCCTTCCCCATTTGCCTAGAGCTGGTTAAAGTAGGTTTTAGCAAGGGACCCAGACACAGAAGTTCCAATTTCTCATTCACCCCATTTGGGATTACATTATGGGCTTTTAGTTCATGCCAGATGTTATCATACAAGTTTACGAAGGAACTAAGAACCATATTCAAAGCAGACACAGTTGGGTGGGTTAGGCAAATGCCTTCATCAACTTCTCTCAAAGTATGTTGCATGGCCGCCTACCACGAGGTCTCCAAACCCTCATAACCCGAGTTTAGCCTAACTTCTTCTTGGTCTAGCCCTTCTAAACGATTTTCAGCAATAAACGTGTTGGATACCATCTGTGAGTCCGGCATAGAGGCGTCACACGTTTGCTGAATCACGGTCTGAGGGTTACAGTCATGTGCGAAACAGGAGTGACTTCCCAAAGCTGCATCAACAAATTCAATTATGCTTAAATCATTTGGAGTCAACCATATTGTTCTTGTCAGTCATGATTGAATGAATTAACATTGCCATCTCTTTAAGTGGAGCAATAGATTTGATCTCTGCACTTGTGCGCATTAATTTGCGAAATACAAATCAATTATTCTTTGACCCGCAATAGGCGATTGAGTTACATTCTACTTAGTAAATAAGTCAGCTGCAGATCATTGAGGTCAGTATACACCGTGTTGCCCCCCTTCAATACTCCATTGTAGATAGACTTGTGTTGACTGCAAGGATCTAAGCTGCCATTACCCAGGTTTTTGACACATCAGGAAAATGTTAGCTCTCTCCCCTTTGTCTTGGTCCTGCAGCAAAGACACCACCCCCAGGCATTGTGGGCCCAGTAGTTCCACTGAGTCCTCCAATTCAGTTTGGCTCCTCAGGCCCTCCCGCATTTTCTCGGAGCAGCTTATTTGCTTTGCTTATGTTTAGCTGTTTGTGACCAAAAAGAAAAAAATCCAAATTCCGGTTTGCTTAAAAATTATTAAAGGACGATGGAGCAAAATAAATATCCAGAAGTGCTGGATTAACCACCAAGAGAGTACCTATCTCAGAGGGTCAAACCTCACAGTCACTAGGACCCTCCACACAACCAGGTCTCTGGCAGACTTAATTGCCCGTTAGTGTAGAGCAGAGCAAAGCATTGCAAAAGCTAGTCCAAAAGTGTGACGCTTCAGGCTGGAGTTAAACATAAAAATGACCAATTAAGAATGTTAAATCAGTGAAAATCATTTTGCACGACGGGAGGACCTAGATTGAAGGGACCAGCCCCCACAGTCTCTAAGTCTCAGACTCTAAGTTTCAGCCTAGTCTTTAATCACCAGAAGACTTCAAGTTGACTTTAGTGTACATGGTAAAATGATTGCTGTGTACTTCACAAATTCACCTCGGTACTCACCCGAGGAAGAAAAAAAGGAGCTGCACAGCGGGTAGGCAGGTAGACATCACAGACTTCTGTCTCATAACTAACGGTTTGAGTCTGAAAATCAATGCTCTGGGTGGTGCTAAAGCCTGCCCAATTCATTGATTAGGACTAAAAAGAACCAAAATGAGGCAGAGAGGCTACAAATTGTTTCTCTAGCAATTAAGTATTAATGAATTGCTATGTTTTTCTGTTATATACCAGGGGATTTCCAGTCTGACAACAGGGAATATTCAAGCATATGAAACATACCAATTCTGGACAACTACAGTTACAGACAAGCACCTAATTCCTCTGCACTATGGTTATCCTTATAAACCTCAAAGCGTCCCGATCATCCACTCTCCACTTGAGAGAGCTGCTTTTTAACTATTTCAAACTCTGAAAGTTGGTGACTCATTTCACCAAGTAGTCCTTGCTCCTACCACCCTCATTGGCCGCAGTCTGGGCATCCCTAATATGATTGCTAGGTTACTAAAGTTTCTGTTTTTCATTGCTCCTGGGTACATATTTTCTATGTTAGTATGTGTTCCCTTGCCTGAAGCTGGGATATATGCAAAGCATGTGAGTCTGTAAGGATATCGGTAGTGAATAACCATTTTTACAGGTAATTAACGCTTCAAACTGGAAAAAAGCGTGTGGGAGGCTGCCAACAGTATATGTGTGCTTGTGCATGAATTGCCCTCGTATTGTTCTAAACAAATTCCTAAACCATGAACCACTGACACAGCAAAATGACATCAAGCATATTTCTGGGAATATGACTTTGGCATATGGCAATTCATCGTGACAGGCTCAGCTTTGAGGGCAATCTAAATAACACAGGGTAAATCTGGGAGGAGTGTGTGCTACAAAGGGGAAATTGGCCGGCAATGTGACACGACATGGGACAACTTTGGCTTTGGGGACAATGTAAAATAACATGAGGCAACTCAAAGTCTCACGACATGGGCCACATTATGAGGTAGTGCGAGGTGGCATGGGCCGGTCTCAGACAAGGGGATCTGGCATAGGGCATTTCTCTGTGCAATAGGATGGCCATGGAGCATTTTAGGGGCACAGTGAGTGCTGTGGGATAGATAATGGGGAGATCTGGTAATGCATTGTCAGTTCTGGGGCAAAGCGATATTCCATGGGGATGTTTTAGAGGCTATATATCAGCTTGCAATGTGCTTAATTAAGGCAACTCCAGCATAGAATTCTTTAGGCTGGTATACTTTTTTTGGGGGCAATACAGATTTTACACAGTCCCCCACAAGGTCATGACAGTTTAACAATGATATGCCAGTGTGCCCCAATAGATCAAATGATCATGCTGGTGTGGTAAAATGTTTTATGAGGACAACATTGGCAATGCTTTGTTAAACATTTACTGCAGAAACACTGGCATGCATTTTACTGTTGATAATGGCATGATATTGATAATATGTGAGTAACTGGGCAGTTTGGAAATTGGTATGATGTTAAACAGAGAGGCCGGCCCACTATGCTTAAAGGGGTAAAAAATGTTATTGTCCCGATCGTTCGGGCATGTATTTTTAAGTATACTGTAATCGATCGTACAACATTTTCCTATGCATCTTACCTTAGTTTTCTTCACTTTTACACATGCGAAAATACCGGGTTGGGAGTGACCATCTTGTGCTAATCTTATCTGTTGATGCATTGCCGTAAGTTCAAGTGCCCTCGTGGCACTAAATCATATCACCCGCCCCTGAAGCTAACATCACTACATGTGTACGCCCCTTTTCACAACGTCAATGCACGTCTCATGTCCACGTTCTCTGTGCGCATGCTACTGACGTGTCTCCATGGAAATGCCAGGATGCTTCTTTCGTCAACAAGTAAAAACAGAACCTTTCTGAGCAGACAGCATTGTTTTATCAATTGCTTCACTGTATTTAGTTTCAATCGCCCGTTATTCGTTACTGCTCTGTTCAGCTATTTTCTAGTATGAAGCCCCGCAAACAGATACTTATACTAGCACAACTGAGGTACTTTTGTTTTATTTAAATATTTGTCAGATAATGGCAACAATACAGCCCTCCCAGTACGAGCCCGAGTATTCAGAAGAGGAACTAATGGAAAGAGAAAGAGAAAGAAGCCGAAGCGATGGGGAATCGGACGATAGTTGGGAAGATGAATCACCGGAGCATGAGCCTGAGCCTAGTCGCATGGAAGATCTTTCCACCTTTTATACCTGCAATCGTTGTGAGGTCATGCCAACAAAGGTGGAGAACTGCTGCTGCCAAGAAAATTCTGGATGCTCGGCATACATAGCCGAAGAAGACACACCACCGGTATGCGTTACCGAGCTGCATGACTTCAGGGGAGCCTGCCTCACAAGCTCCGTGTTGATGATTATAATGGTGCTTATGCACGAACTTCACGCAACAGTTTGCCCTCACAGTCCAAGAAATGAGTAAGTATACTCTAGATGTGATGTAATTTTGACCACTGAGACGGCTAACATTTCATGTTGTTCTCCTACATTGCCATAACTGCGATCGATCACTGACGAATGAATTTAGTATGTAAATTGAATACATTTCTCTCGTTTATTGCAAATCAGAGTGTTCATTGCTTACGTGTCTTTCACTTTCAACAAAAAAACAATATTTCTCTATGGTCAAAACTGTTCTGGCTTGAATGGGGGTTCACTTTTGTAATCTGTCCATACTTCAAATCCCAAGTACATTTTTCCAGAAACTTACTTTTTTTTATAAGGGCAACTATGCCAAAGAAATTAGGATGCATTTTTGACTAAGGTCGTACACGTATCTGGTTCATTCAATTAAAATGTTTATGTTTCTCTTTCACAGGTGGTACAGGCTGGTGGCCTACTGTTTGTTTACAAGGTGGCTGTATGGGAGGCTTGGATTCCGCATTCGACGAGTGATACTTGCCTGTGAAGTTCAAGCCATTTGTGCCAAATTCCCCAGTGACAATGGGCAGTTCAGGGGATTTTCACACAATGTGCTGCAACCACAAGTATACAATTTGTAGTTTGTTTGTGCCATCCATCAACATCACCAAACTCAATAAAATACAAATTAGCATGTTTGAATAGTTGTTTGAATATTTCAGTGAATCAAGAACACGCTTAATCGTCTGTGAGGGTCATGAAAGAATGGTTGGTGCCCTTTTACACTCGCCTCGTCCCCATCCATCTCCCCTCCAGTAGTGGGTGGGTGGGAACGGTCAATGTGCCAAACACCATGTAAAACTCTAAAACCTCAAAGGGATCTTCCAGACTCCCCTATTCAAGACCCCGCCCCTGCAATCAAATTAAGTTTGTGTCCTGTCAGCGGTGTTTGGGGCCTTTTGCGCTCGCCTCATGCCCATCCATCACCCCTCCAGCATCAATGGCAGTTCACACCATTGACCTTGCGTTCCCAAGGGCACCAGGTGGGTGGGAACACTCAAGTTGCCAAACACCATGTACACTTCAAAGGGATCTTCCGCACAGGGACCATTGTTCACATGGCCTCCCTAGACCCAGTGTCT
The DNA here is from genome assembly GCF_040938575.1 of Ambystoma mexicanum. Classification (NCBI taxonomy): domain Eukaryota; kingdom Metazoa; phylum Chordata; class Amphibia; order Caudata; family Ambystomatidae; genus Ambystoma; species Ambystoma mexicanum. The sequence goes on along the minus strand of NC_090926.1, from coordinate 247,576,115 downwards.
CCAGACTCCCCTCTTCAAGAACCAGCTACTGCAATGAACATATGTTTGTGTCCCATCAGCAGTGTTTGGGGCCTTTTGCGCTCGCCTCATGGCCATCCATCCCCCCTCCAGTATCAATCGCAGTTCACACCTAGGACCATGCGCTCCCAAGGGCGCTGGGTGGGTGGGAACACTCATGTTGTCAAACACCATGTACTCTTCAAAGGGATCTTCCACACAGGGACCATTGTTCACATGGCCTCCATAGACCCAGTGTCTCCAGACTCCCCTCTTCAAGACCCTGCCCCTGCAATCAACATACGTTTGTGTCCCATCAGCAGTGTTTGGGGCCTTTTGCGCTCGCCTCATGGCCATCCATCCCCCCTCCAGTATCAATCGCAGTTCACACCTAGGACCGTGCGCTCCCAAGGGAGCTGAGTGGTGGGAACACTCAAGTTGCCAAACACCATGTACACTTCAAAGGGATTTTCTGCACATTGACCATTGTTCACATGGCCTCCCCAGACCTATTGGCTCCAGACTCCCCTCTTCAAGTCCACCCATCCCCCTCTCTGCCTCCCGAGTATCAATGACAGTTCACACCTAAGACCATGCGCTCGCAAGGCAGCTGGATGGGTGTGGATGCTCACGGTGCCACAAGCTGTTGATTATCCAGCCTCTGTGTAGCATTGAAAATATACATTACGCATCATACAAAATTATGCAGACTCTTGGTTTTTGTGTTGGCAATAAAAGTCTGTGGCTTTTATTAAACATAACCATAATAAACCAAACATGATTACTGTGTTTAAGTCACAAATCAACAGGTGTGCAGCTTTATCATAGCTCACCGACTGCCCCCGTTGTGGGCTCTCAGGTCTGTGTGTGTTGGGGACCTGCATCTTGTCTGTTGAGCACTCTTTCGCTTTCTGGAAGTTTCGTTCCAGGCCCATGCCGCCACACCTGAGTGGGTCCAGGGCCACTCGGGTTCACCCAAAAGACCTTTGCCCTCCTAAAGCTCTATTCACACCCCCTTGTTGCTAGTATACTTAAAATCCCTTTATGGAATAATTCCATCCAATTTAATGACAGGTGTGATTCCATTTTTGTGGAAGCGCTCTTTGTCAGAATAGACTACTCCCAACATGATGTGATCGTGTTTTTAAATGGTAGTTTGCTTCTTGACTTTTCGGTCCACTTTCCTGTCCTATCCACAAAGGAATGTCCCACGAGACATGCAGATTTGTAGGGTTTCTCTTATATGTTAAAAGATATTGCTTATGTTAGCTCTGGTCTTATACATCGGTGAACCAATGTGATTTCAAACCTCCTATCTTGTTCACTACTTGTGTCCACATACCTGAGGCCATGCTGATGTGACTGTGACTAACCTCAAAGAATGCGTCCCATATTCTGTGACATCCATTGTCCACATGGCCAGGCTGGACCAAGTGTCTCCTGACTCCCCTCTACAAGACGCTGTCCCTACAATCAACATAGGTTTTTGTCCGTTGACCAGTGTTCGGGGATTTTTGGGCTCACCTCGTCCCCATCCATCAATGGCAGTTGGCACCTATGAACTGGTTCGCTGTGGGCTATAGGTTTGTCTCGGACACCAAAGAAAACGTGGCACACAGTTAGAAGTCGCTATTCATTCCTTTTCGGACTCCGTTTGTATATTACCCAAAGGTGAGTATTTTGATGGAAAGGTGATGCAAATTGTGTTTTAAAAAAAATATATATTGAGCAACAGGGTTCACTATTACTAGTTGCATATTGAAGTAACTTAACAAACTGGCCCACATGAGATCTACAAGGTATATCGTCATCGAGCTACCTGTTCCCCAGATACCTGTTCCACGGCTCCTTGTTCTCCTGCTTGTTGAATCGGCTCTATTGTTCATCCAAGTAAGGGTAGGTCACCTATTTGCTTCTCTATGTTCATCGATCGCTGCTCTAAAAGTTTCTATCGATTTCCAACTAATGTAGCCAGTTCATTCATCTTAAAGACTTCACCATTATTGAATGTTTGATGTATTTTGATCTCGGAAAATAGCACATTGCATCACTGTGCATTGTAATAGAAGGAAATGTTTTGTGGTCTATGTTTGCAACCATGTTTCCTTTTGATACTTGAAAGTTCATTCAATGGACAAGTAATATGTTACGATTTGTGGTATAACAATCAATTCTGTAAGAAAGCTATCTCTGTTTTAATTCAACTAGGTTAGACAGATTTAATTTCTTTATTTAAAACAAACTTTGCAGACCAAGCTGTGTAATAATTGCTTTATTTACATTCATATAGTATTATTTGTGTATACAGATCTTATGGACTTTTCAAGAATGCCTTCAGGTATCGTTATCGGTTGCCCTTCTGTGAGCCATGTCAAAACTCAGGGCACAGTCCTGCATATATTCCCGAAGAATATTGATTTAATAAGAAGATGGATTACAAATTGTTGTTTTCCAGTGGATGAGATTGAAAGTATAGCCCAGGCTGTCTTGGGAGACCTGAGGGCCAATTGATTCCGCGTCTGCAGCCTGCACTTCACCGACGATATGTACGAACAATAAAAGTACACCAAAAAGCATTGATCCAGAATTCTTTGTAAATTGCTTCCAAAAGCAATTCTGACTCAATTACGGCACACACTAGCTCAGGTGAGTAGTGGACAATGAATTTGTTATGTTTGCTGGTATGCAGGATGGTGGTCTCTATAAATATGTATTCTCTATGATCGCTCGATCATAGCACACCTGATGGAAGCACAGAGCCTCATCAGTGACAAAACCACCGACACATCTAGTATCCCATTGGTGAGCCCTACCGACTTGCAAAAGTAACATTTAAGGGCATTGGCTATGGCCACATTTCTAATACTAATTTACCTTTTCCAGTGTACTCTTTTCTGACAATGTACTGAAAATTAAGGAACAAGTTTCTACATCAATTACTTTTTCGGAGTCAACATCAACTTCACTCCCCTATCAAGTAATTATATTTTACTAATCCTTAATATGCAAACGAACAATACATGCATGTGTTATGCTTGGAATTTCGACATGATATGTACACAAACTGGCATGTATGGGTGCCACTCTGTATGTACCATCGTCTGCATCTAATTTTTTCAGTTTCATTTAGCTTTTTCATCCGTATTAAAACAAGTACTATGTTATAGGGGGATGCTGGAACTTCGACTACAATCACTTCCTCCTTCGCAACAGGTCCACAGTATGAGGTATGCGTACTTACAGTTTCCTGGCTAGAAAGATGGTAAATCCTACAAAGGATATACTTTGAGACTGAAATGCATCTAACTAACCTTGCTGATTTTGGTTCTAACTTTACACTTCCTCCCTAATGCAGAATAGATCAAAAAAGGAAATATTACAAAGCAAACTACTTGTGAAGGCAAAATTATAATCACTATGCTTTGGAGGGTGATTTCAGATTAAGTCCATGTGTCATGTCGGAAGGTTAAAGGGTGAAATCTGAAATGTATATTATGACCAAATCACGTACCCTATTTTAAAGGGTATGTTCATACAAATCTTCTATTTGTATTGCAACAACAAACCTTATAGTGAAAGGTTTGCAATCGTTTTAAACTACTTTGTGAGGAAGTGCTCTGTACGGTGAAAGATTTTATATTTATTTTTGATTGACATTCACATTTTCTTTTATGATTCTTCTACAATTGAGCATAACATTGGATTGTGATTACATTTGTATAATGTTGAAATGTTTTGAAGTCAATTTGGTTCTGTTTGTAGCTATGTACATATGTTTGTTTGAGTCGAAAAGAAATTTGCTTGATTTAAACCATATAAAAACACGCGTTTATCAGCTTGAAGTTGCAGTCGTCAAAGAGAAGGCCACAATTTCAAGCAAATTAAGAAGAAAACAAGGGTAAAGAACAAACCTGTTTGTTTTGGTAGTCATATTATGTTTTTAGTTGGAAAATCGTATCTTCTGTACTGTATGTGTGCTATACATTGAGGATGTTTTTCTATAAATCTGTTAGAGGAAGAGGAGTATAAAGAATCAGACAACAACTGAAACCAACAATTTCGCTTGTCAAACGTATTTCACAATGATGCAACTATTATTTGAGGAACAGCGTGGTCCAGTCAATATTCAGACTTGTGATGCATATGTCAAGTGGTCGGAAAATGAATGGAATTTCACCTGCGAACCGTAAAAAGTTACCATGGACCATTGCTACTTTGTGCAAACTCAACGAGATGAAACTGAAGACAATGAAGATGCATTGCAATTGCTTGCAGACCCTTTGACACAATCTACACCCTCTAAAAATGTTCCACCCAACAAACATTCAATATTACCTGTTTCTCCAATTCATGCAGAAATATCACAGCCTGAACAGAAGCTTCAAGGCAATTGACTGAGGAATTTGCTCAAGATCGCAACTTCAGTTTTCCTAGTTTGGTGGAATGGCCCAACACTGTCGAGTCGCACAACACAGTACTGCAGGATGATTGGCTATTAAAGTAGTAAAAATACATTCTATTCGACAGTTGCCTGCTAGAGATTGTACAAATGCTCAAATGTGATCATAAAATAAGAGGGAGCATATGCGGGGAGCCATTGGTGAATGTGTCTTGTGTATTACAAGCCACCAACCTGAAAATCCAGGCCAGCTGTGTCCACCTCCATAATACATTTTCATGGTCTGCTCAAACGATTCTCGGCAAAGTGCTTGCTCAAAATGTACTTTGTTCAGCAGCTTTACTGTTCAGCGGATCGACTTTCAGTAAAATGTCCAGTTTCTGTCAAGTTGTGGGACTTGAATTCCTTGCTAAAACCCAGTACTACAAATATCAGAGAGAATTCTTATTCCCTGCTATTATTCATCCCTGGAAACTCGAACAAATGTCAATGGACAGTACATTCTCTGGCAAATGTTTCAGGCTAGCTGGCGACTGACAGTGTGACAGTCCAGGAATTTCCACTAAGTACTGCACATACCACTTTCAAGACATGGAAAGTAAATAAATTGTGAGTTGGGTCATTGCACAGGTGTCTGAATGTATATCGTTGGTGGCCATCGAGAACCATGGTTTCATTAAATTTTTCGAACATCTGGAATCCAGGGGAATGCAAATAGACCTTATAGCCACTGACAGGCACGTTTCAATAGCCAAGGCCATGCGAGAGCAGTTTCGACACATTTGACATCAATTTGATGTGTGGCATGTTGCCAAATCAATCAATAAAAAGATTACGGCTGCTGGTAAAAAAAGGGATCGGAAAACCTTTGAAAGGAGTGTCAGTCTATCAGCAACCATCTTTGGCGGAGCTCCAAAATTTTTGATGGATCTTTAGAAATTCTACTTTAAAAATGGCGTTCATTGATGCATCATTGTTCCAACGTATACTCATGGACCGAAAACCAACATTTCCACGAGTGTGCACATGGACCTTTATCGAAGGAGCAGGAATGCAAGAAGAAGTGGTTGGTGTCATGTTCCCTTCCACACAAAGCGATTGAGAAGATTGTGTATGATAAAACACTTCCAAGAGATCTGAAGGGACTCAAGGGATTCTGTCACAATGGAGATTTGGAGGTGTTCCATTTCGGCATAGATGGTATGAAGGCCAGAACAAGACTAGCTGCACTTGCGCACAATTAAAGCTTTGGGAGAGAACAAGCAAAAACTGCAGGAACATTCGGGATGCTGTGTTACCTCATGGCCTTTACAAAACGAAGCAAATAATGGGTGGGCAAGCCAATATACCAGGAAATGGATTTTGAATTTATGAAAGATCTGACATTAACTCCGTTGGCCATGCATACTCATGGAATGGATCCTGATTTTGTTCCCAGGACACATACAATGCCACAAAACATTGCAAACAAGCCTTGTCCTCCAAAATCAGAACTTGTTGAAAGGTTGACTTCCAGATTTAAACAATTTGTTGCTGTCATCAAAATCTGCTCATAATAACATTTTAGATATGTTCCCCAATGTTTGGACATGGTACAGAAACAATTCAATGCTATCACATTTGCAATTTCAATGCTAGATAATGCATTACAAAATATGTATTTACACCAATATAATCGGGTTTATGATGCATTAATGTATATCTTTTACCTTGCATTCCTTTATATTACTTATCATCTGTCTAGAAGACATGTGTCTGCGGTTGCTATTGGTACTATTGTTCAGGAGATAATTGACCTAGCACATCGGTGCTGCACTGCCCATTTGGGTGGGAGAAAGACTGATACTCAAATGGATATTTACCATCTGTGTAAGGTAAACTCAGGCTTGGTGTCTGTAAAACCCTCTGTGAAAGGCTTAACTAGACTTCATTGGAGGATTCAAACTGGCTTCACATAATAAGAAATTATGTTCCCACCTTTCTGCAAACTATATAAAAGGTTAGTTTACATACCTTAGAAATGTTCTTCCATTCCGGAAAGTATATATAAGGTTATTTTGCTCACATGTGAATTGGTTGTGCCTCTTCCACAAAAGTATTGCTGTTGACACTTATATAATTATACCTATAAGGATAATTGTATAAGTGTCCGCCAGCTGGGCTTTGCTTTCCCTGACTTGCTGTTAGCCTGTCCACAAAATGTCTGCATTAGGTTTTACCTACATACGGCCTCATTACGAGGTGGCCGGTAAGGGATTACCGGCACCGGTAAGGCCACCAGTAAGGGCACCAGTGCGGGTAATCCCTTACCGCCCTACTACGAGTTCCCTTTGCGGGTCCTTCCTTAATGTTTTTTTCAGACGTTAAGGACGGGACCCGCAAAGGGACTCTAGAGCTAATAACGGTGCCGCAATTTGCGGTACCGTTATTAGTGCCTTCCCCATTCCCATTGAGCCCTTTCGGGGCTCAATGGGAATGGGGAATGGCCCTGGTGAATGGGGAATTACCGGTCCCGCCAACCTTGGAATGGACCGGTAATTGCTCCATTCACCAGGGCAGAGTCGGAACGAGTTTGGAGGCAGCCATGGCGCCATGGCTGCCTCCAACCTCGTAATGAGGCCCATAGAGTAACTTGGGTCAATCATACAGTGTAACACTGGTTTTGCGACCCCTGGTCTGTTCCCTTAGTGTGTGAACTGAAAAGCAACTCTGAATATTACACCACAAAGTCCAACTCCCCTAGAATAACTGTGCTATCCTGAATCAGAGTTATAGGTTTATACTGTGCCTAGTACATCAGTATCACTAGAAGAAAATGTGTCCAGTACATTAGACTATGTTATTTCTTGTTGAGTGTCACAGTACAACTGATAGGGCCTACTACCCTGATATTACTGAAAGTAATCTAAAAGTAACTATTGGTTTTGACTTCCCAAGAACTCCTGTTAGTTGTTCCAAATAAGGTTATATGCTTTGGTCTGTGTACCTTCAAGCATAGTGTTGTGTTTTTATAAATGTGGTTATATATAATGTGATTGTACTTATTTCCCCAAAGATTTATCTGGGCCTACTCGTATTTAAATAAACCATTTATTTTTACAATACTTAGTGTTTCTGTGTTGCTTTGGACCATTTGAATTACGATTTCTTTTCTACTTATTCTACAGTCGTTCTCTCCCTCCTAAAACAAGCCTAGCGGCTCTGTCTATGCTACCCTGAACTCAGGTGGTACAGCATTATACTAAGATTGGAGTATTGGGCTGCCTCAGTTGAGTGGTTTTACTAAGCCCTTAATTTGACTTCAGAAAAACTGTCCTAACAGCCTCCCCGTAGCAGATCCAAAAGGTTGTTACAATAAAGTATATGTTTCATATATGTACGAGGTCAAGGTGCATCCTGTCAACAAGAAGTTTGAGGAAAGGGTAATTGAAAGGGATAAAAAGCATGTCATCGCAGACTAATTCTGAGACGTGTGAATGCGTGACTTGATCAAAAGAATTGACACAGTACGTTATGTTATGGTGAATGATATTTAAACCGCACACTATAACAAACGTAGTGTGTAAATTGCTTTGTGCATATCTGTTTAGTAATGATAGTTATTTGTGTTTAGTTGAAAGAGGAGTGTATAGAGGTTTGATTTTTGGGAACGTATTGCTTACTGGCCTTGTTATGGGTTGTTAGCTTGAGCATAGTGTGATGATTATTCATCCAAGACCTGCAACCACAGCCTGGATGCAGGCTAAAGATATCTAAACTGCTTTGTCCTGTGGAATATCCTGGTGTGCTGTCATTGTTGCATTGTTGTGCACCATAAAGTGGGGGTTGGAGGAGAGGCGGGGGCTGAATCTTTTCCGTTGGCACTTGGTTCTCTTTTCGATCACTAATCTTACCAGTTCCGTTATAATGCCATCCGTCTGTGGTTCAACATAAAACATTACTATCTCTATCTTTATTTTCTGGTGGGGCCCGCTATGTTAAGCGGGTGCATCTGGTTCTCCATCTCATTGGAAGCCATACCTACTTCACAGAGCTAAACTTTCATGCACATTGTGGTCTCAAATACGCCCTCATGTTGTCATGTGTGTGTTCATTCTGTGTGGTTTGTGTTTATGATTAGGTTTCATCATGTTTCTGAATTATATGGTAACTTGTTATATTGGATTACAGAATGGCTACTAAAATACATTATTTTATTCTGTTATCTACACAGATATATTGTACTATTCTGCGTATGCCATAGTTTCTAGCAACCGTCTGATTAATTCTTCAATCAAAATTGGTGGATAGCCATAAATGGTGCTTTTTGTATAACCGTTATGTGGGATGACCAACAGGGACCGATCTGCCCTTTGGTGGTACCAGCAATGAGGAGCAACCTGTCAGTGTTCTCTATTTAACAACGTGCTGAAGTGAAAGCATTGAGCTTGAAAGTGCAAAGAATCCATATCTTCTCACTGACGCAACACCATGTGCGTCATTAGAAAGCTTTGCTGGTTTAACATAAGGACACACAAGAATTGGAGTATAGGGATTGATTGATCGTTCATCGCAATCAGCGTACCATGAGGAAGTTACAAAGATTCAAAGCTTGAAATGTTTGCTACCTATAACTTGTATGTCAAAAAAATATTGTTCATTTTATGGACTTAATATTCTCTTGTGGCCGTTCTTTGTTAAATAAAAGCACTTGTTACATTGCAGACTATCGCTAATGTTTTGCTGTACTATTTGAGACAAGAAAGAAAAGTTACACGCTGTGAGAGGATGTGTGTGTTTATCTTCCTGGTTCTGCGTTAAGTAACGTTATGGCATGGGTGATGGCAGTGCACGTTTGGCTACACTGGCCACGAACGTCATGAAAATAGGTGGAGCATATCGTTTGGACTAGTGATGTCAGCTTCAGGGTTGGGTGATATGATTTAGTGCTGCCATGCATCAACGGATACGATTAGCACAAAATGGCCACTCCCAAACCGGTGATTTTGCATGTGTAAAAGTGAAGAAAACTAAGGTAAAATGCATGGGAAAAAATGTTAAGATCGATTACAGTATGCTTAAAAATACATGCCCGAACGATCGGGACAATAAAAATGTTGAGTGAACTTCCCCTTTAACTTTGGCCCATTTAGTGATGTGGCATGTGTTGGCAACTCCTTGGCACTTAACCTTAAAAGAATGTTATGCTCTGCATTTTATTAATTAGCAGAGTAACAGTGATTACATTGTAAATCCCATTGCACAACACTTAAAACTGCTGTCATTTTTACGGGCGTATGATTTATGATTGGCATTTCCTCAGTGCGCTAGTGGCACACTTTATCAGGCACTGATATAAAATATGACATGCCAAAAATATGTCTACTGTGCCTTCAGTGTTTTATGGGGCACGCGGTTTTAGATGGGTGCATACCTAATTTTCTGCCCAGAAATGCTCCCGTGAACTCTCTGTGACCTGGCACCTGAGGCATTGGAATATATCACGTGTTCCCCACGGAACTCCCTGCAAAATGTGTACACCATTACTGCAGCCTCAATCAAAGCGGATCAACCAGGACATGGCCGCCATTTCCCCAACTCGCAGCATTGCAAAATGACTGGGTTTTTACGGATGGGGCAAGGCAATAATAAAGGGCTACCCCAGATTGCCTCGATAAACATAAAGTGTGCCCTCATTGTTGGGGGCGGGGTTGCAAAATGGCAGTGCGCATAGGTGGCAAAAAGCCTTGCACCCGCACTGGTAAAGGCACAGCAAATGGCTAAATGGCGAGTATGGGATTAGAGATTCAAAGGATGTCTTCTTCCACTTTACCATTCTACACAAGTTATAAAAACAAGCGTGAGAAGGACATGACAGGAATGAGGAGGGAAAGCGCACAGGGAGGCAACTCAATGGACAGTGACGAAAGCACTAAGATTGAAACCTATAACTGCCAAAATCTGAGCCACACCCAGTGCCCCCATAGTAATTACCGGCAAGCCTCACAGGTGAGTGTTCTCTCTGGACATAGCCCAGCATGTCAAGCTGTTGTTTTCTGTCCACGGTGAAGGTCTCCACACCCAAACAGGATTGCCATGGCCATGCAATTCAAACCCAGTTTGGCCAGTTCATTTTAAATTACTGGTGCATGATGTCCCCATAGCCTTATTTTTAATTAGTTGGTGCAGTGTTTACTTATCACTAGAAACTGAATCTCAGCCGAAACCAGGAATGATCCTAATTATGGTGGTGTGACCAGATCATCCACCCAATAGCATAGGCTCATCCATCGCCCAATTATCCCAGTGTCCGGTGAAGCTGAGTCACATCACCTTTTATCACAAACGTGTACATTCTCTGCATTTCTGCAGTGTAGCTATAGTGGTGAGCTGCAGAATGAGGGGCAAGAGGGGAGCTGCAGTGTGAGGGCAGAGTGAGAGCAGGAGTGAAAGAGGCATGGAGTGCAGAGGGAGAGCTGCAGTGTGAGGTGCAGAGTCATATTCAGGTAAAGAATGTGTTGCCTGCAGTGGTAGACCTTCAGGGGAAGAGCAGGAATGAGGTACATAAGGGGAGCTGCAAGATGATGGGCAGAAGTGAGCTGCAGGGGAAATGTTGATGAGGTGCCTAAGTAGAGCCTCCTTGTGAGGTGCAAAGGGAGAGCTGCAAGTACAAGGTCAGTGTGAGGTGCAGAGGGAAGGATGCACAATGAGATGCCAAGGGAGTTCTTCGCATCTAGAGGAAAGGGGATAGGGATGCAGTACTGGTCATGCCCTCTTTGCCCCAATATCAGACCCTTTGTCGTGGTGGGTTGCCTTTAGTGAATTTACTCCCGTGTCCATATCCGAGTGGCATAAAGAGAGTTTAATGGGACTTCTTTGCTCTATCTACGGTGATACACTAGGTGGAAACCACACTCAACTTGCTTCAGGTTTGTAGCGGTGCGCACGGTGGCATGATGATGTGCCCGTCTGTGTTAGAGCTTATATATACGCTTCTATGAGCTCTGGAGTTAACAGCTGTGCTTGCAAAGTGGTTTGGACTCCCACCTCTGACTAGGGAGCAGCAATGGAAGCCGGGTTCAAATCTCAGATCCATGCTTTCTTTAACCAGCCTTTCAATGTATTTGATTCAATGTATTTGATGTTTTGGCTTTGTTTACTTCTGGACAAGTACAGTAGTACAGAATCATGTACAAGATGGGATTGAAGCTTAGTTCCATTTGCAGCAGCAATTAGTTTTATCGCTTGGCATTTGAGGGGAGGCTGTGCAACAACGTGCGATAATTGAAGGTAGACTTTCCACATATCAAAGTGTCCAGGTTTGCAGCCCATTGACAACCAATGTCGTTTTTGATTTTACTAACAACATACTGTACTAATAATTAGCTGCATTTTTGTTCAGTGTCCCATAACGTATTTAGTAGAAAAAACGGGTTTATCTGTGCTCCTTTATGCCCTGTCCCGGCCGTGAACATATGGTATACTTGATGTGTACTTGTGAACAACAGCCAGGACTGCATGTGAGGATGGGCGGTGCAGGGCCACAGGGGAGTGGAGTACTCAGCCCTAATGGGCATGTTATCTTACAGTGGCTTGGCATTAATAATGAGTGTATTATTTGAGAACCACCCTTTCCGAGAAGATATTTGTTGCCATCACTCCAAAGCCCAGCACTGCGAGCCGACAAGGGGCTCTTGCTGGTGGCCGTGCGCTTCCTGGAGGAGGCGGGGCCTGTTCTGCACACGAGATCTATCACGTGAGTTCAACCATCCACAAAGGGCAGAGCGAATCACCCTTGCGGCGTTAAGCCCGGCAGGGGTAAAGGCCGACTGCTGTTACGTGACTGTTACGTGCTGAAGGTGCGAATTACCGTTCGGGAGACTGTAAAGGCCTCCCTCTTTGATCCCCAGGATTCTTCCATGCCCCTTCGGAGCACTTCGAAGCATTGAGTAGGCGTGATTCATACACAGGTGAGAAAGTATAATAGTGTGTAATACACTATCCCTCAAAAATCTGATTGCTTCAGTAAAGAATAGTATAGATCAAGGGCAACCTTAGCAACATGGCTAAACCAAAGCCTACCAAAGCCCGGTACGATTTGCGTAAAGGCAACGCTGGGAAAACGGACAAACTTCCAACTAAAAGCTCCAAGAAGGACAAACAAAATGGAGCAGATGGTGCGCCTGAAAAAGGCACGATCCCGGCTTTGTTTGGCAAAAATAACACCAAAGTACCTTCTCCCACTGATAAATCGACAATTGATGATTACAATTCAGCCCCCCCACCCCCACATAACAACAGTGAGGCTCTTGATTCTACTAATTTTAATGATATCGATAACAACTCACTTCTTGACCTGTGTCTGTCAATCCAAAAATCAATGGCCTCTTTCAACAAACCTAATACCCCCCGAAAGGACACCCCAATAGTGGTAGAACCACAAATCTTGAACGAAGCTCAGAATGACCAACAGAGACCTCTGGTCCCACTTATCCCTAAACAAACAGGCAATTCTACCTCAAATCTGTCCGGAATCTACTCTATACACCCTACCCCCATTTCACCCGTAGTAGCAACTGCAGGGCGACTATCGGCTTCTCCAATTCTCTATATCGACACTGAAGAATTGGAACATACCGATAGAGGACCGAGCAATGTTACTGAGAGTTTAAATAATGCAGCAATCGTTGAATTACAAGCCTCAATGGCCTCCGTCCAATTTGCCCTGAAAATCCTTCTAAAGCTGTGTGGGAGAATCCATACCAATTCTATAATCCAGCGAGGGATCTCTAACCCTATTGAAAGTATGGACCAAATACCGCAAAAATTGCCAACACTGAAGGGGGACCGGGACTCAGTGGCCCTGCTTGAAGAGGTAAACTTGGCGGAACTTAAGGAGATCGCTGTTGAAGCACCTCTAACTAAAAAACAACGTCGACAATTAAGACGAGAGGCTGCAAAAAATGTGGCGGTTGAGATAGCCTCCCCCTTACCAGCCACTAATGCTCCTGTCATACGATCAAAAAAAGCTAAAAAAAGGGGACGGAAAACAAAGAAGCGCGCAAATAAGGGCGCAAGAACCTTAACGAGCTGGATTATTCCAGACATACCTCAGGAAGCTACCAGCACGATCCTGGAAGACCCAGAATCTGACCTCTCTATTAATTCAATTGATGATTCTTCTAAATACTCTACCTTAACCGGGAATGCGAGAATTGAGGAAGAGGAACATCATGATTCCATGGAGGTAACGGATAATGATGACCCTAACGTAAGTAAAATCTGCATTATCAAAAACTTAAATCAGAAGAAAAGGGACAAGTGGCTGACAAGATCTGAGGTCTTGACAAAACTACATCTGATCCCACAGTTACGTGTTATACGCTCGGAAGACTTTTCTTTTGTGGAACCACTTACAGTACGTAACCCTAATGTTACAGCCCTCCATTGCTGTGTTATGGCATCGGCCAAACTAATTCGATCTTTCAAAAAAAGCCTCATGCGGGTTGGAATAGAGGTGGATGCCAGTAAAGAGAAGGAGGATCCCCGCCTCCCAAGTGGTGATCATGTTCCATCTAAGGTTAATGGTTGCAGACCTGCCCAACCATTGGGGAAGAAAGTTCAGATGACGGATATACAAAATACGTTGAAATGGTTGGCTGATTCACTACCAATGGTCCTACAACAACCATGAGATTATTCCTTACTAAGCTGGAATACTCACGGTCACCAACATTTTCTTACTGATAAGGGTTCTCTGACACTCATCAATAGCCATCCCATTATTTTGTTGCAAGAGACCTGGCTGCTACAGCCCACGGCCATGGATGGTTATTCAACCCACCATACCCTGGCTAAGAAAGGATTAAGGGGACGCCCCTATGGAGGTTTAGCTATTGGTGTGTCAAATAAAATTAAAAGTAAAATGATTCCAGTAGAGAGCAATCATATATGCGCTGCAGCTATGTCCCTTAGAATAAGAGATGCTTGGGAAGAAACACTGCTAATAAACATTTATAATCCCGCGGGGGCAAACTATACAGACCATATACAAGACGTTCTACATGATCTTCTCAGTAATTGGAGGTTAACAAATGATAAATATTTTGTCATTGTTGCTGGGGATTTAAATTGCCGGATAAACTGTGGAGGGGGCACCACTAACAACCGGAATTTAGCCAGCAACAGCCACTGGAAACAGGTTAACACCGATAATGAGGGGGAATGCTGGAGCAGTTTCTTCGAATGCTGGGATCTTGAAGTAATCAATGGCAGGACAAGAAGTGACAGACCCGCAAAATTCACTTGGAAGAATGGGAGGAGTGGAAGTACCCTCGACTATATCTTTACGAGTGCTGAAATTGCAATCATTATCGAAGATATGGTGGTGAGGGAATGTATTTGGAGCGATCACGAACCCCTGATATTAAATTTGGGATCTTGCATTCCGATGGAGGGAATGGTCAATTTAGGCGAGCTCACAGTTAACCACTCTTTAAATCGCATATCCTGGTCAGCACAAAATGTGCTGAAGGCATCTATGGCATCGGGTGAATGGGGGTTCGATCAGTCTAAGCTATTCACACAGATGTCGCCTGAACAAATAGAAGGATGGATCAGCAACTTCTCTGGTTTGCACGGTTCCTGCAAAATATGATTGATGGCAGGAAAACTGCCGCAAGAGACAATCTATGACCGTGCCATCAGAGATAGGAAACGCAAGCTCAGAGGTGATATCCGCGCCATTAGAAAGGGCCTACACCCTTCTGATGTCAAAGCCACCAAAATAACAAAGCTGAAGGCTGCTTATCAAAAATGGCTAAAAATACACAAAAGACTTAGGAAATTGGAGAGATGGCAGTTTACAGTTAGATCCTTATGCAGTAAGAACTCCCGCAAAATCTGGTCTATACTAGGGGAGGTGAAAGGCAAGAAGACCATTAATATGGTGAACCCCATTTGCTGTTATAAATGGATTTCCCATCTGGAAAAGCGAAATGCTGGGATCAGCAATAAGATCTATTCTTCTACCTTTTCTAATCCTCCCACTCCCCCCTTTCATGTCTCCACTGAGGACCTACAATGCAGAATTAAGGAACTAAACTCCTCGCGAGCTCCAGGTCCAAACGGTCTCTTGAACGTGGTGATGAGAAACAACCCTTCCTTTTGGGCCAATCTACTTAAATTTTTGTTTGATAAAATCATGTCTGAAGGTCGTATACCAATATCTTGGCAGGCGGCCATCATCATACCAGTTTTTAAAAAAGGTAGCAGGACCGATTCAGAGAACTATCGGCTACTATCTATGTTGGACTGTACCGGGAAGATGTTTGCTGCTCTCGTTCTTAATGAATTACAAAAATGGACTTAGTGGCCAGGTATCTTGGACCAATTTCAATGTGGTTTTAGGGCTGGCCACTCCACCTCACATAATTTATTTATTATGAATACTCTAAGTAATAAGGCCCTGGCACCCGCCAATCCTCCACTATATGCACTTTATGTAGATTTCAGGGCCGCCTTTGATTCAGTTAATCGTTCCCTTTTATGGGAAAAATTGAGGAATCTGGGCTGCCCCGCGCCTTTGCTATATTACCTTGAGCTACTACACACTAACAACACTGTACAAGTTAGGTTGGATAATCAGGGTGCGGTGACTAACCCATCTCTCTGATGTGAGGGGTAAAACAGGGATGTGTGATGGCCCCCATCTTATATAATCTATTTGTGTCTGATGTGCCTAAATGCTTTTTGGGGATTAACAACTGTCCCCCTAAGATAGGCTCCCACCATTGTCCCATACTGGCTTATGCGGATGACCTGCTGATACTAGACCACACTTTTAGTGGAATACTTAGGTCAACAAACCAGTTATGGCGATATGCAGAATCCAATGAACTTATCATTAACCACAGCAAAACCAAATTAGTATTATATACAGCAGGAAGGGTTGCCAGGCCGCGTATGATGGTGGGCCCAATTGAAATTGAATACGCTTTTTCATATAAATATCTAGGTGTAGAGTTTGATAATAAAGGAAACTACCACATGTGTATTCAGGAACGTAGAACAAAAGCTGCCCAACTCACAGCACTAATACATAAATTTACGTGCGAGCAATGTGGCTTTTCTATTTGGGCTGCACGCCAGCTATATTTGCAATGCCTGGCTCCTATGGTTACGTATGGATTAGAGTCTTTGATTAACATGAACCTAGGATGGCTACAACTTGTGGAGGGGAAGTTCTGGAGAAAAGTTCTCGGTCTTCCCCTATTCCTATGGCCATGATTAGGCTAGAGTTAGGTATTCTTTCCCTCAAGGCTATGGTTCTGAGGAAAAGGATGGAATTCTACATCAGGTTTAACAACAGACCTACAAATAAGCTCCTCATGACCATCAAAGAGGACACTATTGCAGGCAGACAGGTAAAACTAGAAACCCAGACCAACATTCTGATTGAAGAAATCAGTTGGTCCCCGGAGTGGGGTAGGGAAAATGAACACCTGATTACCCGCATGCGTAGTCGCTTAAATTTGTGGGATTGGCAGAGTAACTTCACCCACCTCAGATGCCTGAAAAGCTATAGTTTCATCACGTTTATACTTTATACTTATATGAAGCCACAGCCATACCTAAATCTATGCCCGTCGGAACAATTGAGGCGTTTTTTACTACTCTTACGCTTCAATTATTTACCAGTTTTGACAGCCCGAGGTTCAGCGATGGGCTTGACCACAACAGCAAGGTATTGTAGAATATGTGAACTTTCGACTGTGCCGGAGACGGCATTTCATGTATTAACGAAATGCAGCAGGCTGAAAACAAAGTACATGAAATATCTGAAGGAGTTCATTCATGACATTGATCATATCAAACACTCAGATTTTTGGAATCAGTGTGTTAATTCCCTAAACCCCAAATTGCACTTAGCACTTTTCCAGGTGTGGCGTGAGGCCACCATATATCTGAAAGCAAGCACAAGGGTGGCCACCTATATGCACAAAGGATCTTACCTTTAGTAAATGGCTCCATAATGCTAATATGGAAGACAATTAGCCACACGGACAGGAGTAAAAGGGTAAAAGGATAGTCCTATGTCTTGTATCAGGCCCTATTAAGGATATGATTTGTTTAACCTTCCCTGCCTTGATCGATTGATTTGTGATTAATCTTATTGTATTTATAATGATTTTATATAATCTGTATATTGAATACTTTTTTTTACATTTTAATTGTTTAATGTAATTATGTGTAAAGTTTTTTACATTTTGTACAAAACTGTATCACATTAATAAATAATAATAATAATAATTAATAATGACATGGGTAAAACCAGCATGCACTTTTTTAGGTGGGGATACTGGCATATATACGATTACTGGCATATATTGGTACAGCCATCATGGGCATTTTATTGTACAGTGGCATTAACTGGCATTAATGGGCGAAGCTAACATCAATGTGTTCTTAAGTGGAAATACAGGCATATGGTGATACAGCCAATATGGACCTGTTGGCTCTCAGTTGCATTACTAGTATTATGAGCAAAGCCAAAATGAGTGTTCTTACATCGCAATACAGGGGCATATTGGCACAAGCACCACAAATGTGTTGTCTTACAGTGGTAGAATAAAAGCATGTGTTAGGGGCGAATGCATTATGAAACATCTTCGGAAGTGTGTATGTGTATTGCTGGTGACCTAGGATCTATTGGATTATTTTTCTTGTACCGGTAATCCCTTACCGCCCACCTCGTAATGAGGCCCATTATCTTAATCCAGCTGCCCATGTCTTTCTAATATGCTCAATTGTGGCTTCCCAGCCAGCCGTTCTTCTCACCAAATGCCACAGAAGCCTCCAAGACACCAGTGCAATTAGAGGGAAACACAAGAGAGAAGATCAAGGGGGACAACAGGCAAAGGAAAAGTAATGTGAACAACCAGAGAAAAACTATATGCAGTTCTGAACACATGTGCAAGTAAAACATTGTATTGCTATTGTAATGTACAGCCCCCACCAATCCATCAACCCTTCAGACCTCCCCACCTTGCCTCCCCACCTAAACTACCCACCCCACCCCCACACCCAAGCACTCAATGTTGCCTTTCTACCCTCACCTGTTCCGAAACATCCTTTACTTCTATGTCCGAACCATTTCCTCCAGATCTAGGGGTTGTTCCCCTGGAAGGGGGTGGGACCTGATCATGATTCGGAGTAGCAAAGTAGTTAATTTTAAAAAATGGGGGTGCGTGCGCATAGGCATTTATGGTATTCATGGGTCTTTGCTTTGCGCATGCTCCCCACCCAACTCCCTGTCTTTTTCTCCACACCAACTTGGTAGGAGCTGTTTGTGACGCACCTTTATTCCAGTGTCTTTCTTTGCGACCGCCTGGTCTATTTCTGGTTAAGGGGTTTAAAGAGTGTGGGTCCTGTGGCAGACATTTTTCCGCAGCAGACATACACTTTCTGTTTGAGTATTTAGGCACTGATCATAATTGAGGCCTACATTATTATTGCAAAACGCTTTATGGCACCTACTGAAGCAGCGGGAGGAAATTAATTGTGAACAAAGGAACCAAATATTTTTTTTTTTTATACAGGCACCCTGTCCACATGGCACGTTTAATGTCCTTCTTATTCCTTCTTATGAAGCCACGAAATGCAAGTAGCAGTAGGAATGGGGCGTTTGTCAAAATCTTGCCGTTACCGACCCGGTTCCAGCTGCTTTTCAGTACCAACGCCCTTTATCCACTTATTAAATGCATGCATTCTGAGGCAGGTTCGAATGTAGCCTACAAGGATAACATTATTAATCTGAATACTACACGTGGAAACCACACAGTGGTGCGCGTTGGCGGATTTAGAAGTCAGTCATCCCGCACGCTAGTGTGCACATGCTGAGAAATTGAACATCCCACAACCAGTGACTACAGACTGGTTTCGGTAAAAAGGGAAAAACTCGGTCCTTCTTAATATATGTGAGAGAAACTGACACCTTTCGGGTAAAGTGTCTTAGCCTGCATGGTGGTTAGGTGTCATGAATAATTATGCCATTTCAATGTTATGTAGTTATCTACGAAGCACAGATCAAGATCAGTTTTTCACTGATCTTTTTCTGTGTGTCTTCTCCCCCATCTTAAAATTAAAAAGTAGCAAGCAACTCAGAAGACGACATGCAGGTCCATAACCAATATGCACTATCGTACAATTTTTGTCATCATCTAACTAGTGCTGAACAGTTTTGCGCATCAACAAGAGCCACCAGACAAATAGTTGGTAATGCTCAATTGGGAAAGGATGACCGTATAGGGTCATCACTGGTCCTGAAGAAAGTGGTGCACTCATAAATACTACTGAAGCCGGTCAACCCTTTGGTTAATTGTAATCTCGAAAACCAAGGGAGATACTGGTATATGGTGATTTGACTGCACAGAAATAAGATACATATTTGGTTGGCATCATTTTGTGTGTTTTTTTTGTAACTCTTCTTCTGGGAGTCGCTTAAGGTGGAATAAAATAGTTGCCTTGGCACACCAGTGTAGGATGTGTTTTTAACTGTGTGATTTGTAGTTGTAGAGAGGGATAGTTTCTCTTCTATCCTGTCCCCCCTTTTAGATAATCGGCTCATCAGCGAGATCTAACAATAGGCACTGACAGGCAGGTACAGTCGAGTTCTTTGGTGAGGGATGTGTAGCCAGGTAGGAAAAGTATAACTGTCTAGTGATAACCTCACTCGTGTGTTTTGTTTGCCTTCTCATTCCTCAACCAGCCGCAAGGTGCAATTAAGGGTGTATGCCCAGAGGTACCCGATAGGACTTATACTGGCCTCCGAGCTGAGCGCATCTGCCTTTCACCATGACCCATTCTGAGGGCAGCCTAGAGTTCCTTTGTACCAGATGAAATGCTGAAGGCTTTTCCTCTTCTCCAGAATTGGATCTTTCATAGATTCACATGCTGTGAATATTCCCCGTCGCCAGGCTGGGAATCCTCGGTAACTCTTTTTCCATAGTAATAAAAAGAAAAAGCAGGCGTACATTGTGTAACCTATTAACCTATTTATGGGTGCTTTTGGTACCCACCAATGGGGCCTTGAGTATGTAACTCCTCCTCTGCTGTCTCTCTTCAGATTATAACCTCATGCCATGGTTGAAGGAGTCATTGGGCCTCATTACGAGTCCGGCGGTAACTGCGGCGGTAAAACTGCCTGGTTACCGCCGGACTCGTATTACCATTCCGCCTCCGTGATTCCCAGAATTACTGGGGCATTACAACCCCGGTTTTCCGGGAATCACGGAGGCGGAATGGTGTTAATCCCCATTCCCATTGAGTCCTATGGGTTTACCGCCACCGTTGTTTCCATACCGGGCGATTTGTAATGAGGCCCATTGTGTCGTTCTCCTCAGAGAGAGCTTCAAAACCCAGTGATTTGGAAAACCTCTACATTAGAACTTCTTCTTCTTCTTCTTCTTCTTCTTCTTCTTCTTCTTCTTCTTCTTCTTCTTCTTCTTCTTCTTCTTCTTCTTCTTCTTCTTCTTCTTCTTCTTCTTCTTCTTCTTCTTCTTCTTTTTCTTCTTCTTCTTCCTCTTCCAAAGGGACATCAACCCATACCTCAGATAAGTATGGGGTGGAAAAGTTTGGAAGGGAAAAAATCGGTCTAGAAAATGTTTTTGAAGGGGACAGGCCTTTTGTGTTTATCTACTTCCTATAGTGTAATCACTCAACGGAAGGGTGTAATATATGTAAATCTGAAAGACAGGCGTAGACAGGCGTAGACGACTTGTGAACTGGTTCAATAAGGGAAACTCTCCCATATCAGAAGCAGACGCTCAGAAAAGAAGGTGGAAAAAAGGGCAAAGTCTGATGAAAGACCAGCAAGAAGTCCTAAACTACAGGGGGAAATAGGTAACTCTTCGGCAGACCAGTCTGTGCAATACTACCCCACTCCTCTGCCCCAATCAGAGATTTTCATTGACTACTGCTGCACATGATTTCTTAGCCACTCTGGCCAGCCTTCTTACCAACTTTCTGCGGGCGACCAATTCCTGGTTATAAACATGAAGATGGTTAAAGGGTGGTAATTGTCTATTTTTTCATTTTTTTGTTAATTGTGTATGGTTTAAATTAAAACCTTTACAATACCAAACAGAAACAGTATAATACATTCTAGTTCATACATTATTATAATTAATTTCCCTAAGATCAAACTCATTCCCTAATCTAAAACAGAACGTTCCAATTATTCTATATATAAAACAGATCACTGAGCAAACATTATTATGAGCCATTTCACTAAAATCAACTTAATCTCCTAATTTAAAACAGAGAAATAAAATCATTATATATATATATAAACAAGTCACTGAGCAGCTATAATTGTAAAAGGCTCCCCACTCTAAAAAGGAAGGATAACGTTATTATGTATGTTCTTCAATGAATCACTGAATCACTGAACAACAAAGATTAGAGACTCATAATAAGTCACCTCCTCAGAAAGCCAAATAAGGAGTACCTCCAGGCCATGAACTAATTTTGTGATGGCTTTCCCCCAATCAAATTAAAAAAATAAAACGGTAAAAGCCAGAAGTTGAGAAATTTCTGATCTATCACCCTCCTTTGTCCTTCAAGAATAAGGGCTTTTTTTGTAACCACTCTCTCAAGAATATTTTGTTTTGGTGAGCAATATGGGAACTCCTAAGTATAATATAGTTGTGGTAATACCCATCCGTTATTCATCAACAAACCAGGCATGCTGACATTTTTTCTATTTCTTACAAAATGTAATAATTTCTGTCTTGAATGGATTAATCTTTAGATAGTATTATTTCATATGCTCTTTAAAAGCATCCAAAAGACACTGCAGTCCAATTGGTGACCTGCTTAAGATGATAAAAGCGTCAGCATCGGCTGTTCATATAATACTTGCTTTTCCCACCTTGGAGCTCACGAAAGATGCCTTCTTTAGGGTCTCACCTATGTCTGCCATGAAAAATGAAAAAGCCAGGGTTCTAAAGCACACCCCTGTCTTAAACCCGACCAAGTTTAAGTTACCTCTTGACATAAGTATCCGAATGCAGATAAATGTATTTAGTTGAAATATTTGAGTGTTTGTTATAATTGTTCTTTATGTAGTTGTTTAAAATATACATTATTAATATATGTAAAAATATTAATAAGATTTTTGTGTGAGCCTCCACATCACCCCTCAAAGCTGTACCCTGCCTCAAATGTTAATAAGAACCTTTGAAAATATTCAAATTAGATTTTATTTATGTATAATAGCTTTCTGAAAAATACCAATTAAAGGTCGGCCAAATTATAATATGAATACTTGTAAGAACTTCCTCAATTTTCTTCTGGTTATCATTCCGAAAATTGACAGAGATTGAGGAATTATGTATAAATAGATTAACCAGTTATTAATATTAAATTAATATATACTTTGAACTTGCATGTAATGTGTTTTAAAGTACTTTTTCATTTTTAAATTGTTATGTTATAATGTATTTAATTGAAATATATACATGTTGTAATTGTGTTTTTATGCAGTTGTGTAAAATTTTAATTATTTGTGAAAATCTAAATTGAATTTTTGTGATGCTCTTCACATCACCACTTTGAGCCATTCCTTACATACAATGTTAATAACAACTTTAGAAAAAGAATGACATTAAAAAAATATATATATTTTGAAAAATTCCAATTAGATTGTATTTAGCTATACTCACAATTAAAGGTTCTCCAAGTTATAATATGAATACTTTTATGTATGTTCAATTTGTTCTTAGCATCATTAAAACAATCACCAGAAATTGAGGAAGTATGTAAAAGTAGACTTCCATGTTATTAATTTGAAAATAATATGGGGGTCATTCATAGAATTTAGCACACAAGTGGCGCACGCGACAGTTGCGCCAGCCGCGTGCGCCAAAACCCATTTTAGCGCACAGCATATTCATGGATTTCAACATCCATAACCAGCCGTGGCGCAGAGCGGCGCAGCGACCCTGCATCAGCGCCAGTATGGCCCCCAACCCCGCCCCGTGGCCCAAAAAAATCACACAAATCCCCTACATTGGCGCGAAAGCCAGTGGACCAGCATACAGCCCCCCAACCAGGAAAATGTGTGTAAAATTCCCCGTGCACCCCTTGGAATACACGTACTTTGCTCGCGCCAGCGAAAACGCGTGTAAAATTCCCTGCGCACCCCTCAGAATACACGTACCTTCCTCGCGCCAGTGAAAATGCGTGTAAAATTCCCAGCTCACCCCTCGGAATACGCGTACCTTTCTTGAGCTATCGAAAACACGTGTAAAAGTCCTCGCGCACCCCCAGAATACATGTACCCTGCTCGTGCTATCGAAAACGCGTGCAAAAGCCAACGCGCAGCCGCAGAATACACGTACCCTGCTCGCACTATCGAAAACGCATGTAAAACTCCCTGCGCACCCCCGGAATACACGTACCCCGCCCCCACTAGCGAAAATGCGTGTAAAACTCCCCACACACCCCCTGAATACATGTACCCCGCCCGCACTAGCGTAAACGTGTATAAAAGTCCACGCGCATCCCTCGGAATACATGTACCTTGCTCGTGCCAGCAAAAACGCGTGTAAAATTCCCAGCACACCCCTTGGAATACACGTACCTTGCTTGCGCTATCGAAAACACGTGTAAAAGTCCTCGCGCACCCCCAGAATACATGTACCCCGCTCGTGCTATCGAAAACGTGTGTAAAAGCCAACGTGCACCCGCAGAATTCACGTACCTTGCTCGCACTATCGAAAACGCATGTAAAACTCCCCGCACATCCCCGGAATACACATACTCCGCCCCCACTAGCGAAAACGCGTGTAAAAGTCCATGCGCACCCCTCGGAATACACGTACCCCACCCGCAGTAGCGAAAACACGTGTAAAACTCCCTGCGCACCCCCTGAATACATGTACCCCACCCGCACTAGCGAAAATGCGTATAAAAGTCCACGCGCACCCCTCGGAATAAACGTAACCCGCCCGCACTAGCGAAAACATGTGTAAAACTCCCCACGCACCCCTCGGAATACACGTACCCCACTCGCACTAGTGAAAACGCATGTAAAACTCCCCGCACACCCCTCAGAATACACGTACCCCGCCCACACTAGCAAAAAAACGTGTACAAGTCCACACGCACCCCCAGAATACACATACCCCGCCCGCACTAGCGAAAACACGTGTAAAAGTCCCTGTGCACCCCCAGAATACGCAGAGGCAGCCCATCCACCCACCCCATGCCCCACAGGCAGCCCATCCACCCTCCCCATGCCCCACAGGCAGCCCACAACACAGTGGACTACCCTACACCCCTGGGCATGCCCCGCAGACAGCCCACATAGCACCATACACTCGGGAGCACCGACACATGTCCCCCAGCCACCCAACAGTGACGGGCACCTGCCAGCAGGCCCCAACTCATGTCCCCCATACACCCACCCACCCAGCAGTGATGGGCACCTGCCAGCAGGCCTGACTCATGTCCCCCTGCACCCCCACCCACCCAGCAGTGACGGGCACCTGCCAGCAGGCCCCGACTCATGTCCCCCTGCACCCCCACCCACCCAGCAGTGACGGGCACCTGCCAGCAGGCCCCGACACTTGGCCCACCAAACCACATGTCCTAACAAAACAGACCGATGTCCCTAATGCCAACCCTAATCCCCTTTGCCCCCAGTACAAGCATGCAACCATCCACAGAACCCACTCACAAATTACCCATGCCATGATAGCCTTAAATGAACCACCATGCCCATGCAGGAATGCACAGCGGAGCCACACAGTGGCCACACATGACTGAGGCAATGTTCATTGAGACATGCACAAAACCAATGATAGAACACAACACCAAACTTGAAGTAAGAAAAAATGTATTAAAAACCTAATGAACTAACATAGAGGAAATGAAACTTGAAAATCAATGTACAATGACAGATATTACCAAAATAAATGTTATTCCAATGAAGAAAAAGAAAATAGTCATGTTGAATAAAACAGTGGTCCATTGCCAATGTCAATAAGAAAAACATAATCCAAATAAAAGAAAACCATTGATCCATGGGAATATTGAAAATGAAAGTATGTACAAGTCTGCAACTGTATTCAATGGAAGTCCAAATGGTCCATGATCCACAAACAAAAGTAAACCTACAAAATAGTCCTATGGAGAAAAAACTATATACATGAAGTGGAGCAATGTCCATGAACTCCAAAAAAAAACAAAAATCAAAGGAAACCTAACACTAATGAACTATGTACAAAGGCGGCGGGCATGTCTTATGGCTCACTGTTTGATGTTCCGGGCAAGGGCATCATCAATCTCCTTTTCAACGTCCCGGAGGTGGGCCTCTTCCCTGGCCTCGAGGTCTCGCAGGGATGCAGTCATGGCCTGTTCCAAGTCCCTGCGAGTTGCCTCGAGGCACTCAGCCCGCCTCAACGCCCTGCACATGGAGTTCTACGCCCTGACCATAGTGAGCTGTGCCTCCTCCGCCCGCCACCGCTTCGCATCTATCTGCTGGCCCAACCGCTGCCACACGGAAGACACTCCCAATCCAGGGTCCTCCTACCCTGCGGGCGATTCCTGCCTCTGTGATGTTGATGGCCCAGAGCCATCATCGCTCCCACCTTGAGCCTGCCTGTCGATGCCTGCACGTCCTCCTCCTGCTGGGGTCCAGTTGTTGGGGTGGCCACCCCTGCTGGACCTCTGACTCCCGACTGTGGCAGGGATGTGTCCTCCACCAGCCTGGCCGCTGGCTCAGGGGCAGCTCCACAGGGTGCCCAGGTGATTCTTGGGCAGGTAGATGGCGCAGAGGACGACTGGTGCATAGGGGGTGCAGTTGAGGAGGGGGTCGGTAGAAGATCCAGCACACGGAGGAACCCAGCGCCGGTGACCCGTCCTAGTAGGTCGACGCGGTCAATGAGGTATTCGAAATGACGTGCATTCTCCTCACGAGAAGTCTGCACATCATCCCGAATACCACGTTGACGCAACACCAAACCAGCTAGGACAGGCTCAACCCGGTCACGGACTGCCACGTCTGCAGGGAGAGGAAGGCCAGTTGTTCGTGCATCCCCTCCCTGAGAACGGGTCCGGACGAAGGCATCCCTGCTGGTGCGGGATGATGCAGTCACAGGATCAGGTACAGGATTACACAAAGGCACCTCCGTGGTGGCCTGTGCTGCCTCCTGTCCGTGCCTCTGGACTGCACCACTAGCACCAGTGGAATCCCCCCTCCAGGCCCCGTGCGTGGGCCTTCCACAGCCTCCCCCTCAACCAAACCCCCCACCAACATGGATGACTCCGTGCCATCTACCTCCATAGCCCCCTGTGGGGGCTCAGCTGCCCCTTCTGCTGCCGAGGAGTCTACCTCCAACCTCCGCCTCTTGGACCTTCCCTTGGCAGCTACAGCCGCGGACGCGGCACCAGACTCCTCACTCCCCGAAGAGATGACAACCTGGGAGGGGAGCTGGGCCTTGCGTCTCCGGCTGGCGGTGGGATCCCTGCCGCTGTGCTCCACAGCACCGTCTCCACCCTCTTCATCGGTTGATGCTGCAAACAGGGAGAGACAGAACACAGGCATCAGGGCACTGTAGAATGGTCTGATACACACATGACATTTGCACATGAGTGGCAGTGTCAAACTTCACAGATGGCATCACACTCCCCAACACACATATCATTTGAACCCACAAACATGCACAAATTAACAGGAATGTTGCAGCAGACAGCAGCATCCATGCACATACAACACCATGAACATCCGAAGGTTAGCCTGACGTCACATGCAACACGGGGAGTGCCGAACACATGCACACAGGCCACTAGACATACATGCATCTGTACATCTCCACCACCTGTCACAGTGGAATCATTGGCAACTATGTCACATCTGCCAATCGGGTTCCCACATGTCTGTGTCACATGCATCCATGGCGTATTACATTTGCACACATGTCAAACACACACACGCACATGTATGCCGTGCACGTACATGAAGGTGTAAGCAGCATCCATGTGCCACACCACAACCATGCCACAGTACATACACAGAAAAGCTAACATGTGTGCATCCCCACATGCATTCGTGCATCATGAATTTTAACACATACACCATTGATGTGCCTCACACATGACTGGACTCACATGCGGCAGGCTCATGTCCCTGCACATAGACAACCATACATGGGCCTTTCCAGACATATGTTCAAGCTGCACACTCCTGGCACACCTCAACATGCACTGCGTCCAATCAGTACGCATGGACACTTACAGCTTGACTCCAGACGGGTCTGCACTCAAGGACCTGGAGGTGGCGCGCTGGGTGTATACATTCCAGGACCCTCATCTGGTTGTCGGTAAGGTGGACCCGGCACCCCTCTGCATCCGCTGCCTCTGAGAGGCTCCAGGCCTTGCTGAGGGTCCTGGACCTGAAGTCCTACCAGCGCTTCCGGACGTATGCTATGTCGCGGGCTGCCACCCCCTCCACGATGATGGCAGCCACAATGTCCTTCCGGATCCTCTTCCGTCCTTCATTGTCGGCGCGTGGTCTTCCGAAGAGGGAATCATAATGCACCAGGACTTGCTCCACCAGGATACCAACCTCTGCGGCACTGAAGCTGGTAGCCCTCTGCCTCTCTGGCTGGGGGTTGCCAGTGGTGTCTGATGTTGTTTCCCCCAACATAGCAACGCCCGAGGCAGGTGTGGGTGGGCAACTGGGCCCTGGTGCTGGGATGTGGAGTGATGGAACTTCAGTAGGGAGGCTTCTGTTCCAGCAGGGGTGGTCACAGCAACTGGACCCCTGCAGATGGCTGACGTGCAGGCACCAAATGCCAGGGCACGTGGCCAGCAGACAGGCAGGCAGCAGCAGGTGGCAGGTGGGAGTCTGCTCGGGGCTGTGGGGGGAAGGAAAATGGCCTTCTGGGCAGGAGCGTGGTCTTCCGTGTGTTGTCGCGTGGCCAGCTTGATATGGAGTGATTTGGCATGTGAAAAAATAGCACGTCAGTGTGTAATTCGAGGAAAGGACCTTAGCGCGTAAGCACGTATGTGAAGTGATACGCACGGGTGTTTCCCTCGCCACGGGTGCATGGTGATTCGGCACGTGCAAAGAAATCACATCCGTGTGTGGATGCATGTAATTTGAGGAAAGGCCCTTTGCACGTAAGTGACGTTACGTGCGCGGGTGTTGCTTTCAGCATGGGTTAAAGGCGAGCGTGGGCCAGCAAAACACTGTACGTGCTGTTCGTGGAGACCGACGCGTGTGTTTACTCTGCTGAATCACACGCGATTACTTCACAGCATCTGAAGTCTGTACCTCTGCTTTTGGTGGGGTGTTGCCTACGTGCACAAGCGCGTGTTTTTTTTTTTTTTCACGCAAGGCAGACGGTGAGTCGCATACACTTTTTTCCCACTGTGGTTCCCCCCGTGCATTTGTACCGTTTAGAGGTCATAGTAGCCCGCGTGTTTCACGCGTACGTGTTTTTCGTGTTCCTGGGTGCCACACCGTACTGCTGGAGGTAATATTCACGCACGTGGGCTACCGGTGTCGCGTGCTCGATTTTTTTTTAAATTCCAATTTCCTGTGCTTACATTTTATTTCTTTTTTTAAAATGTTGATTTTTTGATTTTTTTCTTTTCTTTTTGGGGGTGCCTGAGCGTTGCGTGACCCGTCATTTCTCCCCAGGGGTCATGGATAGCCTTGCAGGGGCACTGGGGTACCTATTCCATCAAGTACCCTGCCCCTTCTAGCCAATTGCACCGGACAATTGTTGAGTGAACCTCCCATAGCCCATTTTCCATCGGTGCCATGGTTGGGAGGCCACCAAAGGCTAAGGGTGGCAAAGTTGGGCGTCCTCCCAGGGCTGGACATGGTCGGGCACATGGGCGCCGAGACCAGGGAGGACGGGGATGTCCAGGGTGGCCAGGGAGGCTACAGGGGTGCCCCTCCGGGACGGGATGCCCAGCCACGTGCTGGTGCAGACATGCCACCACCCCCTGTGGTTCCTGGTAATGCAGCTGTTGCATCACAACCTGGCGTCCATATCACCCAACAGCAATTTACATCTGCTGTCACAGGCCCACCGGTGGTGTTAGCTGCAGGTGCAGCTGTGGACACTTCCACCCGGGCTCTGGGTCAGGCAGCGCATGTTGCGTTGTGCGACGAGAACTCCCAGGACGATTTCCATCTTGTTTGGAGGGTGGGCTCATGTGCGTCCACTGTGGCTGTGCCTGTGGCACACATATCTGGGGCAGTTATGACATCTGCTGCCCCAAGCAGCCGGGTGGTGGTAACTGCATGTGCAGATGCAGCCAACACTACACCGGCAGTGACTCAGACCCAAGCCAGACCTTCTGTCCTCATACCAACACCCACTACCTTGGTCTGGTCCACCAGCACCACTGCCCCCACTGATCAGGGCCACATTGCCCCCTCAGGATCAGTACCACCATCCAAAAGGAGGAAGCGTGCTCCTGCACAAGAGACTGGGAACCCAGACATGGCCCCGGCCTCCGGCACGTCAAGGAAGAAGCCTTTCTGCAATCAGGAACTGGACTTCCTTGTTGACTACGTGTCAGAACATCAACGCGATATGCTTGTGGGCCCACAGTGCCATACAACTCATCACCAGCTTTGGGTCCACTGGCAGCATGTTGCAGATGGTGTGACATCCATGGGATTCCAGGTGCGCACAGCTCAGGACTGCTGGAATGA
Source organism: Ambystoma mexicanum (assembly GCF_040938575.1). Taxonomy (NCBI): domain Eukaryota; kingdom Metazoa; phylum Chordata; class Amphibia; order Caudata; family Ambystomatidae; genus Ambystoma; species Ambystoma mexicanum. Next base: position 247,545,999 of record NC_090926.1, on the reverse strand, counting down.
CCTCAGATGCTGGAATGACCTCAGATGCAGTGCTAAGCAAAAACGTGCCTCCAATTACACCATGTCTCTGGTGATGGTGGTGGGCCACCACCAGAGGAGGATGAACTCACTCAGCATGAGGAGATTGCTTCAGAGTTCATCCAGAAGAACAAATCTGTGGAGTGGGAGAGAGGATGGATTATGATGCATCATCCGGTGAGTATTGATGCGTGTAACTCAATGACATGTGTGTTTGGCATGTGTGCCCGCCCAGCTGCAAGTAGGCTCTTTCCTATCTTCAATCTCCCTCACCACCTGTGTTGTTCACCAGGGGTCTGACCTCTCGGCCCCAATTCATGGAGAGCAAGTGGCAGCTCTTGACTAGTGCATTATCATTTTTTTGTACAAGTTCCGGTGCTATGCTCATGACAACCAACTCATTTCCTGGCTGACCTTGGCCACCTCTTGTCCCTCTCTTATCTCTGATAGCCTCATTGCCATTTTCTTTTGGTGTACTACCAACGGTCTTTGCCTGAATGCCTTCAAGACTGGCATCCTCCTCATCAATGCACCTTTGCCATCCTTTGCCATCAATCTCTGGCCAGCCCCACTTGGCCCTCCCTCTGCCTCCACCTGCAAGGCCAAGAACCGCAGGGTCACCTTTGACTCAACACATCCCTTTTACACACACATTTGTGATGTATCTTGGAATGGATTAACTTCTTGCTCCACCTCCTCAAAGGTACTGTGCCTAACATTCTCCTACATGCTCACAGTCTGTCAAGCTCTGGTTTACTCAAGGTTGGGGTACTGTGACAGTGTTTTTCAATATTCGACCTGCCTCCACCCTATACCCTCCACCACTAATCCAGTACAGGACTGCAAGACTTGTCTTTGGCCTCAAGCCCTGGGATCCTATCTTTCCAGCTCTGGAGACCTTCATTGGCTACCAGTGGATGCAAGGATGTTACTTCAGACCCTCTGCATTGTGCACAAGGTTTTTTTGGGACTGGGTAGAAAATATCTTCAACAATCCCTCTACCAATTCTTCCCCTCTTGAGTCCTTTGCTCCTCTACCGCACACTCCCTCAAGGTCGGTCGTTAATTGAATAAATAAGGAAGGAGCAGATCTGTGTATACAGCTGGAAGATCACTTTTGAACAGCCAACTGGCCACGTTGAATCTTGAGGAAAGAAATATCTGCTTCTGGAAGCACCTCCACACCTTCCTACTTGCTCCTGCATTAGCCCCTCTTTTAGCCAGCTGAACAGTTTCCTATGTTGACACTGTGCCCCTGCACACATTCTGTCCATTGAATCAGGTACCTGCTCACCTTGCCTCCTTGCTGCACTGCCTACAGGCCTCCCACATCAATGGGTCCAGTGTGTTTCCCCGTACAGTCCAGCACTCTTTGTCTGCACTCATCAGATTTGCCCTGTCCAAAACATCTTGCACTTGCCACTTGCTGACTGCACTCCCACTTTTTGAATGGACATTCTATAATTGGACTTCATTTTCCTTCTTTGGTCTCCTCTGCTTGGCACGTTCTCCTTCTCCCCCTTCCTGGATCTTCAACCCTTTATTCCTTCTCCATGCCGTAGCGTGTCCTTTATGTCACTGTGCCCAGTATAATAGTTGTTTTGAATTCCTTTTCTCCCTTGTTCCCCTCCCTTAGCTTTTTTGCGCTCTGAGCCACTTGGGTAAAAGTGTAATCTTGATGAGATGTCACATCATGTCATATGATATGATATGACATTTATAACGCGCCTATACTCGAGTGTTTCAAGGCGCGACGAGGCAAGGGAGGGGGAACAAAGGGAAGACAGACAACGATCCTACTAGGCCAGGTGACATTCAAATCGTGCAAGTGCATGGGAAGGGGAAAAGTGCGGGGGGAAGGGAGAAGGGGGAAGTGCAGTACAAGGGATAGTACAATAAATAAGATAAATAAAAACGGCCCGCAGGTGGCAGTGTATGGTAAATGCAGAACATAAGTGCTGGTAGGGGGGCTGTAAGGATACAGAAAAACAGTCCCCAAATTCAGGGTTGCCAGGGAGGCAGTGCAGGTGGGCAACTGGCGTGCCTGGGATGCAAGTCATATGCATCCTTTGTTGTTGGTGCAGTGTGGATCACTCTGAGTGTGCTGATGGCAGTGGCTCCCCATGCACATATGTGCAGGATCATGTTACATGTGCATTCCATGTATGCCCATAGGTGTCCTTGACAACCTGCTCATTGTGGTATTTGTCCAGGATGATCCAAGTGTCATCTCATTTGGACAGCCATGTCATTCTCACTGTAGGTCTGTGTGTCATCACGCACGATTTTAGGCTGTGCACTTCTGTATCATGGCCATGGCTCCCCCAGTTACAGGCCCATGGCCACTTTTCAACTGGTGCTGTCTTCTACATGCGTGGATGTACTATGGATGGTTCCTCACCTCTCCTCCATCATGTCCACTTCTCATTGGCTGTAGTGACATTTAACTGACGAAATGCAATAAACGCACGCCTACACTGTCTGGCAATCACTGTTTGGCATGGAACATGTCATTGCCATTCAGTGCCCCCCTGCTATGGGCCAGAGTGCGGGTGTTTCACGGAAACCATGCTACCTGGTGCATGCCATTTGCACATGATGGCTGCAATTGCCGTTACACTGCCATAATGTTTGAATATTGTCATCACAACGTACATCTTGATGTTATAAGTTGAGGGGCTACACATGCACTGCAACGCACGCACCTACTCCTGTGCCAGCTTAAGCCCTTCAACGTGCAATCATGATGGTGCTATGTGATGTTGACCTGACATGTATGTACCCATGTCCCTCCTCTCACAGTATGGAAATGCACTAGTTTAGGTGCCTCCTGTGACACATGTACTGTGCATAATTGATTGCAATTGAGTGCTGCACATGAACATGCATGTTACATGTATCATGGTGTGTGTGGTTACATTTCTAGCTGTGTCTATTTGTGTGTTAACACATGCTTATGTTAGGTGCTGACTATTTGTTCCCATCTCTCATTTTGGCATTGGATATATGCCTTCTAGGTTTGTGTGTGATGCAGGTGATGTGCAACATGCAATATATGTGTTGCATTCACATTTTGCACACATCCTTTTCTGATTTTAGGATGGCCCTGCATTGCAATGCCACTGGATGCATGTTGGGGTTTGAGTTGCCTGTGACATGGCTGTTTCATTATTTGGCTGTCAATGTTGTGAACTATATGTGTGTGGTATGTGCTACTGACATGCGTGTTCTTGTTTCTTTTCTGTATATTGCAGGTGATGACGCACTGGCAGCAGAGGATGAAGATGTCATCCCAGACACGGTGGTCAGTTCACATGACCAACCAAGCACCAGTGGTGGATGTGGGGTGGCAGCCCACGAGAACCCACAGGTGCTCCAGGCCATCGTGTCCAGAGCTGACTCTGAGTCAGGCTATGATGTATCCTCTGACCACTATGTTGAGCCGGATCTGCATCATGACCTGTCATCGCCGGTGGGTAATCCTGTGTCGGATGGTCTTCTGTCTGCAACACCTGCAGTAGGGGGCCAGGCAGGGTTGGAATGTCCGCCTGTGGCGGTTACGGGTTCATGGTCACACTCGACACCAGTTGGCCATGTTCCTGGGGCATCAGGTCAATGGAAGGATGCAGTCCTGCAGCCGCGGGCGGCACCAACCCAGCAAGGACCACAGCTCCTTGGGCCCAGCAGGTGTGGTGTCCGGCAACGTGGTGGCTGTGTGCCACCGGGGTCAACTGAGTGGGAGCGTTCCATGATTGCCATAGCACAGCAACAGGGGGGAGCAGTTGAGATGATTGCTCAAGGTATGGAAAGTGTGGCCCATTCCATCCTCCCCTCTGTAAGGCAAATGGTGCTCATCAGTGGGCTACGCAGTCCATGTGCCGCTCACTCAGGCTGGGCATGACGACGTATGACAGGGCGTGCTGCGCTGAAATGGTGGCTATGCATGAAACACTTAATGCTCAAGCAGAGGCACACTGTGAGGCCCTGAGGGTGGAACAACAAACCCTCTGATCTACTCTAGCTGACCTCATGATGGATCAGAGTAGGCAGACAGAAGACAGGATGGTACAGCTTGAAAGAACCATCTCAGCTGAACTCCATGCAAGTCAGGAGTCACTCCGTTTGTCATGTGAGGCCAACCAAGCCGAACTCAGTCTTACACGTCAGTTCCTGCAGGAGGAAGCACGTGTGACACGTGAGGTAATGAATGCTTACCTCAGTCTCATTGCCGGCCAGGGCCTGGCTTACCAGACCCGCATACTTGCTGCCATTGAGGGGAAAGGTGTGGCTAGGCGTGGTGAGTCAACTGCACCGCGTCCACCTTCTGATTCAGATCCAGAGGGTGACAATGACAACCTATCTCCCACATAGGTCGGGCCGTGCAGGCGCTGAGCCCAGTGAGTTTTTTTTTTTACCTTGACATCTACACATGTGGGTGTTGAGGTGCACCCTGTACCTCCCCTCTCCTTGGTCCCCCCCTCACCCCCGGGTCATATATGGGCATTTTCTATTAATTTTTTTTCTGCACATTTTTGATTTTTTTCCAGCAGTTTTTTTCTAAAAATATTTTTGATTTTTCATCCAAATGTTATGGTTTTTGGTAAGTATGTTATCTTTTTATTTTCATTTTTCATTTTATTTATTTTTTCCGTTATTTTGTTGTTCTTTTTCAATGATTTCACTTCGCTTTTTATTTGTTGTTTTTTTATGGTTTTCTTCAATTTTATTGATTTAGCTTTTGTTTCTTTCATTACTCTTTTCATTTTTTTTATTTCAATTGATTATTTGATTTCATTAGTATTTTCTTTTGAATTTTTTTTTTTCAATTTTATTTTGTCTATTGTGCATACATGTGATAGTGTAGTGCTTTGTGGCATCGGAAGGCATCCACTGTGTGTTCCAGCTGGGCCCATTCAGGCTTGTCTTGTGTATGTGTTTTGCTTGGGGTCCTGACACATATGCTACTCCTGCTTCCCTTTTCCATGTGCTCGTAAGGATGGCTCGGTGTAACAGCATATCACACATGGGCATTGGGCTTCTGTCATATCTGTGGCCAGCCTGTAGTTCTACTTGTGTGTACACCCCTAGTGGGTATTCCAGATGGGTTCTCCAATGCATGTATGCACTTCATTTTGGTGAGTATTAAGCTGACTGTGCATTTCATCATGTTGCTTGAGATGTTTGTTATGTATTGACTGTCTATGTTGATGCACTTCCTGCTGTAGCTGGTACCATGCACCCTTTGGCTGCATACAACACACTGATGGTGGGAGGAATCCATGTGCTGAGAATGTTGCATTGGGACAGTTTTCCCACACTGATTTTGATATGCCACATGAAGGCTGCACGCTGAGTTACCCCTGTCGTCATGCATTTCAACGACCACCCATTCCTTGCTAGTACCACTTTGGACATTTCCCAGCCCTGGATGGTGTTTGGATGTGACATCTGAGTTATGACTACATTTTTTGTGATTTAAATTTCCTGTTTGTGTCCTGGACCTGCTCCCACCCTCCCACTGTTTGCACTTGGCCCTTGTGACAATCCAGACAATCAGGATGCTTGAGCCTGCCACCACTATCAAAAGCCCACAAAGGTGGCCCTGTTTAGACCTGTCCACATGCCTTCTCAGTCACTTGAATGCCCCCCTGTCTCCCCTGCCCCTGTCAGTGTCCCTCTGTCTCCCCCCTTCATCCTCAAATCTCACATTCCCTCCCTAGACTCTCCCTTATTGGTCCAGGCAATTGTAATATGTACTTTGCTTTTCCAGTTCATTATCACACTGTGGACTGTTTGAAGGACATGTAGGAATGTACTGTTCTTCTCCCTTATTCACTCCCTCATTGATGCGCTTTGACGACGTTTGTATGTTGGTCATATTATGGATTTCTATGAATCAGTAATGGGTCACTGTCTGCCATTGCCAATGTGGTGTACTCTGTACATGATATGTTCTGCTGGTCAATGGCTGATGCAATGTAGTGCTTTCTTTTGAGGTGTCAGGGGATGGGTGTGGTTTGACACATAGGGGGGGTCCTTGGTGCTATCTTCGTATGTGCTGTGTACGGGACACTGTCATTCACTTAATTTCACCTGCATGTATTCTAGGCATGTCCATATAGACAAATAAACCTAGGCAACACCCCCCAACTACATTGACACCATGCAAACGCGTGCACCCAGATTGCCTTCTCATGCATGCTGTGTCATGACAATCCATGTTCACTTCTGAGTCATTCATTGTGTACATGCATGACAGGGTAATATTTGGTTGAATGTCATTTTTTGAAATGATGCAGAAAGGTTTTCACCAATGCAATGCACACTCACTGTGCTGTGCAGTGTGCGGTGTTTAATATGGCAATTTACAATTGTCCAATGTGCATGGCAACAGGTTTTCTGACTTTTGTTGGTTGCACTGCTGGTGGCATGCATTTGTGCCACCGTTTTCAGGGTGTGAGGTTTTGGTCACTCCTTTCTTACGATTACATGTCAGGTATAATTGTCTGGTGCCTATTTACATTTCTCACGTGGCACTTCATGACTATTGTGTCATGTGTTGTGCATATGGTTGGATGTTTTGCTGTTGCATGCCATGGTATGGTGTGCCAGTCAGGGCTCAGGAGTGTTGGGAGGGTTTGGGTGGCATACCAGTTCTTTCATGCCCTGTCTAGCAAGGGGAGGGGGTGCCTTGCATGTGTTCCTTTTGGTCACATGGGATTGGTTGTGGTCAAGTAGCTAGGGATGCACACAATGTGGCGCTTCTGTGGACACATTCTCAGGGTGGTAAGGTAATGACAGTTAAATGTCCCATTCTCATCATCGATTGTGACCTTGTATGTGCCAGGCCTGTGTGCACTCCGCAGGGGTTGGAGTTTAGGTGAAAAATGTGGCCACAAGCTGGGTACGGGCTGCCTCGCCACATGCCCTTTCCCCTCCCGTGCGCAGCAGCCATGCATGTAGTTGGGGATGTGGGGGCACCACCATGTCTACCGGTATGCCATGCTGTGTTGCAATGTTGTGCAGGACACATGCTGCCACAATGATCCTGCACACTACTGGGGTGCATATAGTAGCTGTCCACCAGAGCGTTCAAGGGAGCAGAAGCGTGACTTGAGCACTCCACTATGGCCCTGGTTGCAATATGGGCTGCGTTGTATCTTACATGGGGTGGTGTTGTGGGGTTCTGTATGGGCATCATCATGTAGGTGCTCAGGGGGTAGGCACTGTCCCCTAGTAAGGTGATAATAGTTGTCATTAGTTGGGCTTGTGTATTTGTCTGTGTGTGACATGTATGCATGTGCACAGGCATTTGTACTCACATAGGAGCCATGTATCACCATGCTTCCCAGCTTCCAGGGCCCGGGTCAGGGTGGACATTCTGAATATGAAACTATAATGGGTGGACCCGGGATAGTTTGCATAGACAGAGATGATGATTCCCTTGGCATCGCATACCACCTGCACATTGATGGAATGCCAGTGCTTGCGGTTTCGATACATGTGCTCAGTGGCCCTAGATGGACGTAGGGCCACATGGGTGCAATCTATGGCACCGAGCACTTTCGGGAAGTGTGCCACCCTGTAGAAGTCCAGGACCACGTCTGCTTTTCTGCAGGTGTTCTGGGCATGTATATGTGCCTGTGGACTGAGGGGAGTGATGATTGCCAACACCTGGTGTAGGCAGCGTGACTGCGTGGCCTGTGAGACACCCCCCACTATGGCAGTTGTCCGCTGAAATGACCCAGTGGCCAAAAAATGCAGTACATTGAGCACCTTCTCCAAGGGGCTCAATGCTTGGGAGCACAGGGTGGGTGATGTGAGTTCATCCTCCCACTCAGTGACCAGCTCTAGGATGATATGAGGTGGAAACCTATACCTACCATAGACCTGGTCATCAGGCATCCCAAAAAGGCTGGTCCAGGGCAAAAAATTGCGTGGTCTGGCTATTTTCCTCCTCCTGCGGTGTCCCACGAACACTGCTGCGAGGAACGGGACATTCATCGTAGCTGTATATGCTTGTTTGTTGTTTGCGCGCACTTTTATGCTGCGTGAGGGCGCTTCCGCCTGCTTTCGTGTGGCGGACGTAATTGTGCGTCTGCATGTGTTTTGACGTGTGTAGGTTTTCCCTATTCTATTCCATGAATACGTGTAGTTGGCGTGCGTGTGGGCGTTCCGTGTACTTCCCAGTGTTACTTCCCCAGTTACGCCCTTATTTTCATATGTTGTTCCCCATTCCGTGTGTTACGCCCCTTGTTCCACCCCCTTTTTGATGTGTGCGCTGACGTTGTGCACTTTCGCTGTGTGCGTTGCGCATGGCGTTTGGGATGTGGAAGTGACGCATGTGCCGGTGTGGGCCGCGCGCTGATTTGGCGCACATCCTGGAAAATACACGCGCAGGACCTTCCATGAATCACACGCGTGCGATTCGCACGCGTGCGCTGGCTTTTTCACACTTACACTAGCTTGCGCCACTGATTTCGGCGCACATTTATTCCATGAATTACTCCTTATATATGTTGTACATGTTTAATACATATATTTTGTTTTTATGATGTTGATAGTTTTATGTTTTTTTAATTAGTAAAAACAGTTTTCAGTGTTATCATGTTTTGTACAGCATAAAGCAAAAGTTTAAATTATATTATGTGTTGTATGCTTTTTTAATATTAATGGGATTTAAAAAAAATGGTATGAAGTGTATGTCCGTTTGTATTGTTTTATTAACGTGTAAAGTTGTATATAGATTAAGTATGACTTTCTCATTTTATTAATTAACATTATTTTACTTATGCATTATAAGTAATTATATTAAAGAATTATATATGTCAGATTTACAATTTTTAAATATATAATTTTGATTGGCCCACATTTTTTGGGTCGTATTGTTTACTTTCATTGAATGTTTTATGTGTAGTAAAAGTGAGTTTCTATAAAACATACATGAGTGTATTTTATAGTTATATTATTGATTTATTTAATATACTAATATATGTACCTTTTAATTTAATAATAGAAGATGCTTTTCATTATTTATTATTATATGTTATTAAGTAACACACACATACATGGTCCAAATTTACCAAGGAAGATACGAGTCGTAAGCCCAAATGAGACACAACTTACATGGAGGCAAGTTACACGAATACACAAAAAGAACTTACGACCACAGCAAATAATGGCAGTAGTCAAGAAAAAGAATGTACGCCAAACTGGTTCTCTCATCAAAAGGGGAAGTAACGCAAAGACAAATAGGTGTATCCAACCCCAAGAACAGATGAAAAGCAATACCTCTGCAAAACAATTACCAGAAAATGCACAAAGATATCCACAATCAGCACTAAGCCACCAGAGAGGACACTGCACACACAAAACCCAACACACGTCCCGTAACACACCCCATAACACATCAAACACACATACTGACACATCATACGTGCAGCCAATACAACAATCCAAAAAAAGGAGCAACACCCCCCCTGCAAGACACACACACACACACACACACACATTGGTAGCACACAAGATACACCTGATCTCCCCAAACACACAGCTGCTGAACATCCCACACAAACAAGAACAAACAAACTAATACAACGACGACGCACATCACCACAAACATCATGACACCACATGTCCAGATATCAAGGCATTCAACATCCCCCATGCCCACATCCCAGGACATGTATCCCTGCGATTTGGCTATAGCACACTATGCCCAGCAATGGGGTTTTGCCTGGACTCAACTCTTTCATTCCACAAACAGGTTAATGGCATGGTCTCGGCCACAGCATATACCTGCAAACTGATCAGAGCTGACAAGGCCTTCCTTTCACACTCTAGTTGCATTACCCTTGACAGAGCAATCATTTTATCTAAGCTCGACTACTGTAATGCCTTGTACATAGGAGCTAATAAACAAATGATCAACAAAATTCAACTCCTGCAAAATAATGCTCTTAGAGCTGCTCTCGGAATCGCTAGAAGAGATCACATCTCGGCGACAAGAAGAGATAACAACTGGCTGTCTACTCATGATAAAATCAAAGTAAAAGTTGCCTCTCTTACACACAAATGCATGAACAATGCATCACCATGCTACCTCTCCGACCAAATCATTTTGAAACCTGACACAAGATTAACTAGACTATCCCATACAACCTGCCTCCTGATCCCCAGATTCAAGCTGGCTAGAGTTGGAGGTAGCAGTTTCTAGGTAAAGGCTGGCCAACTATGGAACTTGCTACCCGCCCCACTAAGAGTCGAGCACTCATACCATAAATTTCGACACAATCTTATACTGAGATTCAAAGGCGCTGACCTCTAGACCTTCCCTCATTACCAGACCAGACGACCACCTCTGCCGACCTCACACCACTGACTACCACCTTGCAAACCTCCTATCTGCCTGCTCCCAGTCCGAATACCATCGGTATTTATCCTGTATATTTATAATTTGCCTGCCTGTATACCATCCGCCTCTGTACATCTTACATGTAACTAAACTGTGTGCACTCTTTTACTATATATATATATATATATATATATATATATATACATACTCACCTGTATATCAACTGCTTTCATTCACTGGACATCTCATGCATATCTAAGCTGTGAGTTCTCTTTTTGCCATGTATATATACATATATATATATATATTTATTTTAACCGCCTATATCAACTGCTTCCATCACTGTACTTTTTATGTGTAACTAAGCTGTGAGCTTTCTTTTGCAATGCGCCCGAATACCTACGGGTCTGGTGCGCAATACAAGTAATAAACAAACAAACAAACAATGGCACAATGCTGCAGTCGCTGCCACATCCTAGCTGAGAAGGAGACGGAGGGAGCTTGTCTTCCACACCAGGGTCTCCCTCTTGAACATGGAGGTATATGGAAGGTACTGCTTCCCTCTGCACATCAACATGGACATGTTGCAGGAGTGGGAGGGTGCATTGCACCCCAACACCGGTCACATGCCATCGGGGCACATGTGAAGTTCTTGGCAGCCCTGCACCTCTTCGCCACTGGCTCCTTCCAGAGGATCAGTGGCATCACTGCAGGCATCTCACAGGCCATGCAGTCACGCACCCTGCACCAGGTCGTGGCATGCATCACATTGTGCAGCCAATGCCATGCCCACATGCCCTCGGCCCAGGACAAAGACAGGTGGCCCACGCATTTTACGCGGTGGACCGATTCCCCTGGGTCGTCAGTGTCATTGACTGTACCCATGTTGCTCTATGCCCCTGCCCCCAGGATCAAGTACACAGGAATCGGCACTTCTGGCACTACAACGCTCAATTGGCCTGCGACGCCGGTGACCTGTACATGGACATGTATGCCAATTTCCCAGGCTCTGTCAACAACAGCCACATATTCTGGGTCTCCAGCATGGGTGCGCAGTTGGAGCCAGACATTATGATACATGCAGCTGATAGGAATATAATGAAATTCCAACCACCTTACACCACACACACACGCATCAACGCATCCCCACACCGGCACACATGCACATTACCATCGTAAAACATGTGTAGTGCATTGCTGGGTCCACACAAAGCCAACCAGCATGTATAAAACACCATTCATGTCCGTCTTCATGCAGGTGATATCGGTTATCAGCTACAGCCCTACCTCATGACACCCTACAGGCGGCCCGCCACCACGCGGCAGGAAAGGTACAATACGGCACACAGGAATGCCAGGGGCATCATTGAGCGGTCCATAGGCCTCCTGAAGTCATGATTCAGATGCCTCAACCACTCAGAGGGTGTATTTCTTTACAGGCCACACTTTGTGTGTGACACCATACATGCCTGTTGAATGCTGCAGAACATCACAGTGCACAAAGGTGTATATGCATACCTAGTACCTGACCTCAAGCTGGAGCCACAAGCCAGACCACAACCCCAGGGGGAGGCCAGTGTGAAAGCAGCTTGAGTAAGATTGTGGCTGGCCAACAGCTTCTTCGCATGAGCATGCCTTCAGCTGGAAATGAACAGTGACCACACAGGAGACTAGCCGGTGATGAGAGGATGACAAGTGTCATGCACAGCCTGCACACACCCATCTCTTTGAGACACCAAAGGAAACAGACATCCAGCCATGCCAACACATAGCAAACATGCATGCCTCCCCACATACACAACCCTGCAGTACACGTCAAAGTAATTGACATATGCATACAAACATTCCTCTGCGCCAGTAATGCACCTTCCCAAAGGTCCCATCATGGAAGGCCATGTAGTGAACATTGATCAACAGCAGCTCAACTACACACAGTAGCACACAAACCACCATGTCACTCACAGCAACATTTGATCCAGCCTGAGCGTCCACATGCACACCCATCCCACCACGCACCCACCCTACATGACATGACACACATTAGCAGTTGTCTGCATGCTGCATCCACAACAATGAACAATTGTGCACAACACATTGTGACTCAAATACAGTACCTTCCCACAGAGTACAAACACTCAACAGTGCCGTAACCAATAAGCCACACCGGAGGACCAACATGAACACATTGGCCAACTTGTCGTGCTGTGTGTAAAGTGGAGTATATGCCATCCCCCAGTGGAAAATCCATCACCCAAAGTGCTCAGGGGACACCTGGAACACTGTGGGTCTGGACCTTAAGATGCACGCAAGACGGCACATGGCTTGGTGAGATGACACCAAGCACACGAGATGCACTAGTCAACCAAGTACAGAGTTGTGAGGCAGACACATCCCTGAAAAGGGGATGGGGGAGGGGGCAGACGGGTGAGATGAGTGTGGATTCCAGAAGCGTATCACCAAGAAACAGCCACAAAAAGCACAGCTGACATGAGGCCTGGTAACCACAGGCCACAACAAGCTGAACATTATTATCAACTTATGCAACCACAGAGACACACTACTCATGATGACACTACAAAGCTGCCCTCGAGTCTCCCAAGACAACACCCTGTCTGATTGATGAATGCTCAGGCAAGGTGACCCCTGGAAGACTGCCAAGGTATGCAGGAAAAACTCTCTGGGAGGGAAAAAAATCTGAGAGTGGAATACAGGAGTGAAGTAAGGTGACATAGCTAACCGTTGGAACTGGAATTGCAAGCAGAGGTAATCCTCTGACAAGGAACAGAATTCAGAGCAACAGAGACAAACAAAACAGAGGAAGGGATCAGGTAGGAGATGGGAAACCAGAAGACAGAACAAGAGAATAGGGTAAGTCAAGAGCACTGAGCTGGGTACCTGGATACGGAGTGTTGAGATGTGTAGGGCTCCAGTGGCATCTGAATTAGTATTTGTGGGCGTCGTTGAAGGCGCCTATAGACTGGACCACTGCATCTGGTTCCAGGAGAACACACAGAGCACCATGTTGGATTGGAAAAATGGCACCCACGAATCGAGAGCTGAACTTCCAGGTAGACCACAACGACCAGTGTTGAAAGTACATGACAGTTTGCCCCCTCCGGAGAATCCGTCCACTGTGTTTACCTGGATGAAGCTGATGGCATCCAGGGAGATGAGTAGAAGCATGAATTTTGGTAGCGGGTTCCCAGGACCGTTCACTTGGGGGATATCCTTTCCAGTCCACAAGATACTATAATCGCCATATCTTTAGTCACATACCCTGGCCACTTCATATTCCAGTTGCTGATCATCTGCAAGTACCGGAGGGGGGAACTAGTGCCTTCCTAGATGAGGATTGGTATGGCTTCAGTAGTGAAGTGTGAAACACTGGATGGATGCATTTCCATGTAGCAGGTAAATGTAGACAGAGAGCAACAGGGTTAATGACCTTGTTCACAAGAAAAGGTCCATAATAATGACGGGAGAGTTTGCTTGGACGGAGATGTTTCGGTAAGTACTTAGACGATAACCAAACCAAATCCCCCACAGAATAAAGGGGAGATTCTCTGTGCTTGCCATAAGCAAATCTTTTGGTGGTTTCTCCCGCCTTTAAAAATTGTTCCTTTACTTGTTTGTGGAATTAAATCAGACCAGAAACCCATGTATCTATTGTAGGGACAGAAAAAGTCCCAGTGATTACCGAAGGCAAAACTGATGGATGAAAACCATAGTTGCAGAAAAGGGACTTGTCTTTACAGAGTAAGGATTGGAGTTGTTGTAGGCAAACTCTGCAGTGGGAATGAGAGTAACCCAATCGTTGTGTACTTGGAAAAACATCAAAGGAATTGCTCAAGGGTCTGATTAACCCTCTCTGTGATCCCCTTGCTTTGTAGGTGGTAACCTGATGATAAGGTTCTTCTGACACCACCAAGCAGATGGCATAGTTGGGACAAAAAACGCAAATTGTTTTGACTTTCTCTCTCAGAGATTACAGTGAAAGGAAGGCTGTGTATCCATAAGACTTCCATAAGGAAAATGTTATCCATTTCAGGGGCAGAGGGTAGTTTGGCCAAAGGAGTAAAATTGGCCATGCAGGGATAGGCATCTATGGTGACCATTACGGTGCTACACCTCCTGGAGGGAGAAAGGTCCACAATAAAGTCTGTAGCTATGACTTGCCACTGTCTAGAGGGCAATTTCGGCTGGTATAGTAATCCAGATGGTTTGTGGGTATCATGTTTGTTGTTGGCACAAAGCAAACATGAGTGTATCTGTGTCTTTACTGCCACCTTCGGCCACCAAGATTGCCTTTGGAGAGTATGTAAGGTGACCTTTTCCCCTCCATGTCCTGCAAATTGAGAATTATGACATAAAGAACGGACAGACTTTCGGGTAGAATCAGTGGGTAGAAATAAATGGCTTCCCTTAAAGAGGAACCCATCCTTCTTGGTATGACCTCAAGGATTGAATTGAAGATAAGTCTGCCAGTCCTCGCTGGTAATTGTGTCCTGACGAACATGCTCCAGGAATGTGTCGACATGATAATGAAAAACTGTTTCTTGGAACATCATGGGAAAGTCAGTAGAATCATCCATCAGAAGATCAGGACGATGGGAAAGAGCATCAGCAGTAATATTCTGCTGTCCTGGTATGTTGGAAACCTGAAACTGAAATTGAGCAAAGAAATAGGCCCAACAAGCCTGTCTTTTGTTTCGGCACTACATAGATTGGAGGACCTGAAGATTTCGATGATCTGTACTGGTTAACTAGTGCCCAACAACAGATGTCGCCAGTCAAGAAAGGCCTGCTGTATAGCCAATAGTTCTTTTTCTAATACTGAGTAATGTTTTTTACATTCTGTAAGGGTCCTTGAGAGATATGCCACTGGGTGTTCCTCCGAGTCATCTTGGATTTGCTTAAGTACTGCGCCAATTGCAGAATCGGAAGCATCGATTTCAACGAGGAAGGGCTTAGAGGTGTCGGGTTGGTGAAGGATGGGTCCTTCTGTAAATTTTAATTTTAACAAAGAGAAGGCTGATTCTTGTTCAACAGACCAGACAAAGTGAACATCTTTTTTCAGGAGATGAATTATAGGCTGTAGGATTGCTGAGAAATTGTGAATACATTTCCTATAGAAATTAGCCAGTCCCAGAAACGACTCAATTTCATTTATAGTAGGCAGTTGAGGCCAAGAGGTTACACCAAGACCTTGCTTGGGTCCAGGGATATGCCAGAGGGACTTAATATGAATACCAAGTATACAGTAGAAGTCAAATGGAACTGACATTTCTCAGGTTTGGCTAGAAGTTGATTCTCCCGAAGGCGGGCTAAAACCCTGGTGACATGGTCTTGACGTTTAGCAAAGTCACGAGAATAGATGAGTATATCATTGAGGTATAGAATGACAAATTGAAAGAGCACATCTGAGAAAATGCGGTCCATAAAGCACTGAAAAACAGCCGGGACATTGGACAATCCGAATGGCATTACCAGTTACTCGAAGTGTCCAAAAGGCATTTTAAATGACATTTCCCATTCATCTCCTGATCTAATCTAGATGAGATGGTAGGCCCCTCGTAAGTTCAGCTTGGAAAAAAGAACTGCTCTTGAAGAGCTTCCAGAATGTTAGAAATAAGTCAGCGGATACCTATCTTTTTGGTTGACTTGATTTAGACCATGATAATCCAGACAGGCATGTAGTTTTGATGTATCTTTTTTGGGTACAAAAAACAACAAAGCTCCTGCTGAAGGTTTTGATGGTCTGGTTAGTCCATGTTTGCCATTGATATCAAGCTACTGTTTCAAGGTGATCTTTTCAGGTGCTGAAAGGATAAACATTCTTCCAAAAGTAATAATGTCCTGTTCACATGTTTCAATAGAACAGCCCTCAGGATAGTGGGGAGAAAGCATCTTCACAATAGACTCAGAAAACACACCAGCAAAGCCATGATATTCTATGGGAACATAGTTTATGTTGGAAAGAGAAACCATATGGTCTTTGGAGCTGCTTACAGAAAGATCCTGGGAGATATCAGATTCTTGAGAAAGACAATGAGCAAAGAAAATACTCTGAGTCCAAAAATAAGGAACCGGCAGCCCAATTAATGTACAGATTTTGCCTGTGTAACCAAGTCATTCGCAAGACCATCGGATAATGGGCTGCCTTAATGATATCAAAGCATAGACACTCACACTGTGTTGTTAACCATCAGTCAAAGTGGTTTGGATTGTTGGGTAATTGGTCCTGACAGCAATGGTTTATCAACGATACCTTCGACGGTCTGGGCTTGTTCTATCTCCTCTGGAGGAATATTATGGCGATGTGCCCACTCATCGTCTAAGAACAACCCATGGCACCACAGTCCATCAAAGCATAAACAGTCAGGGACTCCCCGTGACTGGACTGTAAAGATACCTGTGAGACCACTAGAGAAGTGGGTACCGGAGGTCCCAGGGTAGCAGAGAAAAGGAGCAATAGTCATCCACACCATTTCACGGCTCCACTTAGGAATGGGAGGTGGCATTTCCCAAACGCCAAGGTGGAACAATTGGGCAATTGCAAACCATGTGCGTTGGTGATGCACAGTACAAACAAAGTCCCAACTCTATCCGTCTACTCCACTCTTCAGCGGTAAGCGGTCCTCGAAGTAAACCTATTTGCATAGGTTCAGCTTCCCCAGAAGGATTCAAGGGTGGATCTCGAGGCATAGGATATACAGATGTTGGCCTGAGAGCAGGTGCTCAATGTTTTCTTTTCTCAGCCTTCCTTTCCTGAAGTCTGAAATTAATTTGCATGGCTAGATCAAGGAGGACTTGTAATGTATTGGGTCTTGCAACCCTGGCCAACTCGTCTTTGATTTCTTCATATAAATCTTTCCGAAGGAGGGTGAAAGAGGCGTTGACTGACCAGTCTGACTCCTTCGCAAGTTGCTTGAATTGGGTTACATAGGTCAGCATATCCTGGGACCCCTGCTGAAATTCAAGCAGTTTCTCCTGGGCTGAAAAGACCGCATCTGGGCGATCAAACCAAGCCTTAAAGGATACCATAAAACATGCATAATTGTCCACCTGGGGATCCTCAGAGGCAACTAGAGGTGGAGCCCATGAAAGGGCATTGCCAAACAGATGTAAGATGATACACCCCAACTTAGCCCGATTGTTGGAATAAAAGTAGGGCTTAAACGTGAAATGCACCATACAGGACTCCAGAAAGGCATGACGTTTTTTTGGGGACCCATAATATTTGTGCAGGACTCCCCCCAAGGTGGACATTTCCTGAGCAAGGCCATCCATGATAGGACCAGCTGTCGTAAGGCAGAATTTCTAGCCTTGAGATTCTGCACCTCAGTCGAGAGTTCCTGTCTGATGGATCCATATCTACAGGTTTAGGAGTTTTGGGGCGTCTCAAAATGACAGGATCAATACATTTACTGGTACGGCTCACATCTGTCTTCCTTCGTGTAGGTTTGCCATGGTACTTATCCATGTGAGACTTCTGCCTTGTGAAGTCTCATGAAGAAATGGGCGAGCCTCTCTACACGCCTCCCTGCCTGATTGATGAATGCTCAGGCAAGGTGACACCTAGAAGACTGCCTAGGTACAGAGAAAAAACCCTCTGAGAGGGAAAAAACCTGTGAGCGGAATACAGAAGCGGAGCAAGGTGAAACAGCTAACCGTTGGAAGTGGAATTGCAGGCAGCGGTAATCCACCGACGAGGAACAGAATCTAGAGCAACAGAGATGTACAAAACAGAGGAAGGATCAGGTAGGAGACGGGAAACCAGAAGGACAGAACGAGAGAACATGGTAAGTCAAGAGCGCGGAGCTGGGAACATGGATCCGAGCGCTGAGACATGCAGGGATTCGGCAGCATCTGAATTAATATTTGTGGGCTTCGGTGAAGGTGCCTGTGGACTAGTCCGCTCCATCTGGTTCCAGGAGAAAACGCAGAGCGCCATGTTGGATTGGAAAAATGCCACCCGTAAATCGAGAATGGAACTTCCAGGTAGATCACGACCAGGGTCGACAGGGCATGAAACAACACCAAAGACATATCCTTCACTACTTTAGAGTTTTTTTCTAGAATGCTAGAGCTGGGATAGGATTTCAAACACAGGACATTTTTGCTTTGGATATCATGACGCAGGACAGACTCGTAGTTTTGGTAGAGGCAGGGAAATACCTCCTAGAATAGGGATAGTGACGCTTTTTCCAACCCTTTAATTATTTAAATAAAGGTTTGTAGCAACTACTACGAGTCCTCTGTGTCCGTTCTCATTCCTGGTTCCTCACAATTCATTCACATTAGCATTTCATATATAGTGCTAAAAAGCACTACAAAATTAGCTGAATTTAGCGCACACACTTATTGAAACTATGCACCTTATGAAGCGTATGAATTTGTTGAACAACTGACCAGTACGCTACTATAAAAAGTTGTATTTCTAATTTATATTTATTGTTATATTGTGTAACCAAGAGGGTAGGTTTTATTGTTTACAAGGTTAACATTTAAAGAAGCGTTGCATCCAATGGTGAATGTCGATTTTATAATCATTATTTTACTAATCTGGCTCCATTGAACCGTCTAAAGGAGAGGTTGGTAGTTTCTAATTTTCTGCAATAAAATGGTAATACATGATTTATTTTAACGTATGAAATTTGAAAATTATAAGTTTAACATTATATTTATCTGAACGATATACAAGTTTGTAAAGGTTAGGCACTTTGAATCCGCACTATGGGTCATTATATGTTTTGACGGTGCAGGAATACCGGCAAACCCATAATGACACCCACTATCTTCAATTCAAGTGTTTGATAATGTTAATAGGCTTGGTTGGAAAAGTTCTGTTTTTGTGTATTTATATTTTCTGTCCGAAATGGCCTACAGATCAATTAGTAATGGGGGGGAATTGTTTATTTGTACGCAATATCATTGAAGGCCTACTTTATGCTTCGCAGTAAGGGCTGCTTTACTTTTGTTTTTGTATTCAGCATAGGTATTTATTTGATTACTGCATTGATATGTATTTCCTTGATGTAGTGTATTTTGCAATGTGTACGCAGTGGGGGTGAGTGCGAATGTTGTGTCGTCATGATAATGTTGGTTGTATATTGTTGCTTGAATTATGTATTTCCTTGCTTGAGTGTATGTAATGTGTGCGCAGTGGGGATAAGTGTGTATGCTGTACGGTCATGATAATGTTGGCTGCATATTGTTGCTTGAATTATGTATTTCCTTGCTTGGGTGTATGATTGTAATGTGTATACCAGTCTAGCCAGGGAAGTTAAATCCTGGGAACATGAAGCTGCAAGAATACTGATCCTCAGTGGCAGAGACATTCAGGAATGGTTGGCTGAGCACTGCGCCGGAAGCTGAGCGCCTGACCAGTAGAATAGTGGGACCTCGGTGAGGTGGATCATGTGCTCCTGCAACTACACTGGAGCCATGTGACCCTAGTCTCTGCAGAGCTGAAAGGACGAAGCAGGGAGCAGAATGAAGGAAGCAGGAAACGCTAAAGCAACGTGAGTCAGCCCATCACCCAGGAAGAAACAGCAACACAGTCCTGACACGCTAAAGGTAATGGGATCAACGAAAGACCCAGTAGGGGCCTGGGGTGGCTCAAGAGTCAAGAGTGCCTCATTAGTAATCTACGTCATCACAGTAGTGACACCCAGGCAACCAAGAGTCAAGAGTTCCTCAGGAGTAATCTCCTTCATTACAGTAGTGATACTCAGAAAACCAATAGTCAATAGAGCTTCGGGAAAATCTCCCTTATCACAGTAGGGATACCCAGAGTGTGAAAACAAAATCAAAATATCGAGGCTGAGTACCCCAAAAGGAAATACACCGAACACGGGTTACAAAGGAACATATAAAGTACTTTATTTTATACTGAATCCAGTTACAAAAACAGAGCAAAAGCAGATAGCTATCGGCCCTCAGTACAACACAACAAACTCCAGCGTGGTTCAGTGTGTTCAGTGAGAGACGTTGTACATTAGAATGCATTCGCTTTTTATACACTTGGTGGGCACAATGTCCAGCCCCACTTCGGGTTAATATTCCACTTAACACATCACCGATCTAGGGTTCGTGCCAAGTCTCGAACAACCACATATAACTGGTTTGCCTTTAATACATGTATCAACAAGCATATGCAATAACTGTGTATTCTAGATTTAGCATGCAGGCCTTCTCAAACATTAATACAATGTAGTTAAACCGATGTTCTACGTTCAGTATTTGAATACTACTGTTTCAACATATGCTCGTGGATTAGTTCCATTGCACGAGTAATCCTTTTACACACAGGTCAGCGAAGGACAAGGTCTCAGTTCACGACCTCAACAAGTGGCCTGCAGGCAAGTTACATATTAGCTATGTACAGAGGTCAAGACGGCCATGTTGTATTCTGGAATGACATCGTCCACCATTTTAACTCACAGGGTGACTTTTACAAAGCAAATCCTAAAATGGACGGATTGACCTAAAATGGTGGCTTACATTGTTTTAAGGTCAGGACCTTGCGACACAGATTCTTTTGCAAGCAACTTTCGAGCAGCAATAGGAGGCACAATATAATTTCACTTTTGACAAACCCTCCTTTTGGCCTATGCCAAGTGCTAAAAACTACTTTGGATCTCCTTGCAAATAACTCCATGCATCATTGTCCATGCACCCTGAATCACTATCAGAAATATCTATTGCCATTAGGTCACTTGCTAGAATATCTTTCAACACATATTCTTTGGAAGTTTTATCCGGGGCATACATTTTATGTCCTATCAAACCTATCGCTTGTGTGCAACATCCCCCTAGCATCGAACACATACCAGGTAGACACTGAATACAGCAACAAAGAAACAACAGGATTCCCAAAATAATTAGTAAGACCGAAAGTACCTTCCAACCCCAAGATCGCAAGAAGTCCCAGAACCAAGCGCTTAGATCCCAGTTTCCCTCGGGAACATGCACTTCTGAACTAAGGATGTGCAGATTCTGTATTGCCTTGGAGAAAGTTGGGGAGGAATCTGGTACGAAAACACAGCAAGCGGACCCCACTAATTTACACACTCCACCACGCTCAGCCAGAATGACATCTAATGCCATTCGGTTTTGAAGTGCTACTAATCTTATCGCCTTTTTTTCTAACGTCATATTATAGAGTATGTCTGTGGTCCGGTTGATGGTTCTCTCCAGTACTCTCGCTAGTTTTCTGATATCTTCTGAATTCGCTATCTGCCCCCAAAATGGCACAACTGATTTAGCTATATCTCCCAAAATTTGTGCTGGGGTGTCACCATTCTCGTCCCGCCGTGGACGAGCCTTCGAATCTTCTCTTGTACTAGCTATAAACACCCAAGGTAACAGGATCCCTAAATAACAGGTTCCCTGCCAATCCCTGGGCAACCATGGGAATGCTACATTACCGCAGACAAAGTAGACAGGTTCGCCTACATACAAAGGTCTGTTTTCCCCAGTCAAATTTGCAACGTTGGCACAACCTAGAAAATTTCACATTGACTGAGTTCCATTCCTCTGTATGCAAAAATAAACTGAATCTGGGCTATGGTTCACAGTGTAAGAAGGAGGCCTGGCATCCTTATTGCCTATTGGAGCCATCTTAAAGGAAATCAAAGTTTGGAAAGGACGAGACAGTTTATCAGAAGGCCTAATAGAAGCAACATTCGCTTTACTCCTGTTTGCAAAAAGCGAGCATCCCAGGGAGTCAAAACACGTTTCTCAAAACTATTCAAATTGGTGCCATCAAAGTTCCCTGAGATGCTATCATTCCACCGGCCAAAGAGCAGTGCTCTAAGAGAAGCATAGCAAGCAGTTGTCAAAGGTAACGGATGAATATACCAACCTAGCCCCTTATCCCCGTGTTGCGGTAAATGTGAGCAGACCCAACAGTTAGATTTGTTAAAAATGGCATGCGTAGCATTCATATTAAGCAGTAGAGTGTTATTGTGGTACCTTTGTCTGTGCTGAGAATCCCTAGGGGATAGAGTATGCAAATGTACAAAGGGAGTAGGAACAATAGGTGCACTTTCAGTAGGCAACAAAAGTTCTAAAGAGTGAGTTTCCTCGAGGTACCACAATCCTAAAGCAGCGACTTTTAAAAACCCAAATATCATTATAAAAATACAGCAATACATTTTCGGGGCCCAGGCATCTTGTCCATCGTCCAGGTTGGTCACCCCCTTATTTACAAGTCCCATACGAGCGGTAGCGGTAGCAGGCATTGTAGTCTTCAAACGGATACTCCAAAGTTCGTTGCTGGCGACCTCCCGGTCAAGCGACTTCTTAGTCCTTCCACAACCTTAGCCAACAGAATCCCCTTTCTCAAATTTGGGCAAAAAGCAAGCCCTCAATGACTCTTTTCCTTCTCTGAATGCACAGCCGAACCATACCGTAAGTCTACCAGATGCACAGCAGAACTGTGCCGTAAGTCTATCTTCGTGGTCGTAGATTGTATCTTACTTTTCCCGGTACTGATTGATCCGGAAACAATATGTCGTCACTTCCTGCTGGAAGCAACGTGTCGGAAACAAGTGAAGGTGCTGAATTCGAAATAGCAGTTTCCGGATGCAAAATTTGTGGAGAGTGTGGAGACAAAATGGCAGCTTCCCCAAGCCTCACAGGCTCAGAGAGATTTTCCGACACACTCTCAGGGCTACTTACTGCTTTGGGATCGTTGGTTGCAGTGTCAGCGACGGGTTCTGTTTCTTCTGTAACGTGTGGCACACGGTGAGGAAGTTTCTTGACGTGAGACGCGTGGATCCAGTTCTTTCTCCCACCGACCCGCACCGCTGTCTGGGTGACCGACAGGACTTGGAATGGCCCACGCCAGCGAGGCGCGAGGCAAGAGGAGTGCTCAAATGATTTGACGAGCACCCAACTTCCAGGCCGTATGCTGTGGCCCGGGCCCTCGTATCGCACAGGTAAAGCTTCTCGTACCTGGTGATAAATCAAATACAGGTTTTTAGTTAACTGGCTATAATAATCTGAAAGTAATACATTTTCAACATTTCTTAATGAGTTACATTTAGGAAGGTTCCAAATATTGGCAGGTGTCCCCATTACCATCTCAAATGGAGAGAGCCCAGTCTTAGTTTGAGGAGTTGTGCGCATGGATAACAACACGATCGGTAAGGCGTCTGGCCATTTTAGTTTGGTGCCGGCACACGTGTTAGCGAGCTTGTTCTTGATGATACCGTTGTGTCTTTCTACTAGTCCGGTGCTCTGAGCATGTCTGGCCGAATGGAACCGTTTGTCAATTCGTAATGCTGTACATATCTGCAGAATTACAGCAGCGACAAAATGTGGACCATTGTCCGACCAGATAACTCTTGGTAAACTGAACTGCGGGAAGTATTCTTTTAACATGATTTTTGCAGTAGTCATGGCTGTAGCATCTTTAACAGGGAAAGCCTCAACCCATTTACTAAAAGCACAGATAACTATCAGTACATATTTCTTATTATCGCATCGTTCCATTTCAATAAAATCAAAGTGGATCACTTCAAAGGGGACAGAGGGTGGCCCAAAACTACCCCTTGGAGTTACTGTCCCCTTTCCCACATTGTGTTGCAGGTAAATCATGCACTCCCGGACGTAGCACTGGGCAATTTTCAAAATGTTGTCATTCACCCAAACTTTTTCTAACATTTTTGTCATCTTCTGGGCACATACATGCGTAGGACCACGGGCCATGATGACCATCATCATGACATATGCGTCAGGGAGTAGCCATTTCCCTTCTACTATGTCCACCCAACACTCGTCATCATCAAGTTTCCCCAAGCCCTCAGCCGACCTTTTGGATTCTTCTAACGTGCCATCGGCTTGGATATCCCGTACAGACCCAACACCCTCATCTATTACATAAGCATCTACAGATTCCCTTGAAACATACATCTCCGTAAGGAGATCGGTAGCAGTTTGCATAGCTATCTGATCAGTGAAAGCATTCCCTTTCCCTATATCATCTGTAATCTTTCGATGTGCTGCACATTTCATAACTGCTAACTGAGTAGGGAGCGCAAGCGCTGAGAGTAGTTGTACTATTAGGGAGCCATGTTGAATTTTGGTGCCATGCGAAGTTAGGAACCCTCTCTCTGACCAAAGTTTCCCAAAGTTATGAACCACCCCAAAGGCATACTGACTATCAGTATATATATTTACTGCAAGCCCTTCGGAAAGTTCACAAGCTTGGGTCAATGCTATAATCTCTGCGGCCTGAGCAGAATTATGCTTGATTCTCTTAGTTTCCACATATGTGCTCAATGTAGTGATCGCATAAGCAGCTGTGGATGTGTCATCCGGATGTTTGAAGCAGGAGCCGTCACAAAACAGCTCTCCTTGCGGATTATCCAAGGGAGTATCTTTCAAATCAATTCTACCCTTTGTCTCTTGTTCGGTCGTATACAAACAATGATGTGGCACTTTATCGCCGCAAGAAGGATCTTGCGGGAAAGGTAGGAGTTCAGCCATATTGAGAACACAAAACCTCTTAATTTGAATGTGAGGAGCAAACAAGATCAATTCATATCTTGTGAACTGTGCAGAAGTGAGGTGTTGCGTTTGAGTTCGGTTCAGTAGAACATCTACAGAGTGAGGCACCATCAGGGTTAGATCATGGCCTAGGACCATTCCCTCACTCTGTTTTGCAGACGCAGCAGCAGCAGCGACAGCTCGCAAACATCTTGGCAAAGCGCATGCTACAGGATCAAGGGCGGAAGAAAAGTAACCGCACGGCCATTTCTTCCCTCCATGTTCCTGCGTTAATACAGCCAAAGCACATCCATCACATTCATGCACAAACAACACAAAGGCATTTTCATAGTTTGGTGTGCCCAAAACTGGTGCAGAGTATAATGCAGTCTTAAGCAAGTCAAACGACTGCTGGTGTACCGCGATCCATGGCAATGGCGAAGAAATGCCCTTCTTTGTCAAAGCCAACATCGTTTTGATCACTAGTGAAAAATTTGGGATCCACAACCTACAGTAAGAAGCCATACCTATCAAGGCCCTAACTTTCTTCTGTGTATTTGGGACAGACATGCCAGAAATGTGTTTTATTACTTCAGGTGTCAATCTTCTTCCCTCCTTTGACAGGAGATAGCATAAATAGGCAACCACCTGACAACAATATTGACATTTTTTAAGCAAAGCTTTGTGACGCTGCTGAGCTAGATGGATAAGTAATAACACAGTGCCCTCCTTACAGGCACTCTCAGAGTCAGCAGCTAGAAGCAAATCATCAACGTACTGAAGCAAAGTACAGGTAGAGGGCAGTTCAAGGGTATAAAGTTGTTCTTTCAAAGCCCTACTATAAATGCTAGGACATTCTGTGTACCCTTGAGGTGCACAAGTAAATGTGAAGGAGCATCCCCCTGAGGTGAACGCGAACAAATATCTACTATCCTTGTGTATAGGAATACTAAAGAAAGCATTCTTCAGATCCACAACACTAAGATAAGTAGCTGTAGCTGAAATCATGGTTAGGATTGTCGTTACATCAGGCACAATTGGAAATTGTGGTGCCACAACTTTATTAATGGCACGTAAATCAATTATGAAACGGAATGGAATCCCATTATCACCTTTCTTGTACACGGGTAAAATCGGACTATTACACAAACTCCCTGAAATTTCTTCAATCACCCCGCGATGCACACAATCGGAAACAATGCATTTCAAAGCTCGCTCGCCCTCAACTGAAATCTCATACTGAGGAATGCGTGGCAGCTCAATTCATGTTTCAAAACTATCTTGACAGGCTCAATCTGTAAAACACTGACATCATTGGCGTCGACAGCCCACAAGCTCTCTGGTACATCAGTGAATTCTGGAGGCAAAGGTCTAGTCAAGAATTGCGAGACAGAAAAATGCTGTGGTGAAATCGTCAAACGTACTCCATCAGGAGAACAATAAATTACTGCATTTAATTATTTTAACAAATTCAACCCCAGCAAGTTCTCTCCGCAACCCGAAGTCAACAGAAATGGACAATGGTCCGTAAAGGGACCCAAAGAAATAGGTATCGGCAAAGAAACCGGACAAACAACTGGTGTACCAGAAAACCCTACAGAAACATTGGTTTGCCCTGACAGTGGAATGTTTGGAACCCGTGAATGATCAATGGAACACTTCTGTGCTCCAGTGTCTATCAAAAACTGATGTTTCCTATTTCCCACCACCATTTCAACGTAGGGACCTTTCTGATTGACGGGAATAGGTGTAGGTGCCAAACCTTGCTTCGGGTAATCCTAACGAAACAGATTATCATCAAAAGGAAGCTCTTCAGATAAATATGCAGCGGAAGGATGATCAAAATTAGTTCCTGGTATCCACACTCGGAGTCTGATTGTCCCACGAGAAAGGTTGCTGAGGGACCTGTGTAAACTGACCTCTACGAGGGCCCCCTACACCCAGGCGACCTCTGGATCGCCTACCCATATTGCCAAATGTATTATTTGACCTTTGTTGAAGGACGGGGCATTGTGCTCGCCAATGACCCTCTCGACGACAATAAGCGAACTGGTTAATGTTTACAGGACCCAAGGGCACATTCCCCTGCGGGACATACTGACCTCTAACCTGAGAACTACCCCCTCTGGGGCCTCTAACAATTTGCTGCAATAGCACTTTAGTTTTCAAATCGCCTTTTTGTTTTTCAATCCTATCGTTTTCATTATTGACACGGTTCTCGTAGTACTGAGCCATGTGCAGTACTTCTGATTGTGATTTCGCCTGCCAAGCGTTCTCAGAAGACATAATTTGTGACTGGATGTCAGGCAGCAATCCACGCACAAATTTGTCCACAAATAATCTTTTCCCAGACTCTGTGCCTAAGTCTTGTCCACTGAAATCCGAGAATACTTGTTCGAACCGATTAAAGAACTCGGTAGCACCCTCAGACTTTCCTTGGACACAGGCCATAAGTTTGTCCCATATAATTCTCTTTTCGGGAATTATGGTTTTTAATTTTGCAATAATTCTATCAGGCAAAGTTAGTATCACCTGAGGCGGTCTTTCACCAGCTGGCCTTTCTCCATCGAGTCTAGTTATATTCACCCATGTATCTCCCAACCCTGGTATGTCGTCAATAGTTCTAACTTGTTTCCATAAATCTACGGGCAGGAGTACAGGAAACAACAAATCAATGTCGCCTAGGGTGAACTCTGGGGACTGCAAAACGGACTCTATCTCTAATGTCGGGAATGGATTGTCTAATAGTGTTCACTTCCTGTCGTGAAAACGGGACGTGAACAAACTGCGATACATAATGTGCGGGAATGTCCACAGCAGGTGTACCTGCTGCAACATTAGCAGCAATCTCAACCTTTGGGACAAATGTCAGAGGTACCTCTCTCATAGGCAACTGAGATATAGGCAACTCTGAACGCTTACTAAGCAACAGAGCTAAGTCGAGCGCTAAAGCAGTCGAAGAAGTGTCAAGTGAAAAAGCTCTCTTGTAAATACTCAATAACTCTGTGGGATAACTAATCTTCCTTTTGACACACTCATCCTGCAGGTACTATACCATTACCTGTATCACTTTCCTCTGCATTTCTAGCTTATATTGACTATACGTGTTATATACTTCAACAGGAGTTATCGACATATCCGAAATCCATCTAAGTGCATCTTTCGTACAAATTCGTGCTTCCTCAGATATCGATTTATGACAAGGAAGGAACCGTTTCTGTACATACATATTTTCATCCTCGTCATCCTCATCCTGTAACTTTTCTAACTCCTTTCTATACCCAAACAACCTCTCGACAAGCTCATTTACCTTCCCCACAGTGTCTCTAGAAAGCGCTAGAGTATTTAGATCCCTTAACCCTTGCGGAAGATCCGCATTATTTAATCTTCTCCACATTATGCATAACTGAATCCCTAAACCTTCAATAAAAACATTTCTCAGGAAAATTATCCATATTACAAAGTGTGGCAAAAACGCTAGCTTGATCATCCTTCTCCATACAATGCTTAGCCCATGCAATTAACTCACGTTTCTTCTCCGGTGGTACAGTATTGCGAGTGAAAACCTTTGACCCTGCACCTCGATCGACTACAAGCGGTTCAGGACCACTTGGAAGAGAGGGAGCTGGCAAATTTGATGGAGGCACTATAACTGGTGCGATAAAAAGAGGTGGAGGAACTGGAAGAAGGGGCACATTAGGCGGAGCAAGAACAACAGAAACAACAACAGGTGGAGCAGGAATAACAGGAGGAAGAGGCAAAGCAGCAGGAACATACGGAGGTGGCGCAGAAGCACCAGGCCTTTGTTCATTTAATAATTTGTCTATAAACTCATCAGAGACATGAATATCTTTAGAAGGAAAGATTTTCTAATACCGAGTGAGAAAGCCCTTTCCATATTTCTAGTCGATTCAGAATGTTTATCTTGGTCATACAATAGTGCTTTTTCGGCGTTCGTCTTGTGACGGCGCGCATGCGTCTCTCTACTTTTAAGTTGTTGCAACGCTTCTTTTTTCCAATTCTGCAAAACATCAAATGCTGCAGGTCTAGCCTTTTTCTTTAATAGAATTGACTCTAAATACTCAATACGAGGGATTTCAAAACTACCATTGATGGGCCACTGAAGTTCGGAGGCATGTCTAGTTTGTCTGTGCCAAATGTCATTAAATACTATACTTCCAATGCCATGCTTACAGTACATAGTACATGCTGGCGACCCCTCCTGTGGTGCGGGACGGCTAAATTCCTGCGGAATAATGCCCTAAAGCAGGTAGACAATTTCCCAGGCATATCTCAAATTCTTGGTGTTACCAGGTCAATAATTGTGTCTGCAGATACAATGCGCCAAAATTCAAATTGTCAGGATTAAATTAAGAATCGGGTCACGACTCACCTGACCAAACCTAAGGAAGTCCGATCGGATTACTAAGAATCTTACCTAACTAATCTTACCTTGTGTATGGTGATTTCGGCAAATCTGCCCGCCTCGATAAGTGGACCCTCGTCAAGATGCCGTCTCGGACCACACCCTTATCGTCCAAGGATCGGGTCGTGCAGCGCTGCTGAGGTGTCACGTCTCGTTCAGTGGGGCCCCTTATGTCACACCGTCCGATCCCGGTCCGATAGTGTGCATCAACCTTCAACAATCCGGCATAAATCTTGAGGGTCCCTATTTGGGCGCCAACTGTGAAAACAAAATCAAAATATCGAGGCTGAGTACCCCAAAAGGAAATACACCGAACACGGGTTACAAAGGAACATACAAAGTACTTTATTTTATACTGAATCCAGTTACAAAAACAGAGCAAAATCAGATAGCTATCGGCCCTCAGTACAACACAACGAACTCCAGCGTGGGTCAGTGTGTTCAGTCAGAGACGTTGTACATTAGAATGCATCCACTTTTTATACACTTGGTGGGCACGATGTCCAGCCCCACTTCGGGTTAAAATTCCACTTAATACATCACCGATCTAGGGTTCGTGCCAAGTCTCGAACAACCGCATATAACTGCTTTGCCTTTAATACATGTATCAACAAGCCTATGCAATAACTGTGTATTCTAGATTTTCCATGCAGGTCTTCTCAAACATTATTAAAATGTAGTTAAACAGATGTTCTACGTTCAGTATTTGAATACATTGTTTCAGCATATGCTCGTGGATTAGTTTCATTGCACGAGTAATCCTTTTACACACAGGTCAACGAAGGACAAGGTCTCAGTTCACGACCTCAACAAGTGGCCTGCAGGCAAGTTACATATTAGCTATGTACAGAGGTCAAGACGGCCATGTTGTATTCTGGAATGACATCGTCCACCATTTTAACTCACATGGTGACTTTTACAAAGCAAATCCTAAAATGGCGGATTGACCTAAAATGGCAGCTTACATTGTTTTAAGGTCAGGACCTTGCGACACGGATTCTTTTGTAAGCAACTTTCGAGCAGCTTGGCGTAGGCCAATATTAATATATTTATTGCAATAGGAGGCACGATATAATTTCACTTTTGACAAGAGAACCAAGAGTCAAGAGAGCCTCAGTTGTAATCTCCCTCATCACAGTAGTGATATTCAAAAATCAAAGATATTAAATATCAGCGGAGGAGTTCTCACACTCTCTGCAAAAACAAAAAAGTTGATTGCTTCAATGTAGCATTTCTCCATGATGAGATTTTCAATAATTTTCATGAGCACAGAATATATCAACTTATGTGAGCGATGTCAGCAAAATGTTTACCAGATAAAAAACGATCTGTTTAAAATAAACAAATAAAGGCATATCTGACTAAATAGATATTACTTCCAAAAAGTAAACCAGCACTTTAAAGTCATTTAAACCCTTTGTACATGAAATGAAGAAAAAAAAGAACTGATACAGGTATAATAAAAAGACCATCACTTGAAGACAGCAGAGATTCACTCATTTTTTGCGCTCTGTGGGTTTAGCATCTCTTCTAGTTTAGATTGTCAGTATATTTATACTTTTACTAAACACATTTTGTAGCTTTTT
Source organism: Ambystoma mexicanum (assembly GCF_040938575.1). NCBI lineage: Eukaryota > Metazoa > Chordata > Amphibia > Caudata > Ambystomatidae > Ambystoma > Ambystoma mexicanum. The sequence continues at coordinate 247,515,116 of NC_090926.1, read as the reverse complement.
TAATCATTCATGGTTTTTCATTAGCCCCTGGCTCTAGAAAGCTTTTTGTTTGTGGAGGAAAGCATGGTTGACGAACATGAACACGACCAAGGCATTTCGCTTCTAGAGGAGCACATATCACACGGAGGACTTGGATTCAAGTGATTTCTCACCACAGACTCTGGAGTTCGAGCAATCACGAATTAGTCAAGTTTAAGATCAGGGGATGGTTGATTCCTTTTAAACGTTGCGCCCTATAGAATCAACTGCTTTTCTCAAAAGTGTGTTTCACAGACCTTTAGAAACAATATTTGCACCCTGGCATGGGAGCCTGCACCCCTGGTCATGTCCCGCAGGCAGCCCACCCAACATGGGCATGCCCCTCAGCAAAGGCACATGTCTCCTTGCACTACTGATCACCAACTCATGTCCCCTTGCACCCCCACCCCCCAGCAGTGCGGGGCACCTGCCAGCAGGCCCCCACTCATGTCCCCCTGCACCCCCACCCCCTAGCAGTGCAGGGCACCTGCCCGCAGGCCCCCGCTCATGTCCCACTCATGTCCCCCTGCACCCCCCAGCAGTGCGAGGCACCTGCCAGCAGGCCCCACGCATGTTCCACTCATGTCCCCTTGCACCCCCCCCAGCAGTGCAAGGCACCTGCCAGCAGGCCCCCACTCATGTCCCACTCATGTCCCCCTGCACCCCCAACCCCCAGCATTGCGGGGCACCTGCCAGCAGGCCCCCACTCATGTCCCCCTGCACCCCCACCCCCAGCAGTGCGGGGCACCTGCCAGCAGGCCCCCACTCATGTCCCCCTGCATTCAGGTTGCTAGGAATGCGGCCTTGAGCCGCTGGTGCAAGCCCACGTTCCATCCCACCTGACGGCTGGCTCCCCCTGCCTCCATCTTCCTCCAGCCTAGTCCCATTTTTTTCCCCCCTTGCCCCTCCCAGTTTACTGTATCTCTGCGGCATTGGCACTGCCCGCCGCCGCCACTCCTTCCTCTCCGCTCCTGGAGGCCACCATGGAAAGGGAAGCGGGGCTCCGAACAGAGCCCCGCTTCCCTTCCCATGGTGGCCATCTTGGAAAAGGATTTTTCTTCTTACAACAGGACGCAGCGTGCGACTCATTGTACAAAGGAAAACTCTTTTTTTATCACCCGGGTTACTGCTTTGGCAATCGGGGGGGCAATAATAGATGACTTTGTTTGCTCTAGAATCATCCAAAGATAGCAGAGATTCACATGAGAGGAAATGCAGCTTCTGGTTCTTGGATGGCTTCATGAGAACAGAGAGTGTAGTTGGCCTGGCCGTTTAGCTGCAGCCTTTGTTTATGTTTTGTGAAGGGCTGGTTCCAGAAAGGTGGAAGAGGCCCTTTCATATGGTCAGTGAAATAATGAAATAATGAAATGCAACAGACTGCTAATATTAGCATTAATCAGTATGATTACAGTATAATTTCAAGGATCCGAGTGTTAGAAACGCACAGTAATGACACCATAAAGAGCCCTTTGAGCCAAAGCATTTGCGGTGTTATTGAGTGCTACAGTTGGGAGACGCGTATTCACTAGTACTACTTGTATACACTTTACACCAAGGCTGCAGTATACAAGCCTCCTGTATTATCAATAGAAAGGTCTGCCCCAATCTTCTATTTGGAACTGGGGATGTACGACAAACAGATGGCAACTAAAGCTTTTCTTCTAGAAGGAAGATAGTGTAAGATATGTTGTAAAACAAAACAATAATGCTACTGACATTAAGCGAACTACTTTGTCAGTAATTTAACAGCTGGACTGATAACTTGTTTCCCCTATCAGGGCAATTACGTATGTTAAAGTCTTTCTCTGGGTCAACTTTTTATTAGGAATATATCTTTGCTTGTCATTCAGAGCCGGTGAGGGCACTGGTGTTCATGGTAAGGCGTTCTCCACGTTTTTAGCTCTTATTGCAAACGGTTGGTAGAGTTCGTTATCAATCATTTGACATCCAAGTTACTTTAAAAAACGTCTCTGTTCGTGCCAATAGAATACATGTGTCTTTGTAACTTTGTCTCATTATTCTGGACGGTAGTTGCTTATTCAAAATGAGTATCCGGCGCACCATTTTCTCACTTACCTGCTCAGGCTGATTGGTGGATTTCCGAGCATTACCTGACTTGTAATCCCTCATCTGAAGTCCCGTCTAGTGCTGATCTCCGCCACATCTCTGTTGTTCCATCTTTGACTGGCCAACATGGAAAGGGAGAATGCACTACATGTAGTCCCTTCTCCCTTTCAATTGAAAAAAGCACTGTTAGTATTCCGGTTTTACAGGCCGGAGTACTACTAGCAGTAAACCCCTCGCTGGGGGGCCATTATCATGTCTGGTAATTCCCCAGGGCCTTCGTTAAGGCCCCACTGTACTTGGGTCTGTAACTATGGGCCCCAGAGCATTACCTGACATGGTAATGCCCCCCTGGCTGAGGGCTTTTTTCCTAATTATAGAATGTTCTCTCTAGCCAACAAATGTGACGAGTGGAAGGTTTTCAATTAAACCTAACCACTGGTAGTGCTCTGGGCAATCTTGCACTAGCTTTATCGTAGGCTATCTGCACCATTGCAGGAGGGATCAGACATATGCAAATCAGGCTGGTACTTCCACCAATGAGAGCAGTCCAGCTCAAACTGCTAGGCCACATCCCATCAGCACGGGAGCACACCTTAGTGATGATGTCCAATGAGCCCGAAACATGTCTGGGGTTGCTTGTGGTTTTGTGATGAAGGGTTTGATGTAGCAATTAGGGATACTGCCACAATTGGGTTGGCACCAAGCCTGATTTGACATATGGACGTTTTCCCTGTAATGGCATGGCAGGCTGAAAAACAGTGGTCTGTATCGTTGCCTAGAATAATGCCCTATTTTATGATTAATTAAAAACATCCAGACATTGGGGGTCATTACGAGGTTGGAGGTAATGGAAAAATAATGCCGGTAAAGGATTACCAGCATCGCATACCGCTCTGGGCTATTCCGACCCAAGAACCTGGTATTAGAGGCGCCGCTAATAACGGTGCCGCTAATAGCGGCAAGGGTGTGGGCACGCGGCCCTTCAGGCCGGCAATACCGGGATGCCATTAACAGGAGGACATCACAAGTCAGGCGGACATGCAAATACCCGGATCATGAAGGCACTAATACGGGATACTGGCATGCCGGCAATACCGGTATCGCAAAGCAACCGTAAACTGCTATGTGCAGTGTTCCCACCTGCCACAGGTGCACACAATCAGCACAGGTGGAGGCAATTGAGTCTGGGCCAGCACAAAAGAGCACACCCACACATCACACCTGTTCCCACACCAAAATGATACCACTAGTAGTAGCAATACTGGGGCTGGAGGACATGCCTGCATTGCTACACCAGCAACAACAACAACAGCAGGCACCACAGAGGAGACGCAGGAGGAGAAGGAGGGTGAGACAGGCCCAGCATGCCCCACCAGTGCAGTCAGTGGTACCACACAGGCAGCCCCCAATCCCTCGCACCAGAGCCAGTCCATTCAATCTAACCCCTGAGCAGATCCACACCCTGTACCGTCTGGACCGGGACACCATCACCACCATTGTCGACATGATACACAACGACATTGTCAGCCTCATTGAAATACGCACCGCCATCTACCCTCTACCTAAGGTAGTGTCGGTGCTCCACTTCCTTGCCACAGGCACCTACCAGCACACAGTGGGGCACATGAATGGCATATCACAACCCATATTTTCTCGCATGATGAATCAAGTGCTGGATGCCCTCCTGATGCACACAAGGAACTACATATCCCTACAACGGACTCCCCAGGAGATTTTCGATACAAAAGTTGGCTTCCATGCACTGGTAGGCATGCCAAATTGTATTGGTGCCCTCGACTGCACCCACGTGGAGTTGGTGGCGCCGCATGCCATGGAGGTATCCTACTGCAATCCCAAGCAATACCACTCCACCAATGTGCAGATGATATGTGACGCCAGCAACATCATCACACATTGTTGTGCCCGATATCCCGGATCAACTCATGACTCAATGGTTCTGCGGAACTCCATGCTACATGGAGCGACATGCAGGACGACGTGCCTGGCTGCTTGGTAAGTTGCATGACAGGCACATGGCAGTGAAATGGGGGGATAGATACACACACCACCATGGTGTCATTTTTGATGTGACAGCACGATGTGCACATCCCAAAACACTGTGCCCCAAAGCATCCTAAAATTAACATGACAACCAAATCCCATAGCAATTAAGTAAGCTGTACACCTATCACAACATGCCAAACTTAAAACCACTCCACATCCCACAACATGTGATCCACCCATCATCGTACCTCACCCTACGTAACACAATCCAGCAACATGCTGTGCAAATACACTATGTAAATGTCTGCAGCAAATCACCACTCCATGGGAGTGCACTGAACAAAACCACCAAGGGAATCCACTGCTTGTCACAGGGCCGCCACCACCACAGAAGTGCATCATGTCACCATGGGAATAATCAGCGCTGAATGGCAAATAATGCAGAGAGTACTGCCAACACTGCCAGCCATAAAATCATACAGAATACTACACATTACATATGCAACACAAACACAGCGGTATGCGTCCACATCAAGGGAGTGTACACCGTGTACCATCTTGAAAATGCAACCCACACCATAAGTCCATGGCACAGAACACATTGAGGGCATGAGAAATGTGTGCATACAACCAGGGACATGTGCATGTGACCATCAATTCTCTGCAGGCATGTGTGACAAGTACAGCTGTCCATCACAAATCGACTAACATATACCTTTAATTTCCTCTCATGCAGGTGATAGTGGCTATCCCTTGAAGCTTGGCTCCTCACCCCTGTCCGAAATCCACAGAACAGACACGAGGACTACAATCGTTCCCATACCCATACCTGTGTGGTCATCGAGCAGACCTTTGGCCTGTTGAAGGCACGGTTTTGCTGCCTTAGTCGGTCGGGTGGGGCACTCCTCTATAGGCATGAGAAGGTGGCCAAGATCATCATGGCATGTGTCATGCTGCACAACATGTGTATCCGACGGAACATGCCCCTGGCCCCTGACATTGAACTGCAACCACCTGGTGATGATGAAGGGGATGAAGAAGATGTGGGCGCACATCATTGCGGTGCCGATGCACAGGAGGGACGTGCTGTGCGTCAGTCAGTGATTGCACAATATTTCTTACACACATGGATGCAGAGGGTGACATGGAAGTGGGACAGAGTGCAATGGGTGTGGGAGTACATGTACACTATGCACTGTATATCAATTAATGAAACATGTGCAATAAGGAATGTCCACTCAAGATTTTTTTACACAACGGGTGTATTAAAATGTCCAATAGAATTAAGTGCTCAAACCCTCCCCCTCACACACCCTGTCCCCCCACCCATTCCCCCACAACTCCCCCACACACCCTCTCCCCCTCTCCCCACAACTCCCCCACACACACTCTCCCCATCCCCCTCCCGCCACAACTCCCCCACACACCCTCTGCCCCATCCCCCTCCCCCCGCAACTCCCCCACACACCCTCTTCCCCCTCCCCCCACAACCCTCCCACACATGGTATCCAAACAAATGCTTCATGTGTCTGCGTCCATTGCCTTCATCAGACTGCCCCTTCTAAATCCTTCCACTTCCTGCACCTGGTGGCGGCATGTCTGATCGGCGCAAGGTGCGTGCTGACCTGTGTAGGGGGCTGGTTTGGGTGGAGCTTGATGAAGAAGGGGTGGACACTTGCTCCAGTCTGGGGGCCGGACACTCAGCTTCCATGGAATCCACAATGCGGGAGAGGACCTGCCTCAGTGCACACACCTCCTCACAGATTCTTGTGGTGCTTGCCTCAATGGCCTGCCTCAGGGAAGCAGTGTTGTTGCGCCCCTCCTGCCTTGCCTGGGCACTGTCTCCAACAAACTGCCTCACTAGGGCTGTGAGCTCCTCCTGGCGCTGCACTGCATGTCCTATCTGCTGCAGCCCCGCCTGTACACAGTGGAGATGGAGGGTGCATGTGTGACATCCCCAAATACATGTGGCTCCTCTGTGGGACTCATGCTCCCTTGTTCGGCCTCCCCTCCAGACTGCTCCGGTGTGGTGTTGTGGTAGGAGTAGATAGGTGTGACCTGGGGGGATGGGGTGGGACTGGGTGGTGCAGGAAGGTACGAGGAGACGTCCTCGACAGGAACACACACCTGGCCCTGCATATCATCCTCTGTCTGGGGTGCCATAGCTGCCGCCTCCCCAACAGAGCTGTTCCCTGCTGAATGTGCCCCATCGCCCACTGTCTCCAGTGCTGGTGACACAGGTGTTGTGGGGACTGTGGCAATGTGCCTTAGCGGCACCAGTGCTGTGACATCCGGTGCTGTTAGCGACTTCAGTGCCTGTCGTGGCTTGGCTGGGGCTTTCGATGTGGAAGGCCTGTTGCCTTCATCCCTGGCCTTCTTCCGGGGTGTAGTTGCCTGTGGGGGTGAGTCCTGGGCCATGCTGTCAGGATCTGAGCCTGTGGGGGACCAAGAGAGGGACAGCATAAGTGATGGTTTGACAAGCAACATGCATACATTGGTATCAATGCTCTTCTACACATTAGAGAGGATTAGGCAGTGGAGTTTAAATGCTCACGTTGCTTGCTATATGGGTGGAACATGCAGGCATCCGTCAGGGTCACTCATGTTGGAGCTGGCGTATGCCATGTGACATGCATTTCTGTTGCGGACTCCGTGCAGTGTGACTTATGCCATTTTCATCTTTGTGTGGTGTGTGTCAGGTATGGCATTGTCATGCTGCATGCATGTGCATGTGTCTGTGCTGCGGACGGCATCTAGGCAGGGATGTGTCAATGTGTATGTATTGGGCCATGCATTGCTTCATTGGACGGACAAATTGGTGGACTATCATCATACTTTGCATTACAGTGTTTTCTTAGGACACTCACCTCCATCCGCCGATGAGGTGGCGCCAAGCTCCATCTCGCCCACACCTTCTATGGCCTCGATGCCAATCATGCTGGCGCAGATCTCCTCCCACTGGCTTAGCTTTATGAGTGAGCTAGGATCACCGCCAGTAGTCATGGCCTGGCTCCGGTTTGCAGACAGAATGTTCCTGATCCTCAGGTGCAGGTCGTCCCATCGCTTGCGGAAATCCTTGATGGTGCGGGGGGTGTTGCCTATGGCACTTACTTTCTGGGCAACAAGTTGCCAGATCTCTTTTTTTTTTTTTTAATCTGTGCCTCCCTCTTGAGGCTGTTTGCATGAACAACCTCTGCATTGTCTGCAAGTGTCTCGGCCAGCATAGTGAGTTTATCCTCATTGCAGCACTCTTTGCGCTGCCGGGAAGCACCTTTCTTTACTGCCTTGGGTATGATGTTGGTGCTGTGGGTTGATTTCTGTAGTCAGAAAAAGGAATCAAGATTGGATTGTGTTTTTCAAGATGGCCGCCATGCTCTTTCGCGTTCTTGTGCGATGACGCTACTTCCGGTTCCGCTTATTTATGGGCACCACTAATAGCGGTCATCGCTATTATTGGTCACCGATGATTGCGGTGCCTGTCTAATGCCGTATCCATTGATGCCGGTAGTTCTGTCTGCGCTTTCCATGATGCTGCTAAGGGCCATTTTTTTTACTTTAGCGGCATGCCTGTAATGTCATTACCGGCATGGTGCAAAGCTCATCATGCGAACTCGTAATAGCCCTCTATCAGCGGGCTCTTTACTACAAGGACACAGTATTTGCTCCATGCCGCTGACTGTTACTTACCTCCAACCTTGTAATGACCCCCATTGTCCTTTAGGTTGGCAAATCTTAACCCGAGTGAGACACGTAAGCCAGACATGCATCTGAAACCAGCTGTGTCTAGTAGCCCAAGCTATACCTCACTGATGCCAAAATATTTCTGGGGTTACTATTCACGCGCAGAAGCAATGTGATCTAGCAGTTCGGGCTGCACTACTAGTGTTGGATTGGGGCTAAGCCTGATTTGCATATGGCCTTTCTCCTTTTGTAATGGCATGGCAGGGTGCAAAATGGTGGACTGGAGGACTGCCCAATCAATGTCAGAGGTTATGATTAATTCAATACCTTCCAATCTTGAATGTAGAAAAACACATTTTCCCTTTGCATTAGTCGTTCATGAAAAGAGATTACAAATCGTGGAAACTCTTTTCTACAGCCTATTCTATATGACATCCTTGCAGCTGTTCAATATGCCAAACTCCTGCCGATCTGTGCACCATACTGTAAACACAGTTGTAATGTGTCACTGATATTTTCTTTATCATTTTATTATTGGCAAAGGCATATCATACAAAGGGACTGCGAGAGGGTAGGGCATCATTGTTCATTAGGTCAAGTGTAGATCAACTGTGGCCCCCTTGTCTCCCTCATTAAAGGAAGATCACTTGAAGACAACCTTATACTGTACCTGAGCGCGAAATTTGAACATTATGCTGTTTTTTCTTATATCATTTAACCAAAATTCCAGGGGTAGCGGAAGTGACATCACACAACCCTTGACCTCTGATGACATCACAGAAAGTGATGTAATTTGACCTCACTCCGAAGTGACATCATGGGAAGCAATAGAACATGACCTTTCACCCCTTGACAAAACAGGAAGTGGCACCACATAACATTGTTGCTAAGTACACTACAAAGAAATATGGTTATTTTATCACTGTGATGTGATATACATTTCATACAAGAATGGATCACCATATGTATTGTTAATATCAGTGTGTATAGACCCATATTACCAAATTACTGTGAATGCAAGCAGACTTCCAAGGCCAAATGAGAATGGTGTGTTATTATATAGCACTTAAACTTAAGTGCTTTATATTGGACAAATATACATATAATATCACCCAACCAACAAGAAAGCCAGCCACTCCAGAAACAAAGAGCCACATGGCGCTGGCCACAAACCAGGAGCTTCCATTCAAAAAAGGAAAAAAAAAGGGTTTCATTTTTTAGTGGTAGCAAGGGAGACCTCAGGGGTCGCAGGTGTGACCCCTGGCCACATCCAAATGATGTCACTGCTCATATCACCTCTATTTCTGCTTCAAAGCTCCCTGACATTCACCCGCTCAAAGCTATCCGGATGGCCAACTTCCATTATCAAGGATGTCAGAGGGCTTGCTTTTCATTAGGTACACATTATGTATTCGTGTCAGCGGTGTGAACACCTCCCACCGCCTTGATGGGAGGCCGTGGTGAGGAGCTACAGCAGCCTGAACTTTGTATAATGTTTATTCTAGGCAGTGTTGTCCCAGTGTTACTGCTTTGTGCTACCTCTGCTCCAGAATGGAATGGCGCATTGGCATGCAGGGATTGCAACTGGTAAAGATATGGAAAGTCACTTCGATCACATGCAGACGGTGCCCTGCTGCTCCTGTTCTGCAAGAGGTAGGATGAGGGGATGCTGAGCGACCGCTCGGAGCAGGGTGTGCAGCATTGCCGCCGACTGAAGGCTCAACATAATGTTTTATTTATTGTCTTTTTTCGGGCAAAACATGACATTTATTAAATACAGTTTCAATACATTGCAGTCGGCGTCCTGCCCAGGTTACAGGTAAAGAGGTAGGAAGGTACAGAAGAGTCATGTGCATCCAGCCTGACACTTTTGTCTGCCCCATTCCAGTCAATGATTAATGAAAGCACCTTCTTGTCATATGTCTTACAACACATTAAAACCCCTGAGCATTCTTCAAACAACCCTAAGGGGTTCCCAGGCTAGCAAGGCACCTGGCTCTCAATGCCCGCCCTAGCTCAGGTGTGTTTTGATGGTTGTTGATGCACATCCAGACTTTTCAGTTCTCTTAGGCACCTCATTTTCAGATGTGGCACCAGCATCCCACAGAACATGTTCTCTTAAAGGTTCATTATCGCTTCAAAGAGAAGTATAGGTCCTGCAGCATGCTTGGTGATGCCCACCCTGGGATGGCCTTCCGCTGACTAATTCTGCTACCACTTACTATACAGGTGCCCTCTCTTCCAAAATGCCATCCCGTTGAAATGTTTAAGTGTGATGTGATGGATGTTTTATAAGCGAACAGCCTGTTTGGGAAGTCTTCGTCTGTCTTGATCCAGTATTGCGCGTGCAAAACTGACTTCTAGTCCATGTCACGGATTATAAGCAAGAAACAAGAATTTACCAAAAGCACATCATGTTTGCAATGTACGTCAAAACTGCACGTAAGCACTGCACGACAACGAAAATTCCTTTGCCCCAATCATGTTAGAAGCCCCCATCGTAATTGCTGTTGAAACCAAATGTGTTGTTTTCCAAGGTTTGACACTTTCGGGGTAAATCATGGAATTTCGCACAAAAGTGGCGCACGCGGCTGGCGCACAGTGTTCCCGTGCGATAGACTGTGCCAGCCGTGTGCGCTAAAATCCATTTCCACGCACAGCGTATTCATGGATTCCAGCTACCAAAACCAGTCGTGGCGCACAGTGGCGCAGCGACCCTGCAGCAGCGCCAGTTACGCCCCCAATAACGCCCCTCGCGCAGGGAAAAGCCATCAAAATCCCCAATCCAGCGCAAAGGGCTGCGCTAACCCTGTACCAGCACGGCAAGCGGGGAACGTGTATCACTGGGGATCGCGGGAAGTTTCACACGCGACTGGCCCTGTGCGAGCAGGTTACGTGTATGACTGGGGTGCGCTGGAAGTTTCACACGTGATTTCAGCAGGGTACGTGTATTACTGGGGTGCGCGGGAAGTTTCACTCACGATTTCAGCAGGGTACGTGTATTACTGGGGTGCGTGGGAAGTTTCACATGCGATTGGCCCTGTGCGAGCGGGGTACGTGTATTACTGGGGTGCGCGGGAAGTTTCACACGCGATTTCAGCAGGGTACGTGTATTACTGGGGTATGCGGGAAGTTTCACACGTGATTGGCCCTGTGTGAGCGGGGTACGTGTATTACTGTGGTGCGCGTGAAGTTTCACACGCAATTTCAGCAGGGTACGTGTATTACTGGGGTGCGCGGGAAGTTTCACACGCGATTTCAGCAGGGTACGTGTATTACTGGGGTGCGTGGGAAGTTTCACACGCGATTTCAGCAGGGTACGTGTATTACTGGGGTGCGCGGGAAGTTTCACACGCGATTTCAGCAGGGTACATGTATTTCGGGGGTGCGCAGGAAGTTACACACGCAATTTCAGCAGGGTACGTGTATTTCGGAGGTGCCGGGGAGTCCTACACGTGATTTGGTAGTGTGGGTTCTCCCAGGTGTTCCCTGTACACCCTCCACGGCCCCTGCAGGCAGCCCACACCACAGGGGACTACCCTGCACCCCTGGTCATGTCCCGCAGGCAGCCCACCCAACATGGGCATGCCCCTCAGCAAAGGCACATGTCTCCTTGCACTACTGATCACCAACTCATGTCCCCTTGCACCCCCACCCCCCAGCAGTGCGGGGCACCTGCCAGCAGGCCCCCACTCATGTCCCCCTGCACCCCCACCCCCCAGCAGTGCAGGGCACCTGCCCGCAGGCCCCCGCTCATGTCCACTCATGTCCCCCTGCACCCCCACCCCCCAGCAGTGCGAGGCACCTGCCAGCAGGCCCCACGCATGTCCCACTCATGTCCCCTTGCACCCCCACCCCCCAGCAGTGCAGGGCACCTGCCAGCAGGCCCCCACTCATGTCCCACTCATGTCCCCCTGCACCCCCAACCCCCAGCATTGCGGGGCACCTGCCAGCAGGCCCCCACTCATGTCCCCCTGCACCCCCACCCCCAGCAGTGCGGGGCACCTGCCAGCAGGCCCCCACTCATGTCCGCCTGCACCCGCACCCCACAGCATTGCGGGGCACCTGCCAGCAGGCCCCCACTCATGTCCCCCTGCACCCCCACCCCTCAGCAGTCCGGGGCACCTGCCAGCAGGCCCCCACTCATGTCCCCCTGCACCCCCACCCCCCAGCAGTGCGGGGCACCTGCCTGCAGGCCCTGACACATGTCCCCCAGCCAACACATCATCAGAATCTAGATCCCTCGCCCTTATGGGCAGCCTCCACATGCCAAACACCCACCCAAGTATTGCATCCACCCACTTAGAAATGCCAATTACATGATACAACCCCAATGGCAAGTATGTAAATGAACACATGTCCCTCACATACACACAATGGGTGTAAGTGAATGTCAAAACCCATATCATGATATGCATGAAACCAATGAGATGATACTACACAGTGAACTTTGATGAAAAACATGTATTAAAAGCAACATAAATGGAATTAAAAATAAACAAACGACAATGGGAATTAAAAACCAAAAGCAGCATGTCCGTAAAATAATGAAAAACCACAAATCATAATCCAAAGGAAAGGTGTCCAAAGTCACAGTCCAAAAAAGTAAATCCAAGGGAAAAACAAAACTGAAAACCATTGCTTCATGGGTAAATCCAAAAAAAAAAATATATAATCCAACAGTCAACTATATACAGATAAACAATCCAGGGTCCATGATCCCAACTGAAGAAATGAAACCTATCTAAAAATACTACCTAATAAAAAAACTATATACAAAAATGTGGTCCATTGTCCAAAAGGTCCAAAATAAATAAAAAAGCAAAGGAAACCTAACACTAACTACATAACTATTTACAGGGTCAGTGGGCTAGTCCGACGGCTCACTGGTTGATGTCATGGGCCAGGGCATCATCGAACTCCTGTTCAATGGCTTGGAGGCAGGCATGTTCCCTGGCCCGAGGTCTCGCAGGAATAATGCAGTGTCCAGCTCCAACTCCCTGCGAATACCCTCGAGGCACTCAGCCCACCTCAGCGCCCTCCGCATGGAGTTCTCCGCCCTGACCATTGTGAGCCGTTCCTCCTCTACCCGCTGCCGCTCCGCACCTATCTGCTGGCCCAACCGCTCCCACACGGAAGACACTCCCATTCCAGGGTTCTCCTGCCCTCCGGCCGATGCCTGCCCCCTGATGTTGATGGCCCCGAGCCATGATGCCTCCCACGTCGAGCCTGCCGCTGCCTCCGATGCAACTGCCTCTGCCAGCATGACGGCATCCAGGCTGATGGAATCCACCGAGGCCGTCGTGCACGTGCCCTGCCCGATGATGCCGTCACATCCTCCATCTGCTGGGGTCCAGTTGCTGGTGTGTCCACCCCTGCTGGACCACTGACTCCCGACTGTGGCAGGGATGGGATCCCCACCGAGTTGGCTGCGTTGGTCGGGGCAGGTCCACAGGGGGCCCTAGTGGCATCTGGGCCGGAAGACGGCATGGAGAACGACTGGCGCATAGCCTCCACAGAGGAGGAGAGGGTCGCCAGAGTGGGCGACACATGTACGAAACCCCCGACCACGGCCGCTCCCAACTGGGCCACGTTGGCACGGTGCTCTTCGTGATGACGTGCGTGCTCCCCCTGGGAAGCATGCACACCAATCAGGACCATGTCCATACGGCCAGGGGTCCCCTCGTCCGCAGGTGGAGGGGAGTCAGATGACATGGACATCCCCCCTACCTGCGGACGGGCCTGGGATGGGGCATCCCTGCTGGTGCATGGTGGTGCAGTCACAGTGTCAGGGACAGTGACATGCACAGGCCCCTCCACGGCGACCTGCGCTGCCTCCTGCCCCTGGACTGCACCACTTCCACCAGCAGGGATGCCCCCACCAGGCCCCATGTGCGGCTCAGTAGCGGCCTCCTCCTCCTCTGTGGAAACCACCAACCTGGATGGCTCCACCCCGTCTTCCGCCGTTGCAAGCCCCTGTGGGAGCTCACCCACCCCTTCCGCTGCAGCCGCGGGGGCATCCCTGCCGCTTTGCTCCACAGCGCCGTCTCCGCCCTCTTCTTCACTTTGCGCTGTGTAGAGGGAGACATAGAACACAAGCATCAGGGTACTGTACAATGGTCCCCTAGACAGGAAGCAATAGCAGATGAGTGGCACTGTCAAAGATCACTTCCATCATGTCCCTCCACAACACATGGGTCAGTGCAGGCAAAGCACATGCAGTAACAGGCATGGCGCATGCTATGGACATTAGCAAACATGTCCAAGGGACTCTTGAAACATACAATGTTGTTTTGGAACTCACATGCATCATGGGTCATGCCTATCACATGCACACACTTCACTGTACTTTCATCCATCTGCACTCGTACATCCCAGACACAGTCGATGCCAGGATAACTAGGCTGCATCAGTGATTCTGAACATTGTCACAGACATGTGTCATGCATCCATGGCATTCACAAGTCACAGACACGCAGGTCAGACACACAGACATGGACACCATACATGTACATGGCATCAGCACCCATCCCTCACCCCCACCCATGTCCAGGAACAGAGACTGGCATGCTCTCATGTGTCCATTCCGCATAGGGCTCCCCATGTTGCATTTAAACACATACACCAACCGTGTGCTTCACACATTACTGGTCTCACATGCATGACCATGATGTCCCTGCACACACACATGGTACATGGCCCATGTCACACATACAGGCAAGTATCAGACAACCAGCACACTGCAACATGCCCTGTCTCACACAGCAATGCTTGGCCACTTACCGCTCGACTCCAGACGGGTCTGCCTCTCAAGGATCTGGGCATGGAGCGCTGGGCGTACGCGTTCCAGGACCCTCATCTGGATGGTACTCATGCTGCCCCTGCCCCCTTCCACGAGGCGCCGGCCTTCATGAGGGTCCTGGACCTGAAGTCCTCCCAGCGCTTCTTGACTTGCTTGATGTTGCGGGTTGCCACCCCCTCCGCGTTGATGGCAACCACAAAGTCGTCCCAGATCCTGTCCCGTTCTTCCTTGTCGGCACGTGATGATCTGAAGAGGGCATCATAATGCCCCAGGACAAGCTCCACCAGGACACCAACTTCCTTCTGACTGAAGCTGGTGGTTTGCCCCTACATGGCGACCCCCGAGGCAGGCGTGGGTGGTCAACTGGGTCCTGGGGCTGGGCTGTGGAGCGATGGTATCCCAGTCGGGAGTCTTCTGTTCTAGCAGGGGTGGACACAGCAACTGGACCCCTGCAGATGGCTGATGTGCAGGCACCAAATGGCAGGGCACGGTGGCAGCAGGCAGGCAGGCAGCAGCAGATGGCTCGTGGGAGGCTGCTCGGGGCTCTGGGGGGCAGTAATTCGGCCTTTTGGGCAGGAGCGTGGTCTTCCGTGTGCTTACGCGTGGCCAGCTTGATACGGAGTGATTTGGCACGTGAAAATTCTGCACGTCAGGCTGTAATTCGAGGAAAGGCCCTTAGTGCGTAAGCGCGTCAGCACGCATATGCGATTCCATTGGACTAAAGGCCCTTAGCGCGTAAGCGCGTCTGTGACGTATCGCGCACGGGCGTTGCCTTGGCAGGGCTTGAAGATCCCACGTGGATTTCCATTGCTCTGTATGTGCTTTTCGTGGGGTGTGGTGCGTCTGTTTTGCAGGCGTTGGGGTTCACACGCTATTATTTCACAGCGGGTGGGTGTTGGCTATGCGTTCTTCTACATGCAAGGCAGACGGTGAGTGGTACCCTGCTCCCCCAGGCCCAATCGCGTGTAAAACTTCTCGCGCACCCCTGAAATACACGTACCCCGCACCCGTAGGCCAGATCGCGTGTGAAAACACCAGCGCACCCCTGAAATACACATACCCTGCTCCCCCAGGCCCGATCGCGTGTAAAACCACCCGCGAGCCCCTGAAATACACATATCCGCTCCCCCAGGCCAATCGCGTGTGAGACTTCTTGCGCACCCCTGAAATACACGTACCCAGGCCAATCGCGTGTAAAACTTCTTGCGCACCCCTGAAATACACGTACCCAGGCCAATCGCGTGTGAGACTTCTCGCGCACCCCTGAAATACACGTACCCAGGCCAATCGCGTGTAAAACTTCTCGCGCACCCCTGAAATACACGTACCCAGGACAATCGCGTGTAAAACTTCTCGCGCACCCCTGAAATACACGTACCCAGGACAATCGCATGTAAAACTTCTCGCGCACCCCTGTAATACACGTACCCAGGCCAATCGCGTGTGAAACTTCTCGGACACCCCTGAAATACACGTACCCAGGCCAATCGCGTGTGAAACTTCTCGCGCACCCCTGAAATACACATACCCAGGCCAATCGCGTGTAAAACTTCACGCGCACCCCTGAAATACACGTACTCAGGCCAATTGCGTGTAAAACTTCTCGCGCACCCCTGAAATACACGTACCCAGGACAATCACGTGTAAAACTTCTCGCGCACCCCTGAAATACACGTACCCAGGACAATCGCGTGTGAAACTTCTCACGCACCCCTGAAATACCCGTACCACGCTCCCCCAGGCCCAATCGCGTGTTAAACTTCCCGCGAGCCCCTGAAATACACGTACCCCGCTCCCCCAGGCCCGATCGTGTGTAAAACTTCACGCGCACCCACGAAATACACGCACACGCTATTATTCACACAACAGGTGTCCGTGTTTGTCGCGTACCCCTTTGCATGTCATTTGTCCTAGAGGGCCACAGTATGGGACTTTCATCAGAGCTGTGCATACGTGCTTTTTGTTAGCGCACATTTTGGCGGACATTTTTTTCATGCGCAGGGATGCTACCGCCTGCTTTCGTGTGGCGGACGTGTATGGGCCTGTGCGCGTCTTTGCCCGTGCACTGGTTTGCCCTATTCGATTCCATGAATATGTGTTGTAGGCGAGCGTGTGGGCATTCCGCGCACTTGCCTCCTGTACTTCCCCCGTGACGCCCATATTTTCACAAGTTGTTCCCCATTCCGAGTGTCACGCCCCGTGTTCCGCCTACTTTTGTTATGTGCGCCGTGCTATGTGCAATTTCGCTGTGGCTGCGGCACACGCCGTTAGATGACCTGTGCGCCGGCGTGCGCCGCGCACTTTTTCAGCATACAGCCAATATTTTTCTCACGCACGGACTTCCATGAATCGATGTGCGCTGGTTTCCCTGCGATTTTCGCACTTGCACTGCGATTTTCGCTCTTTCACTGCGAATCGCACGTTTTCGCATGCTTGTGCCAAAATTTTCGGCGCACATTAATTCCAGTTTCTTAACAAGCCATCTAAACCTTTGTACATTTCAATTGACGTCGCTATCACAAAAATGACCCAAAGACATAAAGAGAATGGCCTGCTGCACAGCATTGTACACAAAGCAACCAATATTTAAAAAACACTCAAGGGGGAGATTTTACACTGGGAAGCTGTTTGTTGGTTTTTGCGCCACTCTGACGTGCATTGTAGTACACCGTTGGCCACCCAGGGTTTGCCAAGAACTGTATGTTACTCATGACTTCATTCACGAGCGCCACGTTGCTTTCAATCTAGTCATGGATGGCTTTAACAATGAAACCGTTTGTCTCTGCAGTTCAGTGCTTTCATTGTTAGAATTCAACACTTGGTTTACAGACGCCTGCAGGAAGACTAGACTAATGGAAGTTTGTCATCTACCCCTCCACCTCCCATGGGCTCCCTCCCCCGAGGCCACACTTCCGACTCCCCAGCTGGACACAGGGCAAGACTAGCGACATGCAACGCCTACTATATATTATCCTATGCTTTGAGCGAGGACCTAAAGGTCCTAGCATTATCAGTCTTTCTCGCTCAGGGGATTTTCGAAAGGAATTCCTACCCTGATGTCAGACAATTTGATGTTTCACAAACGCCTTCTCTCTCACTCCCTTTATCTTGCTCTTTCTCCCTCTCCCTACTCTTGCCCCTCCTCCTCTCTAATACTCCACTTACTCTCCTCTTCCCTAGGGGGTCTCACCAACCTCTTTTCCCTGTTCACTGAAAGTTCAAAGGGGCTAATGGAGAGAGTATGCAGCAGTAATAATCTCCTCCACTCTTAAAAGTAGCATAGGCCATTAAAGTAGTATTAATAGCACATATGGGGGCTCTGAGTACTAATGGTGATAAATACCCCTTTCATGGGTGTCCAGCACTGACATGATGGGCTTGGGCCTACCTGGCTTGGGGTTAAGATTATTACGGGCCCTGCCATCCCCCGAGAGTGGTATCTAACACATCATATCAATGACAGGCAAGGGCCATCTTGTCCAACTGAAATTGACAATTACTCTGCCTGCCGTTACACCATACTACATACTTAGTCTCAGGATATGACTGTCTTTTAACATTGTGAACTTTTTGATTTGTGAAACGTGAAATTCTCCTTTCAGAGCAAATAATGGGTCAAGCATGTGGATCTTACACTATATGGGCACTGCCCTGGGAAACACGGACTGGAGAAGGTGCACAGAGCCTTGCACTGAAAACCTTTTGTCTTTAGAGCCTATTTATCATACCTATTTATTTATTTGTGTCCATTCATGCAGTTAACCTTTACATTTTACAGACATTTATCTCACTAATGCCTCACTTCAGCAGTAAACAAAAATGCTGTAGTGTTGCTCATTTTGTGTCTTGGGTACAAATAACTTCTGTTGAAATTAAAAATATGATGACAGAATTGCTAATCAAATATGTATGTTTGCTAATCAATAAATGTTTAATTAGCAAACTCTCCTTACAAAGTTATGCCTTGAACTATACTGACACCTGGCCTTGGTAATATACTGTATCATTTTAACCATGGGCGACACTCCACTCTCTCACACAGGGTACCACTCTCTCTCACATACAATACTGTACCTGGACTCTTTCCCAATATCTTCCCCAACTCCTCAGTACTCCCCCCCAACCGGCAGACACCCCCTGGTCTATCGGTCCATCAACTGTCCTCCTGACCTCACCTGAACATCCTTCATCCATGTTGGTGCGTGTGGGTCTTATATTAACTGGCATTCCTGTCCTACCGGCTCCTCCCTTTTCCTATTGATACCTACTGTCACCTGACTGCTTTCATACTCTAAACTAACTTTCCTTTTACCCAGGGGTCGGGTTACACAGCCCAAGCGCCCATCCACTTTTCACTCTCAGGTGCCAGTTACTCTTCTGCGGCTTGGTCTCCCACTCTGCGGCACACGTCTTCTTTCTGCAGCCCCGGGAAGTTGGTGTTCTTAGTCTGAGGATCCATCTGTGGGGTCCTCTGCTACAGACACATGGGTTTCTGTAGCTGTCAGCTCTGGAACGAGAAAAAAAGAAATCTGGGCAGACAAGAGGGTGGAAGGCATGATGCGACAGACAGTGGAACTGCTAGTTTAAGTATGCCAGGCATATTCAGGGAATTTAGAGGGTGGGGCCTTCCCAACTCCCTAACCACACCTCTGGAGTAGAATCGGCTTCGGCATGCACCCTGGTAGGCCATCTAACTGTGGCTGGGAGGGGTCAAGCCCGTGACCCTGTCACAATCTCTAGTAGCAGAAATTGCCTGTCAGAAAGTTATAAGTCGACACCTTTCATAATTCCATATCAGTGGGGCACCCCAGTCAGTAGTACAATAACATGCAAAAATGGAATTACTGCAAGGCCACCTGGCTTTGAGATAGCACATGACACTGACTGATCATGCACAAGACCAGCCTTGTGAAACGATCATTGGAAAAGCCAGTGGGTCTTGCTTTATAAATTGGCTTTGCCAATGATTGTTTAAAAAAATACAGCACAGCATTAAGGCTACCCATACATTTAAGCAGTCCCTTAGGTTGAAAGATGTTTGTAAGTAGATCAGCCAGTCCAGTTCACAGGTCACTCAACACAAGTCTGGAACAAAGCCAATATCACCCCGGATCTAGCAAGCTCCCTCCTTTACTCACTCCCAGCACTCTCCCTCCAAGGAAGCCCCATCCTCGTCAAACTCTTCGACCACTGGCTCTTCAACGCCCTCAGACCCCTCACCCCAACAAAACGGCCACCTCAGTGATCAGGTCCCACACCCAGGTGGTACACCATCAACTTCAAATCACCAAAACCTTCCAAGCACCGCCTGGAATAGACTTGGAAAATCAACCAAACCGTCCAAAACAAAACCGCCGTAGCAAAACTATCAAGGGCCTGCAGATCGGAAATTATAAAAACCAAGAAAGCATTCTATGGGAACAGAATCTTGAACTCTCGCAAGGAACTGCATAGAATAATTTCTCAATTCAATTCCTTAGCTTGCTCCACCCCCCTTCCACCCAACTCCCAATCCCTATGTCATGCCTTATCAGAACACTTCCACAACATCGCTATACACAGATACTCTGCCATCATCTCTAGATCAGAAATAATGCCCCCACCCATTTCCACCTAACACCCATTCCCTGTACAAACCCCCTCCCGATGCAAACCTTCAGCTCTTCCTCTCCTATCTCACACCAGGAGTTCCTCTCGCTCCTAGCACAAAGCCACCCATCAAGTTCCCTTGAAGATCATTGCCTGCCCACCCTCCTCAAAAATGTCCTAGCCACAACCTGTGCAGGCAGTATTGCATGCTCAATCCTTAACCACTCCCTAATATTAGGAGCCCTCTAGGAAGCCTTTAAAACTTCCTACATCAAACCCCTCCTCAAAAATCTATGCTCAATACACTCCTCCCCCAGAACTACCGGCCCATTTCCAACACCCAATTCATGGCCAAAATCATGGACGGCACAGCATACAAGCAACTCAGCCATTTCACTGAAGCCAACAACCTCCTTAATCTTGCCCAATCTGCCTTCAGACCCCTCAGAGGTACAAAGTCCTCCCTAGTGTCTGTTTGGGACGACCTAAAAAGAACAGCGGATGTGGAAGGATGCGCTATACTCATTCTCCTGGACCTCTCTGCCACCTTAGATACCATTGACCACACCATCCTCCAAGAACGGCTACACTCTTTAGGAAGGAAAGACACTGCCCTCACTTGGATCTCTGCTTTCATTTCTAGTCGCTCACAAATCATGCTCCTGAACCCTTTCACCTCTACATCCCAATCAGTACCGAAAGGGGTCCCACAGGGAGCATCCCTATCTCCCCTCCACTTCAACATCTATCTGAACCCGCTTCCTGCACTCATCCGTTCCCACAGTCGCACCTGCTACAGCTTTGTAAATGATGCCCATATCAGCCGTAAAATCACAAAATCACCAGGGTCCAACTGCCCAGATCTGTCATCATGCCTCTCGGATATCGACTACTGGATGACTACCAACCACCTCATCATCAATCCTGAGAAAACAGTGCTCCTCCCCCAACCTATTCCCTGACCTCGCTCCCTAGGCGTCCTTCCCCCCCGACATCCTCCACCTCTGTGAAAAACCTTGGATGCACACTGGACATGGATTTATCCCTCTCCCAACACATCAACTCTGTATGCAGAACCTGTTTCTTCCACCTGGGCATCCTAAGGCATATCTTCCCATACCTTACCTATCCACCCCGTTTCTCTGCCATCGTCTCCTTCATCCTCTCCTGCTCAGAGTAGGCACAGCATCTCTCCTTGTTGTCCTACACTACAACTACACCAGACTGGGCAGATTCCCCTTCTCCCCTTCTGGGCACCTTTCCCACTGCTCTGGCCCTTAATATGGGGAGGCCACAGCTGGCAAGACCAGCCAATCGCGTTGGACCTAGAAAAATGACATTGACCATGAACTCTGTCCAATTTTAAGGTATGCACACCTTGCACCACACCTGTGGACATAGGCTGCAGGCACGGCCACATATCCGTGCACTATAGAATGCAGCTATGTCTATGCAAATCCGGTCTAGCAGCTTGCATAGCCATCCACACTGAAACCCCTGATGTACCGTAACACCTCTGCCATTAGTATACAGCAACAACCTACGAAAAATATTTCTAGCTGGACACCCATTGAGTCTCCAACACTAGCACTCTATCCTAAACCACCAACCGCACCCGCTCACATGGCTGACCTGCGGGCTGCTTACTGGAGCCCAGCCAGCCCACCTAAATCCTAACATGGCAAAAGGCACACATGCATCTTAAAGGTAACTATTACAATCTCCCACACATGGACTTTGGTCCCTGAGGGCGTTGCAACCACAAAGCATATTGAAGCAATGCAAATGGGGAAAGGGCGCTATATAAATAACAAATACAATCATTATAATTATAATACAATACAATACAGTGCCCCACGAGTGAACATTTGATTTGAATGTAGCTAAATTCTTCTGTGTACACAGAGTCCCTCTATTTTCATTTCAATTCTGAGGGACAAAAGTCCCAGCTAGCCAATGAGCATAGCACCTGAGCAAGTTAGCGTGAGGTTTGAGAAGGCACTCAGCCTGCCTACATACTAAGGAAAGTGAAAGAGGGGTTCTGGGGTCTTCATATACGAACCCGCAGTTTCTCTGACCAAACATTGTTTCCTCCCATGACTCTGAGCACCTAACGTATGATAATAGGTTGAATCTCCAGACTGCCCTCTTCCTCCAACTGCCAATTCCTGGATCCTTTTGACACATAGGATACAATGTTTGAGGGAGATAGAGAAACATACACAGGTTCACACAGTGGTAATGGGAGCATCAAATGGTTCCTGTCTGCAAGAACCTAGTGGTAGGAGCATGGAGAGGAGGCCAGGTTGCAAGGCCTTTCACAGTGTTTCTATCACTTCTAATGCATTGTGAGGACATGTGCGCCTTTTTGCATGCTTTGCTCCTCCATGTTATTATCTGTTATATGTTGTTGCAGATCAGTTTGCCCTTTGAGGTCTCTGAATGCTTCATGCACCAGCCCGCTCAGATTTTACATTTCAACACAAAGTATGCATACAAACTAAGGTGAGCAGTCCGCAAATGGCAAATGAACACCCCTCACAACAGACTTCAAACATCAGAACACTACATCTCTACAATGATCCTACATACCACACCACAATCCAATGCATTCTAGCACCATAGGGAAATGTGACTCCCTGTCTGACACAAATGCCTCTATGCTTTTGATGTATAACATCGAAAAATGGACCTCCATACATAGCTCATGGTATTTCCGGTCTGCAGGCATCAACAAACCTACAAAGCTACATACTCACCTCAGCCACCCCATTCTCATTCAGATCTACCAGAGAACCTGGTGAACATGCAAATGGCAGCAGAGTGTGGCATAAATCCCAATAACTTAACATGTTTCCATCCTTTGTCTCGGGAGGATAGCTCAGTGACAACGCGCTCGCCTTAGAAGTAAGACCACACCAAGCAACACAGGTTCGATCCCCGGGTCTGCGCTTAGAAACCTCTGGGTATTATGCACACTATAAATAACCTATCATATCATAACCTATCATATCCGGACATTCACAATTGATGTTCAGGTAGGGGCACATGAACTAGAGGTGATTGGGGACTCACCCCACACCCCCACACTTTCTTGAATGGGCTGGCTAGACGAGGACTAATCCCATCTCAGTTTCCTGAGCATGAAATGCTGGGTCTTTTGTCTAAACACATGCTGCCCCTTAGCCACAGTTAAGAAAGCAAGAGTTGAAATCGGCACCTGCAGCCATTGAAATACAAAGCCTGTCTTTCTGCTACCCTGCCAATTAATATATATCCCATTATCAGTGAAAATGACACGAAAAACTTATTTCGAGCTTTCAAATGTGCCCGCCCTCAATTTCCTGATAAGGTTATGTTTCCAACCTAAGCATGTAAGAATCTAAGAGGTCAACCAAGTGCTGCTCATTTTATGCTAGGATGCTGTTAATACCCCTAAAGTGTAAACGATGTCCTAGAGTGCTGACTTTGCTATCATGAGTAAAATAAAAAAATAAAAGCTGAAAACAAAAATGTGTTTAAAATTATTATTATCAATTGTGCAATACGTTAATGAATGTCAATTTGGGGAGAAATTATTTTTGTAATACGTTCATACTTTATTTTTTACCCAATACATAAATAGCAATGCACATAGTGCCGTGAGGGCACATAGGCATACTACAATTTGGTTTGGTTTCAGGTGGGCTGTGTAAGTAGCACATTCCCTGGCATTCACTTGTCCTCCTCAGAATTAGTCTGACTCCAATGCTTCTGCTTTGTGGTTACCATTGCTAGTCCCTTGGATGAACGTGCATATGAACACAAGTCATTTGCAGTTGACCTTTCTGTTATATAATGTAAATGTGTGTGTAGTAACCCTTGTATGTGCAGAAACACCTGTACCTGGAAACGACCACGCCCGGCAAGCGTAGGGGTCCGCTTGCCGAGCTTGAAAACTAACTCTCAGACATCGCATTTCATTGTGCCAATGGTCCTCGTAGATCCGCCTAAACGGTTGCATGCTATAAAGGCATACATCGATAGCGGGGCTATAGGAAACTATGTGGATCGAGGATTGGTCTCTAGGATAAACATCCCTCTGCGTCCTAAAACCAACAAAGATGTCATCACCACAGTAGATGAAACCGAAATTGCCTCTGGACCGGTAACACATTCCACAGCTGAGGTGACACTTGTAGGTCCGGATGGCCATCGGGAGGCAGTTGTGTTTGATGTAATCAAGGCTCCACAGTTTCAGCTTATTCTCGGAATCCCTTGGTTAGAGACACATAAACCTCGAATTGATTGGCGAGCGAAGAGAATAACCTTCCCGGATTGTGCACAAACCTGCTACCCAGAAAATCCAAACATTAATCTAGCATCAGTAATCTCTGTCCCCGTGCAACTACCTCCAGAGTACCAAGACTATCAGGACGTCTTCCAAAAGGAACAGGCCAACACGTTACCACCCCACAGATCGTACGATTGCCAAATCGATCTGGTGCCCGGTGCACAACCCCCTTGTAGCAGGATTTACGCCCTTACTGAACCAGAGAATCTGCATTTGAGACAATATTTAGATCAATACCTCGCCAATGGTTTCATTCGCCCGTCAAAGTCCCCGGCATCCTCAGCTTTGTTCTTCGTGCCTAAAAAAGAAGGCGACCTTAGAACTTGTATCGATTACCGCGCATTGAACCAGATAACTGTTAAAAATCGTTACCCTCTGCCTCTGATCGCTGAACTCCTTGACCAGGTGAAGGACGCTTGCGTATACACCAAGTTAGATCTCCGGGGGGCTTATCATCTGGTACGAGCAAAAGAAGGCGACGAATGGAAAACGGCTTTCCGTACAAAATATGGACTATTCGAATACCAGGTGATGCCTTTCGGGTTGTGCAACGCGCCTGCAGCCTTCCAATTCTTCATGAACGATGTCCTTCGGGACCTCATCGATGTCTGTGTTGTCGTGTATATCGATGACATTCTTGTGTACTCCTCTTCGGAATCTGATCACAGAAAGCATGTCAGGGCCGTCCTAGAGAAACTGAGCCAGCACAAACTGTTTGCCAAGCTGGAAAAATGTGTTTTCCATACCACCGAGGTTGAGTTTCTCGGATTCATCCTGACACCTAAAGGGGTCCGAATGGATTCACGGAAAGTGGATGCCATCCTCAAATGGCCATCCCCTAGTTCGGTGAAAGGTGTCCAAAGCATGCTTGGTTTTGCCAACTTTTATCGCAGGTTTATCCCGGAGTTTTCACGTGTGGTGCAACCCATCACTGCACTCTTGCGAAAAAATAAACGTTTTGAATGGACCGAGGAAGCCGAACAGGCCTTTCAGGAGTTGAAAGCTAAGTTCACGTCCGCACCTATTTTGAAGCACCCGCGTCCCGATCTCCCATATATAGTCGAAACCGACGCGTCCATGGGAGCTGTCCTGTCTCAGAGAGACCCTGAAACCAATCAACTGCACCCCGTAGCATTTTGGTCCAGAAAGTTCTCGCCGCCGGAGATAAATTATGCGATCACCGATAAGGAACTATTAGCCATTAAATCCGCCTTTAAGGCTTGGCGGCATTATCTCCTCGGCTCCCGGCATAACATCACCGTGATCACTGATCACCGAAATTTACAATATTTAAAAACTGCCAAGGCTCAATCGTCTCGACAGCTCCGATGGGCTTTGTTCTTTGCTGAGTTCGATTTTGTAATCACCTACCGCCCCGGCTATAAGAATGGTAAGGCGGACGCTCTATCCCGAATTGGAATGGAAGAAATAGACACAAACTCAGAACCTGTGCCGATAATTCCCGAACAAAGAATTTTGGGGATAACCACTTTACAAACCCTTGAAGACATTCAAGCACGAGTGAAACAATTCCTGGACTCTTCAGCCTTGCAGGATTGGATCAAAAGGGGGTCTAACTTTTCAGTCAAGGATGGCTTACCTTACTTCCAAGGACGCTTATTTTTGCCAGAAAAGGAATTGCAAGAACTGGTTATTTCCCGTCATCATGATACCCTGATGGAAGGACATCCTGGCATTGCCAAAACAGAGGAAAAGGTTAAACGACAATTCTGATGGCCTTCCTGGCGAAAGGATATTAAATCTTTTGTGATGTCCTGTGGAGTTTGTGCCCAAAACAAAGGTCAAAAGACAAGACCCGCCGGTCTTCTTCAGCCCTTAGACATCCCACCAGCACCTTGGCACACCCTGTCACTAGATTTTATCACGGACCTGCCCTCTTGTAATGGTTACAATACTATTCTGGTCGTGGTGGATTTATTTTCCAAAATGGCCCACTTTATTCCGTTGAAAGGATTACCTTCAGCCTTTGTTCTTGCCAAGGAATTCCTCGAAAATATCATCCGATTGCCTGGATTCCCGTCCATACTAGACTCCGATCGGGGAAGCCAGTTTATTTCTCATTTTTGGAAAAAGTGTTGTCAACTGGCACAAATCGACGTAAGACTCTCGACCAGCCACCACCCACAGACCGATGGTCAGACGGAGAGAACGAACCAGACCCTTGAACAATATCTATGATGTATGTTGCACCAATTGGAGGGTAATTGGAAGGACATTTTATGGGTGGCTGAATATGCATACAATAACTCGATACACTCTGGAACTGGTCAGAGCCCCTTTTATACCCTATATGGACATCACCCTCGTACTTCAGACTTGGACTCACCTCTGAGCCTTGAAATGCCCGCAGTGGACCATTTGCATTCTACGATTACTCAAGCCTTCAAGGATGCAACTGCACATTTGCAACATGCGAAAGGGAAATACAAAAAGAATGCGGATCTGCATCGAAGAGAGGCGCCTCCATACCAAATAGGGGATCAAGTATGGTTGGCTACCAAACACCTATCACTCAAGGGGCCTCGAACTTTTAATCCAAGGTATTTAGGCCCTTACTCGATCAAAGCTATAATCAACCCAGTGGCAGTCAAGCTCGATCTACCATCTAACATGCAGATTCACCCCGTTTTTCATGTGTCACTTTTGAAACCAGTGCACCCAGGAACCAGATTAACAAAGCCACCAGAACCGATTCAGATAGATGGGGAGCCTGAATTCGAGGTGAAGAACATTTTGGATTCTAAGATCTCAAAATCAAAACTTTTCTATCTAATTGATTGGAAAGGGTACGGGCCTCACGAAAGGTCTTGGGAACCCAGTGATCACGTACATGCACCTCGGCTGGTAAAAAGGTTGCATCGGAATTTCCCAAACAAACCGAAACCTCCAGAAGGAACGACCTTGGGAGGGGCCTTCGGGGGGAGTGCTGTCATGATGCCTACCCCCAGAGCACCAGGCCAGGCCCAGCATCCCCGGAAGCAGGCATCATGCCCTCAGGTAAAAGCCCAGCGGCCCCTTATAGGGGCTCTTTGGACTCAGTCCTGGCGCCTTTGGCGCCAGGCTTATGTTGGACATCAGTCCTGGCGCCCTAGGCGCCAGGCTCATAAAGGGAGGTGTTTTGTGCACTTACCTGATGCAGACCATGCTGCACGCTTCAGGCCTCCCTGAGACCTGAAAGGGACTATTTTTCATAGGGACTATTTTTTCACTCGGGCGTGGCCAGGGAAGGATACATACCTAGTTGGGGAAGGATACATACCTGGGACTTCTTTGGAGGCTATTTAAGCCACGCCCAGACAGCAGCTCATGCTTCGCATTGTTCTGCTTCCTGCAGCTTAACGCTCACCGTGTCTGCTCCTGCTCCTGGACTCCAGCCACGCCCGCCTCGAACCTGGAAGACCTGCAAGGAAGGAAGAGAAGAGAAAGGTGAAAACCAAGGACTATTTCAAACTTCTTACCTGCATCCGGAATCTTCTCGCCAGCATCCCTGAAGAAAGACTTCCATTTAAAAGCATTGCGTTGCTCGCTGCAGCGCCCCGCTTCACTCACCTGTCCTCGAGACATCTTCCGGCTCCATCGCGGCTGTCAGCATCGGACGCCACATCTCTGCACCTAGGGGAGAGAGGAAGAAACGAAAGGTGAGCAGAAGGAACACTGAAGGAAAGCCTGATTAACAGCCATAATACCTACCGGCTTTTCTTCCACATTTCGGGTCGGCGCCGCCCCGTTGGCAGGTACCGTACCCCAGCCCCTATGGGGAAAGGACAAGAGACATTTCTGGGGAATGATAAGGACATTTAGAGGGATCGCCCTCATCACTACTCATCTCGGCAGTTTAACCCCTCGACGCATCGCCTTCATTCTGCACCTGAAATAAAGGACAGATCACAGGTTAGAAAGACAACATAAAGGGGGCCTCACTTGAACTTTGAACTTTCATACTTATGGCGCATCGCTCAGGAAAGTCAAGTGGATTTTGCCAGCGAAAACCAGTGAAGTAACTGGACGAACGCGCGCCCCTGCACCAGAAGCAGGATGGAGAGTTCATCCTTCCAAACCATATGGTGAGCTTAAACCGGGGTTTGGAGGAAGTTAGAGAGGAACGAAGGGGGAAAGGGGGGAGCTAGCACACTATTCTGCAGACTGTTAATCCCCTTTCTCATCTAAAGAAGGATATTCCTACGGGCCAGGCAAGCACGATTTGGAGGTCCTGTCCAATCGGTGTTCCGGGTCCTGCGCATCACGCTAGAAGAGGCCACAGCAATCCAGACAAGACCAGCGCCCCCGTGGGAACCAGGTGAGCGTTACAATGGCTATATTTTGTCTGCCGTTTCCTGGGCCGTGGGAGCCCAATCCATCCCTGTCTCCCCCCAGAGGATCAGTGGACATCCCATCCCCAAATCTGTTGCACCCCGTACCAATTCGCTTGAAATGAGGCAGAGTCCTTGTTCAGCATTGCCGTTAATTTGTCCATCAAATACATATTTTTAACCTTCTGTAACCAGTCCTCCTTCAAGGGGGTCTCTGGGCTCTTCCATTTCTGGGCCAGGGCAACCCTCCCCGCCCGCAACATTGTTTCCACCATTCTAGGGTACCTCAGTACGTCCATGTCCTCCGGGGGGAGGCCCAACAACATGGTCAGAGGATTCTGGGGGAGCAGTTCCTCAGAGACTTCAGCGATCCAGCCCCTTACCTTCTCCCAATATACCTGTACTTTTGGGCAGTGCCACCACATGTGTGCCCTCGATCCAGCCTGATCACAACCCCTCGGGCATGCGGGGGACACTCCCGGGAACATTTTAGACAACTTTGTGGGGTCTCTGTGCCATCCCTGGAGGACCTTGAAGTTGCGTTCCATGTCCGCAGTAAATAAGTTCCCATGGAAAGCTATTTTGAATATCCTGGACCATGCGTCCTCCGAAATCTCTTCCCCTGCCAAGTCGTTCCAAAAAGAACGGAAACGCCTCCTCTCCCCCAAGTTAACAGTGTTCAGGATTTTATACATCCCTGAAACCGCCCCCTTCCTAGAGGACGCTGTGTCAAGTAGCTTCTCAAAGGGGGTCAGCTGTCTCCTCAAATCTTGGCCCCATGCCTGGTCACATAGTATACCCTTCAAACGGAGGTATTCAAATATGGAGAGTGACCCCTGTCCGAGAGCTTCCCTCAATTCCTTGTGTGGTAGGAATTCCCCTTCCTTAAACATCTGCCCCGCCCACTTCATCCCCGAGTCGGACCAAGACTGTGTGCAGCGGAAGCCCCTACTTCCCAGTTTGAAGGGGTGGCCCCATAGTGAGGACATTGGGGACGGCCACAACGTTAAGTATGCCGTCTGGGGGCCCTCCCGCCAGATCGCCCAGCGAACTCCCAGTGTAGGCTGGGACTTTAATCTATTCGGAATGAACTTGCGTGGGGCCCATATGAGGTCTCTGACTTTTAGTGGGTGGGCATCCATGTCTTCTAGGTATGACCAGTATGTGCCCAACCCCTCTTTCATGTGCTCCAGGAGGACGCGCAACTGGGCCGCACGATAATACAGTTGAAAGTCCGGCAGCCCGAACCCTCCCTCCTCCCTAGGTAAAGTCAGGGCAGCTTTTGCGGTCCTCGGGGTCCTACCCTGCCAAATAAACTCCCGGACCGCGTTTTTAAGGACCCTGAAGGTTTGGTCGGGGATGATAGTGGGGAGAGAGGTAAAAAGATACAGTAACCGCGGGAGTATGTTCATCTTTACTGCCGTTATGCGGCCATACCAGGACAGAATCATTGAGCCCCATCACCTTAGGTCTGCTGTGATCCCTGCCATGACGGGGTCGTAATTCATGGGGGCGAGGTTGGACAGGTCCCTGGGGAGGAGGACACCCAGGTATCGGATAGAGACCTTCCCCACTGTTATCCCTTCCAGTTTGTCTAGGGAGTCTAAGCCCGGGTCCACCAGAAGAAGGAAGAAGGAGAATTTCCACATGCCGGTTCTCCTTCTTCTGTCTCCCGACGGGCCGGGACCACCGGGTCTGTCCCTCACCGGCCCCGAAGGACCCCTCCGGGGGTTCGTGTCCACCACGTAATCCTGAATCGCGCCACATATGTCCTCTTCCGTGATCAGGGTCGAACGTTGGCCCATGTATTCAAAGGTCAAGGAGAAGGGGTAGCCCCATCTATAGCGTACCCCTTTTTCCTTTAGTAACTGCGTGAGGGGATGGCACATTCTCCGCTTGGCCAGCGTGTAGGCGGAGAGGTCCTGGTATATTGAGACCTGGGCATTGTTGTAGGTGATTTCTTGGGCCTTCCTGGCCTCCTCCAGCACTTTTGTCTTTTCAGAGTAGTAGTGGAACCGGACCAAGATCGAACAGAGGGGCCCCCCACTCTGCCCCCCGCCCTGTGCACTCTGTCGAATGTGAGCTCCGTAGTCATCTCCTCCGCAAACAGGAGGGTAATGATGTCCCGCACCGCTCTGGTGACGTCTCTCTCCGTTTCCCCCTCCATTTCGGGCACCCTGAAGATTCTGAGGTTGTTCCTCCTCTCCCTGTTTTCGAAATCGTCCATCTGGCGGGCTCTCTCCTCGTCCCTCTTTTCCAGGGCCTCTAGTCTCATGTTTAATTGTATATCTTGGGGTGCTGAGGCCGATTGATTAGTCTCGACCTGAAGCAGTCTGTCTTCAATCTTGTCCATCCTTTGGTCCATTCTTTCAATCTTCTGTGCAATGTCGGAACGCATGTCCCTGATTTCCTGTAAAATCGAGGCGAAGACCCTTTCCATAGCCGAAGAGGAAGGAGACGCGTCTTCCGACTGGGCCATGGTTCTTTTCAGACTCGTACCTTTGTCGCCCCTCTCGGCCCTCCTGGAAGCGATAACCCTGCAAGGACTCCCTCCAGCTCATCAGGTGCCTCGCTGTGGTCCGCGATCCAGACCTCAGTGTCCCTGGTGGGGGGAGGGGAGCCCCCTCGGCTCGGAGTATGACTGTCTTCCTGGGGTCACCAGGGGGGGACGTCCGGGGAGGGAGAGCCGAAGCTCAGGGACTTCTCACTGGAGCGGACTGACCCCGGGCAGCCTCCAACAGTGGTTGTTGTATTTCGCGGGGGGGTGGGCACACGCCCCACCGTAACCTGGCGGGGGCCTCACACCCTCTCCGAACTCGTCGCGGGAGACCGGGGCCTTCTCTGGGCACCCCTTGGAGGGACCCCGGGATCCTGGGAGCACGTATGGCCAGGCCCGTGGGCCTTTCTAAGTTTGCAGGGGGGAAGGGTGCCACCGCTCATGCAACTGCCCTGTAGAAGCTTGACAGTGTGTCTGTACCTTGTTCCCCGATGGGGGGCAGGGGGGCGCCTCCCGGCGGGCACACCCCCCACCTTCGACAGGTGGGGACCTCGCACCCGGGCAAGCCTCCAGTCCAGTGCGCTGTCTGTGTCGGGGGGAGGGCGGCACGTTCCACTGGCGCCTCTCGGCTTCCACCGGCGTGTTCCAGGGGCCCCCACCCTCCTCGGGTAGGCGATAGAAGGGTCCCTTACCTCGACCTGCTCTCCCGCGGGAAGCGGATCCTGGACCTCCTGTGGTCCCGCCGTCCCTACCTCCAGAGGGCCGTGGCAGCCCGCGTTAGAAATTCCTGGGGGGGTTCTCCATTCCCCGGCCCGCACCGTTGGGTCCGCTCTGTCTACGTGGACCCGGGGGAAGGGCACCGGGCTCTGGAGTCTCCGTCTCGGGCTCCCGGCTGCCGAGTGTATCCCTGATGTCTGCTGCGCAGGGGATCCCGGCGTGCTGTCCTCTGGGCCAGGAGGAGGGACGAAGGGCAGAGGGAGCCCGTCTCCAGGTCCTCGGCGACATCCTCGATCCCCGTCCAGGCCGTTTCCTCAGGCTGGAGAAGGGGGCTAGTCGCGGGAAGGGCCGGGCTGTGCGATCGCGTGGATGCTGGGGGTGGCTCGCCCTTCCTCCGGCTCTGCGGCTGAACAGGCCACGCTCTGCTTTCCGCCCGGGAATCCCGGGTCCTGATCTCCGGATCCCCAGGGACCCCGGACGCCGCTCTTTCGCTCGGGGGGTTTCCAGGGGGGACACCAAGCGACCTCGCAGAGATGGGCCTGCCGGGGGCTAGAGGGGGGCTCAATCCCCTATAAATGCCTGGTCACGGCGGGAGCTGTGCACTCAGGCAGCCATTGCCTGTGCGCCCCCTGGTGGCCTCTCTATTCAATCAATTATAATAGAAAAATATATTTCATTTTACCAAAAGAAAGTATTACAACAACAGACATGGAGAAAACACAAAGATGTGCTGGGCAGAGAAGTGCTGTACCAAAACCTTTGATTCCTACCTGCAAAACATTCAAGTAAGGGCTGGTCAGACAACTTTAAAATCCTATAAAACTGCGACATCCATTTCATAGTTCCAACACAAGTGTTTTCACCAGGGTGCCAAATCCCTCTTTAGTTATTTATGTGCAGGGCATATCATCTTTCAATTTTGTTACGTTCATACACGTTTAGGAGTTAATAGGGCAGAACTGATGTCTTTACATTGCTGTGTACTCACAATTTAGTCTTCACAGCCCAACTATGTAAGGTGACCCATTGTACAGTCATAGAATGTAATGATCTTCAATACCTGTTGGCGATAATTTCATATCTCTATCACCCTTCTATCCTTGCCTCTCTTTAGTCATCTTTCCCACTGTATATAAATTCTCAAGACCAACTACATTTGTTTTACATTTACCTACAATGGCAAGAAACATGATGTTTCAATAATTTGCAATACATTTCTCAGCATGGTCTTTCAAACTCTATTTGTGCTGACTCACTAAGCTAAATAAGTAGCTTAAGTAAGAGGTTAAGTATTACCCTATTTTCTTTTAGTTTAGTAAATTTAGTTTTACCTACACTATTTTTTATCTTTGTCAATCAGCCCCTACTATATGCAGATTTTTTCCTGCCTCTAGACAAAACCCAATTTTCTACTTAGTGCACATTTGTTGAAACTCCACAACCGTTAGCAACATGCGCAAGCTGCAGCTGCTTATTTCTGATTCTTTCTGAATCACATGTCATATGGCTTCAACCTCATTGCACTGCATGAGAAATAATATAATGAGAACTAGCCCCCATCACGTGGTCTAGTTGAGCAGACCAAAACCTAGAATCCCTTATTATTGAACAGAAAATATCTGATCAATAAAGATTTTGATTACTGACCCCATTAACCTTACATTCACTAAATAAAAAAGTGTCTATTTTAATCTCATCACTGTCACCTTGAATTGTCTTTTTTCATCTTAAACTCTGATAATTGCTTATTATTATATCTCATGTAACTGAGTGGCTGTTCTAAGCAGATAGGCAGAATCAGCATTTTGCAAGCCAAGCACTCTTTGGCAAAAAAGTTGAAGATCACCTGAAGGGAATCAAGATGGACACTGACCTGGCCAGGGCCATCAGTTCACTCCAACAGACCCTATTCCACGCAGAGGTCCGCCTCAACAAATCAGTCGTCCACAAGGTACTGCAGTCCGCCTCTAGATACACATCGCAGAGAGGCAGGTGTGGGATGGGCCAAACAAGGGCACAGTCCAAACAGAATTGACAGAAAGTACCGTCCCCTCCCACATCGATCCCCTGTGGGAGGGAGGATCAGCCACCACCTGTTTCAGTGGCAACAGAGCACACCAGACAAGTGGGTGTTGAGAATAAGAAGCAAGGGACATACAATTGAGTTCCTCACACAGCACATCACATTGCCCAGCTGAAGCCAGAGGTGGAAAAGGAAAAAATCCTACAGAAAGCCGCTGTAGGGTCCGTTATCCCAACCAAAGGGGGAAGGGATTCTACTCACACTTTTTTCTAGTAAAGATAAAGAATGGGCAGAATGGCGCCCAATTCAAGACCTACGTACTCTAAACAAGTACGTGAAGCGCGTAAAGTTTAAAATGACCACACTCCAACAGGTCCT
Source organism: Ambystoma mexicanum (assembly GCF_040938575.1). Taxonomy (NCBI): domain Eukaryota; kingdom Metazoa; phylum Chordata; class Amphibia; order Caudata; family Ambystomatidae; genus Ambystoma; species Ambystoma mexicanum. The sequence continues at coordinate 247,480,676 of NC_090926.1, read as the reverse complement.
ACCATGGCTCCAGAAGGGCGATTTTCTGGCTATTATCGACCTAGAGGATGCATGTTTTCACATACCCATTCACCCGGTACACAGGCGCTACCTGAGGTTTACAGTGGAAGATGAGCATTATCAATTCCGGGGTTTCCCCTTTGGTCCAATGTCAGCATTGAGGGTCTTCACCAAATGTCTTGCCACGGTGGCAGTGCACCTAAGAAGAACAGTTGTGGAAGTATTTCCATACCTCAATGATTGACTTTTCAAAGCAAAATGAAGGGTACAGACAACCAAGGCGGTCAGTCAAATGAAGGAGACCATCACCAATCGGTGGTCATGCTGGCACAAAATGCCCTATTTCTGGGAGTGGAACTGGGCACCGGCATTCCACGGGTGAGACCATCCTCCGAACAAAGAACAGAGATCTCCCAGCTAGTCAAAAGGTTCTTAAAGGCATGCGCAACCACAGTGCATCACTACAAATCCCTACTGGGCATGATGGGGCATGTATATTACTGGTTCCAAATTGCAAGTTGAGAATGAGACCGATCAAGGAAGAACTAATCCAAGCATCGGGTTTGTGGGAGGACATTGTGCACCTGCCAAGTCCTTTACACCAAGATCTACACTAGTGGTGGATGGAGCAAAACCTAGAACAAGGCATGCGTTTCCAGACCACCACTTCCATGCTTCTTCTCAGGACACATGCATCCCTGTGAAGATGGGGAGCCCATCTCGGAGACTTGCAGCAAAGGGCACATGGTCCACACAGGAGACGGGCCTGCTCATAAATGCCCTCAAACTCAGAGCCATTCGATTGCCGCTGTAGTATTTTCAACCAGTCCTCGTGAGACAGGTGGTCACCATACAGACAATACAACCAACAAGCAAGGGGAACAAGGTCAGCGCTGCCCTCTGCAGAGGCCCAGAAACTCTGGAAAAGGGCCCTCGCTGAAACATTCAAGTCAGAGCAGAACACCTTCCAGGGAAGTACAGCATTCTAGCAGACCAACTGCGCAGGGAATTCTAAACATCCCACAAATGGGAACTCGATTGGGCCGAGGCCAAATGAATATTCAAAAGATGGGGTCACCCCCACATAAATCTATTTGTAAACAGGCACAACAACAAATGCTCTCTTTTCACAACCAGCTACCCAGAGGAGGATTCACTGGGGGATATGTTCTCCCGGACATGGACAGGCGGGTTCCCAAATGCCTTCCTGCCAACAATTTTAAAAGCTAGGGTACTCAGACTGGTGAGATAACAACCCTGCAGGATCATCATAACAGCGCCGGCCTGAGACCGGCAAGTCTTGTATCTGATTCTCCTACAAATGCTGCATTGCATGCCCCTCCTTCTGAGAGCACACCAAGGGCTGCTTACTCAATGGAATAGGCAGATCCTTCACCATGACCCAGCGTCACTCTCTCTCTAGTCGTGGTTGCTGAGCAATGAAAACATACCAACCTAATGCTGCCAGACAAATGTTGGGATGTCATTCGAGCCTCCAAGGCGGCTTCCACATGCAAAACATATACCAAGAAATGAAACGGTTTACAATCCTCTGTGACCCTCTGTCGGTCACACCTTACCTGCTCCACTTGGCTAAATTGTATATATTGCAGGCTTCCATGAAGGTTCATCTCTCAGCCATCACGTCTTACTCCAGAGGTCCTGGAACTACATCCTTTGTCTCAGTCTTTGTAGTGAAAACCTTCATGAAGGGTTTGCTAAGGACCTTCCCACCATTGTCAGTAACTACTCCAAGCTGGATTCTCAACACAGCTTTAACAGCATTAATGGCGTCTCCATACCACCCAATCAACAAATACGACCTAAACTTCCTCTCCTGGAAAGTTGCCTTCGTAGTAGCGATCACATCTGCAAGACGAATCAGTGAACTGCAATCTTTGTCCACAGATCCTTCGTTTACAGTCTTACTAAAGGACATAGGCCGCATCCTAAGTTCCTATTCAAGTTGGTGTTGCATATGAATGTCGGAACGCATTGTTTTGCCAATGTTTTTCGGCATTCATACTGTTGTGGCTGTATGGAATGCGGAATGTAGCCTGAGTAGAACTTGGGGATGGAATAGAATGTGGTGGGAGGCAAGGAGTCAGTTACGATATAGGAATAAAGAAGAATAGACATGTAGACGGTATCCTGTCATTTAATGATATGTATAAATGCATAGAAAGGTCTACAACACATACCTCCAGCGCTGAATGCGCCCTGCTCTTGCTAGACTTGTTGCGAGTATGCAAATTGTACTTGCGGCGCACTAGTGTTTTTTGAGCATCTCAAAGATTGTTCATTTCCTTTATAGGCCATCGTAAGGGCCAAAGCATCTCTAAAGAAGACCTTGCTGGATGGGTGTAAACTGCATTACCCACTGCCACAGGATCACAGGTACCCTGCTTTCCCATCCAGCTACTGCCCATTCAGCCATAGGGAGGGCAGCAACAGCAGCTTTCCAGAAGGGAGTGGCCATGATGGACATATGCAGGGTGACGGCTACCTGAGGCAACCTCCATGCATTCAACAAGCACTAATGTCTTGAAGAGGATGCTGGAAGGGAATCAGCTATCGGACAAGCAGTTCTGCAACATGTTTTTGCATGAGGCAGGAGCAGCCATTGTTCTTTCCCTGCTTTTGTTAATGTTTCAAGCATGCATAATGTGTTCAGGGTACTCTCTGTGGGTACAATTGTTGACCCATGTATGCTTCATTGAAGTAGGTGACATGAGTCCACTGCTTTGTATTCTATTCGAGCATGTGAAATTATGAAAGATTCAATGCTGGAGTAGTCTTAGTTACTTACCAATAACTGTATTTCTCCAGCATTGATATCCTTCTTAGATGCACATGCGTGCGCCCATCTCCCCGGTGAGGCTGCTCCAAGGGCAGGCAGTCATCAGTATAGCCGTCACTATTAGGGCTCAAAATCTGAAGATGGCTGCCTGGGGTGGAGCTTAAGCCCTGCCATCTCATTTGTTAGGGTCAACATGGACCAACATGATGTGGAGGGACTACACAGGTGAGTGCTTTCCAGGCATCATTGGCAATGTGCATGGCTTTTTCCTATGGGAACATTTCAAATTACCAAGGATTCCCAGTCTCCAACGTGGAATATTCAAGCATGTGAATCTATGAACGATACCAATGCTGGAGAAATACAGTTACAGTTAAGTAGCTAAGACTAACTCTGTGTTTTGTCAAAGAAGGGTTTTGGGATTGGTTTATAACTATAGCCAGTTGTTCCAGAACAGTATTCAGGCACAATATTATAGGCCTAACTGGGTGGATCTGAAATATATGTATTTATTTTGGGTAATATGTAAATTGCTGTTAGTACTGGATTACTTTTTAATAAGAATTGAGATTGCCTTTCTTTAAAAATGCCTGTCTTTTGCTTGCACAAGAAGCGGTATCTCCATTGTTATATCGTGATCGATTTTCTTATAACATAATATTCTGTATCATATCTTTATCACAATTAGCGGTGACCATTATCACTACCCAACCCCTTTGGCAGCTGGTTTGATCATTAATTTCCCCTAGCATTTCCATTGCCACTAGTTTTTCCTTAGATAAATTGTTTAATATATTGATGTTTATTTTCATACTCAATCACTGTGTTCAAAATTAGGTTTTTCGAACGTCTGAATCTCCAGGCTGTGACACAATGGGGGGTGGGGAGGCAGGAAAGCTCAAGCTCACAGGAACATTATCACAAGGGCTGCTTTTTGTTCATTTCATTCAATCGTCAATTGAGCCCCGATTGTTTGGGTAGATTCTATTATTGAAATCACCCAATCTCGAGAACATTCCTTACCCATGTGACTGAAGGAGTTGATAAATTCACAACCAAATGGAAAACACAGAGGGCACACCACATCATTTTTTCTGCTTGCTCAGCATGCTGCACAGGCACAGCTCCACCCTTGTTAAAACAGGTTTGTGTAATTATGCTGTGATAGCTAAAGCTTTTTGTTTACAATGTTTCATGGATCCCACTTTCAAAATGTCCATCACCAACCCCCTCCGTTTTTGATATTTGGTATCTCGGAGTCGACCATGACGCTGCAGACTGCAATTCCTGTCAGACGATGAATCCTACGGCCCTCCATTAACTCGTTGGAAGGTGGCACTCGGCCCCTTTTCATCCAAGTCATGGGAGGACCCCTACAGACACCTTCCAGTAGTCGATCTTCTGAAGGCGACCGATTAACCACACCTGAAAAAGAGCCCTCTTCGGAGAGGGCGGTCCAAACACGCCATAAAAAACGGGTTGAGATCCCACTCAAGAAGTGGCTCATGGCATTCCTCGATGAGGGTAAAAAAAAACTTCTCACATTCTTTGGAAAATGTCTTACCAATTCTTACATGCAACGGAGTAATGACAGCCTTTTCGGCAACAAATGCTCAAAATTCCTTTTGAAGTCATTGTCTATGCCTTTGGCCTCCGCGCTGATCAAGAAGTAAGGTCCCATTGTGCCTTCTTAGGCTGGCACCTGTGCCGTAAGGCGCCTGTTCTGCTTTAAAACAAAAACCGCTTCAGAGTGCCTTGGTGCTGAAGTCTGTGACAGTTCCAGGCACTGCCAAGTGACTACTTAAATGCAGCAAAGAGGGGACTTCCTCCCGCTCTCCAGGGACATTAATTTTTATACCCTTGTTTCCAAAGAACGGTATTTCAAAACAATGCAGGAGTCATATTATGAGAAGGAGGGCTCTGTTCCTTTTGGTCTTGAGCCTATAGAAACTTTTCAGGGACTTGTAGAACCTACGTTTTACTTGAATGTGTATGTAGTTATTCACTCTTTTTTGGGGCTGGGGTGACTATGATGTTGGTTTCCTTTTATAGTAGCTGGTTAGGTCATGTTATATCATGTGGAGGTTTAATTATAATGTTTTGCTTTAAATGTCTAATGGTCAAACGTCTTGCTGCAGCCATAAGGCAACAGGTAGCACTCCCTAAACAAATCTGATCTGTAAACTTGACCCTACACATCTGTTTTGACTTAACATTCACATGATGCCCTCTATTAACAGAGCACAGTAACTGCAGCCAAGATTGAGGCAGCTAGTCAAAGGCTGGATTATGTAAACTAACTCCCATAAATTAACCTTCTTCCTCACACACCACTGTATTCATTCCTATAAAGTACCTAGCAGAATTTAGGAGCCTTCAGAAGGTCTGAACCGGGGCTTATGCTTCTAATTAAACCATGGCAGAAATCTCACCCTCAGTCAAAAGTGCCCATATTTCCTTACAGTTTTCCCATCTATAGAACCTGTCAGTTCTGGGCTTGGGAGATAACGTAGAAGGGCTTTGGGCCTCATTACAAGTTTGCTGATGCAGTGAAAATCAGCAGAAATCTAGTGGTAACAGAGTTACCACCACATTACCACACTGCCCAACTATAGTTTTGGGGGTGGAGTGGAGGAAAAACCTCCAGCAAAATAATGGATGTAACTCTGCCACCTTACTGGCAAAAAAAATGCCATTTTGGCAGCATTACCGCCGGTGGTAATGCTGCCGAAATCTCCAGGAGTCCTGTGAATGGGACTAACACTGCCATACGGCAGGACCAAGTGGCGGTAGTGGTGAATCCATTTTTGGGATTTTGGTGGATTTACTATTGAAATACCACCAAACTTGTAATGAGGCCCCTTGTCTTCTTGGTTTCTTGGCCATGCTTTCAATGTCAGAAAATTAGTCAGAGCTCAGAGAGGCCCAGCTCCACCTCACTGATAAGGCCCAGCAAGGATGAAACACGTGTATGGGGTTGCTGTTGGTACTCTTGGTCAGAAGAGAATTGCCATAGCATTTCGGTGCTGGACTGCCCATGTGGGTGGGACAAAGATTGATATGCAAATGGATATTCCCTTCTGTGAAAGGTACAGAGAGCTAAAGTGTGGCTGCGGACTCTTGAGTGGGTACCATCCCAAAGAACAGGTCATTTAGCCATGTTCGTTCTCAAAGAGGGGCGCCTATGGACTATTTTTTGATTGTTTAAGGGACTTAGGTTTAGTCACCCTAAGTTTTCTAGGGTCATCCAGACGTGGACCTCTTGCTCACTGTGCTCAAAGAGGCACAGCTCCACCACACTGATGAGACCCAGCAAGGCTGAAACACGTGTATGGGGTTGCTGTTGGTACTCTTGCTCAGAAGAGAATTGCCATTGCATTTCAGTGTTGGAATGCCCATGTGGGCGGGACAAAGACTGATATACAAATGGATATTTCCCTTCTGTGAAAGGTACAGTGAGCTAAAGTGTGGCTGCAGACTCTTGAGTGGGTATCATCCCAAAGAACAAGTCATTTAGCCGAGTTCATTCTCAAAGAGGGGCGCCTATGGACTATTTTTTGCATGCTTTCAATATGCCTCAGCTCATCATAACATTGTGGAAGGCTCACACGCCTGACAACTTCTGAGCCAAACACAGCCTTTTTGTCTTTAAGTACTTGGCCCATAAGCACACGCCTCGGGTTCAGTGAATAAAAAGAAAATCTGGTATACAGGCCGGGAGGATAGCTCAGTGGCAACGTGTTTGTCTTGGATGCAAGACAACGCATGACAACACAGCTTCAAATCCCGATCTCGTGCTTAGAAACTAGTCTCCAGTATTAAGCGTGTTATAAAAGAACAATTATAATTATACAGGATGTAAATGAGGAAATCAGCCCAAAAAATACATCAAGTTGTTTTGCTTGCTTTTCAGGTAGCTTTTGCAAACTTGGCAAATTTGGATTTCTGACATACAACTCCTCCCAAATGTTGCTGGGCGCCTAGTAGACGAAGTAGAAAGGCTTTGTCATCTGTGTTGTCTTGGGTTTGGCTTCAACATGCCCAGGCTCACCATGACACTGGAAGGCTCACAAGTCTGACTACTGCTGAGGTAAAACAGGCTTTGCGTCCTTAAGCACTTTGCACAGAAGCACCAGTGGCGTAACAGGGGCCCCCACGCTCCCTGCGGTGCAAGGGGTCCTACCACCACTAGTCTTGAAGGGGGGGGGCTCTCAGACTCCAAAAATAAATATTTTCCTTTTGAAGTCCTCTCAATTCATAAGGACATTATTTCTGTTACGAGACTGTAGCTGAAATCATTTCTTTATGAAGGTACCTTGTCCTAGTACTTGTCTATGAGGCACATTGCCTCATACACAAGTACTGGGATGAGGTAGAGGGATGTGGAGGTAATGCCTGGCGTAGTTACCTGTAATCTTCATTACTCCTAGCCCTACTGTTCCTTGTCCCCGTACTTACCTATGAGGCAAGGTGCTTCATACATAAATAATGCGACAAGGAAGAGGGACATGGAGGTAATTCTGGGCCATGGAGCTGATTTTGGGTAGCAGGGAGAAGGGATGTGTGGGGGAGTGGGATGTGGTGGGGGTTGTGTGTTAATTGGTAATGGTCACCTATGTTCAGGCTAAGCAGGCATGACTCGTGTTAATAGTGGCTAGACTGGCATTTTGTTGCAGCCAGTCTAGTCATTTCTTACTGTGGCTTCACTTTTTTTACTGGCCATTATTATCATTATTATTACAAATCAATCATTTCCAACATACATCGCCGCAATTGACTTATCTAAGGCATCTGACCTAGTTAATAGGTCAAAGTTATGGCTTAAATTAAAATAATGGAATATACCTGATGGGTTGTTGCAAATAATTATTGCGCTTCACTATCACACGTGATCACACATCCATTCAAGGCAGACTGAACCTATTATACCCATCAACTATGGTGTCGGGCAAGGGTGTATACTTGCAGCCTTACGTTCCAATGTATATCTTGCTGATTTGGTTAATTTCTGCAAAACTACATCTTTGCTTCTCCTTCTATAGGCAAATCGAAAATCCATCTATTAGCCTATGCTGATGATATAGCCCTTATTGACAACACTCCGATAGGGCTACAACACTGAGGGCCTGAATCATGGAAGTGTTTTATAATGTCACAGTCCCATAGGAAAACGTTCTTTGAATCAGGCCCTTAATCTCAGCAATGGAGATGTATGCGAAGAATAATGATTTAATAGTAAACCCTACAAAATAAAACATAATTATGTCCGGGAAACCAACTAATAGGATTCGTAAACAACATTGGAGCATGGCCCAGCAAAACATTCCTATAGTAAAAAAAGCCAATTAGTCATTGCAGGATTTATCATTAAAGATGGAGAGCAAAATATTCCAATATATGTGTCGGTTAGAAAAACTCTTAAGCTCATATTGTAGATTCTCCTTGATGCCTTTAATAAAAAATATATAAAGGCACAATTATTCTTTTGCTTTTATATGGGATGGAGTGTACTCCCTGTGCTCGTAACATCAACTGGGACCATCTTGAGGGTCGTTTATGGAACATAACTCTATCCCTACCTCAGTCCTTACCCATCTCAAGCCTGAGATATGAACTTGGTTTACATTCTCTCCAATCTCATTTTTCTTGGAAAGTTTTGGCTCTCTATACACTCCTAAACACTCATTGTATGTGGTTATTCTTGCTCGCATGTTTACACGAAAGAATAGCTCTCTATCTAATATACATGACGGCACTGAAAAGATATTATTAGAACAATGTGAATGTACGCACCAGATACTTATAGATAACCCTGACAAGGTTAAACGTGCATTAAAGCGTTCTGATTGGATCGAAACAAGAGCTGTGACTAGTAATTTGAAAAGTACCAAAAATGTTAGCTTGTGTGAAAAACCTAGTTCCTATGTCCTCCCGTACATTAGAAGATTCCCAAATCCCGTTTGGTGTAAGAAGCATTTGCATTTTCTTTTAAATTTGATAAAAAAAACAATGAGACTAATCGAATCTGGCATAAATGAGAACGCTCTGCCGTTGAATGTACCCTGTGTGGTGAAAGGTTTCTTCAGGACGTGAGACATGTATTGGGTATCATGTACATATAGTCTGAGCTTTAGGGAAAATATTTCTCACGTTTTTTTCAGGACATGGAGTGGATCTCTACTTAAGACTTCTGGCATAGACTTTCAGCAGGAAAGGAGATGCCATTGTCCATCACATTATTGAAATTTTTGAATGAATTACATTTTATAAAAATATCTCTGTAAATAGAAGTGTGCAAGAATTGCATATACTGTTTTTATTCTTTTGGTGTTTTGAATTTGTTTTGATATTATGCACTTCTTGTCATGTTTTCAACTGTTTTCATTGGTTTTAGTGTTTACATTTCTGTTTGTATTTTTTTTCTTTCTTATTTTTTATTTGGTAACATATGAAAGAGTTGACAACTGTAATTCAAAATGATGACATGTGTAAAAAGTCATTTTTTGTGACTAAATGCACAATAAAAAAAAGGGAAATATATATTATTATTATTATTATGATTTCATTTGTGTAATGTGCCGCATGCCACTGGGCCCCAGAGCGCACATAAAACAAGAAGACGATGGACCAACAAAACAAGACAAGTATACTTTTCAGGGCAGATATTTAAATGCTAGGGGAAGAAAATGCAGCAACACTGCTTTTAGCCTGGGATGAGGTCAAAAAGGTGGGGCTTCCCCATTTTTTTAAATAAATCAATCGAAACAGCAGTTCTAATGGAGGCTGGTAATGCGATACAAGCCAGAGGGGCCTGAACATCAAAAATTGTGCCGCCAAACGTGACGAGCTTGAGGGCAGGTTGAACTAAATTAAGGTTATCCTAGAAACGCAGGAGGCAGCATGAGGTTTTTACTTTTTGTCCGATCCTTCAGATATTGTGGGGCGGTATCTGTCCAGCACTTATTGGGAAGTGTTAGGATATTGGTGAGTAATCGTATGCCTAATGGGAATCCAGTGTAGTTCCCTTCTGACATTAGATATGTGGGTTTGTCTTGCCATGACGAAAACGGCATGCACTGGACCATTTTGTGAGACCCGGAGAGAATGCAGGTTAGCTTGTGTAGTGCCAGCCAGTAAGCTGTTACAATAGTCTAGCTTTGAGTTTACTAAGGCAGTGGCTAGAATGGTACAGTTGCTGGTTGCAATAAAAGGCCGAATGTGGTGTAGCCATTTTGTTATAAATGCGCAAGAGAACCTGGTGTGCGAGACATGTGATTTCATATTTAGTTCAGAGTCGAGAAACACACCTATGGTCTTTATGTTTTTTGCTACACTGATGGAGTTGCCGGCAATACTGAAACTACTGTATGCTGGACTAAGATTCTTGAGCCTTTGGGCAGCAGCCACAATTAGAACGTCTGTTTTTTCTCTATCAAGGGCCAGGGAGTTTTCGCTAATCGCGGACTGCATAGCATTATACACTGTGATAATAATGACCTAGAGTCCTGTGTGTAGTCACTCTGATAAAGCAGTCCTGCTAAGTGGAATTACCTGGATAGACTGCCATTTGAGTACCGCCAGTCTAGCCATTTCTCAGTGGTGGCTTGTCCATAATGTGTGAGGGTGCATCGACCGGCCCACTAGCCCATTATGGAGGAGCCGAGGATCCAGTCCAGTGAAACACTGAGTGCTCCCTCAGCTGCTTTTTTCCAGCTGACAGAGCACTCCTGTGCTGGCTGAACTTTCAAAGGGAAATGTGGTTTCCCTTTGACAGTTCCATTCCCCAGCCGCGCATGCCTAATGAGTCATGCAAGTCTGTATGTGCTATGGGGTGCTCCTTAACCTCCTTGCACATAAAAACAGAATAGGCTGGAGTGGGTGTTTCATCATCCACACTCAGGCTACTGTGAGCATGTGCTCTTGCTTCCTGATTCCTGTTCATGCTAAGTGGGAGTTGGGAGCTGGGAGAAAACATCATGTTCTTAAATGTGTGTATGCTTGTGTTATGAGTGAGTGTATGATGATGGGTGCTTGTGTAAATGAGTGAGTGCATGCTGTGTGAATGCTATGTGAATGTGTTGTCGGGGGGGAATTCTGCCGGGGTCGGCCGGGCCGTCCGCAGACCTCCGGGCAGGGAGGCCCCAACTCCTCCCGTATATCCCAGATGAGATAGAGTATGAGACACACACAAGGAGCAAGGTGACTCTGCTGTTTATTTAGACAAAACGGCAGGGATGGGTCAAGGAGCGTACGCGTTCGTCCTGACACACACACAATCGTGGGGCTCGCAGGCCCTTTTTACTGCATTATGACGCGCTACTTGCGTCACTTCAGAAAGTTAACAAAAAACCTATCGCCACTCTTAATTGGTTGCTCGAGTGGTAGGGTTAGTATAGTACACATATAGAGAATGATATTAGTGGACAAGGTGTAGTCAGGTGGTATATCTGGGTTGTCCCTACAATTAGATACATAAGAATTGTTACATGAAGACTCCTGAGGATTGGCTAATATTACTGACGTCTGAGATAAGAGCCCCATGTTCTGATTGGTGCACTCGTGAGCCTCCCAGCCTGGGACCACCGTTGTTCCCAGCTCTCGGTGTACCTGTGATTGCAACAATGTTTCAATATGGGTACGTGCAGACAATGTGAGGATTTATTCATAGGTGGAAGGCTGACCGCTCCCACTGTAGCAGATGTCCATTGAGCCTTTCAAGTGTATCGGCCTGTGTCTCGTAGTGAGGGACCCAGACGCCTTTTCTCTCCTGGGTTTTGGCATCTCGTCAGGTTCGGCTTGGTCACGTGGGGAGGGACCGTGAAAGAGGCAGAATTCTGCACAATTAATATTGTTTTTTCTACTGCGCGTCTGGTTTAATTTGCCGGCGTGCCTTTATCGTTGAGGCGCGGAGTGCGAGGTTGCAACATCGTGCCTTTGATGATTTGTTCTTGGATGTGGGTTTGCAACATTGCGACCTTGACTGGTTGCTCCACCGGGTTCTTTCTGCAGGATCAGCAACCTGACTCTTGCTTTGTTAATGTCCACGGAAGCTCTTGTTTGAGGCCTACTCGGGCCTGGTGCTTAAGTAGTCTGTTTGGTACATAGGTGCTTTTAGGTTATAATAGCATATATTTCCATGACCAGTATCGTGTTTCCATTATACCTCTCATGGTGGTAACGGGTTTCAAGAGAAGCGTGAGCAAGCGTTATAGATGAGTTCATGACGCGTCTTGCGTTTCTGCATTCTGAAAGCCTATGTAAAAATAATAAAGATGCACGTCCGTGAATATGCCTGTCGCCTACGTCAGAGCACTGAGTATGTTCTTCGTGTAGATTGGTGTGGAAATGTTCAGTGTGTATATTTGTACAGATGTGCTTCCCGTTGTCTAGGTCGTCATGGCATCTCTAACGACGTGTGGATTTTAGTCTAGCTGATCCGAGCCGCAGGTGTCGGCATGGCCAGTGCGGGCTGCTGGGCAGGCAGATGGACACATCCGTATGTTCCTGTACCAGGGTACCTGGTCGTCTGGTAAATGGACAAACTCTTCTCGCGGCGGGTGTCTGGGCCGTGACCCTCTAGGCCAAGCGCGAGAGGTGAAGGACGGGAGCCTGGTCTTCCATTCTCCCACTTCAGTCCCCCCTCTGGTCGACTTGTCGACCACAAACATATCCTTCTCGTTATCTCCTCTTACCCTCCATATCTTAGTTATCCCTCCGAGATGTCCATAATGGTTTACATGATCTTCAAATGACCAATACATATATTCACATGTTCCTCCAGGAGTACAGTATACCCATCTTCCTATGTAGCTCCTGGGGTTCCTTGGGTTCTCGATCTTCACTGATGGTGGGTCTAGATGATTGGTGATGATTTGGGTGCGCAACTTCTCCCTTTCTTCTATTATCACACCTGTATGCTGGCCGTCATCTGCTGGCATTAAGGGGTGCATTCCCACCATTTCCAGCAACTCGTCAGTCGTGCGTGCCTTCCGGGCCTTCCAAAATCTAATTATGATCAGAGTAGCTCCAGCCAAAATAGTACACCCCACTACTATTTTCAGTCCATCTGACAGCCAAGATGGCATCCATGACCATAATAGTGAAAACCAGCTCTTATCCTTGTCTACACCGTTACTTTCATCCATCATTTTGGAGTGCATCTGGGCCAATTGTGAAACTGCTTCTGTCAGTGTACCATTGTCAGCATCGTTGGCAGGTATGAACGTGCAGCAAGATTGTCCTATCTTTGCACAAACTCCTCCTTCCATTGCTGTGAGAAGGTCCAATACATATCTGTTCTGGAGTGCTACCATCCTTACAGCTCGCAGCTCTTCTTTAATTGCGTTGAACCCATTTACTGTTGAATTGATGGTCATCATTAGTTCCCATCTGGTTATTTGGAGCCATTTTGCGTTTGCGTATGCCTGCAGTCCCGGATGTATTATTGAGGAGAAGAACATTGCTGCTCTGCTGAATAGTCTGTGTTCTGGCGGTATTGATGTTAGTTCCGTTTCCGACCTTCCCCACAGGTAATTTCCTGTCAGTGGCTCTCCTTGTCTTTTTCTCCTATTTAGGACAGTATCATTGCTGTTGGTCCTGTTCTCTTGCTCCTTCTGAAGTGGTGCAGATCTCTTTCTTCTCCTATCCCCTTCATCCATTTTAGGAAATTTCGCCACATCGACATTCTTCTTAGGTACCACTAGTGATGGTACATTGACGTGTACCATTGTGCACACACCATTCCACAGGGGAGGCAGTGTATGATATGCCTTTTCTCCGCAGGCCCAATAATGGTCCATTATTACTGCTGTTCCCGCTCCCCCCTCAGGTAACTCCACCACGCTTGCACAATTGGTGTTATATCCTACGTCCACCTCTCCTTTATGCTGGTAGCATACTTTGGGCGCAGTCAATGGTAGTATAGTTATTGGGTCTTCATCTTCTTCTACCCACGTGAGCATTGGTACATACTTGATCCACGTCGTCCAACATCGATGATTGTGTGTCTCGATGGTTGAGATAGTTTCTTTTGTTACCATGTTGCTGCCAATCACTCCTATCTCCCAGCTGCTGCCCAGATACACCTTTCCTGTTATCGTCAGTAGCGGCCTCTCCCAGCATCCTTGTTTACCTGGAACTTCAGTGGCGTACCAATCACATGGTAGATACTGCAGTGTTACCTTCTTTGTTTCTCCTTTTGCAGGGCCACTTGTTATGTATCTGAATGCTTCAGCATGTAAACTGGTCTTGTGATAACTCAGATAGGTCTTGAGGAAGTTGTTTTCATATGGGTATGAGTCTCGTGTTTTCCATGTCATGTGCACTACTGTTCCTTGAAATCTTCCTTTCGTTTGGAACAGGGCCAAATATATTATGCACTGTGCTGTCTTTTCATCTATTTCTGTGGCAACAAATGTTCGTGAAGCGCTCATGGCGTATGGTATTAATGAGCAAACGTAACAGCTATCCTCAGTTGTCTGCTTACCAATGCGGGTCATGTGCTGGTACCACATGTTGTTTGCGACGTGTGCTGAATCTTGTACATAATTATCAATACCTTTATTGTCTGAGTATGTGCTGCGTTTAACTCTATTTTGCTTGGGTGCAAAGTTACTATTACCACCTGACGTAACACCTGTTGCAGCAGGGAACGGGGGTATATTAGGTTTGGGTGCAGCAATAAAATCGATAGCATAGCTGTACTGCCAGACAGAGGCAGCCAAGAACCCGGTGATCATAAAAATCCCTATTATTTTTATTACATATGCTAATCTCACCGGCATTTTGCTCTTACCTTGCTGCAGTCCTGGCAGCGTATTCTTGTGACGTTAAAGTTGCCCGCCTAAAAATTCTCAAAAGTGCTCGTTATTAAATGTTAGTTTTGTTTCCTTTAAGCTCTCCCTATCAAGTAGTCATTCAGTGCCCAGGCGAAGAGCTGCTCCCACGCTACTCTAAGTGATCGGTCCCTTAGGACCGGCAAGTATGGGCGGAGGTGGGGCATGTAATATTCTATGGCCAGGAGGAAGGCTGTGTAGTAGACACGTACCCTTCTCCTTTTTAGGTATGTTGGCCTTTTTATTTCGTATACAAATTGATGTGACAATTCTTCTGGGTAGTTATCGTCTGGCAGCACCATCTACGCCTGTACACTGAACTTGTTAATTAGCTTTTTCTTAACAATACAATATTACGCAGTTCCTGTATGTGCGAGAGAAAAAAGAGAACATTCACGTGTTTACATGTGTATTGGTGCAAGCAATGTCCTCCAGTTTTAATTACAACTGTACTTAGCAGTCAATGGGGGGGGGGATTTGCGCTCAGATGGCGGAAGTATTTTTACTCTTTGAGCGTGTGACCATGGGGTGGGCAGTATGGAGATCACCCCTTTCTTCGTCAGTTATCGTCTCCGAGGGAACAATTGGGTCGTTGTCTGTGGTGGAACTTTCTTCCGCTGTCGGGGATGTTGTTGCTGTTCTTCCAATGGACCTGTCGTTGGCGCTGGGGCGGGTCTGCAGTTTGTAGATCTTTACGTCATGTAGGTGGTTCCAGGCACGCTTGTCCTTTAGTTTTACTGCTCTTGTTGATACGTCCTCTACCAGATAGGGGCCAGTGAACCTCTTCTCGTTCCACTTTCTATTGAAATTGCGAAGTAGCACGTGGTCACCTTTGGCAAGTTTGCACAAGTTCTCCTTTCCCAATTCTGTACTTGCGCCTTTTTCTTGATTGCTGGTAGACCCGCCCCGTGTGCGCTCGAGCTGTTGAGACACAAACACGACACTAGTAATCAAAGAAGACACATATTGATACATTTCATCACCTAACACACTCGCTGAACTTTCGTGGTCGGTGAATGCCCTTGACGTTGGGGTTAGGGGAAGGCGCATTTGACGTCCAGTAACCACTTCGTGAGGGGTGAGGTGGTGGTCGGACCCTGGCCTATTTCTAAGTTCAAATAAAGCTAACGGAACTGTTGACATGTGAGGCAATTGCTGATAAAATTTGACACATGAGAGTTTAACTCAGGACAAAACCAATCTTCTCTAATTCGTGCTGCTATTATTTCCTTGCCTGTATGGGCAGGGTGATGTAATTGGCTCAGGGCGGTGTTTAACAGTGCCAACGGTATTACAACTTTCCCAGTGCCACCCTGGCGCCATAGTGCGTCGGTTGGGGACATTGTACATCCTCTTTTTACCCATACTTCTTTTTCGGCCATTGGTGCAGCCGCTTGTAGTTCCATAATCTGTGTGGCTGGGAGATGGGTGTACCCTTCTCTTATTAACATCTCCCTTGCTATTCCCCTCCCTCTCCCTCTCTGTGAGTCTGTGGGGTTCCATATCTCACCAAAGTATGCAGCATATTTCGCATGTGCGTCTGCTGCTGCATTCCCTTTTGATACGTAGTCTTCTCCATTGGTGTGTGCGGTGCATTTGACTAGGGCTAGTTCTTGGGGGTCGTTTATTACTTCAATTAGTTCAGCCAACAAGAGGGCATGTTGTACTGGAGTGCCATCAGCTCTCCTAAACCCTCTTCTTCTCCATTTTGATAACCCTGAGTGGACAGTGGATGTAACATATGCACTGTCGGAATATATGGTTACTCTTTTATTAAAACTTTCCTTTAATGCCAATATTAGTGCAACCAGTTCCGCGGCTTGAGCAGAGTAATGCTGTGGTAATTGTACACACTTCATAGCCACACACACCGGCACCTCCATCATTTTTACTACTGCTGCCCCAGTCCTTCGTATCCCATCTCCTTGATCAATAGTTGATGACCCATCAATAAACAAAAGCTCACCTCCCTCTAGTGCGTTTTCTTCAACTTTTCTAGTACATGAGTACATTTTAGTTATTTGGGTGCAGTCGTGGGCGTAATCTCCCTCTTCAATTACTTCTGCTAGGAACCTTGCAGGGTTGACCGTGCTACATCTAACAATTGCTAGTTCAGCTTTAGACAAAATAATCTCATAACCTGATGCCCTCTGTGTCGTTAGTGTGGACTTAGGTTTATTCAATATCGCAAATAGTGCATGTTCCACAAACAGTGTAGTTGGACACCCCATAGTTATTGCTGATGCTTTTTCTACTGCAAAGGCAGCTGCAGCAAGACCTTGTTCACAAGGGAAGTGGCCTAACATCACAGGGTCTAAGTGTCCGCTGTAAAATGCTACTGGTTTATATCCCATGCTCGTTTTTTGTGCCAATACTGCCTTCATCACTGCTGAGTCGCAATGTGAAAATATAAAAAAGCGTCGCTCATAGTCTGGGGATGCCAGTACTGGAGCAGTTGATATCGCGTCTTTCAATTCGTCAAATGCCTCCCTCATTTCCATAGTCCATCCCAACTTTTTCTCCCCTTTATTTGCTTCCTTCAAACCCTCAAGCAGGGGTCCTATGTATGAGCTGTAATCAAATACCCATGCTCTACAGTAGTTGCACAGCCCCAGAAATTGCTGCAGTTCTCTCACAGTCTGTGGCACGGGAGTGCTTGAGATGGCCTGTGCTCTTTGTGGTGCAATCCTTCTTCCATGTTGGGATATCAGTTGGCCAATGTAAAGTACCTGTTCCTGACAGTATTGTATCTTTTCCATGTCTACCTTGTACCCCTTTTCAGCCAATATTGTCAACATTTTTAAGGAGTCCTCTCTACATTTACTTTCGTTTGTACTGCAAATTATAATGTCATCCACATACTGTAACACTGTGCTTTCCACCTCAACGTTACCCAAATCCATCTGTATTACTCTATTGAAAATTGAGGGTGATTCACAATACCCCTGTGGTAACCTGGTATGTTTCCACTTTGTATTTCGGTAAGTGAAGCTTGTCAAATCTTGCGAGTCTGGGTGTAATGGTATTGAGAAAAAAGCATTTTTAAGGTCAATCACTGTAAATCGTGATGCTTCTGCTGGAATGCCACACAATATTGTGGCCGGGTTTGCTGTTACTGGATACTCTGCTTCTACTATGTTGTTCAAGGGTCTGAGGTCCTGTATGAAGCGCCAAGACCCCCCTTTAGCCTTGCGCACCGGGTACACAGCTGTGTTACATGGTGATTCTGAGGGGACCAATATGCCATTGTTTATAAGGGCCGTTATGGTTTCATATATGCCTTCATCTGCCTCTTTTGACAATGGGTACTGTTTCACTCTTGGTAGTATGGCACCTTTTTTCAATTTTATCCTTACACCCCCTATGCTTTTTATGCATCCCACGTCATAAGGGCTAATAGTCCATAATGATTTGGGCACCTTTGACATATCCTCCTTAAAAAATGGGACTGGGGTGCCTGCGGGTGCCTCAAGTGCCATTGTAATTTTCTGTGCTACTTGTTTGTGAGCCACTCTTAGCCATATTTCTACACTCATCATGAACACCATTTCATCTTCTTCCTTTTCTTCTGAGAATAGCTCTTCATCTGACACCTGGGTCAGCCTACATCCTTCTGCTAGTGCTATCACCGCCCTCCATGCTCTCCCTTCTTTATCTTGGGCGTGCACAGCAACATAATCAGCTGTTGCAATAATGCTCTCAATGTCCATTACAAACACCTTCCCTTCCAGTTCGTTAACTGGTGTTTCTGGTCGGAACAGATAGGCTGCTGGCCTCCTCCATATTTTCCCTTCCATCCCTGGCATCCATGCAAATGCCATGTCTGTGCCATACTGGAATAGCTCGCCATCTACTGGCTCCGCCCTAATCGCTGTCTGTCCACAGTATGCTTGCAAAATCTGTCGTGCTGCGAGCATGTTAATCCCTGGAGTAGAGTAAATTATGCCATCCTCTGTAAAGGAGATCGTCATATTCAACCTGTTCATTATGTCTCTCCCCAGTATATTTACTGGTGAGGCACTATAATACAAAAGTGGGACTGACAGATCATAATCTCCAATAGATAATGGAACGTTATCAGTAAATGGAACCAACCCCTTAGCCCCAGAAAATCCTTGGGTGTTCATGGCTTCGCCTGACATTTTAAATTTACCTTCCCTTATGCAAGACCGGGTTGCCCCGGTGTCAACAAGGAATGATAATTTTTTGTCACCTATCGTTACCTCTATGCGTGGTTCCTCCGCACTATTAGGTGTTACTGACAGGATGGGACACACCAAGGCCGTCTGTGGGCTGGCCTATTGGGGGTACAATGATTGGCCATTCCCTGTGTAAGGGTTGTGTCCCAACACCGTCACCCTACCCAATTGCGTTTGTTGAGTTTGGGGTGGTGGTTGTATTAACGCTACTTGTTGTTGTGGCGGTGGCAGTTGCTGTGTTATTTGTTGTTGTGGCAGTGAATAAGTTTGTGGCTGTTGTGTTGTTTGTTGTTGTGGGTCACTCCCTTGTTGTGACATCTGCTGTTGTTGTATGCCCTGCTGTTCTTGTGAGGTCCTAGGTTGTGCTTGTTCATTCCATGCTGGTGTTCCTGGCCTGACCCTACATGTACGTGACATGTGTCCTAATAGTCCGCAGCTCCAACACACGGGTGGTTCCCTGCTTTGCCATGGGAAGCTCCCTGTGTTGTCCTGGTATACGGGTTGCCCTGTGGGGTAGTAATTTCTAAGTCCCCCAGCCTGTTGTTGGGTATTATATCCGTATCCTCTCCCCCTCATAAACCCTCCTCTCCCTCTGTTATAACTATAATACCCAGTTCCTTGCATTGGGTACCCTCCTCCCATGTTTTGTGCGTGTAATTGCAGAGGCGGCACTTGCTGTATTACACCTTGTGGAGGCGCTATTTGAGCGGGATCTTGTGCAGCCACTACTTGCGTTGGGCTTTGGGCCACTGGTGTGGGCGTAGTTATTAGTGCCCCTTCCATTGTGTATTTAGTAAGTTTTTTCTGTACTAGTTTGGCCTCTTCTGTTTTCCTGTCCTCTTCCTTTTGTTTCATTTTTCCTTGCCATGTCCTGCAGTGATGTACTATAGTCAGTTGTATTTCTGGCCATGGTTTTGCTTCCATCCCCACTACTTTCTTTAGTTGTTTCTGAACTCCTTCTGGGAGCCCTTGTACTAGTATATGATAAAATATGGCTGGTGTTTTGTCCCATTGTTCTCTAGTTTCCATGCGCCACTTCTCTTGAATATCCTGGATATAATCAACAGGATCCTCATTTTCACCCATCTTACGGGAAGTAATGGCTCCTATGTCTGATGTGTCTGGGTACTGCACTCTCAGTGCCTGCCATAGCGCATGTCTGCAGTTTGCAAATGGTGCCCCATCATGCGATGTGTTCGTTATTGTTACCCCATGGAATCCCGCTCTTTTCCAAATGTCATCCGCTCTATCCCCTAATATTGATATTAACAGGCCCTTCACATCTCCTACTGCTAGTTTCTGTCCTGCGGTGTGTTTTTCCATTTCATATATCCACTTACCCGCACCTCCACTTAGTGATGGTAGCCTACATTTTATATTTTCTTTATCCGTATGTTTCCAAGGTACATACTGTGGTCTAACCCCTCCTCTCTCCAACAGTGGCATTAAATTCTGTCTTGTGTCACCCTTTACGCTCCATAATATTGAGTCTTCACACCCCTCCTCTTCCCCCGTTTCCTTTACTACTTCAAATTCTTCCTTACTACCTCTGCTCCTACCTCCCTCTTCTTCCTTTCCCCTTTTTTCGTCATTTCCTGTGTTCAATACGGGTATGTTTATTTGTCTGTCTTGCCTGCGACTAGGGAGGTCCCTAAGCCGACATGCATAAGGTGTAAGTTCGTTCATGAAGGGCGCAAGCTTTATTCTGTGCAGTGAGCGTGCGGTGGTTGAACATGTAGGGTGTGACGTGGGAGGGCGTGATGGGGATGTGGGTGGCGTGGTTTCATGGGTTTGTGTTTCCCCTATTCTTTTCACTCCCTCCTTACTTCTCTCCAGCTCCTCCCATCTTCTACTCATCCAGGGCGAATCTATGTTTGTTCTAGTGAGGTATAGCTTATCTAAGCTTTCCCTTTCACTCTTTCTTCCATCCTTCTCCACTCCTTCTTCCTCCTCACTGCAAAAATCATTCATAAATGGCACCCCCCACTCTGCCTTTTTTCCTTTTATTGTTACTGTTTTTAAGTCTATTAAGTCTCTTTCTCCCCCTTCGTTGTTATCAACTGTTCCCCCTAGTGCTGATGTTGTTGCTACCTCTCTACTTTTATATACATCTCCCCATCTTTCACTCTCCCTACTCCTCCCTTCTCTTCCCCCTTCACTTCTCTCCTCCATTTCCCTACTATTTTCCTCCCTTTTTCTTTTCAATTCCTCCATTACTTCGTTGCTCATCTGTTCCAATATTCTTTCATCCTCTTTCTTCCTTTCCCATTTCACCCTTTCTCTTTCTACTATACTCTCTATTACCTTCCCCTCTTCATATTTCTTAGCTGTCTCTGATAGTACCCTCCTCCTCCATATTTCCATTTCCTTTTCCTTTTCTTCTTCTTCCTTCTTCTTCTCTCTCAGCACTACTCTTGATACCCTATCTGCTGCTGCTTTTACCCTTTCAGCTTCTCTCTTTTGCTCCTCATTTCGTTCCATTAATTTTTCCAATTCGTTCTTACCTTCTTTCCTTTTCCTCACTCTCTCTCTTTCCTCCCTCTCAAGTTGTTTGATCAATTCATTCTGCTCATCCCTTAGTTTTGCTAATCTTTCCTCCAAAATCTCTTCCTTCTGCCGTAATAGCTCCTCTCCCCTCATTTCACTCTCTCTGGCACTATCCTCGTTTGTTCTCTTTACCGCCTCCCTTTCTTCTCCAGTTAGTGAGCCTCGTAATTTCAATAATATCTGTGCAGCTACCCACTCATCGTTTCCTATCTCTACAGTCTGCTCTTCTCCAATCCTCTCTTCCCCCAGTGGTATCTTCCTATGAGCCACATATGGTGGAGGGCTGTATGCCGGGTTCGAGTATCCTTCAGCCGCCCTGAACTGTCCTTCTATTTCTCCTAATTCTCTTAAAGGGTACAACCCTCCTCCCTCTGTTTTCACTCCCGGTGTTATGGGTGTCTCACTGTTCGGTTCCTTTTTTATGTCGTTTGATTTATCAATCTTTTCTCCTCCCTGTCCTCCGTTCCCCGTATTCTTTGTGCTTTCGCACCCCTTTTCCCCATCCGTTCCTTCTTTCTTAATCTCCTTTTCTTCCGGTGTTTCCCTCATAGTGAACATTCCATTTGGTCCTGGTCGGGACCCCTGGAACATCCTCCATAAGTTAAACACTTCCACATGGTTTGCCAACTTCTTCCCCTTGTACGTATTGTGCAGGTGGTTTAGTAGTGAATGTTGGGCATATGGATCGAAACTACCATTAGGCGGCCATGGTGTTAACATTTTGTTGTCCGTCCCCTGGGTCCACTCTATGCTGTACTTAATTAATTTCTCCCTATGTGGTGGCAGTGTTGTGCATATGTGTTGGAGTGGGGTAGTGAGGGTGTTCCCCCACCCTCCCGACCCTCTCCCGTATGACATAGTGGCACTCCCCTTGTTACCCTTCCCTTTACCAGCAGTTTACAATATACAACCTTGTATTGCTTACCTTGCCCCGCAAGTGTGGGGACTTACGGCAATCCTTTGACAAATTATGCAATAATAATAAATATGATGTTATATTATATTCCTTCCCCTACGGCCCCCTGCGGCCGAAGCGCACGCAGCCCCCCGCGGCTGCGTACCCCTTACGACGATCTTATACAGTCGTCCTGTTTCTCCGTTCTCTTCCCCCTTTTACACTTGCCGTGGCCGGCGTTCTCCGTGCGCAGCCACGCCCCTTTCCCCTTCTCCTCTTTCGGTCCACTCGTTTATCGTTTATCTCCGTATCCGCTCCTTTATCATGTTTCTCTTCCCCACCACTCTCAAACCCAAAGTTCCTTGTGCTCGCGATATCCTATTAAATCCCTACTGGTGACGTCACCGATTTCTTCGAGCTACTGGTATATTCTTGTTATGTTCTTTAAGTTCAAAATACACTTGCAATCTACCCCGCTAACCCTACAGCTGTCTTCCTGTCTCTCCTGGAACAAGGTAATCTCATCAATAATATAACCGGACTGCGCACGCTGCGTCGCCTCGCGTGTGATACGCCCCTCAACAGGAGGGCTTAACCAGCCAATTATCTTCCGTTTTGGGCAACTATGTAACTAGCTACCGCCCACAGGGAAACGTCATCTACCTATCGAGTTTCTTGCTCGAACAATAGGGAACCTCATCTACTCATTGATCAATAAATGTCAAATCGTAGGAAACCACACACACCCACCCTCACAAGTAGTCGCAATCTAGGCCATCAGTGTCTTACGAGCGGCTGCATGTGATGTTTTCGTGCCCCGCCCCCCTCTTTCGCGTAACTTAGCCGACTGCTCTCGCACTCGTCCGCTACCATTCATTCCATTGGCAACCCTCAGTTAAACCTTCGCCGCACATCTGTACAATACCTCCCTCCTCCCTTATTTACTTCCTCCCCCTCCCTCACAATTTCGCATTGCTTGTTGTGCGTGTCATGCTCACCAAGTTCTCTCGATGCAGGGCCGCTCGACTGCGTGCACCCCTCCAAGCGGCTCGCCACCTCCCCTCGTCTGGACCACGTCTGGACACTCGCCGACCGCGGGCGGGATACTTCTCAACCGGCTCCCGAGGGCCAATATCCGGATTGCGCTGTCCGGTCTTCTCGCAGCTCCGCGATGGTCCTGTAGTCCTCAGAAGGGGGCAACGGCAGAGGGGGCCGCGCCGCCGGGCCTCCTCGCAACGGGAGTGCCTGGAAAAATTAAAAATAAAAGTCGATCTTAAACAGATCTCAGCAGTGCCTCCAACTTGTCGGGGGGGAATTCTGCCGGGGTCGGCCGGGCCGTCCGCAGACCTCCGGGCAGGGAGGCCCCAACTCCTCCCGTATATCCCAGATGAGATAGAGTATGAGACACACACAAGGAGCAAGGTGACTCTGCTGTTTATTTAGACAAAACGGCAGGGATGGGTCAAGGAGCGTACGCGTTCGTCCTGACACACACACAATCGTGGGGCTCGCAGGCCCTTTTTACTGCATTATGACGCGCTACTTGCGTCACTTCAGAAAGTTAACAAAAAACCTATCGCCACTCTTAATTGGTTGCTCGAGTGGTAGGGTTAGTATAGTACACATATAGAGAATGATATTAGTGGACAAGGTGTAGTCAGGTATATCTGGGTTGTCCCTACAATTAGATACATAAGAATTGTTACATGAAGACTCCTGAGGATTGGCTAATATTACTGACGTCTGAGATAAGAGCCCCATGTTCTGATTGGTGCACTCGTGAGCCTCCCAGCCTGGGACCACCGTTGTTCCCAGCTCTCGGTGTACCTGTGATTGCAACAATGTTTCAATATGGGTACGTGCAGACAATGTGAGGATTTATTCATAGGTGGAAGGCTGACCGCTCCCACTGTAGCAGATGTCCATTGAGCCTTTCAAGTGTATCGGCCTGTGTCTCGTAGTGAGGGACCCAGACGCCTTTTCTCTCCTGGGTTTTGGCATCTCGTCAGGTTCGGCTTGGTCACGTGGGGAGGGACCGTGAAAGAGGCAGAATTCTGCACAATTAATATTGTTTTTTCTACTGCGCGTCTGGTTTAATTTGCCGGCGTGCCTTTATCGTTGAGGCGCGGAGTGCGAGGTTGCAACATCGTGCCTTTGATGATTTGTTCTATGATGTGGGTTTGCAACATTGCGACCTTGACTGGTTGCTCCACCGGGTTCTTTCTGCAGGATCAGCAACCTGACTCTTGCTTTGTTAATGTCCACGGAAGCTCTTGTTTGAGGCCTACTCGGGCCTGGTGCTTAAGTAGTCTGTTTGGTACATAGGTGCTTTTAGGTTATAATAGCATATATTTCCATGACCAGTATCGTGTTTCCATTATACCTCTCATGGTGGTAACGGGTTTCAAGAGAAGCGTGAGCAAGCGTTATAGATGAGTTCATGACGCGTCTTGCGTTTCTGCATTCTGAAAGCCTATGTAAAAATAATAAAGATGCACGTCCGTGAATATGCCTGTCGCCTACGTCAGAGCACTGAGTATGTTCTTCGTGTAGATTGGTGTGGAAATGTTCAGTGTGTATATTTGTACAGATGTGCTTCCCGTTGTCTAGGTCGTCATGGCATCTCTAACGACGTGTGGATTTTAGTCTAGCTGATCCGAGCCGCAGGTGTCGGCATGGCCAGTGCGGGCTGCTGGGCAGGCAGATGGACACATCCGTATGTTCCTGTACCAGGGTACCTGGTCGTCTGGTAAATGGACAAACTCTTCTCGCGGCGGGTGTCTGGGCCGTGACCCTCTAGGCCAAGCGCGAGAGGTGAAGGACGGGAGCCTGGTCTTCCATTCTCCCACTTCAGTGTGTGAGTGTTTGTGCTGGTCTATGGAGCTGATTTTGGTGAATGGGTGGAGGAGGGTTGTACAACAAAGGCATTCTAAAAATGCCTTTGTTGCACAATCCCACTCCCCACCAGCCAAAACCATCTCCCCTTCTGATGCACTGTAGGTCCCAGGGGACAGGTATTGTTATTTTTCCTGGACATACATGTCTAGTATAAAATACCATGCCTGCTTCCTAGACCCCCAGCATTTCATACGCACACAGAATCACATTGATTGTGTGCATGTGTGAGGAGCTGGTACGCCTGGGGTGCAGGAATGGCATTTTTTACTAGGTGTATGTGATAAAGCAAGCATGATAAGTGTTATTACGTGGCTGGACTGGCATTTTGGTGCATCCAGTCTAGCCATTTCTTTCTGTGGCATGACATTTTGTATTGGCAAAACCAATTGCAAACTGTTTGCCTTTTCACACAATTTTTCAAAAACATCTTCTGTAAACTGCACAATTTTAATACATTATTTGAAAAAAACTAATTTATTGGTTCGGCTCCCTCGCTACGCTCGATCATTAAACATATTTGGGGGAAATATTATGCCCCTCCACTAAAACAATTCACCAGCCGCCACTGCCATTTCTTACTGTGGCATTATATATTTTTCCGTGATAAAATAACCATGATAATTGTTATTGCTTTGACTGGCATTTTGGTGCAATCAGTCTAAGTATGTTTTAATGTGGAATGGCATGTTTTACTGTAATATGTTTATTATGTGTCTAGATTGGTCTAAAGTGTGCAGCCAGTTGGACATGATTTCATTGTGGCATAACATTATAAGGACATTTTAAGGTTACAGAACGTTATTGCTTCCTCTCTATTAATTCAAGCCTGCAATCTTTTATAATATGTTAGTTAAAAGAGTGTTTTGCAAGATTTGGAGAAGTCAGTGTGCTCTACAGTTGACTGCACTAGGGGTAATTGTTACAGCTAATTGTCTACTTTTGGTAAAGTGTGAAAACAATCTTTCCGAGGAAATGATAAGAGCATACCCTGTCTGCCATCTGGAAACAAGTGAGAGAAGGTTGAAATGAGGAATTTTGGTTTCAATGCTAATATGTGGTTTCTCTCACAAATTGCCTGCAACACCTAGACTCGTCTTCAGTATTATGCAGCATAACTACATTTCTACATCCGGTCTTGGGAAATGGTAAAGTTTACATATGAAATATATACAAGTGGTACAGGCACATCTCATAAAAATGTTGAATACAAATAACTCCACCTCCTTCTCATGGTTACAGCTCTGGTGTTAACAGGGGGCAAAATGGAAATAAGGCAAGTTACCTGGTGCAGCCAATGTAACTCCAATTCCCTTGTGCTGAAATACCATTAAAATACAGCAAAATCACAAGTGAAATGTGTATTCTCTGCCTGAGCATACACACCTCAGTAGACAGTTGGAGAAGGTTCTTGGAATCCTTGACTGTACATTCTAATGGTGGATTAATGGATAATGGCGACCGTGAACATTGATGTGTGGGAAGCAATAGCATCCCTTGTAGCTGCACAATGCAGGCACCTTGCATAACAAATGAAGTGGTTAATACTATTTAAATCATTGCATGTTCAATTGTTGAAAATACCCAACACTCTAAGAGTAAACATGAGTAATGGAGCAGGTGTTCCAGAACAATATTACCTTTATGAGGCTATGGGTCTTGCCAGCTTGCTTTTGAGGTCATTTAAAATGTTTAACTCAGTAGAGTTGGTTAGACTAAAGATGTGTAGGTATAGATGTAGATATAAATGTCCTGGTGTCGTTTGACAATAAAGGTCCTAACTTGTCTTTAAATTATAGTTAATGTAAAGGTTACTTATAAGCATCAATGTTAGGTGTTCTGTGACCAGCTTTTGCAGTTAGTTTTCATGTATGTGCAGCAGAATGTCATCAAAGGCACATGATAAACCCAACTGGGATGCCATTTGCCTGCTTACCACTGAGGAGCTTCACTAAAGATGGCTGAAAGGACATCTTTATGGGACAACTTTACAGCTGTGAAACAGTGTGCACTTTTGGTACACAGTTTTTGTTCTTACCATTCTATGGCTTTGGCTATGCTTTCACAGGTTTCTTAATGCACTTGCACATTCAGATTTAATCTTCACCAGTTTAACTTCTGTATGATATATTTCATGCTTTCACTTTTTGGGCGCCACAGCCTTCTGAAATGTGGGGCCGGGGAGGGAATTTAGTCCTTGCTTCAGAACATCATTTTAGTGCCACCTGTGGGAACTTCGTGCTTGACTTAAGCATAGACATGCATTTATTACTGTACAATGAGGCATCATTTTAAGCTTTACTTTTCTGAAAGGAACAACCTCCTTTTTGCAACGGTTTAAAAAATGCATGTTGTGTATTTAATTATACAAGTGAGTGCTTAAAACGGTGTATGTGTGTATTGATTAGAAAAAATTCCAAAGGTAATGTGAAGTGGCCCCAAAAAACAATGAGGTTTTGGCTGTTTTGCATATTAAAGAACATTTGTGGAAGATAGGAATGGCCAAAGAGCTTTAGATCTGTCAAATGTGTCTGTGGGAGGTGCATGACAGAATCACTAAATACCTAAAGCATGCTGGGTTTGGTATGCTTTCCTTTTTTAATTTTTTTTTTAAAAAACCTATGGGGTTTGTTTTCCCCTCATCGTAACTGTAGCGGTTCATAAGCATTGTTTCCTGGATACCACGCCTGATAGCCCCTGGGAAGCAGGAAGGGCACACTTGTTTCCCAGGCCTACCACAATAGCTATATAGCCGCATTATAAGCCAATCCATCACCTGTGTCGTAGTCTTAGAACCTCCGAAGACCTATTTACAATTAATATAAAATGTATATCCAATTGATATCAAAAATGTATATCAAAAATATATACAAATAGATATGAAAATGTATATTAAAATATATGAACAAATGTGGGGCTTGATCAAATTTTTGGGGTTCATTAAATGTAACATTTATATAAAAAGTATATCCAAATTATCAGGGGGCCATCAAAATATTTTTGGGGGCAATCAAATTGTTTTAGGGGTCAATAACATTTTTTGAGGGAAATCAAATGTATATCAAAAGGAGGTAGGCCTAAGGAAATGGGGCAGGACTAAGACGGAAAATGGGGGTCAGGGCCTTCTGTCAAAATTGAATATTGAGAGAAAAGGTACCCCCCTTGTACTTCTCCCATTGACTGGCTTTGTGCACTACCGCAACTCAGTGATGGATCCACTGAGTAGGCAAATGGAAACTCCCTTTGCCCTCGGCCACCAAACTCTCTTTGACCACATAATACGCTTCTTGTACTCACCCAACAGCTTTTGTTGAAGTTTAATCATTATTTCTAGTACTGCTCTTGTATTTGCTTAGTAAGGGAACATGAGTTGTCCTGAAAGCGTGATAGAGGCATCATTTGAAAGAAAATCATCCTTCTACATTTCTGCCTAATTTTCACCACCTTTTCTAGTAGGGAATTCAACTGACTGAGCACATGATCGCTGCTAGCACACACTATTGTCATCAAATCTCTCAAGGTGTTCCCCATCCACATATTTCAGCTTCTCGTTTAGCATGCCATTGGCCAGTGATCTAAGTCCGTTTTGAACTTACTCTTGAACAATGGCAAAACTATCGGTTTGCACACAGTGGCATAACACAACATGACGGGGCCCCCCTGCGAGCCATGCTGAGCCCCCCCAACTCGGCAACAAATCTTGCGTCGCGCCACACTCTGGGCTGGCCTAGATTACCACGCTTGCGCAATACGCACAAACGTGCTGCTGCAGGGGTACGCTGCACACTGCACTAGGAGGAAGATATAAGTATGTGTTTAAATGCATTATACAGCACACTTTCTGAGAAAAATTGGCTAAAAGGCCAGAGCATTTGCAATTGTTTTTTAGGGTAACACCAATCCAAAAATCCAATACATGCAAGTCGCCAACAGTGCACAGGAACATTAAGGCTTTAATTAATAGAATGCTTTGCCACAATGAAAACATTTCCAACTTGCTGCACACAGTAGACCAGTCTATACACGTAATAACATATTACAGTTAAGCATGCCAGGCCACATTTAGACATACCGAGACTGGTTGCACCAAAATGCCTGTCGAAGCAATAACACTTATCATGGTTAATTTATCACAGATGCCTAGACAAATATACAATGCTGCAATAAGAAATAGCTAGACTGGCAGCACCCAAATGCCACTCTAGCCAGGTAATAACACTTAGCAGGACTGCTTAATCAATGATGCCCAGTTAAAAAATAAGTCAAGCCAAACTAAGAAATTACTAGACTGGTTGCACCAAAATGCCCCTCTAGCCACTACTACCAGATATCAAGCCTGCTTAGCTTAAACATGGATGACCATTACAATTTATTGCACAATCCCCGTCCCACCCCCCCACGGATCCCCTCTCCCTCCCACCCCCTTCCACAACCCCCAAAATCAGCTTCTCTGCCCAGAATTACCTCCACATTCCTTTTCCTTGTCCCAGTGCGTACGTATGAGGCTCCTTGCCTCATAGGGAAGTATTTGGATGAGGAAGAGAGGGACTATGAGTAATGAATATTACAGGTAACTAAGCCAGGCATTACCTCCATGTCCCTCTACCTCATCCCAATACTTCTGTATGAGTCAAAGTGCCTCATACACAAGTACTGGGACGGGGAAGAATAGGGCTATGTTTTTTTACATTTATTATTGTGTTACAGTCGTATAAAAGAAGTTTTCACAATACGTAAATGAACAAAGGTGCATAGTAATAAATACATATGAAAAAAGAAAAACCAAGAACAAGAAATTACAGACAGATGAATTAAATCAATAGAATCACTAGCAGACATTAGTTATCATGAAAATCATTTTTTCTCTGATCCATAGAACAGCAATAGTTAAATGTCTTTCGTGACCTGCTATTAGTCTTTCCCAAAAAGCATTTGTAGATATCTGAATTTGAAAACTACCAGAAAGATTTCTCGGACTTCACGTGTTCCTTCACAGATGATGGGGAGATCGTGTAAGGTCTGTTTTTCATTTCGATTTCGATTGCATAAAAGGCAAATTGGGATTTTAGAGGTTTTATGTTCATAGATCATTTGAATCTCACCTGCTTTAATTAGATTAAATCAAACTATAAAGAATTTTGATCTCATGTAAGAATTAGGAAAACAGGTGCGATAATTTGGTATATAACCACAAGGCTTATCAAGAATCGACAGTGAGCAGAATGTTGATAATTAATGCATCTGATCTATTGTCGATATCTAGTCACTCTTTAACAGAGCGCGTTTAACACTGGTAGGGTTCCGGATTAGATCATCTATAGATCGAGCGCAGTGCACTAGCAGTTGTTTTGCTTGATTAAAAACAAGTATTATAAGAACTGCAGAGTTTTACCTTGAAGCTCAGCAGCTATGTCGATAAAAAGAGACTGCTCATTGGGAGACCATACAAGCCTGCATAATGTTAGTATTTTCCAAGCTAGATGTGATTGTAAGGATTGAAGTCCTAATTCGTATCTCAAGGATACCATGGGATAACTTAATGGGATGTGGTAAATTGTTTTCCACATTTTTCCTTCTAAACGCGTCCAATTTATAGTGTTAGAGAAGGGAACTGTATCAAGGCCATAAAAAAGAGAAGGAATGACTTTGGCCTTGTAAAATGTGATCAATGGAACTATGGAAAATGTGCAGAAGGAACTATAAATTGTTTTCATTTGAGCTACAAGGGTATTACTTTGAGCTCAAGATCTTGTTCGAGTAATTTTTCGGTATGAACTGAACACAGTTTTATTCCCTAGTAAGACAATTTGGTGGTCATATGGACAATCTGATCAAGCTAGACAGAATCTTTGTTTTAGATGGATTCACTGTAAGGTCATTTATTTGTGTATATGAACCAAAGATAGAAAGGAGGCGTCAGCATAAGCAATCTACTACAATAATTGTTTCCCTATTGTAGGACTTGCCAATGCCTGCTGCTCTAGTGCTCTATTTAAGTCAGCTAGGTAAACATTAAAAAAGGCATGCAGCCAGAGAACATCCCTGTCTCACGCCTCTTTCAGTTGGTACCTCACCGGACAGGTCACCCAGGGATTTAGCATCATTCGTAGAGTTGTATTTTAGTGGAGGCCTCTCAGAATGGCTAGAAGGCCCCTCGGTATGCCCCATTGTTGAAGTTTTGGCCAGAGGTGCTCTCTATTAATGGTGTCAGAGGCTCTGGAGAGACCCAGCCAAGCACCGTAAAGTATTCAACTGTCTTTTTTGGCTGCTGATTGTGTGAGAATGGACATAATTAGACCATTTATAGATGTAGAGAGACCTTTTCTAAAACGTGTCTGTCGTTTGGATAGAATGTTTTTACTAGTTATCCAATCTGCTAGATGTTTTCAGCGCAACTGCAGCGAAAATCATACCATCTGCATCTAAAAGGGCAATCGGGCGATAGTTGGCAGGATCAGCTCGATCAGCCTTTTTGTGAATAAGAAGCGCACTGGCCGACTTCCAAGAGGGCGGAATCGGGGAAGATTTTAGTGAATACTACTTTCAAAAAAGAAGTCAGAGAGTGGAATTTGATTTTAATATTGCATTTCAAAGGCCATTTGGACCCGCTGCTCTGGATGATGAAGATTTGCTATTATCTCTTCATCAATCTTCATATGCCATTCTACATCAGAATTGATGGATTGGGGTGATTGGGAGGGGGAGCGATAGCTTCAAAATATTGACACCAAATGGTCTCGGAAATCACGTTACTTTGTAGATGAACCTGAGAAGTATTTTGGTTGTTAATTACCTTCCAGAAACTGCAAGAATTTTTGGTTGTTAATACTTTTAACATGGCATTCTCTGTCTGATGTCAAATATAGGTATGAGTATGGGACCAATTATGGTAATTACCACATCGTTTTTCAAGTTCCAAAATATATTAATGATGATTTAGTCTTTTCGCTTTTAAATGTCTGATGTCTTTTCTTAGTTGTCTCTTTCTTAACCAGGTCACCTTATCAGAGAAATGTAGATGTATTTTCCTCGTAGCAGGGATACTGTGAGAGGGATCATTTTAATCCCATAAAAAGGTCACATCATTTTCGGGATTACATTGTGCAGCCAATTCATCTTCTGCTATGTTCTTCATCATATTTTGTAATTTACTGTTTAATATGTTTCTATTGTTTTTAAATTTAAGCAGACGATTCCTGCTGTTATTAACATAGATATTAGTCATCTCTGAGCTGGTGGTTGGACAACAAATTATAGATATTTTAGCCGAGATTCTGTTATGGTCACTTAGACCTTGAGATAATACCTGGGAAGATTTGCAGCACAGAAATAGATCCTCAGAAAGATAGACATAATCTAGAGGAACCTTGAGACCATGTCGAAGTAGTCAGGAAATCTCCTTTAACATTCCCATTAAGCATTTTCAGGTTCCAACTTAGCAGGAAGCTTGACCATTTGTCACCGTTTGCAGATCCTTGTTTGACTAAGGAGGAAGGACAATTGATCAATAGCGGAGTACAGTGTGAATTAAAATCCCCAGAACATAAGATTCCGGCTGTGGTGTACTTGGTAGTGGCTAATCCTAGAAGGTCTGATAATGAATCTATTAAATCAGTTAGGTTCGAGGAGGCGGGGATCCAGTAGATGCTGATCACTATTATAGGTTGAAGATGATTTGGACCAATAGGAGTGATCAGAACGGCCAGCAGACCCTGATTTGTATTTGATATTAATTCAAGCGATGCCACTCTAGATGCGTGTACTGAGATCAAAAGACCATCGGCCGGTAGGCCCTGTTCTCCTTTGTTTGTTGGTTGGTCTAGGGTTAAGAAGACATCTAACTTCAAGCATTCTAATGACCAAGTTTCTTGGAACATGATTAAGTCATAGTTTGTAAACATTTCTTCCTTCATTGATTTCATTTTGAAAGATCCAGAACCCCACCTTTTCCAACCCAAACATTCCTTATATTCTGCTAGAGAGACGGCACGCCTCCTTTCATTTTATCACAGAATTGTCCGCTAATTTTGGGTAGGAGTTCCCATATTGTGGCTGTTACAGGAATTGATGGACATTTTCTTTCCATAATTGGTACATTCCTGGTGAGAGCTGCTGTTGACGTTGAGGCTCTTGGAAGTCGGACGATTATCATTATCTCTTTTCTCTTCGCCAGTGTTGAATTGTCTTGATTCTTTATCTTTTGGGTTAAGATTTCAACAACCAGGTTGTTTAGGTCTGTCTATGCGAGGAGCATGGCTTGGGCACTTAGTCAGGTTTTCAAACCTAATTCGACAATGCATGTGCATTTTTGATTAGGAAAACAAACAAATTCAATGTCGTTTGAAGAGACTAAGTAAAGATCAGGAATCTTTTTTAAGCTGGTCAATATTATCCCTCAATTAAGAGATTTAAAGCCTTTCTCTCTTTTGAACTGGTGCAGCCAGATTCAAGAAATGGCAATGGGGAGACATTGATAGGAGGGTCAGTTAAGACAGTCTCGTTAGAATAGGGTTTGGCCGCTGTTTCAGCAAGACTTTGAGATGCAATGGGTAAACAATTTGCACATGGAACTCCTGTGACAGTATTGCAGAATATTGTTGATGTATGAGTACTATTCTGGAAATGTGCAGGCGTGGAATTAGGAAGTGCTGGTGTAGGAATAGTTTTGGGAACAGGAGCATTTTTGTGCGCAATGCACAATGTAGAATCAGACAGATTGGGTTTATTTATTTGAACATCAGGAGCATCTGAGGATCGAGTTTCAGGTAATACATTGGTATCGAGTTGTGAGTTTGTGGTCATTTGATTGATGGTTTTTTCTCTCCTTCCCATGTTTGCCTGTAATTGTTGGTATTTTTTACATTTGTAGAATATTGGTTGATAAATCAAGGGTACTGAGAGATGTGCGGTTTGAGAAGCCGTAGTAGACCATTTAACTGTCTGAACTGCAGTACTAGCTGATGCTCTCTGAGAACTGGTCTTGGATGCTGAGGTATCACGTCTTGTCTTTGCAGAGGTAATATGATTTTGGAGTCTGTGGGCCCTTTATTTTGCATTTAGGCTGTGACACCACCGATTCAACAACAGTTTTTTTGCCTTTCTGTATTTTATTCAACCATTGCGTGTTGACTGAGAAGCAGTAATTATCGCAGCCTATGATAATGGCTGTATATTTGTCAAATCTATTGTCAGCACTTCTGTTTCTGCAAAAGACTCTAACATATTCCAAGCCTTATAAATTCTTCCGGGACTGATTCAGAGAGAGGTGTGTCATCAAAGTTATCACTCACCCTGTACGGAATAGGACAACTCACTACTGCTTCAGCATGATTAGTAGACCCTTGGTTGGTGTTCAATAAAGCTTCCATCTGCATTACTGAATTTTCAATGTTTTATTGTGTATAATGGTGTTTGCTTCATGTCTCGTCATTTATTCTTTAAAGTCAGTAATGGATTTTGATGTATAATTATTTAGTACTGATTTAGTACTGAACACAAACCAACGTGGCTTCCCATGTCTTTTCTGAGCTCCATAAGGGTGTCGGAGTTAACTTGAACTTCGGTTTTGAGCAGCTCAAAGACGTTGACTAATGACGTTAAGACAAAGCTTAACGCAGTTAAAGTCACATCTGAAAGAGGTTCCATGTTGGAATTCACATCATCAGTTTGCCGTCCTGTATTTAGATTTATGACAAACAGGTATGAGTTAGAAGGAGACATTTTATGGTCTGTATTGTTTGTAGGCATTATCTTTGATGTTATTTCTGGTGTGTTAGTAGATTTGTGTGTTAGTTTGCGTAGTATCTAGACTTTCTAGACGGTGCATGTCGCCAGCACTCCATCTTTTGCTGGAAAAATTTTCATTGAATTTCCTTTTTTATGTTTTATGTTGTGACGGTAGAATATAGGCCCTTCACCACAGGCAATTTGCCTGTAGGGAGGTTCGAGGAGGAGAGAAGACATCCAGAGTACCACTCGATGGGGGGCTGCCAGAAAACATTGCATTTTCTTGAGCAGGTACTGATGCGGCTTGAATTGGAGAGTCTAATCCTGTCAAAGGGATTGATTGAAGAGATGAATGGCCGATATCTGCCCATACCCCATTGTCGGATTCCAGGGTTCGCGGATCGTCGGACATTACGCAGGTGCCACCACCGCAGCCCCAGCCTCAGAGTCAAACATCCCAAAAGCCACTTTCAGAGCCCCTTCCACAGAGCGTGTGCCCACAAGGCACGTGGCTAGTATCTTTTGTAGTGCATTTGAAAAAGGGAGTGGAGTCACAAGTCTGTGTTGAGAATTCATTTGTTGGGTTCAAAGAAAGGCCGGTTCAGGCAGCCCAACAGCCACTTTCAGAGCCACTTCCACAGAGCGCGTGCGCACAAGGCGCGTGGCTAGTAGCTTTTGTAGTGCGTTTGAAAAAGGGAGCGGAGTCACAAGACTGTGTAGAGAATTCAATTGTTGGGTTCAAAGAAACGCAAGTTCGGGCAGCCCAACAGCCACTTTCAGAGCCACTTCCACAGAGCGCGTGCTAACAAGGCGCGTGACTGGTAGCTTTTGTAGTGCGTTTGAAAAAGGGAGCAGAGTCACAAGTATGTGTTGAGGATTCAATTGTTGGGTTCAAAGAAACGCAGGTTCGGGCAGCCCAACAGCCACTTTCAGAGCCACTTCCACAGAGGGCTATGAGTAATGAAGATTACCAATAAGTAACCAAGGGATTAAACACAAGTAGTGGTGCAACACCATTGAGCTGACTGGGCTTCAGCCCCGCCCCCTATCCTTAGAAATTTAGGACTATGTTGACCTGGCTGACCGACAGAGCCATTGCGGGACAGAACAGGACAAAGATGTTAAATGGCACCTGGGTTTCGCTGTTAACAAAGGCCAAGCAATTATTAACTTAAAGCATTTCACTGTTAGTACCTGCATTGAAATGCATAATTCTTTAGGTAATTGGAATCTTGATGTGGGTTTACTACTTGCATGCCAGGGAAATGATTGGAAAGGTAGAGAGGGGACAAGGTAGAGAGGGGACAGGAGACCGCTTATTCTCACAGCAGTCCATAAGTGGGTGCTTTCAGACTTAAAGGAAAGAGTTAACTGCTTGTAACCTTGCAGCTGCACTAGAATAGTCTCATTAGAATGCATAAAGAAGTTAGATGCCCCACACAAATAAGTTTGCCCCACCCCCATCACCAACATTTGAAGGGTTAGCACCCCCCCTGAAATGTAGGTTGTGTTGTTGCACCACTGAACACAAGCACACACACCATTCACAATGTACACACATGCACACCAAGCCACCCATACATTTAAGTGTGTACCCTTTTACCATACAGGCACATTCAGGAAGCCACCCATACTGCCGAATTGCACCCCCTGCGAAAACCGAACACCTATGTGTCTTGATCTTCTGTGATCTAGGTTAACCTCGGTTCCAGCGCCCCACAGTCCTGATGTGGTATGATCCGGAAGCCCACCCCACCCCTTGTCTGAGGATGGAGAGTAAGCCAGAAGCTGGGAGACCTCTCTCAGCACCACAGGAAGGACCACCCACGATATTAATGTGGTGCCAGAACAGTGAAAACATTGGCATGGGTGCCCCAGTAAGGTACAGAGTAAGGAAGCAGGAAGAGGCCAGAAAGAAGAAGCAAGGAGCAGAGACAGACCAAGAGAGAGGAGCCAAGAGGAGTAACGGGCAGGCTGGCAAACAGGAAGACAGCGGGCAAGCTCCAGGTAACAAGGGAACAGGGAACAGCAGTAATCCACAAGCAGGGAAAGTTGCGATGCATGGTTTGCAGCTTCTACTTTCCTTATTTTGCTTTTGGCTCAAAACGAGGCTTGGCAGCTTCCCATTGGCAGTGCCCATGAAACAAAGCCAAGGAGGAGACACGTGTCGCCACAGACCTCGAGTGAGACGGTCCTGTATGCTCCAAGGAACTCTCCAAGTCATGTGAGTACGGAGTTGCAAGGTGGTTGGCACCATGACACATACATCTAAGTGTGCACCCTTTCACCATGCACTCACACAGGCAGCCACCTATATATTTAAGTCTGCACCTTTTAACCATATACTCACACAACCAGCCACCTATACATTTAAGTCTGAACCCTTTCACCATACACTCACACAGGCACTCACACATACATTTAAGTGTGCATCCTTTTACCATACACTCACACAAGCAGCCACCTATACATTCAACTGTGCACCCTTTCATCATTCAGGCACACCCAGGCTAGCAACTCATACATTTAAGTGGGCACCCTTTCACCATACACGCGACACGCACAACCAGCCACCCATACATTTAATGGTGCACCCTTTCACCATACACTCACACAGGCAGCCACCTATACATTTAAGTGTGCACTCTTTCACATACACTCACACATGCACACGTCTTGGGATTGAGGGGAGCCCTATTACTTCAAAAAGAAATTGTTTCTTTTTGAAGTCATGCCAAGTTCATAAAGAAATTGTTTCCATTAAGGACTGAACCATAATGGAAATAATGTCTTTATGAAGACAGAGTGACTTCAAAAAGGCTATTAGAGCTCCTCCTACCCCATGACATGGAGGCCTCCAGCCTAGAGGCTTCCATGTCATGGGGTGGGAGGAGCACTCAGGCTTAAAAAAGAAATAGTTTGTTTTGTTAGTCACTCTGCCTTCATAAAGAAATGATTTCTTTATGAAGGCAGAGTGACAAAAAAAAAAAAGATTTATTTTTTAGTCCAATGGTTCCCCCTTATCAGGATATGGGGTGGCCGGGCCCCACGCACCGTGGTGCGGGTGGCTGCGGACCACCCCGTTACGACAGTGTTTGCACAGGTTAATCGTATGACAGACATTATTCAACAATCTTGTGGTGCAGTGAAAGGAGCTGGCATTGTGAACTCAATGCTAATGAAAAGACTAGAGCGTAGTAGGACGCCAATTACCATCCCTAAAACCACGCCTAATTACTTTGATCAGGTAATAGCTGCTAATGCATATCATCTGCGCCCTATAATATTTGGTATTACACAAGCCAGCTAGCCAAGCTTCAGCAATAAAGGCGTGGCAGCCAGATAAATGCAATAGCCGGCAGGTGTTCCGATGTAATTACCATTACGGGACAGAGAGACATCAATCTTGTCTTGTGCAGGCTCTGGCATCTGAGTCAATGAACACCCTTGTCATTTTCAGTTGGGTGGAGCTTTGGCTGCAGTAATTGCAGGCTCTATTGTAGGTTTGCAGTGCCAGTCGTAGGCTGCCATTTCACAGCACTCGCTGGAATATAGCTTTTCGTTAAGGCTGCATCATGGAGCGGAAAAGGCAATGCGCAAAATGTGCATCCCTTTGATGATTGCCACGGATACAAATGAATACCCTCCATCTGCTTCCGGTCATCATTTTTGGCTTTATCGGCACTTAATTTAAAGGGTATTTGGTATACTGCTATTTCACCCTGTAGCCTTGTTTGCTGTAAACGCCTTAAAGCAGGCTTGTCCAACCTTTTTGAATGTGGGGCCGAAGCATTCACTTTTCGTCACCCGGTGGGCCGGCGAGCCAAAAGTGAACACCCTCACCCAAAGCAGTATATATTCAAAAGCGATGGTGTGTGACCTTTGACACAATAGCATCACAGGCCTAGCCATGCAGTCCCAAAGATAGCTTTTGGTGTCAGGGGCAGTGATCAAAGGTTAGTTTCTTGTGATTTCTTCCAGTGTGTATGTGTTGATATTTCTGCGAAATAGTGGAGGCGACCAAGCGTAGCGAGAGAGCTATAACAATCTAGGGAGGGTTTGGGGGGGTCTCCCCCCCAAGATTTTTTTTCCAAATATGGGGCTGAAATTGTGCATTTTACAGCAGGAAAAGTGACCAAAAAGCCATAAGTTTACAATCAGTTCTAAAGGGGAACATGTGCATTCCATGTCACCAACAGCAGACAAGAACATTGTAGAACACAACACATTTTAATGATCACTGTGTCCACAGTGTAAGACAGCACTGTCACTGATGTAACACATTGGCATGCTGGTTGTGCCCAAAATATGCCTCTATAGCAACATGTCTATGCAGGTTGTTCCCAATTTAGGCCAGCATTGTCCTCTACAAAGCATGATTGATGCTGCCTGAGTATGTGCAGTGTGCCCAATACATATGGCAGCTTATCTCTGTAGTACACATTCATTACTTCTGTGGTAATGATTGATGCTGCCTGAGCATGTGCAGTGTGCCCAATACATATGGCAGCTTATCTCTGTAGTACACATTCATTACTTCTGTGGTAATGATTGATGCTGCCTGTGCAGTGTGCCTAATACATATGCCAGCTTATCTCTGTAATACACATTCATTACTTCTGTGGTAATGATTGATGCTGCCTGAGCATGTGCAGTGTGCCCAATACATATGCCAGCTTATCTCTGTAATACACATTCATTACTTCTGTGGTAATGATTGATGCTGCCTGAGCATGTGCAGTGTGCCCAATACATATGCCAGCTTATCTCTGTAGTACACATTCATTACTTCTGTGGTAATGATTGATGCTGCCTGAGCATGTGCAGTGTGCCCAATACATATGCCAGCTTATCTCTGTAATACACATTCATTACTTCTGTGGTAATGATTGATGCTGCCTGAGCATGTGCAGTGTGCCCAATACATATGCCAGCTTATCTCTGTAATACACATTCATTACTTCTGTGGTAATGATTGATGCTGCCTGAGCATGTGCAGTGTGCCCAATACATATGGCAGCTTATCTCTGTAGTACACATTCATTACTTCTGTGGTAATGATTGATGCTGCCTGTGCAGTGTGCCTAATACATATGCCAGCTTATCTCTGTAATACACATTCATTACTTCTGTGGTAATGATTGATGCTGCCTGAGCATGTGCAGTGTGCCCAATACATATGCCAGCTTATCTCTGTAATACACAATCATTACTTCTGTGGTAATGATTGATGCTGCCTGAGCATGTGCAGTGTGCCCAATACATAAGGCAGCTTATCTCTGTAATACACATTCATTACTTCTGTGGTAATGATTGATGCTGCCTGAGTATGTGCAGTGTGCCCAATACATATGCCAGCTTATCTCTGTGATACACATTCATTACTTCTGTGGTAATGATTGATGCTGCCTGAGTATGTGCATTGTGCCCAATACATATGGCAGCTTATCTCTGTAATACACATTCATTACTTCTGTGGTAATGATTGATGCTGCCTGAGCATGTGCAGTGTGCCCAATACATATGCCAGCTTATCTCTGTAGTACACATTCATTACTTCTGTGGTAATGATTGATGCTGCCTGAGCATGTGCAGTGTGCCCAATACATATGCCAGCTTATCTCTGTAATACACATTCATTACTTCTGTGGTAATGATTGATGCTGCCTGAGCATGTGCAGTGTGCCCAATACATATGCCAGCTTATCTCTGTAATACACATTCATTACTTCTGTGGTAATGATTGATGCTGCCTGAGTATGTGCAGTGTGCCCAATACATATGCCAGCTTATCTCTGTAATACACATTCATTACTTCTGTGGTAATGATTGATGCTGCCTGAGCATGTGCAGTGTGCCCAATACATATGCCAGCTTATCTCTGTAATACACATTCATTACTTCTGTGGTAATGATTGATGCTGCCTGAGCATGTGCAGTGTGCCCAATACATATGCCAGCTTATCTCTGTAATACACATTCATTACTTCTGTGGTAATGATTGATGCTGCCTGAGCATGTGCAGTGTGCCCAATACATATGCCAGCTTATCTCTGTAGTACACATTCATTACTTCTGTGGTAATGATTGATGCTGCCTGAGCATGTGCAGTGTGCCCAATACATATGCCAGCTTATCTCTGTAATACACATTCATTACTTCTGTGGTAATGATTGATGCTGCCTGAGCATGTGCAGTGTGCCCAATACATATGCCAGCTTATCTCTGTAATACACATTCATTACTTCTGTGGTAATGATTGATGCTGCCTGTGCATGTGCAGTGTGCCCAATACATATGCCAGCTTATCTCTGTAGTACACATTCATTACTTCTGTGGTAATGATTGATGCTGCCTGAGCATGTGCAGTGTGCCCAATACATATGCCAGCTTATCTCTGTAATACACATTCATTACTTCTGTGGTAATGATTGATGCTGCCTGAGCATGTGCAGTGTG
Source organism: Ambystoma mexicanum (assembly GCF_040938575.1). Taxonomy (NCBI): domain Eukaryota; kingdom Metazoa; phylum Chordata; class Amphibia; order Caudata; family Ambystomatidae; genus Ambystoma; species Ambystoma mexicanum. The sequence continues at coordinate 247,439,321 of NC_090926.1, read as the reverse complement.
CCCAATACATATGCCAGCTTATCTCTGTAATACACATTCATTACTTCTGTGGTAATGATTGATGCTGCCTGAGCATGTGCAGTGTGCCCAATACATATGCCAGCTTATCTCTGTAATACACATTCATTACTTCTGTGGTAATGATTGATGCTGCCTGAGCATGTGCAGTGTGCCCAATACATATGCCAGCTTATCTCTGTAATACACATTCATTACTTCTGTGGTAATGATTGATGCTGCCTGAGCATGTGCAGTGTGCCCAATACATATGGCAGCTTATCTCTGTAATACACATTCATTACTTCTGTGGTAATGATTGATGCTGCCTGAGCATGTGCAGTGTGCCCAATACATATGCCAGCTTATCTCTGTAATACACATTCATTACTTCTGTGGTAATGATTGATGCTGCCTGAGCATGTGCAGTGTGCCCAATACATATGCCAGCTTATCTCTGTAATACACATTCATTACTTCTGTGGTAATGATTGATGCTGCCTGAGCATGTGCAGTGTGCCCAATACATATGCCAGCTTATCTCTGTAATACACATTCATTACTTCTGTGGTAATGATTGATGCTGCCTGAGCATGTGCAGTGTGCCCAATACATATGGCAGCTTAACTCTGTAATACACATTCATTACTTCTGTGGTAATGATTGATGCTGCCTGAGCATGTGCAGTGTGCCCAATACATATGCCAGCTTATCTCTGTAATACACATTCATTACTTCTGTGGTAATGATTGATGCTGCCTGAGCATGTGCAGTGTGCCCAATACATATGCAAGCTTATCTCTGTAATACACATTAATTACTTCTGTGGTAATGATTGATGCTGCCTGAGCATGTGCAGTGTGCCCAATACATATGCCAGCTTATCTCTGTAATACACATTCATTACTTCTGTGGTAATGATTGATGCTGCCTGAGCATGTGCAGTGTGCCCAATACATATGCCAGCTTATCTCTGTAATACACATTCATTACTTCTGTGTTATTGATTGATGCTGCCTGAGCATGTGCAGTGTGCCCAATACATATGCCAGCTTATCTCTGTAATACACATTCATTACTTCTGTGGTAATGATTGATGCTGCCTGAGCATGTGCAGTGTGCCCAATACATATGCCAGCTTATCTCTGTAATACACATTCATTACTTCTGTGGTAATGATTGATGCTGCCTGAGCATGTGCAGTGTGCCCAATACATATGGCAGCTTATCTCTGTAATACACATTCATTACTTCTGTGGTAATGATTGATGCTGCCTGAGCATGTGCAGTGTGCCCAATACATATGCCAGCTTATCTCTGTAATACACATTCATTACTTCTGTGGTAATGATTGATGCTGCCTGAGCATGTGCAGTGTGCCCAATACATATGCCAGCTTATCTCTGTAATACACATTCATTACTTCTGTGGTAATGATTGATGCTGCCTGAGTATGTGCAGTGTGCCCAAAACATATGGCAGCTTATCTCTGTAATACACAATCATTACTTCTGTGGTAATGATTGATGCTGCCTGAGTATGTGCAGTGTGCCCAATACATACGGCAGCTTATCTCTGTAATACACATTCATTACTTCTGTGGTAATGATTGATGCTGCCTGAGCATGTGCAGTGTGCCCAATACATACGGCAGCTTATCTCTGTAATACACATTCATTACTTCTGTGGTAATGATTGATGCTGCCTGAGCATGTGCAGTGTGCCCAATACATACGGCAGCTTATCTCTGTAATACACATTCATTACTTCTGTGGTAATGATTGATGCTGCCTGAGCATGTGCAGTGTGCCCAATACATACGCCAGCTTATCTCTGTAATACACATTCATTACTTCTGTGGTAATGATTGATGCTGCCTGAGCATGTGCAGTGTGCCCAATACATACGGCAGCTTATCTCTGTAATACACATTCATTACTTCTGTGGTAATGATTGATGCTGCCTGAGCATGTGCAGTGTGCCCAATACATACGCCAGCTTATCTCTGTAATACACATTCATTACTTCTGTGTTATTGATTGATGCTGCCTGAGCATGTGCAGTGTGCCCAATACATATGCCAGCTTATCTCTGTAATACACAATCATTACTTCTGTGGTAATGATTGATGCTGCCTGAGCATGTGCAGTGTGCCCAATACATATGCCAGCTTATCTCTGTAATACACATTCATTACTTCTGTGGTAATGATTGATGCTGCCTGAGCATGTGCAGTGTGCCCAATACATATGCCAGCTTATCTCTGTAGTACACATTCATTACTTCTGTGTTATTGATTGATGCTGCCTGAGCATGTCCAGTGTGCCCAATACATATGCCAGCTTATCTCTGTAATACACATTCATTACTTCTGTGGTAATGATTGATGCTGCCTGAGCATGTGCAGTGTGCCCAATACATATGCCAGCTTATCTCTGTAATACACATTCATTACTTCTGTGGTAATGATTGATGCTGCCTGAGCATGTGCAGTGTGCCCAATACATATGCCAGCTTATCTCTGTAATACACATTCATTACTTCTGTGGTAATGATTGATGCTGCCTGAGCATGTGCAGTGTGCCCAATACATATGCCAGCTTATCTCTGTAATACACATTCATTACTTCTGTGGTAATGATTGATGCTGCCTGAGCATGTGCAGTGTGCCCAATACATATGGCAGCTTATCTCTGTAATACACATTCATTACTTCTGTGTTAATGATTGATGCTGCCTGAGCATGTGCAGTGTGCCCAATACATATGCCAGCTTATCTCTGTAATACACATTCATTACTTCTGTGGTAATGATTGATGCTGCCTGAGCATGTGCAGTGTGCCCAATACATATGCCAGCTTATATCTGTAATACACATTCATTACTTCTTTGTTAATGATTGATGCTGCCTGAGCATGTGCAGTGTGCCCAATACATATGGCAGCTTATCTCTGTAATACACATTCATTACTTCTGTGGTAATGATTGATGCTGCCTGAGCATGTGCAGTGTGCCCAATACATATGCCAGCTTATCTCTGTAATACACATTCATTACTTCTTTGTTAATGATTGATGCTGCCTGAGCATGTGCAGTGTGCCCAATACATATGGCAGCTTATCTCTGTAATACACATTCATTACTTCTGTGGTAATGATTGATGCTGCCTGAGCATGTGCAGTGTGCCCAATACACATGCCAGCTTATCTCTGTAATACACATTCATTACTTCTGTGTTAATGATTGATGCTGCCTGAGCATGTGCAGTGTGCCCAATACACATGCCAGCTTATCTCTGTAATACACATTCATTACTTCTGTGGTAATGATTGATGCTGCCTGAGCATGTGCAGTGTGCCCAATACACATGGCAGCTTATCTCTGTAATACACATTCATTACTTCTGTGTTAATGAGTGATGCTGCCTGTGCAGTGTGCCTAATACATATGCCAGCTTATCTCTGTAATACACATTCATTACTTCTGTGGTAATGATTGATGCTGCCTGAGTATGTGCAGTGTGCCCAATACATATGCCAGCTTATCTCTGTAATACACAATCATTACTTCTGTGGTAATGATTGATGCTGCCTGAGCATGTGCAGTGTGCCCAATACATATGGCAGCTTATCTCTGTAATACACATTCATTACTTCTGTGGTAATGAAAGAAGCATAATCCCATTCCAGGGGGCACCTGAGGCAGTAAAAGTCCTCCGCCACGGCCCGGTTTATTGGTCGATCCCAACATTGCAGAAATAAATTAATTAATCGTGTCCACGGACCTGACAAACATTGAACAAATAAATAAATCGGGCAGGGGAGCCGACTTATGAATTTCCCGGGGGGTGCCCAAATATAGGAAGTGACATAACCAGCACTTATATGACCGCATTTGCACGTAGTCGCCAACTTGGTGCGAGGGTGACGGGGGGTGCAGAACAGTGGAAACATTGGCTAGCATGTATTGCATGAACTAAAGGCAAGTAAGAAGGTTGATTTATTCTGATGATGATGTTAGACTTGCTCAATTGTTCTGGTTCTGTATCATTAAATGCACTTCAGATCTTCAGTGTGTCGGGAGGATAGCTCAGGGGCAACGTGCTCGCCTTGGAAGCAAGACGACAACGAGAAACACAGGTTCGATCCCTCTGAATATATTACACCTCTACATCTGTGCACCCCTCTTGCCAAGAGGGGTGCACAGAGGGGTGCACAGATGTACAAATACACACAAACCAAAACGATTTTTAGACATTGAGGGAAAGACTTGCTTTGCATCTGTGCTTCCATTTCTAAAAATCGTTTTGGGTTGGGTGTACCTCTACATCTGTGCACCCCTCTTGCCAAGAGGGGTGCACAGATGTAGAGGTACACCGAATGTTTAGAAATTGAGGGACTGACTTGCTTTGCATCTGTGCCTCCATTTCTAAAAATCGTTTTTGGGTTGGGTGTACCTCTACATCTGTGCACCCCTCTTGCCAAGAGGGGTGCACAGATGTAGAGGTACACCGAATGTTTAGAAATTGAGGGACTGACTTGCTTTGCATCTGTGCCTCCATTTCTAAAAATCGTTTTGGGTTGGGTGTACTTCTAAATCCGTGCACACAGATGTAGAAGTATACCAAACCCAAAACGATTTTTAGAAATTGAGGGACAGATGCAACGCAAGAGCCTCTTGCTTTGCATCTGTCCCTCAATTTTTAAACATAATTTTTTCCCCGGCTTTCACCCAGACCGCCAGAGAGAGACACAGTATGGATGGAACAAAGGGCCATCCATAATGCGTCTCTTCTCTCTGGCCTGGGGAGCCGGAGAGGGGGGGGGGGGGCGGAGCACCCGCATAGTCTGTGCCCCTGAAACCGGGCCGTGGCCTGTAACTGCCTCTGGTGCTGGGGGCACCAGAGGCAGTTACAGACCACGGCCCGGTTTATTTATTTATTCAATGTTTGTCGGGTCTGTGGACCCGATTAATTAATTCATTTCTGCATTGCAGAAATAAATAAATTCATCGGGTCCACGGACCGACAAACATTGAACAAATAAATAAACCGGGTCATGGCAAAGGCAGTAACAGTCCTCCGCCACAGCCTGGTTTATTTATTTATTTGTTCAATGTTTGCCGGGTCCGTGGACCAGATTCATTTATTTATTTCTGCAATGTTGGGTCCGCCCAACATTGCATAAATAAATTAATTAATCGGGTCCACGGACCCGACAAACATTGAACAAATAAATAAATAAACCGGGCCGTGGCCTGTTACTGCCTCTGGTGCCCCTCCTCCCCCTCTTAGGGGGCACCAGAGGCAGTAACAGTCCTCCACCACGGCCCGGTTTATTTCTTTATTTGTTCAATGTTGTCTGTACAGCCTCGCGGGCCACATGAAATGGCTTGGAGGGCCTCATTGTGGCCCGCGGGCCGTATGTTGGACAACCTTGCCTTAAAGCAATGGGCCTTGATGTCATGGCCGCCGCAGCAGCCAGAGGGTAAATATAGGGACCCTCACACCTAACGGCATATATGAGGAGATTCATTATTTATGCTACATCTCATACACTTTTGCTGTTTCAGGACTGAATGTATGTCAATTGGTCATCCCTATGTTTCACTATTCACCAGCACTTTTTCTTCACGCCTCCCATATAGGCGGCCTGTCACCACACATTGATAACTGGTCTAGTTGTCCTTTACTTCTTTTTTACATGATTTATGTAGCCACATGATTTCTTCTATTTTTTTTCTTTTATTTTTATTTATATTAATGTTATACTCAACTCCTAGTACTTTTGTTTGGTCCGAGGTCCATTTTGGATGTTCCAGTTGAAGCTTTCTTATAGCATGAGTTTGAGTCTTCATTGTTACTTTGTATACCTACCCTGGGTTCCTAAGTAGCTAGAGCCATAGGTAATACCTGTCCTGTAAGTATGCACTCGCCATAACTCCCTTGAACCAGACCCAACCTATCTGTACACACGTACACACAGGTCATGCAGGACACGAGGCATCGATGACGTGTCAATGCCACCCGGCGCGTGCGTGCCCTCGGTTGTCAGGACAACCTATATACTTACAAACAGATGGGCGTGCCCTTTGCGAACTGTACGCCCGCCACTGAAGGTAAGCTACATGCTGGTGGTCGCCGGTTCATCCAGTGCGGCCTTGTGCATAGTTATTTATATTAATACTTGGGTCTCTTACAGACCCTTCTGCAACAGCTTCCCACGATCGCGATACACATTTAAAGGTAAACAACGTGGATACGATTCCCCTTCACACGGTATTGGTTTGGTTTGGTTTCAATCTAATAGGCACCTTATTATTATTATTTACAGACACTACAGGCTCATTCTTGAGGTACTTTGCCGGCCAAAGCCACTAGTACAATGATTATGCCACCATGACCTGCAGCCACATCCTTTTTCATTCTTTTCATTTTTCTCCTTTTCACAATTACATATACGCTATGTGAACATAATTGGTATGTATTTAGTTTCTACTTTTGGTCACTGAATTTTGTTAATTTGTTGGATAACATTGTGAATGTACTCTTTAATTAATTCATGAATATAATGCATTGCTCAGCCTGAAGATGGAGTTATGCTCCGAAATGCATTGGCTGTGAACTTTTTACAGCTAAGGAAGCTGTTTGCCACTATTTGTGATCGGTTGGGATGATATATGTATGTAAATGTGTTCTCTGTAAAGCCCTTTGGCTTAAGGCACTATATAAATAACACATCATTATCATTGTCATCATTAACATGTTCGATTAAATATTTTTCTGCACAACTAAATGAAAACATTGGATATTACTTTTACCACTATGAAAATTTAATAGAACTTTATCAAATATCTTTTGCAATGCGTGCTGCAGTTTTTTCTTAGAAGAGCAGTCTATGAGCATTTGGTTTACTGTGTAGTTTCACCCAGTTTTTCTTCTTTCGTTTTCTGGATCTATGTGTCATAGGATCTGTTTTTACCAGATAGCTCCTTTATATCCTTTCCATTAATGTTAAGGTAACCTGAGTAAGAGTGGAAATATGGTGCTCGTCTTTCTCCTCCCAGACTGCTAGACCCGCTCGACACAACTGAGGTGGAGGCACAGAACCAATTTGAACTACCTGTTGAAAATGAATATACATTTTGAAAGTTTGAAACTGGTTTTTGGAATGACTAATTATGTCATCTGAAGATATTGGGCATCATTACGAGTCCGGCGGTAACCTGCTGGTTTTTCCGGCTCAGTTACCGCCGGACTCGTCTTACCATTCCGCCTCCGTGATTCCCGGAATTACTGGGGCATTACGACCCCGGTGTCCCAGGAATTCCGGAGGCAGAATTCGGTAAATCCCCATTCCCATTGACTCCCATAGGACTCAATGGGAATGGGGAAGTGGAAACACCGGCACCATCTCGCGATGGTGCTGGTGTTTCCACGTCCGCCTGCAGGCGGGTGGTGTTAAACCTGCCAGGTCAGACCTGGCGGGAACTCCACCTTCCGCCTGCAGGACTCGAGATCGGGTGGTCCGGAATTAACAGTGGCAGCGGGCTTGCCGCCACTGTTATTTCCGGACCGCCCGACCCATAATGAGGCCCATTGAATCAATGGGCCTCATTACGAGTCCGGCGGTAACCTGCCGGTTTTTCCAGCTCGGTTACCGCCGGACTCAAATTACCATTCCGCCTCCGTGATTCCCGGAATTACCGGGGCATTACAACCCTGGTGACCCGGGAATTCCGGAGGCGGAATTCGGTAAATCCCTATTCCCATTGAGTCCTACAGGACTCAATGGGAATGGGGACCATGGAAACACCGGCACCATCTCGTGATTGTGCTGGTGTTTCCACATCCGCCTGCAGGCGGGCGGTGTTAAACCCGCCAGGTCAGACCGGCAGGAATGACACCTCTGCCTGCAGGACTCGAGATCAGGCGATCCAGAAACAACGGTGGCGGCGGGTTTACCGCCACCGTTATTTCCGGACCGCCTGACTCGTAATGAGGCCCAATGACCACCAAAAGAGCAGAAACCTTGGGTTACACCTCTGAAGAGGCGGTGGCAATCCTTGGCTTGATCAGCAATACTACGTTGCCCACTTGGCACACTTTGGAAACACACTCAGCTTATCCTTACAACGTAACTGACCTCATCTACACATTTAAACATGCATCCATAAATGTTCTCGACTCTATTAAAGCCACCGTCTCAGTCCTACAAGCCTTTCTCTTCCCTCATACCAAAACTCCCAATAAGTACCTCCCACCTTTATTATGGCATAATAAGAATATCGTGTTTAATAACAAGGCCTTAAACCGCAAAACATGGATAAAAAAAGGAATTAGATTCATTAAACAAATTATTCATGGTCCTTCCATTCTCTCATTTCAGCAAATATCATCTCAATTTGACATCCCCAATGCAGACTTTGAGTTTTACAACAAATTAATTAATTCCTGCCTAGACGCACTCAATCATTTCTCTAATGAGGGTCTTTCTCCTGACACCTTTAGATTACTTCACCTTGCCATGATAAATGATGTAAGAGCCTCAAAATTTTATAACATTCTCACCTCAACGTTTGAGGTTTGCTCTAGTCATCTGAAATGGGAAAATGACTTCGGATACATGTTATTTAATCACATTTGGTCACGTCTGTTCTCTAAAATCAAAAATATATCCATTTCAGCAAATATTACACAACACTATTTTTTCTTTATCCACATAGCATGTATTACTCCTGCTAAACTAGCTAAAGCTAAACCTAATTATGATGCTAAATGTTGGTCATGTGGTCTGACTCCTGCCTCATATATGCATATGTTTTTTGATTGTCCATTTGTTTTCAGGTTTTGGCAAGACATTTGGAGATTCATCAAGCTCATTTTCTCTGTTAATATCCCATTATCCTTTTTAAATGTCATTTTAGGAAGTTTGGCCATAACAACAAACATCTCCTCAGACTCTGCAAAACTTTACGATTTCTTCTTTTGCATAGCCTTGAAATGTATCACAGCTAACTGGAAAGACTTCAGAGCGCTTTCTACCAAGGCATGGTGGAATTCCATCTGTCACATACATAGAATGGAATTATGTATGGCTAATAATTTGAATACAATACCTAAATACAATGCAAATGTTTTTTTTTTATTTGTTATCTCAACTGTTTCAATGTAACTGTGTATGGAACTTGAACCTATATACTTACATTTAACCCTATAACTATCTGTTATCAATCTCACTCACAAGCTGGTCATATGTCATTAATGCAGTTATAATAATAATCTGATCAAATATCACTTTATACGCACCTTTCCTCCTTACCCTCTTCCCTTGTGTTCCCAGTATGTTCTCTGTTTGTCTACTAGTCTGTCTCCCCATTTTTCGTTTCTAATCTCCATAATTAGTATATTTACAGACTCTCTACACAATTAAGCTTTTATATTCATTTGTTCCTATAAACAGTGATCCACCATCTATGTACAATAACTCAATGTTCAATGAATATTTTATGTATAATATAATTCATAACCAATTAATATTGTAAAATTGTGTTAACCATTAGAAGTAAACTCTACTTGATGTCTGTAATTTGCGAACACCTGTATTATCATTACTATTTCAAACAATAAAAAAAAACATTGAAAGAGCAATACCACGTTGAATTCAGCCAATTTGATCAACCCATACCCCTCGAAAAGAATTAAGCAATAAGAGTATCTTACTGGGGAGGAGATACATAGAAAACTCCATGCCATCACCCTCTACAGATACCATAAGAATCAGTGGATTCCAAGAGGTCTCAGGATCCAACAACGCCCAACCCTGAGTAAAGAGAGTAGAGAGTTCGTACGGAAATGGGAAGCCATTCTCAACAAATGTTCACTTCCCCTAATCCTATTAACAATCCAAGAACTGGCCACTAATCTAACTACACTTAAAAACGAGATACAAGAGAATGAAACGGAATTGACTGAAACACTCAGGAAAGAAGATTTTGAGAGCATCTTGATTGATATTAATCACAAACTTGAAAGTTATAAAACAGAATTGGAAGCAAAAAAGGTGAGGAAGGTCAAGCGTGACACCTATGACTACCTCAAGGAGGAAGTCCATACTTGGATGGATAAATAAGAAAACCCTGTCAATACAATTCTAGCAACACTTCGAGTTCTGAATCAGAGACAACAGGAGAACCTACTGACCACCGAGGAATGTCACCTAACCCCACGACTGATAAAAGAGGAGCAGTAACCAATGCCTCAACATCAGCTGTGTCTTTTTTTAGGAACAAGACATGCATTGGCTATGAGCTTTTTTACTGCTAAGGAAGCTGTTTGTCTCCATTTGTGATTCAACATGTTCGATTAAATATTTTTCTGCACAACTAAATAAAAACATTATATATTACTTTTACCACTATTTAACTTGTCAAGAGAAAAAAGAAAACCTAATAGAACTTTATCTAATATCTTTTGGAATGCGTGTTGCAGTTTTGTCTTAGAAGAGCAGTCTGTGAGCATCTGGTTTACTGGGTAGTTTCACCCAGTTTTTCTTTCTTGCGTTTTCTGGATCCGTGTGACATAGGATCTGTTTTTACCATATAGCTCCTATATAACCTTTTCTTCAATGTTGCGGTAACCTGAATAAGAGTGGAAATATATGGACCTTTGTGGTGCTCGCTTTTCTCCTCCCAGAAGCATAGGGATTCTGCCACAATGTCACAGTAAGAAGGGTGGTTGGTCTCATATCGAAGGCTGGGTAGAAGAGGAGGGCTGCTTTGAACAGCATAATGTTCCCTTAAATTTTGAAGTTTGTGAGACAGATTTTGGTTAAGCAGATTTTCAATTGCACCGGCCTTGCAAACTCTCATGGTTTTGCTTCCATGCACAGATGCCTACTTTCATTAGAGGTGCAACATGGATTCAGTGGTGCAGGCCTTACATGCTCATGGTTTTTGCTTCCCTCCATGGGTGCGACTTTTGATTTTCAACTAGGGGTGCAAACTGTTTTTCGAGTTGCAGGCCTTGCACTTTAATGTTTTTTTCCTTTGCAGGCTACCTCCAAAGTTACGAAAACATCCGGCACCCGCGAATGGGCAATTACCAGGGTATTCCAGCCCCGCCGGACCGGGTAATTGTTCTTTCGTGGGTGCTGGAATCGGGTGATCCCCATTCCCATTTGACCCCCATACGGGGAATGGGAATGGGGATGCCTGTAGCACCGGCACAAATCATTATGGTGCCTGTGCTACAGGCAAGCTGTGCTCACAGGTGCCTTTCATTCCGCCAGGTAAGACCTGGCAGAATGAAAGGCAACCGCGAGCATAACTCTGAGTTTACCGGTCTGGATACAACGGTACTGGCAAGCTTACCGGTACCGTTGTATCCAGACCAGCAAACTCGTAGTGAGGCCCAAGGTTCCATGCTCTCTGCTTAGAAAGTTACCTGAGCCTACTGAAGCTAGAGGCACGAGAATATGTGGGTTTTCCCAAAACTCGCTCACATTCAAGTTCGTCAATACGTCTTTAACATTGGCAATCCATTTTAAGCTTTTTCCACCATGAAGTGACATGATATGTAAAAGTGCATCCCTTCACTGCCCTGGGCCTGGTTGGGTCCACACTCTTACCCAAACGGATACTGGCATAAACCTATTTTTTCCACCCAATGGGTTAGTGCCATATTCTAAATGGACTAGAGCTGACAGTGCACTTACAGGTAATAGCAATAACTTCCCTAACAAGCAACTTTTTAACCTTCGTAAGCCTTTTCATACCCCCACAGTTCTGCCCCACATACAATATATAATATACAGGCTGGATTAGATACTATGACCAGATCAGGAAGGATTAGCAATACAAATAGTCAGAATCATGAAAATTCTATTATATTAGTAGAATTGAAAACAATGACCCTGAGACATCCCCCTCCCACAATCCTCTCCAGCTGTGAGACATTTTATTGGGCTATTGTGAGCCACTGCTATTATGTACAGTAAGCACATATTTAGAGGTTGTTTGAAGGAGACTATTGCTTGATTCCACCAACCCCTGTGGCTCTTTGCAAGAACCCCTGATTCGGAGGTCAGACTACCACTGGCTTTGCTTGCCATTTCTTAGCCCTTACCCTGCTGCCATTATGTCTCTACTCAAGAAAGGGCATCAACATCTGTGCGAGTGACTGAAAGTGAGATAATGTTAGTTGCCATTGGTAGCTTTGCTACCACCCATGCTAGCTCTTTTTGGTGGTATCCGCTTACATCCTCTTTTCAGTTAACAGAAATGGCATGGGAATACTTTTTGTTCTACAGCATTCGCAGGCGAGCGGATGGAATTATATTGAGGCTCAGAGATGGGGAGGAGAAAAGGAGTGGGGCATTTGGAGTTTCAGGGAATCCACCATGTGAAAATTGTTTTGTCTGATTACTGCCAATTTGATGCTATTTGGGCCAGATATGAAAATGTGACAAAGGCTCTGCCTACCGGCCATGCCAACACTGGTTGGAGTGGAGATGTGGGAAAAGCTCTGCTTCCACCAGGCTTCCTAATTTGGGGGTTTAGGGTGTTGTGCAGCTTGGAGTCTTAGCAAATTCGACTGTCCCAATGTTCTTCAAATGTCCCATTTCTCACAAAATTCCCAAATAAGGTCCTCCTGGTACTGGTCAGTTTTCTGTGTAAAGTCATTAATTGTGTTTCATGAATGTGTACCACACCACTTCATTGACTCACAAAAATGGTAATAAAAAGGTACAGTACTATCCAAAACAATGAAAACACTATTCATACACAGAAAAGACAAGACAACATATGCTGCCAAAGTTGGAAGTTTCCTGTGTGACGGGTCAGAATAAGGACTCAGACTTTTTGAGGACATTTCAGAATGGTGTTCATTAAAGAAGAATAAGAAGGCCTAACGTTCCCTACATTATGGGGTGTTCCCTACCTAACAAACGAACTAAGATGATCAGTCATCTGGGAATGTCCCAAAATAACCCTAACTGACCCTACCACTGTTCTTAACAACTAAAGGCAGGAGAATGACTTCCTTCTCCTGGGTTTTACTTCATCCAAATGTCTTCTTGGTTCTTCTTAATAAGAGATCTTTAAATAGTATTTTGTGACTTCTTTAATCAGTTCTTGTTACTCTTTCAGGATCTTGTTATCCTTTTCTTTCTTCTTCAACTTAGGTCTCTTTGTACTTGTATCCTCTTAACGGTTTCTGTGTGATTGGTACACCCCCCTCTCCATTTATAATCAAGATGTGTTTTTCCCACTGGAGAAGAGCGTTACATGGTGTACGAAGGATTCTGTCTGGTTTGCCTCCTCTGGTGGCAAACCAGTATTGGGAGTCTCCCTCTTAGGGCAGCTCGGTACACCTACTGTCTTCTGATGTGCTTACAGCTGTGGCCTGTGACTTATTGAGGGGTGGGTAGAAGGAATGGGACATTTGAAAGATGGCCATTATAAAGCATATTATAATGGCAAAAGTGCAAGTCAAAGCCAAACAAACAAAAGAAAAATCTGATCTTCACTCCCCACAGTGATCTCAGTCACCCCAGTCATGAGGGTTGCAAATGAATTTGGTTTAAAAGACCTGAACGCTGGGGAAATGTTGGTAGAAGTAAATGAGGTCAGGAATGCAGGAATAGACCCTGGGGTTGGCCTCCACCTCATAAGCCCATTACAGAAAAACACATCTCGGCTGAACCGGGGAGAAAACAAATCTAGAGATCTAAAGTCCTCCCGGAGGATTACTGTTTGTGTCGATATTCCGGGATGCTATGGCCCACAGCAGGATTGGATTGCACCTAAGGTGGGGAGTCTATCCCAATCGGAAGGCCTGATAATGTCCTTCTCTGAAAAACTGAGTATGAGGAACGCTGGCATACTGAGGTGGGTGACTTGAATGAGTGATGCCGAATCCTGGAGGGATCCGGATGTGGGAAATTCTAGGACGAGTGTCCGCCTGGCTTTGACCTGTGCACCAGTCCTGTCAGTGGCAAGCCCGCCGACTGGACCAGAAAACATCCAAGGAAAATGGTCACATCGAAGGGCCCCGGCCCGTCTTTGCTGTGAGCCCTCAATGGTATTCAAGCCAATGATCCTAGCTGGTAAGCAGACTTACATCAAAAGTGCCACATACAGGGTGAGTGGCTCTGACTATCAACACCTTCGACACCAGCAAACAAGTACCCCAGGACAATCCGCGTTTAACACAGTAAAGGCCAGGGATAAGGCAACGGAGCGATCCATGAGGAGAGACATTGCCGGAATAAAGGAAATTATTGAGCTGGTGGATACAAGAAGATCCCCGCCAAGAAGAAGGAAGCCTTCCTCTTTTGGCCCCTTGAAGAGTACCCTGGTACAGAAGTGGATATTACAGCCATGTATGATGAGTTAGATAAAACATTAGAAGAGTTGGGGTAAGATAGCCCCCAAACTCTCAGTGGAGAGGATAGTGACCCCGTAGATGAACTGACATGTAAGAACTTCCCGACTGTGATGGAGACAATTGAACAGGAGGACTGAAAGAGTGCGGATGGGAAAAGACCACTCTTGACGCAGGATAACTTTAACCAGTAACATTTTATTAAACTTAGAGTTCAACCTTACTCTCAAAGGGGTCCGAGCCCCCTGTATTCACCTCTCTTCTCTTCCCGTTTTTTTAACAGACTTTGAATTGGGGAGGTTAGGATTTTGGAATGTCCTTCTGTGGTAATTGACTCTGTTTGCAGTGCATGAGCTTTGTTCCTCGGAGGCTACGACTTCATCTGACAGTTGGAATTCACCCTTTTCGATCAGAGTGTAAACGTGGCTCTTTTAACTACCTAGGGTCAGCTTCAGATAACCAGAAAGAATAATTGCTCCCCTTAGAGTCTATGACCCTCATTCAGATCATGAGCCCTTTTCAAAGTTCCCTTATACATGTTCTTGCCTTTCTGTATAACTCTGTTTTCACAGTTCAAATTGCCCCTTTTAAATGGTTTGACAACGGCCCTTTACCTCTCTTTGACAACTCGAGGTTTCGTCACTCCTCACCTCCTTTGGGCCCTTCGGCTCCTCAGCACAGCCGATGAAACCAGGTCTCACCTCTCTCTTCTCTTCTTCTGTCGTTGGGAGATCGACTATCTCCGGAGTTCCTCGTTGGACCAACGTCTGCGTTGTACGGTCAGCCGCCTACTGCCAGCGCGGATCTCCCCAGTTTGTGAAGCCGCGTCGCTTCAGTCCGCTCCGTGAGAGACTCCACCCCTCCAACGGTGGGGGCCGGAGCGCAGGAGTGAACGGCGCTCAGCTCGTGTACTGAGCGGCTAGGAGACACAGCTGACTGACGGGCCGGCTTTGTTTCAAGTTCCGACAAAGGCCTCCCGGCGTCGGTTACTTAGCGAACTTAAATTGTAAACTCTAACTTTTTTAAACGTGCTCAACGGAGCTTCCAGGTTAGTATACAGTCTCGTAATTAGTAAGCCCATTCATACGCGGCCACTTCTTCATGTGGGTCCATACTCATAAGCCCATTACAGAAAAACACATCTCGGCTGAACCGGGGAGAAAACAAATCTAGAGATCTAAAGTCCTCCCGGAGGATTACTGTTTGTGTCGATATTCCGGGATGCTATGGCCCACAGCAGGATTGGATTGCACCTAAGGTGGGGAGTCTATCCCAATCGGAAGGCCTGATAATGTCCTTCTCTGAAAAACTGAGTATGAGGAAAGCTGGCATACTGAGGTGGGTGACTTGAATGAGTGATGCCGAATCCTGGAGGGATCCGGATGTGGGAAATTCTAGGACGAGTGTCCGCCTGGCTTTGACCTGTGCACCAGTCCTGTCAGTGGCAAGCCCGCCGACTGGACCAGAAAACATCCAAGGAAAATGGTCACATCGAAGGGCCCCGGCCCGTCTTTGCTGTGAGCCCTCAATGGTATTCAAGCCAATGATCCTAGCTGGTAAGCAGACTTACATCAAAAGTGCCACATACAGGGTGAGTGGCTCTGACTATCAACACCTTCGACACCAGCAAACAAGTACCCCAGGACAATCCGCGTTTAACACAGTAAAGGCCAGGGATAAGGCAACGGAGCGATCCATGAGGAGAGACATTGCCGGAATAAAGGAAATTATTGAGCTGGTGGATACAAGAAGATCCCCGCCAAGAAGAAGGAAGCCTTCCTCTTTTGGCCCCTTGAAGAGTACCCTGGTACAGAAGTGGATATTACAGCCATGTATGATGAGTTAGATAAAACATTAGAAGAGTTGGGGTAAGATAGCCCCCATACTCTCAGTGGAGAGGATAGTGACCCCGTAGATGAACTGACATGTAAGAACTTCCCGACTGTGATGGAGACAATTGAACAGGAGGACTGAAAGAGTGCGGATGGGAAAAGACCACTCTTGACGCAGGATAACTTTAACCAGTAACATTTTATTAAACTTAGAGTTCAACCTTACTCTCAAAGGGGTCCGAGCCCCCTGTATTCACCTCTCTTCTCTTCTCGTTTTTTTAACAGACTTTGAATTGGGGAGGTTAGGATTTTGGAATGTCCTTCTGTGGTAATTGACTCTGTTTGCAGTGCATGAGCTTTGTTCCTCGGAGGCTACGACTTCATCTGACAGTTGGAATTCACCCTTTTCGATCAGAGTGTAAACGTGGCTCTTTTAACTACCTAGGGTCAGCTTCAGATAACCAGAAAGAATAATTGCTCCCCTTAGAGTCTATGACCCTCATTCAGATCATGAGCCCTTTTCAAAGTTCCCTTATACATGTTCTTGCCTTTCTGTATAACTCTCTTTTCACAGTTCAAATTGCCCCTTTTAAATGGTTTGACAACGGCCCTTTACCTCTCTTTGACAACTCGAGGTTTCGTCACTCCTCACCTCCTTTAGGCCCTTCGGCTCCTCAGCACAGCCGATGAAACCAGGTCTCACCTCTCTCTTCTCTTCTTCTGTCGTTGGGAGATCGACTATCTCCGGAGTTCCTCGTTGGACCAACGTCTGCGTTGTACGGTCAGCCGCCTACTGCCAGCGCGGATCTCCCCAGTTTGTGAAGCCGCGTCGCTTCAGTCCGCTCCGTGAGAGACTCCACCCCTCCAACGGTGGGGGCCGGAGCGCAGGAGTGAACGGCGGTCAGCTGGTGTACTGAGCGGCTAGGAGACACAGCTGACTGACGGGCCGGCTTTGTTTCAAGTTCCGACAAAGGTCTCCCGGCGTCGGTTACTTAGCGAACTTAAATTGTAAACTCTAACTCTTTTAAACGTGCTCAACGGAGCTTCCAGGTTAGTATACAGTCTCGTAATTAGTAAGCCCATTCATACGCGGCCACTTCTTCATGTGGGTCTCCTTCGTCCTCGCCGCTTCCAGCTGCCTGCAGAGACCACCAACCCAAAACAAAAACAACATCAATACAATAAAAACCAGTATTGTTCTAAGAAAAGCACCCTTTCTTTTCCTTTCTTTTCTCATTGGAGCAGAGTCCTGACTTTCCCTGGAAGACCCTCCCATCACGACATCATCTCCTTCTGACATCACAATCCCCTCAGATTTCCTGCCTTTCTGGATGACTTGCACCATCATTTAATTGGCTCTGATAAATGCTCTGATCCGCACCTTTCTCTCTAAAACGGTCACATTTTCCCTCCCTTAAGCCCTTACGCTCGGGAAGGGCATGTATCCTAGACAGGAAATCTGCTTGAGACATCTTACTTCCAGATTGGTGAACAGTCTGGAAAAAATAAGGCTACAACGACAGGAACCACCTCAGCACACGGGGGTTGGTCTCTTTGTTTCGTGACAACCAGACTAGTGGCGCATGATCTGTAACTAATGTGAACTTCCGGCCTAGTAAATAGTACCTCAAGGAGTCAATTGCCCATTTTACTGCAAGGCATTCTTTCTCTATCGTTGCATACTTCATTTCATGCGGCATCATTTTTCTACTAATAAATAGAATGGGTCGTTCATCTTCCCCTTTGTTCTGAAAGGGAACGGCTCCTATGCCTGTTCCCGATGCGTCTGTGTGTAGATAAAAAGGCACCTTAAAATCTGGGCAGTGAAGAACAGCTTTGTCCGATAGGGCGTTCTTGAGTGCCCTAAATGCTCCTTCAGTTTCAGGATTCCTCCACTCCCTTTTTGGCGGGGCATTAGATTTAAAAAAATTCGTCAAGTGTGTTGCAAGAGTTGAAAAGTGTGGTATGAACCGACGGTAATAACCCACAAATCCTAGAAATGCTCTGATCTGTCTTGTATTTGCTGGGAACTGTAATTGCTGGATGGCCTCTACCTTCTCTTGCTGCGGTCTGATGGTTCCTTGTCCCACATAATATCCCAGGTACCTGGTATGTGAGTTTGCAACATTTGTCTTCTTTGGATTTATGTGTAGACCTGCTCCCTTTAGGCTTCGAAAGATTGCTTCCAAATGTTTCAGGTGATCCGCCCAGGTTTGGCTATAAACCACAATATCATCCAAATAGGCCCCCCACATACCCCTCATGGCCTTTAATTAGGTGGTTCATCAATCTTTGGAAAGTGGCTGGGGCCCCGTGCAAACCAAAGGGAAGGAGGGTAAATTGGAACAGGCCGCTGGGCTTAGCGAAAGCAGTTTTTTCTCTATCCCCGGGAAACAGAGGAATCTGCCAGTAGCCTTTGGTTAAATCAATCGTTGTCAGAAATTTTGCTTCACCCAGATTCTCTAGGAGGTCATCGATTCTTGGCATGGGATATGCGTCAAATTTGGAAACCTCATTCAATCTCCGAAAATCCATGCAAAAACGGATGCTCCCGTCTGGCTTTGGAACCATCACAAGAGGAGAACACCAGTCGCTATGGGAAGGTTCCACCACCCCTAGCCGAAGCATCTCTTGCACTTCTTTCTCCACAGCTTGCAACCTGGCCTCTAGTATTCTATACTGTCTTATTCGCACTCTGACCCCTGGATCAGTCTGAATGCGATGGCAAGTCAATGTCATTCTCCCAGGCACTGAGGGAAACAAATCTGCATAGAGAACCAACAACTCGGCCAGTTCCTTTTTTTGGACAGGCTCTAACTGTGAGTTGATGTTTAAAGCCTCCATACCAACTGCCTTCTCCGAAGTCGGTAAATACTCTTTTGCTCCCTCTTCCATGTTTATCATGGCAATCATTACGTCTGGTTCCACCCACTTCTTTAATAAGTTGACATGGTATGTCTGGAAAGGAATTTTATTATCAGGTTGGTGTACCTTATAGGTCACCGGTCCTAGCACCTTCTCCACCGTATACGGGCCCCTCCAAGAGGCTAACATTTTGTTTTCAGAGGTGGGTAGAAGTACAAGGACCTGATCTCCAGCTTGGAAAGTACGCAACCGTGACTTTTGATTATAATACTGCTCTTGCTTCCCCACAGCTTGTTGCAGATTCTCCCGTGCCACCGCTTGAAGCTTCTCCACTCTTGTCTTTAACTCTGAAGCGTATTCCGTTATGGTGACCTCTGGGTGAGCTTGGTCCTCCCATCCTTCTTTTAGAATATCTAAGAGAGACCTCACTGGTCTTCCGAACAAGAGTTCAAACGGGGCATAACCCGTTGAGGACTGAGGTGTATTCCTTAATGTCATTAAAATCCATGGTAACAGTCTATCCCAATTTCTCTCTGCAGGTTGTACAGTCTTCCTCAACATCTGTTTTATTGTCTGGTTATATCTCTCCACTAGGCCATCTGTTTGGGGATGATAAACGTCTGTTCTCAGTTGTTGAATGTGTAAGGTCGCGCATACTTGTCTCAACACAGCTGACATGAAGTTGCTGCCTCTATCTGTAACTATTTCTTTAGGAATACCCACTCTTGCTATAAACGGAACGAGGACATCACATATCTGTTGCGCAGAGGTGGAGCGTAATGGAAAAGCTTCGGGGTATCTGGTCGCATAGTCAACTATTACCAGCAGATATTTGTGACCTCTACTGGTGGGATCCAAGGGACCAACAATGTCCATTCCTATTCGTTGGAAGGGTTCTAAAATCAGTGGCATTGACTGGATAGGGGCCTTGACTACATTTGCTCGATTCTTTTTTTGGCATTCAGAACACTGTTGGCAGAACCGTGCTACTTGACCATACACTCCCGGCCAAAAAAATCTTGCAAAAATCTTTTTTGCGTGGTCTTCTCTACTCCTAGATGACCTTCCCCTATTTGCAGATGGGCGACCTCAAGAACAGTTTGGTAATATTTGCTGGGTATCAACAACTGTCGTAGGGATTCTTGGTTAGGACCAGTTGTCTCTCTATAATATGAACCCTTCTCTTTAACAAAACGTGGGTTCTTTCCACTCGTATCTAGTCCTATTGAGTCTCTCGCATGTTTCAGGAGGGGGTCGAGTTCTTGGGCCATACGAAAACTATCGCCTTGTTCATCTATTCTCCAGTCTATGGCGACAGGGCACATGTTCTTCGTGATCCACACTTGCTTTTCTACCCTTCTCTGATTTTCACTTTTTCTCCCCTTATCGGCTTGTGGTATCACTTCTTGGTTATAGAAAGGGGCCTCCTTTAACCACTGATTCTCGACCTTTCTAATTAGTCCTGGTAGATCAGGCACATCAGAGCCAATTAACAAGGGTTCTGGTAGCATGGGCATTATTGCTGCCTTCACAGTCATCTGTTCCCCATGCTAGTTTAACCTGTATGTCTTTGACTGGATATCTTTTAACATCCCCATGCACACATCTGATGGAGATTCTTTCCTTCAGCCTCTCGACCCTACCTACCAGTTAAGGATTCACCGCCGTCTGTAAGCTCCCTGAATCCAGCATGGCTCTGGTAGGTCGTCCCTCGACCTCGGCTTCACATACATAAGGATACGTGATCTTCCGGCTTGGAGCAGCTTCATATTGGTTGACCTCCTTGGTTGTCTCAAGGACCCCTACCTCCATCGGCTCTGCTTTAGCCCTTCTGGGACACAGCCTGGCCAAGTGACCCCAATCACCGCACTCAAAGCATTGCAGTCCTTTTGCACTGAGGCTCGGTGGGCTGGTGAGTTGAGAGGTCATCGGGCCTTCACTAATAGGCCGGAATTGGCCTCCTTCCAAGTCAGGTTTTTTAAGCATTGAATTGGGCCAACGAGAAGTGGACATAGGTCGAATGTTCATACCGGGGTGACTTCCTCCGGTCTTAGGAGTAGATGGGTAGAGCATTAGCTTCACCTGTCCGGCCTTCTGATTTGCAGAGGCGATATTGACTGCCTCAATCAAAGTGGGTCTGTGATGTTGCCTTACCCATCTCTGCATTGGAACTGGTAAAGCCTCGACAAACTGTTCCATTATGACCTTCTCGGCTACCTCATGAGTTGTTGAGGTTGTCGTTTGCATCCATTTTTCGCCTAATTCTTTTATCCTGTAAAACAGTTGGCGGGGTGTCTCCTCTGCCATGAGTTTAGCCTCACGAAATTTGATTCTGTAGGCTTCGTCTTCCTGCCCAAGTCGTTCCAGGACCACCCTTCTCATATCAGCATAGGCTGTGTCTCCTGCAGGGTTTGCGGCCTGATATGCGCTTTGCATCTCTCCGGTCATAAGTGGTGCGATGTAATGGCACACCTCTTGGCAGGCCATTGTTCATTCCTTGCTACTCTCTCAAAATTGACAAAAAAATGGCCGGGGTCTTCACCATTGGAAAATTTCTGAAGGACTGCGGTAGGCACATGTGTATGGTTTCTCATGTTGGCAGCCTCTAACAACTGGGCCTGCTGGACTTGTAGCGCTTGTTGGAAAGTTTGTCTGTCCGCTTGGGCCTGTTGGCTTTGAAGTTGTAGGGCCTGCTGCAACAACTGTTAGCCCTCACTCAGGGTCTTGATTAGTTCTTCCATTGTCTCAGTTTTCCGGTCTATCCCACCGCTGCCACCAAATTGTAAGAGTGCGGATGGGAAAAGACCACTCTTGACGCAGGATAACTTTAACCAGTAACTTTTTATTAAACTTAGAGTTCAACCTTACTCTCAAAGGGGTTAGAGCCCCCTGTATTCACCTCTCTTCTCTTCTCATTTTTTTAACAGACTTTGAATTGGGGAGGTTAGGATTTTGGAATGTCCTTCTGTGGTAATTGACTCTGTTTGCAGTGCATGAGCTTTGTTCCTCGGAGGCAACGACTTCATCTGACAGTTGGAATTCACCCTTTTCGATCAGAGTGTAAACGTGGCTCTTTTAACTACCTAGGGTCGGCTTCAGATAACCAGAAGGAATAAGTGCTCCCCTCAGAGTCTATGACCCTCATTCAGATCATGAGTCCTTTTCAAAGTTCCCTTATAAATGTTCTTGCCTTTCTGTATAACAGTCTCTTTTCACAGTTCAAATTGCCCCTTTTAAACGGTTTGACAACGGCCCTTTACCTCTCATTGACAACTCGAGGTTTCGTCACTCCTCACATTCTTTAGGCCCTCCGGCTCCTCAGCACGGCCGATGAAACCAGGTCTCGCCTCTCTCTTCTCTCCTTCTGTCGTTGGGAGATCGACTATCTCCAGAGTTCCTCGTTGGACCAACGTCTGCGTTGTACGGTCAGCCGCCTACTGCCAGCGCGGATCTCCCCAGTTTGTGAAGCCGCATTGCTTAAGTCCGCTCCGTGAGAGACTCCACCCCTCCAACGGTGGGGGCCGGAGTGCAGGAGTGAACGGCGCTCAGCTGGTGTACTGAGCGGCTGGGAGACACAGCTGACTGACGGGCCGGCTTTGTTTCAAGTTCCGACAAAGGCCTCCCGGCGTCGGTTACTTAGCAAACTTAAATTGTAAACTCTAACTCTTTTAAACGTGCTCAACGGAGCTTCCAGCTTAGTATACAGTCTCGTAATTAGTAGGCCCATTCATACGCGGCCACTTCTTCATGTGGGTCTCCTTTGTCCTCTCCGCTTCCAGCTGCCTGCAGAGCCCACCAACCGAAAACAAAAACAACATCAATACAATAAAAACCAGTATTGTTCTAAGAAAAGCACCCTTTCTTTTCCTTTCTTTTCTCATTGGAGCAGAGTCCTGACTTTCCCTGGAAGACCCTCCCATTACGACATCATCTCCTTCTGACATCACAATCCCCTCAGCTTTCCTGCCTTTCTGGATGACTTGCACCATCATTTAATTGGCTCTGATAAATGCTCTGATCCGCACCTTTCTCTCTAAAACTGTCACATTAAGATAGCCCCCAAACTTTCAGTGGAGAGCATAGTGACCCCGTAGATGAACTGACATGTAAGAACTTCCCTAATGTGATGGAGACAATTGAACAGGAGGACGTGAGACAGTCCCCAGCTGAATGCAAACACGATCACAACTATTTTGGAAATTAGCAGTGAAATGTCCATGTTGACACTGGCAGTTGCCCCATTTTTTAAAATGTATTAATCAATTAACAATAACCTTAAAGACCAAGCCACATTACTGGCAATGTTGCACAGTAAGGTCCTCTTCAATGGGAGATTTATTGCAGCATCTAAGATCCAGAATATTAGGTCAACCAGGGATTTAATCGAGAGTCAGATGCAGAAACAAGCTGTGCACCTGAAGGCTCTACGGACCTATTGACTGTGCCAGTTGGGCTCCGGTTACCAACAAATGGTCTCCATGAAGAAATTGATTGTGTCACTCCCGCAGAGGAAGAGGCTCAAGATGCGGAGATTAGTTCATATACTCGAAAGTCCTCAAATGAGTGAATGCAATCGAAGATATTAGAAACTTAAAAGAAACCACACTGGCGGGCAGAAATATTCTAGAAAAGGTGACAGAAATCATACCAATAGAAGAGATGGAAGCTGAAGAATTAGACTTGCACCACGAACCAGCTGCAGTTTACCCAATATTTGCACAGAGAAGTAGAAAAAAGCTGTTCAAGAAAAGCAACGGAAGTCCAGAAATCAAAAATCCAACTAATCAGTTGGACTAAATCACTTTGAATGGACAAGGGAAAGAGTGCAGGAACCCCTGGGAATGTACGGTCAGTGATTGAGAGAAATGTGGCCTAGACTGAAGAAATATGAGAGGAAGATGATGTGATGAACGAATAAACCTGTTGAGGCTTATGATGTATCAATCATTTGGTCATCTTATTCCATGAGCTCAGAGGAACAAGATGAGAGTCCCCAAGAACCTAAAAAGTTTGGATCCGTTTCTAGGGATTCACCCATGATCGTTGATCTAGGGGACCCCGCACCTTTGGAGCAAGAACCTGCCATGGTGTGGAGGAATGTTTGACAACTGAAAAAGCTATTTTGGTACTGCAGCAAAATGAGAAAACAAGCCATTTCCAAAAACATCAAATCAAGCTACCCAAATTGTTGGGTCTGTGGAGAAAGGATCTTGGGGTCTCCATCGAAGACCCCACATTGGAGGGCATGGTAGAGGCTAAAATAAAAAAAATTGTAGAACCAACCTTACTAACAGTTCTGCCACAAGGACTTAGACAAGATGAAAGGTCTTTTGAAGAAAACAAGTTGGCATGGAGGGAGGGGTCAAAAACAGAAAACAGAGTTTGAGATCCGAAATTCCAGAGCGAAATCGCATTTGCCCACAAAGGATGGCACAGGGGCCTGGGACTGGAAAGACTTATGGATCGGAATGAGGTCTTAATTTTAAATAGAAGAAATGCTATGGCCTTGCTTAACTGTATACAAAGCCTATGCCAAGTACGATCTGAAGATCTACAGGTGATCAGATTTGTGGACGAAGTTGGACTGGATGCAGTGTGCCTTCACATTCCGTCAGCAAAAATGAAACACACCTTACTGGTGGCTAGCTGGAGCTTCCGTATGCTGGGTTTTGATCTGACTCCAGTGTTGGGAGACCAGGAACCATTGGACAATGTATTGGATCTCCTACCAACTAAGTCTACTGTAAAGAGATTGGCATGTAAGTGTCCTGGACAAATTTGCCTCAAGAAGTAAATTGGAAACCCTGGGGAACTGCTCACCTACAGGGCTCTCTGTGGGAAAATGCGCCTTACTACTTCCAAAATCAGGATGGGAAAGTGATACAAAAACATCCCACTGTCCTCTGCCACAATCCCGGATATGATAGCAAGTGAGGAAAGGAAGGCCAAGGCTTTGGACCTTGGCATCCTGGAACAAAAGGGGCTTCTCTCATCTCTTCAATAAAGGGTATATACTTTTGGACAGCTTTGACCTCATCGGCTTACAGGAAACGTGGCTCACCTATTGGTGGCATTTAGAAACAACCCGGGTTTAGAAGTGAAAGCCACTGTGAACCCAAACCCATTCATGCAGAGAATATCTATGCAATGGAATTCTTCAGGGCCTGGTGAGGGTCCGGGGAAAGATGGAGGGTGGTATCTGACTTTACTAAATCTGTATTGTAATCTGAAGGTCATGAATATCAAGGAGTTTTTGGGACACATCTGCGTTGCTTGTAGACGAAGCTTGCACTTTGAGTGGCTCTGTGATTATGTGTAGAGATTTGAATAATACATGCCTAAACGCCACTGGGGCGATCAATAATGTGGATAAAATAAACAAGACACAATCTGAGAAAAGAGGGCTAGCTTGGTCCATATTAATTGGCTCAAGGGACCTCCTTTTGCTGAATGGCTGCTTCCCGGGAGATGCTCCTTTTATGCCAACATGGTCGAGTGGCACACAAGCAGCGTTAACAATTATATATTTGTATCACGTGACTTGTTTGCAAGAGTGGCAGACTTTGAGGTGGTAGCATGTAATGCTAGCGATCATAATCTGCTGATGGTGCAATGGTGGGTGGAGGAGAGGGAGGAGTAAAAGTGGGTGGATCTGGGTGTGGAAATGGTAAATGGAGGTTGTAGACTTAGAATGTCTAAGACGAAACAAAAGTCCCTCATGGTTCGTTATACAGGAGTGGTAAACAAGGCTGAGGTAACTGTGTCAAATCATCCATTGGATTACCTACCAATTATTCAATCCTTTAAGATTAAAGGCCCTTCCCATGACCCAACACAGGTAAAACATCGCCATGTCTATGACAAGATGATGGTGGGGAATAAGAGAGATCTATAAAAGGCCCTTAGAAAGGTGAATCTTCTTTGTGGCGATCTAACAGTGGCCAAATGTCGCTGGTTAAAAAACGCCTATAAAAACTGGCTCCGGAGACACAAAGCAATGATGCTTCAGTATAACACTGAAGAGATGCTGAATACAATTCATTAAAAAAATGGGCGATACCTGGAAACTAATTAAATATTGCTATGAGACACAGGATGCCAAGCAGGTTAATGTGGTCTCTGAGTCTGCTTGGGTACGACATTTTAGAAATGTGTATTGAGCAGGGAACAATGAGGAAGAAGGGAAGAGCTTACAACCCTTAGCTGTTTGTCGATACCACAGACTACCAATGACATAATAGATCTAAAAAAAACAATTTCATCCCGAGTCTCGGGTCTCGATGGGTTAAAGAACGTAATGCTCAAAGAAGACCCGGACTTCTTACAAACTATCTTTGATAGGATCATTCGAGACAGGACCAATTCCCCCATCATGGATACGAGCAGTGGCAGTTCTGATTTTCAAGAGAGGCAGTAGGGACTGTAAAGATACAGGTGGGGGGTGTCTGTACTTCCGCTCTCTATATGGTAGAGAAGAGGCACAGGGGACCCCAACCAAGATTCTCTATAGGGTAGCAATGGACGAGCAATCAAGGCTTAGCTTCTCAGGAGGTGATGCAGGCTGGTTCTTAAGTACAGTGTAGTCCCCGAACCCCCACAAAGGAATGTCCACATACTGTATTACTGAAAACACAGTCTTTATATAATTAATATTCAAAGGTATGTGCACGATCACAATAACGCACTTTGTACTCGAAAATCAACAATGATAAATATATACAATTCTAAAGTGGTACCACCAATGTTGTCAAATCTCATTAAAGTGCATCAACTGTACGGTGAAAATGTCCCAGAGATCAGTAACGAGGAAACCAGCATTGGAGATAGGAAGGAACGCAAGATGGTTGAAACAATAGGCAGAATACTGGCCCCTACCGATAGACACAGTTCTATGTGGAGAACCCCCCACCTGGGCAACCTGTAAAATAAGATATATAGCACAAGCCCAGTCCATATATTGTTCACTGGTCTTATTTCCTCCTATAATGTTTTACCCCCCCAATGTACCTGGTGGAGTAGAGTTCTTCGAAGATGTGTCGAAGGATCCTTCTTAAGTGACTCCCTTTAAAACAGGAGCCATGGATCGTCGAGAGGCGTCGAAGATGGTGAACTTGTCGTTGACGGCGGCAATGAGAAGTTCAAGGGTGCTGAGACCACGACGTCGATCCAGGTGGTGCTCGTCAGCGATGTCCTGCGAGGATGAGGTGTGCGGGGCACCTCGGCGATGGATTGTTCAGGACTGCAAAGAGTTTCAGAAGAACTGTGGCCCAACAAGGGCATTGAGTCGTCGAAGTCTTTGTGGCCTTCAGGTGGCGGGAAACCCACCGGCGGATTCTCCTCGGCGCGTTGGTCATCCTCGACTTTCTCCGGGGGGACAAATCGGTCGACATTGCGGACAAGGGAGTCCTTCGATTAAAATGTTCTTAGGCAAAGGAGCGGGCGGCTCCGGTCATTGGTGGCACAGCGGCAAGTGGTCCCCACGGCTGGGCAACACAACTTCGACGGGCTTCCAGCGGTTACTCAAAGCTGCGAACCCTGGTCGGCGGCAATAGACTTCGACAGCGGCGAAGTCCGGGGGCTTTGCTTCGTTCTCCTCAGCGGTCCCGTCTCGGGCTGGCAGCCTTTCGAGGGTCTGACTTCCAGGGAGCTTCGGAAAAGGTGAGCAGTGCTCGATGGTCCCTCGGAGCATGGGAAGAGGGCGCCTTACCAGGTCCTCTCTCGGATCAGTCTTCGACGAATTCAGCAGCTTTCAGATCAGGTCGGATCAAATGCAACAGCAAGTCTTCTTCTTCCTGCTGGGCGTCAAGGATCAGCAGTTCCAGTTATTCTTCAAGTGTAGACACTGATTCTGAACAATTTCCAGTGGTGAGAGGTCCCCAGATATACTATCTTGTCTCTCATCCACACTGCTGGGCCAAGCCCCACAGCCAATCATACAGAGGGCATGCATGCAGCCAATCAGGCACACAGTGCATTCAGGCCATCCTCCTCCCTCTCAGACACTCACAACAAGGAATGTGGATTGGGACAAGTACCCAGCTATTCAACACTACACACTGCATTCAGGCCAGTTTCGGGCAGGGCTGTCTCAGTCTTTGTCTGTCATACCAGAAACCAGACAGCCACAACAAGAAGTGCATATTGGTCACACATTCCATTCACCCAGGGCCCACCCACAGGGTGTACCCACAACATACAGTCACTGGGAAGGCTCCAGCCAGTCTGGACTGGACTTCACAACAACACCATATATGGAACTTCCACCCAACAGCCAGTCAGGGAGAAGGGACAGAGTCAGGGCTTGCCAGGACTTTGGGAAAACAAGGTAACCGGCAATAGAAAGCAGGAGGCCACAGGGAGGGGCCATCTTGTTTTCTATCAGGTATCAACTGATTCCAATGGCAGGGCCTGGGTATCCCAAAATGGAGGATACGCAGAGCACCTATCAAATTCAGCATGGAGCTGCCACCAGCCCATACCCTGCTCTGCGGGCCACCCACAGGTGCCCAAAAACACACACTAGGGGCACAGGGTTATACCCCCCACTCATGGGTGCCGTAAGGGTATCCCATGGGTCTGTTCACCAAAACAAAAGAGAGAGAGCTGCACCACCAGGAGTCCCACATGAATTCCTGCACGGAAAACACGACAGAACACACGATAAAAAGGCAGTAAAGGACAAGGATACAGAGGCCCTGTCCCTCCGATGCATTTCCAGCATCACAGGGACGACCTGGGTAACTATCACCCTATTGCCCTCTTGGACATTGTGGGTAAAATCTATGGAAGCTGCCCGCTGAAGAGATTGAATGACGGGACTGAGCGAGTTGGTCTCCAGGATCCATTTCAGACAGGCTTTATGAAGGGCCTGGGCACTAGCCCAAATGTGGCCATGCTCTCTATTCTCAAATGCATGGCCCTGGAGGGCAAAGGGAAGTCATTTGTGGCCTTTGTAGAACTTGTCCAGGCATTTCATAGTTTAAACCGATTCAGGCTGTGGGCTAAAATGGACCAGTGAGGGTGTCCAGATGATCTAATGGAGCAAATACGAGCCCCTCATACAGGATCCTCTTTGAGAGTGAGATTTTTGCAGGACTGATGAAATTCAAATCATGAGTGGCCTAAAAGAGGGATGTCCCCAGGCACCTGCCTTGTACAACCTCTACATTTCAGACTTGGCACAGACTATGGGAAAGGCAATTGCTTTACCTCCAAAATGTAATGGGATTTCAGTAGGCCACAAACTATACACTGACGACCTGGTATGTATGACCCAGACGCCAGTAGGACTTCAGCATTTGTTGGCAAAGCTGGAAGAGAATGTAAAGGAAAATGAGTTGGCTATTAACAGCACTAAAAAAAAATGTTGGGTTTGGACAAGCCCCAATCTAAACCCAGAAGGAGACCTCGATGGTATATCGGTGACAGCCGAGTTTAAGAAGTGGAATCATTCAAGTACCTGGGTGCTTGCATAAATGCAAGCAAGAGTGAGACAAAGTCTGTGGAACTACTGAGGGGAAGGGCCTTACATTGGCAGCTCAAGCTGGGATCCTAACTAAAAGGTATAGTAGGTTTTCAATCAAACCTTTAATGGATTTCTACAAACTAAAGGTAACAGCTATGCTATCATTTAGCTCAGAAGCTGTGTTTTTATTCCAGAAACAATCTGGCCCCTGATCGAAGCCCTGTTCTGGAAAAAGGTTCTGTGCCTCCTAAAGTCCACACTGATGCAGGTGATCTGACAAGAATTGGGGCTTACCTCTCTAAGGGGGTATTAATTAGTGGAAGGTTCTCTCATTTTTTAGGATATGTGTTTTGGAAAATACCCCAAAAATACATAAATTAAGAGATAAAATGACACTGGGAAGATCAAAGGCCCTGATGAAATGGCAACTTCACTGTGGGGAGCTACTGGGAAAAGCTTTGTCTACTGCAGAAGACTTGAGGAGAAATCGAACAAAAGTTAAGAGAAAATTGTGTAGGGCAGATTGGATCAAGACCTTCGTGGTGGCCAGTGACTATAAGCTGTTTTACAACCTAAAGAATGAGCAAAGGGCCGCCAATACGCTCCCTAAATATCTTGTTAAATTTCCTAATAACTCCCACAGATCCTGTTTCATGAGGCTGAGACCTCTATCCAACTGAGGAAGTTTTGGCCATTAGGGCAGGTAAGGTCCAGCAATTAAAAACTTGTCGGATTTGTAAGATCGAGGGAACAGTGGAATCTATCGGCCACCTAATTCTATTTTTCCAGTGTTTCACAGACTTAAGAACAAGTGTGCTTGGTGGTTTTTTAAGTTGGTTGGGGATTCTAACACCGGATGAATGGTGGAGAATGTTACTGAGTTGGGGATGTTTCCCACTGATTTTTGTTGTGTTGCACCTAGTGGAGAAGATATTTGAGACACTATAGGATCCTGTTGAGGGGAAAGTATCAACAGCGATGGTTTTAGCTATGTCCAAGTTAATTAGAAACTGCTTGGACATTTTTACGATGAACTGTACCAAAGTAGTATGAATTTGCCTGATGATGATGATGAGTTTATTGTTGTCTATATTATATGTATGTATGTTTTGTACATTTTGCTTTTTGCAAAAAGTTTTTTTTTGGTTAAAATAATAAATTGCGATAAAAAAATATATATATTTATATATATATACATATGTATTCAGTAAAAAAACTTCATTAAAGGGACGTTATGGTTAAGTTGCGCTACTAAAATCCTAAGAAATTTAGTGAAAACAACTTTGTTAAAGAGACGTTATGGTTCCAAGTAAAACCGAAAAACCCCTGAAATTTGCCAGTTATGGTAAACTAAGCAACCACAACTCGTGCCACCACTGTGCACTGCTAAGACTAACACCCAGGACAATATAGAATATAGATACAGATAATATAAATTTGATAAATGTTTACTAGGATTCCCTTAATATAACATAGAACATACTGAACCCCGACCTCCGCTAGTGGTTCTGATGTCTGCGGACCATGCGCATGTCCGAGGACGGATGTGGACAACAACAACACTATCCAAAACTCAGGGGGTATCTTGCATTGTTGTATCATGCCATAAAAAAAACTGAACATGTTCAAAAAGCAGCACATAAATACATTCCATTCAATAATAAATAAGAAGTGCAAACTGTATATGTAAGACACCAACCGTCCAATTACATGGCATATGCAACATAATGGAATATACCAAAACAAAATAAATATGCCTCCAACAGAATTACCTCACAGAAACTGCACAGCACAAATCAACAGGACACCCACGCAGTAGTAACAGCAAACCTTAGCAAGAAACTAGTGAGTACACTACATTTATTGTATATATTTATTTATAATTTTCTGTATTAGGCACGCTAAAATTAATATTTCATTTTTTTACACAGAAATGTCTAGTACTTTGGAATGGCTGTAAGAACATTTTCCTCTGGATCAAATTAGTGAAAACAGTGATACTAATGGAAGACACCACACTTCTCTATATAAACCAATTAATAACCATTGTTTTATATGTACTTAACACATTTTTTTAACAGACCATTCAGACATTAAAAATACAGTAAAAGAGACCTTAGAAAATCGTCTGCAGCGAATGGAGCAAAAAATGTATCTATTAATGTCAAATTTTATTCTTTTAAAACACTTTGTGGAGGACCATATAAAAAAAAAAATATCACTGGCCCACATGTACCTGTACCCCTGCTCCATGTCCCAGCCAACCATCCCCAAAAACTCCCAAGCAAGAAAAACGTGCTGATGAGACTTCAATACCTTCCTCCCCTACCATCCATTATGTACAAACCCCTAATTCCCCTATATTTGTATCAGTTTCTGCTACCATAATTTTTATACTTTAATGCAATAATAAAATATTAAGGGCCTCATTACACGGATGGCGTTAGGGATTTACCAGTAAAATACCGGTACCGGTAAATCCCTACCGCCTTACTACGAGGTCCCTTTGCGGGTTGGGAGATTTAACGCCTGCTTTTTGCAGGCGTTAAAATCCAACCCGCTAAGGGACCTCGGAGCTAATTACGGCACCGCAAAATTGCGGTGCTGTAATTAGCGCCTTCCCCATTCCCATAGAGCCCTATGGGGCAGAAATGGGAATGGGGAAGGGCAATGGCGGAAGGGGGATTTACCGCCCCTCCAACCTTGGAATCCCCTTTCCGCCAAGGTGGTGCCGGTATTTCACTGGCATGAGCCATGGCGCTAATAGCGCCATGGCTCACCGCCTTCCGTGTAATGAGGCCCTTTGTGTGTTGTTACTATATTCCTCTGTGTCTTATTTTTTTAAAAAAAGGAAGTTAGGGTGTCCGCAAACAGCGCGGGTGTCCGGGATGTACATAATTAACCAAAATAGGGCTGTACTAAGGAGACTATACCTGTTCATACTGTTCGCAATCAAAATGGAGGTGTCCTTAGGACAGACAAGATGTCTGCCTGTACGAAATTAACCAAAATGGGGATGTCCTAAGGACAATGTACCTGTTCGAGCTATACGTAGTCAAAATGGGGGTGTCCGCAGAACACTGAAGACGTCCGCATTTTTGTAACTATGCAAATTAAAGTGTCCTAAGAACATTCCCCTTGTTCGCATTGTCCACAACCAGAATGAATACGTCCATAGAACACATAGCCCGTCCGCCTGTCCGCAAAGTTGTGATGCACATTTCTTTTATTCGATGACCTGGCCACTGTCCATAGAACACCCGTGCGCATGCATATCACACCCTTGGCCCCTATGAACATCGTGCCTGTCCGCAACTGTCCACCGCACGCTTGTCGCACTTTTAATTAGTGCGGGGATTGAAAAACTCTCCGTAGAACAGCCGCACGCATGCGTAGACCCGACCCCGCGCATTTGGTGTCCTACACCAAATCCCATTCGCAAACGTTTCCTCGACATCATCATGTGAACGCAACCGGGCCCCCGGACACCTAAAAAGTGTTTTATTGGGCAATCCAAGGTATTTTCCTGGGAAAGTTCACCCTTGCACATGTCCCAGATGTCCCTGGCGATCTGCAAACTTTTTTAGCCCTTTCTTGGTGCTCAAAATGTTTGCAGATATGATATGATATGATAGTTTATTTATATAGCGCCTATACACAATGTGTTTCAAAGCGCTCCAAGGAGTGAGGGGACATAGGAAATACAGTTACATTCAGCAAGAGTCCTTGAAACAATACAGAATGTGAAAATAACTATCTTAATAGGCCTGTCGACATTTCTGATAGTGCAAGTGCACAGACAAGTAAGGTAAGAGGTAATGGATAGGAAGGAGAACAAAGCAAGCAGTAACATTACTATGTCTGACGACAATTTACGCAGTGCAGGTGGTAACAAGAGGCGGGGTGGGAGGGGGGCAAGGGGACGGAGGGGGGAAGGAGAACAAGGCACGCAACTGAGCAAAAATGTCGGTGACAAATTTGGAAAGCAGGGGAGGGGGAGGAGGGAGAGAACAATGGGGAGGAGGGGGGACAGACAAGCTGCTATCAAGAGTCACAGAACAGATGATAGGAGTAAGTGCTAGGAGGGGGAAGTCAGAGAGGAGGGAGAATAAGGGGGGAGTAGGAAGGTAATGGAAGAGGATGGAAGTGAGTAGGGGGAAGGGAAGGAGGCAGGAAGGGGGGATGAAGGGCAGAGCAAAAGAGGGGGGAGAAGCAAGGGTGGGGGCGAAGAGACACTCACGGAGGGGCAGGGGGGCACACAGACACTCACGAGGGCAGGGGGGCACACAGACACTCACGGGAGGCAGGGGGGCACACAGACACTCATGGGGGCAGGGAGGAACACAGACACTCACGGGGGGCAGGGGGCACACAGACACTCACGGAGGGCAGGGGGGACACACAGACACTCACAGGGGCAGGGGGGCACACAGACACGAAGCATGCCCCAGTACCCCCAGTACCCCTATAAAAGGCCACTCCCCAGAGCTGCTCCTTATTCTATTTTTGGGCTTCCAGGACAGAGACTGCTCTTTGTTGCATTGGATTGCTCTTGCTCTTTAAAACAGTTGTCCTGATGGCATCCATGGCTTCTGCTGTTGCTACTGCTGTCCCAATACCACCCCCACCCCCTCCACCACCAACACCTCCCGAAGGGCCTGCAGAGGGGAACAGGCATGAGGATGCAGAGGAGAGTGATGAAGAGGATGAGGTAGTGGAAGTCTGTACTACTAGTGCTCACCATGATTCTTGGGTCTGGATTTATTTAGCACTCTTGATGGAGTACCAAAAGCATGTGCAAAGAAGGTGACCTGTAATCAGTGCAAGGTGGTGCTGAGTCGTGGGAAACCGGGTTTGTACAGCTATGATACTACCTCAATGAAGCAACACCTAAAGTCATTCCACGGTAGAGCTATTCGTAAGGTTGTACCTTGCAATAAACGTAGTAGGTTGCGTTCCCCTGCAGCATCCTCCGTTTTGGCTCCTGCCACCACAAGAGACACTCCTGTGGGGCAGCGCATCCCTCCATCTGCCTTGCAGGCCATACGTGATAATGTTGATCCTTACCTTTCGAGGGTCACAGTATTGTACTTGTACTGCGACGCAGTGCTCTGCAGGGGGGAGAACCTTTGAAGTGCTTTTGAGACTGTGGTCAAGGAGTATGAGAAGTACTGCTACCTACCCGATTAAGGCCCACCCTACATCTTCCTCTCTCCACCTGCCCTTTCTTATCCCGGTGACTGGTGTCCCTTCCTTACCCTCCTTTCCCTTCCTTTCCTTGTGTGTTGTTTTTGAAACCCCCCCAAAAAATAAAACAACAAAAAACAAAAAAAGGCTCTTTTCACAGCGCCTTTCACAGTTCAAAAATAGAAGCGTCAATGAAATGCTGCAGGGCCCTGTGCATTTTTTAGAAGTCTGCAGACTTTTAAAATGTTTGGGTTGCTGCCCTATCAAAACCATTGCACCTTTCTCTGGGAGGAAGTGGTGGCTCTGAAAAGAGCCTTTTTGCGCTTTTTTTTGTGTTTCGAAAACTTCAAATGGTCAACACCTACTGCAAACTGGATTGCTGTAATTCCAAAAAAGGTTGCAATGCATTTTGTATATTTCGCAGAAAAATCTGATTACCAGCATAAGTAAGATGTACTCCATCTCTGCAACAAATGTGTGAATTATGAAACATGATGTTTTCTTTGTGAAAAGAGGACATACCAACATCTCTCAAAAAGGCACAGACAGCATTGTTGACATTGCGCCTTGCTTTCTCCATTTGTGGACCAAATGAAGAAGAGCGCAGCCACATTTGTCTCTGCGCAATATGGGAAAAAATGACTCTGGAGTTTGGATGCATGTCCATGGGGGTCATTACGAGTTTGGAGATGGCCATGCTGCTATTTGCTATTTGCAGCATGGCTGGCTCCAAACTTGGGTCCGGGTCTGGGTTCCTTGAATGAGAAATTACCGAGCCATTCCAACCTTGGAGGACCCGGTAATTCCTCATTCATTTTACTGTTCCCCATTCCCATTTGAGCCCCCATAGGGCTAATGGAAATGGGGAGGGAGCAAGCAACGGGCCCGTTAATAACGGGCCCATTGTTAGCTCCATGGTCCTTTAGCGGCTCCTGCTAAGGACCCTGGTTTTACTAGCCGGCCTTAGCGGGACCCGCTAAGGGACCTTGTAATGCGGCGGTAAGGGATTAATGGCACCGGCATCCTTACCGCCGCCGTTAACCCCTTACCGTCAACCTCGTAATGAGGCCCCATGACTTTTCGAAGTCCAGACACATGTCCTAAACTGTTCCCTCCACAATGAATAATAATAATATCTGGATGACACTGTATCACCAAAGTAGAACAAAGAGGTACCAAATCCAGCCACTTCATTCCACGCACTCCATGCCAGTGCACTTCCACCTGAGGGAATCCAAGATGTACAGCCACTCCACAGCGCTCTGCATGCACCTCCAACCAATGTATCCACAAATCTCCCAAAATCCAGACAATCTGCTTTCTGAAACACACAGCCATAGCTATCTGCTCTCCTCTCAGGAAAAACTTTCTGACAAAGTCTCTGCTCACACATCACACCCAGTAAACCCTATTGACCAATCCCTTGCTCTGGTAAGACTCATTTGCATTCCTCTCAACCTCAAAAATCCTGTATGTAATACACGCGGTCCACATACAACCGTGGTGTCCGCGGACTAACCGTAAAATCTGAGCGCGGAGAATTAAAATTTAAATAGTGTGCCCCATTTCCCCTTTGAGGTTGGCTCTGAAAAGAGCCTTTTTTGTTGTTTTTGCAGATGCTTCAGAAACACCTTTTGTATTTTATTTTAGTTTTTTTCCTTATTTTCCTCCAAAAATCTTCACATTAGCTTCTCCAAAGCAACCCTTATGTTCCAAAACAGCATGGCATTTCGCATAAAAGATAAAGACATGCCATCTTCTTTAAAGTAATAAACATTTTAATGTTGTCATTGTTGAAAAAGAACATGCCAGCTCCAGTCATAAAAGCAAACATGCCTCAGTTGATTAACGACCAAGCAACATTTTGCTGAGGACAAAAAACAGAACTGTTGTCCCATATTGCCCTAGGTATCAAACTAGAAAAAAATATCTTGGCATTTGAAATAGTTTCATTATTGCCTGAACCAAGTTTTCCAGATCTTCCAACAAAGAAGGGCACTGACATAACCCAAATACAAAGCACCACGGTGCAGGACAACCACATGTCGACTGTTAACCTTAGCCATATCTTGACAAACTTATACCATTTCTTGCAAATTGAAACCAGTCACAATGCTCCACACCACTTCTACTCCTTTTACATCAAAATTGTTTCCCACATTCCTACATTTTGCATACTGCTCCAAACCATTCACAAACATATCCCCAAGCACCAACACCCTTACTTTCTCCACCACTGCTATCTTCACTACACACAGCCTCTCTCAATACAAAGCACAACAACAACACCTGATTGGCTAATCCCTACAGTCCCCTCTCCATGCTGGATTTGCTGAGAAACCCCAGATGTGGTACGCGCTCTCCGCAAACAGCCATGGTGTCCGCGCACCGCATAACACTGGGACAGCCCTTCTACCCTTTCCACTTCACTCTCTGCACAATTCCCTCATTGGCTACTGTTAAGCAGTCACACAACCACCCACCAATCACATCCAAGAACTCTACATCTAACCCCATCATCACAATTCAGCACTTTAGATGTACTGTTGATCACTTTGAGTACAATTGGTCTGCGACTGCAAAGCACCTACAGCAACTACTAGTAAACACTCCAACATTTCTACTTGCAGATTCATGCACATCCACATGCATGAACACAAACTACAGGTATGAATATTTTGCACACAGTACATGTACATTTCTTGTATAGATGTACACACATGACAATATTCAGAGCCACCTGGCATGGAGATTCCCACAGGGAAATCGGGAGACCTACATTTCTCCATATAAATGCATGGGGGCTACAGTAATTTTAGCTGGGAGAATGTGAAAAATAACTATATTTTTCACTGAAAAATTGGGAGACTCCCACCTAAATCGGGAGGGTTGGCATGTATGAACGCATATAAACAAGTAACTGACACTTACCATGTCTAACCTGTAAACCAAGCTTACTGTCATTTCTCCCATCTTCTATGATCAAGTGTCACTTGAAAAGGTGTCTGCTCTCCCATTTCTTAGCCATATTATTAACTGAAATGTGCAAACTGTTATTTTCTTCATTCATTCTGTCATTTGCGTAACTACTGCCACCAATTTATCCACATTTCAACCGTAATAGCATTTAATGCATTATAGTGCAGAAGATGTACATACAATTTCCTTTCTATACATAGTGCAAATTTAACATACATTCTATCATTTCAACTTCCTTTACAAATGATTATAATACTAATCAAACACAACACACACAGCTATCTAGCAAAGTGTCATTTCATGTTAAAAGATGGCATAAATAACAATATAATTATGGAAAAAGGCTTTCTAGTGTGTCATAAAATGACACGCACCCAGCATGAGTACATGTCTCTTTATTTATGCACACAGATAGCCAATATCATTTGAAAGGCTGCCAGCTGAAACAACACCACTGCCTCTACAACTGTTCTTCCAATCTCGACAGCTCTCTCATTCCAGCTGGTTGCCCATTCCGTTCTAGAATTTACAACAGCATTAAACTATGCACAGGTGCAGTCATATCTATCAGTCATATCTATCACATCATCTACAACTATGTACAGTGTTGTAAAGCAACCCATACATCATCTCCCCCCTTCGCTTCAGTCTGCAACACAAGCACCAGATCCTTCCTTGCAACCCTTACTTTATTTCAGACTCTCCCATCTCCAAGCACCACAGAATCACCCAGTACTTTGGTAATGACTTACTGAATAATAAGCTGCTGACCCCATCAAATCATTCTGCTTTATTTCCCACACCTTCACAAATGCATACATTGCATACTTTTCCATATAGTTTCTGCCATTTACCCTGTTAAAATAGCAAACAAAGCATACAATTATTTCTTCTATCTCCTAACATCCAATAACACCGCCTGTGCTCTGTGCGCTTACTATTGCACTCATTTCTAAAGCACATTCAACTAACAGATTCTAAATGAAATATACAGAATGCACATAGGCAAAGGAAAGTGCATGTACATGCTATGCACACTTATTAGAAAGCACTACTACTGCAAAAACAAAGAAATCCATGTCTACATTAACAACAGTGCTATCGACACACATATTTACTAACTTCTTTCTTTCACAATTGCAGTGACGACCACTCCCCTGAAAAGCAGCAGCGTCTGTAGTACGAAGGAGAACTCATAAGAATCCAACTCTTTCCATCCAAAAAAGTAAGCACAATACTGCTATAATGTTCACTCAAACACTGTAGAATTCTAGTATTCTAGAACAAACTATTGTACTAACCCTGCAACATTAGATTCAGTATTAGTGCTTCCCCTCACTAGCTCCATACTTTGAATTCTAATCTGAACACCAGTATAGTTACACACAAATACAAGTATAGCCTTCCCAACCTGATGTAGCAGCCCAATGCACGATCACACACCTCTACATATATCCTTACCAACTATTTTATAAAAAATGTTCCGAATCTTTTTTTAAATTATTTGTTTGGCTGAAGAATTCAACCTTTAAAACAGTTCATATTACATGTACAAACATTATTTCGATCATTTCAAAATTACATAAAATATATAGAAAATACAGAATTATACAATACAACATTTAAAAGCCTATTTCACTGGTTGCAACATATCAAAGTATTAGGCCATATAATTTGTGTTTGCATAGTCAGTATTCGACTTTGAAATATACGAAAATCAAGAAGTATAAAAGAACACATTTTATTCATATAAAATTATAAATGAAAAGAGCAATAGCAAAGGAAACAAGAAATTACAGTTAGTTGACTCACAAGAAAATACAGTTAGTTGACTCCATCATTGCAAATTGTTTAGCTTGGGTTCAACTGTGGTTCTATTGGTATAACAGTCTTTATGAATTGAACCAGGGCAATATGTATCACCATTCGGGACTAGTGACTAAAATGCTCCATATCTCATCTTTAGTACGAGCACACAAAATTTGCAGTAACTTATGAAAGAGCCTAGCTCGCAGTGAGACAAAGCTGGGCATTCTACCACCAGATGTGACAGGGTTTCAAGCTGTTTTTCATCTTTGCAAAAGCGACAGAAGCTTTGAGTTGTATGTATTCAGCCTCTTCTTGCTAAAATTTGGTTTGGTGGGCATAAATTCAAACGCAGTCTTAGCATCTCTGATCCTATGGTGGATGAAGGACTTTTAATAAGATAGCTTTCCATAGTTCTAAGGTTCTTGTGTGGAAATAAGTGAAGATCGAAATCTACATAACACAGACAGAGATTTTTTGTGGTTATCCAGTCAAAGCGGTAGAGTTGTAGTTTAGACTTAGTTGGATTTGTTAATAGTGGTTCAATTGTGATGCCTGCATCAGATAAAGCATTCAATATGCATTTTGTCCATTGATTTGGGAAGTCATCTTTTGATGTTAGTACATATGATGATACAGAGCCCAGAAGATGTACAGCATTGATTCCCATAAGACATTTTCTATAAAAATTACACATTTTCCATAGCACTTGACTAAATATAGAGAAATATACCCAATTCAGAACGTAACAATGTTATTGGGGTACACAAAGACAAACACAGAACTGATTTCCAAAATGGACCTTTATATAGGTCCCAAAATTGTCTTGGTCTAGGCAATATAGTATCCGATCCATAAGAAACAATTGGAACTACTTTTTGAAGAAAAAAGGTTAGTATATAAACCATGTTAAATTTCCCATATTTGTGCAATAATACTTTTGCTTGGGATGTTAGAGATCTAATTTTAGCATTTAAAGTTGATTCATATACCTGATTAACTATGGAGCCTG
The DNA here is from genome assembly GCF_040938575.1 of Ambystoma mexicanum. Classification (NCBI taxonomy): domain Eukaryota; kingdom Metazoa; phylum Chordata; class Amphibia; order Caudata; family Ambystomatidae; genus Ambystoma; species Ambystoma mexicanum. Next base: position 247,398,792 of record NC_090926.1, on the reverse strand, counting down.
AAAAGGGTAATGCCAGGTATTTGTAGTAGGGTACAACCATGAGTTTTTCCCCTTGTAAAAGCCATTGATAATTTGACATTTTGGGATTCTTTTTTTCTCACACATGACTATTTGGGTCTTTTCGCATTGATAGTTAAGTTGTTATTGCTGACATATTTGTCCAATCTATTTAGTAGGTTTTGGAGCCCCTTAGGAGTCTGGGATAGAAGGACGAGATCGTCAGCATATAAAAGCCAGGTGATCGTTTGATTGCCTAATTTTGGAGGATCAGCAGTGACATCTTCAAAGGATATTCCCATATGCAAGAGAAAGAGTTTGAATAAAGTTGATGCAAGTATGCATCCTTGCTGCAATCCCCCTTGCGTCTTAATTTTAGCTGATTGTAGACCTTCTAATGAAAGTCTTACTTGTATAGTGGTATTTGTATGAAGTTTTTTAATGGCAGTTAGAAGAGATAAAGGGCAATCATACCGCTTCAGTTTATCAAATAAAAGCTCCTGATCAACTGAATCGAAAACTACGCGGAAGTCCACAAATGCCATGTATATAGGTTGGTTTTGCACAACGTACTTAGATTTTAGCATGTTAAGAGTAATCATGTTAGGTGAGGTGCCTAGGCCAGAGACGAAACCGGATTGGAAGGGGTCCCTTTTGTGCTCTGTCAGAGTCCATGATTTTAGTTCTTGCAATATAATACGGCTGTAGATTTTACCAGGCACATCCAACAATGCAACAGGTCAATAACTTTCTGGCAGACTGCGGTCACCCTTTTTATAGATGGGGACAATTATAGAATGTTTCCACGATTGAGGTATAATTTGGGTGATGTTGATTTGTTCAAAAATTTGATATAAAATAGTAGCCCAAATATCAGGATGCTCTTTAAGAATTTTGTTTGAAAGGCCATCAGGGCCTGGTGCTTTTGATTGACGTATTGTTTTGATGTTATACAGTATATCTTCTCTTATTA